>NC_136057.1:96628847-99028847 GCF_964261635.1 Lissotriton helveticus
TCCTTGTGACGGTCATGGACGAGCTTCGCACGGGGGCTGATCACAACTCCCCCCAGGCCCTGATCCTCCTCGACCTTTCTGCCGCATTTGACACGGTCGATCACAACATCTTGATCGACCGTGTCCGCAGCGCTGGCGTTGGAGGCCAGGCCCAAAGGTGGGTACACTCCTTCCTGACGGATAGACATCAATCAGTCAGATTAGGCAATTTTTGCTCAAAGAAAGGCCGGCTTTCCTGCGGAGTCCCACAGGGCTCCTCATTATCCCCCCTTTTATTCAACCTATACATGCAACCCTTAATATCGGCTTTGAAGGAAATGGGAACCCTGGTCTATAATTATACAGATGATCTGCAACTTATTTTTAATATTCAACCTACAAGACTATCAGAATCCAACTTACAGGCTACTATGACCTACATTAGTACATGGATGAACACTAACCAATTAAAACTTAATCCTGACAAGACGGAGCTGGTCCTGACACAACCCCTGGAATGCCAGCTTCTGGCCTCCCGCCCTGGGCTCCCCGCCTGCCCCAGCCTCTTCGGCAAAAAGCTTGGGTGTCAAGATCAGCAGCGATCTATCGATGAAACCTCAGATCAGCTCTGTGGTGTCAGCCTGCTTCCTCATGTTACGGAAAATAAAAAAAATAAAAAGATTTTTATCAACAGAAGCCCTAACTCTGGTCGTTCTTGCGATTATCATCTCGCGGCTAGATTATGCCAGCGCACTGTATGCAGGTGTTCCTGCTTACCAGATGCACCGCTTGCAACTAATACAGAACCAGGCGGCCAGACTGATTTTCCAACTCCCGGCTCGCCAGCATATAAAACCGTTGCTCAAACAACTGCACTGGCTTCCTGTGGAACAACGCAGTATCTTCAAGCTCAGTTGCATTACGCATAAAGCCTTATCAGATACAGGCCCTAGGTTCATCCCCAATCGGATCAAGAAATACACTCCCTCCCGTACCCTCCGCTCCTCTGGTCAACATTTGTTGACCGTCCCTAGCTATAAGAGCCTAAAATATGGCGGGATCCGGTTCTCCACGCTTTCCCCCCAAACTTGGAATTCCCTCCCTCTTTCAATCCGATCCACTAACTCGCATCTTCACTTCAGGAAGCTGCTTAAAACGTGGCTATTTCAGCAAGCCTACTCTTTCTAAGCCCCCAGCCTCATAGAGCTCAATCCCAGCAGCGCCAAGAAACCGATCAGGTGAACGTTGCACTATATAAATATTTTAACATAACATAACATAACATAACATTAAGTGAAAGAGCCAAAGGCGAGGGAATGCAACAAGGGGACAGACAATTAACAAATGTTAATGCCAGACGGCATGTTAAAAACAAGTTTATATCCTTTCTCCATCATCATACCACACCCAGAAAGGCACACTCTTACTTTCCGGTCGATGTCCATGCTTCTCACTCTCACAGGGCCTATTATGCAGACAAATTACAGTATTAGTGGCAGCATTCTAAGCATGCTGATTGGTTTAGCCGATCTCTTCACATTGATGGCTGAAGAGCACGTGCTGATTGGTTGAGCCGATCTCTTCCCAGTGATGGTGATGGCTGAAGAGTGCGTGCACTGTGATCATGCTTCTACGTGCAGGAGAATCGAGGATAAGTTATCAAGTGAAGTACAGGTGTTATTTCAGCTAAGTTTTCATTATATAAAAGGAAAATATAATTATGTAAAAAGAAGTATATTTGGGGTTTAAATAGGGCAAGCCTGTCTCTGTATCGCCAAGGGAAGGGAGGCCGAGATGTGGGGGAGTGGAGACTTCACGACTTATGTTTAACACAGCGCCTCATCGGAGCACTTGGCACCTTGTAACCCAGCTCAGCTTCATGGGTAGAGGGGTGCATGCCTCGGTGTTAGTCAAGGTTTGTATAATTCTGTCCCCTACTCGCTGCCTTCCAAAGGTGAGCCCTGCCACTGCCGGGGGTCTCTCGTGCCCAGGCTCTCTCAGTCCATTGAGTTATTTCAGTAGCCAGAGCATATTTCTACCACATGTAGTGTTCTGTGGTTTTTTCGGAGTCTAGGCGCCAGTCACGGTTCTGTATTTGCCTTTAACCAGAGTCATTGTGAGCTGTGGATAAAGCTAGAGTGATCCCTCGCTCTGGTGCCGAGGAGAGACATAGCCATCTCGCCAGCGCAGAAAAAGGATATTGAGGTTGGCAATCTTTGATTTTCTAAAATTACTTGTAGCCCATGTGAGCAATTATGCGATTTACTCTTGTCAGATGTTCCAAGAGGTCATCATCCGTCAGATATTGGTCATCGACACAGGACAATACTTGGTCATTAAAATCTTTTACTAGCTTTGTTTCTCTGGCTGAAAACAGCCCGGGCTATTCTTATCAAAATCTAAATTGCGTTCTTGGCGGTAGGGCTGAGGAAGAACACCCATTTCAGTAAGCCAGTTTGGGGGACCCCAAAGATCTTTATTCTTCCCCAGAATCAGGACCTTAGTTTTCTCTCCATTGAGTTTGAAAAAATTGGCCTGCATCCAGTATGCAATTTTACTCAACCCCATCTGGAGAGCAGATGTCTCAGACACCCTCTCCATAGAGAGAGAGAAGACTATCTGGGTGTCATCAACATAGGAGAACAGGGACAGCCCGCCTCCTCTGCAATGTCAGCCAGAGGTCTGACACTCACGTTAAATAACAAATTGCTAAGAACGGAGCCATAGGGTTCCCCGCAGGGAGAGGAATGAGTAACAGAACTGGCCGTTGGGGCGAAGACCTGGAACGTTCAGTCAGTGAGAAAAGAGATAAGCCAGTTGAGTGCCGGCCTGGTAACACCCAAAGATCGTAAGGCTTTCACTAACACGGTGTCAGACACCGTGTCGAAAGCTGCTCTCAAATCAAGTAATATGAGGGCCATCGTGTCTCCAGAATCTAAACGGTGTTGCAGCCTTTCCGTAACTCCAAGAAGGGTAGTTTCAGTTGAAAAGCTGGCTCTAAAGCCCGACTGAGATGAGTGTAAAAATGTTGTGACTTGACAAACTGAGATAGCTGTGAATTAATGTGTCTTTCTGGGATTTTCAAGAAGGCCAGGAGCAATGAAATAAAAAACAAAGACACACAATTGATGGACGGAATGCAGAACAAATCAAAACATTCACCCCCAGTCAAGAGATCTGGGTTAAATCCATCATTCTTTTGCTCACCATGCCACCCCAGTTTAGACCTCGCCATATGCAAATCAGTCTTGACCCTGTGCCTCATGGGAACAGTCCAGTCTGAACTGCCAAGCCAGGTCCTCCCTGGACCGGAAATAAGCATCCTAGGACCGGTTTTGGACTTTCAACCCCCATCAGCCAGGATAGCTTGATTCCAGTGGCACATTGAGCCTGGGACCCACGTCTAGGCATACTACCGGCGCACTTAGGGCGAGAAAGCAAAAGACACACAATTGATGGACGGAATTCAAAACAGGACTGTTCCCATTGGGTGCAGGGTCAAGACTGATTTGCATATGGCTGGATCTAAACTTAAATGGGATGGTGAGCAAAAAAAACCGATGGATTTAGGCATAGATCGCAGTACTGCGGTGAATGTAAGACATTGTTATGCATTCTGTCCATCAATTGTTCTTTTTGCATTTGTCACCCCAAGTGGGACGGGTATGCCCAAACATTGGTCCCTTGCTCTCCATGCCACTGAAGTCAAGCTATCCTGGCTGATGGATGCTTGTTTCCAGTACAGGGAAGACCGGCCTGGCAGTTCGGGCTCGACTGTTCCCATTGGTTGCAGGGTCAAGACAAATTTACATATGGCTGGGTCCAAACAGGAATGGCATGGTGAGCAAAAAAAAATAGATTTAGGCCCAGATCGCTGTACTGGGGTGAATGTATGACATTGTTGTGCATTCTGTCCATCAATTGTTCTTTTTGCATTTGTCACCCCGAGTGTGACGGGTATACCGAGACGTGGGTCTTGTGCTCTCCATGCCACTGGAGTCAAGCTATCCTGGCTGATGAGGGCTGAAAGCCCAACACCGGTCCTAGGATGCTTGTTTCCAGTCCAGGGAGGACCTGGCCTGGCAGTTCGGGCTGGACTGTTCCCATTGGGTGTAGGGTCAAGACTGATTTGCATATTGCTGGATCGAAGCTGCAATGGCATGGTGAGCAAAAAAACAATGGATTTAGGCCCAGATTGTTGTACTATGGTAAATGTATGATGTTGTTGTGCATTCTGTCCATGAATTGTTGTTTAGGTCGAAGCATGACCTGCATTCAATGCGTAAGCATTGATTGCAGTGCTTCGACAACTATTGCTACCCGTTTTTGGGAATGTGGACACGAGAGGGTGCACGAGCGCAGATTTGCTCAGTTTTGACCTCGTGAGCGCGCACGGCGCCGTGCCCCTCTCGTGCCTCATTCCCTTGCGCAAACACTCTACACTCACGCATGCGCACATACACACACAGAGACCCACGCGCACACACACAGACACACGCACAGACACATTCAAACAGACACAGACACACGAGCGTACACCACCACACCCCCCCCTCCCCACTCCCCACTTACCGGGCTCTTTCGGCGTGTTCCGTGGGCACTCACCGGGCTGTTGCTGGGGATCGGGCTCCTCTCTGCGGCAGTCTCGTCTCGTCGCGGCACCAGGGGGCAGGACTTCACTTCTGGGGCTCCCTCCAGCACCTGGGAGCCCCGGGCTGCGCAGAGTCCATCAGTCGGCCGGCTTCACTTCTTCCTCGGTGGTGGTGGGCGGGACTTCCTGCCGGATTGCAGGCCCCGCCCCGTCTGAGCCAAAAGTGCCTGACTTCCGGTTTTCACGCAGCCTGCGGCGGTGTTTTCTTATTTCTATTTCCAGTACTGCGTGGACGGCCATGCAACACTGGGTTGTGACTGAGATGTGTGTTTGTCTACTTCCTGCCTACATCAAAAACTACTGTTTTTACTTCCGCTGACTTTCTCCAGCAACCCCCCCCCCCCCACCGGCAGCTTCGTAAGTGTCCGCGTTTCAACTGCAATCATTGTCAAGTGTTAATTTGGAGGCACAACATCTCACGGATCTTCTTCCTTTTCCTTCCATCATTCCGTTACAATTCTCATCTTTGAGTCCACTAAACGTGTCGAGGGGGGCGGAATGAAATGCCAAGTGCTCACATTGATGTACCCCTGTACTGTTTGCTCGCTGCTTTTGTGTGCCATCAAATCTGCCTGCTCGTTGCCATTGTCCGCCTCCTGTGCTTGATTGCGCTATTTATTTATGAAATGCAATAGTCTTAACAACAGTCCCAGAGGCATCGTGGTGCTTTGATTGAACTGTCCAGGCCTGGTACTATGTGAGGGGGGTGCAGCCTGGGGTGGCGTACAGTATCTGCATGGTCCACCAGATTTAGGTGCATTGCTCTAAGATGGATTGGTGGTCGAAAAGATGGTTAGCGTGTCGGAGAGCTGATCGAGGCGGAGTCCTTATATGATGGTCCCGCTGTTAGGATGCTCAAGGCGAGTCCGGGGGATAGATCGAGATTCTGCCCGACAGAGAGGACGGTGCCAGGCTCAGACAGAGGTAAGGATGTCGCTGAGAGATCGTGGGGGCGGGGGTAACTAGGCCGCTCTGATGAAGGAGCAACCCCAAAGATGCAGCGCTTCCCCACCTCCTCTTCCTTGCAGTGACCAGACCACTCCAATGTCCTCGCAATATCGTAACTGACTCACACGCCCGGACGGGTCCCTGAATACAGCAGCCCCCACGTCCCCACCGATTTAAGCGACCTTGATGTAGACCCCAGCCCTCGCTTCCGGTGTGCCAGCTTTTCAGTGTGGATGACTGTCCCTCCCCTCCCCATGGAGCCCCCAACCTACACTGACTTTTTCACAGAATCGAGGAGCGAGACCCTCCAAACGGTGTGACAAAGCTGCATTATTAGCAGGTGCGCGGTTGCTGCATACCCGTAGATGAGCTCGGCTCTGGTCACTGTGCCCCAGCGCGCAGCAAGTTGGGTGACTGGGAACAGTAGGTAGAGCAGGGGAGCTGCACTGGGGAGAAGAGGGATCGTGCACCAGGCGCAACGTGGGGCTTGCAGGGATAAAGGGGACAGCCTGCTCAAGGGACAGGAGAGACTTGATGGAACAAGCATTTGCAATGCAATAGGTCTCGCATTTGCAACAGTTTGAGCTCTTTGCATTGTAAATGACAACGCCTTTGATTTATGTAATGGTTTTTAAAACATAAATAAAAGGCATTATCATTTACAATGCCAATAGCTTAAACTCTCGCAAATGCGAGACCTATTGCATTGCAAATGCTTGTTTTCTATTTGTCACCCCGAGTGGGACAGGTATTCCCAGACGTGGGTCCCGTGCTCTCCATGCCACTGAAGTCAAGCTATCCTGGCTGATAAGGGTTGAAAGCCTGAAACCGGTCATAGGTGCTTGTTTCCAGTTCAGGGAGGACCTGGCCTGGCAGTTCGGGCTAGACTGTTCCCATTGGGTGCAGGGTCAAGACTAATTTCCATATGGCTGGGTCCAAACTGGAATGGGATAGTGAGGAAAAAAACGATGGATTTAGGCACAGATCGCTGTACTGGGGTGAATGTATGACATTGTTCTGCATACTGTCCATCCATTGTTCTTTTTTGCCGGGAGCAATGAAATAGGCCGGTAGTTAGCCTTCTTCAGAAGAGGAAGCACCATTGCGTGTTTCCACTCTGGGGGAACCATTGCCTCCTGTAAGGTGGCATTCAAGAGTTCCATGATTATTGTGAGTGAAAGCGACTCAATCTGCTGGAGCACCGAGATCGGAAGAGGATCACAGGGTGAGCCAGATTTAATACTGGCTATGAGTCGTATAAGGGAGTTCATATCTAATGGAGCCCACATTTCCAGTTTATTAGTGGATTCAGCGATCCTGTTGTCTCTGTGAGAGATGGTTCTGGCTGCTTTTGGGGATGTAGGTGCTTGCTGAAGGGGGGTACCTGGTTTTATGCCCTTCATTTCAGAGTATATTTTCTCCACTTTATGGAGGAAGAATTTCTCCACGTCTTCACATTGTAAACCATTCAGGGAAGGGGGAGTAGATTGAGTTTCAGATCCAGAAAGTTTTTTGACCATTTTAAATAATGTCTTGGAACAATTCAGCGCACTAGAGATGGTCCAGGAGACATATTCAGCACGAGCTGACTTACAGAGAGTGTGGTATTCTCGTTTTTCCCTTTTATATGCGAGTTTGTTGTCCGGCGCATAGTTCATCCTTCAGCGTCCTTCCAAAGCTTTGCATGTGATTTTCTCTGTTTTTAAATTCTCAGTGAATCAAGGGGCAGGGGGGCAGTGGTTGTTCACATTCTTAATAGAGGGTGGAAGACAGGTATCAAAGGCATGTAAAAGTCACTTTTGGACGACACCCGAAAGAGTGACAGGCATTTGTTTTGTGATAGGAACGTTGGAGGACAGAATCTTATTGAGAGCTTCAATATCCAGTTTTCCCCAGTTCATAGTTGGTTTCCTGATGCTAGGTGCGGCTACAGGTGAGTTCACTGAGATCTCGAAACCAAGCCGATCGCAAAGTGATCAGACCAACACAAGGGAAGAGCTGGTGGGCTTTGAATGTTGGATAAACTGGAGAAAATAGGGTCCAGTAGGTGGCCGGCCACGTGAATGGGACCGGAGTTGCAAAGTGCAATATTCAATGCTGCCAGATAAAAGTAGCGCTATTAGTACATGCAGAGTCATCCAAGCCTAAGTTAAGGTCGCCCAAGATGGAGAAGTTGGTGGCATTTAAGAGAAAAGGGGTTAATAGGTCAGGAAAGTATGAAGCCCATGGACCGGATGGCCCAGGGGGACGATAAACTAGTATGCCTGAGAAGGTGAAATTAGGGGTCAGGGCAAGCTATAATAATGCTGCCTCACAGCTCGTAAATGGCAGGTCTTCAAATTTGCACAGGTAGGACTTTTTATAAATTATAGCAATGCCACCACCTGTCTTGGAGTCCCTGTCTTTCCTGACTATAGCATAGTTAAACAGTAAAGCTGCAGCTACATCAGGGCCAGAGCTCATGTGCAGCCATGTTTCAGTAAGAAACATTGCGTAAAATAAATAGTAACTAGTAAATCCAGTATTTGTAAAGCGCACAGCTACCCGGAGGCATCCCGGCGCTGGGGGCCATTGGGAAGATTAAGCGAGCTGCACGCGTCCGATTTGGGGCCATTGAGTAGGGATTAGGCAGGACGCTTGCAGCGACAAGAGCGCTTCCCGGAGGGAGAGTGTGGCCGAACAAAATGGCCACCCGGGCAGGAACATCCCCTCAAAGTACAAGTGCAGGAAAAAAATGAGTATAACACACTCAGTAAAGCAGAAAAATAATGCAACAGCAAGCAACAAAACTATAAGCATCCCTAAACCTAGAAAGGTAGAAAATGGTTTTGGCAGCCACCAAACATGACTACCCCGTCTCCCTCCAGGAATTGTGGTAACAGATCTATAGCCCTTTCGCACAGTCACTCGTGCTTTCTCTCAAAGAAATATATAAGGAATACACAGCGGACCTTGCAGACAAATGAAAACAGAGCATTAGTACTTCTTAATACTTTTAAAGACAAAAACTTGGCTGCTTCTGTTTTTATTGTATATATCATCTTTATGTTTTTTATATAGACTGTGCTGTATCTTTTTGACATCCCTGTCTGCAGCAGGACTTCCCCGATTGAGCAGAGTAAATCTTTCAAGCCCCACATCCAGAGCTGTAGGGGCAAATTAGCAGACTAGTTGTTTGGAACCTGACTATTTTATTTAGCGACTTATGTGTAGTCATCACAAACATTTTTCCTGCTTGGGGATTTTAATTATCATATAGAAGAGTTTTTAGATATGGAAGTAGCAAAACTATTATCAGACTTAAAGACTTGAGGACTGCAACATAAGATTACAGGCCCTACTCACTCGGCGCGCCACAATCTTGGACTTAATCTTCACCACCTCTACTGCACTAACTTGTGAAGCCCATGCCTTTGACGTGGACTGACCACTCATTACTCTTCTTTCAAATACCTAAAGCTGGGTTCCCTGAGAAACAAGACCTGAGCAAAAGACTCTCTTGTCAATTGCAGCGCATTACTCCTATCGCTGAAAAATTGGTTTTCTCTGTTACCTCGAAGGACATAAACCACACCTTAGCAGACTAGTGTAAGGCTTTGAATTCTGCCTTTGATAACATTGCTCCTTTTAGAACGCATTCTAATTATAAACACAGGACTCGCGCCCTTTGGTATCCTACAGAGCTGAGCCCGGAAAAGTCACTTTGTAAAAATCTAGAGTGGCATTTAACGACCAACCCTTGCGACAGAGACCAGACACCTTTATTGCACTCTTTTTTTAGGTGCTAGATTGTTGGCTACTGTGAGGCATTTCACCAATTGTTCCTTAACGCTGAGTCCTATAACTAATGTCAATCGACTGGGAGATGCGTCTGGTGAACTGAATAAAGTCCAGAAGGTCTTGGGTCCTTGTTGTTAAAAGGTAAGGATGTTTTATGGGATACAGCCATGGATTGTAGTATGCAGGCTGCATTTTATGTACTGCCTTGGTATGCAGAGTATAAAGCTGACAATGCTAAAACTAATCCCCATCCTGGAATAAAAGAAGACACACCTAAAAATAGCTTATCCTAAAAACCCACCTTCCAAAAACAAGATACCAAACAGAAGGAGAATCTTAGGAGCTTCAGGTGATGTCCCTAGTGTCTGATTACTGGTGTTTGTTTAGGTTTACAGGAGTCCAGAGGTTACATAGCAAACCTTGTCTATGCATGCCGTGTGTTTTTCATTCATTATTCTAGTATTTATGTAATCCACTCATCGCGTGCCAAAAGGTAGATGTATTTGGCTACAGTTGTTTATATAGCCCAGACTAGATCAGGTCTGTGTCTCCTGCTCCACAGCTTGTACCCATAAAAGTGCATCAATGTCTCCTTCCCTTGGAAGCAAATCCACTTGTATTCCAGTTTAAGCATATTTATTCTCAGAGAATCAGTTTCAAAATCCACTGTTCCTCAAGTAAAGTCAAATTCAGTCTGCCCAATTCATTTTGGGGGATCTCCCTTCATAAGGGGGCGCTCGTGAGAAATCTATGTTGTATGTTGTGTGCGGAAAATAGTGACATAAGAATTAACCTGCAATGCAATCTAATCCTACATAAACATAAATGAATAGTTTACTACATGTCCTGGTAGAGCCGAACCGCAAGTCTGCGTTTGTGTTATACCAGGGTCTTCATCTTTTCGATAGTGAGAGCTACTTCTGATCGAGGAGAATCATCCTGATCTACTGCCTTTATCACGTGGCTTAGCTAAGGATAGATGAATGCCAAGCAACCTAATTGCTGTCCTAGAGCGCCCAGTCTTGCTGTAGTGAGCACATTGCATTTGTAGCACTGGGTTAGGAAAGGTTTACCTGTAGGGCCCCTAAGCCTTTGTAGCACTGTTAGGTTTACCTGCGGGACCCCAGGCATTTATAGTACTGGTAGGAACGGTGTATCTGCGGGGTCCCCAGGGACGCGGTATTTTCATTTTATTAACGAATCACATCTGAGAGGTGAGTGTTTCACTGAGGGTTGTGGTCTCTTAGTCATGCAATACATGGGATGGCATTGTTCTCTCTGAGTGCGTGTGAAGACAGAAGACTTCTATTATCTGGTGAGTTGCCCTCCTGTTCATTGGCTCCTGTCCAGATCCTGACCCTGGTTTAACAATTCAAGATCAATGTTCAGTAGTGGCAGTCACAGTATAAGGACTGTGAGCAAGACCTGCTGTAGAGTTTCGCTGTCCTAGGAAATATACCTGCGATGATTGCAGTGTCCGATTTATTAAAAATTGCACACAGAGTACCCCTTAGAGGGGTCCCCTAAAATCTACCAATCCTTATTGTGGTCACCGACTGGCCTGAGCCAGCGTGCTACCACCAGAGTGTGTTCTGTCCTCATGGGGAGAGTGCCTGTGTACTTCGAGGTCGATAACGATGCCTTTCCTGGGTGGAGGTGCTCACTCCTCCCCTGGTCAGGAAGAGCCATCTGTGGCAAGGATTTTCAAAGGCCTTGCCGCCTTTGTAATGCGGCCCCAGCCTCTCCTCTTAGAGGGAGCAAGCGATCTTCCTGTCCTCACCCCCTTTTAGGCGCAAGGACAGGTGGAAACCTTAGATACAACAGGAGGTGTGCCCCCGCCCCCTCTGTTAACTCCATCCCTCAGGTGCTGGAGGCGAGGTGAAGTACACTTTGTAGTGCCCACCGTCTTGAAGATGATGGGACTTATCCAATCAGGGCTAGGACTATGTCCCCTTCCCGCAGGAGGTGGGCATGATAGAGAGTGTAGACACCCCAGGAAAGGGGCCCATTAGACTCTACCTGTCACTCCCTTGTAACACCCTTAAATCAAGATTTTAGGTGGCATCCCCAGACCCTGAATTTCAGTTCTTGGCGACCTAAGGGCACTGCAGCCTTCTCTGCTGGTGAGGATCTGTAGAGAACTATTGTCTTGGTCCCAGTCCTACCGGCCTGTCTGCATCCTTAGATGATCCAGAACCAAAAGGCAAGTCGTCTTGCAGCCCAGCGACCTCCATAACCGTGGGAGGACTACCTGCCTTCGATAAAGGGCAATCGAGTTTTATGTAGTGGGATTTGGCCAGGGAGTGTCAGGACAAGCCAAGCTATGTTACTCAGTCTATATTTGCAGACTTTGTGTTTTTGGTCTAATCACTCTCACTAATGTGCACCGTATTTTCGTTGTCAACACCATCGATTGAGCACTTGTTCAATAAAAAGAGTTTTACAAAGTACCTGTGTCTTGGCAAGATAAGCAGTGTGCTGGCCATTTATTCAATCGAGTCTGTTGTTGAGCTCTGAGTTCAAGCTGCTCTTTAATGTAAACAGGGTCATTGATTTGGCAGTATCAGTATCTGCAGTTAAATTAGACAAAAATTACTTCTAATTGCCAACTCCCTGACACCCTGAATGCCCTCTCCCACACAGCTCTCCGTGTCCCCAAGGGATCCAGAGAATTGTAGATCAACTTCCTATAGATGGTTGAGATTTCTTTTTCGGTCAGGGGATCAATTAATAGCTGGTCTTCCAGTGGGGATGCATCAGACAACTCCCCCCCTTCTTGGATGTGACTTTGCTGAGCGTGGCCACCTGCAAATGTCAGAACCGTTTTTAGTCACCTAATTTATACTTTTGTTGTAGGATCGTGAAGGACACAAGAGCCTGTCCCCTCCACACATCGCCCAGCCACTCTAAGCTAATCAATCCCCATTTTGTGAAGCCCTGCAATCCTCCCGCTGCACTTACGAGATCACCATCTTACAGTGGAGTAATTTCAGTCAACTTACCTTCTCAGCCTAAACACTTGGTAGCCTCTTTCCACGCCCTTACCAATGTTTGGGTATGAGTAGGCAGGGTGCACTCATACTTTCTTCGATACAGCACCGGGGTGGGGTAACCTCTCTTGCCCATGGCCAATCTATCTACCCAGTAAGCAGGTTCCTCACGGTCCGCAAAAACCCAGTTGTTGACTGCCACCAGCTGCGAGGCCCAGTAATACTTGTGAATACTCCGGACCGCCAGTCCACCTTAATAAACTCCCCTCTGCACCTTACTCAGCGTGACGTGCCGCCATCCCACAACAGGAGCCGAAGTTCTCAGACTACCTTTTGAAAAAAAAATGTCTGGTGGGATCTTAAAGGACATTTTGTGCACAATGTACAGGAGACCCTGGAGGGCCATCATTTTAAATAGGGCCACCAGGCCCAGTAAGGAGAGTGGGAGCGTCCGCAAGTGTGGGGCATCCCAGCGAAGACGGTCTAATTTCGGGAGTATGTTCCTGCCTGTGCTCTTTTGTAATGAACACAACCAAATATTTAAAGCCATGTAGTGCCACCCTAACTGTGCACCTAGAGTGCAGCCGCAGGGCCCCTGCCACCAGCAGGAATATTAAGGACTTCTTCCAGTTGATATTATATCCTGATCAACGGGAATACCCCATATGAGAGGTCCTGGTGAAACCAAACATGTGTGAAGAGCATAGGAGACAAGAAACATCCCTGTCGGACGGCAAAGACTCGGTAGACTATATTATTGATGCGCATGCTCGCTAGAGGAGCCACATACAAGAGCTTAACAGCAGCGCCACTGGTTCAGCAAAGGAATCCCCTATTGCATGTGGTACTCCATTAAGGTGTCGGAGATTTAAGCGCGTTCCCTGATGTGGCATAAAGCCCGATCGATCAGGATGAACCACTGTTGCAATTTCTGTCCGCAGGCAGATCCCCAGGGCGTTCGCAAGTACCTTAGTCTCAATATTAAGCGGGGAGATAAGTCTATAAGACCCACACTCAGTTGCTGGTTCGTCCTTTTTGGGATGACCGCCACCTCAGACGTTCTTTGGTCCTCCGGGAGACATCCTTATTTTCAGGCAGTCTGAAACATACTCTGGAGGTACTCCCTGATTTTATCCATCATGATTTTATATCATTCTAACGGGAGCTCATCAGGCCCCGTCGCTTGCCCTGTTTGCAAGGTTCTTATTGTCTTATTTATTTAGTCTACTGTCAGGTTTTGGTCTAGTGCGTCTCGGTCCTCATTCGTTAGCATTGGCAGGGTCAGGTCTTTCAGGAAGTCTCTCCCAGTATTTCTGTCCCCTTGTTGTCTGTGTCCTCAAGGATCCAGTTCCGTTCTTTGTCTTGTCTCTCTAACCATGTAAGCAACTCATTGGCTTTATCACCGACATCATAGAGACAATGCTGGGTAGCCAGCGCATGAGTGCACACTAATTTCCATCAGTGCTCTTAATGTGTGCTGCTTCAGTTGATGGTGTAATGGGAGAGAAACTGATTCCCCACTTGCCAAGCGAACCTCCAGGAAAGCACATTCCTTGTCCTGAGCCTCGCACTTCAATTTACGTTCCTTCAACATTCTCCCAATCAAGGCTTGTGTCTGGCCTCAAATCACTGCCTTGAATTCACCCTATAGCACGCAAGCTGATTCAACAGGCCGCCCAATCTCCCTAAAATATAATTCTGCTCTATCTCTCATACATAAAGTGTGGCAGGGTATGCTCAGACGTGAGTCCCTTGCTCACTTTGCCACTGGATTCAAGCAAGCAGGGCCGAAGACGGCTGAAATTCCAAAAACCGGTCCCCGGAAGCTTGATTCCGGTCCAGGGAAGGCATGGCTTGGCAGTTCGGGCTGGACTGTTCCCATGAGGCACAGGGTCAGACTGATTTGCATATGGCCATGTCCATGGGCGTCCGCAGAGGAGGGCAAGAGGGGGCACTTGCCCCCCCCTGGAACACCGGTCCGTCACTATTGACAGCCCCCACAGACAGTGGTGTTTGTCTGCAGGGCCGTCAATTTTAAAAGCGTGAGAAAGCGCTTGCAATGACGGTCCTGCTTGATGAGCGGTAAAACTGCTGCTGAGGGGCAAGAGAGAAGGTCCGGGCCTGGCTGCTCCCACAGCTTGAAGCAGAGGCGCACCCAAAGTAAATTTCAGGGGGGGCGGGGCACATTTTTCAAGCTAAGGCAGAGTGGAGCTGCAGGGGCCCAAGGAAGGGGTAAAAACCATCTGTAGCAAACACTGTGATGCTGCAAATTGTAAGCTTTATGACCACAACATCCTTTTGTACATAAGGGGTCTAGTTATTTAGATAAAGCAGGATGTGCAGTGAAAGGAATGACGTTACAAATGAGTAGAGCCTTTAATGCTCTGGAAATGCTAGGTTCTCCAATCTACCTTCCTACCTCTCTCTCTCTACCTCTTTCTCTCTCTCTCTACCTCTCTCTCTCTCTCTACCTCTACCTCTCTCTCTACCTCTCTCTACCTCTCTACCTCTCTACCTCTCTTACTTCTCTACCTCTCTCTCTACGTCTCTCTACCTCTCTCTACCTCTCTCTCTACGTGGCTCTACCTCTCTCTCTACGTCTCTCTCTTTACCTCTCTATCTCTACCTACCTCTCTACACCATTCTCTCTATCTCTCTCTCTCTCTACCTCTCTCTCTCTACCTCTCTCTCTCTACCTCTCTCTACCTCTCTCTCTCTACCTCTCTCTCTCTACCTCTCTCTCTCTACCTCTCTACCTCTACCTCTCTCTCTACCTCTCTCTCTCTACCTCTCTCTCTCTACCTCTCTCTCTCTACCTCTCCCTCTCTACCTCTCTCTATCTCTCTCGCTCTACCTCTCGCTCTACCTCTCTCTCTCCACCTCTCTCTCTCCACCTCTCTCTCTCCACCTCTCTCTACCTCTCTCTCTCTCTACCTCTCTCTACCTCTCTACAGCTCTCTACCTCTACCTCTCTCTCCCTACCCCTCTCTCTCTACCTCCCTCTCTCTCTACCTCTCTCTCTCTACAGCTCTCTCTCTCTCTACCTCTCTCTCTCTCTACCTCTCTCTCCATACCTCTCTCTCTCTACCTCCCTCTCTACCTCCCTCTCTACCTCTCTCTCTACCTCTCTCTCTACCTCTCTCTCTACCTCTCTACACCTCTCTATCTCTACCTCTCTCTCTCTCTACCTCTCTCTCTACCTCTCTCTCTCTTCCTCTCTCTCTCTCTACCGCTCTCTCTCTCTACCTCTCTCTCTACCTCTCTCTCTACCTCTCTCTCTACCCCTCTCTCTCTCTCTCTACCTCTCTACCCCTCTCTACCTCTCTCTACCTGTCTCTCTACCTCTCTCTCTCTCTCTACCTCTCTCTCTACCTCTCCCTCTCTACCTCTCTCTCTACCTCTCCCTCTCTACCTCTCTCTCTCTCTACCGCTCTCTCTCTCTACCTCCCTCTCTACCTCTCTCTCTACCTCTCTCTCTACCTCTCTCTCTACCTCTCTCTCTCTCTACCTCTCTCTCTACCTCTCTCTCTCTTCCTCTCTCTCTCTCTACCGCTCTCTCTCTCTACCTCTCTCTCTACCTCTCTCTCTACCTCTCTACCCCTCTCTACCTCTCTCTCTCTACCTCTCTACCCCTCTCTACCTCTCTCTCTACCTCTCTACACCTCTCTATCTCTACCTCTCTCTCTCTCTACCTCTCTCTCTACCTCTCTCTCTCTTCCTCTCTCTCTCTCTACCGCTCTCTCTCTCTCTACCTCCCTCTCTACCTCTCTCTCTACCTCTCTCTCTACCTCTCTCTCGACCTCTCTACACCTCTCTATCTCTACCTCTCTCTCTCTCTACCTCTCTCTCTACCTCTCTTTCTCTTCCTCTCTCTCTCTCTACCGCTCTCTCTCTCTACCTCTCTCTCTACCTCTCTCTCTACCTCTCTCTCTACCTCTCTCTCTACCCCTCTCTACCTCTCTCTCTCTACCTCTCTACCCCTCTCTACCTCTCTCTCTCTACCTGTCTCTCTACCTCTCTACCTGTCTCTCTACCTCTCTCTCTCTCTCTACCTCTCTCTCTACTTCTCCCTCTCTACCTCTCTCTCTATCTCTCTCGCTCTACCTCTCGCTCTCTACCTCTCTCTCCACCTCTCTCTCCACCTCTCTCTCTCCATCTCTCTCTACCTCTCTCTCTCTACCTCTCTCTCTACCTCTCTCTCTCTACCTCTCTCTACCTCTCTCTACCTCTCTCTACCTCTACCTCTATCTCTACCTCTACCTCTATCTCTACCTCTATCTCTACCTCTCTCTACCTCTCTACCTCTCTCTCTCTCTACCTCTCTCTCTACCTCTCTACATCTCTCTACCTCTCTACATCTCTCTACCTCTCTACATCTCTCTACCTCTACCTCTCTCTCCCTACCTCTCTCTCTCCCTCTCTCTCTCTCTACCGCTCTCTCCCTCTCTCTCTCTACCTCTCTCCCTACCCCCCTCTACCCTTCTCTACCTCTCTCTCTACCACTCTTTCTACCTCTCTCTTCCTCTCTCTCTCTACCTCTCTCTCTACCTCTTTACCTCGCTCTCCCTCTCTACCTCTCCCTCTACCACTCTCTCTCTACCTTTACATCTCTACCTCTACCTCCCTCTACCTCTCTCTCTCTACCTCTCTCTCTCTACATCTCTCTCTCCCGGCCTCTACCTCTCTCTCTACCTCTCTCTCTACCTCTCTCTCTACCTCTCTACCCCTCTCTACCTCTCTCTCTTCCTCTCTCTCTACCTCTCTACCTCTCTCTCTTCCTCTCTCTCTACCTCTCTCCCTCTACCCCTCTCTCTACCCCTCTCTCTACCTCTCTCTCTACCTCTCTCTCTCCCTACCTCTACCTCTACCTCTACCTCTCTCTCTCTACCTCTCTCTTTACTTCTTTCTCTACCTCTCTCTCTACCTCTCTCTACCCCTCTCTTCCTCTCTCTCTACCTCTCTTTCTACCTCTCTCTTCCTCCCTCTCTCTCTACATCTCTCTCTACATCTCTCTACCTCTTTACCTCTCTCTCCCTCTCTACCTCTCCCTCTACCACTCTCTCTCTACCTCTCTCCCTCTACCTCTCTCTCTCCCTACCTCTACCTCTCTGTCTACATCTCTCTCTACCACTCTCTCTCTCTACCTCTCTCTCTACCTCTGTCTCGCTCTCTCTCTCTCTCTCTCTCTCTACCTCTCTCTCGCTACCTCTCTCTCTCTCTACCTCTCTCTCTCTCTCTACCTCTCTACCTCTACCTCTCTCTCTACCTCTCTCTCTCTCTCTACCTCTCTCTCTCTCTACCTCTACCTCTCTCTACCTCTCTCTCTACCCCTCTCTACCTCTCTCTCTACCTTTCTCTCTTCCTCTCTCCCTTCCTCTCCCGCTCTACCTCTCTCTCTCTACCTCTCTACCTCTCTCTCTCTACCTCTTTACCTCTCTCTACCTCTCCCTCTACCACTCTCTCACTACCTCTACCTCTCAACCTCTTTCTCTACCTCTCCTCCTTTACCTCTCTCTCTCTCTCTCTCTCTCTCTCTCTCTCTACCTCTCCCTCTCTCTCTACCTTTACACCTCTACCTCTCTCACTACCTCTCTCTCTACCTACCTCTACATCTACCTCTCTCTACCTACCTCTACCTCTCTACCTCTCTCTCTCTACCACTCCCTCTACCTCTCTCTACCTCTGTCTCTCTACCTCTCTACCTCTCTACACCTCTCTCTCTCTCGTACCTCTCTACACTTGTCCACCTCTCAACCAGTTGAATTCCGGGAAGCCCAAACCATCAGTATTTCAAATCTGCGCATGAAACGTGGGTAGGATGAGCTGGGATGCTCTTTTTACATAATTTGTATTTAATAGAATTGGGAAGCAGAAAAGCAGTCTCACAGTTGAGATAGGGATTAACATACACTGGTGACAGCTTTTAAATTGGCTTTAAAACCATTCAAAGATGGCTGCAGCATCTACGTGGGATGTGGTGGACTAAGTGGCAGCCGGAGCCCTATAGCACTGCTTGTCATTAAAAAAAAAAACAGCATTGACATAGCCAATAGGTCTCCCCTTTGGGACCTTATAAGTGTTTAGTTGTCCAGTACAATATCCTTGGTGCAACAACATCAAGTGTTGCATGGCTAAACACTTATAAGGTCCCAAAGGCGAGACCTATCGGCTATGCCATTGCTTGTTTATTTTTTCCTCTGTTTCATTGTGGTTGCCAGGTAATCTGCTGTGAAGCCTTACATGATATTTCTCCCACCCCATGGGTTTCTTTTGTTATTTAAGCTCTTTTGTTTTATTAGATTTTTTATTTGTTTATTTAATACTTGTGCTCAATTATGTCGGAGGATGGTGATGAAGTAAAAATGTTGCCCCCCCCTGGAAAAATTTCTGCGGACGCCCATGGCCATGTCTGAACTGGGGTGGCAGAGTGGGCTAAAGAACGGTGATGGATTAAACCCAGATCTGTGGACTGGGTGTGAGTGTTTGATTGGTTCAGATGCTCCGTCCATCACCCCACCCTTTTGTACTACTTTTGGCCGCCATAAGTGTGGCAGGGTATGCTCAGACGTGAGTCCCTTGCTCACTTTGCCACTGGATTCAAGCAAGCCGGGCCGAAGACGGCTGAAATGCCAGAAACAGGTCCCCGGAAGCTTGTTTCCGGTCCAGGGAAGGCATGGCTTGGTAGTTCGGGCTGGACTGTTCCCATGAGGCACAGGGGCAGACTGATTTGCATATGGCCATGTCTGAACTGGGGTGGCAGAGTGGGCTAAAGAATGGTGATGGATTAAACCCAGATCTGTGGACTGGGTGTGAGTGTTTGATTGGTTCAGATGCTCCGTCCATCACCACCCCCTTTTGTACCACTATCTCTCATACAAGCTTTGAACGTCTTGTCTTTTAAATATCACGGATCAACCCTTGGGGGTAGGATGAAGTCCACAACTGGACCATCGAGTTGCACCTCCACCAGCGAATGGTCTGAGATTCCCCCTGCTATGTGCGTAACAGCTCTAAAATCAACTTTATGGACAGTCTGGGTGAAAGGATGGTGCAGGCATGCCAGACTACCATGTGCTGCAGATAAGTGTGTCCGGTTCTGATACCCTCTTCCCCTCTAGGGGCATTTAGGAGTATCATGAATATAGTATAGGTGCAGTTCTGTCACTCCAGTCACCCCAATGCGTATATGCTCTGTCGTAAGCGTCTTATCCTTCCACTGGATGAGTCAGTCTTGTCTGGGTCTCTTTCCTGTTTCCCGGCACTTGAATGGCACGCCCGAACACTCGAGAGAGCAGTGACCCACCAGCAGGCTTTTGTGGAGAGCTTTTGTCCTGGATGTAAGGCTGCATACAGTAGGGCACCCACTCTGTCTTTTCTTTGCCTTTGCCTGAAGATCAGCAGTCCCAAGGTAGCAGTCACACCTGGCCTGTTGGTAAGTGCAGCCCCTCTAGAGGCCCGACCGTCAGCAATTAAGCCCACACTGTGGCCGGCTGGACCACAGGCGTAAGCTCAGACAGGGTGTTCGACACTGGAGTAGTTGTAGTCCCTCATGGGCCTCTGATACAGAGTAGCCAGAAATTCAGCTGCTAAAAGCCCAACACAGGCTCTCCAGGAAGCCAGTAGATTCAGACCCTGATGTGTTAGGAATTTGGCAAATGCAACCTTGAACGGGCAGTTGGCAGCACACAATCGTCCCACTGGGCCTCAACAATCACGTTGCCGTGGAGTTTTATTTTCTGCCTTGAACTGTTGGGAGAGTCTTGGCGGGGGAGGAGGGGGTCCCCCGGACTAGCTGGTCCTGCTGGATGGCTTTCCTGCCTGCCCTACAAATAACGAGGATGTGTAGGACCTTGCTTCTTCAAGGACAGCCTTGTCCTCCCTTCCCTTTCTTACCAGACAGGCAGGCTTCTAGGCAGACTTCTAGGCTCTTCAGGACAGGTACACAGCTTCTCCATTAAGTAATTCAGCCTGCAGGTGATGTCCCTTCAACTTAGATAGACTGTCAGGCTGACACCATCCCTGGTGGCACAGCAGGCACCTGGGTACTTTGTAGAGCACATTATTCCTAGGTAACAGAGGACTTTGTACTGTTTACAATCTACCAGTTTGATCTTTCCTTGCAATTGAAGGCGGCAACTCTTACATCTAAATTTCAGGTTATTAATTTGATGAGCCTGTCGACTAACATGCTTTACAGCAGCGTTTCGCGCAGGCGAAATGTTATGTCAACAGTATGTTGGCCTAGTCCCGCCTCTGTCTTCCATTGGCTAGCTCCATAAATGGAGGCTAGCCATTGGAAGACAGATCTGTCCATCAATGCCGGAGCAGATTTGTGGGCGTTCCAGCGATTTTTAGGCTTTCTGCCCACGTCATGCGGCGGTGGGCGGGTTCTTTTTTTTTTTTGGGTCTCGGCATCCTTCGTCACACCAGCCTGCTCGCTCTCCCTGTGAGGACGCAGACCCGACCCGCTCCCTACTCCGAGCTGGGGTGGGCTGCGCGATGTCACTTTCCTTGCAGGTAAGCGGAAGTGACGAACTGAACGGAAGTAAGAAAACAACCGTAAGGCTGCCCGACGACGGAAAGCTACGGCTGCTTTCGGTAATTATTCGTGAGCATTGGTGAACCCGGGCCGCGGTGAGTGTGGTGCTCTTTCTTTGCAGGCTTAATGTTGGCCACCGGCTACAGTGACGGGGTGCAGGGCGAGAGCCGTGTAGGTGGGACTGAGTAGTGAGACCTGGGAGGGGTGCGGCGAGAGGCACGGCTGCTGCTCTGCGGGGGGTGGGTGGCAGACCGTGCCTGCGCCCCCCACGAAATCAATCAATCGGGGTATACAGTCCTCGTATATCGGTCTCTTCTCAAACGAGGAGCATGCAATTCAGAAACGCATACTTCCGCTGGCCTGATGGCCTCTGGTGCCGGGATGGGGCTGGCGCATACCGCAGGGCCCCTGGGAGGGTCTGCCATTCACCCAAGCTGCGCGTTGGGTATTTTTGTATAGATCGAATGTTTTAGGTTATTTGTCTCCCCTTTAGAATTTCCCTTCCGCAAGAAGGTTTCGTGTGTCACTACATCTGCCTTCCGCTGGATCGCCACCACGCTACTCCGCCCCACCAGTGTCCCTTCCTCGTAGGTGTACCAGGAAATTCGGGGCATCCGGACCCTTTACATCGATAACCACTGCTCTGCATCCTCGCGCCAGACAAGAAGTTTGAGCTTTGCTGCCAGGTACCGAGTCTGCAAATTGGTTTTTGCTCTGCCCACTCCATCCGTAGTCCTAAAACGTTAGGGCTCTGGTGCTTTCCCTTTCTAATCTTTATTCCTCAATATTGCATCCGTACCTTCTCCATTGACATCTCCAACCCTTAAAAAAATAAAAAAAATAATCCTCCCACACATGGAGTCTGCATAAACGCTAGGCCATTACGCCCTGAGACCTCATCCCCACTCAGAAGCTCGGCAGCTTCCAAATCTCATTAGGGCGTCTGGACACCGCCCCACCACTCCACCGAGCCCTCCTCACCTGTCGGACGCGAGCAGCAGAGATGGAGGCCACAGGCAAACCGAGTCTGTTCCAGGAGTAATAGAGCCCCCCCACGGGTGGAACTCAGCAGGAAAACAAAACTCCTGCTCGAGTGGGCCTGGATGTGTATTTGAATTATACTGAGTTCATGGCCCAATCGGTTATTTCAAGTGACAATGGGCTAGCAAAGAACAAAGCGCAACGACACTGTGGGCTTCTAGTACACGACTGCCAGTCCTTGTTACATGCAAATTAAACTTTATTTTAGATTCCTCTATAACAAGTCCACTGTTTCTTAGCTGGCTGGTGCACAACTACCTGCAGAGAGGGAAAAAAGATGTTGACCTCATGTGAGGCCCCACAAAGTACCCCCTCGGCCTGCCCCTTCCCTGCCCTCTTCGACAAGCCCGTCTACCAACTCTCCGCTCTTTAACTGTGCTATGGTGACCACTGTCCGCACGAAGCAAAAAAGTATTCCTTCTGAAATAAAAATAGAAAGTTATTCGTATAAATTGTAGCACCTACGATCTTTAATTTCCAAAGCATCTTTATGTACAAGGACATAAGGGACATACAGGGGTGACATTCTTATGATGCATAACTGTTATTTCATTCAAAAACACATATAGTTTTCATGATGGTGTTTACCAACAATTTGTTTTTCTAAAGTACAATTTTACTAAATTGGACCCTGCCCTGGGTAACATTGCTGTCTCAGCCGTGCAGTTGTCACTCACGTGTTCGACTTCCAGCCAGACCGCGTCAGATTTAAAGAAGGTACATTGGAAGTAATGTCACCCGTTACGCAGAGCGTTTAGGTTTAGTTCTGAAATCAGTTAAGCTTCATGAAAAACGTACTGAAGGGTGGCTGCCGAAAGTACCATCAACTGTGCAGAACACGCATCGAATTCACTGGCACATGGTGTACAAATACGTCACGTTTTTAAGTTCTCAGAAGTTAGGAAGTGAGAAATGTAGGTCGACACCTATCTCCAGAAAGGGCATCTATAGAATCCACCCCACTTGGCCCACCCGAACCAGTCCTGTCTGCTCTCCATATCCCGTGACAATTACTTAACCTCGCCAGTAATAAACAAATCCCGCCTAAGCCGTGTTGTGATTGGGCTCAGCAGCTGTATTGACAGGCCGGGCTCTCGGGGTGGACAGGACCCTCCCATGTGGATTTAGCTGCAGGACAACACTGCCTGTCCAGAAGGCCCAGACACCTGGAGGACACCTTTAAGCCGCCTCCCGGACGATTTGTACTTCAGAGGTGCCCTGGTGAGCCCCCCGTTGTAAGACGCAGACGCTAATTGGCACAAGCAGCTTGTAAATCACTTTCTACAGGCGATGGGCGGCAGTGAGCTGACGCCTGCGGTGAACTGGGGATCGGCGGCCCCAACAGAGCTCAGAGCGGTAGAAAAACAACTCTTACATTTTACCGAGAATCATAGCAGTAGAGACAAGTAAAAAAAAAGAAACCTCAATTTCTGATAAACTTAACTGTTGCCTGTCGCGGATTACCAGATGCGCTTTCTTATTTGACAGCATTCATTTTCTGGTTTCATCCTTTCGCTCACAAACTTCTCTGTATTGCCAGATCTATGTGTATCACGTGATCCTGTAGTCTCACATCACTGGCCTTGTTGCTAAGTGCAGGTACTTGTACACTTCTTGCTTCGTGTTCAAGGTCCATCTTAGCTCATAAGACAGTGCAAGGCATTTTGAGCACAAGGAAAGGAGTAACTTTAGTGTCACCTTCCATACCCAAGCAGAACCAACTTCCAACCATCTCACCATTCTTCTGTTTCCAACTGTTTCCGCTTGTGTCCAACTTGACCTTTACATGCGGCCCCTCCTTGTAAACAGCAGCAGTGTGTGGGGCTCGCAATGTGTGGGGCTCGCAGTGTGTGTGGGGGGCTCGCAGTGTGTGTTGGGGGGGCCTCGCAGTGTGTGGGGCTCGCAGTGTGTGGGGGGGCTCGCATTGTATGGGGGGGCTCTGTGTGGGTGTGTGGGGGGCTCGCAGTGTGTGGGGGGCTCTGTGTGGGTGTGTGGGGGGCTCTGTGTGGGTGTGTGGGGGGCTCTGTGTGGGTGTGTGGGGGGCTCTGTGTGGGGCGGCTCTGTGTAGGTGTGTGGGGGGGCTTGGTGTGGGTGGCTCTGTGTGGGTGTGTGTGGGGGGGGCTCTGAGGGGGGGTTCTCTGTGGGTGTGGCTCTCTGTGGGTGTGTGTGTGTGGCATTTGCGAGAGATTAAGCTATTGGCATTGTAAATGACAATGCCATTTATTTATGTTTTCAAAACCAACACAAAAATAAAAATGTTGTCATATACAATGCCAATAGCTCTAACTTTTGCAAAGGCGAAACCGTTGCATTGTAAATGCTTATTTAAATATCTGTTTGGTGCCAGTGCATATGACTTTAATTTCTGCCTTTGGGATTCTATGTTACAAGTCCATAGGGTGCATGTATCCTTTGTGAGCTTAATAAAATGTTGAAAATTCTATAAATCCTCACTCCTACATCCAAGTTCTCTCAGGCTACAATTCTACACTCTGCTCTGTATAAAAAACACCTCAACATTTTCAAAATTCTGCAACTCTGCATTGATTTGGCTTGTAAATTATATTTTGGGAAATTTTCATGTATTAAGTATTTATTTTTAATACTATAGGTGATTGAAATTACTGACGAAGAAAGCAAGATTTAGCACCAGGCAACTGAAGTCAGTGCCATAAGAAGGATTATTTTGAAAATCTGAAGGACATCCAGCATTCTACGTTTAAACAATTTCCAAAATCTAGGTGTGGCGAGGAAGTGGGAGCTGAGGAAAGTACTATACTGTAAGTGAAGTCTCTAATTTAGCATTTCATTAACCCAGAGCAATGCCAAATCTGTGCACAGAATAACCTTCATCTAAAACATCATGTAATTCCAGAGAGGAAGCACACACTGCATAAAAGAAAGTTATAACAAAAGGTTTCTTCTGCAGACCATCAAAGAAAAGACGCTGAGAGAAGACTCCGAAGCTGACACGTTTACAACCAAAAGATTGGAAAATCACCTTTGTTCAACAACCATTTTTAACCAGTTACACAAGTTTGAGACTATCTGACTCTGGGTAGAAAACCACGACCCACTCTGCTCACTCTTGTGAAAACCTTAAAAATTCACCACTTTATTGTGTCCATAACCATCTCAGATTGTTTGTTTTTTATTGTGTACTGTTCTGTAATTCTATGTAAATCGCCTCAACAGTATCTGCTGTGAATGAGTGATATGTAAAACTGTTCAATATAAAAATGGATTAAATGAGCACAGTTGCGCTATAGGTAATGTAAATAAATCTTCGTCTTCAGAACTACAAACCTTAACATTACACCAAACATAGAAAGGGTAAAAGGAACTGATGTTCTGAGACTCGTGATCCACAATAGTACTGTGCACGTTCTAACGCCCTCAGTTACTGCCATTACGTCAGTGCAAAAAGGTACTTATCAGTTTAATTAATAAATATCAGACTAACACCTTATCACTGCATTGTTAAGAACCTATACAAATAGATTTGAGAAAATCTTCAGTCACAAAATAAGTTGCTGCAGGATAGGCTATAACCTAAAGACTATTATCTGCTAAAAATATTTCGACAGGTGTTACAGGGCTGCTTTCAGACGTATTTTGCTCAATTGAAGTGTTAAGAAGATTACACACAATTTCTTTTAGAGATAAATACTGAACATTATCTAAACAAGCCCAACTCTAAAATTGGGTTCACTCTTACTGTGGCATATAAGCAAAAGAAAACTAAACATAGAGATATTAACTCTAGGAATACACCTTATAAAAACACGGACTGTGAGAACAAATTCAGTGTTCAAAACCGCCTCAATCAAGGCAAAATAACCTAAGTTGGGGAAAAAAGTTACATGTGCCAAAAAAGATACAGCCATAAATCTAATCTCACAGAATTTGACACAATGCACACTGGGGGAAACCACTCTCAGTGCAAAGTATGCCAAAAAAGTTTCAGGCATAAATCTTATCTCACTGTGCATATGAGAATCCACACTGGGGAAAACCTTATCAGTGCTCTGAATGCCAGAAAAGGTTTAGTATCAAAGCGAGTCTATATCGACATGCATTAACCCACTCTGTCGAAAAACCTTACCAGTGCACTGAATGCCCAAAAATTTTCAGCCGTAAATCTTATCTCACTGAGCATTTGAGAATCCACACTGGGGAAAAACCTTATCAGTGCTCTGAATGCCAGAAAAGGTTTAGTATCAAAACAAGTCTATATCGACATGCATTAACCCACTCTGTGGAAAAACCTTATCAGTGCGCTGAATGCCAGAAATGTTTCAGTGACAAAAGAGCACTTACTATACATACAAGGACTCACACTGGGGAAAAACCTTACCAGTGCTCTGAATGCCAGAAATGTTTCAGTTACCAAAGCATTCTCACTTGGCATAGAAGAACCCACACTGTGGAAAAATCTTTTCAGTGCTCTGAATGCCAGAAATGTTTCATTGACAAAAGCAGTCTCACTTGGCATATAAGAACCCACACTGGGTATAAACCTTTTCAGTGATCTGAATGCCAAAAATGTTTCATTATAAAAAGCGGTCTCACTCAGCATATAAGAACCCACACTGGGGAAAAACCTTATGAGTGCTCCGAATGCCACAAATGTTTCAGTGTAAAAAGCAGTCTCACTAAGCATATAAGAATCCACACTGGGGAAAAGCCTTATCAGTGCTCTGAATGCCAGATATGTTTTAATCAAAAAAGCAGTCTCACTCAGCATATAAGAACCCACACTGGGGAAAAACCTTATCAGTGCTCTGAATGCCACAGATGTTTCAGTGAAAAAATCAGTCTCACTCAGCATATAAGAACCCACACAGGGGAAAAGCCTTATCAATGCTATGAATGCCACAGATGTTTCAGTGAAAAAATCAGTCTCACTCAGCATATAAGAACCCACACTGGGGAAAAGCCTTATCAATGCTCTGAATGCCACAGATGTTTCAGTGAAAAAAGCAGTCTCACTTACCATATAAGAATCCACACTGGGGAAAAGCCTTATCAGTGCTCTGAATGCCAAAAATGTTTCAGCCAAAAATCTCAACTCAGTAAACATGTGAGAATCCACACTGGTGAATAAAATTATCAGTGCTCTTAATGTCAGAAAAGATTCAGAGGTAGAGATGGTTACAAGCACCATAAGAAAACACACCATTCAAATAATTCAGTGCTCCGAATGCCAGAAAAGCATTAATTTTAAACGCAATCTCACTCTACATGAGCAGACGCACACAGGGAAACAACATTACCAATACTGTGAATGCCAGAAATTCCTATTTGATAGGCACAGCCTCACTAACCATAAGCGACTCCATACTGATGAAAAACCTTATGAGTGCTCTGAATGCCAGAAAAGCTGCATGAGAAACTCCACACTGGAGAAAATCCTTATGCCATAAAAGCTTGAATCTGAAAGACAAGAGTTATGCTTCACGAGAGATCCCACTCTGGGGAAAAGCCTTATGAGTGCTCGAAATGCAAACAAAGTCTTGAATACAATGTCATTTCACATAAGAGAATTCACACTGGACTAAAGCCATATACAGGTGGGGAAAGGCAGAAACGTTATACTCAGAAAGGAGATCTCACTAAACATGAGAAATGCATCCACATGAGGTGAAAAGTAAGGCATAGCTTGAGTTGCAGGAAATTTTCTAACAACCTGACTTTACATGAGAGAGCACATATTGTAGTTGCAATAGGATTCATCAAGAAACACTTGCAGGATAACTTAGGCTGCCCGCATGTACCTTCCAAAGAAATTTCAGGCCTGGAAATATTTTTAATTGCAACAGAATCCACAATTTGAGTATCTGAAAGTTACAAAACTCTCAAGGTCTTTACTTTACACAGAGAAGTGTTAGTGCTTGCAAAAATCAACTAATTGCCAATGAAATCACAATAATAATGTCTTAAATATCCACCCAAAAGGTTTCTACTTGCCCTTGTTTCTTAACATATGACTGATATCTATTTTTCCATGATAAGATTAAGCCTATGCGGAGTTCCTCGGTGAGGAACTCCGCAAAGTGACAAAAAAACTCTGGCGGTCTACACGGAGTTCCGCGAGCAGTGGAGTGCGTAAGGGTCATGCCGTTTGTGGTGATTTCATCCCATGTCGGAGAATCATTTGGCCCTTCTCTTCCAAGAAGTTATGGATCTCTTTGCCAAGGGAACTATCAAACGCATCCCTGTGCCAGAAGTAGGTCAGGGTTGCTACTCCCACTACTTCTTGGTACCCAAAAAGACATAGGCCTGCATCCTATCTTAGTCCTCAGGGACATCAACGGCTTCCTCCGAAAGGAGAAGTTCAAGATGTTAACCTTATCTCAGGTCTTGTCTGCCTTCGACCCTGGAGATTTGATGGTAGCGTTGGACTTGCAGGATACTTACTTTCACATCCCCGTTTTGCCTGCCCACCGGCATTACCTACGGTTCCCGGTAGGCCACATGCATTTTCAGTTTACCACGCTCCCCTTTGGCCTTATCAGCCCCCCCCGGGTGTTCACGAAAGTGATGGCGATGATTGCAGCTCATCTGCGCAAATCAGGGGTTCCAGTCTTCCCCTATCTCGACGACTGGCTGTTGAAGGCGAGCTCGCCCAGGTCGTCTCCCACCTCCAGACTACGACGGACTTCCTGCATTTGCTGGGGTTCACAGTTAACGTGCTGAAGTCGCACCTGATTCCCTCCTATAAGCTCCTTTTCATCGGAGCAGTTCTGGACACAGCACAGTTTTGGGTCTATCCTCCCTAGCAGCAAGTCCAGGATATTCGGGCTATGATACCGATGTTTCAGCCTCCATCCCGGTGTTTGTGCCTCCTGCATCCTGCTGGTGCATCATGCCAGATGGCATATACGTGCTCTGCAGTGGGACCTGAAGTTTCAGTGGGCGCAGCACCAGGGGAATCTCTCCGATGACGTTCAGATTTCGGAGGGGACTGCAAGTCAGTTGCAGTGGTGGTTCACGAACCAGGATTGGGTCAACAGCAGATCCCTCTCCCTTCCCTAACCTGAGTTCACAGTAGTGACGGATGCGTCACTCCTGGGTTGGGGCGGCCATATGGGAATGCCGGAGATCATAGGCCTCTGGTCTCTGGCGGAGTCCAGGCACCACATCAACCCTCTGGAGCTCCGGGCGATTTGTCTTGCACTGAAGGCATTCCTTCTTTCTGTCAAAGGAAGAGTGGTTCAGGTGTTCACGGACAACACCACCGCCATGTGGGACTGCAACAAATAGGGCAGGGTGGGGTCGTGGACCGTATTTCAAGAGGCTCTTCGCCTTTGGACATGGCTGGAACATCAGGGCATATCTCTGGTAGTTCAACACTTAACAGGTTCACTGAACGCCACGACGGACAAACTCAGCCGCCAGTGCATGATGGATCACAAATGGCATCTTCACTCGAAGGTGGTGCTAGGTCTCTTTCAGTAGTGGGGAGAGCCTTGGTTAGATCTATTCGCCACCGAAGAGACTGCTCAATGTCAGCAGTTATGCGTGTTAGAGTTTCCAAGGTGGCTCTCGCTCGGCGACCCTTTTCGTTGCGAGTGGAGTTGCGGCCTCCTGTACCACTTCTGCCAAGATTGCTGAAGAAGATCAAAGGCGATCAGTCCCAAGTCTGGTACCCCGAGCTCTTGAGCATGGCCATCGATCCTATTGTTAACAGATTTTTGAAGTGCATTACTCATCTCTTTCCTCCTTCTCCTTTCATAATGCCCTAGTGGGAGTTGAATCTTGTCCTCACTTACCTTATGTGTGCACCCTTTGAGCACCTACATAATTGTCCTCTTCGCCTCTTTAGAAGACTGCTTTTTTGCTTGCCATCGCCTCTGCTTGCAGGATGAGTGAGCTTCAGGCTTATCTTCCAGACCTCCCTTTCTTGCTGTCCATCCGGACAAAGTAGTCCTCCGTATAAGCCCTCTGTTCTGCCCAAAGTGATTGCCTCTTTCCACATAGGTCTGACCATCACATTACCTACCTTCTTCCCACCTCTGCTGTGTTTTTCTCTGCCAGGCGCATGACATATAGACTGTTCACACACTTTCTGTAGTATGCTTCGTTCTGGGCAGATAAACTCGAATCCCCACTCTACATCTAACCTTGTGTTAGTGCAGCCCGATGTAAACAGTAATTGTAATGTATTTAGATTTACATAACACTTACTACCCCATATGAACTTTAAAGCGCATTTTCGGTGAGTAGCACGCTACTCCAGGATCCAAAAATGATTAGTGGTGAATTAGTGTAGGGAAATATAAAATGTATTTGAGAGCTGGACATGTTGGTCTGTTAGTTGGGTTAAAAAAGATAGTGGGGGGATAGAAGAGGGAAGGTTTTGCATTTGTATAGCGCTTGCTACCCCTGATGAAGTGTTGAAGCGCTTTTCGGCGAGTAGCATGCTACTCCAGATCCCAAAAAGATGAATAGACAGATCAATTATGGTGGGTAGGTTGTTTGATTATATACAGACAACTGAACGAAAATTTATACAATTTTGTTGTAAAGTTGTATCCAAGAGACAAGTATAGTCTCTGATAATCATGTATACAATACTGATACATTTTAAGTTGGCTTGCCATCAAGACTGATGCCCCGTAATGTTGATGCAAAGTCATCTGTGCTGGAGTATCTTAGACTCTTGTTGAATTGTCCCATCCACCTTGTAGGTACTGCTATTTGTATCAGGTCCACGTTGTAGGCAGACACAAACGCCTAAATTGTGCACTATTTATATTAAGCATAATGTAGGTCAGCAGATGACAGTAACCACTGTACAAGTTGTATTAGGTGCTTAGAAGTAGAGTGACATAGAGGGCAATAAACACTCACTAAATCTTTTTTTTATTATTAACAGTGCTCATAAGACCATACAATTCAATACCATGTACAAATAGCCCATTGGGGAACAGTTTAGGCATCATCTGGGGATTACACATCAGAGAAACACAAGTGTCTTTCATGAATACAAATTGACTACTCCTCCAAGGACTGCACTGTATTATTGACACGGGCGAAAAGGCAAACAAGCAGTCAGGAGGCGCACTGATTGTATACCCCCCACCTGACAGGATGGTGACAGACCCCAACCACCTGCAGGGGAAACGTGCCACCTCACTTAATAGCTGCCAGACGCTTTACTATGTAAGCAGACTGGTGGTTTACAACTGCGCCTACGTTGGGGCACCACATGTTTTTTCCAGCATAATCTGGTGTGCTCCCCCCTGTGTGTGATGATAGCACCCACTGAAAACTGCACCGTTGTGTAGTCTGGGACAGTGCACCTTCCATGTAATTCTGAACTGGGCCTTTAAATACGGTACTATTTTGTGTGTCTATTTAATTCAGGTATACAAAGAATGTGGTACTACTTGTATACTAGGGTAGGACAGGGTAGATTGAATTTCTATGGTGGCAGAAATGTTTTTGTCAAAGTGCTTTATGTCATAAATACTCTCCCGTACCCTGAACATAATGAGATTACGTAGAATACACCTCTGCGTGCCGAATGCTGCCATTTGTATTTGAAGACCAGTGATTAATGTGGCTTTATCATTTCATGAAGCTTTATTCGGTACATGTTAAACAAATGACCATAAAAGCATACAGGCAAAAGAAAACATTTACATACAAATAAAATGCAAACAGGATTAAAACATCATACTTTTCCGATGATAAATAGATTTGCATATAAAAGTAGCGGTAAAAACACATATATCAGGAGAATTTACATTAAAAATCAATTTCATAGCTGCATCAACACTGCGAACTCCATACTTAATGAACAATGGTTTCAGGTAAACCAATCTAAGATGCTAGAATAGAGGGCAGATTAACATAAAGTACAGTGTGCTTTGCTTGGTATGACCGTCACATGGGCAGGGGCCTACAGGATGTTTTTTAGAATGAGGAAAGGCCACCAAGACGTGGGCCATGCCAAATCTCAATCTCGTAAGATAGAACCTACGGGCCGGCCTGGTTACCTGTCTCAGGTACAACTGCGGACCTTCACATTCATTGTACATAGATTTATAGTAGACAGGTGAACATTATTAGCTTGACGCTTTTCTACTTGATATGCTAAAAATTTATTTTTCAGCACAAGTTTTGGTATATCACCGTGTGGTAAATAAATAAATAATACCTCTATTTTTGAATGAATATATGAATAACAGATAGCTCAATAAATAAGAGTCAAGATTCGAGGTAGTAGGAGTTTGCAGGTTTAATACAGCATAAAGGACAGGAACAGGACAACCTGCACGGGGACAGGATGGCAGCGCTGCCTGGGGGCATGATCTGGACTGAGCAGGCGTAACTTTAATAACAATGTACAACATATATATACTAAAACAATTGCATTACAGTGAATACAGTAGGCGGAGCAGTGGGTGTGTCGTGTAGAAGGTGTGTCGTGTAACAGTCGCGAAAGATAAGGCTAAAAGTAGGTGTAACAGGGCGTATACATAGACATGTGATGCAAACGTAACAGAATATGTCATAAATGGGGCGGAAACATGGAGGGGGCTACCTAAGGAGCCGGGACCTCTGACCTAGTGGTGCGCGCAAGCTGGCAATGACGTGTTACTAGGAGAAGCTGGGGGCTATGACTTCTGCGCTAGAGGAGGAGACGAAAGTCTGGAGAGTCAGGGCGACATGTACTTAAACATTATCTAGTATCTGATGTTTAGAGAACATGTTGATAGAATCCAAAAGTTATCAGGGCAAGGGCTAACAGACACTAAGACTGGTGCATACATTATTCTACATGTAGTGTGTGTAAAGGAATATTAAATGACCATTAATACAGTATTTCTCTTACATGGAGACGTAAAGGCTAGACGATGACTGAAACTATTGATGCGATTCAGTAGCTTAGGAATGCAGAGAAGGAGAGCTGGACTGATAACTAGAATCATAACATACTCTTGGCAGACTAGCAGGCAGAGCCAGTCCGTGCCGGTACTGTGAGGCAGGAAGTAAGTGAAGGGTCATGGATACAGGTGGGGGCTGTATCGCTCCTCAGCGAGGGTTCAGGAGACAGGAGCTGAATCTGGTGTCCGGGCCCTTTTGAGGCCTAGAAACGGGGACTTTTACTGAATTAACGTGCACACCGTGAAACGTGGCAACATAACCTTGCATAGGCCTAATACTCGTAGCTTTCACGAGAACTGGAAACTGGCATGTTAGAGTTGGACACAACTGTAATTGCGTCTTTAATTGACCATGAGGGAATACATATGCATATTGATCATGCACATATAACATAAGATGGGGAACACGTAGGGACACAGAACATGGCAAAATTTACTTTTCCACATTCCCTCCTTGTCACTACGTTACCATCAGGAAACATCAATATTCATGATACCATCTATCATTTCATACAGTATCATTTGCTCGTCTCGAATTGTCTTGGAACGGGATCTAGAGCGGGGTTTAGGACTAGGGATACAGGATGTAGCACAAATGCCGCAAATCGCAGGGCCACATTGTAAACAGAGGCAGCAACTGAAAATGATCATTACTGCTATACCTAGGAATGACAGTACTTTCCATCCCCAGGCAGAAATTATACTCCAGAGCCAACCGGACCATGTCCAGGTGCCTGGATTCTGGTGTAACTGATGGGCAATTTTATGAAGTCTGGTTATAGCTGAATAAACAGACGGCGCGTTATTAGGAATGAAAATGCAGCAACTAGATCCGATGACTCTACATGCCCCGCCCCTATCGGCCAGTATGACGTCAAGGACGAGACGATTTTGCAAAACTACAAATCTCATAGCAGATTGCTCTTCTGTTAAGTTACCTAGAGCAGAAGTAGTCTCATTCACTACTGCTTCAAGGGTTCTGGTTAACCTACGGATTAGCTTACTATTCTGGACAGGACCTATAAAGAAGAAGAATCCTTTATTAAAATCTTGATACTGTTCTAGAGTGGTTTCAGTTTGATCGACAATCGGGGACTCGATCTCCCTTCTATGTCTAATGTGTACTAGATGTGTGTTTCTATGATAATCGGATGGGGCTAGGAAAACTGGTGGCAGTAGGAAGGCAATGTAACATGTTCCATCCCAATCGAGGGGCAGACGAACATATGCGGTCTGACCACAAACAAAATATGAATGACGTGAAGCTTTGAAAATAGATTTCCCACTGTCACTATACTTGACAATAGTAGTACAATCACTATGTCTACATGTGTAGAACCATTCTTTCTGACACATAATTCGCCTTTGACTGGTAGTACTGAAATTGCAGGTAAGTCTGGAGTAGTATCAGACTGAACATTAAGGACCATAAAATTCGAAGAATAATTACCTAAATTATAAACTTCATTTTCTAGATCTAACCCGGTTCTATGGGAAAGACCTTGCTTGTCTGGAAAACATGTACTGTTTAGAAGGGACATATCAGTTGAGGATGACGTTAACGTGGACCATGCTCCACACGAACCATTATGTGAAAATGGATAAGGAAAGAGTGGCAGAACTCCCTTCGGTGTCTGGAAAGGGGGGAGTCGAGCACACACCCAACAATTAGTGGCATTTCTGGTCTGGTGTGAATAGTGTAACATTCTGATGAAGGTGTTGTTGCGCATAGCAAGACGATAGGATAGTTCGTGAGGAGGCAGATCACTAAATGTGTGCTCTACTGTAGCATTAGAAGACTTATTTACATGAGAAATTGGAAAATATAGATGCAGTGCATAGCTTGTACAGGTAACCATCAAACTCAAAAATAGAAGGAAACATAAAATAATGATACATCTGATAGAGTTTTGACTAACTCTCTCACTATGGGGGTCTATCTTATACATGTCAGAAACCTGTCTAACCGTTTCACCTAGGAGAGGACTTAGACAATTAAACTGGCTGACTTATTTTACTAGACCGGAGCTTCTGTTTATACTCCTGCTGCGGAGTTTTCTCTAACAGGGAGGGTTTCAGATCAGAGTCATTTGCGGGACAGTCCTTGAGAACAGTGTTTTGACAGTCCTTAAAATCCTGGGAATCCTCGGAAATGTTTTTAGGAAGAACTTTGGTCCTGAGTCCGTGAAATCTCTTTACGTGCGACAGATGCACCCAGCCTTTTCTCCCTTCCAGCTTGACGGCAGTACGGGTGGTAAGAAGGACTAACTTCGGTTCCTTCCATCTAGGTTCCAGTGGACTTGAACGATCAAAATTCCTGACGAGGACCAAGGAGCCAAGAAGGACCTCGTGTGGCTTGACTTCAGTATTGTCGGGAAATGCAGCGGCAACCTGTGAACGACAAGAGTGTAGGGCAGACATCAAGGAAGCTAGGTAATCTGTCAGCATATTACTGGAAACATCTGTAATACTTCGGGGTCTAGGTGTACCCCACATATTAGGGGGGCGGCCGAATACGACCTCATACGGGGACAGACCTGATCTGGAATGTGCGACCATGCGCATATAGAATAGGGCGACTGGCAGAGCTACTAGCCAATCTACACCTTTCTCTTTACAGACTTTTGCAATTCGGATTTTCAGGGTCTGATTATGTCTCTCTACGAGACCTGCTGCTTCAGGATGGCGTACACAATGAAACTTCCACTGGTACCCTAACAGAAGAGAAACGTTCTTCATAAGTTCAGATGAGAATGGCTGGCCGTTATCTGAATACACGACCCTAGGGAGTCCGTAACGGGGGAAGAATTCACGAACCAGCTGCTTGGCAGTGGTCGCGGCTGTGTAATCTGGGACTGGATATGCCTCTGTCCACCTAGACAAAGCGCATACAACTACAAGAACATACTTGAAACCTCGACATCGCTCCATCTGAATATAATCCATCTGGAGGACTTCAAAAGGGTGGTCAGGAGGCTGGAATCCCCCTTGTTCCACCGGGACACTTTTACCTGGATTAAACTGACAACATATCATACAGGTACGGACTTTCTGCTTGGCTGCAGCTCGTAAATGCTTGTTGAACCAAATGTTCTGGATACTGTCTAACATGGCTTTTTCTCCTAAATGTGCAGGACTATGTGCAGTATTAATAATGACTTGAACCATTGAGTCGGGGAGAAACCATGTGGCTTTTCCCTTCGTCAACCATCCTTGATCTGTCTGGACCCCTCCTTGTTCGGACCATTTCTTGATTTCATCGGGAGTAGCATGTGACTGGATATCTATGACATCTTGAGTGGGGTCCTTAACTGTCATACATGTAGTCTGATCTGGAGTGTATGTCAGTGTCTTGTTAACTGGAATGTCTGGAGTCTGAGCTGTAAGCTTGGCTGTTCGATCTGCTAGATCGTTACCTTGGGAAATAATGTCTGTGACTTTCGTATGTGCTTTGCACTTCATGATAGCGATAGCTGTCGGTAAATGTATTGCTTCTAACAGAGCTTGAATAAGGAGACCATGCTGAATCTTGGTTCCATGAGAAGTCGTGAAACCTCTCTCCTGCCAGAGCACTCCAAAGTCGTGTACGACTCCAAATGCGTAACGTGAATCTGTGTAAATGTTAACTTTCAGGTTCTTGGCACGTATGCAGGCTTGGGTCAGAGCGACTAGCTCTGCTGCTTGAGCGGACAGAGTGTCAATACGATGTGTCTCTATAACTTCAGTGTCAGTAGTCACTGCATACGCGGCTACTAGATCTCCTGTACTTGTTCTCATACATGAACCATCCACATAAAGTGTCAGGTCGGGATCTGGTAATGGAATATCTGTCAAGTTTTGTCTTGGCTTAGTCATGGTGTTAACTACTTCCACACAATCATGTGTAGCGGGATTTGAAGTAACTGACGGTAACAGTGTAGCAGGATTTAGAACGTTGCAGCATCTGATTTCTATGTGTGGCTGGAACAGTGGCAATTCATAACCTGTTAAACGTGCAATTGTCAAATGCTGAGTCTGTGTTTGATTTAAAAGAACTTCCACGGAGTGTGGAACTTGTACTGTCAGGGAATGTCCTAATACTATGGAATCACTTTGTCTGATAGCTAGTGCTGTGGCTGCAACTGACTTGAGGCACGCAGGCAGAGCCTGGGCTACTGGATCTAGTGTGCTCGAAAAATAAGCACAAGGTTTGTATTGTCCTGCTTGATCTTGTGTGAGAACAGATAATGCTGTACCTTCGCGTTCAGTGACAAAAAGTGTAAAAGGCTTACTGTAGTTCGGTGTAGCTAGAACTGGAGCTTGGCATAAGGCTTTCTTTAATTCATTAAAAGCAAGTGTATGTTCAGATGTCCAAGGGAGGACAGTCGATACGGCTGCCTCCTGTGTCGTTAACTGTATCAGTGGCTTGGCTAGAAACGCATACTGGGGAATCCATTGTCTGCAATAAGAAGTGAGGCCGATAAAGGCACGTACCTCCTTCTGGGTCTTGGGCTGAGGAAGACTCGCTATTAACTGGATACGGTCAGGTGTCAACTGCCTACCCCTCTTGGACAGTAAGTGGCCTAAATAGATCACTTGCTGGACACAGAATTGAAGCTTCGAAGGGGACACCTTGTGCCCCATCTCGGCTAGGAAATACAGAACTGTAAGTGACGCTCGCTCGCAGTCACGTTCAGAACGGGCTGTGATCAGTAAATCATCGACATACTGGAGTAGGGCAGTGTCAGTTGGCATGTGAATATTGTCTAGTTGTCTCTTAAGTGCTTGACTATAAATACTAGGACTTTCTGTAAAACCTTGAGGAGCTCGTGTGAATTGGTAGCTCCTTCCATTTAAACAGAATCCGAAAAGAAACTGGCTGTCTGGATGTATGGGGACACTGAAAAATGCATTTTTGAGGTCTATGACTGTGAAAAATGTGGCTTCAGAATCAATGGCTGTCAATAGGGAAGAAATATCTGGGACAACTGGGTACTGGGGAATGATACATTTATTGAGCTCTCGGAGGTCAATCACTAATCGATATACTGGAGGTGCATTTGGATCAGTACGTTTCATGACTGGAATGATAGGAGAATTACATACATTGGAGTCAGTTTCTACAACCACTCCTTGAGCAATGAGCTCGTCAATAATTTTGGATAAGGCTGCTACAGCCTCAGGTGGCAATCTGTACTGTCTGATTCGTGGTAACACTACACCGGGTTTGAGAGTCACACGATGGGGTGTGATTTGCATATAGCCAACATCAGTTGGACCTTGTGCCCATAGATGCTGGGGGACATTTAACAATCTTGGATCAAAATCACGTAATACATAGTGACCCTTGAAGTCACGTAAGAACAGTCGTATTCCTTCTGGGGAGCAGCAAATAACTGCACCTAATTCTTTCAGTGTCTTAATGCCTAACAGATTTTCTGGACATGACTTTGTAAGTAACAGATCAGTAGTACGGGACAATGGACCTACTTCTAGAGTAACTGGCTTTGATATCTCGTTTACAATAGGCTTTCCTGAAAATCCAAGGGAAACATTTCTTGAGCCTGAGAGCGGAGCCCCTGGAACCTCGTCATGACTAATGGTCGTCCTACTTGCCCCTGTATCAATCAGAAACTTTCTGTCTTTCCCTAATACTTGACTGTGAACATAGGGACCCTCTTGATCTACAGGTATCTCGATGAGAGGCAAGCCTGCCTCCCTCTCTAGGCTGTTTCATGAGTACTGCTGGTACTCTGGATACTCGGACTGTGCATACTGGTACATCTGCTGTGTAACATGCTGTGTTGCAGCAATAGGCTGCGGTACTGTAACTGTCTGCGGTGCATTCTGTGGTGGCTGAGAAGTCTGTGAAACTTGTTCTTGTCTAGGCGGACGTGGTCTTTCTTTAGTCTTACCGGTAGCTATGTTGTGTTTCAGAACTGCACACTCGTTTATAAAATGACCTAGCTGCTTACAATAATTGCAGGTCCCTTTAACAGGAACTGCAGGATGACTGGCTTGATTCGTACCCCTCTTCTGACTCTCTTGAGGAACAGATTGTGCAACTAATACTTTCATTTTCGTGTCTTTCATACGTTTCCTTTCATGATCTTGTTCTTCTCTGATTCTATTCTGGTGATACTGAAGCATCTGAAGCATTTGGGACGGAGTATTAGCTTGCCAAGTACTTTCGACTTTCAAAACTCGATTTTTAACTTGTGGACTTGAATTCTCGACTAGTTTAGTAACAAAAAGATGAGGGTACGACTCACTACTTGTCTTGAGGCCACTGTTAATACTGAAGCATTTCTCAAATCTCGAATAAAAATCACTAGTATCTTCGTCTGGTTTCTGTTTACAGGCTGAGATTGCATCCCAGTCTTCCTTTTTCGTGGCTAGTAATCTTGGCAAAACTTGAATTAACAGTTCGGGTAACTCCTTACATTTATCTCCTAGACCGGTACCTGGTACACGTGAATTTTCTTCAGTTTCTAGAGCTGCCCAATCTATCTTTTTCTCTCCCACCTCCCATTCTTTTTCCTTGAGTTTCTCATATACCCCTGCGGGCAACAGGACCTTTAACATTTTAATTATATCTGGGTACGTGTATTCTCCCATACGGAGCATGTCTTTTAATTCTCTATGGAACCCTGCTGGGTCTTTGTCATGACAGGGAATTAATTTCTTCATCTCTAAGAGTTCCATTTTGGTAATCGGGGTGTAAACAAACACTCGTTGCATTTCACCACCCGCTGTCTTAACTGGGTGTACTTCTCGTAACGGATTCTGTCGGTCTATGTAAAAGGGTTTACTTTCTGGGGGTGAGACGTGAACAAAATGCGGGTTCAGAAACGTTCTATATTTGTGGCGCTGTTCTAGAATGACACTAATTAAATCGGTACCTAGACCTTTCCATCTATACTGGAGTAACTCGTTCAGGATATCATGTAACGGACCTGGATCGGAATGCTGACCCTCATACAGAGTAATGAGGTGCTGGATCATATACATACCCACCAGTCGCTGCTCGGCTGGGGGCCGTTTCAGAAACATTTGTGCCACTATTTCGTCTGGAAAAGTGGTAGAATCAGTAATCCATCGGACTGCTGATCGGGCTAGTTCTTGTTCATGCATGGTACTAAGTTCACTATAACCGATTCGTGATTTCAGAATGTGATCGGTAGCTTGGAATACTTGTTCTAGAGAACCTTGTTCTGGTGCTGGATGAGGAACAGTTTTCTTGTAATCTAGACGTGAATGTCGGTCGGAAAGTCTAGTTCTACCTACATACGCTATTCTGGTGGGATTCTCGTCGTCTACCTCTTCAGTAGAAGAGTCATTTTCTTTCTCGCTGACTAGTGCTTCTTTGCGTTGTTCGTGTAACCTTATTATCTCTTTACGAATTTTCTTGTACATACTCTCGATACTACTGATGGTTCTGTGCTTACCCTCGGCTATATTATCACTCCACCTTGTCAGAACTTTCATTTCGGCCGGATCTTTAGTCGGGGAATCTTGTTCTCTTATTAAACAATTAATCAGAAACTTTAATATCATGAGCTGAATCTCGGCTTTTCTTTGAGATATGGCTTCGCCAACACTTTCTGGATCGTCTCCTGTACGAATAAAACGATACATTCTGTCTAGATCTTCTTTCATATTCGTTAAGGTGACCAAATACTCGGACACCTGCCTTATACGTACGGAAAATATAACCATACTATCCTCGCCTGGAACTGGATCATAACAGCATTCAGTAAGAGCTCGCCTGATTTCTGCAATGGACTTATACTTGGGCGTACGCTGTAACGCACGTTCGTGTAACTCGACTGCTCCTAGACGTCTATTTGGCGGCGGGGTATGAGGAGGACCTCCTCCCGCGGCCCCTAAACTGGAATCGTCGACTGATACTCTTCGTGCTGACATAGTGACTGATGTAGCGGGTACTGGTAATGTAGGCTGAACCGGGGGTACCGTAACAGGTACTGTAACAGGTGCCCCGGTGACTGGAGGAGCAGGAATTGCATTATTTACAGGAGCTGGCCGAACAGGATTTGCATATTCTGGAACTGTGTCGTCCAAATAGGACGAGAGAAAAATATCAGCTGCGGTCGGTTTGTGACGTAGCTTGGTCGGAACTAATGGCGGCGGAAAATTACTGGATGCCTCCGGGGTTGCTTTTGGCAAGCCCTCGGCAAGAAGAGGGTACATACCCTTTATAAGGGCATTCCTCTGCCTGTCTGACTGTTCAGTCTTGACTCGTTCACCTATTTCGATTAATTCCTTTTCTTGGGCTCTTTCTACGGATTCTCTACTTAATTCTGACTTCCTGATTTCTTTTTCGGTTCTTTTATGAGATTCTTTGCGCCATAACTCGATGGCATCTTTCTGTGACTGTCTGGCTTTCTTTTTCCATAATACTTCTTCTACTCGCATGATGCACTCGGCATCCCATGTGCCTGATACAGGCCATCTATACTTTTCCTCTAATTCCTTGGTGTACTCGACCCATAAATCTAGATATATTATGGCACTTATGCCATGCTTTTGATACATAAAATGACCTGGACTGTCCCTAGGCGGGACAGGAACTGCTTCTTCTAACAGACCTTTCCTAGTTTTTAACTGACGTAACTTGGAAAACAATGGCATGACTGGGCTGGAGTCTAGACACAATACAATACACAATAAACACAATAATTACAACACATTCGTACCACGACACTGAAGAACACATTGAAATAACATTTAAAATAACAGTTCGGACAAGATACTACCTGAAATACTGAGAAACAGAATACATGAATTTTCTCGAGAACAGAACTGACTAGAATTACTAGATGCACTGCTGAAACAGTACGAAACTTACCGGTCTCATAAAGAGACACGTCAGGACCCGCACCCACCTAAGTGGACACTTCGTGTTGGATCTGTGTACCCCAGACCCACGGACCAGAGACAATTAAATTGACCCTGTCTAGATACTACCCCAGCAACGGTACTCACTGGGCAGCAAGAACGGAAGGCCTCGGACTGGACTGGACTGCTACGACGTCGGACGGACGAACTTCGGACTTCAGTTACGGGTGGGCCTCCGGATACCTCGGACCTTGGACTCTCGGCTTGGGCTCTGGTCGGGACTCGCCGCGTTCCTCCACCGCCTCGTCTGGATGCTGGACCGCAACCTCCGTCTCCTCCGTGGGCCTGAGGGATACTTGAAGCAGAAATATCTGCCGGTGCGCAGAAGAGTTCCGTCACGGCTGCAGAGGGTCAGGGGGCATACGTGGCTTCTCCGGCGCGTGGGGAAAGGGCAAGTCCCTATTCGGGCGCCATTATGTGGTAAATAAATAAATAATACCTCTATTTTTGAATGAATATATGAATAACAGATAGCTCAATAAATAAGAGTCAAGATTCGAGGTAGTAGGAGTTTGCAGGTTTAATACAGCATAAAGGACAGGAACAGGACAACCTGCACGGGGACAGGATGGCAGCGCTGCCTGGGGGCATGATCTGGACTGAGCAGGCGTAACTTTAATAACAATGTACAACATATATATACTAAAACAATTGCATTACAGTGAATACAGTAGGCGGAGCAGTGGGTGTGTCGTGTAGAAGGTGTGTCGTGTAACAGTCGCGAAAGATAAGGCTAAAAGTAGGTGTAACAGGGCGTATACATAGACATGTGATTCAAACGTAACAGAATATGTCATAAATGGGGCGGAAACATGGAGGGGGCTACCTAAGGAGCCGGGACCTCTGACCTAGTGGTGCGCGCAAGCTGGCAATGACGTGTTACTAGGAGAAGCTGGGGGCTATGACTTCTGCGCTAGAGGAGGAGACGAAAGTCTGGAGAGTCAGGGCGACATGTACTTAAACATTATCTAGTATCTGATGTTTAGAGAACATGTTGATAGAATCCAAAAGTTATCAGGGCAAGGGCTAACAGACACTAAGACTGGTGCATACATTATTCTACATGTAGTGTGTGTAAAGGAATATTAAATGACCATTAATACAGTATTTCTCTTACATGGAGACGTAAAGGCTAGACGATGACTGAAACTATTGATGCGATTCAGTAGCTTAGGAATGCAGAGAAGGAGAGCTGGACTGATAACTAGAATCATAACATACTCTTGGCAGACTAGCAGGCAGAGCCAGTCCGTGCCGGTACTGTGAGGCAGGAAGTAAGTGAAGGGTCATGGATACAGGTGGGGGCTGTATCGCTCCTCAGCGAGGGTTCAGGAGACAGGAGCTGAATCTGGTGTCCGGGCCCTTTTGAGGCCTAGAAACGGGGACTTTTACTGAATTAACGTGCACACCGTGAAACGTGGCAACATAACCTTGCATAGGCCTAATACTCGTAGCTTTCACGAGAACTGGAAACTGGCATGTTAGAGTTGGACACAACTGTAATTGCGTCTTTAATTGACCATGAGGGAATACATATGCATATTGATCATGCACATATAACATAAGATGGGGAACACGTAGGGACACAGAACATGGCAAAATGTACTTTTCCACAACCGGCACCAAACGGGTTCTCAATTATATCCAGTCCAAAAATATCTAGAAAAGCATCTACGGTGTATTTTAACCATGGGATCTTTTTATAGTTAGCCAAACCAAGACAATCCCGAATGACATGTTGATTAAAAAGTGTCTCTTCCTTATGCCAGATGGCACGCCAGATCATTAGGGGCCTTAATGTGACCAGATCAGACAGATAGTCAGCCCCCAGTTCCCTGTGAATCAAATCAGTTGTGGCAGAGGCGGGTAGGCAGAGAAGTTTTTTCAGGAAAATATTCTCTTCTGTTTGTAAACTGCCTACATTTGAATATCCCCATACCCCTGCCCCGTATATTGCAATCGAGACACTTCTTGCATTATAAATCTGCATCATGTCAAATATACGCCTATCACCTATTTTAGAGGCAAATTTAAATATTCCATAGGCACTTCTAGACATCTTGGACCTTACACTAGCAAGTTCGTTAGACCATCTTCCATCACTAGAGAAAGTCACACCCAAGTAACTGAATTTATCAACTTGCTGCACTTTAACCCCTTCTATATAAAAATTATGTTTTTTATTTGACCTTGCACCGCAGATCAAGGTATAGGTTTTGCTTTTGTTAATAACTAGTTTCGGTTCATCAATAAAAGTGGAAAATCGATCCATCAGGCGTTGAAGTCCTAATGGGGTCTGGGACCGAAGCACAGCATCATCTGCATAAAGCAGTACTGGTACTCCAGACCCATTTACCACAGGGGCATCAGCTTTAACATTTTTTAGGGTTTTATCAACAGCATTAATAAAAAGAGTAAAAAGCAAGGGGGCAAGAAAACAACCTTGCCTTATTCCTCGTCCAACTTTAATGTTGGGGTGCATTCCCCGTTGGCCTCAAAACGCACACAGGCTTGCATTTTTCCATATAAACGAGCCAGAAAGAATATAATTCCTTCTGGTGCACCAAGTTCTAACAGGACTGGCCATAGTAATGAATGATCAACAAGATCAAATGCACTGCTCAAATCGGCAAAGCAGAGATACAGAGTGCTTCGCTTGGCCTTGGTATATTTGCCAATTAGTAATTCAAGATTTAATCATTGATCTGTTGTGCCAAGACCCTTTCTAAAACCGTACTGGGAGGTAGCCAGTAACCCCTCTTCATTCGCCCACTCTTCCAGTCTGATGAGCAGCACTCTGCTCATGATTTTCACAGACGAGTCGAGTAAGCTAATAGGGCGGTAGTTACATGCTTCTGACTTCTCACCCTTCTTATAGATTGGTACAATAATGGAGCCACCCCAAGTTGGCGGGATCAAGGTTGTTACTGCAGCATTAAGGATCAAGGTAAGTATGGGGCCACATAGTAGCGGAAGAGTCTTATATACATCAATGGGTACCCCATCCGGTCCCTGGGCCTTACCCCCTTACTAATTTTGATACTACTTTCCACCTCGGCTAAAGTAATATCTAAAGGGACTACGGGCCAGGAAATGGGATTTTGATTCTTTGGGCCATCTGCCTTAAATATTTTAGAGAAATGGGAAACCCACGCCTCACTGCTAACGTTTGCGGCAAGGTGGGGGGCCCCATCATCCCTAAGAAAGGGTGAGTTAATCGTGGCCCAAAACAGACAGAAATCAGAGGTATCTGCAGCCTGCGCAAGATTATCCCAGGCTTCCTGCTGCAACTCCTTCTTCCTGGTAGAGACGGACAATTTATATTCGTGTCTCAAATATGTTACTCTTTCTATGTCCCTAGGTCTGAGAGCTAAAGCCTGTTTCAATTTGGAGTGGAGAGTTGTGCATGCATGATCAAACCACCCCTTATTTCTATCGATTTTCATTTTACTTGTCCTAGTGAATATGGTGTCCACAGTCGTGTTAATGTTAATAAAATATGCTACTAAAAGCTCGGGGTCATTCCCTGGTGTAAGGATACCGTTGATATCAGCCATGGATTTTGTTATTATTTGGCTCAATACCTTTTCAAATTTTTCCCCATTCCACCTCAACCTAGTCCCATTTAATCTATGTGGTTAAATGTTACCAATACTTTTAGAGATCTGTTGAGTTCTAGGTTTCCAGATCTCATTCCACATGATAATACGGTTGTGGTCACTAATGGGAGATTCATCAATAACCGGGGTCTGACAAAAAGGCACAATACCTGAAGAGACCATAACATGGTCAATTTGAGAACTACTATTCCTGCCTGTAAAGGTCGGAATTAACTGACCCTCAGAATCTGTCGCAGGTTGTAGGACTTCTAAATCAAAATTTGACAGCAGGTTATTTATTGCCTCACCATACTTATTGTGCGGGAAATGTGGTGTGTTATCCCCCCTATTGTTGTGTATCCCACACACCCTGGAATGACATAGAACAAAGAGTAGAATTAAAATCACCTAACCAAATAATATCTAAAACAGTTTTAGCCTGTGATGCAAGCTTCGATAGCGCACCTTCCAATTCGTCTATAGCTTTATGTCTAGTATTGTCAAAACAATTATTATAAAAATTAATAAGAAGCACCTCTTTGCCTTTCTTTTCACTTAACCATAAGATTTGTGAGTGAGACCCGACAGTAAGATGCTTGACAACAGTCACCATTAGATTCAAAGACAATAATATGAGCAAGCCGCCTTTTGCTCTACCAAAATGTGACTTGGTTGCTTCTAGATGATAGCTTACAAACCCTTCAGGGCTTGGTTTAACCGTGCACCAGGTTTCTTGAAAGCATAATATATCATAAGACCTTAACAAGTCTGTCCACCCCAACATTTTTTCCTTGGAGGCCCAGCCAGCAATGTTCCAATTAATAATGGAGGTCCCCCTCGTATTACAGCAATAGGACAGTTCTTGTGCATATAAACAATTGTCATTATCAATAATCGCTGTATAATCTAGATCAGCACTAATAGTTTCCACAAAGGTGGGGGCTTGATCAATAACAGACCTCCCTTCAATGAAAATATTCTGGTCCCCTACAACAGTGAAACATAAATCACCCGTCTCAGTTCTCTCTGGTTCTGGACTATCAACACCCAATTCATATTCAGGGCTAATAGAAGACATAAACGTAGGAGGCTCAGAGTCCAGTAATTGTCAATCGTTGGTATCGAAAGAGCTCAAAACTTGGGACCTTGTAAAAGGAAGGCTGAGTAAGTGTTAAGATAGAAGGGGGTGATCTGTCTCTTCCAATACCATGCGGTGTTTTAATGAGGTGGCTGTAAAAATACCCAAGGGGGCGGACACATATACTATTCACGTCGTAAATCATAGAAGCCGCTCTAAGCAGAACAGTTGCGACATGCTGAGGATGTTTAAAATTAATCATGACACAGTCACCCCTCCAGGATTTACTAGAGTTGCCAATCCAATTTACCCTTCTTGTGGTGAGTATTTGTTCTGAGAAGGCAATTGGGAAACCACATTTATTGTGCAGCCAAGAAACTGTTTTGTTTTTAAGTGAATCATGAGTTTCTGGCTGGGGTTTACTCAGATTAAAATCAGGAGGGGGTACATTGGTTAAAACTACTACATACGGTGCACAGTCGGGTGGGAGGTTGATGAAACTGCTTTTTTCGCCCGAAATAGCCCCTGTTTTGCAATCAGGTATAGGTGACACAATTTCCTTCCGTAATAAGGGCTTAGGGACAGACACAGCTTCTTTAATTGTATTAACCCTCCCATCCAATGTCTTTTGTACAATCGTACTGGCTTCCGATTCCTTAAAAATACCCCTACTATTTTCACACTTATCACACTTGTCATTTTGTGCACCTAAAAGACCTCCTAGTCTTACCACCTCTGCTGACAGCTGGTCAAGTTTGACTAAAAGGGGTTGAATGATCTTCTCGAGCTTAGCCTCTAGAAGACTGGTTAGAAGTTCGTGTTGCTCTAAGCTCTGTGTAGCTGTCTCCTTGTTAACATTAGCACCCTCGTCGGAATTGGAATGTTTAGGTGCAGCTTCATTTTTCCTCTTACCATGGTTCCCTCCTCTTTTAGATTGTGTTTTTCTGCATGTCCTTACTGCTCGTGGGGCAGGAGAGCACTGACTGGGATTGTCATTAGGTTTATCACAGCTATCTTGGGTAGGTGCAGGAATAGATATCGCTTCAGGTGTAGTATCCACAACATCACAGCTGTCATCTGGTGATGTTAATATAACTGGAGGGGGGAGGTAGATGTAGATGTTATAGGGAAACCCGGAAAACTCCCCTTACCCAGCGATTTTCTCTGTTCGTCATTGATCTTGTTAACTACTTTCACCAAATAGTTGTCCATAGTCGCCTTCTGTTTAGACATGATGCCTTAGCTCTAAATACTCCTAATTGTCAAAGCCATGCACTACGAATGAGAGGCAGGGTACTTAAGACAATACAGACTGTATAGATTCCCTCAATATTACAACAGTATTTAAACTGCACACAGGAATGTGCAAGAAAGAAATGAAAAGTTCAATAAATAAAATGGGGTCTAACTTAACTCGAGTGGTAGACTGCGTCGTGGCAACCAGGGTCTCTGGCCCAGCCCAGCCACGTCCAGCCCCGGACTGCCACAGACTGTCCCGCCCTTGTCCCGGGTTTCTCCCGGTGACGCCCGCGCGCGTCCCGCGATGCGGTTGTCGCTTCCGTCTCTTAATGCGCCTCCGGCCGTGTGGATGGCGTCACTAGCGTTGCGCCGGGGCTTCTGGGAAGTGTAGTTCGCCCACTGGGGGTCCGGCGTGGTCACCCTGTGGCCGTTTCCCTCACGGCACTGGATGGAATAAAGATGCCGTTGCCCTCACGGCAGGGAAAAGGAGAGGTGCAGGTACGTAGAGCCGTTCCCCTCATGGCGTGCAGAAGTGCTCCTGCAGCGACCCCCAAGCTCCTCCGGCGCTCCCGTCTCTTAATGCGCCTCTGGCTGTGTGGATGGCATCACTAGCGTTGCGCCGGGCCCCGGGACTTCTGGGAAGTGTAGTTCGCTCACTGGGGGTCCGGCGTGGTCACCCTGCGGCCGTTTCCCTCACGGCACTGGATGGAATAAAGATGCTGTTGCCCTCACGGCAGGGAAAAGGAGAGATGCAGGTACGTAGAGCCGTTCCCCTCACGGCGTGCAGAAGTGCTCCTTCAGCGGGCAATAAACACTCACTAAATCTTTTTTATTATTATTAACAGTCATCATAAGACCATACAATTCAATACGATGTACAAATAGCCCATTGGGGAACAGTTCAGGCATCATCTGGGGATTACACATCCGAGAAACACAAGTGTCTTTCATGAATACAAATTGACTACTCCTCCAAGAACTGCACTGTATTATTGACACGGGCGAAAAGGCAAACAAGCAGTCAGGAGGCGCACTGATTGTATACCCCCCACCTGACAGGATGGTGACAGACCCCAACCACCTGCAGGGGAAACGTGCCACCTCACTTAATAGCTGCCAGACGCTTTACTATGTAAGCAGACTGGTGGTTTACAACTGCGCCTACGTTGGGGCACCACATGTTTTTTCCAGCATAATCTGGTGTGCTCCCCCCTGTGTGTGATGATAGCACCCACTGAAAACTGCACCGTTGTGTAGTCTGGGACAGTGCACCTTCCATGTAATTCTGAACTGGGCCTTTAAATACGGTACTATTTTGTGTGCCTATTTAATTCAGGTATACAAAGAATGTGTTACTACTTGTATACTAGGGTAGGACAAGGAAGATTGAATTTCTATGGTGGCAGAAATGTTTTTGTCAAAGTGCTTTATGTCATAAATACTCTCCCGTACCCTGAACATAATGAGATTACGTAGAATACACCTCTGCGTGCCGAATGCTGCCATTTGTATTTGAAGACCAGTGATTAATGTGGCTTTATCAAGTTTAAAGCCATTAGGCGTTTCCGACCTGTCAAAATAGCTTTATTCGGTATTTTGACAAAAAACCATAAAAGCATGACATACAAATACAAACGTAGGCAGACTAAATAACTTTTCTCATTTTAAAATTTCTTACAAAAATACATATCATCAAGATAAAACAGATAAAATTCATTAAGTTGCATATAAAAATTTCTAAAATTCATTTGAAAGACTCTTGGAATTCATACAGTCTACTGTGTACGTATTATCTGATGTTGTAAGGAACATTATAATACGAATTTTCAATTTTATGTTTATCCACGAAGTCCTATACATTTCCCATGGACCCCCTGCACTTTACAGTAAAAGCCAAAAATGTTATCGCTGTCACTATGGTAACTTCATCTTGCATCATATATAGTCTAAACAGTGCAGTTTTACAGGTTCTCACGCCCCATGACTTTAGCAATGGTAGCAAGTATCTTTTTCTCCCCCACTGATAATACTTGCAAAAGAATAGACAATGTAAATTTGACTGTCTGGATAGGTCATCACACGGGCATTTTTCCATAATTGCAGACCAATCATTCGTGACAGGAAAAGATACAAGCCTATAGAATGACTCCGTCCTCATTCGAGTCAGGAGCATTCTGTGATAACACGAATAGATTGGCGCTAAATAAGCATGAATACCTGGACCATGTAAGATGTTACGATGGGCTACTATGGTAGATTTGTGCCCGTCTAGGTACCATCTTCGTTCCTCCAGTAAGTCTAGGCATGCCAGTTTTAAAGATTTTTTTGATATTTGTGAGCATGATGTGGGGTTTGAATAGAGATCTGGTTTACCAATAGAAAGCAAAAACTTTTTCACATAAGCTAGCCATGGCTGTTTAGTAGACGCAGAATAGTTTAAACAGTCATTGATTACTTCCCTATTGAACCCTGTATCCTCACATGTCCAGATCTTGAACCACAACATTACTGGTGCTATCTTTATCAGGTCTATAATATGGACTCTGTCCAATTCATTATGGCACACAGTAATAGACGTGGAGCGAGGAACTGAAAGTAGATATCTAAGGAAAGCATTTTCCACTGTTTGGATTTGTGTACTATCTGCTATGCCCCATATGCCCGCCCCATATACGGCGGTAGACACGCATTTAGCAGCATATATCTTCAGTAATATGTTCACAGGTTTCCTGCCCAGTCTCTTAGCGAATTGTTTAAGAGCACCTATTGTGCGGGCAAAGGCTAGGTTCCTGGAGGTTATTGCTGATGACCATGTACCCTTGTTGTTAAATATAATTCCTAAATAGGAAAAGGTTTTGGTCATAGCTATCTTAGTGCTGTTAACGAAGGTTTTACAGTCTGGTATGTTTTTCCTCAAGGAACATGACATTGTAAATGTTTTTCCCTCGTTTATTTTTAAGCCTCTCGTGGTCATAAAGGATGAAAAACCTGTTAAAGCTTTCTGCAGACCTAGCTGTGTGCGGGCCATAATCACAGCGTCGTCAGCATACAATAATAAGGATACTGGGGTGCCATTTATTTTAGGGTAGTCAACTTTAAGATCATTTAAAAAGTCTGCTATCTCGTTGATGTATAAATTAAAAAGGAATGGCGCAAGGATGCAGCCCTGTCGAACACCCTTCGCTATGGGGAATTTTTTAGTTCGCTCACCATTTTTGCCATATCTGACCGCAGCGCCCGCGTCTCTGTATAATTCCTGTATGAAGTGTAGAATGTTTTTATCTATTCCCAACTTAACCAGGGTTTTCCACAGCACGGCATGGTCAAGGCAATCAAAAGCCGAGGTTAAGTCGACGAAAGTTAGGAAGAGGTTCCCTTTCTTCTTACTAATGTACTTGTTTATTATTAAGTTCAAATTTAAACCCTGCTCTACAGTGCCTACTCCAGTTTTAAAGCCATACTGTAATTTTGATAGAATCCCTTTGTTTTTAGACCAGGTTTGCAGTTTGGTTAGCAGTATTCTACCTGCCACTTTCATCAGTGTGTCTAGCAGGGAAATAGGGCGGTAGCATTTTGGGTCCTGTCTGTTCCCCTTTTTAAATATTGGAATAATTATGGCTTCGTGCCATGAGTCAGGGAATCCCATTTTGCTATACGCATTTATTACATTTGCTAATAATGGAGCCCCCAGCTCTACATTGCCTTTGAATAAATCAATGGGGACTCCATCTGGGCCGGGAGCTTTTAGATTTGCGCTCTGTGAGATTGCTAGTTCGACCTCTGGAGGGGTAAAAGCTATATTTAGAGGGAAGCTATCTTGCGTTGCCGACTGTGGTCCCTTCCTTTTGTAGATGTTATGTTCTGGGGTCATGTTTATTACATCTTTTTTATATAAGGAGGTAAAATGATCAACCCAGGCGTCTTCCATTATGGCTATCTCCATCGAATCGGCCTTGTTATCCGAGGAGAAAAAGGGGGCATTAATCTCTTTCCAGAAAGAGGTGTTATCCCTTGTGGAACTTGCCTTTACTAGGGCTTCCCAGGCCTGATTTTTGAGTTCATCCTGTCGATCACGTAGCGTCTGTTTGTAGGCTCGTCTGGCTTGCTTAATCGCGCTATTGTCCTTGGGAAGTGTCTTTAATGCCTGTAAAAGGTCTTTGTGGGCTTTAGAGCAGGCGGAATTAAACCAGCCATATTCTCTCTTTGCTGTCCCTCTCTTTAATTTTTTTGTTAATTTGTCATTTATAGTGGCAGTTATACTTCCATACGCCTCTATAATTAACTGAGGGTTGGTATTAAATTCTAGGCAGGTCATAAATTGCTTCAATTCTTTCTGCACTAGATCCTTCAGGAAAATTGTAGCATCGATTTTTCCCCACTTTATGGCATATCCATTCTTTCTTGCCAGTGACACTGAGTGACCATGAAGGATACTCGGTATGCGTGACTTGGGGCTCTCATCTTTCTCGATAGAGATTGTAGTACTAATCGGGAAATGATCGCTTAGTGCCAGATCTTCCGTGTTAAAAACCCCCAGGCAACCCTGATTCCTATTGGTCACTAGGATGTAGTCGATTGTAGTGCCTGACCCCCGACCAAAGAATGTTGTCTGGAAGGCTACATAAGGCTCACAAAGTTCATTAGCGAACCCCATGTCCCAATCATGCATTAATTGGTTAAGCATGTTCCCAATAATGGAATGTTCGAAATGTGTGGTGGGGTCTCCTCTTAAATTATAAATTCCACAATTTTTTGTGGCACTATAGGGGCATAGGTGGCAATTATAATCGCCTACTACTAGGATACAGTCTGCGTCCTGGCCACCCGTCATGAGCATTGTATTAAGCTCCGCTATTAAGGCTTTGGGCTCTACTTTTGGCACGTTTATATATATATTCACCACGAAGAGGGACCACCCCTTTGCTTTGACCATAAGTCCTTGCAAGGATCTAGCCACCTCTACTTTGGATCCACTCGGCACATATGTAGACAATTTTGTATTACACAGATTGGAGGTAAAGATACACAAACCCCCCGACCCTCTGCCTCGGTTACCCTGTATCGCCGGGATATAGTGGGTGCTAAAGCCCTCGATATGGGTCTCCTCCTGATCCCAACATTCCTGTAAGCATATTATGTCCTGTTTTGCCATAAAAGATAGGAACGGCTGGGCCCTTGCTTTATTGCTCAGCCCTGCGATGTTCCAGGAGGTTATTTTTAAGTTTAATTTATGTCGGCTGAGTTCTGATGCCACTGTCTGAGGGGTTAGGCTCTCAACGCCCTCTATACTAAGTTCTAACTCCCTGTGTGTTTGAATGGAATTCTGCGGGGTTATGGAGGTACGAAATATATTCCGTGATGGGGGATCAGATGTATTCCCTGCTGGTGGTATATTAGCAGTGGCAAGCTGCTCTTCATTATTACAGGTTTCTACTGGGATGCCTAAGTTTGTAATTTTGGGATTTGTTGCCATTATTGGTCAATCGACCATGTCCAAACAGTCATACCTATTCCTTGTGGGGACCCCCCTCCAATAATCAGGGTGTGGGTTTTCTCTTCTCAATGGCCAGGGGTGATTATCCCACCCTCTATTCCAGTGGTTGTTACTGTTCCTATTCCTATTTCTGTTTCTATTATAGTGCCCCACCTGTGTCCAAGGCCAGTCCTGTGCTTCCTCCCAACTGTTTGGGTCACCATAATTAGGAGTGTTTAGAGGGGGGTAAAAAAAGGAAAGACGTTGTACGTCAACGCCCCCCCTTTTTTCTAAAGCTGGCCATGAGGAGATGTAATCAGCTGTATCTGGGTCCTCACAATTAAATACGATACAATCGCCCTTTAAATTTTTTTTGGTTTCGCCAATCCAGAACACTCTTCTCATAGAGACGATTCTGCCATGGTTAAATGGATGAAGAGGTCTGTTTTGGCTCAACCACTGCAATACCTTGTTGCGGTGAGACCAAGGAGGTTCGTCCGCACCATCTGCCAGCTCGGTGACCCCTGTAAGTATGACAGTATACGGGGTCGCCTCAGGCGGCAGGTGTATCGGACGCCTATACCTTGGAGCCCTCCTCTCATTAACTTGTGTCAGGGGTGGTTGGGTTTTTTGTGATGTCGGTAGGGTATCCTTCTGTTTTGCTACTTGACTGATAGACTCCACTGGAGCCGGAGTTTTTTGGGAGTTATCAATGGGGCCTTTCCGTTTTCCCATCCCTTCTATTGACACAGAATTTGGGGTAGTTTGTTTATTTTGCCTATCAATTTTTTGAGTTTCTGAGTTAACAGCTCTTTCAGGCGGGTGGAGCTTGGGCTGAATGCCTGGTAAGGGCGGGCGTTGCGCCTGGGTGTTTGTGTCATTTAAAATCCCCAGGCCCTTGGCAGGCGTACCCAGTGTATTTTGCTTAAAGGCTGGAATATTTTGTTTGGCTAGTTGTTTCTCTATAATCATGATGCTCTTCTCTAAAGGTTGCAGATGGTGTTTTAACAATCGCCCCATGCTATTTGTGATGAAGTCGTGTAATGTTATGCATGCAGTGCATGGTTTCTGTGTATCAACCCCCGGTGTTTGGGTCGCTGTCAGCTCTCTAGGACCAGGGTCATGAAGTGTCACTATACAATCAGCACCGCTATTAATAGGGATTAGTTGACCTGGCAAAATTGTATCAGTAGTAGGTTTGAGAGAGGTCATGTTGTTTTGCAAAACTAGTGCTGTCTCGTATAAGGTCTTGTCCGTATTTGTGTTTGGCCTCTTTGCTATGGCACCCTCCCGGTTACCCGTAAGATCCGAGTCTACAATGTCTACGCTATCCTGTTCATTTTGGGAGAATTGTAGGTCTGGTGTGGTTTCCAAATCCTCACAGGAGTTGGACCCCAGAGAGAGTTGGGTGGCAGATAGATCAACGCTATTTGGAACTGTATGAATTAATACGTTCGTGTTGTCCACTTGCTTAAGCAAAGGTGCAATTGGACCCTTTTGAGGAGTTTGTGCAGAAGCCAGAGGCCCCATGGACGACCTTCTTGCAACCTCCAGTTCATGGGATACCCTACGTTGTAATATCTGTATACTATTATCAATGACCTCATGAGTCTTGGTGATAAATAGGTCTAATGGGCCAGTGATGTCAGTTAGGCTGGAGGTCTTTTTACTTCTAGTCCGCTTATTCATTGTTAATAGCTTCGAGTGCTACAAAGCTTCAGATGTGTATGGGGCTAATACAATGACAATGTTCAACGGTAAGTCACAGATAAAGGTGGGGTATAAATATAGATGAAAATACCGTGGCCCAGTCCAGTCCTGCACAGTCTGTAACGGGCTGAAACGGGGCCACCCTTGGCCCGGGCTTCGCCCGGCGTCCCGCGAGACGGGGGTGACTCTGTATTTGAGCGCCTCCTGGCGCGCGTTTGGCGTGATTAGCGCCGCTAGGGATGCTGGGATATGTAGTTTCCTCGCTCCCTCCACCGCGCTCCGCTCGGCTGCCAGACCCCGAGGTGGAGCAGGGGTCGGCTGCGGGAGGCGGGAGGGCAAAGACACCAGACTTAGCGGCAACAGGTATGCACAGAAGCGGCAAAGGGTCCAAACAGCAACAGTTGTGAGCGGCGAAAGTTCCCCCCCTCGACCGGGGTGACTCTGTATTTGAGCGCCTCCTGGCGCGCGTTTGGCGCGATTAGCGCCGCTAGGGATGCTGGGATATGTGGTTTCCTCGCTCCCTCCACCGCGCTCCGCTCGGCTGCCAGACCCCGAGGTGGAGCAGGGGTCGGCTGCGGGAGGCGGGAGGGCAAAGACACCAGACTTAGCGGCAACAGGTATGCACAGAAGCGGCAAAGGGTCCAAACAGCAACAGTTGTGAGCGGCGAAAGTTCCCCCCCTCGACCGGGGTGACTCTGTATTTGAGCGCCTCCTGGCGCGCGTTTGGCGCGATTAGCGCCGCTAGGGATGCTGGGATATGTAGTTTCCTCGCTCCCTCCACCGCGCTCCGCTCGGCTGCCAGACCCCGAGGTGGAGCAGGGGTCGGCTGCGGGAGGCGGGAGGGCAAAGACACCAGACTAAGCGGCAACAGGTATGCACAGAAGCGGCAAAGGGTCCAAACAGCAACAGTTGTGAGCGGCGAAAGTTCCCCCCCTCGACCGGGGTGACTCTGTATTTGAGCGCCTCCTGGCGCGCGTTTGGCGCGATTAGCGCCGCTAGGGATGCTGGGATATGTAGTTTCCTCGCTCCCTCCACCGCGCTCCGCTCGGCTGCCAGACCCCGAGATGGAGCAGGGGTCGGCTGCGGGAGGCGGGAGGGCAAAGACACCAGACTTAGCGGCAACAGGTATGCACAGAAGCGGCAAAGGGTCCAAACAGCAACAGTTGTGAGCGGCGAAAGTTCCGACCTGTCTGATACTTGCATATGGAAAAGATGGGTCATTTGAACCTAAAGATAGATACACATATTCATAGGTCACTATTTATGTCTGCATCTAATATAAAACTGTAAATTAGGAGAGGCGATAAGTGAGAAGTTAAAGGCAGCCGCTAATCGAGCTGCATTTGTACATAAGCCTTCATATATTATGATATCTATTCGTGCTTAAGTCTTTAATTGTAATGAATACTTTAATACCCAGGCATGAAGTCATCGTCGAGCTGTTTAGATAATCCACCTGTCTCACCACTTCTTCCCCACTGCATCCTTAACCAGTGGCCTAGCCAGTGTGCCTTGGGCCCCAAGGCAAGAAAGGAAATGTGACCTCTGCCGTTTACTTGGACTGTGGAAAACAGCAATAATCATTGTTCTGTGTAGGCCCCTCAGTCCTCTGTTTGAACTGTGACAAACAGCAGTTATCAGGGTTCAGTGGGCCTTTAAGGCATCTGGGACCTGGTGCCACTGCACCTGCTGCACCAATGGGAAGCTAAGCCCCTGCCCTTAACAGCTTCTATTCTAGCCCCACTGGAGAACCGAAACAGCCAAGTACTGATCTGGCCATATCTGCAGGCATGCAGCCGCCTCTTCCTCTGAAGGGAATTAAGTCGCATGAAAGCAGCATGCGGGAAACAACCATTTTCTGAGGTAAAGTCAACCAACACCTCTTCTGTTCCAACCTGAATCCATTTAAAACCAGGAACGAAAAAACGGTTCATCGTCATCCCTTGCTTATCAGAAGGGTAAAACAGATTCATCTAACATTACAGTGTACCACATAACAAATTGTGATTTACAAATTAAAACTAGCATGCATATAGAAAGGGCAGCCTTTGGCCAAAATAGCCATTTTCCCTACCCATACTTTTAACACATCTTATACAAAAAATGCTAATTACATTGTCATCCGGAAATAGTCATTAGCGCCTACTCATAACCAAATGCCACTTAGAATTGTCTTTCACTTCAAGCTTTCAAAGGTATATTAATATAAAAGCAGTATTGAATTTTTTGACGTTGTGTACTCTTACCAGAAACGTTTGATTAACCAGTTATAAAGTCACGTCTAGCTTAGTTGCTTTACAGTCTTCTTTACATTGTTACTGAATGTGCATGGCTAAACACTTATAAGGTCCCAAAGGCGAGACCTATTGGCTATGACAATGCTTGGTATTGATTGAGTACATTGAGCAGCAGAACTTTTGATTAAGTCCTGAAGAATGCCGCAAACACCTATTTGGAGGGTTAATAGGCTGAAACATGTTGATCTCTTATTGACTCTAACAGTGCATATATATTTCTCCCACGGTGTCCTATTTTTAATCCTGGCCCAGGGGTGTACAAATAATGGAAACCACATACCCTTTAGCAAGTTGTAACTTTCACTCTGCTGCCCCCACTACCCTGAGCTCATTATTGTGGTATTTAGTATACCATTCTCTATAACAAAATATGCCTGAACTCCTCCCTCTCAGTGAGGGGGTTGTTTCATGGTGCAAGGAGATTCCCAATAAGGAAGCATGCCAACTATGGTGGGTGAGGGAAATTGTCCTTTTAAAGGGATATTTCATCTTAGCTAGGTCTTCATTTGCAACAGTAATCCTCAGAGACCCAAGGGTTTCTTGATTGTGGTAGAAATGCATTTTTACCCCTTCATTGTACGTTCAAGCACAGACCATTGCATGAAATGTGATCTATGTAGGGAAAATACTCTGTGCACTGACAAAATGTGTTAAAATAACAGAAAGTTGATCATCGCAAATATAACTAGAATGTTAATTCTAGCATATTTTTGATTCCACAAGGTATAAGAAATTTAGGGATCTTTATCTGATATCTTTATCAGTAAGTTATCTGAAATTATTGAACATAAACTTTTCCAAGTATTATTTCGAAAGATTAAGGAATTGGTCTTTTCTGAACTAACCCCAGTGCGTATGACTACAGTAATCACCTCTCTCAAATTAATATATTGCACTTGTTTTAGTGAGAAAGCTAAATGATCTAGGAGAAACCAGGAACTGGCGTCAGTATTTTTCTTAGGAAGCTTCAAGTTAGAGAGTGAAAACACTTTTTAGAATGCCCCAAAAATTGTGATAAAGATATTTCAATATGTTTGACAAAAAGAATAGGTACATTTCATGACAATATTGAAATTCTGAACTAACTTCCAAATTCTGAATTGTTAAATGGGCTTAGTACATTTCAAAAAGGGGTTTAGCATTTGCAAACTCTGTGAATTACTGAACCAGTAGATTTTTTTAACAATAAAACCTGAGGCAATTTTTCTCAATTCCCTCCAAATTAAGTTTGCTAATATTGTTAGTTGAATGATAAACGGTGCATGTGCCTATTTAGTGTTAGTGTTGCTTCAGATCAAATAAAAACCATCACACATAACTCTTACACAATACTTAAAGACAGAATTTCTGACATCCAGCGTTAATGTTTTGTTAAATATATTTGCAAATGTTGTCACTTAAACAGGAACGCAGATAAAGCAGTCTCTGGATATAAAATAGGAGGTAATCATAATCTTTAGATACATTTTCTGAGTTTCAGGAACAATGTGTGTCTTCTGGGTTTACTCTAAACCACTATAATAAACATAATCAATGATTTTAGATTTGATCTGTTTGTACTGGTTTCCATTGCAGACTTTCATCTAGATTTAGACCAAGGATCAATTCCACCCATGGCTTTTAAAATCTATTGATCAATGATCTGTATTAGTGTTATCACAACTAAAACTGTAATAGAACTGATCTGAGAGATGGACCTTCAAGTATTATGCTCAGTCAATTTATTGAACAAACTATGGAGTTAAAATCTGAATAGATTAGATCCTCAAGCATTGCCTGACCACTGTATTTTACATCAATAGATTACTTATCAGCACATTTTCTCTAAGTACAATTCAGTCATCTTCTATTTTTCGCGGAGCTCATGCTGGGTCTGTTAGAACTCTTTCAAAATATGACATTTAAATGTCCCAAAAATCAGGAATTCTAGTTTCAAGCCTGGTCAAACCTTAATGAATGCTACACCAAAAGATGCCCTTCTGTTCCTACATTTTATTGTGCACCATGATTCAGAAATGGCATGTTTATGATTTCAGAGGTAAAATTCTAAACATATTTATTGTTATTGGCAGCCGAAAAATTATCACTAATTGGGAAGATAACAACAAGTGGTCTTGTGATGCTTGCTGGAATGGGAAGTGTTTAATCAAAAAGTGGATGGAATTCAAGTTTAGGAGACATTTGTTACAAAAGTGTATGGATTTTGTATATATTTCAAATTGTTGATCTCCAAAGTGGCCTAAATAAATAAATTGAATTTCAAGTTTATCATTTGAATCCTATTCTTGGAAAAGATGTGATTTTGAACTCCATGAGGCGGTTCCTTTCCAGAAAGCATTCAGGTTGTAATCATGAGTCAAATAATGCTGAGGAGGTTAAATATTCAAATTGAATTCTAATTACATATGAAATGTTCATTGTTCAATATATTTATCTTAGTATTTTAATGCGAGGACTTTATTGCTTAAGCTAAATAATTAGTATTTGTTTTTCTATATGTAGGAAGCATTACATTAATGAAATCACTGTATCCTACCTTCTTTGTTTCCTTTCCTGTTCAATATGAACGTTTCTATTGTTAAACTTTAAAGATTGCCCGAAATTAGGAATTGTGCTCTACATAACTTTGCTGTGTTACAGTATGTTGATTTTTATGTACTACGTTTGTCTCTTATGTGTATGACGACTGATGTTTTGTTTTGCTTTAATAATCAGCTTATGTTTATTAGCTTTCATTATTCAATAAAATGTTTCAAACACAACAAATGGTAGTTGATATGTATTTACAACTGCAGCATTTTTATTGTATGGGCAGTTTCAAAGCGGCCAAAAATATGGTCTGTGGGATGACGGAGGACCACATAGGCAACAGCAGGGAGTGGTTTGGGCAGGTGATTGGGGATACATGTAAGGTTGGAAGTAGGGGGAACAAAGCATGTACATTGTATGGACTGTGACTCCTGGAGTTATTGTGAGGGATACCATGCTACCCTGTAAATGAATCCCCTAGTGATTATTAGCAACAAAATTTATTCGGTTTTATAAAAGAAAAACAACTTCCAAGTTACAGATTGACACATATAATATGTCCAAGTTAATCAGAACTCAAGATAAAAATTCATGAATTACAGCAGTAGCATTTTGCGTCTGTGAGATCTCAATGAATGCTGTCATCAGAATCGGTAGCCGCTGGGGACAACACAGTGCATGGGCCATTACTGGTACAAGCAAAGTATCCACATCCTTTGGCATGACTGATGGGAGAGTGAGACATGTGTCTAACACTCATTCTTCTCCACATAGCAGGCAGCGTAGAACAGGTAGGATGCAATCTTGCCAAATTGGTCTGAATGACAGAAACCATGTGGTATTTAATCCTCTTAGACAAGGTAGTCCCAAAATTTGGACGATGCGCTCACGACACTTCATCGCCAGTAGAGTTGTCTCCATGGAGAACTAGGTGTCGTTTGTGAAATGTCTTGCCATGTCGCAGCAATAGAAGCAAAAATAGTATTCCTGCAGCGAGTCCCAAAATGAGAGGCAATCCGCCAAACACAGAGTGCACAAAGTTTGGAAATATTACTAGGACTGCTTCAAAAGGTGCTAACAGTCCAGAAAATACGGTCTTAAATACATGTAGAATACCACTCGTATCAGACATGTTTAAGATACAACTTAACATTTCTGAGAAATGTATAGGGCAATTTGTAGTTAAGAGGGCATGTAACTCTGCAGAAGTCCTTGCGACTTGCAGATCATAGGTTTCTTTGGCCGAGGTCAGTGCCACTGTTTTTTGCAAAAGAATGGCTTTCATTCTGCTTAAAGTATCAATTTGTATAGAAAAGAGGTTCAGTGAAGACCAAAGTGGCGACTCTCGGCTGTCTTGGTTTTAGGAAACAATACTTGCATACAGCAAGTGAACCTGGCTGACACAGTTACTAGATATGGTATTCCTGGCAACATGCGACAGCAGCTGCGATCATTCAATGTAAGGTAACTCCCATTCGAGAGTTGTCCAAAAACCTTGCAGGTGGCAGGATACGTTTTTAGAGAAACTATCACAGGCCCTGTGTAAGTTTATACCCTGACATAGGAGAGAACCGCTTAGTGCATTTTCACAATTTTCCCCGCAAAGAAATATTTCACGACCCCCACTCCAACATCTGTATGTGTACGGCAATTCCCAGGATGTCTTGATGTATTCTTTACCCAACTTTTTATAGGTGCCTGCAGGTATATGTTGTAGGCAATATTGAAAATGGAAAATTGTAACAGACTGAGTGAATGTTCCAATGCATAATCCATTCCATAACTGGCTTTTCAGCGACAATAAATGGCAATCTTTCCAGTTTTTCAATGCTCAGCACCGTATTGTCTGCTCCCCTTTGTGCCAATTTGATCTGCATATCAGTGAGATTGAATTCTGAAAACAGTGACGTAGTATAGCCTGAATGAAGGTTTTGCAACGTCCAGCCTAATAGCATGATAGAACGTACTTGCGACTGACCATGTTGCAACATGACCAAGTCCTGTTCCATGATGTCTATGGCAGAAGATACTATGCTATCTAAAGAATATATCCTGGACCACAGAGTCTTTAACGCATTGTTAACCACAGAGAGAGATTTCTCTAAATTAATACAATCAATTTCTCGGATTCGTTCTGCAGTCTCTGCTTGCGTAATTTTCCATGCTTCATTATAAGCAGCAAAGAAACCGGCGTATATAAAACGTTTATGATGCGGTGTTCTTGGTCCTAGCAACAATTCCCTAAGATCAGCGCCATCTTTAAGTAAAGATAAGTGTTGCTTTACATCCTTAAGTGTAGATCTGTGTATCCAATCAAGGCAAAGTTTCCCTACACTGTATATTGTTGTGGGTGCCTTGCTGAGAAAGGAGAGAAAAAGGACTGAAAGAGACTTTTGCTACTTGTGCTTCAAACAATCTCCAAGGGCTTGTGGGTGAGCTTGCCCCCTGAACGGAGTCCCAGGATTATTGGACTCCTCCTGCCTTCGCTGACAAATCTGCTGAACTTTGCCCTTCCTTATCGCTGGAGCCGCGATCCCCAGTGCGGCTCGTCCCCTCCTTCGCCGTGACGCTTGTGCCTGGCCGCCCCCGCACCGTGTGAGCCTGCTCTGCTTCAAGCCGTTCATTGCACCGTCCCGCTGGGCCGCCCACACTCTACCTCACTATTCCTTCCTTTTCGAGCCGCACTGCTCGCCTCGCCGCCCCCACTGCTGGAAGCCGAACGGAGTGCCTCACGAAGCCAAGGACGGCTCGTACGCACGAAGCGTACCAGCCGCCTCACATCGCACTCGTGGCGCGCCGCGCCGCACTAAGAGAGCCCGGCCGTACGCCTCATACTGGCTGCCTCTTGCCGCGCCTGCCCGCATTGAATCAGCAGCTACAAACCAAAGGTACGGCTCAAAAGCTGTGAACGCCGGAGGCAACCCGCTTCGTCCGCTCCGCTCCTCGAGGCCCCCATGCTCTACTCTTCGAACCGAGACACCTATCAGAGCCTGGGCCCGCCTCGCAGAGGAGCCGCCAGCATCTTTGTGTTGCCTGCACGTCCCGGACGCTGCATTCGAACCGGACTCCTCATCTCAGAAAAGGTACTGTCACTCAACGCGTACCACAGTGTGTACGCCACGGACCACGGAGTCCTCATCGCTGGTTTAATACCTTTTTGACATTGTTTTTCAACGGTAAGAGTCTGACAAGAGTGTGCAACGCGCACAGGAACCAAGAATTACGCATTTTTAACAGAATCCTCATTTTATTGCTAAATAGTATTTTGGCCTCATTTTACAAACGTTATTTGAGTCTTGTGCTAAGCCTTATATAAAGATACTTATTGTTTATACAAAACTAGACTGGTGTCATTTTGTGGTGTCATTGAATTACTGTATGTGGTCATAAATGCTTAACCCATAACGCGCTGAAGTTTAGCATTGTCTGCTCGCGCCACGCAACCTAGAGGGTGAGCAGGGGTTATTTTAAAGAGTAAGTCCCTTGCCCTGACTAGAGGAGAGGGTCCCTGCTTGTCACAAGTACTCAACTGCGCCAACCAGAGACCCCCAAATCTAACATTGGAGGCAGCGGTGAGGATTTCGAATTTGCATTTGTGATTAATATATGTAATTGGTGAACACCACGTAATGAGTTCAGATCAATAACGCAGCCACATACTTGTTGATTTTTGTTTTTGCCAAGAGATCTCCCTTTTTTTTTTTAAAGAAAAGTCATGCCTGATTCAGTCAATGAAGAAAAGGCGGCATCTGTAGTCTCTGACATTGAAGGAATATAATGGGTAGATGAGAGACTAGACAGCTACTCCTTAGCCCAGCTGAATGGCTTCTGCTTAAAGTTTAGAGTTTCACAGTCTGGATGTAAAAACAAAGCTCACTTCCAAAAGGCGCTGAGGGCGTGGATTGAGTCTAGGGCACCTGAGAATAGAGTGGAAATTGAACCAGCAGAAAACATCCATGATTTTAGCAGAGTCCTGTCTCCAGAGGAGTTGGCTTATTTGCAAAACAGTAAGTAGTGAGATATATTATTAAGCCAATGAACCCAAGGAAAAAACTAACTAACTACATAATTATTGTGACATGTAATAAAGGACTGATGAAGACAACACTTGTTATTATAGTATAAATTGATATGTTTGTTTCAGAGGAGTTGGCACCCGGGCACATGCAATGGAGATGGCAAAACTAAATGGTCAGCTGGAGATGGAAAGCAAAAGGCTGGCTATGGAAGAAAGAAAAATTCAAATGGAGCATGAAATGAAGTTGAGGGAGCTGGAGCTGAAAGCTAAAAGTATGGAAACTACTCCCTCTGGTGGCAGCGCATAGCCAATGCAGGTAGAATCAAGGGTGTACATGCCAAAGGACGTGGTGAAAGAATTTTTTAAGAATGATGACATAGGGCAGTGGTTCCAGGCCTATGAGGTCCCTGAGAGAGATTGGGGAGCGGAGTTGTGGGGGCGGTTCCTTGGTGAGGGGCAGGACACACTGCTAGATTTGCCCTCTGAAGTTTATAATTATTACCCACACATGAAGGAAGCTTTGATGACCAAGTATGGGTTAACTCCTGAATTGTACTGACAGAGGTTCAGGGGTTGTGCAAAGATTCCTAACAGTACATATGTTGAGTATGTAACTTTTTTCTGCAGAGCACTGGATGGTTGGGTGAAGGGTAGCAAAGTTAATGATTTTCAAGGTCTCTTTGATTTAATTGCATGGGAGCACTTGTCTAGTAATTGTTTTCCTGAGCTAAGCCAGCACCTGATTGATAGCAAGCTGACTAACCCTAGGAAGGGTTCACAAGGATCAAGTGGGAGACTCCGCCACGGGAGGGCAGGGTCCCCAGCAGAGGAGTGGGGGCGACAAGGGCAAACAGAGGGAGTTTCAGAAGAGGCCCCAAAGTAATCCCCAAGGGAACCAAGGGAAAGGTTCTCAGCCTCCCCCACCCCAGAAACAGACCGGGCCCCCGACAGGTACCCCTGTTCAAAGAGGACCCCTAAAGTGTTGCAAATGTGGTGAACTGGGGCATTTTGCCAATGATCCCAAGTGTCGCCTGTTTGGTAAATCAGCACCCACTGGTGCTCCGCCCCGGCAGATGGCTAGTGTAGCCTTTGAGAGGGAGGTAGTAGTCCAAGGTGGGTGGGATCCCGTTCAGATGACCCTGGTCTCGTTAGGAGACAGTGAGATGGTGCCTGAGAACCAACTGCCCTCTAACACTAAGAAATATGAGCAGTGGGTGTTAGACCTGTCTGCCTCTGGGAGTGTCCTACCAATTATTATTTATTTTTGTCCCCCTTGGCTTCCTGGTGTTTCCTTCTTTTCTTGGGTCTACCAGGATTCTTTTTCAATGTTGACAGGGGGCTGGGTGTTCCTTGGCTATGATGTTTTTCTTTTCTTACCTCTGAGGCCTAGTCAGCCTCTTGAAAATCTAGGGCCGCCTAAAATGGTGCCCAGTAACTGTCACAACTGTCACCGCGTGAGGACACCCCATTGGACTTCATGGGGAAAGTTCTGGAACCTCCTAGTAGGTTCTGATGGTCAGAGGCTAGCTTATAAAAGGCCGGTGACAGAGCGGCCATTTTGTGTAACAACAGTAGTGACCAGTGAGGAGGGAGGCAACTACAGGAGGAGGGCTGTGCACTGGTGGGGACAAGATCGACCCGTGGGCCGGCTGTGAACCTGCTTGGATGTGACCACTCTTGAGCTGACCAAACCCCACTGAGGCAGAGATCCATTTGTGCACCAGAAATCTATTTTAGCACCTTAGAAGCACTGAAAAACCTAACGGTGTGAAACCAGAGAGCAGCGGGGGAGTTAGCACACCTCAGAAACCCCCCCGACCAAAAGTAAACTCGTTCTACCCCATTGGTGGCGCTGCAGGAGAAAGGACCAAGCGAGCTGTGAGCGCAGCCTGGTGAGACCAACTCACTGTGGGAAGAGCGGCGGAGACTGCGGCAGCTAACCTGACAGAAGTTGGCCATCGCACTTTGTCGACCCTGAAGCGGCATTGATGGAGCCGAGGCCCAGCTGTTCCACGGTGACGTCGTGAGAGGAGGCGGACCAGCGTTGGAAGAGGCCGGGTGAGAGGAGGAGCGTCCGTCCGGAGATATCGTCAGCGACAGGGAGGAAGGCGGGTCCACGTCGAAAGAGGCCGGGCGAAGGCGGGACTTCCTGTGGTGATCCCCGCGGCTGAGGTGAGAGCAGCGGGCGCTGTGTCGCACCTCCTCAGCATCGAGGGAGAAGACAGCTGATCCGAGCGAGCCGGCGACGGGGAACCCAGACCACTCCCAACCGCTACCCCGTGCTGCGGCAGATCGAGACTTCAGCAGAGTTAAAGTAAGCTGGGTCTTGCGCGGGCAGAGGGCGGAGGCAGCACCAAGGGAAGCCAAACTTTGGAGGGTGTTAGACGTGGCCAGAGCTCATTTTCCAGACCATTAATGACTTTAAAGTGCCTAATGACATACGAATAAACAACCTTCACAATGGAACTGAGTAACTATTGAACTGCCAAATAAACGGAAGGGAAAGCTAAACGTGGGGAGTATCGAACCACAATTAGTGAACAGTCTGGTAGAGGCAAGAGAGAACCAGGCTGTAGTAGGAGTTCAGGGTGGCATGAAGAAGAGAACAAACCAGGCATTAGCGTGTTACTTGAGCTGTCCAAATCTTATTCTAGAAGGAGGGGAATTTAAGTAGGGTTAAAGGAAGTGAATTTCTAATCTACTTATTCTTTTCTAGTGGTGCAGCTGTGAAAAGTACTGACAGAGTTAATGATCTTTTAGCCTGTGTGTGTCCCTGCACGCCTGGGGTAATGTATTGACCAACTATCGTGAAGGAAGCTTTAAATTGTATAACCCTTGTGCATTAAATATTGTTCTACTCTCATTAGGCAGGGGGAGAGGCAAGTTACCTTGTATTGTGACAGGGAAATGTTCGGGATGGTGATGTAAGAATATGAAATGTGATCATACTGTACCAAATTGTAAGGGGTTGTACTTAAGTGAAGCAATTATTCAGAACCACAAAGAAAACAGATGCAATTTTTATAAAGTACGAACCGTATTTTTCTAAGAACTGGTGTGGAGTCTTTATTTTAGTGTTGAGTCATTGAGTTACTTTGGAGTGGTTGTTAAGCATTACACACCAGCCTTGGGGGTTTAGCGACTCCCCGCTCTGTGCCAGGCTACCCTATGTAGTCTAGGTTTCCTAGGTCTAACAGTGGGTGACCGGCAATGGCCAAAGGGTGGAAGCTCTTAGAGATACAGGAGCCAGTGTGACTGCTGTCAAGCAGCACCTGGTGTCTCAAGAGCAGGTTGTCCCCCATGCATACTGCCGGGTTGTCAACGCTGACAACACAGAGAGTTGTTGTCCAATGGCTCAGGCTCCCTTTGAGTGGGGGGGGGGTCTCTGGTACTCTTCAAGTAGCTGTGAGAACTGCCATTCCTGTAGACTGTTTGTTAGGGAACGACTTGGAAAGTTCACTTTGGGAAAAGGTGGAGAAAAGTACTCACCTAAGGATGGTGGGTCTGCCTGACTGGGCGTGCGTGACCACCCGATCAATGGCAGCCAGTACGGGTGCTCAAGAGGTCCTGGAGCCTGAGGGAGAGGCCCAGGAACCGGCCTTAGAGAGAAGGCGCAGGAGGTGCGGGAGACAGGCCCCTGAAGTTCCCACGGCCCAGGAGGAAGCAGACCTTGAGGGGGATGCCCTGTAGCCTAACGGGGAACAGATAACTGAACTGGGGGGCCTGCCTGAGCTGACCCATTGGCAGCAGGAAGGAGGCCCCTCCAGGGAGGAATTCCGCAGGGCGCAGAAAGAGTGTCCTTCTCTCATAGGTCTGCGGTAGCAGCCTGGAGACCAGGCCAATGGTGATCAGTCTGGAACACATTTCATTTATTGGGAGAATGACCTCCTGTATTCAGAGCCTAAGGTTTATGAACCTGGGTCAGACCGTGCGCTGGTGGTACCCCAGAGATTCAGGGCCTTCCTACTGGGGCTCGCTCACGATGTGCCATTGGCAGGGCATTTGGGGCAGGACAAGACCTATGAAAGGCTTGTCACCCACTTTTAATGGCCTCAAATGCACAAGAACTCAGATCCTCACTGTTGGACCTGCCCGACTTGCCAGGCAAGTGGAAAGAGTGGGAGGAAGCAGAAGGCTCCTCTCCAGCCATTCCCTGTAGTCAGTACCCTATTCCAGCGAGTGGGAATTGACATTGTGGGGCCACTGGACCCCAGGACAGCCATGGACAACAGGTTCATCCTGGTCCTGGTGGACCATGCCACCCGGTACTCGGAAGCCATCCCTCTGAGGACAGTGACGGCCCCCATGGTGCGACGTGCGCTGATGGGAATTTTCTCCAGAGTGGGATTCCCTCTAGAGGTGGTGTCTGACCGGGGTACTAATTTCATCTCCAAGTATATGAAATCCCTTTGGCAAGAGTGTGGTGTAACCTACAAATTCACCACGCCTTACCACCCCAAGTAAACGGGTTGGTTGAGAGATTCAACCGAACTCTGAAGGGCATGATTATGGGTCTGGAAGAACCCATGAGGCGTAAGTGGGACATCCTCTTGCCATGCCTGCTCTTTGCTTACCGTGAGGTGCCACAGAAGTCTCTAGGGTCCAGCCCCTTTGAGCTCCTGTATGGCTACCCAGTGAGAGGACCTCTAAGTCTGGTCAAGATAGGCTGGGAGCAATCTCCCAGGAAACCTCCCCAGAATTTATATAGCTACATGCTGGCCTTCAGGAACCAGACTAGGCATTTCAGAGCATTTGCTGAGGCAAATCTGGAAGCCAGACAGGAGGAGATGAAGCGGTGGTATTACCAGAATGCCACTCTGGTAGAGCTTCAGCCTGGACAGAAGGTGTGGGTCTTGGCCCCCGTGGAGCCTTGTGCGCTCCAGGATAAGTGGACAGGCCCTTTGAGGTTGTGGAGCGCAAGAGTCCAGTTACCTATTTGGTGGACTTGCAATCTCCCAGGAACCCCTTGAGGGTCCTGCATGTCATCCGCCTTACGTCCCACTTGGAGAGGTCCGAAGTGGGCATGCTCTTGGCAACAGATGATGGAATGGAGGAGGGGACTGAGCCTCTTCCTGACCTCCTGGTAGCCAGAGAGCAAGATGGGTCAGTGGATGAAGTTAACCTCTCTCCCACCCTGACCCCTGAGCAACAGAATGACTGTCGCCAGTTGCTGGGGCAGATCTCTGACCTATTCTCCCTGGTTCCTAGTATCACTGACTGGTGCGTACATGATGTGGATACAGGAGACAGTTTACCTATGAAGCACAAGGATTACAGGGTGACTGACAGGGTCAGGGTCTGCATCAAAGAGGAGGTCTCAGAGATGCTTGCTCTTGGGGTGATTGAGTCCTCAAGCAGTCCTTGGGCCAGCCCAGTGGTCTTGGTCCTGAAGCCTGCAGTGCCGGATGCCACACCCAAACTCCGGTTCTGTGTGGACTACAGAGGACTCAATTCAGTCACAAAGACTGACGCGCACCCCATCCCCAGAGCTGATGAGCTCATCGATCGGTTAGGGGCTGCACGGTACCTCAGCACGTTTGACGCGACGTCTGGGTACTGGCAGATCGCCCTGACTGATGGGGCCAAAGAGAGGTCAGCATTCTCCACACCAGATGGGCATTTCCAGTTCCAGGTTATGCCATTTGGGATGAAGAATGCCCCTGCCACCTTTCAGAGGTTGGTCAACCAGGTGTAGGTTGGGCTGGATGAGTTCAGTGCCGCCTACCTGCATGACATTGCAGTGTTCAGTGTCACATGGGAAGAACACCTGTGCCACCTCTGGGAAGTGTTGTTGGCACTGTGCAAGGCAGGCCTCACGATCAAGGCGAGTAAGTGCCTGATCGGGCAGGGTTCCCTGGTGTACTTGGGACACCAAGTTGGGAGCGACCATGTTGCGCCCCTCCAACCCAAGATTGAAACCATCCTGGCTTGGGAACCCCCAAAGACCCAGACAGAGGTGAGGGCCTTTTTAGGACTCACAGGGTATTACAGGAGGTTTGTCAAGGGTTAGGCAACATTGTTGCACCCTTGACAGAGCTGACTTCCAAGAAGCAGCCCAGGAAAGTGATTTGGGCTGACACCTGTCAGAAAGAGTATGAGACCCTGAAAAATGCCATGTGCACAGCACCCGTGCTCCTGGCACCCAACTTCTATAAAGAATTCCTTGTGCAGACAGACGCTTCAGAGCATGGTGTAGGGGCTGTTCTCTCACAGATGACTGAGGAGGGCTTTGACCAACGCGTAGCCTTCATCAGTAGGAGGTTACTTCCACAGGAACAGAGGTGGAGTGCAATTGAGCGTGAGGCTTTTGCTGTGGTCTGGGCACTGAAGAAGCTAAGACCCTACCTGTTTGGGACTCCCTTCCGGGTTCAGACAGACCACAGGCCCCTCAGATGGTTGATGCAAATGAGGGGTGAGAATCCAAAGCTGTTGAGGTGGTCCATTTCCCTACAAGGTATGGATTTCACAGTGGAATATCGCCCAGGTACAGATCTTTTTTTTTATTTTAACTTTATTTTTTTGACAAGCAAGTCAAGGAAATCAACATATCGAATACATAATCTGAGAAAAATAAATCGAATTCGATTTGATGCAGATACATATTAGAGAAATAAAAACACAAAAAAGTAAAAGAAATAGTTCCTAGTCAGGACAAATCGCTAATAATTGAAATATCATAAACAAAGGAAGAAGAGAAGAAAAAAAAGAAGAAAAAAAAACACACATACATGGTTCAAATCATTGCCGACATAGCAAAAAAATTACCCCACATTTGAATAAACTTAATTTTGGCTTTGGTTCCTCTATTCCTGGCAATAGCTTTTTCCATAGTATGAATTTCATAAACCAATGACCACCATTCAGTTGTATGAGGAGGATTCTGAGAAATCCAGGCCCTTGCTACCACCAGTCTTGCACAAGCCAATGTTATATTTAACAAATCTTTATAAATAGGACTAACCGGGTATATAGCCAAAAGTACCGCAGCGGCATTTAGCGAAAAATTGATCAGTTGATTATGGGTTAAAATATTTTCTATGTCCAACCAAAATTTTGCTAATAATGGGCACAAATAAATCATATGTATAAGGTCAGCTGTCACCAGACCACATTTAGGACATTTAGTGCGATCATTGTTGGAATTATTTTGCGCCCATTTTGAAATTTTTAATGGAGTGTAGTACAGTTGACTAATCGTCCTATAAGATTGGAGTTTCAAACTGGAAGACTGGACGGCTTTACTGATATTGGCTAAGGCAGCGGAGATATTCTGGGTTGTCACGTTAAATCCTAAGCTGGTAGTCCATTTTAGTGCCAATCTAGGGGCTTCGTCAGAGCTATTTTGGCTGAGACACTTATATCCCAAGCTAATTAGTGATTTTCTATGCACAGAATAGAAACATGTCCATATATCTGAGCTAGTGATTTCTACCAGATTCATTTTACGTATTAAATAATCCTTAACTTGAATGTATTTGTATCTCATTTTTTCGGGCAATTTATATAAAAGTTGTAATGTTGGAAATTGTAGAAACCCATCCGTACCATAGAGATCACCTAGTGTCTCAATACCATAATTGGCCCATTATCGGCCAGTTTTATCTCTAAAAATATCTGGAAGCCCAGGATTATCCCATATTGGCAGCTCTTTGTGAAAAAACGAAGTATTGCACTTAGTCAACATCTGTTTCCATATAAATACCGCATCTCTCGCGGTCTTAAATTTTACCCGTTTAAAATAATTTGGGTCTTGTACTTTGGCCAGGAATTGTTTTCAATAGCCACCTAGCATAAATTGGTGAAAAAAATATTCGTTATTAGCGACAAATAAACTACGGAGCCGGCCTAGAAAAGAAGCAATAAAATAAGCTTTGAAGTCCGGGAAGTTTAAACCTCTCTTCTCAGGTGGGAGTTTCAATATTATCGTAGACCTACGAGCCTTCTTATAGCCCCAAATGAAACTACTTAAAATGCCGTCTAATTTTTTAAAGAATAAGTTATTAACGCGACAAGGTATAAAGCGGAAAAGATATAGAAACTTCGGCAGTATGTTCATTTTAATCAAATTCATACGACCTAAAAGATTTAATGGAATCTTGTGCCATTTTTTCAGAAGATTGGTCACTTCTTTTAATAAAGGATCATAATTTAATGAGTTTATATCAGCGATATTAGATGATATCTTTACCCCTAGATATACTGCAGATTGACAAAGTCCTTGCACTGATAAATTGGCCTTATAGTTCATAATGACTTGTGTTTTATTTATATTTAATTTATAGCCAGAGATAGATCCAAAGTTTTTAGCTTCTGTCATGATCCCTAATAGTGCATCTACGACATTGGTGGTGTAAATAGCGAAGTCATCTGCATATGCAGTAATTTTAAGAGATTTACCTTCATGGAAGATCGGGGCAATCTTAGTTTGAGCTTCCAGGGCGTTAATAAATGGCTCCATGGAGAGAGCGAAAAGCAGGGGTGATAACGGACATCCCTGCCGCGTCCCTCGTAGGATTGGAAAAGCTGATGAGAGAGCGCCAGCATAGCTGATTTTGCCATTAGGGTCCTTATACAACGCCTGTATGCTTCTCACAAAACGCCCTCTAAAACCAAATTGCCTTAAGACGCCCCACAAATAATCCCACCCCACTCGGTCGAACGCCTTCTCCGCGTCTAAAAGTATCATACCGAGTGGGGTGCGATCAGTCGTAGCAACATCAAAGGCAGTAATAGCCATATTGACATGTGTAGTGGTGTCTCTCCCAACAACAAAACCATGTTGTTGATCATTTACCAAATGGGGCATAAGGGGAGCTAATCCCATTGCTAACAGTTTAGAATAAACTTTTGCGTCAGTATTTATCAGAGAGATAGGTCTGTAAGACCCACACTCCACCGGAGATTTTTTTTTTTTAGAAAGAACATAATTTTAGCTGTCTTCCATGAATCTGGGGCCTTCCCAGTGGCAGCAATTGAATTAATGACCAAACAGAGCAGTGGTAAAATTTCTTCTGCGCAAATTTTATATAGCTCTATAGGAAGTGTATCCTCGCCAGCCGCTTTATTAGATGGAAGAGAGGTAACAGCAAGACGAAGCTCAGATAATGTAGCCTCCTCTTCCAGTTGGTCAATTAATGTTTGTTCCAAGTATGTTCCTGCCGGCAGATTCTTGTTAATATAAGATTGTTTCTGGTCTTCAGTGCATCTGCTCTCGGGGGTATATAAATTTTCATAGTATGAGAGAAATTGTCCCAGAATTAGAGCCGATTGAGTATATAAAATAATATTGGGACCCTCAATTGCTTTAACTAGGGTCGTTGCACGATCATCTGCAACTTTATATGCCAAAAACTTCCCAACTCTATCACCACATTCATATTGAGATAATTTGTATTTGATAATTTTCTGAGAGTTTTTCTCCCTAAGAGAGCTTTTAAGAATTGAGCGCTGACTTACTAATTTATTTCTATTTGAGCTATACTTTGTGCATTCGTCTCATCAGCTCTAAGTTTTTCAACTAACTGATTTTCTAATAATAAAATATTGGCTAAAATAGCCTTGGTCTCTGCCTTCCGGATAGAGTTTTGTCTGAGTACATATTGCTGCGCGACTCCCCTGATAAAAGCTTTACAAGCATCCCAAACTGATAGAAGGTTAGTAGTATTGATATTAATTTCAATTTATTCTTTTATATGTACCTTATGCTTAGCTACGAATACTAAGTCAGTTAACAAATATCTAGGGAACGTGAAGGGTCTAAAATCGGGTGCCGTTTGACCGATATTAAATATGAAGCGTATAGGGCTGTGATCGGATGAGATCCTTGGGAAAATCTCCATATGTCCTGTATTGATGATTTCATCCGACGCCCAAGCCAGGTCTATTCGTGAGCACCGTTTATGGGGTGGGGAGTAGTATGTGTATCCAGGTATATCGGGAAATAGATTTCTCCACACATCTTTAACATTGTGTATCCTTGCTAATTCTAAGATTGCCGCCCTAGTTTTACGCATGCGTCGAAATATACCTCTCTTTGTAACATCTTGATCATAGTCTAACACACAATTAAAATCTCCCATTACAATAAGTTCCCCCTCCCATGCAAGTAGTTCCAAATTTAACCAATCAAAAATATGTGGGTCATCAATATTCGGCCCATAAATAGCATAAAAAACAAATTTTCGATTTTCTAACTGCATTTGGCTAATTGCCCAACGGCCCCCCTTGTCCGCAGCAGATTTAATTACTTCTACACTTAATTGTCTCTTTTTCAGAATAGCCACACCTCGAATAGAAGCATTTAAAGTAGTACATGTCACCAGCTCATATCCCAATTGAGTCAATAACTTCTTGTCCTTGAAACAAATATGCGTTTCAGTTAATAAAACCATTTGTGGGTCATATATTTTCAGTTCTTCATATATCAAATTTCTTTTGTTTTTATTATTCAAGCCTGACACGTTCCAAGCTAAACATTTAAAACGCAACATATTGGCTAATTATAAGATCAAAGTAAACTGCACCTTTCCTTACGTTCAAGCTCATTCTTAATCTATAAGATACTAAGTCAATTACCCTTAAACTTGTCTTGTCGTTTTCTGTTTCCCCCCCCTTGCCCTCGTTGTCTTATCCCATCCCCACTGTCAACCTTTAACCCCCCCCTCCCAGCACTTAAAGCACCCCCTCCCCGTGTCTCCCCGGAAGCTTACCCCTATCTTCTGCTGCCGTTCAAGGGGCAGCCGATCAGAGAGGTCTCCCCGAGACCCGCAAATCTCCGTATTAGCCTCATACGAAAGAAATCATAAATCATAAACTAAAAGAAAGTGCCCCAGTGAATATCCAGTAAGCTTTACAATCTCCATTTTCCTTCCATTTCATTTTTTGGCTATTTCTAATCTTTACCCCCTCTCTCTCATTCCTTCTCCTCCTTCAGCGATCTAATATTAAACATTTACATTCATTTTAGTAAGTAATTACTCAGCCTCCTTCACATCATTGAAAAAATAAGTATGACCAGATTTCATGACTTTGAGACGGGCAGGTTCTTGGAGGAAGACTGTGGCACCCTTAGATTTGAAAGAATCAATCAGTTTCCGCAACTCCCACCTTTTGTCCATAGTTATCTTACTAAGATCAGATTTAACAAAGAAAGTTATATTGTCCAATGTCACAGGAGTATTAGGTCTAGCCTTGATTGAGACTGCTTGTCTTAGCAAATAATTGCCGAAGTAAATCATGATTGGGCGTGGGTATTTGCTTTCCTTATTTCTAGAAATTATAGGTAATCTGTGCACCCGTTGTAATTGGCAATCCCAGTCCCAATCAGACAGGTCAGGGAATGCCCGTTCGAATAATTTGACCAAGTAAGCCCTGGCATCTGACCCCTCTGATCCCTCGGGTATTCCAAAAAGTCTTAAATTATGTCGCCTCTGCCTACTTTCCAATTCTTCTACTTTGTTTAATAGGGACCCGATTACTTCATCATGTCGGCCTGTTTGAGCCGTAGTAGTAGCTAGAGTTTCCTCCACTTCAACAACCCGCTGCCCAGGTACAGATCACGCCAATGCTGACGGTCTGTCCAGAATTGTCCGCCTTAGTGATGAGAACTCCCGGGAGAAGGGTAGTTCTCCCCACATTTAAGCTGGAGGGGACACTTGTTAGACCTGGCACCATTGTCATGGGTCTCCCTATCATTTTTGTTACTGTTGCCTCATGTGTTTTGCTGATGTTAGCTGCTCAGAGCATTGTGCCACTGCCAATCAGTGCCCCAGTGCAAGTGCTCCCTGTATAAAGTGTATATGTTGATTGGTTTCCATGATTGACTTATTTGGTTTACTGTCAGACCCCAGTAAAGTGCACCAGGAGTGCCTAGGGCGTGTAAATCCAAATGCTGCTAGTGGGCCTGCAGCACTGGTTGTGCCACCCATAGAAGCAGCCCTGTAAAATGTGTCTAAGGTCTGCCGATGCAGAACCTGCATGCAGTCTGGTACTGTCATGCTGACAGGGCAAGTGCACCCACTTGCCAGTCCCTAAACCTTCCCTTAACTTCATATTAGTTACCCCTATGGTAGGCCCAAGTGCAGGGTGCATTGTAAGCATAAGGTAGGACAAGCCCTGATGTGTGTGGCATGTCCTAATAGTGAATTACAGCCATTTTCGTTTTTCACTATTGTAAGGCTACCTGTTCTCATAGGCCAGAATGGGCTGTTGGAATTGTTACATTCTACATTCCTGACAGACTCAGGGAACATGGTAGAAATTCGAGTTTAGTATGCCTGAACTCAGAATAATAAAATACATCTTTTAGTAAAGTTTATTTTAATGGTCTGTATTTGCAAATACCACTTTTAGAAAGTTGGTATTTGCTTGCCTAACCATTTCAGCCCGCCTCTGTTCTGATGTGTATCTGCTGTCTGGTCTCTGTGTGTGACAGGGCTGGGGAATTCCAGGAGACAGGCTGGGGCGGCAGGGTGATGAATAGGAAGATGACAGCCAGATGGGTGGGAGGAGTGCACATAGGTTCTGAATAGGGCTGTGCTCTGCCACCACCATGCTGGCTCCACCCCCTATGGAGTGTCTGAGGTCTCTGCCCTGCACCTTGTAAAGAGAGAGGGAAGACTGTCAACATAGTACTCCTGGACTGTACTTGTCACCACAATGCTGGGTCCACCTTCTGCCCTGCACACTGAAAGCAGAAGCCTGCATCCTATCAACAAAGTGCTTAGAAACTGGACTTAACTAGGAAAAGACCCCCTGGCCTGAAAGAACAAAAGAAATGCAGTATAAGTAGGGGAGCCCTGCTCCTAAGAAACCAGATCCTGTTTGACCAAGAAGAACCTCTGACTGACGAGAAAGACCTGGAAGAAGCTGTGAGGAGTACTGTCCCTTCCCTGGGGGACTGGCCTGCAGTGGGTGCCTTGCTGAGAAAGGAGAGAAAAAGGACTGAAAGAGACTTTTGCTACTTGTGCTTCAAACAATCTCTGAGGGCTTGTGGGTGAGCTTGCCCCCTGAACGGAGTCCCGAGATTATTGGACTCCTCCTGCCTTCGCTGACAAATCTGCTGAACTTTGCCCTTCCTTATCGCTGGAACCGCGATCCCCAGTGCGCCTCGTCCCCTCCTTTGCCATGTCGCTTGTGCCTGGCCGCCCCCGCACCGTGTGAACCCACACTACTTCGACCGTTCCTTGCACCATCCAGCTGGGCCGCCTGCACTCTGCCTCACTCTTCCCCCCTTTTCGAACCGCACTGCTTGCCTCGCCGCCCCCACCGCTGGAAGCCGAACGGAGTGCCTCACGAAGCCAAGGACGGCCCATACGCACGAAGCGTACCAGCTGCCTTGTATCGCACTCGTGATCACCGGGGCCGCGCCGCACTAAGAGAGCAGGCCATACGCCTCGTACTGGCTGCCTCGTGCCGCGCCTGCCCACATTGAATCAGCAGCTACGAACCGAAGGTACAGCTCGAACGCCGTGAACGTCAGAGGCAACCCGCATCGACCGCCCCGCTCCTCGAGGCCCCCCTGCTCTATGCCTTGCACTGAGACGCATACCCGAGCCGGGCCCCGCCTCGCAGAGGAGCCGCCAGCATCTTTGTGTTGCCTGCACGTCTCGGACGCCTCATTCGAACCGGACTCCTCATCGCAGAAAATGTTCTGTCACTCAACGCGTACCACAGGGTGTACGCCACGGATCACGGAGTCCGCAACGCTGGTTTAATACCTTTTTGACATTGTTTTTCAACTGTAAGAGTCAGAAAAGAGTGCGCAAGGCGCACAGGATCCAAGAATTAGGCATTTCTAACAGAATCCTCATTTTATTGCTAAATAGTATTGTGACCGCATTTTACAAACGTTATTTGAGTCTTGTGCTAAGCCTTAAATAAAGATTGCAAGAAATATAGCGGCTCGTGCTTGAAGAGGCACGGGTCTACCAATGATAATACATGCATGTAAGCAGGACTGTAGTGAGCTCCATTCATGTAAATGTAAATGTAAATGTAGTTGAGCTTATATAGCGCACAGCTACCCGCAGTGGGTGTCCCGGCGCTTGCTTAGGGAACCCGTCCTGGTATTCCCCTGTGAGATAGCAGGGTATCCACAAGGTGAAAGTCAGGCATCCCGCCGCGAGGGGCCGTTGTGGAGATTAAGCAAGCTATTGCCCAGAGTGCAGAGTGTGAACCTGTGAGTCAAGGAGGCACCGGGGCGAGAATTATCGAGTCCGTGGAATTCTTAGCCCAAGACCCACCGAGGCGGGGAATTGAACCCTGGTCCACGGCCAATCTCAGCTTCCGGGTCTGCTGCCTCTAACCCCTGAGCCACACTTCTCCATTCATTGCGCGTTATACACAGCAAGCCGCCTGCAACCCAACTTGGCCGGCCGCGTTTTAAAGACTTAGAAGCCGTCTTTGGCTGCATTGTATCATGAAACAGGAAAACACAACTCCAACAAGTCCCCCCCCCCACCTCCCCCACCACCCCCCTCCCTGTCCACCGAGTAAGGAAACAAGCAATAGACTGACACCACTTTAAAGGGTTCCCTGGATGGCCTCTCACCCCCGGACTTTCCGCTTATGTGGCTGTGTTTTGTGATCTGCGAGCTGGGTATCTGCGAGGCGCAACAGTCGCAGGTAGCGAGGACAGCTCAGTTCCCTGAACTTTCCCGTAAGTAGGGTCAAGAACGGCCGCCAGAGGTCCGCAAACTCTTCACTCTTCCCCGCCCTTGCCAATGATAGTTTATCCATACCCAGTACTGTCCAAAGCCTATGCAGCCAACCAAGTTGTAGGGGTGGTTGAGCGTCCCTCCAGTGAGCCACAATATTCTGTACCGCCGCCCCCAGCGCAATTGTTATAAGCCTTCCCCTCACGGATTTCAGGGGATACATCAAAGTGTTAGGGAGGCCAAGCAGCACTTAGGCGGGGAATCGGGGAAGCTGTGTGTCTAAGTGCATGTCTATTAAGTCTAGGATTGAGGTCCAATAAGGTCGTAAATGCTCCCAGCTCCACAATAGGTGCTCCAGTATGCCGAGCTCCCCACACCCTCTCCAGCAGCGATCACTAACTCGAGGGTCCCAGCGGTGTAGGCGTTCAGGCGTGTGGTACCAATAAGTGACCACTTTGGTCAGCGTTTCAGTAAGGCCCATGTGGTAGGCTGAGTGTCTGGCTCTGTGGTATATGCCTTCCCACTCCTTGCGTGTGAGCTCTCTCCCCAGGTCCCTCTCCTACCTGGCCCTCCCCGCATTGTACGAGTAGATGTTGGTGAGTAGTAGGTGTTGGTAGAGGTCAGAGAGCAACTTTTTGTCGGATGTGCGCGTCAATAGCCAATTTTCGTACGGTGTGAGGAATTGCTGCGCGCCGGGTTTAATCGACGGGTGTAGGACCCAATGATGGACTTGCAAATAGGGCAAGCGGTCCGCCTCTGGTATGCCATAATCCTCTTTCACCTTCTGGAAGGGGAGGATACCGTTAAGGTCAAACATATGCCCCACGTCTCTGCAAGGTGTCGTCCTCCAAACCGCGAACGCCCGAGGGTCGAGGCCGGGGGAAAAGTCCGGGTTGTCGAAAAGCGGTGTCATCGGGGAGGGAAACGAAGTGAGACCCCGCCGGACTGCCACTCTGTCCCATGTGTCCAGGACCGTGCTCGTGATCTGCGACGCATAAAGATTGGGTGGCCTATGGTGGCGCGGTAAGAACGGAACACCCTGAAGCGGCCGACCTGCCACCGCCTGGTCCTGAAAGAGCCAGTGTTTACTGGACTCTAATTGGTGCCATTCCACAAGCGTGCACAGCTGGGCTGCCTGAAAGTACAGAGTAAGGTCGGGTATTCCCACTCCGCCATGTGCGGGAGGGAGTACAGCAATCGAGTGCTTAAAGCGCGGGCGGCAACCATTCCAGATGTAACGAGCCAGGTCTGACTGCGTCTTCTGAAGCCAACCCGCCGGCGGGCGCAGAGGGAGAGTTTGGAAGACATAAAGAATCTGTGGCAGCAAGGTCATTTTGGCGGCCGCTATGCGGCCCAGCCAAGAGAGTGTGAGGTGTCTCCATCTCCTAAGTTCCTCGCTGAGACGCGAGCTGAGCCTCACGTAGTTGGCGTCTGCCGTGGCTCTCACAGTTGGCGCCAGCAGGACCCCCAGATAGGGAATGGAAGAGTCAGACCACTGCAAGTCAAATTCAGCCTTGGCCTCCGCTGGTACGCTTGGTGACAGGGATATGTTCAGGGCCTCCGACATTCCCACGTTGACTTTAAAGCCAGAGGACAATGCAGAGGTATGAAGCTCAACATAGAGCGCTCGAAGAGATTGCATCGGCTCCATGAGGGAGAGTAAAATGTCATCTGCGTATAGGCTGACTTTGTGTGTGTCGCTGCCGAACGGGATGCCCTCAATAAGGCTGTGTTGCCTTATACGTTGCGCTAACGGCTCCATATACAGCGCGAAAAGTAGGTGGAAAGCGGGCAGCCCTGTCTGGTCCCCCTGCCAATCGGGAACCGTGGGGAGGTTTGACCATTGACTCTGACCGTCGCAGTCGGCTGTCGATAACAGTTAAAAATACGGTTGCGGAGAGTCTCTCCCATGCCGAACCTCTGCAGTGCCAAGTCCAGGTAAGGCCAGTGCACTCGATCGAATGCTTTCTCGGCATTGATGGTGAGGAGCATGCAGCCCGGTCTCGTCCGCGACCCAGCCTCTATTAAGTGGAGAATTCGCCTAGTATTGTCACTGGTCTGCGGTTGCGGAATAAAGCCGCCTGATCGGGTTCCACTAATTGCTGCATACACGGGGCCTGTCTACTTGCGATGATGCCCGTGTATAGCTTAAGATCGATATTTAACAAGGATATTGGCCTGTATGAGCTGCACCGATCGGGGTCCCGGCCTGCCTCAGGTATCACCGATATCGCGGCCTCTAGCAGGTCTGGAGGTATGGCACCCGGTTGATCGAAGGTATTATATAGGTCACGTAGTAGGGGAGCTATTTGTGAAATGAAATGAAATGAAGAAAGTTCTTAATAAAGCGCACTGCGACCAAGCGGCTTCCTGGCCCTGAGGGTAAAGAGCTGAAGAGTAGGTATTGCCAAAAGAGATCAGCTAGAGTACGCTATGGAAAACAAATGAGTCTTGAGAGCTTTGCGGAATTGGGAGTAGACTGGTATAGATCTAATCGACAGAGGGAGGGTGTTCCAAAAACGGGAAGCTAGTACAGACAATCTAGTGCCTCCAGTTTTACATCTACGGAACCGTGGAACAGTGAGGAGAGATTGATTGGAGGAGCGAAGGGCACTTTAGGAGTATAGGGGAGAATACGAGAGTTGATGAAGGCCGGGACAGTGCAGGTACGAGCCATGAAGGCCAGGCAGCCCATCTTAAAGAGGGATCTCTGGCAGATGGGAAGCCAGTGGAGGGATTTTAAAATAGGAGTGATGTGGGAGGACTTGGGAAGGTGATAAATGAGACGGGCGGCCTGATTCTGGATAGCCTGCAGTCGACGTAGTTCGTAAATGTAAATGTACATGTATTTATATAGCGCAAATCACTGATTTCACACAGTATCTAAGCGCTTGCTTAGGGAACCCGTCCTGGTATTCCCCTGTGAGATACCCCGGCAGGGTATCCACAAGGTGAAAGCCAGGCATCCCGCCGCGAGGGGCCGTAGTGGAGATTAAGCAAGCTATTGCCCAGAGTCGCAGAGTGTGGCCCCGTGAGTCGAGTAGGCACCGGAGCGAGAATTGTCGAGTCTGTGGAATTTTTGAGCCCGAGACGGGGAATCGAACCCTGGTCCACGGCCGATCTCAGCTTCCAGGTCTGTCACCTCTAACCACTGTGCCACGCTTCTCCACTAGTAGGCCACTCGTAGGCCGGGATGCCCACATACAGGCTATTCCCGTAATCAAGACGGGAAAGAATCATTGCCAAAATAATACGTTTGAGGGCATCAGAGGAAAAAAAGCGGGACACTTTCCGGATAATCCGGAGAGAGAGGAAACAGGAAGAAACAACTGAGCTAATCTGGGCATGCATGGAGAGGTCCCGACTGACTTTAATACCCAAGGTCTTTGCGGAGGCAGCCGGTATGGGCGGGGGCCGAAGATGGAGGGCCAAAAGGCGGCCGACCACGGGGAGATGGTAGGGCCAGTCAGGACCAACTCCGTCTTGTCCAGATTAAGCATGAGTTGGTACGGTTCATCCACTCCGAGATGAAAACTAAAATGGAGTGGAATTTAGGAAGGGAGTGCAGAGGAGAAGAGAGATCAAAAAACTAACTGGAGGTCATCCGCATATATACGGAGACCCCCATGTCAAGGAGAGAAAGAATAAGGGGACGGATATAAAGATTGAATAGAAGAGGGGACAGGGAGGAACCTTGGGGGACCCCGCAAGGAACCAAGCGGGTTGGGGCGGTATAGCCAGAGAGATGGACGGCCTGAGTCCGATCTTTGAGAAAAGAGGCGAGCCAAGAGAGGGCGGTGCCCCGAACGCCTGCCGCGCAGACACGGCCGAGGAGAATGGAATGATCGACCGTGTCAAACGCAGCGGACAGATCTAGGAGCACCAAGGCTTGAGGTAAGTTGGAGTCTGCCTTACTCTTTAGCTCGTCTAGAACGGACAGGACCACTGACTTGGTAGAATGGGCCGGGCGAAAACCCGCTTGGTGGGAGGCCAAGAGATGATTATCCTCAATGAAGGAAGAGAGACAAGATGTAATATAGCTCTCCAAGATCTTCCCCAGGTAAGGGAGAAGGGAAATGGGTCTGAGGTTGGAGGGAAGAGAGGGGTCTGAACCAGGCTTTTTTAAGATGGGGTGAACTATAGCTGATTTAAAGAATTTCTGAATGAAACCTGAGGAGATAGAGGCGTTAAGGAGGGAAAGAGGGGGGTCGGGGCAGTGAGTGAAAAGTTCTCTCAGAATGCGAGCTGTAGCACAGTCAGCTGGAGAGCCTGACTTCACTTTCTGAAGTAACGCCAGAAAAGAGTTCAGAGGGATAGGTGGAAACTGATCGAGAGAAGGCAAAGACAGAGGAAGGGTAACAGGAGGAGAAAGAGGTGGCGAGGGTGCTAAAGGAATATTGGATTTAATCTTCGCGATCTTTTCTAGAAAGAAGTCGTTCAGAGACAGATAGAGAGCATGGGAAGAGATGAGATTAGGGTTGACCCTATCGGAAGCAACTAAGTTGCGAACTATGGAGAAAATCTCTTTGGGCCAAGTCCAGGTAAGGCCAGTGCACTCGATCGAATGCTTTCTCGGCATCGATGGTGAGGAGCATGCAGCCCGGTCTCGTCCGCGACCCAGCCTCTGACAAAGATATTCTCTCTGAAAAGTAGGTGGTTTTGGCTAAAAGGATAGCCTTCTTATAGTTAGCCAGAAGAAGCTTGTATTTGGCTCGCAAGAAGGGACAATAGTTGCACCTCCTATGGCGTTCGGAACGCCTAAGGTCCAGTTTAAGGATTTTCAGCTCGTCTGTAAACCATTTTTGGGCGTCATGGGGGCGGCAGGTCTTGACTTTCCTGAGGGGGGCAACCCGATCGCAAGAGGAGGAAAGCCAATGATTCACGGCGTCTACTTGAAAATCAAGGAAAAGAGTACATAAGTCGGGGGAGAGGTAGTGAGAGAGGCACAGAGAGAGTTGAGGTCAACCCGATTCCAATTACGAGCTGTAACATTCTTGGGCAGGGGGAGTTTCTCTTGTGCTCCGAGCTCAATAGGGAATGAAATCAAAAAGTGATCGGACCAGGTGCAAGGGAGGACTGTGGGGAGGAGAATAGTACAACTAGCTGACCATATTTGATCTAAGGTATGGCCATGAACGTGGGTAGGAGAGTGAAGGTGAGGAAGGAAGTTAAGACACTGAAGAATGGCCGAGAAGTCCTTAGAGGACAGGTCTTCCCTGGGGTCGCCTGGCCAATAGTTAAAGTCTCCCAGGAGAGGCAAGCACTCACTGTCGACTGTGTGTAGAAGCCACCACTCACTGTGGGCTTTGTGGAGAGGTAGCCACTCACTGTGGACAATGTGACAAGCAGGTAAACATTGGGGACTGTGTGGAGAGACAGTCTCTCACTGTGGGCTGTATATAGAAGCAGTCACTCATTGTGGGCTGTGTGGAGAGGCAGTCCCTCACTATGGGCTGTATATGAAAGCAGTCATTCACTGCGAGCTGTGTGTAGAAGCCACTACTTACTGTGGGCTGTGTGGAGAGGTAGTCACTTACTGTGGGCTGTATGGAGAGGCAGTCAGGCAGTCACTCACTGTGGGCTGTGTGGAGAGGCAGTCTCTCCCTGTGGTCTATGTGGAGAGGCAGCCACTCACTCTTGGCTGGTGGTAAAAGGCAGCCACTCGCTGAGATGCTGGGGTCCCTCGATGGGCTTGCTGCCGAAGGACCATTTCCCATTTAGAAAACTTTGCTCGCAAGTAATATCTCGGGTGAGACTTTTATAGAGAACTATTAGAATCTAAATTCCTTTTAGACATTAGGTACAATACAATACATAGGCATTTGTAAACTGTGCAGCTGCTCACAAGGAAGCGTCCTGGTGTTAGCAGCAGGACCACACAAAAACAGGCAGCCAGCCTAGGCAATAAACAGATGAGTCTTCAACCTTTCCTAAAGACCATTTCTGATGGTGAAAGCCAGAGAGCAGTTGAAGCGAGTTCCATGGTTTCGCTGTTAGTAAGGCAAAGGGTCTCCCACCACTCCTGGACCTACGAACGCTGAGGGTATTCAAGGGCTTCAGTGAATTGGACCTCAGGATCTGCCCTGACAATAGATCCTGAGTCTTCGTCTCAGACACTGCAGACCTTTCTGCTCCAGGGCTCTGTAGGCGAAGATTAATGCCTTGAATTTGATATGGCTAATGACCAGTGTTAGACCTGGCATCCTTGGCGTGGTTTTCCCAGACTTTTCTCCTCTACCTCCTGTATTGTTTATGCTGTGCTAGTTTAGATGCTTTGGGCACTTTGCCCCTGCTGATCAGTGTCAAAGTGCAAGTGCTCCCTGTGTAAATGGATTTTGTGATTGGTTCTCCCTGATTGGCATATTTGTTTTACCAGTGGGTCCCTAGTAAACTGCATTGAGTGTGCCAGGGCTGGTAAATCAAATGCTACTAGTGGGCTTGCAGTGCTGAACGTGCCACCCACATGAGTATCCCTGAAAAGAGGTCTCACGGCTGCCACCGCGGAGCCTGTGTGCAGTTTGTTAACTGCCATCTCAACTACCCTTCCCTTTTCTTACACATAGGACACCCCTATGGTAGGCCTAAGGTACCACCCTGGGCAGGGTGCAGTGTATGTAAATGGTAGGACATGTGCTGGCGTGTGTAACATGTCCTGATAGTGAAATTCTGCCAATTTCATTTTTTACTATTGAAAGGCTATCTTGCCCATAGGACAGAATGGGGAATGCTTTTTAACATTTTACAAGCATATCTTCCTATAGGAATAAGATCGAAAAATTTAGTTTAGTATCCCTGAACCCAAGATTTAATAACACATCTTTTAGTAAAGATGGTTTTTAAATTGTGTGTTTGAAAATACCACTTTTAGAAAGTGGCTATTTTCTTGTTCAGCCATCCTGTGTGTCTCTGCTTGGTTGTGGACTGACTGTCTGGCTTTGGAGTGACAGGAGCTGTGGAGGTGCAGTGGATCCAGGAATCCGGATGAGTCAGCACTAATCTGAATAGGCCTGATCTGCATTTGGAGTGGTGGGAGGAGGAGCACCTGTACCTGAATAGGCCTGTGCCTCCCTTACACAATGCTGACGTCCCTCCCCTGTGGTGTATCTGGAGCCAAGGCTCACACTGACAATGGATGTTGTTGTGCACTTGTAGAGTGCTCCGCAGACCTGGTTTGAACTGGGCTCAGAGCCCCTTGCACAAAGAGAACAAATACCTTTTGGGGTATAAGTATCAGACCCGAAACCCCAGACCTTTAGATCATTCCTGGAATTCAAGAGGAACTTTTGCCAAGGAGAAGAGCTGGAGAGACTGAGAAGTACTGCCCTTGCTGTGTGACTGGGGTTGGCCTGCAGTTGCTGTTTCCGCCAAGGGAAAGGAGAAGTACTTTGCTGTGTGCTGTGTCCCCTGCTTTAAGAAGATCTCCAAGGGCCTGAAGTGAGCTGGCCTCCTGTTCAGAAGTCTCCGGGACACAAATACTTCACCCCAGCTCCCCTGTATTCTGCTGTGAGTTCTAGCCTGCCAAGAGGTGCCTGCGCAAGTTTTGGGCCTCTTGAGGTTGTTGCTGCTGTTTGGGAGCTATAAGAAAGAAAAAACGCAAAGTACTGCTAAAATGCGATCCATCGCTCTTCTTGCGGCTGTTTTCTCGATGCATCTCCACGGCGTGAGAAGGATTTCCACGCATCGTCGTGCCACTGTGAAAACCGTCGCAGCACCTGTCGCATCTGCAAGAATCGATGCATCGAGGGATCGTAGCTGAAGACGACCGACGCAGCAACGCTCGACGCTGCCGCATCAATTGCTGATGCATCCTGGATTTACACGCATCATACCTGTGCGGCACGCTTTCCTGATGTATCACCTGCGAAGCAGAACCATCACGAATAATCGATGCATCACTCCCCATACAGACCAGATTCGACGCAACTCGCTCTCTGTGTGTCGCAGAATTGTCGCATCGCCTCCCCAAGGTCTCAGGAGTGTTGCATCTCTTTTTTATCTGAGTCTGCGGCAGTTTGGCTTTTGGAACTTTGACACATCTATAGGAACTTTGGTGAAAAGTTATGCATCCATAGATTTCTATGGTACAAGTTATTGAAACCTTTATAAAGACATATTTTTAACTGTGTATGTTGGATTTTTGTCATTTTGGTCTTATTTAGTTTAGATGAAGTTACTTTATTTTTCTAAACTGGTGTGTTGTCCTGTTGTGGTGTTTTCACTGTATTACTGTGAGTGTTGGTACAAATACTTTACACCTTGCCATTGGGATAAGCCTGTCTGCTCGTGCCAAGCTACCGGGGGGGTGAGGCAGGGGCTATCTAAAGTGTGTATCCCCCTTACCCTGACTAGAAGCAAGGGATCCTATTTGGACAAAGGTACCTACCTCTGCCAACTAGTGACCCCCATTTCTAACAACCGGTAACCAGCGCAGCTAACAAAGATGAGCAGAAACAGACTGACGCATGGTTACCTTAAGAAGAAGGCGCTGCCGCATTTTGAGGGATCTGCAGCCGTTGCAGTAAGTATGCTGGTAAGCCCAGACATAGACTATTCACATAGTCCAAATTTGAGGTAACCAGGGCATGAACAATAGTCTTCTGTGGCATCACCAGAACCAGATGCAATATCCTCCTGAGGGAGTTTAAGGTACCAAAGCAGCTAGCCGAGACTGCTTTGACCTACAGTTCAAAAGACAAGTGAGGGTCAAATGTGAACCCAGATTCCTCACACAAGAGGAGGAAATTGGAGGAGCCCCAGCCTCTTAGAGCTATCAGTTGAGAGAATGGGGGTGGGGCTTGATAGAGGCAAAGAGAAGAATTTTATTTTTTTCAAAATTCAATTTAGGGCGGCTCTCACCTATCCAATTGCCCAATGCTTTCAGGCAATTCTTAGAAGAACTGAAAGCATCAGAGGCCTTATCAAGGGAAGAGGTGTGGCGCCGCGGCCAGGGCGACTGACACCGAACGCTGGGGCTCACGTTTCGATCCCTGGCTCTGGCGGCAGGGGTCTGCCCAGGATCATGTGACTCTGGGCAATAGCTTGCTTAATCTTCCCAACGGCCCCCAGCGCCGGGATGCCTCCGGGCAGCTGTGCGCTTTGCAAATACTGGATTTTTTTTTTCATCCAGGAAGGACAGAAAGTGCTGAACGTCATAAGCACAGGAAATCACTTTTCAGCCCCAGGCTTCGCCCAAGTTAGCCTGGGCCCCAAATACGCATTGAAAAGAGTGAGGCAAAGCACTGGGGGAATCCATATTTAAGGGTCTTTTGACCCGAAGTAAAAGGAGCAAGAAAAACAGCCTTAGATCTGTCCTCGAGATATGATTTAAGCCAGGACAGATCTTTACCTTGAATTGCAGTCTTCAACAGCCTATGCAGCTGGATAGAATGCAAGACCGTGTCAAACGCTGATGACAAATCCAATTCTACAACCGTAGCCGATGCACCCTGAACCAGATTAGACTTGATAACCTTTGGAGACCCCCAGTAAGGCCAACTCTGTACTGTACCCTAATTGGACACCCGAATGCGTATCATGGAAAAGGGAGTTTGATTCCAGAAAAAGGGAAAGCTGTCTATTAGCCACCTTTTCCAGCGTTTTGGCTACTGTGGGAGGAATTGAAAGTGGTCTGAATTTGCTAAGAGTTTTCGGGTCAGCATTAGTTTTGTTAACAGTGGTACCAGGAGGGACTGTTTTCACCCCTTCAGAACAACAGCAGACTTCCGTGAAGCGTTCAGCAGTTTGTTCAAAATGTGGTTAACAAACAGCAAAGCTGATTTCAGGATTTCAGGGAGGCAACAGTCTCGGGGCAAGCTGAACTTGCAGATGGAAGAACGTATAGGTCTAGATCTTTCATATATTACTTAATCAGGTTGTCACCCTATTTAGGGACTCACATTTCTGACAGAAGAGTGACTTCACAGAACTAACTTAATTTTGGGAGTTTTTAGGGACCAGTTAAAGGTGAATTGCTAAATTACCTTTCTTGCTGATTATGGACCACACACATGTCCTAACCACATCTGTTAGATTGATCCAAATCTTTTAAGAGAGGAAAGTGCTTTAATCCTGTGGGCTCGATTCACAGAACTAACTTAAGACAAATTCCTAAATGTACTACTTTTGGTATTCACAGAACGTACTTACTACTTTTGGTGGGATAGAGCCATGTCTTCAACTTCTTCCTGAACTGCAGCAAGTTCTCCATCTGCCTGAGTGCAGTTGGGAGTTTTTTCCAGGCCAGTGCTGTTGCAATACTAAAGCCCCTTCCTCCTGATTTAGCTCTTTTAAATCTAGACACTCTTACCAGCTTAGCTGATGAGGAGCGGAGGATACGCTAGGCAGCATACTTTAAAACGGCTGCTTAGAAACATGTTGTGTTTGGTGTCAAACACCTTGGAATCCTACCTCCTGCGGGGGAGGTATGATTCCACCCTTCTAGAGGGACTTATGTGAAACACCGGTACACCCGGTACCAGCTTTTTTGACCTGGGCATCACAAAATAGATGATGCCAGGCACAGACACAAGTCTGCCCTCCTGCTGCTGAGCCAAGCCTGACAATAGGTTTCCTGTCACAGGGAGGTGTGACCACCTCCCAGAGAGGCCATAGTGTATTGGGGCTTGGTGGATGCACTCTTAGAGTGCCAGAAAGTCTGCACTGGGGGCACATTTGGTGTCCCTGTGCATAGTCCAGCTCAAACCGGTTGCAGGAGCCATTTGCTCCTGCTCTGGTGTGAAACTGGACAAAGGACATGGGTGTAGCCACCCCTCTGTCCTAACCCTCCCCTAGGAGGGTCCCTAGAGTTAGTCCAATGCCTTCCCTGGGTATAAAGTGGGAAACCTGACTACAGGACTTTGGATTTTAAGTCAACTAAACTCTGCAAGCAGAAACCAAGTACTTCAATGGTCTACACTTCGCTGGATGATAGAAGAATCTCTCTTGAAGTAAAGGAGTTACTCCCCTGCATCAGCAGGCACCTAAAAGCATCTGACCGATATGCATATCCTGAGCTCCTGAGGACTCTGAAGATTTCTGCAACACAGGAGGTGGGTTCCCGAGCATCTCTGAGGTCGATCTGCTCTTTCAGCAATCCTTAGACCTGTATCCCTCGTGGGGACCGTGCAACCCGAATCCCTGTGCACTGAGTACTTTTTCAGCAGCATTTGCTTTTTGGCAATCCCCGAGGTTGTGCAATGGACTACTTATAGTCCCAACCCTGAGCAGTATTTCCATTGACGATCTCCAGCCTCCACTCCACGAGTGCTCTGTGGGCTGGTGCTTTGTGATTCCCTTCGCGATCGTTGGTCTTTTGGCCTGTGGGTCCTAGCGAGGGTCACTTTGATTTGCCTTGGGCTTCCCTGGTTCCAGATGTGCCCTTACTCCCCATAGTTTGGAGAGTTCCCAGGACCTTGCTGGTCCTCACAGTACGATTCCAAAAGGGGGTGGTGATGGACAGAGTATCTGAATTAAACAGAACACTCATACCCAGTCAAAAGATCAGGTCTGGTCCTCACAGTAACCTGTTTCCTCTGCCGGCATGGGTTGCCTTTGCCAAGGCTTGTTGATGTTCAATCCGGAAACTGACCCCTCAGCACTCAACAGCTCACCTCCAGACTTTGGTCATCGTCAACGTCTCTTGTTCCCCATGGCTGCAGAGTCAAGCATCATATCTTCACACCTGAAGCTCCCGGCATCGGTGGGCATTCATCTATCGAGCCCCTGGTCACCCTGAAGTGACCCAGACTCTGTCCCCTCTGCTTTCAGGTTCTTATCACCTCAGATCTAGGCTTGGATTCCACCAGACAGTTTTCATCTTCCCGGCAGCACCACACCATTGAAAACGACAAGGGTTTCCGACACCACTTGACCCCTATGCACCCGGCTCCTCTGGGATAGGTAACACGGGTACCTCAGTACTCACAAGGGGGCTGGCTTAGAACCTTGCATATTCCAAAGGGTTTGCTTGAAGTCCTCTCCGAAGTGTCCTTGAACTGTAATTTTCCGACCGTGACTTTCCCATAGAGTTGTACGGAGCACACATCTATGTTCCCACACTGCCCCCGCCCTCCATGGGCTCCCAGTGTCACTCCTTGGGTGGTTCCTTGGGGACTCAGCGATTCTATGTGCTCTAGGCACTATGTCTAGTGAAGTCATTGTTGTTATACCATTTGTTTAGTATATGGTTCGGTCTCCCCCCTGGAGCCTGCTGTGTATTGTGCTATTTACTGTTGTTCTATTGATTAAGTAGTGTGTGTTTTCTGCTCTAATCTAGTATAGGGGCTAGTAGAGAGTGTTTAGTAATAAATAACACTTGTGTGGTTCTCCTTTCATTTGAGTACTCAGGAGGTTGTGCTCTGGTAAAACAAGCTGCTGTACACTCCTTCAAGACTTAGCCTGAAGGGAGCTCTCCATAGCTACCAATAGGATAGCTTTCATAAAGGTTATCTTTGACCTCATACATCATAAGGGTCATTTGGACTGGTGCAAGGTGCCCACTTTAACTAGTGCACAGCATATACCAGCCCAATATCTCACACTCAGCCTGGAATGTATAGAAGTATGTCATCTGCGTAAAGTGTGTCATCCTCGTAAAGCATAATTCTATCCTTATGATTGTCTCCCCAGTCCGGATCCCTGACCTGTGCATCTAAGTGGAACCACTCCACCGGAGGCTCAATGATAAGGGCGAGCAATAGGGGTGTGAGAGGGTAACCAAGTCTGGTGTCTTTCTATGTCGAGAGTGGGGCCAATAATGGGTTATTTAATCTCACTTGTGCCCAAGGGGAGGTATAAAGGGTATTGACAAAACAAATATAATGAGGCCCAGAATACATTTTATAATACAATTAGCATAAAAGGCCAATGTACCATGTCAAAAGTCTTCTATATATATAGCAAAAGTAGGGCAGTTGGGCTGTGGAAATCGTGCACATGTGAGGGTATAATGTTGAGGTGCCGGAGACAATTATGAGCGCTCTTATTAGGCGTAAAGCCATTTTGATCATCATGCAGTAGTGTTTGGACGACATTATGTAATCTCAAGGCTAGTACGTTTGTACAGGATTTAGTTTCGATATTATTAATTACTGAAATTGAATTATAGAAGGCACCGAGTTGTGGGGACTTTGCGGCTTCAGAGTAACTGAAATAACCACCCCTCACAAGAAGTCAGAAAGCGTGCAATTCACAAAGGCCCCTTGAAACATCAACTTTAAATGCAGAACAACCAGAAAGGTAGATTTCTTGAAGAATTTAATAGTACACCCCGTGGGACCTGGATCCTCCCTTGACAGTGCCCACACTGAAAGATCTCTTATGATGGGATTTTGAAGTTTAGCAGGAGGAGGATTTACACAAAAATATAATATTTCGTAGTAATGGGTGAATGTCTCTGTAATATCTGTACCCTCAGTGGATACAATCGAAGGGACAATTCTTGACATATGGCCTTTGTTTGGAAGCCAGCACAAAAATTCCCAGCCTGGTCACCCACTTCATACTTTGTGAATATAATTAACCTGTCCATCCAGTAATATGAATCTTCTGCTTTAGTGTGGTTCTCGGATGTTTAAGGAGTTGAGCTGCTTTGGTATGGTTTGCATTCACCTCCCTCTTTTCTACCTGAATAGTTTGGTCTTCTAGGTCAGTATTCTCCCTCTTCCAATTTTCGAGCTTACGCCTAACCTGAGCCATGATATTTCCTCTAGTCACTACCTTGAATGCTTCCCAAGCTGTAACTACTGAGGAGACTGAACCCGCAATAACGTAAAAATAATCTATGATCTTATTCTGCAGATGTTTCACAAGAGTATCATCTAACATTCAAACTCCATTTACCCTTCAACTCCCATTGTCGATGTCAGGAGGTTTATAGGACTGGTGAATGATCGGAGAACCCACTGGAGAGAATGACATGTTTACCTTTGTCGTCTACATGAACTATCTGAACTGAAAATGGGAAGGACCTACAGAGGCAAATGGAGAATGGCGACCCCTGTGGACCACAGAGTAAATCCTGGATGATTGACATGCGTGTAAACATCCTACCCAAGAACACACACTTTGTACCTAGTAAATGAGTCTCCTGAAGTAACAGGATATCAGGGGTGTGATGATCAACAAACAACATAAATGCCCGTCTCAATTTTTAGTTTTCAAACTATTATCATTCCTTGACTTTATACTATATCCCATCTCACAGTCTGACATCTATCATTAGAATCAAAGTGATCCTGTACAACTCGCGGGAGCATGTGCCTGGTAACACAAAGAAAATGAAACCCTGAAGAATCTAAACTAAAATCCATACCCCTAACACCCCCACCCTATATTTCCATCCTAGAAGCATCAGTCTCCCCAAATCATATGTAATAATCACATGTGAAACTCAATGGCAAAAAGTGAAAATAGAAACAAGCAAGCAAAAGGATTGATGCACTTTGAATGAAGAGTCCCTTTTCTTTTCTCTTTCAGGAGCTTTGTATTGTGCAGAAAAGCTGGACATGAAGTCAGTCCTTTCATAATGGTCTCTGTTGCCACATGCGTGTTATTCCCCCTGAACCCCTGGGTATGGTGAAGACTATCTGCAGCAGGAGTAACCTCTACCCCCAATGACTTACGGTGTGCTAAATTCTTTGATGCCACCTCAGTTTATGTAGTGTTATTTGCGGGTTGAAGATATTTCATCAGACGTCCTTTCAATCCCCCGGATGTGTCAGCTGAACACATTTCAAAGGAAATATCTTGACCCAGCACAGTGGAGCAGAGGTCCTATCCTTCACGCCCATTTGTGACACTAAGAGCATCTGTGAGAAAGTGCCTCGTTTGACATGGTTAGCCCCTGTTGTTTGCTGCCTGGTTTTGATGTGGTTTCAATTTGAGTGCACAGGGTCTCCAGTGCCAGTGCTTTTTCCCAAAACATATCCACAATTGGTATGTCTGCCCCTGTAAGTCCCTAGTTAATGGTACCCTGGGTACCCAGGGCCTGGGAGCTGAAGAGGGTCCCCTCGTACCCTCCTCAGTGGGACCATGCCACTGCCCTTGCAGCTTGCATGCCCCTGGGAGAGCGAAAACAACAAGGTTGACATGGCAGTCTACCTGGGTGCCGTGCCAGACAACACTGCCTGAAGGTATAGGTAAGTCACCGCTCTAGCAGACCTCACAGCCCTGATGCAGGGTGACCTATACCACAGGTGAGGACACATCTGCTCGAGCAGATATGTCCCTACAATATTAGGGTCCATTCTTTAATATTGTAAGTGCCAGTGAAGCCAAACGGAGTACATGGGCTGGAAACTCTACAGCTCGATTTCCACAGCACCTTGATTGCTTCCGTGAACACAGGGGTGTTTGGTGCCAAACTACTACTTTCAATATATCCACACTAATGCCGCTGTGAGATTTATTATACCATGTACTCCTCAGAGGGCACCTCAGAGGTGCCCCCTGAAAACCTACCAATCCTGCTGTGGTTTCTGACCGGCTGTAGGCATTTAGCCACCACCAGACATGTTTCTGGACCCCTGGGTGGAGAGCCCCTGCTCTCTTGGACCAGAAACAATGCACATCCTGGGCCAAGGTGTCACACCTCCTCCGCCAGGATGTGCCAGTGCTCAAAGGGGAAGCTTCAAAGGCCTGCCTCCTTTGTAATATTCAATCCCATGCCTCTGCTGCTAACAGAAGATGGCAGCCTCCGGTTTACACCCCCACTTCATGTGGGAAAACCGGTGGAAAAACTTATGAGAATAAGAGATGTGCCCACCTCTGCCAATCCACCCCTCGGGTGGGGGAGGTGAGGTTTGGCAAATCTTTCAGTCCTCACCATCTTGAAGATGGTTAGACCCGCCAATCAGGCATAATTGAGGGTGTAGTCACCCCAGACAAGGTGCCAATTGGCCCTACCTGCTATTCCCCTAAAATGCCCCTAAATTTAGTATTTAGGTGGCTCCCCAGACCTGAAAATTGGATCTGCGAGGACATAAGAAGAAAGAAGACGTCCCTGCAGAGAAGACTGAATACGATGACTGCCTTGGCCCCATCCCTACTAGCCTGTCTCCAGCTTCTGCGAACCTGCAACCTGTCTTGTAGCAAGTGACATCTGAAAACCCTGGGAGGACTGCTGCCTTTGAAAAAGACTCCAATCTCCCATGGACTGCGTACCTGTCCAGAAGAAAACAACTCCAAGTGCTCCGGATCCAGCTGGAACCGCGATCCCTGCACGCAATGCCCACGGCCCGAGTCTGAGTGGCCCACCTCCCCAGTGAAGTCTCCCCAGTGATTCAGACCTTGAATCCAGTGTTGACTGACTGCTCCTGACCTCCATGACGATGCCTCTAGACTGAATCCAGAGGCTCTGCCTGATCGTGACGGGCTCAGGTAAGAAGACTTGGAAGTTGAAAGGCACCCCTGCACCCGAAGCCCCTGGGCCATGGTGAGCTGAACCAATTGCGCCCCTATGACACCCGGCCTCCCTACTTACCTCTCCTGTAGTTGGTCTCCCTCTTGCAGCCTCCGGTGAGATGCCTGCAGCCTGTTTGTCAAAAGCTCCAAACTCCATTTAAAAGCATTGGGCACCCAACGCTGATGTAGCATCCAGCTGCCCTCTGCCCCTGGTGGTGTATGCTTGGTGCTGCTTGGGTCCCCTCTGTGCTTGTGCTAACCCCCAAAGCTTAGCCTCTGCCACTGATCCATTTACCTGCAAGCAGTGTGGCTCCAGGCACCCCCAGTCTCAATTGAAAAGCATTGGGCCGAACTCTGACTCTGACCTCTACATTCGGCCGCCCCTGTGCTACTAGTGGTGCAGTTTTGGTACTCACCTAACCCGTGCTCCTTGCTGACCTTTGGGCCCGAATACTGGATTTGTAAGTGTGGAACTTACCTGTTAAACTGCATTATTGTTTTCACCAGAGGGAACATTGAACTGCTTCAAACATATTCTAAACACCAACTTTTGAAAGTGAAAAGTATTTTTATTTAAAAAGTGGTGTGGATCTCCTTATTGAGCCGTGTGTCCATTATTGGTCAATGTTGCGCAATAAATGTCTTCCACTCCTCTGTGTGAGGCCTAAGGCTGCTCGCCCGCACACCCACTAATAGAGCACTTTGGGTTTTACATTGAGCCCTGTACACTTTTGGGGAACCCCTGATCTCTGTGCATGGAATGACCACCTAGTAAGCATACCATATACAAAGCCAGATTCATACAGCTTCAATGTACATTTTGAAGGGCTTCTCTTAGTGAACGCACCTTGGCACAGAATTTGACTCACTTTAGTCAAATCCAAGAATCAGCAGAAACATAGAGAGCGCCTTTAACCACTTTCTCCAGGAAACATAAATGTTACTTCTCTCTCAGAAAAGACAGTATGCTCTATCGAGGGCAATATAGTTGGAGAAACAGCACAGCGTGAAAGTTAAGAGACTGCAGGTACTCGTAGGAATGCAAGTGAGGAACCACTTTGTGACCATTGTAAAGTTCAACAACACTGACATTAAGTGCAATTAAACTGAAACAAACATTTCATATCTTTTTGCAGAGATCAGCACTTTTCTGGTCTGAATGCTGGTAGCATGGGGAACATCCTTTACGACGCAGATGTTACCCCGCGCTACCATTACGACGCATCTCTTACAACGCAAGTCGTAACCACGACTTGCGCTGGAGGGCGCTCAAGGACAAGGAATAGTTATTTTACTATTCCAACACCTTCCCTACTATCCACGGGGACTGGTGTTGGAATAGTAAATTAAACTATTTCTAAGTCCGCACCCTACAGCGCAAGTCGTGGTAACGACTTGCGTTGTAAAACACGCGTTGTAACGGTACGCGTGGTACTAGCCCGCGTCGTACCGTCATACATCCGGTAGCATAGCTTGGCAGGAACGTGTCAGGGTAGCGCCTGCAAAGACCATGCTCCTCCCCCTTACTCAGGGGCGCAACTAGAGCCAAATTTCAAGGGGGGAGGGGGGCTACAAATATTTTCGGGGGGGGGACTAATGCTTCCAGCAACAGGCTGAGTGGAGTTGCAGGAGCTCTAAGAAGGGGTGAAAAAGCAACAAAGCCTCGCTAACCATTAACAGCCTTTTAAAGACCTGTGAAGTACTCATGTGCGGTGGCAATAAGACAGACGCTAGACCAGCCGGGCTACAGCAGCTTAAAAACTGTCTGTGTGTGCACACAGGAAGCTGTCTCAGCCTGGGCTGACACCACGACAGGGAGAGGGGTGTGGTGAGGGGGGGCTGAAGCCCTTTGAGCCCTATGGGCGTTGTGTGCCTGCCCTTACTCCAAATGAGCGCTCATGTATGTGCTTCACAGAGCTTGAATCTTTTAGACTCTTAGGAGCCGAAATAAACTATCCTACTGATGGCCTCACATGAAGTGATTGCAAAAAAGAACAAGTGATGGACTGAATGTGGATCAATGTCACACACTCCCCCAGTCAAAAGATCTGGGCCCAAATCCATCGTTTTTTTGCACTCCACACCACCCTGGGTCAGATAATGGCTTTATGCAAATCAGCTCTGACCCTGTTGCCCCATGGGAACAGTCCAGTCCGAACTACAACAGCCATATCTTTCCCAGACCGGAATCAAGCATCCGAGGACCGGACCGGTTTCGAGGTAACACCTCTCTTCAGCCCGGCTAGCTTGACTCCAAGTGGTGTGGAGTGCCTGGGACCCACGTCTGGGCATCCCCAGCGCACTTAGGGCGGCAATTGCAAAAAAGAACAAGTGATGGACTGAATGTGGATCAATGTCACACACTCCCCCAGTCAAAAGATCTGGGCCCAAATCCATCGTTTTTTTGCACTCCACACCACCCTGGGTCAGATAATGGCTTTATGCAAATCAGCTCTGACCCTGTTGCCCCATGGGAACAGTCCAGTCCGAACTACAACAGCCATATCTTTCCCAGACCGGAATCAAGCATCCGAGGACCGGACCGGTTTCGAGGTAACACCTCTCTTCAGCCCGGCTAGCTTGACTCCAAGTGGTGTGGAGTGCCTGGGACCCACGTCTGGGCATCCCCAGCGCACTTAGGGCGGCAATTGCAAAAAAGAACAAGTGATGGACTGAATGTGGATCAATGTCACACACTCCCCCAGTCAAAAGATCTGGGCCCAAATCCATCGTTTTTTTGCACTCCACACCACCCTGGGTCAGATAATGGCTTTATGCAAATCAGCTCTGACCCTGTTGCCCCATGGGAACAGTCCAGTCCGAACTACAACAGCCATATCTTTCCCAGACCGGAATCAAGCATCCGAGGACCGGACCGGTTTCGAGGTAACACCTCTCTTCAGCCCGGCTAGCTTGACTCCAAGTGGTGTGGAGTGCCTGGGACCCACGTCTGGGCATCCCCAGCGCACTTAGGGCGGCAATTGCAAAAAAGAACAAGTGATGGACTGAATGTGGATCAATGTCACACACTCCCCCAGTCAAAAGATCTGGGCCCAAATCCATCGTTTTTTTGCACTCCACACCACCCTGGGTCAGATAATGGCTTTATGCAAATCAGCTCTGACCCTGTTGCCCCATGGGAACAGTCCAGTCCGAACTACAACAGCCATATCTTTCCCAGACCGGAATCAAGCATCCGAGGACCGGACCGGTTTCGAGGTAACACCTCTCTTCAGCCCGGCTAGCTTGACTCCAAGTGGTGTGGAGTGCCTGGGACCCACGTCTGGGCATCCCCAGCGCACTTAGGGCGGCAATTGCAAAAAAGAACAAGTGATGGACTGAATGTGGATCAATGTCACACACTCCCCCAGTCAAAAGATCTGGGCCCAAATCCATCGTTTTTTTGCACTCCACACCACCCTGGGTCAGATAATGGCTTTATGCAAATCAGCTCTGACCCTGTTGCCCCATGGGAACAGTCCAGTCCGAACTACAACAGCCATATCTTTCCCAGACCGGAATCAAGCATCCGAGGACCGGACCGGTTTCGAGGTAACACCTCTCTTCAGCCCGGCTAGCTTGACTCCAAGTGGTGTGGAGTGCCTGGGACCCACGTCTGGGCATCCCCAGCGCACTTAGGGCGGCAATTGCATAAAAGAACAAGTGATGGACTGAATGTGGATCAATGTCACACACTCCCCCAGTCAAAAGATCTGGGCCCAAATCCATAGTTTTTTTGCACTCCACACCACCCTGGGTCAGATAATGGCTTTATGCAAATCAGCTCTGACCCTGTTGCCCCATGGGAACAGTCCAGTCCGAACTACAACAGCCATATCTTTCCCAGACCGGAATCAAGCATCCGAGGACCGGACCGGTTTCGAGGTAACACCTCTCTTCAGCCCGGCTAGCTTGACTCCAAGTGGTGTGGAGTGCCTGGGACCCACGTCTGGGCATCCCCAGCGCACTTAGGGCGGCAATTGCAAAAAAGAGCAAGTGATGGACTGAATGTGGATCAATGTCACACACTCCCCCAGTCAAAAGATCTGGGCCCAAATCCATCGTTTTTTTGCACTCCACACCACCCTGGGTCAGATAATGGCTTTATGCAAATCAGCTCTGACCCTGTTGCCCCATGGGAACAGTCCAGTCCGAACTACAACAGCCATATCTTTCCCAGACCGGAATCAAGCATCCGAGGACCGGACCGGTTTCGAGGTAACACCTCTCTTCAGCCCGGCTAGCTTGACTCCAAGTGGTGTGGAGTGCCTGGTACCCACGTCTGGGCATCCCCAGCGCACTTAGGGCGGCAATTGCAAAAAAGAACAAGTGATGGACTGAATGTGGATCAATGTCACACACTCCCCCAGTCAAAAGATCTGGGCCCAAATCCATCGTTTTTTTGCACTCCACACCACCCTGGGTCAGATAATGGCTTTATGCAAATCAGCTCTGACCCTGTTGCCCCATGGGAACAGTCCAGTCCGAACTACAACAGCCATATCTTTCCCAGACCGGAATCAAGCATCCGAGGACCGGACCGGTTTCGAGGTAACACCTCTCTTCAGCCCGGCTAGCTTGACTCCAAGTGGTGTGGAGTGCCTGGGACCCACGTCTGGGCATCCCCAGCGCACTTAGGGCGGCAATTGCAAAAAAGAACAAGTGATGGACTGAATGTGGATCAATGTCACACACTCCCCCAGTCAAAAGATCTGGGCCCAAATCCATCGTTTTTTTGCACTCCACACCACCCTGGGTCAGATAATGGCTTTATGCAAATCAGCTCTGACCCTGTTGCCCCATGGGAACAGTCCAGTCCGAACTACAACAGCCATATCTTTCCCAGACCGGAATCAAGCATCCGAGGACCGGACCGGTTTCGAGGTAACACCTCTCTTCAGCCCGGCTAGCTTGACTCCAAGTGGTGTGGAGTGCCTGGGACCCACGTCTGGGCATCCCCAGCGCACTTAGGGCGGCAATTGCAAAAAAGAACAAGTGATGGACTGAATGTGGATCAATGTCACACACTCCCCCAGTCAAAAGATCTGGGCCCAAATCCATCGTTTTTTTGCACTCCACACCACCCTGGGTCAGATAATGGCTTTATGCAAATCAGCTCTGACCCTGTTGCCCCATGGGAACAGTCCAGTCCGAACTACAACAGCCATATCTTTCCCAGACCGGAATCAAGCATCCGAGGACCGGACCGGTTTCGAGGTAACACCTCTCTTCAGCCCGGCTAGCTTGACTCCAAGTGGTGTGGAGTGCCTGGGACCCACGTCTGGGCATCCCCAGCGCACTTAGGGCGGCAATTGCAAAAAAGAACAAGTGATGGACTGAATGTGGATCAATGTCACACACTCCCCCAGTCAAAAGATCTGGGCCCAAATCCATCGTTTTTTTGCACTCCACACCACCCTGGGTCAGATAATGGCTTTATGCAAATCAGCTCTGACCCTGTTGCCCCATGGGAACAGTCCAGTCCGAACTACAACAGCCATATCTTTCCCAGACCGGAATCAAGCATCCGATGACCGGACCGTTTTCGAGGTAACACCTCTCTTCAGCCCGGCTAGCTTGACTCCAAGTGGAGTGGAGTGCCTGGGACCCACGTCTGGGCATCCCCAGCGCACTTAGGGCGGCAATTGCAAAAAAGAACAAGTGATGGACTGAATGTGGATCAATGTCACATACTCCCCCAGTCAAAAGATCTGGGCCCAAATCCATCGTTTATTTGCACTCCACACCACCCTGGGTCAGATAATGGCTTTATGCAAATCAGCTCTGACCCTGTTGCCCCATGGGAACAGTCCAGTCCGAACTACAACAGCCATATCTTTCCCAGACCGGAATCAAGCATCCGAGGACCGGACCGGTTTCGAGGTAACACCTCTCTTCAGCCCGGCTAGCTTGACTCCAAGTGGTGTGGAGTGCCTGGGACCCACGTCTGGGCATCCCCAGCGCACTTAGGGCGGCAATTGCAAAAAAGAACAAGTGATGGACTGAATGTGGATCAATGTCACACACTCCCCCAGTCAAAAGATCTGGGCCCAAATCCATCGTTTTTTTGCACTCCACACCACCCTGGGTCAGATAATGGCTTTATGCAAATCAGCTCTGACCCTGTTGCCCCATGGGAACAGTCCAGTCCGAACTACAACAGCCATATCTTTCCCAGACCGGAATCAAGCATCCGAGGACCGGACCGGTTTCCATCACTGTTGTGTTTGCAATTACCGCTCTAAGTGTACTGGGGATGCTCAGACGTGAGTCCCAGGCACTCCACACCACTGGAATCAAGCTAGCCGGGCTGATGAGAGGTGTTACCTCGAAACCGGGCCGGTCCTCGGATGCTTGTTTCCGTTCTGGGAAGGACATGGCTTTTGTAGTTCGGACTGGACTGTTCCCATGGGGCACAGGGTCAGCGCTGATTTGCATATCGCCATTGTCTAACCCAGGGTGGTGTGGAGTGAAAAAACAATGGATTTGGGCCCAGATCTTTGGACTGGGGTGAATGTGTGACATTGATCCACATTCTGTCCATCACTGTTGTGTTTGCAATTACCGCTCTAAGTGTACTGGGGATGCTCAGACGTGAGTCCCAGGCACTCCACACCACTGGAATCAAGCTAGCCGGGCTGATGAGAGGTGTTACCTCGAAACCGGGCCGGTCCTCGGATGCTTGTTTCTGTTCTGGGAAGGACATGGCTTTTGTAGTTCGGACTGGACTGTTCCCATGGGGCACAGGGTCAGCGCTGATTTGCATATCGCCATTGTCTAACCCAGGGTGGTGTGGAGTGAAAAAACGATGGATTTGGGCGCAGATCTTTGGACTGGGGTGAATGTGTGACATTGATCCACATTCTGTCCATCACTGTTGTGTTTGCAATTACCGCTCTAAGTGTACTGGGGATGCTCAGACGTGAGTCCCAGGCACTCCACACCACTGGAATCAAGCTAGCCGGGCTGATGAGAGGTGTTACCTCGAAACCGGGCCGGTCCTCGGATGCTTGTTTCCGTTCTGGGAAGGACATGGCTTTTGTAGTTCGGACTGGACTGTTCCCATGGGGCACAGGGTCAGCGCTGATTTGCATATCGCCATTGTCTAACCCAGGGTGGTGTGGAGTGAAAAAACGATGGATTTGGGCCCAGATCTTTGGACTGGGGTGAATGTGTGACATTGATCCACATTCTGTCCATCACTGTTGTGTTTGCAATTACCGCTCTAAGTGTACTGGGGATGCTCAGACGTGAGTCCCAGGCACTCCACACCACTGGAATCAAGCTAGCCGGGCTGATGAGAGGTGTTACCTCGAAACCGGGCCGGTCCTAGGATGCTTGTTTCCGTTCTGGGAAGGACATGGCTTTTGTAGTTCGGACTGGACTGTTCCCATGGGGCACAGGGTCAGCGCTGATTTGCATATCGCCATTGTCTAACCCAGGGTGGTGTGGAGTGAAAAAACGATGGATTTGGGCCCAGATCTTTGGACTGGGGTGAATGTGTGACATTGATCCACATTCTGTCCATCACTGTTGTGTTTGCAATTACCGCTCTAAGTGTACTGGGGATGCTCAGACGTGAGTCCCAGGCACTCCACACCACTGGAATCAAGCTAGCCGGGCTGATGAGAGGTGTTACCTCGAAACCGGGCCGGTCCTCGGATGCTTGTTTCCGTTCTGGGAAGGACATGGCTTTTGTAGTTCGGACTGGACTGTTCCCATGGGGCACAGGGTCAGCGCTGATTTGCATATCGCCATTGTCTAACCCAGGGTGGTGTGGAGTGAAAAAACGATGGATTTGGGCCCAGATCTTTGGACTGGGGTGAATGTGTGACATTGATCCACATTCTGTCCATCACTGTTGTGTTTGCAATTACCGCTCACATGAAGTGATGTCACATAACATTTGACTATGATAATGTCAGAGGAAGAGATATTAGTGAAATTATAGGAATGATGAGTACACAGGTAAAATCCAAATCATTAATACAGAAATCTAAATTAACATTACACAGAATGTATAATCTGTGCAGCCGTCAAGGTGAAATATTGAAAATGTAGCGTTATCAAAATGTGGGACAGTGGGTTTGCTGAACTCTATGAAGTGAATAGTGTCTCTCTCTTTAGTTGTAAGCGGCTACTCCGCACACAGTGGAAGTACGAGCAAGGTCACATATGGAGTACTAGGACCCTCTCCCGTCTCCCAGTGATAAGATTCAGCAAGGTGTGAGTGAGACTTCAGCAAAACCGCTAAATGTGTGAGTGTCACTCATGATGAATGAGACTTGAATGCTCTGATGTGTGCATGTCGGATCTGATGTCACTGCGGAGGCAACAAATGCAACTTGCCTAACAGTGCTACGAAGTCCTCCTGCAACCGCACATTGATGGTGCGTGGTCGAGGAGTGACTTATGCTGCGAGAGAGGGTTACCACCTTGCTGGTATATTATAGGCGTGGCATGGCCAGTATTTTAATGTTCCAGCCAGTACAAAAAGTAGGAAAATAACCTAACGCTGGTATTGTTTTTTTCAATCAGTGCAAACTTAAAATATCAAATATAAGTAAAAATCACTTGTTCAATGTGTTCTAGAACTGCCTTAATGAATCATAACTGATAGTTAAAGTAAAGAAAGACCGCAAAGCTATGTTAATAAATAATACAAACAATTTTACACAAAGTCCTATTGAAGAATAATATCCGGGCCTTTGCAAAATCTTAAAACATGACCAAGAGGTGGTAACTCTAATAAGAGCCTGTATGAAGAAGTCTGACATTAGTTAGTGCTGGAATACCCTCTCATCCTCAGACCCGGCACCGTTCACTCACTGCCATGACACCATCCACTGAGGGAGAAATCTGTGAGAGTCAGACCTGATGGTTCTGTCTTATGAATTCATTGAGACTGTAATCTACTTCATCTTTCTTTATTTTATAAGTGAAACGTTGAAGGGAGTGAGGTGGTAAACAATACAGACAAATGCAAAACTTAATTTGGGGCAAACCGTTGAAATGCTGCTTGAGTATACACAGCCCTAACAAATATAAAGAATTACCCACAGAAACAGGGAAATTAGAAAAACGTTGTCTAGATTTATTTTAGCAGTGAGTTGCATACACATTTTCATCTATTTAATGAAATTCAGGCTGTCATTTCTAATTCAATCCTGCAGACTGGAGTCGGCGGTTCCATCAGTGGCCACCAGAGGGCGCTCCTCGCCTGCTGATGAAACCACTGAGCTGCACATTGGATGAAAGGGAGAAGAGTTTCCTCTTCCGGGTCAGCGGCGGCAGAGATAGCACCAGCAGCGGTGGTGACATCATTTCCTGTCTCTCTTCGTGTGCTGCAGAGGAGGAAGGAGCCCTGTCTGGGGGCAGCTACCTCCATCTTCAGACCCCTCAAACCCCAGATCTGCCCCTCCAAACCCCCCCAGGGGGAGGAGAGAGCCTGGACACGTCTGCACAGGTCTCTGCTCAGGTAGGAGATTGTCAGCACCTTCTGCTGTGTTTGTAGAAATAGACTGAATAATCCTGGAGGGAATCTCTGCAGGAGCCGGGCTGAGCTGGGCTCGTCTATCCGGGGGCCCCTGGGGCTGACCTGGGCTCTTCTATCCGGGGACCCCTGGGGCTGAGTTGGGCTTTTCTATCCGGGGCCCCTGGGGCTGAGCTGGGCTCTTCTATCCAGGGCCCCTGGGGCTGAACTGGGCTCTTCTATCCGGGGGACCCTGTGACTGAGCTGGGCTCTTTTATCCAGGGCCCCTGGGGCTGAGCTGGGCTCTTCTATCCGGGGGGTCCCTGGGGCTGAGCTGGGCTTTTCTATCCAGGGCCCCTGGGGCTGAGCTGGGCTCTTCTATCCAGGGCCCCTGGGGCTGTGCTGGGCTCGTTTATCCGGAGGGCCCTAGGGCTGAGCTGGACTTTTCTATCCATGGCCCCTGGGGCTGAGCTGGGCTCTTCTATCTGGGGGCCCCTGGGGCTGAGCTGGGCTCTTCTATCCGGGGTCCCTGGGGACTGAACTGGGCTCTTCTTTCCGGGGCCCCTGGGGTTGAGCTGGGATCTTCTATCCATGGCCCCTGGGGCTGAGCTGGGCTCTTCTTTCCGGGGCCCCTGGGGTTGAGCTGGGCTCTTCTATCTGTTGTCCCCTGGGGCTGAGCTGGGCTCTTCTATCCATGGCCCCTGGGGCTGAGCTGGGCTCTTCTATCTGGGGGCCCCTGGGGCTGAGCTGGGATCTTCTATCTGGGGGCCCCTGGGGCTGAGCTGGGCTCTTCTATCAGGGGCCCCCCTGGGGCTGAAATGGGCTCTTCTATCCGGGGGCCCCTGGGGCTCAGCTGGCCTCATCTATCTGGGGATCTCTGGAAGAGAGGGGTGGCTTTCCTTCTGGCCCTGATGGTCTTTGTGGTTATCATTTGAGTTTAAGACTGTAAGAAATCTGCACACTGCACTTTATCTTACTGCTCTCTGTGGAATTTGTGCACACTGCACTGCTTTTTACTGCACTATGAAGAATCTGTTCACGCTTCCCTGCATCGTACTGCATAATGAGTAATCTGTGAACCCTGCCAAGCATCGTACCTCACGATGAGGAATCTGCACACATCGCCCAGCTTTTTACTACACTTTGTGGGAGATTGACAGAAGAGGATGTCAGTAAAAACGGCACTGCTTTTTGCTACCTTGTGAGAAATGTGTGCTCTGCTATATTACTAATCTCTGTGCACCGATAAAATCTGTATATTGCATTGCTTTTGCCTGCTCTATGAGGGCTGTTGACAGGAAAGCTAATGTGCACACACTGCACTGCTTTTTATTACACTGTGAGGGGTATTTAATATAAAAGAGGAAATCTGTGCAGACTCCTCTGCCTTTGACTATTCTGTGCAGGGTGTTTAGAGACCATCTGTGGTCTGCAAACAGAATCACTTTTTACTACAGTCCAAGGGGCATTTAAAAAAGAGAAAATCTGGGCACGCTGCACTGCTCTTTACTCTTCACTGGGAAAAACCTGTCCATACTGCACGTCCTTCTACTACACTTAGGGGCATATTTATTCAAAAAATCATGCCGCACATTCCTGTTTTTCCCTGCGCTAGCGCACAATGTTCTACCTAGCTCCTAAGCAGGCACCCCTGCTCCTTGTTGCAAGCGTGCGTGCATTGTAAACCGGATTGTTTTTGTGCAGAAAGGGGTACCTTCCTGCACAAAAGCATTCCCCTGAAGCCTTTTCCTCTTTCCATGTGTGCTGCAGAATCCAGCACAGATAGAAAGGAAGGAACGAGGAGGAATAAAGATATTTATCTTGGTTACACCGTTCAGGGGGATGGGTACCATTTTGACGCACTCCCAGGTCTACCAATGTTGGTGAATCTGGGAATGCGGCAAAATCTCTGGGGCGATGCGTGGGAACACCCACGCTCCTCCCATGGAACCCATCACTGGGGCAGAGTAACGCAAAGCAGCGATTTGCGCCGCGTTGCGTTACCCTAGATTTATCAGGCCACATATGGCCGTGCAAGGCGGGCTTGCGTGTCTTGATAAATCTAACTTAAGAGTTGCGTCTCTCTTGCGCTTCATTGTGCGGCTCAAGGCTGACCAACTCTTTGATATGCCCCTAAGTGCATAGGACACCACATATGGACATGCGAGCAGGGCTTGCGTGTCTTGATAGATCTAACTTAAGAGTTGCATCTCTCTTGCGCTTCATTGTGTGGCTCAAGGCCGACGCAACTCTCTGATATGCCCCTAAGTGCGGTATTTTCAGAAGAGATGACCTGTGCACGTTGCTTCGTTCTTTACTACATCACGAGGGGCGTTTACAGAAGAGGAAGTCTGGGCACTGCACTAGAAGTAGTGTTAGGACCACAGGAGGAAATCTATTTTACAGCAGAATGAGGAGTGGTTACAAAAGAGTAAATCTGTCCACTCTGCACTGCAGTTTACTGATACTTTGAGACGCCTTTACAGAGAGAATCTGTCAGTACTGCACTGCTTTTACCTATACTATGAGGGGCAGAAACAGGAGGAAAGCTGTGTGCAGTGCACTGCTGTGTATTACACTACCAGGGACATTTACAGAGGAAAACACAATGAGGGGTGTTTACAAAAGAGGAAATCTGTGTCCAAAGCACTGCTTTTCACTATATTATAAAGGGTACCTATCGATCTGTAAGGTGCATGGATGTTTACTCACAGTTCGAGAAGTGTTTAGAGTAGAGAATATCTGTTGACTACGTTTTACTCACACTACGGGGGGCATTTACTGTAGAAACATTTATAAACTGTACCACTTATTACTGACACTGATGGGTTTTTATTATACAATGGAATCTGTGCACATTGCACTGCATTTTACTCACACTATAAGGATTGCAGAAGTCAACATTGCTACACTGCACTACTTTTAGATGACAAAGGGACCGCAGCCCTTCTAGGACCGTAATTCAATCAGGTCCTCCGGCGCTACTTCAACCCCCATGAAACGCCCGACCGCGGCGCTCTATTTAACCAGACCGATGAGTCACGGTCTAACGCCCAACAGCCCGCCACCTTGAGGCCCGCACTCGCTGCACCTCAAGTGCATTTCAAGTACTCCAATGTCGCCGCACCACGGTGCTCCCCTTCAATTTTCTGACCACTGGAACTAGCTGACAACCAAGTCCTGAAGACGACCCCAAACAATAGAGGGTCGAAACGCCGTCGACTGTACAGCACATTTATTGGCGCAAATTCTACTATGGCTATTGCTTAAATGTGAATTGAACACTTAAGTCACTTGAATTGTTTACTTCACTAAGCCACCCACTGTATGATACTTGCACTCACACACTACTTGTGCTGTTCACGCTGTTTTCCCTACCACTTGCGTCGCTATCTCTCCCTTGCACACCATTGAGCACCAAGTATTTTATGGTTGTCATTTGATTTGTCTAAATGCAGTGCTGCTCCAACTGTATGATCATGACCCTGTTGTACTATTCCCTTTGAATACAAAATTAATAACAACAAAAGACTAATTGAATATCTGTCTCCTTTATTTCCTTACATGTAATGTTTTCAACATACATATATAATTGTCTACCAAATATTACCTGTTGGGATATTGTTTTTTGTTCAACCTTCTTACCCTGATCCCGGCCAGGTCTATGGGTCTTACTCCTGTAACACTTTACTATTGCATTGTTTGCGTCAGATTCTCCTAGTGCCTGACCAGTGTTATTGTATTGTTTGTATCATTTTCTCCTAGTGCCTGGCCTGTGTTATTGCATTGTTTGCATCAGATTCTCCTAGTTCTTGGCCTGTGTTATTGCATTGTTTACGTCAGATTCACCTAGTGCCTGACCAGTGTTATTGCATTGTTTGCGTCAGATTCTCCTAGTGCCTGACCAGTGTTATTGCATTGTTTGCGTCAGATTCTACATGTGACTGGCCTGAGTTACTGCATTGTTTGCATCAGATTCTCCTAGTACCTGGTCTCTGTTTTTGCATAGTTCGCATGAAATTCTCATAGTGTCTTGCCTGTGTTATTGCATTGTTTGCATCAGATTCTTCTATTACACGGCCTGTGTTATTGCATTTGTTAGACCTAGTACCATTGGCGTGGTTCTCCCTTCCTCTTTTTGACAGATTGCCTCTTCTGTTTTTGATGTTTGCTGGTTTAGACGCTTTGGGCACTGCGCTACTGCCATTCAGTGCCGCAGTGCAAGTGCTCCATGGAATCTTTGTGTTTAATTTGAGATTCCATGATTGGTGTATTTTATTTACTGTCAGGCCTTAGTATCGTGCACAGGGGTGCCCGGGCTTGTAAATCAAATGCTGCTGGTGGGCTTGCAGCACCAATTGTGCCACCCGCCGGAGCAACTCGTAAAGTATGACTCAGGCCTGCCACTGTGGAGTGAATGAATGAATGAATGAATAAAACTTTATTTGTGGTTACTCAAAACCATTAAATAAGACACCACGCAACAATAAAACATTAATTGTCAAGCCAAGGGTAAGGAAGAAAGCTTAAAGGTAAGTGAAAACATAAATATAATTAAAAACTTGGTTCGTTAGTCCATTTCTACCAGTCTCAAAGGTTTAAGAATCATTGTTCCAGGATGGTGACCTATTTATGAAGGATCATCAGTTTCTGGCGTGCCTGTTGGATGAATTTACTGAACACAGCTATGTCCTTCACTGTTTCCATTGTGAATAGATGGTAGACGGCCTCCTTTATAGATCTAATTCCGTGTCTAAGTAAAATTGGCTTTAAGTAAAGGTTGCGCTCAATAGACAACCCCGAGCAGCAAAATAGGATATGTGCGAAACTCTCTTGTTTATATTTGCATAGGCGGCACTCCGACTGCCTTGTCGCAGGTAACCTTGTGGGATAAAGGTCTTTAAGGGGGAGAGGATGTAATCTAAGCGCTAAGAGCCTATTTACTGCTTGTTTGCCCACTGCTTGCGTAAGATGGGGTTTCGAAATCTGTACTGTCTGCGGGAGGGTTAGGGACTCATGGAAGCCTTTTGCTTCCAATGCTTCCAAGTCAGTTGAGCGTTAACAAAGCCGAACCTGTCTTTTTGTCCCGCTTTTAATGGCAGCATATTTAATTAACAAGAGTTAATAGGCACGGCGCACTGCTGAGTTGATGGGTACAAAGATATGTTGAATTTCAGGGAGTTTTTAGAAAGTTTTTAGGTGCACCAGCAGGTGGCGTTACTGTCCGAAAACGCTGAATTCTAATTGACGGGTTGAGTGCATTACCTCACGTGTAGATGCATCCCTGCGTTTGGGCACACAATGATGGTTCGTAGTTGAAAAAACAACCGACTCCAGAGAGTGTAGTTTGCTGATACACTATTTATTAGTGCATTTTTAAATTGATGACTTCTCAATTTTTCAAATATATGTTCATTTTCTCATAGTTCATGGTTTGTTATTCAGTTAAAGTTAACCATGCAAGCTCCGATGCATTTCGGGCTGGAATTGCCCTTTGTCAAGGAGCGCTGTGAAATAATACAAAATTACGGACTCATCAATGATCGGCATATGCAAAATTCTTTACATTACATTACATCATCCAAGGTGACATTAGTGATGTATGCTTGTGAAAATGTGACATGCAAATGAATACGAGTGCAGTGACAAGTGTGTGCGGTGAGAACAGGGTGAGGGGTGTCTAGAAGGGAGTGCATGAAAAAAACGGTTGTGATTGAAAATATAATGCGGTAGGATCGAGGTGAAAAGTATCCGAAGATGGTGAGCCAGATTAAGAGTGGTGGTTTAAGAGTGGCTACTGGTGGATCGGTGAAGTGAACCATGCGAAGGTCAATGGGGCGGGGTGCTCAGGGTGTTGTGATGCGCTGATGCGGCGTGTTGAAAACGGTAAAACGGTGCCTCGTGTTAAGCGAGACTTACGTGTCAAGTCTAGGTCCCAATATGCGGGAGCCTGAAAATAATGGGCAAACGTTGGTTATAGAGCTCAACTAGGCAAACGCGTGGTTTGGATTCTTAAAGGCGGTAGTGAGACACTTACGGTTAGAGGTTGTTAGCGTCGCATGAGCGGGAGTCTTCACCTAGCGAAGGTTGAGGACGGCGGAGTCCATGAACTCCGCGAGGGATCAAGCGAAGTGTTCCGTGGGTTCGAGTTAAGTGAAGTGTGAAGCTAGAAAAGGGACTGGGGAGTGAGACGCCTAAGGGGCGGCCATTTTGGAGTGGAGTGAAGTGAATGGGAAGAAATGGGCAAAAAGTGCCAGGGTTAATTCGAAAGATGCACGGATCATGCAGAAGAATTAAGCCGTTGCAGGTAGCAATGTGTTTACCATGTACCATAGAGGTACTATAAATAACAACTGAATTCAAGGCGATCGTTGAGACCATATTTAATTAACTCAGGGTCCCAATTATCCACTGCAAAATTCAACTCTTCTTTGGCGGCGGTGAGGCTGTTTGACCACGGATATCCTGCTTCCAAAAAAATGTTCTTTCAGGGAGTTCTCTGGTGCCGCTTTGGTGAGGTAAAAGTATTTGCTCATTAGGGCCAGTTCTTCTAATTTTTGTTGTCTCAGCCCGAATTCAAGCCGCACTACGGTGTTTCTGGTGCAGGAGGGTAGATGGAATAGTTTTTTATAAGCCGAGCAATGTATTTTTTCCAAGGTGCTAGATAGTTGTCCCGGGAAAGCCTGCTGTGCGTAGTTCAATGATGGTATCAGCTTCGCCCTTACTACTCTTTGGATTGCTGTTGTTGTTGGGCTATGCAAATTTGCATGCAACTTCCCAAGGGCGTATAAGATGCGTTTCCCTTTTGCCCGTATTTTGTCCAGGTTGAACTCCCGGTCCCCCTGTCTCACTTAGCCAAACTTCCAAATAGTTGTATTGTTGTATACAGTCTAACATCAGCCTTCCTATCCTCCATTTTGTCAGTTTTTTGGGGGGAAAAGGCCCAAATATTATTATTTTTGATTTGGCTGCGTTCACAATCAATTAGTTTTTTGCGTTGTAATTATCCAAAGACGTTAGCGCTTTTTGAAGCCCGATTTTAGTATGATCTAATAATACCAGGTCGTCGGCTTACTGTAATAAGTGAATCTTGGTATGGGCAAGCCGAGGTGTTGCTAGTGATGCTCCTATCAAAGCTTTTCCCATGTCTGCGGTGTATAGGTTGAATGACATCGGAGCTAAGACGCATCCTTGCTTCAGGTCGCGATTAGTGTCGATTTTCTCTGTGGCTGCTGTATTTGAGAGTTTGATTCTAACCCACTTCCCTGAGTATAGAGATATGATGGCTTTTAATAGAACGGGGTCGATGTTCCAGCTTTCCAATTTCTGGCACAGAATGGAGCGGTCAACGCCATCAAAGGCCGCTGTGTAATCGATAAAACAGGCAAAAATGAGAAGAGATTTTTGTGCCACCGCCTTGTGTGTTAGATATGAGAGCGCTATGATATTATCCACTGTTGAGGCTCCTGGTCTGAACCCAGTTTGGTAAAAGGGCAGAAGGCCCTCCTTGTTGTCCCATATTGAGATGTCCACTAGTAGGGTGCTTGCATAGGCCTTTCCCTCAATATCAAGGAGAGCAATCATGCAGTAATTTTGTGGGTTAGATTTCGGCCCTTTCCTGAAAATGGGGTGAAGGAGCGACCCTCGCCAAGAGTCCGGGACATTCCCCGTCATTCGGCATTCGGTATATAGCACCGTCAGGTTTTCAGTCCAGAAGTCTGTAGCTTGCCTGAATAAGGAGCCTGGCAGGCCGTTGAGCCCTGGCGCCCCATTTGGTCTAATTTGTTTTAGAATTGTGTTAACTAGCTTTTTTTCGGAAAGGGTCGCCTGGCTCATGTTTTTTGATAAGTTGATGAAGTTAGTCAATTGTGTTGCATTCGCCAGATCTCTGCTTGGTACAATTAAACTGCCTTCCTCTTTTTACAAGGATTTCACATGGGCTGTCCAAGTGTCAGAGTCAATTGAGTTCTCCCTCTGTGAAATCCCTTCAAGTTGTTAAGGTATTGCCAGAACTCTTGTGATTTGCTGGGGCTCAATAATCCAAAAATCTTTATACATTTTGCTTCAATTTGCTCCCGTTTTTCGTCCCAAACTTGCTTCGAGTGTAATTTTACTTTTTCTTGAAGGAGTTTTTTGTCCTGGGTTGTCCCCGTTTTCAGGTAAACCCTTCGTTTACTTCGTACTTGCTTCGCACTTTCTCTGATAGCGGGGATATGGCCAAGGTTATACTTAGGATATAGTTTGACTTTGTTTGTTTTGATTTTATTTATTTTTCCTCCTTGTAGATGTGATACTAGATTATGAGCAAGTTGATCCCATTCTTCGATTGTGCCCCTATATGTTTCCTTTAATGTACCATCTGCCCATGCTTTTTTCTATTCGTCAAACTTGTTCGAAGGAGCCGTGCCCCATTTGATCCTTCTCACCAAGATATACTGTTCGACACAGTTTGTTAAACCTAGTTGATTTAAGGTATAGTGGTTGTCAGCTGTGGAGTTCAAAGTCATTATTAAAGCTGCATGATCGCTTTCCTTGCACTGTGCAACTTTATATCCTATCCTTAGCTTCTGTAACCGACAGCTTAATAAGATGTAATCTATTGTGGTATGATTATTATACGTTGGCAGGCAGAGAATTCCTGGAGAGTTATTTAGTAGTAAAGAATGGGCTGATGACAGTTGATAGACAAGCAGAAGGGCGTTAAATGCTACCGTTGCGGGAGAGTCATTACATTTGGCAGATTTTACCCCAATGTTATGGATATTGAGGTCCCCGAGAATTATCAGTTCCATGTGGGCAAATTGTAGGAGGAGGTTTTCAATATCGGCTTGTAACTGGGAAAGTTTATCCTTTGCTCCCTGTCCATGTGGGTTGTAGTAAACATTAATTAGCAATATGGTCAGAGGGCCTTTGCTTGATGATAGGCCTTTCAGAATGCCGGCCATGTACGAGTTTGATGTTGTTTTTATTTCCCGAAATTGTAGCTTCCGAGTGAGCCTGGTGTATACTGAAATACCTCCTGACGGTCTGCCAAAAATATTCTCCTTAACAGCTGGTTTATGGTATTCCGCAAATCCCGTTATTGAAACTGGTTTGATGGCCCACGTTTCTTGTATACAGATTATGTCTATTCCTTCATGGAACGGGGGGGTCACCGGATATTGTAATAAACTTGCGACTCCAGCTACGTTCCAGGACATAATAGTCGAATTCTGTCTGCCAGTTTTCTACATTTTCTTTGTGCCTAGTAAGTCTGCCTGCCGGTGCAGTGTACTATTCCTAATTTCGACGGTGCCGTGGTTAGGAGTTGTGTATTAAGGCCATGGGCACCCAGGACCAGTCTTCAATAGGGTTGTTTTGTATTGAGCAACTCCGACTGCCTTTACCCGGATTTGTGGTGACTTTAATTTGCCCATCGCTTGTTAATTTACTATTTGTTCCACTGATTTGCCCATCACTTGTTAATTTAATATTTGTTCCACTGTGGAGTGCCCTATGAAGCCTGGGGCTGCTGTGTGACTCGGCGAGTGCAACCACTCACCGGTCTGTGAACCTTCCCTTCACTGCATGTTGGTCACACCTAATGAAGATCTGCGGGCAGGGTGCGTTGTAAGTAGAAGGCTGGTCATGCCCTGGAGTGTGTGGCATGACCTAGTAGTGAATCACTCTGAGCGTGTTTTTCACTATTGTAAGGCAACCTGTTCCCCGTAGGCCAGAATGAGCAGTTTGGTTATAGCATCCTACAATTCTTACTGACTCAGGGAACCAGGTGGAGAGTCGAGTTTAGTATGCCTGCACTCAAAATGGTAAGATGCATCTTTTAGTAAAGTAGGTTTTACCATTCTGTGTTTGAAAATACCACTTTTAGAAAGACGGTATTTTCTTGCCTAACTATCCAGCCTGCTTCTGCTAGCGTGCGTATTGTGTGTCTGGGTTTGTGAGTGACAGGGCTGGGGGACTCCAGGAGGTAGGCTGCGACAGCACTTGACTGATTGTCCTGAGAGTGGTGGGAGGAGTAAGCACCTGGGTCTGAATAGAGCTGGGCCATCTTCCACAACGTTGGCTCCACTTCCTGTGGTGTGTCTAAAGACCCTGGCATGTAGAATGCACCTGAAACTGGGTTTGACCAGGCAAAGGACCCTCTGCCTTCAGAGAACAACGGATTTATGGGTATAAATACTGGGGCCCAGATCTTTGGAATCACTCTGGAACGAACAAGACAACCCTCTGCCGAGGAAGGGCACCTGGAGACCACAGGAGTTGTACTGCCCCTCTGCCTGAGCGCTGTAGTGGGTTGGCCTGTGGTGGTGTCTCTCATGCCAAGGAGCGGTAGAAAGGACCAAGGAAGAAACTTTCATTATCTTGCCGATTATTCCCTGAGGGCTAGAGTTGGGCTAGCCTCCTGTTTGAAGACGCAGGGATACCAACAACTTCACCTCCCTGTTTGAGCAAAGCTGGAACTGTTGTTTCAGCCGCTACAGAGGAACTCTGCAACTCAAGCCAGCTAATTTCGCCGCCATCTGCCACGAGACCGTGAGTGCTGCTCCGACTCGCATCGTAGACCGACACCTGCTGCTGGGCTGCAACCGGCTCTGAGATCGCCATCTGGGCAGAGCCGATCATCGACAAGAGTGACCAAGCACTCACTGACTCAACAACATCAGCAACAACCTGTTGTGCCGGCGCTGCCGTAACACCACCTCCTCTCCGTAAGAACCGAAGCCGCCCCCTGCCTGCATCCGCAGCTATGGTCCCGCCACATCGCTTTCCCCCGGAGCAAGGAACCAACTCTACCAATGTGCCACACGACATCACAGCTCCCTGACAACAAGAAGAGCCTTCGTTTGTTTTCTGAAAGGTACTGTTCTGTGAGAGTCTAGCTGTGACTCCCGGCCCAACGCTGTGCTCCTCGTAGGTAGACTGTACCCTGAGAAGTCTTTTGTGCATTGAAGCGATAACTCCTGTTGGTACTATCTGTTGCCAGAGACACTTGAAACTAAGAACCTATTTTTGAGTAAACCGTAAAGCATATTTGTACTGTGGATTTTAGCCGTTAAGGTCTTGTGTTAATTATATAAAGCATACCTATTTTTGATACATCCCGGTGTGGTGTCCGTTTGTAGTGGTCCATCTATATTACTGTATGTGTTCACAAATGCTTAACACACTGTCTCTGAGATAAGCCTGTCTGCTCGTGCCAAGCTACCAAGGGGGTGAGCAGGGGTTATCTACAGTGTGTAAACTCCCTTTCCCTGACGTAGACAAAGGGTCCCTACTTGACAGAGGTACATACTGTTACCAATTAGAGACTCCGGGTTCTAACAGCATTGTTTGCATCAGATTCTCCCAGTGCCTGGCCTGTGTTATTGCATTGTTTAAATCAGATTCTCCTAGTGCCTGGCCTGTGCCATTCCATTGTTTGCATCAGATTCTCCTAGTACACAGCCTGTGTTATTCCATAGTTTGCGTCAAATTCTTCCAGTGCCTGCCCTGTGTTATTCCATAGTTTGTGTCACATTCCCCTAGTGCCTGGCCTGTGTTATTGCATTGTGTGCATTACATTTTTCTAGTGCGTGGCCCGTGTTATTGCATTGTTTGCGTCACATTCTGCTAGTGCCTGACCTGTGTTATTGCATTGTTTGTGTCACACTATCTTAGTGCCTGGCCTGTGTTATTCCATAGTTTGTGTCAGATTCTCCTAGTGCCTGGCCTGTGTTATTGCATTGTGTGCATTAAATTTTCTTAGTGCGTGGCCCGTGTTATTGCATTCGTTGCGTCACATTCTGCTAGTGCCTGGCCTGTGTTATTGCATTGTTTGTGTCACATTATCCTAGTGCCTGGCCTGTGTTATTCCATAGTTTGGATCAGATTCTCCTTGTACACCGCCTGTGTTATTGCAAAGTTGCATAAGATTCCCCTAGTGCCTGGCCTGTGTTATTGCCTTGATTGCATCAGGTTCTCCTAGTGCCTGGTCTGTGTGATTGAATTGTGTCCATCAGATTCTCCTAGTTCCTGGCCTGTGTTATTGCATTGTTTGCATCACATTCTCCTAGTGCCTGGCCGGTATCATTGTATTGTTTGTGTCAGATTCTCCTAGTGCCTGGCCTGTGTTATTCCATAGTTAGCGTCAGATTCTTCCAGTGCCTGGCCTGTGTTATTCCATAGTTTGTGTCACATTCCCCTAGTGCCTGGCCTGTGTTATTCCATAGTTTGTGTCAGATTCTCCTAGTGCCTGGCCTGTGTTAGTGCATTGTGTGCATTACATTTTCCTAGTGCGTGGCCCGTGTTATTGCATTGTTTGCGTCACATTCTGCTAGTGCCTGGCATGTGTTATTGCATTGTTTGTGTCACATTATCTTAGTGCCTGGCCTTTGTTATTCCATAGTTTGCATCAGATTCTCCTTGTTCACAGCCTGTGTTATTGCAAAGTTTGCATAAGATTCCCCTAGTGCCTGGCCTGTGTTATTTCCTTGTTTGCTTCAGGTTCTCCTAGTGCCTGGTCTGTGTTATTGCATTGTGTCCATCAGATTCTCCTAGTTCCTGGCCTGTGTAATTGCATTGTTTGCATCACATTCTCCTAGTGCCAGGCCCTTGTTATTGTATTGTTTGCATAAGATTCCCCTAGTGCCTGGCCTGTGTTATTGCCTTGTTTGCATTTATTTATTTATTTATTTTATAACACTTGTAATGCGCACAGCTACCCACAAAGGGTTTCCCGGCGCCGGACTAGCAAAACACAGAACACAACTAAATAGAGAACAGTCAAAGGCACTTATTTGTCGAACAACCAGGTTTTAAAATTTTTTCTGAATTTCATGTAATTTTCTTCCTTGCGTATATGAATAGGCAATGTTGGCCAAGAGTTGGACCTAGAAAGGCAAAGGATCTTCCGCCCATTCTAGCCCGTTTGAACCTCGGCACCGCGAAATTCGCTGCTGTGCATGAACGGAGGTTGCGATTGGGGAGGTAGGGCTTAGCAAGGTCTTGTAAGTACTTGGGGGCAGTGCCAGCTTTGATTTTAAACAGGTAATTCAAGGTTTTAAAGCGAATCCGATTTTCAACCTTGAGCCAATGCAGGTCCCTAAGATGTTTAGTGATCCTAGCGGATCTAGGGATTCTGCAAAGCAGTCTGGCAGCAACGTTTTGCACCAGTTGCAAACGTCTTATTACTGCTTTGTTTGAGCCCAGGTACAAGATGTTACCGTAATCAAGCCGAGATGTCACTAAGGCATTGATTACGGTCTTCTGGGTAGTAGATGGTAACATCCAGACAATTTTGCGAAGCCATCTAAGAATGGTGAAGCATATGCCTGCCACTTTGTTGGCTTGCTGTATCATAGATAGGCTGTCGTCTATGATGACCCCAAGGTTTCTGACCTGATAAGCTGGAGGTGGGAGTTTACCTAATGACGTCGGCCAATGGGGATCACTCCAGAGATCTTTACTATTCCCTAAGAGGAGAATCTCTGTTTTCTCCCCATTTAATTTGAGCTGATTAGCCGACATCCAACTGAATATTTCATGAAGGCCTATTTTTAATGCAGATGGAGCAGACGAGTCAGATTTAGAAAGTGAAAACAAGATTTGAGAATCGTCTGCATTAGGTTCTCCTAGCTCCTAGCCTGTGTTATTGCATTGTTTGCATCACATTCTCCTAGTGCATGACCTGTGTTATTGCATAGTATACATCAGATTCTTCTAGTACACAGCCTGTGTTACTGCATTGTTTGCGTCAAATTCTCCTAGTGCCTGGCCCTTGTTATTGCATTGTTTGCGTCACATTCTCCTAGTGCCTGGTCCTTGTTGTTGCATTGTTTGCATCAGATTCCCCTAGTGCCTGGCCTGTGTTATTGCATGGTATACATCAGATTCTTCTAGCACACAGCCTGTATTATTGCATTGTTTCTGTCACATTCTTCTAGTGCCTGGCCTGTGTTATTGCATTGTTTGTGTCACATTCCCCATCCAGCCTGCTTCTGCTAGCGTGTGTATTGTGTGTCTTGGTTTTACGAGTGACAGGGCTGGGGGGACTCCAGGAGGAAGGGGGCGCCACAGCACTAGGCTGATTGTCTAGTGTGGTGGGAGGAGTAGGTCCCTGGGTCTGAATAGAGCTGGGCCATCTCCACAATGTTGACTCCACTTCCTATGGTGAGTCTGAAGACCCTGGCTCACCTCGACAAAGGAAGAAGACACGCACTGGTAGAATGCACCCAAAACTGGTTTTGACCAGGCAAAGCACCCTCTACCCTCAGAGAACAACAGATTTATGGGTATAAATACTGGTGCCCAGGCCCCAGATTTTTGAAATCACTCTGGAACAAACAAGATGACCCTCTGCCGAAGAAGAGCACCCGGAGACCACAGAAGTTGTACTGGCCCTCTGCCAGAGCGCTGTAGTGTGTTAGCCTATGGTGGTGTCTCTCGTGCCGAGGAGAGGTAGAAAGGACCAAGGAAGAAACTTTCATCATCTTGCCGATTATTCCTCGAGGGCTAGAGTTGAGCTAGCCTCCTGTTTGAAGACGCAGGGATACCAACGACTTCACCTCTTCTTTTTGAGCAAAGCTGGAACTGCTGTTTCAGCCGCTACAGAGTTACTCTGCAACTCAAGCCAGCTAACTTCGCCACCATCTGCCCCGAGACCGTGAGTGCTGCTCCGACTCGCACCGTAGACCGATGCCTGCCGCTGGGCTGCAACCGGCTCTGAGATCGCCATCTGGGAAGAGCCGATCATCGACAAGAGTGACCAAGCACTCACTGACTCAAAGACATCAGCAATGACCTGTTGTGCCAGCGCTGCCGTAACGCCAACTCCTCTCCGGTACGGACAGAAGCCGCCCCCTGCCTGCATCTGCAGCTAGGGTCCCGTCACATCACTTTCACCCGAAGCAAGGAACCGACTCTACCAACGTGCCACACCACATCACAGCTCCCTGATGCCGAGAAGAGCCTTTGTTTGTTTTCTTAAAGGTACTGTCCCGTGAGAGTCTAGTTGTGACTCCGGGCCCAACGCTGTGCTCCTCGCAGGCAGACTGTACCCTGAGAACTCTTTTGTGCGTTGAAGCGATAAATCCTGTTGGGATTATCTGTTGCCAGAGATACTTGAAACTAAGAACCTATTTTTGAGTAAACCGTAAAGCATATTCGTACTGTGGATTTTTGCTGTTAAGGTCTTGTGTTACTTATATAAAGCATACCTATTTTTGATACATCCCGGTGTGGTGTCCGTTTGTAGTGGTTCATCTATATTACTGTATGTGTTCACAAATGCTTAACACACTGCCTCTGAGATAAGACTGTCTGCTCGTGCCAAGCTACCAAGGGGGTGAGCAGGGGTTATCTACAGCGTGTAAACTCCCTTGCCCTGAGGTAGACAAAGGGTCCCTACTTGACAAAGGTGCATACTGTTGCCAATTAGAGACTCCGGGTTCTAACAGCATTGTTTGCATCAGATTATTCTATTACACGGCCTGTGTTATTGCATTGTTTGCATCAGATTCTCCTAGTGCCTGGCCTGTGTTATTACATTGTTTGCATCAGATTCTCATAGTGCCTGGCCTGTGTTATTGCTTTGTTTGCATCAGATTATTCTAATACACGGCCCGTGTTATTGGATTGTTTGCATCAGATTCTTCTAGTGCCTGACCTGTGTTATTGCATTGTTTGTGTCAGATTTTCATAGTGCCTGGTCTGTGTTATTGCATTGTTTGAATCAGATTCTTCTAGTGCCTGGCCTGTGTTATTGCATTGTTTGCATCAGATTCTTCTAGTGCCTGGCCTGTGTTATTGCATTGTTTGTATCAGATTTTCATAGTGCCTGGCCTGTGTTATTGCTTTGTTTGAATCAGATTCTACTAGTGCCTGGTCTGTGTTATTGCATTGTTTGAATCTGATTCTTCTAGTGCCTGGCCTGTGTTATTGCATTGTTTAAATCAGATTCTCCAAGTGCCTGGCCTGTGTTATTGCATTGTATGAATCAGATTCTTCTAGTGCCTGGCCTGTGTCATTGCATTCTTTGCATCAGATTCTCCTAGTACACGGCCCGTGTTATTGCTTTGTTTGCATCAGATTCTCCTAGTGCCTGGCCTGTGTTTTCCATAGTTTGCTTCACATTCCCCTAGTGCCTGGCCTGTTGTTGGACGGCGACCTCAGGGGCGAGCAGGAAGTGCACCTGACCACCCTGGGGCCCACCTTCCTAAGTACAAAGACGAGCACTGGGGGGAGACTTCTCAGGGGGAGAGTCTAGAATCTAGGATCGTACACACTATACCAGCACCCCACGACAAAGAGACACCACACCGTAGCTTCTTAAGAACGTTTCTTTAACTCGTGATTCAAAAGGATCTTTATGATCGGCAACGGCAGGTAGTTACAAAGAGGGCAAGGGTCCATAGAGTCTCGGTCAGGGTAGGGGTAGCGGGACAGTCTTATGGTTCAGTGTCAATATCGGTGCGTATCCGGCGCACAGCTCTCAATCCTCGAGCCGGGGGATACGATGCGATCTTTGGGGTCCAGCCGGACCAGGAGAGTCAGGGAGCCGCGAGTCACTCAGCAGGGCTCAAGCAGGAGGTCGGAGATCTTACGATCTTCAGGGGAGCCGCGAGTCACTCAGCAGGGCTCGAACAAGATGTCGGAGGTCTTACGATCTTTCAGGGGAGCCGCGAGTCACTCAGCAGGGCTCGAGCAAGATGTCGGAGGTCTTACGATCTTCAGGGGAGCAGCGAGTCACTCAGCAGGGCTCAGAGGTTCCAAAGTTGCAAGGGAGCCGCGAGTCACTCAGCAGGGCTCAGGTTTTCCAAAGATGCAAGGGAGCCGCGAGTCACTCAGCAGGGCTCAGGTGGTTCCAGCAGAAGTTCTTCTCTGCCAGGTGAGCCGCGATCACGTCAGCAGGGCTCTCGTTGTTCCAGAGTCGAATCTGCCCGATAGTCCCGGAGCATCCCTAGTTATAGGACTGCTCCTCTTTGATCTCCGGAGTTCTGGTACATCGGGGTCTTGGCACCTGGGGGCCGCTTGTTGGGGTTTCCTGCCACGCGGCCCTTTGATCCATTCATGTCAGGTTCGGGAGGAGTCCCAGACACACAGCAGGCGTGGAGCCAGCCCTCAGGGAGGCTGGAGGGGCGATCGAAACCCATCTCTCGAGGGGAGGTCGGAGGTGTGAGAGAAACTTCTCCTCCCTCTCTCACTCAAGGGGAGCGCGCTGTCCTCCAGCCAGGGTGGCGCCTCTCGGCCTAGGCCGTGCTGGATCGGGTGGCCATCTTAGATGCCGGAAAGTGGGCACACAGGACCTCCGGGCCGGGAAGATGGAGGCACGGACGGGGCAGTCCGGGGACGGGGGTGTGTAACATGGAGGGAAGGATTGGCTAGGCCGGGGGACTCAGGGGTCTGTGGTGGGGTACAGCTCGGAAGGGTGTGGCTAAGGGTCAGGGAGGACCACGCCACGAGGCCGGGTCTAACACCTGTGTTATTGCATTGTTTATGTCACACTATCTGTTAGACGGGGACCCAGAGGGTCGGCCGAATACTGGGGGAGAGGCCTCCAATGAGGGCCGTCTCCGGCGATCGTACAGACAGGTCACTTCCCTCCCCACGGATAGACACCACACCAGGATGAGATCAACACTCTTTATATATAGGTTTTGTGGCAAGGTTATCAGCGGTACAGGAGATTCAGGACTCGAGGGTCCTCTCAATTCTAGTCTCTGTAGGGAAAGGGGGTAGCGGGACAGTCTCGGTACCGGATCGGTACAGGAGGTGGCAGGAGGGAAGCTCACAATCCTCGAGCTGAAGAGTCTGCAAGGTCGGGCCGCGGCAGCGCCAGCTGGCTAGGATGAAGTCTTACAACGAAGGGGCCGTGGCCGTGCCAGCAGGCCAAGACGATGGTTCAAGCTGCAGAAGACCGCGGCAGCGCCAGCAGGCCAAGATGATGGTTTCACGAGGCAGAGGGCCGCGGCAGCGCCAGCAGGCCAAGTCGATGGTTTCACGAGGCAGAGGGCCGCGGCAGCGCCAGCAGGCCAAGTCGATGGTTTCACGAGGCAGAGGGCCGCGGCAGCGCCAGCAGGCCAAGACGAAGGGTTCACAGGGCAGGGCTGCGGCAGCGCCAGCAGTCCGTCAAGGATGAGTTCTTCTCGGTGTCTCTCGACTCCAGGATACAACTGCCTTCCTGGTCTGGCGCTGCCCCAGTTATAGGTCTGGTCCCCTTTGATGTCCGGACCCTTGCGCCTCGAGGTCGGGAGGTCCGGGATGAGGGAGTCCAGACACCCAGCAGGGGGGTGGAGCCAGCGCCCAGGGTGGCCGGGGGTGATCGACACCTGGCAGAGGAGAGCCGTTGACGACTCCTTCTTCCATTGACCTGCCAAGTGGTCTCTCTACCTCCTGGGTGGAGGTTGGTGCCTCGATGTCGGGGCCTGGCCAGGCCCAGGGTTAGGGTCGAGTTGAGGCCACGCGGCCTCGTGCTGTAGTGTCCAAAGATGGCGGCTGGGCCGGGGCCATGGTGCGGATGGGGACCAGGGCCAGCCGGTACGGGAGGGTTCAGGAGCTGGAGTCCCGTTGTGGACGGGTTGTGGATTACTTCGGGGGGTCTCCGGGGAGGCTCTTGCTGGGAATTCAGGGAGAGCCGGGGTCCGGGCCCCGTTGTGCGGAGGGGGGACGGCCCGACCACGAGGCCTGTCCAACATGCGTCCCCCCCAGCTGAAGGCAGGGAGAGTCAGCCATCCTCCTGGGGACTCTCCTCGCCGAGGCGGAAAAAGCGTGACAGGCCGTCTGCGTTGGCGTGGTCCTGGCCTGGACGATGCTCCACAGTGAAGTCCATCCCCTGCAGGGAGATGGACCAGCGCAACAGTTTCGGGTTCTCCTCCGCATTTGCATCAGCCATTGCAGGGGTCGGTGGTCTGTTTGTACCCGGAAGTGGGTGCCGAAGAGGTAGGGTCGGAGCTTCTTGAGGGCCCAGACTACGGCGAAGGCCTCCCTCTCGATGGTGCTCCATCGCTGTTCTCTGGCCAGCAGCCGCCGGCTGATGAAGGCCACTGGTTGATCGACTCCCTCGGTGTTGAGTTGGGAGAGGACGGCCCCCACGCCATGATCGGAGGCGTCCGTCTGTACAATGAATTCCCGGCCGTAGTCGGGAGCCTGGAGCACGGGGGCAGTGCACATGGCGGCCTTCAACTTCTCGAAGGCCGATTGGCAGTCCGGGGTCCAGTTGACTGCTTTGGGGCTCTTCTTGGATGTGAGCTCCGTGAGGGGCCCCACGATGCTGCCATAGTCCTTCACAAACCGCCGGTAGTACCCGGTGAGTCCCAGGAAGGCCCGGACCTCGGTTTGGGTCGTAGGGGGTTGCCAGGCCTGGATGGCAGCGATCTTGAGCTGGAGGGGGGCCACCAGCCCACTTCCCACTTGGTGTCCCAGGTATGTCACGGACCCTTGGCCAACCTGGCATTTGCTGGCCTTGATGGTGAGCCCGGCCTGTCGGAGGGCGTGTAGGACTTCCCGCAGGTGGCGGAGGTGGTCGGTCCAGTGGTGGCTGTACACAGCGATGTCGTCCAGGTAGGCGGCGCTGAATTCTTCGAGGCCCGCCAGCACCTGGTTCACAAGTCGTTGAAATGTTGCCGGAGCGTTCTTCATGCCGAATGGCATCACCTTAAAGTGGTAGTGACCGTCCGGCGTAGAGAAGGCGGATCGTTCTTGGGCCCTAGGGGTGAGGCCGATTTGCCAGTAGCCCGCTGTTAGATCGAAGATGCTCAGGTAGCGGGCGGCCCCCATACGGTCAATTAGCTCATCTGCCCGGGGGATAGGGTGAGCGTAGGTCCTGGTAACGGCATTCAGCCCCCGGTAGTCCACACAAAACCGGAGCTCAGGGGCAACGCCCGGGGCGGCAGCCTTGGGGACCAGGACGACTGGGCTGGCCCAAGGGCTGTCAGAGGGTTCGATCACTCCTAGGGCCAGCATCTTGGATACCTCGGTCTGGATGCAGGCGCGCACCCGATCTGGTACGCGGTACGCCCGGTGTCGAATAGGGGGGCTGTCCCCGGTGTCCACATCGTGAAGGCACCAGGGGGTGACCCCGGGGGTGAGAGAGAATAGGGATGCGAACCGTTTCAGGAGGGCTTGACAGTCTTGGCGTTGCTCCGGGGACAAGGCCTCGGAGAGTCGGACCCCTTCCACCGAGCCATCCTGCTCGAGGGTCCTCAGCAGGTCCGGAAGGGGCTCAGTCTTCTTCCGTCCCATTATCGGTAGCCATCAGGAGGCTGAGTTCTGAGCGTACAAAATGGGGCTTGAGTCTGTTGGCGTGGAGGACCCGTAGGGGGTTCCGTGCGGTTTCCATGTCGATTAAATAGGTGACGGGCCCTTTGCGTTCGATCACCTTGAAGGGCCCGGACCATTTGTCCTGTAGGGCACAGGGTTCAACCGGGGACATCACCCAGACCTGTTGTCCCGGTTCGAACTCAATGGAGGAAGCGTGCTGATCGTACCATTTCTTCATGTCCTCCTGACTGGCTTCAAGGTTTGCTTTGGCGATCTCCCTGAATCGCCGGGTCTGGTTGCGAAGGGCCAGGAGGTACTTGTATATGTCAGGGGGAGTTTTCTGGGGGGGCCTCTCCCAACCTTCCTTGACTAGGCTGAGGGGACCCCGGACGGGGTGTCCGTACAGGAGTTCAAATGGGCTGAAGCCTAGGGATTTCTGAGGGACTTCTCGATAGGCAAACAGGAGGCACGGGAGTAGCACGTCCCACTGGCGACGGAGGGGTTCTTCTAGGCCCATGATCATTCCTTTGAGGGTGCGGTTAAACCGCTTGACCAATCCATTTCCTTGCAGGTGATAGGGGGTCGTGAATTTGTAGGTGACCCCGCACTGTTGCCAGAGGGACTTCATATATTTTGAGATAAAGTTCGTGCCCCTGTCGCTGACGACCTCCCGGGGAAAACCCACCCGGGAGAAGATCCCCATCAGGGCTCGGCCTACCACGGGGGCCGTCACGGTTCGAAGAGGGATGGCCTCGGGATAGCGGGTGGCGTGGTCCACCAGGACCAGGATGAACCGGTGTCCTTGGGCGGTTCGGGGGTCCAGGGGCCCCACAATGTCTATTCCCACCCGTTCGAACGGGGTGGTGACGACGGGAAAGGGCTGTAAGGGTGCTTTGGTTTTTCGGCCACTTTTTCCGCTGGCCTGGCAGGTGGGGCAGGCCCTGCAGTGGTTGGCGACATCCTTTCGCATTTGGGGCCAGAAAAAGTGGGTCACCAGGCGGTCGTACGTTTTGTCCTGTCCCAGGTGTCCGGCAAGGGGGACATCGTGGGCTAAGTTCAGGAGGAAATCTCTGAAGCGATGGGGCACCACCAGCACCCGACTGGCCCCCAGTTCTGCAATCCTTTGCTCGCTGTAGAGCAGGTCATGGTCCCAGTAGATCCAGTGGGCCCCCGATGTATCCCCTGCGCTCTGGGCAAGGGCTTGCCGCCGGAGTCCCTCGAGGGAGGGACAGGTTCTTTGTTCGTGTCGGAATTGTTCCTGGGTGGGGCCCCCCTCCTGACGCCACTGTGCCAGGTCAGGGAGGTTCTGAAGCCGGTCGGATCCTTCTTCGGTTTGGGTCGGGAGACTTGCTTCTGGGGCGGCCTCCTCTGGGATGATCGCGGGAGGAGGCTCCGGCCACTCGGGCTCTTCTGGACTGGGGACCGCACGGGCGGTCATGGACCGGGTCGTGACACAGACCCATTCGGGGAGGCCCAGCATCCCCAGGTGTTCTCTCCATTCGACTGCTGCCCAGGGAGAACTTTCGAGATCGTTCCCTAGGAGGCAATCCACGGGGGCATCATCGCGGACAGTCACTTTTAGCATCCCGGATACTCCCCCCCCCATTCGAAGGGGACGCAGGCCATGCGACATAGACTTTCTGAGTTGTCGGCTGATCGGACAGGGCAAAGAATGTTCGGCAAGATTTGGTCTGGGGTCACCAGGTGACAGCGGACCGCGGTCACACTGGCCCCGGTGTCGCGGAGGGCTTCAGCCCGGCGGCCATTAATGTTGACCCACTGGCTGTACTTCTGCGTGTTGGCGGGAAGGGGGGCCCGCGGGATCATGTCCCTTTCCCCTAAGCAAACCAGGGACATGGCGGCCGGTTCCCACTCAGGTTGGTCGGTCTCGTACTCTTCGTGGTCTTCCGGGACTGGTTCTTCCCCTAGGGCGGCAGCCGCGACCTGGCGGGGTATAGTGTTCTGGTTCTTTGGGCAGTTGGGATCATTGGCGTAGTGGCCGGGTCGTTGGCATCGGTGGCAAATAATGTTGGCCCGGAAGCCGGGTCGCATCGGAGGGCTCCCTCTGCCGGCCGGGGGCGGGGGGTTGCTCGCGGGAGTCATCGGGCCGGTGTCTCTACCCCGACCCTGGCCTCCTCCTCCCCCACGGGGGCGATGGGGCCCTTGGTAAGTTCTGTGCGATTCGCTGGGCCCGTTTCGTCCAACTCGTGTGCTTTCCCATCGGTCAGCTTCGGCGGCGAGTTGTCGAGGTGTGGTAAATAAATAATTAAATACCGGTTCTATTTTTCAGGATACTCTATAAACAGATAGCTCAATAAATAAGAGTCAGGATTCGAGGTATCTTGAGTCACAGGCTTTAATCAGGCATAACAGGACAGGAACAGGACAGCCTGCATGGGAATAGGATGGCAGCTGCCGGGGGCAGGATCTGGGAGCATAAAGGATAACTTTTTAATATGGGTGCACAATATATATATCAAAACAAATGCATTACATTCAATACAGTAGGCGTAACAGTAGGTGGTTCTCGTAGCAGTCGCGAAAGATAAGAGCAAAATGGGTGTAACAAGAGGCGTGTACAGGGCGTATACATAGACATGTGATGTAAACGTAACAGAATATGTCATAAATGGGGCGGAAACATGGAGGGGGCTACCTGAGCAGCTGGGACCTCTAACCTAGTGGTGCGCGCAAACGGGCAATGACGTGTTACCAGGGAGAACTGGGGGCTATGACTTCTGCGCTAGAAGAGGAGACTAAAGTCTGGAGTGTCAGAGCGACATGTACCTATCTTATATCTGGTATCTAGTGTTTAGAGTACATGTTGATGGAATCCAAAAGTTATCAGGGCAAAGGCTACTTGATACTTAAGACTGGTGCATGTATTATTCTACATGTATTGCGGGTGCTAGGAATATTCTATGAATATTAATACAGTATTTCTCTTACATGGAGACATAAAGGCTAGACTATGACGGAAACTATTGATGCGATTCAGTAGCTTAGGAATGCAGAGAAGGAGGGCTGGACTGATAACTAGAAGCATAACATACTTTTGGCAGACTGGGAGGCAGAGCCAGGCCGGGCCGGGCACTGCGAGGCATGAAGTAAGCGAAGGGTCAGGGATACAGGTGGGGGCTGTATCGCTCCTCGGAGAGGTTTCAGGAGACAGGAGCTGAATCTGAGTCCGGGCCCTTTTGAGGCCTAGAAACGGGGACAATTCAATGAATTAACGTGCACACTGTAAAATGTGGCAACGTAGGTTACATAGGCCTAATATTCGTTGTTTTCATGATGACTGGAAACTGGCATACTAGAGATGGACACAACTGTAATTGCATCTTTAATCGATCAGAGGAGAATACATGCATATCGATCATGCACATATAACATAAGATGGGGAACACGTAGGCACATACAACATGGCAAAATTTACTTTTCCACATTCCCTCCTTGTGCCCTACGTTTCCATCAGGAAACATCTATATTCATGATACCATCTATCATTTCATATAGCATCATTTGCTCGTCTCGAATTGTCTTGGAACGGGATTTAGGACTAGGAATACAAGAGGTAGCACAAATGCCGCAAATCGCAGGGCCACATTGTATACAGAGGCAGCAACTGAATATTATCATTACTGCAATACCTAGGAATGACAATACTTTCCATCCCCAGGCAGAAATTATACTCCAGAGCCAACCGGACCATGTCCAGGTGCCTGGATTCTGGTGTAACTGATGGGCAATTTTATGAAGTCTGGTTATAGCTGAATAAACAGACGGCGCGTTATTAGGAATGAAAATGCAGCAACTAGATCCGATGACTCTACATGCTCCTCCTCTATCGGCCAGTATGACGTCAAGAACGAGACGATTTTGGAGCACGACAAATCTCATAGCAGATTGCTCTTCAGTTAAGTTACCTAGAGCGGAAGTAGTCTCATTCACTACTGCTTCAAGGGTTCTGGTTAACCTACGGATTAACTTACTATTCTGGATAGGTCCTATAAAGAAGAAGAAACCTTTATTAAAGTCTTGATATTGTTCTAGAGTAGTTTCAGTTTGATCGACAATCGGGGACTCGATCTCCCTTCTATGTCTGACGTGTACTAGATGTGTGTTTCTGTGATAATCAGATGGGGCTAGAAAAACTGGTGGCAGTAGGAAGGCAATGTAACATGTTCCATCCCAATCGAGGGGCAGACGGACATATGCGGTCTGACCACAAACAAAATAAGAATGACGTGAGGCTTTGAAAATAGATTTCCCACTGTCACTGTACTTGACAGTAGTAGTACAATCACTATGTCCTACATGTGCGGAACCATTCTTTCTGACACATAATTCGCCTTTGACTGGTAGTACTGACATAGCAGGCAAATCTGGAGTAGTATCGGACTGAACATTCAGGACCATGAAATTCGAAGAATAATTACCTAAATCATATACTTCATTTTCTAGATCTAACCCTGTTCTATGGGAAAGACCTTCCTTGTCTGGGAAACATGTTCGATTCAGAAGGGACATATCAGTTGAGGATGACGTTAAAGTGGACCATGCTCCACACGAACCATTATGTGAAAACGGATAAGGAAAGAGTGGCAGAACTCCCTTCGGTGTCTGGAAAGGGGGGAGTCGACCACACACCCAACAATTAGTGGCATTGCTGGTCTGGTGTGAATAGTGTAACATTCTGATAAATGTATTATTTCGCATAGCAAGACGATAGGATAGCTCGTGAGGAGGCAGATCACTAAATGTGTGCTCTACTGTAGCATTAGAAAACATATTTACATGTGAAATTGGAAAACATAAATGTAAAGCATAACTTGTGCAGGTAACCATAAGACTCAAGAGTAACAAAAAACTTAGAACAATAATACATTTGATAGAGTTTTGACTAACTCTCTCACTATGGGGGTCTATCTCATACATGTCAGGGACCTGTCTAACCGTTTCACCCGAGAGGGACTTAGACAATTAAACTGGCTGACTTATTTTACTAGACCGGAGTTTCTTTTTATACTCCTGTTGCGGAGTTTCCTCTAACAGGGGAGGCTTGAGTTCAGAGTCTGTTTTTAGGCAGTCTTTAGAATTTTGGCAGTCCTTTGCAAATGTCTTTTCACGCATTCCATGGAATTTCTTGATGTGGGACAGGTGGACCCATCCTTTCCTGCCCTCCAACTTCACGGCGGTCCTTGTTGTTAACAAGACGAGACGGGGCTCCTTCCAGCGGACTTGAACGATCAAAATTCCGCACCAATACGAGGCTTCCTGGAATGACTTCATGCGGTTTCACCTCGGTGTTGTCTGGAAATGTGTCGGCAACCTGTGAACGACAAGAGTGTAGGGCAGACATCAAGGAAGCTAGGTAATCTGTCAGCATATTACTGGAAACATCTGTAATACTGCGGGGTCTAGGTGTACCCCACATGTTTGGGGGGCGGCCGAATATGACCTCATACGGGGACAGACCTGATCTGGAATGTGCAACCATCCTCATGTAGAATAGAGCAACTGGCAGGGCAACTAGCCAGTCTACACCTTTCTCTTTACATGTCTTGGCAATACGGATTTTCAGGGTCTGATTATGTCTCTCTACGAGACCGGCTGCTTCAGGATGGCGCACACAATGGAACTTCCACTGGTACCCTAACAGAAGGGAAACATGCTTCATGAGCTCAGATGAGAATGGCTGGCCGTTATCTGAATACACGACCCTAGGGAGTCCATAGCGGGGAAAGAATTCACGAACCAGCTGCCTGGCAGTGGTCGCGGCTGTGTAATCTGGGACTGGATATGCTTCTGTCCACCTGGACAAAGCGCATACAACTACGAGGACATACTTGAAACCTCGACATCGCTCCATCTGAATATAATCCATCTGGAGGACTTCAAAAGGGTGGTCAGGAGGCTGGAATCCACCTTGTTCCACCGGGACACTTTTACCTGGATTGAACTGACAACATATCATACAGGTGCGGACTTTCTGCTTGGCTGCAGCTCGTAAATGCTTGTTGAACCAAAGGTTCTGAATACTGTCTAACATAGCTTTTTCTCCTAGATGTGCTGGACTATGTGCGGTATTGATAATGACTTGAACCATAGAGTCGGGGAGAAACCATGTGGCTTTTCCCTTCGTCACCCATCCTTGATCTGTCTGGACCCCTCCTTGTTCGGACCATTTCTTGATCTCTTCGGGAGTGGCATGTAACTGTATATCTATGACATCTTGTGTAGGGTCCTTAACTGTCATACAAGTAGTCGGATCTGGAATGAGTGTCTGTGTTATGTTAACTGGAATGTCTGGGGTCTGAGCTGTAAGCTTGGCTGTTCGATCTGCTAGATCGTTTCCTTGGGAAATGATGTCAGTGACTTTCGTATGTGCCTTGCACTTCATGATAGCGATAGCTGTCGGTAAATGTATTGCATCTAACAGAGCTTGAATGAGGAGACCATGCTGAATCTTGGTTCCATGAGAAGTCATGAAACCTCTCTCCTGCCAGAGCACTCCGAAGTCGTGTACAACTCCGAATGCATAACGTGAATCTGTATATATGTTTACTTTCAGGTTCTTAGCACGTATGCAGGCTTGGGTCAGAGCAACTAGCTCTGCAGCTTGAGCAGACAGGGTGTCAATACGATGTGTTTCTATAACTTCGGTTTCAGTAGTCACTGCATACGCGGCTACTAGTTCTCCTGTACTTGTTCTCATACATGAACCATCCACATAAAGTGTCAGGTCGGGGTTAGGTATTGCAATATCTGTCAAGTCTTGTCTTGGCTTTGTCATGGTGTTAACAACTTCCACACAGTCATGTGTGGCAGGATTTGAAGTAACTGACGGTAACAGTGTAGCAGGATTTAGAATGTTGCAGCGTCTGATTTCTATGTGTGGCTGGAACAGTGTCAGTTCATAACCTGTTAAACGTGCAATTGTCAAGTGCTGAGTCTGTGTTCGGTTTAAAAGAACTTCCACGGAATGTGGAACTTGTACTGTCAGGGAGTGTCCTAATACTATGGAATCACTTTGTCTGATAGCTAGAGCTGTGGCTGCAACTGACTTGAGGCACGCAGGCAGAGCCTGGGCTACTGGATCTAATGTGCTCGAAAAATAAGCACAAGGTTTGTACTGTCCTGCTTGATCTTGTGTAAGAACAGATAATGCAGTACCATCACGTTCTGTGACAAAAAGTGTAAAAGGCTTACTGTAGTTCGGTGTTGCTAGAACAGGTGCTTGACATAAGGCTTTCTTTAATTCATTGAAAACAAGTGTATGTTCCTGGGTCCAAGGGAGGACAGTCGATACGGCTGCCTCCTGTGTCGTTAACTGTATCAGTGGCTTGGCTAGAAATGCATACTGAGGAATCCATTGTCTGCAATAAGAAGTGAGGCCGATAAAAGCTCGTACCTCCTTCTGTGTCTTGGGCTGTGGAAGACTCGCTATTAACTGGATACGGTCTGGTGTCAACTGCCTACCCCACATGGACAGTAAGTGTCCTAAGTATACCACTTGCTGGACACAGAATTGTAATTTCGAAGGGGACACCTTGTGCCCCATCTCGGCCAGAAAATACAGGACTGTGAGTGACGCTCGCTCGCAGTCACGTTCAGAACGGGCTGTGATCAGTAGATCATCGACATACTGGAGCAGGGCAGTGTCAGTTGGCATGTGAATATTGTCTAGTTGTCTCTTAAGTGCTTGACTGTAAATGCTAGGACTTTCTGTGAAACCTTGAGGAGCTCGTGTGAATTTATAGCTCCTTCCATTTAAACAAAAAACGAAAAGGTACTGGCTGTCTGGATGAATGGGGACACTGAAAAATGCATTCTTGAGATCGATAACAGTGAAAAACGTAGCTTCAGAATCAATGGCTGTCAATAGGGATGAAATATCTGGGACTACTGGGTACTGAGGTATAATACATTTATTATGTTCTCGAAGGTCAATAACCAATCGATATACTGGAGGTGCATTTGGATCAGTACGTTTCATGACTGGAATGATAGGAGAATTACATACATTGGAGTCAGTTTCTACAACCACTCCTTGAGCAATAAGCTTGTCAATAATTTTGGATAAGGCTGCTACAGCCTCAGGTGGCAATCTGTACTGTCTGATTCGTGGCAAAACTATACCTTGCTTGAGAGTCACACAATGGGGTGTGATGTGCATATATCCTACATCAGTTGGACCTTGCGCCCATAGATGCTGTGGTACATTCAGTAGTCTTGGATCAAAATCACGTAATACATAGTGACCTTTAAAGTCACGTAAAAACAATCGGACTCCTTCTGGGGAACAGCATATAACTGCTCCTAATTCTTTTAACGTCTTGATGCCTAATAAATTTTCGGGACATGCTTTTGTGAGTAACAAATCAGTAGTTCGGGACAATGGACCAACTTCTAGAGTAACTGGTTTCGAAATTTCATTAACAATAGGCTTTCCTGAAAATCCAAGGGAAACATTTCTAGAGCCTGAGAGCGGAGCCCCTGGAACCTCGTCATGACTGATGGTAGTCCTACTTGCCCCTGTATCAATCAGAAACTTTCTGTCTTTCCCTAATACTTGACTGTGTACATAGGGACCCTCTTGATCTACAGGTATCTCGATGAGAGGCAAGCCTACCTCCCTCTCTAGGCTGTTTCATGAATATTGTTGGTAATCTGGATACTCTGACTGTGCATACTGGTACATCTGCTGGGTAACATGCTGTGTTGCAGCGATAGGCTGCTGTGCTGGAACTGTCTGTTGTGCATTCTGTGGTGACTGAGAAGTCTGTGAAACTTGTTCTTGTCTAGGCGGACGTGGTCTTTCTTTAGTTTTACCAGTAGCTATGTTGTATTTCAGAACTGCACACTCGTTTATAAAATGACCTGGCTGTTTACAGTAATTGCAAGTCCCTTTAACGGGAGCTGCAGGATGACTGGCTTGATTCGGACTCCTCTTCTGACTGTCCTGCGGAACAGATTGTGCAACTAATACTTTCATTTTCGTGTCTTTCATACGTCTCCTTTCGTGTTCTTGCTCTTCCCTAATTCTATTCTGGTGATACTGGAGCATCTGTAACATTTGGGACGGAGTATTAGCTTGCCAACTACTTTCTACTTTCAAAACTCGATTTTTAACTTGTGTACTTGAATTCTCGACTAGTTTGGTAACAAAAAGATGAGGGTACGACTCGCTACCTGTCTTCAGACCACTGTTAATAATAAAACATTTTTTCAAATCTAGAATAAAAATCACTAGTGTCTTCATCCTGTTTCTGTTTACATGCTGAGATTGCATCCCAATCTTCCTTTTTCGTGGTTAGTAACCTTGGCAAAACCTGAATCAATAACTCGGGCAATTCTTTAACTTTACCCCCTAGACCGGTACCTGGTACTCGTGAATTATCTTCAGCTTCTAGAGCTGTCCAATCTATCTTTTTCTCTCCCACCTCCCATTCTTTTTCCTTGAGTTTTTCATATACCCCTGCGGGAAACAGGACCTTTAACATTTTAATGATATCAGGATACGTGTATTCTCCCATACGGAGCATGTCTTTTAATTCTCGATGGAACCCTGCTGGATCTTTGTCGTGACAGGGAATTAACTTCTTCATCTCTAAGAGTTCCATCTTGGTGATAGGGGTGTAAACAAATACTCGTTCTAGATCCCCACCCGTCGTCCTAACTGGGTGTACTTCTCGTAACGGATGCTGTCTATCTATGTACAATGATTTACTTTCTGGAGGTGAGACATAAACAAAATGCGGGTTCAGAAACGTTCTATATTTGTGGCGCTGTTCTAGAATGATACTAATTAGATCAGTACCTAGACCTCTCCATCTATACTGGAGTAACTCGTTCAGAACATCATGTAACGGACCTGGATCCGAATGTTGTCCCTCATACAGGGTAATGAGGTGCTGGATCATATACATACCCACCAGTCGCTGCTCGGCTGGGGGCAGTTTCAGAAACAATTGTGCCACTATTTCGTCTGGAAAAGTGGTAGAATCAGTAGTCCATCGGACTGCTGATCGGGCTAGTTCTTGTTCATGCATGGTACTGAGTTCACTATAACCGATTCGTGATTTCAGAATGTGATCGGTAGCTTCAAATACTTGTTCAAGAGAACCTTGTTCTGGTGCTGGAGGAGGGAAAACTTTCTTGTGTTCTAGGCGTGAATGTCGGTCGGGAAGTCTAGTTCTACCTACATACGCTATTCTGGTAGGATTCTCGTCGTTTACCTCTTCAGTAGAAGAGTCGTTTTCTTTCTCGGTTGCTTGTAGTGCTTCACGTTTCTCGTGTAACTTTATTATTTCTCTACGGATTTTCTTGTACATACTCTCTATACAGTTCTGGGTCTTGTGTCTTCCCTCGGCTATATGGTCACTCCACCTGGTCAGGACCTTCATTTCTTCCGGATCTTTTTCCGGATAATCTTGTTCTCTTATTAAACAATTAATTAGAAACTTTAAAAGCATGAGCTGGGTCTCGGCTTTTCGTTGAGCCATGGCATCGCCAATACTTTCTGGATCTACTCCTGTACGGATAAAACGATATATTCTGTCTAGATAACCTTTCATATTCGGCAGGGTGTCCAAATATTCGGTCACCCGTCTTACACGCAGTGAATATATGACCATATTATCATCACCTGGGACTGGATCATAACGGCATTCGGTAAGAGCTCGCTTGATATCGGCAACTGACTGATGCTTGGGCGAACGCTGTAACGCTCGGGCATGTAGCTCGATTAATGTCACACGTCTGTGCTGAGGCGGGGTTCCAGGAGGACTTCCCCCCGAGGCCCCTTGACTAGAATCGTCGACGGGTATTATACGGGCTGGGAGAGTGACTGATGTAGCGGGCATGTGTACTGTAGGCTGGACCGGGGGTGCCGTAACAGGTACTGTAACGGGTGCCCCGGTGGCTGGAGGAACAGGAATTACATTATTTACAGGAGCTGGCGGGACAGGATTGGCATATTCTGGGACTGTATCGTCCAAATAGGACGAGAGAAAAATATCGGCTGCGGTTGGTTTGTGACGTAGCTTAATCGGAACTAATGATGGCGGAAAATTACTGGATGCTTCCGGGGTTGCTTTTGGCAAGCCCTCGGCAAGAAGAGGATACATACCCTTAATAAGGGCATTTCTCTGTCTGTCTGACTGTTCGACTTTAACTCGTTCACCTACTTCGATTAATTCCCTTTCTTGGGCTCTTTCTGAGGATTCCCTACTTAACTCTGTTTTTCTGAATTCCTTTTCTGTTCTTTATGAGATTCTTTGCGCCACAACTCGATGGCATCTTTCTGGGACTGTCTGGATTTCTTTTTCCACAATACTTCTTCTACTCGCATGATGCACTCGGCATCCCATGTGCCTGATACAGGTCATCTATATTTCTCTTCTAGATCTTTAGTATACTCGACCCATAAGTCTAAGTACAATATGGCACTTAAGCCATGCTTATGATACATAAAATGTCCTGGACTGTCCCTAGGCGGGACAGGAACTGCTTCCTCGAGCAGACCTTTTCTAGTTTTTAACTGATGTAACTTCGAGAATAGAGGCATGATTTAGGCTGGAATCTGGACACAATACAATACACAATAAACACAATAATAACTTGAAAAACAAATCACTCATACCACGACATTGAAAACACATGAAATAACATTTAAAATAACAGTTCGGACAGAATATTACCTGGAGTACTGAGAACAGAACACATGAATTTCTCGAGAACAGAACTTACTGGAATGACTAGATGCACTGCTAAAACAGTACGAAACTTACCGGTCCCATAAAGAGACACGTCAGGACCCGCATCCACCTAGGTGGACACTTCGTGTTGGATCTGCGTACCCAAACCCACGGACCAGAGACAAATTAATTGACCCTGTCTAGATACTACCCCAGCAACGGTACTCACCGGGCAGCAAGAACGGAAGGCCTCGGACTGGACTGGACTGCTACGACGACGGACTACGAACTTCGGACTTCAGTTACAGGTGGGCCTCCGGATACCTCGGACCTTGGACTCTCGGCTTGGGCTCTGGTCGGGACTCGCCGCGTTCCTCCACCGCCTCGTCTGGACGCTGGACCGCAACCTCCGTCTCCTCCGTGGGCCTGAGGGATACTTGAAGCAGAAATATCTGCACGTGCACGGTATGGTTCCGTCACGGCTGCAGAGGATCAGGGGGCCTGCGTGGCTTCTCCGGCGCGTGGGGAAAGGGCAAGTCCCTATTCGGGCGCCATTTATGTGGTCAATAAATAATTAAATACCGGTTCTATTTTTCAGGATACTCTATAAACAGATAGCTCAATAAATAAGAGTCAGGATTCGAGGTATCTTGAGTCACAGGCTTTAATCAGGCATAACAGGACAGGAACAGGACAGCCTGCATGGGAATAGGATGGTAGCTGCCGGGGGCAGGATCTGGGAGCATAAAGGATAACTTTTTAATATGGGTGCACAATATATATATCAAAACAAATGCATTACATTCAATACAGTAGGCGTAACAGTAGGTGGTTCTCGTAGCAGTCGCGAAAGATAAGAGCAAAATGGGTGTAACAAGAGGCGTGTACAGGGCGTATACATAGACATGTGATGTAAACGTAACAGAATATGTCATAAATGGGGCGGAAACATGGAGGGGGCTACCTGAGCAGCTGGGACCTCTAACCTAGTGGTGCGCGCAAACGGGCAATGACGTGTTACCAGGGAGAACTGGGGGCTATGACTTCTGCGCTAGAAGAGGAGACTAAAGTCTGGAGTGTCAGAGCGACATGTACCTATCTTATATCTGGTATCTAGTGTTTAGAGTACATGTTGATAGAATCCAAAAGTTATCAGGGCAAAGGCTACTTGATACTTAAGACTGGTGCATGTATTATTCTACATGTATTGCGGGTGCTAGGAATATTCTATGAATATTAATACAGTATTTCTCTTACATGGAGACATAAAGGCTAGACTATGACGGAAACTATTGATGCGATTCAGTAGCTTAGGAATGCAGAGAAGGAGGGCTGGACTGATAACTAGAAGCATAACATACTTTTGGCAGACTGGGAGGCAGAGCCAGGCCGGGCCGGGCACTGCGAGGCATGAAGTAAGCGAAGGGTCAGGGATACAGGTGGGGGCTGTATCGCTCCTCGGAGAGGTTTCAGGAGACATGAGCTGAATCTGAGTCCGGGCCCTTTTGAGGCCTAGAAACGGGGACAATTCAATGAATTAACGTGCACACTGTAAAATGTGGCAACGTAGGTTACATAGGCCTAATATTCGTTGTTTTCATGATGACTGGAAACTGGCATACTAGAGATGGACACAACTGTAATTGCATCTTTAATCGATCAGAGGAGAATACATGCATATCGATCATGCACATATAACATAAGATGGGGAACACGTAGGCACATACAACATGGCAAAATTTACTTTTCCACAGAGGTTCCGTCAGTTTACTGTCCAGGAGGTGTTGCCGGAGTTCGATGAAGCAGTTGTTAGAAAGGTGCTCCCATACGATGAGGTCAAAAAGCTGCTCATAGGTGGTCACTTTGCTGCCCTTGATCCACCCCTCGAAGGCTCGGCTAAAGAAGTTCACGTATTCCACCCAAGTTGTACCCGGGATCCGCTTGCAGTCGCGGAACCGCTGGCAGTACATCTCGGGTGTGAGTCCGTAACGAGTGAGGAGGGTGGCCTTCATGTGGTCGTAGGTTGTCATCAGATGGTCCGGGAGTTGCAGCAGGGCGTCTCGTCCTTCGTTGACGAACCTCCCCCATAACCCGGCTCCCCAGTCGCTCCTGGGAATCCGGTGGGAGGTCATGGCTTTAAACCACTGCTGGATATCATCGTTCTTGTAGTACTCCCTGATGACATCTTTGGGGATGTGAACCTTGGGATCGTTAGTGGCAGGCAGGATCAAGCGTTCGGGGACCCCGAGCTCTTTGTTCTGTTTCTGAATCTCTAGTTCCTTGAGGTTGCGCTCATGTTCGTAGGCTAGCTTCTTTTCCTCTAGCTCTCTCTGTCTTTGCTTCTCTTCTCGCTCCTCTCGGAGCCGTAAGTGTTCCAGCGTTATTTTTTGTTCCGCCAGTTTGAGCTCTCCGTCTAAGCGAAGTCGCGCCAGTTCCAATTCATGGAGTCTGCTTTTTTCTCGTTCTCGGACCTCCTCTGGGGAGAGACCCGATCTTCTTTCTTCTATCGGCGTGGGGCTTGTTTCGGGGTTTCGTGTTTGGGGTACGGCCGTACCCGTCTCTGCCCAAGATTCCAGGGCTCGTTTGAAGTCCTCTTTCGTGCTCAGTCCTGTGGTTGGAAGGCCAAGTTCTATGCAAAATTGTTTCAGTTCTCGGTGGTTGTATTCTTCCAACTTTTCCATCTGGAATTTTTCCGTCGTTCCGCTCTCTTTTGTTGTCATGGTGGTTGTGTGTCGTGGGGCGAGTGACCCTCTGTACGATTATGCGTCGGTTCGGATCGCGCCGCTGGCCACCAATGTTAGACGGGGACCCAGAGGGTCGGCCGAATACTGGGGGAGAGGCCTCCGATGAGGGCCGTCTCCGGCGATCGTACAGACAGGTCACTTCCCTCCCCACGGATAGACACCACACCAGGATGAGATCAACACTCTTTATATATAGGTTTTGTGGCAAGGTTATCAGTGGTACAGGAGATTCAGGACTCGAGGGTCCTCTCAATTCTAGTCTCTGTAGGGAAAGGGGGTAGCGGGACAGTCTCGGTACCGGATCGGTACAGGAGGTGGCAGGAGGGAAGCTCACAATCCTCGAGCTGAAGAGTCTGCAAGGTCGGGCCGCGGCAGCGCCAGCTGGCTAGGATGAAGTCTTACAACGAAGGGGCCGCGGCCGTGCCAGCAGGCCAAGACGATGGTTCAAGCTGCAGAAGACCGCGGCAGCGCCAGCAGGCCAAGATGATGGTTTCACGAGGCAGAGGGCCGCGGCAGCGCCAGCAGGCCAAGTCGATGGTTTCACGAGGCAGAGGGCCGCGGCAGCGCCAGCAGGCCAAGTCGATGGTTTCACGAGGCAGAGGGCCGCGGCAGCGCCAGCAGGCCAAGTCGATGGTTTCACGAGGCAGAGGGCCGCGGCAGCGCCAGCAGGCCAAGACGAAGGGTTCACAGGGCAGGGCAGGGCTGCGGCAGCGCCAGCAGTCCGTCAAGGATGAGTTCTTCTCGGTGTCTCTCGACTCCAGGATACAACTGCCTTCCTGGTCTGGCGCTGCCCCAGTTATAGGTCTGGTCCCCTTTGATGTCCAGACCCTCGCGCCTGGAGGTCGGGAGGTCCGGGATGAGGGAGTCCAGACACCCAGCAGGGGGGTGGAGCCAGCGCCCAGGGCGGCCGGGGGTGATCGACACCTGGCAGAGGAGAGCCGTTGACGACTCCTTCTTCCATTGACCTGCCAAGTGGTCTCTCTACCTCCTGGGTGGAGGTTGGTGCCTCGATGTCGGGGCCTGGCCAGGCCCAGGGTTAGGGTCGAGTTGAGGCCACGCGGCCTCGTGCTGTAGTGTCCAAAGATGGCGGCTGGGCCGGGGCCATGGTGCGGATGGGGACCAGGGCCAGCCGGTACGGGAGGGTTCAGGAGCTGGAGTCCCGTTGTGGACGGGTTGTGGATTACTTCGGGGGGTCGCCGGGGAGGCTCTTGCTGGGAATTCAGGGAGAGCCGGGGTCCGGGCCCCGTTGTGCGGAGGGGGGACGGCCCGACCACGAGGCCTGTCCAACACTATCTTAGTGCCTAGCCTGTGTTATTCCATAGTTTGCATCAGATTCTCCTAGTGCCTGGCCGGTATTATTGCATTGTGCTCATCAGATTCTCCTAGTGCCAGGGCTGTGTTATTGCATTGTTTGCATCAGATTCCCCTAGTGCCTGGCCTGTGTTATTGCATTGTTTGCGTCACATTCTCCTAGTGACTGGCAGTTGTTATTGCATTGTTTGCATGAGATTCTCCTAATACACTGCTTCTGTTATTGCATTGTTAGCATGAGATTCCCCTAGTGCCTGGATTATGTTATTGCATTGTTTGCGTCACATTCTCCTAGTGCCTGGCAGTTGTTATTGCATTGTTTGAATCAGATTCTCTTAGTGCCTGGCTTGTGTTATTGCATTGTTTGCATCAGATTCTCCTACTGCCTGGCCTGTAATATTGCTTTGTTTAGAACCCGAGCCAGGCGCAGGGATATAGATCGGAGCGCACGCGACGGAAAGTAGAAGGAGAAGCGCCTCTGAAGATAGAGGGGCCCAAAGCCATGGAGAGCACGGTGGGCCAAAACCAAAGATTTGAACCTGACCCTGTCAGCGACAGGAAGCCAGTGAAGAGATCGTAATTGGAGAGCCACACTGTTCCTCGCCGAAATGCTCAATAGTAGTCTGGCGGCCGCATTCTGGACCACCTGGAGCTTTTTAAGCAGGTAGCCAGGGGTGCCAGCATAGAGGGCATTGGTGTAATCCAAGCGAGATAAAATCAGGGCACATGTAACAGTTTCTCTTGCCGCTTGAGGGAGAAGCGGAAAGAAAGTCCTCAGAGTCTTAAGGAGGCCGAAACAACATCCTGCCAGTTTCTTGATGTGAGTTGTAAAAGAAAGACTCCCGTCAAACCACACTCCCAGATTTTTGGCGGGCTGTCCAGACGAGAGGAGAAGCGGGGAGTCAGGTGGCCACAGCTGCTCGCGGAAGTCAGTGGGAAACTTCGAATAAAGCAAGATCTCAGATTTTTGTTCGTTGCACTTAAGCTGTACATCGGCCAGCCATTTAAAGATGGAAACTAGGCACTGTTGCGCCGCTGAAACGGAGTCCAATGTTTTGTCCCAGGTAAATAGCAGCTGCATATCATCCGCATAGGCCATCACCTTAGCCCCAAGCTCCTCTGCCAGATATATCAGTGGCGTAACATACATTTTAAAGAGGAGCGGGCTAAGGGAGGAACCCTGCGGGACTCCAGCTGAGGGGAGGAGGAAAAAGCGGGGAGCCAAATCTGCTCGACCTGCTCCCAATAAAGTGTATATTACTGCAAGGATACTGCACAGTTCCTGCAGCTGTAGTCCATTAACTATTTATGTAGAAACAGGCAGCACAACATGTCTACCAGAAATTTCTTTAAGTCAGAAATTGTATGTTAGAAATGGGGTTACCAATTCTACGGGGGTTAGCATGGAGCAGAGCGGCCAGGCCAAACTCATGAGGACATGTGTGAAGCATCCACGCAGTACGCACAGACGATACACCAGGCACACCACAAAAGAGACACAACACCACTTCTGGTTGGAAAAAGAATAACTTTTGTATTAGGTCCAACCTGCAAAGGTAAAACTCAGTAATGCACAGTATTCACAATAGGGCGCCAACGGGCGCCAGGGCAATGGATACCAGGGGGAATATTTACAGGGAAAATGGGCAAAGCAAGAAAAGGGTGAGTCCATTAGTTTCCAGGCTGAAATAAAAAGAACGTTATCAATTGGCATGAAACATAGGGTCAGTATTGCAGGGCAAACACAGGCATTAATCCTTGGCATCACCTTAGCAGTAGGCTGTAAGCATAAAATAAAACATTAGGAATAAACCCATTTTCACTTGTATTAGCACCTCCTGCAAAAGGGAACAACAGGCACGCAATACTACCATCTGGCCTAGGCAGGCAGAATCACCGTTAACATGGGGCATCAACTTAACATCTGGCATCACCCTTAAGAAAAGCACATTAGGTACATCAGTGGTAACAGGGAAACCCTAGGCATCAAAACCTTAGGCAGGACCTGCTGTAAATAAACTTCATAGCCTGACCTCCACTTTCGGCATGGGATCAGGCTCACTCTTTACTGCAGGCACAACCCTATCCCGGGGCGTAAAGCATTGAGGCATTTCCAACATAGCCCCCTTCCTAACAGGTCAGGCGTCCTACATGGGGTGGCCCTTAAATTATTAATGCCCCAAATCGCTGCCACTACCCTCTGTCCAGCGGGGCAGTGATGCAAAGGCGTCTTGTGTGGGTGGCACAAGGGAGTCCCTCTTCTGGGGCTCCCTGAATATCGATGGTCCCTGGGACGGGCACCAACCCTGTGCCCCGACACACCCCTCCACCACAATCTAATGGAGCCCCCACTCACCGGGCTCCTGATGTCCTTGGGGGATTCTGCAGGGCTCTCCTCAGCGCATGAGAGCCCTAGGGCAGCTCCTGGGATCTATGCGGGCCACAGGGGGCCCACAAGGCCTCACTCAGGCCCCTGCAGCACAGCGCTGGACTCGTGGCAGCACTCAGGGCTCTCCATCCACCGCGGGGGCCCCGACAGCACTTCGGCTTCGTTCCGGCGGTTTCCTCTTGTGGGACAAAGACCATCTGGGTGGGCTCCCGCTCCGTTCGCTCTCCACGGGGCTCCCTCGAGACTCCAGGAGCCACGCAATGTCTCTGCTCACTTTGAGCTTCACCCGCGTTCCCCCGCCCTCACGGGGACCTGGGGCTTAGGGTTAGCTTCTTTTCCGGCTTCTTTCCTGCCTCTCAGCCAATCAGCGCGCGACTTTCAGGGGGCGCCCCGTCAGCAGCGAATCTGTGTGCGGCGGCTGGGGGGCGCGGCCGGTGACGTCACCGGCGCCCCCCAGCCACGTGATGCCACCCGTCCTGGCTTCTGCGAGGGCCAGCGCGGCTTCCTCAATGCCACGGCGGCCCTCTCCTGGCTCCGTGGGCCGCCGCGAGGGTCCAGTCACTAGTGGCACTCCCTTGATCAGTGACCCGAGGTCGCGGCAGTGATCCCAGGCACGGCGCATCTTCAGACGGCCCAAGGGGCCGCGGCGGTGAGTTCGGCTTCGGCGCAGGTACGGGGTAGGCACCCGCTGAATAATTATTTATGAAGCGGGGGTAGTTGATCACGCCACACGCGGGGTAGGCACCTGCGGTGCTTTTGCGCCCACAGTTCTTCTGCGGCGGTGAGTAGGGCCTGTAGCGCGACTTGGGCACAGCGCTATGAAAGGGGCAATAGTGCTTAGAAGGGCAGCAAGGCAGTCCCGGTCACGGCGCTCTGGGAAATAATAGCGCTTCAACACACACATCTCTTAGGATTGAGGCACTTAGGGGGCAGACAGCAACTCCAGCGCGTGGAGGCTCAATGATTCTTGCAGTCCCAGGCAGTATAGCACTTGACAGGTGCACCAAAGGCAGCAACTCTCCCGGTCCACAACGCTTCTTCTAGGCACAGCGCTTTAGGATTGTAGCACAAGGGGGGGGGCGGACAGTCCCAGCAGCAAGCCCCAGGGTAACACTCCTCACCTCCTGGGGGGGATCCAAGATGCTCCTTCCCTTCTAGGGGCTTCGGGGCGCAGCGCTTGATTGGCATAGGGTCCCGGCACTTCAGGGCCCTAGGAGGGCCCTCCTTCTTCAGGGGGCCGGGAGACAGAGCAGTAGGCACTACTGGGCCAGGTCAACAGCCAGTGGGGGCTTCATCAAAACAGGGCGGTAGGCTGACACCAATCTCCACTGCAACGTGGCCCTCCTCCTGAACAGCAGCCTGAACTCTTGAAGTGGGGCTTCCACTAGCCCTGGGGACAGTAGAGGGGTGATAGATGGTTGCAGGGCCCAGCACACAGGCCCAAATGGCGGTCTCCCCTGGCAGCAGGTCCCCTCACGTTCCTGTTCCAGCTCTGTCTCTGCACATGGTGGCCCTTATTTATAACACCCTCACCCCACCTACCAGACAGTGCCAAAACCTTCTAGAATTCTCATACAAACTGGTTTAACCCCTTCAGTGCTAATGACAAGGGTAACTCGTCATGGAGTTTCCATTGGTTTCAATGGAAATTCAATGATAGTGTTGGGGATTGCTTAGCAGCCAAGTGGTTAAACTGGCTCAGGGGGAGGAGTAGAGCACCCTGGGTGCCAGGCTTTCCCTCCAAAAGCAGGGATCGCTGGGTACCTAACGACTAGACTGCTAACTTACTGCAGTCAGGTGGTACAACGCACAGCCATGGCATCCATCTTAAATGCGACATTTCATGAGGGTACATTTTACACAATGGGGGTAAATACGTGCACACCATTGCATCACATTATCACATTAACATGACTGCTCACACCACACATGGCCTATACAGTAACCTTTACCATTGGGGAGACATCCTTAAATTATGGGGGCGAAAAGCGAAAAAATTGGGGGAAAAGGGCCAGGTCCAACACAACTCCCCCCCAGCCAAAAGCCAGGGTAGACCAATCATTGCCTTGATGGGCTTCCCTGCTTGGGTTGGAAAAAGTTGGACGCAGGCCCGTAACTACAGGAGCACCTGCAGTTTCTTCTCCACTCTGCAACCCAATGGTTCTCTCTCGCAACCCTCCCATACCAACCAAACCATCCCACTGAAGCTCTCTAGCGGGATGTGGCCAGGACCGGCCAGTAGGCCATCCAGATGTCTCTGGCGCTCGCTCTCTCACAGAGTGGGAGCCTTTAGCCTCAGGCCCGTAGTACCCTTTGACCACTCTCCTCCTACCAAACTGCCACTGGTCCTCCCACCTGGGGTCCGATCCCTCAGGCTGACCAGCACTCAGGGGCGAGGCTCTCATCCCCCTACCTCTTTTTCTGGGGTTACGCCCTCTCCTCCTACGCGGGGCACCGTCAGAACACAAATCTCTCCCCAACCTAGAGTCGAAACCCTCAGGTTGAACTGGTGACAGGGGCAAGTCCTCCCTCCCACTGCACCCCCTCCCAGAGTTCTGTACCCTCCTAACTGGAGTAGTACCCCTGAGAGTCAAACCCGGGGGGACACTGTTTACAGACGTCCCACCCGCCAGGTCAGGCAACCCCTGTCCCTGGCCTCCCACCCCCGGATCTATGCCCTGTGGCTGGACCGGTGACAGAGGAGAGACCTTCCTCCCTCTGCACCCCCTCCCAGAGTTCCACACCCTCCTACCTGGAGAAGTACCCCTGGGAGTCAAACCCGAGGAGACTCTGATTACAAGTGCCCCACCCTCCAGGTCAGGCAACCCATGAACCTGGAACCCCAGTCCAGGATCTAAACCCTGTGACTGGACAGACCCCCGAACATCTGGAGCTCCGATTACAGATGCTCCGGGTTCTCCTGACATGAGGGGATACCTTTCACTGGAAGGCACATCAGGACAGCATAGGCTCCCAACCTGGGGTCCCCTTATGGAACTCTCCAGGCCCTGTGACTGCGGTTGGGGCACTTCGAGACACCTCCCCGTCTCACTCCCTCCTATAGATGGGATATGAGGCCCTACAACCCTCTCACTATCCTGGGACCTAGCTGGGCTACTCCTCACCTCTCCCGCCTCGCTGGGTCGGAAGATGCCTGCACCACTTCCTTCAGGATCACTCCCCAATGCCCTCTCAGACTCTCTGACCCAAAGGTCTGCCTCCCGTGCAAGTTCCCTGGGGTCTGAAAACCCACACTGCAACAGGTGATGACGCAGCGTTGGAAAACAATTCTTTAACATGTGCTCCCTGATAACTGCATGGCACAGCCCTTCCCAATCCCCCACTGCTCTACTCACCACCCAATCCTCCAATGCAGTCCAACACTCCTCTGCAAACTCCTCCCAGGACTGGTGGGACAGTTTTCCCCTGCCCCCGAACACTAACCTGTCCCCCTCTTCCTGGGAATCAGGCACCGTCTCCTGGGCTCTGGGAGTGGGACTCCTTGCACTGGACCTACACTCGCTGCCACCACTGGATCCCACCCTCACTGGTGAATCCAGACTCCTGAAACCACTCTCAGGGGACAACCTACCCACCTGAACAAGTCTCTCTCTAGCGAAGGCCCTCTCCGCCTCCGCCATCCTCTCCTGTGCTAGGACCTTCTCCGTTTCTAGCCTTTTCTCTTCCACCCTCAGTGGCGCTAACTCCTTGACATTCCTGAGCTTCTCCAGCGCCAGCTGATACTCCCTTTCTTCCCTCCTATCTACCCACTCTTCTGGGGACAGGGAAAGGGATGGGGCAGTGCCCCCGGGACTGAACCCAGCGTGGTGCTCCCTATCTATGGTGTCCTCATCAGCTACCGGCGTCTCTGCCTTATCCATTTATTCCTCCTCATCATCAGAGTAACCACCATTCAGGGTTATGGCCTGGGAGCCCTCCCTCAGGTCTCTACCAAATCCACCCTTCAAATACGCGCAGGGGTAATCAGACAGGTCCCCAACTGGCTCTAAGGGGTCCCCCCCTTGAGAGCTTCGTAAAGGAACAACTTCCTTCTAATGTTGCCTACTGGGGGATCCCTCTCTCCTTGCAGAAATACAAAACTTCCCGCTCGGTGTAATCCATGAGGTCGTCCTCATTATAAACCAACCCCTTCCTGACAAGGTATACCCGGGATACACCACCCACAGGGCAACAAGGGGACACAATATAAAACACCTTCAGCAGGAAATACAATAATTAGGAAAACAATCATCAGCAAAAACGCAATAATCCCCACGAAAAGACTGTGATTACTCTTCAAAGCTCTATTTGCAGTGTAACCTGTGGCCGCTGTGGTACTGCGCAAACACAAGTCCTATCCCACCGCTCGCCAACAATGTTAGAAATGGGGTTGCCAATTCTACGGGGGGTAGCATGGAGCAGAGCGGGCAGGCCAAACTCCTGAGGACATGTGTGAAGCATCCACGCAGTACGCACAGACGACACACCAGGCACACCACAAAAGAGACACAACACCGCTTCTGGTTGGAAAAAGAATAACTTTTGTATTAGGTCCAACCTGGAAAGGTAAAACTCAGTAATGCACAGTAATCACAATAGGGCGCCAACGGGCACCAGGGCAATGGATACCAGGGGGATTATTTACAGGGAAAATGGGCAAAGCAAGAAAAGAGTGAGTCCATTCGATTCCAGGCTGAAATAAAAAGAACGTTATCAATTTTCATGAAACATAGGGTCAGTATTGCAGGGCAAACACAGGCATTAATCCTTGGCATCGCCTTAGCAGTAGGCTGTAAGCGTAAAATAAAACATTAGGCATAAACCCAGCTTGACTTGTATTAGCACCTCCTGCAAAAGGGAACAACAGGCACGCAATACTACCATCTGGCCTAGGCAGGCAGAATCACCTTTACCATGGGGCATCAACTTAACATCTGGCATCACCCTTAAGAAAAGCACATTAGGTACATCAGTGGTAACAGGGAAACCCTAGGCATCAAAACCTTAGGCAGGACCTTCTGCAAATAAACTTCATAGCCTGACCTCCACTTTCGTCATGGGATCAGGCTCACTCTTTACTGCAGGCACAACCCTATCCTGGGGCGTAAAGCATTGAGGCATTTCCAACATAGCCCCCTTCCTAACAGGTCAGGCGTCCTACATGGGGTGGCCCTTAAATTATTGATGCCCCCAATCGCTGCCACTACCCTCTGTCCAGCGGGGCAGTGGTGCAAAGGCGGTCCTGGGTTGGTGGCACGAGGGAGTCCCTCTTCTGGGGCTCCCTGAATACACGATGGTCCCCGGGGGGGACACCGACCCTGTGCCCCGACACCCCCCACCACAGTCTAATGGAGCCCCCACTCACCGGGCTCCTGATGTCCTTGCAGGGTTCTGCAGGGCTCTCCTCAGAGCATAAGAGCACCGGGCAGCTCCCGGGATATATGCGGGCCACACGGGGCCCGCAAGGCCTCACTCAGGTCCCTGCAGCACAGAGCTGGACTCGCGGCAGCACTCAGGGCTCTCCATCCACCGCGGGGGCCCCGACAGCACTTCGGCTCGTTCCAGCGGTTTCCTCTTGTGGGGCACAGACCGGCGGGGTGGGCTCCCGCTCCAGTCGCTCTCCACGGGGCTCCCTCGAGACTTCGGGAGCCCCGCAACGGCGGCGCTCACTTCCGGCTTCACCCGGGTTCCCCCTCCCTCACGGGGACCCGCCAATCTGTGTGCGGCGGCTGGGGGGCACGGCCGGTTACATCACCGGCGCCCCCAGCCACGTGATGCCACCTGCCCGGCTTCTGCGAGGCCCAGCGCGGCTTCCTCAATGCTGCGGCGGCCCTCTCCTGGCTTCGGGGGCCGCCGCGCGGGTCCAGTCACTAGCGGCACACCCTTGATCAGCGACCCCGAGGTCGCGGCGGTGATCCCAGGCACGGCGCTTCTGCAGATGGCCCAAGGGCCCGCGGTGGTGAGTTCGGCTTCGGCGCCAGTGCGGGGTAGGCACCCGCTGATTAATTATTTATGAAGCGGGGGTAGTTGATCTCGCCACACGTGGGGTAGGCACCCGCGGTGCTTGTGAGCCCACAGTTCTTCCTGGCCCCTGGCTGTGGCAGTGAGTAGGGCCTGCAGCGCAACTTGGGCACAGCGCTATGAAGGGGGCAACATCGCTTAGAAGGGTGGCAAGGCCGTCCCGGTCAGGGCGCTCTGGGAAATGATAGCGCTTCCACACACACAGCGCTTAAGATTGTGGCGCTTAGGGGACAGACAGCTTCTCCAGCCCCAGCGCTTGGATGCTCAATGCTTCTTGCAGTCCCAGGCAGTATAACGCCTGACAGGTGCACCACAGGCAGCAACTCTCCCGGCCCACAACGCTTCTTCTAGGCATGGCACTTTAGGATTTTAGCGCAAGGGGGGGTGGACAGTCCCAGCAGCAAGCCCCAGGGTAACACTCCTCACCTCCTGGGGTGGGGGGGTGTCCAAGATGCTCCTTCCCTTCTAGGTGCTTCTGGGTGCAGAAGTCCCCCGGCCCCCTGAAGACGGAGGGCCCTAGGAGGGCCCTCCGTCTTCAGGGGGCCGGGGGACAGAGCAGTAGGCTCTACTGGGCAAGGACAACAGCCAGTGGGGGCTTCATCAAAACAGGGCAGTGGGCTGACACCCTCCTCCACTGCAGCGTGGCCCTCCTCCTGATTGCAGCCTGAACTCCTGAAGTGGGGCTTCCACTAGCCCATGGGGACAGTAGAGGGGTGATAGATGGGTGCAGGGTCTAGCGCACAGGCCCAAGTGGCGGTCTCCCCTGGCAGCAGGTCCCCTCACGTTCCTGTCCCAGCTCTGTCTCTGCACATGGTGGCACATCCTCCTTATTTATAACCGCCTCATCCCACCTACCAGACAGTGCCAGAACCTTCTACAATTCTCAGGCAAACTGGTTTAAACTGGTGCCAGGCTTTCCCTCCAAAAGCCAGTTTGACTTTACTGAGGGAAGGGTTGAGTCGAGGGACAAAAAGAAGAACATTCAGTTTGTGATACCTGCACTCTCTGATGGTCCTCCACCCGCATCCAGCCCTGTAGAAGCGGGGGCAATAGGTAATGCCTCCACTCACTAAAGGATTCCACCCCTATCCAGCCCTCTGGAAGAGAGGAATATGATTTCGGACCCAGGCGATGGGTCTTAGAAGTCGTGTAGGAGTAGTGTGCGGGCACTAACCCATCAGGCCAGGTGGTTGGACCACCTTTGTACTTTGTAAGACGTCTGATGAATGAGACAGAGGAGTTTGAAGTTGACCTGTTTTTCATCAAGGAATCAGATGATAGTTCTGCACCCTAACTCTTATCATGGCCAGCATATTCAGACCAGCATATTCTGAAAGTGCCGCTGTAGCTGAATATTGCCCTAGGGGCCATCACCTACCCGAGGCTTCTTCAAAATTGAAAGTGGGGGAGGCTCGTACAGCCTCCCCCACTGTCAAGGAACTACTACCTCCCCTGTGTTTATTTAATTATAATTGGGGGGCTCTTTGTCTCCCCACCTGCCCTGGTGACAGCCTCCTCCCTGGGGCTTTCTCTTTACACAAAGCATGGGTCATGCAGACCCCCCTTCCTCCGCCCTTGGGGCTGCCACCTTCTCAGGGCTTTAAGTTTTAAATAATGAGGGGCCACATAGAACTCCTGGAGCCCCGTGGAATGCCACCTCCCTGGGCCTTTTGTCAATATGAAAGGGGGAGCCTGCACGTTCTTCCTGGAGACCCAGGGACCACCTCTCCAGGGCTCTAATTTTAATTGATGTGGGGGGCCACACAGACCCCCCTGCAATCCCAGGGACCGCCACCTCTTTTTTGTTAAATGTATTGCGGGGGTCACATGGCCCCCCGCAGCCCTGGGGAAAATAGGAAGAACCTGCAACCAATAATTGCCCTGAGCACCCTCACGGCAGACTCCTGCTATGTCCCGGGTGCCCACCCCTGGGACATAGCTGTTTGTTGTGACTTGAAGGGAGCTATACCGCTCCCGCCAAGCCACTGCAAACTGTGATCCACTTCTAGCAAGCGAGAACAGAAAAAAATCCTCTTGCTTGCTGAAAGTGAGGCACAGAGAGGGAGCTACATGTTAGCAGTTGCCTCTCTGTCAAAACAGTGCTGGATCTTGCAGGAGGCGGGGAGCTGACAGGGACTGCAGGGACCTCGGGACTCCCCCCATGGTCACCAACATACGTAAGTGGGTGCCCTGTGTGGGAACAGGGCACCGAGAAGAGAGTCTGGAGGATTGGGTCACAGGGACCGAAATCAGCCCGGGAGGGGGCCCCGCAGACCCCTTTCCCTTATTTATTTATGTTTTAAATAAAATAAAAAGGCCTGGAGGGCCAACAATTCCTCCTGGTACTGCCAGTATGTCCCACACAGCGGAATTGCTGAGAGGTCTTCCGAGGCCATGCCCCTTTTCTCCCCCACTCTGCAAACTCGCCTCCTGTGCACTGCTGGTTAGGGAAGGAAGTCCCCTTGGATGCTGAGGGTCATTGGGGGCCAATAAGCCTTTGTGTTAACTCAAGTAAGTCCCACAGAGTGTGATTGCTGGGAGGACTTCGAAGGCTATGCATATATATATATTCACAGAAAAAACCATAGGTTATAGACCATATATAGTTAGGAATTAGCATTTACAAAACCTTGAAAATTCACTGAAAAAACCATAGGTTATAGACCATATATAGTTAGGAACTAGCATTTAGAAAACCTTATTTTACTCACACAAAACCATTGAAATTCCATATATAGTTAGTTGCACTAACTATATATCGCGCACCCGCAATCCACTGCTGATGATGTCACATATTACATCATTCATGACATGGTCAGTGACATCACTGATGACATCACTGATGACATCTCAAATGACATCACTGATGACATCACTGATGACGTCTCATTTGGCATCATTCTTGTGCTAATACGATAAACTTCTTCAGACTCTAATATAACCTTAGATACACTCAGTGTATACAGACACTCACACACTGCCACTCATCCATGGAGTTACTCACACACCCAGTCAGTCATGCAAAGAAACAATCTCACCTCCATTTCTTCAACTATACAGTTATACACACCTTACTTATTGAAACATATACTAACACATATTTACTCTCTTATACAATCCCTGATACAAGTTCACAATGATCGATACAACCACTCACTCAGTGGCTCTCATGCACAGTTATTTATATATGCCAACTCTCACATGTACTGTGTTTGACATATGTACTTACTATGACATGTAGCATTGAGATATCCATTCACTCATCAATACACTCATGCACACAGTCAACTGCCCATGTAGCTGTTTCCACATGCACTCTTGAACTCATACACCTAGTGAATAAACTGCTCACACATCTATGCACAGAGTCACACACCTTCCAGCCACCCCCACACAAACTCAATCTCCCATAGAAATACTTGGGCAACCAATTAATAACACATATAGCCTCTCGTATAGCTAATGATCAACACATGCAGCAGTTTACATCACAACAGACATAATGATGCACAAATTAAGACAGTTTAGTCACTAACCCGTGCATTCAGTAAGACGCATTTAATCACTCACTCATACAGTCAATCACGCACCTACTAAAACCTTCATTCAGACACTTATACATCCACTCATTCTTCAATATGTAAAACATATTTAAACTTTACAGAAACACATAATCACTGGATGTTGTCATCAGTGATGTCATCAGTGATGTCACTGACCATGTCATGAATGATGTAATATGTGACATCATCAGCAGTGGATTGCGGGTGCGCGATATATAGTTAGTGCAACTAACTATATATGGAATTTCAATGGTTTTGTGTGAGTAAAATAAGGTTTTCTAAATGCTAATTCCTAACTATATATGGTCTATAACCTATGGTTTTTTCAGTGAATTTTCAAGGTTTTGTAAATGCTAATTCCTAACTATATATGGTCTATAACCTATGGTTTTTTCTGTGAATTTCATTGTTTTTTTAACAGCTAATATCTGTAGCTGTAAAATGTATTCTTCTTTAAATCCAAAAATATATTTTATATGTTTATGAATAATTTTTTTTTTAAATATTTTTTTTTCTTCGTTCCCGCTTCGCGAATCGGGAAGCTTCCCGTTAGCTGACCTTGATGCCGCGAAATAGACCGCGAGCCGGTAAACGTTTCTTTACCGCAAGTGCCGCGTTAGAAAACAACATCGTGACGCCTCCCGTCCGCATGACGTTCCACGTTGTCGCGTGATACGTCATATGACGTGCTACGTTAGCGAACTGGTACGCGAAGCGAGTGCCAAAGCGCAGGTTTCTGGAAGCAAACCGGGAGGCCCTGCAAAGCGCTTAACGTAAACACAGCAAGTCATGTGACTTGGTAATAACACTTTTCATTGGTTCATTTCACTTTTGGTTTCCTAATGATGTAAGACTAGGTCATATAATCTAAAATGAACACTTTTGATTGGTTGAGAACTCTTGTTTTTCCCAAATGATGAAAATCCCTCCTTCTTTCCTCACTCTGACTTTCATCATTGTGAGAGAAAGACCCTTTGTGATCACTGAGCAATGGCTTCTTTAGTAGCTTCAGCTGGTGCTTCCCCACCACCTCCACCACATCCAAGGAAGAGTGGACCACCTGCTCAAGTTGTAATTCAACAAGAAGAAGAAGAAGAGGAACAGGAGGACGAGCACGAAGAGAGGCAGTTTTTGCCTGAGCAGCCCAAGACGTCTCACCGGAAAGAAAACTTCATTTGGCAATTTTTTAAAATTCCCAAAGGTCAGAAAAAAGTAAATGCAAGATACGTAACTTGCCTTATATGTCAAGATAGACTGTCCAGAGGGACCGACAAAAAATACAGTTTCGGAAACTACACAATGCATCGCCATATGACTAGGTGGCATCCTAACAACTACAGTGCTGCACAGTTTCGGAACGACCTAGATAATCTCCCTATTATGGCCAGAAGATCTGTTGTACCGGAATTAACGGGACCAGAGGGCAGGGAGATGGTGCCAAATATACAAATGAGATTTGGTGAAGTAAAACACACCTGCGTATTTTGCGATGGATTCATTTCCTACGGAGAAAGAAGCATCACTCTGATCAACAGAGCTATTGACTATCATATGCAAGTTTGTCCGAAACGCCCAAAATAATAAATACTTCTTTTTTTTGTTTTGTTGCTCCTGTTGAGCCCTTTACAATGAATCGTTTTCATTGCCCCCTCCAAGAAAAACCCCAAAAAATATAAAACTGTTCCGAAAAATTCAAAAACATTAAAAAAATGTTCAGAAAAATAAAAAAAAAAGTTCTTTTCAGAACTACCTCCCCGTTATTAAAAAATTGGTACAATATTTGGAACTGTGCCAACCTCTATTTCTCTTAGTTCGCTTCCTAGTTCGCTCGCTGGTACGCGAACTGGAAGCGAACCAAAAACAGTAAGTATAAGGGAAGGAAACACACACTTATGTTAAAAGAAAGACAGCTATAGGGGAGTAAACTAGAGATACTATTACCCATAATCCACTACTGATGATGTCACATATTACATCATTCATGACATGCTCAGTGACATCATCAGCAGAGGATTGCGGGTTTTTTGGCAACATGCCTTATCCACGGTTTAATAACGCTGCCTTTTGCTTTATATAAGTTTTCAAATTGTATGAAATATATACCAATAGGTCTTTATGAACCTTTAGGTAGTGCTTTTGTTCATGAGGTCTGGTCGCTTCCATACACATACAGATGTTTCAAAGATGATCAAGAAGTTTATCTGAATGGAGAGGAATGCACTGAGACGCCAGATCATTCACTAATGTGTAGGCACATACAGTTACACGATTCATGCAACAAACACCGACCAAATATGGCTTGCGTGTTGCAAGGCACGCCAGTTCCTGCTATCATCCCCACGTTCAAGTTGTTGGAAAATGGTAGTTATTTGATGCTCAATAATGAAGATTGTTCTGAGTTAATTAAAAGTATTCCTTTTATCGTAACAGTAAGTGAACGGGTTATTTGCTGCAGAAATGTTCTATTTCCTCCCACACATGAACATAGGGAGTTTTCAATCTGGCCACAAATACCAACCTTGGGACACGTTTCAACGGCATGACAAGAATAAGAGCTCTTTTGTCTCAGAGAGAGGTGGCCTTGAGTTCGGCCCGTGAAACTTTCGTACTTCACATAGCGAACACCCGTACACAGGTTTGCCTTTCAATTTCAGCAACATGTTTCCGACTATCTTTAACGCATCCTCCACAAAATCCCTGGCACACTTTTTTAAAGTTGTTACCAGTGGTCTCGTGACTTCATTTGAGAAAATCTTTGGAGTCATCCCTGCTCCCTTTCATTCCATTTTCTCCACTCTGGTTCGTGGATTGCATTTTTACTTGCATTACCAGCGGACGCTCTTGTGCTTTTTTACATTTTTAAATATGGATGTCCCTCCTATGCAACCTCCGACCCTGCAGCTGCTGACACTGTTCCGCAATCGCATGCTAGAATATTATGGCACAATGCCGTTGGCGATATTAAGCACGGCATATGGATTATCTTTTCGGTTCTCCTACTTCACCTGTGTCCAGCCTGTATTTCACTGCCTGACCTGTGATTTCGATTGGGCCATTGATTTGTGTCTCTGCGGACCGGTTTCTCCTGACGTCGACTTTAATCAGCTGATGACTCCTATCATTACTCACGAGTTGATTTGTCCTGGCGAAAGGATTATGGCTGTGGCATTGATGCATGGACTACTTGGTCCCTGGAATTTACTGGCGGCAGCACAGTCTTTCTTGGAACACAGCTTTCTTGAAAACCCACCGAGCTGTCCTCTGATGGTGATAGAGGATCCGGTGCTGGGAGAGCACGTATGTTCTTTTCCGCTTTTAAATTGGATGGCTGAACTGTTTTCGGATGAAGACGGTGACTTCCTGTTGGAGGCTGTTGCAGCTTATTTTGCATACACAGTTATGTCATAGACCTTTTTCATGTTTCATATGCTGAGTACTAGCATTTCATTGACAATTCATTGACTTAATTGTCAAGTTTTTATTATTTACCTTGCCTATTGGCTTAAGACTCGATAAAGTACTTGGCTGTTTTATTTTTCTTTAGCATTGAATTTTCCTAGTTTTTAATGCTTTACCTTGCGGACCGTCCACATATAAACTTGCAATCTGCTCTCATGAGATGGCACTTCTATTATCTTATTCAGTTCGTTTCCGGATCATGAGGAGGTGTCATCTAGGTCCTGGATATCTTTACACCGTGTTAAGTTAGCATGGGCTCATTACCGGTTTAAACGCCATTTTTCCTTTTTTGCAACTTCTGCACACGACATTTAGTTGTTGCTTTAGCTTTCCACCTAGTAGTTCATCGTGGTTTACATGAGAATAATATGTTATTGGTCTACTATCTGCTTTACTTGTTAAACTATATCTGTACAGCGAGTGCTAAAGTTTCAAGAACAACACGATACAGAATTGTTATGAGGTCTGATCTCCACGACTTCATACTCATAACATAAGTGCAACTTCTGCCAATTCTGGGCATGAGGCGGGTTTTATATTGCTTTGCCGAACACACATACACAACAGTTGATGCGGTTCACATGAAGAGAGAGCTGGTGTATGCTGATGTGATTCCTTCAAATCTAAGACACTAAAGTATGGGCACGCCCTAAACCAACACAAAGAGACCTTCTTAGCAAATAATATAATATGTGTATTAGGGAGGGTGAGATATAAGCAGCCGCGGGCCGTGGAGGGAGTTACGGTGAGGCAGGGAGGCGGGGAGGGGGAGAAGCAGGGTGGAGCCCTCTCTACCTTGCCCCTCCCCCTCCCCGCCTCCCTGCCCCACCGTAACTCCCTCCACGGCCCGCGGCTGCTTATAAGTGTTGCTAACTCTTATTCATTTACAGCATGTTAACATACTATCACCATTCACTTTTTATGTACTAGTAACTATGCTGGTAATTTTGCTACTGATAATATGTGTACTTGTATTCTCCACCCTGCTTCTCCCCCTCCCCGCCTCCCTGCCTCACCGTAACTCCCTCCACGGCCCGCGGCTGCTTATAAGTGTTGCTAACTCCTATTCATTTACAGCATGTTAACATACTATCACCATTCACTTTTTATGTACTAGTAACTATGCTGGTAATTTTGCTACTGATAATATGTGTACTTTTATTATCTAAGGTACTACGCCTGAGAAGACGGCATTAGTAAATAAACATTTCAAATACACATGTGTTCTTCTTAACTCCATGTTCTGGTTTCTAAGAAATATATAACGACCGACTGTTCATGAGTTCCACGTATCCTGAGGTACTATAAGTTCATATTCTGGATTGTCTAAACATTGAGAGTTTGTTATATCCAATGTGACACTGTACCTAGCTTGCTAAATAGTTTTTGATTACTAACGTGAGTTTTGGGACACCCTAATTCGCCGAGGTTCCAATCCTCTGTCCACAGTTCTGTGTGAGAACAGAAACCCTGCGACAGGGGCACCCCCGACCCTTGCTGGACCTTCATCACACTTGCGATACAACTCCAGCAATGCGCCACCTTTACGGCACAGATACATCACGCATCTGTGCTGTTTTTGCCCCGTGATGCGCCGCATTGTAAATGCAGCACACCATAGGTGACGGAACAGCGGCACAGAATGACTAACACATCCCTGGTGATGCGCCAGTCATCATAAATCTATCCCTATGCTTCTTATCTTGTTAGAGATGAACCGCCATATGTATCATCAAAGTTATTTGCATTTCCTAAATAGCGAACTTTAAGGAATAAATAGCGATTCTTTACCATTCCTAGTTTGCGATGAGCTATTTGCTAATTAGCCGAATGTAGCCCAATGAAGCCCAATGTAGCCCAATGTAGCCCAAAGATGGCCGCCAGACACACAAAAAAACAAATGTAGCCCAAATATCAGCCAGATGTAGCCCAACTATAGCCCAGTGACAGAATGACCAATCAGCTTCGCAAACCTCCGTTACGCGAAGCGGAGCGCTGTTACAGATATATATCTTTTTTTGAACGTTAATTTCTCAAAATCCACTGGAGCACATATATTGAGACCTAGCAAAGGCACATCGGGCTACCAGTCCCTAATATTTTGCCAAGTTTCGTGCAAATCCATTCAGCCGTTCAATTATTATTTTTATTATTTTTTTTTGCCCCGCGGGGCCCTTTTAAAACCTCCACATCAAACCTAGGGGGTCAGCGAGGATCTACTATGCCCCCTTATAGTTATTTCCCCCTTTGTTTTGACCTCCTCTTGTCTCTCGATCCTACCGAGAGACAAGATGGCGGCCGCTACGGACTGTTTGGAATGTTGACAGACGCCGGAGAACCAATCAGCTTCGCTTCACAAAGCTCCGTTGCGCGAAAAGTCCGCGAACCAGAGCGCTAACCGGTCCGCTGTTACAGATATATATCTTTTTTAAAACGTTAATTTCTCAAAATCCACTGGAGCACATATATTGAGACCTACAAAAGGCACATCGGGCTACCAGTCCCTACAATTTTGCCAAGTTTCGTGCAAATCCATTCAGCCGTTCGGGCTAAAAGTGAGGCCAACCGCCCTATGGAAAACTCAATGTTAAAAACACGTTTTGGGACCCCCCTTTTTTCTCGGCCCCCACTGGACGAACCCCCCCCAAATTTTCAAGGGCTGCTCAGAAACAAAATGTGCCATTTTCCTGAAAATTTCAGCCAATTCCGTCCACAAACGCCAAAGTTATTAGACATAGAATTTTCAAAAAACCCATAGAGAAAAAATCCTAACTATATATACCTACTGGCGACCGCCAGTAGGTAATATATATATATATATATATATATATATATATATATATATATATATATATATATATATATATATATATATATATTTATTGCCAGTAGGTATATATAGTTAGGATTTTTTCTCTATGGGTTTTTTGAAAATTCTATGTCTAATAACTTTGGCGTTTGTGGACGGAATTGGCTGAAATTTTCAGGAAAATGGCACATTTTGTTTCTGAGCAGCCCTTGAAAATTTGGGGGGGGTTCGTCAAGGGGGGGCTGAGAAAAAAGGGGGGTCCCAAAACGTGTTTTTAACATTGAGTTTTCCATAGGGCGGTTGGCCTCACTTTTAGCCCGAACGGCTGAATGGATTTGCACGAAACTTGGCAAAATTGTAGGGACTGGTAGCCCGATGTGCCTTTTGTAGGTCTCAATATATGTGCTCCAGTGGATTTTGAGAAATTAACGTTTAAAAAAAGATATATATCTGTAACAGCGGACTGGGCAGCGGCCCAGGACGCGTACTTTTCGCGCAACGGAGCTTTGTGATGCGAAGCTGATTGGTTCTCCGGCGTCTGTCAACATTCCAAAAAGTCCGTAGCGGCCGCCATCTTGTCTCTCGGTAGGATCGAGAGACAAGAGGAGGTCAAAACAAAGGGGGAAATAACTATAAGGGGGCATAGTAGATCCTCGCTGACCCCCTAGGTTTGATGTGGAGGTTTTAAAAGGGCCCCGCGGGGCAAAAAAAAATAATAATAATAATAATCGAACGGCTGAATGGATTTGCACGAAACTTGGCAAAATATTAGGGACTGGTAGCCCGATGTGCCTTTGCTAGGTCTCAATATATGTGCTCCAGTGGATTTTGAGAAATTAACGTTCAAAAAAAGATATATATCTGTAACAGCGCTCCGCTTCGCGTAACGGAGGTTTGCGAAGCTGATTGGTCATTCTGTCACTGGGCTATAGTTGGGCTACATCTGGCTGATATTTGGGCTACATTTGTTTTTTTGTGTGTCTGGCGGCCATCTTTGGGCTACATTGGGCTACATTGGGCTTCATTGGGCTACATTGGGCTACATTTGGGCTCCAACATATATATAGGCCAATGTAGCCCAATATATATTTTTCAAAGTTAATTTTCGTAAAAACCACTGGAGCATATGTCTTGAGACATAGCAAAGGCACATCGGGCTACCAGTCCCTACAATTTTGCCAAGTTTCGTGGAAATCCATTCAGCCGTTCGAGCTAAAAGTGAGTCCAACCGCCCTATGGAAATGAAGGAAATGAATGGGTAATTTGTAATTAGCAAATAGCTCATCGCAAACTAGGAATGGTAAAGAATCGCTATTTATTCCTTAAAGTTCGCTATTTAGGAAATGCAAAAAACTTTGATGATACATATGGCGGTTCATCTCTAACAAGATAAGAAGCATAGGGATACATTTATGATGACTGGCGCATCACCAGGGATGTGTTAGTCATTCTGTGCCGCTGTTCCGTCACCTATGGTGTGCTGCATTTACAATGCGGCGCATCATGGGGCAAAAACAGCACAGATGCGTGATGTATCTGTGCCGTAAAGGTGGCGCATTGCTGGAGTTGTATCGCAAGTGTGATGAAGCTCCAGCAAGGGTCGGGGGTGCCCCTGTCGCAGGGTTTCTGTTCTCACACAGAACTGTGGACAGAGGATTGGAACCTCGGCGAATTAGGGTGTCCCAAAACTCACGTTAGTAATCAAAAACTCCTTAGCAAGCTAGGTACAGTGTCACATTGGATATAACAAACTCTCAATGTTTAGACAATCCAGAATATGAACTTATAGTACCTCAGGATACGTGGAACTCATGAGCAGTCGGTCGTTATATATTTCTTAGAAACCAGAACATGGAGTTAAGAAGAACACATGTGTATTTGAAATGTTTATTTACTAATGCCGTCTTCTCAGGCGTAGTATCTTAGATAATAGAAGTACACATATTATCAGTAGCAAAATTACCAGCATAGTTACTAGTACATAAAAAGCGAATGGTGATAGTATGTTAACATGCTGTAAATGAATAAGAGTTAGCAACACTTATAAGCAGCCGCGGGCCGTGGAGGGAGTTACGGTGGGGCAGGGAGGCGGGGAGGGGGAGGGGCAAGGTAGAGAGGGCTCCACCCTGCTTCTCCCCCTCCCCGCCTCCCTGCCTCACCGTAACTCCCTCCACGGCCCGCGGCTGCTTATATCTCACCCTCCCTAATACACATATTATATTATTTGCTAAGAAGGTCTCTTTGTGTTGGTTTAGGGCGTGCCCATACTTTAGTGTCTTAGATTTGAAGGAATCACATCAGCATACACCAGCTCTCTCTTCATGTGAACCGCATCAACTGTTGTGTATGTGTGTTCGGCAAAGCAATATAAAACCCGCCTCATGCCCAGAATTGGCAGAAGTTGCACTTATGTTATGAGTATGAAGTCGTGGAGATCAGACCTCATAACAATTCTGTATCGTGTTGTTCTTGAAACTTTAGCACTCGCTGTACAGATATAGTTTAACAAGCAAAGCAGATAGTAGAGCAATAACATATTATTCTCATGTAAACCACGATGAACTACTAGGTGGAAAGCTAAAGCAACAACTAAGTGTCGTGTGCAGAAGTTGCAAAAAAGGAAAAATGGCGTTTAAACCGGTAATGAGCCCATGCTAACTTAACACGGTGTAAAGATATCCAGGACCTAGATGACACCTCCCCATGATCCGGAAACGAAGTGAATAAGATAATAGAAGTGCCATCTCATGAGAGCAGATTGCAAGTTTATATGTGGACGGTCCGCAAGGTAAAGCATTAAAAACTAGGAAAATTTAATGCTAAAGAAAAATAAAACAGCCAAGTACTTTATCGAGTCTTAAGCCAATAGGCAAGGTAAATAATAAAAACTTGACAAATAAGTCAATGAATTGTCAATGAAATGCTAGTACTCAGCATATCAAACATGAAAAAGGTCTATGACATAACTGTGTATGCAAAATAAGCTGCAACAGCCTCCAATAGGAAGTCACCGTCTTCATCCGAAAACAGTTCAGCCATCCAATTTAAAAGCGGAAAAGAACATACGTGCTCTCCTAGCACCGGATCCTCTATCACCATCAGAGGACAGCTCGGTGGGTTTTCAAGAAAGCTCTGTTCCAAGAAAGACTGTGCTGCCGCCAGTAAATTCCAGGGACCAAGTAGTCCATGCATCAATGCCACAGCCATAATCCTTTCGCCAGGACAAACCAACTCGTGAGTAATGATAGGAGTCATCAGCTGATTAAAGTCGACGTCAGGAGAAACCGGTCCGCAGAGACACAAATCAATGGCCCAATCGAAATCACAGGTCAGGCAGTGAAATACAGGCTGGACACAGGTGAAGTAGGAGAATCGAAAAGATAATCCATATGCCGTGCTTAATATCGCCAACGGCATTGTGCCATAATATTCTAGCATGCGATTGCGGAACAGTGTCAGCAGCTGCAGGGTGGGAGGTTGCATAGGAGGGACATCCATATTTAAAAATGTAAAAAAGCACAAGAGCGTCCGCTGGTAATGCAATTAAAAATGCCAATCCACGAACCAGAGTGGAGAAAATAGAATGAAAGGAAGCAGGGATGACTCCAAAGATTTTCTCAAATGAAGTCACGAGACCACTGGTAACAACTTTAAAAAAGTGCGCCAGGGCCTTTGTGGAGGATGCGTTAAAGATAGTCGGAACCATCTTGCTGAAATTGAAAGGCAAATCTGAATTGAAAAGGGTCTGCACCTCTGTACGGGTGTTCGCTATGTGAAGCACGAAAGTTTCACGGGCCGAACTCAAGGCCACCTCTCTCTGAGACAAAAGAGCTCTTATTCTTGCCATGCCGTTGAAATCTGTCCCAAGGTTGGTATTTGTGGCCAGATTGAAAACTCCCTATGTTCATGTGTGGGAGGAAATAGAACATTTCTGCAGCAAATAACCCGTTCACTTACTGTTACGATAAAAGGAATACTTTTAATTAACTCAGAACAATCTTCATTATTGAGCATCAAATAACTACCATTTTCCAACAACTTGAACGTGGGGATGATAGCAGGAACTGGCGTGCCTTGCAACACGCAAGCCATATTTGGTCGGTGTTTGTTGCATGAACCGTGTAACTGTATGTGCCTACACATTAGTGAATGATCTGGCGTCTCAGTGCATTCCTCTCCATTCAGATAAACTTCTTGATCATCTTTGAAACATCTGTATGTGTATGGAAGCGACCAGACCTCATGAAGAAAAGCACTACCTAAAGGTTCATAACGACCTATTGGTATATATTTCATACAATTTGAAAACTTATATAAAGCAAAAGGCAGCGTTATTAAACCGTGGATAAGGCACGTTGCCAAAAAACCCGCAATCCTCTGCTGATGATGTCACTGAGCATGTCATGAAAGATGTAATATGTGACATCATCAGCAGTGGATTACGGGTAATAGTATCTCTAGTTTACTCCCCTATAGCTGTCTTTCTTTTAACATAAGTGTCTGTTTCCTTCCCTTATACTTACTGTTTTTGGTTCGCTTCCGGTTCGCGTACCGGCGAGCGAACTGGGAAGCGAACTAAGAGAAATAGAGGTTGGCACAGTTCCAAATATTGTACCAATTTTTTAATAACGGGGAGGTAGTTCTGAAAAGAACTTTTTTTTTATTGTTTTTGTTTTATATTTTTTTTATTATTTTTCGGAACATTTTTTTACTTTTTTTGAATTTTTCTGAACAGTTTTATATTTTTTGGGGTTTTTCTTGGAGGGGGCAATGAAAACGATTCATTGTAAAGGGCTCAACAGGAGCAACAAAACAAAAAAAGAAGTATTTATTATTTTGGGCGTTTCGTACAAACTTGCATATGATAGTCAATAGCTCTGTTGATCAGAGTGATGCTTCTTTCTCCGTAGCAAATGAATCCATCGCAATATACGCAGATGTGTTTTACTTCACCAAATCTCATTTGTATATTTGGCACCATCTCCCTGCCCTCTGGTCCCGTTACTTCCGGTACAACAGATCTTCTGGCCATAATAGGGAGATTATCTAGGTCGTTCCGAAACTGTGCAGCACTGTAGTTGTTAGGATGCCACCTAGTCATATGGCGATGCATTGTGTAGTTTCCGAAACTGTATTTTTTCTCGGTTCCTCTGGACAGTCTATCTTGACATATAAGGCAAGTTACGTATCTTGCATTTACTTTTTTCTGACCTTTGGGAATTTTAAAAAATTGCCAAATGAAGTTTTCTTTCCGGTGAGACGTCCTGGGCTGCTCAGGCAAAAACTGCCTCTCTTCGTGCTCGTCGTTCTGTTCCTCTTCTTCCTCTTCTTGTTGAAGTATAACTTGAGCAGGTGGTCCACTCTTCCTTGGAGGTGGTGGAGGTGGTGGGGAAGCACCAGCTGAAGCTACTAAAGAAGCCATTGCTCAGTGATCACAAAGGGTCTTTCTCTCACAATGATGAAAGTCAGAGTGAGGAAAGAAGGAGGGATTTTCATCATTTGGGAAAAACAAGAGTTCTCAACCAATCAAAAGTGTTCATTTTAGATTATATGACCTAGTCTTACATCATTAGGAAACCAAAAGTGAAATGAACCAATGAAAAGTGTTATTACCAAGTCACATGACTTGCTGTGTTTACGTTAAGCGCTTTGCAGGGCCTCCCGGTTTGCTTCCAGAAACCTGCGCTTTGCGACTCGCTTCGCGTACCAGTTCGCTAACGTAGCACGTCATATGACGTATCACGCGACAACGTGAAACGTCATGCGGACGGGAGGCGTCACGATGTTGTTTTCTAACGCGGCACTTGCGGTAAAGAAACGTTTACCGACTCGCGGTCTATTTCGCGGCATCAAGGTCAGCTAACGGGAAGCTTCCCGATTCGCGAAGCGGGAACGAAGAAAAAAAAATATTTTTAAAAAAAATTATTCATAAACATATAAAATATATTTTTGGATTTAAAGAAGAATACATTTTACAGCTACAGATATTAGCTGTTAAAAAACCAATGAAATTCACAGAAAAAACCATAGGTTATAGACCATATATAGTTAGGAATTAGCATTTACAAAACCTTGAAAATTCACTGAAAAAACCATAGGTTATAGACCATATATAGTTAGGAATTAGCATTTACAAAACCTTGAAAATTCACTGAAAAAACCATAGGTTATAGACCATATATCGTTAGGAATTAGCATTTAAAAAACCTTATTTTACTCACACAAAACCATTGAAATTCCATATATAGTTAGTTGCACTAACTATATATCGCGCACCCGCAATCCACTGCTGATGATGTCACATATTACATCATTCATGACATGGTCAGTGACATCACTGATGACATCACTGATGACATCTCAAATGACATCACTGATGACATCACTGATGACATCTCATTTGACATCAATGACCACATCACTGATGATATCATTCATGTGACAATACAATGCATCTCCTCACATTTTAATATAACCTCTGTTTCACCCAGTGTTAAATACAGAATATAATTTTTGAAACCATTGACACACCAATACTAGTTACTACATACGCACTCACTGATTCCTACGTCTACACACACCTTCACTCATTCACCCATACAATCATTCATACATACAATCACTCATCTTTACAACACTATCATATGCACTCATACACCTATACAGACACAGTCTGCCACTCATCCATGGAGTTACTCACACACCTAGTCAGTCCTGTAAAGAATCAATGACACTTCCATTTTCTTGTCTATACAGTTAAACATAGAGCACCTTACATTTTCAAACATATACTAACACATACTTACCTTGTTATACAATCATTGATACAAGTACACATTGATCTGCACAGAGTCACACACCTCCCAGCCAGCCACACACACACTCAGTCTCCCATACAAATACTTGGACAATCAATCAGTAACCCATATAGTTAATCATATAGCTACTGATCAACACATGCAGCAGTTTACAGAACAACAGACATAATGATGCACAAATTAAGACACTTTAGTCACTAACCCATGCACTCAGTGAGACATATTTAATCACTCACTCATACATTCAGTCATGCACCTACTAAATCCTTTGTCCAGACAATTATACTTCCACTCATTCTTCAATATGTAAGACACATTTTAACTTTACAGAAACATACAGTCACTGGATGTTGTCATCAGTGATGTCATCAGTGATGTCATTTGAGATGTCATCAGTGATGTCATCAGTGATGTCACTGACCATGTCATGAATGATGTAATATGTGACATCATCAGCAGTGGATTGCGGGTGCGCGATATATAGTTAGTGCAACTAACTATATATGGAATTTCAATGGTTTTGTGTGAGTAAAATAAGGTTTTTTAAATGCTAATTCCTAACGATATATGGTCTATAACCTATGGTTTTTTCAGTGAATTTTCAAGGTTTTGTAAATGCTAATTCCTAACTATATATGGTCTATAACCTATGGTTTTTTCAGTGAATATATATATATATATATATATATATATATATATATATATATATATATATATATATATATCGAGTGACTTTACATTGATGCTGAATGACTCTGCCGTAAATGGAATTGTATCCTGTGAAGGCACGTTATTGGCATGTTGGTTTATATAACCAAAAAAGAATGAGTAACTAATTGAAAGGCATTAAAGGATTTTGGACATTTTACACAGACAATCGCAAAGGATTATGGTTGTTGGGGTCTCTGAAAAACCAGCTTAACATGCGAAGTGAATAAAGTGAAAAAACTGTTGAGAGTGCAGAAATATTTTGTCAATGGATTAACAACTACATAAAATATTGAAACGTTGACACTTCACGCTGAAATTCATATGTAATATTTTAACAATTGATCCACTACCACTCTAACAGTGACGTGGAATGCTGGAACATCAAAGTCCTACTTCAATGTTTGGTTAAGTTATGTTTAAAAATAGCAAACAGATGTTAATACTTACTAGCTGTATGTGGTTATGACTCGCAAGAGTCAAAATGTGTTATGCCAGGAGATTTGCCTACATAAAGGATTATCACTTATGCATGTTTGGATATGCCTGTTTGCACGGACAGAGGGGTGCATGTTTTAGTTTTGGAATATATGGGTGTTACGCGCCCTACATGACTCAACCTGAGAGGCTGGGTGTCCCTAACATTGCTGCCTTTTGGATATAAATGTATATATTTTACCAAGTGGTGATCACCAGTAAGTAGTACCTAGTTTCCATAACACATGCATTTTTTGTTTTGCTAATAACTTTGGTTCCATTTGACGAATCTTTATGAAATGTTCAAAACTATTTTTCCACTCACATCAGCTGCTCTCTGGTAAGTTTTGGGGGGTGTCTAGCATGGGCCAAGAAACAGGGAGTTCCCACAACGCTCTTTTCCACTATGCAATTTAACATAGGGATTTTAGACACGACTACAGCCCGACCGCTGAACGGATCCCTGCCAAATTTAGCAAAAAACTAGACCTAAGTCCAGAAGGATCTTTTGCTAATTTGATATATCTGTTCAGTAGTTATGGAGTTATTAAAGAAAAAAGATGTATCTATATCTAGGGAGACATGGGATCCGCAGATCGGGAAGATCTTGTGCTGCGATTTGATTGGTTGCCACCACTTCAACCCGGAAGTGGTGGCACCCATCGTGGGACTCGACCCGAGCTAAAAAAAAATCCATTCAGCAGGGTAGCAATACCCCGCCACCCTAGGCCTGGGGGCGGGGTCCCATAGGGACCAACCTAATGCCAAAAATTATTTTCTTTTTGATTTTGCTGCAAATTCACGGAGGACCCGGGATTTTTTTTTTTAAAAAGCTTGGGCTCCCGTGCTTGTTTTTTTTTATATGCTCCGGGTGGGCCACGTCCCGGGGAGATTAATTGAGTAGTCTATATATTTTGGGGGAGAGGGTTTGTGTGGCCCCCCTTCCCCATCCCCCAGGGCCTGGCCTTTAAAATAAACTGGGAGAGGGGCACGCAGGCATTTTGGTCCCGGGGCCCTCAGGCCCCAGCCGTTGTTGAAAAGGGAGAGGTGAGCATGCAGCCCTCCTCCCACAATATTTATGGAGGAGGGGGGCATGCAGCCCCCTCCCTGGGCTGAGTTTGGCCCCGGGGACCCCATCACCTGTAGCTTGATCATATTAGTAAAGGGGAGGGGTGCCGGAGGGGGGCTGCAGGCCCTTTCTTAATTTAAAAAGGTGCTGGGCCAGTGATGGGATATCGGGCCGAAAACAGACCAGAGAGGTGGGTTGTGTGCCTCTCCCCCCCTTTAGAGTACGGAGGGGGCCCAGGAGATGGGGTACCAGAGACCAAAATCAGGCAAAGGTGGGGGGCTGCGTGCACCCCTCCTCGATAAATATTGTGGTGGGCCACCAGGGATGGGGTCTCTAAGGGCAAAACCAGCCCAGGCAGGGGTCCAGGTAACCTTCTACACCGCTAAGATGGGATGGGGTCCCTAGGGCAAAAATCAGCCCAAGGAGAGGGACATGTGCTACCCCTACCTCAAAAAATGTGTCGGGGGGGGCGTGGCCAAGATGGCGACGGAGTGAGACGTCTTCCAGAGTCCCTCCGGCGCCGAACTCAACTTAGCGTTGTATAGCACCTGGAGCTGCGCGCTATCGGCGCCCCCACTGCCTGCTGTGACCCCCAAGGCGGGGGGGCTAGGTCCGGTGCCGCGTACTCGTCTGACGGGGGCTCACAGGAGGACTGCGACGCAACAGCGGTCTGCGGCCCTGCGATCCCCGGCCTCGAGTGGAGAGAGGGGCCGGGCTTCCTGCGCCACGGAGGAAGAGAGCGGACGCTAGCGGTGAGCCGCACACAGGAGTGACTTCGACGCCCTCGACTCGCCCCTGCCGGGGGTGTAGCATCGGGCTCCGAGGAGGGGCAGCCTCACCTAGAGACTCCAGTGTGGCCGGTAGGAGGTTGCCGAGTGCGGAGGCCGGCGGGGGTCTGCGGAAACCGAGGCTGCTCTGCCTCCCCCCCCCCCCCGGTCCCTGATCTGACTTAACGGAAGGGGCTGCCTTGCCGTGGGATTCCCCCCGCGATACTGTCCGCGTGGGGAGTGCGCCCGGCGGTGCTTCTACGGCATTTGGTTTGTGCCTCGCCGAGGTGCTACGTCACTGCAAAGCGCCGCCATTTGCAAATCTGGACTACGTGCGCCTGTAGCCCTGGAGGTACGGAGAGGGGCTCTGCCTGGAGTTGCTCGGCAGCGGGTACCAGACGGACCATCTGGGACCCGGCTTGAGAAAGGACCTGATTAGCGCATGGCTACGGGACGGCGCCCACACAAGTGAAGCTACTGCCTGCAACGGCGCGCATCCTGGCAGAGATCGATTGAGGTGAGGAGTGAGCCCTAATCTCTGGAGGGTCTGGCTGGCGGGGAGCCCTGCGGAAACCGTCGCATTGGCTGTGCCAGTATTGGTGGAAGGGAACTGCAAAAGCACCCGGCCTGAAGAAGTGGTGACTCGTGGCCTACGCCACGTGGTGCTCGACGATCCTCGAGACGCTTGTGGCTGGCGGCGACGCCTGAGGCGGACTTGGGAAGGAGCAGGGCGCGCCTATTGGGCACGGACATGGGAGCCCCGCAGCCGCGGTAGTGTTCCGTCTGGTCCCTGGATCGGCCCGGCGGTTCTGGCAAGGAGCTGACACTATCTACGGGGGGCTTGCGACGTGTCCCCGCAGCGAGTCGGGGCCCTCCGCCGCCGCTGCTGGGTGAGAGATTCCCCGATGCCACGATGTCCGCGGCGCAGCGTAAAGGGAAACCTGGCAAGGAAGCACCACAGAAAGGGACCCAACAGCCAGCGTCTCCTGGTCCCAGCGCGTTTCCCGGACCGACCGACGATGAGGCTCCCGCCACCAAGGCCTTTATGAAGGAACTCTTTGCCGCCATGAAGGAAGACATCTCAGAGCTCCGCTCTCAACTAGCCTCGGACCTCCGCGAGGTGCGAAAGGATGTGGACGGCATTGGAGAACGAGTGGCTACCCTGGAGGATCACGACCTCAGTATGGCGAACGACGGCATCAACTACAACAAGACGTAATTAGGCTCACAAAGCAGAACCTGGATCTTCAGGCGCACGCGGAGGACTTGGAGAATCGTTCCCGCCGGAACAACATCCGCATCCGAGCAGTGCCATGGGACGGAGAAGCTGGTGACCTGCGGGGGTATGTGGAGGCGCTCTTCCTACAGGTTCTTGACGATGAGGGAGTGAGTGCCATCAGGATGGACAGGGTCCACAGGGTTGGCTTACCCAGACGCGGAGGGGGGCCTCCCCCCGATATTTTGGTGTGCGTCCGCGACTTTCAACTGAAGGAGCGCATTCTCCGGAAGGCTCGGGAGCTCCCTTCTTTACAATTCCGTGACCATCGACCCCAACTGTTCCAGGACTTGGCGGCTTCAACTCTCCAGAAGCGACGAGAGTTCCGTCCTATAACCTCCTATCTCAAGGAACATTCTATATCTTATTCCTGGGGCCACCCCTTTTCGCCTCATCTTCAGATGGCAGAACAGACTGGTGCAGGTCCGGTCTCTTCAGGCGGCCAGGGACATCTTAGGCCTTGACGATGCTTCCCCTGCCTCTGAGGACGGGGGCTCCCCTTCGAGGCAGAGGCGCCGGTCGCCATCTTGGCAGAGAGTGGGCCGAGACAGGAACTCGAGACGGCCTGATCGCACGACCAGCTTCCAGGAACGGGGTGCGGCGGTTGCCTCCGTCGCATCTGTGACGGTGCCATCGACGCAGGGTAGCTCTGGGGCGGCTTGAGCCTCACAGCGCAGCCTTATGGTGCCGGAGGGGCCCTTCGCCTTCAGGTACTGTGGGTAACTTGTACTTTTGGGAAGACACCACAGTCCGGCCCTCGGAGGGCACACACACTGGTGCCCCTTCCCCTACCGTGGGGGGCGTCTACATTGCCCTCGCGTGGGAGCTATTGTTACTTGTTTGTATCCTTACCTAGCTATGCAGGTTTTGGGTGGGGGGGAATCCGGGATGGTATGTTGAGGGAGTGGGGAGGGGGGGCTGTGGGGGTGTTGGGGGGGGGGGTGGCGTTGGGGGGTGGTGGTGACCGGAATGCGTGGTTTGGTATGACTGTTGCTTTTGGTTTGATGCTCCTTTTGGGGATTGTCGGCGCGCGACTTGGTTGTGGTGCCATCTCTGCTCCTTGTTCAGGTGCTGTAGGGCAGTTGCAGCTGTGGGTGGGACCTCTGGTACAGCCTGAGGATGGGCTCTGGATGTTGCTCAGGGAGGTGGGATGGCAGCCTAACGAGAGGAGTGGTGGGGATGGAATGCGGGGGGAGGGTCAAGCGTGGGAGAGGGGAGACGTGTTGGGTTTCGTCAACAAGGAGATAGCTGTTCGACTGGATTCACTGCTTTACGATGCCGGTTACTATTGGAACTTGGAATGTGAAAGGTCTGAACTCCCCGCAGAAGCGCCAGAAAATTTGGAAATACTTGATTGATCATCAACTAGATGTGGTGGGCCTCCAAGAGACTCACTTGGCGCGCAGAGATGAGCTACGCCTTAAGCACAGGCATTTCCCCCTTATTTACAGATCTTCGGCCTCCTCTAAACACAGGGGGGTGCCCTTCTGTTTCGTGCGTCCCTCCACTTCCAGCCCATGGGGGTGAGCTGCGATAGGGAAGGCCGCTGGCTGATGGTCAAGGGGTTACTGCATGGTAGGCTCTGCACTTTTGTGGTAGTGTATGTCCCCAATGCGGGTCAAAATAGCTTTCTCCGAGATTTGCTGCGTAGGGTGGGGGACTTTGTGGAGGGGCACTTGTTTTTGCTTGGTGACTTTAATATGGTGTGGGACAGGGGCCTGGATAGCTCTGGCGCTCAGAGATCAGACGCCGGCCTGTTTTCTGCTGAGACAAAGCGACTGGTGGATGAACTGGGCTTGATTGATGGCTGGCGCTCTCTGCATCCCCAATCTCAGGATTACACCTTCTTCTCTCATGTCCACCATTCCTATTCCCGCCTCGACCATGTCTTTTTGAGCCAGGCGCTAAGGGGAGATGTCCGCGACTCCAGCATTTTTCCATTGTCTGTGTCTGATCATAGCTTGCTGGTCCTTGGGATACACTGGACGGCCAAAGGTGACAACCTTCGCAAGTGGTACTTTCAGGCTGCGCTGATTCGGGACGACACCTCCTGCAGAGAACTACGGAAGGCCATTCGAGACTTCTTGTCACTTAACCCCGTCTCGGACACGTCTATCTTCAACACTTGGGATGCTTGCAAGGCCTCGCTACGGGGCACTTGCCTGGCCCTCAATGCTCGCCTTAATAAGCTTAGGAGGGAAGAGCGGGAAGGGCTGGAGGCAGAAGTCACCACTTTGGAACGGGTGCACAAACTTCGCCCGTCTCGACTGACCCTTCGCCCCTTGACAGCGGTTGGGGGAAACTAAGGGCTCACTACAATAATCGGGTGGAATTCACCCTCCTGAGGCTCCGGCCTCTCTCGTATGCTCAGGGAAACAAGGTGGGCCGACATTTGGCACGTCAACTTCAGGATAAGAGGGAGAGGGAATACATTGGAGGCATCCGGGGCCCGGCTGGTGACCTGCACCACCGAGATGAGGACAAGGCGGCCCTCTTTGGCCGCTTTTATGCCGATCTCTACGCGGGGGATGCCCTCGATTCTGAGGATCAGGCAGGTTATCTGGCAGAGCTCCCCATCCCCCAGGTCTCTGCAGAACAGAACGATTTCTTGGCCGCCCCCATCTCGAGAACGGAGGTGCTGGACGCCATCAAAGCTCTGAAACCCCAGAAAGCGCCAGGTCCCGATGGCTACACCGCCCTTTTCTACCAGACCTTCGCATCGGAGGTGTGCGACTACCTGGTCTCCCTCTTTAATGAAATGGCGTCGACCGGGAGGACTTCGGGAACTATGGCGGAGGCGGATATCTTTGTTATCCCTAAGATTGGGAAAGACCCGTCCAACTGCTCGTCATATCGACCGATAACCGACCGATAGCCCTTCTTAATATTGATGCTAAGCTATATTCCTCTATCCTTGCACATAGGCTCCAGGACTTAATGCCGGTCCTTATCCATCCAGACCAATTCGGCTTTATCAAGGGCCGACAGACCCTTGATAATATGAGACGTGTGGTCCACCTTATAGAAAAAGCCAATAGGTTCCATATTCAAGCAGTGTTGGTCGGTCTTGACGCCGAGAAGGCCTTCGACCGCGTGGACTGGGGGTTTCTATTTCGCATCCTGACCGCCTTTGGCTTTTCAGATAAATTTATAACTATGATATGGGCAAATTACAGCGACCCCCGCTCTAGAGTGATGGTCAATGGACGCCTATCCACCTTCTTTTCGCACACTCGGGGTACACGACAGGGCTGTCCCCTTTCCCCCTTACTCTTCGCGCTGAGCATTGAGCCGTTGGCGCTAGCAGTGAGGGAACATGAGGGGATCCAAGGTCTCCCCTTTACCGGTGAGCAACACATAATCTCCCTGTTTGCGGATGACGTTTTGCTGTCCGTGGGGGACCCGGAGCACCCGGAACAGAAACGCCGACTCGAAAGAGTCATCGCCGTATCATCCCCGCACCCCGGGGACCTACTGACCTTTAAGGCTATACTTGCCTTAAACTTAGAAGGCATGGAACAAGAGACCAATACTTACATTCCTACCTCACGAAGCAGTGTCATTATCCAGTTCTTCAACCAAGGTTCTCCATATCAACTCTGGATAAACATCGGTCCATTCATGTGGAATCCGTGTCTGATTTTCGTCAATACCCGGTCTTGAGCGGAGCCGGGTCGGAATTATCACCGGCACCGCGACCTTTGGTTTAATACCCTCTCTCCTACAGCCCTGATGAGTCGCGGAAACAGTGTGGTTTCTTGCGACGAAACACGTGTCGGCTGGCTTGTGTTGGAACAATAAAAGAAGAAACGATTATTTTGTGGACAACTTCTTCGCCCTTGAACTTTTGAACTTTATGTCCATTGGGACATCGTTTTAACTTTAATTCTCCTACAAGTGTGCTGCAGTTTTTTGTTTCTTTACTTGGTGTGTCCTCAAAAACACATCGTGAGGGGTTACAGGGCTTTGCCTCTCTTCTGCATGCACCTTTTGCATTATAGCTTCCAATTGTGCGTCAACCCAGTAGTGCGCCCAGAATTTCCCTCACATCTAAAATCCTGTTTTTGATAATTACACTCACTCCCGCATGTCCAAGCGGTCCTCTGTCGCTTCGAGGGGGTGGCCGGTTTCAAAGTCAACTTTGATAAATCGTATTTCCTCAATCTCACACTCCCTGCGGCAGAGGTGGAGCGGGTACGACCGCTGACCCCTCTGTCTTGGGCGACCACCTCTCTCCTTTACTTGTGAGTTCGGCTGACGCCTTCCATAGGGGGGTTGTTCTCTGCGAATTACCCTCCACTGCTGGCTTCGGTGCGAGCAGACTTAAACCGTTGGAAGCTGAAGTACATCTCATGGCTGGGTAGAATCCACGCTCTGAAGATGGTCCTCCTCCCCAAATTTCTGTACCTCTTCCAGGCCCGTCCCATCCCGATAGATCTGGACTTCTTCCGGCGCCTTAAGACCTTGATGCTGCGCTTCACCTGGCAGGGGGGTCGGGCGCGTTTTCTCCTTTGCTACTCTGCGGCGTCCGCGGAAGGAGGGGGGGGGGGGGTTTCCCCGATATGCACCTCTATCACAAGGCTGCGCAATTGCGAGTGTTGGTGGAATGGTCCCAACAACTCTCAGAAAAACACTGGCTGCACATGGACAGGAGTGTCACAGGGAGGTCCATCTGGGACCTGGCTTGGAAGCCTAAGGTGGACAGACCCAGGAACGCTTACATCAGTACGCCCACGAGCACGGTACTGAAAGTATGGGACACAGTCTCTGGCGATGATCGCTGGACTACGTTTCCCTCCACATTTACACCGATACACTTTAATCCGGCTTTCCCGCCGGTGCTGCAGGAGGGCCCCTTTCAACTGTGGAGGGAAGGGGGCTGTAGGGCCCTCACACACCTGTTTCACGGTTCTGCCCCACTCACCTTCGCTAATTGCATGAGGGACTATGGCATCCCGGCCACGGAGCGATATCACCACCTCCAGCTTCTCCACTGGGCTACCTCCTCGGGGATAGGCGATGCGGCCACTAGACCCCTGTCCCCGTTTGAGGCCTTTATCCTCCGCACCAACACTATGAAAGGCGCTATCTCCTTCCTTTATAACTTGCTCCTTACCACTGCTGTGGCACCTCGTCCCCGCTATATGGGGCACTGGGAGGAAATTCTTGGGAGAGATGTTACGGATGAGGAATGGTCGGGTCTTTGGCGCGACATTACGACGCACAACCACTCCATAGAACTCCGAGAAGCTCATCTCAAGACCCTCATGGATTGGTACTTATACCCATCCATGTTACATCGCATATTTCCGGCCTCTTCGAACCGCTGCTGGAGGGGCTGTGGCCTCTTAGGTGACTTCCGCCACATCTGGTGGGACTGCCCGGTTATCCGCCCATATTGGGATGAGATTTTGTCCCATATCAAAGATATTCTTGGGTATCCGGTGGCAGACTCCATAGCTCATGTCCTGCTGGGGCTACGGGACCCCGCTCTCGAACGGTAGAACAGAGCCGACAAACAAATCTTGTGGCTCTGCCTTGGAGCTGCCAAACTCACCCTGGCAGCAGCCTGGAAGAAACCAGAGGCCCCAGCAATATCCTTGTGGCACGCGAGACTGTGGAGACTATTGAGTATGGAACGAGTGGCGGACATCTTCCTAGGAGCCTTCAAGAACTTTATGTTTCATTGGGGTCCCCTGGTCCGATTTCTCTCAAAAGGTCTGCCATCTGCTGTATGTCCATCCACACTTCGCACGCTTCATCTCTTCCAGATATAACCATGGCTGTATGATTGTTAGAATGCATGTGTACACTTGTCACCACCACCGGGGGCGGAGGGTAGGGAGGGGGGCGGGGGGTATAGTAATTATGTTAATTGTTGCGACTCCCTCACGGCATTTGGAGGCTGCAGCCTCTTCTGCACTGTATCCATCGCCTTCCTCCCGATGCCCTTCTTGATGGAGCCCCGGATCCTCCGGATTCGGAGGAGGGAATGACTTTGATGGACATTAGAGACTGATCTTTCAAGTGCACTGTGGTACCTGTTATGCCGATTATACTGTGCTGTTTGCCTCTTCTATATTCCTCATGTGGGATGAGCTACAGGGCTGTCGCTTGTATTATTTTCTCTGTTCTTCAAAACAAATACAAATAAAACTTTTACAAAAAAAAAATGTGTCGGGCTCCAGTTGATGGGCACTTTTGGCCCTGGCACGGGGGGCTGCGTGCCTCCTCCCCATTAAATATAGTGCTGGCCCCCGTGGATGGGGACCCCCTTCGCTGAAATCGTCCCGGGGAAGCACACACTTTTCCCATTCTATTTTGAAAGTCTTCAACAATGTTGGTTGTACTACAAAGTAATGTGTTTTTAACCACTCTGTATTTGTCTCCCTTTCCATTGCCCTGTTAGCCCCTCTCATGTGCCTTGCTTGTCATATAATGTGTTTTAATATTATATGTAAGCGCCATTCTTGGAAAATCTGAAGCTCACCCCCTGCAATCTTACGGACCAAGCTACGATCCTGCATGCCAGTGTCTCATTATTACCTATTTACTTCAGTGTCAATGAGGTGTGTGCTGGTTTATGAATATCTGTTTGTGGGTGTTAGTTTTTAGGTCTCGACTCAAAGCATTGCTTTAGCAATGCTTGTTTTGTCGAGATTTCTAGTAAGTGATCTTAAAAGTCAGCCAAGGGGGATTAGTCACTGTTCATGTGAGAAAGGCTCGTGCACAAACCAGCCACGTCACACACCACCATTTGTCTGTGCCTCCCGTCACACTTCAAAACTGCCGCTCCCCGCCCGCATCAGACTTCAAAGGAAAGCGTTCCGCTCCCCCGCCTCCCCCAGAGCAATGCAGAGAGCTTGTTATTTATAGTCTCCATTTACCACATGTTTATTGTGGCTTTAGTTTAGGGATTACCATAGTAACACGTATACCCCACCAGGACTTTCAGGCTCTGTTGGCCACTCGCTCATTATGGCTCCGTCTAAGATGGATTCCCAGTCATGGTGTGCTAGACTATGGCTTGAGGGCACCGTGAGCCTTGTGTTTAATTTTGCTTCTTCTTAGATTTCCGTAGATATATGTATGCTGCGCTTTGGGTTTGCCTAGCTCTAGCTTTAGCCCTTGAGGACTCTGTAGTGTGTTCATGAGGTTCTGCAGTAGAGCATGTAGTGTGTGTCTATGTCTTACAGACTGCTTGGTAGACCAGCAGAAGGAACATTTGCTCTCCATGCAATGTGCTTATTGTCTATCTATGACAAATTGTGTGCAGATCTGATCGGGCCGATGTTCACAGCTCTGCCGCTGCAGTTCCAGCCTTGGTCGGAGTAGAGAGTATACAAATGTTTTCGAGCCACATTTACTGTGTAATTTATCAACTTACCATGTTTATTACAAAGAGGGAAGATAGCGTGCAGGAAATGGTCAACACATTTTCAATATCGACTTGCGAGCTGCAATGATGTCTGCTCTGCCACCATTTACTCCGGACCCTCACCCTCACCCTCACACCTCCTCACCCTCACACATCCTCACACCCTCACACCATCTCACCCTCACACACCCTCACACACCCTCACTCACCCTCACTCACCCTCACACACCCTCACTCACCATCACTCACCCTCACCCACTATCACTCACCCTCACACCTTCACCCCCTCACCCTTACAACCCTCTCACCCTCACTCCCCCTCACACCCTCACACCCTCTCACCCCCTCACACCCACTCACCCTCACCCCCTCACTCACCCTCACCCCCTCATACCCCCTCACTATCACACACCCCCTCATCCTCACTCACCCTCTCACCCACCCTCACCCACCCTCTCACCCACCCTCTCACCTCCACACACCCTTTCACCTTCACACACCCTCTCACCCTCATCCTCACACACACTCTCACCCCCTCACACCCCCTCACTCTCACACCCCCTCACACACCCTCACCCTCACACACCCTCACCCTTACTCACCCTCTCACTCTCACACCCCCTCACCCTCACACACCCTCACTTACCCTCACACACCCTCTCACCCTCACACACCCTTTCAACCTCACACACCCTCTCACCCTCTCACCCCCTCACACACCCTCACTCTCACACCACCTCACACAACCTCACCCTCACACCACCTCACCCTCACACACCCTCACCCTCACTCACCCTCTCACCCTCACACACCCTCACCTCACTCCCCCTCTCCCCCTCAAACACCCTCTTACCCTCACACACCCTCCCACCCTCACACACCCTCTCACCCTCACACATCCTCTCACACCCCCACACCCTCACACCCCCTTACCCTCACACACCATCACTTACCCTCACACACCCTCTCACCCTCACACACCCTTTCAACCTCACACACCCTCTCACCCTCATACCCTCTCACCTCACGCCTCACACTGCTGCATGGCACACACTGCTGCACGCGGCACACTGCTGCACGCGGCACACTGCTGCATTACTCATACTACTGCACACTGCTGCATGCTACACACTGCTGCCCGCTGTACACTGCTGCTCACCTCACACTGCTGCACGCCTCACACTGCTGCACTACTCACACTGTTGCATGCTGCACACTGCTGCACGCCACACACTGCTGCACACCGCACACTGCTGCACACCTCACACTGCTGCACGCCTCACACTGGTGCACGCCTCACACTGGTGCACGCCTCACACTGGTGCAAGCCTCACACTGGTGCACGCCTCACACTGGTGCAAGCCTCACACTGCTACACGCTGCACACTGCTTCATTACTCACACTGCTTCATGCTGCACACTGCTGCATGACACACTGCTGCATGCCACACACTGCTGCATGCCACACACTGCTGCACGCCTCACACTGCTGCATGCCTCACACTGCTGCACGTCACACTGCTGCACGCTGCACACTGGTGCATTACTCACACTGCTGCATGTTGCACACTGCTGCACGACACACACTGCTGCACGCCACACACTGCTGCATGCCTCACACTGCTGCACGCCACACACTGCTGCACGCCGCACACTGCTGCACGCCGCACACTGCTGCACGCTGCACACTGCTGCACGCTGCACACGGCTGCATTACTCATACTACTGCATGCTGCACACTGCCGCATGCCTCACACTGCTGCCTGCCTCACACTGTTGTACACCTCACACTGCTGAACACTGCTGCATGCCTCACACTGCTGCACGCCACACTGCTGCATGCTGCACACTGCTGCATTACTCACACTGCTGCATGCTGCACACTGCCGCATGACACACTGCGGCACGCCACACACTGCTACACGCCACTCACTGCTGCGCACCACACACTGCTGCATGCCACACACTGCTGCACGCCACACACTGCTGCATGCCTCACACTGCTGCACACCACACTGCTACATGCCACACACTGCTGTACACCACACACTGCTGCACGCCTCACACTGCTGCACGCCTCACACTGCTGCATGCTGCACATTGCTGCATGCTGCACACTGCTGCATGCTGCACACTACCGCATGACTCACACTGCTGCACGCCTCACACTTCTGCATGCCTCACACTGCTGCCACTGCTGCCCGCCTCACACTGCTGCCCGCCTCACACTGCTGCCACTGCTGCCCGCCTCACACTGCTGCCCGCCTCACACTGCTGCACGCTTCACACTGCTGCATGACACACTGCTGCACGCCTCATACTGCTGCACACTGCACACTGCTGCATGCCTCACACTGCTGCACGCCACACACTGCTGCACGCCACACACTGCTGTACACTGCTGCACGCCTCACACTGCTGCACACCACACTGCAGCACACTGCACACTGCTGCACGCCTCACACTGCTGCACGCTTCACACTGCTGCACGACACACTGCTGCATACCACACACTGCTGCACGCCACACACTGCTGCATGCCACACACTGCTGCATGCCACACACTGCTGCATGCCACACTGCTGCACACCACACACTGCTGCAGCAACACACTACTGCATGCCACACACTGCTGCATGCCTCACCCTGCTGCACGCCTCACACTGCTGCATGCCTCACCCTGCTGCACGCCTCACCCTGCTGCACGCCTCACACTGCTGTACGCCTCACACTGCTACACACCACACACTGCTGCACGCCACACACTGCTGCACGCCACTTACTGCTGCACGCCACTTACTGCTGCACACCACACACTGCTGCATGCCACACACTGCTGCATGCCACACACTGCTGCAGGCCTCACACTGCTGCACGCCTCACACTGCTGCACGCCTCACACGGCTGCATTACTCACACTGCTGCATGCTGCACACTGCTGCACACCGCACACTGCTGCACGCCACACACTGCTGCATGCTCACACTGCTGCACGCCACACACTGCTGCATTACTCACACTGCTGCATGCTACTCACTGCTGCACGCCTCACACTGCTGCGCGCCTCACACTGCTGCGCGCCTCACACTGCTGCATTACTCACACTGCTGCATGCTGCACACTGCTGCACACCGCACACTGCTGCACGCCACACACTGCTGCATGCTCACACTGCTGCATGCTCACACTGCTGCACGCCACACACTGCTGCATTACTCACACTGCTGCATGCTACACACTGCTGCACGCCTCACACTGCTGCGCGCCTCACACTGCTGCGCGCCTCACACTGCTGCATGCCACACACTGCTGCATTACTCACACTGCTGCATGCTGCACACTGCTGCACACCGCACACTGCTGCACGCCACACACTGCTGCATGCTCACACTGCTGCATGCCACACACTGCTGCATTACTCACACTGCTGCATGCTACACACTGCTGCACGCCACACACTGATGCATTACTCACACTGCTGCATGCTGCACACTGCTGCACACCGCACACTGCTGCACGCCACACACTGCTGCATGCTCACACTGCTGCACGCCACACACTGCTGCATTACTCACACTGCTGCATGCTACTCACTGCTGCACGCCTCACACTGCTGCATGCTCACACTGCTGCACGCCACACACTGCTGCATTACTCACACTGCTGCATGCTACTCACTGCTGCACGCCTCACACTGCTGCGCGCCTCACACTGCTGCGCGCCTCACACTGCTGCATGCTGCACACTGCTGCACACCGCACACTGCTGCACGCCACACACTGCTGCATGCTCACACTGCTGCATGCTCACACTGCTGCATGCTCACACTGCTGCACGTCACACACTGCTGCATGCTACACACTGCTGCATGCCTCACACTGCTGCGCGCCTCACACTGCTGCGCGCCTCACACTGCTGCGCGCCTCACACTGCTGCATGCCACACACTGCTGCATTACTCACACTGCTGCATGCTGCACACTGCTGCACACCGCACACTGCTGCACGCCACACACTGCTGCATGCTCACACTGCTGCACGCCACACACTGCTGCATTACTCACACTGCTGCATGCCATACACTGCTGCACGCCTCACACTGCTGCGCGCCTCACACTGCTGTGCGCCTCACACTGCTGCATTACTCACACTGCTGCATGCTGCACACTGCTGCACACCGCACACTGCTGCACGCCACACACTGCTGCATGCTCACACTGCTGCACGCCACACACTGCTGCATTACTCACACTGCTGCATGCTACTCACTGCTGCACGCCTCACACTGCTGCGCGCCTCACACTGCTGCGCGCCTACACTACTGCACGCCTCACACTGCTGCACGCCTCACACTGCTGCACGTCTCATAACACCACCACATCACTCAAGGACACCACCATATCACTCTAGGACACCACCATCACCACCATATCACTCTAGGACACCACCACATCACTCTAGGACACCACCACATCACTCTGGGACACCACCACATCACTCTGGGACACCACCACATCACTCAGGGACAGCACCACATCACTCTGGGACAGCACCACGTCACTCAGGGGCACCACCACATCACTCAGGGACACCACCACATCACTCACAGACACCACCACATCACTCACAGACACCACCACATCACTCAGGAACACCACCACATCACTCAGGAACACCACCACATCACGCAGGAACACCACCACATCACTCTGGGACACCACATCACTATGGGACACCACCACATCACTCTGGGACACCACCACATCTCTCTGGGACACCATCACATCACTCTGGGACATCACCACATCTCTCTGGGACACCACCACATCACTCTGTGACACCACCACATCACTCTGGGACACCACCACACCACTCTGGGACACCACCACATCACTCTAATACACCACCACATCACCCAGCCCAACCACATCATCACTCAGCACCACAACAGCATCACTCAGCACCTCAACAGCACTGTCCTTGCTTGCTACCAACAAGCATTGCCATAGCCAATAGGACTAGCATTAGGAAAGTGTAAGCTATTGTCTTTGTAAATAACAATGCTATTAATTTATATATTTTCAAAGGCAACACATATTACAAAAAATTGTCGTTTACAATACCAATAGCTCATACTTACCTAATGCGAGACCTATTGCATTGCAAATGCTTGTTTCTATTTGTAGTTATGTGTTGTTATATGCACCAATGTGGGTGGTTATTTGTCTCTGTGTAACGCTGGGCAATAAACTCCGCTCCGCTAGCGGAAGTTGCGGCGATTGGGTTACTACGCATTTTATTGAAAACACGGAATTCATGCAAGAATTCCCACTCTGCTACGCAATGGAGTTACCTACTGTACCCACAACCCTTTGGTAAATTACCTTTACCTTTACATGCTAAAAAAAGCAAATAACCAATTCACAACAGTGAACTTTGAAAAACATCAGGCAATGAGAGAGGTGATGATTTTGGGTTCACCCCTTACCTAGGGGGAGGGCAAGCAGATGCCTTAAATACAAAGAGCATATCATGCTGAATGATTCGGTGGTTGTCCCATCCTCCTAGGACCACCCCAAGCAAAGTTATGGGCAAAAATACAATGCCAACCAAAGGCCCAGCAAAGCATTACGGGGAAAGATTCTAGAGTTTAGTGAATATTATTGTATTAGCTCTCAGCTGAGCCTGAGAGCCTGCCCCCTGGGGAGGGTTTTGATATTGGATACTATAATATTCACTGCACTGTAGAATATGGTCCCATAATGCTTTGCAGGGTCTTTGGTTGGGATCGTATTTTTCCCATACCTGTGCTTGGGGTGGTCCTAGGAGATTGGGACCACCACCAAATCATTTCAGCATGATATGCTCTTTGTGTTCAAGGCATCTGCTTGGTCCTTTCCCTACGTTAGGTAGGACCCCAAAATCATCACGTCTCTCACTGCTTGCTGTATTTTCATTTTCACTTTTATGAGATGATTATATGCATTTTAGCATGTAATAATGTTACTTGTCGTTTTCCCTAGGGTATGTGAGCATTCTATTTTCTTAATTGTGGTGAGATGGAATGGAGTTGCGGAGCAGAATTCACTGAGTTTTTGATCAATTCCACAGAATTCGGTGTAGTGGTACTCCGCCAACTACGCCCACTCTTATCTGGGTGTTCATATTTTGTGTGTGTGTTTTTGGACCTGTGCAAACCTTTGTATGTGTATTTCTTTGTAGGTACACCCTTTTCTGCCGTAGAAGATGGAAAGCCTCTTTTAATGAGGTATTCCCCAAGCCTGCCTTACAATTTAAAAAGCATATTAAATGAGATTAGCACACCCGCAATTTTCTATTTAATCACATTTATCCCAAACACGGATTGTTTTTCCTCCATTCCTACTTTCAAAGTAGAGGCGTAGCTTTCGTTTGCGCAGCAAGTGCAGTGGCACCAGGGCCCACTGAACTCCTAATTATTGCTGTATTTCACAGGTTAACATGGGTCAAAGAGGGAATTTCTTTCTTGGACTAGAGCCCCTGACACACTGGCTACTGCTGTAACCTAGCCTTGCTGGAGAGCAAATGTTATTTGCGAGAGGGATGCTGTATGAAAGAGTGAAGACTCGTTGGATATTGTTCTATTCGTGAAATACATCTGCTTTAGAGTTGGGAATGATTATCAGCTCGTCAGTGGCGGGAAGTTCCATCAGGGAGCATGGCAGTGCTTAACAGGGCTGAATGTGAACAAAGCTAAGTACGGGAAGCTGCCCAGCGCATTACCTTTGCTTGTGTTCTAGGCCTTGTCATAAAGTTTGGCCAACTTAATTAGATATGGTGATCTCCTGTATGTGCTGCAAGCAAGTACTGCAAACACAACAATGATGGACAGAATGTGGATCAATGTCACACATTCACCCCAGTCCAAAGATCTGGGCCCAAATCCATCGTTTTTCCACTCCACACAACCCTGGGTTAGACAATGGCGATATGCAAATCAGCGCTGACCCTGTGCCCCATGGGAACAGTCCAGTCCGAACTACAAAAGCCATGTCCTTCCCAGAACGGAATCAAGCATCCGAGGACCAGCCCAGTTTCGAGGTAACACCTCTCATCAGCCCGGCTAGCTTGACTCCAGTGGTGTGGAGTGCCTGGGACTCACGTCTGAGCATCCCCAGTACACTTAGAGCGGTAACTGCAAACACAACAATGATGGACAGAATGTGGATCAATGTCACACATTCATCCCAGTCCAAAGATCTGGGCCCAAATCCATCGTTTTTCCACTCCACACCACCCTGGGTTAGACAATGGCGATATGCAAATCAGCGCTGACCCTGTGCCCCATGGGAACAGTCCAGTCCGAACTACAAAAGCCATGTCCTTCCCAGAACGGAATCAAGCATCCGAGGACTGGCCCGGTTTCGAGGTAACACCTCTCATCAGCCCGGCTAGCTTGACTCCAGTGGTGTGGAGTGCCTGGGACTCACGTCTGAGCATCCCCAGTACACTTAGAGCGGTAACTGCAAACACAACAATGATGGACAGAATGTGGACCAATGTCACACATTCACCCCAGTCCAAAGATCTGGGCCCAAATCCATCGTTTTTCCAATCCACACCACCCTGGGTTAGACAATGGCGATATGCAAATCAGCGCGGACCCTGTGCCCCATGGGAACAGTCCAGTCCGAACTACAAAAGCCATGTCCTTCCCAGAACGGAATCAAGCATCCGAGGACCGGCCCGGTTTCGAGGTAACACCTCTCATCAGCCCGGCTAGCTTGACTCCAGTGGTGTGGAGTGCCTGGGACTCACGTCTGAGCATCCCCAGTACACTTAGAGCGGTAACTGCAAACACAACAATGATGGACAGAATGTGGATCAATGTCACACATTCACCCCAGTCCAAAGATCTGGGCCCAAATCCATCGTTTTTCCACTCCACACCACCCTGGGTTAGACAATGGCGATATGCAAATCAGCACTGACCCTGTGCCCCATGGGAACAGTCCAGTCCGAACTACAAAAGCCATGTCCTTCCCAGAACGGAATCAAGCATCCGAGGACCGGACCGGTTTCGAGGTAACACCTCTCATCAGCCCGGCTAGCTTGACTCCAGTGGTGTGGAGTGCCTGGGACTCACGTCTGAGCATCCCCAGTACACTTAGAGCGGTAACTGCAAACACAACAATGATGGACAGAATGTGGATCAATGTCACACATTCACCCCAGTCCAAAGATCTGGGCCCAAATCCATCGTTTTTCCACTCCACACCACCCTGGGTTAGACAATGGCGATATGCAAATCAGCGCTGACCCTGTGCCCCATGGGAACAGTCCAGTCCGAACTACAAAAGCCATGTCCTTCCCAGAACGGAATCAAGCATCCGAGGACCGGCCCGGTTTCGAGGTAACACCTCTCATCAGCCCGGCTAGCTTGGTGTGGAGTGGAAAAACGATGGATTTGGGCCCAGATCTTTGGACTGGGGTGAATGTGTGACATTGATCCACATTCTGTCCATCATTGTTGTGTTTGCAGTTACCGCTCTAAGTGTACTGGGGATGCTCAGACGTGAGTCCCAGTTACTCCACACCACTGGAATCAAGCTAGCCGGGCTGAAGAGAGGTGTTACCTCGAAACCGGGCCGGTCCTCGGATGCTTGTTTCCGTTCTGGGAAGGACATGGCTTTTGTAGTTCGGACTGGACTGTTCCCATGGGGCACAGGGTCAGCGCTGATTTGCATATCGCCATTGTCTAACCCAGGGTGGTGTGGAGTGGAAAAACGATGGATTTAGGCCCAGATCTTTGGACTGGGGTGAATGTGTGACATTGATCCACATTCTGTCCATCATTGTTGTGTTTGCAGTTACCGCTCTAAGTGTACTGGGGATGCTCAGACGTGAGTCCCAGTTACTCCACACCACTGGAATCAAGCTAGCCGGGCTGAAGAGAGGTGTTACCTCGAAACCGGGCCGGTCCTCGGATGCTTGTTTCCGTTCTGGGAAGGACATGGCTTTTGTAGTTCGGACTGGACTGTTCCCATGGGGCACAGGGTCAGCGCTGATTTGCATATCGCCATTGTCTAACCCAGGGTGGTGTGGAGTGGAAAAACGATGGATTTGGGTCCAGATCTTTGGACTGGGGTGAATGTGTGACATTGATCCACATTCTGTCCATCATTGTTGTGTTTGCAGTTACCGCTCTAAGTGTACTGGGGATGCTCAGACGTGAGTCCCAGTTACTCCACACCACTGGAATCAAGCTAGCCGGGCTGAAGAGAGGTGTTACCTCGAAACCGGGCCGGTCCTCGGATGCTTGTTTCCGTTCTGGGAAGGACATGGCATTTGTAGTTCGGACTGGACTGTTCCCATGGGGCACAGGGTCAGCGCTGATTTGCATATCGCCATTGTCTAACCCAGGGTGGTGTGGAGTGGAAAAACGATGGATTTGGGCCCAGATCTTTGGACTGGGGTGAATGTGTGACATTGCTCCACATTCTGTCCATCATTGTTGTGTTTGCAAGCAAGTACACCATCCCACCGAGATATTAAGGCGTTAAGAGCCCTGTTCGTTGGGGAACGTTACTTGCGAACCACAGAGAATTGAAGGTGGAGCAGCCATAAAGACAAGCCCGAGGACAGTCTGGAGGTCAGCCAGCGTGTAAGCCTCATTACGTATAATCTCTTTAGTTCAAATGGGGCTGGTAAAAGCAGATATCTGCCCCACCATAAATATGAAATCTGGAAATATAGAGAATCTTTTTACTTTAACACTGAAAACTGCCAACATTTCTGTGTGACAATGTGGGCGAAATGAGGAATTAGAAGGGGAATTGGAGCAGTATATCACTAAACATGTAATAGGTGATTAGGTGGAGACTGTAAATGTGTAGTGTTCATGTGATGTTTGTTTTAATAACACTGTGGTTGTGGTACACTGGGTTGCTCGGTTGAAGGCGTGAGCCGAAACGCGTAGGCATCCTGTGTTGGATTTTGCTGCATTATAGAATTAATAAAACAGTAGTGAGCACTTGGACAATGGTTTGTCGTCTTCGTGGCACACGGAGTGAGAGTACGGCTGATCGTCCTTTGGATAAAGTCATTTTGAGGTGGTTTATGGCAGGGCCATTGTTGTAAATCATTATGCGTGGTTAAGGCATATGCATGGTAAAGACTTGCATGGTTAAGGCATATGCATGGTAAAGACTTGCGTGGTAAAGGTGTTACGTGTTTAAGGCATATGCAGGGTAAAGGCATACGTGGTTAAGGCATTTGTTGGAATGTATGACATTATAATTAGTCTAATCCTGCACTATCTCTTGACTTGAAACTAGACCCTGAGCCTTGATAAACTGGACACAGACAGCCCAAAAAAAGTGTAAAAGTACGTGTAGTGGGAAGGTCATGCCACATTGTCATCACATGCTTTTCCCAGTGCATTGTACCATTTCCCCAGTTATGCTCGCATAAATGGTGCTATGAACCGTATAGCACTACTCGCCACCACGTTTAGAGGGTGATCCATTTCTCTTCCTACCCTGGAAGGAGAGTTACTCCCGCATTTTGTTAAAGTGAAACTCTAAGTGTCAGAAAGAGTCAGATTGGGGTCTGTGAATTTTCACTTATTCACAAGTTAGCGGTCATTCACAAACTGACAAGGTGAAGCATGCGTGAGCTACATTTACTAGTGTGTGATTCTACACATGCAAAACATTTACACCTGGCAGCAATCACCTGACTAATTTTGTTTTCAAACATTGTTGAAAGAGCTGCTTAGTCCTAAAAACTCCAACTCTTTGAGCATAAATAAGATAAGCTGCAAACAACTCATCTGGTGACACAGTCAAGCCCACTGACACCAAGAGAGAAACAGTAATGATGGTTATTCACAGGCCCTGGAAAACCCCCATGTCCTGCTCATCATACAGACCCATCTCCCTCCTAAAAGCTCATGCTAAACTATTCACAGGCATTCTGGCACACAACTTAGACCATTCATAATGGCCTTATGACTGCAAGCCACAGCAGTGGTGAGATAATACTGTGCCATTAATGCAATGGATGCTTTCCAACACTGAGAAGACACTGGACACAATGTCCACCAAGGGCCCGATTTATATTTAGGCGGATGGTTTATTCTGTCATAAATGTGGCAGATGTCCCGTCCACCCTATTAAAAGTACATTATATTCTGTGGCAATTGTAATAAAGCGGACGGGATCTGTCATGTTTGAAGCAATAACCTGTCAGATAAACTCTAAATCAGGCCCCATGTCTGCAGCAAGTGTTGTAGAAGGAGCGAGAACCAGCATTATAGGAAGAGGGCCTAGGAGCAGATATAGTCCCAGAGGCACTGAAGCACCTACCAGTTCACTTCCTCTGTTTATACCCCATAAGCACCCACCTGTGCACCTGCTCTGTTTGTACCTCATAGGTGCCTATATGTGCACCTCCTCTGTTTATACCTCACAAGCACCCACCTGTGCACTTCCTCTGTTAATACCTCACAAGCACCCACCTGTGCACTTCCTCTGTTTATACCTCATAAGCACCTCCCTGTGCACCTGCTCTGTTTGTACCTCATAGGTACCTATATGTGCACCTCCTCCGTTTATACCTCACAAGCACCCACCTGTGCACTACCTCTGTTTATAGCTAATAGGCACCTTCCTGTGCGCCTCCTCAGTTAGTACCTCCCAGACGAGCTTCTGAGATGAAGCTTGTGAGCTCCGTACTGCCAACCACGGCCTCCTGACTATCAGGCCTTTATCTGCATCTGCTGTGTGCTCGCTTCAAGTGTGTGTCCTGCCTCACCCAACAATGAACCCCGTAGAGTGAGTACACAGACTGAGGGGAGTAGGGGAGCTGAAGGACATGGAATGAGGTAAAACTGGATAAAAGAAATATGGGAATGGAGGAATGTGACTCACCTGTGAACAATCGACATCCCCTTTCGCTCTACCAAAGCCCTGTTGAGTTTCAAAGTATCAACCTGGCCTTCAGACAGACAACAATAAGTCAAATATCTTGTAAATGTTGAAAAACAAAAACAATTATTTATATGCACACATCTGTTGGATGCTTGATATTACAGAAAACCCTGGAAGGAGCTGCTGATTGAAATACAACAGGATCTTAACTTTAACTACTTTAGGAAGAACTAAAGACTCACTTTTTAAGTTGTCTTTCAGGGCAGAATCCGTCAATAGTTCAAGGGAGATGGGTATATATTACGCTGATAGAAAATCCACCTCAACTCAGGTTAATGCTCCAGTCTTCCAGGTTACAAGGATCCAGAAATGCTTGAGCCAGGAGGGCTGTAAAATGTGTTGAAGGTGACTTAGGACCTTATTACGAATGTGGCGGTCTTCCAATGGGACTACCACAGCGGAGGTACCAGGCAAACTGCCAAGCCCATTGAGAGCCCGCCGCCGGATTATGACCTAAATACAGGGTGGTTGGGCGGTGCAGCTGCCGTCTCTCGGCGGCTGTATTAGGCTCATTAGAGAGCCTAAACAGCATACCACCACCTTAAGAGTGCCTGCAGCACGTTCCTGCACCATGTCATGCATGCCACACTGTGCAGGAACAAGGGTGCAATTCCATAGGGTGGCACAACATGTGCCCCCTGCATGCAACCCCAGGAGCAGAATCGGCCGGGGCCCTGTGAGGGCCTCCTTACCTGCATGTCCTTTATCCTTTTCATGGTGGGGTCCCCGCCAGGAAAAGGGCGGTGAATATGCAGACCGTAATATGCTCGGCGATGTCGGCATTGGCACTGCCAACATATTCAGGGTGTTTGCAGACTGCCTCCACAGCGGGATCCTTGATCCTGGCGGGAGGGGGCTGTCCCACCATCACAATTATAATACGCCAATCAGTCTGCCAAGATGGTGGCATTTGGACCGCAACCCTGAGTACGGCGATCATTAGGGCCGTCGCACTCATAGAAAGACTCTTAATGAGCTGCAAGGTAAAGGCAGGAGTTGGCATTTGAGCTGATCCAGTGTGAACAGGAAAGCATTGTGGAAAAAGGTGTCTGGAGTTACCTCTGTCATATATACTTCCTAAAGAGCTACCTTTGTTATACACTTTCTGAAGAGCTACCTTTGTTATACACTTCCAAAAGAGTTACCTTGGTTAAATACTTCCTGAAGAGTTACCTTTGTTATACACTTTCTGAAGAGCTACCTTTGGTAGCTACTTCCTAAAGAGTTACCTTTGTCATGTATACTTCCTGAAGAGTTACCTTTGTTATACACTTCCTGAAGAGTTACCTTTGTTATACACTTCCTGAAGAGTTACCTTTGTTATACACTTCCTAAAGAGTTACCTTTGTTATACACTTCCTGAAGAGTTACCTTTGTTATACACTTCCTGAAGAGTTACCTTTGTTATCCACTCCTGAAGAGCTACCTTTGGTAGATACTTCCTGAAACTGAATTAACGGCAGCGCTTCCTGATTCCTCTCTTTTTCCACAATCTGTTCTGTTTAAATGAAATCTTGTCCATGTGTATCTACCCAAAACTGTACCTGTAGCACGAGTGCTCTGTGACTGCCCTTTCGTTAGTAATTTACTCTGAACAATGGTAAATCACTGCCTTTTCAGAAGTAAATAAGATGTGACATGTTCAACCACAGTTTTAATGAAATATCCATGTATGGTAAAATGTTCCTTACTAAATTTCAAATATGGTAGAGAAGAGATGTCTTCTACAGCTGGTTAAATATTGTGTATTCACATTCTATTACATTTGCATTTAGTAATATTGCATTTCTTTACATCCAACAGAGAATAAGCCTTAAGTGCACGGATTGATTATGAATAATGAAGATAACACATCAAACCTGCAAAAAGTATCAAAAATAACGAGCTCCAAAAACATCAGTGCAATCAGAGGCAGAGGACAGATCCAGGAAGAAGCAGTCAAAGGCAATTCAGTGAGTGTCCGCGTCTGAGATCTGCACCTCGACACCCCAAGACGAAGAAATGACCTCAACAAAACCAAGACAACAACACTGACAAACCACCTGCTGCATAAACAAGCGTCCAACACCAGCGTTGATCATGAGGCCGGTATGAGAGTTGGAGGAAGGTCTCGTGTCTATTTGGGATCCATAGCTTGGAACAAACTCCCTCCTCAGCTTTGAGCTGTTAGCAACATGAAAATGTTTTAAAAAGGTTGAAAATCTTTTGTCCATGTTTGAAACAAACTGATTTACTTTCTTTTCTGACCTGTGCTTTGCCCCGGGACACTCTTTGGAGTAGCTGTACACATTACGAGTCGCTTCACCATCATGATATTGCTAGAGCAGTGCTTCGCTATCTAAACTGGCGTCAGACCAGCATTCAGTGCTCTAGGTGTATTGCAAACACTTTCTAGCCAAACCGCAGGCACCAGGGAAAAGCACAATGAAGTGGAGCCAAACAACTGAAGGCTAAAGGAAAGCGGAGTTCTGCTCTCTGAAGTACAGAGTATTGTCCCAATTTGCACCTACCGGAAGGAATATTAAGCTTTACCCGCAAGCATGCAAAGCCCATATCCAATCTAAAGATGCAATCACCCACAAGGAAGTCTTACTGATATTATGAATGTGGCAGGTATTTAGTGAGTCTTGTATTTTATTGTTAAATCGGAAATATCACACACATACAGGGAATGTGAAAATAACGCAAGTGGTTTATTAACTATGCTGACCCTTCAGGAAACACGGTCAGGAGAAAAATCGTGCAATTGCACTGAATATGTCAAGAACTTTAGCCAATTAGAAACCATAAAAGAGCATCAGCGAATACAAACATGGGAAAAACCATACCATTGCACTGAATGTGTGAAGAGCTTCAGTCAGTTAACAGACCTCCGAAGACATCAGCGAACACACACAGGGGAAAAACCATACCATTGCAATGAATGTGTAAAGAGCTTCAGTCAGTTATCACATCTCCAAAGACATCAGCGAATACACACAGGGGAAAAACCATACCATTGCAATGAATGTTTAAAGAGCTTTAGTCAGATATCAAACCTCCACACACATCAGAGAATCCACACAGGGGAAAAATCCTACCATTGCAAGGAATGTGTGCAGAGCTTCAGTCTGTTAGCACATCTCCAAACACATCAGCGAATACACACAGGGGAAAAACCATACCAGTGCAGTGAATGTGTGAAGAGCTTCAGTCGAAATACAGACCTCCACACACATCAGAGAATACACACAGGGGAAAAACCATACCAGTGCAGTGAATGTGTGAAGAGCTTCCGTCGGTTAGCAGACCTCCAAACACATCAGAGAACACACACAGGGGAAAAACCATACCAGTGTAGTGAATTTGTGAAGAGCTTCAGTCACATTACATATCTCCGCATACATCAGAGAATACACACAGGGGAAAAACCATACCAGTGCAGTGAATGTGTGAAGAGCTTCAGTCAAATGACACACCTCCACACACATCAGAGAATACACACAGGGGAAAAACCATACCAGTGCAGTGAATGTGTGAAGAGCTTCAGTCACGTTACATATCTCCGCACACATCAGAGAATACACACAGGGGAAAAACAATACCAGTGCAGTGAATGTGTGAAGAGCTTCAGTCGGTTAACCAGCCTCCGGAGACATCAGCGAATACACACTGGGGAAAAACCTTACCATTGCAGTGAATGTGGAAGTAGTTTTACTTACTCTTCAACATTAAGAAATCATCAGCGAGCTCACAAAGGGGAAAAGAATCTTTTAAATCCTAAGCAAGCATCAGCGAACACACGCAGAAGAAAAGCCATTCAAGCGCAGTGAATGTGTGAAGAAATGTAGTCAATTATCAAGCCTATGTAGACATCAGCTTGCACACACTCTGTAAATACCGTACAACTGTAGTGAGTGTAGAAGTACCTTTAGTGCATCTTCCGCATTAAGGATTCATCAGTTAATGCACACAGAGAAAAATCCTTTCAGGTGCAGCGAATGTGTGAATATCTTCTGTCAGTTATTAAACCTACGGATACATCAACTAACACACACAGAGTAAAAAAGAGCATTGCGATAAATGTCAGAAGTGATTTTGTCAATTGCGAACACACCTGGGGTAAACGTTACAATTGCACTAAAAGTGTGACGAGCTTTTGTCAATTTCTGATCCTACATAGCCTCAGCGTACAAACACCTTCATTTAACTCACTTAGAAATAATCCTAGAGATGCAATGAATTCAGAAAGAAATTAAGAACATTAACAATAATATTGACTCATCTGAGGACATAGACAGGAGCAGAACAGTGCAGTTATTGTGAGATGAAGGAATTACAGGAACAAATATATAATTATGTGGGATATTCAGATACCAGATGAATGAAGACTCGACTAGAAGAAAAGAAGAAAACCAAAGATTTGTAGAATAATAAAAGTGTCTGTTCCCAGTGATTGTTCACTTCGGTACACATAGAAAAAAAAAGTGATATAACAGGAAATCCACTGGGAGACTAGCACAATGTGGAATAAAAGAAAAGAAACACTGGTGGTTTTTATTTAGCGATGAAGAGTTACAAAGGAAAACATCCAAGTGTTCCTGTTCATGCTACCTGTAAAAGTGTAGGGATGAATACGTAGTATAAGTGAGTTAGTTGCTCAAGCGCCATTTTGCTGCTTTTTCACATGACACTACATGTCTCTGTTTTTATAAAGACAAACTGCTTGCTTTTCCTTCACATGAGAATGATCTGTTTTTTACATCTCTAGACTCAGACTGCGACCTCAAGTCTGCACAAAGTGTTCAAGGTTAAAATAACAATGTATGCTGTTGATGCAGGTTGATCGGCCCACGCTCTAGACACAACACGAACACAGCTTCTCATTTCTGATACTCTGGTGCTTTTAATATTGCATTGCATGCATGAGACTGGCACTTGGAAAAAACTTTCAATCTACAAAGAACTGTGCTGAGCTGGGATGTGATTCACTTCACCTGACTTTGGAGGTATGCGGTCCCCGTTTTAACCTAGAGATCCTCTATTATTATAATACCTAGCAAGGGGAGGGTAGTACACAAGGCGCTATAGACCAGGTTCCACTATCATTATAATATGATTTCTCCCTTTGTATTTTATGGAATTGTAACAATGCTGATTGTATTGATTTTTTTCATATTTTTACTTATGTTAGCAAATATACTGCATCTTAGAGCACGTAGTTGAAATAAACATTTTAAACTGTACCTTGTCTCTGATTACTCACATTGTGCACATTTATGAGAATAAAAATGAAAGAGTGTTCTTGATTCCCACTATTCCTGAGAGGTCCCAAAGTCACTTGTTCTGGGTTTTCCAATCATTGGTAGCTTTGCTGTAGTACGGAGAACGAATGAGACACTGATGCTAGTTGGATAGGGGTTCTGGGCACTGAGGTGGGTTTTTGGGGTCTCGCCTCTGTCGGTCTCCTTGGACAGCTTTTCTAGTCAGGCTTCCCCAGGAGGTCTCCCATGCTGTTCTCAGTCAAGAGCTCCGGTAGAACCTTCCAGTCGACCCCGGCCGACCTACTCGCCCCTCGGCTTGGGAGCTCCGGAAGAGTCCTCCAGTCGACCCCAGCTGTGTCGCTCTTCTCTTAGCCCGGGAGCTCCGGACGAATCGGCCAGTCGACCCCTGCCGAGTTGTCCCCCTCTCGGTGTGGGAGCTCCGGAAGAGTCTTCCAGTCGACCCCGGCAGAGTTGTTAGCCTCTCAGCTTGGGAGCTCCGGAGGAACCCTTTAGTTTGCCCCAGCTGAACTATTCTCTTCTCAGCTCGGAAGTATCATCCAACTGTCTCCAGCTGAGCTGCCTTTCCTCTAGTCTGGAGGCTTTGGAGAAATCTCCCAGTCGTCCCTGGCAGAACTGCTCTCCCCTTAGTCTGGGAGCTTCGGGTGAACTCTCCAATCGACCTCAATTGAGCTGTTTCTCTTTTCCACCTTTTGAGGAGTTCTGTAAATTGGCAAAGACTGTATCATGTGGCTCTCCGCTGGATCCTCTTCTGCATAAATTCTGGAAACTATTCCAGGAAGAAATTTTCTACCCTGTGTACTCTATCTGCCACCAGTCGCTTGTTACTGCGACTGCTCCGGAGAGTTGGAAGCTGGCGGTGGTCTCCCCCCTCCTGAAAAAACCTACACTCGACCCCACCTGTCTGTCAAATTACAGGCCCATCTCCCTGCTCCCTTTTCTGGTTAAGATCTTGGCGAAGTTGGTTACCCGCTCTCTATCCAGTTTCCTAGAGGATAACACCAGGTTGGATGTGGCCCAGTTTGGGTTCAGGCCAGCGCATGGGACGGAATCTGCGTTGGTGGCCTTGTTGGATAATCTTCGTTCGCGGGTCGACACAGGTCGGGCAGCCTTTTTAGTGTTGCTCGACATGTCGGCCGCGTTCGACACGGTCAGCCACTCCACCCTCATTGAGAGACTGGAGGAGATCGGGGTTATGGGGCTGGCCAGGGACTGGTTAGTCTCATACCTTAACAACAGACAGCAGGTGGTGGCTTTGCCGCCTTTTAAGTTGGATGTGCGGAAAGTTGGGCAGGGGGTACCGCAGGGCTCGGCCATCAGCCCCATATTATTCAATCTGTACCTCTGCCCTCTGATCATATTGATAAAATCTTTCGGCCGACGATACCCAATTGGTCTTTTCTTTGGAGGGCAAAGACGCTGTCTCTTTAGAGACATTCCACCGCTGTATGACTGCCACATCGAACTGGCTGCGCTCCAACTCCCTCCAGTTCAATGGATCTAAGACGGAGGTGCTGTACTGCTCCAATGACCGTGTCCCGCCTGCACTACCGGATGATTTCTGGCCCCCTTCCTTCTCCGGGGCTGTGACTGCAGCAGAGTCTGCACGAATTCTGGGCGTCATGTTTGGCCCCAACCTACAACTGGACATCTTCGTCAACAAAACCGTAGCCACCTGCATGATGCTGCTTTGGATGTTGCGGAAAGTACTACCACTGCTCCCAGCGCAGGCTAGGCCAGAGGTAGTGCGGGGCCTGATCCTAAGCAGACTGGATTACTGCAACGCACTGCTCCTGGAGGCGCCTAGTAAGCTGGTGGGCAAACTGCAGCGGGTCCAAAATATGGCAGCTACGCTGGCACTTTCTCGACCGCGCGCTGCATCTTCCACCACGGCACTTCAGGATTTACACTGGCTGCCTGTACATCAGCGTATCCTTTTTAAAGCATCCTGCCTGGTTTTTAGAGCTTTGCATGGACAGGGCCCAGTTTTGCTGCAGAACTTATTCTCTTGGTATTCCACCTCTCGAAGCCTACGCTCCTCCTCTGCCTGTTTGCTGACGGTCCCAGAGTTCAGAGGATAAGGATGGGTGGGCGGTCGTTTAGCTTTGTGGCCGCCAGACTTTGGAATTCTCTCCCGCTCTTGCTAAGGAGTCAGGTTGAATTCCCAGCTTTTAAAAATAGGCTCAAAACCCATCTGTTCCCAAGAGCAGTCTGAGCTCTGCATCGGTGGTTCGGCTTGTTGTGTCAAAGCGCCAGGATACCCTCCGGGTGACAGCATAGCGCTATATAAGTATGCAAATACATACATACATACATACAATACACTGAGGTCCTGGTTTCCTGCGCATAGTTCTGTGCATGAGCAAAATCCCCGCAACATGGCGCCCAACGTCTTGATTAGTGCTTGTATCTGTCCACAATACCCTCACCACTGTTTTCTTGAGATTTATAAAAAAGGTTCACGTTTTGAATAACTACCCTTTTTGTGCTGCAATTTATATAAATAGTTTTTCTTCTCTATATCCTTATGTGTGATATTGATATAGCTCAGCATAGTCAGGCAGCGCTCCGGCGTCATCTGACGCAGTTTGGAGTACCAGACGATGGTATGTCTGTTATCTTTGTGGTGAGTGCTTTTCTACTCTTGGGTCACGTTTCCTGCAATAAATGCGGATGAGGATATGTTCCAAACATACACTCACACTGCGATTCCTATGAACTATACTCCATATAGGACACGAGATTCCAATTTCGGCATGGCAGCATCGTGTTTGGTTTAATGGCACCCTCCCCCACTCCATAACTCCGGTTCGGTTAGGACCCTTGTCAATTCCTGGGGCCACTGTGCCAGTCTTAGCCGGGTTCACACCATATCCACGTTATCTCAATGCCCCGATTGACGACTTGTGTCAACTTTATACCTCTTTTGTTGGGGTACATAGGGCTTTAGTTCATTATGTTTCTTGCAGCGCAACACGTTGGACCGGCCGGGATGCCAATTAGTCCCGTCATGGTTAATTCGGTTAATTCGGTAATGGGAAAGCACCCCCAAACTAAGTACGAAATGCCTTATTGGCTTGCTGAGAAATTTGACTAACTGGAAGCAATGTTTCCTAATACCACTCCTGTGGAAAAACACAGGATTCTCACAATTAGCTTGCAGAAAGACTTATTGCCAGAGGTAACAGATTGTGAGAATTGGGGTAAAGTATTTGCAGCAGTATATGCAAAGTGTTTCGGCATGCTGTCTATGACTGTCTTGCCCTCTGTGATCAAGCGTGTTCAGGATGAGCACAGTCCGGAGGCGGCTGTCGAGTTGAGAATGAGGCTCTTTGGAGTGTTTGATGTAGTTGCTGATCTCATCTTTTGTAATGTAAAGGGAGATGCGGTTAACTTTCAGGTGTTGAATGCTTTGCGCCTTGTCCCAGACGTCGTCAAACCCCGAACATTACCGAGAATTATTGCGGAGGCTTATAAGACCATTGGTCGCAATAGTTTGGGTGTTAAGCCTTTTGCTAAAACGGCAACTCAACCGCAGACTCAGATGGCAAAGTCTACTAAAGACGACCGTCCAAATTTTCCAAAACAGAATTGGAAGAATAAAAAACAGAGGAAGCAGCAATAGAAACAGGGGTCGCGTCCGGCCTCGCCAATAGCAGTGTCTACTAAGCGCACTTATGATTTGTGCAACCACGCAAGAATTAGGTCTCCTGATAGATTTCAGGTACCTGAGCAACATTCTCGTCGTTCTTCAGAGGAAACATCGGGCACACAAGCCGGTGGTGGAGAACACGGCAGGGGTCGGGGTGCCCCAGAAGGGCGTGAGCGGCCCCGCCCCTCTGATGGTAAAGGCAAGCAGGACGACTTGCCACGTTAACGCCTTCATTTTCAGAAAAAGAAAGTTGCTGCGTTAACCATAAGGTATGCCACGGCTAGTGAGAACATAGCTTCGTAACCTGACATGGACATTAACGCTGCTCGACAGCGCAGCGGAGGTTACAATAGTGCGGCAAGCACTGCGGCCATATCTGAAGGCGACAGCAACTGATCCTTTTATCAATCAATCAATCAGAGTACTTGTAAAGCGCGCTACTTACCCGTGATGGTGTCATGGGTTCTTATGCCATTGCAAGTTAATCCCTTTAATTATGCATGTTCTCGTATTGTGTGACAAGTACTGTTTATTGTGTGGCAAGTACTGCTAGTGATTCATTTGTAGCTAGCAATGTTTGTTGGTACATTTTCTTGCAGCTAGCAATGATTGTTACTGTTCAAGTTTTATGCACGTGTAGAACTGAATAGAAGAGCCTTTTCACTCTCACGTTTTGAACGGTTTCCTGAATACACGTGAGCAGGTGAAGGAACACCCAAGCAAAGACTATAAATACCCTGCCCTCGCTCACAGTGTTGCTTCGCTTCGTGCAACAGCATCACCGTGAGTGTTCCTGTTTGGCATCTGAGACCCGTCTGATTCAGTCCCTTTCTTTTGGTTCCGCTTCCCTTCCATCTGGAATTCCTCCCGCTAGCTTCTGTTCCCGATTCCCTTAGAAAACCTCAGTTCCCGTTTTTCCTTTAAAAACTTACCTTCCCCTTTTGTGATTCCTTCGTCGTCCTCCGCTCTCCGAAAGGCACCGGAGGCTTCAGTTCCCTCGATCTTCAGTTCCGGTTGAGCCTTCTCTCGTCGATCTGATTTCCTGTGTAAACAAGTAAGAGATCTGGTTACCAAGCAACTCAGGATCAAAAGACAAGCATTGGTAAAGACAAGCTTCTTATTTGTAAAAGACTCGAGAGCTGGAAAATCATTTTCTTGATTGTAAAACGGATTTTTGGAACTTCGCATATATTTAAAGCAAGTTTATTTTCAATTTTCATATATTATGAACATAGTTGATTGACAAATCAATATAGAAAATCGTTATTGACATTTCAGCAGAGACAATAACTGTTTTATAAAAAAAAACCTAAACAGTGTTTTGAAGATTCTTTAAGTCACTTGTATTCAATGTATAATTTGACATAGGAGAATTCGTATGCAGGACAGAGGTTAAACTTCCTAAAAGGAGGATATTGTTGTTGTTTCTTTTTTTGTCTTTTATTCTCAGAATCCCTTTTAAGGAAAGCAGCACACACTTGTCAGGTAGGCCACGTTTGGTGTGAAATTGAATACTAAATCAAACACTAACCATTAACCAATGATTGCTGATATCTTGGTGCATTGTTTGGATTATTCATTATTCATTTTATTTGCGTATTGATCTTTAACACCTTGACCGCGGCGCCGTAGCCGCGCCCTGTGCTGGACATTCCAGAACAGGGCGCGGTCGTGACGGAACCGTTCCGTCATCAGCACAGCTCAGCCGTGACTGATGACGGAACGGTTCCGTCACCAGCATCGAAGGGGTTAAGGCATTAACCCAGAAGTATTGAAACCTGACAATCATAGGAGTGTTAGAAAGGGCTTCACAGATATAGGTATGTAATAGTAATTTTAGCATTATTTCAGAAGAAAAGCAAAGTGTTATTTTGAGACTTGAAGGATCGTTGTTATTTTGTGAAGGTACGAATGAACCTGAAGTCTTGAACACTTCAAAGAGAAACCGAGCTGCCATCTCAGGAAGAGATCCAGTGTTGTTTGTCTTGTTTCTCTATCCACTTCCCCTTTCCCTTGTGGATTACGTAGTTGTGCAAGTGCTTAACTCCTTGCTGACTGATTAGTTCATAGGGGGGTTGGGAGCGTGCATCTCCAAGAAAGAAACAACAGGAACCTCGTGTGTGAACGCTTGACAGAGGGTCTCAAGGCGCTATGGTGAGGGGGGTGCTGCTACTGCTCGAAAAGCCAGGTTTGAAGTGTCTTCTGAAAGCGAGTAGGTCTTGGGTCTGCCCTATGTGGGTAGGGAGGGTGTTCCAGGTCTTGGCGGCGAGGTAGGAGAAGGATCTGCTGCCGTAGGTCATACGTTGGATGCGGGGGACAGCGGCGAGAGCGAGGCTGGCGGAGCGGAGCTAGTGGGTTGGGGTGTGGAAGCTGAGTCTGCTGTTCAAGTAGGCTGGTCCGGCGTTGTGGAGTGCTTTGTGTGCGTGGGTGAGGAGCTTGAAGGTGATCCTCTTGTCGACGGGGAGCCAGTGTACGTCTCTCAGGTGGGGGGTGATGTGGCTGCGGCGGGGACATTGACAATCAGTCAGGCGGAGGCGTTTTGGATGCGTTGTAGTCGTCGTAGGTGTTTGGCTGGGATTCCTGCGCAGAGTGCGATGCCGTAGTCCAGTCTTGTGCTGATGAGGGTCTGTGTCACCGTTCTTCTTGTTTTGGTCGGGATCCACTTGTAGATCCTGCGGAGCATGCAGAGGGTGTTGTAGCAGGAGGAGGAGACAGCGTTGACCTGCTTTGACATGGAGAGGTTGGAGTCGAGGATGAATCCTAGGTTCCGTGCATGGTCAGTGGGTGTTGGTGCTGTTCCCAGTGTGGTCGACCACCAGGAGTCATCCCAGGCTAAGGGGGTGGGTCCGAGGATGAGAACCTCCATCTTGTCCGAGTTCAGCTTCAGAAGGCTGCTCCTCATCCAGTCGGCGACGGCCGTCATTCCCTCGTGGAGGTTGGTTTTGGCGGTGTGTGCGTCCTTGGTGAGAGAGAGGATGAGCTGGGTGTCGTTGTGGCGTAGGTGATGATGTTGAGGTTGTGATGGCGGGCCACTTGTGTGAGGGGGGCCATGTAGACATTGAACAGTATCTGGCTGAGAGATGAGCCCTGGGGGACGCTACAGATGATGTCGGTGGCTTCAGATTGGAAGGGTGGGACTCGGACGCTCTGGGTTCTGCCAGAGAGGAAGGACGTGGTCCAGTCAAGGGCCTTTTCTTGGATTCCGGCTTCTAGGAGGCGTGTCTTTAGAGTCCGATGGCAGACCGTGTCGAAGGCAGCTGACAGGTCCAGGAGGATGAGGGCTGATGTTTCGCCATTGTCTAGTTGGTGCCTGATGTCGTCTGTGGCGGCGATGAGGGCTGTCTCGTGCGGTGGTTTCGTCTGAATCCGGACTGGGATGGGTCCAAGATGTTGTTGTCTTCCAGGTGGCGGGTCAGTTGCATGTTGACGATTTTCTCGATGACCTATGCCAGGAACGGGAGCAGGGAGATGGACTGGAAGTTCTTGAGGTCCTTGGGGTCCGCCTTGGGCTTCTTGAGGAGGGCGTTGATTTCGGCGTGCTTCCAGCTTTCCGGGAATGTCGCTGTTTCGAAGGAGATGTTGATGACCTTCAGTAGTTGGGGTGTGATGGCTGCGTCTGCTTTGTTGAATACGTGGTGTGGGCACGGGTCTGACGGAGATCCTGAGTGGATGGAGTTCATGGCCTTGCTTGTCTCGATGTCGTTGACGTTGGACCAGGAGGTCAGGCGGTTGGCACTAGTAGTGCTCACAGGGGAGGTGGAGTCTGGCGTAGTCGGGGTGGTTGTGGTGTTGAAGCTGTCGTGGATGTCAGCGATCTAGCGGTGGAAGAAGATGGCTAGTGAGTCACACAGTTCTTGTGAGGGCGGGATGTCGTTGGCGTTGGCGCTGGGGTTGGAGAGTTCCTTTGCGATGCTTAAGAGCTCCTTGCTGTCGTGTGCGTTATTATCCAAGCGGTCTTTGAAGGAGGATCTCTTGGCTAATCTGATGAGGTGGTGATGTCTGCGGGTGGCGTCCTTGTGGGCTGCGTAGTTGTCCGGTGTGCGTTCATGGAGCCATATCTTCTCCAGTTTCCGGCATGTGCGTTTGGAGGTATGGAGCTTGTCGGTGAACCAGGTGGCTCTCTTGGTGGTGTGGCTGTAGGAGGGTTTCATGAGCGGGGCGAGGAAGTTGGCGCAGTCGTCGATCCACTGTCAGAGGTTGCAGGCTTCGCTGTCTGGGTTGGTGGGGTCGGTGGGTGGGTTCTGGGCGAGAGTGGTGATCAGTTGGTCATAGGTGACTTTGCTCCAGCAGCGGCGAGGCAGCTGTTGGGTGCGGTGTGCGTGGTTGGTTTATTGAAGGTGAATGGATGCAGCGGTGGTCGGTCCAGTGGAGTTTGGTGGTGTGGTCGAAGTCGACGTGGGTGCCTGTGGAGAAGACAGGGTTCGGCGTGTGGCCGGCTGCGTGGATGGGTGCGGTGACAAGTTGTCTGAGGCCAAGGTTGGCGAGGTTGTCGATCAGGGTTGCGGAGTTGGCGTCGTTGTCACAGTGGAAACTACTGACACTACGTGGCTCCCCCTGACAGACTATATGATATAGTTCTTGTAATAGAAGGTGACATCCAACGTGTAATAAAAGGGATTTTTTGGGAACATCTGACCTCTACATATGACATTCTATTAACTGAGGCAGACTGGGCCCTGCTTTTCGTTTTGGCCGCTACAAGAGGGGATGAGATAACCCTCCCTAGTTTTCTGCACACCGTGCCCAAGGAGCAGTCCACAGAACTTTGCAGAAGAGTGGGCTCTGGTGCTTGCACCTGTGTTGTACCTTAGTCAAGTCGGGTGGGATAAACTTTCTCCCAGACATGAGATTCCATTGCGGTCTATGCCACAGCCACAACCCCAATATCCCATGCGGCGAGAGGCTAAAGCTCCTGTTGCGGAAATCATTGAACAATTAGAATATGAAGGTTTGATTGAGACATGTGTATCACCCATGAATAATCCTCGTTTCACTGTTACCAAACCTGATGGGTCGTACTGCCTGGTTTTGGATTATTGACATTTAAATTCACATTGTCGTACATGTGCGGTACAGAGCACCCACAGTTCAGCTCTCGTTGACAGTCTGGTGCGAAAAAGATTTAAGACCAAACTAGACATATCAAATGGCTTTTTTAGTCATAATCTGTCCTCTGTTAGTAGTCAATGGACAGCGTTCACTTGTGGCGGCAAACAAAAACAATTTAAAATATTGGCTATGGGCTATACAAACAGCCCAGGCGTCTTTGCCGCAGGTGTCGTCTCTTTGTTAGATGGCAGTGATCCTGATGCGTACTCGTACATTGATGATATTTATCTCATGGATGACAAATTATGGCCGCATTTGTGTTGCATTGACCGCATCATAGTTATGTTTGCGCACTTTGGTTATAAATGTAACTTTGCAAAGTCACACATTGCGGAGTACACAGTGTTGTTCCTGGGCTATGAGCTCAACAATGAAGGTAGAAGTCTGGCACCTCACTTCCTGGAGAAATGCGCATGTTTACGGTCTCCTGCAACTCTGAAAAAACTACAATCCTTGCTGGGATTTTTTAATTTTGGGGTACTTATATTCTTGATTATGCCCAGCATATCAAACCTATATATGCTTTGATACAACCAACTTTTACCAAGTCATGTTGGCTGCCTGAACATTCAGCTATTCTGCCATTTTTGAAATCTGATCTTCTTGAATCTAAGTACTTATTGACTCATGATAACCACACTAACCTACAAACCTGGTAATAAGAATTGTGCCTGGTGCCGTGGGTTTCACGTACTTGACGTTTAATGAAGGAGACACAATTCCTATCGCTTACAAGTCACACTTGTACACTTCGGCTGAAAAGCAATTTTCTTCTGTCGAGAAAGTTTTGACATCTGTACAGATGGCGATTCTAAAAGAGAGAGCGCTGTCACAAGAAAAACGCATGTTGGTTGTTACACCTTATCCTGCATCTGAAGCAGTGATGAAAGCCAGTGTACCAAATTCGAAAGTTACATATCCTAATTGGATACAATGGGCAACTTCGTTGACATCTCCGGATGTCACATTTATCTTTGACCCCTCATTGCAAACTCAAGAGTTCTTACAGTATGAGTTTGTTCATCCTGCTCCTCTGTCCATGCGCAGGCTTGAGGATTACCATTGTATCATTTAGTCTGACGGTTCAGCGCAACCGGCGATAGGATCTAAGTATTCTTATTCATTGACCTGCGCAACCGTGGCTGGTACCATGGTGAATGGAGAATTCAAGTCTGATGTCGTGCACACGCAGACATTAGGTGACTGTACCGCCCAGTTGGCAGAACTACGTGCTCTAGTGCTTGGGTTAGTGAGCATGAGGGGTAAAAAGTCCCAATCCCTTACTGGCCGTTTATGAGCAATGGTCCCTCTTTTTTGTCAAGCTTGCCCTCGGGATGGGGCCTAACCCCCTATTATAGCAACATTTGAGAAAGGTGTGTCAGGGCAAGCTTTGTTTTTAATAGTCTATTATAGAAAAATTCCAATCGCACGAGATGACTTGTACCAGCATTACACCAAAATCAGGGAATCCCTATTCATCCACAGAAAAGTACAGCCAGATATACTTCTTCAACCTGATTAGTAACGCCCTGAGGAAGCCCCAGGCCGGATGGCCATGTAACGGGTGAAACAAGTGTTGGCTGTTCTCCCACGTACTATCACGACTATAGTAACACCTTTATTAAAAGAAAGAAATGAACCATCGTGTGATTGGAATTTTTCCATAATAGACTATAAAAAACAAAGCTTGCCCTGACACACCTTTCTCAAACTGTGCTCTAGCGCTTGCATTGGAGTTTGCTGACCCTCGTGTGACTACTTTAATTGTGAGTAACTCTTATTCCTGTGTTCAGTCCTTCAATAAAAATGTATTCTTTTGGACTCAGAATGACTATCATGATTCCAAAGGTGGCACAATTAAGCACAAGATGCTATTGGTTTGAGTCGCAGAAGTAAAGAACGTCTGCCTCTCGTAAATGTAATTCATACTCTTGGTCACCAGCATGTAGGAGTACACGCTGTTGGCAACAGTCTTGCTGATGAAGCAGCAAAGACCGCAGTAGCAACATATGTAGTAGCAGCAGTTACAAGGTCCAACAGTAAGATTGATGATGACATCTTGGCAGCTATCGTTGCTACAGAGATCGGTGATAATTACCCTAAGGATTTCCCTTCTAAAAACTCATCATTTAAGTCCTGATAAAGTTCCCTATGTGAGAATTAACAACGTTGGTGACCGGCTTATTCCCGACGTGGAACGCAGGCTGTCCTTGATAACAGTCGCTCACGAAGGTATAGCCTCGGCTCATGCCCGCGTTTCAGCGTATGTCTCTATCTTACAGCAGCGTTACTGGTGGCGTGGATTGTATAAATGAACTTGTGAATATGTCCTTTCTTGTTATGTATGTCAGCAGATTAAACCTTCAACTGCTGCTCGGCTGCCACAGACTCAGCTGTACATATCTAATAGACCACTTGGTTGTGTTTATTTACATCACTACTGACCTTTTTCTGCTGATACTGCATATAAGTATATCTTACCTGCAATGGATTCATGCACACGTTTTCTCTGGGTTTGGCCACAAAGGAGTGCTAATGCTTGAACTGTCATCAGAGATTTGCATGTCTTTGTGGGAATTTTTGCATGTGGGACCGTCCATTCTGATCAGGGTCCAGCGTTCACCTCTAAGGCATACAAGGAAGCCATGGGGTCTTTGGGGTTGCAGGTGAAATTGTTGTCTCCATACCGGCCTGAGGGCAATTCTGTTGTGCAGCGAATGAACCGTTACTTAAAGCAAACTTTGACAGCTAGGGTTTTAGGTACTACGTGCACTAAATAATCTTCCTAGAAGATCTCTGGGTGGGCAGACCCCATACGAAATGCTGTTTGGCATAAAAATGTTTGTCCCAGACCTTGATGGTCTAGACATGGTGGCGACAGCCGTTCCCTTTGACGTAGATAATAATTCTGCTGTGTTACAGAACCTACAAGAGACTCGAGACAGTCTTGCAAAGGAACACTTGTCCTCCAAATATGGAGTTGAAGCTGCTCTACAGATTCCGATAGATTCAGGTAGTTAGCTGGCTACCCCGAGTCGGTGACATGGTCCGTGAGAAGGTGGAGAACAAGGAGTAGTTCAGCCCCTCGTATGATGCACCCGTTCCAGTGCTTGGCATGCAGGGTACAAGAACAGTCATTTTACCACTACTTCCTGGTCGCTAGGGAAACAGGTACGACTCCATTGACAATGTCAAACTACAACGAGTGACCAATTCCTCTTAGTATGACTCCTGCTGTCTCTTGTACAGCACTGCTGAGAAATTCTGTTTTGGCCTCGACTGACACCAACAGGCCTGACCTTGCTATAGAGATGTCCACAGTCACTAATCCATTATTAAATTTGCCAGCTGGTGATCCACATGAAGATACTGAGTATACATATCCCACAGATTTGTCATTGCCTGGTGTGTAGACAAGTCCAGCTGACCAGTCACATTTTTCTTTTGACTCTGACTCTATAATATCGAGTGTACCATTGAGGTTTTCTATTTTTATTACTTTGTTTAAAAGACATGTTTTGGTTCCACCTTGGACTTACATCTGGTTGGTTCTCATCTCCTTTTTTTGTTCTTGTCGATTGGATTTGTGATGGTATTTTTTCGTCTGGTAAATGAACACTATATAACTGAACGATCAAAAATTAGATTAATTGATGGAACTTTGGCCCCACACTCCTCATCACACATCATGAAAAGAGATCAGACTTTTGTAAACATCACTGCCTAGCCCATGCTAGATGTTGTAAAATTTTGAGATGCAGTAAAATTTCGAATTCATGGACCCACAGAGGTGGTTAATGTTCCTAATGTACTTCGTGTTTCAATGGGAGATGTTGTGAAACAAAACATACGTTCTGATGATTGGGATGTCCAAGCCATTGAAGCTCTCTTTTCTGATTTGAAATATTATGCTGCCTTTCATGCTGAGGATTTATATTTAGACTCCGCAAACTACGCCGACTTGTTCTGTTACCAACACTCTGGCCATCACTTTCTGCATAAGGCTAATACATTTAGATATGTGGTTAATTACACCCAATGGGAACATTGTCCTACTCCCATAGAAGGCAGTTCAAATACCCTTTTGAATAAATTCACATATTTTACTGACTCGATCTGTCTAACCCGAGCTCATTTTATTTTAAATGAAATTACAAATCAAATTCGAAAGTGAGGCTTACTCACACAAAATTGTTGCATTCCAAATCCTTTGCGGATCAGTTAGCAGTGGGTTGCTACAAGCTATGGAATGATACCATAGATCCTAAATCTGTTTGGAGTTCTAGACCCTGGCAAGTGCAGGGCACTGAAGCTTTACACCAAGCATGTCTTATTCTCGGCCACATGTTGTTTTTAAATAGTACGATCTCACAAACAACTTGTCTTGGTTTGGCCACTTCAAAACACATGAATACCCCTAAAATTCCTAATCTGCATGCTTACCCTAATTGGAACAATCATACCGATAGGTACCTTGATGAATTACAATCTTTAATTTCTAACTCCTCCTTTAGAATTTCGTCACTGGATCCTGAGGGTTGGCTGTTGTGGCCAACAAGTTCTGATTCTTGTCAACATGGCTTTCTGGGTTTAGCCCCTGGCCTTACACAGGACAGAACAGATCCCCGTTTTGAAACTTTCCCTTCAGTTACCACCTAGTCAGTGGGGAAATGATGTCAAAATTGGCTGAAACATTCCACCCTTTCGTCTGTTAAACATCATTTACCTTTGTTGACCGACAATGTTGATTTAACTGATTTTGTTAAGGGTCCTGTGAGTGGAAGATCTAAAAGATATATATTTGTGCGATTTACAATGAAGTTTGGAAACTGTCTCAGGTTGAGGCTGCTTCCCGTTTAAGAGCAATAGACCAAGCTAATTTGGAAAAAGTGCTTGCTGTCATTGATAATAGCATTAACGCACTCTCTTCCAGGAATTACACCTTGGATAATATTGTTTCATCTGTTGTGGATATTGTGTAAGATGATGTTCCTGTTTTGTTCCATGGTCATAATCAATTGCAGTCCATCACGCAGTTTGCATTGACCTTACAAACTTTAAAATCTGGGAAAGTGCCTTGGGACTACATTAATATTTCGTCAGTGTTTTTACCGTTTAATTTAACAGAAAAATAACAGTTCGTGTCAATGAAGGATGCGTCACATTCTCGATTGCACATAAAAAAATTAGAACCATTACCATTTTCTGTAGCCGAATCTAATTCAGCTGTTGGTTCATCCATGGTTTAATAACATTGCCTTTTCCTCTGTTTAGGTTTAGTTTATGTATGAAACACTATGCCCTGGGTGGATATGAACCACGGGTACTGCTTTTCTCCATGAAGTTTGGTCTCTGCCCTTCTCATACAGATGTCGGAGGGATGGCTAAGAGGTTTACTTAAAAGGGGAGGAGTGCACATCCACACCTGATCATTCATTCGTATGCAAGAATGTTCAATTGTACAGCACGTGTAATGTGGAGGCTCCGAATTTAGCTTGCATTTTGAAGGGAATTCCTGTGACAGCTATCGTACCAACATTCACACTATAAGCAACTGGTAGCTATTTGCTTTTAAATAATGAAGCTTGCTGCGGGATGTTGGCTGGAATTCTGAACATTGTCACTGTTTCACAGCGAGTAGTTTGCTGTAAAAATGAGCTTTTCCCACCCCCGCATTGGAGGCTTGATATCTCTATGTGGCCTTTCATTCCGACCCTGAAAGCAGAGTTCAACAAGTTGAACAGAATAAGAGCTTTATTGTCTCAAAAAGAAGTCGCTCTCACTTCTTCTCATGAAACATTTGTCCTTCATGTTACTAAAACGCGTACAGAAGTACACGCGCTTTTAAATAAGGATCTCCCACTTCATTTTGGTGCTTTAATTCACACTATCTTTAATGCCTCGACCACTACAGGCCTGGCCCACTTTTTTTAAACTGTTAGCTCCAGCCTTGTGACCTCATTCCAAACTATATTTGGTGTGATACCGGCATTTTTTCATTCTATTTTTTCCAGCGTATTTGGCGGCTTCCCTCTAATTCTCGCCTTGGCTCCCGGTGTGCTGCTGTCGATTTGCTTGCTTCAAAATGGCTGCACTGTCTGTGTCAAGAGACAGCCGACCCAGGCTCACGCAGCTTCATGATCGAAAGCTTGAACACTATGGAGTGCTGCCATTGGGCTCATTGCGCGTGGTATATGGATTATCATTTCGCTTTTCATACTTTACTTGTGCTGAAAATGACAGAATGCTGGCTTTGCGCTGCCTTTGTCTGCTTCGTACAGCCCTGTGCCGTGAATGTTTCCGCACTGCCAGTGCTTCTTGAGCTAGCAGCACCAGCAGCAGGCTCCTGCTCACCTCTCCCATCCTACACTGGAAGCACTAGCCTCTATGACCTGTGAAGAGGTGGTGACTAAGAATAGTACAAAACAAATAGGCACATTTTCAAAAATGCTTTATTATCCCTAAATTAAAATTTCATGTTGCCAGGTAGCACCCAAACATACTGTTTTCTTGTGGAAAATGGCTTTGTTTGGCTTTTATAAGAATGTTATTTATCGCTGTAACATCAAGTTACTGTTTGATGAGATAAGGAACGGGAATGACTGCCTTGCACGGAGGCAACATCTGGACCGTAACAATAAACTAAATAAGTAGAAAACGGGTGCCCTGCTGAAACATGATGCGGGGCGCTCGTGTGAAGAAAAGTAATACGGTGTGGATATAAAAGCAGTAGTCCCCAAAGGAGCATATATACAACTAAAGCATAACAAAACTGTAGTTGGCCGGTGCTCCTGAGAGAAAACCGGAAGAGATGTTACAGGAGTGTCAGCCAAATCAGAAGCCAACAAAGAAGAGTGATGGAGGAGTAAACCAATGGCAAGTAGCCAGGTGGGATCACACTCCTTGTAATGATTACAGCAGGTCTTGCAAACAGCGCATGCGCTGATGCTCAACCTAATAAAAATGTTATGGGGCAGAGTGGGCACACCCGAAAGGAATCCCCCCTTTACAGGCTGGCCACAACATGGCAACATGCCTTGGCAGCCATTACAGGACTCTTGGACATACCCTTTGAAATTAAAGGATGCTAACTGTTGCAATATAAATCATTTGTTGATGGTACCATACTTATTTTGGGTATTGCGGTCTGTGCTAGGCTGATTTTACCCTGTGAAAAATGCTACCCTCAACTGAGATTTCATAAATCATATATAAGAGAAAACAGTTTTCTCATGATTTTCTCAGAGGGGTTATGGAAGGTGCTCCAAAAGCTAAAATGCAGAGCATGTATTCTGTAATTCCACACTGTCTTTCTCAGCCATGTGAGAATAAAGTCTGACATTCTCAGTAAATTGTGCACTTCAAGCAGGAGCAGTGAATGTCAGCTGATATACAGTGTTCTACTGCAGCCTCCCAGAGTGTTCTAAAGAACAACTAGAGCGCTAACAGTATTAATTATGATAAAACTATGGCACACCTGAAGCCATCTTGATTGAATCAAACTGATAAACCTAAAAACATTTCATTTAAAAAGGAACAAAAAGAGGCAGCTCATTTTGTCATAGAAATTATGGTTAGTGCCGTAGAAAGCAAAATTAGAAAACCTTTTTAATGAGTTTTCACATATCTTCTTCTATTTCATTAAAACGTTTTGGCACACAGACCGAAACATGCACTTTCAACGCCAGCAGCAGATTGCCAGTTAACTCCCTGGCGATCAGCAGCTGTACCACAGTGTTCTAATGAGCAACTAGAGTACTAACGTTCTGAAATTATTTCAAAAGTGTGGCACAGCTGAAATTCATCTTGATGGAATTGAAGTGGAAAACTGAAAGAACTTTCTACTGAGGATACTGCAGTAAGGTAAACATTTTCTAGCTAACGAAAAGGAAAGTTTAGATTCTTTTATGGACAAAGAGCCGATGATTATGCATATCGTTCATCACTTTATTAATCCAGCAGCATTCAAAGAACATCTTAATAAAAAACAGCCTTAACTACATTTCCCATGAACCACCAGCGACTCCAAGAAAGGCATCGAGAAGCGCAGAGGGAGCATGGAATCCTAGGAGCAGCATCGAGCAGCGCAGAAGGAGTGGGGAATCCAAGGAGTGTTGTCAAGCAGCACAGAGGGGTGAAGGAAGTTAGCCGTTTAGGGTCACCCGGGTCACTAATGACCACCTCTCAGCCTACCACACAAAATGAAGAGTCTGTCAGACGGTAGACAATACAAACCAAATACTGTTTATTCAAAATACACTCAGAGTGGAGCCCGGTTTGCCCAGTCACTAGGAGTGCTGCAGAGGGACTGACATCAGCAAACATAAAGATACATTATGTACATTTCAGAACCAATCAAGGCACGCCCATCATGGAATTTTCCAAGCAGATGTAGCTAAACAGTGAAATACAAGGAGTAAGTTCCTGTTAATTACCTGCTGCGCTGACTGTTGTTGTTTCTGCCCGGGGAGATCGAGGATCGCGCGCCAAGCGATGAGGGCCGCCATTGCCTGCATCAACGCCGGGGGGCAAGGAGACCACACTACCCAGTATCCATCGTGGCTGCTGACGCCGCGCTTCGAGCCAGGAAGCACTTAAAGCTCGCCCAGGGCTCCCGCAGCGCGGGACGCGAGCGGGCATGCTTGTGTGCTGCCCGTGAGAGGCCGAAGGAGGCCGGGCTGGGCCACCCCTCTTAGCGATCCATTAAGGTGAGTGGCATTAAACAATATGGGGAAGCATACAGTAACATCAGGCCCAAGGCCTACTATTACCATTGACAGTATGCTTGAAAGAGCTGTTAGTATCGTCTCATCGGAGATTGAACTAACAGAGAGGAGACTTTCCTTGGGCCTATCAGTATCCCAGCTGCATTTGCCTGAAGGAGCTGAGCCGGGTAATTTAAATGCCCCTCTCCCCCTGACACCTAATGTACTAATTACCACCACCTGCCATCGAGAAACGTGGCCAGTAGGTCCTGAGATTGATGGACTCAAGCCAATGTCAGCACTGGGAATTTGACCCCAAATACTCAAGCAATGGGGGCAAAAAGTAAGAAAACTCTGTCAAAACCCACTAGCAGTAAGAGGAAACAGCCACCTCATCTAAAATCCCAACCCACACCCTTGAGTTCGTGGATACAAGGGTCCAGTGCTGTGTCCCCGGGCTCTATTGAGCAAACAATCGATATTACTGTGGACTTGACTACATCAGAAGCCGCAGCTAACTCTACCCACACTCAGACTGAGCACACCATTACCCCTACTATTCGTGTTAGGCCGGGCGATAATTCAATTGATACCATAGTGGACTCCGTTTACGAATGTTTAAAGAATTTAGTAGATAAACAATTCAATGCCCTTTTTAAACGTTTGGACAGACTTGAAAAGAAATCTGATAAAATGCAGTTACTATTGTTGATAAAATTAGGGGGGAGCAGCACTTAAAACCAATGGAAATAACTAATCAGAGTATGCCACAGCAGATTGGTGACCGTATGCTACCCACTGTTAATACTGTTAATACTGCTTGGGATATGTGTGGTAACCTTAAGAGCAATTCCCTCCCCAAATCTATTCATAGCTTGATGCCTTTGTCAAGCGCAGCATTTGGCAATAATATCACCAGTAATAGTTTGCCTTACAATTTAGCATCAGCTATCCCCGTGCCGCTGGTCCCCACACCCACAAGTACAGTAATTGCCCCAAATACGCTCCCTATTTTTGATAAATCTGATAACAGTCTATCTGCAGACGTTCTTCATTTACCACCTGAAGCTTGTCCTTGTGTTGTAATTCCAGCTGGCGCCCCCCCTCTGAAGAAAGACCAATTTGAGTCTTGGGAACAACTCAGTAATAAGAGCATTGATTGGGTATCCAAGCATAAAGGCCTAGGGATGGTAAATGCCAGCAAAATATTAATGGTTCGACGAGTGGGATGGGTTGGACCCTCCGATAAGAACATCATAGGGGATTGTATAGTCGTGAATTTTAGACGTCCTTCGTTGGTGAAATGGCTACTGCGAGCACAAACGTTTCAAAACAAATCCCCAACTCTCATACATTCACTACCCCTGGGCTTTTTCTACAAACCTCTTCTGGTCCCACATAACTTTACTATTCCTACACACACCTCACAGAATCGGTTCGCTGTTCTGTCCAGCCTGGAGAGTCTGGACTGACTATCGAATCGATTATCGATTGTTGCACCTGAGCCCATGGAACTTTCAATAGCTTGTCCCGTTGTCACTGAACCCAGATCCCAAGATCCTAATGTAAGTGTGCTTAGTTGGAATATTGCAGGATTAGCAGCCAAGCTAAATTCCATGGAGTGGCTTGATCTGGTTAGCAAATATGACATTCTAATGTTCCAGGAGACATGGAGCACAAAGGAACTGTTTTTAGAAGGGTTTGTGTGTCACAACAGCATTGTACCTCGTCCAAAAATAGGTCGCCCAAGTGGGGGTCTATCAACATGGATAAAGATTTCAGCTGGGGGGTAGCATAAAACCCGTGGTGACAAACAACGAGAATTTCCAAGCCACGATTTATTCACGGGGGCTTCGATATGTTTAATACATTTTTATAATAATGATTTTACATCACTACCAAACTGGAATTTTATTAATTTGTTTGAGTGTATTGATAAACTAGAAGATGAACACATGTATGACAAATTGGATGGAATTTGCCTAGGTGGGGATTTCAGTGCACGACTTTTTAGCGGTTCTGACATTATCACCATCGCCCCGGTTAGGAAGCCCATATGTAAAAGAGGGGTGGAACTTCATAACCATGTATCCTCGCGTAATTTAACTAATGTAATGGAAAGGGTCGGAGTACATTCAAACAATCACCCATTGCCCACTTATAGAGGACATGGTAGTTCATCTACAATAGATTATGTTTTTATATCATCCTCACTGGCAAATCTTTTAGTAAAGGCTGAGGTTTTATGTACCAGTCAAGGCGATCACAACCCAATTCCGACAATGATCAGATTCTTCTCCAAGCCTACCACCCAAAGAGAAATAGGGGCTAAATATTTAGTGGCATCCACTGACAAACTTAGAGTGATCTGGAAGGGCATAGATAACAAAGCTTTATTTGTAAGCATGATAAAATTGTATCTCTCACTTATAGAGACATGCTTATGAAGTAGCACTTTTGGTGCAGAGATCATTGAGGCGTTCAGTAGTTTATGTATCGGTATCAAACATATAATCTCAAGACCAGCCAACAACACTAGCAAGAATCCCAAATGGTTCGACGGCACATGCTCGCGGGCTAATAGAGGACTGCTGCGTGTAGCATTACCGGCTACACCCAGGGACATAACTCTAGTTAGATCACTAAGAGCCTGCTATAAGAAAGCAACCAAACTACGCTCAGATGAGATATTGAAAGAACGCTGGGCTAATCTTGCTAGTGCGGCGACACTCAAGGATGTAACTGGATTTTGGAAAGCAGTTAAAGCTATGAGGTCTATGGGCTTGGATATTACTCCCATGAGTTGTAATATAACGAGTGAATTATGGGAGGAGCACTTTGCCAGAATCTACACGGTACCTATAACGACCTCTAATATTAACATGATCCCGCCAGTCTTAAAGGTCGCTATAACAGTAACTGAAGTTGAGGATGCCATACATCAAAGTATAGGGAACAAAGCCCGAGGTTCGGATGGTCTACCAATCGATCTTATAAAACACGAACCGGATTTTTGGGCTCCTCTTTTATGTAATGTTTTTAATAATCTGACTAATACAGCTATCCCGAGCACTTGGTCGACTAGCATTATTGTGCCCAATTTTAAACAAGCATTTACAATGCAATGGTCTCGGCATTATTAAAGGTAGAGCTATTGGCATTGTTCATGACATTTTTTTTTTTTATTATAAATAAATGGCATTGTTATTTACTTTTTCCCATAGCATCAGCGAACAAACACTGGAAAAGATAATACAATCAGGGGGGCAGGGGCACGAAAAACGGCACAATCAGGGGACAGAAGGCACGGCAAACGGCACAATCAGGGGCCAGAAGGCAAGAAAAAACGGGACAATTAGTGTGCAGAAGGCAAGAAAAACGAGTGCAATCAGGGGGCAGAAGGCAAGAAAAACTTGTTCACAGCTCACACAGCAGAGTGAAGAGCAGAGTGAGTGCCAGAGTGACTGTGAGTGCAGAGTGACTGTAACTGAGAGAGCAGAGTGAGCGCCAGAGTGACTGTGAGTGCATAGTGAGTGCAGAGTGACTGTGACTGGGAGTGCAGAGTGAGTGCAAAGTGACTGTGAGTGCAGATTGAATGTGAGTGCAGAGTGAGAGCGAGAGTGACTGTGAGTGCAGAGTGAGAGCAGAGTGAGTGCGAGAGTGACAGTGAGTGCAGAGTGAGGTCGAGAGTGACAGTGAGTGCAGAGTGAGTGCGAGAGTGACAGTGAGTGCAGAGTGAGTGCGAGAGTGAGTGTGAGAGTGTGAGAGTGACTGAGTGCAAAGTGAGTGCCAGAGTGAGACTAAGTGCAGAGTGAGTGCCAGAGTGACAGTGAGTGCAGAGTGACAGTGAGTGAAGAGTGAGTGGAGAGTGACTGTGAGTGCAGAGTGAGTGCAGAGTGAGTGCGAGAGTGACAGTTAGTGCAGAGTGAGTGTGAGAGTAACTGAGTGCAGAGTGAGTGCAGAGTATGAGTGAGTGCAGAATGAGTGCAGAATAAGTGCAGAGTGAGAGTGAGTGCAGAATAACTGCAGAGTGAGTGTAGACTGAGGGCAGAATGACTGCCGAGTAACAGTGAGTGCGCAGGATAAGACCACACACATAAGACCACACACATAAGACCACACACATAAGACCACACACATGAGACCACACACATAAGACCACACACTCACCACCAGACACTCACCTCCACACACTCACTACCACACACTCACCACCACACACTCACCACCAGCCGTCACTGCAAACTTTCACCTGGCACAAACACAACCAGCCATCAGTGCAAGCTTTCACCGGGCACAAACACCATCAGCTGTCAGTGCAGGCTTCCGCCAGGCACACAACACCAGACATCAGTGCATGCTTTCACCAGGCACACACACCTCCAGCCGTCTGTGCGCGCTTTTACCAGGCACACACACCACCAGCCATCAGTGCATGCTTCCACCAAGCACACACACCTCCAGCCGGCAGTGCACGCTTCCACCAAGTACACACACCACCAACCGTCAGTGCACAATGTCTACAGGCACACACACCACCAGCCATCAGTGCACACATTCATTGTTAACGCATCCACAATTAACTATTGTAGCAATCGCAGTATGGTGCACTCTACTTTTAAATATATTAACCTAAAGCGCAGCATGCCACCATTGCTACAATTCCAATCCAACCCACATAATTCCACTGCACACCACATGCATACACTCCATAACACATGGCTAAAAGACATTGCCATTTACAATGCCATTATCTCTAACTCAAATAAATCTGAGACGTATTGCATTTCTAATGCTTGTTTAATTAACTTGTCGAACATATATCCAGCTAGGGTTGGATTTGGAAGGCGGCATTCATCTGGTTGCCAAAGCCAGATATTGGCCATTTCTTTCATCCTGAGCTGCAGTAGCCCCTCCCCATCCTACTAGCATCAGGACGTCAGCTTCTGAGAGCGTCAGGACGGTGACCGTCCTGACGCTCTCAGAAGCGGTCGCTCCCTTCGCCCACAGCCTTCACCTGGTATCGTTAATTACGCTGTGGACTGGTCTGCTGCTTAATATCTGCTAGCTCCTAGATTGATTAACGCTATAGCGCGATAACCATTGTGGAACTTTAGAAAGATTTAGAGCGCTTTTAGGGGTTTGCAGCACTGTGCTCTGAATCGCGCATTTGCAGCTGTAGCGCTATTTGTGCAGCGTTATTTAAAAGTGCATTGCCTGTATCTTAAAGCGATTACTGTCCCAGCCATTATTTAACTCTGTGCCCCAGCCTATCTCCACTTTCGTTTTTCGCTGCCATTTTACTTGTTGTGGTGCCTCGGAGCCCGACCTCCACAGCCCGCCCCGCCTCCCAGCTGACCCTCCCTCGCCCCTCCCGTCCCAATATCCATATATGACAGATGCACTTGCGCGCAGCGGTCACGCGCAGCGGTCACGCGCAGCGGACGCGCCCTATGCGCGCCGAAGGTGCGCCAAAGGTAAGCCCGTCTACGCCCGTCCGCGCCTGGACCGCGCCCAGCGCCAGACCACCTGTCCCCCTCAAAACCCACTCCACCCGCATTACGTACGACTCCGCCACCCTCTCAGCACTCAACCCCGGACGCACACCACAATGCTACGAAGCTGCCCCCGGACCTACCCACGGTCCCTTTGCTTGCCACTCCTGCAAATTCACCAGCATCATAACCCACACCAAATCCACTAACCCCAAACACAGCTTCGACTCCAACCACCTGAAGTGCATCCTGCTGAACACCCGCTCGGTCCACAGACACGCCACTGAACTCTGGGATCTACTCGACACTACATCACCGGACGTCGCCTTCCTTACTGAAACATGGATGAACGCATCATCAACACCTGACATCGCCATTGCCATCCCGGACTATTACAAGATCATCCGAAAAGACCTCACCGTCCAAACAGGAGGAGGATTCGCCATCATCCATAAGAACACCATTAAAATCACGACCAGCTCCGACGATAACCTTACAACCGCCGAACACCTCCACTTCCAGATCCACACCGACCATAGAACCACTCTCAGAGGCACCCTCATCTACAGACCTCCAGGAACCCGTAAACAATTCAGCGAAGACATCACTGACTTCATCAGCCCACATGCCCTCGCCTCCGAGAACTACATCCTACTAGGAGACCTCAACTTCCACCTGGAAAAGAAAAGCGACAGCAACACCCCCACCCTTCTTGACAACCTGGCCAATCTCGGCCTCAAACAACTTGTTGACACCCCCACCCATGTAGCAGGACATACGCTCGACCCAATCTTCACCTCCAGCAAACTCATCTCCTTCGACCGCACCACAGCTCTCCATTGGACGGACCACTGTTGTGTTCACCTCAGTTACAAAACCACCTCGACCCACAACCCCACACAACCTATTCCCCGAAGAAATGGAACAAAATCACCTCCGACCAACTCCTCACGTCGCTCAACCAAAACTCCCCGCCCTCTCATCAGACCCAAACCAAGCTGCCATCAAATTCAAACAATGGATGTTGGAATCGGCCGCATGGCGTGGCCCTACCCCCCGGCATGGCGGGCCCAGAACGACATCAGCCCTCCACCGAGCCTCGGGCGACCCCTGATGCCCGACCCGGCACGCCTTAACATTGCCAACACTGCCGGTCCGGCTACCATCCCGGACCACCACTACCGGCCTTACTCCATCTTGGGCTCCCCACGACATGCACCACGTCCTGAGCACGAGGCGCGCCCGACTCCATCTTGGACCCACCACGTCAGGAACACGTGGCCTCGGCCCGCGGCCCAGGCCCCAGCGAAGCCCCGACATCAAGGCACCAAGACCCACCCAGGTGGTCAAGTGGCCACTCAACAGATCCGAGAGGAAGGGAGTTTCAATGGGCCTCCAGCCGTCCCCAGACGCCTGGTATCGATCGCCCTCCGGCCTCCCTGGGCGCTGGCTCCACCCCCCTGCTGGGTGTCTGGACACCATCATCCCGGCCCCTCTGGCCCCCAGGCGCGAGGGTCCGGACATCAAAGGACACCAGTCCTATATCTGGGCCAGCCCCGGAGTAGGACGTCAGTTGTTTCTTGGACTGGAAGCCCTGCTGACGCTGTCGCGGCCGACACCAGAAGAACTCATCGACCCGTAACTCGAACCATCTTGAGAGCCTGCTGGCGCTGCTGTGGCCCACCTTCGAACCATCTTGAGAGCCTGCTGGCGCTGCCGCGGCCCACCTTCAAACCATCTTGAGAGCCTGCTGGCGCTGCCGCGGCCCACCTTCGAACCATCATGAGAGCCTGCTGGCGCTGCCGCGGCCCACCTTCGAACCATCTTGAGAGCCTGCTGGCGCTGCCGCGGCCCACCTTCGAACCATCTTGGGAGCCTGCTGGCGCTGCCGCGGCCCACCTTCGAACCATCTTGAGAGCCTGCTGGTGCTGCCGCGGCCCACCTTCGAACCATCTTGAGAGCCTGCTGGCGCTGCCGTGGCCACCTTCGAACCATCTTGAGAGCCTGCTGGCGCTGCCGCGGCTCAACCTCTTGGAACCCCCCGGCTCAGGGATTGAGAGCTGTGCGCAGGGTATCCCTTCCTACACCCGAACTAAGACTGTCCCGCTACCCCGTCCCTTGGTACGAGACTTTACAGATCCCTCGATCTATCGTGTATATATCGCTAAAGACCAGCAACCTTTATTCTTGATAAAGATTAAGAACTGATCCTCTTTGTGTGGTGTCCGTTTGTAGTGTGGTGATTACTCTGCTGTACGATCCTAGGAGAGGGCCCTCACCCAGGAGGCCTCTCGGTAATGCTCAGCTACGTCTCAACGGAGGGGTGGACCTAGGGGTGGTCAGTCAGACATCTTCTGCCTCCCCCGGGAACGCCTTTCTAACATTGGTGGCAGGGACGGGATCCGAGCCGACGCAGATCGTACAGAGAGTGATTCACCCACTACCGAGAAAAACACACTACGACCATGACCACGCAGGAAACAAGACCAACTACAGAATTCCAGAAAGAGAAAATGGAAGATTACAGTCACAAGGAGTTAAAACAATTCTGCAAAGACCTGGGCATCGCTACCACTGGTCTAAGCACCAAGGAAGACTTTAAATCGGCCCTACAAGCATGGGTAGAAGCCGGTGTCCCGCCACCCCAGAACGAAGATAACCCGGGCCCGAACGGACGCCCGGACACCGACGCGCCTCCGGCGGGGGAAAGACCCGCAAACCTAGACACGGGCCTCTCCCACGAAGACGCCCGAGAACGAGAGAGGAACAGGCTCCACGAGTTGGAGCTCACCCGACTCCGACAAGACGGAGAAATACAACTAGCTGAGAGGAAGTTAGCCCTCGAGCAACTCCGATTGGAAGGAGACCTAGAAGAAAGACGAAGGCAAAGAGACCTCGAGGAAAAGAAACTCATGCTCGAGCATGAGCGTGGCTTAAAGGAACTAGAGCTCAAGGCCAAAACGAACGATGCCAACACATCTGAGGGCAAGACTTCGCCCCCTCCTATGGACACAAAGGTACACATACCCAAGGATGTCGTCAAAGAGTACTATAAGAACGACGACATCCAACAGTGGTTCAAAGCCTATGAAGTAGCCATGACCGCCCATTGAGTACCCCTCAAGGACTGGGGCGCCGGCCTGTTGGGGAAGTTCGTCAACGAGGGGAGAGACGCCCTGCTAGAGCTCCCCAATGCCGAGATGACCTCGTATGAGCACATGAAAACCGCTCTCCTCACTCGCTATGGACTCACCCCCGAAATGTACCGGCAGCGATTCCGAGACTGTAAAAAAATCCCCGGTACCACTTGGGTGGAGTACGTGAACTTTTACAGCCGAGCCTTCAAGGGGTGGATCAAAGGCAGCCAGGTCACCACCTTCCAGCAGTTGGTCGACCTCATTATATGGGAACATCTTTCCAACAACTGCTTCATTGAACTTCGGCAGCATCTCCTCGACAGCAAATTGACAGAGCCACGAAAACTCGCTGTCGAGGCTGATAGATGGGTGAGCACCCGAGTCCCCCGGAGCCCGATGGGAGACTACGGCCGGGGATCCCCGGGGAACCACCGACCACGAGGCGGCGGGGGAGGCCAGAGCAGAGGCCAAGATCCCCCCACGGGGCCCTTCCCTGCCTCCACGTCCCCATCCCTGGGCCGAGGGGGGGTCCCTCCAGCGCGACCGGGGCCCCGCCCGAATGTTACATGCCTAGATGCCAGCGACAGGGTCATTATGCGAGTGACCCCCTTTGCCCTATGAACCAGCGACCCGGCACCACCGGCCCTCCGAACCGCCAGATCGCGGCAGCCACCCTGGGTACCGAAGGGAGCGAGGAAGAAGACAACAACCCCGAACAGGCCGAGTGGGAGCCCGCCGCTATGATCTTGGCATGCCTGGGTGATCGAGACATGATCCCCCGAGACCCGATCCTAGGCAACACCCAGAAATACCGCCGATGGGTCACAATCAATGGTCACCGGGCCGAAGCCCTCCGTGACACTGGGGCCAGCGTGACAGCGGTCCGCTGCCACTCGGTAACCCAGGAACAACTTCTACCCAATATCCTGTGCCCGGTACGGTCGGCGGACAATTCCGAGAGTTTGTGCCAGATGGCCCGCATCCCCTTCGAATGGGGGGGGGGTAGCGGGCATGCTGAAAGTGACCGTCCGAGACGATGCCCCCGTGGACTGCCTCCTCGGGAACGATCTGGAAAGTTCCGCCTGGGCCCACGTTGAGCGGAGAGAGCATCTGGGGATGCTGGGCCTCCCCGAGTGGGTCTGTGCGACCACTCGATCCATGACCGCCCGGGCCGCCGCCCCGATTGAGGATGCTCTGCCGGAAGAACCAGAGTGGCCCGCACCTCCACCGCCCGCCGTCCCCGAGGACGCCGACCCTGAACCCGGCCCCCGGGGGCCCAGCCATGAAGACCTTACCGAGCTCGGCCACCTTCCCGAACTAGCTCAATGGCGCCAAGAAGGTGGCCCCACTCGTGAACAATTCCAGCAGGAACAGAAAACATGCCCCTCCCTCGAGGGAATCCGACAACAAGCGGTCACTCAAGCCGCCGGGGACCCCTCAGGGTCCCACTGGGTCTATTGGGACCACGACCTGCTCTACAGCGAGCAAAAGATTGCCGAACTAGGGGCCAGCCGGGTGCTGGTCGTTCCCCTCCGATTCAGAGACTTCCTGTTGAACTTGGCACATGACGTGCCCCTCGCCGGGCACCTGGGGCAGGACAAAACTTACAGCCGCCTGGTGACCCATTTCTACTGGCCGAAGATGCGCCACGATGGGCACAACCACTGCCGAACCTGTCCGACCTGTCAAGCCAGCGGGAAAAGCGGGGGAAAGGTCAAAGCTCCACTCCAGCCTTTTCCCGTGGTCACCACCCCCTTCAAGCGAGTGGGGATCGACATCGTGGGGCCCTTAGACCCCCGCACCTCTCAGGGGCATCGCTTCATCCTCGTCCTGGTGGACCATGCCACCCGCTATCCTGAAGCCATCCCCCTCCGAACCATCACGGCCCCAGTAGTAGGCCGAGCCCTGATGGGGATCTTCTCCAGAGTCGGCTTCCCCCGGGAAGTCGTGAGTGATCGGGGCACAAACTTTATTTCTAAATATATGCGATCCCTGTGGCAACAGTGCGGGGTCACATATAAATTCACCACCCCGTATCACCCCCAAGGAAATGGACTTGTGGAGCGTTTTAACCGAACACTGAAAGGGATGATCAAGGGCCTAGAAGAGCCGCTACGACGCAAATGGGATGTCCTGCTGCCCTGCCTCCTGTTTGCATATTGCGAGGTACCCCAGAAGTCCCTGGGGTTCAGCCCCTTTGAACTATTGTATGGGCACCCGGTCCGAGGCCCCCTCAGCCTGGTCAAGGAAGGCTGGGAGACGGCTGTCCGAGGTGCGCCACCAGATGTCTACCAGTACCTCCTGACACTCCGCAACCAGACTCGGAAGTTCCGGGAACTTGCCGAGGCCAACCTTGAGGCCAGTCAGGAGGAGATGAAACGCTGGTATGACCAGAACGCCTCGTCCATCGAGTTCGAGCCGGGCCAGCAGGTTTGGGTCATGTCCCCGGTCGAACCTTGTGCCCTCCAGGACAAATGGACCGGCCCCTTTAAAGTGGTAGAGCGCAAGAGCCCCGTCACCTATCTGGTGGACATGGAGTCCCCCCGGAACCCCCTCCGGGTTCTACACGCTAATCGGCTCAAGCCACACTTTGCCCGCACTGAACTAAGTCTGCTGCTAGCAACCGATGACGGAGCTGAAGAGGACTCCGAACCCCTACCAGATCTCCTGAGCACCACCGAGAAAGACGGCTCCATCGAAGGGGTCACGCTCTCCTTCACCCTGACCCCAGCACAGCACCAAGACTGCCGGAAGCTGCTGGGGCAATTTGCAGACCTGTTTTCCCTCACTCCTGGAGTCACCCGCTGGTGTGTCCATGATGTAGACACCGGGGACAGCCCGCCTGTCAGGCACCGAGCTTTCCGAGTGCCCGACCGAGTGCAGGCCTGCATTCAATCGGAAGTGGCCAAGATGCTAGCTCTGGGGGTAGTCGAACCCTCCAACAGTCCCTGGGCCAGTCCCGTTGTCCTGGTCCCTAAGGCCGCTGCCCCCGGCACACCCCCGGAGCTTCGGTTCTGTGTTGACTACCGGGGACTGAATGCCGTCACCAGGACTGACGCCCATCCAATCCCACGGGCGGATGAACTGATCGATCGCCTGGGGGCCGCAAGATATCTCAGCACCTTCGACCTTACGGCCGGGTATTGGCAGATCGGCCTTACCCCGGGGGCGCAAGAGCGGTCGGCTTTCTCGACCCCTGATGGCCACTACCAGTTCAAAGTGATGCCCTTCGGCATGAAAAACGCCCCGGCCACCTTCCAGAGACTCGTGAATAAGGTGCTGGCGGGCTAGAAGAGTTCAGTGCCGCCTACTTAGACGACATTGCGGTGTACAGCCTCCACTGGGCCGAGCACCTGCAGCACCTCTGGGAGGTCCTGACGGCCCTTCGACGGGCCGGACTGACAATAAAGGCCAGCAAGTGCCAGATAGGCCAAGGGTCCGTAACCTATCTTGGACACCAAGTAGGGAGCGGCCAGGTGGCTCCCCTCCAGCCAAAGATCGACGCCATCCGGGCCTGGGAGCCCCCGATCACTCAAACAGCGGTCCGAGCATTCCTGGGGCTCACCGGATACTATCGTCGATTCATAAAGGACTATGGAAGCATTGTGGGGCCCCTCACAGAACTGACCTCCAAGAAACTACCCCAAAAGGTACGCTGGACCCCCGAGTGCCAGATCGCCTTCGACGAACTGAAGACCGCCATGTGCACCGCCCCAGTGCTCCAAGCCCCCGACTACAGCCGAGAGTTTGTGGTCCAGACAGACGCCTCAGAGCACGGCATTGGGGCGGTCCTCTCGCAAGTCAACCCTGAGGGAGTCGACCTTCCCGTGGCCTTCATCAGCCGGCGGCTGCTGGCCAGGGAGCAACGATGGAGCACCATCGAGAGGGAAGCCTTCGCCGTCGTGTGGGCCCTAAAGAAACTCCGGCCCTACCTCTTCGGCACCCACTTCCGGGTCCAGACCGACCACCGGCCCCTGCGGTGGTTGATGCAGATGCGGGGGGAAAACCCGAAACTATTGCGTTGGTCCATCTCCCTGCAAGGGATGGACTTCACTGTGGAGCATCGCCCCGGCAACGACCACGCCAATGCTGACGGCCTATCCAGGTTCTTCCGCCTCGGCGAGCAGAACCCCCAAGAAGATGGGTGACTCTCCCCTGCCTTCAGCTGGGGGGGACGCGTGTTGGAATCGGCCGCATGGCGTGGCCCTACCCCCCGGCATGGCGGGCCCAGAACGACATCAGCCCTCCACCGAGCCTCGGGCGACCCCTGTTGCCCGACCCGGCACGCCTTAACATTGCCAACACTGCCGGTCCGGCTACCATCCCGGACCACCACTACCGGCCTGACTCCATCTTGGGCTCCCCACGACATGCACCACGTCCTGAGCACGAGGCGCGCCGACTCCATCTTGGACCCACCACGTCACGGCCCAGGCCCCAGCGAAGCCCCGACATCGAGGCACCAAGACCCACTCAGGTGGTCAAGTGGCCACTCAACAGATCCGAGAGGAAGGGAGTTTCGATGGGCCTCCAGCCGTCCCCGGACACCTGGTATCGATCGCCCTCCGGCCTCCCTGGGCGCTGGGTCCACCCCCCTGCTGGGTGTCTGGACACCATCATCCCGGCCCCTCTGGCCCCCAGGCGCGAGGGTCCGGACATCAAAGGACGCCAGTCCTATATCTGGGCCAGCCCCGGAGTAGGATGTCAGTTGTATCTTGGACTGGAAGCCCTGCTGACGCTGTCGCGGCCGACACCAGAAGAACTCATCGACCCGTAACTCGAACCATCTTGAGAGTCTGCTGGCGCTGCCACGGCCCACCTTCGAACCATCTTGAGAGCCTGCTGGCGCTGCCGCGGCCTACCTTCGAACCATCTTGAGAGCCTGCTGGCGCTGCCGCGGCCCACCTTCGAACCATCTTGAGAGCCTGCTGGCGCTGCCGTGGCCCACCTTCGAACCATCTTGAGAGCCTGCTGGCGCTGCCGCGACCACCTTTGAACCATCTTGAGAGCCTGCTGGCGCTGCCGCGGCTCAACCTCTTGGAACCCCCCGGCTCAGGGATTGAGAGCTGTGCGCAGGGTATCCCTTCCTACACCCGAACTAAGACTGTCCCGCTACCCCGTCCCTTGGTACGAGACTTTACAGATCCCTCGATCTATCGTGTATATATCGTTAAAGACCAGCAACCTTTATTCTTGATAAAGATTAAGAACTGATCCTCTTTGTGTGGTGTCCGTTTGTAGTGTGGTGATTACTCTGCTGTACGATCCTAGGAGAGGGCCCTCACCCAGGAGGCCTCTCGGTAACGCTCAGCTACGTCTCAACAGAGGGATGGACCTAGGGGTGGTCAGTCAGACATCTTCTGCCTCCCCCGGGAACGCCTTTCTAACAATGGATCACTCACAGCGCTGATGAATTAGCACCCTTGAAAAACCATCACACCAAACAAAACAGCAAAAAGGCCCCCTGGTTCAACGATGACCTTAATAAAGCCAAGAAGCTATGCCGTACTCTCGAGAAAACATGGAGAAAAAACCCAACCACTGACAACATGACCACCTTCAAGGCAGCCACCCGCAAACACCACCAGCTGATTCGATCCACCAAGAAATCAGCGTTCAAGAATCGACCCGACAACAACGCCCATAACAGCAAGGAACTATTCAACATCGTCAAAGAATTCACCAACCCCACCGCAGCCTCAAACGACATCACTCCCTCCCAAGACCTCTGCGATTCATTATCCTCCTTCTTCTACAACAAAATTGCCGACATACATAACAGCTTCGAAAACAGTTCCAACGAACAATCCTCTCCACCCACCTCAGAACCTAAACCGCCCTCCAACAACTTCAACACCTGGAACCCAATCACCACTGAAGACACCGTACGCCTAATGAATTCCATCCACTCTGGCTCGCCAACCGACCCATGTCCCCACCACATCTTCAACAAAACAGACTCCATCATCACACCCCATCTCCGTGATGTCATCAACTGGTCCTTCATCTCTGCTACCTTCCCAGAAACCTGGAAACATGCCGAAGTCAGCGCCCTCCTGAAGAAACCCACAGCAGACCCCTCTGAACTCAAAAACTACCGCCCCATATCCCTCCTCCCATTCCCGGCCAAAGTCATTGAGAAAGCCGTCAATAGCCAACTCGCCGCCTTCCTCGAATCGAACAACTCCCTCGATCCCTCACAGTCCGGCTTTCGAGCCAACCACAGCACCAAAACCGCCCTTATCGCAGCAACAGACGACATCCAAACACTACTGGACAACGGAGAAACAGTAGCCCTCATTCTACTCGACCTCTCCGCCGCCTTCGACACGGTCTGTCACAGCACCCTCATACAACGCCTCAGCAACATCGGCATAGAAGGAAAAGCCTTGGACTGGATCATCTCGTTCCTAGCTGGGAGAACTCAGAGAGTCCGTCTTCCCCCATTCAAATCAGAGGCCACCGAAGTCATCTGCAGTGTACCACAAGGATCATCACTCAGTCCCACCCTCTTCAACGTTTAAATGAGTCCACTAGCTTCCATCGCGCGTCTACATAACCTTAACATCATCTCCTACGCTGACGACACCCAGCTGATCCTCTCCCTCACCAAAGACCCCAACACCGCCAAAACCAATCTTCACGAAGGCATGAAAGAAGTAGCCATATGGATGAAAAACAGCCGCCTAAAACTTAACTCTGACAAAACGGAAGTGCTCATCCTAGGATCATCCCCCTCTGCCTGGGACGACTCATGGTGGCCTTCGGATCTGGGCTCAGCGCCCACACCCACAGACCGCGCACGTAACCTAGGCTTCATCCTAGACTCCTCCCTCTCGATGACCAGACAAGTCAACGCCGTCTCTTCCTCCTGCTTCAACGTACTTCGTATGCTCAAAAAAATCTTCCATTGGATCCCCACCGAGACAAGAAAGACTGTCACCCACGCACTGGTTACGAGTCGACTAGACTACGGAAACACCCTCTACGCCGGAATTTCAACCAAACTACAGAAAAAACTCCAACGCATCCAAAACGCATCAGCGAGACTCATTTTGGCCATCCCTCGCCAAGATCACATTACCGGCCACCTGAAAGACCTCCACTGGCTTCCCGTCAACAAGAGAATAACATTCCGTCTCCTCACCCACGCACACAAGGCCCTCTACAAATTAGGGCCCGAATGCCTCAACACTTGACTATCCTTCTACACACCCACCCGCCAATTAAGATCCTCCAATAAAGGCCTCGCCGCAGTTCCGCGTATCCAAAGATCCACCATGGGAGGTAGATCCTTCTCCTACTTGGCGGCCAAGACCTGGAACTTACTCCCCACTCACCTCCGCCTTACACAGAACCACATCTTCTTCAGAAAAGAACTTAAAACCTGGCTATTCGATAAATAATGAACCCCCTCCCCAAGCGCCTTGAGACCCTCTGGGTGAGTAGTGTGCTATATAAATTCTTGAACTTGAACTAGCACAGACTGTTGATCAACCCATTGTCACTCTGTCCACCGGCCCATTGGCACATACAGACTGACAATAGGCCAGCCCCAGCAGGCAGCTTCTAGTGCCCCAGCCTTAAGGCATGCGAGTGAGACTGCCGCAGGAGATGCTGCTTCTGAGCAGAAACGTTCACGCTCACCTCGTAAGGGGCAGTGGTGGGGGGCACTGAGGGCATTCTGTTTTTGCCCAGGGGGTAGCTAACATTGCTGCAGCCTAAAGGAATAAAGCAATAGACTTCCGACCCTCCACCCCCGAATCCGAAAGAGACGGGGATAAATTGGAGTGACGGCCCTCTCCTCCAATGGCTGGCCTCCGTTTAGGAAGCCAGCCAATGGAGGAGAGAGGCGGGTTAAACCACACTACTAAGAGACATAAGATCTCCTACCGGAAGCTGACAAGCCAGCATTTCCAGTCCTCGACCTAAAAAGGAGACAAATCCAACCCCAGCTGTTATCGCCAAATTTCCTTGATAGACAATACCCTTAAGATCTTGGGCAGGGTTGTTTTTATTAAGATTAGGACTTGGAAATAATGTTGGAACTGTTGAACAGTGTTTGAATTTAAACCTCAACCTGGGCAAATACACAATTGCTCAAAAATCACCAGTTCATTTGGGTTTTATGAACCTCACATCAGCTTTTGATTTTGTTAATAGATCCCGTTTGTGGGAGGTCCTTTTAAATTATGGGTTGGACGAGGCTTTGGTTTATTTTTTGGCACATTTTCACAGGGATCTGAAGGCACGGGTGAGGATTAGTAACGATGGGGAGGTCTCTGGGGATACTGTCATTGGTAGAGGGGTTAGACAAGGTTGCGTTCTAGCCCCTCTACTTTTTATTCTTTATATAAATGAACTACACAATTCCCTGTCTAAATTGACCAATGACGTCCCCAAAATCAATGGTAAATTACTCCCCGCGCTTTTATACGCAGACAATGCAGTCCTTATGGGCCGCACGCCTAATGCACTTCGCACTTTAGTCACGGGGTTTGTGACTTTCATGGCCGACCTGGAGCTTTGCACTAATTTTAAGAAATCTTATATAATGACCTGTGACCCGAAAAACACTGCATTAATTTTATAACATCGGGTAGTGAATCCCTAACATGCACAAGCACTTTTCCCTATTTGGGCCTAGTTTTCTCAGAAACAGGATCCTGGCAAGCCCATGCGGCCCATAGTAGAAGTAATTTCTCTAAAGCGGTCAATTCCATCGTTAGCCTTCGGCAGCCAAAACAAGCAGGGGTGGTGTTACCCCTAACCCAGATTTACAAATCGCAATGTGTCCCAACGGTCACTTATGGCGCGGAAGTCTGGGGATATATAAATTACAGCGGGATGCAAATAGAGGAAAATAGATTTTGCAGAACAGTTCTCGGGCCCAATTTTCATCTTCAACTTATATATGTCATAAGGAATTGAACCTGCGCTATGTAGAGGATTTTATCAGGTCCCGTCCAGCTATATTTTGGTTAAAAATATGGTAGAATCCTTCTGCAATTTTAACGAGAGAGATAATCATAGATTGCCTTAAGTGCGACAAGGTCCGTAGTATACCTTGGCTTGCTGCAGTTAAAAAAAGTTTAGCCAGTGTAAAGTTGGAACACATTTTTTTACGTCCACTAGCACTAGAGGGCATAAGCATAAAATCTCTTAGGGGGGCACTGTATGATTTGTACTATAAAGAAAGATACAACACTGAGCACCTCAAACCATCGGTTGTCAGGTATATGCCCCTTTTGGAGGTACCGGGCATTCAACATCTTATGCCACACAAATATCTCAGGAAAAATATAGGGAGATGGAAAAGGTGTTTACTTTTCCGCTTTAGGGATGGCAGTATAAAATATCTACTTGCGGCACTGGTAGCAAACAAACGGTGTTACATTTTTTACTCTTTTGTAAGTTCTATGCAACATATACAAAACAGTATTTAATTCCGTACTTTAAGGCATGGGCTATTTTGGATTTTAAACTAGCATATTTTGAAATCTTATAACTTGGAAGTGACGATTTTATTTTTCGCGTAAGCTCGTTTTTAGAAGCTGCGGTACGCTCACGTACTTCCATGAGTGTATCGTAACGTGACAAAAACCCTGTAATACTGTTTAGTGAAATACATTTATTTTTGTTTCTCTTCCCATGGTGATCATTAATACTGCCCGAAAACAAAGAATTTTATTTGATTATGTTGCTGCTAGTATTGGTACAACTAGGAATGGGGTTATATTTATCCATACCTGTACCTTGTTGCTAATTGCTGCCAGACCCACTGCACGTTACCGCACTTTATCTGTAACACGCTGCTGATTTTGCACATTGCCCTAATTCTCATATTTGCACTATGTCATTAATGCTGATAGATCTCGTGTCCGTCCAACTCTTTTAATGTGATTTTATTATTTTAATGTGGAATTTATTTTTGCAATATCGTATTTGTATTGGATCATAATGTGTATCTATGTGTTTTTTAAACTTGTACTGTATTTTTCCTGTTGGTGGTGATGAACTGTGCTTTTATGGATATTCTTATCCGAATAAAGATTATTTGAATTGAATTGAACAAAAGGAGTAAGTTTCCATTCTGAGACCGGGCACACATTATCTGCTAATCAAGGTCGTTCTGACCGTCCCTGCCACTAGACAAGTGGTTGAAGGTCTCTATCTAGTGGGAAAGATATGTGTTAATAAGAACATTGTATTCAGTAGTGAAGCAAAACTCAACCCTGGAGAAATGCAACTCAGAAAAGGCCATTTCACGGAAAAAGCAAAGGATTAATTTTGGTCATGATTCAAAACGGCGCTGAAATAGAAAATGGTGCACCAAATGCTAACTTACATTTAACAATACATAAACAAAATCATTTCTATTCTAACAGGGGTTTGGGTATCCAAGGTGGGGCATGGAGTAGTACAGAGGGACCAGGGAATCCAAAGAGCTGCTCAAGTAGAACATCAGAGGAGCAGCAATCAGCAGCGCAGAGGGATTAGGGATTCCAAGCAGTTGTTCGAATAGTAAATACAAGGAGCAACATTGAGCATCACAGAGGGAGTAGGAAATAAAATGAGTGGCATTGAATAGAACAGCTGGAGTAGGGAATCCAAGGAGCAGCATTGAGCAGTGTTGAAGGAATATAGAATGCAAGGTGCTGCGTCGAGCAGTACAGAAGGAGTAGGGAATCCAGGGAGCAGCATCAAGCAGTACAAAGGGAGTAGGGAATCTAAGGAGCAGTCTCGAGCAGTACAGAGGGAGTAGGGAATCTAAGGAGCAGTCTCGAGCAGTACAGAGGGAGTAGGAAATAAAAGGAGTGGCATTGAATAGAGCAGCGCAGAGTAGGGAATCCAAGAAGCAGCATTGAGCAGTGTTGAAGGAATATAGAATGCAAGGTGCTGCGTCGAGCAGTACAGAAGGAGTAGGGAATCCAGGGAGCAGCATCGAGCAGTACAGAGGGAGTAGGAAATAAAAGGAGTGGCATTGAATAGAGCAGCGCAGAGTAGGGAATCCAAGGAGCAGCATTGAGCAGTGTTGAAGGATTAGGGAATGCAAGGGGCTGCGTCGAGCAGTACCGAAGGAGTAGGGAATCCAGGGAGCAGCTTCGAGCAGTACAAAGGGAGTAGGGAATCTAAGGAGCAGTCTCGAGCAGTACAGAGGGAGTAGGGAATCTAAGGAGCAGTATCGAGCAGTGCAGAGGGAGTAGGGAATCTAAGGAGCAGTATCGAGCAGTACAGAGGGAGTAGGGGATCTAAGGAGCAGTATCGAGCAGTACAGAGGGAGTAGGGGATCTAAGGAGCAGTCTCGAGCAGTGCTGAATGACATTCAAGGAGAGCAGAGACAACCAACTCTGATCACCACCAACTCTTCAAAACACTCTACAAGTTTAGGGGCTACATACATCTAAGTGGGAGACCCAACCGTCTCGTGTTACCTTAGCAAGCACCTATGTATGACATCCTACACAGATTTACAAGTCATCTGCCAGTCTCCCCACTGTGGCTCAAGTACAAAGGTCTGTACCCACTGCTATAAATGACTGTCACCAGCCATCAGCTGTGTCGTGGCCTGGCCATGGGTACAGTAGTCACTGTTGTTTATTAGTCACTAATGTTTAACAAAAGTTCTGCTTTGGGTGGACCCAAACTACCTTCCAGAGTCTAAAACGCTACAGGTGAACCGCACATTATTATCATATTGTGCACTTGTCAGCATATGTGTGACTCTAATCACATGCAGAAGAAAACTTTCTTGGTCTGCCAGAATGATAAGATGAGGTACAAGCTGTCACATGGACATTGGTCCAGGGACTTTCTTCCCCATGCACAACCTACGTGTCTGTGATGACCTCCTAATAAAGAGACTATTGCTCCTATTTTTGCTCGTCTCTTAGTATGGAGTCTGATTCTTGTGTACATTTCTCGATGGTTAAAACACCAGGTGGAACCATTAGTTATTGTTGGGGTGCACCTCGCTTGCAGCCCTTCACATTGTTCACACTTTGGAATCACTTTACTATTGCAGGTTGTACCAGATTCTGTCTCTCTGCTGATGGCTTTGACTATGCCCTGCCATACTCCCTTCCATACTCCGTCAAACACATAGGTGATATGAGGTACATATCAAATCTATTTGCAGGACATAATATATCTGACATATCTCACTTTTCTCCTGTGAAAAGGCACAGACTTTTTGCTCGTTTTCTTGCAAAGTCGTCTAACTGTTCACACACTGTCAGAAAGTAAGTTCTGTCTGTTACTATCTCTCTTCCTGGTGAAGAGCCTGGTCAGTCTGCTCACAGAGTGGATGTAGAGTTGGGCCTGTTCTCTATGGACCTCTCTGCCATCAAACAGAGTGAAGAGCTTGGCCTCACCAAGTCTCTCTCCAACAGTACTCTGGGTTTATAGCCTGGGTCTCCCCTCCGTCACACTGATTGCGAAGCTTGTCCTTTCTGGGGCTCTCCTCCATCACACTGGGAGCAGAGCCTGACCTCTCCAGGTCTCTCATCCATCACACTGGGAGCAGAGCCTGACCTCTCCAGGTCTCCTCTTCATCACTCTGGCTGTGGAGCCTGACCTCTCCAGGTCTCCTCTTCATCACTCTGGGTGCAGAGCCTGACCTCTCCAGGTCTCTCCTCCATCACACTGGCTGTAGAGCCTGACCTCTCCAGGTCTCCTCTTCATCACTCTGGCTGTGGAGCCTGACCTCTCCAGGTCTCTCATCCATCACACTGGCTGTAGAGCCTGACCTCTCCAGGTCTCCTCTTCATCACTCTGGGTGCAGAGCCTGACCTCTCCAGGTCTCTCATCCATCACACTGGCTGTAGAGCCCGACCTCTCCAGGGCTCTCCTCCCTCACACTGAGAGCAGACCCTGACCTCTCCAGGTCTCTCCTCCATCACACTGGCTGCAGAGCATGTCCTCTCCAGGTCTCTCCGCCATCACACTGGCTGTAGAGCCTGACCTCTCCAGGTCTCCTCTTCATCACTCTGGGTGCAGAGCCTGACCTCTCCAGGTCTCTCATCCATCACACTGGCTGTAGAGCCTGACCTCTCCAGGACTCTCCTCCATCACACTGCCTGTAGAGCCTGACCTCTCCAGGTCTCTCCTCCATCACACTGGCTGTAGAGCCTGATCTCTCCAGGTCTCTCCTCCATCACACTGGCTGTAGAGCCTGACCTCTCCAGGTCTCTCCTCCATCACACTGGCTGTAGAGCCCGACCTCTCCAGGTCTCTCCTCCATCACACTGGCTGCAGAGCCTGACCTCTCCCGGTCTCTCTTCCTTCACACTGGGTGCAGAGCCTGACCTCTCCAGGTCTCTCCTCCATCACACTGGCTGTAGAGCCTGACCTCTCCAGGTCTCTCCTCCATCACACTGGCTGTAGAGCCTGACCTCTCCAGGTCTCTCCTCCATCACACTGGCTGTAGAGCCTGACCTCTCCAGGTCTGTTCCCCATCACACTGGCTGTAGAGCCTGACCTCTCCAGGTCTCTCCTCCATCACACTGGCTGTAGAGCCTGACCTCTCCAGGTCTCTCCTCCATCACACTGGGAGCAGAGCCTGACCTCTCCAGGTCTCTCCTCCATCACACTGGGTGCAGAGCCTGACCTCTCCAGGTCTCTCCTCCATCACACTGGGAGCAGAGCCTGACCTCTCCAGGTCTCTCCTCCATCACACTGGCTGTAGAGCCTGACCTTTCCAGGTCTCTCCTCCATCACACTGGGTGCAGAGCCTGACCTCTCCAGGTCTCTCCTCCATCACACTGGGTGCAGAGCCTGACCTCTCCAGGTCTCTCCTCCATCACACTGGGAGCAGAGCCTGACCGCTCCAGGTCTCTCCTCCATCACACTGGGTGCAGAGCCTGACCTCTCCAGGTCTCTCCTCCATCACACTGGGAGCAGTGCCTGACCTCTCCAGGTCTCTCCTCCATCACACTGGGTGCAGAGCCTGACCTCTCCAGGTCTCTCCTCCATCACACTGGGTGCAGAGCCTGACCTTTCCAGGTCTCTCCTCCATCACACTGGGAGCAGAGCCTGACCTCTCCAGGTCTCCTCTCCATCGCTCTGGAGACCAAAGGGGAAGGTGCACTCAAATGAAGTCAGTAGAGAAAAGTATTTTGTAAATATCTTCTTCTTTATTCTGAATATTTTCTGTAAGCACGGGCACAGCCAACGCGTTTCGTTCCCTTTGTGCCTTGGGAACTTCGTCAGGGCTATAAAAATTACAACATATATATACAAAAAATGAGAAAAACCAAATACACAAATAAGTACTATTATTACATACAAGCACAAAAAAGTAACATACTAAAGATCACTAACCCAAAGGACAACATACTGAAAAAGTACATAGAATTTACACCCCACAAAGGGGAAAATCACAATATGTCCGATTTTCTTTATACATTACACTAATAGGTGAATCCAAACCATACAAGACAAAAGGTCATAATGACTACAATAAAATCACACTGAATATCCCTGAGATAAAAACACAGGATATTTCAGATGAAAGGAAACATTTAAAAAGTTATTAAAAATACAGAAGAAACATACAATTTGGCATTAAATCTAATTGTGGATTCAGTGTGTCTGCATCAACATCCCAAGAAGGAGTGAGCAGAAAAGAAAAAAAGAAAGTGAATAAACCGTAGGAGAAAAGCGGAGAAGAAGAAAGAAAAAGGGGGGAGTAAGAAAAATAAAGAAACAAGTGTCTCTACCGAAGAGGTAAATATTATTTGCCCAGTGAAAGGATGCACGAAAGAAGAAACAAGTTTGCAAAGCATGTGCAAAGAAATAGAAAGCCTTAACCAAAAATTCTGAGAAACCAATGGGCAAACCCAACAAAAAGGAAACTCATGATATAGCATAATAAGGCTTACCAACAGTATTATCACGAGGCGGCGACAATCGTACGGCCGCTAGGAATTGAAGGACCAGTTATAAGCGTCCCTGATTATCCAAATTGGCATCCAGAAGGAAGCGAAAACATAATGTTAAAGTTTGTTAATTAAATAAGAACATCTCATGGGATAGTATACAGGAGATATAATGTATTACTAAACATCATTATATAACGACCATCATCCGATATTTGAATCGGAAATAGCTCGAAAAGCATAATGTTAAAAAATAATAATATAAAAGACTTTCTAGGAGGAATATATTGCACATACGATTATTTCGAATATTGGCATAGATGCTACTGAGCGATCTTAAATTAAATAAATTATAACTGAAATGAAATAGTCACGTGTGAACTTTTGCTTGAGTCAAATTGGCACCCCGTTATAGGATACTACGGGATCAACCATATGAAATAATCACTTGTGGTCCGGGTACTACAAAGGAAGTAAAAAACAGGTGACAACTAGACATTGAAGGTACACAGCAGTGCCATCAAAGTACAAAGAATTCTTTCAAGCTAATCCATAATACCCAATATCGCCAATTGTACATACCGGATACTCAGTAACAGAGGGATTCTTAATAAAATCCTGAGACGCTCCTTATGCTTCAATATGTGCTAACCGGGGAGGCCTAGACAGAAAATAATAATACGACCCTCTGCAATTTATTCAAAACATATCGTCAAAGTAATAGGTCATATTTTGACGTGTAGAGGCAAATATCTCACTGTTGTCTATAGAGGCAAATCTTACCTATTCGAGTCCTTAAGATCCAAAACGTAGAAACTGTGTAGAGTTAGACAAATTAATCCCTGTCAGCATATCTACAATAAGAGCGGGGGAAGGGGGTATGTCAAACATAGTAAACATCGAGGGTCCACTAGTAGTTAAGCAATGTCGTGTATCAACATGCGATTAAGGCAAGGTCATTATTGTGATCCCACCCACTAGAAATTATGATTATAGCTACTTGTGGATTTGTAAGGTACTATAAAAACACTACACATACCTCGCTAAGTAAGGCGATGGGAATGATTAGTAATGGCCATCCGTAACCCCGGTAGTGAACGTTGGTCCAATTAAGACCTAAATCGAACAAGAGCCACAAGTGCTGTACCAAAGTAAAGGATATTACAACGGTCGTCCTTAGTTTAAAGGAAAGGGAGAGAGGTCCTCCTAGTAAACAAGCAATGGACTTTGCAGTCAAACGGGAAGATAAGGCCACTCCGCCCACCCTTTTGAAAAGGAGTCCATACCTGTAGTAAGGCACCGGCACCAGGTATACCCGTCAGGAAAGGCGTCCTGCAACCAATCCAAGGCGCCATTGTTTTTATACCTATACCAGAAGGATGCCTGTGTAATGCGTCAGTGTGTCAGTCACACCCAGGTCACCTGTCATGTGACCTGAGTGTGCCTTGCTTCAGTGAAAGGTCGACGCCATTTGTAAGAGGTAAACATTGTGCCGAAAAAGTTGTTTCTTCCCAAATATTAGGTGCCTATGTTCTTGATATGCTTACAGAATCTAAAATGTTACATTGAAAATATCCCGCATGGCTATTCCCGTAAATTTGGGTGTGGGCGGCTCGTAGTTTATCGCAGTATAGTGAGTCGGCGAGGGAATCGTATTCCGGTCACATGGCCCAAGTATGCCTTGCTTCCATGTAGAGACGGTGCCATTGTTAAAGGGTAAAATTACAGCGAAATTGGCGGTTATACCAAAGATTAGGTACCTTTGTACCTAATGTGCCCACTGAATACCAACATTAAATTGAGTTATCCCGCCCGACTGTTCTTGTAAATTGATAGCGGTTAGTAAAGGGTGGCTGGACCAGACAGGGGTACCCTCCGTCCCCTCTGCCGTTTGCCCTCTGCTGTTTGCCCTCACCCTGGAGCCACTGGCAGCCTGGATCTGTGCAGACCTGATGATTCGTGGATTGCGGTGGTCAGCAGACTGGGAGGACCGAATCTCACGGATGACGTTCTCCTCTATTTACCCTCCCCAAAAAAATCTTTAATTTGTGTGCTAGACATCTTCACAATATTTGGCAAATATTCGGGCTACTCGATCAACTGGAACAAGTCGCTTCAAAGATACAAAGAAAAAGTTATTTTATCTAGATATTGAATAAATTAGGGAGCACAGTATGTAGGGCAACATGTGTACTTTTAATCATTATGATTGCCAGTTGGCATTACACAGGTACATTCCGGTGCTCACATGAGTGAAAAAAGTGTGCAACGTGACTAAGTGAGAGTGAAGATACACAAAATATCACAAAGACAACAACAAGAAATCCACAACGATATATACAATGGGGGGATTTTCATTGGGGGGGTCGACGGCGTTCCGATCTTTACATAGTCAAGATCATCATTAGGACAGAGTGAGCAGTCTGAAACTGGAGTAAAAAATGAGCTTATGTTAGCACTGTGCCCTACTGGACATTTAATTAATACAGTGCTGTTGTGCTCCCAGTGCCAGAGTAATAACAGTTGGCATGCTTTTAGTTTAGTTCACAGTTTTTTGCATAAAACATCCCAAGGTGTGGGAAGGGATTAGAGCAAATGCGTGTTTAAGTATTTGGGGTAATGACACCAGGGTGACCTTTACATTACGTGCTGTGTCGCATACCTACACTTACTAATTAAGGGAGCAGGTAAATGAAGCGGAGGAGTGTCTGGCGTACTCTATGTAGGTTCAGTCTCTTCGAAGCCTGGTTAATGTAGCACTCGAGTACGGAAGGATCCGGGGCGAGTAAGGCAAAACATCAAAAATCAAACCCAATTGTCCATCAATAGGGATTCTAGTCTGGGTCTTAGCGGTACATAGTGGCAACTCAGTTAGAGTAGAGGGTCCTCTACATCAATCAATGGTTACAGGTGAGTATTTAGAGGTCATAGTCTACAAAGGAGTAATCAAACAATATGGAACACGGTACTAATTTATGAAAGGGTGAAAATTACAGTTAAAATCTTGAGCCATGCTTACTTGAGTATACTTTGCAGAGTATACACATATTTAAAGAGGGTTTTGGAGAATTGTTCAAGTCGAGTCCTAAAAACAAGTTATAGATATTTTCAATTAAGATATCCTTGTTGGTACACCTTATTTAGATCCACTTACATTTTTTTGGTTACATAAAACACTATCCGCCTTGGGGGGCTGACCATTAGTGAAAGCGTGGGCTCAAATAGGGCATAAGCATAATTACCAATACAGTCTCTGATTCACGTCTGAGATCTGGATCTGTAATTAAAGTGGCGGGAATTACAAGGTTGAAACGGGAGGTCGTGTACAAGCAGCAGGGTCCGCGGGGCAGGCAGACTTACTAAATCACCGTGTTCTGGGCCAGGATAGCTTTCCTGCTCCACGCGGCGGTCGTGCTGAATGCTGTTGCTGCATCGGGGGGTGGGGGGGCGGGGGGGGCCAAGGTAATAATGGCTTCCGGGTGTTTGATCCTACGCGCCCGCACAAGAAGATATGCACACGTCGCTCTAGTGACTGCTAACACGCGCCTGCGTGTTGGAGCCGCATGCGTAAGATGCAGGAGAGACACTACCCGTTTGCGCATGGCTAATCGTTCCCTCTTTTCCAGAATGACATGTCTAATCATTAATGCTATGAGTTCAGTATACATACTTAAATTTCGGGCTTGGGAATAGCCCTTATTACGTGCCGAAATTCTACTTTAGTGTTGACATTTAAATTCAATTGCGGACTTAAAATGAGCCCCTATTCAATAAGGTATTTAATCTGGCAATACATCTTTTGGGATCAGTAGGTAATAGCTAGCTAGTATTTCCTGCAACCCCTTGTTCGTTATTAAAAATTACAAGTTACAACAGGGTATACGTGCTAATAATTATAATGTGCATATTTTCAACGACAGCTTGAGAGTAGCCCTTTAATGCTCAGTTGTGCTTAGTCAGGTATCCAATGTATGTGCTTATATTTACAGTGCGCATGATGAGCCTAAGGGTTTCATAGGTAAGGCAAGTGTAGATATACAGAATTAGCCCCCTAGCTGTAAGGATACATTGGTTACAGTGCACATTCAGTCTAGGAAAAGTACAAACACATGAGGGATGCGTAGCGAATTCCAGCACCGCATTGTAGGTTATGAGATATCTTGATATGTAGATATGGTTAACACAAAAAGTGACATTCCTCATTTCTGTACAAGGTTAGCATAGTGGGTGACAAAAGGCTCATCAGGTTAGACCTATGAGGAGGACAACTGGTTCAAGGGACCTTGGTGGCATGGTATCAAACGCAAGTATTCCACTCATCAAGAGTGTTCAGTCCTCTTTCAATTGTCTTGCAGTTATAGATCCATTTGCATTCTAGACGATTGAGTATGGATTCTTTGTTACCACCCCTTGTGCCGGGTATCAGCTGTCTATCACCTGCCAGGGGAAATCTGTTTCTGAATGTCCCTGGGCCAAAAGATGTTCCACCATTGGCGCCGTGAGTACTTTACAATGGATCCGGCTTCTGTGTTGTGAGCTCCGGGTCTTGATCTGCTGTGTAGTCTGACCGATGTAGTATAGTTGGCGCGGACACTTGATGCAGTAGATTACATTTTTGGAATTGTAGTTGGTAAATGACTTAAGAACATGCTTGGCTCAATATAAGTCAGCCGGACCTAAAATTCAAATTTAGCTATGATGGATGCACACCAGGTTGACTACCTGGATGTAACTATCAAGTGCTTGGATGGCCAGTTATACATTACTCTATTCAGAAAGCCCACCGAACGGAACACCCTGCTTGAATACCACAGTGCGCACCCCAGGGAAGCCAGTGATGGCCTTCCATGTGGGCAATTTCTGAGGATCAGGCGTAACTGCAAATTCAAGGAAGACTTTTTTCATGAGGCAGAGATCCTCTTTCAGTAATTAGCATCCAGGGGCTACCCCAGGAAACTAGTGAAACGCGATATGAAAAGAGTGTGGTATGCCCTCCGGGAACACCTACTCCAACCACGTGATAAGAAATCACTAACTTGGATCACCTGTGTCACCACTTTCAGCACAGTGAGCAATAAACTGACGAAACTGGTGGGAAAACATTGATCTGTACTAGACCCACTCGAACTAAGTACAGCAACCCCCTTTTTCTCTTTTATAAGGGGGCACAACCTTAAAGATCACTTGGTTAGGGCGTCCACCTCAGTTAGAAAAAATAACACTATTGAGGCTTGTTTCAATCTGCCACCAATCGTTGGACACTACAAATGTAATCTCTGCATGGCTTGCGACTCCACAAACAACACAAATGTTGCCACAGAGGCCAGTGCCTCATGCCCTGTGGCTGCAACGGTGAGTCTCCTCAGGACATGATGCACTTTATAATGTTTTGTAGCTTTTCTGCTGTCCCTAGAAAGTTATTGATTATTCCCATATTTTAAAAAAAGGGGGTTTTAGGCTGGTGAGACCAGCTCTTATCTTTTTACAACTCCTCTCTAATTACACTGTTTTGCATACGCTTAACATTTTATGGGTCGATGTTAGACTCAGGTCAAGCTGCGATTAACTTCTATACTGTAATTCATAAATTTTTATCTAGTGTTCTGATTAACTTGGACATATTATATTTGTCAATCTGTAACTTGGAAGATGTTTTATCATTTTATGTATGACTTTTATGGTTTTCTTTTATAAAACCAAATAAAGTTTGTTGATAATAATCACTAGGGGATTCATTTACAGGGTAGCATGGTATCCCTCACAATAACTCCAGGAGTCACAGTCCACACAATGTACATGCTTTGTTCCCCCTACTTCCAACCTTACATGTACCCCCAATCACCTGCCCAAACCTCTCCCTGCTGATGCCAATGTGGTCCTCCGTCATCCCGCAGACCATATTTTTGGCCCCTTTGAAAGTGCCCACACAATAAAAATGCTGCAGTTGTAAATACATATCAACTACCATTTGTTGTGTTTGAAACATTTTATTGAATAATAAAACCTAATAAACATAAGCTGATTATTAAAGCAAAACAAAACATCAGTTGCCATACACATAAGAGACAAAAGTAGTACATAAAAATCAACATACTGTAACACAGCAAAGTTATGTAGAGCACAATTCCGAATTTCAGGCAATCTTTAAAGTTCAACGATAGAAACGTTCATAAAGAACAGGAAAGAAAAGAAAGAAGGTGGGATACAGTGATTTCATTAATGTAATGCTTCCTACATATAGAAAAACAAAAATAATTATTTTCCTTAAGCACTAAAGTCTGCAAACTAAAATACTAAGAGAAATATATTGAACAATGAACATTTCATGTGCAATTTGAATTCAATTTGAATGTTTTAAACTCCTCAGCATTCTTTGACTCATGATTACAACCTGAATGTTTGCTGGAAAGGAACCGCCTCATGGGGTTCAAAATCGCATCTTTTCGGGGCGTGGCTTAGCGGGCAATTATGGCGGACGTGGCTGCCTAAGAGCTCCCGCCGGCCCGCCGTTTATCCTGGAATTATCCTGGCCCCTGAACCCCGATAAGTGTACCGGTCCGAGGTGGTCGTGGCGGAAGACACTGGGAATCGTCCGGTGCCGGAGACAACGCACCGAGACCGTCTGCGGCAGTGGGGCGAGTGAGTGCAGCGAGCGGCCTGGTGCCCGCCGAACGAGCCGGGGCCTCAATTTTGGCACCCCTGACCGGAGGATCTGACCCGGAGCCGGCGCTGCCGCTCCCTGGCCGCGTTCCGGGGCTGCCTGCTGTCGGCGGCCCACAGCGGAGTGCCCTGCCCATCCTCATATTGCCGGCGGTGGGGGCCTGGGCCGGTGGGGGGCCTCGGAGGGGCTGCGGCCTACCTGGCCTTGCCGGAGCCGGGGCCTCGAGTTTGGCGACCCCCGCCGGAGGTCATCCACGCTGGTGCTCAGACACTCTGCTGCTGCTGTCCACTGCACCCTTCGCCTTCCGGGGGCGCGGCGCCCCCCACCGCTGGCGGCGCATTACCCTCCACTAGGACTGGCGGCGGCGCTCCGCTGCCGGTGAGAGCTACATCCTTCATTTTTGTTGACTAGTGCTGTGGGGGCTGTTGCGAGGAGCGGTGCCGGAGGGGGACGCTGCAGACATCGGACATTTGACCAGTGATTATCCTCCCAGGGCTTGGCTGGACCTGCAGGTGGTGTGGACGCGGTGAAGGGACCGGAGCGGCAGGGGCGGCCTGGTGGCCCGAGCGCGGCCGGGACCTTGATTTTCACAGCCTGTGCAGGCCACGATCCGGGGCTGCCTGCTCCTGACGACCTACAGAGGGATCCCCTGCCCTTCCTCGCCATATTCGCGGTAGGGCCTGCGACTGGAGGGGGTGTCGGAAGATCCGCAGCCTACCTGGCCTTGGTGAAGCCGGGACCTCTAGTTTGGTGGTCCCCGCCCGGAGTCACCGGCCCGGATCCATTGCCCTGGTGAGTGGACACAGCGGGGCCCCCCGGGAACTGAGGGGTCAAACAGGCGCCTGGCCCAGAGAATTGCCCTATCCTGCTCCTGTGGTACCTGGGGCGGCGGTTGGAGAACTTGTGGCTTGAACTTGAGTGGCACATATCTGCGCCGTGCCAGGAGTGCCGGTGGGCGCGAAGACGACTTCATACACCTTGGCGGGGCGGCATTGCCTGGGGTGTACCCGGTCTGTGGGCTGGTGGCGAGGGACTCTCGAGCGGCCTGGTGTGTTCAGGATGCCTCGGCCGGGGCCTAGTTGGTGGACTATCGCGAGAAGCGGCCCTGATACAGGTGCGTGTCACTGCTCTGCCGTCTGAGCGGCCGCCATGACGAGGGGCTCGGCCGCCACTAAGACAGGACCCATAGACAAGTTCACTGGCCATGGTGGAGGGGCCGGGGCGGCTGGTGGGGGTCATCCTGCTGGACCAGACAACGCGGCGTTGATGACGGCCATTACACAGTCCCGCGACATGCTGGATGCGAAAATTGGCGCGGTGGGGGCCGATGTGATGCTGCTGCGTCAAGATCTTCGCAATGCAGTCGCCCGCATTACTGAAACTGAGACCAGGGTCACGGCAGTGGAGGGAGATGTTGGTGCCCTTAAGAAGAAGATTGCCGACATGGAACAGATCCAACGGGGCCTGGCGCATCGTGTGGAGGATGCCGAGGGGCGGGCGAGGCGGAACAACCTGCGCTTCGTTGGCTTTCCGGAGGACTGCGAGAATGGGCCTATGGACGCTTTTCTGACCCGGTGGCTGGAGAGCTGGCTACCACCGGACTCCCTGTCGCGATGCTTCATAGTGGAGCGTGCCCACCGCGCCCTGACGCAGAAGCCACCGGCCGGGGAACGGCCTCGCCCGATCATCGCCAGGCTCCTCAACTTCCACGACAGGGACGTCATTCTCCGGGAAGCGAGGCTAAAGGACACCCTGCTGTACGACAATCATAAAATAATGATATTCCCGGACTATACCAAACTGGTCCACCAACAGAGGCACTCCTTCCTGGATGCCAAGGCCAAGCTGCGTGGCCTGAAAATTCAATACTCGCTGCTCTACCCGGCCCGCCTCCGGGTGATCTACAACTCCAAGACCCTCTTCTTTGATACGCCGGAGGCCGTCTTCAACTGGACCGGTGAGACGGTCAGGATCCGACCTCACGTCCAACCGGGGCTGCACTCTGGATCGTCGCGTGGCTCGTCTCAAGACAGGAGCAACCCGCCTGGCAAAGGGAAACGTCATCGCAAGTCCCGCTCCCGGCGGAGGTCCCTGTCCCGGGACCCCCTTTTGGGGGACACACAGCCTGATACGGATCAATCTGATAGAGGCTCCTGATCGCCCTTCATGGGGACTGTCTGCTGGTTGCCTTCTCTATGTGACTATACCTGGCAGAGGCTGAGCTGTGGTCGGTGGGACACACATTGGCGGGTGCAGTATTGACCTCTTCTTGGCGAATGCCGGGGCCTTCATGGTCTGTAACTTTCTTGTGGTGCTTTGCTTATGACTCTACTGTATGTTTGTTGGGGTTCGGGGCACGTACTTTGGGCTGCCTCCTCCTGTTGGGACTGGGGGGTGGTTCTGGGAGAGTGTCTGATTAGTTCGGGGGGGGACTAGTTGGGATCCATTGGTATGGCTGGCTTTAGGCGCTGTGTTTTGGGCCTGAAGTACCGTATACCGCGACAGATACTTCATTGTTCCTTGAGGTATGGGGGTGGGGGTGGGGGGAACTGGGGTGTTTGGTTGCTTGTGGGTTGGGTCGGGATTGGTGGGGTAGTGGGGTTTGGGGCTTCGGGGTTTGTGGGGTTTGGGGTTCTGGTTCTGGGGGGGCACGTGGTCTTTGTGTATTTTGCAACTGTGGGGTCTGGGGCATGGGCCGGGGGTCGGGGAGTGTGGGGCTGGGAGCATTGTGATCATGGTTGATGTTCCTCACTTAGCGCCCAATGGCGCTTCCATGCGTGTTCTTAGCTGGAATGTACGGGGACTATTGGACAAGATTAAACGGGGAGCGGTGCTTCGCTGGGCTAAGAGGGACTTGGCAGATGTGCTCCTTCTTCAAGAGACGCACATGCTAGGTACGAAAGCCCTGAGTTTGCAGCGCTTTGGCTTCCATCAAGTGTTCCATGCCGGATTTACCAGGGGCTCCAGGGGTGTGGCCATTCTTATTCATAGACGGCTGGCGTATGTACATGAGCGTCAGTGGCTCGACCCCCAGGGACGTTTTGTCTTTATACAGGGGAAGGTCGGTGTGGAGCCAGTTGTGTTTGGCTGTGTGTATGCCCCCCCCCCCTTGCAATGGGCCTTAGCTGAACGTTTGTTTGCCTTATGGGCTGAGTTCCCCCGCTCCATGGCTGTGATTGGCGGAGACTGGAATGATGTGATGGATGTGGCTTTGGACCGGCAGAGGAGGCCTGGAGTGGCACTTGTGTCCTCCCCTACACGGTTGGGGGCTATGGTTGATGGTCTGGGTTGGGTGGATGTGTGGAGACATCTACATGCAGAGCGGCGAGAGTACACCTTTGTCTCGGCAGTCCATGGCTCCCTGTCGCGTTTGGATTGTGTGTTTGTCCCGAGGGCTTTCCTTGACAGGGTGAAGGGGGCAGCGATTCGGCCTCGCGGGCTCTCTGATCATTCCCCTGTGGCCGTACAAATTGACTTGTGCAAAGCACGTTCCCCTTTCAGATGGCGAATGTCCGCGTGGCATCTGCAGCGCCCTGATTATACCCAGCATCTGCGTAGCGCGATCGCCCATTATTGGCAAGACAACCTTACCGGAGGGATAGATGCGGTGACAGTCTGGGAGGCTATGAAACCCACCCTGCGGGGCGTAGATATTGCTTGGTGTGCGTCTGCTCGCCGGACTCGGCTGGGAGGCATTGCTGCGGCCGCAGAGCGGGTGGAGGAACTCGAGGCTCGGCACAGCGAGGCGCCCGATGATATGGCACTGCGGCTACTCCTACAGGCGCAACAATCCTATTCCTCGATCCTGTTGGACGAGGCTCGTCAGGCGTGGTTGGCCACCCGTAGCAGGGTTTACCAGTGGGGCGACAAGCCTTGCACCATGCTCCATAGGCTGTGCCAACAGAACCTGCAGCCTCTTACACTGCCGGGCCTTGTTGATGGTGCAGGAGTGGCGATCACGGATCCGGCAACTCTTGCAACGAGTTTTGCGCGCTATTATGGGCACCTGTATGCCTCTCGGGAGACTCTCTCCCCTGCCATTATCGCGGATTATATTGCATCGGTTCCCCCATCTGCTGTCTCTGATGAGGTGCGCGAGGCCCTGGACCTTCCCCTGTCGGCTGAGGAGCTGGGTGATGCACTGGGTCAGTTAAATGTAGGCAAGGCGCCGGGGCCGAGCGGATTCCCCAGCGAATTTTATAAGAAGTTCCATCTACAGCTCGGGCCGCACTACTTGCGGGCCCTGGAACAGGCACGAGAGCATGGCCGCCTCCCACCGGACTGGCGTGATGCCGAAATAGTGGTGTTTTTGAAGCCAGGTAGGCCCCCTGATCGCCATGACTCCTATCGCCCCATATCCCTCATCAACTTCGAGGCCAAGCTCCTGGCAAAGGCGCTGGCAAACCGCTTACTTCCACACATTTCAGCCCTTGTCCACCCAGATCAGGCGGGTTTTATGCCGCGCAGGGCGACGAGACACAATATACGACGGGCGCAGGCCGCGATACAAGCGATTGAGTCTTCGGAGGACCCGGCGGCGCTCCTGCTGGCTGATATTGATAGTGCCTTCGATTCGGTCAGCTGGACCTTTCTTTTTGCTCTGTTGCCGCTGCTGAACCTTGGCCCGATCTTCCTTTCCTATGTCAGGCTGCTCTACACTGAGATCACGGCCTCGGTGCGTATCTCGGGGACGGCGTCGGCTCGTTTTCCAGTGTCCAGAGGCACGCGTCAGGGGTGTCCGCTCTCCCCTTACCTTTTCGCGCTGGCCATGGAGCCGCTGGCCGCCAGGGTGCGCCGCGATGAGCTCTACCGTGGCTTCGTCTGGGGCGCGGATCATTCAGACCGCATAGCTCTATACGCGGATGATGTGCTATTTTTCATGACTGACCTGCAGCGTACGGGTCCTCGTGTCCTGGAATTGATGCAGGAGTTTGGTCGGGCATCGGGGCTCTTCCTTAACCCGCGCAAATCGACCATGTGGGTGCTGGGGGGTGCCGCAGTGGCCTGCCCTTGGGCTGCATCCCTTCAGATGGCTGTGGAGGGTGTGAAGTACCTGGGTGTCTTCCTCTCTGCCTCGCCTGCAGTGGCATGGGACCGGAACATCCTGCCAGTATGGGATCGGGTCCAACTGGACGTCAAGACATGGACGCGCATGCCTCTTAATATCTACGGCCGGTCGGCCATCTTCAAGATGGTGGCTTTGCCCCGTCTATTATATCAACTGCAGAACCATCCCTTCCAGGTTGATCCGCGGTGGTTCCGTACTGTTAATTCTGTGCTGGGCCGGTTTCTGTGGGCTGGCGGTGCCGCCAGGGTAGCGCTGCGCACATGCTTCCTCTCTACCTACTGCGGCGGTTTGGCGGCCGCAGATATGTTGTCTTACTATCAGGCCTCCCATCTCCTTGTGCTTAACGAGTGGTGGTATGGGGACCGTAGTGATCCGGCTTATGCCCTTGAGCACTCACTGATGGGTGGCGCCTCCCTTCACACCCTGCTGTACTCGGCTCGGCGAAGGCGACTGCTTCCGCAAGTCACCCAAGTGGTCTTCGCTGTCTGGCGGCGGGCCCTGCACCGGGTGGGTTGGTGGGGTCGGCTTACAGCTGAAACCCCGTTGTGGCGCAATGGCCTGTTACCGGCACTGGCGTCTCTGTCCGGATTTGACGGCTGGGATGCAATTGGGATCTCGTCCCTAGGTCATGTCCTCTCGGGTACTACTCTAAAGTCCTTTCGGGATCTTAGCTCCGAATTTAGCATGCCCAAGACCCAGTTTTTCCGCTACCTTCAATTTCGCCACGCTCTTACTCCTAGCCTGGTGGGCCTGGAACAGCTCCCTGATTTTAGTCCTATCGAGGCTAGGCTGTTTATGGGAGACCTAGGTGACAAGAAGGTCTCGCAGATATATCGCTCTCTGGTCACCCACTGTTCCCCTTCACTCGCGGCGCTGAGAGCCTCTTGGGAGGGTGATGTTGGTCCATTGGATGATGACGACTGGCGTGAGGCCTTGGAATCTCCCCGTGGTGCTGCTATAGCCATCCGCCTTCGCTTCATCCAGTTCAAATACCTCCACCGGGCTTATTATACTAGACACCGCCTATGGCGGGCGGGCCTTGTTGCGACTCCGGAATGCCTGAGGTGTGGTTCTGAAGAGGGCACCCTGTTTCATACAGTATGGTCCTGTGAGAGACTGACTCGATTCTGGGCTGGGGTTTGGGACTGCCTGTCAGAGGTGTTGGGTTGGGACCTGCCCCGTACCCCCAGGCTGGGCCTTCTTCATGTTCTGGAGAACGTTGGGGGCAATATTTATAAACGCCATTTGCTGTTGCTGGGGCTGGTGGTGGCGAAGAGAGACCTGGCACAGGCCTGGAAGAGCGAGCGCGCCCCCCCAATTGGGGCTTGGAGGGCGGGCCTGGACTTCCTCATGGGACTAGAGCAGCCTGTTTTTGAAGCCCGGGGATGTCCCCGCAAACACTACAAGATCTGGAAACGGTGGGCGGAATACCGGGGCCTGCTCCTTGACCCCCCCGTGGACATTGATGATGCATTACAGCTGGATGTGGATCCCGCACTCTAGGCTGCTGGCCGGCTCCACCTTTGTAGGTTATATCATGTTGCTGGACTGTGATCACGTGCTCTGGGTTAGGGTGGGATAAGGGGTGGGTAGCTGCGGGCGGGGCTGGTTGGTGTTTTTGGGGTTGGGTGGGTGGGGTAGTTCGCTGTCATTCACTATATAACGCTGGGTTCGATGCTGTACTAATGATGTGTCTCTTTCTATCTGTCGTTGACAGTCTCCTCCTGACTGTGGAGGGCTGTGTTGAGCTTTGCTTGAACTCATAATAAAATTGGTTATGAAAAAAAAAATCGCATCTTTTCCAACAATAGGATTAAAATGATAAACTTGAATTTCAATTCAATTTATTGATTTAGGCCTTTTTGGAGATCAACAATTTTAAATATATACAAAAACCATACACTTTGGTATATTTGTCACCTAAACTTGAATTCAATCCACCTTTTGATTAAACACTTCCCATTCCAGCAAGCATCACAGGACCACTTGTTGTTATCTTTCCATTTAGTAATGATGTTTCAGATGGCAACAATAATAAATATGTTTAGAATTTTACCTCCGAAAGCAAACACATGCCATTTCTGAATCATGGTGCACAATAAAATGTAGGAACAGAAGGGCATCTTTAGGTATACCATTCATTAATGTTCGACCAGTCTTGAAACTAGAATTCCTGAACTTTTGGACATTTAAATGTCATATTTTTAAAGAGTTCAAACAAACCCAGAACGAGCTCCGCGAAAAATTGAAGATGAGTGAATTGTACTTAGAGAAAATGTGCTGATTAGTAATCTATGGATGTAAAATACAGTGGTCAGGCAATGCTTGTGGATCTAATCTTTTCAGATTTTAACTGCATAGTTTGTTCAATAAATTGACTGAGCATAATACTTGAAGGTCCATCTCTCAGATCAGTTCTATTACAGTTTTATTTGCGATAACACTAAAAGAAGTCAATGATAAATAGATTTTAAAAGCCATGGGTGGAATTGATCCTTGGTCTAAATTCAGATTATTGTCTGCAATAGAAAACAGTGCAAACATAACAAATCTAAAAGGATTGAATATGTTTATTATAGTGGGTTAGAGTAAACCCAGAAGACACACATTGGTCCTGAAACTCAGAAAATGTATCTAAAGATTATGATTACATCCTATGTTATGTCCAGAGACCGCTTTAGATGCTTTCCTGTTAAATATATTTGCAAATGTTACTTAAACAAAACATTAAAGCTGGATGTCAGAAATTCTGTCTTTAAGTATTGTGTAAGAGTTATGTGTGATGGTTTTTATTTGATCTGAAGCAACACTAACACTAAATAGGTACATGCACCGGTTATCATTCAACTAACATTAGCAAACTTAATTTGGAAGGAATTGAGAAAAATGGCCTCATGTATCAAGGGTTTTATTGTTCAAAAATCCACTGGTTCGGTAATTCACAGAGTTTGCAAATGCTAAACCACTTTTTGAAATGTACTAAGCCCATTTAACAATTCAGAATTTGGAAGGGGAATGTTAATAGTGTCCCTTCTGAATATGTAATACATCCTTAAGGTATATATTAAGCTTTGAAACCATATGTGGGTTGAAAAACAGTAACAGGAGGTAGTAACCCAAGGGGATATTTGTGAATCTGAAGTAAAATGGGGTGCATTAAAAATGCCTTTATTTAAAAGCAATCACAGACAAAGTAGTGTGCTGACTCCACAAGCAACCACTTTTAACAAATGGATTATTAGTACATGAACCTCAGTATTTCCTATATTGCTGAAATTTAGTCTCTAATATTTTTGTAATGTCGTGTAAATATTTGTTCCTGTTAGTTCCCATTTCAATATTGTCATGAAATGTACCTATTCTTTTTGTCAAACATATTGAAATATCTTTATCACAATTTTTGGGGCATTCTAAAAAGTGTTTTCACTCTCTAACTTGAAGCTTTCTTAGAAAAATACTGACGCCAGTTCCTGGTTTCTCCTAGATCTTTTAGCTTTCTCACTAAAACAAGCACAATATTGATTTGAGAGAGGTGGTTATTGTAGTCATACGCACTGGGGTTAGTTTAGAAATGACCAATTCCTTAATCTTTAGAAATAATACTTGGAAAAGTTTATATTCAATAATTTCGGATAACTTACTGATAAAGATATCAGATAAAGATCCCCAAATGCCTTACCTTGTGGTATCAAAAATATCCTAGAATTAACATACTTCTCTTCTAGATAAATCCAGGTATGAGAAGTTATTAAATGCGATTATCAACTTTGTTATTTTAACACATTTTCAGTGCACAGAGTATTTTCCCTACATAGATCATGCAATGGTCTGTGCTTGAACGTACAATGAAGGGGTAAAAATGCTCTTTTGCCATAAGGATTTTCTGCAGTGTGGAGTTTCTCATTGTGAAATAGCGTTTTTCTCTGCAGCTTTTCTGGCATTCAGAGCACTCATTAGGTGTTTCATCAGTATGGAGTTGCTTATAGTTAGTGAGGCTTTGCCTATCAAATAGGAATTTCTGGCATTCACAGCATTGGTAATGTTTTTCCCCTGTGTGCGTCTGCTCATGTAGAGTGAGATTAAGTTTAAAATGTATGATTTTCTGGCATTTGGAGAACTGAATTATTTTGATGGTGTGTTTTCTTATGGCGCTTGTAACCATCTCTAACTCTGAATCTTTTCTGACATTTAGAGCACTGATAATTTTATTCACCAGTGTGGATTCTCACATGTTCAGTGAGATGAGATTTTTGGCTGAAACATTTTTGGCATTCGGAGCACTGATAAGGTTTTTCCCCAGTGTGGATTCTTATATGCTGAGTGAGACTGCTCTTTCGAATGAAACATATCTGGCATTCAGAGCACTGATAAGGTTTTTCCCCAGTGTGGATTCTTATATGCTCAGTGAGATTGTTTTTTTGACAGAAACATTTGTGGCATTCAGAGCACTGATAAGGTTTTTCTCCAGTGTGGGTTATTATATGCAGCGCGAGATGTCTTTTTTTACTGAAACATTTCTGGCATTCAGAGCACTGATAAGGTTTTTCCCCAGTGTGGGTTTTTATATGCAGCGTGAGATGTCTCTTTTCATTGAAACATTTCTGGCATTCAGAGCACTGATAAGGTTTTTCCCCAGTGTGGGTTTTTATATGCAGCGTGAGATGCGTTTTTTCACTGAAACATTTCTGGCATTCAGAGCACTGATAAGGTTTTTCCCCAGTGTGGATTCTTATATGCTTAGTGAGACTGCTTTTTTGACTGAAACATTTCTGGCATTCTGTGCACTGATAACGGTTTTCCCCTGTGTGGATTCTTATGTGCTGTGTGAGACTACTTTTTCTACTGAAACATTTCTGGCATTCAGAGCACTGATAAGGATGTTCCACAGAGTGGGTTATTGCATGTCGAGAAAGAATTTGTTGGTTACAAAACCTTTCCTGGCATTCAGAACACTGATAAGGTTTTTCCCCAGTGTGGATTCTTGTATGTTCAGTGAGTCTGCTTTTGCAACTGAAACATTTCTGGCATTCCGTGCACTGATATGGTTTCTCTCCAGTGTGGGTTATTTTATGCCGAGTGAGACTGTTTTTGTCAATGAAACATTTCTGGCAATCTGTGCACTCATGAGGTTTTTCCCCAGTGTGGGTTCTTGTATGCAGAGTCAGAGTGCTTTGATCACTGAAACATTTCTGGCATTCAGAGCACCAATAACGTTTTTCCACAGAGTGGGTTAATGCATGTCGAGATAGACTCGGTTTGTTACAAAACCTTTTCTGGCATTCAGCACACTGATAAGGTTTTTCCACAGAGTGGATTAATTCATGTCGATATAGATTCGGTTTGATACTAAACCTTTTCTGACATTCAGAGCACTGAAAAGGTTTTTCACCAGTGTGAATTCTTGTATGTTCAGTGAGTCTGCTTTTGAAACTGAAACATTTCTGGCATTCAGAGCACTGAAAAGGTTTCTCTCCAGTGTGGGTTATTGTATGCCGAGTGAGACTGTTTTTGTCAATGAAACATTTCTGGCATTCTGGGCACTGATGAGATTTTTCCCCAGTGTGGGTTCTTGTATGCCGAGTCAGAGTGCTTTGATCACTGAAAAATTTCTGGCATTCAGAGCACGGATAACGTTTTTCCACAGAGTGGGTTACTTCATGTCGATATAGACTCGGTTTGATACTAAACCTTTTCTGACATTCAGAGCACTGAAAAGGTTTTTCACCAGTGTGGATTCTCATATGCTCAGTGAGATAAGATTTACGCCTGAAACTTTTTTGGCATACTTTGCATGGAGAGTGTTTTCCCCCAGTGTGGATTCTCATATGCTCAGTGAGATAAGATTTACGCCTGAAACTTTTTTGGCATACTTTGCAGTGAGAGTGGGTTTCCCCTGTGTGCATTCTGTCAAAAATCTGTGGGATAAGATTTATGGCTGTATCTTTTTGGGCACAGGTAACTTTTCTCCCCAACTTCGGTTATTTTGCCTCGATTTTAGAGTCGGGCTTGTTTAGATAATGTTCAGCACTTTTCTCTAAAAGAAATTGTGTGTAATCTTCTCAACACTTGAATTGAGCAAAAAATGTCGGGAAGCAGTCCTGTAACACCTGTTGACATTTTTCTAGCAGATAATAGTCTTTAGGTAATAGCCTCTTCGGCAGTAACTTAATTTGTGACTGAAGTTTTTCTCAAATCTTTTTGTATAGGTTCTTAGCAATGCAGTAATAAGGTGTTAGTCTGATATTTACTGATTAAACTGATAAGTACCTTTTTGCACTTTGTAATGGCAGTAACTAAGGGCGTTAGAACGTGCAGAGTACTATTGTGGATCATTAGTCGCAGAACATCAGTTCCTTCTACCCTTTCTATGTTTGGTGTAAGGTTAAGGTTTGTAGTTCGGAGTATGACAATTTATTTACATTAGATATAGCGCAACGGTGCTCCTTTAATCCATTTTTATATTTAACAGTTTTACATATCACTCCTGCACAACAGATAATGTTCAGGCGATTTACATAGAAATACAGAACAGTATGCAATAAAAAGGAAACAATCTGAGATGGTCATTAACACAATAAAGTGTTGAATTTTTAAGGTTTTCGCAAGAGTGAACAGAGTGGGTCAAGGTGTTATATCCCAAGGCAAATAGTCTCAAACTTGCGTAACTGGTTAAAAACGGTTGTTGAACAAAGGTGATTTTCCAATCTTTTGGTTGTTAACGTGTCAGCTTCGGAGTCTTCTTTCAGCGTCTTTTCTTTGATGGTATCCAGAAGAAACCTTTAGTTGTAACTTTCTTTTATGCAGTGTGTGCTTCCTCTCTAGAATTACATGATGCTTTAGATGAACGTTATTCTGTCATGCTGAGGCAATTTGTCTTTCTGATAGTATTTCAGATGAGGATGCTGAAGCGGTCTTTCTACATTATTTCTGATGCTGTGTGCACAGATATGGCTTTGCTCTGGTTTAATGAAATGCAAAATTAGAGACTTCACTTACAGGTATAGTACTTTCCTCGCCACACTTAGATTTTTGGAAATTATTTAAACGTAGAATGCTGGATGTCCTTCAATTTTTCAAAATAATCCTTCTTATGGCACTGACATTCAGTTGCTTAGTGCTAAATCTTGCTTTCTTTGTTCGTAATTTCAATCACCTATAGGATTAAAATTAAATTGTTAATACATGTACATTTCCAAAAATATAATTTACAAGCCAAATCAATGCATAATTTTGAATATGCTGAGCTGTTTTTCAGACAGAGCAGAGTGTAGAATGGTAGCCTGAGAGTACTTGGATGTAGGAGTGAGGATTTGTAGAATTTTCCACATTTTATTAAGCTCACAAAGGATACATCTACCCTATGGAGTTCAACAAATAATTGAGTTAAACCTAAATGGCCTAAGATTTGAAAACTATACGACACTTCCGGGAGAAATAACGACAGTAAATTATAAGAAACTTTATTGGTCAGATAACACCAAAGATTCTATTACAAACACTGCGCAAGCAATTGTGGATTTTCACTTCGAAGGAGATTATTCGAATGCTGTCGAAAAATGGTCTCTCTTCACAAAGCAAATAATTACCACACTCTCAATAATATGCTAATAAAGGTCAGTGGAGGAAAAAAGCAGCATGTTCATTGGTGAAAATTTCGTTTGAAAGCCATCAATTAAAAAAAGGACGTAACAGAATCCTGAGATTGATCAAAAGGTTTGAAGTTAATTTAATTTACAGAGTAAAACTCAAAAAGATAAATACAGGAGTAAGGAAAATGACCTGGAAGGACAAAATGCAAGAAAAGCAATAGTTGTGGGCAAAAGCTCTATATGCTTGCAAAATTGAGTAATTCAAAAGGCTTCTGGATTCTATTAAACAAACTGAATAGATCTAGTAGGAAATCTACTTCATCAACAGTAACTGAATCTGAATGGGTATCGTTCATAGATACGCATTTGAATCCTACTCCTAACATGGCTGTGAATTCTACTGATTGGGCTATAAATGGAATAGGAGGAGAAAAGAAAGATAACAGAAAACCAAGTATGTAAATTAATAAAGAATCAGAGATCCAATGGTGCCCCCGGCCCACATGGGATTCCCGCTGTGTTGTATAAGGAGAAAGCATCATATTGGTCGAGCTATCGAACACCAGTATTTAATCATGCTCTCCAATACAGAACAGTCCCCGAGGCATGGATCGGATCTATAATTTCTCCTATATAAAAAAGTGGGGATTGGTCCCTCCCATCCAATTACAGATTAATTACGCTCCAAGATATTGCAGCTAAATTAGTTGCATCGGTTCGACTCAAGGAGTTAATTCATCGGGCTAATGAAAACTATTTATTTCCACCGAACCAATCAGGTTTTGTACACGGTCAAGGTACAACAACAAATGTGTTAACACTGGGAATTTTAATGGAAAAATATAAAACAAAAAAACAGCCATTATATTTATGTTTCGTTGATTTTAGAGCTGCCTTTGACTGCGTAAATAGGAAGATTTTATGGAGGAAACGGGATTGTTATAGCATTAGCTCCAGCCTTTCAAATGCAATACAATTGTTATATACCGATACTTGGACAAGAGTCCGGCTAGGGAATGGCTCAGAAATTTCGAGGAAAATGTAAAAAACTAGTGGCCTAAAGTAAGGGTGTGTTTTAGCTCCATATTTATTTTTATCAGACTTTACCCTTGCAATGAACAATGAGTTAGCAGACTCACCAAAGCTGGCTGAGAAACAAATATCGAACTTATTATACACTGATGAGGTCGTCCTGCTAAGCCAAACAAGGATAGGACTGCAGCAATTAATAAACAAAACATCAATGTATTCAATTGAGAACAAAATGACAATAAACTAAACAAAAACAAAAGTAATGGAAGTCAGTACCAAGAAACGGAAGGGCAGTCAATACAAATGGTACCACCAAAAGAGGGAGCTAGAAAAAATTAAATGTTCTAAATATCTTGGGATACAGTTTGACGAGAAAGGATCTTTTTCATACCATAAAATGGAGATGAAGATAAGAGCCAAAAGTCTACAAGGGGCATTTCGCCTACTTTATAGCTCCTTGGGAGGCCCAACCTATACCCCATTAATAAAAGTAATAATAGCTAAATTGCTCCCAAGCTTTATATGGAAGTGAAATACTCCGTGGTTTGGATTCTGCATCATTAAATAATGATATTACAAATACATTTAAACATCTGTTTTGGCTTCCACTTAATGTATCTCCTGCTCCGATAAGTCTGGAATTTGGCTTTTGTAATCAACAATATGCAAGAATGGGTCAGTACGTTAAGACCTGGAGACACATCAAAACTAATATCAATAACCAAATGTGCAAATTTTTGTGGAAAGAAATGCAACAAAATGAAAAATTGTCCTTCTTTAAATATCTGCAAAAAGCTCTTGAAGAATTGTCAATTGCTGAGATCTGGGAAATGTCTTTAACAGTACAAAGTTTTAAGAAAATAATTACAAACCAGCTAAATATTTGTCACTTTTAAAAGACAAAGAACTGTTTATTAAGAGAGCCCACGCATGGATGTTGGTCCAGGAATATACAAGTATTAAGGTCAATCAATCAATCAATCAGAACATTTTTAGAGTGCGCTACTCACCCGTGAGGGTCTCAAGGCGCTGACGGGAGGGAGGGGTGCTGTTACTGCTCGAATAGCCAGGTCTTGAGGTGCTTCCTGAAGGTGAGATGGTTCTGAGTCAGTCATAGGTGTGCGGGGAGGGAGTTCCATGTCTTGGCGGCCAGGTAGGAGAACGAACTTCCTCCGGTTGTGGATCTGTGGATCAGTGGGGCGATGGCGTGGGTGAGGCTGGCGGAGCAGAGTTGGCGGGTGGGAGTGTAGAATGAAAGGCGGCTGTTGAGGTATTCGGGGCCCATGTGTGGAACGCTTTGTGTGCGTGGGTGAGGAGCCTGAACGTGATCCTCTTGCTGACGGGGAGCCAGTGCAGGTTTCTCAGTTGGGGGGTAATGTGGCTGTGGCGAGGGATGTCAAGGATGAGTCGTGCGGATGCGTTCAGTATGCGCTGAAGTCGTTTCGGAAGTTTGGCTGTTGTTCCTGCTTATAGGGCGTTCCCGTAGTCCAGGCGGCTGTTAACTCAACTGTTAAATAAAATTGGTCCGGCACTTCACCACATGAGCCTCCAGTACCTTTGCCAGGTACAGGAGCAAAGACATTGGGTGGTAATTCAACAGGATCTGGGGGTCTGCTCCTGATTTCTTCAGAAGGGAAACCACAATTACCTCTTTAAAGGCCTTAGGGACACAACCCTAGAATAGGGACTCATTCAGAAGAGAGCGGGCTGGACCCGGGAGGCCGGTGAAGGCTTCTTTTAGGCCTGTGGTGGGCAGCAGTCCGTAGGGGATCCAGATTTTATTTTTTTTAAAAAGGTCTTGGAACACCTGTGTACAGTAGTTCTCTGCAATCTTCTCTGCTGGTGCACATTGGTAGTGGCCGGCTCTTCTTAGGTCATCAGGAACTGAAGTTCAGAGACTGGGGATGCCACCTAAAAACTAGATTTAGGTATTTACAAGGGAGTGACAGGTGGTGTCCAATGGGCCCTTTGCCTGGGGTGTCAACGCCCTCTAACATGCCCACCTTCTGTGAGAGGAGGACACAGTCCTAGCCCTAAGTGGATAAGTCCCATCATCTTCAAGATGGTGAGCACTGAAAAGTGTACATGACCTAGCCTCTAGTACCCGAGGGGTGTTGTTGGCAGAGGGGGGCACATCTCCTATTCTACCAAAGGTTCCCGGCCTGTCCTGCTGCCAAAAAGGGGGTGAGGACAGGATGGAGGCCAGCTCCTTCGAACAGGAGAGGCTGGGGTCGCATTACAAAGGAGGCAAGACCTCTGAAGCTCCCCACCACGGATGGCTCTTCCTGTCCAGTGGGAGATGTGAACACCTCCACCCAGGAATGGCATTGTTCTCAGCCTCAGAGTGCGCAGGCACTCTCCCCTGAGGTCAGAACACACTCTGGTGGTAGCAGGCTGGCTCAGGTCAGTCAATTACCGCACTAAGGATTGGTAGGTTTCAGGGGACCCCTCTAAGGGGCCCTCTGTTTTGCAATTTTTAATAAAAATCTACACTGGAATCATTGAAAGTTTATTATGTTGAGATGTTTGGTGCCAAACATCACATATTTCAGCGAAGCCATCATGGAGCCCGGGAACTCATAATGACGAGTGTCCAACCTATGTACTTGCTATGGGGAGATGATGTGGTGCAGCAGCCAGAGCTGCTGACTCGGGCACCCATCAATGATGAGGCAACCTTCAACGAGGCATCTGTTGACGAAGCAGGTAGAGCCTTGAGAGCCATCGACCGTCTCGTTGACTAGGAGGCATCCGTCGACGATCGACTGGAGCCAGTCCTCTTTTTCATCAACAACGAAGTGAGGGAGGTGGCAGACAAGCAAGGCCTCACCGACACCATGACAAACATCGACGGAGAAGACGCCGATGACATAATCATTGTAGGTTGAGGAGAAGAGAAGGTGGAAGTCGTCGTGGTAGCAGTGGCGACAGAAGTCTTCATCGACGAGGAACCCATTTTTTAGGCAAATTTGTCTCTGGAAGAGACTTAGACAACTGAGACTTAGAGGCAGATCTCGGAGGCGTAGAGGGCATAGGTAGTCCCTTAGAAGGAGCAAGAGCCCTTTTTGAGGAAGAAGTCTGGCCTTCATGAGTAGAGGTGTGTTCTTTCTTGAGCACCTTAGACTTAGACCATCTGAGCCTCACTAGCCCACTTCCTAGAGATTACAGTCCTGAGAGAGGAATCACTCTCAACATCTGATAAGGGATTATCCTTGGTCTTGAGTTTCTGTAACCACAGAAGTAGACATGTCTCTCTGTCTCTTAAAGTCTTTTGAGGAAAAGTCCTGCAGATTTTACAATCTCTCACCTGATGTTCTGGGTGGAGGCAGTAGATACACTTTTTGTGGGGGTCTTCGGAATGAAGCCGGAGTTTCCCACAAGACTCACAGTGTCTGATGAGTGACCTCTTTCTAGTAGACAAAGCAGTGAAAATATTCTGAAGAGTTTCTGAAGAGAAAGGTAGAGGTACTGAGCAGAGCTCAGGGAGACTCCCTTCACACAACACGCGGTAGAAAATCTGAGAGCCTGAGCATCTAAGGAGAAGGTTCCAGAGAGTGCTGTCGCCTTGTGGTAAATAAATAAATAATACCCTATTTTTGACTAGATTTATAGCATGACAGATAGCTCAATAAATAAGAGTCAAAATTCGAGGTAGTAGGAGTTTCTGCAGGTTTATTACAGCATAAGGACAGGATCAGGTCAACCTGCATAGGAATAGGACAATAAGGCAATAGGACAATAGGACAGGGCCCGGCAGCTGCCGGGGCTGGGTCTGGGATGAGCGCGCTAACATTCAATAACAAAACATTGACTTATATACATAGCGCAAACACATAGCAGTACATTGCAGTAGGCGTAACAGTAGGTGGAGTAGAAGGCGTGACGCGTAGCAGTCGCGAGAGATAACAGTAATAAGAGGTGTAACGGGGAGTTTACTTAGACATGTGATGCAAAACGTAACAGAATATGTCATGAATGGGCGGACACATAGGAGGGGGCTACCTAAGGAGCAGGGACCCCTAACCTAATGGTGCGCGAAAACTAGCAATGACGTGTTACTAGGAGAAGCTGGGGGCTACGAACTCTGTGCTAGGAGCAGAGACTAGAGTCTGGAGGGTCGGAGCGACATGTACTTAAACCCTATCTGGTATCTAATGTTTAGGGAACATGTTGATATAAACTAGAAGTCATGAGGGGAGAAGCTAACTTGATTCTAAGACTGGACCATGCATTATTCTACATGTAGTGCGTGAAGAATATTAAATGACTATTAAATACAGTATTTTCTCTAACGTGGAAACGAGAAGGCTAGACAATGACGGAAACTATTGATGCAGTTCAGTAGCTTAGGAATGCAGAGGAGGAGGACTGAACTGATAGCAGGAACTATAACATACTTTTGGCAGACTCAGAGGCAGAGCCGGGGTGCACCGGGCACTGCGAGGCAGGAAGTAAGTGAAGGGTCGAGGATACAGGTGGGGGCTGTATCGCTCCTCAGCGAGGCTTTCAGGAGACAGGAGCTGAATCTGTGGTCCGGGCCCTTTTTGAGGCCTGGAAAACGGGGACTTTATAATTGAATAACGTGCACACTGAGAAACGTGGCAACATCACTTACATAGGCCTGATATTCGTAGTATTCACGAGGACTGGAAACTAACATACTAGAGGTGGACACAACTGTAATTGCGTCTTTAATCAGAAATGGGGAATAACATATGCATATTGATCATGCACACATAACACATGATGGATGAGGCGTAGGGACACAGAACATGGCAAAATTTACTTTTCCACATTCCCTCCTTGTCACTACGTTTCCATCAGGAAACATCAATATTCATGATACCGTCTATCATTTCATACAGTACCATTTGCTCGTCTCGAATTGTCTTGGAACGGGATTTAGAACAGGGCTTGGGACTGGGAATACTGGGAATACAAGAGGTAGCACACATGCTGCAAATCGCAGGGCCACATTGTATACAGAGGCAGCAGCTAAATATAATCGCTACTGCAATACCTAGAAAGGACAGGACTTTCCATCCCCAGGTGGAAATTACATTCCAGAACCAACCGGACCATGTCCAGGTGCCTGGATCTTGGTGTAACAGATGGGCAATTTTATGGAGTCTGGTTATAGCTGAATAAACAGACGGCGCGTTATTTGGAATGAAAATGCAACAACTGGATCCGAGAATTCTACAGGCCCCGCCCCTATCGGCCAGTATGACGTCAAGGACGAGACGATTCTGTAAAACGACAATTCTCATAAAGGATTGCTCTTCAGTTAAATTACCTAGAGCGGAGGCAGTCTCATCTACTACTGCTTCAAGGGTTCTTGTTAACCTACGGATTAGCTTACTATTTACAACTGTACCTAAATAAGGGAAAACACCTTTATCTATATCAATGAATTGCTCTGCGGCGGTTTCAGTATAATCGACAATCGGGAGATTTCTCTTGTGTCTAGTGTGTACTAAGAAAGAATTCCTATGATAGTCAGGTGGGGCTAGAAAAACAGGTGGCAGTAGGAAAGCAATGTAACAGGTTCCCTCCCAATCGAGGGGCAGACGGACATATGCAGTTTGACCACAAACAAAATAAGAATGACGTGAAGCTTTAAAAATAGATTTCCTACTGTCACTATACTCGATAACAGTAGTACATTCACTATGACCTATATGTACAGAACCATAACTACGGACACATAATTCGCCTTTGACTGGTAGTACTGAAATAGCGGGTGAGTCTGGAGTAGTATCAGACTGAACATTCAGGACCATGAAATTCGACGAATAATTTCCTAAATTATATACTTCATTTTCTAAATCTAAACCTGTTCTGTGGGGAAGACCTTGCTTGTCTGGAAAACATGTACTGTTAAGAAAAGACATATCTGTTGAGGATGACGTTAACATGGACCATGCTCCACACGAACCATTGTGTGAGAATGGGTAAGGAAAGAGTGGCAGAACTCCCTTCGGTGTCTGGAAAGGGGGGAGTCGACCACACACCCAACAATTAGTGGCATTGCTGGTCTGGTGTGAATAATGTAACATACGGATAAATGTGTTATTACGCATTGCGAGGCGGTATGAATATTCGTGAGGAGGCAGATCACTAAACGTGTGTTCTACTGTAGCATGAGCAGACATATTTACATGAGGAACTGGAAAACACAGGAAAAGTGCGTAGCTGGTGCAGGAAATCATTATGCTGAGAAATAATATGAAACTCAGAAAAACGATACATTTGATTGAGCTTTGACTGACTCTCTCACTATGGGGGTCTATTTTATACATGTCAGAAACAGTCTAACCGTTTCACCTAGGGGAGGACTTATACAATCAAACTGGCTGACTTATTAGACCTGAGCTTTAACTTATACTCCTGTTGCGGAGTTTTCTCTAACAAGGGAGGGGTTGTAACAATGTCTTGTGCGGGACAGTCCTTTAAAACAATGTTCTGGCAATCCTTCGAATCCTGGGAAATGTTCTTGGGAATGTTTTTAAAGACTGGTTTCGGTCCTTTGAAAAGTTTTACATGAGAAAGGTGGACCCACCCCTTCCTGCCTTCCAACTTGACGGCAGTTCGGGTGGTCAAGAGGACCTGACGTGGCTCTTTCCAACGTGGTTCCAGCGAACTTGATCTGTCGAAATTTCTGATCATCACAAGGGATCCTGGAACGATCTCGTGCGGTGCCACCTCGGTATTGTCTGGAAATGCGGCGGCAACCTGTGAACGACATGAGTTGAGGGCAGACATCAAGGAAGCTAGGTAATCTGTCAGCATATTACATGAAACATCGGTAATACTTCGGGGTCTAGGAGTACCCCACATATTGGGGGGGCGGCCGAAAACGACCTCATACGGGGACAGACCTGATCTGGAATGTGCGACCATACGCATGTAAAACAGAGCGACTGGCAAAGCTACTAACCAGTCCACACCCTTGTCTTTACAGACTTTTGCTATACGGATTTTCAGAGTCTGATTATGCCTTTCGACTAGTCCAGCTGCTTCTGGATGGCGTACACAATGGAACTTCCACTGGTACCCTAACAACAGGGAAACATGTTTCATGAGTTCGGATGAGAATGGCTGACCGTTATCAGAATATACGACTCTAGGGAGTCCATATCTAGGGAAAAATTCACGAACCAACTGCTTGGCAGTGGTCGCGGCTGTGTAATCTGGGACTGGATATGCTTCTGTCCATCTGGACAAAGCGCATACAACTACAAGGACATACTTGAAACCTCGACATCGCTCCATTTGAATATAATCCATCTGGAGGACCTCAAAAGGGTGGTCAGGGGGCTGGAAACCACCTTGTTCCACCGGGACACTTTTACCTGGATTAAACTGACAACATATCATACAGGTACGGACTTTCTGCTTGGCTGCAGCTCGTAAATGCTTATTGAACCAAATGTTCTGGATACTGTCTAACATAGCTTTTTCTCCTAAATGTGCTGGACTATGTGCGGTATTGATAATGACTTGAACCATAGAATCGGGGAGAAACCATGTGGCTCTACCCTTCGTTAACCATCCTTGATCTGTCTGGACCCCTCCTTGTACAGACCATTTCTTGATTTCATCGGGAGTAGCATGTGACTGGATATCTATGACATCTTGAGTAGGGTCCTTAACTGTCATGCATGTAATCAGATCTGGAATATGTGTCTGATTAACTGGAATGTCTGGAGTCTGTGCTGTAAGCTTGGCTGTGCGGTCTGCTAAATCATTACCTTGGGAAATAATGTCAGTAACTTTCGTATGTGCTTTGCACTTCATGATAGCAATAGACGTCGGTAAATGTATGGCATCTAACAGGGCTTGAATAAGGAGACCATGCTGAATCTTGGTTCCATGAGAAGTCATAAAACCTCTCTCCTGCCAGAGCACTCCGAAGTCGTGTACAACTCCGAATGCGTAACGTGAATCTGTGTAAACATTAACTTTCAGGTTCTTGGCATGTATACAGGCTTGTGTCAGAGCGACTAGCTCTGCTGCTTGAGCGGACAGAGTATCAATACGGTGTGTTTCAATAACTTCAGTGTCAGTAGTCACTGCATACGCGGCGACTAGTTCTCCTGTACTAGTTCTCATACATGAACCATCCACATAAAGTGTCAGGTCAGGATCTGGTAACGGAATGTCTGTTAGGTCTTGTCTCGGCTTTGTCGTAATGTTAACTACTTCCACACAATCATGTGTGTCTGGATTTGAACTAACTGATGGTAACAGTGTAGCAGGATTCAGAACGTTGCAGCGTCTAATTTCTATGTGTGGCTGGAACAGTGTCAATTCATAACCTGTTAAACGTGCAATTGTCAAGTGCTGAGTTTGTGTTCGGTTTAAAAGAACTTCTACTGAATGTGGGACCTGTACTGTCAGGGAATGTCCTAAAACTATAGAATCACTTTGTCTGATAGCTAGTGCTGTGGCTGCAACTGACTTGAGGCACGCAGGCAACGCCTGGGCGACTGGATCTAATGTGCTCGAAAAATAAGCACAGGGCTTGTATTGACCTGCTTGATCTTGTGTGAGAACAGATAATGCTGTACCTTCGCGTTCAGTAACGAAAAGTGTAAAAGGCTTACTGTAGTTCGGTGTAGCTAGAACTGGAGCTTGACATAGGGCTTTCTTTAACTCGTTGAAACTAAGTGTATGGTCAGATGTCCAAGGGAGGACAGTCGATACGGCTGCCTCCTGTGTCGTTAACTGTATCAGTGGCTTGGCTAGGAATGCATACTGGGGAATCCATTGTCTACAATAAGAAGTAAGGCCGATAAAGGCACGTACCTCCTTCTGAGTTCTGGGCTGGGGAAGACTCGCTATTAACTGGATACGGTCGGGTGTCAACTGCCTACCCCTCTTGGACAGCAAGTGTCCTAAGTATACCACTTGCTGGACACAGAATTGAAGCTTCGAAGGTGACACCTTGTGCCCCATCTCGGCTAGAAAATACAGAACTGTAAGTGATGCACGCTCGCAGTCACGTTCAGAACGGGCTGTGATCAGTAGATCATCGACATACTGGAGCAGGGCAGTGTCAGCTGGCATGTGAATGTTGTCTAGTTGTCTCTTGAGTGCTTGACTGTAAATACTAGGGCTTTCTGTGAAACCTTGAGGAGCGCGTGTAAACATATAGCTCCTTCCATTTAAACAAAATCCGAAAAGAAACTGGCTGTCTGGATGAATTGGAACACTAAAAAATGCATTCTTGAGGTCAATAACAGTGAAAAACATGGCTTCGGAATCAATGGCTGTTAACAGGGAAGAAATGTCTGGGACAACTGGGTACTGAGGAATAATACATTTGTTAAGCTCTCGTAAATCAATCACTAATCGATATACCGGGGGTGCATTTGGATCAGTACGTTTCATGACTGGAATGATCGGAGAATTGCATACATTGGAGTCAGTTTCTACAACTACTCCTTGAGCCATGAGCTCGTCAATAATTTTGGATAAGGCTGCTACAGCCTCAGGTGGCAATCTATACTGCCTGATTCGTGGTAACACTACACCTGGTTTAAGAGTCACACGATAGGGTGTGATTTGCATGTAACCTACATCAGTTGGACCTTGCGCCCATAAATGCTGCGGAACATTAGACAATCTTGAATCAAAATCTCGTAATACATAGTGACCCTTAAAGTCACGTAGGAACAGACGTATTCCCTCTGGGGAACAGCAAATAACTGCACCTAATTCCTTCAGTGTCTTAATGCCTAATAGATTTTCTGGACATGACTTAGTAAGTAACAGATCAGTAGTACGGGACAATGGACCTACTTCTAGAGTAACTGGCTTAGATATCTCATTAACTATGGGTTTTCCTGAAAATCCAAGGGAAACATTTCTTGAGCCTGAGAGCGGAGCCCCTGGTACTTCGGCGTGACTAATTGTGGTCCTACTTGCCCCTGTATCGATCAAAAACTTTCTGTCTTTCCCTAATACTTGACTGTGAACATAGGGACCTTCTTGGTCTACAGGTATCTCGATGAGAGGCAAGCCTACCTCCCTCTCTAGGCTGTTTTCATGAATATGACTGGTACTCTGGATACTCGGACTGTGCATACTGGTACATCTGCGATGTAACATGCTGTGTTGCAGCAATAGGCTGCGGTACTGTAACTGTCTGTTGTGCATTCTGTGACTGAGGAATCTGTGAAACTTGTTCTTGTCTAGGCGGACGTGGTCTTTCTTTAGTCTTACCAGTAGCTATGTTGTGTTTCAGAACTGCACACTCGTTTATAAAATGACCTGGCTGTTTACAATAATTGCAGTTCCCTTTAACGGGAGCTGCAGGATGACTGGCTTGATTCGGACCCCTCTTCTGACTGTCTTGAGGAACAGATTGTGCAACTAGCACTTTCATTTTCGTGTCTTTCATACGTTTTCTTTCGTGTTCTTGCTCTTCTCTGATTCTATTCTGGTGATACTGGAGCATCTGGAGCATCTGGGACGGAGTATTTGCTTGCCAGGTGCTTTCGACTTTCAAAACTCGGTTTTTAATTTGTGGACTTGAATTCTCGACTAATTTGGTAACGAAAAGATGAGGGTACGACTCACTACTTGTCTTGAGACCACTGTTGATACTGAAACATTTCTCAAATCTAGAATAAAAATCACTAATGTCCTCATCTTGCTTCTGTTTACAGGCTGAGATTGCATCCCAGTCTTCTTTCCTAGTTGTCAATAATCTGGGTAAAACTTGAATCAATAATTCTGGTAATTCTCTACATTTATCTCCAAGACCGGTACCTGGTACTCGTGCCTTGTCTTCAGCTTCTAGAGCTGCCCAATCGATCTTTTTCTCTCCCACCTCCCATTCTTTTTCCTTTAACTTTTCATACACCCCTGCGGGTAGCAGGACCTTTAACATTTTAATGATATCTGGGTAAGTGTATTCTCCCATACGGAGCATGTCTTTTAATTCTCTATGGAACCCCGCTGGATCTTTGTCATGACTGGGAATTAATTTCTTCATTTCAAGGAGTTCCATCTTTGAAATCGGAGTGTATACAAACACTCGTTGCATTACGCCACCCGCCCCTTGGACTGGGTGGACTTCTCGTAGCGGATTCTGTCTGTCTATGTAAAATGGTTTACTTTCTGGGGGTGAGACATAAACAAAATGCGGATTCAGAAACGTTCTATATTTGTGACGCTGTTCTAGAATGACACTTATTAAATCGGTACCTAGACCTCTCCATCTGTACTGGAGTAACTCGTTCAGGATATCATGTAACGGGCCTGGATCAGAATGTTGACCCTCATACAGGGTAATGAGGTGCTGGATCATATACATACCCACCAGTCGTTGCTCGGCTGGGGGCAGTTTCAGAAACATTTGTGCCACTATTTCGTCTGGAAAAGTGGTAGAATCAGTAATCCATCGGACTGCTGATCGGGCTAGTTCTTGTTCATGCATGGTACTTAATTCGCTATAACCGACTCGTGATTTCAGAATGTGATCGGTAGCTTGAAATACTTGTTCTAGAGAACCTCGTTCTGGTGCTGGATGATGAAAAATAGACATAGGTTCTAGACGTAAATGGCGATCTGGAAATCTGGATTTTCCTACATACGCTATTCTGGCGGGATTCTCGTTCTCTTCCTCTTCAGGATCAGAGATACTTTCTTTCTCGCTTACTTGTGCTGCTTTACGCTGTTCGTGTAACCTTATTATTTCTTTACGAATTTTCTTGTACATACTTTCCATGGCACTAATGGTCTTGTGCTTACCCTCGGCTATATTATCACTCCACCTTGTTAGGATTCTCATTTCGGCGGGATCTTTAGACGGATAATCTTGTTCTCTTATTAGACAATTGATCAGGAACTTTAATATCATGAGCTGAATCTCGGCTTTCCTTTGAGACATAATCTCGCCTATACTTTCTGGATCATCCCCTGTACGGATGAAACGATATATTCTGTCTAGATCTTCTTTCATATTTGGTAAGGTGACTAGATACTCGGTCACCCTTCTTACGCGTACGGAATATAAAACCATATTATACTCGCCTGGAACTGTGTCATAGACGCATTCGGCAAGGGCTTGTCTGATTTCTGTAACTGACTTATTACTTTTTGGAGTACGCTGTGATGCTTGAGCATGTAATTCGAGTGCTGACAAACGCTTGTGTGGCGGCGGGGTTTGAGGAGGACCTCCTCCTGCGGCCCCTAGACTAGAATCGTCGACTGACATTCTTCGTGCTTGCAGGGTCGGTAATTGTAACGTGGGCTGAACTTGTATGGCAGGCTGACCCGGGGGTACCGTAGCAGGTACTCCGGTGTCTGGAGGAACGGGAAGTGCCTGATTTACAGGGACAGGCGGAGCGCGAACAGGATTGGCATATTCTGGAACTGTGTCGTCCAAATAGGACGAAATAAAAATATCAGCTGCGGTCGGTTTGTGACGTAGCTTGGTCGGAACTAATGGTGGCGGGAAATTACTGGGTGCCTCTGGGGTCGCTTTTGGCGAGCCTTCGGCAAGGAGAGGATACATACCCTTAATAAGGGCATGCCTCTGTCTGTCTGACTGTTCGGCTTTGACTTGTTCACCTATCTCGATTAATTCTCTTTCTTGGGCTCGTTCTTGGGATTCTCTACTTAACTCTGACTTTCTGACTTCCTTTTCCGTTCTTCTATGCGCTTCCTTGCGCCATAACTCGATGGCATCTTTCTGTGACTGTCTGGCTTTCTTTTTCCATAATGCTTCTTCTACTCGCATGATACATTCGGCATCCCATGTACCCGATACGGGCCATCTATACTTTTCTTCTAACTGTTTGGTATACTCTACCCATAAATCTAGATACAATATGGCGCTTATGCCATGTTTCTGATACATAAAGTGACCTGGACTGTCCCTAGGCGGAACAGGAACTGCTGCTTCCAGCAGACCCTTTCTAGTTTTTAACTGACGTAGCTTGGAAAAGAGCGGCATTCTAAACTTGAATCGGAACACAATACAATACACGAAAAACAGTAACAATTGGGAAAACAATTCAGGCATACCACGACATTGGAAATACATTAAACAACATTATAAATAACAGTTCGAACAGAATACTACCTGAAAAAACTGAAAACAGAAACAGAACAGAATTCCCGAGAACGGAACAGACTAGAGTTACTGGATGCACTGCTGTAACAGTACGGAACATACCGGTCCCATAAAGGAACACATCAAGACCCGTATCCACCTAGGTGAACACTTTGTTTGTGGGCTTGGGTACCACCAACCCACGGACCAGAGTCAATTTAGACTGACCCTGTCTAGACACTACCCCAGCAATGGTACTCACCGGGCAGCACAGAACGGAAGGCCTCGGACGGGACTGGACTACGACGACGAACTTCGGACTTCGGACTTCAATTACGGGTGGACCTCCGGATACCTCGGACCTTGGACTCTCGGCTTGGGCTCTGGTCGGGACTCGCCGCGTTCCTCCACCGTCTCGTTCGGATGCTGGACCGCCTCCTCCGTCTCCTCCGTGGGCCTGAGGGATACTTGAGCAGAAATATCTGCCACTGCGCAGAAGAGTTCCGTCACGACTGCAGAGGGTCAGGGGGTCGGCGTGGCTTCACCGACGCGTGGGGAAAGGGCAAGTCCCTATTCGGGCGCCATTATGTGGTAAATAAATAAATAATACCCTATTTTTGACTAGATTTATAGCATGACAGATAGCTCAATAAATAAGAGTCAAAATTCGAGGTAGTAGGAGTTTCTGCAGGTTTATTACAGCATAAGGACAGGATCAGGTCAACCTGCATAGGAATAGGACAATAAGGCAATAGGACAATAGGACAGGGCCCGGCAGCTGCCGGGGCTGGGTCTGGGATGAGCGCGCTAACATTCAATAACAAAACATTGACTTATATACATAGCGCAAACACATAGCAGTACATTGCAGTAGGCGTAACAGTAGGTGGAGTAGAAGGCGTGACGCGTAGCAGTCGCGAGAGATAACAGTAATAAGAGGTGTAACGGGGAGTTTACTTAGACATGTGATGCAAAACGTAACAGAATATGTCATGAATGGGCGGACACATAGGAGGGGGCTACCTAAGGAGCAGGGACCCCTAACCTAATGGTGCGCGAAAACTAGCAATGACGTGTTACTAGGAGAAGCTGGGGGCTACGAACTCTGTGCTAGGAGCAGAGACTAGAGTCTGGAGGGTCGGAGCGACATGTACTTAAACCCTATCTGGTATCTAATGTTTAGGGAACATGTTGATATAAACTAGAAGTCATGAGGGGAGAAGCTAACTTGATTCTAAGACTGGACCATGCATTATTCTACATGTAGTGCGTGAAGAATATTAAATGACTATTAAATACAGTATTTTCTCTAACGTGGAAACGAGAAGGCTAGACAATGACGGAAACTATTGATGCAGTTCAGTAGCTTAGGAATGCAGAGGAGGAGGACTGAACTGATAGCAGGAACTATAACATACTTTTGGCAGACTCAGAGGCAGAGCCGGGGTGCACCGGGCACTGCGAGGCAGGAAGTAAGTGAAGGGTCGAGGATACAGGTGGGGGCTGTATCGCTCCTCAGCGAGGCTTTCAGGAGACAGGAGCTGAATCTGTGGTCCGGGCCCTTTTTGAGGCCTGGAAAACGGGGACTTTATAATTGAATAACGTGCACACTGAGAAACGTGGCAACATCACTTACATAGGCCTGATATTCGTAGTATTCACGAGGACTGGAAACTAACATACTAGAGGTGGACACAACTGTAATTGCGTCTTTAATCAGAAATGGGGAATAACATATGCATATTGATCATGCACACATAACACATGATGGATGAGGCGTAGGGACACAGAACATGGCAAAATTTACTTTTCCACAGCCTGATTGGCTGGAGTTTGTACCATTTCTAATGACTTGGACAAGTTATTAAAGTGACATGTTTTTTCCCTACTAACATCCATGTTACAATACTTTCTATTGCTCTTTTAGCTATGCTATTGCTATATTGCTATTCTATGTACCGTGGGAATCCCACTTCAACGACGGGGAATGATTCAAGCATGTGAATCTATGAAAGTTACCCCATTACTGGAGAACAACAGATTTCTCACAACTGAAGCTCTTACCCAAGTTGCTTTAGCCTTAGTCATCTCTCATACTGACTACACTAACTCTTTACTTTGGCATTCCGGCATATCAATCTAAAATACTGCAACTAGTGCCAAACCAGGCTGCTAGATTAATCTCTCGCCAGGCAAGAATGCAGTATGTCACCCCTCTTATGAAAAAGTTACATTGGCTTCTGGTAGTCGAACGCAGTGCATTCAAGTTGGGATGCCTCCTCTTTAAAGCGCTCCATGGCAACTGCCCATTGTCTGTATCTACTCGGGTCCAGAGATATATCCACATTCAGGATCTTAGGTCTTCTCATTTGAATCCCCTAGCTACTCCATCCTTTAAACACTAGAAATTGGGGGGACTAAGATTTGCGGTTCTGGCCCCTCAATTTTGGAATTCTCTCCTTCAGGACATTAGATCGATGATATCATATCCTCAATTTTGGGAACTCTTAAAGACCTGGGGGCAGATTTATGAAGGACTTGCGCCGCCGGTGCGTCATTTTTAACATGGGAAAAAGTGACGCAACGGCGGCGCAAGGCCTTCATAAATAAGGCCCCTGGCTCTTTCGCCAGACTTTTGAATGAATCACTTAGCGGCAGGACTCCCTTGTCCGCAGTACCCTGAAACCTTGTGGTGTACGCACGCTTTATAAGTATTTTTAACATAACATAACATTTAACATCGTCTAAATGGGACAACCTGGAAAGTCCATCCGCATTGGCAGTCCCAGGTCTCTGTTTCACTTCAAAGTCTATTCCCTGTAGGGTGATGGACTACTTTAGCCATTTGGGATTTTCACCTTTCATTTGCATTAACCATTGGAGAGGCCAGTGGTCTGTTTGAACTAGGAAGTGAGAGCCAAACAGGTTTGACCTAAACTTCTCAAGGGACTAAACCACAGCAAAGGCGTCCATCTAAATGGCACTTCAACGCTGTTCCCTGGGAATTTGCCTTCTACTGATGAAAACCAGTGGCTGATCTTGACCTTGGTCATGTTTTTGGGATAGCACTGCTCCTATACCATGTTCAGAGGCATCAGTCTGCACAATGAATTGCTTGACATAATATGCAGCTTTCAGAACAGCTGCAGAGCACATTGCTTCCTTCAGAATCTCTAAAGCCTTTAGACAGCTCACAGTCCAGTTCACTATTCGTGTGCCCCGAAAAACTCACTTAGGAATCTGGGAGTTACTATTGATAATTAACTATCCATGTCATCTCACGTTAACAAAGTAGTACACACCAGCTTAGGACTAATGCGCAGCCTCAGAAAGATCTTTAAGTGGATCCCCATATCATCCCGTATGCCCCTAGTCCAGGGCCTAATCATGAGTCGCCTGGACTACGGGAATGCACTGCTTGTTGCCATCAATGAAAGTCTCCTGACCAAACTCCAGAACCTTCAAAATACAGCGGCCAGGCTGGTCCTTGATCTTCCGCCCCACACTTCATCGGCCCCTTGTCTCAGGAAATTACACTGGCTCCCCATAAAGAAACGTATCAAATTTAAAATATGCTGCCTGGTCCACAAAACTATCAATGGCCAAGGGCCAAAATACCTGGAAAGACAACTCTATGATTACTGCCCGACTAGAACCCTCCGATCCTCAGACAAACACCTTCTAACAGTCCCAAAAGTCCGCACAGTCAGAAACGGGGACAGATGTTTCTCTAAAATAGGCCCAGAAACATGGAAGTCTTTACCCCTATCAATTAGAATTGATCAGAATCATAACACATTCCGCAAGCACCTGAAAACCTGGCTCTTTTAGACCTTGGTCAACCCCCTATCCAGTTTTCTCACCGAATTCATGCAAGGGCTATGAGACCTATGGGAGATTTACGCGCTATACAAATTCAAATTCAAGTCAGTCTGTGAAAGGTGCCACAATGGTGCCATCATCCCTCACAAACCTCCCACAGTACCAGGGAAGCCAAGGAAGGCCCTCACTTGAGTCTGGGTAGTTGGAGCCACCCAGTGCAGAATGGTCTAGATCTTGGGTTGTAAGGGTTGAACCTGGCCTCCACTAACAAGGTGACCCAAGTATGCAGTAAGTAAGTAGGGAGAGGAGTTGGCCTAACGGCTAGGGCGCTCGACCTCGGACCTGGGGATCTGGGTTCGAGTCTCGGTAACGACGCCAAAAACCTCCTGTGATTCTGGGCAAATCACTTAATCTCCCTGTGCCTAAAATGAATGCGTGTCCTCATGTAACGTAACTGGTGCTATGTAAAGCGCTCTGATACCTGATTCAGTTCGGGTCTAGTTCGCGCTATATAAAACTGCAAAAAACAAAAAAATATGCAACCTTTCCCTGCCCTATCTGGCACTTGAATGCCTTGATAATGAGGCCTGCACTTCTCAGAGCCTCCGGTACTTTCCTAAGGTGGAGCAGGTGATCCTGCCAGGTGGAGCTAAAGACAGCAATATTGTGTAGATATGCTGCACTCAAGGATTCTAATCCAGCAAGGGCTTAGTTCACCAACCTTTGAAAAGTGGCAGATGCATTTTTCAAACAAAAGGGCATTACAGTGAACTGATAATACCCATCTCAATGCAGATATTTCTTTTGCTCCTGGAGTCATCTGACCTATCAGCCAGTACACTGATGTGAGATGAAACATACTCAGATACTTGGCTGCTCCCTACCTGTCAATAAATTCATCTGCCCATGGGATTAAGACAACCGGACAGGTCCAGGGGCCCTCAGAAGGCTTTAGAACTCCCAATTCCAGCATCATGCTTACTTCAGCTATGATGCTCTCTTTCACATGTTCAGTCGGCCTGTATGTTTTATTCTCGGCAGGTAGTCTTTCATCAGCGTCTACATCCTGGATACACCAGCCAGTCTGGCGAGATATCAAAAAGAAGAGCTCAGCAAACTGATTTAGGACTTGCCTGCAATCAGTCTCCTGATGGGTAGGTAGGGTGTCTGACAAGACCACACCTTCCACTGACCCATCTTTTGGATTGTTGGACAGGTCAGGGACAGGTTCACTCTTTGATTCCTGATCCTCATCTGTAACCAGGAGCATGGTCACATCTGCCATGTCATAGTAGGGTGTGAGGCAGTTAACATGGATGACCCTCTTATGGTTCCTGTCAGAGCCAGGGTCTATCAGGTAGGTGACCGCCCCTTTTCTTTCTAGGATAGGGTAGGGTCCACTCCACTTACCTTGCAGAGTCCTAGGAGCCACAGCCCCAAAACCCACAGCATCTGCCCTGGCTGGAACTCAACCATAGCAGCCTTTTGGCATCACCAGAGCTTCTGGAGCCAGGCTGTCCTCAATGTTTTTGCTTGCTTTTTCCACGTACTCATACATACTGGAGCAAACGCCAAGCACATAGTCCACTATATCTTGCTAAGGTCAACAAGAGGTTTCTCCAATCCCTCCTTCACAAGGCACAGTGGTCCCGACAGGAAATCCCAAACAGAAGCTAAAATAAGGAGGATCCACTCCCTTCTGAGGCCCTTCCCAATAGGCAAAAAGCAGGCATGGAAGTAAGACATCCCATCTTCTTTTGAGTTTTTCAGGAAGTCCACCAATCATGCCCTTCATGGTCTTGTTAAATCTTTCAACAAGACCATTACAAATGGCAGAGTGGCTTTGGCCACACTGACCAGGACGTATGCAGCGGGGGGTTGGAGGTCCCACATTTCGACCCCTAATATTATGCCGTTCAATTGCAAGACGCAGCTTGATGGCACAACACAGTCCCTAGTTGGGAAATGCGGCTCTTGGCGGGAATGGTGGACGCTGGTTGTCTGTTAATGGATGGAATCAGGTACACCAAGAGATACTCCATATATTGTGCGACAGACGGCCAGAGTATAGCAATGGTTTGTAGTGAGAGTACTTAAGGGCGCACCATTCCATAGGGAGCTCCCAATCTGGATATTAAAACCAATCAGGCAGATGGCACTCAGTATGTCCTTCCAGGCATGGAGGGAGGGGGATGCGAGCCATAGGGTGAATTGTACCCAGATGAGACTTATCACCTTTAAACATGCCCGCAATTAGTTTGGTCTAAGCCAGGGGCAATTTTTACAACATGCGGGCTTGCCTGACGTAACTAAGCACACCTGGCCATGCTATTCGACAGCTCCGCCGCATACTCAAATACTTGAGATACTGCTAACCTATGGAGCGTGTAGACACCTAATTGTGCATCTTTACAGTACAATGCGATCAGATACAGTAGGCACTACACACGGGTCCGAGAGGTCTGGAATTTAGACTTTGACATTCCAATGGAAGATCAAGACTGGCAGCGGGCCTGTGAACCAACATGCCTGATTTCTAGTAATGCCCATTTTCGACTGATACATCATAATTTTCTGCGAAGAACCTACTTAACGCCACAAGAACTTAATCGAATGGTCGGGTCTTGCCCAGATATATGCCTGTGCTGCAACACTGTGGGGGCCGATTTCTTACATTAACCATGGTCCTGCGATGCAATACACTCCTTCTGGCAACTAGCTGTCGAACAAATGGGGCATGCCACACAACTAAGTATTGAGCTGACACCCAAATGCTGCTTATTAGGCCTGTTTAGATGTCAGAAGGGCGCAAGATAACCTATACATTTGGTCAGTTTCTATGGTACTGGCATGGCGTAGAATTGCAATCACATGGCTGCCCCAGCATGCCCCACCGATTGCGCTCTGGCATAGAGATGGGCCTCTTCTACGGCGGCTGCTTCTATCTCGTCAGATTCTTCCCCAAAGATATCCAGAGTTTGTTGAATGCTTTGACGCTGCCTCTCTCGTCATCGAGCCTGATGATCGGGTAGAGTCCTCTTGGACCGGAACGACTTACAAGCGTCGCAGTCTTCCTCCTAGTGCCCCGGTGAGAGGCACAAATTACAAACTTGATGTAGGTCGGCGCGAGGGTACTTGGCGTGGCACCCAGGGCAGAAACAGAATGGAGTCCGTTCCATTTGCAGATGGCTGGCCCTACGCAGCAAGGCCTGATTGTTGCCCACGAGGTTTTCTATCGAAAATGGAAAGTTTGTTGATCGATTTGAAACGAGGAAAACAGGGAAACGCGTACTGAAACAATACCGTTGAGGGTAGAGTGGACTGCGCACTGAGGGGAACCCGAAGAGCGGTTTCAGAGTGCAGCAATACACATCCGAACCCGTTTAGGTTAAAAAAAACAATCTAAGAATGGAGTCGATGCCCATGCGCACTATCACCGAAAGGAGGAGTCACCTTACCTCGTGTTTGGAAAGACTTCTTCAAAGAAAAAACAACTTGCAAACATCCGGACCCAACACAAAATGGCAGGAGTATGCAAAGCATGTGCATCTACAGCATACATGCCTCAAACAGAGGATTAATGGCCCCCAAATCCCTGCCGTGGTATCTTGTCATGTTGTGGCTGAGTGTGCCATGTGATGTGGCAGGATATAGTGCTTGGTGTGATTTGGTCATTTTTGATAAGGTGGAGTGCTGATTGTTAGGCACTTTTTGATTTTCTTTGTTTTTGGGATCGTGTGATATGGTGCGGTACCTACCGTATGATGTAAGTAAATAAATTACATTGCTATTATACGGTAAGGATGTGGCGGTGAGTGTATTTAGGGCTGAAGCCTTGCCGATTATATGCAGAATAACAGGTCTGGGAGGTCACTACTGACTAGGGCAGGTTAGCCGCTGCACAGGCCTTGGGCATTGATCCTATTGAGGATAATATGTGACGGGCACTGGTGACTGGAGCTGGCTAGCAACAACGCTGGCCTCTGGTATTCATTACAGGCAGGGTAACAATGCATGTCAATATTGACTGGATCTGGTTGGCAGTAGAGTTGACCTCTGGTTTTGAATATTTGCAGGGTTTAAGGTACAGGGGTCACTACTGACTGGAGTTACCTAGCAGGATAATAGATCTCAGGGGGCCAATACTGACTGAAGCTGGTTAGTATGATCACTAGTCCCAAGGTGCTACTAATGACTCAAGTTGGCTAGAATGATAACAGGTCCCAGGGGCCAGTACTAACAGGAGCTGGCTAGTAGGCTTACATACAGGCCCAAGGGGCCACTACTGACTGGAGCTGGCTAAAAGAATAACAGGTCCAAGGGTGGTGGGGGTGCGAGTGGCACCAGTGACCACAGTTGGCTAGAAGCATTGATGACCTTTGGTATTGATTAAGTGCAGGATTATAGGTCACAGGTGACACTGCTGAATACAGCTGGATAGCAGCAGTGGTGGCCTCTAGGAAGAAGGAATTCAGAAAGCATAACTGGATATACTGGTTTCTTTAATACCGATAAGTGTTTACACATGAATGCCACAATGTGTAGCAATATATTACATTACCAAATTACAATATTCTTATTTTAATTTGATGTGTTTGTTAGCCTTAATATGCCTGCAAAGTAACATGATTCTATTAGGGCCCAGAACCATTTTATTTAGTGATGTTCATCTGCACACTTTCCTACATCTTGTAGTAAATTGAATATTGAAACAAGCATTTACAATGCAATAGGTCTTGCAGCATTAAAGTTTGAGTTATTGGCATTGTGTATGACAATGCGTTGCATAACATTTTTAGCAAACTTTGAATTGGTGAGCAGTGAGAGTGTGTGCAAGAGTATGCTGTTGCTCACAGCTGTTATTATTCACACAGCTCTGATGATGCACCTCACGCACGGGGCTGATGCAGTAATTATTCACACAGCTCTGATGATGCACCTCAGGCACGGGCTCACAGCTGTTATTATTCACACAGCTCTGATGATGCACCTCACGCACGGGGCTGACGCAGTTATTATTCACACAGCTCTGATGATGCACCTCAGGCACGGGCTCACAGCTGTTATTATTCACACAGCTCTGATGTTGCACCTCAGCACGGGGCAGACGCAGTTATTATTCACACAGCTCTCATGATGCACCTCAGCACGGGGCTGACGCAGTTATTATTCACACAGCTCTGATGATGCACCTCAGCACGGGGCTGCCGGCAGTTATTATTCACACAGCTCTGATGATGCACCTCAGGCACGGGACTCACAGCTGTTATTATTCACACAGCTCTGATGATGCACCTCAGGCACGGGGCTGACAGTTATTATTCACACAGCTCTGATGATGCACCTCAGCACGGGGCTGCCGGCAGTTATTATTCACACAGCTGTGATGATGCACCTCAGCACGGGGCTGACGCAGTTATTATTCACACAGCTCTGATGATGCACTTCAGCACGGGGCTGCCGGCAGTTATTATTCACACAGCTGTGATGATGCACCTCAGGCACGGGACTCACAGCTGTTATTATTCACACAGCTCTTATGACGCACCTCAGGCATGGGGCTGACAGTTATTATTCACACAGCTGTGATGATGCAACTCAGGCACGGGGCTCACAGCTGTTATTATTCACACAGCTCTGATGATGCACCTCAAGCACGGGGCTGACGCAGTAATTATTCACACAGCTCTGATGATGCGCCTCAGGCACGGGCTCACAGCTGTTATTATTCACACAGCTCTGATGATGCACCTCACGCATGGGGCTGACGTAGTTATTATTCACACAGCTCTGATGATGCACCTCAGGCACGGACTCACAGCTGTTATTATTCACACAGCTCTGATGTTGCACCTCAGCACGGGGCAGATGCAGTTATTATTCACACAGCTCTCATGATGCACCTCAGCACGGGGCTGACGCAGTTATTATTCACACAGCTCTGATGATGCACCATAGGCACGGGACTCACAGCTGTTATTATTCACACAGCTCTGATGATGCACCTCAGGCACGGGGCTGACAGTTATTATTCACACAGCTCTGATGATGCACCTCAGGCACGGGGCTGACAGTTATTATTCACACAGCTCTGATGATGCAACTCAGGCACGGGGCTCACAGCTGTTATTATTCACACAGCTCTGATGATGCACCTCACGCACGGGGCTGACGCAGTTATTATTCACACAGCTCTGATGATGCACCTCACGCCAGGGGCTGACGCCTCATGAAAGTGCCTGTATTTCTGAGCCTCCCTTGAAACTTGAAAGAGAGGCAAATAAGTTCCCTAAATATTATAGGAGAGGATAAATTACTATTCTACCATTATTCTTCGTTTGCTTCAACAAAGTGTTTGTGGGGAACACGCTAGAGGGCGCACAGCGGAATGGCTGGCTGGCTTCGCAGCTCCGTCGGACAGCCATTAGTGCTACGGGAATTCACCAACTAAATGCCCATCAACTGATCTTTGGAACATGAAATATCGAATGGGAATGTGTTGAGGGCTCGGCGCGCTGCCTTTCCTCTGCCTAGCCTACCGACATCGCGAGTTTGCAGCGGACTGCCCCTGCCGAAGCCGCCAGTCTCCTAAGATGGCGGCGACCTAACGGTTGCGCGGACCACTGCTGTGTCGGGGAGCGTACGGTGAGAGCGCCTGCATGATCAGACTATGACGCCCCGATCGTACTGAACCCACAGCTATCACCTCGGCACTACACCTTTAATAAATGCAGAGGTCCGATCATAAACGCAACATAACGGCGAGCCTAGATGCACTCCGAGATGGTCTCACAAGATGGCGGCGCCCTGACTGCCGATAATGCGGACGTGTAAACAAACACCGATGTTGATCCCGCAGTCTGAGACTAACACATGCAACATTGCTCTTTCTTGCTCCTGCACATGTGTCTGATGCTGCGCTTTTACTGATGACCAGCGCGACTTCCAGTGCCGCCGAGCCCACACTACAGCGTGAGGTTCTGCAGAGTGGTGCAGCCTTAGCATGCAGTGTTCTATGATGAAGGCTGGACGAGAGACGGTCTGCTGACCTGCCGCTGCTCTCCGACACACGGCGGCGAAGTTCACTACCATTGATTAGCCTCAATACTCCAACCTAGAGTTAGTGTGTCGCTGACAGGTTGGGAGTGGCGCATCACCGCACAACAACACGGGGACCACGCCACACCTGACCTACTACCACATGCAGTTCCCCTGCAGGCGCTACCACTGGGGTGAGTAGTGGCGGCACATCAGCATAGCAGATTGCCAGAGCGGCACAGAGTGGACACTTAGATCCATCATCCACTGTAACTGCACCAGCCGGGCCATCTTTCAGGACTTTGCCAGGTTGCGGTGAAGTACTATCCTTTGGCAAAATACTTACGGTAAAAAGTCGCCAAATATCTGCAATACCAGTGCCAATACCGCACTTGCCAGATCGGTGTCAGACATCTTGGCAACAATGGTACGCCCGGACAGGCAACAACAGAAACTAACTTTTGAAAACAAAAAAGCGCCAAAAAACGCAGACGAAATGGCGGCTGCTTCCACCGTCACTGAGCAACCACCGGGCAACAATATGGAAAAGATACTACTAGCGATCCAATCGAATTTGCAAGACATTAATGGAAAGTTGGACCACCTGACGTGTCGCGTGGATAACATGGCGGCTAAGCTCGAGAAACATGACGAACGATTGGAAGAAGCCGAGACGCGCATTTCCGCAGTCGAGGACGAGTCCCACACTACCACAAGCAGATGTGCGGGCATGGAACGAGTACTGGATGTCATAAAGGCCAAGGTGGAGGAGTTAGAAGCGCGCTCCAGGTGCAATAACGTACGCATCGCGGGATTACCGGAAACAACAAATACTGGCCGCATGGAATTGTACGTGGAGCAATTGTGCAAAGAAATATTTGGAGCAGAGGCACTGGCGCCTATATTCGTCGTAGAATGAGCTCATCACTCACTTGCAGGTCCGCCAATAGGCGCCCCGCCACGACCCATAATCGCCAGGCTATTGAATTATCGTGACCGTGATACTCTACTGCGCCTGGCACGTGAAAAAGGCACGATCAATCATCAAGGAAACAACCTTGAGTTCTACCCGGACCACACTGTAGCCGTCCAGCAAGCGCGAAGGGAATTTTCGATGGTGAAGGGGAAACTTCGCGACCTACACATAACTTACTCCATGCTATACCCAGCCAGGCTCCGGGTGATGTGGGAGAGGAAGGCGGTCATACTGCGAACCAAAAAGCAGCGCAAGAGTTCGTTAAAAAAGTGGTGAAGCAAAATAAAGAAACGGCACGCAGAGAAGAACAACAAGACTCTGAATAAACATGAGACGTTGATCTAGCGATGTTATCGTCTGAACAGCGGTAAGGCCTTCCCTTCTTTTTTATCTGTATCCTGCTCGGATTAGTTGCTGAAGCGTAACACTATCCCAGTTTGATGACGCTCTGACTATCCGCACCATGACACACAGGTTGATGAACGTTTTTCTTTAACGGCAGAGTGTATAACTTTGTCATGTCGTCGCTTGTCAGCACCGGACAGAAATGCGATATACCGAAGCAAAGACTCATTCCCGAACTTGATGTATGTCATTGGCATGCTTGTGCTGTATAGCCATAAACTATGTTATGGGAGCCGGTGAACACAATATGTCCCCACCATGTTCTACACAATTATACCTGTTCCTATATTGCTGGTATAAAACGAGTTCATTCTGTAGCGAGCATGCAGCACATAATGCCACAGTTAGTTACGATACATCAGTCGTTACCGTAAAAAGTTTCTAGTTGATCTCATAATCTGCTCGACCCTATGTGCCGCCTTTAAGTATATCTTCATTGGCGCTTGATAATGCTAATTGCAGTCTGGGTAGCATGTTTCAGAGACAGTTCAACACGAGTATTGAGATAGTATGTGAATGTTGGTTATCCCTGCGAAACACGATCAGCGATGTTGATGTTCAGAGCTGTCCACATCCATTCAGTTGGATGGCGAGATGTGCCCCAGGCAGTCCTCCACAAGGGTGATCCCCAAACTAGTTATGTTATTGGAAGTTGTTCTGATGGGTAATAGGCTTCGGCAAGATTGGGTTGCTGAAGTGGGTGGGAACAGGAGGGGGCAAGGGAATGTTCAAATTCAAAGGCCAAGTTCATTTAATTATGTGATCCAACTGCCAAATGTAACTGAAACTGTACTGATATCACATGTGACAGAATGCTGTGACAAGTCCTGTAGTTTTGTTCCTGACTGCTACACACAAGTGTTTTTATACATCTATCCTTTCCACAACACAAATGACATGCAAAACCGATAGAGCTCATATAAACCTCCTCACATGGAATGTTAGAGGCTTCACGCAACCGAACAAGATTAGACAGGTGTTTGCCTACCTGAATAGGTGGGACATAGACATAGTATTTCTACAAGAAACGCACATTGCTCCTGGCACACATCAAACGGTAGGCAGGCGCTGGGCGGAATCTACATACGCAGCCAACTGCTCTTCTTACTCGAGAGTGATGATGCTGATCCGTAAGGGCACGAATTTCACATCGCATCAGGTAACAGCGGACCCCACTGGGACATACGTTATAGTGACGGGCATACTACGCGGCCAGAAAATAACGCTGGCTAATGTTTATGGTCCCAATATGGACGCCCTGGAATTTTTTCAGGAAATGTGGGAACACATGCACACATTGGTAGACGCACAGATCATATGGGGAGGTGACTGGAACGTAACACTAGAAGATAAGAAAGACCGCTCCTCAAATTCCGCAGAACCGCACAGAAAAGCTAGGTCTAAACTCACGCACATATTGACTGATGTATCCATGACAGATCTGTGGAGACATAAACATCCCGATGTACCGGGTGCGACACATATTAACGTCACGCACAACAGTTGGTCACGTATTGTTTACTGGTTAGGCACAAACAACATTGCACTATGGCTATCTGACATGAGTGTTCTTCCCAGGACACTCTCGGACCACAACCCGGTCCTGTTGAAGCTCAGGATTCCGAATTACACACCACCCCCCTTTCACTGGAGATTCAACTCGGATGCACTAATAGACGCAACCTATGCGGACACTATTCTTAAAGCGATCAGGGAATACTTTCAGATCAATGCATCAGGGACGGATGACCCATGCATTCTGTGGAAAGCATTCAAAGCCACGATCCGGGGAGTGTGCATGAGCACCACAATAGGTGTCTTGAGGGACATTAGACAGCAAATAAAGAAACGCGAAAAACGCATGCAGGATCTAGAGGCAGCCTTTGCACTCACTCAGGATATTTCAATACTGGGCGACTTAAGACAAATACATACAGAACATCAAACCTTTGTAGAGGATGAGATAAAATACCTTAACAAACCTCACGTGGCCAGATCTTTTGGGGAGGGTGGCAGACCTGGTAAAGTGATAGTAGCCAAAATATGCGAGGGTAAAAGCCAGACAGCCATCCTACGAGTTAAATCCGGAGGTGGCACACTACATACACAAGTGGCAGACATTCTAAACTGCTTCACTGACGCATACAGCGCCTTATATAGATCGCAAGAGACGGCTACGACGGAAGAGACTTTTGCCTACCTAGATGATGTGGCGATCGCATGGTTGTCGGATGGACAGAGGGAAAACCTAGCCTCCCCTATTACGTAGAGGAAGTCACCGATGTGATAAAAACCCTACCCAACGGTAAAGCACCCGGCCCAGACAGATAAACTAGCAAATTTTATAAACAATATGTAGACGTTCTAGCCCCTTATCTAGTCGCAATGTATGGCGCAGCGTTTGAACAGGAAGAGCTACCCCCGACACTTAGGGAAGCAGTGATAATAGCCCTCTTAAAACCCTCCAAGGATCCAGAAGTGTGCGACTCATATAGACAACTATCACTTATCAATGTAGTTTCCAAAATCCTAGCAAAAATACTAGCGATAAGACTGAACCCATTAATGACAAATCTAGTGCTCCCCGATCAGGCAGGCTTTATCCCAACACGATCCACATCACACAACACTAGGACCCTATTTGCCCTATCCCATTATCTCACGCCGACAACGAAGGCTGTGGCGGTGATGTTGGACGCCGCTAAGGCGTTCGATTCTATAGAATGGCGATACTTAATTACTATACTGCATAGGATGGGCTTTCCCAAGCGCTTTGTACAGTGGGTCTCTTTGATCTATACTAATCCACGTGCCAGAGTCAGAATCAATGGGTACGTCTCGCACGCTTTCAGCATTGAACGGGGTACCAGACAAGGATGCCCACTGTCGCCCCTGTTATTCGCTCTTGCCTTGGAACCGCTAGCATGTCGGATCCGACAGAAGTACAAATCATCTGCACTACAGTTCCCATCACGACCTCTTCACATCTCCTCATATGCAGATGATATGTTATTGTATGTTAGGGACCCTGCTGAACACCTGAACCCATTGCTGAGAGAATATATTAAATTTGGAGGGCACTCTGGCCTCACCATAAACTGGTCTAAATCATCCATCATTCCTCTTACCGACTCGACTACCCCACATGACACTGACTATCCCTTAGAGTGGCAAACGGATCCTGTACGCTATCTGGGAGTCTGGTATCACAGAGACCCGGAAGTAGAGTTCCGGTCAAATTATGGATGCACGATCTCTAAATTAGAGGACAAAGTGAAGCGCTGGACGCAACTGCCATTGTCACTTGCGGATCGCATAGCGATAGTCAAAATGTACATCTTACCTAAATTTCTTTATCTCTTTAACAACATACCTATTCATCCCCCTGGGGCCGTCTTCAATCGCATCAAATCATTGGTGCTACAGCTCATATGGGCAGGTAAACGGGCACGCATAGACCTCAGAACACTAACTCTCACATATGACAGAGGGGGCTATGCAGTGCCAGACTTCCTATTATATTATCTATGCGCCCAGGCACAATACGCAGCCTATTGGTACCATAAGATACCGTACCTAACCCACGCTGCTGTAGAAGAAGGGGATGCGAGCCCTATCCCACTGTCGGCCATTTTAACACATGTAAGACAACCACTACATGCGCAGGACATAAACACGATAGACACCACAGCGAAAGCATGGCGCAAGTTAGGACAATTGGCGAATAAACTCCCGCTATACGCACCAGAAATGCCGCTGCACCATCATCAAGCGTTATCGGTCACAAGCGAAAAAGTAGGAATGTCGCTACTGCGCAGTATAGGCATGGCAAGAATGGGGGGCCTATTTCACGACGGGAAATTCAGGGACGTCCAGGATTTAGAATATATACAGAACAAGACACAACTATTTCACTTTACTTATTATAGGCTGAAGCGGGCCTTGAAGGAACTCTTTCCCACATTCCCCAACGAACCAGACTGTCTAAATACGCTACAACTCATAATCAAAACCCAAGATTTATCTCATTTAGTGTCAAGGCTGTATGCTACGGCGCAAGCAGAAATACCATGCACCACAGACAAGGCTAAGACACGATGGGACACGGCACTAACGGACCCGTTGACAGAACACGAATGGCGACAAACCTGCGCACTAATACAGATACTCACACCTAACGGCAATCTGCGTATCATTCACTACAAATTTCTACATCAGGCATATTATACACCTGCCAAAATGTATAAATATGGGTTGCAAGATGACGATAGATGCAAAAGATGTGGCGGGGAGGGAGCAGATTTCGCACATTTAGCGTGGTACTGCCCGAAAATCCTAGATTTCTGGAGGGAGATTGCGACCAAACTATCTGTTATGATCGGCGTGACAATAGTATGCGAGATAAGGACCTGTATACTGGGTAAACGCAAATTTGGTGCTGTGTCATTATTATTAGCAAAAAGACAAATTGCACAATGCTGGAATAGCAAACAAGTGCCCACAATCCTTAGGTGGTTGCGAGATATGGCAAGTTGCAGAGATAAACTTCTAACATATGAGGAGGAACTTCCAATGAGGTCCAAGCCAAAAGACTACTGGTTCTACTTTATAGACTATATGAACTCAATGGAGGATGGGGTGGGGAATGAGATGCAGGACGAAGCGTAAATTTCAAACTATTGTGTTGTTTTTGGCAGCAGTACAGTAACGCAATCACAGGAAGTCAGTAGAACATGCATGTATGACTGTAAACAATTCAGAATGCACTGGTCTTAAAGTTTTTTTTTTGTACTTGTACCTTTCATCACTTTTGTGCGGTATATTTAAAAACCAATAAAAAGATTTAAAAAAATATAAAAATGTTTGTGGGTCTTGAAGTATTGGCCAAATAGGGAGACTAAAAATACCAGCATGCAAGTGCTTTTTATTTACTTCCAGATGACGACCGCGTCGTACGTCACGGACGCTCTGACGTTCCTGCACGTAGTGTGATCGTATTGCACTGTCCTGCCCTCCCACTGCAGCGGCGCGAGGCAGGGCTTGGCCTCAGTGGTCCAGGAAGGGTGCGCTCCCTCCAGGCTCAGCCAGCAGCAGGACGCTCATGGTGCCCGTATCGCCCATGTGATGCCTCTCCCCTGGGTAGGAAATGCCAGTGTGACCAGCAGTCTCCACGGAAGAAGCCGGACTAACGCTGGTGGGACGCCGGGAACTAGGCGATGTGGCTGGTGGGTCGGAATCCAATGCCCCACCTGGGCCGGGAGGAGTGGCGCCGATGCGGTGAGTTGACCTTAGTTGGAGAGGGGTGGCGGGGGGGATCTCTGTACGCCTGTGTGTGTGTGCGGTGGCGGGGGAAGGGGTGTCTCTGTATGTGTGCGTGCGTGTATGTGCGCTTGTGTATGCATGTGCGTGTGTGTGTCTCTGTGTGCGCATGCGTGTTTGAAAGCAGGGGGAGGTGTGAGGTGTGGCTGTGTGTGATTGCGCTTCCCAGGAGACAGGAGATGGCCACAGCGTGCGCGTTCTCGTGCACGCGGCCCTCTCCGATCCGATTTTTCAAGATGCGCGTGGCCATCTCTTGTCTCCTGGGAAGCTGAGTCAGTGACAATAGGTCTCCGGCGAGACCGCGCTTTCACGCGGGTAACGCCACGAGACATCAACGGCAGTTAAGGCTGTAGAAAGCCAGATGCAGGACTTGGCCAACTCAATGTAGGCCGAGAAGACGGCACAGAAGACTGCAAAGAAGTGACTCCAAACCTGGGGGAAAGTTCAAATCGATGCGGTGAAGGTCCTGGATGCCAAGATTGAGCATCTCGATAATCTTTTACGAGGAAAGCAGCTGAGAGTACTCCGAGTCTCATCATGAATCCAGGCTGGCACTTTGAGAAAAATGTAAAGTACAGCAGAATTTAACTTGGTTGGGAAGGAGATCGAGAACTCCTACCGTTAGTGGCGCAAATGTATACACCTCCCCACAATACTTGGAGAAACAATATGGTCACTGTGGGAACAGAGATGGTGAACTTGGAAAATGTGAACCTGCGCAAAGAATTATCAGCCACTATCAAAAAATGCACAGTGATGATGGAGGAGGATCAGCTACTCTATTTTCCAAGCTAAGCCCAGAGATGATTTCATGCACTTTCATGCAAGAGGGCCTTTCTGGGGGTGAACAGAAACCTGGCGGGGAAGGGTATTGTGGCTTTGACAGGTACCTGGCGAAGTTTGAGGTGGAACATGGGGGGGACAAAATATGTGCTATCCCAGCAGACTGATTCATCAAAGAGTTTCTGAGAAAGTTTGTAATTGAAAGTTTGTCCCCTAAATGGGTGTGTACCCGACTGCTTATAACACTGGTATCTCAACTTTTTACCATGACCCTAGTGTTATGCTATCCTAGCGTGTCCACAGAGGCATAGGCCTATCTCCAGTAATGCAAGGTCCAGAAACTGTTTGGCGACTTGGAGAGATTCACATAGCTCTGGACTACTATTACTGTCCCATGTGCATCACATAAAGCGGTGCTGGCAGGGTACCATGTTTTGTCAATCTTTAGTGAGACCAAACCTTATGGTTATAAAGGGTGCGGACTTCTGACCCCTCTAATGTAAAGTTCTGCTATTGTGTGAAACCCAAAATCTTGCTTTGACATTCCTTCTCCATGTCGACCGAGTGTATGTGTAGTAAGTGTGTATCACATGTTTGGTAGTAAGATTCAGTGTGTGGTATAAGCCTGAGTTCTGGGATGCCCTTGGGTTAGCATAGCACAAGATGCAGGAGGACAGCTTCCCCAGACAGTGAAGCAGATTGCCTGCATTCTTGTGGATGGAAGATGGGAGGGTCAGGTACCAAACTGAGGGAGGATGGAGACAGGGCTCAGTTAGAAATTGAATGAGGACCTTGATTGGAAAGGACTGCTGATTTAGTAGGTACCAGAGTAGAGAGGCGGGACTTTAGTTTCTGTTGTTCAAGTTGAGGAAGTTTTTAGGTGTCTGCATGCCAGGCAGTTTTGCAGAGGGTAAGGGACAATACCTGAAATCAGCACAACTGCTAGAGAAGCAGGAGATCTACCTGCCTAGCTTCTAGACACCTGCCTCCCTTGCTTCAGGGGAAGGAAGGAGAGTGCTAAGGCCATTAATGAAGAGAAAATGTTCAGGAGGAGTTTTCCTGGCATGAGCAACACCCAGAGACTGCTAACTGCACTTAGAAGCGAAGACATAACCAAAGCATTTCGTGCAGATTCTCCAGCAGCAGCCCCTACAGTCGACCGGGTACATCAATCAAGCCAAGTAGTCATTCTGTGCAGTCAAACACCCATGTGATGCTTGAAGTCTTGGTCCTATTGCAACCGACCCTCAGGAGGATCCCTAGGAGAAACTGCAATTGCTGTTAAAGCAGATCACAGCTCAGGGACCACAAATGCCTAAAGGAGCAACCCTTCATGTGAACCAGGCCAGAGTCCACACCTACCTATAACATTCCTGTAGGCTGCATAGGCCAGGACAGACACCTACTGAGCTCCTTCCCTGTCGCCAACTTCAGTGCCAAGTTAAATTGATTGGGTGAGCAGATAACGGAACATTTCACAAAAGGCTGAACTAAACATGCAGATTTCTGCAGCAGAAATAGTGACTGTTACATAAGCAATCCCGTTAATTTGGGTACGTTCATTGAACTGAACTACCCCGAATGACTAATGGCCTAGTGAATGGCACATGTGCTTGTAAGGGCATTAGAATGTAAGATCTAGACACGAAAACCACTCTCAAAACGCCACACAGCTGGTGGGCTGCTTCACTAGACATCGTACTCGGATTTACGACCTTGCAGCTGAGCCCTATTGAATACTGTCCTATTAGACTCTGCTGTGATAATAAAAGGCTTTGTTTCCACCAAAAAAAGTATATGGTTTGACAAAGCATTTATTGTGGTTGTTGGTTGAAAGTTGAGTTCTGAGATCTTGCCCCCGACCCCAACACCATCTTCCAGACAAAACAAACCCCAGGACACAAGTTGCAAATGACCTCAACCACCAGAGTTGGGGCCCAGTAGCCTGTCTGCCCTGCAGCCCCCAAATGTACCCTACACACTGAACAACAGCTCCTAGTCCTTTACTCATCATCACCGTTATGTACAAAGTAAAACCAGTATGAGAAGTGTGGCAACAAATACAAAAGCTGAAATTACCATGAACATGGTCTTGGCTTTACACTAATAACGAGTTAGGTTTTCCAACATCTGTTGGAGACGTGCTGCTGGGCATTCTCTTAAGAACTGTTTGGACACAGTTACACAAATCGGAAAAGGGAATTTGAGGGGGAAAAGATAATCATCAGTTAACATTACAATAAGTAAAAATGCTAGTAAGAAAAGCAGAGCATTAGGAAAATCTTAAATGTAGACCTCCAAGGATGTCATAGCAAAAACAAATTATTCTTACAAGCCCAAAACAAAGTTAAAACAACACAAGCATTCAACTTGTGCGCACATTTAGCTGTAGCAAAAAAAAAACAAGCAAACTCACCGCCGCAGCCCGGCTTCAACAGGAAGCCAGGCAACCTTTGTTGGGACGGGGTGGGGCCGGACAAATACAGGAAGCAGACGGGAGTCTACCCCACGCTCCTGTGCCCACCGGAAGATTTGCGTCTCAGCTAGCGGGGCTCCCGTGCTCGTGGAGAGCCCCGCGGCCCCCGCCTGTTGCCCAGAATGACCCGCTGGCTGCCGAGGGACACGCAAGAAGAACCTGGTGAGTGGGGTGTGAGGGGGATGTGCGCGCGCATGTGTATGTGTGCGACGGCGGGGGTGGGAGGGGTTCTCTGTATGTATGTATGTGTGCGTGCATGGGCGCTCGTGTGTGTGTCTCTGTGTATGCGCATGCGCATGCGTGTGTGGTGTGTGGTGTTGGAGCTTCCCAGGAGACAGCAGCTGGCCACAGGGAGCGCGTTCGCGTTCGCGTGCCCCGCTACGATCGCCTTCTCGGAGAGGAAATGCGCGCGGCCAGGTGCTGTCGCCTGGAAAGCAGAGTCGCTCACAATAGGTCTCTGGCGAGACAGCGCTTCACGCTGTAATCGCCACGAGACCTAAAACGGAAGTGTAGCATTAGCCTTATATACTCCAACTTGCTTTAAGGTGGATGCTCTTGTCCATTGCAAAGACAATTGTCACTTGTTAGTTTACTTGGCCTTTTGCTATTTTTGCATTAAATGTATGATAGATGTGTTGGCCTCCCGGTGTGTTGTGTTTTATTTTACATATCACAAGAGATGACAAGGAAAATGACAGTCCAGTATACACATTCTTCATATAAATCAACTAACAGTATACTGTTCTGGAGGTTCAGTCCCACATACATTATCTCTACCTGAACGCAGACACCCTAGGAAGCATGTGCTTTTCAAACCAGTTGCCCTCCGACGGGCGTCCTCGCTATTGGATAAGTAAGTATGTCCTGAATTTTAGGAGGGTTACCGTATCTAGTGCACTCTGTTAGGCAGCGCTCACCTGTGGTAGTAAGATGGTAATAGGCACCTTATCACCTATGCCCGGTGCAGGGCTTTGAGTTACAGAGCTCCTCACGCTGTGGAGAAGATTAGGTCACATGTACCCATTTTCCCATATTTGGTTCTGATGAAATGCCAATAGATTGCTCCATGACTACACAAGGCATGAAAAAAGTTGACCTGAAGTATAGACCCCAGCTTACCAGCAGGTCCATAGGTGATCGATACTTTCACACAGTAATAGGGGCCATTAGTTCCTCAATTTCTCTGCCACTGTTTTTAATCTCAACATAGAGCAGGAAGATCACATTAACTATATTGTGGCAACTGGTCGATGGTTGATCTTATATTCAGACTTCACTAATCTCACATCTTATGACACAACATCCTCTGTCCTACTATGCTCATCCGGCGTACTTAATAAAAGATCTTCGACAAAATGCCCTCTTGTGGTGTCCGCCAGGCATTGTAGCGCCGGCCTGGTGAGGAGTGTAGCCCAATGATGAAGCATGTCACCTTCAGGTGAGTGAACGCAACTTGTCTTAAGAGCACATGCTTCCTAGGGTGTCTGCGTTCAGTTACAGATAATGTCTCTGGGACTGAACCTCCGGAACAGTATACTGTGATTTGACTGCTTTATTTTAACAAATGTACATAGCTGATATTGGCGCTTGATTGTTTCACAAAAATGATCCAATACCTGCCTCGGAGCGCACTTCTTACAGACGAGTATGGGGTTATCATGTTGCTGCTACAAGCTCCTTACTTGTGCGAGTTATCGGGAACGATGCAGGAGGCAGACCCAAACCAGCCACACATGGAGATCAATGACAAATACTGAAGAATTAACAGAGCTTCCAAACTGGTGACCATTACGTAATTGACCTTAAAAATATAAGACACGTTTTTAGTATTCTGATGACTCATGACCATAAAAAACAAAGGTTATAAATTAAATATTGTGTCAAATACTTAAAAAATGGAACTGGATGTGCTGAATCGTATGTTGCCCCAGGTCATGCGTGACACCTTCCGCCACTATTGCTTATGGGACTTGTAGTTTTGTTTTTCTCATTAAAGGATGGGCTCTAAAGTCCCAGTATTCTAAGCGATGTTGGTCAAAATCAGAGGCCTGACGGAGGATGAAGCATGACACTGCTCTGCTTAGCAGTGAGATGAATGACAGTTCCCCAGCCCTTCCATTCTTTGACCTCCAGAGGCTCGTCGGCCATTCATACTTTTTTTGCAATGAGAAAGAAACATTTATTGCAGCTTGTGTCAACTAAAGAGATAAAACCCTTGGGTGTGTTTAATCAACTACTGACAAACATGAACAATCAAGAACATGTGTTTCTGGAAAACTATCAAGCACCCGATCAGAATCAGCCGCCCTTCACACCCAGGAATTCTTGAGGCTTTGGAGAGGGTGAATTGCATGTGGTATAAGAGGAACACTACTTGACTCAAAGCTCACTTCTCATGGATGTACTGAACTGCCAGCTTCACCACACACTTAGCCAGCTCTTCACCTCCTCCTCCTCAAACTGTTGACCAGCTATCAGGGCAAATGAGCCTGCAGCAAAGCCTCGCTGGCTTGATTCCACACAGGACCAGGCAAGGTGGTCAACTCCATACTCCTCCAAGTCAGCAAGCACTCTGGTAGAGCCAGTCCTAACCCCACATGAATATTCCCCATCACAACTATTTTAATGGTACTAATGTCATATAGTTACTGCTTACCTATACATCGTGTTAAGTTAGCATGAGCTTATTAAATGTTTAAACGCCATTTTGCCTTTTGCTGCTTTTGCACACGACGCATAATTGTTATTTTAACTTTCAACCTAGAAGAGCGTTGAGATTTACATGAGAATAATATGTTATTGCTCTGAAGTTATGTTTCTGCCAAATGATTGAGTCAAAAATTTAAAGGTTTTACTATGAAGTACTGAAAGAGAAATCATGAAGTTTTTCAATATTTCTGAGTCTGCCATAGTATACAGGCGCATTATTTCTCTACAGCAGCAAATCGTGTATGTGCCCTGTAGAAAGCACATTTGAATGAAACATGGAATGCATTGCAGCCAAAAATCTATACAACAACATAGAGTACAAGATAACTTTATTATGTTATTATTCCAGCAGAACGAAATTCCATTCCTAATGGGTACGTCATTTTAAAGACAAACCCAGGAAAATGTGTGGTCAGTGTTGTTCTTCTGCCAGTTAAAAGACTATCTCCATTAATGTGTCAGGAAATAAAATACTATGAGAAATCCTACTTGTTGGCAGGGTGCAGTCTGCCACTGTATTGCAGGTTACTTCCAACATAAGCTGATGTATACATACACACTGCAGGGTGCTGCCAGCTATCGGGTCTGCACACAGCAGTCTGGAGCCACCCAGGAAGGAGGTAAGCTCTACATTTCATCTTAAGCCCTTAGGTTACATTCACAGCCTGATGGGTCCGGAGAACTTTATCTACGCTCTAACTGCGCCGAGCAGATAGACTTAGACCATCATAGGCTGTGTTGTGTGCTGGGTGATGCCTGGCATCTTATTATCGTTGGCGGGAGGATGAAGCTCTGATAGGAGCTGCTACAAGAAGAGCAGAGAAACAAGACCACAGATCGCCAGAGAGCGACAACTGTCCAGAAGCTGAAGAAAGAACTCTTGAACAGCAAACCTCCTACACTCTGGAGATTCTCCAGGGTAAGCAAATTATGGTAATGAAATGCAAACTGCAGCATTAAGGTCACACACTACAGCATCATTCCCTTTAAACCAAAGGTAACAGCCTACAAGAAAAAACTAAATAAAAAGCAACAAAACTAGAAAATGCTTTTCTAAATGCTGCAAAAGAGAAACAGTTAATACAAATGAACAATATTAAACGTTGTTGGTACCTTAGTAATGTGCTTACTTCTGGGCTTCACTCCATCTGCAGCAATAACGCTCTGAAAAGGAGAAATTACTGCTGTGAGTCTCAGAGTCTTCAGTATTACTGGTCTCAGTCACGAAGACTTTGGTGTCGGAAGATAACTTTCTCTTATTTGGCTTTATTGTTCCACCAGTCACGCCATCGCTTTTAGCAGACACGCTACTGTCGGCAGCATTATAACTTCAGACAGATCAGCAAAGCGGATATCACCACTCACATTCGGTGAACAGACTCGTCTCTGCTACATACATCCACTCTGTTCTCAAATTTGCTTGGGGCTGTCAAAATGCAAAGAGCTGCAATATATTCGCCACACTTTCCTGACTACCTTGTTTTAAAAAGTTGTCACATTCAAGCGTGATTCTTGGTTCGTTTGCAAGCTGAAGTTTTTTAGAGGTTCTATTGCCACACAATACTCGTCCCATATTCCAATTTGTCTACATGGTGCTTCAACCCTGGTAGGTTATCAACTGCCTGTTTTGCAGATAATTTTAGATAGTTTCTGTAAGCAACTAAATTATTATTTGCGGTAGATGAGGAACAATCAGAACCATTGTCAGAGTGAGCTTTCAAAGCCATTCAATTAACTTAGGATCAACCCCCTGGTACCTAAGCACCGAACAGGCAGGCTTAACTTAAGGTAATATGTAAAATGTTTATGCAGAAACCAAAAAAGTAAAAGTCAAAATACAAAATAATAAAAAACCCAAACCGAAATAGAAAAATAAAGTAAAATGTATTGAACAAAATGACACTAAAATGACAAAATCCAATAAGGGGAATGAGATATGAACTGTAACGCCAACTAGGTTTCAGGGGTAAAGTGGCACAAACAAGCAAAGTCTTAATCTTAATTTGATCATAGGGAAGTACACTTTTGCACAGCACTCGCCACTTTACTTAGCTCTTATGGACCTGTCCTCAGCTTTCGATTTTGTCAATAGGTCCCGTCTATGGTCCATCCTTTTAGAATATGGACTGGATGAGGCCCTTGTTCATTTTTTGGCCTATCTCCATACGGACCTGAAAGCGAGTGTCAGGATTGGTGGTGGGGGAGAAGTTTCCAATGACATCAGTGTAGACAGAGAAGTCAGACAGGGGTGTGTTCTGGCCCCTTTTCTATTTATCATATATATAAACAATTTACTGATCACACTAACTAATGATGTTACCAGAATTCAAGGCAAACCTCTCCCAGTGCTTTTATACACAGATGATGCGGTTTTAATTGGTCGTACACCAAATGCACTATGCACTTTAGTTCGAGGTTTCACAGATTTTATGTCCGGCCTAGATTTATGCCCAAAATTTAATAAATATTTTATAATGCCTTGTGGGCCAAGGAAATGTCCTTTAAATGTTATCTCTGTGGGCGACCAAAAATTAACTTGCACTGCTACTTTACCTTATCTGGGAATGGTCTTTGCTGCGAACGGCACCTGGTGTGAACACTAGGCATATTGTAAAAGTAAGTTCTCGAGGGCTTTTAACTCAATCCTCAGTCTCCACCGCCCTAAAAGATGGGGAACAATTCCAGCCCTTTTAAAGATTTTTAAGATCCTGTGTGTACCAATAGCTACCTATGGGGCAGAGGTATGGAGTGTTGCCAAATGCTCTTGCGTCCAATCAGAGGAAAATAGATTTTGTAGAAAACTTTTGGGCGCTCCAATCTCCACCCCTTTGTACATATGTCAAGGTGAACTGAAATTAGGATACATTGAAGACATCATAAGGGCCCGCCCTGCACTATTTTGGCTATCCATAATGAAGAATCCCGAGGCTTCTCTCACAAGGGACATAATAGATGGTAGTCTTCGCTGTGAGAAAGGGATGGATATTCCATGGCTTCCTGGAGTAGTCACGAGTCTGGAAAGCGTTAACCTTGGCAGACTGTTTGCTAATTCGAACACATCTGTATCAATGGACAAAAAAGTTTTAAAGACAGCATTGTACCCACTTTATAGCGCGGAAAGACTAGAAAGGGAATTGAATAATCAAACTGTTGCCAAATGTATATCCATTGCGTACCCTGAGCATTGTCTTCCAAGTTATATTGCACTACCCATGTCCCAATGGGAGAGAGGCCTCCTATTCCGTCTAAGAGATGGGAAAGTAAGATATTTGCTTTGTTTTCCCTATAGTTATAACGCAAAACGTGACTCCCTGCTATGTCCATGTGATGGTCACAGCGGTCAAACACTTTTACACTTTTTATTCTTAGGTAGATACTATATGAAATATGCATAATGGTTGCTAATTCCGTATTTTTAAAAAATTTCACCTATTGATTTAACAGACGCTCTTGACTGCAAATTTAAATTGGACAATGTTGAATTGATCTTGCGCATTGGCAACTTTTTGAGAGTAGCTACGGGTGCACGGAAATCTATGTGCGATCTATGAAGTCATTTGTATTGTACTATTCACAATATGCGCTTTACCTAGGTTTACTGTATTTTGCTACATTATGGATTGGATATTGCTATCTATTTATTTTATTTTTCTATTGGTTTTTATCCTGTACGTGTGTTACTTTTATGGATATGTTGCGATACCTGAATAAAGTCTTTTGGATTGGGATTGGATTGCCTACTTTCAGTCCTCTCATTCTTGAATGGGATTAGAAGGGTTTCTTTAAGTTAGCTGCTGCTTATGGCTTTCCCTGACAGTGCTCTGTGGATAACTCATGTTCCTGCAGCTAGCAGATAATTAATTTCCAAGTTTGGGGGCTCTCTGAGAGGCACAGTGACAAGGGCTGACTCACAACGTTTTGTGTATTAAGTTTATGTGCAGGTCAATGGTGTAACAAAACCTGAGCCCTACTCCACGCTCCCCCCCTGCAAAAAACATGGACGCCCTCCTTCCCCCAGACTGTCAGGACCTCCCAGGCCAGAATGAATTAAATGAAGGGTGTTAAGTATTCATATTGTAACCTGGAATTGCATATCGTTTTGTATTATCATGCTTCACATTCTTATCATGGCAAAGTGCAATATTGTTCTAAACCTTCTTTGTCTAAACAATATAGCAATGTAACTTGCTTTTTATGCGCATACTTTCATTCACTGCTCTGGGTAAAAGCAGCTTGTTCTGCTAATCCTTCCCTGACTTTCCAGAAGTGTCGGAGCAGACAGGCTCGTGGAGTTATTCTTGGTTACTGAGTGATTCAGTTACATTTTTGCAACATTTCTTCAGTGAGTGTGTTTATTCTTAAATGCATTGTGACAAGAGGCTCAGATAAGATGTTTATGTATTTGTAAAGTGCATAGCCCAGACTTTGCTGCCCCCGGGAAAATGTTTGTGAGTACCCGCGATCTAGATCAACAAAAGGCAGGAGTAGTTAGACACGAGGACGAAACAGAAGCATGCATCTCTAAAAGGCACAAACAGGAACCAATGAAAACAAGCATTGGCATAGCCAATAGGTCGCGTCTTGGGACCTTATAAGTGTTTAGCTATGCAATAGTTGATGTTGTTGTATCAAGGATATTGTGCGGCATAACTAAACACTTATAAGGTCCCAGAGGCGAGACCTACTGGCTATGCCAATGCTTGTTGTTTATGTTTAGCTATACAGTAATTAGGTGTTCAATCTTTCTATCTCATTGCCTCACCTGGGGTTTCATACGAGTGCTGTGCTCCCTGCTGTGGGTCTGGCACCCTCGCTGGTCCTGCTGAGCTCTCCGAGGCCTTTGTGTAAACACTAGGACTGAACTAAAGCGTGCCTTAAATGAACAACTGCGCATGCGCTGAGGACAGACACGGTCCACCGCTGATTAAAACGGGCCTGTATATGAGAACTGCGCATGCGCTGAGGACAGACACATTCTTCCTTGGCGGAGCGTGAATTAAAGCGTGTCTTAAATGAACAAGTGCGCATGCGCTGAGGGCAGACGGCGCAGTTAAAACAATCCAACTCGTTGAAAGAACGATGTATTCATTTACTTCACAGCAGAGGCTCCGACAGCACGGAGCGCAGTAAACGGCGACACCTGTGGCTCGTCAGCTGACAGCTCAGCGCCAGTACATGTGGGACGGTGTCCTCGCAGGGACACGAGGAAGCAGAAGAATGACAGTGACGCCATGAATGAGACACACGGCGCGCGAGGCGCCTCGAGGTACAGCACGCGCGGAGATGGATATGAGTGCAGAGCTCCTCGGGACGGCTCCTCCATGGGGGGGTGGGGGTGTTTCTCCTCGTTCTTTTGAAGGGGGCACTAATAGGGGTATTCGTTCTATTTTGAGTCGTTTTCCGTCTGTTTGGAGCCTCGCCACTACCCGCCACTTCCAACCGCCATCAGCCCAATGAATCCCGGTCTAGCGCAGGAGAGCGGCTCTGACGACTTGTAAACATTGAATCGAGTAGTGGAGGTGGGAAGGGCGGGCGCCGCATGGACGAAGCTCGAACCATAGCTTCCCTGTCAGTGAAATCCTTTCTTTTCATTCCCGCTTCACCTGCAGGCGTCGCCAGGAGCCGGAGGCCCATTGGGTGTTTTAACCGTAATACTGAGTATTAATGATGTCTGTGCTTCTGTACGGTTCGGTGTTTACTTTAACACTCCTCTCGTCCCTCAAGTATTTATCAGGAGCATTCTGGAATCCTCTGTGTCTTCCTTCGTCACATCCGTTCCAAGCGCGCGCCAGGCGTCCTCACTGCTGTCTGTGGAGCTTCGCGACTCCCTCTCCTCATTGGCGCGCGCTGTCTGTGGAGCTTTGCGACTCCCTCTCCTCATTGGCGCGCGCGGTCTTTGGAGCTTCGCGACTCCCTCTCCTCATTGGCGCGCGCTGTCTGTGGAGCTTTGCGACTCCCTCTCATTGGCGCGCGCTGTCTGTGGAGCTTTGCGACTCCCTCTCCTCATTGGCGCGCGCTGTCTGTGGAGCTTTGCGACTCCCTCTCCTCATTGGCGCGCGCTGTCTTTGGAGCTTCGCGACTCCCTCTCCTCATTGGCGCGCTGTCTGTGGAGCTTCGCGACTCCCTCTCCTCATTGGCGCGCGCTGTCTGTGGAGCTTCGCGACTCCCTCTCCTCATTGGCGCGCTCTGTCTGTGGAGCTTCGCGACTCCCTCTCCTCGTTGGCGCGCTGTCTGTGGAGCTTCGCGACTCCCTCTCCTCATTGGCGCGCGCTGTCTGTGGAGCTTCGCGACTCCCTCTCCTCATTAACGCTCCCTGTCTTTGGGAAGAGACCGCCCTCCTAATCAGTGTAGATACTTCAAGAGGACACACGTGACGCCGACCCGCGTGCCTCTCAAGCTTAGCAATCACTGCAGTTTAACATATGACACTGGGAGGGATGACATAGATGGCAGCCTTTGAGAGAGACTAAGAGAGCCCGGAGTTCGTCCTGGCACAGCTTTTTCACGCTATTGTAGGGTGACCAGATTTCCAAAAAAACAAAAAAAACTTTTGCAATGCAATGGGTCTCGCATTTGCGAGAGTTTAAGCTATTGGCATTGAATGAAAGAATGAATGAATGATTCAAGATTCAAAGATAGCTTTATTCGGTATTTGACAAAAACCATAAAAGCAAACATAATGCATAGTACAGACAAGAAAACACGTTAAAAGCTTACTCATTAAAATTCGTTATAAAAATAGACATTTCATTATACTCACAAATAACCAAGTCTTAAAAACCGTTAAAACATTTCATAAAATTCATTGAGTTCAATAGGTAAATTCATTTAATTAATACATCGGTTGTGATAAATATTTCATATTTGTGTATTATTTGGTGTTATTATGCACAGGATAATACTCATTTAACCTCAAGCTCCTAATCATTGCGCATGGTTCCTCTACATTTTATGATGAAAGACAGAAATTTTATCACCGCTACAATAGTAGGCTCGTCTTGGAGCAAGTACAATCTAAGCAGGGCAGATTTACAACTTCTCAAACCCCATGACTTTAACAGTGGTAGCAAATATTTTTTCCTCCCCCACTGATAGTACTTGCAAAAAAGAATGCAGTGAATATTAGACTGGGTGGCTAAGCCATCACACGGGCATTTTATCAGCTTCACAGACCAGTCATTTGGGGCAGGGAACGTTATTAGCCTAAAGAAGGATTCCGTCCTCATTCTTGCCAAAAGCATTCTATGATAACACGAAAAGTTTGGCGCCAGATATGGATGAAGGCCTTGGTCATGGAGAATCTGACGATGGGCTACGATGGTGGATTTATTCCCATCTAAATAATATCTCCTCTCCTCCAATAAACCGAGGCATGCCCCTTTTAATGCTTTTTTTGACATTCGTGAGCATGATGTTGGGTTAGAGTAAAAATCTGGTTGGCCAATAGAGTTCAGAAATTTCTTAACATAGGCCAGCCACGGCTGCTTAAAGCCCGCGGCTTGGTCCAGGCAATCATAAATTACTTCCCTGTTGAAGGTCGTGTCCTCGCATGTCCAAATCTTGTACCACAGCATGACTGGCGCTATCTTTATCAGATCACTGATGTGGGCTCTGTCAAGTTCATTATGGCATATGGTAGTGGATGTGGAAGGCGGGACTGCTAAAAGATACCTCAAAAAGGCATTTTCCACCCTTTGTATTTGGGTGCTGTCTGCCAGTCCCCAGATCCCGGCCCCATAAACAGCTGTAGACACACATTTCGCTGCATAGATCTTAAGTAGTATATCTACAGGTTTCCCGCCCAGTCTTTTGGCAAATTGTTTGACCGCCCCAATCGTGCGGGCAAACGCCATGTTCCGGGAGGTGATCGCTGAGGACCATGTGCCCCTATTGTTAAAAATGATGCCCAAATAAGAAAACGTTTTAGTCATAGCTATCTTTGTGTCATTGACGAAGGTTTTGCAGTCTGGGATATTTTTCCTGGTAGTGCATGACATTGTAAAGGTTTTCCCCACATTTATTTTTAGGCCTCTAGTGCTCATAAAGGTTGCAAAACCCGTTAATGCCTTCTGGAATGAATGAATTTTTTATTTATTTTGCACAGTTACTTAAAATCATTTGCAATACTACTTGTATGCCAGTTATAAAAGGTTAAAAAAAACAGCGGTTTATAAAAGAAAACATTTATATACAACAGTCTCGAGGCAATTAAAATACGATAAATATGTGAATATTTATGTCTGTCCATTGATGACATCACAAGGGTCAGCCAATACGTCTTTTTTACTAAGTTTCTTGTAATATTTGGCCAAAATGTAAAAATGTAATACCTTCTCCATCTGATTTGATGGGGGCACATATTACTTATTCTGTGGAGTTAACTTTGCATATTGCATGACCGACCCGTCTTCTTCCGCAAGCCCTTTTCGCAGCTCTGCCATATAGTTCCCAAACCTCGCCAAATCTGCTGGAAGAGAGCAAGAGAAAAGTGCCGCCACCGCTTCTTTTACTGTCCAAACCCCGAGCCGTAGCCAAATTTGTTTTAAATGAGTCTGACTGGGGAGAAGCATCACAGGGCAGCAGCAAATCATGTGTAACAGAGATTCGTGTTTATAGTTGCATAGTCTGCATCTTGTTTTGTGTTCAAGGGACTTCCATCCAGGATTTAGTTCCTTAATTTGAAGGGGCACTAGTGGGGCACTTGTCTGGCCCATATAATGTTTTAAGTGCTTTCCTTCCCAGCGCTTGGCTAAGGTAGGACTGGATCTTAAGCCCAATGTATGATGTTGCCAATTCGGGTGGCCCTCTTCTTGACGCATATTCTGCTAGACATTGTTTGTTTATTGCATTTTTGATCGCCATATAATTTACTGATCCCTCCTGCCAATTTTCGATTGCTAACCCCAAGGTTTCCACTGCTGTTTCCTTGTAACCTTGCCACGGGTTAGTGGTCTCTCTGCAAATTGGATTGAGCATACTTTTTAAACTTCCGGCTGGAGCTGTTAACACCTGATAAAAGTATTTTATATGTGTTCCCAGGCATTCCTTACTCTGTTGCTTTAGGCCAAACTCCAATCGAATTAGACTGTTACGAGTGTGTTTCGGAAGTTTAAAAATACGTTTGTAGGCCTGGCATTGCACTTAGTCCAACATTGCCTCCATTTTGCCTGGGAAAGCTTATTGTGCATAGCCTGCAGATGCCCTAATTTTTGCTTGTAATACTTTCCTAATGGGTGCTGATGTTGGACTCTGCATGAGCTCATTGAGTTTACAAATCGAAAATATTATTGTCTGTGCTCTAGCCGTCATTTTGTGCCTATGTACTGTTGCTTTGCCAGTTTCAGTTAGCCAACATCCAAGATAATTATACGAACGCGTGGTATTGATGATCTCTGTACCCACGTGCCATTTCAGTGAGACTTTTTGGGGAAAGTGGCCGAAGACAACTACTTTAGTTTTTTGAGCATTGATTATAAGCTCATTGGTTTCATTGTACTTGGTTAGGGCATCCAGACCTCTTTGCAGCCTGATTTTTGTGTTTCGTCCATTACCACTAAATCATCTGCGTATTGTCGAATTTGCAATTTGTTTTTCCCGATTTTCGGTGTTACAAGGCTAGCATTCAGAAGCTTCTTCCCCAAGTCTGCCGTGTATAAATTAAACAGCGTTGGGGCAAGTACGCATCCCTGTTTTAGTCCGCGATTTGTCCGGCACTTCTTTGATATAGTGTTGTCCGCTAATTTGACTTGGATCCAGGTATGGCTATAGAGTGAAATGATGGCGTTGAGGAGCCCTGCTGGAATATGCCTATTGCTCAATTTTACCCAGAGCTTATGTCAGGGCACCACGTCGAAGGCGGCTGAATAGTCAACAAGTAAACAAACAAAATGGCCGGACAGCTTGTGTTGGGATATTAATACAATACCTAGTACCATAAATTACCAGGTTGGACAGACGTGTGTCTGAAATTACTTTTTTTATTTTATAAAAAGTTTTTAGAAAAGAGTTTTTTTTAAAGCGTCAAAAGACACAACAAAACATTCAACAAATTAAACCAACAATACATTCCATAAATGAACACAATAATACAGATGAATGGAATTTCCAATCAATGAAATCCAAAACAAAAAACATTTCATGGACAACTGTGATATGCCTACAATTAAGTAGTCTATGAGGCACCAATCCTAGATATAAAACAAACAAGTGGTCTAACAGTATGAAACACTGGCCTACTTGTTTAGCGTCTGCAAGAAAATACCAAGTGCATTTCTACATCTAGTACTACAACAATAGGAATTACATGGAGGCCAATTTGCGATTTACACATGCATAAATTACATTCCTATTGCGCCTTCGGACATTGGTATCTTGCAGGGAAGAACGTCGACACGTTTCGAACCCGAGTGTATTTAATGGGTTCTCATCAGGACATGAATTGGGGGGTCGTTGTCACTACAAAATAATTACAAACATTGTTTGTTATACTCCTTTTTCTCCCCTGAGGCGGAAGCCGGGGGCCCTTGAGCACTCTTGCTCCTCTTGAATTGCAAAGAGAACAGGATTTACTGAATGCAACAGCTTTACTTTTAGAAACTGTAAATATTTTAATAGGTCGATTTTAAAGATCCTGTTTGGCCCTACCTTTGGTGCAAGAATTACGTTGCCCAAAGCGGCCTCACACCCCCTCCTCAGCTCGAAAGCCTCGCTAGTTTGGGCGCTCGGCGCTGAATTCATTTTGGGCGACATCTTGGGTAGGGGTAGGATCGCGGTCTAGTTGATCGGCGACCCCGCCCTCCCAGGATACAAAAGGAGTCCCTCCTCACTTGCTCGAGGTATTGTTATACTCCTTTTTCTCCCCTGAGGCGGAAGCCGGGGGCCCTTGAGCACTCTTGCTCCTCTTGAATTGCAAAGAGAACAGGATTTACTGAATGCAACAGCTTTACTTTTAGAAACTGTAAATATTTTAATAGGTCGATTTTAAAGATCCTGTTTGGCCCTACCTTTGGTGCAAGAATTACGTTGCCCAAAGCGGCCTCACACCCCCTCCTCAGCTCGAAAGCCTCGCTAGTTTGGGCGCTCGGCGCTGAATTCATTTTGGGCGACATCTTGGGTAGGGGTAGGATCGCGGTCTAGTTGATCGGCGACCCCGCCCTCCTCACGCCCCCTACACTGGATATAAACATCAGAGTCCCCCGTCCGCGCAGCGGGCGGGCGCGCCGGCGGCGCGCCGAAGGCGCGCCAAAGGCGAGCCCGTCTGCGCCCGTCCGCGACCGGACGGGACCAGGGGCCATGCCCCCTGTGCGAGGCGGTACAGAGTGTGGCAGGTTGATGAGGTATGATTCTATCACACTAAAAAACGTAATGCCTCCGATCACTCATACCTGTCAGCATTCTGTCCTCCCGGACGCTCCTTCCGGTATCTGTTTACACTGTAAATTTTCACTGACCAGCTATCAAGATAAATCCCCATCTAACAAAACCTACAAAATGTTTCTTTTAAATTGCCGGTCATTGACCAAACATGCCACACAAATGTCTCTCCTGCTGGAGGAACATGAACCAGATGCAATATTCCTGACGGAGACCTGGTTAAAAGACGCCTCTGACATGGATATCACCTCTATTTTGCAAATGGGATATACCTTGCAGAGACTGGATAGATCAGAAGGTAGAGGAGGCGGCCTAGGCATCCTTCTTAAAAATCATTATCTTTGTAGAACCTCATCGGCCGGTATTTCTAACTGTGAGAGTATGTTATTCACTCTTGAACTTTCACCCACAGACTCATTCTCTGGTGTACTTATATACCGCCCTCCCAATCAAATAGGGGATTTCATTGAATCACTCCAGTCAAAAATAGCTAACTCTGTGGTTAGTAGATCCAATTTCTCTGTATTAGGAGATATAAATATTCACTTAGATGATCCTAACAATTCCATGGCTAAGGCATTTCTGGACAGTATGGCTGCTCTCCAGATTACACAGAAAGGCTTTGTGCCTACGCATGAAAAGGGCCATCTTCTTGACGGTGTTTTCAGCAATGATAATAGACTGGAAGTAGGGACTCCATTACCTCTTACCTGGACAGACCACTATCTAATACCTATTCAGTGGACCCCAGCTACGCCATCTCAGCCCTCTCCTCGCACCACCCTTTTTGGAAGAGATTGGTCCAAAGTCTCCCCAGACCAATGGGCCAATTTACTTTCGGCCGCCCCTCCCCAAAGGGCAACAGACCCTGCAGCGCAATATGAGAATTACATCAAATGGCTGTGCACAGCCCTGGACTCTATTGCACCTATCAAAGCCCTTAAAGAAAAAACTAAGTCCAAGGAATCACCTTGGTACACTCTTGAACTTAAAGAACTAAAAAGGGCATGCAGAAGATCTGAAAGAAACTGGAGGATTTCTCGTAGTAAGATAGACAAAACAACACACCTTGAGGCCATTAAAAAATATAAATTAGAAATTAGACGAACCAAAATTTTATACTTCGAGGAAATTTTTTTAACTGCCTCCAACTCTTCTAGAGAAATCTTTCAGATAGCAAAATTCCTGGTTGATGTCCCCCTGGTTCCTGCTGACCCAAGCACAGCTCAGGCCCGCTGCGAAAGTCAAGCTGAGTATTTCTATAGTAAAATACAAAAAATTGCCTCAGCTTTTAGCTCACCTAATCTATCCCAGGATATGGGAGCCAGCTCATCTAATGTCACGACTCCAACATTAAATGAGTTTCCACTGCTGGATGAGAACTCACTTGGGACTATTATGATGAAAGTGAAATCAGGATCTCCTACAGACCCTGCCCCTCCCTATCAGTTAGTAAAAATTGAGCACATTGTCAAACCTGTTATCCTCAATATACTAAACTCATCCATTTCCACAGGTTCTGTACCCACCGCATGGAAATGTGCACAGGTCAGGGCTTTGCTGAAGAAACCCACCCTGGATCCAGGTAATATGGCCAACTATCGGCCTATTTCCCTCCTTCCGTGGATCAGCAAACTCTTAGAAAAACATGTCAACTCATCTATTACCCAATTTTTAGAGAACCATCATCTTCTCCACGATTCCCAAGCGGGCTTTCGCCCAAAATTGGGAACTGAGGCGGCCCTCCTGGCGGTAACTGAGCTGGCCAGGAAGCAAATGGATCAAGGCGGCACTACAGCAATTATGTTGCTCGACCTTAGTGCCGCCTTCGATACCGTTAATACCAGCATTCTTCTTCACCGCCTCAATCGGATGGGAATCTCTGGGAAGGCCATGCATTGGCTCCAGTCATTCCTGGAAAATCGATCCTTCAGGGTAGTTGAGGGTACCATTCACTCAAAAGTCTGGCCCTTGGATCAAGGTGTACCTCAGGGCTCTTCATTGAGCCCTACCCTTTTTAATATTTACATGCAACCGTTAGCTGACATAGTGCACTCTTTCGGCCTTGATATAATCACCTACGCCGATGATACACAATTAGTGGTATCTATGAACCAGGCAGACTCTTCCTCATCCAACTTAAGTAACTGTTTGGTAGCGGTAGCTCAGTGGATGGCCACCTCGCATCTAAAATTAAACGGCGAGAAAACTGAGCTCATGGTGTTGGGCAATTCAACCATTCCCAGCCCTCTGTCAGATTGGCCACCGTGCATGGGTCCCATACCCCAACCAAAGTGCCACATAAAGAGCCTAGGCATTTGGCTAGACTCCAATCTCAGCTTTATGCGGCAAGCTACCACTCTCTCTGCCACATGCTTTGGACTAATGCGTATGCTGAGAAAAGTGTTGCCCCTTCTCCCCTTTGAAGCCCGCAGAATAATGGTTCAAGCCATTATTCTGTCCCGCCTAGACTACGGGAACTCGTTATATCTAGGTGCCCCCGCATTTACAATAAAAAAACTACAGGTGACCCAGAACGCTGCAGCCCGCCTCCTGTTGGGCCTCAACAAACGAGAGTCAGCCACCACTGCCTTGAAGAAACTGCACTGGCTCCCTGTTAAGGCCAGAGTGCTGTTTAAATCTCTTTGTCTTATGCACAAAGCTATGTGGAAGAATGCCCCCACTATGATTTGTTCTTTGGCAATACCCTATCTCCCTCACAGATCCCTAAGATCCAGCACTGCCTTTCTGGCTACTGTTAGCAAAATCAGACGGACCAGATGGAGCGGACGCTCCTTTTCTTGGAATGCCGCGAAAGAATGGAACTCTCTGCCCACCTCCCTTCGCAGTGAGCCTAGTCTTTTAAAATTTCGGAAGGATCTGAAAACTTATCTGTTCATTTAATCCCTTCCCTTTTAGTATGACGGTACTTAGCGCTACGAGGCCTCCGGGTTGTTTGCGCTTTATAAAACCCGATTAATAATAATAATAATAATAATAATAATAAGTATCAGAGAAAGACTGATCCCAAAAAGCTTCTCGCTGAGACTCACACATAAAAAAGATTTCAAGGTACCTTATTGGCTGGGGGGTTGAATCACTTCCCTGCAATCAAAACAGGTATAGATCTACATTAAAATCATGCCTCCACAATGTCTCTCACATTAAGCGGGTGGACTGCCGCATCCAAAACATACCTCAATGCTGCGCCCAAGACAATCACTGGGAGGGGTGCCGGCACACGTGAGTTAAACAATGTTCCGATCGAAAAAGCTGAAAAACGGGGGATTCCTATCAGTAAACCACATCCATTATGTTAATATGATGGACGAAATTCATACTAGATTGGGTCCTACCTTCATAGAACGGGCATGAGTCCCTCCATAGACGCTTGAACAAGCGGCGGCTGCCGCCTGAACTCGTGCGCTGTTGGGGCAGAGAACAAGCATTTTAGTGAAACGTTACGATCCCCTTCTTTTTGGTATGAAAGAATGCATGAGCATTGTATTTGGACTTACTTCTCTGTGGCGATTCAAGAACGTAGAAATTAGGCACCCGGCTCCGAGTAAACAGACCGTTAGTAGCTGGAGGGGGCGTGTCTAAGGGTATTTATACCCGCGCCCGGCGCGGTGCGGTGCATCATGGGAGATGTAGTTCTCACAACATCTCGCATCAGTGGCAAAGAGTTTCGTGTGATGGAATAGTCAACAAAGCACGCAAAAACTGGTTTGCTGGTTTTACAGTTTGCCTGCTGGCTAAGGTATGACAAATCTACGATGTTGTTAATTGTGGAGCCACCCTTACGAAAACCTGTCTGATAGTAGGGGAGGATTTCGTTCTCTTTGATCCAGTCGTTTAATTCCTTCAGCAGGGTGCTGGCATAGGCTTTCCCTTCGATATCCAAAAGAGCGATGAGCCTGTAATTTTTTGGGTCTGTGTTGTCCCCTTTCTTAAAGATTGGATGCAAGTAAGACCCTCGCCATGAATCAGGTACTTTTGCTTTTAATCTGCATTCAATGAATAATTTAAAGAGTTCTGCCCCAATAGACTGGATCTTCTCTAAAGATGGCCCCTGGAAGGCCGTTGGGCCCCAGAGCCCCGTCTCTTCTTATCTTTTTTATGACATGTTTGACTGTGGTTACATCTTGGTCTTTGCCGGGTAGTCCCACTAAGGTCTCCGTTTCCATGTCTTCACTAAATGCCCATTGGGCATCATTGTTTTTATGATCCATAATAGCTCCTTTTTCGGTGTAGATTGAAGCAACGTGATTTATCCAAACGTCAGCATGTACTGAGTTTTGCCTATCCACTTTGCCTTTCTCCAAGTTTGCAATATATTGCCATAGTTAGCGCTGTTTTTTGGGTTTTAAGAGCTTGAATATTGTAACCGAGTCTTTTTCTAGTTTTTCCTGTTTAAGTGACCATAGTAAATGTCTTTTCTTCTTGGATAGGTCTTTACATCTCTCCCTTGTTTCCTGTGTTCCTCTGATTTTGTGTGTTCTTTTTGCCCTTTTTAGCTTGCTTATTAATGCAATTAGATTTGTGTTATGTCTAAGGCAAGGGGTGTGTATTTTATTACCCGTTGCACTAACATTAAAGTTGTCGATCAGCTTGGCTTTTAGATTTCCGATCCACCATGTCCAATTTTCCAGAGTGGGTAGGGTCCCCGAACCCTTCTTTTGATTTTTTTATCCAGACGTTCAGTCGCTTTACTTTGTTCTTGTTCCATTTTATTCTTTTAACTAGAGAATGTTCTTCTATCCCTGTTGACTGTGATACTATTTATGTTTTAAAAACCAACACGTAAATAAAAGGCATTGCCTTTTACAATGCCAATAGCTCAAACTCTCGCAACTGCGAGACCTGTTGCATTGCAAATGCTTGTTATTTTGAGAGGTGAATATATTATTTTGGTTACCTTTGATCGTCCACGTATCCTCCAACCCCAGATCCTCTATATATCTTTTCATCCATACTCTCATTTTTTGGAGGTTTAAGGCTTTACCTGGTGGAGATCTATCCTTTTTAGGGTCTAGTAACAGGTTAAAAATCCTCTCCAAAAATAATTGGAACAGACACTTCTATTAGTTGAGAATAGAGAGCTTGTAGTGGGGCTGGGGTATCTGTCTTTGGACCGTAATATCCAGCAATAGTGTATAGGTTTCCATCTATTTTAACTTTAACTATTGCCCATTTTCCCTTTGGATCTGTTAACTCTTCTATGATTGTTGCTTTTGCTGATTTTTTTAAACCGGATTGCCACACCCTTAATGCAACAAGATTGATTGGTGCCGACGTAGCTGTCCACCCACTTTTGGAATATCATAATTTTGTCCCATTCTGATTTCAAAAGGTGTGTCTCTTGTAGAATTATGACCTCACTGTTCATGATTTTTAAGTATTCCAATATTTTATGCTTCTCTTCCTTACACTGAGGCTGTTCACATACCAAGACATAATGTTCACCATATTACTGACCCTGTTGTTGGTCATGGACTTTCTTGATCCTTACTGTGAAGTCCATCCTATTGACCCTATTTCGGATAGGGTTGAGACCATGTCTTCCCTGATAATTTGTACATCCGACAAGAATTGTTTTGAGTTTTTTCCATGTGCTCCCTCACCTACTGAAAAAATTGTACGTAAGTTGAGTGCATCGTTCCCCACCTGCACCTGGAGAACCCTCCCTGTTTCCATTACAAATCTGGTTTGACCTATTCGAGGGCCGCTCTCTCTAGGCAAGGATCTTAGTACATAATTATTTTACCCCAAAATATTCCTCTATTTCTGTTATGATTTGAATTGCTCTATAGAGTTTCCTACCTCTGTAGACTCCTGATATTGTGCATCTGATTTCTCCACATCATTTTCAGTATGGCAGGGAATCTCATCTGAACCGTTGCTCCCCGTGCCCTAAGTTCTTGCATATATTTGCCAAGCTCCCAATGCCTATCCTGTGTGGCTCTTGATAGGTGGGATCGTATTCTGAAATCGTAATCTCTTTTAGTGAATGTGCCTGCTTTCAAGGCTTCACTCAAGATTTTTTCCTTCAGAGTGTATGTTTTAAAATTGATCAGAATTCTCCTTGCGTGTTTTCTTAGTTTCCCTATTTTGAATGTCTTCTTCTAGTGTTTTATCATCCACCCCAGGGATGAAGTCTTTCATATGATTCATCATAAAGTTCTTTATATTTTGCCCTTCAAATTGTTAAAATGTAAAATCTGATTCTCTCATTTTTTAATGAAGCTATGCCTCATACATTTTTCACCTTAGCCCTGCTTCCAGCCCGGCTCTATCATTGACACATTTCCAGTGACTCAATCTTATCTCTTAGCGCCTTCTCTTTTTTTTTGAGGTGTAAACTTCTCCCTGACATCCGCAACCTCTTTTCAAAGTTTTCCTACTGTTGCTTCTACCACAAGTACTCGGTCCATTCATGAGTTTACTTTTGTTTCAAGCACCTCGCATGTTGCCTGAATCTTTTCTTGATTCCTCTCTGCTTTGGCAGTTTTCTCTCATCTCTTGAATTAGGGATCCCAATAGGTTGCCCAGCCCTGCTTGTGTGCATTGTTCTGGCATACCGCCTGACGTACTACCTGGTGCGTCCTCACTGTTGTCATTTTGAGGCGTGTTGTTCTGGAGTATTGCATTATTTGCTTCTGGACCTTTCTCCGGTCTTCCCTGAGGGGGTGTTGAGGGAGTCACAATCACTTCCTTTGGCCCTTCCATAGTTAAAACTTGAAATCTGTTGTACTTGTCTATCCCACCGCTCCTGGGTAATTGTGCTACACCTTTTATATCTTTGACACTGTGGACTCTGTTCCCACACTTCTCCTTAGATCCCCTAGCTGTTATAGTGGTGGGAGTTTGTTTGTCCTGGATCTTAAAAAGGGAGCGAGTAACCTTAATTTTCCCTCCTTGTCAGTTGTGCTGGGAGGTATTTTTGCCCTCTTCTGTTTTCACAGTGGTTGTTGGCACAGTTATCTGAGATAAGTGCTATGCGGGGGCTCTCGGGGCGAGTACACTTCTCCTACCCTCCCCCTGCTCCTCACCGGTGTCATACACACCTTCTTCTCTCCCTCATGTATTTCCTCCATGCTGTTTTTTCTAATGTTCAAAATGTAATTTAAATTAATATCAAAGGAAAAGAGAGGAACAAGGTATAGACTAGTTCACTTCCCCGTAGCAGTATAAAGATAATCAACAGGAACTAGCTATATGTATAGGAACTCTTGTGGTGTAAGTCAGGGAAAAAAACAGGAAAAAAAACATTGGCATGACTACACAAAAAGTGAGGACAAGAATTGTGGAGCACCGCAGCACTATTCGGTGAAAAAAAACCCAGCAAGCTGATGGATCACTACCTACAAGAAGGGCACACCACAAACGACATATTATGGACAGTATTCAAATTCAAATTTTATTGTTAAACTGTACGATTACTTAAAATCTTTACAGTATAAAACACAAAGAACATCTCCCCCCCCACCCCCCCCGGCACGCCCATCTCCCAGTAAAACCATATGTACAACATTAAGATAGAATACTGACTGTTTTTACCACTTTTTTTCCAGTCAAAGTTCTATTAAAAGAAGAAAGAGTTTTGTTTAAACCTTGACTTCACGCCTTCTAGAGTCTAAGGGAAGTGTGGAAGTTCGGCATGATCATTCACACTGCACGGCCAGTTGACAGTGGATGGGTGCTTCATTTGACCCGTGTCCAACCCTGATTTAATTTCTGGGTCCAGTAGTTCCGGTAACTTTACGGGAAATCCCTACAGTAACTGTAAGCTGACATCGTTAGGGCACCAGATGGCGCCACTTGTGCAGCGTCGAGACCCTTAGGATCTGTGGCCTTTTGGTGGAGGTCGAGTGCCATTTTGACTTGATGAGTGAACTTGCCGATCCTGGCTAATAGACAGGTCGTAGTTTCTGAGAAGCACCAGTCCGTGGCCTCTCTGCATGTTCTATGGCCTAGATTCCCTAAGGCCGGGCGCAGCAAACGATGACGGTCGCTGACCAACATTGTACAGCTACACAGCAGGTGTAACCAAGACTCTGCGGTAGTTGCATAATCGGCAGTCAATGGCACCGTCCGTTCGTGCCCATTTTGGGTTAAAATCCGCGATCATGAGGGCCAAGAGGCGCAGAAACAGGATTTTCTTTCTCGCATGGGTTGTTAGTGAGTCTTGCAGGTATGGCTTGGGTTTGACCAGGAATGTAGGACTTATCCAGGGCCAGAGTTAATGGATTGTGCCGTAGCGATAAGCGATCAAGCTCGAACGAGATGGTCTGGACTTGGCGCTTTACGACTTGGGCACAAGCAGAGTATGGAATTTCGTGAAGGGGCAAGCTCTTACCCTCGATTTCCAATAAGTCCATGCTTTGTGCCACCTTAGAGTTCCATGGGGAGCCAATTTCACCAAATATAGTTTTTAAGAAGTGCTTTAGGGTGTTTTCAGGCGCTTTCAGTACTCTGATATAGTATTTTATCAAGTCCCCCAGTAGTGCCAACTTGGGTCGTTCAGGCCTATTTCTAGCCTAGCCTGTTGTTCCTTGCCTGTCTAGGGGCCTGTAGCACCATCTTATAGGCTTTCGCCTGGGCTGCGTTGACTACTTTCTCGAATGCACCTGGGTAGGCAATGTGGCCATACGTAAGGTAGGGAATCAATTTTGCCCTAAATACTGTCAGTGTCGGTTCTACTGAGGGACTGGCCAAGCGGTAGCTTAAGCGTCTTAAATACAGAATTATTTTGTTTATTCTTGGTTTTAGCTCCTTTAGGTGTTTTTCTGCAGTGGCCCTCTCAGACACCCAGACGCCCAGATAGTTGTAGGATGAGGCAGTGATGATTCGGTGCTCCCCCAGGAACCATGTTGCTTCTTTTTTGTGGTGGTATTTACTGAAGATTACTATCTTGGTCTTACTCACGTTGATCTGTAGGTCATTTTCCTTTTTGTATATTGCCAGGCTGTTTAAAGATCTCTGGAGTCCCACCCTAGTGTGGTCCATGACCACTGTGTCGTCAGCATACTGGAGCGTACCCAAGGCCAGCTTCCCCAATCTTGGGGGTACTAAGTTGGCATCTTTCAGGGCTTGCCCCATGTCCGCTGTATGCAAGTTGAAAAGTAGGGGGGCCAAGACGCACCCCTGCTTTAGTCCAGAGTTGGTGTCAATTCTTGCTGTTGTAATTGTTGGGCTTAATTTCACCTGGACCCATGTCCCCTCGTAGAGTGCTTTCATGGCTTCTAGCAGGACACGGGGGAGCCCCCAGGACTCAAGTTTTGCCCATAGTCGACTTCTGTTCACTCGGTCGAAGGACGTGGAATAGTCTATAAAACAACAAAACAGTGGCTGCTTATTCCTCGTATTGGCCTTCTTCGCAAGGTAGGAAAGCGCTATGATGTTATCCAGGGTGGAACTGTTAGCCCTGAAGCCGGTCTGTGAGGGCGGGAGAATGCCATTCTTATCCACCCAGGCCTCCAAGTCCCTTAATAAAAGGCGGGCGTAGACCTTGGCTTCTATGTCTAAAAGCCTATAATTGGCCAGGTTCGAGTGGTCACCCTTCTTGTGAATGGGAAATAGGACTGAGCCTTTCCAGGAGGATGGCAGGATTGCAGTAGCGAATGAGTGGTTGAATAGGGGGGTATGTGTAGGTGCAAAAAAGGCTGAGGCGGTTTTAAAAACCTGGGCAGGGATTCCATTTGGGCCAGGAGCTCCATCGGTTCTGATGGCCTTAATGTGCTTCAAAACCTCCTCTGTGTACTTTGCGGATTGGCTCTGTCTCGGGACTTCAATCGGCGCGCTTTGAGTTTCGATGGTTACAGCTGCCGCCTTGGACCACTCTAGACTGCCAGGGTTAACCCGGTTTAACTCGCAGGTGTACAGCCCCTTAGCATACTGTTCCCACACATTCCCTGCAACACTGTTTTCCTTGTGCACGCCACTAGGGGTCAGGCTGTTGATATAACGCCATAACTTGCTGTTATCTTTTTCTTTGATTAATAAAAACACTGTGAGCCAGTTTTGTTCTGTCCGCTGCCTCAGCCAAGAACTCCATCAGCTGTTTGGGGAGTCACCACCGGCAGGTCCACCTCTGATAGATCGTGCTCGCTACTGGAGCCAGGACTGGGAGCACTGGCCCCCGACTGCTCCGACGCGCTCCCAGGTGGGCTGGCGTCCCCCCGGCTGATGGCCACCACCGCCAGGACTGCCTCGGCTCTCTCCTGCCGCCATCTCGCCGGTAGTTCCCAGTGAATCCGGGCACCCCCGGGTGATTTCTCCGGTCCTGCTCTAGCCCCTCGGTGCCACCGGCTCTCCGCGCCCCCGTCAGGCGGGACCCAGTATAGGGAGCAAGACCCCCTCCGTCCAGTCAGCAGGGCACCCGGGCTCTCGCTCCAAGTACTGCAGGACAGTCTATGTCAGGCCACCAAGGTGTCGCAGGCTGGGTCATTTCGCGCCCCTGAGCGCCTAGTCCTGGCCAGTTTCCGGCGCTGAGGCGCGTCCGGTCCACCGCCCTCGGTCCAGGCAGCACCGCAGAGGCCCCCAGCCAGTCAAGGCGCTCGCCAATTCCGCATCGATCCCTCTTCCGCGTCACAGCCCCGCTGCTCCTCCGGATCTCCGACCAGTGAGGTCCCGGGACCGCAGTCGCCGCATGGGGCAAGGCCCTCTCCACCAGGACAGTGGGGCGAAGGGATCCCTCCTCCCGCCGCTCGATGCTACCTCCGTCACCAGGGCGCCCCGGATCGTCTGGGCGCCCGCCGGCGCCAGGCCCAGGGCAGCTGCCGGCGCACGAGGGCCCCCGGCCAGGGAGCTGAGGTTCTGGCTCACAGGCACTCGGGAGATCCTCCGGGGCGCTCAGCCAGTCACTCCGTCGAAGTTTGCCCACTTCCAGGCAGCCTGTAATGCGGGCACTGTACTGACCAGGGCAGGAGGAGCGCTAGGGGTCCGTCCTCAGTGGCAGGGTGAGCACTACTCCCTTCGTGGCCTCAGGGTCCCCGCCGTCGGCCGTCAGCGCGGCGCCGTCCAGATGCCCGGCGCCATCTTAGGGTCAGGCAGTCCGACCTGCCTCCGCTCCCGGGTCTTCGTTGCGGTGGACTCGCAGGGGGCGTCGCTCACCTCTCGCACTCTCCGGGTGCCTTCCGCCGCCGAGTCAGGTAGGCGCTTCCACAGCGGGAGCTCCCGATCGCCGACAGCCTCTCCTCGCCAGGCATTTCAGGCCCGCACAACAGCCGCCATCTTGCGCGCTCTCCGCGCCGGATTCCCCGATTTCCAGGGAACGCTCCCCGCAGCTGGATAACGGGGTTCTCGGGTCTGCAGTGACACCCCCTCTTGCTCCCTGGATCCTCCCCCGTGTTTCTAGGGGTCCGGGCCGGGTTACAGGATGTGGTGTGGTGCGAGGCGGGCACGGAGGAGCTCCGGAGACCCGCTTCCACCTACATCGGCGCCTTAGCCACGCCCCCCATAGGGTCTGATTCATGTTGTTTCCTCGCCTAGAGACGGACGGCACTCATGACTGGACTGCTCAGCCGGCCACCATGTACTCCGCCTTGAAAATTACCGATCACAATCCTGTCCTGATCAAGTTGTCATAAGCAGAAAGCAGTTTCCATTTTGGACAATTTACAAAATTCATTATATGCAACATACATACATTGTTTCTTACAAGGGGATTTTGGCCTTAAAAGGAAGTCGGGCAAATCTGTGTCCCCATTTAAAAGAGACAAATGTTGTTTGACAGATGACAATGTGATGTTTCCCAACCACTGCAGGCATAATTTACCTACTGAGTACGTAGTGCCGATATGTGATTGAGGGAAGCAAGGGTCAGGTATACTGAGCGTAAACCCGGTTGAAAAATTAGAAAAACATAATTGACACGCATTGGTACTTATTGGCCACATCCACCAGCCAAATTGATTACTGTCTGAGGAGTTAATAGTACCATTTAGAACCATGTCATTTAGGGAGGCCGTAGAATAATTTTTGTAGCGTGGCCATGCGCCTTATGCAGCCAATTGCGGAAGTGAGGGAGCATTCACATTTTTAGTAGTAGCTAAACCAAGACATGTAGTCTGTTGCACCATGTCATTCAAAAATATCAACTGTGATGGAATTAAACAAGCACGATGTAATGACTCAGTACCCTGGACCTGCCAAACTTTGGTACCGCATAATTCGAGCCGGTGGTCGCAGGTGGGGCACATCTGCACTCTCTTTTTGGGGGCCGCACTTCTTTTTCACACAAGGGGGAGAAAGATGAAAAAAGTACCAAAGAGAGACAGCAGGGACCTACAGGAGTGAGATAAAGGAGCCGGGAGTGGCTGGTGGTGGATTAAAGAGTCATGAGGTGGAATCAAGAGTGAGATAAAGGAGCCAAGAGCATCTGGGGGTGGATTAAAGAGTCATGAGGTGGAATCAAGAGTGAGATAAAGGAGCTGAGAGTGTCTGGGGTGAATTAAAGAGCCATGAGGTGGAATCAAGAGTGAGATAAAGGAGCCCAGAATGTCTGGGGGTGGATGAAAGAGCCATGAGGTGGAATCAAGAGTGAGATAAAGGAGCCAAGAGTGTCTGGGGGTGGATTAAAGAGGCACAATTTGGAATCAAGAGTGAGATATTGGAGCCGGGAGTGTCTGGGTGGATTAAAGAGTCATGAGGTGGAATCAAGAGTGAGATAAAGGAGCCGGGATTGTCTGGGGGGATTAAAGAGCCACAATTTGGAATCCAGACTCTCTTTACTTTTACTTTTATTATTAGACAGTTAATAAAAACCATAATGTACAAACATAACAATGCATGATAGAATAAAATTTTAAAATGTATAAAATCATGATCAGATTCTTGGTGCTAAGCATTATGCAGTGCGGTTAAAATAATGTTAACAAACTTCCCCAGCTCTTGCTAGGACCTGGGCTGAATTGTTGCTAAAACACAAAGCCGATGCTTCCCTACAATGTCTCAGTGACTGTTCCTGGAAGACAGGAATCAGTAAGCGGCGTCGGTCGGTAGCAAAGAATGGGCAGCAGCATAACAGGTGGAGCCATGACTCGTGTATGTAATTGCAAAGCCTGCAGATGGGCTGCTCGTTCCACCAGGCCCACTGCGGGTTAAAGTCAAAGATTGGTAGGGCTAGCAGCCTCATGTATAGTATTTTGTTGCGAGTCTGGGGATTGAGGGAATAGTTAAAATATAGTTGAGGTTTCCCCTTGATATATGATTCATTCAAAGCAGTGAAAAGTACATTTTTAGATAGCCCGGCAACGTCTGTCTGGAATGAAACTGACATGATTTGATTTGTTATTGTTTTTTTCCACATTGACGGGATAGTTGGGTTAGTGAGAGAGGTTGGTTCAATCTTTAGTGTGGAAATGGCGAGGTGCAACTGTTTATGCCAAGGGGAATGTTCGTCCTTGAACGCAGCTTGTAATTGCTCTTTCCTGGTGCTCGTAAGGTATGTATGTAGAATTTAATTAGGTCTCCCAGGCAGTAGAGGTTTGCACATGTCAGGCCCAGCTCAAGTCTCATCCTCGACCTCCTTGCGTGTTGCGGGACAGAGAAGATTTTCTTGTAGGCTTTTATTTGTAAATTTCCCAGAAATACATCCATTTTCCCAGGAAAGGCCAAGTGGCCGTAGGTCACTGCAGGTAGTAGTTTGGCCCGTAGCACCCTTAGGATTTGTTCGGCTGAAGGGCTGTGCAAGTGCCGATTCAAGCGCCTCAGGCTGTAAATGATCCCCATACCCTTAGACCTTAAGTGTCTACGGTGTGCTGCTTGGTTTGCCCTAATGTTAAACCAGACTCCTAAGTAGTTGTAGCTACTGCAGGTCACTATTTGTGATCCCCCTGCTCTCCAAGTAAGATTTTTCCTTTTTTTGTAGTTTCCAAAGATCAAAATTTTGGTTTTGGATTCGTTCATCAGAAGATGGTTCTTTGTATTGTACTTATTGAGAGCGGTGAGCGATCTTTGCAGTCCGATTTTCGTGTGGTCCATGATGATAATATCATCGGGATATTGCATTGTCTGTAGACAAAACCCGCCCAGTTTTGGGGCGGCCAGGGCTGCGCCTGCCAGTTCTTTTGGTAAGTCAGCGGTGTAGAGATTGAATAGTAGCGGGGCAAGTACACAGCCTTGTTTTAGGCCGTTTTCGGTTGCAATTTTTTTGGATAATGTTTGTGCACTTGTTTTAATCCTAACCCAAGTTTTATGATGCAAGGATATCAAAGCTGAGAGAAGAGGAGATGGTATTCCCCAGGAATTTAATTTTTTCCACAGCGTCCCTCGATTGACTCTGTCGAAGGCTGCGCTATAGTCCACGAAGCAGCAGAATAAAGGTAGCTGGTTAGCCAGGGTGGCTTTCCGCGACAGGTAGGACAGTGCTATTATATTGTCGATCGTGGAGCAGCCCGCTTTAAAGCCTGACTGGGAATGAGGCAGGATGTTATTTTCACTGGCCCAATTTTCTAGTTCCGTCAGTAAAACACGGGCGTAGGCTTTGGCTTCAATGTCCAACAAGGCTATTAGTCTATAATTGGCCGGATTTGAGTGATTGCCCTTTTTGTGGATTTGGTGTAGAATTGAACCCTGCCAGGAAGGTGGGATTTTGGCTGTGAGGAAAGCATGTGCAAAGAGGGGTGTAAGGAGTTCTGCCCAAAGCTGCCGATATTTTTTGAAGACTGCTGCAGGTATTCCATTTGGCCCCGGTGCCCCATCGTTCTTCATGCGGCTGATGATCTTGCTTACTGAGATTTCAGGTAAGGCCAGACCCGGGGTATTTCCGTTGAGTGGAGCTTGAGGCGTGGAGGGGGGTAAGAGCTCCCTTACCCCGCCATTATAAAGTTGATTAATGTGCTCCCCCCATACGTTTTCAGGAACTCCATTTTCTCGGTATACAGCCTTTACAACGAAACTTTTACAACGAACTACCATTACAACGCAACTTTTACAACGCAAACTATTACAACGCATAGCGCTTGGGGGCGCTCTAGGATAGGGAATAGGTTAATTTACTATCCAATAACCTTCCCTACTATCCACGGGGACTGGAGTTGGAATAGTAAATTAAACTATTCACTATCCAGCGCCCAAAAGCATTATGCATTGTAATGGTATGCGTTGTAAAAACTACGATGTAAAGGTAGGCGTTGTAAAAGTATGCGTTGTAACGTCATACATCCCATTTTCTCCAGTGTGGCAGTTGGTACTGAGCTGGTTGATGTACCTCCAGAATTGGGCCGAATTTCTTTCCTTTAGGAGGGAGAACATTTTTTGCCAGGCTTCCTTTATGCGTTTGTTCCGTTGGGCCCATGCGCGTTTCTTACTGGCTGCTCGGTGTGGCCCTTTTGTGGTTTGCTGGGCTGCTCTTTCTACTTTTTTCCTTCTATTTAGGCCATTTTGCCTCTTTCGTTTGTTTTCGGATGTTTCCTCATTAGAGGCTTGGTTGAGAGCCTTTAACGTCCGTTTTTTTTGATCGGGGGATGAGCCCCCCAGAGCCTGATGCAAATCGCTCAAGAGAATAGGCCAGTGATTTAAGATGGCTTCTGGGCCAATGACGCTTTTTACTTGAACGTTTTTCGTTACCCAATCGGGCAGTTTTGAGTCTAAGTTGATGGACCATTTAATCCTGCATGAAAATTGCTTGTTTTCCTCGCCTGTGGGTTCGCCAGTAGGTGTGAATCTGCAGGATGCAGTGATGGAAAGGCTGAAGGAAGCTCTTAAAGGCCTGTGATCGCTCTCGAATCGATGATCGATGTTAAAATCAGTTAGATGGTGGGCTAGCGTACTTCCGATGAACAAGTAGTCAATAGTAGAGATGTTTCTATAAGTTGGAGGTGGTGCCCATGTGTAGTCATTTGCTTTTCATAGATTGAAAGCAGATGATATAGAGCTGGCTTTAAATAGAGCTTGTAGAAGCGCAACCTCTTTGGCGGGATTGTTTTCATTTTCTAGTTTATAAAGCGATCAATTATTGAAGTCCCCAGCTATGAGGGGGTTGTGGTTGGGGAAAGTCTCCGATTGTGGCGGCCAGGTCGTCCAGTGCTTGGTTTCTCGGGTGCAGGGCAGGATTGACGTAGCAGTTGAAAAGTAGCAAACGGAGCGTGTTGTTGTGGTTTTTTAGTCCGTTAATGCATACTACTTGAGTTCCGGATGAATCAGATCCTATCATAGTTGCTTCCAGTCTGCAAGAATGCTTGATGTAAACCGAGAGCCCGCCCATTGGCCGCCCGAAGATATTCCGTCTCGTAGCTGGGACGTGGATTTCATAATATCCGGGAAAAGCGGTAGTGGTAGTTGCCCATGTTTCCTGGAGACAGATTAGGTCACCGCTTTGAAGGTACTCTACAGCCGGCTTGTTCTTAATCATTTTCTGGAGCCCGGCCACATTCCAGGATATGATTGTAAGGCCATTAATTTGATTGTTCCAAATGTAATCTGTTTTGCCTTTGAGGCGGTCAAAGATACCGTCGAACTGACTGTCGACCGTTTTCGACCTGGTGTCTTGATTGGTAGTTGATGACCTGAGAGCTGGAAAGGACCCTTCTCTAATTTCTGGAGCAAGTGATCCTCAGATGTTCGTGCTGATGAGGAATATTGGCTAGATGGTGTCCGGAGCCCGGGTCTTCTCTGCACTTTAGGATGGAATAAGTGTTTTGGGAATTTTCAGCTAGAACGTGGGGATATCTGTCTTGAGGTTGGGGCCTGATCTCTATGCCCCAATCTGCGAGTTGATTTGCTTCGCATAGCATTGCTGTCTGGTGTATCTGTTGATTTAGCCCCACCACTGTTGAGTCGTCGTGGGAATCGCCTGGCAGGCTTAGAAATTTCACCCAAGCGATATCTGCAGATCCTATGTGATCCAGGGATGGGATGTGGTTTAACAGGCGCAAAATGTTACCACTGTTCAAGACGTCATGGTTGCCTTTAGCGTGGTATCTTGGAGTAAGTACAGCAGTCACCTCTTCTAGTTTTGGGCGACTGCTGATCCTTGGGATACCCGATGTAACTTGGCTATCGGACACAGGTGTTGGTCTGTGTATTGAGAGGGTACTGATAGTCATGGGTCCGAGGGGGGATGTTGCCGTCTGTTGGTACTCCATATTTGTGTTATGTGTAATAGTGGAGGGTGGTTGCTCAGTGACCTCCGGGTGTGGCCTTAGGAGGGTAGTTGGTATTAGTGGTCCGGGAGCAGGGCTTTTCCTTGCGCCTGAAACTTCCGCGGGTTCAAGGCCAGTTGGCGTTGAGCAGACCTCGCCTTTCAGTTTGTTGTGCGGGCAGATAAGGGAGGCGTTAAGGGGGGCGCCTCTCGGGTTGGGTCTTCAGCAGGGCTCTTGATCTTTAATGATTTTGGTTGTAAGTTAATTGGTACCACTTCTTCGTCATTCTTACTTAATGTTTTTTTCATGAAGATTGGATACAGCTTGGCTGAGCTGGTGGCTGGGTTGGTTATGTGTGTACAGGTAGTAAAAGATGATGCTCGGTTTTTGGATTTTTCCCTCTTTTGTGCTTTCTTTAGCTTTTTCTTTGCTTTCCTAGAAAGTGGGGCTCCCTTTTGGTTGAGCACTAAGGCTGCTTCAGATTCTTCTATTATTTGACAGCTGGTTGAGGGATGTGATACAGTAGGTGTAATCTGCGTCGAGAGTGTTGGGGTAGGAGCTGCAAGTAGGATCAGCTGCAAATAATTTTTTGTTGGACTGACGGTGAGGTCTGCGGGTAGGTTGACTAAGTTGTTAGTTGATTCCGAGTGTGAATTAGTTGAAGCCAATAGCAAGGAAGGTCCAGGAGGGGATCTTGAAGAGCGAACTGAGTCAACTAAAGTGGTCAGAACGGCAGGTAGATTTGCCCATTGGTCCACAATAGCCGCACATGAGCATGAGCAAGTAGTTTGAGAATTGGAAATCTGGTTTGCAATGTAGTCCATTTTTCCTTTCAGCTCAGATAGGCATGTTTCTATTGTCTGTAGCAGGTCCATTTGTAGGTCCATCTTAGAGGATTGCCAGAGTAAAGCTTTAGCCGTTAGATATTGTGGATTAGTGAATTTTGGTGATTCTGGGGCGCCCATGTAACTGGAGTTCTCTGTGTTTTCAGGGGTGTGGTGTTGATAATTTGTCGCACTGGATAGTCTATACAGCTGTGGGGTAGACTCCAAGGTTTGCTCGATTTTGATTTCGAGTTTCTGTAAAAAGGATGCTGAAAGTTCTCCCGGGTCTTGTTTTTTTGAAGCAACTGGAGAACATGTAACTACATTCGATGAAGAGGCTTGCCTAGTAGGTGAATGAGGTTGATGTACTAATGCCTCAGTTGTAGTTCTGGTGTCCCCGCTTGAAGCCGGTTTGGAGTTGTCAGTGTCAAGTAATTGATGGGGGACTCCTGGGGCAGATCCTGTGTTGGTATTAAAGGCCAAATCGGGGCCCGACCACAATTTAGTGGGACTGTTAGTAGTAGCCATGCTATGGTGAGAGAGCGATCGGCTATTGGTCTCCGTTTGGCAAGGGCCCTGAGTAATTGTTGGGCTGTTTCCTAAGTGGTCTGTCCTGTCGTTAACTGATAAATTGTTTAGAGACCTTGGAAGCAAGTAATTGGTTATGAGGCCTGTGTTGGTGGATTTTTGATTATTGTGCAATGTGTACTTGAACCATTCGTTGTACGTCCTGCTGAAGCTTCGCCGCTGTTGGCATCTGCGGCTGATTTTGATATAGTGACTGGGATCCTTGTTGACATCTTGTTGCAGCTTAGTTTGGTGGTTGGTTGAGCCTACGATGGTGAGGGAGGCTTTTAGGTGGCCTTAAGTCGTAGGCTCACAAGGAGTACGGATCCAGTTCGGTTTCGCTTGTTGTGCAGCAGTGCGCTCCTGCTGCTGCTCGCACTCGCACTCCTATTGCTCCTCCGCTCACTCCTCCCGCAGCGCTGGAAGCGAACTCGCGGCTCCTGCCGCACCGGAATGCACTGGAAGGCAGTTCGTAGCTCCCGCCGCGCTGTGGGTCAGCTCACGACTCTCTGCCGTGCTGTGGGTCAACTCGCGGCTCTCCGCCGTGCTCAGACGTGCCAGGTATACTGTGGGGCGAGTTGCGGTTCTCCGCGGATCTGACAGCCTTGGTATTCAGCACCTGACATTCAATAGCGCCTGCTGTGGGTTTCTGAGCACAACTTTGGGCCCGGCTTTCATTCTTTTACAAATTAAGCACCGGACGTAGTAGTGTAGCGCAGGGCAGCAAGACCCTGCAGCAATAGAGAGTTGTCCCTCTTCAACACTGTGACATTACTTCTGCTGATGGAGGAGGGGGAGGCAGAAAGCAGGGGGATTTTTAGGGCAAGAAGAAGTGACAGCCCCACTCCAGTGGTAGTGATATAGGACTCTGTGGTACCAGCGGCTCCTGCCTCCGCGTGGTCCTTGCTACCCGGGCGGGACTGGAAACCAGCAGCGACCCTGGCAAAAATGCTCTCTTCAGCTTCTTGTGCCATCTCTCGCTCTCTTTTTCCATCCATCTAACCTTCCATCCATCTACCCACCCACCCATCCATCCATCCATCACCCACTGACACATCCATCCACCCAATCATCCACACATCCATCCACCCACCCATCCATCCATTCACCCACCCATCCATCCATTCACCCACCCATCCATTCACCCACCCACCCATCCATCCATCCATCCAACCACCCATCCATCCACCCACCCATCCATCCATCCACCCATCCATCTATCTATCCATCCACCTACCCACCCATCCGTACCACCCATCCATCCATCTCTACTTCTTTCCTCTCTCTCTGATCGCTTTCTCTCCACCTCTCCTCCCTCTGTTTCTCCGTCTCTCTCCTCCCAGAGACGTTTTAAGGCCTTGGCAAAGTGGGCTTTGGCCCCGGGCCTCAGCCTTTCAGGGGCCCCTGATAGACCTGGCTCTGTTCTCCACACATCCCTGCCCTGGTGACCTTGAATGGTTTTAAACACAGTTTGTTTTCATATATTTGTATTACAGGTGGGTGGCAGGGATTGTGAGCAGTGAGCTGGAGCTGAGTCATTGGACACACTTCAGAGTCAGGAGCAGTCTGATTGGACCATGATTTCACAACTGGTCTGGGCAGGGGCCCCAAATTGTTCGGTCCAGGGCCCCCAAAATCCTTTAGATGTCCTAGCCTCCCCCTTCCTCGTCCTCTCTTTCCATCCATCCATCCATCCATCCATCCACCCATCCATCTATCTATCCATCCACCTACCCACCCATCCGTACCACCCATCCATCCATCTCTACTTCTTTCCTCTCTCTCTGATCGCTTTCTCTCCACCTCTCCTCCCTCTGTTTCTCCGTCTCTCTCCTCCCAGAGACGTTTTAAGGCCTTGGCAAAGTGGGCTTTGGCCCCGGGCCTCAGCCTTTCAGGGGCCCCTGATAGACCTGGCTCTGTTCTCCACACATCCCTGCCCTGATGACCTTGAATGGTTTTAAACACAGTTTGTTTTCATATATTTGTATTACAGGTGGGTGGCAGGGATTGTGAGCAGTGAGCTGGAGCTGAGTCATTGGACACACTTCAGAGTCAGGAGCAGTCTGATTGGACCATGATTTCACAACAGGTCTGGGCAGGGGCCCCAAATTGTTCGGTCCAGGGCCCCCAAAATCCTTTAGATGTCCTAGCCTCCCCCTTCCTCGTCCTCTCTTTCCATCCATACATCTAACATCTACCACCACAGGGAGAAGCGGGGGAGGCCTCACACATGGAGAAAGAGAGGGGCCCCTCCCACAAGGGGCATCCGTGGGGCTCCTCCCACATTGAAGAAGCAGAGGGGCCCCTCCCACAAGGGGCATCCGTGGGGCCCCTCCCACAAGAGAAGCAGAGGGGCCCATACCACAAGGAGCAGCAGAGGGCCCCCTCCTAACCTACTACAGGGGCCCCCAGGGGGAGGCAGCAGCAGTCCCCCAGGGAGGGGTTTATTCTGTATTTATTTTAGGATGTTTATAAACGCGTGAACGAGGGGGTGGAGTCAAGGCGCCTCAGATTAAACATTTATTATCACAAGTTGTGCCCAAGAAGAGATACACACAGTATAACACCCCCAGAGGGACAGACATCAGGAGTGGGGTACAGTGGGGTGCAGTGTCAGCTGCACAAGACACGATCATCACCACAAGTCAGAAATACTTCCGGAGATCTGCCCCCTCCAGAGAGCATTAAATCAATGGGGTTCACCCACAGAATCAAAGGACCTGGGTATGAATAGTATAAAAAATAGTGGTCCTTGACTGTGAGAGGACACTTCAGGGTTAAAGGTCACTTTTTGGAGACGGAACATTAGGAGGTGCGGGGGGGGGGGGCGGCATCACCGGAACCAGGTCCCGGGGCTGAAAGATGGAAATGGATCAGGACATTTCCCTCATTTCCCTCATTCTGTGGAATGAACACGCGCCTCGTGTGTAGCGCCTCGTGTGTGGTATTAAAGCGCCTCGGTGCGAGCCACAGTCCTGCCCCCCGGGGGTCGCCTCTGGGCAGGTCTGGGCAGGTCCAGGGGAACAGTGTCTCTCTTCGGGGCCTGTGCATAGCGCCCCGAGACTCAGGGCGGAGTCAGAGGCGCTGTATGGGGTGGAATGAACTCTGTGCTCCGTAATGGGAATCCTTCACCGAGAGGCCTGTCCAGAGGAGAGGCAGAGGAGGTGAGGCCTGTCCAGAGAGAGGCAGACGAGGCGAGGCCTGTCCAGGGGTGCAGAGGAGGAGAGGCCTGTCCAGAGGAGAGGCAGAGGAGGTGAGGCCTGTCCAGAGAGAGGCAGACGAGGAGAGGCCTGTCCAGGGGTGCAGAGGAGAGACTTGTCCAGAGGAGGGGCGCAGGAGGTGAGGCCTGTCCAGGGGTGCAGAGGAGGAGAGGCCTGGGGGTGCAGAGGAGGTGAGGCCTGTCCAGTCGTGCAGAGGAGGTGAGGCCTGTCCAGTGGTGCAGGGGAGGAGAGGACTGTCCAGGAGGGCAGAGGAGGTGAGGCCTGTCCAGGGGTGTAGGCGAGGTGAGGCCTGTCTAGGGGAGCAGAGGAGGTGAGGCCTATCCAGGGGGCCGAGGAGGTGAGACCTGTCCAGGTGTTGCAGAGGTTGTGAGGCCTGTCCTGTGCTGGGGGCAGATTAAGTGAGACTGTCCAGGGGGTGCCGAGCAGTTAGGCTTGTCCAGTCCTGGGGGTGCAGAAGAGGAGAGGCCTGTTCTTTACTGGGAATGTAGATGATGTGGGGCCTGTCCAGAGTGGATGTATAGGAGGTGAAGTTATACGGGAGAGGTGCTAAGGTAGCGTGGCCTGTCCAGTGGGTGCAGTGGAGGTGACACTTGTCCATGGGGTTGCAGAGGAGGTGAGGCCTGTCCAGGGGTGCAGAGGAAGAGAGAACTGTCCAGGGGAGCAGAGTAGGTGAGGCCTGTTCTGTGCTGGGGTGCAGAGACCGTCCTGTCCGGGTGCAGAGGAGGTGAGGCCTGTCTAGAGGAGTGCAGAGGAGGCTGAGGCCTGACCTGTGTTTGGGGGTGCAGACGATATGTGGCCTGCCCAGGGGGTGCAGAGGAAAGAAGGCCTCCCTGTCTAAAGAGTGCAGAAGAGGTGAGGCCTGGCCAGGTGGGTGCAGAGGAGATCAAACCTGTTATGTGGTGGTGTATGTATGTATGTATAGGCGTACTTGTATAGCGCGTGACTGTCACCCGACGGGCATCCTGGCGCTTAGACTGTTATGACACATACATGATGTTTCCAGCAACTAAAACCATTACAGTTTCCTAGGGAACAAGTGTGTTTTTAAGGCTTTCTTAAAGGAAGCAAAGTCTTCCAGGCCCCTCAAACCTAGCGGAAGGGAATTCCACAATCTTGCTGCGGTAAACCTAAAAGATCGACCACCCATCCGGGATCTCAAAATCTTAGGCACTACTACCAGGTTGGCCGAGGCCGAACGGAGTGATCTTGACGGGGTGTACCAAGAAAATAAATCCTGCAGAGGGGATGGACCTTGTCCATGAAGAGCTCTAAACACAAGACACAAAGCTTTAAAATCAATCCGCTGTGGGATTGGCAGCCAGAAAATGTCCCTAAGTGCCGTAGCAGAAGAGTCCAGACGTCGGCGCGAAAGTGCTAGTTTGGCGGCAAAATTCTGTACGCGCTGTAATTTTCCCACCAGAACAGCCGGCGCCCCCAGCAGCAGCGCGTTACAGTAGTCGAACCTACTTAAAATTAAGCTCCGCACTACCTCTGGTCTAGCCTGTGCCAAAAGCATGGGTAAGATCTTCCGAAGCCAGCAGAGCAGTGCCATACAAGTGGCCACCGTTTTATTCACTGATGCCTCCAGCTGCAGGCTGGAGCTGAACATCACCCGCAAGTTTCGCACCGATTCAGCAGGCAGACTGGTGCCTTGAAAGTCAGGCGGCCAGAATTCCTGTGGAAGGGGCCTTGGGATACGGTCCGAGGAGCAATGTAGCACCTCGGTTTTGGAACTGTTGAATTGCAGGGAGTTGTTACCCAGCCATTCTGCCGTGGTGCTCATGCAGCAATGGAAGACCTCCTGTGACACCGCCTCCTTACCCTCAAACGAGAAGATAAGTTGGGTGTCGTCGCCATAGTTGGTGACTGCTATGCCAAAAGATTTTACCAGCCTGATCAGGGGGCAGAGGTAGAGATTGAATAAGATGGGGCTAATGGCCGACCCTTGGGGTACGCCCTGTCCGACCCTCCTGATGTTCGATTTAAAGGGTGGCAGAGCAACTACCTGGTGCCTGTGTACAGAGGAGGTGACGCCTGTCCGGTCCCGGTGAGTGCATAGGAGGTGAGGCCTGGCCTGTCCTGTGTTTGGGGGTGCAGACGATATATGGCCTGCCCAGCGGATTGCAGAGGAGATGAGGCCTCCCTGTCTACAGGGTGCTGAAAATGTGAGGCCTGTCCAGGTGGGTGCAGAGGAGATAAGACCTGTCCAGAGGAGTGCAGAGAAGGTGAGGCTTGCCCTGTCCAGGGAGTTGCAGATGAGGCGAGGCCTGTCCTGATCAGGGGTGCAGAGGAGGCGAAGCCTGTCCATAACAGCACAGGGGAGTTTAGGTGTGTCCGGGGGATTGAAGAGGAGATACGGCATGTCCAGGGGGTGCAGAGGAAGTGAGACCTGTCCTGAACTGGAGTTGCAGAGGAGGTGAGTCGTGTCCAGGGGATGCAGAGGAGGTGAGGTCTTTCCAGTTGGTATATATGAGTTGAGGTCTTTCCAAGGGGTGCAGAGGAGTTGAGGTCTGTCCTGCGGGATGCAGTGGAGGTGAGGCCTGTCCCTGAGCCAGGGGTGTCGAGGAGACGAGGCCTGTCCAGGGAGTGGAGTGCATTGGAGGTGAGGCCTGTCCAGTGGGGTGCAGAAGAGGTGAGGCATGTCCAAGGGGTGCAGAGGAGGTGAGATCTTTCCAGGGGGTGCAGAGGAGGTGAGATCTTTCCAGGGGGTGCAGAGGAGGTGGAGCCTGTCCAAGGGGTGCAAAGGAGGTGAGGCAGGTCCAGATGGTGCAGCATAAGGCACGCTCCTTGCCATGCTTGCGGCAAACTGGTAAACGGGAACATGAATCAGATGGCACAGAATGGGATGTCACAGCCAATGGTCCCAGCCCAACTGGCCTCTGTGCCGAGCATGCAGAATCAAAGGCAGTCAAATTGGAACATGCCTTCAGTCCCGATGGCCCCACAGCCCAATACAGAATAGAATGTCAAATTCTCAACAAATTCAGGATTTCAACAAAATCCTTCAGTGATTAATAAGAATTTTCCACAACTTGCATCTACACTAAGAGTTTCTACTGGAGTGAATCAGACACAATGACGGTGCCTGAGATGGGAGAAGGGTTGCATGCTTGGTGCAGTCCTAGATGTCACCCAGAGTGGCCCTTTTGTAGAAGAAATAAATGGGAATCCAGCATCACTTTTAATCAATAAATGTGCTACCCGTTCCACAGTCAGACTGACGGGAGCTTCCAACCCACCCCTCTTGGGAAAGGAGTCCAAGTTGTAGGCATTTCTAATAAACAACTGATAAGCTGTCAGCAAATGTTCCCATACAAGTTGGGTCATTAATGAATGGCCACAAACTTAAACCGTGATTAAGATCCAGTTATTATGTTAGGGAATAACCTTGTAAAATGACTTGTGGCTCTTAGGTGAATAGTCACAATTAATTATTCATTTTGTAGGTGTGGTTTATTAAATTACATTTTGTTGTGCTATGTTTTCATGAACATTCATTGATTGCTGTCATTTTTACCTCATCATGAACCATGTCAATAATGTGTTCTCTCTGTCTAAAAACCTATAAAATTTACTGTTTAGGGATATTTGTTGGAATTGTTTTATTTTACACTTTTCCTTAAAGGCAGATTACATGTCAGTCCCCTAACTGATTTTGTACTTAAGAACTTTTCCTTGATGATTTTTAACTAAGCAGATTCTATGTCAGTTTGCTATTTGATATTATAGAAAAACGTTTTCTTATTTCTAAGCACACATTTGTTGTGGTGCTCTGTCTATTGACTTTACATCAAGAGTTGTTTCTGATTCTGGCTTTTGATATACTTTAGAGGTTACCTTTATGTGAACCTCCTGCAAATATTATGATAATTATTTCTCTGACTGAGTACCCATGTTTATGCCTTCAGTAATTATTTGAAACCTTTAATATAGCTTTGTAGCTTGTTGTAGCTCTAAAGGCAAGGGCCTTTACCAAGGGAGTGGTCCTTTAATGGGCAGTATTGCCTGCTACGGCTGACTATAAGGTCATTAAACTGTTTGCCCCATGAGGGCAGAATGTGTTAATTAATAAAACAACAGTGTCCCGGAGACCGAGGGGCTTGAAACACCTCCGGTACTCTGAACTGCTGTAAGTGTTAATGTTCAACAGTTAACAGCCGCATGCAGGACCACAGTGGTTAATTGTTGAACATTCACAGCAATAGGTGGTAAAGGAGGCTGAAGTCAGCCCCTGGCTCTCCCTGGGCTCGGCTAAACTGCTTTTCATCATTCAGGTGAGTCGGGAGATGCAGGAGATGAGCAGAACCCCCCCTGCTTCCGAGACGCCAGTGACACTGTGAGCTACGGGAGGAGAAAGGGGGGGCTCCTGTGTGCCCTGCTCCAGGCTCTATCTTCTGCCTTCTCCTGCCCAATCCATGTATTTTGGAGAGGCAGAGGCTGTGTATAAGGACATTGTAATGTTGAGAGCAGCAGGCCTATATCAGGTTGTATCGGCTGCTGCTGCTCCGTTGTCTTCAATGGAGGTCTAAACATTTCAATGTTTCAAGCTTTGTCTCGTGAAGGATTTATTTAAACTGATCCTCCGCATCATCCCTTCAGATAATATATCGATAAAAAGCTCCAACACATTGATGCTTTGTTGCTTCCATTGCTCAGCATTCGAACTCTGCATCAGCTTGAACTTGAATTACTGTTGCTCAGAGAGCATGGTTTGTTTAAATGTAAGAGTCTGGTTGATTTATGAACGGTGGGCAGAATTATGTACAAGGACATTAACATACCGATGCAAACCAGATTGTTTGATTTGCAAGTTTCATGGTCTGTAAATGGAAAGGTGGAGGTTATGAAGCAGTGGACTGGGTTGTTAGGGTCTGTTCTCTGAGACTGTGGGTGCACTCTATATTCACAGAGACCTTTTCTAGCAAGGGATCATGATTCTTGGTGAACCAAAAAAGTACTTATTCATTAACCATAGTTGCTTCACAATGGCCTCCAGAGAACAAGAGATTCTTTTGTTTTGTAAGTTCAGGACGGTTATTTGGAAGATGAGATGAAGTGTGATTGCCGTCTGACATAAAACTATTTCTTTCCTTCCATTCAAGGTATTCTGGGATGACCAGGCAGTGCATTGTGGCTGCCACCCTTGGAGGAGCAAAAAATAAAATAACTGCCAGGTAAGGATTCCGATAACTCTAAGTTTCCTTTTCCCCTGTTTCTTCTTTCTCTATTCCCTTTCTTGTTCTCTGTTTTGTTTTTGTCTCTTCACTTCAACATTTGACTCCCTGTGTGCACTATTCGTGTTGTTATCAAACATCTGATAATTACCATGTTGGGTTGTACTGCAAGGTCAGTTCCTTTTAGGTCCGTTTTGCTCAGCAGTTCCGTAACTATTGGCACATTTGTCGCCTCCTGTACACCACGTTATACTATCCTCCCTTTGTCCGTTGTTTCGGCATCTTTTCTCTCTGGATCTGTCTTCCATCTCTTTGTGTCCTCCCATCCTGCCCTTTTCTGTCTTTTCTATTACAAGCAAAAGACACAGTACATATGTGTGGACACACATGCACACAGGGTTTGCTTTAGGGTGGTGCAACCGGTGGAGCCGCACCTGGTGCTGACCTTGGGGGCATAGTGTTTAGATGTAAGTTATGGGTTCACAAGCATCTGCTGCACAGTTTCCTGTGCTGGAACATGTGGTCAAAGTGGAAGATAGCTTTTTTTCTCTTTCCTCTGTTTTGTGTTTTTCTTTTCTTGACTCTTTTTAATTTCCTTTACTGTTGTGCTGCTTTTTTCTCTTTTTCAGATGTTGCAGTGCCCGGGTCCTGCCGGAGGAGCGTGATGAGTTCTGAGCCACCAAGTAAGTCCTTATCATCCGCACAATTTGAAATTGTGAATTCCACTGAGCTAACTGGACACAGCGTCAGTCTACAGTGGCATTTAAAGCACTGAGTGCAACAAGGCCAATTCCTTTGGTCAATAAAATGTCCCTTCCTAGATCACTGGAAAAAGGAATAGATATAGTTTAAGTGAGTAGGGGAGTAAGTAACATCTAATAATTCATTAAAAGAATTATAAATATCTCACTAGCATGCCAGCCTGTTTCACAGAGAGTGTAAATTGAAAGTGTTGGCCGCTTCTGAGAATCTGTGGCGCAATATATGTGCAACTTGAGTTTCTTTCTTAAATATGCGCTATGTTTGCTCCCCCATCCTTGATTTCCAGTGATCCCAAGCTCCCGATCTACATTGTTTCACCACTATCAGAAATGCAGCTCAAACTGATTTCCTATCTTGTTTTTGTCAATACTTTCTTTGTGCAAAGTATAAGGTCATAAATATTTTTCTTTGTGTTCATTTACAATCTCTGACTCTGTTTCTACAGGTGACTGAAGCATGAACAGAAAAAGGTTTTAAATGTATTGAAACACAACGAAAAGGAATATTTCAAGTAAAGTTAAAACATTCTGGAGCTCTAGAGAAGAAACAAACACTTTCCATGTGCCTGGAATGGTGAGGAACTTGGAGCGGAAGAAACTGGTGAATGTGAAAGTTGTCAAATCCCTAAAGTAAACTGACCATAAATGTTTATTGAGTGTCAGTAACTGAGATTGAGGAGAACATTGGGCACAATTGATGCCCATGCAGTGCGCATGGGAATACTCAGTGTTGTAAATTCTGTTTGATGGTTTATGAGAAAAGCTTTATAGACCCAAACCCTCCCCAACAGATCAGTATCCGTAGATGTGATGTGACAGAACTGTCAAGAAGACTAATATCCTTGGTTTACAAGCGCAAGCTTTTGTTTCCATCTCCTGTGATTCAGAGGAGAGAAAACATTGTTTAAAAGAAATTTATTGTAAATGCTCTTTCTCAGATGTCGTTACAGCAAAGATGCTGGATTATCATTTCCAATATAGGAATATTTTCCCCACCAAATCTGTCTTTTGGGTTGATCCGAGTGGTTTCCAAGATTCCCAGACCTTCAAAGTCGATCATGTACATGCCTTAGCCGATGAGTGTAAAAAGCATGTACTGGCACAGAAAGCTTAAAAGGGGCCAGTGTTGCGCGATTGATAATACATAAAACCACCCTGGCATGCCCTAATCATCCGTCATTACTTGTATGAACAAATACACTTAACAGGCAAACACTGAACGTCAAAGACCTCGTCAGTGCTTTTAAAACTCCTAAATCAAATATAATAAACTGGAGTCACAAAATCACCAGGTATAACTTGGAGAAAATGAATCCACGAGGAGCATCTTAGTAAATACAAGGGGCTCCTAGGTGAAAGTTTATAAGAGAAGTTAGATAGGTGTCTTTAAAGGTAGGAACATGATCTCCAGGTAAAAACTATAATTAGTTAAATACAAATGTTATGAAGATCATCTGCAGTGCATTTTATAAGTTAATGTTAAGTGTAACATAAACAAGTACAAACTCTGGAATCAGATTTAGTCTTAAGATGGCATGTATCCAGGAACAGACCCAAATTGGAGAAACAAACAACTTGAATACGAGCAAAGAATGTGAAAGCAGCTTTAGTTTTCAATCCCACCTCACTAAACACATGAGAAATCACACTGGACTAAAACCCTACCAGTGCCCTGAATGCCAGAAAAGCTTCAGTCACAAATCCTCTCTCATGCAACATGTGAAAACCCACACTGGTCAAAAACCATTTCAGTGCTCCACGTGCCAAAAAAGCTTCAGTTATTGGCGTAGTCTGATTCGACATCAGGGAACTCATACTGGACAAAAAACTTATCAGTGCTCTGAATGCTGGAAAAGCTTCAGTCGGAAATCCAACCTTACTGTGCATGAAAGAACCCACACTGGGCAAAAACCCTATCAGTGTTCTGAATGCCCAAAAAGTTTCAATCAGAAATTCAGTTTAACTGTACATGAGAGAGTCCATACTGGTCTCAAACTGTATCAGTGCTTTGAATGCCAGAAAAGCTTCAGTCGGAAAATAACTCTCACTAACCATGAGAGCACTCACACTGGGCAAAAACCTTATCAATGCATAGAATGCCATAAACGATTCGGTCTGAAATCCAGTTTAATTTATCATGAGAAAACCCACACTAGGCAAAAAACGTATCAGTGCTCTGAATGCTGTAAAAGTTTTATTCAGAAATCTGAGCTCTCTCGACATGAGAGAACTCACACTGGACTAAAACCTTATCAGTGCTCTGAATGCTGGAAAAGCTTTATTCAGAAATCTGAGCTCTCTCGACATGAGAGAACTCACACTGGGCAGAAACCGTATCCGTGCTCTGAATGCCAGAAAAGCTTCAGTCAGAAATCCAACCTAACTGTACATGAAAGAACCCACACTGGGCAAAAACCTTATCAATGCAAAGAATGCCATAAACAATTTAGTCTGAAATCCATTTTAATTCATCACGAGAGAACCCACACTGGGGAAAAACCTTATCAGTGCTCTGAATGCTGGAAAGGTTTTATTCATAAATCTGAGCTCTCTCGACATGAGAATACTCACACTGGACTAAAACCTTATCAGTGCTCTGTATGCTGGAAAAGCTTTATTCAGAAATCTGAGCTCTCTCGACATGAGAAAACTCACACTGGGTATAAACTGTATCAGTGTTCAGAATGCCAGAAAAGCTTCAGTCAGAAAATAAATCTCACTAGACATGAGAGAACTCACACTGGGCACTAACCTTCTTAGCTCTCTGAATGCTGGAAAAGTTTCAGCCAGAAATCTGGTCTCACTCAACCTGCAAGAACTTACCGGGAAAAACCTTGTAATTGTTCTAAATGCCAGTTTCAGAACCGCAAAACCTTCAGATGAAGCAGCCACAAAGAAATCAATTCATTGATTATCCTAAAAACTCTACTGAGAAAAGCACACAGCGAGGCATAATAACTTAATTCCTTAGTAACTATTGGTGGCCTCATTCCATTCAGTGTGTTTTGCTCCCTGAGTTTTAATAAGCCATGGCTCAGACCCACAAAGTCCATTCGATCCTGAACTTTGAGGTCACGCCCCTAGCATTAAGAACCTAAGTAACCTCAAACTGTTTCCAGCCTTAATGAGCCTCAGCAGGAAGCTGCAGCAGGAGTCCCTTTGTCGTAGGTCTCTATGGGACCAACGTCTGCTAATGTCTGTGCCACTTAGGGCCAATCATTGAGAAAAACTAAAGGTGATGGATGGACTGGTAGTTGATCTCAGTAACATCCCACCACATCATTCTCTAGTCTTTGTACCACTACAGACAGGGCCAACTCCATACAAACCATTCTTGGCCCCTCCATAAATAGTCCTAAAGACTTCTGTTCCAAGGGGACACAGCCTCGTATTACAAAGATCCACTTTAGTGACCTCTTTCCATGTCCTTTTTGCTACAAATGGAACCTGCTTCCCATCTGCTGAGGACAGTTTCACCAGCTTTACAATCACATCAGATACACGCAAGATAGTCTCACAGATAATCAGACCTAATCATTCTCTTCCAGGGGATCCTCATCAATAGTCATAAGCATTAGAATATTCCCGCCCATGTGCAGGACCCCGGAAACACTATATTATATGTGCCCCACATATAGATATACTCATATATATATATAAATACATATATATATAACATGCAATAGCAGCCAATAGAAACAGAGCTGAAATATGCTGTGTAGAATTTCCACCATACATGTAATAATAATAAGCATTAGAAACATGAGAAACAACAAAAAATTTTGTTTAGAAGCTGTTTTAATGCTCAGAAAGCAGTAGAAATTCTTATAACTCACTGGAAGCATAGAAAGCTCCCAGGCTGCATTGCAAACACACAGTCTAAAAAGACTGAAAAGCTAACCTGTAGCTGCATAGCAATAAACTGACACCGTGCCTTTAAGGCACTCATGACCCCCAGTATCCCATCATGCCTCCGGGGTGACAGTTAGGTCAGTTGTTCTTTCCGGCTCCTTCAGAGAAGGACCCTGGTTACACAGCTCCACTAATTTTCCTGTTTTTTTACAGAAAAACTCTTCACTTTTGACAACTTTTGGTTCTTGCTCGACATTTAACATCTTGTCAAGTAAGATACTGTCTTTTTCAGTCATTTTGGTGAGCATTTTCCCCTGAAAATGCCTTCACTCTTTGACAAATGCCCTTCTTGTGGCAACAAGAAGGCCAAATCAGACAACCACGACGTCTGTATCCTGTGTCTGCCTGAGGAACATGATCCAGGCACCTGTCCTCATTGTGAACACCTGTCAGGAAGAACTTTAAAAGACAGGGAGAGGATTCGCATTTATGGCCTAGCTCATAGGTCATCAAGAGGAAGATCTCCGGTGAGGAAGGGCTCCAAGAAGACTCACTCATCTTCCAGAAAGAAGTCTTCACACCCCTCACCCTCAGCGTCGGGCTCGGCGCTGAGAAAAGAACCACCGGTGGATCATTCATCGTCTAAACTACCGTCGACGGCGGGCTCGCCGTCGAAGAGAAGACCAGGTACGTCGACGACGTCGAAGGATCCAGTTCCATCGTCGAAATCCCCTCCGGCGTCAACCAGGCGACGTCCGACGTAGAGGAAGGGAACTCTGCCGCCGTCAACCGGGCGACGGTCGGCGTCGAGGTCCAAGACCCCTCCGCCGTCGTCAACCAGGCGACGACCGGCGTCGAGGGAGGTCACCCCTCCGCCGTCGTCATCCAGACGTCGACCGGCGTCGAGAAGTGTGACTCCTCCGCCGTCGTCGAAGAAGCGACGTTCGGCGTCGAGGACCAAGACCCCTCCGCCGTCGACAGGGAAGAGTCGATCGGCGTCGAGGATGCAGTCTCCGTCGGTGTCTCGTCAGCTCTCGACGTTGAGGGTGTCCAATACCCCTCCACCGTCGTCGCACAGACATTCGACGTCGAGGCAGAAATCTCCGTCGACGGCTGATCATCCCCGTTCGACGTCGAGAGAAGGACCTCCGTCGACGACTGGGCATCGTCACTCGACGTCGAGGCAGGGTACTTCGTCGACGACAGGACATCGTCGTTCGACGTCGAGACTTCCGTCGACGACTGGGCATCGTCGGTCGACGTCGAGAGAGAGGACTCCGTCGACGGCCGGTACTCGCCGTTCGACGTCGAGACGTGGAACTCCGTCGGCGGCTGCTCATCGCCGCTCGACGTCGAGAGACCATACATCCTCGCATAGACATTCTAAAACAAGATTGTTTGATCCGCCGACTCCCCGAAAGCACTCGACCACGAGGGAAGATCGCTCGGCGTCGAGAGGTTCAGATGTGGTGATGGTAACGGAATCAGCTTCCCGTCATTCCACCTCAAGGTCCTCTGGCTCCTCAACTGCATCTTCAAAGTCCAGAAGTCCGGTACGAAAATCACCTGTGCGTCGGACGGACCCTTGGGCGGATAAAGTCAGACTGTCACCCAGGTGGTACAGGTCTTTGGACCATTGGAGAGATTCTGGGGCTGCAAAGCGTATGCAAGACTATGCCAGCTCGCACCACAGGTCTCCTCTTCAGAATCTGGTGGAGGAGATGGACAAGCATAGCCCTCCCAGGCGCAAATCTCCTGTAAGAACACCACCCAGATCTCCCAGAAGGACCCGATCTCCCAGAAAAGACCCAGAGGTGCGGGTCAGGTCTCGCTCTCCTAGACGAGAAGAGCCTTCGAAACGATCAAAAGAGAGGAGGCACAGTGTCCACCATAGACGTCGACGGACTCCGTCTACTTCCTCTACCGCTTCTTCCAGGTCTTCCAAGAGGGACTACTCCCCTACTTTGACGGACAGTCCTACGTCCCGATCTTCCCCAGTGGATGACATTGGCACGTATCTGGACGTCTTACAGAGAGGAGCTCAGAAGCTGAACATTGAAATGTCTGTCCCTCAGGTTACAACGACAGTCATTTTTGAGACTTTACACAAAAAGACGATCACCCGTCCTCTACTGCCATTAGTTCCGGGGATTATAGATCCGGTCAAGGAGGCATTTCTAACTCCGGCGGCTATCAGAGCGGTGCCAGCCCGCATTCAAAAGAAATACAAACCGGCCTCTTCTGACCCGGTTTTTGTAAGATCGGACCTGCCTGCAGACTCTGTTATTGTGGCGGCGGCGAGGAAGACACACGCAGTGGCAGGTTCTTCTTCAGTCCCCCCAGACAAGGACAGCAAGACGCAAGACTCCTGGGGTCGCAAAGTCTGCAACTCAGCGGCGTCGACCCTTAAAGTTTCTAGTGCGGCTGCACTTCTGGGTCGGTACGACAGAGCCTTATGGAACTCTATGGAAAGGTTCAAAGCCAAGCTGCCAAAAGAAGACCAGCAGGACTTTGAGGAGACCGTGACTGAAGGATGTCTGGTGGCGAATCAGATGATAAGCACGGCTGCGGATGGCGCTGTCCTGTCGGCGCATTCCTATTCTCATGGGGTTTGTGCCAGGAGATCGGCATGGTTGCGCTTGACAGGCTTGAAGCCGGATGCTCAACATCGCATCCTTAATCTCCCCTTTTCGGGTTCCGCTCTTTTCGGTGAGCATGCTGACGAAGAAATGACCCGAATGAAGACGGAACTGGACACAGTGAAAGCGGTGGGCTTGGAAAAGAAGAAAGAGTTCAAGCGTCGTTTCAAGCCCAACAGAGGGAGAGGGGTTCAACAGAGGGTTCAAACCACTCAATGGTCCCAAAGTAAAGCCCAAAGAAAACCCCAGTTTCGGGGTAAACCTGGCAGAGGTAGAGGAGGTCATCAACAATCCTCTACCACTACAAGAGGAGGAAAAGCCTGATCAGTGGCTTCCTCTGGCGCCGTTGCCCACTCCAGTGGGAGGAAGTGCTTCACAACACCTGGCAGAGTGGGTCAGCATCACCAAGGATCAGTGGGTGCTGAATATACTGCGCAATGGATACAAACTATGTTTCCTTGCTCCTCCAAAGAACATACCTCCAAAGAGCGCTTTCCCTCACCAACTAAGCTTGCTCCGAAGAGAGGTAACAGTCCTACTGCAAAAGCGAGCGATAGAGGAGGTTCCTCTCGCTCAAAGAGGAAAGGGAGTCTACTCCAGGTACTTTCTTGTCCCCAAAAAAGATCAGGAGGACAAGTTCAGACCAAAACTCGATCTACGACTTCTAAACAAGATCATCATCAGAGAAAAGTTCTGCATGCTGGCTCTTCACCAAATATGCCCACATCTTCAAGTCGGAGATTGGATGTGTTCGGTGGACCTGCAAGATGCGTACTTTCACATCCCAATTGCTCAACAACATCGCAAGTACTTGAGGTTTGTCATAGGGAACAAGCACTATCAGTACACAGTGCTACCCTTCGGTCTCAAGTCCGCACCACGAGTCTTCACCAAATGCATGGCAGTGGTGGCGGCTTTTTTGCACAAGAAAGGACTCTTCCTATACCCATACTTGGACGACTGGCTCCTAAAAGGTCCGTCTCCAGTGCGGGTAAAACACGATCTACATCTGTGTCTTCTCCAATTGCACAGGCTGGGTCTCCATGTGAATCTGGAGAAGTCAGTCCAGCGGCCTACACAGTCAATTCACTATCTAGGCTCCGTTCTGGACACAAAAGTGGGAAAAGCGTTTCCTTCGGAGGAGAGACTTTTTTCCCTGAACCAGAAATGTGGAATTCTGCTAGAATCTCGGCTTCCAACAGCCCGACAAGTAGCATCCCTGCTGGGTTCCATGGCATTCTGCATCTTTCTCATCCCAAACGCCAGGCTGAGAATGCGGCCTCTACAGCAGGCCCTGGAGGATCAATGGGACCAGGCGACAGGACTTTGGGAGGATCGCATCAAGCTCTCCCAAGTGACGAAAGAAGCCATCAAATGGTGGACACGGAGAAAGAATCTGCTGGTGGGGGTTCGGTTTCACCAGCCTCTTCCAATCCAGTCGATAGTGACGGATGCCTCTCTGCAAGGTTGGGGAGCACATATGGGTCCTCTTCAGATTCAAGGCCTGTAGTCTGCGCAGGAGCAGACATACCACATCAATATGCTGGAACTCAGAGCGGTATTCCTGGCTCTCAAAGCTTTTTTACCAGCGATAGAGTCCAACTCAGTCCTAGTTCAGACGGACAACACGACCACCATGTTCTATCTGAACAAACAAGGAGGCACAAGATCTCGCCCTCTGTCTCGAGAGGCTCAGGCAATCGAGGCCTCACGATAGTGGCGGTGCACCTTCCAGGCGAGTTGAACGTAAAAGCAGACGCACTCAGCAGGCACTTCGAAGATCAGCCAGACTGGGTGCTAAACGACGAAGTGGTGGAAGAGCTTTTTCGTTGCTGGGGTCTTCCAACCATAGATTTGTTTGCAGACGACGAAAACTCCAAATGCCACGCCTTCGCGTCCAGGTTCCACCGGCCAGGGACTCAGGGGAATGCTCTACTGATGGATTGGTCAGGGACATTCGCTTACGCGTTTCCTCCCCTGGCTCTGATTCCGAGAGTAGTTTCCAAGCTCTGCAGGTCGGACATGGACATGATCCTGATAGCTCCGGATTGGCCACGGCAGTGGTGGTACCCGCACCTTCTACATCTGTCTGTGTGTCCACACAGACGACTTCCTTGCAGGCCGGACCTGTTGAGCAAGATGAACGGGAGGATAATGCATCCCAACCTCCCATCATTGAACCTAACAGCATGGCTCCTGAGGTCCTGCAATATGGGCATTTGAACTTGTCTCCTGAGTGCATGAACATTTTAAAGGAGGCCAAGAGACCCTCCACAAGAGCATCTTATGCGTTTAAGTGGAAGCGGTTTTTCTTATGGTGTAAAGATCACCACCTTGACCCGATCAAAGGACAGGAGGACGTCATCTTGCCATACCTCCTTTCCCTAGCTACTGCTGGTTTGAAATACGCTTCTATTAGGGTGCATTTGTCAGCCATAGTTGCATACAGAAAATCACCAGATCAGGTTTCTTTCTTTCAGGTTCCAGTGGTTAAGGACTTCCTCCAGGGGTTGAAGAAAGTCTATCCCCCTGTGCGAAATCCTTCTTCCCCATGGGAATTAAACCTGGTGCTATCCAGGTTAATGTCACCACCTTTTGAGCCCATCCACAAGGCCTCTTTGCAACATCTCTCTTGGAAGGCGGCCTTTTTGGTGGCGATTACCTCGGCTCGCAGAGTCAGCGAAATTCAAGCTCTCTGTGCGAAAGAACCATACACTATCTTTCATCACAATAGGGTAGTCCTAAGGGCTCATCCGGCTTTCTTACCTAAAGTCATCTCTGATTTTCATATAAATCAATCATCCATTTCCCTACCGTCAATTTTTCCAAATCCTACGACCCCAGCCGAGCGGTCACTGCACTCCTTAGATCTTAAAAGAGTGCTCAAGTTCTATTTGGAAATGACCAAAGGGATTAGAAAAACGGATCAACTGTTTGTGAACTATGGTTCAATGCGAACAGGTTTTCTGGCGGCCAAGAGGTCCATCGCGAGATGGATTGTCTCTTGCATAAAATTGGCTTATCAGCTTGTAGGCAAACCTTTGTTGCAGTTACCCAAAGCACATTCCACTAGAGGGAAGGCCGCTACAGTAGCCTTCTTGCACGACATTCCAATGTCGGAGATTTGCAAGGCTGCGACTTGGAAATCAGTTCATACCTTTACGAGACATTACTGTCTCGAGTCTGATTCCAGGGCCGATACTCAAGTAGGACAAGCCTCTTTGAGGAATCTATTTGGGTAGCCTACGGCCTGTACAAGCTTAGTAGTTACTAGGCTTCATATGGTTATTACTGTATTGTTACTCCTTTGCCCGCAGGGAGATGAGGTGAGGCTCGCTATTCTATTCTAATGCTTATGACTATTGATGAGGATCCCCTGGAAGAGAAGGATTAGTTACTTACCTGTAATCCTAGTTCTCTTCCAGGGGTATCCTCATCAAAGTCATAAGCAACCCTCCCGCCTCCCCGGGCAAAGGACATTCTTTAATAAGGAGATATTGTTAACCTATTTGTTATTGGGTTTATTTTCAGTCTCCGAAAAGAACAACTGACCTAACTGTCACCCCTGAGGCATGATGGGATACTGGGGGTCATGAGTGCCTTAAAGGCACGGTGTCAGTTTATTGCTATGCAGCTACAGGTTAGCTTTTCAGTCTTTTTAGACTGTGTGTTTGCAATGCAGCCTGGGAGCTTTCTATGCTTCCAGTGAGTTATAAGAATTTCTACTGCTTTCTGAGCATTAAAACAGTTTCTAAACAAACTTTTTTGTTGTTTCTCATGTTTCTAATGCTTATTATTATTACATGTATGGTGGAAATTCTACACAGCATATTTCAGCTCTGTTTCTATTGGCTGCTATTGCATGTTATATATATATGTATTTATATATATATGAGTATATCTATATGTGGGGCACATATAATATAGTGTTTCCGGGGTCCCGCACATGGGCGGGAATATTCTAATGCTTATGACTTTGATGAGGATACCCCTGGAAGAGAACTAGGATTACAGGTAAGTAACTAATCCTAAACTACTATATGACTAAAATACAACATAAAATGCTATTCACAAACTACGTGCGGTCATTCTAGCTCTCCTATCTTTTTCTTTGTAGAGTTGTCTGCCTCGACTGCTTAGTTTCTGCACATGTATACTTTTGTGGAGTAAATGTGAGAGGGACAGAGGGGAGTGGGTTAAAATGTGTAATATTTATTAATAAAGGGGAGGGCTAAGGGAGGAGTAAGGAGGGATTTAGGGAATCACAAGCACTCACCCACAAACAAGTAAACCCATTGCTATTTATAAACCACAGCTCTAAAGTCACTACAGCCATAATGTACCGAAAACAGTTCTAAATGTACTCCAGCTTAGAGCCGGAGTAGGGGCAACAACACACACGGCCATCCACTGGAATTGCAACACACTCCCATAAATAATAATGGAGTTACGGACATGAATTAAAACCCCGTAGAAAATCATGTTAAATTAAATATTTTAAATTAGTTAAAAATCTAAATACATTTAATTCAATGGCAAAAAATATCTAAAAAGAAAACAAAACTAATTATTTTATAATGTTTTAATAACATCTGTTTGATTGAAACACTAATATACCATTCATTTTTAGAAAAGCATAATTACATTTGTTATAATTAATGCTCTTCATCACATTTTTCACAAAATTATTAATACATAATATAAATGCTAATTTAGGTGGGACACCTTTAATTGAACTTTAAAAAGAATATAATCTCCTATATTTTCAACTTGGCTGGAGTTTTCCCTGTGTAAAAAATATAAAGAAGGTTTCAATTGTTCATTACACTTGAAAAAAATGTAATATTTTTATGTTAAATACAAATGCAACTTGTATATACTTTAAATATAGAACAAAGTAAGAAATGCTACAGTAATAATTTGTATTTTTATTAGATATTTAATTAATTTTAAATGTAAACATTTTTTTAAAGATCTGTTTAAAAATCCCAACTAGGTAAAATCATCTTATTTTCTTATTATGTACTCAGAATTACTGAATTACCTTACTCACCTCTGTTCAGAGGGACACATCCTTAAAAATTCATGAATAGAATTAATTGGAATTCTTTTTTATATTTGCAATATTTTTAAAATTAAAAGATTAAAATATGTTATCACAAACTAATTAATTTTAAACTATATGTCATTTTACAGCATTCTTTTGAAGGTATATGTAGTTTTGTAAGACAAAACACATTATTTTATCTTTATTTTCTAATGGGTTCGATTTTTATGTCTCTCCTTCCATTATTTTCTAAGGGAGGGCGTTGCATTACCAGTGGTTGGCCATATGTTGTGCTGCACTTTCTATTGCTCAACTTTGCATGTAGTAAGTTTCATTTGTAAATTTTACTCCACCTCTATTTAAGCGTGTGCAGACGTAGAAGTCCACACTTTTCAGTAACTTTATACTTGTAATGGTGAATAGCTAAAAGTAGCAAAGTTACTCTAAGAGCATCCTTGCATGTATAGATTACACACAGGTGTAAGATACATTTGTGAATAGCCTCGAGGCGTCCAACTCAACCTGAGAGTTTCATTTTTGTGGTAATGCTAAAGTGGACGCACCACTTGGGCTGTTATTAGAGTGAATGGGATGATCCTGCGCAAACAACAGAGCACTCATCTGATGTGTTTGTTTGGCTGAGGAGCAGCAACGAATATCTTGAAGTAATTTTCCTGGACTTGCTACTTCACGCGGCCTCCTGTGGGAGTCTTGTAGCAGCTATTTGATACTGTAGTACTAGGATCAGCTACTTTCTCCATTTTGTTAACCATGTTATCATGATTAGATTTGATATGTACCCTTGTCCTCTTCCTTTTACCTGATGTTGTTGTGTTTACCGGCACAATGGTGCTGAAATCTCATCTGCTGTTAACTGGTTCTGAGGTGCTTTTATTCTTAAACGATGAACAGTTATTACTCTCGCTGTACGGCTATAATGTAAGCACAGAGAGCCCAAAATCTGAGATCCTTGCACCTTGAGCTGCCTTTATTGGTATTCTACCTTCACACGTGGATAACTGAGATATGGGTTTGAAGCGTTGATTGACCTTTGAACCTGCTGTGATGTAACTTGACGGTTACAAGTTTCATGTTTGAACCATCAGCGTGAGCTCCAGTACGCTGCTTGTTCTCGCACCACGTTCCGTACTTTCGCTGGGATCATCAACCTTGAACCATCTCCATAACTCAGAGCTCTGAAGACTTTCCAGCTGTTGTAACTGCCTGAAGTTTCACGCATTTTGATGGCCATAAATTGAGGTTCAACTTGATGACCCAACTCTACTTTGTGTTCATTTTGAACTTCAAGCCACTTCTGTGCATCTCGTCAGCTTCTGGAACTGATTCAGCCCAAAACCTTGTATCAAATTCCAGTGTTAATCATCACCAGAAACTAAACTTACTGGTGCCACCTTGAGCATGGCTAATGAGGACAACTACTATTTTGTATGTGGCTTCATCATTGAGTCACTGGATCTGCTTTTTATTCTTACTTGTCTTTTTTTGTGGTTTCGAAGACAGAACTAACTGTGTCCTTTATTTTCTTTGGGACAGCTGTTTTGCTAATCAATAATACTTAAAACACTGACCTGGTTTTGATTTTACTCCAGAGTAATTATTAAATACTCCTGTTTATCTAAACTTGGTTTGAATGTTGAATTTCTTTGTCTCTTTAATTTTTACTACATTGTATTGAAATCTGTGACTTCCACTGTTTTGCTGTACCTTCGAGTGTGGCGTTACTGCTCAAGCCACGTTACCAAAAGCGAGCTAAGGACACTTTATTGAAAGAAACATTTACCTTTTCTGACCAAAGTATGGGAACAGGAACGCAGACTGCTTCCAGGAAGTAGACCATTGAGCTGGAAAGGTTACTGTCGTAGGTGGAATATGCTGATAATGTGAGCACTGTAAGGTAATCACAAACAAGGGCTACATTGAGAAATAATAGGCTTACAAGACACACCAGTGGTTATGTAGTTCGTTGTTGGTTTTCAATTTACGTTAAATTGCAGCAATTCTCCAGTTACTTTTTTCTCAGTTCATCATTTTCTATCACTCTTTGCGTTCCATCAATTAAACATGTGAGGTTTGACATAGGATGTGTTGTTAGTGTTCCTAGACCGTGTCACAAACCCTTTGTCCTCGATTTGGCGGCATGTGTTTTTTCTTCATGCTGGTCCAGGATGAGCCTTCTCCAGGCAGAAGGCGTCGTAATAGGGATAATAATTCAGACATATATGAAATTGTCAGAGCTGCAAATTGTGTTAGAAGAGAGCTGAAAATGCACCTCTGTAAAGATGATCACACCATGACACATTAACAGTCATCTCTCACTCTTAGAAACCTTCTACCCTCTAATCACACGTGACTGACTTTGCCTGGGACCATGCCTTTCAGTGATAGTCATGGTATATTTCTAAGACATACATATATATATATATATATATATATATAGTGTAACATGTTCACGCTTCATTAGCACTCATATCCCTTACAATGTTGGGTGGGGAGCTATGTTCTGCATACTGGTTCATTTGGGATTTCCTAGCTCTATGCTTAAACTTAGCAGAAGCAGTACATAGAAACCCTGCAACTCAAGGTTCATAAAATGGATGGCAAAGACTACCTTCTCTCAGTGTTTAGATGTTCTCTATCACAGCATTTCCTGGGTATGATAGACAGGGCAAGGCTGAAGACCGGCTCTCTGCACCACTCCAGGAGCATGTCACAGCAAACCAGGGTGACTTCTGGCATGAGAGTTCTGTTGTGAAGCCCGTCCAGTATTGGGGGGCACATGGAGTGTCTAGTCAGAGCCTCATCCTGTATAGGAGTAAATGGCTCAACAAGAGTGTTACCGCCTCAAGAGGGGCACAAGTCGTGTCTAGTCTGATCCTTGCTTTATACAGGTGTCAACGGCACACAAGGTGTATTGCCACTTTAAGGCGAAGTACAAGTTGTACCTAGTCTGTGCCTCACCCGATGCAGGAGTAAAGGGAACTATAAATAGTATTGTCACCTTAAAGGGACAAATGATGTGTCTAGTCTTATCCTCAGGTAGAACAGGAATTAAGGACAAAAGAAGGGAAATGCAACATTTCGGGCAAGGGCTCACAAGTTGTGTAGTCTGATCGTCATCCCGAACCGGAATTAAGGACTCAAGAAGCGAAGGGCACACTTGTGGACAGGGGCTTCCAAGCTGTGTTTAATTTGAACCTCACCCTATAGTGAAGTAAAGAGCACAACAGGGATAGTGGCACCATAAGTGGGGGGCACAAGTTGTGTCTAATCAGATCTCACCCCATACTGGAGTAAAGACCATGCTGCATATTGTGGGATCTAGCAGCCAGGTCTACAGGGTTTAGATTTCTAACCCACAGGTTGAAAGAATTAGTATAGTGCACCATCACTCAGTTAAAGTTAACTCTAGCCCGCACAACCCACTGTGCATTTCTGTAAGTGTGGGACTCGCGCTCTATGGGTTATTAACAATCCCCTAATAGGTGCAGGAACACTTTCAAGGATCATCAGAACAGGGTATGAATTGTGACATTTATTTTAAAATAGTTATTTTAAAATTCCTGAACTTAGTGCTCACAATGTTGTATGGTAACATCACAGAAGAGAACAAGCATTGGCATATCCAATAGGTCACGCCTTTGGGACCTTATAGGTGTTTAGCCATGCAGTGCACTATCGTGGGTGCTGTGCCGTCAAGGATTGAAGACCTATACAATAACTACACACTGGGTCATGCAGTCTGATTCAGGAATACATGCTTGCCTCGGGAAGCATATATGGACACATTCCAAGCCTTTTCAATGCAGACAGAAAGACACATGCCCCGATGCAAGTCAACAGCACCATAACATTTTGTGTGCAACTTCATCACTAGAGTATTGAACTGCCTGAAGAATTAGCGTATGGGGCAAAGGATGCTTAAAACAATAAGATGACAGATCTAACACCCCTCCCCTTGAAAACTATGCACCGAATTTACAAAAGCCCAATTATTTGAGCATTGCATAAACCTTGCTATATGTGAGCTCATGGACTGCCACCTTCGCTGCATTGTATTGCAGAGTGCTGTGCGCATTATTAGAAGAGTGAAGGGTGCTGTCAGTAGTATCAGAAGAGTGAAGGGTGCTGTCAGTAGTATCAGAAGGGTGTGAGGGTGCTGTTAGTAGTATTCGAATGAGGAGTGCTGTCAGTAGCATGAGAAGCGTGCTGTCAGTAGAATCAGAGGAGTTGCCTGTTTTCAGTAGTACTATAAGAGTGGTGTGCTTTCAGTAGTATTAGAAGAGTGTGAGTGCTGTCAGTAGTATTAGAAGAGTGTGAGTGCTGTCAGTAGTATTAGAAGAGTGGTGTGCTTTCAGTAGTATTAGAAGTGTGGTTTGCTTTTAGTAGTATTACAGGGGTGTGAGCATGCTGGTAGTAGTATCAGAGGAGTGGCATGCTGTTAGTAGTATTAAGAGTGTGAGAGTGATGTTAGTAGTATTAGAAGAGTGCTGTCTGTAGTATCAGAAGAGTGCTTTGCTGTCAGTTGTATTAAGAATTTGAGGGTGATGTTAGTAGTATTAGAAGAGTGCTGTCAGTAGTGTTAGAAGAGTGTTGTCAGTAGTGTTAGAAGAGTGGTGTGCCTTCAGTAGTATTAAGAGGTGTGAGAGTGATGTTAGTAGTATTAGAAGAGTGCTGTCTGTAGTATCAGAAGAGTGGCATGCTGTTAGTAGTATTAAGAGTGTGAGAGTGATGTTAGTAGTGTAGAAGAGTGCTGTCAGTAGTACTAGAAGAGTGGTGTGCTTTCAGTAGTATTAAGAGTGTAGGAGTGATGTCAGTAGTATTAGAAGAGTGCTGTCTGTAGTATCAGAAGAGTGGAATGCTGTTAGTAGTATTACAGGAGCGTGAGAGTGCTGTCTGTAGTTTCAGAAGAGTGGTTTGCTGTTAGTAGTATTACGAGTGTGAGAGTGATGCTAGTAGTATTAGAAGAGTGCTGTCAGTAGTACTAGAAGAGTGGTGTGCTTTCAGTAGTACTACAGGAGTATGAGAGTGCTGTCTGTAGTATCAGAAGAGTGGTTTGCTGTTAGTAGTATTAAAAGAGTGTGAGTGTGCCGTGCTTTCATTGGTATTAGAAGAGTGTGAAAGTGATATCAAAAGTCTAGAAGAGTGTGGGATTGCTGTCAGTAGTGTGTGATTGCCAGTCTGTGAAGGGTGCATGAGTGAGAATCTACAGATGTGAAGAAGAAGGGGTGATGTTTTTGAATAAAAATAAATGGTACCTAGTGGATACTGGGAGATAGGGAGGTGTGAAGACACCAGGTGAGCCTATAACAAAGGGCCTATAAGTTAAAAGAGGACTGGAAGGGCGGGGAATCTTACTCATGAGGGAAGGAAGGAGCTGCAATTTGCACCTCTTCTGCAGAGTACTATTCAAATATGGTGCCACAATTAACAAAATGTATTAAAATAAACACACATTAGGCCACACCGTTGTTACGGAAACCTGTGAAAAGAGATGTTAAAGTCCAGTTGGAGTGGCAGCTCAGTGGGTTAGATCAGAAAACCAAAAAACACCCTGAAGCTTCTAACAAGGAGTACAGAGAGGGCGTTCGGAAGAGTTTACGAATAAAACGTGCAGAAGTGTCACAATAAATGAAGGGGTAGTGAGAACTCTAAGAAAGTCTTTAAAACTTAAGAAACAAGAGCTTTGTAATTCTCTTTTAGTGGTATTAAAAGACACGTTTGTATTTTTAGGTACAGTTGTACAGCATTTCTTACAGAATTCTCTCTTTACGCTACCTCAAGCAAACAACCATTGGAAGAAGGCATGCATATAACTGAACTGGACCGTTGAAAAGCCAAGTTCAACTGTGTAAAAGCCATAATAAAAAAGTAGGACTAAATAGTGACAGGTGAGACTTCGTTAATTTGCCCTCCCCAGTTCATGCCATCAGTCGATTGCAACACGGAAAATAACTAATCTCAAAATGGAACATAGTTAGGATGCAATAAAGTACTGCTTTCTTTAAACACACAGGAGTCTTGCCAAAAATGAAAATATGAACTTAATCCTGACCTAAAAGGAAGCTATTCAAGGCACAATACACTAACCATATATACCAGCAACTGTAACCAGAGCCAGCATACTTTCTCCCAAGGCTATGGTGGTAACAAAGCAGGAATTCCTTGCTTCACTCACCAGCACTGCAGGAACTCCACGCTGCACTCACCAGCACTGCAGGAACTCCACGCTGCACTCACCAGCACTGCAGGAACTCCACGCTGCACTCCCCAGCACTGCAGGAACTCCACGCTGCACTCACCAGCACTGCAGGAACTCCACGCTGCACTCACCAGCACTGCAGGAACTCCACGCTGCACTCACCAGCACTGCAGGAACTCCACGCTGCACTCACCAGCACCGCAGGAACTCCATGCTGCACTCACCAGCACTGAAGGAACTCCACGCTGCACTCACCAGCACTGCAGGAACTCCATGCTGCACTCACCAGCACTGCAGGAACTCCACGCAGCACTCACCAGCACTGCAGGAACTCCACGCTGCACTCACCAGCACTGCAGGAACTCCACGCTGCACTCACCAGCACTGCAGGATCTCCATGCTGCACTCACCAGCACTACAGAAACTCCACGCTGCACACACCAGCACTGCAGGAACTCCATGCTGCGCTCACCAGCACTGCAGGAACTCCACGCTGCACTCACCAGCACTGCAGGAACTCCATGCTGCACTCACCAGCACTGCAGGAACTCCATGCTGCACTCACCAGCACAGCTGGAACTCCAAGCTGCACTCACCAGCACTGCAGGAACTCCACGCTGCACTCACCAGGACTGCAGGAACTCCATGCTGCGATCCCCAGCACTGCAGGAACTCCACGCTGCACTCACCAGGACTGCAGGAACTCCATGCTGCGCTCACCAGCACTGCAGGAACTCCATGCTGCACTCACCAGTACTGCAGGAACTCCATGCTGCACTCACCAGCACTGCAGGAACTCCATGTTGCACTCACCAGCACTGCAGGAACTCCATGCTGCCCTCACCAGCACTGCATGAACTCCATGCTGCACTCACCAGCACTGCAGGAACGCCACGCTGCACTCACCAGCACTGCAGGAACTCCACGCTGCCCTCACCAGCACTACAGGAACTCCATGCTGCACACACCAGCACTGCAGGAACTCCACGCTGCACTCACTAGCACCGCAGGAACTCCACGCTGCACTCACCAGCACTGCAGGAACTCCATGCTGCACTCACCAGAACCGCAGGAACTCCACGCTGCACTCACCAGGACTGCAGGAACTCCATGCTGCACTCACCAGCTCTACAGGAACTCCACGCTGCGCTCACCAGCACTGCAGGAACTCCATGCTGCACTCACCAGCACTGCAGGAACTCCATGCTGCGCTCACCAGCACTGCAGGAACTCCATGCTGCGCTCACCAGCACTGCAGGAACTCCATGCTGCGCTCACCAGCACTGCAGGAACTCCATGCTGTACTCACCAGCACTGTAGGAACTCCACGCTGCGCTCACCAGCACTGCAGGAACTCCACGCTGCACTCACCAGCACTGCAGGAACTCCATGCTGCGCTCACCAGCACTGCAGGAACTCCACGCTGCGCTCACCAGCACTGCAGGAACTCCACGCTGCACTCACCAGCACTGCAGGAACTCCATACTGCACTCACCAGCACTGCAGGACCTCCAAGCTGCACTCACCAGCACTGCAGGAACTCCTTGCTGCACTCACCAGCACTGCAGGAACTCCATGCTGCCCTCACCAGCACTGCAGGAACTCCATGCTGCCCTCACCAGCACTGCAGGAACTCCACGCTGCACTCACCAGCACTGCAGGAACTCCACGCTGCACTCACCAGCACTGCAGGAACTCCACGCTGCCCTCACCAGCACTACAGGAACTCCATGCTGCACTCACCAGCACTGCAGGAACTCTATGCTGCCATCACCAGCACTGCAGGAACTCCAAGCTGCACTCACCAGCACTGCAGGAACTCCATGCTGCACTCACCAGCACCGCAGGAACTCCACGCTGCACTCACCAGCACCGCAGGAACTACATACTGCACTCACCAGGAGAGCAAGAACTCCATGCTGCACTCACCAGCACTACAGGAACTCCACGCTGCACACACCAGCACTGCAGGAACTCCATGCTGCGCTCACCAGCACTGCAGGAACTCCATGCTGCACTCACCAGGACTGCAGGAACTCCACGCTGCACTCACCAGCACTGATGGAACTCCAAGCTGCACTCACCAGCACTGCAGGAACTCCACGCTGCACTCACCAGGACTGCAGGTACTCCATGCTGCACTCACCAGCACTGCAGGAACTCCACCCTGCACTCACCAGCACTGCAGGAACTCCATGCTGCGCTCACCAGCACTGCAGGTACTCCATGCTGCGCTCACCAGCACTGCAGGAACTCCACGCTGCACTCACCAGCACTGCAGGAACTCCACGCTGCACTCACCAGCACCGCAGGAACTCCACGCTGCACTCACCAGCACTGCAGGAACTCCACGCTGCACTCACCAGCACCGCAGGAACTCCATACTGCACTCACCAGCACTGCAGGAACTCCACGCTGCACTCACCAGCACTGCAGGAACTCCATACTGCACTCACCAGCACTGCATGAACTCCAAGCTGCACTCACCAGCACTGCAGGAACTCCACGCTGCACTCACCAGCACTGCAGGAACTCCATACTGCACTCACCAGCACTGCATGAACTCCATGCTGCACTCACCAGCACTGCATGAACTCCATGCTGCACTCACCAGCACTGCAGGAACTCCAAGCTGCACTCACCAGCACTGCAGGAACTCCTTGCTGCACTCACCAGCACTGCAGGAACTCCTTGCTGCACTCACCAGCACTGCAGGAACTCCATGCTGCACTCACCAGCACTGCAGGAACTCCATGCTGCCCTCACCAGCACTGCATGAACTCCATGCTGCACTCACCAGCACTGCAGGAACTCCACACTGCACTCACCAGCACTGCAGGAACTCCACGCTGCACTCACCAGCACTGCAGGAACTCCACGCTGCACTCACCAGCACCGCAGGAACTCCACGCTGCCCTCACCAGCACTGCAGGAACTCCATGCTGCACACACCAGCACCGCAGGAACTCCACGCTGCACTCACCAGCACTGCAGGAACTCCATGCCGCCCTCACCAGCACTGCAGGAACTCCAAGCTGCACTCACCAGCACTGCAGAAACTCCATGCTGCACTCACCAGCACCGCAGGAACTCCACGCTGCACTCACCAGCACCGCAGGAACTCCATACTGCACTCACCAGCACTACAGGAACTCCACGCTGCACACACCAGCACTGCAGGAACTCCATGCTGCGCTCACCAGCACTGCAGGAACTCCATGCTGCACTCACCAGCACTGCAGGAACTCCATGCTGCACTCACCAGCACTGCTGAAACTTCAAGCTGCACTCACCAGCACTGCAGGAACTCCACGCTGCACTCACCAGGACTGCAGGAACTCCATGCTGCGCTCCCCAGCCCTGCAGGAACTCCACGCTGCACTCACCAGGGCTGCAGGAACTCCATGCTGCGCTCACCAGCACTGCAGGAACTCCATGCTGCACACCCCAGCACTGCAGGAACTCCATGCTGCACTCACCAGCACTGCAGGAACTCCATGCTGCACTCACCAGCACTGCAGGAACTCCACCCTGCACTCACCAGCACTGCAGGAACTCCATGCTGCGCTCACCAGCACTGCAGGAACTCCACGCTGCACACACCAGCACTGCAGGTACTCCATGCTGCGCTCACCAGCACTGCAGGAACTCCACGCTGCACTCACCAGCACTGCAGGAACTCCACGCTGCACTCACCAGCACCGCAGGAACTCCATACTGCACTCACCAGCACTGCAGGAACTCCATGCTGCACTCACCAGCACTGCAGGAACTCCATTGTGCACTCACCAGCACTGCAGGAACTCCACGCTGCACTCACCAGCACTGCAGGAACTCCACCCTGCACTCACCAGCACTGCATGAACTCCAAGCTGCACTCACCAGCACTGCATGAACTCCATGCTGCACTCACCAGCACTGCAGGAACTCCAAGCTGCACTCACCAGCACTGCAGGAACTCCTTGCTGCACTCACCAGCACTGCAGGAACTCCATGCTGCACTCACCAGCACTACAGGAACTCCATGCTGCCCTCACCAGCACTGCAGGAACTCCACGCTGCACTCACCAGCACTGCAGGAACTCCACGCTGCACTCACCAGCACTGCAGGAACTCCACGCTGCCTTCACCAGCACTACAGGAACTCCATGCTGCACACACCAGCACTGCAGGAACTACACACTGCACTCACTAGCACCGCAGGAACTCCACGCTGCACTCACCAGCACTGCAGGAACTCCATGCTGCCCTCACCAGCACTGCAGGAACTCCAAGCTGCACTCACCAGCACTGCAGAAACTCCATGCTGCACTCACCAGCACCGCAGGAACTCCACGCTGCACTCACCAGAACCGCAGGAACTCCATACTGCACTCACCAGGACAGCAGGAACTCCATGCTGCACTCGCCAGCACTGCAGGAACTCCACGCTGCACACACCAGCACTGCAGGAACTCCATGCTGCGCTCCCCAGCACTGCAGGAACTCCATGCTGCACTCACCAGCACTGCAGGAACTCCATGCTGCACTCACCAGCACTGCTGAAACTCCAAGCTGCACTCACCAGCACTGCAGGAACTCCACGCTGCACTCACCAGCAGTGCAGGAACTCCATGCTGCGCTCCCCAGCACTGCAGGAACTCCACGCTGCACTCACCAGCACTGCAGGAACTCCATGCTGCGCTCACCAGCACTGCAGGAACTCCATGCTGCACATACCAGCACTGCAGGAACTCCATGCTGCACTCACCAGCACTGCAGGAACTCCACCCTGCACTCACCAGCACTGCAGGAACTCCACGCTGCGCTCACCAGCACTACAGGAACTCCACGCTGCACACACCAGCACTGCAGGTACTCCACGCTGCGCTCACCAGCACTGCAGGAACTCCATGCTGCACTCACCAGCTATGCATTAACTCCATGCTGCACTCACCAGCACTGCATGAACTCCATGCTGCACTCACCAGCACTGCAGGAAGTCCATGCTGCGCTCACCAGCACTGCAGGAACTCCACGCTGCACACACCAGCACTGCAGATACTCCATGCTGCGCTCACCAGCACTGCAGGAACTCCATGCTGCACTCACCAGCACTGCAGGAACTCCACGCTGCACTCACCAGGACTGCAGGAACTCCACGCTGCGCTCACCAGCACTGCAGGAACTCCATGCTGCACACACCAGCACTGCAGGAACTACACGCTGCACTCACTAGCACCGCAGGAACTCCACGCTGCACTCACCAGCACTGCAGGAACTCCATGCTGCCCTCACCAGCACTGCAGGAACTCCAAGCTGCACTCACCAGCACTGCAGAAACTCCATGCTGCACTCACCAGCACCGCAGGAACTCCACGCTGCACTCACCAGCACCGCAGGAACTCCATACTGCACTCACCAGGACAGCAGGAACTCCACGCTGCACTCGCCAGCACTGCAGGAACTCCACGCTGCACACACCAGCACTGCAGGAACTCCATGCTGCGCTCCCCAGCACTGCAGGAACTCCATGCTGCACTCACCAGCACTGCAGGAACTCCATGCTGCACTCACCAGCACTGCTGAAACTCCAAGCTGCACTCACCAGCACTGCAGGAACTCCACGCTGCACTCACCAGCACTGCAGGAACTCCATGCTGCGCTCCCCAGCACTGCAGGAACTCCACGCTGCACTCACCAGGACTGCAGGAACTCCATGCTGCGCTCACCAGCACTGCAGGAACTCCATGCTGCACATACCAGCACTGCAGGAACTCCATGCTGCACTCACCAGCACTGCAGGAACTCCACCCTGCACTCACCAGCACTGCAGGAACTCCACGCTGCGCTCACCAGCACTACAGGAACTCCACGCTGCACACACCAGCACTGCAGGTACTCCACGCTGCGCTCACCAGCACTGCAGGAACTCCATGCTGCACTCACCAGCAATGCATGAACTCCATGCTGCACTCACCAGCACTGCAGATAGATGAACGTGCAATTGCACTGCCCTCAACTAAAGGGGCATGCTGAATGCCCTGCTGTGGTAATACATATTTCAGTCCCTCATGTGTGTTGAACCAGAGAAGGCTACGGGTTTAATTAGGGGAAACTAAGAGACAATGCAAACATTGTTTATCGCAAACTTTCATTGAGCTGAAGCCTCGCAATCAGGCAGAATATCCAAGCCCCCTCCCCTATAAAAGAAATGAAAACGCAAAGCACAAAGTAGTGATTCAACTGTTTGCTTGTGGACAGGCACCCCTTCTACTGCAAGGAAAGAATCTACCGCTGTTTCAAGACCAATCAGAGTAAAACATAAATTCACTTCTGTAAATACAGACAACACAGGTTCCGGTTCTCAGCTGACAATGCAACACTTGTAATGTAATGTAATGTATGTATACTTGTAAAGCGCACTGTTACCTCGTTACGTGGTGTCCTGGCGCTGTATACCGCTGGGGAACCCGTCCTGGCTTTCCCTGTGAGAGGGCACCCCAAGGTGAAGCCAGGCATCCCCGGCGTTGCTGGGGCCGTTGTGGAGATTAAGCAAGCTATTGCCCAGAGTTGCAGAGTGGGACCCATGGTTAGCGTAGGCACCTAAGCGAGAATTATCGAGTCCGCGGACATTGACCCAAGACCCTGCCGCGTCGGGAATTGAACCCTGGTCCCAGGCCGACCTCTGCTTCAGGGTCTTCCGCTTCTAACCGGTGAGCCACACTTCTCCAGACTTCAGACTTGGTTCTCTTCCATGGGATACTCATCAAAGTCATAAGCACTGAATAGTCCCGCCCACGTGCGGGACCCCAGAGCAATAGCCAATAATATGCATATATCTACATATATATATAAATACATATAAAAACACATAAAATACCCATATATATATATATATATAGATAATATGCATATACATATACATATGCAGCCTGAAATACACCATACTAGGCTCAAAAACTGCCATTATTGCATGTAAAACTTTTACATTTGCTAAATAAAGACATATACATTACATTATATGATAATGTAAAGAAGAAATACTGCCCTGGGTTTCTTTGAAACACACAACCTTTATTTTCAAAGGTAAAAACAGGCAGGATCATAGAGGCAGATATAGCCTAGATAGGCTGCGTAGTAACAACTGAAAAACTTGGCGCCGTGCCTTTAAGACCTCCATGAGCCTCCAGGCTCCCATCATGCACCACAGGTGACAGTTAGGTCAGTTCTTTTGGACGGTGTATAACAGTGTGATAACAGCATGGGTAACATGTAGAATAGACAGTCCTGGTATTCGCCCGGGGAGGAGGGTGGGTTGCTTATGACTTTGATGAGTATACCCCTGGAAGAGAACTAGGATTACAGGCAAGTAACTTATCCTTCTCTTCCAGGGGATACTCATCAATAGTCATAAGCACTGAATAGAATAGCAAGCCCATCCCATACCCTGCGGACGAATACCAGACTCTCTAAACGGTATACTAATAAATATTACCCAAACAAATTCCTCAGGGATGCTTGACCAACCTGAGCATCCGCCTGAGTATCAGAATCAAGGCAGTAATGGCGTGCAAAGGTATGAACCGAACGCCATGTAGCTGCCTTACAAATTTCATGAATTGGAAAAATTTTAAGCATTGCAATCATAGCAGCTTTTCCTCTAGTGGAATGCGCTCTCGGCTTGCCCGGGAGATGCTTCCGTGCCAACTGATAAGATAACATAATACATGACACAATCCATCTAGAACTGAACCTCTTAGATGCAGGCAAGCCTGTATTCAGAGGCACGTAGTTCACAAATAAATGATCAGACTTTCGAACACTCTTGGTTTTATCAAGATAAAATTTCAGAACTATTTTTAAATCCAAAGAGTGTAGAGCTTTCTCAGCTGGAGTGTTCGGGTTAGCAAAGAACGTAGGCAGTGTAACTGACTGGTTAATGTGAAAATCTGGGACTACCTTAGGAAGGAATCTCGGATGAGTCCAAAGCACCACTCTATTCGCATGGAAAACGAGATAAGGTTCTGTAGAACAAAAAGCCTGAAACTCGCTCACCCTGCGCGCAGAAGTGATAGCTACTAGGAAGGACACCTTCCACAACAGATTTTGAAGGGACGCCTTATGAATAGGTTCGAATGGAGGACCCATCAATTTGGACAAAACCACATTAAGCTCCCAAGGAGGAGAGGGAGCCCTCACAGGAGGATAAACCTTCTTGAGACCCTCCAGAAAATCGTTCACAACTGGCATTTGAAAAAAAGAAACCTGAGTGGGGGACTTTCGATATGCTGTTATTGCTACCAGATGGACCTTTATGGAAGAATACTGTAACCCTGCTTTGGCCAAAGAAAGTAAGTATGGTAACAGTACCTGTTCTTGACCTCGAATAGGGTCATGACCTGCAGCAGTGCACCACATGCAAAAACGCTTCCACTTGAAAGCGTACGACTTTCTTGTAGAAGCTCTCCTCGCCTCTCTTAAAATGTGCATACAATCCTGCGAGAGGCCTGGGGGATTCCAAAAATCTCGAAGTATACCCCGCTAACATCTAAGCATATTTTCCCTGCCATTTTTAGGGATCATATTATGGTAAAATGGTCTAAACAAGGGATTAACTGTATTAATGATCTATGGCATAATGATGAGATGATGTCTTTTCAGAATTTACAAGCTAAGTTTAATATCCCAAATTTTGAGTACTTTAAATATTTTCAATTACATAGCTACTTTAAAACTCTATCATCTGCCGAACGCGCAGGTCTTCAGAAGATTCACCTCATCGAATCTTTATATATCAAAAGAAAGATACGCTTTTTTTATAATCTGCTGATCTCAGTCTGTCCGGATGATTTAATATTAGTACAAGAGCGGTGGGTGTCAAATCTGGGGGTAACTAACGTGTTGATTGAAGACTCCATTCTGATGGCTAATTCTATCCTTCTCACGGGTAGATCCCAAACTCAACATTACATGGCCGTTTTTGATTTATATCATACCCCGGCAAAAATCACCAAATGGGGAGCATCCCCACCTATAGCTTGCAAGAGGTGTTTGTTGGAGGTGGCAGATGCAACACACATGTTTTTTCTATGTCCAAAACTATCACATATCTTTTCTGAAATACAACTTTTTTTGTCTTTAATGTTTGGGAGATCCGTAAATTTGACTGCAGAGCTGGTATTGATAGGGGTATCTTCTGAAAATATATCAGATGTTGAGAAAAAGCTGACATTTATTTGCATGTCTATCTATCGTGCCTGCATTACTCAAGAGTGGATTAACCCAGACCCTCCATTATGTTATACCTGGAGGGCTTGGCTGCTAGCTAAATACAATCTCAAACATGCCATTTATGCTTTGAAAGGACGCAGGAAAAGACTTTTGGGGGAGAAAATCTGGGCCCCAGTACAGCAATGGATTCAGGGGGAACTAGAGGGGTAGAATGTCTGTTTTTGTTAGGCTAATGATTTATTGCCCTATAATATTATGTATTTGTGCCATGAGCATCTTTGGAACTGTAATGTCCATTCCTGTAAATTTTGTTTCTATGGTTTCTTTTTGTTGGTTTTGTGATCCTATAAACATGTAATGAATTGACTTGCTTGCAATAAAAAACGGGGGAAAAAAAAAGCGGCAGCAACTGGAACTAGGAAAGGCCTTTGAGCCTGCAGGGGAGCGGGTGAAAACACTGCAGGAGAGAGAGGTAGGTGAGGTAGGGTGGGGGAGGGTAAATTTTTTTCAAGCACTCATGCTTGCGGGACCGAGGAGCAGCGCGCACGGCCATGCTAATTGAAAACAGATGCACGCTCTCGCAAGGTGGATGCCACCACAAGCACTAGTGTGCTTGGAAGGGAGCTGACCGATTTCTAAAGGTCATTTCCCAGCCCCTTGATTTGGAATAAAGGTAGGAGTTGTGCCAATGCACCTCAGATTATCCTGACTGAAACTTATGAAACGAAACTCTGGACCCTTCGACATCCCACTCGACATGGAAGACTGCAGAATCTCCCTTGTGGTCAAGGAGTGACCACCCTGTGCAAACAAGCACCATCCAGCACCTCGACGTTTGCTTTGTTGCAGTTCCCGCCGGAACTGGAGCGACAGAGATCGACAAGACCCAGCGTGCCTGCCTTCTAACAGCCCGATCCACAGTCCCTGCAGAGCTGAGACCCGTGGAGCCGACCTGAAGCGTGGGGCCAGCCATCTTGGAAAAACTACGAAACGCTGACCTGAAGAATCCGAGGCTCCCTCGAAGCTGTGCTTTGGAGTTTGAGAAGCTCCAGCCCCGAGCAGCTTTTGCATTGAAGCTCACCCCTCCACACTCATCGAGTACTGCGTGGGGCCCTTTTGCATTTTCCTGCTCGACGCATTGGTCCGGTCACTTGCCCGTTGGCTAGTGGCCCCAGTACCGACGAACCTTTGAATTTTCTCTGCTAGTCTGGTTGCTCCAGACTGGCCCTCGCTCCCCTGAAAAGGAGCACCCGCTCAGACCTTGCTGGTCCGAGTAAGAAGCGATCTTTGAATCCTGCGTGGGTTGCATTTGCCAAGGCCTGTTGACTCCGATCTTGAAGCCGACACGGCCGACAGCGAGAGCCTTTGTGGGACAGCTCGTGATTCACTCCAGGACATCCTCGGTGCCCCAGAGACCACGTGGCAGCGGAGACCAGCTTCACGACAAGCACCTGATTGCGCCTGACATTGCCTGGTTCCTTCCTGGTCACTGGCTAGTGACCCAGACTCTGTCCCCTCTGCTTTCAGGAACTCTACATCTTCGATCCACCCTTAGATCACACCGGACACTTCTCTTCTGGACGCCTGCAGCATTTTCATCTCCAGGCACCATAGATCTTCGTGACGAAACCCGACACATCTTTGGACCTGTGCACCCGCTTCCTGTGGGTGAGGTAACTCTTGAACACCGGTGCTCCTGTAGTGGTTTACACCTCTAGTGTCTAAGTCTAAAGTTTTGTCCTTCTAGTCCAGTCGGAAGACTCTTAAAACTGTAACTCGATAACTTTTACGCACCATTGACTTTGCTTTGGTGCATGCGTGTGCTTTCTGCACTGCACCCGAATCCCGCGGGCTACTCCCGTCCTAACTGCTGCTAGTCCAGTGTAGTCCCAGCGATTCTCAAGGCCCTAGGCCTTACCCCTGATCGATTAGTGATTGTTATACCACTTTTTTGATATATGGTTTGAGTGGCCACCGGCCTCATCCATAATTGTGCAACTTGTATATGTTATACTGTGCTTTTGTTTAAACGCTTGTGCTTCATTGCTCATAAAGAGTATAGGGGATTATTCTGAGAATAAATACATATATTTTTATAATATATAACTTGTGTGGTGTCCTTTCATTTGATATTACAGGATTGCATATGGTAAAACAGCTGGCATCACATGTCCTCTTGAGTTAAGCCTTTAGGCTGCTTAGTCCATGCTACCTCTAGGATAGATTGTCTTTAAGGTTGAGTTACGACCACCACCATAAGGGATTGTTTGGACTGATATAAGGTGCCCCCAGAATTGGAGACATCATACATCAGGCCAACGTCTCACACTGTCTCCCTCTCTCTATCTCTCCCCCTCTCTCTCTGTCTTCCTCTGTCTCACTCACTCACTCTGTCTGTCTCCCGCCCTGTCTCTATCTCTCCCTTCCTCTCTCTGTCTTCCTCCCTCTTGCTCTCTCTGTCTCCCTCTGTCTCCCTCTGTCTCCCTCCCTCTGTCTCCCTCCTTCTGTCACCCTCCTCCCTCTGTCTCCCTCTCTCTCTGTCTCCCTCCCTCTATCTCTCTGTCTCCCGCTCTCTCTGTCTCCCTCTGTCTCCATCTCCCTCGGTCTGTCTCTGTCTCCCTCCCTTTGTCTCCCTCTGTCTGTCTCCCTCTGTCTATCTCCCTCTGTCTGTCTCCCTCTCTGTCTCCTTCTCCCTCCCCTGACTCCCTCCCTCAGTCTCCCTCTCCCTCCCTCTGTCTGTCTGTCTCTGTCTGCCGCCCTCTGTCACCTTCTCTCTGTCTCCCTCTCTCTGTCTCCCTCTCTCTGTCTCCCTCTCTCCTTCCCTCTCTCTGTCTCCCACTGTCTGTCTCCATAACCTGCTCCCTCTCCCTCCCGCTCTCTATCTCTCTCTCTCTCTCTCTCTCTCTCTCTCTCTCCCTCTCTCTGTTCCCTCTGTCTGTCTCCTTCACTGTCTCCCTCTTCCTCTCTCAGACTCCCCCTGACTCCCTCCCGCTGTCTCCCTCTGCCTCCCTCTCTCTCTCTCTCTCCCTCTTCCTCCCTCTGTCTCCCTCCATCTCCCTCTCCATCTCTCTGTCTGTCCCTGCCTCTATCTGCCTGTCCCTGTCTCTTTCTGTCCCTGTTTCTGCCTCTATCTGTCTGTCTGTCCCTGTCTTCGTCCCTATGTCTCACTCTCCATCTCTGTCTCTGTCTGTCTCTGCCTCTATATGTCTCTGTCTGTCTCTGTCTGTCTCTGCCTCTATCTGTCTGTCTCTGTCTCTGTCTGTCTCTGCCTCTATCTGTCCCTGCCTCTCTCTCTGTCTCTCTCTCTTTGTCTCTATCACGGTCTGTCTCTGTCTGTCTCTACCTCTATATGTCTATGCCAGTCTGGCCCTGTATCTGCCTCTATCTAGCTCTGTCTGCCCCTGTCTCTATCTGTGTGAGAAGTTGGTCTGATGTATGATGTCCACAATTCTGTGGGCACCTTGTATCAGTCCAAACAATCTTTTATGGTGGTGGTTGTAAGTCACCTTATAGACAAGCTATCCTAGGAGTAGCATGGACTAAGCAGTCTTAGGCTTAACTCAAGAGGGCATGTGAAGCCAGCAGTTTTACCATATGCAATCCTGTAATATCAAATGAAAGGACACCACACAAGTTATATATTATAAAAATATATGTATTTATTACTAGAATAATCCTCTGTACTCTTTATGAGTCAAGAGGCACAAGCGTTTAAACAAAAGCATAGTTAAACATACACAAGTTGCACAATTATGGATAGGGCCGGTGGCCACTCAAACCATATACTAAATAAGTGGTATAAGTATCACTTTACGAACAATGGTAAGGCCTAGGGCCTTGGGAATCGCTTGGACTACACTGGACTAACAGCAGTTAGGACGAGAGTAGCCCGCGGGATTCGGGTGCAGCGCTAAAAGCACACGCATGCACCAATGCAAACTCAATGGTGCGTAAAAGTTACAAAGTTACTGTTTTGGAAGTCTTCCGACTGGAATAGAATTAAGCCAGTTTAAACTAGGACACTAGAGGTGTAAACCACTACAGGTGCACCGATGTTAGATCGTTACCTCACCCACAGGAAGCGGGTGCATAGGTGCCAAAGTGTGTCGGGTTTCGTCGTGGAGTTCTATGGAGCCTGGAGATGAAGATGATGCTGGCGGCCAGGAGAGAAGAATCCGGTTGGATCCAAGGGTGGATCGAAGATGTAGAGTACCTGAAAGCAGAGGGGACAGAGTCTGGGTCACTAGCCAGTGACCAGGATGGAACCAGTAAGGAACCAGGCGATGTCGGGCGCAATCGGGTGGTTGACGGTAAGCTTGACTCCGCTGCCACGTGGACTCTGGGGCATCGAGGATGACCAGGAGTGGATCACGAGCTGTCCCACGAGTCAACAGGCCTTGGCAAAGGCAACCTACGCAGGATTGGAAGATCGCTTCTTACTCAGACCAGCAAGGTCAGAGAGGTTGCTCCTTTTCAGGGGAGCGAGGGCCAGTCTGGAGCAACCAGACTAGCAGAGTAGTTTCAAAGGTTCGTCGGTGCTGGGGCCACTAGCCAACGGGCAAGCGACCGGACCAACGCTTCGAGCAGGAAAATGCAAAAGGGCCCCACGCAGCACTCGGTGAGTGTGGAGGGGTGATCTGCTCGGGGCTGGGGCTTCTCAAACCCCAATGCACAGCTTCGAGGGTGCCTCGGGAGCTGCACGGTCAGCACTTCGGAGTCTTTTCAAGATGGCCGCCCCCACGCTTCACGTCGCCTCCACGGGTCTCAGATTCGCTGGCCTTGGATGCACCTATGCCCTGGGTACCTATAGTACACTGTACAGGGGTTGATAAGGTGTCCAGTATCAAATTGGTGGTGTACCTAACGTACTTGTATGTGAATTTAGAGAGAAAACAGCAGGCTGTGGGTCTGATTAGCAGGCCCACAGCCACACTATGTCGAAAACCAGTGAAGCAAAAAGCAAAAATTGGGGTGACCATAGGAAAGCAGACCCTACTCTCCTACAATCTGTCTCTGCCTCTATCTGTCTCTGCCTCTATCTGTCTCTGTCTCTATCTGTCTCTGCCTCTATCTGTCTCTATCTGTCTCTATCTGTCTGTCTGCCCCTGTTTTTGTCTCTCTCTGTCTATCTCCGGCTCTCACTCCCTGCTGTCCCTCCGTCACCTCACCCGGCTCTCACTCCCTGCTGCCCTCTGTCACCTCACCCTGCGTGTGTGTCAGCCCGGCTGAGACAGCTTCCTAAGCACACACACAGCCACGCCTGAGTACTTCACAAGTCTTTAAAAGACCATTTACTTGTTAATGAGGCTTTGTTGGGTTTCACCTCTTAGGGCCCTGCATCTCCACTCTGACTATCAGCGCTGGAATCGCCCGGCCCCCCCAGAGCACAGTCTCTCAGAGTCCGCGCTGCTGCAACCGGCGGTGTTTGCTGACACTCTAAAAATTAAAAAAACACAGGTACGATGTCTGCAAGGTTTGTGGGCCGTTGACGGCCCGCGGACCGTACTTTAAGTACCCGTGATTTAACTGGACTATACTGGTTGGCCGCAAAATATGTCACCTATGTAAAAAGCCCCTGAGCATTTACGTCCTCATTAGCACAAGTGTTAATTTCTAAAAAATTGAGCTGTAGATATCGAGAGGATGTACTGGACTTGTGCCACCCAATAGGCTAACAATTAAGGCTCAAGGGTGGTTAGACATGGATACCACTTTTACAAGTTCTGTAAAAGACGATAAGATATTGACTGTGAACTTCAGCTCAGCCGGACGACCGAAAACGGAAACTGTGGCTAAAATGGAACCGGCGCTGCTCTTGTTTTAGGACCTCAAACCTTCTACAAAAATAAAAAAGGGTAAAGCAAGTGGGTAAAATAATAATTGTAATAATAATAATACAATTTTGAAGGGGAACAGTCAGATTCAGTGTTTACGACATGCCTGTGATAACTTCTAAACTAAGCAGTCACTGAATGAGGTTTTGCATAAGCTTCATCATCATGGATTCATGACACATTTAGTGAACAGAAGAATAGACTAGAAGTGTGCATTTGATGGAATCAGAGTTCATTACGTGTTGTGTGTTTAATAACACATATTTTCATGCCAAAATGAAAGGGTCTCTTCATTTGAAGACACAGGACCACGCCGGGTGCAGTAAGGGTGCTACCACCTTACGGGGGCATGTACGGTGTCTATAGCCTGACCCTCACCTCGTACAGGAGTAAGGGGCTCAAAGAATAGTATTGCCACCTTAAGGGGGGTGCACAATTTGATCCTCACCCCTTGCAGGCACCAAGGGTACAATAAGGGCACAGCCACCTTCAGTGGGCCCACCCTGTACTCCAAAGGTGCATGATGTATGTAATCTGTTCCTGCTCATGTGCAGAGGTAAAAGGCACAATGAAGATATCGCCACCTTGGGGGGGCACAGTGCGTCTGGTTCTTTAAATCCTCATGAGCGCAATCTTACAATACGCTGGGACGCTGCAAGATGGTGGAAGAAAGAGAACAACAAAGGCCAAACCCCGGATCTGGCTCCCATAGCAACTGGAAGGACCAGTCCTGCCCCCTGTGAATAGTAAGAATCTACAAATGTTCACAAGTGAAAGATTGTGAGAATTTGCACATTCTATCCTGGGAGTTTGGGAGGGGTTAGCACACCCACAGCACAAGGGAACCAGAGGAATTATATCTCAAGGATGAAATGTGAGAGAAACAGCACCTTTGCCCATAGTGACAATTCTCCAATGCACCAATATATGCACTCGTAAAAGCATGCCGATGTACAGGTGCAGAGTTACTATTTGATGCTTGCAAACTAACTTTCACTGTCGTTCTCCAGACGTACCACTGGGAATGACATGTGACATCACACTCCTGTTCTCATTGCGTCAAAATCTACATAGCAGACATTTAAGCACTTTGAACTATGAAGCTGTGACAATCCACACACAGGGCAAGATGTATCAAATAGTTGTGTCATCTTTGCATCATGCAACAGTCCGCACCTGTTTATGATGCAGGCTCTGGTTTTTGGGCTGACAGTTTGTGGCCTCTTTAGAGACAAATATTCTTCCTGAGTCTTGGAAAGGGGTTGATCCCCCCCATCCTATACTGAAAATTTGTAATCTGGGCCCACCCGCGAACCATCAACTTATCGCATTGCTAGATGCAAAGGCTGCAGGGAACCTTTAATGAAGCCGGCAGAGTCTCATCCAAGGCTCAATGGAGGGCCGAGAATAATTGTCCATATTTAGCTGCAGCGGAGGTAACCCACTAGAGGGCGTTAATTGGCAAAATGAGACCTCAAATCCCAGCGTGCATTTAAAAATGAACTGCCACCAAAGGAGGAGCACTGAAAGCCCCCCATTATGGAAACACGTAGGGGAGATGCGGTAGCCACTAATCACCTCCGCTGACACGGCCTTTGAGGAGATGCATACAGCGGCATCGAAACGCGTCAGGCCGTGGACTCCAAAGGGATGTTAAGCTGCCTGCTTGGTTTAAATAGAGTTGTTACTCACCTGCAGTGCTGTGCGGCCTCAAGCTTCTGGGCATTTTTGGTTACATATATATTACCTACTGGCGGTCGCCAGTAGGTATATATAGTTAGGATTTTTTCTCTATGGGATTTTTGAAAATTCTATGTCTAATAACTTTGGCGTTTGTGGACGGAATTGGCTGAAATTTTCAGGAAAATGGAACATTTTGTTTCTGAATTGCCCCTGAAAATTTGGGGGGGGGGTCGTCAAGGGGGGGCCGAGAAAAAAGGGGGGTCCCAAAACATGTTTTTGCCATGCAATTTTCCATAGGGCGGTTGGCTTCACTTTTAGCTCAAACGGCTGAATGGATTTCCACGAAACTTGGCAAAATTGTAGATATTGTTTGCCCGATGTGCCTTTGCTAGGTCTCAAGATATGTGGTCCTGTGAATTTTGAGTAAATTAGGTTTAAAAAAAGATATATATCTAGAGCCGCGCCCGGTACGCGTACCGGGGAGCGCTCCAGGCGCGCCACGCGACTTGCGCACGGCAAGCTGATTGGTTCTCGGGTGTCTGTAAACATTCGAAACAGTCCGCAGCGGCCGCCATCTTGTGTCTCGGTAGGATTGAGACACAAGAGGTGGCAAGAATCAAAGGGGGGAAATGAGCAAAAGGGGACAGGGTACACCCCCCTGACCCCCTACTTTTGATGTGGGGGCCTTAAAAGGCTCCCGCGGGTGAAATTTTTTTTTAAAAAATTCGATTTTCACGGGGGGGAGCGCCCGGTACGCACACCGGGGAGCGTACGGGGGAGCGTACCATGGAGATAAAAAATGACAGACTTTTTTAAAAAAAAAAAGCTTTTTTTTATAAATTGGAGGTAGTTCTGAAAAGAACTTTTTTTTTGATTTTGTTGTTTTATATATTTTTTTTGTTTTTGTTGTTTTATATATTTTTTAGACTTTTTAAAACAATTTTATATTTTTTTGGGATTTTTGTCAAGGGAAAAACAAAAACAAGGATTCCAAAACTGCTCAACAGGAGCAAAAAAAATTGAAAATTTAGGGACTGGAAGAGCAGCGGTGTTGCTGTTTCTTTAGGGCAATGAGTTCAACACTCTGCTCCCCATAGCAGAGCAGTTCGTCGCACTCCGTGCACAAAAATTTGATGCCTGCAAACACCGGCTGAATGTTGGGGACCATTCTTCCACGGGTTGGTCCCGAAGGTGTTGCTCCACCAGTGGAGGTGCTGCCGCCATCTGTGGGTACATTCCGTGCCAGCTCTCTGACTCTCTCCCTGGCAAAGTTGTTAGGGTGTCTTCTTTTCACATGCCTGATCAAATTAGCATTCCCAAAACTATATTTTTTCAGAGGATTGCCTCTGGATAAACTACTCCCACATATTTTGCAGGTTACTTTGGGAGCGTTGACTTTTTTCTGTCCTTCAGGGATGTCGTAAAATTTCCAGATGAAATGGTTTTTTTTCTTTTGCTGAGGAGGGTCCTCATCTAAAAATCCGTCTGAATCACTGCTGGATGACTCTCTTGCAGCCATTGCTGGAGATCAGAAAAGTAGGAGATAAACAGAGTAGACAGAACAGCTCTTGCTCTCTCCAAGTACAAAGCAATAGTGAGAGAAATGGGTGGATTTCTGAACCAATGAAAAGTGTTATTTTAAAGTCACATGGTTTGACGGGCTTACGCTACGCGCCCCGGGGCGCGTCCCGGGCGTGTATCGTAAGCGCATCGGGGCGCTTACGTTGCGCGATCGTATGCGCTTCCAGGGGCGCTTACGCGGTGCGTCATAAGACGCATCTCGAGGCTACGCGATACGTGTCTTATGACGCAAGGCGTGGCGGCTACGCGATACGTCACGATGTTGTTTTCGTTCGCGGCAATAGCGCTTCCGGGACGCGCATTAGTACGCGCCCCGGGGCGCGCCGCAAGATTGCGCTTACCCGTGCGTTCACCTGTCCGCGCCCCGGGAGCGCACCAAAAATAATATTAAAAAAAAATAAAAATTATAAAATATAAAATTCGATTTAAAATGTATTTATTTTCATAAAGATTTGCTATTAAAAAACCTATGAAATTCACTGAAAAAACCATAGGTTATAGACCATATATAGTTAGGAATTAGCATTTACAAAACCTTGAAAATTCACTGAAAAAACCATAGGTTATAGACCATATATAGTTAGGAATTAGCATTTACAAAACATTATTTTACTCACACAAAACCATTGAAATTCCATATATAGTTAGTTGTACTAACTATATATCGCGCACCCGCAATCCACTGCTGATGATGTCACATATTACATCATTCATGACATGGTCAGTGACATCACTGATGACATCACTGATGACATCTCAAATGACATCACTGATGACATCACTGATGACATCTCATTTGACATTACTCATGACATCATTCATGTGATGATACGATGAACCTCTTCAGACTCTAATATAACCTTAGATACACTCAGTGTAAACAGACACTCACAGACTGTCACTCTTCCATGGAGTTACTCACACACCTAATCAGTCTTGCAAAGAATCAATCACACCTCCATTTCCTCAACTATATAGTTAAACACACCTTACTTATTGAAACATATAATAACACATATTTACTCTGTTATACAATCCCTGATACAAGTTCACAATAATCCATACAGCCACTCACACATTCACTGGCTCTTATGCACAGTTATTTATATATGTCAACTACCACATGTACTGTGTTTTACATATGTACTTACTTTGACATGTAGCACTGAGATATCCATTCACTCACCAATACACTCATGCACACAGTAAACCGCCCATACAGCTGTTTCCACATGCACTTTTGAACCCATACATCTAGTGAATCAAATGCTCACACATCTATGCACAGAGGCATACACCTCCCAGACACCCACACACACACTCAGTCTCCCATACAAATACTTGGCCAACTAATCAATAACCCATATAGTTAGTCATATAGCTAATGATCAACACATGCATCAGATTACAAAACAACAGACACAATGGTGCACAATTTAAAACAGTTTAGTCACTAACCCATGCACTCAGTGAGACACATTTAATCACTCACTTATACAGTCAGTCATGCACCTACTAAATACATCATCCAGACACTTATACATCCACTCATTCTTCAATATATAAGACATATTTTAACTTTACAGAAACATACAGTCACTGGATGTTGTCATCAGTGATGTCATCAGTGATGTCATTTGAGATGTCATCAGTGATGTCATCAGTGATGTCACTGACCATGTCATGAATGATGTAATATGTGACATCATCAGCAGTGGATTGCGGGTGCGCGATATATAGTTAGTACAACTAACTATATATGGAATTTCAATGGTTTTGTGTGAGTAAAATAATGTTTTGTAAATGCTAATTCCTAACTATATATGGTCTATAACCTATGGTTTTTTCAGTGAATATATATATATATATGCATATAAATCATATATAAGATTATCCACAGTTCAACAAGTAATCATCCGGCACTCCAGGCAAGATTCAAAAATACCTTTGGGCTTTATTTAAACGAGGAAAAAAATCTACGTGTTTCAGCAGCCACTGCTGCCTTGTTCACGATATATATATGAAATACAACACAGAGATCCCGTTTGGTTTAAATTTTGATGATGAGATATCAATACATCTAAGAAGTACTAACCCGTATTCACACCCTTTCTTACTGAGTATCTTTTTTAAAAGTTTTTTAAAGTTTTCATTTTTGTATTTTGACACTGGGTTCAATTTTTTAATATAGACTTTATTGTTTACTCTATTGCAGAAAAATAAGGAACATATAAAGATGATTATAAAGAACTTATGAAAATGAGCTCACTGGAGCAAAATCGTCAAAGCATATATGAAAGCCCACCGGGGCGGTATTGTGAAGATTGCATAACTCTATGGACTTTGTTGGCTAAATAGCCAGGGTAACAATATTTATTTGGTTATCATTTAAGAATTAACACTTGTTGTTAAAATTGACTTAGAATAATAGTTAGCCCACTGGGGCAGGATTGTTTTAAACAAAATGATGATTCCAAAAACAATTTTGATTTATGTTTTTCACAATTATGTTATATGTATTACAAAAAGCGAATGAAGTTCTTTTGAAAAACGTTATTCACTTGAAAAAATGCATGGAATTTAAACTATAGTATGTCTACTATGTTTATGAAATTGACGTCAATTGAACCCTGCACCTTTAAAAATGTGTATTGCACTCTATTGAATCACCCGTGAGAAAGCAGTGAGGTTAACTGCGAAACGCGGCGGGTTTACCCGTTGTTGAAATAAATACCGTTTGAAGAATTGAGGCCACGGTACCAGTGAGTTTATTTCTCGCATGACTGGGGTTGTTGGTGGAAAATTTTGGGAGTGGCATCCCTGCCGTGTTGCCCGCCGTAGAAGTGGCTTGGTTTTGCCAAAAACTACGTCGTGATTATATATATATACGTTGTGGAGCGACGGCGGTGGAGGACCTGTGTGCAAAACATTTTTGGCCGTCTGCCCCGAGGGAAATGGAGCAACAACTGGATTAAGGAAGGACGAATTTCGGTCTCTGAAGGAAACAACAGGAGCGTGGAATAGGACGACTGGTCACCCGCGAGTCGTGAGAGGACGAACGGAGGACGCCGACGGTTAGTGGACGCCCAATGAACGTCGTATCCGGCAGCGGTGAGTGACTTCAGTCAGCCCTTGCAAGCGCGCATATAGAATTGAATACGCTCTCCCTCGGTCCCGTATGGTGTAACAAACAACTCTCCAAACCCCCTGACAAAAACGTGTGTAATGACACTGCCCCGTGAACTGGTTTAAATTAAAAGTGCACACTCAGACATTTTTACAATGGCGACCCTGGGAGAACTCACGGGGGAAAGGGAGGCAGCTGCCAATGTAATGTTCATGTCGGCAAAAGAAAGACCGACAAGCACAAACGATACCTTCGAGCCCATAGTGGCAACCACCAATCTCAAAAGCCTGTTTCAACAACTAGAGAGGCTACAAGAACGAGAAGTGAGAAAATGGTGGGAAGCCACCTCCCTTGAAAGATATATAGACTGCAATCGGATCCCCAGGGGTTTACGCATCTACACAATCCCATCATATAAGAACCCGGACCCAGCCCTCTTGAAAGACTGGGCGGAATATACTGCGGAATCAGCGAAGGGATGGTCAGAATGCTCATAAAATATGCTTGGAGCGACCGTGATAAATGCATCAAAAATATAACAGACCTGGAGGAAACCATTGCCAAAGAAAAGGATACCAAGGCCTGTGAGGAATTGAGAACAGCTAAGGCCAAAAGACTTAAAAAATATGAACTGGAAATACGAAAAAGAAAACAGACAAAATTCCAAAGGGATGAGCAAGACTACTTGTCGGGCAGGATTTTAACCTTTGCACGCAAGTATGATGCCACAAGGAAGAGACTCGCTCAAGGGAAAGGACAGACGAACACCATTGATACTGAGGAATCAGAGGTAGAGTTATCGGATGGGGAACACAATACGGCTCCTCCCACGAAAGGAAAAGATAATGCAAAGCCTTTTTTCGACAAGTACCAGGTGATGAAAGAGATCATGCAAAGACCACAATTAAGGAACCATCCCCCCCAAACAAGCCGAAGAGGAGGACGAGGCGGGGGAAGAGGCACAAGGGGAGGTTCGCAGGGCACCACCACCCCGATGGTCACACGGAGTGTTTCCAATCAAAGGAAACAATGACGAAAATGGAAGACAATAATGTCATCAATTTGTCAAAAAGGACTTTAACAAATGATGAGATCAAGGTACTCAAAAAGGGTCTGAGCTTTTGTCCAACGAGCGAGTTCAACCTTGTAGACACCAAAATCTACTTGTTCAGATTTATAAGGAAATTAAAATTCAAAAAAATCTTTTTACAACATCCAATGATAATGCAAGAAACAACAAAGCAAGCAATGACTGAGAATATACCCAGAGAGGTAACAACAGAGGATAATCTCCTAAATATCCTGCTGACTCCTACGCAGGATTTGCAAACAAGTGAACTTCATACAGAGAGTGACAATGGAAATGATATCGCACAAGTGAGAGACCGGAGCAATCTAAAAAACAAATCAAAACAATTACCAAATGCTTCTCACGATGCGATAGACGTTTTTAGTGAGGCTATGACGGCAGATCTGGAGAAAATGGCAAATACCAAAATGGATATGAAAAAATCTAATATCACAAGGAAAGAATGGGAAGCAATAAAATCGTTACGTAATGACAAATCGATTGAGATCAAGCCCTCAGATAAGGGTGGGAACATTGTTGTTTTTTCTAAGGAGAATTATGAGTATGAGGCACTGAGACAACTAAGAGATACAGAATGCTATTCTATGGTAAAGAGAGAACTGTATGTGAAGAGCACCATGGAATACGACACTCTTCTGAATAAATGGAAGCGTGATGGCATGTTGAGCTCAGATGAATTTTCCTTTCTCCATTGTGAATCTCCTGTTCTCCCTACATTTTACCATCTGCCGAAAATTCACAAGAATGCCAAAAGACCACCGGGCAGACCTATTGTTTCGGCGATAGGGAACCTCTTGGAGAATACCTCACGTTTTATTGACACTTATTTGGCTCCTATTGTGAAGGATCTACCGTCGTATGTGAGAGATACTCAGGATTTCCTTCGCATTATGGACAGTGTCACTTGGGATAAGGACATGTTGCTAATAACATTGGATGTTGTGAATTTATACACTTGCATTGACCACGAAAAAGGGATTAGTGCCACGAAGTGGTTCCTGGATAGGAAAAGTGAGAAGTTTCGGGCACATAGTGAAATGCTTGTGTGTATGATAAGGTTTTGTCTGTACAATAATTTCTTTCTATTTTCTGGCCAGCTTTATAAACAAACTAGTGGAACATCTATGGGCTCGTTCTTCTCTCCCAGCTACACGAATTTATTCGTAGGTTGGTGGGAGAAGCACGAGGCCTGGGGAGGAGACAATGAGATCTGGAACGAAAGAATTTTGATGTGGACAAGATACATCGACGACCTCTTTATTGTTTGGCGCGGAGATAGAACCTCGGCTGAGGAATTTGTATCCGCGCTGAACAAGAATGATCTGAACCTTAGATTCATGAGTACAATCAGTGATAGGAGTGTGCATTACTTAGACTTGGAAGTATTTGTGGAAGAAAATAATTTACAAACTAGATTATATAGGAAACCTACAGCGGGAAACGCCGTGCTACATGCGGCAAGTCACCATCCCAGAAGTCTAATTAGTAATGTACCCTATGGAGAATGTCTCCGTCTAAAAAGAAATTGTTCAGTGGAAACGGATTTTAGAGAGGCCCAAATAGAAGCTAACAACAGATTCAGAGCAAGGGGCTACTCACAGAGAATATTACATCAAACCACTGAAAAGGCGGATACCATCAACAGGAGGGATCTCCTGTTGGTGAAGGAGACTCAAAAAGGAGATGATCAGGTCAGAATGATCACCACATTTAGTGTAAAATCAGGTGACCTTGTCCAGTCTTTTAAGAAAAACTGGCATATATTGAAAACAGACAATATTTTGAAGAAACATCTTTCTGACAAACCTAACATCACATATCGAAGATGCCAGTCAGTTTCAGATCACTTGATACATAGTCATTTCTCCCCAGCTACACCAATTCCAACTACCAGCAAGGTCACAGGATTTTTCCCGTGCCTACGCTGTAAAGCGTGCAAGTACAGTAAAAAAGTAAAAGAATACCCAGGAAGCTCTGGAGGGTGTGAACCCAACAGGGTTATCACGAAACATCTGAATTGTAACTCAGAGTTTACGGTGTATTGTCTTTTGTGCCCGTGTAATAAACGGTACATTGGCAGCACCATTAAACCCACCAAACTGAGAGTCCTTGAACATATGAGGGCCATCGCGAATAAGGATAAAACCTATCCGGTGGCCCGTCACTTTGCCCAATTCCATGAAAGCAACAGGGGCTTACTCAGGTATTACTGCCTAGACCAAATTGTAAGATCAGAACGTGGCGGGGATAAGGAAAAGCTACTCCGCGTCACAGAGTCTTGATACATTATGGACCTCAAAACGATGACACCATGGGGTCTGAATAATGATGCAGAAATGTGGGTCCATCTATAAGACAACATTGGTAGTAAACATGAGTGCTTTTGATATATGAGAGGAAGAGATCATCTTGCAGGATACCCAGGCCAAGCCTTGTAAATATGTAAATGTAAATACATGTATGAAAGTTAGTTGGATCAAAGCCCATACAGGGCTCAATGGGCAGTAACAGGAGAATGTTGTGTAGATAGTAAATGTAAAAAAAAATTATATTTGGGGATACACCCCGATATGAGACATACACAAACCCTGTTTTCCATAATCAAACTACTAAATTCTACAGGCATTGAGCTAAATGATATAATGTCAATGAAATATCTAATTGTAGTGTGCAGAAAGAGATATAAATGTTTGTTGCTGTCAATGATTTTAAAAAATGCACTAGAGCACTTTAATATTAATCTTTTTCCATTTTTGACCATTGTAAATTGTTGTAAATAACATACTACAAGATGGCCGCCGTGATACTATGAAGGAACATCTTCTATGTCAATGAAATGAATATCGGCGAGGGGTTTAAAATGGCGTTTGAAATTTTGCACAAACTGACACTGACGAAGCTTAACTGCGAAACGCGTCTGTCGGGGGTGAAGGGGGTTTGGAGAATAAATAAACTTTGAATATCTGACACCGAAGTGCTGGCCGTTCTTATCTAACGAAAACTGGTTGGATTCTGTGTTTGCATATATATATATATATATATATATATATATATATATATATATATATATATATATATATATATATATATATATATTACCTACTGGCAATAGTCAGAAGGTATATATAGTTAGGATTGTTTTCCATAGGGAAATTGCAACATTCTATGGGGAATTACTTTGGCGCCGGTTGAGGAATCTGCCTGAAATTTTCCTTAAATTTGCCTCGCGGCTCTCCGCTCCTTCCCTGAAAGTGTGGGGGGGATTCGTCAATCGGGGGCCGGGATAAAAGGGGGGTCCCAAAACTTGTTTTCCCCATGTTAATTTCCATAGGGCGGTTGGACTCACTTTTAGCCCGAACGGCTGAATGGATTTCCACCAAACTTGGCAAAATTGTAGGGACTGGTACCTCGATGTGCCTTTGCTATGTCTCAAGATATATGCTCCAGTGGTTTTTACGAAAATTAACTTTGAGAAAATATATATTGGGCTACATTGGGCTATATATATGTTAGAGCCCAAATGTAGCCCAATGTAGCCCAATGTAGCCCAAAGATGGCCACCAGAGACAAAAAAAACAAATGTAGCCCAAATATCAGGCAGATGTAGCCCGACTATAGCCCAATGACAGAATGTCCCAGAGTGTTCTAAAGAACAACTAGAGCGCTAACAGTCTTACTTATGACAAAAGTATGGCACACCTGAAGTCCTCTTGATTGGAATAAAGTGTTAACACTTAAAACATTTAATTTGCAAAGGAACAAAATGAGGGGGTTCATTTTGCCATAGAAAGTATGATTAGTGCTGAAGAAAGAAAAATTAGGGCACAGTTTGAGTGACTTCTGAAATCCTCTTATATTTCATTAAAAAAATTCTGATATGCAGTCTCCCAAGATGGCCACCAGAGACAAAAGAGCCCAAATGTAGCCCAAATATCAGCCAAATGTAGCCCAACTATAGCCCAATGACAGAATGTCCCAGAGTGTTCTAAAGAACAACTAGAACGCTAACAGTCTTACTTATGACAAAAGTATGGCACACCTGAAGTCATCTTGATTGGAATAAAGTAGTAACACTTAATACATTTAATTTGAAAAGGAACAAAATGAGGGGTTTCATTTTGCCATAGAAATTTTATATATATATATATTCGCTGAAAAAAAACATAGGTTACACACCAGTTATAGTTAGGAATTAGCATTTAAAAAACCTTGCAAATTCACTGAAAAAACCATAGGTTTCAGGCATTATATAGTTAGGAATTAGCATTTAAAAAACCTTGCAAATTCACTGAAAAAAACATAGGTTTCAGGCCTTATATAGTTAGTTATTAGGCACAAGAAAGCAGAAAAACAAACGTGTAGAACACAAAAAGGGGGCAGGGTAGAAACACCCTGACCCCTTAGGGCTGCTCAGGTGGTCCCACTAGGATATTAATATATTTAAACGTTATCCGCTAATAGAATTAGCATTTAAAAAACCTTTGAAATTCACTGAAAAAACCATAGATTTCAGGCCTTATATAGTTATGAATTAGCATTTAAAAAAACCTTGCAATTCACTGAAAAAACCATAGGCTTCAGACCTTATATAGTTAGGAATTAGCATTTACGAAAACCTTTGAAATTCACTCAAAAAACTATAAGTTTTAGTGGTGTTATAGTTAGCTGGACATTTTACTCATACAAAACCATTGAAATTGCTCCTATATAGTTAGTTGTACTAACTATATTTCGCGCACCCGCAATCCACTGCTGATGATGTAACATATTAGATCATTCATGACATGGTCAGTGACATCACTGATGACATCTCAAATGACATCACTGATGACATCACTGATGACATCATCCACGTGACAATCACATACACCTTTTCATACACTAGTAAAATCTTTCATCACTCTTTGTAAAATACAGAGTATCATATTTAAATCCATTGTCACAGCAATACAAGCATCTAAAAATCCACTCAGTGATTCATAGATGTATACACACATCTAATCACTTACCTATGGATTCACTCATACATGCTGTCAATGAACAATAGAACACTATCAAAAATACTTATACACCTATATTTCGATATTAAACAACAGCACGCATCCTATTCACATATGAAGTCATCCTACTCACTTATGCAAACAATGGATCATACTTACATATTTACTTAGCAAAACACTTATACAAACACCACTTCTTCTATTCATTTAGATAGTAAGTCATACTTAGTGAATTATAAAATCATTAATACAAGTATACTGTTATCCATACAGTCACTCACACAATCATTGTGTCTTATGTATACTTATTTATATACAACAACTGACACATACACTGCCTTTTATTTTTCTAGTTTGTTGTACCTGTACCTTTGAGAAATATATTTGCTCAATTGCTCATCACCACACCCATAAAGAGATTCCCTCACCCAAACTGTTAGAACATGTAGTTTTAACTTCATATATCTACTGAATCAACTATTCACACATCTTCGGACAGTCACACACCCCCCACCGAACCACACACACTTTCACACTCCCATACAAATACTCAGTTAACTGATCAATAACTAATATAGACTTTCACATAGCTAGTAACCAACTGTAGAATCAGTTTACACAACAACTGACAAAGTGATACAGATATTCACACAGTTTAGTCACTATCCACTATATTTAGTGAGACATTATAAATTGGTCAAGTAAACAGTCAATTACACTGCTACTAAATCCTCCATCCAAATATTTATTTATATATATCCACTCATTCTTCAATGTAAATTGCTATATATATAATGCATATTTAAATAACGAAGCAAACCACATTCACTGGATGACCGCAATATATTAATTGAACTTCAGACTGCCACTTCCAGTTGTCACCCTTCTTTAAATACTCTAAAGTCCTTTACATCAGTGTTTGGAAGATGCTGAAGTAAAGCTATAAATACTTTTTTACAGCAGCAACCAAGTGTGAGGCTCTGTACTTGAACTGTCTGATCCTTAAAACCATTCACGTCTGTGACATCTGAAATCCCAGGTCTTTGCAGGTATAAATGCTTGTTTATGTGAAATGTATTCACTCCTGGAGCCTGGAGGCGGCGGTTCCGTCAGCGCCCACCAGAGGGCGCTCCTCGCCTGCTAATGAAACCCATTGAGCTGCACATTGGATGAAAGGAAGAAGGGTTTCCTCTTCCGGGTCAGCGGCAGCAGAGACAGGCGGCAGAGACAGCACCAGCAGCGGTGTTGACATTACTTCCTCCCTGTGCTCTGTGTCCAGCCTGCTGCAGAGGAGGAAGGACCCCTGTCTGGTGGTTCATCTTCAGACCCTCACAGACCCCCCCTAAGGCCCCAGATTTGGCCCTCCCCCCCACAACCCCCCCCCCCACCAAAAAAAAGAAAGAAATGAGGAATGAGCCTGGACATCTCTGAACAGGTCTCTGCTCAGGTAGGAGATTGTCAGCACCTTCTGCTGTGTTTGTAGAAATAGACTGAAAAATCCTGGTGGGAATCTCTGCAGGAGCCGAGCTGAGCTGGGCTCTTCTATCCGGGGCCCCTGGGGCTGAGCTGGGCTCTTCTATCCGGGGCCCCTGGGGCTGAGCTGGGCTCTTCTATCCGGGGGCCCCTGGGGCTGAGCTGGGCTCTTTTATCCAGGGCCCCTGGGGCTGAGCTGGGCTTTTCTATCCAGGGCCCCTGGGGCTGAGCTGGACTCATCTATCTGGGGGCCTTGGGGGGCTGAGCTGGGCTCTTCTATCCCGGGCCCCTGGGGCTGAGCTGGGCTCTTCTATCCGGACCCCCTGGGACTGAGCTGGGCTCTTCTATCCGGGGCCCCTGAGGCTGAGCTGGGCTCTTGTATCCGGGGGCCCTGGGGCTGAGCTGGGCTCTTCTTTCCGGGGCCCCTGGGGCTGAGCTGCTCTCTTCTATCCGGGGGCCCTGGGAATGAGCTGGGCTCTTCTTTCCGGGGCCCCTGGGGCTGTGCTGCTCTCTTCTATCCGGGGCCCTGGGGCTGAGCTGGGCTCTTGAATCCGGGGGCCCCTGGGCTGAGCTGGGCTCTTCTATCCGGGGGCCCCTGGGGCTGTCCTTCCAGTCTGCGGGTATTTGTGGGCATCATTGGAGTTAAAGAGGAGATCTGTGCACTGCACTGCAACTTACTGTACTGTGAGGAGCCTGTGCATGCTGCACTGCGTCTTACTGCACCATGAGGAATCTGTCACTGCACTGCATCTTACTGCACCTTGAGAAATATTTGTACATCAGTGCATCTTACAACACCATGAGGAGTCTGTGCACACTGCACTGCATCTTACTGCACTATGAGGAATCTGTGTCACTGCATCACACTGCGCTGTGAGGACTCTGTGGCACTGCATTGCAGTGGATTGTACTGCACAATGAGAAATCTGTACACTACACAGCATCTTATTGCACTGTGAAGTATCTGTGCACACTGTGCTGCTTCTTAGTGCTCTGTGAGAAATGTGTGCACACCCTTTATTCGTCTCTCCCTGTTAATGTGTTTACTTGCCCACCTCTACCCCTATGTTCGAAGCAAGTCCCCCAGGCAGATGAACGTCAAGGCTACCCTGCTGCCCTGTGCCCCTTTACCCATCTTTCCCTTGTTTCCATCTCTCAGACTAGGCAAAGGCTTCAGTCATTGCAATGGTTTCTTGTGGCGTAGGCTGGCTTGTACCATTGTCTGACCTGGAGGCCTGGCAAGCAGAGAAACATAGCTGTGTGTGTGTTTTTAATTTACCTCTGCAGGAGGATGTGTGTCTGCAGGGTCGGTGTGTGCTTGTGAAGAGAATAGGGATGTCTTTGCGTGTGTCTATAAGGCGTGTCTGTAACTTGTCCATCTCTTTGCAGGGTGGCTGTCTTTGCAGATGTTGATGGTGCTGTCAGTCACTCTTCCTGGCTTCTGCTCTCTGTTTGAGGGAGACTTCAGCCCGACCTCCAAATGTGTGAGTTCCCCCAAGTACCCAGCGGTACATGTATACCAATGCTACATAGGGTCTGCATGGTATATTGACAGTGTATGTACAGCATATATGAGGTCCAAATGCATTTCTACAAATCACCTTATTGTAGTGCACCATACAATACTTGTTTAGTGAGTCTTTGGTCATGCTCGCTCGCTCTTTCCTTCCCATGTAAACTTTAATCTGTGAAAGGGCCCTCTCAACATTGGCACTTGAGACGGGCAACGTCAATACAGCCTGTACACAATTTGCTAAATATGGCCACCGACATATCCATCCATGCCAATGTTGGTGCACCTGAAGATTGCTATTCTCTGGGACAGGTTCTGCAACATGCGCATATGCCCTCAGAGTTATTGAAGCGGTCAAAAATGAAGCCGTACTTTTCAGAGTCCAGAGAAATGTCCCTTTAGGGAAGAGATCTAGAACGTGTGCAGAGAGAGTGCCACAGGGAGGCTTCATGGACTTCAAATGCCCTGGTTGGTGAAGGGACATTCCTATGCATCATTGCAGCCATTTCGTAGCACTGTAAAATAACATTTCCTGAATTGCTCCTCAACATTTCTTTGCTTGTCAAGTGGCAAGAAATCTAACATGGAACCCACATGGTATCACTATTTTAGACTGTCCTTGCATATTAACTGTAACTTGTAGTAGAGTTTTCCTTGAAGTGCATTTTTATGTGAAGTGTTAGGATAGTAGCTCATAGGCGTCAGTCTTGGGGCGGTTAGCTAATCTTATCTCGGGACCTGGTAATGCCTGATACTCGCTGTGGTAACTGACATTTGATTTTTTAAATGCTTTATTACTATAATTATTGTTTGGCTGTAATGCTAAATACTCGGCTATTATAACACATTTTGGAAAAATCATGAATGCTCTTTAGTGTTGGGCCTTGTATTATAGTGGGCTATAAAGGGAGTGATGTGTACTTCTGTAACCGAGGTAGGCAATAATGCATTTAGAAATGTGTCACCATCTAGTGATGGTATTTACCGTTTACACTGTTAAACAAACAACTGCACTCTGTGGCTTAATGTTGGGAAGGGGATGGTTTTAGGAACTGGAAATCACCAATTCAATGCCTCATCAGTCAGGGGTCATAGGTGCTTTATAAATGCAATTACAATATATAGATATAATTACAATTTGGCAAAAAGGTAGGTCTTGGTCTAGAAAGCATGCTTTTTTTTAAAATGGTGTAAATCCGTTCAGTAGTTTCTGAGAAATTAAAAAAATATTGATATTTGAGCACCGAGGAGGATTCGCGAACCCTCCCGGGCACGAGTTTCACTCTGATTGGCTGTCAACACTCCAAACCAGGAAGTGTTGGCAGCCATCTTGTGACTTGGTAACCGAGTCACAAGAAAAAGGGGGAAAAAAGATGATAAACAAGAAAAGGGGACAGAGTAGAAACACCCTGACCCCCTAGGCCTGCTCAGGGGTCCCACAAATTATTTTTTTTTAAGCAGCAGAAGTCGCGCTGGGTGCAAGAATCCGTGGTACAAAAGGGGGTGGTGATGGACGGACCATCTGAACCAATCAAACACTCACACCCAGTCAACAGATCTGGGTTTAATCCATCACCGTACTTTAGCCCACTCTGCCACCCCAGTTCAGACATGGCCATATGCAAATCAGTCTGACCCTGTGCCTCATGGGAACAGTCCAGACCGAACTACCAAGCCATGTCTTCCCTGGACCGGAAACAAGCTTCCGAGGACCGGTTTCTGGCATTTCAGCCGTCTTCAGCCCGGCTTGCTTGAATCCAGTGGCAAAGTGAGCAAGGGACTCATGTCTGAGCATACCCTGCCAACTTATGGCGAACAAAGTGGTACAAAAGGGGGTGGTGATGGACGGAGCATCTGAACCAATCAAACACTCACACCCAGTCAACAGATCTGGGTTTAATCCATCACCGTTCTTTAGCCCACTCTGCCACCCCAGTTCAGACATGGCCATATGCAAATCAGTCTGACCCCGTGCCTCACGGGAACAGTCCAGCCCGAACTGCCAAGCCATGTCTTCCCTGGACCGGAAACAAGCTTCAGAGGACCGGTTCCTGGCATTTCAGCTGTCTTCAGCCCGGCTTGCTTGAATCCAGTTGCAAAGTGAGCAAGGGACTCACGTCTGAGCATACCCTGCCAACTTATGGCGAACAAAGTGGTACAAAAGGGGGTGGTGATGGACGGAGCATCTGAACCAATCAAACACCCATACCCAGTCAACAGATCTGGGTTTAATCCATCACCGTTCTTTAGCCCACTCTGCCACCCCAGTTCAGACATGGCCACATGCAAATCAGTCTGACCCTGTGCCTCATGGGAACAGTCCAGCCCGAACTGCCAAGCCATGTCTTCCCTGGACCGGAAACAAGCTTCTGAGGACCGGTTTCTGGCATTTCAGCCGTCTTCAGCCCGGCTTGCTTGAATCCAGTGGCAAAGTGAGCAAGGGACTCACGTCTGAGCATACCCTGCCAACTTATGGCGAACAAAGAGGTACAAAAGGGGGTGGTGATTTGACGAAGCATCTGAACCAATCAAACACTCACACCCAGTCAACAGATCTGGGTTTAATCCATCACCGTTCTTTATCCCACTCTGCCACCCCAGTTCAGACATGGCCATATGCAAATCAGTCTGACCCTGTGCCTCACGGGAACAGTCCAGCCCGAACTGCCAAGCCATGTCTTCCCTGGACCGGAAACAAGCTTCCGAGGACCGGTGTCTGGCATTTCAGCCGTCTTCAGCCCGGTGCATGAATCCTGCTGAGAACATTTTTAAAAAATAAAGAGCGGACTCCGATTTTGGGTTGCATTTGAAGTTTGTCCCCCTCATTTAGAGTGTGGCTTTTTGCCGTCCAACTGTCATAGGAGTGATGGTGATAACCATCCACCACATTTAGACAACTCCAGAACCTGGCAATATCTAAGCCTTCAGATAAGCCACAGCAGCTCCTCAGAAAGTACTGAAAATGTGCTCAGTGGCTTCCATGTTTCACACAGAAGCTCAGCAAATTGGTTGAAAAACTAAATAAATAGTTAATTTCACAGCCTGGGAGTTTTTTTTTTTACGAGGGAGAAGGGTTGACTTTTTGTTTGTTTAGGGTTGGCGTTAGCCAAGACATTTTTGTTTTGGAAACGTGATTTGTATAATACACTTACTTAATGGGGCTTTCTGCCAGCTCCCTTCATCCATTGGTCTGCTGTTGTGTCAGTCACATTTTGCGTCCTCCCTTTAAAGCATACAGCATGGGGCAGTGGGTCAACCTACTTCAGCCACTGGTTAACGATACTTTGAGTGACTGCATTTAGACCTTTCACAAGGAGCACATCTGCACACACGGACCTTTCCTACAGTACCAGTGTTTATGTTTTTACTTTAATATTAGGTCTCTGCCTGACGTGAGCAGCGCATGCGCTGCTCCTGCCCTACGAGGGCTTCTTGGAATTGAAACGATTCCAGAAGTGATCTTGCGGCTCTGCCTCTAATTTTCATTGGTGCGCGTCGTTTTTAGGTCGAGCAGACCTATCCTCAATGCGTGAGCATTGATGGTGTCTGCTTCAGACCTAATGTTACCCGTATTTAGGAATGTGGACAGCAAAGTGCCACGCGCTTTTCGTTTCCAGTTTTCACCGCGGGAGCGCGCTCCTAGCTACTTGCTGTGTGTGCGTTGAAAGTTTCGCTTTCGAGCCAGTGCCCCTGGGGAGCCTCGTGGGCTCTGGAGAGATGCCGGCACTATCGTTGGAGTCCCACACTGGGAACTCCAAATACCATGGCCCCCGCAGCCCTCAACATGCCCCGAGTACCTCCTGTCCCCAGAAATGCAAGCACGGAGCCCCACTCACCGGGACTTCTCCTCCGCAGGGCTCTTCTGGGGAGACAACGTGCCCAGTCAGGTCCCGCTCCGGGGCTGCTCCCTCCGGCGTCAACGGGCACAGGGACACTGGCACTCCGCTCCTTGGCTTCCCGGGCGGACGCCGGCTGCACGCAGGGCTCTCCTCTCTCTGCTCCGGAGCCTTGCGCCAGCCATTGCAGCCTGCCTCCTGGGAAGCTCTGGTCGCGCTCGACTTCCTGCTTCTGGTCAGGCCCCGCCTCTGTCTCGAGGAGGGCTGCCTGACTTCCGCCCAGCCCGGGCTACTTTCTTGTTTTTAAATGTAAGCTGGGTCTCAAAAAACCCCAAATGCAAAGTTTTAATGGACAGAATTCATGGTTGACGAAAAAGTTAAGTATTAAAATACGCTGGAACAGCCGCCGGACGATCAGAGCCATCAGACGAGCACAAGAGGTTTATGGTAAATGTCTTTTTTATTTTATATGTCCATAGGCTTATGCAAAGCCCATACTGCTCTTACTGGCTCGCTTTAGTTAGTCTGTGATACGTCCTGCTCGGTGTGCTGCTGCTGCAGCTCCCCCCGGGTATGGCAGAAATTAGAAAATGCAACCAGATCGAGGTAGAATTTGAAAAAACATAGATAAGTGGATTTCATTTTCCCTATTGACTTGAATGGAAGCAAATGCAATTTTAGATGGGTGACTGCTAAAATAAAGTCATGTATGGCTTAAAAATCGAAGTCTGCCGCCTGTATGGCGTAACTGCATTGACAAGTGTTGCACCTCATGTACTCGGCGGGTTATTCACTGTGACTTGGTGGTGGGACCTACCAGTGTCCAACGAAAACACAGCGCTCCCGTCAATCCTAAAACAGCACCGTGTTCATGCATTTCTAGGAAAATAGAGCGCATCTCTGCAACCCGCGGGGGGTGTAGAGCACATATACAAACAGTTCCCTTTACGAATGTTTGTAATTTAACTATTTCCCTCCGCCAACGAATTCCTCTTTTTCAAAGCAGGTAAAGTGGAAATTGAATTTCTCCGATGTTTCCCAACTCTCCCTTTATTTTATAACCCCATGTTGGCATGTCACTCTAGTGCCTCACTGCAAATTGATTCGCAGCCAAACATCCATCTGCGACAATGGGAAACAGCTCTATACGCCTAGAATTATGTAGAATAGTAAGTAGTTTTGAGTAGTAACCTGCATGCAGTGTTGTGGTTTAGTGTCCCCCGGATTGCACACACACCCCACACCCTCACATACACCCTCACCCCCACTCACCCTCACTCGCCCAAACCCTCACACACCCTCACCCCCTCACACCCCCACTCCCTCACACCCCCTCACCCTCACACCCCCTCACCCTCACACCCCCTCACCCTCACACCCCCTCATCCTCACACACACTCTCACACACCCTCACCCTTACACCTCCTTACCCTCACAACCCTCTCACCCTCACACACCCGCACTCACCCTCACACCCCCTCACCCTCACACCCTCACATCCCCTCACACCCTCACCCTCACACACCCTCACACCCCCTCTCCCTCACACACCCTCACTCACCCTCACTTTCACACACGCTCACCCTCACACACCCTCACGCTCACCCCCCCTCACCCTCACATCCCCTCACCCACATACCTCCTCACCCACACACCCTCACCCTCACACCCCCTCAACCTCACACCCCCTCATCCTCACACTCACACACCCTCACACCCTCACCCTCACACCCCCTCACCCTCACACACCCTCACTCACCCTCACACCCCCTCACCTTCACAACCCTTTCACACTCACACACCCTCACACATCCTCACCCTCACACCCCCTTAGCCTCACACACATACTCACCCTCACACACCCTCACACACCCTCACTCGCCCTCACACACCCTCACCAGCATAGCATAACAAAACATAGCATGCATAACAAAACACAGCATAGCATAGCATAACAAAGAATAGCATAACAAAACAAAGCATAGCATAACATAACAAAGCATAGCTAAACAAAACATAGCATAGTATAACAAAACAGCATAGCATAACAAAACACAACAAAACAGTAGAACAAAACATAGCAAAACATAACAAAACATAGGATAACATAACAAATCAAAGTATAGCATAACAAAATATAGCATAGTATAACAAAACAGCATAGCATAACAAAACACAACAAAACAGCAGAACAAAACGTAGCAAAACATAACAAAACATAGGCTAACATAAGAAAACAAAGTATAGCATAACAAAACATAGCAAAACACAACAAAACATAGCTTACATAACAAAATATAGCAACACATTGCAAAACATAGCATAGCATAACAAAACACAACAAAACATAGCACAAAGCATAGCATAGCATAACACAACACAACATAGCATAGCATAACAAAACACAACAAAACATAGCACAAAGCATAGCATAGCATAACAAAACAAAACAAAGGATAGCAAAACAAAACATATCATAACATAAAGCATCACTCAGCACCACCACAGCATCACTCAGGGTCACCACAACATCACTATGCTCTACCACAGCATCACTGAACGCCACAGCATCACTCGTTCATCATCACATCACTCAGCGCCACCACAGCATCAATCTGTGCAACCATTAAACAACAACTGGTTCAAACATGTTCTCTCAATGTTTCAAGCTTTATTACAAATGTAACAAAAAGATATTTCACTTCTGTTCTTGGATTTTCTTCACAATAAAATACACTGAACATAATCTTCACAAAAGTTATTTACAAAAGTTTAAGCTATTGCCATTATAAATTACAATAACTTTTATTTAAGTATTAATTACTAAAAAAAATTAAAAGTCATTGTTATTTGTAATATCAATACATGAAAGTCACGTAAATACAACACATATTGCATTACAAATGCTATAGGTGTCACATTTGCGAAAGGTATAACTATTGGCATTGTAAATGACAAAGCTATTAATTTCGCTATTTTCAAAAACAAGACATAAATAAAAAAATTGTTATTTACAATACCAATAGCTCAAACTTTCCTAATGCGAGACCTATTGCATTGCAAATGCTTGTTTGTAATGGCTGATGCAAAACACAGTGTAATGATTGCTCCGGAGGCAATCATTACACTGAGGGTCGCCACCCTGTCCCCGCCCACCGGGATCCGATCGTTTACTTGCGGAGGGACACAGCCTCATTCAATTTCTCTGTAAGCACTATTTATATGTAAGAATGTCGAGAAAAACACAAGCGAGTCAAACACTTATTTCCATGTCATCTTTTGGCTCGTGGAAACGCGAGCGCGCCTAGCTCGGAAGTGCCTATGTGTCAACTTCTCTGATGCGGATATGGAAAAATTGCCTTGGTGGGCGGGCCCTTGACTGGCAAACAGGGGTCATCCCGGCGGAGGCTGAGCTACCGCCACGGCGAGGTAAGTAATTGAGGACGGCTCTACGAGGAGCGTGCAGCCCTGGAAGATCTAAGCAGGGTCTGTCTACTTTGGCCGGCGCCAGGAGGGATGTGACCCGTCTACAGGAGAAGCTGCAAGAGACAGACCCTATTGCATTGTGTGGGGCGCACTCTGAGAAGCCCCTCGTAGCGTCCAGCTACAAATAACCACAGACACCGTTGCTTATACTCAAGACCTTTATTCTATGCTTCTTACTCACACGCTGTCCCTACTCTAACTGCCCCTTCCTGTCCTGTCCCCACCTCTTCCCCTCTGCCCACCTAGCTCCGCCCACCCCAGCTACTGGACTGCTAACTTCGTTACATCTCCCCTTTTCTTAATAAAGCAACAAATGAAATAGAGATTAGTCCATCTCTGCGATCAGTCTTTTGGGAGGTCGCACGTGACGGCGGGGTCTCGCTGGTGTGGACACAGCGACTTCAGCTGAGGGTTCCTCTACAGATGGATGTCCTGTGTCGGGTGCGACAGATTCAGGGTTGTCCCGGCTTTCAGGTGTAGGGACCGCAGTTGTACTTTCACGGACTTCAGGGGAGCACTTCTTGAAGTGAGAGGCGTTGTAGGTGACTCTCCGTGTTTCTGATTCCGCTGTCACCATAGTGCCCTTTTGTTGGGTAATTGTCAGAGGCTCATCCTTGAAACGACAATCAGTCTTTTGGCGTTGTTCCTGTCTGACAACGACTCTGTCGCCTTCCCTCAAGGAGGGGGACCGGGCTCTTCGTTTATAGTCCGCATACTCTTTCATTTTGTCTTTGCGGTGCCGATCTGTTATGGCCATTTCTCTGTGTTGTTGATCCGACAGAGGCTTTCTCAGTGCGCCGTCCCATGTGGGGATCCGATTCCTCATTGTCCTCCCGAGCATGAGAGTCGCAGGGCATTGGCCCGTTGTGGAGTGGGGGGTGGTCCTGTAGGCACTAAGGACCTCGTTCAGTGCTGACTGAAGATCTTTCTTCTCGGCCGTGGCTTGCTGGAATGTTCTCTTAATGGTGGACATGAATCTTTCCACAGTGCCGTTGGCCTGGGGCCAGAGTGGCGTGACTTTGCGATGTTGGAAGTCCATGTGTTTCGCGAAGTCGCTGAATTCATGACCATTGAATGGGGGCCCGTTGTCCGTCTTGATGACCCTGGGGACACCCCAAGTCGCGAAGACTTCTTCAAGTACCTTGAGGGTGCAAGCGGCACTGGTGGATGATATGAACTGGGCCACTGGGAACCTGGAGTATTCATCCAGGATGACGACTACATACTTCCCGGATTGCAGGGGGCCATAAAAGTCCATGGCACCTTCTTGCCATACCCCATCGGGCAAAGGGGTCATCTGTAGAGGTGCAGGTGGGTTACTGTGGCTGGTCAGTTGACACGGGTGGCAGTCTTTCAACGTGTCTTCAACCATCTGGTCGAGGGCTGGGAACTAGACACGTTCTCTCAGTGCTCTTTTGGTGGAGACGACTCCTCGATGGCCTTCGTGGGCCAAGTCGATTACTCCTTGTCTCAGTGTCGCTGGTATAACTAGTCTGTGATCTCTGAGGAGGAGGTTGTCACCGGTTACAGAGAGTTCGTCGGAGACATGTCGGAAGGCTTGGAGTTCTTTCTTGACAGCAGGGCTTTCCTTTTCCTCCTGTGGGTGGTACCTCCATCTGTTGGTTCGGGTACGCATTATCACTGCTTGTAGGATGTTGTCTTGATTGGTCGCTTCCCGAATGGCGTGCATGGGGATGGCTGGTGGACGAGCATGATTAGCCACAAAGTGAATGTATTCTTCTGCAATGGAGGGCGCAGTCTCTGATGAGTCTCGGGGGTGGCGGGACATATAGACAGCTGGATTCTCATCCTTCCCCGGTTTGTGAATGATCGAGAACGTGTACTCTTGCAGCCGCAAGCCCCATCTTTCGATCCTGGGGGGCATCTTGCACTTGGGATTCCCATAGATCGTGACAAGTGCCTGATGGTCGGTTATGAGTGTGAAGTGTTTCCCGTATATGAAGATGTGGAAGTGTTCGCACGCCCACACGACGGCCAGGCTCTCCTTCTCCGGTTGGGAGTATCGTTTCTCGCGGTCCGTCAGGCTCCGACTGGCATAGGCGATGATCCTCCTCTGATCCGACTCATGGTCGTACTGTGCCAGGATGGCCCCTAAGCCCACGGGGCTTGCGTCCACAGTGATTTCCGTTTTCCTCTCGGGATTGAAATAGGAGAGGCACTTGGCTGATTCCACGGCGCGTTTGATGTCCTTGAAGGCACGCTCACACTCCGGGGTCCACACAAATTGCGCACCAGCTTTCGTGAGGAGCCTCAGTGGGTGACTTACGGTGGCGTAGTCACGAATGTAGCGGGCGCAGTAGCTTGCCATCCCAAGAAAAGAACGCAGGTCGTTGACGTCCGCCGGACTCTTGGTGTTGTTGAGCGTGGCGATCTTGTCCGGGTCTGGTTTCATGCCACTCGCTGAGAAGATGTGTCCGAAGAATTTCAGGGTCGACTGATGAAATTCGCATTTGTCCTTGTTAAGGGTTAACCCAGCTTCCATCAGAGCGAGGCAGACACGATCGAGGGCGGTGTCATGCTCCTGCGTGTCCGAACCGTAGACCAAGATGTCATAGCTGTAATTAAGGGCGTTAGGGATGTGGTGGATGACGAGACGTATGGCCTCCTGGAAGATCTCGGAGGCTGATGAAACGCCAAAGCTGAGACGTTTGTAGCGGAATAGGCCAAGATGGGTGGCAAACGTCGTGATGGGGCGAGAGCTGTCGTCCAGCTCGAGCTGATGGTAGCCCTTGTTCAGGTCCAGTTTAGAGAACACGGTTGCCCCGTTGAGCGCCGTGATCATGTCGCTCAGGAGTGGGCCTGGGTGTCTCTCCCTCTCAATAGCCGTGTTCGGCAGACGCATGTCCACACAGAGACGGACTTTGTTTTGGGACCCTTTCTTGGGGACGATAACCACCGGGGACACCCAGGGAGTGGGGCCCGCAGTGCGCTCAATGATGTCGGCGTCCAGAAGTTCCTGCAGTTCACATTCAACCGCGGATTGCAAGTGAAATGGCACTCTTCGCGGGTGTTGAGCCACTGGTTTGATTTGCTCGTTGATATGCAGATGGATTTGACGGCCTTTCAGTGTTCCCAAACCTCGGAAGAGGGAAGGGAATTTTCCAGCGCAGTCTGAGATGTCATGGACGTTGAAGAGGATGTGCACCAACTGAAGACGTTCAGCCGTGGGGAGGCTCAGCAGACAGTCAGCCTCAGGTCCTTTAATTACATGGATAACTGCTGGGATGGAGAGCTTGCCATGCGTGAGGGTGGTGTCAAACTTGCCCAAGCATTGGAGAGGTTTCTTCGCCATCCAGGTGTAGACGTGGACGGGCGCGAAATGCAAACGTGGTTTGGGATCCATTCGGTCATGTTCGGCAACCGATATGTAGTTGAGGGATGCTCCGCTGTCCATCATGAACTTGGCGGCATGGTTGCCTACTTTGATGTTGAGGCGTGGATAACGTTTGAACTGATCATGGTCAGCAAAGTTGACATATTCGGTGGTGTATGACGAATGCCTGGATGAGGACGATCTTGAGTCTCTTGACGGAGAACGACGGTCCCACCTGGAGCGTCGAGAGTCGTGGCTGGAGTGTGAGGACGTGGGAGACCTAGGAGGCTCTTCTTGAACCGCTCTGATGTGATGACGCTTGGCCTCCGATTGTGAGGGCCGCTGCGACCCATCCTGTCTGTCACTGTCATTGCGTTTTTCTTTGTGGTAATCCCCACACATAGCCTCAAAGTGGTTGGATCGTCCACATTTTCTGCACCGTTGGCCCATGGCAGGGCAGGAGTCGATGTGAGGGTAATCGTATCCACACCTGAAGCATCGCCTCGTGCGTTCAGGTCGGCGATCTCTCCTTTCGGATACTTTCCTCCGGTAGTCCGGGCGTCGCCTGGGCGAGTACTTGGAGCGCCGCGATCTGTCTCGCGGGTGACGTCTTCCACTGTCGCGCCGATCCTGTCGTCCCTGCCGTCTTTCAGTGACACGGTTGGCGTGTTCACGGCTGGTACTGGGTCCTGTTTCAATTTCCGCCGCGTTTTCTTCAGCTTGATCGTACAGTCGGGAGTTCTCTTCAATCTCTGCTAGTTCCTGTGGTTTTCTTAGTAGCCGCCGTCTCAGCGATTCCGAGTGACACCCAGTGATTATTTGAGATTTGATGGCTGCATCCGGCGAGAAGTTGGTAAAGTCACAATGTTGGGACTGCCGCCGCAGTCGATGTATGAAGGAGCTCAGTGGTTCTTCCTTTCCCTGGCGCTGCTGGTGGAACTTGTGTCTCTCATAGTCGACATTTCTCTTATGCAGAAAACGGTTATTTAGAACGGTTCTTACTTTATCATAGGTGTCACCATCTGTGGCTGGGATCTCTCGTACGATCTTGCTTATTTCACGCCCCCCTAGATTGCGAAGGGCTATGATCTTGTCTTTGTCTGGTTCAATTTTGGACCCCTCAATGTAGTCCTCAAAGTCCTCTAGCCATTCTTGCCATTTCAGGCCCATGCTGCTTCCTGTTGTGACTGACAGTGGCTCCGGGGCTCGCAGGTGGGTGCCCCCTTTGACTTCCTTGTGTGCCGGAGGGTTGGACATCTTGGCGGTGGGTTTTGGCGCCCGCGTCTGCTTCTGGCGTCAGTGACTGGTGTATGTTTCCAAGGTTTGTCTTTTGTCCTCTTGTAGCTATCAATGCTTGTTTGTTTACGCTTGGTCTTTTGCCAGTGCTTGTTTTGCTTTCTATCACCAATGCTTGTTTCCTTCTGCTTAATGCCTGACTTCAAGATGGCCGCCTGTATTCTGCACAGGGAGGATGTCTTAGAGATCGCCTGACTCAAAGATGGCCGCCGCCCCTGAAATCCCGGCTTGCATGGGACTATCACTTTGCTCATTCAGACCCCGGCCTGCTCACTCAGGACTCACCGGCCGCCGGTCCCAGGAACATCAGCACTTCTCCCGGTCTCCGCGCTGATCCACAGGTGAGGTAGAAGCGAGTTCCCGCTTCGCGGCGCTAGGGGCCGCTTCAGTGCAGCAACAGCGTGTCAAAATACACGCCTCAGGCGGGTAGATGCTCCGGTTCCACCGCGCTCGACAGCGCCTGCCGCCAAATTCTCTGGGGGCAATGTCCTTCACTTGCGGCACTCTTTTCCGCTTCTTGGACGCTGGGCAGAGTCGGGGTGAGCTCCCGACCTCTGTTCTGACTGCGTGTGCCGGGATGCGTGCATTCGGCAATGTCGCGTTTTGGCGCGAAATGCTCCGACTTCTCGAGCGCACCAACGCTCGTTACTGCGGCTCCCTTTCTTCTCCCTCGAGGCCTCTAAAGGGACAGGGTCACCGGCTGCCAGCTTCTCTTCGCGGCAGCTCCGTACAGCGGCGGTTTCTTCTTCTTGGCGCCGCCTTCCTTCAGCAGCGGAGCTCGTTCCTCGACACTGCGGGACAGGGGTTCGGACGGAGGGTCTCACGAGGTGCTGTGGCTTGTGGGGTCTTGCTCATCCCACCCTTGTCGCCAGTTGTAGCGTCCAGCTACAAATAACCACAGACACCGTTGCTTATACTCAAGACCTTTATTCTATGCTTCTTACTCACACGCTGTCCCTACTCTAACTGCCCCTTCCTGTCCTGTCCCCACCTCTTCCCCTCTGCCCACCTAGCTCCGCCCACCCCAGCTACTGGACTGCTAACTTCGTTACACCCCTTTATGAGTTGTTGCACGAGATCCCATGGGGGGCTCCGGAAGCAGTGGTCTTTACAGCTTCAGGCAGTGAGGTGCGAGCCCAGCCTCAGACCCGGCCCCCTCTAACTTGGGATGTACCCGTTCCGTACTGTACAGGGAGGCTGTCGGGCACCCCATACTGTATTTTATATTACTGGGAGAAAAAAAGGGCTGCAGTGCGTCTTATTGTTTGTTTTTCTCCCCTTTCTTCGCACATCTTGGGTCCGATTTGAAAAGAAAGGGTGGGAGCAGCAAGTGTGTGGCTAATAAACAGAAAACCTATTTTATCCCAAGACTCGTGTGGCACAGTAGACACCCCAGTCGAGCAGTGTGTTGTTTCTGCAAGGGGAATTCCAGTTATAGTCCAGCCCTCTTTTATAAGAGCCACCCCCCCGAGTGCAGGTCATCACACTCTAGTTTGAGATGAAACGCACTGGACTCGAAGCGTTCACCTCGATTCCTATCACCATAGATTATCGTTTTGTGCGGCGCAATTCGTGTTTCACTGATGTACATTTTTGTTTCCATTTCCCTTTTTGCTCGGCTGCAGCGCAGACTTCTCATTTGCAGTGGTTTGCTAAAGCAGCCATGACCGCGGCTTACTTGCAAGGGCCCTATTGCAGGGAAAGGAATTGCCCCCTCCTGCTATTTGAACTATAAAATACATCAATCAAATAGGAAGAGGTGTGGCGCCGCGGCCAGGGCGACTGACTCCGGAATCTGGGGATCACGGTTCGATCCCCAGCACCGGCGGCAGATTAGCCCAGCACCATGTGACTCTGGGCAATAGCTTGCTTAATCTTCCCGACGGCCCCCAGCGCCTAGAGACCCTTACGGGTGATTGTGCGCTTAAAAAAAAAATCATCAGGGCGGAGAGGCCCCTCTGTACCCCGGTACCACTGCACCTGCTGCACCAGTGGAAGTTACGTTGCTGCTCCTAACACGGCCTGACATTTGCTACTGCAACTGGAGGAGGCTGGCAGCACCCTGGCCTGACCCTGGGGTTGCCCTCGCTCACACCGTTGCTAGAATCCAGCCCTACGGGTTCACACTTTTCCAGGCCCAGCCCTCCAAGAGAGACAGGAAAATATTTTAATTCAATGCAAATCAACAACTCTTCAGAAAAGATTTGTGGTTGCTCGGGGACCGACTTTCAATATTTCGCCTCTGACCTATGGAAAATACCGGCCGGTAAGAAAGCAGGGGAGAGGAGGGTTGGTGCAGGGGCATTCCTATCAAATGCGCTGTCTATTCTGTATATGTGTTATAGTTTTTCAAGGTCATCAGGTCAATTATTCAAAAAACAGTATTACCAAACTGCATTTTAATCTACCCCTATAGTCTAGTTTTAAATTGGGTCACTTGTTTGAGATGAGAGTAGGGGCGGTGCATCCATTAGGGCGCTTGGGCGTTGGCCCACCAATTAATTTGAGGCACTTGAGTTGACTGGTAACACTAACACAGCTAACAAGCGTTGCCGTCTCGTCACTCTCAATCTCTCTCACTCACGATTTATTTAAATGAAATCCCAGCGGGAGACACTGGCAGTAGGCTCAGAAGGGGTCGGGGCAGCAGGAGTTCAGTACAAAAGTCTGATGACTGGTGATGAGCCATCATCATGACATCAGGTGCCAGTTGGCGGAGCGCACAGCAAGAGTGCGCATGTTCTGTTAAGGGATTAAAGAATTTTGCACCAGCCCGAACATACGCACTAGGCTGCTCAATAGAAGAGAGAGCGTTTTTTCATGCCGCTCTTCTAATGAGCAGCTTAGTGCGCATGTTCGGGCTGGCCGCAACATTTTTTAAGCCCTAAAGAGAGCATGCGCACTCAAGCCAATCGTTTCGCTGCTGGAGCAGCGTCTGGATTGGCTGAGGCGCAGGCGGTACCAGGAGCGAGGATGACATCAGAGCCTCTTCGTCGAGGCAGACATGACACCTTGTGTTGTTCAATCTCTGCTCACCCGGCCGCGGCTGCTCGTTCTCCTCCTCTATGTCCTTGAAATGATCCTCCACCTCTCCTGGCGGCCGCTGCAGGAGGCAAAGGGAGCAGTGCAGTGTGCCTTACACCTTCGGCAGTGAAGGAGCCGCGCCTTCCCCTGCACGGGCATGCTGGAGTCACATGTAAGCGGTAGCAGACTGTATCACTGAGAGTGCCACCCTACCCCCGTTTTTTGTGGCATATTAAAGTTACTCGACTACAAGCAACGACATTATAATAATAATTAAAAAAAGATTGCGATAAATGCAAAGCGTTCTTAGGTAAAACAATAAGTAAACCATAGCAGGTGTAGTCGATGCGGAAGGGACAGAGACGCCGGCACGTACGTCTGTTAAAGGTCATGTAATTTACTGAAGCAAAAATATCAAATCAAAAATGGTCTGTTGGACACCGAAACAGTAAGTTGTGGTGTAAGAACTTTAAGGGCTATTATCCGTTTTAAGCAACTGTTGACGTTTCAGCATAAAAGTAACCCCTGACAGGTGTTCCGAGCTCCATTAAAAGTGACCCGTGACCCTTCTCAGGGAACAAGACCCACTGGGGCGGCGCGAGGCACACAGACACAGATGAGTGACCCTTCCGCCCAGTGGTGTCAGACTCGCTCCCAGCCGGAAGGGTGTGCGGCTGTGGGCTAGTCTGTTCTCCGAGAGGGAAGACCTCTAGAGACTCAAGTTACTTTTTTAAGGATTTTGTTCTGTTATGTCGCTCCCCTTATTGATGTAAATGTAGCTTTGTTGAAGTGTCGCGCAAGTTTTTGTCAAGGTTTGCACTACACACATTAAAAACAAGTACATTAAATTCGCAATAAACCTGGTCTATGTTTCCACTGCATGCTTCAAAGCGCGGTGGGAAATTGTGGGCAGCTGTCGATCTCGTTTCTTGACGCTTTTCCATTGCCGCTTCTCTTCTGCCCCTGCTACAGCAAAACCAGAACATGTATTGCTCCCAGCGGGGTGCTGTGCTGGACCTAAACATGCAAGGGCTGTGATCAGACAATGTTTGCAAGGCTGGCTGGAGTGCCAGTGCACACTCAGCCATCCCACAAACTGCATCTGTTTGAGGGGGCTGGCTCCTCAAGAGATAAGACCCCAGTGAGGGACAAAGTGGCCGCCTCTGGGGCGTGCAGGTCAGACATGTACAGACAGCCTCCACCACCTGCACATACGCACACAAGCTGCAGGCTGAGCTGAACTCTGGCTTGGCCAATCTCATTTTGAAGTCTCGAACAAGCAATGTTATGCCCAGACCTGGTTATGCCAATAGTTTGTGTTCCATAATGTGTTTCCTGTTATGTTATGTTCATGTTGTTTTATACTCCGGATAGTGATGTGTTATGTCATGTTACTTGTCCTAGATCTCTTCGTGTCATGTTATATGACATTACGATCTGTCTCAGTTTATATTGTGTATACTCTGCGTTTGTTAATGGGTTTCCTTGGCAGCGGACTCGGCTCCAAGAGTTACAGGTAGCGGCACAAGCAGCAATGTGTTCGAGTCTGAGGGGAAAATCAACGCTCATTCTAGAGTTTCTTTTTGACCAAAATCCATCCACATTTGTAAAGAAACTTGCAGCAATCGCTGGTTTCTAGTCTTCTCATTTGTGTTTAAGTTGATTTAAATTAGTATAAAATGCACACGATTGAACCAGCTTGTGTTCCTTATGTTTTAACCCTCCTCCTCATACTTTTCCTCCGTTGTGCAGACGCCACTTGTATACAGGAATCTCTCTTGTGGAGCTAGTGGGATGTCTCCTAATTGTCATTTTAGATGACAATTGCATGAATATGCTTTTGAATGCGTCGCACATGGGGGCACTGGTTTATTTAAGCTAACAACCTAAAATATGCTAGCTTTCTTACCTTTCAGCACACCCTCCCCAGACGCCTCTTGAATTTGCCCCCACACACTGGTCAGGGCCTCCCCTTGCACAGCCATCTGTCCATCTTTTCCCCCTGCCCCTGCAGACTTAAGGAGTTGTACCTGTTTTGACTGTTTAACAGTGCATCATTTTACAAAACATGCTATATGTTGATAGAAAAGTAATGGTTGTATTTATTTAAACATATTTTAATGCCTCATACCCTTAACTACTTCCTGGCTTTTAGAATTCAGCGTGATGTTTCAGAGGTACAAACGTAAACATTTGAGATGGAAGGGGGGGGAGGCTGAGTGTCGTGACTTTTCAAACACTAAATTGCCCCAAGTGAGGTTTTATCAACAAAGCTCTTGCCCGAAGGCATGATTGGCAATAAAACCCACTCTGACTCATTCTATCATTATGACCGGGGGGGGGGGGGGCATTAACATATTGACTCTGGCGGGGGTGGCCCAATGGAGAGATGGTCTGTTTGGTCGGGACCACAAGCCTTTTATTGGGTTTATGGCGCATGTGGTTGCTGAATACAACCCAGACTTACCTCATCCCTTCTTGAACAATAAACAGCGCAGCCACTACAATTATTAAATCCCTTGCCAATCGGGCAAACAAAAGCAAAATAAACATTTCCACTGTGTCCCAGATAGGCATCTTTGTGCCCGGGGTCTCAGCCCAGTCTGCGTGGGGCAGTGAAGGGTGGTGTTTAGTGGTATTAGGACTCCTTTCCAGGTGGCCTTGGCCCAGTTCCGATCGTTTTTTTTTTTTTAAAGACCTTTATTGCATTAAAGTGCGGTTACACAGCTTCTGGCCTACAACCCAACGGGCCGGCCGCAATCATTGAATCAGAAGCACATACGGGTCATAGCACACAGCCAGAGTACCGACAGCCAAAGGCCCGGTGGCGTAGCAGGCAGTATTAAGCAGTACAGAGCCCGGAACCGGACTTGGGCGAGCAATAAGGAATCCATCTGAGGTCTCATTTTATGCTTTTTTTTTGTTTAAAAAAAAAAGAAAACAATAGGCAACAGTTAGAAACAACGATACCCCCCCCCCAATCCTCCCCCCCGGGCGCAGTACAGCAGTTGTGCGAATATCACATGGGACTACAGACTCGATGCGAGGGAACCTCACTCCATTGGAGAGAGTCACAGCAGAATAGCCGCCAAGGCACACATTTAAGGGACCACAATCTCAACTGGAGTCCCAGGGGAAATACAGGGAAAAGGCCGTCCCCCACTCACGTCATTTTCTACACTAATGGCCTTCCCTTCCGACTTCTGTGGTCATTGACCCAAATTAAATTCTGCTGTTTTTATAGATACACTACAGGTGCTCATCAACCTTCTAGCTTTGTGTGCTGATCCCAGTCACTGATTTTGGTGCTAAAACCAACTGCATGTATGTGCTAGTGTGTGACGCCCTCACTTAATCATATGTCCTCACTCTACCCTTCTACCTGAAAAAAAGGGGGAGGGGGGTTGACAGTGCCTCACGGGAGCAACACCCAGGGGAGGATCTGGCAGGCTGGTACTCGCCTGGATCCTCACTTATCATCATCAGCTACTGTCAACCATGAAAGTAAAGGGGAATACAAATTGTGCAGTGAAAACAAAAAGTGCAACTACTATTAAGTGACCCTCTATAGGTGTGATAGAACCCCAGGAATTCCAGTTCTATACTACCTAGTCGTTTAAAAAGAACAGAGCTAAACTGGCAACTTTACCTTTATTCTGTGCTGTTTGCTCATTCTATTAAAAACAAAAAACCAACATGTTTCATCACCTATGCATATATTACCGGTGATTTCATCAGGGTTTTGCCGGGTCAGCGTGAATATTGCACTGCTGGATTCTCCCTTTATTGTACCTGCAGTGAAAAGAGGGCGAAAAAACACACACACACATACATACAATGCATTCATTATATCTCGGTTGGGTTGTGCTTAAAATAAAATTTCAGTTTACTCAGACTACAAACATCTCCACTTTTGAGACATTCGAAAGCGTTTAGTTCTTCATACATTACCAGGTGGCCTTTTTTAGTGAGCCTACCCGGCCCCCGTAGAAGAATCTGGTGTACACCACAGTGCTGTTAGTGTATTCCGATGTCCGCCTGCCGTATATGCCTGCGGTATAGTACCGAGTGAAACAGTCCAAGATACCTTCCGCATCAGTCACAGTTCTATCGCCCTCCCTGAGCTCCTGCACTGTACAATGTTTAGCCCAGGGGTTTTTAGCCTATCCGCCAGCCCCCGCCCAGGCCTACCACCCTCTCCATAGTATCGTGCTCTAGTGCGTTTGGATAGATACTGAACTTCCTGATCTGCCAGTTCATTGTATTCATAGACCTTCAAGCGTATGTCAGCCAGAAGGTGATCGGAGGGCCGCTGCTCGCATTGTCGTTCCATACATAACAACTCACGCTCCAGCCGTTCCATAGAGTCCCTGAGCGATTTAAGTACCCCAGCCTGCATACCAATACATGTGCCCCGCATTGTCACCTTAAACGCCTCCCAAAGCACACCCGCACTGGACACTGACCCAACGTTCTTATAAAAAAACAGTTCAATCGAGTCACGCAAGCTCTCCTGCAGGACCTGATCCTTCAAAACTCCAGGAGGCAATCGCCATGCAAACGGGACATGCGCATGTGTCGGAAGCAGAACTTCCATCAGCACAGGGGCGTGATCAGATAATTTGTATTTGTATTTATTTATTTGTAAAGCGCTAACATTCATCCTGAAAGGACATCACGGCGCTGAAGAAGTTGCAAGTGATTTGACATCAGCTCTGATTGAAAATTATTGATCTGGCCTGGGAAAGAGGAATGTTTTCAATTGCTTCTTAAATGAGACAAAGCAGTCATCTGTTCTAATTTTAAGGGGTAGCTCGTTCCACTTTGTTGCCGCAATGTGAGAGAAGGCCCGCTCTCCCATCCTGACAGTACGAACTCGGGTGATGACTGCTCTTCCTAACGTCATAGATCGTAGGTGTCTGGAGGGTTTATGAAATCTGACCCTGTCGTGTAGGATGGTGGGGCCTGTGCCGTGGAGTACCTTATGAGAAATGCACAACAGCTTAAAGATGGCTCGTTGCCGCATTGGGAGCCAATGAAGCTCACGAATGCAGCTTTTAGCTGAATCATATTTTCTTTTATTGCAGATGGCTTTGGCAGCGGCATTCTGAACCAGCTGTAATTTAGAAAAGAGATAATCCGCCATTCCTACAAACAGAGAGTTACCGTAGTCCAGCCTACTCATCAGTAGTGCCTGGACTAAGGTTTTCCTGCAGTCCGTTGGCACCCAGGGGAAGACACGTCTAAGCAACTTCAAAAGTCCAAAGCTCCTTCCACAAGTTATAGAAACATGGGATTTCATGGATAAATCCCTATCCAGTGTAATACCTAAGTTTTTTGCTTTGGCAGTGGGGTTGGGAGGCAAACCCAAGTCACTTGGCCACCAGCTGTTGTCCCAGGCCTGTGTGCCTCTGCCGAACAGTAAGATTTCGGATTTGTCGGCGTTTAATCTAAGACAGTGGTCCTGCATCCAAGTTGCCAATTCGGTCAAACAGTTCGTGAGTCTAGTTTTGGAGTCATCATTTCCATCAATGGTGACCATCAGCTGAGTGTCATCAGCATAAGAGCACATTTCTACGCCCCACTTTTTGCCAATGGTTGCCAGCGAGGAGACGAATACATTAAACAAAGTTGGGCTCAACGACGCCCCCTGGGGAACTCCGTATTTTATGAATCGTGGAGGGGATGTGTAGTCACCCAGACGTACTGATTGGGTTCGATCCGCTAGGAACGATTGTAGCCATCCCAATGCTTTGCCCAGTATTCCTTTCTCTGCCAGGATGTTCAACAGTTGATTGTGGGGTACAGTATCAAAAGCCGCTGATAGATCAAGAAGTATCAGTGCGACTGTTCTACCCTGATCTACCTTGGTTCTGATACAGTCTGTCACCGCTAAGAGTGTAGTTTCGGTGCAGTTATTTATCCGGAACCCTGTCTGTGAATCATCCAGCAGGCCATTTGCTTCCAGAAATGTGGACAGACTTCTGTTGACCAACTTCTCCAGAACCTTAGATAAGTAAGGTAGCTGGGATATTGGTCTGTAATTGGCCGGATTGTTTACGTCTGCTCCAGCCTTCTTTACTAAAGGGGTGACTAGGGCCTGTTTCCATGAATCAGGAAAATCAGCAGAACTAAGGGAGAGATTGAGTACTCTAGTAACTGCTGGACATATTACAGGAGTTAACTGGGAAAAAATGTGATGTGGACAAGGGTCAAGTGGGGAACCCGACTTGACCTCAAGCATGACCTTTTCTACCTCCTCTTCTGAAAACGGGCCGAAACCAAGGCAGCTGGTGTGTGCAACGGTTGGTACATCCTGTTCATAGATTTCGGTTCGGTGATTTGGAAAGGAGGCATAGATGGTATCAATTTTTTCGCAGAAAAAGTCATTAAGCTTATTACAATTTTCCTGTGAGGGGGTAAGATGAAGAGAGAGATTGGTTGGGTTGCATAATTCTTTGACGATTTTAAAAAGTTCTTTTGAGGAATTTTTATTCTCAGATATTCTACGTGTGAAGTATTCCCTTTTCGCCTTTCTGATTGCCCTGTGATAGAGTATTTGAGCTTTCCTGAAGTTATCTTTGGTCTCATCTGTTTTGGATAATCTCCATTTATGCTCAAAAGAAGTACAATTTCTTTTTAGAAGCTTAAGTTCAGGTCCGTACCATCTCTCTGATTTTTTGTTGCCTGGTGTATGACGAGATTGGGTGGTCGAACAATGTTCAAGAGCATTTTTGATATTATTGTGAAGGAGATCTATCTCCTCATGAATATTGGTGCTTATGCACGGGGGGTGTGAGAAATGATTTCTAAATTTATCAATTGTGAAAGATTTCCAGTTTCTCGTGCTTACTGTAAAAACATTGTGTTTTTTGGTCTGGGGGATAGGAAGATTAATACGAAAGGTAATCAAGTAATGATCAGTCCATAACAGTGGTATTAAAGGGTCGATGTCTACAGATTCAATATTAGAGAATATCAAATCTAATGTATGTCCTGCAATATGAGTAGGTTGATGAACTCTCTGAGATAATTGCAGGATAGCCATGTCTTCCACTAGTAGATTCGTCAGGGAGCTACTACTGTTGTCCAAATGTATATTAAAATCTCCAAGAAGGAGGATATTCTTATTCTTCAAACAAACAGGCATGATTTGTGTAAGTAGTTGTGTACTAAAATTTAAAGTGCAACCTGGGGGATTATAGATTAAAAAGCCCCCGAATAGTACATTAGTGTTCATAGACACAGTAAATGCCAGGACTTCATATTTTTCAGCCGGCACGATGGTCTCTTGCCTGCATGAGAGGTGGTCTCTGAACAATAGAGCTACACCACCACCCCTTTTATCAACTCTATTAACATTCAATATCTTATAGTCTGGGGGAAGGGCTGTGACTATATCAGGGATATTATGGTCATCTAGCCAAGTTTCCGATAAACACAGTAGATCGGGTTGATGTTCATTAAGAAGATCCCAGATATAGGTGGAATGTTTGGGTAATGATCTTGCGTTCGTGTATAGGCATTTAAGGGGAACTGTAGGTAAATTTAGTGTCACGGGGGACAGCGTGGGGGTGCATTCCCATCTACAATTATGACAGCTGAATGGGCCGTAAGTATCCATCGGACCCATGTGGGCACAGTCAGATGTATTTATGGCCGTCGTACCAGCCAGATCCAGCAAATTACGGCGTGTATAAGTGACGTTCCCACTAGAGTCCGGCATCTTACCCATGATTTGGGCAGGGGTCCTGGCCTCGGGCCCCGGTCGGCCGCGGACGGGCGCAGACGGGCTTGGCTTAGGCGCGGCTTAGGCGCGGCTTCGGTGCGCATCCGGCGCGCCCGCTGCGCCAGCCCGCTGCGCCGTCTGGCCACCTGACACATGATATAGAGGGGAGGGAGAGAAGAGGGCGGGAGGACGGCGCGACTAGAGCGCTGTCCCCGCCTCACTCAATATGGCGCCCACCGCCGCCGAGTATCGGCTGAAAAGCGGCTGGGCAAGTGTTAGGAAGTTTGTTAAGGTGTCAGAGTGCCTATGATTTAATTCCCCTTATTCTCAAAGCCCCCCAGGATAAAATAGTGCAATTTTTAAAATTTCATAAAAACGCTCCAATGCTCCGAGTTCAGATCGCTAATAACGCTAATAACACAGATCACAGTGTTGCAGCTCGCAGCCCCAGTTCCCTCAACTAGGGAGAGCTTCTAGAGGCACCGAGCGCAAGAAAGAGACTGATTAAATAATCTAGGAGGGCGGGAGGACGGCGCGACTAGAGCGCTGTCCCCGCCTCACTCAATATGGCGCCCACCGCCGCCGAGTATCGGCTGAAAAGCGGCTGGGCAAGTGTTAGGAAGTTTGTTAAGGTGTCAGAGTGCCTATGATTTAATTCCCCTTATTCTCAAAGCCCCCCAGGATAAAATAGTGCAATTTTTAAAATTTCATAAAAACGCTCCAATGCTCCGAGTTCAGATCGCTAATAACGCTAATAACACAGATCACAGTGTTGCAGCTCGCAGCCCCAGTTCCCTCAACTAGGGAGAGCTTCTAGAGGCACCGAGCGCAAGAAAGAGACTGATTAAATAATCTAGGAGGGCGGGAGGACGGCGCGACTAGAGCGCTGTCCCCGCCTCACTCAATATGGCGCCCACCGCCGCAGATAATGTGCGAGCCAAGTGTGCGGTCCTCGCTACCCAGCCACTCACATCCTTCGTCACCAGCCAGTAATCCAATCTCGACCAAGTGTCATGGGCGGAAGTACAGCAGGTGCCCTCCCTCACACCAGGATGTCCCAGACGCCACGCATCTACCAGCCCCAGCACCTCAATCCCATCCCTGACAGCACCACACGCACGCTTCATAGATGACTGACGAATTTCCTTTTTATCCAACCCTTGATCCAGCGTCACATTCAGATCCCCTCCACAAATAATCGCCGAGGGAGGCAGCTGGCAAACCTTATTCCACAACTTGACATAAAAGTCCGGATCATCAATGTTAGGCCCATATACATTAACCATGGTAATTAGCGTACCACACAGTTTACCATGCAAAATGATATACCTACCCTCCTTATCTACCTCCTCATGCAAACTCACAAATGGGACACCTTTTTTAATGAGTATCATAACGCCTCGGGCATAGGAGGAGTACGAGGTGGCCACCCTGGTACCAGCCCAACGGCAAGCAACTGCGCCAGCCGCCTGTCCGCTGAGATGCGTTTCTTGCAGAAAGACCACCTGCACCGCGTGCCTATTCAAATATGCAAGCATCTGCCTAGTCTTTTGTGGTCTGTTAAGACCCCGCATATTCCAGCGTTCCCCCTCTAGAAAGAATGATAGTTAATACATATACCTATCTTTCCGGTTCCAAATGTACTGTCCGGCCAGTGAACATTGATAGTTGCGTTCAGTCCCATGTCCCACCCGAGGCAGCCCCCAGCACAACATAACAGGCCCTCATTGCGTGCACCCCCATGAGTCATCCTCCCTCCCCAGAACTGAAACCCATGGCAACCAGATTCCCGCCCCCCCGCCCACTTCAGCACCCCCAACCTGCCAAAGCCATCCCCAACCCCTCAGTGCCCAAACCCCGAACATTGCACCAAACAAATTGTGGGGAGCTCCCATACGTGGGGGCGTAGAGGTGCCCAACTCCCACCAGTGAACTAAGCAGGAGAGGATCGAGCAATTTGTCTAAACGTCCATCCCCGTCTCCCCAGCTCTGCGACATATACCAAAACCTTCCAGCAGCACCCAATGGAGGAGGCAGCAGTACATTTATCAGTGTGGGCCAGCATTCAACCAGGAATAGACAAATAAACAGTGCCACAGAAACGTTTCCAGCAAGTAGCCAACCCCTAGACCTCATCCGTAGGTCTGGTACATCCCTGCCATATATGATAGCACAGAGGTCTAGCAGCCGAACCTCGATGGACAGTATATCAAACAGCAGTGCAGCATAAGTCCCCAGCCAGGGCTTTGGCGTCACCATTGGATTTTGCAGAGGTGCTCCGGCCCACCACCCACCAGCAGTATTGAGAAAAGTCCACCCGCCAAGCCCCAGCAGTTAGTAAATCAAACAGCACAGTGTTCACGAACCTTTAGCCAGGGCACTGGTGGCACAGTTGAAAGTGGAAAGTCGCACAGGCCCACCACCCACCAGCATTAGTGAGAGAGAATTAACTTGTCAACTATAAGAGTGGAGCGTTAACGTGTAGCAATACCCCTGCATGTATGACCAAGATTGACGATTATGCTGGAGAAGCACGTAGTCCTATGCAACCTCATCACGTAAATCCTCTTCCCTGTCCTGCGCTGCATTGGAATCTCGTTTTCTTTTTTTTTGCTTCTTCGCATAGTCCATGGCTGCCTTAGGCGATGTAAAGATTTTATTATCTGACGGTGCCCCAATCCGGAGGCGGGCCGGGTAGAGCATGGCATACGGTATATCCTCCGCCCTGAGAAGTTGCTTCACCCCCTGAAATTCTTTCCTCGCTGTCTGCACCGCCACTGTGAAGTCAGGATAAAATTCAAGTTTGTTGCCCTGATAGTCTATGGTGTCTTTCTCCCGTGCCAGGCGCAGAATCACATCCCTGTCTTTATAACTGAGTATGCGGGCGATGATAGGACGGGGCGATGCTCCAGGCACTGGTCGTTTCGCTAAAGAGCGATGTGCCGCTCCACGATGAACACTCGGGATAACTGGTCCGCTCCAAAAATATCAAGCATCATTCGCTCCATGAAATCTTCCATTCGGCCCACATTGGTAGACTCCGGCAGTCCCGTGACGCGGATGTTGTTGCGTCGGGACCGCCCTTCCAACTCCTCATTTTTAGCATGGATGACCTCCAAAACTCGCTCCATGTTGAAAACCTTGGTGGATACGGTAGCCAGACCATCCTCAGTGGCAGACACTCTCTGCTCAACCTCTCCCATCCGTTCATTCTGTCGCTCAAATTGCGTAGCCATATGATCAAGTCTGTGAGTCACTGCTTCCAGGGTGCCTTCTATGGACTGAAATGTTTTCTGCATAGCCACAAGCACGGCCTCTAAATTCGGCGTACCCCCAGACGCCCCTGCGGGCTCCGTGTCCGGCAGCGCCTGCGAGGTCGACATCGCGGTCTTCTTAGCATCGAAAGTCAATTTGGGCTGATTCCTTTCAGGCCTGCCCATAGTGCCAGTAGACCGTCACAACCAGCACACAAAGTCACTATAGTCAACACCAGCTGGTCGGGGCAGTATCCGCAAGGATGAAGGGCAAGCAGTTTCAACCCCCAGGGAGAGGGAGCACCAGAAGCCAGACAGGCAGCACCTCCAGCCTAAAAGTCGCAATCAAGCAAGGCCCAGTTTGCGTCCCTCTGGGCGCCGATCTCACTCCCCCCGGCCTCCAGCAGACCCAGCCGCCTGAGCAGATCACAGGCGCCACATAACCTCCAGACGCTGTAATAGGCAGGCCCAGAGCGATGCAGCGATGGTAGTAGAGCGGGGCTGCGGTCCCGTGAAACATCACAGTCAGTGCCGAAGGCCAGGAAGACAGAGCTGCGGGTTCCCCGTAGGCCCCACCACCAGTCAGCAACTATATGGCAGCCAGACCCAAGCCACTCTCCCTCGGCCAGTGCTCAGTCGCTGTCCCGGGCCGTGAGCTTCAGCGTTCCTCCAGCCTCTGCTGAGCCGCCACTATTCCGCCCGGCCCTCGCAGTCTCACCCGAGCGCACCCCGCCCCCACCAGCCGCGGCTCGCGCGGAGCGGCCCAGCGTGGCCCAGCGCCACCTCCGCAGCCCCGGGCTTTCCCAGGCCGCCCCCCCACTCACCGCAACCAGCAGAGACCGGGACCGGCCCAGGCGATGGCCGCTCGCCTCCGCCTCTGTGCGGATCCGCTCCCCCGGCCTCGATGAGACTGTCCGGCCGCTCGAGCCGCCCCCGGCAGCCACGCCAGGCGCCGCAGGAATCCTCCACAGCGGGCAGGCCTCGGGCACTGGGCCGTCCCGGAGCACCACGATGTCGGGACCCAGCCAGAAGTTCAAACGGCAGCAATCACCTCTGGAGACGGCCAGACAGCCAGAAGCAGCGCCAAACCATGCCGCCTCGCTCCTTTCAGGCAACACCGCAACGCTGGTGAGTCACGAGGGCAGGATATGAAGGATATTGAAAGGATTTTGGCTCGATCTGGCGGAGCCTCACATACGTGCGGCCATCTTGCCTGGCGCCCTCTAGCGCCCCCCAGTTCCGAGCGGTTTCACTAGCCATGGACTGACGTCCACATTTGGAGCTGCCTCCGAGTCTTCTATTACTCTCATGCTCACACTTTGATCATTCACATTGATAACAAACAAGTCTGGAGTCGACTATAAGCGAGTTTGCCTTTGTCTCGAAATGCCTTATGACTGGCACATTACAGTTAAGGCTGATGAATTATGTCATTTCCTATGACAGTTGCCAGTGCCTTTTTGCAGTCATCATAGCCACAGACTGAGGGCCAAAAGCTATTCTAAACTTCTAGCTTGGATGACTGACTTTTACAACACTGAGTCCTCTTCTATAAGGCTCATCGTCTTGACACCCTTTGATGCCTGTTGCTGACATCATTCTTCCGATTGCCTTCTGCCTGCATGACTTCGGTCTGTCTGGATTTGGTGCCAACTAGGACGGTGTACAGCAGGAATATCGATGGGGAAATATCAATAAGAAGAAATATCGAGGTAAGAATGTCGTCTGTGTAAAATATCGATGTTTTGAATATCGATTTAGTAAATATCGTTTTTTTAGTAGTGCAGAAATATCGACATTGTTAAATATCGATGTAGTAAATATAGTTGCAATAAATATCGATATAATTTATATTGATATTATGTTTTTAATGGTTTCATTTTTTTAGTTGCTTAATAGTTGTTATGTTTTTCATATTTAATTTTTTTTTACGTGAATAATAATAAATGTTATTTTCTAATTTTTGTTTTTTTAGTTAAATTTTTAGGAGCGGAATGTTTATTTTATAGGGGATAAGGGTGGGTAGTAATTTAAATATATAAATGTAAATTATTTATTCAATTTGAATATTAGTAAATATTTTAGGAGCGGGTTGTTGGGTTTATAGGGGATAAGGGTGGGTAGTCATTTTAAAAAGTTGGGTGAACATTTATAGAATATTATAAAATTAGAAGGAAATCATTTTCAAATTTAGAAATTTTAAATTAGAAATTTTTTATTTTATTAAAATGTGTTATATATTATTAAATTTGTAAATATTTTAGGAGCGTGTTGTTGGGTTTATAGGGGATAAGGGTGGGTAGTAATTTAAAATGTTTTGACATTTTTAGAAATTTAAAAAATTATGAGTAAAAATATTTTACATTTCGAAATTTAAAAATGGACATTTACATTTTTTATTTCAATGAAATTATGGTACATATTATTAAAAATTGTATATATTTTAGGAGTGGGTTGTATTCATAGGAGATAAGGGTGGGTAGTAATTGAAAAATTTTCTGTTTAAATTTATAGAAAATTAAAATACAATTTTTTTACTTTTCGAAATTTTTCATTTGAAATTAGAAATTTTATATCTAATGAAATTCTGCTACATAATATTAAATTTTGTATATATTTTTGGTAGCGGTTTTTGTATTTATAGGGGATAAGGGTGGGTAGTAATTTTAAAAAGTTCTCTTAAAATTTATAGAAATTTAGAAAATTAGAAGTTAAAAAATGTTACTATTCGAATTTTTTTATTTGAAATTAAAATTTTACAATTTAATGAAATGATGTTATATATTATTAAAATTTGTTTATATTTTAGTGTTGGGATGTTGTATTTATTGGTGATAAGGGTGGGTACTAATTTATAAATGTTGTGTAACAACTTTTTGAAAATTAATTAATTAGAATTTTAAAAATATTAAATGTTGAAATTTTAATTGTGAATTAAAAAAATTAAAATGTATTATGGTTTGATGTCTAACACTTTCCCTGAGTAATGTTGGATTTGGAGTTAGAATAATAAATTATTATGGTTTACTGTCCAATACTTTCCCTGAGTTATTTTGGATTTGGAGTTAGTATAGTAAAATATTATGGTTTACTGTCCAGCATTTTCAGTGATTTATATTGGATTTGGAGTTAGAATAGTACATTATTATGGTTTACTGTCCAATACTTTCCCTGACTTATGTTGGACTTGGAGTTAGAATAGTATATTATTATGGTTTACTGTCCAGCTATTTCCCTGAGTTATGTTGGACTTGGAGTTAGAATAGTATATTATTATGGTTTACTGTCCAACTATTTCCCTGAGTTATGATGGGCTTGGAGTTAGAATTGTAAATTATTATGGTTTACTGTCCAGCATTTTACCAGAGTTATGTTGGGCTTGGAGTTAGAATAGTAAATTATTATAGTTTACTGTCCAGCACTTTACCTGAGTTATGTTTGGTTTGGAGTTAGAATAGTAAATTATTATGGTTTACAATCCAGCACTTTACCTGAGTTATGTTGGAATTAGGAGTTAGTATAGTAAATTATTATGGTTTACTGTCCATTACTTTCCCAGAGTCATGTTGGACTTGGAGTTAGAATAGTAAATTATTATGGTTTATTGTCCAGCACTTTCCCAGAGTTATTTTGGGCTTATAGTTAGAATAGTAAATTATTATGGTTTACTGTCCAGCACTTTCCTTGAGTTATTTTGGACTTGGACTTTGAATAATAAATTATTATGGTTTACTGTCCACCACTTTCCCTGAGTTATATTGGAATTGGAGTTAGAATAGTACATTATTATGGTTTACTGTCCAGCACTTTCCCTGAGTTATGTTGGACTTGGAATTAAAATACTAAATTATTATTATTATGGTTTACTGTCCAGCACTTTCCCTGAGTTATTTTGGATTTGGAGTTAGTATAGTAAATTATTATGGTTCACTGTCCAGCATTTTCAGTGATTTATATTGGATTTGGAATTAGAATACTACATTGTTTAAATTTTACTATACAGTGTTTTCTTTCACTTCAATTGTATTTGGACTCAGTGAATTATGATTATTAAATTATTTTTTACTTACAAAATTGTAAATAAATACAACTTATCATTGTTTGAAATATTTTATTTGAATATTGTGTAATGTATTTTGAACTTTTTAACAAATTATATTTAATAATATATATATACAAATGAATTACACACTTTTGTAACATTTTATTATTTGTAATGCATGTATCATTATAAAGTAACAGTATAATTTTGTCATAAATATACAGTCTTTATTGTGTTGTTTATATGTATAAATGAAAACATTTCTACATTTTTCATGAACTTTTTTTACATTTGTATTTAATGATGTATAACATTGCAGTAGTTGTAATATATATACATTGTACATTTTTAAACATAATGTTTTATTAATTAGCATATTAAATTTGATTTAATTTCAATACAATTTATTATGTTAAATAATTTATAAATTGTTTGGATTTGCAAAAGTACATATATACATTTTGTAACATTTTTAAAACGTTAATGTTATAAACATATTTTTTAATACAATAATGTTTTATTATATATGTTTTAACATATAATAATTAATGTATATTTTACAATATTAATATGTTTATTTTTCACATTTTAAAAATAAAAACATTTTTTAAGACATTTTTCAACAATTTTTTATTTGTTCCCGTTCATTTCTATGGGGATTTAGTCCTATTTTTGTTTTAATTATGCCGCCATTTTGTTTTCCTTAGTTCACTTTTTAGACCATCTACATCATTGTTTGGGTAATTTTATTATACAAATAACTTTATTGCGTGATTTAGAAAACCATTGCAAATACAGAATTTAGAAAGTATCAAAAAGTGTAGTTTAAAATACGTTTAAAAGTTCATTTAAAAGAGTGAATAAGTAATATTCAATATGGGTAAGTAAGGTCCGATGTAGGTCAAAATGACTGGTGAAGCCTACCAGGTCATTGTTTGGGTCATTTGTGAAGACGGAACTTTGCGGTTGGGAGCTGCTCCATGTTTGTTATTGTAAGTTTGATTTTAATTTTAAGTTAGTTTTAAGGTAGTGTTTAGTTAGTGGTGGTGTATATGTGTATGTAAGAGTGTTATTTAACCGTTGTTGTAAAATGTATGAGTTATTTACGTAGGTTAGTGATAGCGTTGTTTGTTTACTATCTAATGTTAATGTAATGTTAATGTTTTGCGCTTACTAATTTTTTATGTGTGTTAATACGTTTTATATGTTGTTATTTCTATTTGTGGGTTTATTATTTGTTATGGGTGGGTGGGTGTTGTTTGCAATTTATTTACATGTGCCGGATTTGGTGAACAGACGGATTTGTTCTTGTTTTTTTTTTTAAATAAAGGAAATTGTTGTTACTAGTTTTCGAACAAGTTTATATACATTTCCTTAATTTTTCGGTATTTTGGCGCGTTTTTTTATAGTGAAATATTTTCGGGTTTTTATGGTTTCGTTATCGAGAGGATTGCTACGTTGGATTTTTTTAATACAGTTGTCTTTTTCCATTTTTGGGGTTTGTCATCACTATATAGATTGTTTTTCCCTTGGATTGGTTTTTAAATCATCTATTTTGAGCATATTCTACAGCTACACAACTGTAAGTTCTTTTTTTATTCAGTTTTTTTAGTGGGTAATGTTTATTTGTGAATTGATTTTTTTTATTAGTTATATTATGTCATGTGATATTAATTTATATCTGACATTACATGTCATAATTTAACTAATATAAAAAATAAATTATTTTTATTCTCTGTTTTACATGTTTTTACTGTTTTCTATTTGTATTTAATTAAAGGATGGATTTTGCTATTAGGTCTATGTATTCTAGACCTTGGATACTTGGATACATTCTTGTTTTTTGTTGGAGGTATTTATACATATTTATTGTTTGTTTGCTTAGTTTTGGTCCTATTTTTGATAATGATTGTTCAATTCTTAGCTCTTGGTAACTTTGTTCTTTTTTTATTGATTGGATAAGTTTGTGCAGTGTTGGTTGTCCTCTCCCTATTGTGGCTTGGAAGGCGTTATGCCATCCTTCTACTGCGTTATTGGTTTTGGCTTTTTGTGCAATAGTGCTAGCAAAGACATTCCACCTGGGAATTTGTAATTTGGTTGTCTACGGTGACCTGAACGGTGCAATCTTCCTACCCAGGTGTCTTGGAAATCATCTAAGAAGGGAGTTAATTTTTTTCATTAGTGCGGTAGAAAGGACTGTCAATTAATATATTGTAGTCATTTGCCACTTCTGTTGTTGGGACGTATGCTTGTGCAATTAATTATTTTATCTGGTAAGCAAAGTTGCTGTTGGTAGAGTAGTCTATACTTAAGGTAGATTTTTGGAGGTGTCTCCATGTACTTTGATTAAAGTGGTAATAACACCCTTGTATGGCAGTGTGTGGGTATAGTTTTAGTATAGCTTATATCATAGCTATTTCAAAGTCTATTATTATTCTTTGAAGATAGTAATTATCTGTCAATTCTTTGATTGTTGTTAATAGTTCTAGCTAGGTGAGGTTTGTTTTATTTGGCAGCAATGTATAAATTAAGGGGATATTCGTTTCTTGATATTCACCATGAATGGTATAAAGTTGGTAAAATGGTTTTGGACACACTTTAAATGTTCCGTCCATCATCCATGTTTCAAAATGTTTTAGTTTTTGCAAGTTGTTATTGGTTGCAAAAATCAGAATTCTTTTATCATGGCTTTTGTTGTCATACATTAATAATGTGTCTTCTTTATGGGTAATAGTATATTCTGGTATTATTTCTATTTCTTGAAAGGTTTCGGGTGGGGTGGAGTTGGATCGGATGCTTTTAGTTTAAGCTATTAATCGTTTGAGGTTGGGGACTGAGGGCAACTGTCCTGTTACGTGTTCGGGTACTTTTGTTAATACATTTTTCAAAATGTCAGTGCTTGTTTGTTGGGAGCCTGTACTTGCTTCTCTAATTGTTTCTAAAGCTTCCCTTACTTCTACTTCGGTCACATTGGGTGGGTGGTTATGCTCTCTTACATTTATAACATTGTTATCTACAGTTGTAGCTCTACCATAACATGCTGTTGAAATGTATTTGCTACATTTCCAATGTGTTTTGTTATCTTTTACTTTTTCTTGGGTGTAGGTATAATCCATGTAGCTGAGTGTTCATTTTTCTTTTTGTGATGTGATAAAAGTAACTACTTCAGCCATTTCTAGGGTGAATCTGTGGAGACTTATATCTGTGTTTTTAGTAAATATGCAATAGTTATATTAAAATCTCTATGTTTAATTAGTAATTTAAAAATCATACTTACAATATTGTTCTTTCTGTTTTGTTGATAGCTTTATTTCTTTTTATTGGAGATTCACTGTTGTAATTCCTGTAGTTGTGGTAGAAAATAGTTTTAATTAATAATATTGTTTGATACTTTATTATTTCTCTTTTGTTATAATTTATTTAAACTATAAGTATACTTACTTTTTCTGGTAGAAGATTTTATTTGGGTTGATGTTTGGTAGATGAAGTTTGTTGAAGCTGAAATTAAAAATATTTGTATTAGTTGTGTGTTATATTTGTATTTTATTTTAAACTTAGATAATGTGACTTCATTTTTACTTATAGTTTGCTAATTTATTATTTATTAGTTACTTTTCTATATAGGCATAGATAAGGTAGAAAATAGTTTTTGTAGATTATTCTTTTTGCTGTTGCTGATAGGAAGTTTTGTTTTGATTAAAAAAAGAGAGCATTTCTATACTTTAGAGAGTTAAACTAAGGATGTTAAGGATTTAATAGTCCATAAAATAAGATTTTTCTTACTTGTGTTGTTGTATAATCTGTTGTAGTAGTTGTTGTAGGCTTTTTTTCTCCTTCTCTTATACACTTTCCAAGAGGTGTGTTGTAAGCATGCTCAGAGTTTAGAGTTTCCAAAGTGCAAAGCGTCAGAAAGTGACCACTGTATTACATGCAGAGAGCAGCACATTATGCATTACTTTCCTTGCCTTATTTTTACGCCAGCCGAGTTAAATGCAGTCACAAAAAGACTGCGTTTCCCAGAACCGGTTGGAACGCTTGATTAGAGAAGACTAAACCGGGTGCCTTATCATGGCTCTCTGGATCTCATTTAAGCCTCCTATGCTTGCAGCCAGCCCTACTCGCTGATGGTGCCCATTGGAAACAACATTTAAAAAAATCAATTGAGTAAAAAGCTTCAGTCACTGGAAACATCAGAGTGAAACAATAGCAAAATCGACTCTTGACAGTTCATGAGCATCGGTGACAGGAGCTGAGCAAAGAAGCAAACAGAAACACAACAGTGGTGGCATTATAACTCCAACTCACAGCTGCGCTGAGATGATACTGTCTTTTATAAAATGGGGACTTTCTGACACTAAAAAGACATCGGACACACGGTCCACCATGGGCCTGATTTAGAGTTTGGCAGGCAGGTTACCAGGTCACAAAACATGACAGATATCCCATCCGTCTTATTACAAGTGCATGATATCCTGTGGCAGTTGTAATAAGGTGAGCAGATGGGATATCTGTCACATCTGTGAAGGAGTTACCTGTTCGAGAGGCAGGTGTAGAACCAGAGGAGTTGAAAAGGGAGTCAGAACTTGATATTGTGGACTGATGGCAAAATATCCCTTAGATCTCTGATGGGAACGCCCTGAGAAGCAGAGTGAATTTTAGGATGCTTTTGTCTCCGAAGCTTATTTTGTCAGACACCTGGGCCCTCACCTGGATCACCCCCTTGAGGCAGGCAGTCTCCAGATGTTGGTTTTTATGAGGCTTTGCTGCTCTCAGGTGAATGTTCAATTTTTAACACCCACTCAGCAAGCGGCCATGTGAGGCCGCAGTAAGAGGATTGATTGAAAACCAATACTCCGCCCAGTGCAGAGGGAAGCAGACCCAGAAAGGAACATGCACCTGCCTGTGCACCTCTTCTGTTTGTCCCTCTAACGTACCTATCTGTGCACCTCCTCTATTTGTACCTCATAAGCACCTACCTGTGCACCTCCTCTGTACCTCAAAGAACCTACCTGTGCTCCTCCTCTCTTTATACCTCATAAGCATCTACCTGTGCACCGCCTCTGCTTTTTACCTCAGGTGCACCTCCTCTGTTTGTCCCTCATAAGCACCTACCTGTGCACCTCATCTGGTTGGACCTCATATGCACCTATCCGTGCACCGCCTCTGTACCTCACAAGAACCTACCTGTGCTCCTCTTCTCTTTATACCTCATAAGCATCTACCTGTGCACCGCCTCTGCTTTTTACCTCAGGTGCACCTCCTCTGTTTTTCCCTCATAAGCACCTACCTGTGCACCTCATATGGTTGTACCTCATATGCACCTATCCGTGCACCGCCTCTGTACCTCACAAGAACCTACCTGTGCTCCTCTTCTCTTTATACCTCATAAGCATCTACCTGTGCAACGCCACTGCTTTTTACCTCAGGTGCACCTCCTCTATTTGTATCTCATAATCCCCTGCCTGTGTACCTCCTCTGTACCTCACAAGAACCTACCTGTGCACCTCCTGTTTGTACCTCATATGCACCTACCTGTGCACCTCCTCTGTTTGTACCTCATAAGCATCTACTTGTGCACCTCCTCTATTTGTACCTCAAAACCATCTACCTGTGCACCTTCACTGTACCTCACAAGAGCCTGTCTGTGCACCTCCTGTATTTGTACCTCATAAACAGTTGCTTCTGCACTTCTTCTGTTTGTACCTCATAAGCAACCCTGTGTACACCTCCTCTGCTTGTACCTCTCAGGTACCTATACACCTAGTTTGTCATCCCTGCACTGCTAACCACGGGCACTTGACTTTCAGGCCAGTACCTGTCTTCTGCTATTTGCATGCAGACAGACGCTCCACTGCTTTGGAAAAAATGTACAATGAGTTGCCTTTGTTTTGTACTTCTTGAAGATTTAGTTTTGTTATATACTTGTTGTATACTTCCTGAAGAGTTACCATTGTTATACACTTCCTGAATCTTAAGAAACAGCAGCACATCCTGATCCATCTTCTTCCACAATCTGTTATTGTTTAAATAAAATCTTGATCATATGCATCTACCTAAACTTGTGCCTGTAGCATGTGGGTGCTCCTTGAGTGCATCTTCCTCACTGAGTTACTTTGTGAACCCTGACAAATCACCTCCTTTTCTGAAGTAAATAAGATGTGTTGTGCTAAACAGAACTTCTAGTTAAATATCTGTGTATGGGGGAATATCCCTTACTAAGTTTCAAAGATGGTAAAGACAAGATATCTTTTACTACCATTTAAACATTGTATATTCACATTCCAGTACATTTGCATGTAGTAATTATACATTTCTTTACATCCAACAGAAAACAACCGTGGAATACATGAAATTAATATGGATAATGAAGATAGTCCTGTAAATCTGCAAGAACAATGAAAAACTGGGCTCCAGTATTCAGGAAAACATCAGCACAGTCATAGACAGACGAACCTGAACCTTAACTGACAGATCTCAGAAGAAGCAGTTAAGGGCAATTCAGTGAATGTACAAGTCTGAGCTGTGTGCCTCCACGTCACAAGACCAAGAAAAGAACTCTAGAAAATGTAGGCAACACCACTGATAAACCTCCTATTGTATAAAAAAGTATCCAGTACAAGCTTTGATCATGGGATCGGTATGATGTGCTAACAGCAGTGCTTTGCTTCGTAAAATGACTACTACTATTCAGTCTTTTATGTGTATTGTAAACTATTTCTGGCGAAACCACAGGAAGCAGAAAAAACAACAACGGAGTGGAGCCGCACAACTGAAGTTTAAATGGAAGTCGAGTTCTGCTAAATAAAATGAAAACTTCTGTCCCAATTTGCACAGACCAGAAGGAAGAATAATCTTTACCCCTAGCTGTACAAAACCAATAGCCATTCTAAAGGCACTATCACCCACAAAGAAGTATTACACACATTATGAGTGTAACAGATATTTGGTGCCCTTTGCACTATATTGTTAAATCGGAAACCAAATGTGCAAAATAGCACACACATTTAGGGAGTGTGAGAATAACACAATTGTTTTAACAGACATGGTGACCCTTCAGGAAACACAGTTATGTGAAGTAGAAAAATATATACCCAATCCAGAGACACTAACCAAGAATAAAGAATCAGACACATGCATCGAGAGCTTTAGTTTGTCATCACTACTAAATCGCCCTCAGCAAACGCACACAGGAGAAAAACAATTCAATTGCACTGAATGTATGAAGAGCTGTAGTCAGTTATCTGACCTCCAAAGACATCAACGAACACACACAGGGGAAAAACCATACCATTGCAATGAATGTAGAAAGAGCTTTAGTCAGTTAGCAAACTTCTTAGTACATCAACGAACACACACAGGGGAAAAACCATACCATTGCAATGAATATATGAAGAGCTTTAGTCAGTTATCAAACGTACTAGTACATCAACGAACACACACAGGGGAAAAACCATACCATTGCAATAAATGTGCAAAGTGCTTTAGTCACTTATCAAACTTCCAAAGACATCAACAAACACACACGCAGGTGAAAAGCCATACCATTGCAATGAATGTGTGAAGAGCTTCAGTCAGTCATCACATCTCCAAAGACATCTTCGAACACACACTGGCGAAACACCATACCATTGCAAGAAATGTAGATGTAGTTTTAGACATTCCTTAACATTAAGGAATCGTCAGCAAATACATACAGGGGAGAAGCCTTCTGGGTGCAGTGAGTGTGTTAAGAGCATTAGTCGGCTATCATGTTTTCAAACAGATCAGCTACACACAGGGGTAAAACCATTCAAGTGCAGTGAATGTGAGAAGAGCTTTTGTCAATCGTCAGTCCTACTCAGACATCAGAGAACACACACAGTGGAAAAACCATACTATTGCAGTGAATGTGGGAAGAGCTTTTGTCAATCATCAGTCCTACTCAGACATCAGCGAACACACACAGGGGAAAAACCATATCTTTGTAATGAGTGTGGAAAGAGCTTTAGTCAATTATCAGACCTACAGTGCCATCAACGAACACACACTGGGGAAAAACCATACCATTGCAGTGAATGTGGGAAGAGCTTCAGTCAGTCATCAGTCCTACACAGACATCAGCGAACTCACACAGGGGGAAAATCCATTCAAGTGCAATGAATGTGTGAAGAGCTTTAGTCAATTATCAATTCTGCAAAGTCATCAGCGAACACACACTGAAAAAACCTTACCATTGTATTGAGGGTAGCAGTACTTTCAGTGACTCCTCAAACCTAAGGAAGCATCAGAGAAATCCCACGGTAAAAGCCATACAAGTGTACTGAATGTATGAAAGCCTTTAGTCAATTATCAGTTCTGCAAAACCATAAGCAAAAACACACCTTCATTGAACAATTGAAATAATCCTAGAGATGGTGAAAATTTGGCAAGAATGTAAGGGCCACTATAGTGACCGAACTGTGGATACACACAGGAGCAAACAAGTGCAGTTATTGAGAGAGGAACGAATTACAGAAAATTGTAACATTACAATTAAGTGGGACATTCCATTACCAGATAATAAAAAGTAAATGATAGAAGACCCGACCTGCAGGAAAGAAGAAACAAATATATATTTTTAGAATTATGAAAGTGTCTATTCTTCTCTACATGTAGGGAAAACCATGAAATACTGGGAAACATATTGGAAGACTAGCATAAGGTGGACTGAAAAAAATAAAAATATAGTTGCTTTTCAGTGAGTGAAACAGTGTTCTTAACAAGTGCATGAAAAAACATGCAAGCATATCTGATCATACTACTGGTAAAAACAACACTATGAACAATGCTTGGACTAACAAGGATCTTTTCAGCTAGATTTCGGGATCAGTGATAAAACCTGTAAATTCATAAACCCAAAACACATGCACTCCCATGGAACGCTTAACCAAAAAAACACGCGTAGTTCCTCATAGCGAGCAGTGAAAGTATCCAAGTCGTCCAATCAGAAGGATGGTAAAGAGGCTCTATTCCAGGGAAGTGACAAGAACAAGAAGAACCAACACAAGCTGACATACAACATGCGAATTAGGCATGCTACTAACAACATCTGTCAAAAAATATCCTAGGATAAAATCTAAATATGAGCATAGTTGCTGATCTCTACATTAAATAATACCAACAACCATTTATTGCATGCCATTCACTCATTTGTCTCTTTATTAAAAAGTGCTGTTACTACCAAGTGCAATGTTACTTAATTTACCAAACATAGCTCAGTATGTCTGACACAGCCTTTCTGCCATCTATTGCGTTTTTATGCCAGCTTGAATTTCTATAAAACCTTCCTTGGAGAAGCAGAAGGTGGGAATAATACTATTATTCTCTAAACTCTAAAATAAGAAATCACTTTTGGGGGTAAGCAGCCACTTCAGTGACTTTCACATAATAAATAAAGCACTCGTGTTATCTATTAAAATGTATGATGACTATAAAAGATATGTGAAAACATTAATTCCCTGTAGACTGTGTGCTGTTTTATAATGTCATCACTGGCAGACGTTCACAGACATGTGACATTTTTAAGAAAGAGTTTTGTTGCAATAGTAGAGGTAGAAGGTGCTAAACAGATGCTGCAAAAATAGACGATATAGTATGGCTTAACGTAGATCCTGCACTAAACTCAGCTAATAGAACTTTGGAGAGATTGAATAATTTACATTTCTCATTATATGGCCGCACTAATATACTAAAAATGTTAATTTTCCCGAATATTTTATATTTGTTTCGTACGATACCTTTGTTGTATTCATCCGCTTTTTTTTGCAAGATAGATAGAATGTCCTCCAGGTTTCTTTGGGGCTACCACAGATCTAGAAGAGCTTTGAAATGGTGTATTCTTCCGAGACTTAAAGGTGGCTGGGGGTTCCGAATTTTCGTTTGTATTATTGGGCTATTTTACTGAGATATATGGGTATTTTAATTTTTCAAGATGTCAGGTTGGGCGAAGCGATTAGCCCTTCAATTTACGAAATGCTCTTAGGGAAGGAGGCTAGGCAATGCCTAGTAAGAATAATCGAGCCTAGTTACTACAAAAAACCCAAATTTAAAATTATGATAACTGCCTTTCAAATATGGAAGCAATTAAAAAAAGATTTGGTCTCTGTTTCGAATGGAGTTATTATACGCCCTTAACGAATAGTCGGATGTTACCCGAGATTTTTAGGGACCAAGTGATGTCAAGATGGCATTCTGCAGGAGTCCGTACGTTAGGAGATCTCTATCAGGGGGTCAGGTTGCTTCTTTTTATTATTTACAGCATAAATATAATCTTTCGAGAATGGATTTTTTCAAATTTCTTCAAATACGTAGTTTTTTGGATTCTAAGAGGCTCCTAGATCACCCTCTGATGAACAAAATTGACGTACTTGAAGTTAGCAGAAGGGAAAAGAAAATTGGTTTAGTGTATCGGACGATGATAAACAGACTCCAAGATGACTTATGTTTATTTGAAAACAAATGCCAAAGAAAATTGGAAATAGATATGTCCAGAGCAATTTAATTGTCAATTAAAATTTTATTTAATGGTTCACTAAAAAGTCACCATTTTATGTCCATTTTTGATTTATATTATACGCCAGCAAAATTGGCAAAATGGAAATCGAGAAATGGTGATAGGTGTAACCGGTGTGGTTATTCTGCTGCTGACTCTATTCACATGTTTTTTAATTGCCTTAGACTGTCGCAATTTATTACGGATGTCCAATTTTTTATATACTAGTTTGGGGATACATGTACAAATGTCTGCAGAACTGGTCATTTTTGGACTTCAGACAAATCAAATTGGAATTAGGTCAGCAGCAGAGGAAGGATTTTTATTTATCTCTATGTCAATATATCGATCTTGTATCACTTCTCGATGGCTAGACTCTGAACCACCGGTTTTTAATAACTGACAACTGAAATTATTATCTATATATCAATTGGAGATCGCAGTCTATAAATTGAAGGGGGTAAAAAGAAAAATATTTGGCCGAATTGTTTGGGCTCCTATTTCAAAATGGATTTGATTGTTTCTTATTATTATTGATTGACTATTTTAGAGCCCTTAATGCTATTTGTTTTCCTTATGTTATTGTATATAATGACTGTTCACTTGGATCCTTTTAAAAGTGAGATGTATTTATTTTTTTCTTCTTTTGTATAACTGCTTGCTGATATAAAATCAATAAAAATATATTTTTAAAAAACAGATGCTGATAACATCACACGTAACAAATCCAAATTGAATAGGATGTAGGTGCCATTAGTATATGAATTACACAACCTGATCAAGAGGGAAAATGTCTACAATTAGCCATTCAGGAAGCAGAGACCGGAGAAATCCAGGGCAACCCTAATGATGCCTGCTTAGACAAGGCATATAATCAAAACAGCATGTTCGATAGTTGGTACCATACTGGAGAGCATACTGTGCATATGTATTTTAACATCACTGTTTATTTTATTTTTAATAACATTTCACACATTTATATTAGGCATATTCACAGTTTGCCTATAATTATTTAATGCCGTTATTATCAGGGCTTTTGTTCTTGATTAGATATTAATTTTGTTGCATAACATCAAGCACAATATCCTAGTGCGTTGTCTTTCTTTATTCTTGTATAAGGTTATTGCCTTCACATAGAACCAAAAGCAAAATCAAGGTTTATTTGGATCTCACCAAGGTAGAACAAAAAGATCTTAAAGTCATGAAGCTGCACTCTGTAAGATGGCCAGGCCGAGCACAGGGCATCTCTTCAGAAGAGTGAGGGCTCATTAATGAAAGTCACAGAGCAGCAGCTGTGTGTCCGTCAGGCCGAGCACAGGGCATCTTTTCAGAAGAGCGAGGGCTCATTAATGAAAGTCACAGAGCTGCAGCTGTGTGCAGCCAGGCCGAGCACAGGACATCTCTCCAGAAGAGTGAGGGCTTATTAATAAAAGTCACAGAGCTGCAGCTGTGTGTAAGTCAGGCCGAGCACAGGGCATCTCTTCAGAAGAGTGAGGGCTTATTAACCACTTCCATGCTAATGACAAGGCCAGCTCGTCATGCAGTACACTGGAGCTGTGCTTATGACGAGCTGACCTTGTCATGAACAATGGGAAAAGTCAAAGTTCAGCATCCAGCGGGAATTGCCTTAGCATTGAAGGTGTTAATGAAAGTCACAGAGCTGCAGCTGTGTGTTAGTCAGGCCGAGCACAGGGCATCTCTTCAGAAGAGTGAGGGCTTATTAATGAAAGTCACAGAGCTGCAGCTGTGTGTTAGTCAGGCCGAGCACAGGGCATCTCTTCAGAAGAGTGAGGGCTCATTAATGAAAGTCACAGAGCAGCAGCTGTGTGTCCGTCAGGCCGAGCACGGCATCTTTTCAGAAGAGCGAGGACTCATTAATGAAAGTCACAGAGCTGCAGCTGTGTGTTAGTCAGGCTGAGCACAGGGCATCTCTTCAGAAGAGTGAGGGCTCGTTCATGAAAGTCACAGAGCTGCAGCTGTGTGTTAGTCAGGCTGAGCACAGGGCATCTCTTCAGAAGAGTGAGGGCTCGTTCATGAAAGTCACAGAGCTGCAGCTGTGTGTTAGTCAGGCTGAGCACAGGGCATCTCTTCAGAAGAGTGAGGGCTCGTTCATGAAAGTCACAGAGCTGCAGCTGTGTGTCCGTCAGGCCGAGCACAGGGCATCTTTTCAGAAGAGCGAGGGCTCATTAATGAAAGTCACAGAGCTGCAGCTGTGTGTTAGTCAGGCCGAGCACAGGGCATCTCTTCAGAAGAGTGAGGGCTCGTTCATGAAAGTCACAGAGCTGCAGCTGTGTGTTAGTCAGGCTGAGCACAGGGCATCTCTTCAGAAGAGTGAGGGCTCGTTCATGAAAGTCACAGAGCTGCAGCTGTGTGTCCGTCAGGCCGAGCACAGGGCATCTTTTCAGAAGAGCGAGGGCTCATTAATGAAAGTCACAGAGCTGCAGCTGTGTGTTAGTCAGGCCGAGCACAGGGCATCTCTTCAGAAGAGTGAGGGCTCATTAATGAAAGTCACAGAGCTGCAGCTGTGTGTTAGTCAGGCTGAGCACAGGGCATCTCTTCAGAAGAGTGAGGGCTCGTTCATGAAAGTCACAGAGCTGCAGCTGTGTGTCCGTCAGGCCGAGCACAGGGCATCTTTTCAGAAGAGCGAGGGCTCATTAATGAAAGTCACAGAGCTGCAGCTGTGTGTTAGTCAGGCCGAGCACAGGGCATCTCTTCAGAAGAGTGAGGGCTCGTTCATGAAGGTCACAGAGCTGCAGCTGTGTGTCCGTCAGGCCGAGCACAGGGCATCTTTTCAGAAGAGCGAGGGCTCATTAATGAAAGTCACAGAGCTGCAGCTGTGTGTTAGTCAGGCCGAGCACAGGGCATCTCTTCAGAAGAGTGAGGGCTCATTAATGAAAGTCACAGAGCTGCAGCTGTGTGTTAGGCAGGCCGAGCACAGGGCATATCTGCAGAAGAGCGAGGGCTCATTAATGAAAGTCACAGAGCTGCAGCTGTGTGTTAGTCAGGCCGAGCACAGGGCATCTCTTCAGAAGAGTGAGGGCTCATTAATTAAAGTCACAGAGCTGCAGCTGTGTGTTAGTCAGGCCGAGCACAGGGCATCTCTTCAGAAGAGTGAGGGCTCATTAATGAAAGTCACAGAGCTGCAGCTGTGTGTTAGTCAGGCCGAGCACAGGGCATCTCTTCAGAAGAGTGAGTGCTCATTAATGAAAGCCACAGAGCTGCAGCTGTGTGTCAGTCGGGCTGAGCACAACACATCTCTGCAGAAGAGTGAGGGCTCATTAATGAAAGTCACAGAGCTGCTGCTGTGTTTTTGTCAGGCCGAACACAAGGCTTCTCTTCAGAGGAGCGAGGGCTCATTAATGAAAGTCACAGAGCTGCTGCTGTGTGTTAGACAGGCCAAGCACGAAGCAAACAAAAGCATTTACAGCTTTTGCAGAGTTTTGTAGAGGGCAGATGGATAATGGACTCCAATCTTGAAATGATTGTTCAACATAGGAAATGAAAAAACATTGTTCCCATTAAAATATGATACAGATAGCATCAATTCTGATGCTATAAATGTATAGAGCAATGATGGATTTTACATGCTAATAAGAAATGTATGTATTTTGTTCTCCAGTTCTTGTCAAGGTAGGGAACCTGTCTAAAAATGAACATGATTGAATAGCATTAGTAGAGTAAGACTGTGCCATTTGATAATTTATTGAAGAAAACAAATTGGCCCCACGAATAGGGATCGGAAAATGAATCGATTTGCTTTTTTGAATGGGTAAACCAAAAAACCCTTTTTATTTTTGTGCCCCGGTTATCTTGAAAATAGCTGCTAGCTAATATGTTTATAAAGTTGGTGTGATATGCAGATACAGCAGTCACTACGCTAGATTTATGTGCGGTAGCCTGGAACGAGGTGACTTTTAGAACTTGCAAATTAAACTGTTACTTGCTGTTGAGCACCGGGATGAGCACAGCACATGTATGGAGCCTGACGTCTGTCCATCTTGGCATGTTTGGTGTTGAAGTGTTTGTGAAACAATTTCAGTCAAGAGTTTCAGCATGTGACTAAAGAAAGACAACTTCCTGGCCACATGGCTACCTTGTTCCCCTTGGCTGAGTGCACTAGATATGTTCAATTAATTTAAATGATTGATTGAGTGATTGAGAAGACATCTGTCCCTAGTGTTCGGGGCTGATGTACAGAATAAAGAGGTGCGCGCAGTCACTGTGATGCCAAGTTGTTGTGGTGCAGAGGAAACATATAACAAGGGGAGACATCATTTCCCCGCAGTCTTTACAACAACCAGCCTTTACAGCGAGGTTGGTACCCCGCGTGCGACGTTACCAGGGCGTAACTTTAACACGCAAGTTGTTACAGTGACTTGCTGTAGGGGATGCATTGTTGGACTGGTGTTGGATTTTTAAGTCCAACACCTTCCCTACTGTTGCGTAGACTGGAGTTGGAATAGTAATATATACTATTCAAAAGTCCAGCCCCGCCTAATGCGTGTCATTGTAATGAATTGTATTATAATGTAACGCATGGTAGTGCTTGGCAATGTCGCACGCTGAAGAACTGAATGCGTGGTAAAGACATGCGGGGTAAATGCATGCTGGATTCCATCATACAACCATAACAGGAAAAAAAGTTGTGGACTGAGCTACGTTTGTCAATGCATTTGTACCCATAAAATAAAAATGACATTTATTTTAAAAAGCTTGTGTGAGAGCCTACAAATATGTCATAATGTTCCTCTTAACACCAGATGAGCCCGACGTTCTGTAGTAATTGGCCGAAAGTATGAACAGACTAAAACTAGCGAGGAATAGTCTAAGTTTGTGAGTTTTAGGCCAAAAAGTGACTTTGTTAGCTTACTAATTCCCGTCACCCAAAGTTTGGAAAATGCTGCTCGTACATAGTTCTGCAGGTTTCAGTTAACTAGTGGTGTGAAAAACTATGGAATCATTGTAGTCAGTCTGTGTATCTTTGAATGTTTAATAAAATATGTAATGATTTTTAGACTTGGGATTACATTACACTGTTGATGCTGCAGTTCCTTGGTTCCTACCAGTGTTAATGAGTTGATTGATTGATTGATTGATGTTAAAATGCATATTTAATATTGATGTATTCTTCTGTACTATTGATGTATCGATTTCATGGGATAACTTTAATTCCACATGTTAGGGGTTCATTCACTCACATTCTGTAAGCTCTGAGTGATTTTTCATTTATGAAGACAGAATGCGTGAAAGGTATGTCCAGGGTCTTCCTCATGGGGGAGGTGTGAGGGGCCTGAAGTAATACTATTGGTCAGTCAAAACGTTAATTGGAAGCTGCAGACACAGCCAGGGTATGTCAACCCATTGATCGCCACTTACTCGTCCTCTCTGAGAGAAATAAGGGTACTGGTCCTGGTTCCCTTTCTCCCAAGTCCAGATGGATCGCTAGCTGAGCGAGTTCAGCACACATGTGAAAATCAAGATTTCATGGTGTAAAGAATAAAGGCAAGATAATCATATAGGCATTTAAAATGGGAGCGGGGAGGGTTATGCCAAGTTCTGGTGGCACCTCCAATCAAGTACCTCAAACGGGAGTGCAAACATTTATAATAATAGCCGCTCCTTTGTAAAAGAGGCCGGCAACTCCTTGACTCTCTCTCTCTCTCTGTCAAATCCACCCTATTCTAGACTCTCGCCAGCAGCACTTGTAGAAGACTGAGAGGTGAACGAACAACAGACACTATCACAGAAACCAAACCTATTTGACACGCTCTCCAGCAGCACCTGCACACTTGGTGTGTGAACAGCAGACACTATCACAAACACATCCTATTCTACACACTCTCCAGCAGCACCTGTAGAAGACTTGCTGGTGAACAGCAGACAATATGACAAACCCAGCTTTATTCTACGTCCTCCCCCAGCAGCAACTATAGAAGACTGATGGGTGAGTATAAGGCACTAATAAACCTACCTCTTTCACACACTCACTACCAGCACCTGTAGATGGCTGGTGGGTAAACACCAACCAATCTCTTACAAACCCAACCTACTCTACACCCCCTCTAGCATCACATGTTGAAGAGTAGTAGGTAGCAAATACAACAGAATTAGGACTGCTGATAGACCCCAATCCCTTGTCACGAGCAGCTTTTTCTATAGATCCACCAGGGCTTGTTTGGTCCCATGTGTGAGCAGAAACTATACCAGTTACTGTCCAGAAGTGCTTAGCACAGGCGAGGGACAAGCCTTATTCTGGAAGGACAGGACCACTGAGTGCTTTCAACTAGAGGTGGCTAGACCCCCACAAAGTAATTTATTGATAGTCTACATATCACTAGTACATCTCTTCAAGGTGGAAGAGCAACCTTCCCTAGATTGATACAGCTATAACAGCTATAACTGACCCAAGGAAACCATCCAAACATCACACAACTTGGTTTCTTCTGGTTCTTCCTGTAGGTCATTACCTGGTTGTCCTTTAAAGGGATCAGCAATCATGTTTCCAATATGGTAGATCTTCCAGCAGAAATATTTGTGTCGCTTATCTGAGCAGTCTAGGCTGACTTCAGGTGATGGGCTTGGACAAGGTATGACTAGGATGACCAGATGAGTCCCTATCCCTGGGCGACAACTTTCCTAGTTCTGGGTCTTTATTTAACATATTAGTGTATAATGGGAGTCAATTGGATCAACACACCTGATAATGATATGTAAAAGCAAAGTGCACAAATGGAAAACAGATGTCTCAGTGACTGTAACGACCGGATTTTCAGACCAAGTTATTAGCTCATCACATATAGCAGACCCAGCCATCACGAACCAGCACCCTCCTCAGGCCCTACAGAACAGAACACCTAAAATACCTACCTGAGGATGGGGAAAATTTCTATTTACAAGCTTATATAGTCAAAGATACCACTAAAATTTAAGGAATTCCTCATTATATCCTATAATTACCTCACTAATCATAGTCTCCCGACGACTTTGTTAGCGTCTCCCTGTGATTCTTTAGCGTCTCCCGACGATTCTTTAGCGTCTCCCGACGAATCCGTTAGCGTCTCCCGACGATTCTTTAGCGTCTCCCGATGAATCCGTTAGCGTCTCCCGACGATTCTTTAGCGTCTCCCGACGAGTCCGTTAGCGTCTCCCGATGAATCTCTTATGCTATGTTGGATCGATCTATCAACAATTTGGGTATTCCTGCTTAGGAGCCGATTTCCCTTCCATATCTACAATTACTTACCAGAGAGGAATCACCCATCTCTCTGTCAGCATTTGGTAAAAAGGGTCCCGACCTTCCTTCACAGAAACTAGGGGCAAATTACTGTCTCTTAACGTCTCCTGCTACTCTCTTCTACATTAGGCACTGGATAGAAAGTCCAATCACATCACACAGAAATATTGGTCATCCACATTTCAAAGTTCTTCCTCGACAAGAATCATACTTTTCTCTTCACACCAGTTACCTGTCATAGAAGGGGATTGCCCATCCTTCTATACGTTAGCATCTGGCTAAAAAGGAAGGTTAACTCCGTCATCGAAACAACATTCAAATGTACTTATAAAGTGTTAAGGTCTATTTATTATATATTTAAAAATAAGAAAATAGAAAAGAGCATGACGATAGAATTAGTTAAACATTTATAAGCCTAACCACAACCTAAGGAGCAAAAAGAGAAATGAGTATATAAAAGTACTACTCTAGCTTAGAATGCCTCACCTTAGACGTACGCATTCCTCTCTGACTGGTAGAGTCGGTCCCTCTCTCGTCCTGGCCTCGATTCCTTCAGGACTCTGCTTCTGCAATTACGAATGCACGTCGGCACCGCTATGCTTCCGCTGAACTGCCACTGCTCCAAGACACTTGAACCCTTCCTTGGTCCTCGTCTATTCCACTCCTGAATGATGTGAATTTCAGGATCTCCAACCACTCTCCTTCTCTATATGGACCCCAAATCGCAACTAACATTCTAAGGGCCGAAAATCTTCATCTTCAAACTCCAACAACTATGTTGATCCCGAAGACCAACTGATCACTCCTCACTCGAGCTTCAACTGGCCGACAAACTCCTCAACTCAACTGCCTCCCTGCTTCTCTGCCCTTCGATAATATAGAAGGCTCTCTCCTCATGGAAATTTCCAGTTAGCAGCCTGACTCCCACCGAATTCCTGTACCAAGCCCCGGGCTCACGACGCACCCGCAGTGGCCAGCTGCTGTTGCGTCTAGAGTCCGGTAAATAAGCACATTCCTTCGAAAACAGCCGGTCTTCACCGGTTCCTAGCTAGCAAACAACAGGCTAAACCTACAAGCGCCTCAGACAGCCGAGGCAAAAAAAAAAGATGGCTACTCTCTGGCTTTAGGCCTCTAGGCCTGAAAAACGCGAAACCCTGTCAAAATACATAGGTAAACCCTATACATAGGCGTAAATGGAGCTAAAATAAAGAATTCATAGCAATATACTGAGATGGCAGTGGATCATAGTCACCACCAGTCCAAAAAGAACAAATTATCCTGTCGCTACAGTGACGTGGAACCATGTGGGCACCCTACATATGACAGTAATTTTACATAAGAGTTATTATGTTCATACAGAATTAATATTTGCATATAAGTAGAACAGGTTCAATCAGGAATACCACAAAATGAAGTCCTGGCAAGCTGTGCCAAGATTTGACTGAATAAGAATCTATAGCTCTTACAAAACAAAAGTGTACAACCAAACAGTCTGCTTGCATGGCTTTCATTGTTTGTGTTTCATGTATTGTCAAAACAATGAACACAAGTGTTGTCAGGGTAGGAGACGACAGGAAAACAAAATTGACTGGGCAGATATGACTGAGAAAGTAGCATCTATGTGGCAGCATGGTGTAGAAGTACCAGGACGTAATTCATAGACTCCTGAAAGGTGAGCGTGTGAGAGAAAGAAACCCTCTGATCAAGCTACCCGACTCCTTCACTCGACCCCAGGCTTCCTTCGTCGGGCACTTTGGATAGCGGGTGGGCTCCGCTCGTGCCTACGCCCACAGCAGTCGCATGGTCTTCTGCTCCTTCGCTGGGCATGGGCTGGCGTCAGGAGCGGGCAGCTCTCTGCCGGTCACGCACGGGGTGGGAGTGATGGAGCAAGGATTCGCATATTACTCGACTTGCTTGGATTCATGAACCTCGAATAACCCATAACCATGTAATTCAACCTGTTCGTCTTACTAATTTCCCTTTATTCTGACATTTAGGTGTCCTAGTGACGCTTGCCTATGTGTTTACTAACTCAATAACGTTTGTATCTAAAATGGCCGCTGCTTGGCGGGTTTCTTTCTGCGCATGCGTTAGTCACACTCACGTGACGTGACGTACTTGCAGTTCTGGTGGGAAACTTTGCGCTTGCGCATTTGCTTTTAAAAATGGCTGTCGGTGTCCTCACATGGAGAAGCTTGCGCAAATGTTTTATGTTATTGTCTGTTTTCACTAAAACCCTCACGCAATAGTATATTTTAAGTAAAGGGGTATAGAGTAGCTATTCATGGTATACAGTGAATTCATTTATTTCTATGTTTTAATCTGTTTTTCGCTTACTTTTCATGTACCGCGGTATTGAGGGTCTGATGGGATGCTCGGGAATGCATATTGAAATGCTGTTCTGCGCATGACAGACTTCGGCCGGTGACATTGAATGACTGCCAACCAGAGGTGGCAGCCAAGACGTGCCTGGGAAGATGCACCTTCACCCAGCCGAAGAAGTCGAACTGTACTGCAAATGATACATTTGTAATGGTTTCATTGTATTCTGTAGAATATCTCATGGGAACCCCAAATTCAAATGGGCGGTTCCAGAGTATGTAAATGTGCGCTTGTAGAAGTGAAACATGATTGGTGTGTTGACCTATCCTACTTGGGGACCAATCGAAATTGGGGATTCTGACACTTGCAACATTTGGGCTTGGTACACTGACTCGAAAACAGTATAACTAGCCTAGGTTTAGCTAGAGAAATTGTCCGACTTGTCTGAATAGCTGACCTGTCACTGACCCAACGCACTCAATAGGTGACTGATACAGAGGGCTGCGGAGCACTCTGTCCGAAATATACCATAGACTCAAGAGGTTTTACTAAACCTTAAATGCTGGCGGAGCACTTTGCTGGGAAGTTCGCTAACCCAATCGGGGTTCTGGCTGATAGCTGCAGAGAGGGTGGAGCGCAGGCGTTGCTTCCAAACTGCGGGTGCTGGTCGTTCCTTGGCGGTCCTGTCCTGATCCTAATCTGGTTTTCCTGTCCTGTCCTGGGGTGTCCATTCTGCACCTGCTGTCCCATTGATGACTGTCCTTCCTTGGGGTATTTCCTGTCCTTGACTGACCCGTGGCCAGGGTTGGTCTTCACACCATTCTAGGTAAATATAGTGCTGAAACTCTATACTGCACCTTCTATTTTCTGTCTTTGCTTCAATAAAGACATACCTTTGCATACGTTAATTTTCCATGCTTTTCGCAATCTACTATATGAAAAGTCATAACATTTATTTTCCATAGCATGTTCCTATGTTTCCCCACCTTTAGAGCACATTCTCTCCATACTGTTTATGAATTATAGATGTGGTTTATAATTTTCTCCTGCAAGCTGATTTGAAGTCATGTTGATAGAACTATAGCTTGTTCCATTTTTCCCCTTCCTATAGATGTATAGGATTTCCAAACTTTCATCCAACCTTTGAAGTATTTCCCAGTAGTAAAAAATTCTAGTTTATGCCCAAGTTTGCCCCATTTATAGTTATACTTTCTTGAATTCCATTCCTGAAATCTGCTTAGTATGTTCCCTGTTCTTAACTTCCATTAGACTCATAAATGGTTGCCCTGATATATTTTCTATATGGTTATGTGCTCTTTGTTATCTTGATTATTGATTGCCTCTTAGTTATAAACTGTATGCTTGCTGAATCTGAATTCTAGATAAAATCTTTAAAACTTCCCAGTAGTCTGTGGTCATTTAATGAAAATATAAAAGAGTATATGTTGGTATTTTGTTTTGCATCTTTCTCCACAGCTAGCTTGCTGATCCATTGTGGTCATAGGTACCCGTAACGGTGGATTGGTAAGTCGGGTACAGTAGAAATAAATAGGAAGGAACCAGGGTTACTGGTAGTAGAGTGTAAGGTCACCTGATTAATGGATAAGATAAATTGAAGTTTATGGGCCCGATACGTATATGGTGAAATTATTGGTTGGGTGACCTGCGCGCTCTATCAGTAATTTTCTGGTAGCAGAGGTAATGGTTAGGGACTAGTTAAAGTTAGGTAGGACTAGTTAAGATTGGTAGGTAGGTCGGATGCTGCTATAAAGATTTTTGCTGCTAAGAACTGTGAATATTATATTGATGAAAATTTGATCGATCACGTGAAATGTTTTTGCTTTGAAAATTATGAAATGTTTTTAATTGTTTTTCTTATTGTTATATTGATATATGTACTAATCCACTTGTTAGTAATTTGTTTAATGTTTGTCTGGAATCCCCGGGGAATTGAATAGCGGGTGGTGAAGAGAATCCACGCCGTGGTGAGGTCACTTACTCCAGGAAAATTGGTGCAGGTTAGGCAGAACTGGAAGCACTAATTAGGGTTTTCTGAATATATGCTTGAATAAATGGTAGCAACGAGTTCGCTGGCAAAACTTCTATTGTGATATAACCTAGTAAGGGTCACACCGGAAGGAGTAGCAGGTTCGTCGGAGCTTGGGTGATAGCAAAGGGGTTCGCTGGTGAAACTTTAGACTTAGTATATATCCCGGAAAAAAGTGGATGAGTCAAAGAAGTAGCAGGTTCCCTAATGCTTCAGTGAAGGGTAGGCGGAAGAGATCTATCCGTAGTGTATGAAAAGTAGACAGAAGAGGTTTACTTGCAGTAAAACGTAATCTTTCTTTTCTAGACACTCGAGTACAGTGGCGAATGTGTTTACGTTGTTAAATAACTAAAGCACTTGCACTTTAAAAAGAGAAATCAAGTTTCCGTTACCTTGTGAGGGAAGGAGTCAGTTGCGGAGCTGCTCTGGCGTCACTCCGTGCCGCGCTGGTATTGGTCGAAACAGCGGGTGTGTAGCGGAGCTGAAATTGTAAAGGAGGGGTGAGTGCCGAAACGTGAGAACTCGTCTCGCGAAAAGGCCGCGCACCCATTGGTCGGGATTATTTGAAACCGTGCATTTCATTGGTCGCACGAAAGTAAAAGACGGTCTTGGATTGGAAGTGATTTTGTAAACAAAGTCGCTTGCGGACAAGTATATGTGGCATATAACTAACCCGGAGACTAGACCTGATCCAAAATATTTAGGTCGTAGATACGACATTATGTATGGAAACAAGAGAAAAATGACCTTGGCAGACAAAGTGAGGAATTATTTCAAAAAGGATGAGCCAATTAAAACTAGAGAAGGTGTTGTCATTCCCCCACCTAATACTCCCGCCTCTTTCATGATGTTCGATAAAGGGTACCATTCATGTGTATGGTTGGAAAATTGGGTAGAATACACGAAAGATGATGGGATTTTGGCTTTCCCATTAGAAGGTACCTTTAATGGCAGGATTTTATTTAATTTGAGAACCCGGATTAATGATTTGCATCCCAGACCTAGATTGACGCAGTACGAAGCATTAGAGGAATGGGAAATCGAAGCTTTTGAAAGGGACAAGCCCCGAATGGATAAAGGGCTAACAAAATGGTATCCTAAAGTGAAACCTGAAACCCGAGAGAAAAGAATGAAAGAATGGAGACAGAATATGATAGTCGAGGGACTATATCCTATGATGTCAATGGGCGAGTCTGTGGGAGAGAAAAAGGCAGAAAAGACCAAACACTGGGTAACTAGTGGGGAATCGGATGATGATTATTTGGAGGCCTTGTTCATGAAGAATCCACCTCCTTATAATGAAGGACCCAGATCCTCTAGTGCAGGGGATGCTTCTCAACGACCCCCATGTGAGGAAGGGAATAGATCCGTAAATGCAAGAGGTAGCTGTCCGATACCTTCCTATAACGAGGGTCTAGGATCCCTAGGTGCCAGAGACTCTTGTCTAAGACCACTATTTAGTGGAGAATCAAGATATTCAGGTGAAAGGAATTTTGGCCCGAGACCTCTGTATGAGGAAGAAACGAGGCCCTTAAATACAGGAAGCTTGTTCCCAAAACCAAATTATGGTGAAGGACCTAGTATGACGCATCCAACTGCCCCAACATTGACTCCGCAAATAGTACCTGAAATAAGCATGGATAGATTACTGCAGGAAAAGGAGCGAGAAGCTCTAGCCAAACAAAGAACCGAAATAATTCAGAAACTCTCCCAGTTAAATACAAGCCTCGAAGCCTTGACAATCCCAGTAACTATTGGACCGGTTGTTCCTTTGTATGGGAATAACCAAGGGAGTCCAAAGACTCCGATTATTACCCCGACTGTAGCGCAGCCAAGACAAGAGCCCTTAATTGTGGACGATCAGACGAGTGAATGTGAATCTGAGGTTTCGTTAATAGATTTGCCGATCAGGGATGCAGGAAAGAGCTTGCCGAAGAGACATAATCCTTTCAATACGAGAGAGATTAAAATGGAATCGACTTCAGGTACCAAGAGTGTTACATTAGTGACTCCTGAAGAAATTGAGAGATGGAGTCGAGAATTAGAGAGACAAACTCCTCAGTCAAAACCCTTAGGCATTTACAAGCTGAGAATAGAAATAGAAGAACTGATGGCAGGAAACGTGGGGTTAGACAGATTAAATACCTATTCCGAGGAAGAGCTTCTGTTCCCATGATGCACTGGGCCAGGGTCAGACTAATTTGCATGTAGCCAGGTTCTGAACTGGGCTGGTGCAGTGAGCTAAAAAACGGTGATGGATCAAGCCCTGATCTTTTGACTGGGTAGGAGTGTTCTGCTTAATTCAGATACTCTGTCCATCACCACCCCCCTTTTTGAATCGTTTTAGCCACCACAAGTGTGGAAGGGTATGCTCAGATGTGAGTCCCTTGCTCACTGCACCGTCAGGATTCAAGCAAGCCGGGCCGAAGACGGCTGTAATGCCAGAAACCGGTCCCCGGAAGCTTGTTTCCTTTCCAGTAAAGAATTGGCTTGGTAGTTTGGTCTGCCCTGTTCCCATGATGCACTGGGCCAGGGTCAGACTAATTTGCATGTAGCCAGGTTCTGAACTGGGATGGTGCAGTGAGCTAAAAAACGGTGATGGATCAAGCCCTGATCTTTTGACTGGGTAGGAGTGTTCTGCTTAATTCAGATACTCTGTCCATCACCACCCCCATTTTTGAATCGTTTTAGCCACCACAAGTGTGGAAGGGTATGCTCAGATGTGAGTCCCTTGCTCACTGCACCGTCAGGATTCAAGCAAGCCGGGCCGAAGACGGCTGTAATGCCAGAAACCGGTCCCCGGAAGCTTGTTTCCTTTCCAGTAAAGAATTGGCTTGGTAGTTTGGTCTGCCCTGTTCCCATGATGCACTGGGCCAGGGTCAGACTAATTTGCATGTAGCCAGGTTCTGAACTGGGATGGTGCAGTGAGCTAAAAAACGGTGATGGATCAAGCCCTGATCTTTTGACTGGGTAGGAGTGTTCTGCTTAATTCAGATACTCTGTCCATCACCACCCCCCTTTTTGAATCGTTTCAGCCACCACAAGTGTGGAAGGGTATGCTCAGATGTAAGCCCATTGCTCACTGCACCGTCAGGATTCAAGCAAGCCGGGCCGAAGACGGCTGTAATGCCAGAAACCGGTCCCCGGAAGCTTGTTTCCTTTCCAGTAAAGAATTGGCTTGGTAGTTTGGTCTGCCCTGTTCCCATGATGCACTGGGCCAGGGTCAGACTAATTTGCATGTAGCCAGGTTCTAAACTGGGATGGTGCAGTGAGCTAAAAAACGGTGATGGATCAAGCCCTGATCTTTTGACTGGATAGGAGTGTTCTGCTTAATTCAGATACTCTGTCCATCACCACCCCCATTTTTGAATCGTTTTAGCCACCACAAGTGTGGAAGGGTGTGCTCAGATGTGAGTCCCTTGCTCACTGCACCGTCAGGATTCAAGCAAGCCGGGCCGAAGACGGCTGTAATGCCAGAAACCGGTCCCCGGAAGCTTGTTTCCTTTCCAGTAAAGAATTGGCTTGGTAGTTTGGTCTGCCCTGTTCCCATGATGCACTGGGCCAGGGTCAGACTAATTTGCATGTAGCCAGGTTCTGAACTGGGATGGTGCAGTGAGCTAAAAAATTGTGATGGATCAAGCCCTGATCTTTTGACTGGGTAGGAGTGTTCTGCTTAATTCAGATACTCTGTCCATCATCACCCCCCTTTTTGAATCGTTTCAGCCACCACAAGTGTGGAAGGGTATGCTCAGATGTAAGCCCATTGCTCACTGCACCGTCAGGATTCAAGCAAGCCGGGCCGAAGACGGCTGTAATGCCAGAAACCGGTCCCCGGAAGCTTGTTTCCTTTCCAGTAAAGAATTGGCTTGGTAGTTTGGTGTGCGCTGTTCCCATGATGCACTGGGCCAGGGTCAGACTAATTTGCATGTAGCCAGGTTCTGAACTGGGATGGTGCAGTGAGCTAAAAAACGGTGATGGATCAAGCCCTGATCTTTTGACTGGGTAGGAGTGTTCTGCTTAATTCAGATACTCTGTCCATCACCACCCCCCTTTTTGAATCGTTTTAGCCACCACAAGTGTGGAAGGGTATGCTCAGATGTGAGTCCCTTGCTCACTGCACCGTCAGGATTCAAGCAAGCCGGGCCGAAGACGGCTGTAATGCCAGAAACCGGTCCCCGGAATCTTGTTTCCTTTCCAGTAAAGAATTGGCTTGGTAGTTTGGTCTGCCCTGTTCCCATGATGCACTGGGCCAGGGTCAGACTAATTTGCATGTAGCCAGGTTCTGAACTGGGCTGGTGCAGTGAGCTTAAAAACGGTGATGGATCAAGCCCTGATCTTTTGACTGGGTAGGAGTGTTCTGCTTAATTCAGATACTCTGTCCATCACCATCCCCCTTTTTGAATCGTTTTAGCCACCACAAGTGTGGAAGGGTATGCTCAGATGTGAGTCCCTTGCTCACTGCACCGTCAGGATTCAAGCAAGCCGGGCCGAAGACGGCTGTAATGCCAGAAACCGGTCCCCGGAAGCTTGTTTCCTTTCCAGTAAAGAATTGGCTTGGTAGTTTGGTCTGCCCTGTTCCCATGATGCACTGGGCCAGGGTCAGACTAATTTGCATGTAGCCAGGTTCTGAACTGGGATGGTGCAGTGAGCTAAAAAACGGTGATGGATCAAGCCCTGATCTTTTGACTGGGTAGGAGTGTTCTGCTTAATTCAGATACTCTGTCCATCACCACCCCCATTTTTGAATCGTTTTAGCCACCACAAGTGTGGAAGGGTATGCTCAGATGTGAGTCCCTTGCTCACTGCACCGTCAGGATTCAAGCAAGCCGGGCCGAAGACGGCTGTAATGCCAGAAACCGGTCCCCGGAAGCTTGTTTCCTTTCCAGTAAAGAATTGGCTTGGTAGTTTGGTCTGCCCTGTTCCCATGATGCACTGGGCCAGGGTCAGACTAATTTGCATGTAGCCAGGTTCTGAACTGGGATGGTGCAGTGAGCTAAAAAACGGTGATGGATCAAGCCCTGATCTTTTGACTGGGTAGGAGTGTTCTGCTTAATTCAGATACTCTGTCCATCACCACCCCCTTTTTGAATCGTTTCAGCCACCACAAGTGTGGAAGGGTATGCTCAGATGTAAGCCCATTGCTCACTGCACCGTCAGGATTCAAGCAAGCCGGGCCGAAGACGGCTGTAATGCCAGAAACCGGTCCCCGGAAGCTTGTTTCCTTTCCAGTAAAGAATTGGCTTGGTAGTTTGGTTTGCCCTGTTCCCATGATGCACTGGGCCAGGGTCAGACTAATTTGCATGTAGCCAGGTTCTAAACTGGGATGGTGCAGTGAGCTAAAAAACGGTGATGGATCAAGCCCTGATCTTTTGACTGGGTAGGAGTGTTCTGCTTAATTCAGATACTCTGTCCATCACCACCCCCATTTTTGAATCGTTTTAGCCACCACAAGTGTGAAGGGTGTGCTCAGATGTGAGTCCCTTGCTCACTGCACCGTCAGGATTCAAGCAAGCCGGGCCGAAGACGGCTGTAATGCCAGAAACCGGTCCCCGGAAGCTTGTTTCCTTTCCAGTAAAGAATTGGCTTGGTAGTTTGGTCTGCCCTGTTCCCATGATGCACTGGGCCAGGGTCAGACTAATTTGCATGTAGCCAGGTTCTGAACTGGGATGGTGCAGTGAGCTAAAAAATGGTGATGGATCAAGCCCTGATCTTTTGACTGGGTAGGAGTGTTCTGCTTAATTCAGATACTCTGTCCATCACCACCCCCCTTTTTGAATCGTTTCAGCCACCACAAGTGTGGAAGGTTATGCTCAGATGTAAGCCCATTGCTCACTGCACCGTCAGGATTCAAGCAAGCCGGGCCGAAGACGGCTGTAATGCCAGAAACCGGTCTCCGGAAGCTTGTTTCCTTTCCAGTAAAGAATTGGCTTGGTAGTTTGGTGTGCGCTGTTCCCATGATGCACTGGGCCAGGGTCAGACTAATTTGCATGTAGCCAGGTTCTGAACTGGGATGGTGCAGTGAGCTAAAAAACGGTGATGGATCAAGCCCTGATCTTTTGACTGGGTAGGAGTGTTCTGCTTAATTCAGATACTCTGTCCATCACCACCCCCCTTTTTGAATCGTTTTAGCCACCACAAGTGTGGAAGGGTATGCTCAGATGTGAGTCCCTTGCTCACTGCACCGTCAGGATTCAAGCAAGCCGGGCCGAAGACGGCTGTAATGCCAGAAACCGGTCCCCGGAATCTTGTTTCCTTTCCAGTAAAGAATTGGCTTGGTAGTTTGGTCTGCCCTGTTCCCATGATGCACTGGGCCAGGGTCAGACTAATTTGCATGTAGCCAGGTTCTGAACTGGGCTGGTGCAGTGAGCTAAAAAACGGTGATGGATCAAGCCCTGATCTTTTGACTGGGTAGGAGTGTTCTGCTTAATTCAGATACTCTGTCCATCACCACCCCCCTTTTTGAATCGTTTTAGCCACCACAAGTGTGGAAGGGTATGCTCAGATGTGAGTCCCTTGCTCACTGCACCGTCAGGATTCAAGCAAGCCGGGCCGAAGACAGCTGTAATGCCAGAAACCGGTCCCCGGAAGCTTGTTTCCTTTCCAGTAAAGAATTGGCTTGGTAGTTTGGTCTGCCCTGTTCCCATGATGCACTGGGCCAGGGTCAGACTAATTTGCATGTAGCCAGGTTCTGAACTGGGATGGTGCAGTGAGCTAAAAAACGGTGATGGATCAAGCCCTGATCTTTTGACTGGGTAGGAGTGTTCTGCTTAATTCAGATACTCTGTCCATCACCACCCCCCTTTTTGAATCGTTTTAGCCACCACAAGTGTGGAAGGGTATGCTCAGATGTGAGTCCCTTGCTCACTGCACCGTCAGGATTCAAGCAAGCCGGGCCGAAGACGGCTGTAATGCCAGAAACCGGTCCCCGGAAGCTTGTTTCCTTTCCAGTAAAGAATTGGCTTGGTAGTTTGGTCTGCCCTGTTCCCATGATGCACTGGGCCAGGGTCAGACTAATTTGCATGTAGCCAGGTTCTGAACTGGGATGGTGCAGTGAGCTAAAAAACGGTGATGGATCAAGCCCTGATCTTTTGACTGGGTAGGAGTGTTCTGCTTAATTCAGATACTCTGTCCAACACCACCACCCTTTTTGAATCAGATTAGTAACCAGGCACAAGAAATAGATATAAGACCTGAGACTAGTCAGACAGGAAGGGAAGCAACAGAAGCAGAAGTGCCACAAACCAATGAGAATAAAAGAGCATTAGAAGAAAGCCAAACCACAGTGCCAGCTAAAAGACTAAAGAAAAAGAAAAATATCGAACCAAGATATATTAAGCGACTGAGACTGAAAACAGTAGAAGAAAAACTTGAGCAAAGAAGGAAAAGTTCCCGTATAGCAGAGCAAGCTGGAGAAAGCTCCAAAAGAAGAAGTGATCGAATAAAAAGACTGAACGAAAAATATCAGGATCCTGAATGGACTTATTTGATATTGGAGGAATTTGAGGATCTTGATATAAGTGACGAAGAACAGACAGCTGATCAGTCTGCCGAAGAAGACGAACCAACCTGAAGTTGCTCAGTGTAAGCCACCCGTGCAAAGTTACAAAGAGGGGTTGAGAACTTCTTCTAAGCAAAAATGTCTGATTCAAATGTGAGTGGAAGACCTAGACGTAGTTGTTGTAAAACGTGCTGCCAAGTATGTTTATGTAGTGTAGCAATAGTACTGATCCTTCGGATAGGACTGACTGTAACCCTTCCTTCTTTGATGAGTAAAAACCCAAGTTTGTACCCGAATAATAATTTACCTGACGACACTGTAGAAACACACACTAAGATTACACCACGAAGAGTAGACACATTGGACAAACCACTGAGCCTGAAACGAAGACAGTTAAATTTAGAAGCACCAGATGAGGAAGCATTACACTTCAACAAGATTAAGAACAAGACTCATTTAAACGTTTTCGCAAATCTATTATTGCACTATGTAGAAACCATGGAAATAGACGACTGCTATGTCTGCATGAAGCTACCTACTTCTGTAGCTGAAGGCGTGACTTATCATCACCTGCCCTTGACTTATGGAATTTCCTGTAGTATACTGACTAGCTTATTTTACAAAAGAGTACCTTTACAGTATTACTATTCAAACTATGACGTGACATTTTCTGAACTTCCTGTTCGAAGAAACCTAAACCCTGTACAGACAACTAGAGATGTAGGTAAGTTCATGAGTGATTATTTTCTAACTGTAGGAAAAATTAATATAGATGATGCACATAAAAATAACCTGACCTGTTCTTTACTTGAAAAAGAAAAAGAGTTTCTGGACATGGTAGAGAAAAGAAGAGAGAGTTTTCAAAGGAAAGCCAAAGACAGGAACCATAAAGTTCCTAAATGGGCAGAAAGTATAGGGAGCACCTCAAATGGTGGAGCTACTGCTGCTATGCTCCTTGACTTCGAAAAGAAAGGGAAGCTCTGTCTTAAAAGGGAAATGACTAGTTATTATAACAATGTTTTCATCGGTTCCAGTGAATGTGAGCATAATTACAAGGTAATTGGAGGGTGGGGTTTCAAAGATGGGACAGAGCCTGTGTTTCCTGGAATCTATTTTATTTGTGGAAACAAGGCTTACTTCAAATTGCCCGACCATTGGTACGGGAGTTGCTACTTTGGTATTGTCTTCCCGAAGATATACCATGTGGGAGAAATCACTGGAAGCAATGAAGAAACTAACCAATTAGTACGCAATAGAAGAGAAACTGCTGGAGAGATTGTAGGAGATATTTTTAGCGCAATAATACCTGCAGTGGGAGTGGTTCTGAACTCAAACAAACTTTGCAAATTGTCTACAGTGGTAGATCGGTTATCTACCGACACTGCTGGAGGTTTCCTGATGGTCAATACCGAAATGGTTGCGATCAGATCTATGGTTTTACAGAACAGACTTGCCCTTGATACTCTATTGGCAAAAGAGGGCGGAGTCTGCCGAATGTTGAAAGCGCAACATTGTTGCACTTACATACCTGACAAAAGTGTAGGAATCCAAAGGTATGTAAGGAATATTGCAAATTTGGAAAAAGAACTTAAACCACTGGAGGTTGACAGTGCCTGGAAGAGACTTACTGATGGTCTCTCTGCTGTAGGTTATTGGTTTGCACAATTAGGTAGAGGGTTGTTGTTTAAGGTACTGATGCCAATTGCCATAATAGGTTTCATCATATTCCTTATATTTGTCTGTTGCAAATGTCGCAAACACCAAAAGAAGTACACTGTGAATAAGAGAGGTGTGAAAAGGAGTGTGGATGAACTTGAATTGGAAGAACTGAATAATCAGATTTACAAAAGGGTGAAAAATTCTCACCCTAATAAAGAAGTTAAGGAAAAATTGAATCGAATGTTGGAAGAGATTGAAATGCACAAAGTGTGAAAAAGTTGGCATCTGATTCCATTAGTTTGTGATGATAGTAAATATCATCAAAGAGGGGATTGATGGAGCAAGGATTTGCATATTATGCGACTTGCTTGGATTCATGAACCTCGAATAACCCATAACCATGTAATTCAACCTGTTTGTCTTACTAATTTCCCTTTATTCTGACATTTGGGTGTCCTAGTGACGCTTGCCTATGTGTTTACTAACTCAATAACGTTTGTATCTAAAATGGCCGCTGCTTGGCGGGTTTCTTTCTGCGCATGCGTTAGTCACACTCACGTGACGTGACGTACTTGCAGTTCTGGTGGGAATCTTTGCGCTTGCGCAGTTGCTTTTAAAAATGGCTGTCGGTGTCCTCACATGGAGAAGCTTGCGCAAATGTTTTATGTTATTGTCTGTTTGCACTAAAACCCTCACGCAATAGTATATTTTAAGTAAAGGGGTATAGAGTAGCTATTCATGGTATACAGTGAATTCATTTATTTCTATGTTTTAATTTGTTTTCGCTTACTTTTCATGTACCGCGGTATTTTTTTTATTTCTGTAATTTTTTATTGTGTAAAAAAATATATATTTACATGGAGCACGGAATATACATGAGTGGAGGAAAAAAAGGGGGGGGGAAGAGAAAAGGACAAGAGGAAGAGAAAGAGAGAAGCGCCGGGGAGGGGGAGGTTAGAGGGGGGGTGTAGGCCACCGTCGTCCCCGTGGCTTCGTTCGAGTGTACTTTTCAAAGTCCAGCTTATCATCATCTTCTGCAGCCCCCTCTGCATGGCTCGGTTGGTGTCCTTGACCCACTTCCCTGACGAGAGCAAGGATAGCGGAGAATAGAGGTCAAGAAAGAAAGAGTGGAGGAGCCTTTCGTATTGGTTTCCTTTTGTTGGCGCGTGGATCCGCAGGGTGCGTCCCTCTGCGGTGGTCTAGAATCTGTGCCTATGGGGGTTTCTGCGAGGATAGGTAGAGGTCAAGGGGTTCCCACATGTTCGACTGCCTATGCGTTTTCGGCGTGTGTTTCGCTGTGATGTTGTCTGCCCCCCTTAGGAACGTGACCCAGTTTAGCCATGCCTTGGGCGCAGACTTTGAGGTGTCCTTCCAGTTACTTAGGACTATTTTGACTGCAGCCGTCAGCAGTAGGTCAATGAGGTCGCGTTCCTCTTTCGTTGTGATGGCAGGGGATGCAAAGCCTAGGACTAGACTTGGGAAATCTATGTGTATGGCTACTCCCGTGATCTCTTTGATAAGTGTCCCAATTTTGTCCCAGAATCCCCTGATCTTAGGGCAGGTGAGAAGCAGGTGTTCTAAGTCTCCCTTCTCTCTGTCACAGTTCCAGCATGCATTACTCTCTCAGATCCCTAAGGAGGCCAGGCGGGCTGGTGTCCAGTACGCCTTGTGTACTAGCCAGTATTTGGTCTGGTTTAGCGTTGCAGTTATTTTTTTCCTAGAAGTTGATCTCCATAGTTCTGCTTTCTCGGTCTCACTTAGTTCCTTTCCTGCTGCATCTCCCCAGAAATTTGTAACCTTATCGTTGAATTTGGTCTTTTTGGGGCAATTTTTGTGTGCCAAATTAAGACTGAAAGACCCATGGCGCCTAGGCAACCCGGATGCCAGAGAATACACGTTCTTTTCCAACCCACACAACTCATACAGCCGGATAGACTATATCCTAATGTCAGGAACACACACCCACCTCATAGAACACACGGAGATAGGCCCCAGATCAGTATCAGATCACTCGCACATAAGCCTAACCCTATCAGGCAAGCACAACGAAAAGCCAACCCGCAGATGGCGTTTCGATGACAGCCTTCTCCAACACACCTCAGCGAAGGCGGAGATAGAGGAGGCAATAAAGGAATACCTGCTAATAAATGACACACCAGAGACACACAGGGAAGTACTATGGGACGCCCTAAAAGCCACCATCAGGGGTACTGTAATGACCATTAAGGGCAGGATGAACAGAGGAAGAAACAAGAGAATTGAAGACCTAGAGAAAGAGATCAAAGAGCTGGAGAGGGGGGCGTGGCCAGCAGCCGGAGATGGCGGCTGCTTAAGAGGAGAGCTCCGTGATTGAAGCGGCCTCCTAGCTTATCCGTACAATCATCCGCCTGAATTACTTCCCTGGCGGGAAGCCTCCGACGCCCAGGACCGGGCGGCAGCGTCCGGTGCTATTGGGATCACGCTCGGTGATCAGAGTCGTCAGTTCTAGCCGTCACCAGTGGGGGCCTGTACTCGCCACCCAGACCGGGGACTGTCATACCCTGCCAGGCGGACAGGAAGCGTACTGCTCCGGGCAGAGGAGCGCCGGAAGTTCCGCTGGAGCCTGGCGACGTGTAGGAAAGACCCGCAACATCCTTGCGCACTGCCGACATCTGCCGGTGCGGAGTATGAACCCGGGCGCCCCGCAGACTAGGTGAGGTGAGGAGGGGGCCGCTCTAATCCTGTCGGCTTGCGGAATCGGGGGAAGAAGTGAGGAGCGTGAACTCCGGTGTTGGGGAGCCGCCATTTTGGGACTCGCACAGCGGACCCGGGCTCACACGCAGTGGACCCCACTCTTATCTGAACCGGCAGTGCTGGGTCGGGGGGCTCGGCTACTAGGCGGTGCACACTGACCCGCCGGGGATCATCCGACATATGAGGACAGCTCACTGTGACCAACACTCCGGGACGGGTCTGGGACCCCGACCTGGCCCTCACTGGCACTAACCAAATAACGGGGGACCTGGTGCTTGGCCCTGACTCCTTAACTTTGGCCCGTCCAGTACGCCGGTATCCGCTGCCTTGACAGCCTCACCGGGACAACAGGCTGAGAGCCCCGAGGACACCGAGGAGGTGGTGGTGCACAAGTCGCAGTGGTTGGACTATTTCCGCACTTTTTGGACTGGCAACTTCCACGCCCACCCCACGAACGAGCGGGGCGGCGTTGAGTCCACGCCTCAGCGGAGTACGGTGGTGGGGCCCGGTGCTGCCTGGTGATTCGAACTAGCACATTGTACGTGCCCTGGGAGCGGCTTACCCCGACAGACAGAGGGAGTGGGTGAGTCCCCGCGAACGTACTGAACCAGTGGCGTGGGACACCGACTTCACACGGGTTGGCCGTCCGCCACGACTAAGATGGCTGGCAAGGGACCGAAGGCGGGGGGGTCGCAATCCCGCCTTGATCGATTCTCATATGATAAGCCCGCTTCCGCATCGTCACCCCCCGACGCCAAATCGCAGCAGGGCAGGTCAGCGGAGACAGCGGGGACCAAGAAGGCGACCCTGGACGATGTTATGAGGGCCCTCACACAGGTACAAGCCACGGTGGGTTCGATCTCGACCGAAATCACGCTAATAAGGGCGGATTTCCATAAGATGTCGGAGAAGGTGAACAATATGGAAGTGGTGACCAAGTCCTTAGTGGAAGATGTGTCGGAGCTGCAGATTGGTATGGAACGAGTGCTGAAAGAAAACAAGGACCTACGTGAGAAACTTGATGACCAGGAGGGACGCTCGAGGCGGAACAACGTTCGTATCGTAGGTGTGCCGGAATCGGAAGACACGAGGGCGATGGATCTATATGTGGAGGACTTGATCAAGCAGAAACTTCAACCTAAAGGCCTCTCCGCATTCTTCACGGTGGAAAGGGCGCACAGGGTCCCTGGAGGGCGCCGGCAGACAGGAGCCAATCCTAGGCCGATCATAGCATGACTATTTAACTTTAGAGATCGTGATGCCATCCTGCAGGCGGCAAGGAACTCTCCACCTCTTAAGATACAGAACTCTACTGTAGCCTTTTTTCCTGATTATACGGCCGAAGTCGCACGACGGAGGAGAACCTTTTTCGAAGTGAAGAAGGAACTAAGGGCGAGAGACATTTCGTACTCCATGCTGTTTCCGGCCAAGCTTCGCATTGTGGCAGACAACAAGACATGGTTTTTTGATTCCCCAGAAGTGGCACGGGAGTGGCTAGAGGGTTGGAGGCAGGTGGACCCCCCGCGTCGGTCTAACCGACACAACAAGAACAGACATACAGGCTCCCGACAGAACTCGCAGTCCGCTGAGGAGGGTGCTGTGGCACCTTCCCCCTTGAACGATCTACAGGAGGATGATGCGGAGGAGGAACAGTGATTCGCGATTCTTGGACGGCTGAACTGAGTGCTATAATGACCGACAATGCTGCCTTGGACACTGGGCGGAGGGCCTCCGCGGCCGTAGGTGGAGGCCGCTGATAACGGAGGGTCCTTCACCCCAGCAAGCAAGTACTTTGTTTTGGGTTGGGTTCGGGCACTCTGCTGAGTTGGGGGGGCGGGCAGTTTTGAGTCCGTTGAGCAGGGGGGCAGGGAGGGGGGGAGTTGGGGGTAGGATGAGTTCTTGGTTTTCAAATGCTACGCAGGGTCAGGGTCTGCTCCGTGAGGGGAGAGCGTGCAGAATAGGGGTAACGCAAGGGGGATTGCATGTTCATTGTGTAGGCAGTTTTTTGATAGACGGAGGTCGGCCGCCCGACCACTTCCTTTGCCATGGGGGGGGGAGGATACTGATAGGGGGCGGGTGTCACCGTTGACCCTGATGTCTTGGAATGTGAGGGGCCTGGGGGATAAGGTAAAACGGGGTTTGGTCTTACAAAGTATAAAGAGGGCGAACCCGGCCCTGGTTTTGTTGCAGGAAACTCATTTGACGGGCACGGCCACCAGGGCCCTTGATAGGAAGGGATATAGAATGCTTGTTCACTCAGAATTTACCAGAGGGTCCAGGGGTACTGGGATACTGATGCATCGTTCCTCTAGGTTTATTTTACAGTCAGTTAGCATCGACACACAGGGTCGCTTTGCGGCGGCTCATGGCCAATGGGAGGGGAGGCCGCTTACTGTGGTCTCAGTCTATATCCCGCCGGCCTTGCACGCCATAGCCCTCCCGGAACTGGGTACCTTTTTGTTAGGCCTCCCGGAAGGGGATCTTATAGTTGGGGGTGATTTCAATGCGGTGGTGCATAACTCTATGGACCGATACCCAGTGCACGCACGCTCGTCAGGGCCTTCCAAATTAAGTGATTTTATGGAAGCGCAGGGGTTGGTGGACATATGGAGGCAGTTTCACCCAGAGGACCGCCAGTACACATACCACTCGGCAGTGCACGACAGCCTGTCGAGGATTGACTACTTCCTCACGCTAGGGGGGGGCCGTCTCAATATTACTGACACCCACATCAAACCACGAGGAATTTCAGACCACTCCCCGCTGATACTCACTCTGTCTAGCCAAATTTGCACATATAAGCGCCTCTATCCCATATACCCAGGTTTCTTCAAAGAGCCGGTCATAGCGAAGGCTTTAAAGGCGGGCACGAAATCCTACTTTGCGGACAATGTGGGATCGGTGACTTCCCATGTAACATTATGGGAGGCCTATAAAACGGTCCTACGAGGGCAAGCAATCTCGGCTATCACACAACATAAGCGCACGCAGAGCCAGGACCTACTAGATCTGGAAGAGCAGCTTGGCAGAGCGACACGAGACCATGAGAATAACCCGAGTGACGAAACTCATCACACGCTCCGGATGTGTCAGCAACGACACGCGGACCATATGCGAGGCAAAGTGATGGGCAATTTGGTGGCAACTACGAATAGAATCTATGAGATGGGCGATAAGGCAGGTAGATTGTTGGCCTGGTTGGAGAGGAAGCGTGGAGGCCAAAGAGCGATACTGCAGCTGAGAGATTCAGAAGGGGCGTTACAGGCTAACCCGGTTAGGATAGTAGAGCTCCTGGCAGACCACTTTCATTCTGTCTATTCCCCTGAAACTGAGGTCACACGTAAGATGGTGGAGGGGTCGCTCCTAGGGGTCCCGACCCGTGCTCTCCCCCAGGACGCTCGAGACGAACTTGAATCGGACATAACGTCTGAAGAGATACAGCTGGCCATAGCGGCGCTCCACCCTGGGAAAGCGATGGGCCCTAATGGGGTGCCGATAGAATGGTACAAGAGTATGTGCGACACGCTTTCCCCGCCATTGCTCGCAATGTATATGGAAAGCCGGGAGCGTGGGTTACTTCCCGCTGACCAGCGTATGGCTACCATAGTGGCGATACCGAAGCCCGGCAAACCCCCTGAAGACTGCGGATCTTACCGCCCTATCTCACTCCTTAATGCGGAGAATAAAATTTTGGCGAAATTACTGGCCGCCAGATTGCTGCCCCATCTACCGCTTCTAATCCACCCAGACCAGTCGGGCTTTATGCCGCACCGGAGCACGGCGCTGAATTTGCGACGACTCCACGGAGTGTTGGCTCGCGCCCCGTCTTTGACGGAACCGGCAGCGGTGCTCTCCCTGGATGCCAAAATGGCGTTCGACATGGTGGAGTGGCGGTATCTCTTCGCGGTCTTGGAACACATGGGTATAGGACCCGGATTTATTTCGTGGGTCAGATTGCTCTATGCCGGACCGGTTGCGAGGGTGACGGCTAATGGCTGTATCTCGAGAGAATTTCCACTGGCAAGGGGCACGAGACAGGGATGCCCTCTCTCGCCGTTGCTTTTTGCGTTAGTGCTGGAACCCCTGGCCGTGATAATCAGATCCACCCAGTTGTTGAGGGGCATACACTGGGGAGATGGTTGGGAGGATAGGGTATCCCTATATGCGGATGATATGCTCATCTACCTCATGGACCTCGAGAGCGGTATTTCGGTACTGCTAGCCCTGTGCGAGAAGCATGGCGCGGCGTCAGGCTATAAGCTTAATTGGTCCAAGTCTATACTGTATATGATACGGGGCGACCCACCGATTCTGCCTCCGGATTGCCAATTGGTGGTGGAGCACCGTGCCTTCCGATACCTGGGGATCCAAATCGCGAGAGAATCGGCGACCTTCTTGGAGTTGAATCTTGTACCCCTATTGACTAGGTTGAAGGCGGACGTACGCCATTGGAAGGCCCTTCCGCTGACGCTATTGGGTAGAGCGGCGCTATTTAAAATGTTGGCGTTGCCTCGCTTCCTCTATGCACTGGAGAACGCACCGGAGGTGGTTCCACCATTGTTCTTCCGACGAGTGTCGGCGCAGCTGTCGGCCTTGTTGTGGAGTGGCAAACCTGCTAGAGTGGCGCAATTAAAAATGGTTAGGGACTGGTACAGTGGAGGGATAGCGCTCCCGCACCTTGAATTGTACTACTGGGCAGCGCACCTCAAGGTAATCAACCAGTGGATACATGGTGCACAGGATGACCTGGCATTTATGGCGGATAGACGGCAACTGGGTACGAGCACTCTTCTGGCCCCGCTCTACAACAAGGGCCTGGTGGGAAGGCTGGAGGGCCCTACCAAACACACGATCGCTATCTGGCATAAGGCTCAGAGGCGGCTGGGCTGGGAGGGAGTGATTACTAATCTCACGTCGCTGTGGGACTCCAAAGCCCTTGGCAATTTGCGCACTAGTAAGGGGTTTGATCACTGGGACACCATTGGGATATCCACGGTTGGGGATTTGTGGTCCAGAGGTGCGGTGATCTCCTTCGAGACACTGAGAGAACAATACGACCTTGGGGTGACAGAAACATACAGATACATACAGGTCAGACACGCACTCATGTCTGTGTTGGAATTGGGGGCGCAGATCCCGGAGTCGGCACCGTTGGAGGATCGGCTCCTTACCGACTATATGGAGAGTGGTGCAACATCCCTCACTTATCGTAAATTGTTAAATAATTTACCGGATCCACTGGTGCGTCTGAAGGAGAAATGGGTGGAGGAGGTTGGGGACTTGAATGAATCGGAGTGGAATGCAGCGTTGGCGTCCCCTAGAGAGGCAGGTATCTCCACACGTTTTAGACTGGTCCAATTTAAGGTACTACATAGGGTATACTATACACGCACAACACTACACAAGATACATAGGGCAGACCATCCATACTGTCTGAGGAACTGTGGGGAGGAGGGTACGTTGTTCCATACTCTGTGGGATTGTCCTACTATACACACCTATTGGAGGCGGGTGGCACGGACGATCAGTCAAACACTAGGATCGTCATTTTCGCATGACCCTCGGATATGCTTGCTGAATGTGTGGGGCCCATCTGATCTGTCACCACAGGGGAAACGATGGGCGATCATTGGTGTGATGCTGGCAAAGAGGGATATAGCACAGAACTGGGGGGCGCCGACTACTCCGACGCTGTCGCAATGGTGCCGGAACATGGACATGCTTATGGTGACGGAGAGGGCGATTTACAAACAGAGACTTAATCCACGCAAATGGAACAAGACATGGTCACCGTGGAATTCGTATAGGGGAGGCATCTGTGAACCGCTGCCTGAAGAAGAGGATGTAGATAGTTCTGAGGAGGGTGAGGACATGGAGTAATGTTAGGAATATGGGGGGCGATCTAGAGGGGCGGGACTGTCCGGGTGTCTGACACTGAACATGTGGATGAACTTAATTCTGACAGACAATGTGCCTAATGCCTGTTGTGCCTCTTTTAACGCTCATGATATCACTGATTCGCGAAAAGGTTTGTTGGCCCTGACCTGTTACGTAGTATGTTTTTCTGTTGGGGGGAAAAACGGGGGGGGAAAATTTGAAACGTTGCTATATTGCTTGCATGCAGCTGAATGTTGACGCTGCGGTATACTCTGATGGTGTATGCATAAATATTCTGTGTTGGCGACAATAAAAACACATTTCAAAAAAAAAAAAAAGAACTGGAGAGCAGCCACATAGCCAGAATGGAAGACAGTAACACACTCACGAACCTCACCAGACGGAAGTACGAACTTAACAGAATACTGAGTGAGAGAGCAGGGACCTGGATTAATAAATACAAGTCCATCAACCTCTGTACTGCAAACAAAGCGGGCAAAAACCTAGCGTCCTACCTAAAAGGGAAACAGAAACAGCACACGATAGAAGCAATCAAAGACAAACACGGCAAGTCACAAACTGCAAACAAAGACATCCTGGAGGTCTTCAGAGACTTCTATGAGGGACTGTACACCAAAGACGACACACTCAAGGAGGACGGGGGTAGGGAGCTGCTAGGCAGCATAACCACACCTACACTATCAGTCCAAGAACGCGACATCTTAGAGCTGCCCATAACGGAGGATGAGATAGAGAAAGCCACGGTAAGCCTCAAGGACAATAAAACACCGGGGCCGGATGGTTTCACAGCCGCCTTCTACAAGCAATACACGCTCACCCTCAAACGGACACTGAAACAAGTATTCACGGAATGTATCCAGACTGGACGCATGACACCCTCAATGGTGGAAGCAAACATAATTGTTATACCTAATGAAGGGAAAGACACAAATGAGGCGAAGAATTTCAGACCAATCTCCCTAATACATGTACCGCGGTATTGAGGGTCTGATGGGATGCTCGGGAATCCATATTGAAATGCTGTTCTGCGCATGACAGACTTCCGCCGGTGACATTGAATGACTGCCAACCAGAGGTGGCAGCCAAGACGTGCCTGGGAAGATGCATCTTCACCCAGCCGAAGAAGTCGAACTGTACTGCAAATGATACATTTGTAATGGTTTCATTGTATTCTGTAGAATATCTCATGGGAACCCCAAATTCAAATAGGCGGTTCCAGAGTATGTAAATGTGCGCTTGTAGAAGTGAAACATGATTGGTGTGTTGACCTATCCTACTTGGGGACCAATCGAAATTGGGGATTCTGACACTTGCAACATTTGGGGGTGGTACACTGACCCGAAAACAGTATAACTAGCCTAGGTTTAGCTAGAGAAATTGTCCGACTTGTCTGAATAGCTGACCTGTCACTGACCCAACGCACTCAATAGGTGACTGATACAGAGGGCTGCGGAGCACTCTGTCCGAAATATACCATAGACTCAAGAGGTTTTACTAAACCTTAAGTGCTGGCGGAGCACTTTGCTGGGAAGTTCGCTAACCCAATCGGGGTTCTGGCTGATAGCTGCAGAGAGGGTGGAGCGCAGGCGTTGCTTCCAAACTGCGGGTGCTGGTCGTTCCTTGGTGGTCCTGTCCTGATCCTAATCTTGTTTTCCTGTCCTGTCCTGGGGTGTCCATTCTGCACCTGCTGTCCCATTGATGACTGTCCTTCCTTGGGGTATTTCCTGTCCTTGACTGATCCGTGGCCAGGGTTGGTCTTCACACCATTCTAGGTAAATATAGTGCTGAAACTCTATACTGCACCTTCTATTTTCTGTCTTTGCTTCAATAAAGACATACCTTTGCATACGTTAATTTTCCATGCTTTTCGCAATCTACTATATGAAAAGTCATAACATTTATTTTCCATAGCATGTTCCTATGTTTCCCCACCTTTAGAGCACATTCTCTCCATACTGTTTATGAATTATAGATGTGGTTTATAATTTTCTCCTGCAAGCTGATTTGAAGTCATGTTGATAGAACTATAGCGTGTTCCATTTTACCCCTTCCTATAGATGTATAGGATTTCCAAACTTTCATCCAACCTTTGAAGTATTTCCCAGTAGTAAAAAATTCTAGTTTGTGCCCAAGTTTGCCCCATTTATAGTTATACTTTCTTGAATTCCATTCCTGAAATCTGCTCTGCGCATGACAGACTTCCGCCGGTGACATTGAATGACTGCCAACCAGAGGTGGCAGCCAAGACGTGCCTGGGAAGATGCATCTTCAACCAGCCGAAGAAGTCGAACTGTACTGCAAATGATACATTTGTAATGGTTTCATTGTATTCTGTAGAATATCTCATGGGAACCCCAAATTCAAATAGGTGGTTCCAGAGTATGTAAATGTGCGCTTGTAGAAGTGAAACATGATTGGTGTGTTGACCTATCCTACTTGGGGACCAATCGAAATTGGGGATTCTGACACTTGCAACATTTGGGGGTGGTACACTGACCCGAAAACAGTATAACTAGCCTAGGTTTAGCTAGAGAAATTGTCCGACTTGTCTGAATAGCTGACCTGTCACTGACCCAACGCACTCAATAGGTGACTGATACAGAGGGCTGCGGAGCACTCTGTCCGAAATATACCATAGACTCAAGAGGTTTTACTAAACCTTAAGTGCTGGCGGAGCACTTTGCTGGGAAGTTCGCTAACCCAATCGGGGTTCTGGCTGATAGCTGCAGAGAGGGTGGAGCGCAGGCGTTGCTTCCAAACTGCGGGTGCTGGTCGTTCCTTGGTGGTCCTGTCCTGATCCTAATCTTGTTTTCCTGTCCTGTCCTGGGGTGTCCATTCTGCACCTGCTGTCCCATTGATGACTGTCCTTCCTTGGGGTATTTCCTGTCCTTGACTGATCCGTGGCCAGGGTTGGTCTTCACACCATTCTAGGTAAATATAGTGCTGAAACTCTATACTGCACCTTCTATTTTCTGTCTTTGCTTCAATAAAGACATACCTTTGCATACGTTAATTTTCCATGCTTTTCGCAATCTACTATATGAAAAGTCATAACATTTATTTTCCATAGCATGTTCCTATGTTTCCCCACCTTTAGAGCACATTCTCTCCATACTGTTTATGAATTATAGATGTGGTTTATAATTTTCTCCTGCAAGCTGATTTGAAGTCATGTTGATAGAACTATAGCGTGTTCCATTTTACCCCTTCCTATAGATGTATAGGATTTCCAAACTTTCATCCAACCTTTGAAGTATTTCCCAGTAGTAAAAAATTCTAGTTTGTGCCCAAGTTTGCCCCATTTATAGTTATACTTTCTTGAATTCCATTCCTGAAATCTGCTCAGTATGTTCCCTGTTCTTAACTTCCATTAGACTCATAAATGGTTGCCCTGATATATTTTCTATATGGTTATGTGCTCTTCGTTATCTTGATTATTGATTGCCTCTTAGTTATAAACTGTATGCTTGCTGAATCTGAATTCTAGATAAAATCTTTAAAACTTCCCAGTAGTCTGTGGTCATTTAATGAAAATATAAAAGAGTATATGTTGGTATTTTGTTTTGCATCTTTCTCCACAGCTAGCTCCCTGATCCATTGTGGTCATAGGTACCCGTAACGGTGGATTGGTAAGGCGGGTACAGTAGAAATAAATAGGAAGGAACCAGGGTTACTGGTAGTAGAGTGTAAGGTCACCTGATTAATGGATGAGATAAATTGAAGTTTATGGGCCCGATACGTATATGGTGAAATTATTGCTTGGGTGACCTGCGCGCTCTATCAGGGGTAGAGCTGCTACCAGTGCGCAGCGGGGCCTCACACGGGTCAGAGTTTCTTCGCGTTTGGCGCAGTGGCCAGCCATTCGCTTTGAAGGCCTCCCGCCCTCGCAGCAGACTCTTCGGACCACGTGCTGCGCCAGGGGGCTGCCGGCGCCGCTCTGCTTAGCTGCGGGTGGGCTCCGCTTACTTTCTACCCACTCCCAGGCTATCGAGACATTCGGAGCTGCTTGGCGAGGCTGATGGAGGGGGGTGGGCACCAGCTGGCTTTGCTTCTGGGCGGGGGGGGGGGGTAGTTTCAATTGCACAGCCCCCCTGTCTTCTCCGGGCACTCAGGGCTCACCTTCGGCCGGCGGGCTTGTTACCCACGCGGGTGGGCTCCGCGGGGGTCTCCACTTTCCGGGGCACTCAGGCGCGGCTGATGCGGGTGGGCACTGCTCGGCCTGCACTCCCTTGTTGGTGCTCCACGTGTGGGGTGCTCACACAGGCTGGTTGCTGAGGTGCGGGGTGGGCACCCGGTCACTTCCGGTCGAACGGCGGGGCTTCGTCTATCGCCACACGGTGGGGGTCTCTTGCGGCCGACCCGGGTGGGCTGCGGTCGGTCAGCGCTCCTATCCGGGGCGCTCCCTCAGCAGGGCGGCTCACGGCGGGCATGAGAGGTGCAGGGTAGGCTCCCGGTCACCTCGTGTCTTGAAAGCAGGCCCGGGGCTCGGCACATGCCCCGCGGACCTCCCAGAGTCTGGCGCCGTTCACAGGGGGTGCCCTCTGCACGGGCAGCTCTCTCCCCCCTTTGTCCACCGGCGAACAGTGGCTGCACACGCGGGAAAGACCCGACACGTCGCCATTGTAATTTTGGGCACTAGGCCTGCATTATGTAAATTAGGGAGACGCAGACACAGGGTAGTGGGTTAGCAGACTGGCCTCGAGCACGTGCGCTCGGCCTCGTTTATTCCCAGGGTCACCTGACTCGTAATGCCTGTGGTGGGTGGGTGTATGGTGTGGGTTACACTTTTCAAAAGACTAGAACGTGTCTAGCAGGACACTACGGGCAGGTCGGATTTCTGAGCAGTGCAACGTGGACTTGATGAGAGAAGAAAACACAGTGATAAAGAAAAGACACAAAGTCAGTTTCCTGGCAGAGGTAGGAAAGTGGAACCGCTTGGCTCAGTATACTCTAGTGCCTGCAGCTTTGAGGATGCACTGACAGATTGAGATGACCCAAAGTCACCCTTGCTCCCCACTTGTGAGTATGGATTGGAGGCGGGGCGTCCGCGTGTATGAGTACGTTCACGTGCTTGTGGGTGGATTTGTGTGAGTATGTGCGCACGTGTAAATGTGTGAGCTGGCATGCCGTTGTGTTGTTTGTGTTTACATATCCCCCAGCACACGTCTTGTAAATTGAAAAACCAAGGAGATTCAGGCTACATTTTTAAAAACATTCCCGTTTCTTTTGTCGATGTAAATGTGTTTTCAGTTGCGCCTTGGGATGTATGGCAAAGCAGGACGCAGCCACTGTGTGGCCCCCGGAGCCTGGCGTGGCGGAGACCAGACGCAGGGAGGTGTGAGCTGGCCTTGCCTCCCTGGCCGCCTCCTTCGCTCTCCAGAGTGCGACAAGTGCGGCAGGCAAACAAAAGTGCTTGAAATGGAAAAATAGAAGTGCAGGTACTCTGTAGCAGAGCACCTGCTTGTTTCTGAGAAGTGCCTGCACCCTCCAATTAAAAGTATAACATTTCTCTTGGGAAGTGCCGGTACTCTCCCTCTTAAAACAAAAAAGTGCCGGCACTCCGTACCGGACAATGCCGGCCCATTTAAAGCACTGGTGACACTACTTCACTGCACAAACTACATCTCTGCATCCCACACCACCCGACAATGGATCATTTATTCAGAGCCAACACAATATGTCTGCAGTGTTTTAAACCATCAGTCACGTCAAATAACTGCTATGTTTCAAGCTCAGCGTCATCTCTCCTTCCATTTAATAAACGTCTCTGTCCACCCAGGCCTGTCGGTCCGTCCGTGTGATCTTACAACCCATTCAGGCAAAGGTCTACCGAAGAATCCAGGTGTTCGCCGTTTCACCCCTTCCACTCGCTAAGCCAACATATATGCAGGGCTTTAAGTGGGCCGGGTCTCACCGGTGCTGAGCACTGGCAGTTTTTTAAGGAGGCCTTCAAACGGGTCTGTCGGGCTCTGTTTTGTGTCCTGGCACAGGCGGTCCGTTTTCTTTCCCCAGAGTGCAGTGACAGCAGACGCATGGATGTGCGTGTGGTGAGCGTTGTAGGGGGGGGGGATCCTTTAAAGAGTCATTTTCTCTCTGGATTTCGCTTCCCTTATTGAAACTCAGGAGCAGCAACATTGTCGTGGTGTCACCGGGGCTCTAAGTGGAAGTGTTTTTAATATTATATACAACACAAGCCACAGTTGCTGCTTATTTATCTTATGCAACTAGCAACCATTGACAAAGCCAATAGGCCTGACTTCTTGTAGGTGTGATGTGACTTGTTGTAGTCTATATCTGAACGCAATGACAGAAAGAGCAAAGTACAAGTCGGGTGGCTTTAAGCCACGCCCTTACTTACATTGACCACGCCACCATGGCCGTTCATTCCCCTGCGTCGCTCGCCACCCCGGGGGCTTCCTTTGTTTTCCTTTGCTGTGTATATTTTCATCAAAGCACGCCAATTTTCTCGGTTATTGCACCACTGGGACCCCGTTCCCCTGGCACTGCCACCCGTTGCCGTCATGAGGGCACCGGTCCCGTGGTGTGCACTCATGTGGCCTCTTCCCTCGCGGGCTGCCCAGCGATGGGCACACTCCTCGGACCGTGCACGCTGGAGCCCCACACTGAACCCCCCCCCCCCCCCCCCCCACACACACACACACAGCCGCGCAGTCCCTTTCTCACACATTCCTGCGGGGTTTCCGCTCCTCCTCGGAAGCACTGCGACCCTTTCGGTTTCATCTTTCTTTCAGCCCCTGCCCAATACTTCAGCGGGCCACTTTTCTCTGGCCTTACACTTAATTATGTTTATTTATTGTCACACAGCGCTTCAAGTCCCATATCTGGCGCCTCCATGAGCTATAACGAAGACCATTCCCTAACACCCCTTTAGTTCCACCAGACAGAGCACCCGAGGGTGGCCCTGACTTTGGCACGTCATTAAGAGCAGTTCTTGGCAGTGTGCTTGAGGTGTGAGGGACGGCTGCTGTCACTCACACGAGGCCAGCACAGGTGTCACTCAATGCGAGTCCTGCTGACACCGCGGCATCCCGAGGGTCGAAGCACCAATTAAGTGGGAACTCAGACCCTTCGCCTGCTGCGGAGGGGACAGACTGTCTTGTTTTTCTTATTTTGTATTTCTCCGATCTCTGATAATGCCGGGGAGTCTAAGTGTATCAAGGGTCAGACATCACATGGCCTCTGCTGTGTGACGGAGTCTGCCCCAGACAAGCAACCGCGCATCACAAACACAGAGAGGGTTGAGCCCATTCAAAGTGTCCTGGCCTCTCTCGCAGGATTCCACCCGTGCACCCACCAGGACTTGCATGAAACCCTCTGCAGAAACTCCAGGGCTCTGCAGGAAAGCCCTCAAAGCACACCCTGAACGAGACACCACGATTCAGTACAACCTCTTTAAACACCAAAAGAAACTTCTCTTCTTGCTCAGACAGGTAGGATCCTCTCACCAGAAACATCCTTTTCTATCTCATCATTCCAGAGTGGTCCCAAGCCTTTTCACTGTACGTAAATCTCCTGCTCCTCTTTGGACAGTGCCTGGATACCCCAAGAGTGACAAGTAGCGCTTTACACATCTACTGTTTGATTGAAGTCTATCTGCGAACTGCAAGTATTGCTGACATTATCATCTCACATGCAGCTGACGTCACTCCAAGACCTAAAACAGACAGAAATACAAAGCCTCGTGCTCCCTGCCTCCATGGGAAATGTATATATTTTTTTATTTTCTGGTGCGATGGCTCTCGAGCGGGAGCTTGTTTTGAATTCCACCAAATCTAAAGTCGATTTTCACCGCTTGAAGCTGTGTCTCTTCTCATCTGATTCCCTTCCACAGATAAATGCCTCTTTTCACTCGGATCCAATGACCGCAGTTTGGGGGGGGAGGGGGGAAGGGGTCTTCTTTCCTTGTTTCGAGTCCAGTGCAGCCCCGGGGCCTCTTTTGTGGCTCCAGAGCCCCCACCTCGCTCCATCAGTGGGAATGAATGGGGGGGGCACAGTCCACTCAGAGGCCGACAATACACAGGCTTCACACTCCTGTGCCCGGTGCGCTACACCTGCTGCACAGTCACGGACACGCCTCGCCTGCGCGCCCCCAAACCAGCCGCCCCTGAACCCTGGGAAGGTCTTTTTATTTCTGTGCCCGGTGCGCTGCACCTGCTGCACAGTCACAGACACGCCTCGCCTGCGCGCCCCTCACACCAGCCGCCCCTGAACCCTGGGAGGGTCTTTCTACTTCTGTGCCCGGTGCGCTGCACCTGCTGCACAGTCACAGACACGCCTCGCCTGCGCACCCCTCAAACCAGCCGCCCCTGAACCCTGGGAGGGTCTTTCTATTTCTGTGCCCGGTGCGCTGCACCTGCTGCACAGTCACAGACACGCCTCGCCTGCGCGCCCCTCACACCAGCCGCCCCTGAACCCTGGGAGGGTCTTTCTATTTCTGTGCCCGGTGCGCTGCACCTGCTGCACAGTCACAGACACGCCTCACCTGCGCGCCCCTCAAACCAGCCGCCCGTGAGCCCTGGGCAGGTCTTTCTATTTCTGTGCCCGGTGCGCTGCACCTGCTGCACAGTCACAGACAAGCCTCGCCTGCGCGCCCCTCACACCAGCCGCCACTGAACCCTGGGAGGGTCTTTCTATTTCTGTGCCCGGTGCGCTGCACCTGCTGCACAGTCACAGACAAGCCTCGCCTGCGCGCCCCTCACACCAGCCGCCCCTGAACCCTGGGAGGGTCTTTCTATTTCTGTGCCCGGTGCGCTGCACCTGCTGCACCTGCTGCACAGTCACAGACACGCCTCGCCTACGCGCCCCTCAAACCAGCCGCCCGTGAACCCTGGGAGGGTCTTTCTATTTCTGTGCCCGGTGCGCTGCACCTGCTGCTCAGTCACAGACACGCCTCGCCTGCGCGCCCCTCAAACCAGCCGCCCGTGAACCCTGGGAGGGTCTTTCTATTTCTGTGCCCGGTGCGCTGCACCTGCTGCTCAGTCACAGACACGCCTCGACTGCGCCCCTCAAACCAGCTGCCCGTGAACCCTGGGAGGGTCTTTATATTTCTGTGCCCGGTGCGCTGCACCTGCTGCACAGTCACAGACACGCCTCGACTGCACCCCTCAAACCAGCCGCCCGTGAACCCTGGGAGGCTCTTTCTGTTTCTGTGCCCGGTGCGCTGCACCTGCTGCACAGTCACAGACACGCCTCGCCTGCGCGCCCCTCAAACCAGCCGCCCGTGAACCCTGGGAGGTCTTTCTGTTTCTGTGCGTTCTTTGCCTTTGTGCGAGAGGACGAGAAATAAATGCTCCTTGGATGGATCGGTTGCCAAGGAACAGTCCTAAGGAAGGGGGAGCCGAGCATAGAGGGCACGGAGGGGCCTGGCCAGAGGAGGGGCAGCGTTGAAGCCCCTGTCTCCCGTCAGCCCCCTCGGCAGAAAGAATCAGGGTGCGAGCAGACCCTGCCCCCCCCCCCCCCAGCGGCGCCTCAGACCCCCCTGGATGTGTCCAGACTTTCACGATAAGGTAAGACCCCCCCCCCCCCTGCCTCCAGACCAGACATGGCCCATGTTTCTGCAGCTGTCCCTTGGGGGGCACCGGGGGCTGGGAACAGACCCCCCCCCCCTTGAAGGGGGTCACCTTCTTTCCTGGATTCCTGCTATTGAAGGCGTCCGTGGCTGGAGCCGTCTAGCGCCGGGGCCTCAAGGCGCTCCAACAACGCGCCTCACTCTCATTTAATCTTCCCACAAATCCACGCACAAAAAGATCTTGCACCCAACTTCGATATATTTAGTCCTCGCTCATTACATTTCTCAAGCCCTCCAGAGGTGAGCCCAGAGTCGACTAATCTCCAACAACGCTCATAGTCATCACCAGCAGCAGTAATAACTTCTCCAAAATCTCCACTAAAAACTGATCCAAATGACCAACGGTGAGCGGACCTGTCCTTTTTTCTAAAAAATTCTCAAAATTCACCCAACCCTAGAGCAAAAACAGAGCCATATCACAATGCCTCCACAACATCGAGTATCTGGCCTCAACTACTTCAAACCTTTCTATCGACAGTTACTGCCTTAAATTATCACTCTGACAAATTAGACAGGTTGACCTACTGAACACCTTAGCACTGTTCACAGCAGGGATCGATAACAAACTGGACAAATTGAACAACTTAATTATAGGAGCACAATCGTCCTCAAAACTAGTACAGTCAGTTTGTTGCTGCTCACCCATCATTGACTCACTCTCCTCGCTTCCAGCCTTTTTATCCACTGTCATAAACGAGGTTAAGCTGTTGAAGGGAGGCAGTCTATCTGAATGTCCCAACCAGCTACCCCAAAAAAAAAAACTATTTCCAACTTAAAATTAGCTAATTCTTTGATCACACCTGCAATTGGGACTCAGCCGAGTGGGGAATCAGAATCTTCTACAACTCAGACCGACCATCAAGAAGACCCCCACCAACCCCAAGGCCCTCCTATCTCAGCAGTGCCGAATGCATCACTGGCCTTAAATGTTTGGTCAGCAAGTGGGCAAACACACACCACCGGCATTAACGTGGCAGGGTTGCCTGTCAACCCAGTCGCTGCTGCAGCCCCCAACCCCGAAACACTCCCTGCGCCCTTGCCTCCATGTAGCAAGAGAGAGCGCAAACGTCAGCGCAATCAAAGAAATAAATTAAGATTAAATCCAACAGTCGACCTTCCTAAACTATTACCGTTGTTCTCAACTGCTGCCAATTAAAAAGTCCTAACCGTCCCACAATTACCACCAATGTCAACAAACCCCTGTCAAAGTTTTCCCATTGCAGACTCAACTTCAAGTGCCAGTCAACAGACTTCTGTTTGTAGCCACGATCGAAATATTACATCTGCAGAAACAGTGGCACTAGAGCCTCAGCCCGACACTGAAAAACTAAGGGTCAAACTTAATGAATCAACCACACCGATGACGACAGTCACGATAACCCAATCTCAACTAGTTTTTCCTTCAAGTTCACCCCGGTTGGAAAAAGTAAATACTGGATCCAACCTCTCAAAAGTAATTTGTAACAATATACCAACTTCACCTATAAATACCCAGATATCGAGGCGAGGCCCACGAGACCCTCCCCAAACCCAACTAGGATCAGACGTAGGCTCCTTAATCGACAAAACAACTCAGCCTAACCCAAGCTCAATTACCAAGAGTGCTAAATGCGATCCACAGTGCCCCAAAATACTCTTTGCCCCTGAATATAAATCAAAAGGTCGGCATGACACCCTCAACAGATCAAACATAATAAAATTAGTGAATGGTGCCTCGGTTTTTGAGGTCCTGACATCGAACGATATTGAGTCCATCGAATTCCTTCCACCAAGAGGCACACAACCCTCCAAGGTAACTCTGGTTTCATTCAGGTCCGCTACTTGGGCACGAGCATTCTTAGATCATAAGGATACTTTTCGGAAATGGGGCATCAAAATGTATCCTTATTCCACTCCAGGTTACCCCACAGTGCTATTAAATCAGCCAGCCATCTTTCTAAAAGTCGAATGCCCTAGGATTGGAGTCAAAACCAGGCCATATTCAATCTTAAAAAATGCCTTAGGAATCACACAATTGACCAAAAATTCTTTGAGTGAAGACCCTGACCCTGACGAAACCCAAGATTGGGGATGGCTTCCAGCTGCCCTGTCTTGTAATAAAACAGACTGACCACGCGAAGCACCTTTTGCAGACCCAAATTGCAAGGCCCTGGCCCAATTAAGTTCCCAAGCATCTCCACCCGCAAATCTCTTAAATCCCCAGCCGCAGCCCTCTTTTACATTGTGTTCATGGAACATCAGTGGTCTCCACCAGAAAATTACCAACTTGGAGACGCACTCCTTCATATTTGGGCACGTTGTAATAGCCCTGCAAGAAACAAGGGCTACCTAAAATTGTCCTGTGACTGGTTTTATTGAATTTTAGAGACTGCCCCTGCGGCCACCCTAAAGTTGGTCTGTCTATCTACGTTTCAAACAACCTAAAAGGCCCGATCGTGCCACTAAATTTTGACAAAGACTGGCTACTTGGTGTTAAAATCGACTCACGAAGCAAACAACGTCCACTCTTACTCCTCAACGTCTACATTAATCCGAGCACGCGCACAAAAAAGGGCCATCTAACACGTTTAAAGAAAATCGTGTGCGACCTGGCTGCGGACCAACCTCATTCTGACTGTATGATCTCAGGGGACTTTAACACTAACCTCTTTCAGGGTAACCCTGCTGACTACGAAGAGCTATTCCCATTTACATTAACTGAGGTAGAGGCACAGTCCAAACCACCAAATCAAGCTTACTGCGGTCTGGGAGAGCTTTGTGTGCTGCAATTTTACAGTGCCGGATTTTTGGTAATGAACGGCAGATCCACGAATGATACTCCACCAAAATGGTCTTGGACAAATGGCCGTAAACAATCTTACCTGGACTATACCATCTGCAATTCAGCCCTGCGCCAACAACTGGGCAACTTCAGTATTTATCCTCGATCGGAAAGCGACCACCGCCCCCAGATCGTTCCCCTCAACGTAAAGCCAGAGTATCACAAACCTGCCTCAACAACATGCACAGGAACTTACACTGAAAATCTGAAACGTCTAAGATGGAGCGAAGACATAAGCCCCAACGTCATGAAGGCAAGTTTGGCTCTCATAACAGGAGGTACTGACCTGGTGGTCTCTCCCCCTGTTGCATGGTCAATGCTCTGTTCACAAATGATAACCCTCTTCCCAGCTAAACAGCATCTCCACAAGGCTTCTTCTAGTCACCAGTTTTTAATCTCAAGCCAAACAAGGGTGCTGAAGAAATCCAGAACCAACACCTTGCGGACCCTTACGATATCCCCAGGAAACAACAAGCTCTTGAATGCGTACAAAACTGCTCAAAAATCATTTAGGCAGGCTCTACAAAAAGATAAACGATTCCACTTAAGCCAATTCTGGTGCAAACTATTATAGGAGAGTAAAAACCGCAATGCAAGAAAATTCTGGGCCTTAATCAATCGCCACAACTCTAGTTCATCCAGCTTTGGGTCGGCAAACATTGGAGAAGCTGATTGGTCCGCCTTCCTGACAGACCACTTTAGGTCTCCAGAGGGAACAGTGCCGCTAGACACATGCGCTCGTAACTTGACGGAAACAAGTCAGAGTAAGAGCTGGAGCAGGCCCTCTGGACGTTTAGACCTCTGCAGTGAAGATCTGCAGACCACCCAAGAAATGGTTACCAAAGTATTGTCAAAAGCAACAACAGACGGAGCTCCGAGTCCAAATGGCCTACCACAGAACTTGTTTAAATCAAATGTAGCACTTTGGTCGGGATACCTAACTAACCTTTTCAACTTTGCACTAAGAACCTCAACCATACCGGACTCTTGGCGCAGTGCAATAATTCATCCGATCTATAAATCAGTCTCCCACGCCTCTCCAAACAACTATAGACTAATTGCCCTCTTAGACATTGAGGCTAAGCACTATGCAGGTATTCTTTTGGAGAAGCTGAGAACATAGGCAGAGCAGAATAACCTGATTCCAATGAACCAAACCGGTTTCACCGCCAACTCTGGCACTCTGACTAACTTACTGACACTGTCCTTAATTGCTGACAAAGCATTTACTACATCTAGGGCTGTTTTTTGTTGTTTTGTTGATTTTAAAGCCACCTTCGACCGTGTTCCCAGGGCTGCCCTATGGGAAAAGCTAAAAAAAAATGGGGGATCCCAGAAAAACTCCTGGAGGCGATTATCCAATTGCATTCAGGCACATGGGTTCAAGTGAAGTTGGGGTCCGGCACACATGTCTCTCGGAAAATCATTACAACTAGAGGTGTCAAACAGGGATGTGTGCTGTCCCCACTTCTTTTTAATCTGTTCATAGCAGACTTGTCAGCTACCCTAGAAGAAACAAACAGCCACCCACCCAAGATGGGAGGTTCGCCAATAAGCAACCTTCTATACGCCGATGACTTGGTTCTTTTCAGTCTTACACGGGTAGGGCTGCAAAGGCTTTTGGACAAACTACACAGCTACACCACCGTGAATAGGTTAGAGGTTAATTTAAAGCAAACCCAAGTGGTTACCCTCGGAAGAAAACGCAACGTCGGTGGTGGATGGTTGTACAATAATATGAGCATTGCAACAGGAAGCACATATAAATACTTAGGGGTCAATTTTGACTCTAGGGGTAACTTTGCCAAACAGCGCGATGAGATTTCAGTAAAAGCCATGACCCTTCAGGTGACCCTCTCTAAGCTTTCAAAAAATCTGTCTGGCCCAAGTCTATCACCACTATTGGAATTTTGAGAGCAAAAATCGGGCCGACTTTGTCGTACGGCATTGAGATTTTCAGGGGTAAACTAAACACCGATTTAAACCAACACGTGACCAAAATCTACAAAAAAGTCCTCCATTTGCCTAAAACTGCCTCTGCTGCCCAGATCAGACTAGAACTGGGCTTATTAAATTATGAAGTTTCTAACATCGGCACATATTTAAATCTTTGCCACAAACTTAGACAAGCAGATACAGGCTCATTAGAGTCACTAGTTTGGTTGGATATTACCCAGAAAAATCCAGGTGACTCGTATGGTCGCCTTTTTAAGGATTCCATCCGCGAAATGTCTGCGGCGACTTATGGGCCCTCAACCCTAGCACGACAGCATTTAAAACTAGCATTAAGATATATGTCAGAATGAGCTCCCTTATTATTGATAAAGCCCATTTCGCTAAACGCAGACATGCATGGGCAATTATGAATTCTTACGGGCGGATATCTCCTGCTACCTACTTGTCTTGCACTTACTCCCTGTACTTAAAACTCAGCTTTATGGCTATCAGATTGGGTGACTGGCAATTTCTAAAAGATTTGCCCTCTTGGCGTCATACGTCAGAAGTTTTATTGTGTAGACGGTGTGGCAAGACGGCTGAAACCTTGGAGCACGTGGTTTGTCTTTGCCCCACCCTTATGTCACAGCATAGACGTAAATTGAAAACTGAGTGGAATAGGTTGGGTATTCGGACCTGCAGACAGGCAATTATTGCAGCTCTGAGCCCTGAAAATACAGCTTTAAATATAGGCCTTACAACCTATATACGTCAGGCATACTGTAATTTCACTCAGTAACTGGAAGGGTCTGCCAATGCCTTCTTCCTTTTAAGTAATAGTTTATATTAAACTGCATTTTATTTCTATGATGCTAAAACCGTTTTTTATCTGATCGCATTTTATCATAACCCGCTGCTATTGATCTGTTTGCTGCTGTTTTTTATCTGATCGCATTTCATCATAACCCGCTGTTATTTGCTAAACATCAGATTGTTTTTACAAGCCAAACATTGCTAATTGTCAGTACCACAAACCTCTTCGGTTTTAATGCTATGTTGACCTTGTTGTTCTGCACATTATGTTTTTTAATCACCCGTATGTAATTAATGCCGCATAATGCGATTTGGAAGATTCTCATTCAATCACTGTTGTTTAATTGATTTTCCTTTTTCTTTCTCAATAACGTGTATTGTTGTTGGAATCTTTGAGGTGCTCTTTTCAGGATATTTTATATCCAAATAAAGATTATATTATTATTACATCAGGGGGAAGTGCAAGAGTGATCGAATGAGCGCTGAGGTGGATCTTCTGTATAATGTGGTCCAATGAGTAGAACTCTCCGCAATTCAGTCCTCAGGAGGGATCTGACTTAGAGACGGAGGGACGGGAGAAAGATACAGTGAGGCTTTACTGTTGGGACACCAGAGACCTTCAGTCACCTCTGGTGGAACCTCTGAGGATGGAGACAGTGAGGGGAGCCAGAACAGTGATCCCATAGCAGCCACCTCTGAAGATGAAGACAGTGAGGGGGAGCCAGAACAGTGATCCCATAGCAGTAACCTTTGGTGGAACTTATGAGGATGGAGACCGTGAGGAGGGGCCTGGATACTGAACACATAGCAGCCATCTCTGGAGATGGAGACCATGAGGAGGAGCCTGGACCGTGAACCCATAGCAGCCACCTCTGGTGGAACTTCTGAAGATGGAGACTATGAGGAGCCTGGACAGTGAACCCATAGCAGCCACCCCTGGTGGAACTTCTGAAGATGGAGACAGTGAGGGGAGCTCGGGCAGTGAACCCATAGCAGTCCTCTCTGGTGGAACCTCTGAAGATGGAGACCGTGAGGAGGACCCTGGACAGTGAACCCATAGCAGTCACCCCTGGTAGAACGTCTGAAGATGGAGACGGTGAGGAGGAGCCTGGACAGTGAACCCATAGCAGCCACCTCTGAAGATGGAGACGGTGAGGAGGAGCCTGGACAGTGAACCCATAGCAGCCAGTCACCTCTGAAGATGGAGACAGTGAGGAGCCTGGACAGTTAACCCATAGTAGTCACCTCTGGTGGAACTTCTGAGGATGGAGAGAGTTAGGAGAGCTCGGACCGTGAACCATAGAAGCCACCTCTGGTGGAAATTCTGAAGATGGAGACCATGAGGAGGATCCTGGATAGTGAACCCATAGCAGTCACCTCTGGTGGAACCTCCGAAGATGGAGACAGTGAGGAGGAGCCTGGACAGTGAACCCATAGCAGCTGCCTCTGGTGGAACTTCTGAAGATGGAGACCATGAGGAGCCTAGACAATGAACCCATAGCAGCCACCTCTGGTGGAACTTCTAATGATGGAGACAGTGAGGGGGAGCTCGGGCATTGAACCCAAAGCATCCACCACTTGGAGACATTGAGCGAGAGCCAGGACAGTGATCCCATAGCAGTCACCTCTGGTGGAACCTCGGAAGATGGAGACCATGGCGAGGAGCCTGGACAATGAACCCATAGCAGCCACCTCTGGTGGAACTTCTGAAGATGGAGACCATGAGGAGCCTGGACAGTGAACCCATAGCAGCCACCTCTGGTTGAACTTCTAAAGATGGCGACAGTGAGGGATACTCGGGCATTGGACCCAAAGCAGCCACCCCTTGGAGACATTGAGCGAGAGCCAGGACAGTGATCCCATAGCAGTCACCTCTGGTGGAACCTCTGAAGATGGAGACCGTGGCGAGGAGCCTGGACAGTGAACCAATAGCTGCCACCTCTGATGGAACCTCTGAAGATGGAGACAGTGAGGGGAGCTCGGGCAGTGAACCCATAGCAGTCCTCTCTGGTGGAACCTCTGAAGATGGAGACCGTGAGGAGGACCCTGGACAGTGAACCCATAGCAGTCACCCCTGGTAGAACGTCTGAAGATGGAGACGGTGAGGAGGAGCCTGGACTGTGAACCCATAGCAGCCACCTCTGAAGATGGAGACGGTGAGGAGGAGCCTGGACAGTGAACCCATAGCAGCCAGTCACCTCTGAAGATGGAGACAGTGAGGAGCCTGGACAGTTAACCCATAGTAGTCACCTCTGGTGGAACTTCTGAGGATGGAGAGAGTTAGGAGAGCTCGGACCGTGAACCATAGAAGCCACCTCTGGTGGAAATTCTGAAGATGGAGACCATGAGGAAGATCCTGGATAGTGAACCCATAGCAGTCACCTCTGGTGGAACCTCCGAAGATGGAGACAGTGAGGAGGAGCCTGGACAGTGAACCCATAGCAGCTGCCTCTGGTGGAACTTCTGAAGATGGAGACCATGAGGAGCCTAGACAATGAACCCATAGCAGCCACCTCTGGTGGAACTTCTAATGATGGAGACAGTGAGGGGAGCTCGGGCATTGAACCCAAAGCATCCACCACTTGGAGACATTGAGCGAGAGCCAGGACAGTGATCCCATAGCAGTCACCTCTGGTGGAACCTCGGAAGATGGAGACCATGGCGAGGAGCCTGGACAATGAACCCATAGCAGCCACCTCTGGTGGAACTTCTGAAGATGGAGACCATGAGGAGCCTGGACAGTGAACCCATAGCAGCCACCTCTGGTTGAACTTCTAAAGATGGTGACAGTGAGGGATACTCGGGCATTGGACCCAAAGCAGCCACCCCTTGGAGACATTGAGCGAGAGCCAGGACAGTGATCCCATAGCAGTCACCTCTGGTGGAACCTCTGAAGATGGAGACCGTGGCGAGGAGCCTGGACAGTGAACCAATAGCTGCCACCTCTGATGGAACCTCTGAAGATGGAGACAGTGAGGGGAGCTCGGGCAGTGAACCCATAGCAGTCACCTTTAAAGATAGAGACAGTGAAGAGGAGCCTGGACAGTGAACCCATAGCAGTCCCCTCTGGTGAAACGTCTGAGGATGGAGACAGTTAGGAGAGCTCAGACCATGAACCCATAGCAGCTACCTCTGTTGGAACATCTGAAGATGGAGACTGTGAGGAGCAGACTGGATAGTGAACCCGTAGCAGCCACCTCTGGTGGAACCTCTGAAGATGGAGACACTGAGGAGAAGCCTGGACAGTGAACCCATAGCAGCCACCTCTGGTGGAACCTCTAAAGATGGAGACCGTGAGGAGAAGCCTGGACAGTTAACTCATAGCAGTCACCTCTGGTGGAACCTCTGAAGATGGAGACAGTGAGGGGAGCTCGGGCAGTGAACCCATAGCAGTCCTCTCTGGTGGAACCTCTGAAGATGGAGACAGTGAGGGGAGCTCGGGCAGTGAACCCATAGCAGTCCTCTCTGGTGGAACCTCTGAAGATGGAGACGGTGAGGAGGAGCCTGGACAGTGAACCCACAGCAGTCACCGCTGGTGGAACTTCTGAGGATGGAGACAGTTAGGAGAGCTCGGACAGTGAACCTTAGCAGCCACCTCTGGTGGAACTTCTGAAGATGGAGACGGTGAGGAGGAGCCTGGACAGTGAACCCACAGCAGTCACCGCTGGTGGAACTTCTGAGGATGGAGACAGTTAGGAGAGCTCGGACCGTGAACCTTAGCAGCCACCTCTGGTGGAACTTCTGAAGATGGAGACCGTGAGGAGGATCCTGGATAGTGAACCCATAGCAATCACCTCTGGTGGAACCTCTGAAGATGGAGACAGTGAAGAGGAGCCTGGACAGGGAACCCATGGTAGTCACCTCTGGTGGAACTTCTGATGAAAGAGACAGTTAAGAGAGCTTGGACTGTGAACCCATAGCAGCCACCTCTGGTGGAACCTGTGAAGATGGAGACCGTGAAGGGAGCTCGGGCAGTGAACCCATAGCAGTCCCCTCTAGTGGAACCTCTGAAATGGAGACCATGGTGAGGAGCCTGGACAGGGAACCCATAGCAGCCACCTCTGAAGATGTAGACAGTGAGGGGAGCTCCTGCAGTGAACCCATAGCAGTCACATCTGGTGGAACCTTTGAAGATAGAGACCATGAGGAGGAGCCTGGACAGTGATCCCCTGGCAGCCATCGCTGAAGATGGAGACCATGGCAAGGAGCCTGAACAGTGAACCCATAGCAGCCACCTCTGGTGAAACTTCTGAAGATGGAGACCGTGAGGAGGTTCCTGGACAGTGAACCCATAGCAGCCACCTCTGGTGGAACCTCTGAAGATGGAGACCGTGAGCAGGAGCCTGGATAGTGAACCCATAGCAGCCACCTCTGAAGATGGAGATACTGAGGAGGAGCCTGGACAGTGAACCCATAGCAGTCACCTCTGGTGGAACCTCTGAAGATGGAGACAGTGAGGAGGAGCCTGGACAGTGAACTCATAGCAGCCACCTCTGAAAATGGAGACAGTGATGGGGAGCTCGGGCAGTGAACCCATAGCAGTCACCTCAAAAGATAGAGACAGTGAAGAAGAGCCTGGACAGTGAACCCATAGCAGTCCCCTCTGGTGAAACGTCTCAGGATGGAGACCGTTAGGAGAGCTCGGACCGTGAACCCATAGCAGCTACCTCTGGTGGAACTTCTGAAGATGGAGACTGTGAGGAGCACCCTGGATAGTGAACCCGTAGCAGCCACCTCTGAAGATGGAGACACTGAGGAGGAGCCTGGACAGTGAACCCATAGCAGCCACCTCTGATGGAACCTCTGAAGATGGAGACGGGAGGAGGAGCCTGGACAGTGAACTCATAGCAGCCACCTCTGAAGATGGAGACCGTGAGGAGGAGCTTGGACAGTGAGCCCATAGCAGTCACCTCTGGTGGAACCTCTGAAGATGGAGACAGTGAGGGGAGCTCGGGCAGTGAACCCATAGCAGTCCTCTCTGGTGGAACCTCTGAAGATGGAGACCGTGAGTAAGAGCCTGGACAGTGAACCTACAGCAGTCACCTCTGGTGGAACGTCCGAAGATGGAGACGGTGAGGAGGAGCCTGGACAGTGAACCCATAGCAGCCAGCCACCTCTGAAGATGGAGACTGTGAGGAACCTGGACAGTTAACCCATAGCAGTCACCTCTGGTGGAACTTCTGAGGATGGAGACAGTTAGGAGAGCTCAGATCGTGAACCATAGCAGCCACCTCTGGTAGAACCTCCGAAGATGGAGACAGTGAGGAGGAGCCTGGACAGTGAACCCATAGCAGCCACCTCTGATGGAACTTCTGAAGATGGAGACCATGAGGAGCCTGGACAATGAACCCATAGCAGTCACCTCTGAAGATGGAGACAGTGAAGAGGAGCCTGGACAGTGAACCCATAGCAGCCACCTCTGGTGGAACTTCTGATGAAAGAGACAGTTAGGAGAGCTTGGACTGTGAACCCATAGCAGCCACCTCTGGTGGAACCTTTGAAGATGGAGACAGTGAAGGGAGCTCGGGCAGTGAACCCATAGCAGTCCTCTCTGGTGGAACCTCTGAAGATGGAGACGGTGAGGAGGAGCCTGGACAGTGAACCCACAGCAGTCACCGCTGGTGGAACTTCTGAGGATGGAGACAGTTAGGAGAGCTCGGACAGTGAACCTTAGCAGCCACCTCTGGTGGAACTTCTGAAGATGGAGACGGTGAGGAGGAGCCTGGACAGTGAACCCACAGCAGTCACCGCTGGTGGAACTTCTGAGGATGGAGACAGTTAGGAGAGCTCGGACCGTGAACCTTAGCAGCCACCTCTGGTGGAACTTCTGAAGATGGAGACCGTGAGGAGGATCCTGGATAGTGAACCCATAGCAATCACCTCTGGTGGAACCTCTGAAGATGGAGACAGTGAAGAGGAGCCTGGACAGGGAACCCATGGTAGTCACCTCTGGTGGAACTTCTGATGAAAGAGACAGTTAGGAGAGCTTGGACTGTGAACCCATAGCAGCCACCTCTGGTGGAACCTGTGAAGATGGAGACCGTGAAGGGAGCTCGGGCAGTGAACCCATAGCAGTCCCCTCTAGTGGAACCTCTGAAATGGAGACCATGGTGAGGAGCCTGGACAGGGAACCCATAGCAGCCACCTCTGAAGATGTAGACAGTGAGGGGAGCTCCTGCAGTGAACCCATAGCAGTCACATCTGGTGGAACCTTTGAAGATAGAGACCATGAGGAGGAGCCTGGACAGTGATCCCCTGGCAGCCATCGCTGAAGATGGAGACCATGGCAAGGAGCCTGAACAGTGAACCCATAGCAGCCACCTCTGGTGAAACTTCTGAAGATGGAGACCGTGAGGAGGTTCCTGGACAGTGAACCCATAGCAGCCACCTCTGGTGGAACCTCTGAAGATGGAGACCGTGAGCAGGAGCCTGGATAGTGAACCCATAGCAGCCACCTCTGAAGATGGAGATACTGAGGAGGAGCCTGGACAGTGAACCCATAGCAGTCACCTCTGGTGGAACCTCTGAAGATGGAGACAGTGAGGAGGAGCCTGGACAGTGAACTCATAGCAGCCACCTCTGAAAATGGAGACAGTGATGGGGAGCTCGGGCAGTGAACCCATAGCAGTCACCTCAAAAGATAGAGACAGTGAAGAAGAGCCTGGACAGTGAACCCATAGCAGTCCCCTCTGGTGAAACGTCTCAGGATGGAGACCGTTAGGAGAGCTCGGACCGTGAACCCATAGCAGCTACCTCTGGTGGAACTTCTGAAGATGGAGACTGTGAGGAGCACCCTGGATAGTGAACCCGTAGCAGCCACCTCTGAAGATGGAGACACTGAGGAGGAGCCTGGACAGTGAACCCATAGCAGCCACCTCTGATGGAACCTCTGAAGATGGAGACGGGAGGAGGAGCCTGGACAGTGAACTCATAGCAGCCACCTCTGAAGATGGAGACCGTGAGGAGGAGCTTGGACAGTGAGCCCATAGCAGTCACCTCTGGTGGAACCTCTGAAGATGGAGACAGTGAGGGGAGCTCGGGCAGTGAACCCATAGCAGTCCTCTCTGGTGGAACCTCTGAAGATGGAGACCGTGAGTAAGAGCCTGGACAGTGAACCTACAGCAGTCACCTCTGGTGGAACGTCCGAAGATGGAGACGGTGAGGAGGAGCCTGGACAGTGAACCCATAGCAGCCAGCCACCTCTGAAGATGGAGACTGTGAGGAACCTGGACAGTTAACCCATAGCAGTCACCTCTGGTGGAACTTCTGAGGATGGAGACAGTTAGGAGAGCTCAGATCGTGAACCATAGCAGCCACCTCTGGTAGAACCTCCGAAGATGGAGACAGTGAGGAGGAGCCTGGACAGTGAACCCATAGCAGCCACCTCTGATGGAACTTCTGAAGATGGAGACCATGAGGAGCCTGGACAATGAACCCATAGCAGTCACCTCTGAAGATGGAGACAGTGAAGAGGAGCCTGGACAGTGAACCCATAGCAGCCACCTCTGGTGGAACTTCTGATGAAAGAGACAGTTAGGAGAGCTTGGACTGTGAACCCATAGCAGCCACCTCTGGTGGAACCTTTGAAGATGGAGACAGTGAAGGGAGCTCGGGCAGTGCAACCATAGCAGTCACCTCTAGTGGAACCTCTGAAATGGAGACCATGGCGAGGAGCCTGGACAGGGAACCCATAGCAGCCACCTCTGGTGGAACCTCTGAAGATAGAGACTATGAGGAGGAGCCTGGACAGTGAACCCATAGCAGACACCTCTGAAGATGGAGACAGTGAGGGGAGCTCCTGCAGTGAACCCATAGCAGTCACATCTGGTGGAACCTTTGGAGATAGAGACCATGAGGAGGAGCTTGGACAGTGATCCCCTGGCAGCCATCGCTGAAGATGGAGACCATGGCAAGGAGCCTGGACAGTGAACCCATAGCAGCCACCTCTGGTGAAACTTCTGAAGATGGAGACCGTGAGGAGGGTCCTGGACAGTGAACCCACAGCAGCCTCCTCTGAAGATGGAGGCAGTGAGGAGTCGCCTGGACAGTGAACCCATAGCAGCCACCTCTGGTGGAACTTCTGAGGGGATGGAGACAGTGAGGGGAGCTCGGGCAGTGAGCCCATAGCAGTCACCTCTTTTGGAACCTCTGAAGATGGAGACCGTGAGGAGGAGCCTGGATAGTGAACCCATAGCAGCCACCTCTGAAGATGGAGATACTGAGGAGGAGCCTGAACAGTGAACCCATAGCAGCCACCTCTGGTGGAACCTCTGAAGATGGAGACCGTGGCGAGAAGCCTGGACAGTGAGCCCATAGAAGCCACCTCTGAAGATGGAAAATAGTGAGGGGAGCTCGGGCAGTGAACCCATAGCAGCCACCTCTGAAGATGGAGACAGGGACTTGGAGGTGGTTAGTGATCCCACAGTCTGACTGATAATGTAAATATCTCTTAGAACTTGGTCTTACAGTGTGTGTGTGAGAATATATGTATTTACCGCCTTTGTATCTGTTCCCCACATAACATTTCTCCTTTTGTCCTGCAGCCCCCACTGGCCAGCGCCATCTTGTCACATTTAGATCACTTTGAAGTGTCACCAAGTCCAAGGACCCTGCCGAGTGCTGATTTGAGGCTCCTCCAGGACACCTCATTGTGGCGCACTGTCGTATCTCCCCCTTCGATGGGGGTATGGGAGTGACTACTCTCGCCACGTGACTTATCGTGATCCACGATTGGTTTGCGGGCGGCTGGTCCAACCCGGCATACCGAGTTGAACTTGCCATGGTAGATTTTGCGCAGATTCAGTACTTCTTATATGGCAGCCCAGTGCCGCAGGCCCTACCCCCGGTCAAGAGAGCGGTACTCATGGCCTGGCGCACAGCTTTGCGCCATGTGCATTGGAACCGCACGTACGCCGCTCTGGTGCGGAACCTGGCTGGGCGAGGTCTCTTCCTTGCAGAGGTTCCGCCGATGGGATCTCGTTGCTTGGAGACATATGGGTGGGGGATTGTGGTTCTGAAAAATCTGGATTCATATAATAGTACCGGACTCGAGAATAAAAACTTCGTCGAAATAGGACGAATTTGGTATCAAAAGACCGAGAATGACGAGTACATCAAGTACATGTATTTTCGGCATATTCGAGTGACGATTTCACCTCGAAATCGTCATTTACCTTCACAAAGCCCTTAGCTGCATGTTGCCCTTTACATAGGCCTTAATCCAGTTGAATTTGATTCCACAAGGATACATACTCCTTAATCGACTTCTCCCTGACCCCAGTACAAGTTAGAACCATTGCCCCAGGCCGAGCTCGTTAGGTCAGTTCCCTCCCAGTGGCCGAGCAAGATAGCATCTAGGCCCAACCAGCCATAAAACCATTTCAGCGCGCACACCTGCCATATCTCGCTCACATCTTTCTCCACTCCTTTTCTTCACTTGCTTTACGATGGGGAGGTGACCATTTTTATTAGGGGTCCAGCGATATCTGATGAAATGTTGGGTCTTGCCGGATGATTTGTTATGGGCAGCACGACGTGAAATATGTACATGTCATCATGACTCTGCTTTTCTTTTGTAATCAGTAACCATAAATGAAATACCACGAATCCAAGGATTGTTTTGCTCAAGGCTGAATATTAGGTATAAGAAGAGAAGCCTGACTTCGTGAAAGTGTGCAGTCTCCTGAATATACTTGTATCGTACTTCTAGGACCCTGTCACCTTGGTTGCAGCCAATAAACTAATCTTTGACTTCACCTGGAAGACTCTGAAGTTTCTGTCGGTCTGACTCAGGAGAACCCGAGGTCTCTGGGTGTTGATCCCCTGGCACCGCTGGGTTACCGGTTCTGTGCCGGTTCTTAAAAACCCAGTACCTCATTTGGCGCCCAGCGTTTGGGGCAATTCCAGTGGTACCAATCAGCCTGAAGATCGTGAGGAGCTTCGTGTGAAAATTCCGGAGGAGGGCCCACCACCTCATCGACCCCTGCATGTCGACGTGGTCCGAAGGTCTTTACTGCGAGGTTCCCCGCTTCCCGACGGCTACAAGGTCTGCTGCCCTGGCTATCGCCCTGATGTTGGACCCTTGAAATTTTCGGTAGAGCGAAACGCTGAGACGAGTCTTCTGGTGAAGCCATCGATATTTTTCAGTTAAGTATAAGTGGAGCGTCTCCCAGTCCTTAGTTGGACTTACTTTGTGGTATCTTGGAGATACATAAAGGTTTTTATTGGTACTTGCAAGCACCATAACCGAAGGACTCGTGTTTTCACGAGAAATATCGTAGTCGATAAATCCTTTGAAGTTTTGGAACTAGACTAGAGAGAAAGGATGCCTAGTCTTAGACTCGGGAATTGGTTTTGTCTTGGTAGTAATAATAGGGACTCCCGATTGGAGGACTCATGTCCGGTTCCTCCAGTTGGAACTCCGACTTACGATATATATGTTTACAACGAGGTATGGATTAAATACACTAGGAAAGATGGTGTTTTAAAATGGCCCCAATATGGTAGCTTTGATTCTGAAATCTTAGACAACCTTGAAGTTAAACTCTTCAAAAAGAAAGCCCGGCCGGCGATGTTTGACTCTTTCCGCATATGGCGCAAAGAAGCCAAACAAAAAGAAATTAAATTAGCTAAGAAAAATAAGAGAGAAGGGGGACTTTCAGTAATGCAAGCTGCCGTGCAGTTTAAAGATAATGAGGAAGAGCAGATAAATGAGCAATTGCACAGGCAACGTAAAATGGCAATAGATAAGTGTTATCCAGTTTTGCCGTCTCTTCAGCAAGGGACAGCAAAAGAGCGTGAAAAAGACCAATTAATGTCGCAATTATTAACTTCGCCACCCCCCTATGCGCAGAATGCTACAGCACCCCCGCAACCTTTAGTTGCACAAACTGCGCCTCTGGCTCTTCCACAGCACTCACCAGCTGTTCTTCAGCTGGCTCCTACTTCTAAGGTGCAGCCTCCTCCAGGCCCACCGACAACTTCTGTTTCTCCTGTGTTTTCTACGATTTTGCCTACAGTGCTTTCTACATCTCCTAATGCCCCCTCTATGATTTTGCCTAGTACCACATCTATTATTCCTCATACCTCTTCTGCCATCTCTACCCCCGCCTTATCTCACCCCGTTTTTTCATCTGTTTGTCCTTCCGTTTCACCTTCCCTTCGGCAGAAAATGGCCAGCACCGTTACTAATCTTCTTTTACCCCTTTTTGGGTCGCCTGCTACGACCCCTAACATAGGAAGAAGACAGTTGCGAAGTCAACTGCCTGATTATCAAGAGAGAGATTCCCTGAATAGTTTAGCTCGGAAATGGGTCTTGGACACTGCAAAATATGATTTACAGTCTGTCATGGAAGTTTTCCATCAATGGGAAACAGCGACACAGAGATATGTGTTCGAACAGATGTGTGTTTTTCTTTGCGAGGATTTAGAAGACAATGATCAGGATTGCCTCCCACAAGAGATGTGTCGTATAAGGTTTAAGTTTAGTCAGGGTATGATTGTAGGTCCAGATGTGGAAAAAGCAGTTGAAATGCTATTATCATATCGAAGTAAGGGAAGTAGTTCTGGGTCACCATCGGAATATAGTGCATCTAGTAGGAAAAAGGCACGACAATACCCTATGAGAGAAGTTCCCCCACAATGGAGAGAGGGTGACGCGACAGCTGTCCCACCTGTCCTGCCCCACTTTCACCGAGTATGGGTACATGTCCCATGGAAGCGAGCTGAAGTTTTAGCACTCAAACAAACACTACCAGATCCGCGTAAAAATCCTGCAGGGTACTATAAAGAATTGTCGCAAACTTCTGGGTCATGTATAATGAATTTGGCCGATATCGATATGTTATTCGGGAACGTTGTTCCACAGCCCTTATGAGGAAAAATTCGCCATGTAGATCATGACCAGGAATTAGGTGACACGTGGGCTAATATTACTGCTGCAGACACACGACAAGTTGGTGGTGCCAAGCCTGAGCCTCTGATAGCGGAACTACCTGGTAGAATAGTAGATTACATGAAAACGATAATGCCTGCAATACGCGTAAATTGGGATAAGTTATCTGCATGCAAGCAAAAGAAAGAAGAAACTGTTTCAGATTTCTTCACCAGATTTGAAGAAACATTCATTGACCACAGCGGTCAAGATATGACCACAGAAGGTGGTCAGAGATTGTTTGTCGATAAATTTGTGCACAATTTACTTCCAGACTTGTGTAGAAAATTGAAAGATTCGGAAAGTTCTTGGGCAGTCTCATCTTCAGCCCAGATATTAGCTACCGCACAGTACTACGAGAATAGAGACAAAGATGAGAAAGATAAAGTAGAGAAGAAAACTAGAGAACTCAAAACGAAGGTTTTGCTACAGCAAGCCTATCCTCCACGTGGTGGTGGTAATAAAAATAATAATGGTCCGAATCACTACCAGAACACTTTTCGGCAGCCTCAGAGAAACTTGCAGAGATTCGATTACAATCAAAACCGCGTGGGTCCCAACCAGTGTTTATACTGCAAACAAGAGGGTCATTACAAATATGACTGTCCTGCCCTGCCACAACGTACAAATGGATTCTCTGGCGTAAGAGGTCGTGGTAGTCAGCAAGCGCCTAGAGGTAGAGGGCGTGGAAACGCCCCTCAGGACGCACGTCCCCTTCCACCACAAAACTCTATGAACAGGTTCGACCAGCAAAATAACGTGTCTGACAGGACAGCTCAATACTACGTTGATGAGTATTACACAGAAAATGAGCAGTGGGAGAATAATGATTGCTAGGACAGCCTTAGACAAGGAGAGGGAGTTGTTTCAGTTCCAGTAGATCAGAGTGGACCTTACGTTGAGGTGATTACATCGGGTGTGTCAGAACCTTTTCTGTTGGATACTGGTGCTACAAAGAGTTCTATTATGCACTCCAAACTCCCTGGCGCACCTTTGTCTGGCGAAATGAACGTTTCCGTAGGTTTTTCTGGCGCCCCGGTTAGAAATCCGATTTCTGACCCCTTATCTCTTTCTGTTGGTCCTTGTGAATTCGAAGCACCCCTTATTTTGACAACAGGTTGTGGTGAAAATTTGCTAGGATTAGATTTACTAAAAAGATTATATGCGACTTTGTACTGTTCTCCCTCAGGAGTACAACTTACTTTAGGTAAGAAAGTGGTCTCTCCCATGTATTTGTCGAGAAATACACTTCCAGCAGAATTGGCACGTCTACCAGATATTCTTTGGGCTACTGGTCCGAATGATGTAGGTCTTTTAGAAATTCCACCGTATGTTGTAACATTGAAACCGAATGTCAAAATGCCACGAATTCCCCAATACAGAATATCCAATGAGGGCGAAAAAGCTTTGCTAGCGATTGTTTACGAGTTGATTGAGAAAGACGTAATTGAAGAAACACGAGGCAATGTTTGCAATAGTCCTGTTCTGCCTGTTTTAAAACGAACTGACCCTTCTCAGCCACCTGTGTATAGATTCGTGATTGATCTTAGGGAAGTGAATAAGATAGTGGTGCCGCAATTCCCAGTTGTCCCCGACATTACAACATTATTGACTATGATTCCAGCATCTGCATCCTGGTTTTCGGTGATTGACCTGAAGAATGCTTTCTTCAGTATCCCGATTGCTGAGGAAAGCAGGGATATTTTTTCCTTTAGTTTAGGTGGTCGAAGCTTCCGCTTTAAACGCGCTCCTCAAGGCTACTGTGAAAGCCCCTCAATATACAGTCAAGCTCTGAAAAGTCAGCTCGACGCAATGGTTTTGCCCAAAGGTTCCACTCTCGTACAGTACGTGGACGATTTGCTTATAGCTGCGGATACTGAGAAAATATGTAAAATGGCCACGTTGGAATTACTGCGTCATCTATGTGATCTACATCACAAGGTGTCACTTTCCAAGCTCCAATATTGCCGACAAGAAGTGACCTACTTAGGTCATCTCTTGTCGAAGGAGGGAAGGAAACTGACCCCAGAAAGAATTCAGGCAATAGCTAAATTGAATGTGCCAAGAACGCAGAGAGAAGTACGCGCTTTCTTGGGCATTACATCGTACTGTAGACAGTGGATTCCAAATGTTTCGTTATTAGCCAAACCCTTATTGGCATTAACATGTACAAATACACCCAATCCCATTCCTTGGTCTGATGAGTGTCAGAAAAGTTTTCTCGAATTACGCACAGCATTATGTTCGGCCCCTGTGTTAGGTAACCCCAACTACAGTAAGCCTTTCACATTATATGTCCACGAGAAGGAGGGTTGTGCATTGTCCGTGCTGACTCAGTTATACGGAGATAGACAGCGGCCATGCGCCTATTTTTCTTCAACTTTGGATCCGGTAGCACGAGCATTGCCAAGTTGTCTAAGGGCCACAGCAGCAGCAGCTGTTTCTATTCGACAGTCTGCAGGTCTAGTAATGAATAATACACTAATCGTGATGGTCCCGCATGCAGTAGACACGTTGTTAAATAGGACCAAGACACAGCACTTAACTAGTGCTCGACTGTCCAGTTATGAATTGACGCTACTAGCGAGCCATGTGCACATAAAAAGGTGCAGTACCTTGAACATAGCCACATTGTTACCAATTGCTGAGGAATCGGATGCTTCAGAACAGCACGATTGTTTCCTCAGAACGGAGGAAGAGACGAAAGGGAGAGTTGATTTATTCGACACTCCTCTTGCTGAATGTGATGGTACATTATGGGTGGATGGTTCATGCTTTAAACTCCCAAATGGTAACGTGACTACAGCATATGCTGTCACAACTTTGCACACAATCGTTGAAACTGCGCGAATACCACATGGTTCAGCTCAAGCCGCTGAACTCGTGGCATTGACGAGAGCATGTGTGTTATCCAAAGGAATGAAAGTGACTGTCTATACCGACAGCCAGTATGCTTTTGGAGTGGCTCACAGTTTTGGACGATTGTGGAGAGAACGTGGGTTCCTGACTTCGCATCGAGCTAAGATTCAGCATGGTCAGTTGGTGAATGAGCTTCTTGAATCACTGACGTTGCCCCTGAAAGTAGCGATCGTAAAATGTAGTGCACACAAGAAAGTGATTGATGATGTTGGTCGTGGAAATGCATTTGCTGATGAAACTGCTAAGGATACTGCAAAGAATATGATGAGCCGAATGTATGTTGCGAGCCCAGAAAGATGGACTGGTGATGTTGGAATATGTGAAGACACGATAGAAAGTGTGAAGTCCATCCAAGCTGAGGCCACGGAGAAAGAGTTAAGCATGTGGAAAGAAAGTACAGGGAGAATTGATGCAAATGGTTGTTGGATTGGATCGACAAAGCAACAGAGATGGTTGTTACCCGATGCATATGTGCCTGCAGTGGTTACAATGGCTCATGGGATGGCCCATATCAGCGCGAAAGGGATTTGCGAGTTGTTGGCCCCAGTGTGGAAGAATTCAGGGATTCCCAAGTGTGCAGAGAATGTTGTCAAGAATTGCATGGTATGTCTGAAGCACAATCCTGGTAGGGGAACCCCAACTCCAGCTGGTCATTTTGCACCTCCTACGTATCCGTTCGAGGTTTTGCAGCTAGATTTCATACACATGGAGAGGTGCAACAACTTAAAATATGTGCTCGTGGTTGTTTGTGCCTTCTCAAGATGGGTAGAAGCCTATCCCCTAAGGGACAATACTGCCTTGTCCACAGCGAAAGCCCTTGTGAAAGAGTTCTTCCCCAGGTTCGGAATGCCTAGAATGGTCTGGTCGGACAACGGAAGTGAATTTGTGGGTTGTGTGATGAAAAGAGTGTGTGAAGGGCTAGGCATTAGGCAGAAGTTCCACGCTGCAAATCACCCCCAATCAGCTGGATTAGTGGAATGTTACAATGGCACGCTTAAAACTTAAATTGGCCAAAATCCAAGCGAGCACAGGTCTTAAATGGCCTGACGCTCTACCCTTAGCACTCCTATCCACCAGAATGACTGTGCATTCGCGAATGAAACTCAGCCCCTATGAAATAATCTTTGGTCGGCCAGCCAACATATGGGGAGTGCCTAGGCCCATGAAGTTTAGCGAGCTGCAACACCCTATTTTGCTTGACTATTTGTATGAATTGACGGCTAAATTGCGTGTTTTATATCAACAGGTCCACAACACCTTGCCTCCGGTCTCTGAGACACCGGGTCACTCCATTGACCCCGGTTCCTGGGTGTTGGTCCGCAATTTCCAGAGGACAAGAAACGACCAGCCCAGATGGACCGGGCCACACCTCGTCCTCCTTTCTACAAGGTCGACTGTTAAAGTGGAGGGGAAGGCCAATTGGGTCCACGGGATCCATTGTAAGAAGATACCCTTCCATCTGCCACATGACCAATGGGTCCGAAAAGGAGGCACTGACTCAAAGCGCACAACTGATGAACGTGTAAAAGAAGCTAAACGTGATTGTAAGAGTGGGAACCTTTTTCAAGAAACTACGCCGCCATCAGAACAATTGAACTCTGTGGAACCTGAGCTACTATTTCTGGACCAGACAGTACCCGGGAAAAGACGCTACAATTTACGACCAAGAAAAACAGACTAAAGTAAAAGTGATTTACTTTTATGAACCGAGAGAAAAAACCTGTGGACTAATAAAGAGTTTGTTTTTTTTTCCTTCCAAAAATCCTATTTTTGAAAATGCAGATTCTCCCATCTAGGTAACTTGCTTATTTTTGTTTTTTTCGAACCGCCATCCGGGTTCCGCTGCTAGGGTCGCGGTTGATTAAAGACTTTTGGGTGCAGCTGACGACAATAGGTCGCTGGTTCCAGTTGGTCCAAGGGAGCCACCCTAGACTGACGGAAGCATCCTTTAGCAGAAACAACCTACCGCCGCGGGCAGCACCTTAGAGAGGATGGAGTTTCCTGATGTGGAGAGAACTGCCAAACAAATGAACTTTAAGCAGAGACTTTTGAAAACAATGAGGAAGAGAATTTTTATAATAATGTGTATTTTTATGCTATTTAGCGTAATGGTCTTTTTGATAAGCTATGTTTTATTCTCTTTTCATGTGACATTCACGCCCACTACATCACCCATACCTCCCCCTACTGTTTCCTCTCATTCTTTTCACCCTTTGCCTGACCACGAATCAAATTGGAGATTAGAGTTCATTAATAACTCCTTCGTTCAGCTATTACACCAACACCAACTTGTAATGAACACAACCAACTGTTGGGTGTGTGGTCTCATGCCCCACACCACGGATAGAGGTATCCCCTATTTGGTCCTGCCATTTAGTCGCAATGGGTCAGTATGGGCATATAGGACAATGTTCATATATGCACGAGAAATCCAACCCCTACGTTCGGTAAAAGACAACCTCAAGACTAGCGCCCTAGTCAAGGGTATAGTTGACATGATCAAGGAAGTAACTTCTTACGAAGATACCCCGGATGATGAGATACTCGCATATGTAGGTTGGAATGTGACCGGATATGGCACTACAGTAAGTGAGAAACAGCAAGCCAAGAGACCGTCCCCTATCTGGATCGTACCCCATCAAGGTCACCTGTGTCTGCAAGGCATTGGTAAGAATCCCAGAGCTCAGCTAGGGAAGAGTGTCTGTACAGAAACGTACGTTTTTGGATCTCACACTTCCCCTGCCTTTTTAGCCGCTAAGGGTACTTATTTCATCTGCCACGATAGAGCCTATACATGGTTGCCCCCTGACTTCTCGGGCTCATGTTTTGTTTCATTCCTGTTACCTCCCACCTACACAGCAGCGGCGGATTACCATCGGACAAGGGTAGTTAGAGGTGTTTTGAGTAAAGAAGACACTGCAGGTCAAGAATTTGGTGACTTTGCAATGGGTGTTCTGCCGTTCTGGGGAGCCATGATTAACAGCAGAAACATAAGGCAATTGACAAGGGTAGTTGAATCCACCGTGATTGAAACTGCTGGTGCCCTTAGTAACCTGACTGCTGAGCTCCAGTCGGATCGACTGATGACCCTTCAGAACCGGGTCGCTTTGGATGTAATACTGGCGGACCGTGGTGGAGTATGCAAATTGATCCAGTCCAGTTGTTGCATTTTTATTCCAGATAATGCTCCAACAGTGTACGGGGCCATCTCCAAACTACATAAGATTTCCGAATCTATTCATGTGGATAAAGGAGATTGGTCATTAATGGGATGGTTCTGGGGACTGATATCTGCCTGGGGATGGAGAATTCTGATGGTCATTGGGATGGTCTTAGCCATTCTTTTTCTGTTCTGTCTGTGCATACAGTGTGCTCCTGCAATATGTGGCCTTTGTGCTACATCATGTGTAAGGAAGCCTGTGTCAAGACATGAGCTCAGCACTAGAATGATGTTGCAGCAACATCTCAATGACTTTAGGAATATAGATCTGGACTCAGATTAACATGAGGATAGATTAATTGCCTATGTAAGGGCAAAAGGAGGGTCTGTGGTTCTGAAAAATCTGGATTCATATAATAGTACCGGACTCGAGAATAAAAACTTCGTCGAAATAGGACGAATTTGGTATCAAAAGACCGAGAATGACGAGTACATCAAGTACATGTATTTTCGGCATATTCGAGTGACGATTTCACCTCGAAATCGTCATTTACCTTCTCAAAGCCCTTAGCTGCATGTTGCCCTTTACATAGGCCTTAATCCAGTTGAATTTGATTCCACAAGGACACATACTCCTTAATCGACTTCTCCCTGACCCCAGTACAAGTTAGAACCATTGCCCCAGGCCGAGCTCGTTAGGTCAGTTCCCTCCCAGTGGCCGAGCAAGATAGCATCTAGGCCCAACCAGCCATAAAACCATTTCAGCGCGCACACCTGCCATATCTCGCTCACATCTTTCTCCACTCCTTTTCTTCACTTGCTTTACGATGGGGAGGTGACCATTTTTATTAGGGGTCCAGCGATATCTGATGAAATGTTGGGTCTTGCCGGATGATTTGTTATGGGCAGCACGACGTGAAATATGTACATGTCATCATGACTCTGCTTTTCTTTTGTAATCAGTAACCATAAATGAAATACCACGAATCCAAGGAATGTTTTGCTCAAGGCTGAATATTAGGTATAAGAAGAGAAGCCTGACTTCGTGAAAGTGTGCAGTCTCCTGAATATACTTGTATCGTACTTCTAGGACCCTGTCACCTTGGTTGCAGCCAATAAACTAATCTTTGACTTCACCTGGAAGACTCTGAAGTTTCTGTCGGTCTGACTCAGCAGAACCCGAGGTCTCTGGGTGTTGATCCCCTGGCACCGCTGGGTTACCGGTTCTGTGCCGGTTCTTAAAAACCCAGTACCTCAGGATCACATTTGTTCCTTCGCCGAACTGCAGCAATGACATGCACTCCATCATTCCCAATTCTATATAGACGCAACGATATCGGCTTGGCAGAATATAGGCAAGCGGACTCATAGACTCCCGTTGTACGCTCCGAGTCTGGCTATTGAGGGGCACAGTGCTATTTCAGTTGCACGTGAATGGGGTTCGATCCGCGCACTCCAAGAGGCGGGTATATCGGTTATGGGGGAACTATATAATGATGGGAAGTATATTACCAGCGAGGACCTGAGCTATGTCTCTAATCCTACGCTGCTATTTATGTACACTTGTTACCGACTACGCAGGGCTGTAAGAGATCATTATCCTACATTCCCAGAGGAACCGGTGACCTCTAAAGCATTACAGATGGTTCTCACATCTGCTCACTAAGTTATATAGGCTGGTACAAGAAGAGACGGTGCTGACGGCGGACAGGAGCCTTGACAGGTGGAATGGAATTTTAGATCCGCAGATTACGATAGAAATGTGGGAGCAGATTTGTAGTGTGACTGGGAAACTGTCGGCCGACAGCAACTTGCGTATAATACATCTGAAATTCTTACACCAAACATACCGCACCCCCGCACGACTCCACAGAATGGGTCTTAGAGACACGAATTGCTGCAAGCGGTGTGGCCGGGAAGGGGCGAACTTTGTGCATCTGGCCTGGCACTGTTGTAGAGTACACTCGTACTGGACAGAGGTGCTGGAAAAACTCTACACTATGACTGGTCAGCGACTAGACTGCACACCATTGTTATGCTTGTTGGGATACGTACCTGATGTGAAAGGTGTTATTGGGCGCTTTGTCAGAGTGGCTTTGCTGTTGGCTAAAAGAAGAGTGCTTTTCATGTGGGATGGGAAATGGTATCCTAAGTCTACTAAATGGCTGTCTGACATGGTGTACTGCCATGAACAACTGACACTCTAAGAAGAAGAACTTCCAAAGAGGTCCCGGCCTAGGGATATCCGGGCCCCTCTGCGGGAATATTAGTTGACCCACAGCGAACAAGAGGAAGATACTGCTAGTGTTCACAATGTCTGACTTGCTACATGTTAAGGGATGTGGGGGTAGCTCCTTGCACTCATGCACTACAGCGGAATGTACCTGACTGTTTTGACATTGCGCCTTATGATTGGATACGACTGGTGATACCACTGTGTATTCTAACTACAGAAGTGAAGCTCTGGCTGGGGGGGGGAGTGTTGACTTGTTCTTTTGATATTTCAGAAGTTACGTACTGGCTGGAATCACGAATTGTTGCATACGGCTTGGTGAAATGTATTTGACATGTCATTTTGAAACTAATAAAAAAAATTAAAAAATTTAAAAATCATTCCTAATTCTATAAATATTTGCAACTCAGAAATGCCCTTCACGCACGTATCCCTTCCCCTGCCACTCTTCCGGAGTTCAACCCGCTTGAGGCCCAGGTGATGATGGGGAATCTGGGGAGGGGGGGAGGGAGGTGTCCCGCATATACCGGTCACTAGTTAATAATGGCCCCGCATCTCTGGACTGGCTCAGAACACGATGGGAGGGATGGTTGGGCCCCCTAGAAGACGCAGAATGGCGTGACACCCTTATGGCACCCAAAACCCTGACCACGTCCTCCAAGCTGCGCCTGGTACAACTATATTATTTGCATGCAGCCTATCTTACTCCACGGCGCCTTTTTCGGGCCCGCTTGAGGCCATCCCCATCCTGCCCGCGCTGCGACACCGCGCCAGCGGACTTTTACCACATGGTATGGCATTGCCCAGCTTTGGAGCCATTCTGGAAGGGGATTGAATGCGAACTTACACCTGCCCTTGGATGGGAGGTTCCTCACGACCCAAGACGTATGCTCCTTGGGTTGTTCGACGGCCTAGACGGCTCCAAGGCAGATAAGCGCTTTATGGGGATGGCGGTGGCAGTGGCGAAAAGAGACATTGCAGCGCTCTGGTCTCAGGCTAAGGCACCGATGGTGCAAAAGTGGCGGAAGGGAGTGGACTGGTGTGGGCTGCAGGAAGAATCTCTCTTTGAGGCCAGGGGCTGCCCAGAGTTATTCGGGAAAGTGTGGGGTAAATGGTTCAACTTGTTGCCACCATGATGACCTGTTTATCTTCTGTCTCCCTGTATTGGAATCCCAGCCTGCTGTGCCCGATTTGACCAGGTACCCCATGTGTTATTGACTGTGATTAACTGTATGTACACTCCAACTGTGTTTGACTTGCTGCCAATTAATTTCTTGAGTTCTGGAAAATTCAATAAAATTGATTATAAAAAAAAGATATTTCAGATATTCAGCAAAATAAATCATTTTGTTAAAAGACGACTTTTTGGTTGTTTTTGCAGCAACATTTTTATTTGGGCAACACTTAAGATATAGCTCAGTGGGTAGCACTAAAATTCAAGTCACGGTGCGAAGACAAAGGTCCAACCGTGTCCGACTCATCCCCGATAGGTGTTGTATTATCCGGTAAGTCTGCTCCATTGTGCGATTGCGTAACACCAAGGGTTAGATTTACTGGATTCTCATGCAGCGCAGTGCGCTGTGCCCAGTGCAGCAGCCGCAAATAGAGAGCCGGAGAGTGCTGTATTTACAGAAATATGTCTCTCTCCTCCCCTTTCACTAGCGCGGCTCTGAAATCAGCTGCCGTGCGCCACGGACACACCTTTGCACTATAGTGCAAGGGTGTCTCCGTGAGTCTAGCCTTGGTTTTGTACCGTAAGATACCCTTCAAGTACCAAATATCATGGGGCAACCTTTAAGAGGCCCTTGCAACACTTTTACACAGCCGTTGCGTTACTTTTTGTGATGCAGCGACAGCATAAACAATGCGCCAGGTTATGCCATATTTACAAAGTGACTCACCTAGGCAGATGCAATACTTGGTAAACCCCTGCACCACATTATACCTGCATGAGGTATAATGTATGCAGGGGATTGTTTCCCCGCAAAAAAAGCTTTGTAGAAGTGACGCAGTGAAATTAGTCCGATTTCACTGCGCCACTTCTAGCATGCCACAGCTTCAAAAACTTACACCTGCCTCATAGCAGGCATAATAGTGATGCAGTGCAATGTGTATAGGCTTCCCCTATGCATTGCTGGAGTTGCGATATGCTTACGACACAACTCCAGTAAAACATCAGTTTTCCACCTATAGATATGTCAGGATTCCTGACGCATCTGTCAATCCTTGTGTCATGGAGCACGATACCCTGTTCTTGTGGGGGGCGTTATAGAAGATGTGGTCATTTGCAGGCAGTACGTATGGCCTCTCACATCCTGTGTGGTGAAGTGGTACAGTCGGGTCCCACAGTGCCTGTGTATTTCTAGTGTTTGCTGTATTTTAAAACATTTCTTGGAGTTTCTTGTTGCTCAGATGGGTGTAATTTGCGGTATTTCTATGTTTCCCTCGTCTTCATTGCTTGATTTTGCTCACAAAGTGTCACTCATGGTCATTTCAATGTCACTCTTATTTACACTGAAATTGTGAAAATGTCACACACAGCAATCTGAACCCTCGGCAGCTTTGTGTGGAAAAGTAAATTTTGCCATGTTCTGTGTCCCTACGTGTTCCCCACCCTATGTTATATGTGCATGATCAATATGCACATGTATTCCCTTATGATCGATTGAAGACGCAATTCCAGTTGTGTCCAACTCTAGTATGCCAGTTTCTAGTTCTCGTGAAAGCTACGAGTATTAGGCCTATGTAAACTTATGTTGCCACGTTTCACAGTGTGCACGTTAATTCATTGAAAAGTCCCCGTTTCTAGGCCTCAAAAGGGCCCGGACACCAGATTCAGCTCCTGTCTCCTGAACCCTCTCCGAGGAGCGATACAGCCCCCACCTGCATCCCTGACCCTTCACTTACATCCTGCCTCACAGTGCCCAGCGCGGCCTGGCTCTGCCTGCCTGTCTGCCAAGAGTATGTTATGCTTCTAGTTATCAGTCCAGCTCCCCTTCTCTGCATTCCTAAGCTACTGAATCGCATCAATAGTTTCCGTCATAGTCTAGCCTTTATGTCTCCATGTAAGAGAAATACTGTATTAATGGTCATCGAATATTCTTCAACACGCACTACATGTAGAATAATGCATGCACCAGTCTTAGAGTCTGTTAGCCTTTACCCTGATAACTTTTGGATTCTATCAACATGTTCTCTAAACATCAGATACTAGATAGTGTTTAGGTACATGTCGCTCTGACACTCCAGACTTTAGTCTCCTCTTCTAGCACAGAAGTCATAGCCCCCAGTTCTCCCTAGTCACACGTCATTGCCAGCTTGCGCGCACCACTAGGTCAGAGGTCCCGGCTCCTTAGGTAGCCCCCTCCATGTTTCCGCCCCATTTATGACATATTCTGTTACGTTCACATCACATGTCTATGTATACGCCCTGTACACGCCTCTTGTTACACTTACTTTCTGCCTTATCTTTCGCAACTGCTACAAACTCCGCCCACTGCTACGCCTACTGTATTTACTGCAATGTAATTTGTTTAGTATATATATGTTATGCACTGTTATTAAAGTTACCCCTTAGAGCTACTTGTCCCGATCCTGCCCCCGGCAGCTGCCATCCCATTCCCGTACAGGCTGTCCTGTTCCTGTCCTTTATGCCTGATTAAAGCCTGTCAAACTCAAGATACCTCGAATCCTGACTCTTATTTATTGAGCTATCTGTTTATTAATTATTCCGAAAAATAGAACAGGTATTTAATTATTTATTTACCACATAATGGCGCCCGAATAGGGACTTGCCCTTTCCCCACGCGCCGGAGAAGCCACGCAAGCCCCCTGACCCTCTGCAGCCGTGACGGAACCATACCGTGCACGTGCAGATATTTCTGCTTCAAGTATCCCTCAGGCCCACGGAGGAGACGGAGGTTGCGGTCCAGCATCCAGACGAGGCGGTGGAGGAACGCGGCGAGTCCCGACCAGAGCCCAAGCCGAGAGTCCAAGGTCCGAGGTATCCGGAGGCCCACCCGTAACTGAAGTCCGAAGTTCGTAGTCCGTCGTCGTAGCAGTCCAGTCCAGTTCGAGGCCTTCCGTTCTTGCTGCCCGGTGAGTACCGTTGCTGGGGTAGTATCTAGACAGGGTCAATTAGTCCGTGGGTTTGGGTACGCAAATCCAACACGAAGTGTCCACCTAGGTGGATGCGGGTCCTGACGTGTCTCTTTATGGGACCGGTATGTTTCGTACTGTTTCAGCAGTGCATCTAGTAATTCTAGTAAGTTCCGTTCTCGAGAAATTCATGTGTTCCTGTTCCCAGTATTCCAGGTAATGTTTCTGTCCGAACTGTTATTTTAATGTCATTCAATGTGTATTCAATGTCGTGGTATGAATGATTTGTTGTTCAGTCATTACTGTGTTTATCGTATATTGTATTGTGTCTAGATTTCAGTCTAAATCATGCCTCTGTTCTCAAAGTTACGTCAGTTAAGAACTAGAAAAGGTCTGCTCGAGGAAGCAGTTCCTGTCCCGCCTAGGGACAGTCCAGGTCATTTTATGTATCATAAGCATGGCATAAGTGCCATATTATATCTAGACTTATGGGTAGAGTACACCAAGGAATTAGAAGAGAAATATAGATGGCCTGTATCAGGCACATGGGATGCCGAGTGCATCATGCGAGTAGAAGAAGCATTATGGAAAAAGAAAGCCAGACAGTCACAGAAAGATGCCATCGAGTTATGGCGCAAAGAATCACATAAAAGAACCGAAAAAGAATTCAGAAAAGCAGAATTAAGTAGAGAATCCTCAGAAAGAGCCCAAGAAAAAGAATTAATCGAAATAGGTGAACGAGTTAAAACAGAGCAGTCAGACAGACAGAGGAATGCCCTCATTAAGGGTATGTACCCTCTTCTTGCCGAGGGCTTGCCAAAAGCAACCCCGGAGGCATCCAGTAATTTCCCGCCATCACTAGTTCCGACCAAGATACGTCATAAACCGACCGCAGCTGATATTTTTCTCTCGTCCTATTTGGACAACACAGTCCCAGAATATGCAAATCCTGCTCCGCCAGCTCCTGTAAATAATGTAATATCTGTTCCTCCAGCCACCGGGGCGCCTGTTACAGTACCTGTTACGGTACCCCCGGTCCAGTCCACAGTACATGTACCCGCTACATCGGTCACTCTGCCAGCACGAAGAATATCAGTCGACGATTCTAGTTTAGGGGCCGGGGGGGGAGGTCCTCCTGGTACCCCGCCGCCACACAAACGTGGAACGTTAGTCGAATTACATGAACGTGCGTTACAGCGTACGCCCAAACATCAGTCCGTTGCAGATATCAAGCGAGCTCTTACCGAATGCCGTTATGATTCAGTCCCAGGCGATGATAATATGGTCATATATTCATTGCGTGTAAGACGGGTGACCGAGTATTTGGACACCCTACCGAATATGAAAGAAGATCTAGACAGAATATATCGTTTCATCCGTACAGGAACAGACCCAGAAAGTATTGGTGAAGCCATGTCTCAAAGGAAAGCTGAGACCCAGCTCATGCTTTTAAAGTTTCTAATTAATTGTTTAATAAGGGAACAAGATTATCCGACTAAAGATCCGACCGAAATGAGAGTTCTGACAAAGTGGAGTGATCATATAGCCGAGGGAAGACACAAGACACTCAGTAGTATAGAGAGTATGTACAAGAAAATTCGTAAGGAAATAATAAGGTTACACGAGAAACGCAAAGCAGCACAAGTAAGCGAGAAGGAAGACGACTCTCCTACCGAAGAGGTAGACGACGAGAATCCTTCCAGAATAGCGTATGTAGGTAGAACTAGACTTTCCGACCGACATTCACGTCTAGAACACAAGAAAGTTTTCTCTCTTTCAGCACCAGAACAGTGTTCTCTAGAACAAGTATTCCAAGCTACCGATCACATTCTGAAATCACGAATCGGTTATAGTGAACTTAGTACCATGCATGAACAAGAACTAGCCCGATCAGCAGTCCGATGGGCTACTGATTCTACCACTTTTCCAGACGAAATAGTGGCACAATCGTTTCTGAAACTGCCCCCAGCCGAGCAGCGACTGGTGGGTATGTATATGATCCAGCACCTCATCACACTGTATGAGGGTCAACATTCTGATCCAGGTCCGTTACATGATGTTCTGAACGAGTTACTCCAGTATAGATGGAAAGGTCTAGGTACCGATCTAATTAGTGTCATTCTAGAACAGCGCCACAAATACCGAACGTTTCTGAATCCGCATTTTGTTCACATCTCACCCCCAGACAGTAAACCATTCCACATAGAAAGACAGCATCCGTTACGAGAAGTCCACCCCGTTAGGACAACGGGTGGTGATCCAGAACGAGTATTTGTTTACACCCCGATTACCAAGATGGAACTCTTAGAAATGAAGAAGTTAATTCCCTGTCACGACAAAGATCCAGCAGGGTTCCACCGTGAATTAAAAGACATGCTCCGTATGGGAGAATACACATATCCAGATATCATTAAAATGTTAAAGGTCCTGTTGCCTGCGGGCATATATGAAAAACTCAAGGAAAAAGAATGGGAGGTGGGAGAGAAAAAGATAGATTGGACAGCTCTAGAAGCTGAAGATAATACACGAGTACCAGGTACCGGTCTAGGAGACAAATGTAAAGAATTACCCGAACTGTTAATACAAGTTTTGCCAAGATTACTAGCCACGAAAAAGGAAGACTGGGATGCAATCTCAGCCTGTAAACAGAAACCAGACGAAGACACTAGTGATTTTTATTCTAGATTCGAGAAATGTTTTATTATTAACAGTGGTCTGAAAACTAGTAGCGAGTCATACCCTCATCTTTTTGTTACTAAACTAGTCGAGAATTCAAGTCCACAAGTTAAAAATAGAGTTCTGAAAGTCGAAAGTACCTGGCAAGCTAATACTCCGTCACAAATGCTTCAGATGCTCCAGTACCACCAGAATAGAATCAGAGAAGAGCAAGAACACGAAAGGAAACGTATGAAAGACACGAAAATGAAAGTATTAGTTGCACAATCTGTTCCTCAAGACAGTCAGAAGAGGGGTATGAATCAAGCCAGTCATCCTGCAATTCCCGTTAAAGGGACCTGCAATTATTGTAAACAGCCAGGTCCGTTTATAAACGAGTGTGCAGTTCTGAAACACAACATAGCTACCGGTAAGACTAAAGAAAGACCACGTCCGCCTAGACAAGAACAAGTTACACAGACTTCTCAGTCACCACAGAATGCACAACAGACAGTTCCAGCATTGCAGCCTATTGCTGCCACACAGCATGTTACACAGCAAATGTACCAGTATGCACAGTCCGAGTATCCAGATTACCAGCAGTATTCATGAAACAGCCTAGAGAGGGAGGTAGGCTTGCCTCTCATCGAGATACCTGTAGATCAAGAGGGTCCCTATGTTCACGGTCAAGTATTAGGGAAAGACAGAAAGTTTCTGATTGATACAGGGGCAAGTAGGACTACTATCAGTCATGACGAGGTTCCAGGGGCTCCGCTCTCAGGCTCTAGAAATGTTTCCCTTGGATTTTCAGGAAAGCCAATTGTTAACGAGATTTCCAAACCAGTTTCTCTAGAAGTAGGTCCATTGTCCCGAACTACTGATTTGTTACTTACAAAGTCATGTCCAGAAAATTTGTTAGGTATTAAGACATTAAAAGAATTAGGTGCAGTTATTTGCTGCTCCCCAGAAGGAATACGTTTGTTTTTGCGTGACTTCAAGGGTCACTATGTATTACGTGATTTTGATCCAAGATTACTGAATGTCCCGCAGCATCTATGGGCACAAGGTCCAACTGATGTTGGTTGTATGCAGATCACACCCCATCGTGTGACTCTGAAATCAGGTGTAGTGTTACCACGAATCAGACAGTACAGATTACCACCTGAGGCTGTAGCAGCCTTATCCAAAATTATTGACGAGCTCATTGTTCAAGGAGTGGTTGTAGAAACTGACTCCAATGTATGTAATTCTCCTATCATTCCAGTCATGAAACGTACTGATCCAAATGCACCTCCAGTATATCGATTAGTGATTGACCTTCGAGAACTTAATAAATGTATCATTCCCCAGTATCCAGTTGTCCCAGATATTTCTTCCCTTTTGACAGCCATTGATTCCGAAGCCACGTTCTTTACTGTCATAGACCTCAAGAATGCATTTTTCAGTGTTCCAATTCATCCAGACAGCCAGTTCCTTTTCGGATTCTGTTTAAATGGAAGGAGCTATAAATTCACACAAGCTCCTCAAGGTTTCACAGAAAGTCCTAGCATTTACAGTCAAGCACTTAAAAGACAACTAGACAATATTCACATGCCGACTGACACTGCCCTGCTCCAGTATGTCGATGATCTACTGATCACAGCCCGTTCTGAACGTGACTGCGAGCGTGCGTCACTTACAGTTCTGTATTTCCTAGCCGAGATGGGGCACAAGGTGTCCCCTTCGAAGCTCCAATTCTGTGTCCAGCAAGTGGTCTACTTAGGACACTTACTGTCCAAGAGGGGTAGGCAGTTGACACCTGACCGTATCCAGTTAATAGCGAGTCTTCCTCAGCCCAAGACCCAGAAGGAGGTACGAGCTTTTATCGGCCTCACTTCTTACTGCAGACAATGGATTCCTCAGTATGCATTTCTAGCCAAGCCACTGATACAGTTAACGACACAGGAGGCAGCCGTATCGACTGTCCTCCCTTGGACATCCGAACATACACTTGCTTTTAATGAATTAAAGAAAGCCTTATGTCAAGCCCCTGTTCTAGCTACACCGAACTACAGTAAGCCTTTTACACTTTTTGTCACAGAACGTGATGGTATAGCATTATCTGTTCTCACACAAGATCAAGCAGGACAATACAAGCCTTGTGCTTATTTTTCGAGCACACTAGATCCAGTAGCCCAGGCGCTGCCTGCGTGCCTCAAGTCAGTTGCAGCCACAGCACTAGCTATCAGACAAAGTGATTCCATAGTATTAGGTCATTCCCTGACAGTACAAGTTCCACACTCCGTGGAAGTTCTTTTAAACCGAACACAGACTCAGCACTTGACAATTGCACGTTTAACAGGTTATGAATTGACACTGTTCCAGCCACACATAGAAATCAGACGCTGCAACATTCTAAATCCTGCTACACTGTTACCGTCAGTTACTTCAAATCCTGCCACACATGACTGTGTGGAAGTAGTTAACAACATGACAAAGCCAAGACAAGACTTGACAGACATTCCGTTACCTGATCCCGACCTGACACTTTATGTGGATGGTTCATGTATGAGAACAAGTACAGGAGAACTAGTAGCCGCGTATGGAGTGACTACTGAAACTGAAGTTATAGAGACACATCGTATTGACACTCTGTCCGCTCAAGCAGCAGAGCTAGTCGCTCTGACCCAAGCCTGCATACGTGCCAAGAACCTGAAAGTAAACATATATACAGATTCACGTTATGCATTCGGAGTCGTACACGACTTTGGAGTGCTCTGGCAAGAAAGAGGTTTTATGACTTCTCATGGAACCAAGATTCAGCATGGTCTCCTCATTCAAGCTCTGTTAGATGCAATACATTTACCGACAGCTATCGCTATTATGAAGTGCAAAGCACATACGAAAGTCACTGACGTCATCTCTCAAGGTAACGATCTTGCAGATCGAACAGCCAAGCACACAGCTCAGACTCCAGACATTCCAGTTAACATGACACTGACACATACTCCAGAACAGACTACATGTATGACAGTTAAGGACCCTACACAAGATGTCATAGATATCCAGTCACATGCTATTCCCGATGAAATCAAGAAATGGTCCGAACAAGGAGGGGTCCAGACAGATCAGGGATGGTTGACGAAGGGAAAAGCCACATGGTTTCTCCCCGACTCAATGGTTCAAGTCATTATTAATACCGCACATAGTCCTGCACATTTAGGAGAAAAAGCTATGTTAGACAGTATCCAGAACATTTGGTTCAACAAGCATTTACGAGCTGCAGCCAAGCAGAAAGTCCGTACCTGTATGATATGTTGCCAGTTCAATCCAGGTAAAAGTGTCCCGGTGGAACAAGGGGGATTCCAGCCTCCTGACCACCCTTTTGAGGTCCTCCAGATGGATTATATTCAGATGGAGCGATGTCGAGGTTTCAAGTACGTCCTTGTAGTTGTATGCGCTTTGTCCAGGTGGACAGAGGCATATCCAGTCCCAGATTACACAGCCGCGACCACTGCCAAGCAGTTGGTTCGTGAATTTTTCCCTCGTTATGGACTCCCTAGGGTCGTGTATTCAGACAACGGCCAGCCATTCTCATCTGAACTAATGAAGCATGTTTCCCTTCTGTTAGGGTACCAGTGGAAGTTTCATTGTGTACGCCATCCTGAAGCAGCAGGTCTCGTAGAGAGACATAATCAGACCCTAAAAATCCGCATTGCCAAAGTTTGTAAAGAGAAAGGTGTAGACTGGCTAGTAGCCCTGCCAGTCGCTCTATTCTATATGCGCATGGTCGCACATTCCAGATCAGGTCTGTCCCCGTACGAGGTCGTATTCGGCCGCCCCCCAAACATGTGGGGTACACCTAGACCCCGAAGTATTACAGATGTTTCCAGTAATATGCTGACAGATTACCTAGCTTCCTTGATGTCTGCCCTACACTCTTGTCGTTCACAGGTTGCCGCTGCATTTCCAGACAATACCGAGGTGAAACCGCATGAAATCGTTCCAGGAAACCTTGTCCTTGTAAGGAACTTTGATCGTTCAAGTCCGCTGGAGCCTCGTTGGAAGCAGCCGAGACTAGTCCTCCTGACCACCCGCACGGCCGTGAAGTTGGAAGGCCGCAAGGGGTGGGTCCACCTGTCCCAAGTCAAGACATTCCATGGACTTCGAGAAAAAACATTTGCCAAGAACATTTCTAAGGACTACCTTTTTCCAAGAGACTGCCTAAAAATTGACTCAGAATGTTCCAACGTTATAGTGAACAAAACGGTTCTTAGCTCATTTCCAAATCAACAGCAAAATTGTTGTATAGAAGCACAATGGAAAACTATACACGTTTATAAAATTTCCAAACCCAGCCGGGAAAGGATTTTATTTTATAAAGAAACAATGTTCAATTCAGTAATCAAATTCGTAATCACAAGACACAAGCCTGTGTCGTACATGAAAAGAGGGAAACAGAAAGATAGCATAAGGGTGAAAGGGGTGTCTATCAGGCAAAGAGCGAGAGCAAAGACAGGGTACTGTATTCAAGTAAAGAATCAATCACAGTATCTCCTGGAGTGGAACATAAACAATCTTATTAGTCAATGTTCATAAACATAAACCCACTCATGGGTGTCGACGTTTCGATCCCTATTGCTCGAAAGGTTACATGGGATCATCATCAGGACATTTTTAATGAACAGAACATGCCTGATTGTAAAAGACGCCTGTTCAGGAGAAATGAAAGAGAAAAGATATATATTTTTAAAAAAGAAAGATATTTTTAAAAAAATACCAGAGTAGTTTGCAGACACATGTCACAGATGTATCGAAATCGCAGTGTAAGACCAAGTGCATAGTGAATGTGACTTCTTGAAAACAAAATAATGAAAATGACAACACTCAAAAGTTCCTCGGAATCGCAGTGATGTGCGTAAAAATAGCGTTATCGTGTCTTCTTGGAGTAGGGATTGTGACTCAAGACAGAGCAGTGGCGCGGAGTGAAGTCAGGGATGGCCTGAGTAGCGAGTGTAGTGGGCCGTGTGATTACCACGCCGATTTCGATACATCTGTGACATGTGTCTGCAAACTACTCTGGTATTTTTTTAAAAATATCTTTCTTTTTTAAAAATATATATCTTTTCTCTTTCATTTCTCCTGAACAGGCGTCTTTTACAATCAGGCATGTTCTGTTCATTAAAAATGTCCTGATGATGATCCCATGTAACCTTTCGAGCAATAGGGATCGAAACGTCGACACCCATGAGTGGGTTTATGTTTATGAACATTGACTAATAAGATTGTTTATGTTCCACTCCAGGAGATACTGTGATTGATTCTTTACTTGAATACAGTACCCTGTCTTTGCTCTCGCTCTTTGCCTGATAGACACCCCTTTCACCCTTATGCTATCTTTCTGTTTCCCTCTTTTCATGTACGACACAGGCTTGTGTCTTGTGATTACGAATTTGATTACTGAATTGAACATTGTTTCTTTATAAAATAAAATCCTTTCCCGGCTGGGTTTGGAAATTTTATAAACGTGTATAGTTTTCCATTGTGCTTCTATACAACAATTTTGCTGTTGATTTGGAAATGAGCTAAGAACCGTTTTGTTCACTATAACGTTGTTATACCCATGGTGCTTAGCTATCTGTTGGGTCCCCCTTGTTACTTAAAAAATCAGAATGTTCCAAGCCTCCCCTGTTAGAGGAAACTCCGCAGCAGGAGTATAAAAAGAAACTCAGGTCTAGTAAAATAAGTCAGCCAGTTTAATTGTCTAAGTCCCCCTCGGGTGAAGCGGTTAGACAGGTTTCTGACATGTATGAGATAGACCCCCATAGTGAGAGAGTTAGTCAAAACTCTATCAGATGTATCATTGTTCTATGTTTTCTTATGTTTTTGAGTTTGATGGTTACCTGCACAAGTTATGCATTACATTTATGTTTTCCAATTTCTCATGTAAATAAGTTTTCTAATGCTACAGTAGAGCACACATTTAGTGATCTGCCTCCTCACGAGTTATCCTATCGTCTCGCTATGCGTAATAATACATTTATCAGAATGTTACACTATTCACACCAGACCAGCAATGCCACTAATTGTTGGGTGTGTGGTCGACTCCCCCCTTTCCAGACACCGAAGGGAGTTCTGCCACTCTTTCCTTATCCGTTTTCACATAATGGTTCGTGTGGAGCATGGTCCACGTTAACGTCATCCTCAACTGATATGTCCCTTCTGAATAGTACATGTTTTCCAGACAAGCAAGGTCTCACCCATAGAACAGGGTTAGATCTAGAAAATGAAGTATATGATTTAGGTAATTATTCTTCGAATTTTATGGTCCTGAATGTTCAGTCTGATGCTACTCCAGATCTGCCTGCTATTTCAGTACTACCAGTCAAAGGCGAATTATGTGTCCGAAAGAATGGTTCCGCACATGTAGGACATAGTGATTGTACTACTATTGTCAAGTATAGTGACAGTGGGAAATCTATTTTCAAAGCTTCACGTCATTCTTATTTTGTTTGTGGTCAGACCGCATATGTTCGTCTGCCCCTCGATTGGGATGGAACATGTTATATTGCCTTCCTACTGCCACCAGTTTTTCTAGCCCCATCTGATTATCATAGAAACACACATCTAGTACACATTAGACATAGAAGGGAGATCGAGTCCCCGATTGTCGATCAAACTGAAACTGCTCTAGAACAGTATCAAGATTTCAATAAAGGCTTCTTCTTCTTTATAGGCCCTGTCCAGAATAGTAAGTTAATCTGTAGGTTAACCAGAACCCTTGAAGCAGTAGTGAATGAGACTACTTCTGCTCTAGGCAACTTAACCGAAGAGCAATCTGCTATGAGATTTGTCGTGCTCCAAAATCGTCTCGTTCTTGACGTCATACTGGCCGATAGAGGAGGAGCATGTAGAGTCATCGGATCTAGTTGCTGCATTTTCATTCCTAATAACGCGCCGTCTGTTTATTCAGCTATAACCAGACTTCATAAAATTGCCCATCAGTTACACCAGAATCCAGGCACCTGGATATGGTCCGGTTGGCTCTGGAGTATAATTTCTGCCTGGGGATGGAAAGTATTGTCATTCCTAGGTATAGCAGTAATGATCATATTCAGTTGCTGCCTCTGTTTACAATGTGGCCCTGCGATTTGCGGCATTTGTGCTACATCCTGTATTCCAAGTCCTAGTCCTAAGTCCCGTTCCAAGCCAATTCGAGACGAGCAAATGATACTGTATGAAATGATAGATGGTATCATGAATATTGATGTTTCCTGATGGAAACGTAGTGACAAGGAGGGAATGTGGAAAAGTAAATTTTGCCATGTTCTGTGTCCCTACGTGTTCCCCACCCTATGTTATATGTACATGATCAATATGCATATGTATTCCCTTATGATCGATTGAAGACGCAATTCCAGTTGTGTCCAACTCTAGTATGCCAGTTTCTAGTTCTCGTGAAAGCTACGAGTATTAGGCCTATGTAAACTTATGTTGCCACGTTTCACAGTGTGCACGTTAATTCATTGAAAAGTCCCCGTTTCTAGGCCTCAAAAGGGCCCGGACACCAGATTCAGCTCCTGTCTCCTGAACCCTCTCCGAGGAGCGATACAGCCCCCACCTGCATCCCTGACCCTTCACTTACATCCTGCCTCACAGTGCCCGGCGCGGCCTGGCTCTGCCTGCCTGTCTGCCAAGAGTATGTTATGCTTCTAGTTATCAGTCCACCCCTTCTCTGCATTCCTAAGCTACTGAATCGCATCAATAGTTTCCGTCATAGTCTAGCCTTTATGTCTCCATGTAAGAGAAATACTGTATTAATGGTCATCGAATATTCTTCAACACGCGCTACATGTAGAATAATGCATGCACCAGTCTTAGAGTCTGTTAGCCTTTACCCTGATAACTTTTGGATTCTATCAACATGCTCTCTAAACATCAGATACTAGATAGTGTTTAGGTACATGTCGCTCTGACACTCCAGACTTTAGTCTCCTCTTCTAGCACAGAAGTCATAGCCCCCAGTTCTCCCTAGTCACACGTCATTGCCAGCTTGCGCGCACCACTAGGTCAGAGGTCCCGGCTCCTTAGGTAGCCCCCTCCATGTTTCCGCCCCATTTATGACATATTCTGTTACGTTCACATCACATGTCTATGTATACGCCCTGTACACGCCTCTTGTTACACTTACTTTCTGCCTTATCTTTCGCGACTGCTACAAACTCCGCCCACTGCTACGCCTACTGTATTTACTGCAATGTAATTTGTTTAGTATATATATGTTATGCACTGTTATTAAAGTTACCCCTTAGAGCTACTTGTCCCGATCCTGCCCCCGGCAGCTGCCATCCCATTCCCGTACAGGCTGTCCTGTTCCTGTCCTTTATGCCTGATTAAAGCCTGTCAAACTCAAGATACCTCGAATCCTGACTCTTATTTATTGAGCTATCTGTTTATTAATTATTCCGAAAAATAGAACAGGTATTTAATTATTTATTTACCATAGGCATTCTGTCGTTTTCTATGTATAGTGGCAGCTATTGTCGACTTCCACATCATTAGACAGCTTCTGCTTGTTAGGTCACGTGTATGGGATTTCCAGAGAGATGAGCACAGCATTGAAACGCAAAACTACAAATCCCATCCTATTGGAACGCGGAAGCGAAGACGCAGCCATATTTAAAACAGAAGCCAATGAGGTGCCGTCCTATGCATAATCTTCGCCCACCGCAATGACGTACACTGGCTCTAACTAATCGCTGCTATGAACGTCCTTCCTGCCGGGCAAGTGGCATATCTTGCGACCAATGGTTTGTCATCCTGTACGTGTAACTGCACCAATCAACATAGGAGGCAGACCATGGCTTTGGATGTAATTAAACCCAGGCGGTAGATTCCGGGTACAGTGGGGCCCTGACGCACAATGGTGTCCGGACCGTGGGACTGGCCGACTCAGCCGCGGCCTGGAAGCGGCACCAGTCATTGTGAGGAGGGAGTGGAGCTTCCGGACTTCAAGGTAAGCGCTACCAGGCAGCTCTTTTCAAAAGACGGAAGCCAATCACTCACTTCCGGCCGAAGACCGCCAATCAGAGATAGGGAGCGCTGGCACGTGAAGTAGGCCTCTCTACTGCGAAAGATATAATGGCAGGGGGAGTTCAAAGTATGGAAGTGCAGCCTTCAAGGAGGGCAGTGACCGCTCGGCATCTGTAGTGCTTGAGGCAGGGGTTCAAAGTATGGAAGGGCAGCTGCTGTGTGAGGACGCAGTGCTTGAGACAGGGGCTTATCCTCCATTTATTGCCGCATTATCACTGTACCTGTGCTTGGTTCTCTTTTGTAACCTGCACACGGCACTTTTCTCTTGTAACACACTGTTTGCTCCTCTTACATTTTGTTTGCTTTCGATACTTGCTCAAGTGCCACCATTGCCTACGTAACGTTTGTTCTTGTGTTTGAGTGTCCTCCATGTGTTGCAGTATTATACCTCTACTTGTACTTTGTTTTCTTTTGTAACCTGCACACATGTCTTTTTTCCCTCCTGTATTGCACCGTTTGCTCCTCTTGTATTTTGTTTACCCACAATTGTCACTTTTGCTTCATGTAACTTATCGTTTGCTTTTGTGTAACTTGTTCACTTGTAATTTTCTCCTCATAATCATTACTATTCCTATTGTGAAGCGCGTTGACACCTTCGGGTAAAGCCCGCGCTATAGAAAAACGCATAAAAAAAAAAAAAATTAATTAAAAAAAAAAAAAAAAGTGAAACACATTTTTCAGTTGTTTTGATTCAGTTGAGCAATCACACCCGATTTTTTTTTTTTTCAATGCGCAGGACTGGGGTATTATGTGCTCGCTGACATGGGGTTACCTGGTAACTAAACATACAAGGCAGTTTTTCCTGCCTCTGTAACATATTGTGATATTTTCTTTGAGCTTTACTGAACAACATGTGTCATTCTTCCACTATTAATGTTCAGTAAGTGCTCCTCTTTTTGCTGTAGTACTGACCGTTCCACATTCTAGTTTTTCTATTCGTATTTGCGGTTTCAAGTGTTTGCTTCAAAGGGGCAACACATGCCTTTACTGATATCCCCCGCGTACCAGATTTTAGATAAAAATGGCAGCTTGTCATTACAATATTGACAAGGTGGTAACCACAGAGGAAAGTGGAAATTATTTCACCTCAAAGGAGGGGGCAGTGAGTGTGGAGTTTCCATATCAAGGTGGATTAACACTGCTTTGGAAACACCATTTTGTTCATTTAACCTGTATTCAGACCATACTTGTGGCACAGCAGTGACGAAACTTGACATGGCACCTGTCAACTTTTAACCTATACACTTATGGTTTGGGAACATCTGTTCAGATTGCCATTTCTAAAATTGACATATATTGTGCTCCAGGTGGGATAACACTTTTGTTTAGGTCAGAGTAATCGTCACTGTAAGTTCTTTAGTGCTTCTTTTGTGCTCATTCCTGGAGAAACCATTATATATGGCAGAAGGTATACCCTACCATATATTTCTAAGGATAAGGCTGGTTCAAAAAAGTGGTGACCATATTAAGGAACAAGGCTGACGAGTTCTTTACACAGTCATGTAATCTCAGGAAGACTTGCAATGTATTTGTTAAGGCCACCTACGTGGTGTGTTATGGTGCAAAAAACATACCACGCCTAGGGTGGCCAATACTTTGAAACCACCCAGGGTATACTTTGGGTGTCCTCACTAGACTAAGCTGCTGTAATTACAACACAGTGGCGACATCGTTAAGATCAAGGAGACTGGCACTGATAAGTGTCTATTCTGCTTTCCTGAAGAGACTGACTTTACTTATAACATGTTTTCCATGTCCTATGTGCCCTTTTGCATACACAAACTAAACTAAGGAACCAAAATCTACGGAGGAATTTCTATGGTTTTATACCAGTGAAATATCCAACTAACTATAACGCCCCTGAAACCTATGTTTTTTTCAGTGAATTTCTAAGGTTTTTTAAATGCTAATTTCTATCTATAACGTGCCTGAAACCTATGTTTTTTTCAGTGAATATATATATGTGATCAAGGCTGCATGTCTGGCGGCCGAAACGCGTCATTTGGACACTTGATGCTTGAATGAATCATCATTTAACTTTCTAACTTTGCCTTTGGAGTCTGTTTCCTGGTGTTGCGCCTTTCTTTGGATGGTGGTACCCCTGGGATCTTGCTGTGGAATATATATAACAAGAAGTCGCTAGACTTCGAAACGCGTTGGGTTATTTTCTTGTGCCTAATAAACCCTTCTGCGCAATATTGGGGCTTCGACTCTGGTTCCTGTCCATATGGATTTCCAGGAGGTGATTTAATATATATATATATATATATATATATATCTGTGTGACATCATTTTGAGCTGCCTCTGAAGAGGGGTCTCGGACCCTGAAACGCGTCAGGCAAATTATTCAGTGAAGCAGAAAGGCATGCAAATGAAGAGAGGCCGGATGGTCTGGAGCACTGTGAGTGTTTTGGCGAATGCTCAGGGCATTTTGTGGTACGATATATATATATATATATATATATTTGTCACATGGTCTGCTACACTATCTGATACAGACTCCAGCACGCTCGGGGATGTTGTCATACATGTTTATTTGAGGCTACAAATCTGGTAGGTGATGCGTTTCAACAGCCTCCTTCTGTCGTTTTCAAACCATATATTCACTAAAAAAACAAAGGTTACAGGGACATTCTAGTTAGGATGCAGATGTGGCCTAACAGCTAGAGCGGTCGACCTTGAAGCGGGGGAACCGGGTTCATGTCTCATCAAGGGCACTCAACATCCTGTGATTCTGGGCAAATCACTTAATCCTTCTGTGCATAACAAAATGAATGTGTCCATCTGTAATGCAACTGGTGCTCATGTAAAGTGCTCTGATGCCTTCGGGTCGAGTTCACGCTATAGACCCCCCCCCCCTCCCCACAAATAGCATTAAAAATGTAGAAATTCACTGAAAAAAACAAAGGTTATAGGGATTAGGAAATTGCCAAATGACTATAACTTGTGCTCTAAGGTAACCATAACTCTCGTCCCAGTTTTTTAATCAATCATTTTACAACAAACGTTGCATTGATATTAATAATGCCATAGATGATGTCATGGGTGGTGTAATATGTGGGGTAATGAGCAGTGCATGGCGTGTTTTCACCTCCAATACTAATAATGTGCAGAATAAGAAACACTCCTTGCCATATTTGCAGTAACTGGGAGAGTAGATTTCACAATGATTCACAGAACATGAATCAAATGGCACAGAGTGGAGTGTCTTAGACAGTGGTCCCAGCCTAACTGGCCTCTGTGTCGAACACACAGAATCAAAGGCAGTTAAATTGAAACATGCCTTTAGTCCCGAGACCCCACAGCCTAATCCATCTTTTTACTTTGCATAGGGCATACTACTCTCCACAGAGGCTTTCCAAATTTTCCCCGGGGGGCCCAGTGGCTTGTTTACGGTGCGGTTTCAAAGAGGCCCCGGACTCACACATGTTCTTCGATTGTCCCCATCTAACACCTTTTTGGGACTCAATAAGCAGCAAGCTCTCGACCTCCTTGGGGTTTACAGTAGTGATCGACCTACGGCTTGTAATCTTTGGAATAGTGGATCAGACTCGTAGTCCTGCCAAGAATCTCCTGTTCTATTCCGTCTTGGCGGCTCGCAGAGGAATTTGTAAACGATGGAAAGAGCCTTCCGCTCCCACGCTCCACGACTGGTATACAGCACTCCTGCAGATTTCGAAACTAGATCTTGTCAGGGTAGGGAAACAAGATAGGAGAGCCTTCTGGCATTTACTTGACTGGTCCCATTGATTGAACTGGGTTTCCACCCCCCCAGGTTCCGATGATTACGTTGCCATGGTACAATCTCCCTGCTATGCCATCTTGCCACTTTCTCTCTTCCTGTCGGCATATTGGTCCCTTATAGCAATGGGGGCAACCAGCTATTGGCTAACATCTGCCAACTAGGTAACAAGGGCTTGGACTAGGGTGGAACCAGCCGTTGTTCGGAACTGGTTGCCACACACTATCCTGACTTCCCTACCAGTCTTGACTGAGGCAGCACGGCGGTACCTACCTATACCTCTCTCCCTGGTTCTCCGAACACCTGAGACTTTTAAGGCAGGGGTGTAGGAGCAGCGAGAGAAGTTGGAGGAAATCGTGGGATCCGAAGGATCGGGAGGTTCATAAGTCCGCTTTGCGGGAGTACAAACAGAGAGTGGTAATGGAAAAGCAGGAGTATTTCTCCAATCTTACAAGTTCCCTAACTTCATCTAGGGAACTTTTTAAAATTGCTGATTCACTATGCTCTCTTCAACTCCCTGATCCAGTGGTTAGTTCTCAGGATCTTTGTAATGACTTCTCGGACTTCTTTCACAGCAAAATTTCGGACATTCATATCTCTCTAGAAGCCCAATGCCACTCGCTGGATAAGGATGTCCCTCCTGCCATAGCCAGTCTGGATATTTTGGGTGAAGGCCCTTCTGAATTATTCACGCAATTTCCATCACTGTCTTTGGAAGGACTGAACCTCCTACTTGACAAGACCAAATCCTCCTCCCCAATGGATCCCCTACCGCTTAAAAAACTTAAAGAGTGTAGAACCAGCATTCTTCCGCCTATGCTGGAAGTCATGAATAGGGCCATTGTCCAGGGTTCTTTTCCACCAGTGTGGAAGAAGGCTATTGTGAAGCCTCTCCTTAAAAAACCGTCTTTGGATCCTGGCCTTCTTAAAAACTTCAGGCCTATCTCATTGCTCCCTGCCCCGGCAAAAATATTAGAAGCACACCTCAACACTCATCTTTCCACCTTTCTTGAGGCCTGTGATTACCTTGATAACACGCAGCACGGATTCAGAAAACATCACAGTACTGAATCCGCTCTCACTGTTGTGGTAGACAACATTCGCCGCACAGTAGATAGCGGCCAAACTACAGTACTGGTCCTATTGGAACTCACGGCCGCGTTCGATACCCTGTCTCCCGCCATCCTAACATCTCTGCTTAGGGAGGCAGGGTCACTGGGCCGGCCCTGAGTCTTCTTAACTCCTTTCTCCATGGCAGAGAACAGAGAGTAATGCTTGGAAATTTCCTCTCCCCTGCCAAGTCATTGCAATGTGGGGTGCCACAGGGGTCGGCCTTGAGTCCGACCCTGTTCAATATCTATGTGGCCCCCCTTGCTAGACTAGTAAGATCGCAGGGGATGGAGGTGGTGTCTTACGCAGACGACACCCAGATCATGGTATCGCTGACTCACTCCTCTGTCCGTACATCCGCCCTTAGCTTTAGGTCATGCATGCAGCATGTGGGAGATTGGATGATCATCAACTCCCTAAAGCTAAACGGCGACAAGACAGAGGTCTTGGTCTTCGGGAAAGACCAAGATGTTTGGTCGAGCGAGTGGTGGCCTTCATCTCTTGGCATCTGCCCCACTCCCTCCCAATCAGCCAGAAATCTCGGTGTTGTCTTTGACACCTCACTTTCTATGACGCTGCAAGTTAATAGGACCGTGGCCACGTGCTGGGGTGTTATTAGGATCCTAAATAGAATTCGTAATTATCTCACCCTCCGGGCGCGCAAACAGATCGCAGTCGCTCTTGTTGGCTCCAGGCTCGATTATTGTAACTCTTTGTATGTGGAGCTCAACAAGGGCCTCATTCATCGACTGCAAATCGTGCAGAATGCTGCAGCGCGCTTTGTTCTGGCCCTTCCTATGGCATCATCGGCCACGACTGCTAGGAGAGACCTTCACTGGCTTCCTGTCCAGTATAGAATCTCTTTTAAGATCCTATGTCTTACATACAGAGCACTTGCGGCTGGCCCCGATGACGCACTCGGTACCCTGCTCATCCGCTATGCTCCGACAAGATGTCTTCGATCGGCCGGGCTGCTGCAACTTGTTGTGCCCCGTGCCAGGCTTACCAGATGGGGAGCGAGAGCTTTTTCTGTCACCGCTCCTCAGCTCTGGAACTCTCTTCCAATTGAGATTAAAACCTTACCCTCAATTGATTTGTTTAAAAAGGCCCTTAAAACTTGGTGCTTCATTAGAGCCTACCAATGAGAGAATGCTGTTTGATCCGGCGAGCTGTATTATTTGAAGTAGGCGCCTTGACGCCCATTGGGCTAAGTTTGCGCAGGATAAGATACATTTCATTCATTCATTCATTCCCTTGTTCAAGTAGTTCAGCAGTTCGAAACCATGGTAGTAAATGAGGATACAATAAAAAAAGATCAAAAAAAATTCCTTCAGTAATTAAAAATGATTTTGCACAATTTACACCTACACTGGGAGTTCCTACAGGACAGAATCAGACACAATGACGGAGCCCGAGACGGGAGAAGGATTGCATGCTTGGTGCAGTCCTAGAGGTAGAACCAGAGTTTTTTTTTTTTTTGTATTCCTCATATACCAATGATGGGTATTCTAGATAGGGAATCTCCTCCTCTCCTCTTGGCTCCATGTTACGATGTACCAGCCTCAAGGATATAATCCCAAGATAAGAGAGGAGAGAGAGAAAACCCCTCTAGGCTTAGCTGTTTGCTTTGTCCACTCCATACCCTTTAAACTGGAAAGCCCTTGGTTAGGTTGGAGACCAAGCGCCAACAGTACCCAGGTGAAATCATCGGAATACTCTCATCTGTTCCGCCAAGCCACAAGGGCCGCCCTGATCTTATCATGGCTAGAGCTATTGCATGCTATATCAGACTCACTAGTATATATGATATATTTCAGACAGTCAGAAAAAGTAGGAGCAATTTCTGACTTCCAAGCCTTGCATATTTCCCGCCTAGCTAAGATCATTACATAAAAGATAAATTTGGTCCTCATATCATTAAGCTGATACTCTTCATCGAGACCAAAAAGAATCATCCTTGGGGTAATCACAAGATGTATACCCAAAACTTCTATTATAAGTTCTTCAATTTTAGACCAAAAGGGTAACAATCTTGGACACTCTACAAACATATGCAAATCATCTACGGCGGGGACTTTGCAGCGTGGGCAACAATATTCAAGGCTCGTAATCTTTACCAATTTTTTCGGGGATATATACGCTCTATACAGGGTGAACATATGGTTCCGTTTGAGAGGGGCCGATTTTACCACTGTATGTAGCAATTTAAAACAATCTCCCCATAGAACTGGTAAGTTATCACATTGTAGACCTTCTGCTCCTCCCCACAGCTTATTAAGTTCAAATTCTGTAACTCATTTAGGGCCTCATACCAGAAGGAGATCTCTTTTTTCCAGCTCCCCTTTCTCTTTACCAGGTCAAAATTAGGGTTAGCTGTTAAATCCCATGGTATGGTAGTCCACCAGCTAGATAACTGGTAATATTTGAACATGGTGAGAGTTCCACTAGTCAGCCTGAAGAGTGAGTCCCACCCCAATAGCTGTGAGTTATCAAGTAGATCCTGCCACTGCATAATACCAGCTGCTTTGAGGGGAAGTTATAATCGGTCTCTGAGGCATTCCGGTGTCCCTGGGGAATCCCATATAGGGGCCTGAGGTGTGTAATACGGGATTCCTAGCTTTTTTCTGACGAACACCCAATTCCTCAGAGCCGCACCTAGCACCTTTAATCTAAAATAAAATAATGTAAAGTAAAATCTAGGGTCCCCAAATTTAAATAAAAAGAATTTGTGCCCTAGAGGAATACCATGTTGTAGTGCCAGAAATAAACGGCCCAAACAAGATGTCAGCTTTATCAGCCATTAGTCTGAAATTTTTAAAATGAAAAGAATGGCAATAGTGAAGTATGTCTGGCATAGCAAGTCCGCCTGTTTTCAGTTTTCATCTCAGTTTTTTCGAAGAGATTCTGGGCGATTTTGAGTTCCAGATGAAAGATACATTCTTTCCCTGTAATTTGGCTATATCTTTTGGACTGAATGTCAAGGGTATTGAATTAAACAGGAAAGTAACCTTCGGCAAAATGACAATCTTTACCAGGTTTACTCTCCCGAAGATGTTTAGTGGCAGTCCGGACCAACGATGCAAGAGCCCACAGATGTCCTTGTAGACTCTATTCAAATTTACTTTAGATGTCTCAGAGATGTTCTGTACCAGGTGACCCTTTTGTGGAAGGAGAAGCCATCTAGCATCACTTTTAATTTGTGAAGGTGCTGCCCCATTCCACAGTCTCATGTACGGAAGCTCCAAACGTACTCCTCTTGGGAAAAGAAGTACAAGTTGTAGGCACTTTGATGAACTAATTAATAAGCTGTCAGCAAATATTCCTGTACAAATTGTGTCCATAATGAATGGCCACAAAATTATACTTAGTGAGACAAGCTCAGTGTTTTTAGAGCGTTACCTTCTTTGTAAAATGAATTGTAAAATTTACTGTACACGGGATGTTGTTGTCATTCAGAGCCCAAATGAAGACTTTATATTACATTCACAAGACTCAAGAGTTCATTTGTAACCAGTCTTCACAAGAGAGGATTTACCTCCAGATTTAAATTGCACAGAAAATTAAGAGGCCTGGAATTTTACAGGAAAAGAAACTGGATTGATTGACAGTGCAGAGCCAGTACAACCATGGTGAAACCAAATGAGGTGTATCAGCACACTCCTCGGTGCAATCTTACAAGAGCAATAGAGGAGGGAATTGTACCTGTCATTGATAAAATGATTGAGCAGGGCATTCTAAAAGGAGTGCTAGGGAGTCAATGCAATCATGGGAATTAAAAAAACAAGTGGGAAATGGAGGATAATACAGCACCGGAGAAAAAGTAATATTATTGTCCCAAGTTGATGTATTGCAGACCAGCACATAGACGCAAAAAAGATAAGGCTGAAATAAAATACTGCCTGGATCAGAGGGGAAAACTTGCCTTTCCCCGTAAAATAAATCCTACTCCTAGCTGGTGAGATTTTCGGTGGGAATCAAAGAGCTGCTAGAAAACCACATGACAAAAATGAGGCCTTGCTAGTTTTGGCATGTGGTCCTGCGAGTTGTGACACCTGATACTAATGTCTGTGAGCTCTGCCTTTTTCGAACATCTCAACTCCTTCTTAGGCAGTGAGGCTTTGGCGTTAGGGAGCACCCCATGTCCTACCTGATAACCACATGACAGAAGAAAGCACCCAAAAGCTGGATCCCTGATGTCCGTGCGAGTGGTGCAATCCTGGCGCCTCACACCCATCCTCCCAAGAAGTGTTGAGAACAAGGGTACGTCACAGGGCCTATTCTTATCTGTATGAGTACACTCTTTGGTAAATCCAACTCTGCGCCCAAAGACTTTACGAAGTATGCACACTTCGCCTACCCACAATAAGCGCCTCAGCATTCTGAGTAGAAAGCGCTGGGGCCCCTTGTGCTAAGGGCACATCTTATGATCTTTTAATCTTTCAATCCTGCCCCCAACCCCTTCTATTCAGGGGCTGAGGCGCCGCAAGACATTGTCAACATAGGGAGTGTAGCCTGTCTCATTGCAGGAAGGATCGCTATGAAACCCTTTAACTTAAAAAAAAAATATCCTTTAGAAACTTCAGAAACCTCACATTTTGACTCCAACGTTTTCTGAAATGTCAACAAACTGCACTTAAGGGGCAGTGGCAACAACAACCCCATGTGAGTCAATGAAAATAAACCTCAACAAAAGGTCACCCCCAAATAGGAATTCTCACCCCATGTTCACCAACCACTGTAAGCCTTACCCACACAAGAAGAAAGTGTCATCCCGCAAAAGATACTGTGTTCCGGACAGCAAGGAGAAAGCACAATCTGTGACATGGAAACAAACTCTAGCTCTAAGCCCATAACAACCACCGCACTCCAGTGCCAGCACCCCAGTGCCAGCACCCCATCACTTCTCTGTTGCTGTGCAGGATGTGTCTCTCCCTACCTCCATCTCCATAGAAGTCTTGGCTATTTACCAGAAAGGAGAGTAATACCTTCCACTAACAATCAAGCCCGTCTCTGTTGAGTCCATCTGTTCAGGTTACAGCGCCAGGATACCCGTATGGTGACAGTATGCGCTATATAAGAACGATAATACAATACAATGCAAGCCGAGCTCTCCAGAGATTGATGGGGGATGATTAGGACTCCCCCTCCTCGCAGCAGGGAGATGACACAAGCAGCAGCACAGATCTTTCAGCAAAAATCACATCGAGCAGCGGCAGCCTTAGTCCCAGGTTTCTGCCTGCACAGCGTCAGCTACACACCAACGGCCAGATGTAGGTAAATCTCATTTACCGATTCATAAATACCGAATCGGTATTTATGAATCTGTAAATGAGAAGTAGGTAAAAATTCGGTATTTTTTACCGAATCGGTATTTGCTATTGAATCCTATGGGCCTTGAAGCCCATAGGATTCAATAGCAAATACCGATTCGGTATTTACCGAATCGGTAAAAATACCGAATTGCTAAGGGGGACAGGGTGTCACTTCGACACCCTGTTGCACCCCTGTAACTGGCGTTTGCGCCATGTGGCACACATACATGACCTTAGGGCATGTCTGTGAGCCACATGGCACAGGTGTACATGCACAGATGTGCATGTACACAAGAATTCGTAATTTACCATGCAATTATATTGCATGGTAAATACCGAATTCTAAAGGCCCTGTAGCACTGTTAGAAGTGCTACCTACATCACAAAATACATTTCTGTATTTTTACCGAATGGTAATTTTACCGAATGGGTAAAATTTACAGAATTGGTAAATTTACTGATTCTGTAATTTTACCGATTCTGTAAAATTACCGATTCTGTAAAATTACTGAAAATATACGTTTTTCTAGCAGCTACATCTCCATAGCCCTTTACCGGTCGGAAACGGCCGAAAATCGGTATTTTCGGCCGTTTCCGACCGGTAAAGGGCTACCTACATCTGGCCCCAAGTGAGGTAAAGAAGGGACCTGCCCATTAACCCTGGAGCTGCACAGTCCACTCAAGTGCCGGCTGCCCCATTCTCTGGCTTTGTAGGGATATTGCAAGGTGGGGAGGGTAGACTCCAGGGAGGAGGGAGGGGGTGAAACCTTCTTTGTCTGGGAACTCTGAGGCATGTGATCCTAAATGAACTTTCGGATTGGCTGGGATGGACAGCAAGAGGTAGGGGGCTCCCACACACTGCCATCCCCTCTCAGTTGGAGGAGTAGCCTTTTCGCTTCTGGCTGAGGAGTTTACATCACTGTGCCCATCTGTCACTGAAAACTCCCACCCTGATAACGAACTAGAGTGTTTTTTTTTTTTTTTTTTTAAAAGACCTTTATTGCACATTCTTGTCAGGACACAGCTTAAGGCCTACAACCTCTGGGGCCGGCCGCGAGCACTCAGGTGTTAAATGTACAATGCAAAAAATTACACAGCCGTTTAGCCGGCATCCCTGGGGCCCGGCGGCAAATATACATAGTGTGCTTAAAGGAGCTGTCATCATTGTCTAAAGTTACTAAGGTCTGCTTTTTTAAACTGTAAAACCAAACTGTTCAAGAAAACAAGGGCACAGCTGTAGAACAATACGGAGCTATCTCAGAGGGTAAAGAGACGTAGCTCCTCAATTACGTTATCCGCGACATTAGGGATGCACTCCCGAACCATTCCCGTCACCTCCCTCTCCCGGTACGGTCTGGAGGTCTCCAGAGCCGCGTGACTCAATGCCACCCACAGCCATAGTACAGTTTTAATCGTCAATCTGACACACACTCATCTGCGTCCTCCCTCGGTGGTTCACAAATGTTTCCCCTATACTTGTTCCACGCCCCCCAGATCAGTCCCCATTTCTTGGGGCAACCCCTCTGGACAAACACTGCCTTCTCAGCCACCATCGCATCATCCATATCGCTGCACCATTCTCTCAGTGTGGGTAACACAGGTGAACCCCACAGTTTGGCCACATTGCGCTTCGCGACCATCAGACCCAACATCACCCAATCCTGCTGTCTATGGGTCAAGTCCGTTGCCTCCCATATGTTCAGTAAGCAGCAGCGCGGGTCGGGCAGCAGGGAGGTAGCTACCGTCTGAGAGATAGTTCGCATCACCGCTGTCCAATATCCTGCCAACCTCCCGCAATCCCAGATGGTGTGATAGAACGTCCCCCTTTCTCCGCATCCACGGAGACAGTAATCGTGTTCAGCCTTCCCTATCCTGTGCAGGACCGTCCTGGTATAGTATGTACGGTGCAATATTTTCAGCTGTACCAGTTTAAGCCTGGAGGGAATCGCTGACTCGCGCGGTGACGAGAGAGCCTCCTGCCACTCCGAGTCGTCTAGGTCCCCTATATCCGCCACCCAAGTGGAACGCAGTTTGGACAACATGTCGGTGAGATTATTAACTAGTATGTGTAAGAGGTGGCGAACTAGAGTGGTTTTGAGAGGCACATGCACCTGAGCTGTGGGCCAAGGGGCCGTGCACTGCAATAAATGCAAAAAAAGTCCTATTCACAAAAATAGATATGGTGCAAGTATATTTCTCTGAAAAAGTAACCATGTTTATGACTACTGTAAGTATTTAAAATCTTTAATATGGCCTTACACCTCCAAAGGCCTAACCAGGGAGCGGTCCTTTAATGACCGGTATAGCCTGCTGCGGAGGACTATAGGTCCATTACATCATTTGACTAAGGAGGGCAGAATGTGTTAATTAATGAAACAAAGGGGACCGAGACCGAGGGGGTTGAGATACCCCTGCGACTCCGAACCTTTGCTTGACAGCTGTAGATGTGAATGTTCAACAGTTAGGAGCTGCATGCATTGCCACGGCGGTTAATTATTGAAAATTTTTTTTTTTTGCAGAGTTTTATATAGCGCGAACTAGACCCGAACCGAATCAGGTATCAGAACGCTTTACATATTTTCTAGTTACGTAACATTTTTTTTTTACGTTTCCAGTTACTTTCATTTTAGGCACGGGGAGATTAAGTGATTTGCCCAGAATCACAGGAGGTTTTGGCGTCTTTACCGAGACTCGAACCCAGATCCCCAGGTCCGAGGTCGAGCGCCCTAGCCGTTAGGCCAACTCCTCTCCCCAACATTAACAGCAGTAGCTATGAAAGGGGCTGGCGTCCACACCTTGTTCTCCCTGGGCTCGGCTAAACTTATTTTTGTTGTTCAGGTGAGCTAGGGAGATGCAGGAGCTGAGCAGTAATCCCCCCCCCCCCCGTTCCGAGACGCCAATGACACTGCGAGCTACGGGAAGAAGGAGGAAGGCTCCTGGGGCCGACTGCACAGGCACTATCTTTTGCTTTTCTCTGCCCAATCCATATATTTTGGAGAGACATGGGAAAGAGAGAGGCTGTGTATTAAGACATTGTAATGTTGAGAGCAGCGGGCCTATATCAGGCTTTAGAGGCTGCTGCTGCCCCTTGTGTTCAATGGAGATCTCAACATTCCAATGTTCTAAGCTTTTTCCTGCGAAGGTTTGAGTCCAAATTCCAGCTCTTGAGTCGCCGTCCTTTGGGACTTTCAAGACACCGACCCTCCACATTATCCCTTTAGATAATTTATAAATAAAAAGCGTCAACACATTGATGCCTTGTTTAAAAAAAATGTTTCTAAGACTACGTATGAGTATAAATCCAACAAAGGAGGGCACCCGTTCTTGGATCAAACAGTGGCCGGATTCTAATTGTAGATTCTGTGGATGGCCTCAGGAAACTCTTGTACATAGTTGATTAATCTTAGACCTTATTTTCTGATGAGTGGTGTGAGATCTGCACGTCAGGCATTAATCATGTCATGATCCGGTGAATCGGTTCCACTACTATGTCAACTGGTAAAAAGGTTGAAAAAGGTTTAATATAGGGCAGATTCCCTCTAATTCTATGTCCTTGTAGCAATTAATTTTAACGGTTTTTAAATTTCATTAATTAAATATGTTTGCTACAATGGTATTAATTTGAAATGTAATAACAGCCGGTTTACCATCGCAGCCAACTGATGCACTTTTTGCACATTAGCACTTTTGAAAGGATGGGAAATGAATGCTTATTGGTTGATAATATTCCTTTGTGATATTCATGAAAATAGTATGCAAAGCACTCCGTCCCTTTAAAATGTATTTATGGCATTGTGTTTGTATTATGTGAAAAGAAGATCTCTTGTTTTACATGTAAATATGTTTAATTTTGGTGAATTAAGATGCTGTGTTTTATTTTGGTGAATTACCATGTTGTGATTGAAAGGATTTTAATTAATCAAGCAATAAAGACTATATATACTCACATTGATGCCTTGTTGCCTGTTTCTTCTTTCTCTTTTCACTCTCTCTATCTCGGTTTATGTCTCTCCAACTTCAGTATTTGACTCCCTCCTTACACTATTCTTGTTGCTATCAGACTTCCGATGACAACCTGATGGAACATGTTGGGTGCCTAGTGCAGGTCAGGTTCCTTATCAGGTCAGGATGCACTGGGCTGTGAGCACTTGCCTCCTGTTCCTCTACAATTGGTGCATTTCTCTCCTCCTCTACACCACGTGATACTATCCTCCCTATGTCTGTTCTTTCTGCCCCTCTTCTCTCTGGATCTGACTTCCACCTCTTTACGTCCTCCCATCATGACCATTTTCTGTCTTCTTTGCCACTTTAGGGGTCATTACTGGGTACTTATGGTGAGAGTGAAAGATAGTCTATTTTTTCTCTCGTTCCTCTGTTTGTTTTGTGTTTTTTCTTTTCTTGCCCTTTTTGGTTTCCTTTAAGGTTGTGATGTTTTTCCTTTGTCAGGTGTTGCAGTGCCTGGGCCCTGTCGGAGGAGTGTGATGAGTTTCAGGCCACAAAGTAAGTCCTTATCATCCCCACAATTTGAAATGGTGAATTCCACTGAGCTAACTGGACACAGCCTCAGTCTATGGTGGCATTTGAAGCAGTGATTACAACAGGCCAATTCCCTTGTTCAATTAAATTGCCCTTTCATAGATCACTGGAAAAAAATAATAAATGAACACTTCCAGTTTGCAGTGTTTCAATTTCAGTTTATTGTTTATTGTTATTAGTAAATAAAAACTGTCACAATACAAGTTAGATACATATAAAAAAATTATAATCCATTTTCATTAAAACATTGATAAATATTGGTGCAACACAAAATAATATCATGGATTTGTTAAAATAGAACGTTATTAAAATGCATTCAATTCATAATTGTTGGGACACTTCACCAGATTATTAGTGTAGAGTATGCATCGGTAAGAAGAGACAGAAATTCGGTAGTTCTAGATATCGTCATCCTGCTATTGTTTTATCATCATATCGATGTCTTATAATCTTGCGTCTGGACAGGATCCTTGTGTTGTTGAATACTACTTACAATCCTGTTTTACTGCTTTATCATGAGATTGTAAAAACTTCAGAAGTTTACAATTTAGCTGGGGATCTGTGGAGTCCAGACTTCTCATAATGACTGTTCTACACGTACGAATCACTCGCTCGTTAAATAAGCGCTTTAAAGTACTCGACATGCATTGTTCAGTTTGGGACATATACAGACCAAATGCACAAAGTCCTCGCCTGGGGCATCACATAGTCTGCGCATTTTTGATTCTTTATATCTCCAAGACGGTAGATCACCTAGTCGCATGGCCAATAGTTTTTTCTTAAGATGCACCAGATAGATTAGCTGAAGGTAAGTTGCCGGTAGCAATGGGCTCGCCGTGAAAATATACTTGTATCATCAACTAACGAATTAAATTTTGCCGCTTTATTCATGGCCTGACAAAACGTAGGATGCGACACGTTCAAGTCCCACAAATCACCCGCATTGGTTAGTTGTAAAGATGAGAACAGATATTTATTGTAATTTGAATTGTCATCGTTGGACACGGCTTCCCATAACGCGCTGACTAGAGGGCTAGATTGATTATTTTGTGCATGGTTTTAATGAACTGGTACCTTCTTGCTATGTTTGGCTGTGTTAGTCCAAATTCCAAACGAATTTGGGCTGGGGAGGCATTACAGGGCAAATGAAATACCTGTTTGTATGTTTTGATTTGTAATCTGTCTAACATTTTGGAATCCCTACCATGCATCACCATACTTGCATAGGTTAGAGAGGGAAGCAATTTTGCTTTAATTACAGAGAGAAGTGGTTGGTAGGAGGGACCTCTAGTTTTTTTGGGAGCAAGCTGTATGCGTGTATTAAAGCATTGTTCTTCCTAACCACATACTGCTGATGGGCATGAAAGTTACATTTTTTTTATCAAAATTAAAACCCAATTACTTATAGGTACTGACTTCTTCTATGGTTACATTATCCAGCTTGATCTTTAAAGAGACACAGAGATTGTTCCCAATAAGCATGGATTTTGTTTTAGCCATGTTTATTTCTAATTTGTTAAGTTTTGTATACGCCGCTGTTTCTTTGATCAATCCTTGAAGTCCGATTTCTCGATGACTCAGCAGCACAATGTCATCAGTGTATGCTAGATGGGATATCGTCAGTGGACGTAACCTTGGAGCATGTGAGTTAACTAGATCCAGGTGGGTAGTCAAATCTGCCATAAATAGGTTAAACAGATGTGGAGCTAGCACACACCCTTCCTTAAGACCCCTTGCGTTTGGTATTTTCCTTGATAGTTTGGTCCTGTCCCCTACCTTGATTTGAATCCTTGTTTCAGTATATAATGATTCAATTGCTCTTAAAAAAAATTCTTGTATTCCCAACGTCTTAATTTAGCCCATAGGAGGGGTCGATCCACCCGATCAAAAGCATCTTTCAGATCTATAAAGCAGAGTTGTAATTTTTTCTTTAGGCGTTTGCTTTTTTCCGCAATTATTGCTACTGTTAACATATTAATTGAGCTACCATACCCTTTCCGGAAGCCTGTTTGATGGGGTGGAATCAGATTCTTAGCATTTGACCACTCTATTAGATCTTCCAATATTATTGATGCATAATAGTTTGCTTCGGAGTCAATAAGGGCTATTAATCTGTAATTAGATGGTTTCTTTTTGTCTGCACCCTTAAAGATGGGGTTTATTATAGATCCCCTCCAACCATCTGGAGTCATACCTGTATTTTCCAGCTCTTTAAATAGTGGCATTATTGGATTGGCCCAATATTTTGGGTCCAATTTAAATATGGCCTGTGGGATGCCAGTTGGTCCTGGGGCACTGTCACTTCTTCCTGATTTAATAACATTTTCCACTCTCGTAAGCGTACACGATGTATCATCTAAAGTGGGTACGAGCTCATGATATGGCAATATTTAATCCCGATTTCTAACCCACGTTCCGTAGTTTTCTTAATTTTGTTGTTTTTATTTACTTTCAGCTGTTCTTCGTCAATAAAGTTTTTTAGGTCTCGCCTGTCAATGCGCATGCGCATTGAGCGTGCGAGACTATAGGGGCTTAAACAGACTTGAACCAACTTGCGATTCGGTGGCGATTCCTTGCAGTGCCCGTCAAATTTAATGTCAATGCGCAAGCGCATTGACATTAAAAGCGCGTGCACATGAAAGCGACAAGGCTCCTTCCCACGGCTATCGCCACCCCCCAGCCACCAGCACCTCCCCTCGCTCTCCCCGCACACAGCCAGGCTCGCATTTCTCCTCCCCCTCCTCAGCCGCCAGCACCTCCCCTCTCTCTCCCTGCACACAGCCATGCTCACATTTCGACAAGGCTCCCTCCCACGGCTATCACCACCCCCAGCACCTCCCCTCGCTCTCCCCGCACACAGCCAGGCTCCCATTTCTCCTCCCCCTCCCCAGCCGCCAGCACCTCCCCTCTCTCTCCCTGCACACAACCATGCTCACATTTCTCCTCCCCCTCTCCAGCCGCCAGCACCTCCCTTCTCTCTCCCTGCAGTTTCACGGCCGTGTCTCTTCTTAAACCCGCAACTCCACGACTCCAAGCGCCACCGCCTCAGCCTGCACAACTCGAGATAACAGACTATTTAAAAAAATAAATCGCCAGCCTTCGCCATCTGTTCCCCAGCCCCCAGCCGCCAACACCTCCCCCCGTACACAGCCAGGCTCGCATTTCTCCTCCCCCCTCCCCAGCCGCCAGCACCTCCCCTCTCTCTCCCTGCACAACCACTACCAACAGAGCAAAGCTATTAAAGTGAACAGGCATCCCACCCCCACCCCCTCCCTCTCCAGCGCGCGCCGCGCTCTCCCTCTGTTGCCACACGCATTACACTTAGTAGGCAGACCACCCCCTCCTCCCTATGCTCGCTCGAGTTGCAGGCAGCCCACCTCCTCCTTCTCCATACTGAGTGGATTTCAGTGACGATTGTTTTATCACTCAGAGTTGTTTTGTTCAAATTTCCACTGAAATTTAAGCAAATCACCAGCTATGGACAGCTATGGACACCAAAAACAAAAAAAAACACCCATGTTCTATCTCCACCAATCTTAATGGTGGCGCTTTACTAAATTACAACTTCGCTAAGTGTAGAACATACTCATAGCAGAACAAAAACAACACTATTCTGACCAATGGTGCTGCAAAATACATACAATGTTACAGACTCACAAAACAAACAGAACACTAACGGCAATCACTTATAATAACAAACAAATAATCACTGATGAAAGCAAATCCACTCATGCAATGGAAAATTGAGCACATAATGAGTGCAAGAGGCAGGCAGCAGCAGGCCCATCACAATACTTTTGATTGAAAAAAAATCCATCTGTTTCGAGAAAAACAAAATGATTTGCTGTGATACGGCGAGCAGCGCTGTGTGTTGAGAACATCCACAAAACCTGAGCTCTCCCTTACATCTTCGAAAGTAAACTTTGCAAAAACTGACCAAGCATTGACGTCCTCTATTGACTCTGTTACAAAAGCTGGGGATTTGATATGCATACAGGAGCAGACTGGAGGAACCAAATATCACTCCGGACAGCAAGTGCAATGCTTGACATATGAGTGCAGCCTTTATATGATTGTATTCGTAGCACTGTGGGGTCATTGTGTGGAAGTATAAGCACCCACCATACAAGTCCAAAGCTACAACAACTCAGCATTAAAACAAAAAGCGTTTGCATTATTGCACTTGCTGCTGCCGTCATCCAGAGGCTGGAATCCACGCACAAGCCCTGGAGTAAGGCCCAGAGTTAGCGTATTCTCCAGCATGTACAACCTTGAGATGTACCTCTTACAGTAGTTGAATGATACAGCAAGTCCACACACCCACGCACACGCACTCTCTCTCACCCACCCACGCACACGCACTCTCACTCTCACTCACCCGCACACGCACTCTCTCTCACACGCCCTCGCACACTCTCTCACGCACACGCACACTCTCAAACGCCCACGCACACTCTCTCTCACACGCCCACGCACACTCTCTCTCACATGCCCACAAACCACCACCACCCACACACCACAACCGCCCACACACCACAGCCGCCCACACACCACAGCCGCAGCCGCCCACACACCACAGCCGCCCACACACCACAGTTTGGGGTCCAGCATACGACTGTCAGGAATCCGCTTCAAAACATGTATGTTTGCTATAGACATGGGCAGGAAGAAAAGCAGATGAGGCAACAAGTACTATCAAAAAGGTTTTTATGGTCAGAAAGAGGGAGGAAAGTCGTCATCGTTTACAAGAAGTGTGCAGCCAAAAAAAATCAAAACACCAATGTTCTATCTCCACCAATCTTAATGGTGGCGCTTTACTAAATTACAACTTCGCTAAGTGTAGAACATACTCATAGCAGAACAAAAACAACACTATTCTGACCGATGGTGCCGCAAAATACATACACATACAACACTCACCCTCACTCACCAACACCTATCACACACTCTCACACCCCCTTACCCTCACCCCCTCATCCTCACACACCCTCACAACACTCACACCCTCACTCATACTACAACCGTCACCCTCAATCACCCTCACACACCAGCACACACCCTCACACCCCCGGACCCTCACATCCACTCACCCTCACACCGTCCAAGTCCACCCTCCAACTACACCCTATAACTACAATACCACCCTACAACTCTACCCTCCAACTACAACTCCACACATAAATAGCGTTAGGCAACATTTATTTTAATAAGTAATAATCGTATTACACACTTGTAGCTATTCAAATATAAAAACTTAATGCATCGCGAGGACAGTGCAGCAATTAATACACAAAAGTGCAGAAAGAGATTGTAAAATAAATCATTTTTTTAACAAAAAACATAAATGCACACAAAATAGGGAAACATCTGAATACACTGCAAATAACACAACAATTTAAAAGTGGACAAAGCCATCTAAAGGACACAAATTCACAACAGAAAGCACTTACTAAAGTAAGGGAAAATAAACCATTAAACAATGCCGGAAAAAACCAAAACACAAACAAAGTGCGTAATCACAAAAGCACGAGACTTCACAGCCTAATTGCAATTCTTCCAAAACTACAATAAAGTATTCCACTCAAAGTAACCAAAAAATTCTAAACAATTAATAAAGGTGGCTTCATACGTATACTTGACCATTAATTAACATACATAGTACCTTAAAGTCATTCAAATGGTATTGAAAACATAACATTTCTTTTTGATAAAAAAATACAGGTTTTGAAAAGTATAAGCTTACACTCTGTGTGTATTGCTTTAAAATGTTATAGTACTTACAAAAACATACATAAGGAATTGGTGCTTAAAAGCCGCAAAAACATGTAGGTTTCAAATATATACAGCAAATATAGCTTTTACGTACCAGTACAATTAATAGAAATATTTAAAGGTGGGCGAAATTCAGAAAGTATACGGAAAACAAAACAACAAAGAAAACATAAATACAATTTAATCAACACCAAAACACAAGGAACAATAAAAAAAGTACAGTCTAAATAACACATTGTCAACTAAACAAATATAGCAACATGTAGAAAGAGTACATCCCAAAACGTTTTCTTTATAACATACCTTACATAAAAGTAAGCAAAAATACATTAACTAAGGGAAATTAGAAACATTCCATAAAAGTACAATAGGTACATACACAAGCCAAGTACGATCGCAAAGTTAATCCTTAAAAAAACATTACAAAACTTAATAAATAAATATATATATATATAGTAAAGAAACACTAGGTAAACAACACAAAAAAATGATTAGATTGACAACTTACCTGTCAAACGACGCGGCTACAACGCGGGAAGCACGACACGCCTTAGACATACGCCGGTTCCTGAAGATCTGGAAGTTTCCCAATTAACGTGACGCAATTGCAACGCTACGTAGGAAAACGTTGCAATTTGATTGGACGGAATACACGTCAATCAAAATCCAAGGTAAATCGGCAAAATAAACTAGAACGCTAACCTAAATAACATAGGTAGCGTTATGGCACAGGGTAGGGACCGCAATTTTTACGCACAAACAAAAAAAAAAGGGAAAAGGGACTAATTCTAGGACTATGGAAAATTCCGTAATCAAAATGCAAACACATACAAACTCACACTGCCACACACACACAAGCTCACAACAACACACACACATACAACACACTTACAGTCACCTCCACACACTCACCCTCACACCCTCACTCACCCTCACACAATTACCATCACACCCCATCTCTCACCATCACACCATCACCCTCACACCCCATCACCCTCACACCCCATCACCCTCACACCCCATCACCCTCACACCCCATCACCCTCACACACCACTCACCCTCACACACCATCACTCACACAATAACCATCACACAACCACTTACTCTCACCCAATTACCCTCACACACCATCACTCACCATCACCCCATCACCCTCACCCACACACCTCACTCAATGCCACAGCATCACTCAACACCACAGCACCACTCAACACCACAGAAGCACTCAACGCAACAGAACCACTCAATGCCACAGCATCACTCAGCACCACAAAATCACTCAGCACCACAAAATGCCACAACACACCACAACGCCACTGCACCACTCAACGCCACAGCACCACTCAATGCACAGCATCCATCAACGCCTAAAAAAAAAACAGCGTCACTCAACGTCAAAGTGTCACTCAGCGCAACAGCATCACTCAGCGCCACAGCGTCATATAACGCTATAGCATCACTCTACGCCACAGCAACACTCTGCACCACAGCATCACTCAGCAGCACAGCATCACTCAGCACCACAGCATCACTCAGCACCACAGCATCACTCAGCACCACAGCATCACTCAGCGCCAACACAGCATCAATAGTTCAAATATGTTTTGCCAATGTTACAAAAAATATTCAAAATGTCAAACTAAATCTTAAAAATGCACTTCTGTTCTTGGATTTTCGCCACTATAAAATAAACAAAATCTTCACTAAATATATTTAATAAAGTTTAAGCTAATAGCAATATAAAATAACATGCATTTTTTTACGTATTAATTATTATTTTTTTTTAAAAGCCATTGATTTTTTTTATATCAATACATAAAAGTCACGTACATACTAAACATGCTGCTTTACAAATGCTAGAGGTGTCACATTTACAAAAATTATATCTATTGCCTTTGTAAGGAAGAAAGCTATTAATTTAGCTATTTACAAAAAAAAACACACATAAAATAAAAATAAATAAAAATAACACCTATAGCTCTAACTTTCCTACTGCGAGACCTATTGCATTTCCAATGCTTGTTTAGATACGCAACCCAATCTTCCTCTGTAACATTCGATGATGCTATTACTTTGTGAGTCTTGTTTAAATTATTTATTGTTTTCCAAAATGCTTTGACATTTGATTGTTTGCAATTGTAAACCAACTTTGCCCAGAACTCATCTGTTGTTTTTCTTTTTTCTTACAAACGTTTTTCTTAAATTCCTTCTTAAGTTGTTTTAACTTGCCCCATTCATCTGGTTGGTTTCCTTGTTTTTTTACCTTCCTTATTTCTCTTCTCAGGCCCTTTTTTTGCTCTTTGATTTTCTGTAATGATGGGTGAATATAGATTTTGGTCCGTCTCAATGTTGAATTTGATTTCGGTTTCGTTACTTAAATCACAAATTTGATCCAGGCATTTAATACGGTGGAAGATAACAATATACTATCCTCCAGTATTGTTTTGGCTTTGCCTGCGAATTCCGGAAGTCGATTAGATGACCAATTCACTAGTTTGTGGGTAGTTACTGTACTTCCCTCATCGATTGTTGGAACAGACTGGAATCTGTCCAGATGTATGTTTATTGCTATTTGCTGAATTGAATGATCGCTATCCGTTGTGCACTTAATTTTAAACATGCTTAGTTTGTGGTAAATAAATTATTTACACTATCATAATTTCTATAAATATCAAAAAGGGTCAAGCATAAATGAGGAGCAGAGTCCGTGGTGTTAGAGTCAATGGGCTTTATTTCATTAACTCGAGTTAAGGGAGACCTCCAGCACCTAGCAGGCACAGGAGGGTTCTGAGCTTTATTCATAGAGTACAATATTTATACATTCTTTGCATACATAGGGAGGAGCCCTCCAAGCAGAAGAAGCAAAAAGATATGAGCATGTAGGCGTTGACTGTAATGAGTCATAGGTGGGTGCATAGAGGGGGTCGCAAGGTCAGCTGAAACTCGCACTGCCTGTTTGCGTAACTTTATCAGGTCTTTCCACGAGGGCTGTTTCCTTTCTGTTGGTCAGGGAGGGCCCTGGGTGTCAGAGTGACTAGCATGTCTGGTCTTATCTCTAGCTCGGGGCAGCATGCAGATTGCTCTCATCTGTAGAAGTGTTGCTGATTCATACTAGCAAGTTGGTTTGGCCCTTCCTGTCCACCCCTTGTGTAACGGTCTTGGAGGTTTCCCTTGACATGGGCCCCACTTATCTCTGAGAGCCAACAGCAAAACTGGGCCTTGTCTCTGCAAAGGGGCTTCTACTCGCCCCCTGCTCGGGCCGGAATGCAAAACTGGGCCTTATCTCTGCAGATGGGCTTCTGCTCGCCTCCTTCTCGAGGCCGGAATGCAGCTTTATCAAGTCAACCCTTGTTTGACACTGTTAAGACACCCCGGGCTGGGCCTTTTCTCCGTGACTGCCCAGCAAAAAATATCTAACGTGCTGCAGGGAAATGCAACGTGTGTCTTTTCAGGGCCTGGCATGGAGAGGCCTGGTGACAGAGAAATAAGGCCTCTGAATGTGAAGTAATGCAGGGGTTTTTATTCAACATGGCAGATGGTGAGAGGGTAGCGCGTGGGGGCACAAATACATATAAATATGTAATTTTCTTCAAGTTGTTGGATTAGTGGCAAGGAAAGAATAGTATAGTCAATGACAGACCCCAAAGTTGGTCCATAATGTGTTAAACTTGGTGGATTATCATCCAGTGTTCTCCCGTTGATTACTCTCAAACCTAAATGTTCTAGAGTGGTGACCAATTCCTTACCTACTTTATTAGGTTTCCTCCATTGATGGGCCGTTTGATGATTTAACCGACCAAATTTCATTTTTTACTGTTAGCTGGTCGTCTTCGTCTGGTGTAAAAATAAGATGGGTATTGAAATCTCCTGTTATGGCTATTTCCCAATTCGGGGAATTATATCTTACTTTGGATATTTCATGTATTAACTTTTTGAATATTATTGATTTATCTTGGACGTTTGGATGAGCGTATATGTTGAAGAAAATTAAAGAGATTATCCAGTGATTGCTGCCAAAATTGAGTCTTATTATTTGTATATTATTTGAAGTTGTCGACATTTGTTCTGTTTCTACCTTAATGTTGTTTGATATGTAGACCGATGGACTGCCCTTTGGTCTTCCGAAGCGGTTCGTTTTTACGGCATTCACCTGGTGTAATGTAAATCCCGGCAATTGAATTGAACCTGTCAGCCAGGTTTCTTGCAGTGCTATGATGTCACATAGAGCCCAGATTTCCATTAGAGTCCTATCGGTAAGCTTGGTTATTGCACCTGCAATATTCCAGGAAAATATATTTAGGTTCTCAGATTGCAGGGCACATGTTGGTTCGGTAACTGGTCATTTCATATTTACGTTTTTTGATATTAGCGGTGACCAATGCCTATAGTTATGCCTTCTTTCAATTGGAGTTACTCTTTCTGTATCCATGGGTCCTCGAGCATTATGCAAAATCGAATATACAGAAGAATGGGTTCTATTCGTATTATCCCAATGTGCCAATGGAGAGGGGTAATGCAGTGGTGTACATTTTAATTAATGTTATGCCCCATGATTCGGACTGCTCTTTGGCATCAAGAATTTGATTTGCTATTTTTTCTGACTTCCCTGATGTTGCAGTTATCTCTGTCAGTTGATTATGTGTGTTTGGCAGAAACTTCACCGATATTAAGTCTGTTATTTCGATAAAACGTAATGTTCGCACCTCCCCTAGCAGCTTCAAAAGGTTTCCCCTATTTAAGATATCTTGCTTGCCTCTTGACATGTATAGGGGCATTATGTGATTTGCCACCGGTCGCTGGAATCCTTTGTTTCTGTTGGTAAAATCTCTTCAGACAATACTTAATTTATATGATCCTGCATTGGAGTTTTATATTTTATTTGGCCTGTACAATTAGAAGAATTCTTTCTTAATGTTATCATCATTGGGGAGCAGTGTACTGCTTCGTGTACAATGAGGCTCATACTCTGTGTTACTTGCTAATGGGGGACATGTGATCACAATTGTTTTGTCCACCCTAGAAGTTATTATATCAATTCTATATGCTCTAAACTGGTGAATACACCGACTATCAGTTACAACCACTCATGAAGGACCTACCATCATTTATTCGGGACACTAAGGATATTCTCCTTAAATTAAACAACATCCCATGGAACAATGACTGTCTACTAGCCACAATTGATGTGGTTAGCCTGCACACCTCAATTCGTCACGATGATGGATTGGAGGCAGTTCATAAATCATTGGCTACTAAATCAGTTCATTTCTTAGAGTCTAATGAGATGATCCTTGAGATGCTTCACTTTTGTCTCACAAACAATGTGTTCACATTTAATTCCAAACACTTAATACAGACCCAAGGCAGTGCAATGGGAGCTAAATTCGCTCCTCCATATGCCTGCATTCTCATAGGGCTTGTTGAAAAATACTGGCTATGGGACGATAAGTTCACAGAGTATACCACCCACATAACCTACTGGGGTAGATACAGTGACGATATTTTATGCATCTGGCAGGGAACAGAATCCATGCTGAAAGAGTTACTACACAAGATCAACACAAACAGATGGAATATTCAAACAACCAATAACATCTCAGCTAGCCTAATAGATTTCTTAGACCTAACCATATATGTGGAAGACAACAAATTGCAAACCAGGACCTTTCGCAAACCTACATCAGCAAAATCCATTCTGGCAGATAGCTGGCACCCACATAAAACCATCGGCAATATTCCTAAAGGGGAATATCAACGCATGAGAAGAAATTGCAGCAAACTAGAGGTCTATAAAGAAAGTTAAGAACTCTTAACCAAGAGATGTCTCAATCGGGATACCCGGAAAAACTCCTGGAGAAGACATCTAAGGATTGCGAAAAACTGTCAAGAGAAGATTTACTCAAACCTAGAGAGGTCACAGAAAACGAGATACCCAATAAGATCCGGTTCCTCACGGATTATCACAACGGACATCATCACATCAGAAAAACTTTGAAGAGACACTGGTACCTCCTAACTAGCAACTCATCACTAACCGACCAAATGGAGGAATACGCCCAAATGGGCTCCAGTAGAGCTAAGAATCTCAAACAAATTCTGTGTGAATCAGAATTCAAGGACAAAAGGACCAAAACAAAGACTAACTTTCCTACCAAGCCCTGTGGATTCTACATCTGCCATGATTGCAATGTGTGCAAACTAGGAGTGAATAAACAAAAGGAATACCAACATGACTCACACACTACCATCCGGATCATGGATTGGATTAAATGTACGTCAACGTATGTAATCTACATCATTATTTGCCCCTGTAACAAAATCTATATCGGGAGCACCATCGGGTCACTCAAAACAAGAATCATGGAACACTACCAGAATATCAACAAAGAAGAGGTGCGACCACCGCTAACGGAACACTTCCAAGAATTTCATCCGCACAGAAAGACCTTAAAATTCTTTGGACTGGAAATTGTCAAACCAGCTTCCAAAGGTGGAAATCGGGAGCTGACCATGAGACGCAGAGAGAGTGAATTTATCATGCGTCTAAACGCCACCACTCTTGGACTCAACAAAGATTCAGAAATGCACTTTTGGCTGTAGTAAGAAGGGGGCCCCATTTAAATCGGTTGCCCTCATAAGGAACATACACCATACTGACATGGCTCCAGCCATTAAGCCTAGATCCACACTCATTATGTCCTTAACTCTCTTTAGCTTCTGTATACTCTATATCACATTTGCATGACATTTCCAATGTATTGACTCACGTGTGGTGACTCTCAATGGGGACTACTGTGGGCTCTATTATTCCCTTGGACCGAACGCTGCAACATACATGATAAGTATTCTTAATTCTCTATATATAACCTTGTTTCCCCTTTCAGATTAGCGGGGTGCTAATTTAGTGTATATATACCTCATCCATATCCCAGTTGCACGACAATTCCTATTTATGGACTTAGATATGGACTTACATGTGGTAACTTTGGGGACTACCATGGGTCCCATTACTCTCTTTTGCCGCTACTTACCTCACAGATTCCGTGGCAAATGACATGTACTTTCCCTTTGCACCTAACGCTGCAACCCAATTGTCAAGGACTCTTATTTCTTCCAATATAACCTTGTTTCCCTTCTCAGATTAGCAGGATTTTTAACTAGTGGAGATCTATTTCAATCTGCCTTGACTTTTCCTAGCTAGTCCCTTTGAATACTCCGACTCTCCTGATTATAATATTTATGGCATTCAAGTTCCATTTAATCCCAGCATCCATAACCAGCATTGTTTATAATCCTATCGTTAACCAGACTCTCCTTTACTATAGTTCTTTAACTATGGCCTTTTAACTTCATTGCTGAGCATAGTAACTCTTCAGTGGCCCCTGTAACATGCCACGCGTCAGAATGACTGAATTGACTCTGACGTCAGGACACGAGTCACAGTATAATTGACGGCGGGGAACGGAACTCCTATTGCTCCAGGACCACAGAAACGGAATACTGGCCTTTTAGAGGTAAGACATGAACGCTGACAGTAGCACAGGTCAAAAGGCTTTAAGCATTATAACGCAGACCTGCAATTATTTTTAGTCCGCGCTCCCGTTTCCAGCGCGGCTCCTTGTTTCTTAATTAGCAGTGTTTTCACTTCACTCAGCATCCACTGATCACGGTCTTTTGTCCTCCCCCTCAAAGCTTTCACAGTGTAGGTCGAGGATTTGAAGGGTACATTTCAGCCTCTGCTTCTGACTGCAAATCCTTCCAACCAGGCCTCTTTCCAGCACGTCCTTGACTTCTGGCTAAATGCGTTTCTAGCACACCTCTCTAACACATAGGAGAATGGGCTGCCAGCATCACTACGCCCTTCCAGCTGTAATGACCGCTGCTTTCCTCAGGGCCTCCTAGCCCAATTCTCTATAAGCGTGCCTCCCTCACACGCAATATGTATTAATATATATTCCATATTTTGTCTCTACCTCAGAATCACAAACCTCACCTGAATACATACCTGAACTTTGGTAAGCGTGTTTCTCAATCTTTAAAATGGTACAGCTCCACTTATTTTTCAGTATACTTAGTGGATTGATTACTTTAGGAATGCCTCCATTCTGCTGTTTTTACTCTGACTCTGAATAGCTTAAATCATGCCCATACATACACCACCTTCACGTATGGAACCACTAAGCATGATTACTCTATTTGAATTTGTGACACTACTGCTTTTGCATACAACACTCTCTTTTTCCGTTTTATACATTCTCAAGAATTATGTGAGAACACAGGTGGGCTCACCGGTTGAATATAGATGATTTGATTTGAATAGGATATGTGTTAATACCAGTTTCTACAGCTTTTGCTACATTTGTAATTGCATAATATTATACCGATCATGAATCACCTGTTGATTGAATCATCCTCTATGCACAGTTAATTAACCTTGCATTGTTTTATTCTGATTTTTTGACTTTCCGTGTCTACAATATTTTGAAAAAGTATGTTTAAATGTTTTACATCATTGCACTTTATTTAAATATGTCACCTTCTCTCCCATTTATTTTTCTCTTTTCCTTTCTTTTCCCTCGCTCCGTCCCTTTTCCTCCTTATTTCTCCTTCTCTCCTCTAGTGTGGTTTTTCTATGTTTCATCTCTCCTTCTTTCCCTATCTGATTCTCCCAATTCTGCCCTGTCCTGCTTCCCCACCATCTTCTCACATTCACTCTCTACCCTTCCCTGTCTTATCTTTGGTCTTTGTCCCTCTGTCCCACGTTTTGACATCACTTTCTCCTCCATGGCTTTTGATATTCCTACATCAACACCCTATCAGCCTTGAAAAAGCCCACAGCCATTAGGCCACCAGGGCGAAGCACGTGTCGGCTGTTCTTTTTTCGCATGCAACAATAAATAAAAAACACGCACGCAAAACCATTGAAGAACGCTTGAAATTTCTTTTTGGACCAATTTTGACAGACTGTGAGGGCACAATCCTCCATTTTCCTCTATAGAAGTTATTATACGTTTGTGCTTGTTATTTTTATTACAGTGATTCATTTGGTGGAACCACTAATGGGTTGTTATTGGTAAGTTTGGGCCTTTCCTTTTTTAAAATTATTCTTTTTTATTGTCAACAAAAAAGCAGAGTATATAGCCAATTTTTACAAGCTAAATCTTAATCCCAGACGTGATCATAATAATCAAGCCTTTTACATCACATTAAAGAAAAAGAGGAAAAAAAATACAAAAGCGTAAGCGATCATCAAATCATCTTTATTCGGTTTCCTTTTTCTTTGAAAACCATAAAAGTGTATAAAAAACACAGTACATAATTTTAAAATGCATTCATTTTGAACCAAACGATACATGTAAAAAGAAATCAAGTATTTCATCTTTGATCATAGATTCAGTCTGTGTCTGATACAGAGTTTAAGATAATGTACAACCGATTTGGACATTAGATGGTTCTCCAGGAATTGTAGTGCCATATAGGCGGGGCGGCATCTACGAATTTTTAAAGCTTTAAGTACTGGTATAATCCATCGGTTACGTAATGGTATGTAGAATTTGCAAAAGAATAAGACATGAATAGTGGACTGTAGTGCCATAGAGTCACAAGGGCATACTGAAATGTTATGTGTCCAGTCGTTTTGTTTGGGAAACAAGACCAAATAGTGATACAGGTTAAACCTTAAACGGGTAAGAAGAAACTTTTCATATTGAGTAAAGTCAAACTGTAGGTAGGGTTGGATGGTAGGGGTCAGCTGAATCATTAGACAGTGCTGGACTTATGGCTTCCCTATTTCTGTCATTAGCCGAAGTTGGGATAAATGCGACATACAGATTGTTTTCAGTTCTTTTTTTGATATGTCTGCAACTGAGGATGGATCGTCAAAAAACCTCCGGAAACCAATGTCTGCAAAAAAGGATTCCACGTAGGCCAGCCATTTTATCTTTCTCCTATTGTCTAATTTCAGACAGTCCTGGATTATTGACCTTGTGAGGTGACACTCCTCCGTAACCCATATTCTGCGCCATAGCATAATTGGTTGAATTTTAATGATGTCACTGATAAATTCCACCCCAAGTTCGAGATGACATCCATATGTTGTTGTACTTCTTGGGACAGCCAGTAAAAATCTGAAAAAGGAATTTTCGATTTTTTGCAGTTGCTCGACGTTTGTTGTTCCCCAAACCCCTGCTCCAAAGGTGGCAGTGCTTATGCATTTGGCATTATAGATCTTGATCATTTCAGTCGGGGCCTTTTTCCGAGACGGAGGGAGAAAGCTTTTAATGCCCCTGTAGTTCTTATGAGGGACAAGGTTCGAGAATTTACTGCATCTTTCCAGTTAAAGGCCTCGTCCATGATGATGCCTAGGTAAGGGTACGTTTTAGTTCTTGCAAGGGGTATGTTGTCCACGTGTATAGTCTTTATTTTTTTCCCTTTGGTACCTGCGTGCATCACGTACGTTTTTTTGATGTTAATTTTCAGATTTAAACTGGACATAAAAGAGCTATAATTGTTTAGAACCCGTTGAAGTTGAACAGGGGTTTGAGCGAGAATTACCGCGTCGTCGGCATATAATAATGCAGGAATCTGCCGACGACCTACTTCAGGGAGATCTTTTACTTCCTTCAGCATTGCATTCTCGAGGCCATTGGTATAAAGCGTGAATAAGAAGGGGGCCAGTACGCATCCTTGTCTGACCCCCTTCTGTATAGGAAAACTATCTGTCAGTTGTCCTCCTGTCCCAAATCTGACCTTGCCGGTGGCGCCAGTATATAGTTCACGGAGAAAGTCGACAATTGATGGATCAATCCCCATTTGCAGCATTATTCTCCAGAGTTTGGAATGTTGGACACAGTCAAAAGCTGCTGTGAGGTCGACATAGACCATGTGTAAGCAAGAACTCTTTGCTTTGACATATTTTCTGGCCAATAATGTTAAATTTAGCACTTGATCCACGGTACTCAGTCCGGCCCTGAAACCATATTGCAGATCTGAGAGCGCACCATGTTCTTTTGACCACTCCTGGAGACGATCGAGAAGTATGCGGCCCGCCATCTTTCCGATCGAATCCAGGAGGGAGATTGGGCGGTAGCAAGAAGGACTGTCCCTATTATCTTTCTTAAAAATAGGGACCAGTATCGGGGTGGACCATGAGTCAGGGAGATTAGTGTTCTTTGCCACATTTAGTACCTTGTTGAGGAGAGGAGACCAAAGATCAGGTAAAAGTTTATAAAAATCCATTGGGACTGAGTCAGGTCCTGGTGCTTTGCCTGTTTTGGCCGATTTTAAGGCTTTTATTGTTTCACTCAGTGTAAAGTGAATGGAGGTTCGGCTCGTCTGAACGGAGGCTCGAATCACCAGGCACAGAGGCACAGCAGCACTTTCTCCCCTCTCACACACTCTCACACACCTCGCCGCACCCGCTCCGCGGGTGCCGCATCGTCCTGTGGGCACTTGAGAAGGACGGCTGATGCATTGAAGACACAGGCGGTACTGGGCGAGAGGCACCAGCGGGGCTGCGAGCGTGCGGGGACTCCAACAACTAGGAGTCCCTGCAAGACCGACGACCAGCTTCCGGTCCGCTCTCCCTGCTGGCCCGCCCCCCGCCCAACGGAGGAATAAAAAAGCATCCTTTACCTTTTGCAGGCGGGTTACTTGCTCGTCTGAACGGAGGCTCGAATCACCAGGCACAGAGGCACAGCAGCACTTTCTCCCCTCTCCCACACCTCGCCGCACCCGCTCCGCGGGTGCTGCATCGTCCTGTGGGCCCTTGAGAAGGACGGCTGACGCATTGAAGACACAGGCGGTACTGGGCGAGAGGCACCAGTGGGGCTGCGAGCGTGCGGGGACTCCAACAACCAGGAGTCCCTGCAAGACCGACGACCAGCTTCCGGTCCGCTCTCCCTGCTGGCCCGCCCACCGCCCACCACGCCCCCTATAACATTTCCTCAGTCTCCCGCAGCGCGGGACGCAGCCCGGGGCTAAGACCGGGCAAAGAGCGGGCCGTTCGAGGACTGAGAGGACTGGACTGGGCTACCCCTCTTGGCCCTAATCCCCGGTCCTATAGACTATTTACCATGTCATCCCGTGAGTACAAGGAGAGGGCTGCCAAATCTAAATAAAAAAATGGCACCTTAGATGATTTTATTACGAGGACTCACACAGCCATAGACACAGAGATTGCCAAAATGCAGCACCGAGTCTCTATTGAACTGGATGCTGCAAGGAGACTGTCACAGGAGCTAGCAGCGGCAAAGAAATCCTCATTAGGGCCCATAGCTTTTGCCAAAAGCCCAGACCGTTCAACTGGCCCACCTCTTACCCTGATTGAACCTAGGGCAGACATTCACCAGCCATTAGTGCCCACTATATCCACACCAAATGAGGACTTACCGTCAGTATCCTCTAACTTCGTAAATATCACTATGGTCGAGTTAGATGGGGAAGAGAAGGAGGGTAAGGGAGGTCCCCCGGAAACGACGTTAAGATTGAAACCTATAGAGCCAAGTGAGGGAAACTCCAAGATTAAACATCAAGGGCCAAATACTAAAAGGAAGCGTAAAAACCTAACAGCGTACGCAAGAAAAAAGGCTAAGATTGCGAAAGCACAGTTATCCACCAAGGTACCATCTCCGTTACCCGGTGACCCACCCCCAATTATTAACACTCAGCCTTCTGTTCTAACACCTGAAATTGACATAGATTCACTGGTGGTAACTCACGATAATAAGAATCTCGTAATAGAGAATGAAACGAGTGGGGTGCCACTCTGTGTTATAAAAGGGAAAGATGTTGAATTCCTGACTGTGGTATGGGAAACACTCAAAAAACTTCTAAACCCTTTTGAAAATAGACTTTCACAGATAGGATCTCAGCTTTTGAATATGGAAAAAAGCATTTCCAATCTAGCTAAAAAATCAACCAATAAACAAGATAAGGACCCCATGGCCAGTTTTGAGAAGTCGATAAAAAGCCTGCTGAATCCTCTGATTGAAAAAACCCAAGTTCTTAATCTAAAACTAGATCAACTAGAGTTTTTAACATCCAAAAACACCGCTCTATTGGAGAGTCTTGTGGGTAATAGTAAACAACCAGTTATTACTGGTGGTAAAAATTACTCTAGTTCAGTAAAAAAGGGTGCCAAGAACAGCCAGATACAATTACAGCAACCTAAAACTGTAGTATCTGCAGATCTGAACGGCATTACCCCTTGTATAGCGCCAGCTACCATATCTAAAACTAAGCCGGCGACCACTGCAGACTCTAAGGCTAACAGCTCCATGGTGGTGGCTACACCTATAAACATAGCTGCCCCAACCCTGCCAAATATCGAAGGGAATGTAATTCCAGTTACTAAACATCTGGTTCCTAGTAAAACCCCCTTACAGGGTAAACAGATCTATGTAAATATTCCCCCGGAGTCTGCCCCGTATATGGCAATTCTGACAGGTGTGCCATTAATTGCAGGGAACAAATATGAGACAAAGGAGGACCTTTTAAATAAAACCAAATTTTGGCTAAATACCAATAGGCCTTTAACCGAAGATACTGCCACAAAAATTCTAAGTGTACGGAGGGTTCCCTGGGTTGGGCCAAGCAAAAAAGACCTGGAGGGAGATTGTATCTTAATCAATTTTAGAGACATTTGGGTCAAGGATATCATTTGTAGTAAAGCGAGGTTTGGTAGAATGGGTGACATTCAATGTGTGGGACTTGAATACTTTTATCCCAACCTTTATCAGACTGCCCCAAACCCCAATCATCGTGGGTATAGAACAAATGGTGAAAATCATATGGGTTGGGCACATAACCGGAATAGGAATCAAGGCCCACAAAATTATCACGTCCCATGGTATGAGACAAATGGCCCTTTCATGGGACCACCAAGTATGGCCCTTTCACACAAGTTCCTTTTAACCCACAAAGACCAAGGTTTCAAGGCGTAGAGTATCCAGGATGGTTCCCAAATAACAATAATAATATCCCATTGATGAACCGCTTTGACCCATTAATGGGTATGGACGGGGTAGACTGACTACTAACTGGGCCTGAATGCAATGCGCCTAACATCCTAGATGCGCCTAACATCCTTGAGTCGGGAAAGAAGGAAAACTTAGGGACACCTTGTAACGATGATTCAGCGTTGGTGACTGCTGATGGTGACGTTGTGAGTATTGCCCCTCCCCACGTAGAGAATGTTGTCACGCTTGGGGGAAATGTCCACTTGGGCTATGAGAAGTATACATCTTTACTGCCTGAACAAGATCTCTCCAGCACAAGAGATGCTTTGGTTAGTAACCTTGGATCACAGGGGCCTTCCTCTTTAATATCCATAATATCTTGGAACATCTCCGGAATAACAGGTAGATTGAAAGATGAGGCATGGTTGGATTTTGTGGAGACCCATGGAATACTGTGCTTACAGGAGACGTGGTCCAGGTCCTCTTGCGACATTGAGAGTTTTCAATTATTCGACGTCTTGGCTGTTCCATCTACATCAGGGAGGGCAAAGGGGGGTATAACAACAGCATTGTCTATCAAACTTCAGAGGTTGAAAACTTTGAAACTGGTGGAGACAAATTGGTACCAACTACTGCTGTTAGAGCATCTCTTCCCGGCACCCGTGTTATTAATCAATTGGTATTATAACATCTTTAACGGACATGACATCTCGATAATACAAAGCTTGGAAGATGCAGTGGGTAAAGAACGCAGTAGGCACCCTTCATCGTCTCTCATCTGGGTTGGCGACTTCAACTGCACCTTGTGCAGTTTTGGAGGTTCGAAAGTCTGTGGACTAGAGGATTCGAACGCCCAGCCCCTGACCCATTTTAAACACACCCCCCAGGGGGATGCTTTGAACAATATTATCATCATGAATGACTTGTGTGTGGTAGACCCTTGGTCTGCCCCTGATACTCCGCATATACCAACCTTTCAGGGCACAAGGGGGGAGATGAGTACAATTGATTTTGTCCTGGTGTCTAGTAGTTTTTTCAAGTATGTTGATAAGTTGGAAGTGGTGGCCCATCCCGCAAGTGATCATAATCCTCTAGTGTTGTCATTGTATGTGCCAATAGAAGAATCACCAATGATCTGGGAACAGCCAATTAAGTACAGTAAAAATCAGGGTGTGACATTGAAATGGGGGAAGGTAAACGCGATAAAACTGGAAGAAGACATTGTTGTTAATTGTAAAACAGAAATGGAATTATGTCTAGCCCCAGTATCCGACCCCCACCAGGTTATTGAAAGCTTTGAGAAATTGTGTGGTTATGTAGCAGAGCACCTTAAGAAACCCAAGGGGAAGGGAGGCCAAAGGGCCTTTAGATGGTTTGATTCCGTGTGTTCAGCTACACACCGAACGCTTAAACTAGCCCTGCGCCAAAAGCCAAGAAATAAAGAGCTTGTAAGGTTTAGTAGAAAGGCCTATAGGGATGCTATTGCAAAAAGAAAGCAGGACCTAAAAAACACTGCCTGGGAAGACCTTGAAAAGGCTGCAGAACTAAAAGATAGTAGGCTCTTTTGGGAGGTTCTAAATCGACCTCTTTTTAAAAGCGACAATAACGAATCTATAGTTATGCAGGTTACTGCTGAACAATGGGTTGAACACTTTACTAAGATTTTTAATCCTAAATCCATTTTAATAAGGGGAGGTACGGATGGGACAGGGGATTTGGTGGCACCCCCCTCGGCTTTGACCCTCAGCTCTTCACTCACACTGACAGAGATTGAGGAAGCCCTAGGGAAGGGAGCACGGCTAAAAGCTCCAGGCCCAGACGCTGTCCCCTTGGACCTTTTTAAATCTAATGTTAGTTTGTGGGCACCCATATTACTGAATGTCTTCAAGGCTGTTGTGGTTGGGTGCATCCCAGGTACATGGGTGGAGGCAACTGTAGTGCCGATTTTTAAGAAGGGCGATAGGTGCGATCCACGTTGCTATCGCCCGATTTCTCTTTTAGATGCCTCATGTAAAATCTTGGGTAGGGTAATCCTAGCGAGACTAGAAAGTTGGGCAGACTCTACAGGACTTATAGTTGACTCTCAATATGGTTTTAGGCGTGGAAAGGGGACTAACGAGCAGTGCCTAAATCTGGCACTAATTTTAGCCAAGTATATGAAGGCAAAAAAATCCTCAGTACATCTTGCCTTCATGGACTTGACAAGTGCTTTTGACACTGTTTGCAGACATAAGTTGTGGCAGATGATGGATGATATGGGCTTTGAGGAACCCTTGGTCACATTACTCCGCAGGTTACATGCAGCAACAACGGTATCAATCAGATTTGGCCCTGGAGGTGAAATAACTAAACCAATACCTTCTACTGAGGGTGTGCGTCAAGGATGTATTTTGGCGCCTTTTCTTTTTCTCGTTTACACAAATGGGTTAGAAAAGTATCTACTAAACCAGGGCTGCGACTTCCCAAAAATTAATGGTAAAAGCATTCCCATGCTTTCTTATGCAGACGATACTGTCCTAATGACATTAACTGGAAATAGCATGCAAGTATGTTTAGACGCTTTTAATACATTCATGCTTGACCTCGATTTAAAGGTGAATTTTGATAAATCCTTCGTAATGTCTTGTGGGCCCAAAGGGTCAAATATTAGGAAGTTCGTGGTAAATAACCGCATAATTGGAAAGGTGGAAAACTTTAACTACCTTGGTAATTTGTTTAATAGCAAATTAAGTTGGACACCGGTTATGAAGGTTCGCGCCCAGAATATGACAAGGGCTATAGAGGGTATTTTTCGTTTTTGCAGTAAATTAGGGCAAAAACATGTGATGCATCTCAAAACCCTCTACATTTCAAAATGTCTATCTGTGGCCACCTATGGGGCAGGGGTGTGGGGGACTGAAACACCATCTGTGATACAGGTGGTGGAAAATAATTTTATAAAACGGGTTTTATCAGTCCCAAAAGGTTGTTCGAACATTTTCTGCCACAAAGAAATTGGCATGGTTAGTGTTTCTGATACGATTCGCCTGTCCCCTCTATTGTTATGGGGCAAAGTTTGGAAATCTGAAGACATGCAACTTACTAAAGATATCATCATCGATTGCATGGCTTCAGAAAACTCAAAACAGATCCCCTGGTTGTCTTATGTTTGTAATATGTTAAACAATATTGGACTGGGTTCCTATTATGACAACCCTGGAAAGATAGAGGGAAACTACAAGGCGGATATAAAGGCGATGTATCGGAAATCATTGAATCCACCACCTTTGAATCCACCACCTTTGGACGATGCTACTGTTTACGCCTGTAAACTCCAACCTCATTTTTACCTTACATTCACCCTCAATGGTCAATGGCGATTCCTACTAACAAGGTTTAGACTGGACATTTTGCACTTTTTGCTTGCATTCCCGAAACAAGGGGGTTGGTGTGAGAAACTGCCCCCTTGTCCATGTAATAATAGGGATAGTCAAAGCACTATACATCTGGTTCTTTTTTGTTCCTTATATCAAGAACCAAGACTTCGGTTTATCAGACCAACATTGAAGGGGAGGCAACCCTGTACCTATAAAGAAGGGTATGATTACCTGTTAGCATTATCCTCCGTAGAAACTTGCTGTGCCATGTTAAATTTTATTAGAATTTCGTTAAAGATCAGGAAGGCCTATGGGTAGTATTATACTGTATAGAATATCCCCTGGTTAAAATCATGTTTTATATGTATTTTATGGTCATTATGTCTTTACAAATTGGGAAATTGTGTTTTTAACAAAAACCTTTTTTTTTTTTTTATTATATGAGGTATTATGAATTGTATGTTCAGAACTTTTATGATCCATTTTATGTATCGAATAAAGTTTTTGAAACGTGAAACGTGAAACGTGAACGAATGGGAATTGGATAGTATACTGGCGGAAGTGAACCCTGAGCAGTTGAGTCTTCGGATTCGTCCTGTCCGAATACTCCAGAAAAATGTTCCACCCAATCCTGTGCATTAATTGCTACATCCAGGGAGGGCTCATTATTATTATCGTTTAGGAAGGTTTTTTTTACTACTTTCCAGAACGCTGCGCTATCTTTTTGAGAACTGCTTTTTAACAGTTGTGTCCAAAGATTTGTTTTCAGGTCCGTTTTTCTTTTCCTGATAGCCAGTTTATATGTTTTTCGTAAGTTAGTTACCTCTTGTCTATTTCTATCTTTTTTCGTTAAGGCCTTCTTTAGTTCAGTATATGCTTTAGTGCATTCTGTATCAAACCATCCTGTTCTAGCGGCTTTATTGGCTTTGCGGGGGATGGTTAATTCATTTCTTATCTTCAACAAGATTACTTCGTAGTTGCTCATGATCTCTTTTGGTGATGTGGAGGGATTTAAACACCTTTCTATTTGGTTTTTACATGCAGTGATTATTCTTTTGCTGATAGCCTCTTGGTCTATTGTACTCCATTTGAGGGTGAACCCGTTGAGTCTGTCCAGTGTCAGTGCTTCCTGATTGAGCATTCCGAGTTTCACCTTATCTTTATTCTTTCGATGGATCAGTTCTTGGTATGTTAGTCTTAATGGAAAATGATCGCTGAGTACGTTATTGAGCACTTCAAAGGTCTTTATACGTGTAGCTTTATTGCTAGATATTAAGATGTAGTCGATCAGAGTTTCAAGACCTCTTCCATGAAAGGTGGGAGTAAATTGAGTCATGGGATGTTTTAATAAATTAGCAAACCCCATATCTAATTCAGCCATGATAGCTTGCATGTTATTACCTTCGATGGTGTGGGAGAAGTGGGTGAAACAATTTCCATGTTCATCGGGAGTCCCACAGATGAAGGTGTTGTTTTCCTTGCATATATGAAGATTAAAATCTCCTCCCCAGATTATCGTGTGGGGAACCTTGGCGTACTTTGTTTTGAGATCATTGGTCTGGTGTAAAATTTCATTTAACGTTTTTGACCATTCCATCGTATTCATGTTGTTGTAGAAGTTAATGATGGTATAGACCTCACGATTCAGTCCCTGAAGATTGATAATCTGATAATTTTGATGTAGTATTGTCGGAGTTGTTTCATGACATGGCCAGAGGTTAGAGATATACACTATTAGTCCTCCTTTGCTTCTCCCAGAGATTGATCTTATTGCTTGGGAGAAGAACGTTTTGTATCCCAATAGGTGGATTGGGTTATTTAGCCATGTCTCCTGTAAACAGATAACATCATTTGATTCTATCAGTTCAAGGAAACTTATTTCTGTTTGTTTAGTCGCTAATCCCGCTACGTTCCAGAAAAGCACCCTCTTGTCGGGATTCCCTGGAGTTGTTGTGGGTGTCACGATCCGAGGAGTTATTTCTTCGCTAGGAGTAGGGTGTGAATCAGGTGTCATATTAGAGGCTGTTAGCTGACAATTTTGGTGAGATTGTAGGATTGATGAGAATCTCGTGTTAACCTTAGAGGGACGTTGCGAGTCCTGTGTCTTTGTACCATCCGTATGAGTTTTTTCCATCTTAATTAGTTCATTTGAGTTGAAACTTTGGATGTAATGTTCTTTATCGGACGATTTACATGGAGTGAGACTAGCTAGGATCTGTGGTGGTGGTCAGTCGACCATCTCCAGGCAACTGTAGGAATTAAAGGTTGGTATTCCAGCCCATTGTACCCTCTGTGGTATTTGCTGAGCCCTACTAGCATGAGAGTTCCAGTCATCTCGAACGTTTTGGTCGTACCCCCATTCTCCTCGGATTCTGCTCCTTTGATTGTTACCAAAGCCCCAATCACCTTGGTTCCTGCTTCTTTGATCGTACTGATTCCAGGACCAATTATGGTCCTCGTCCCGATGACCTTGTTGGGGATAGAAGAAGGATAGGGGTTTAGTGTTTATTCCGCCACTACCTTCCAGTGGATCCCAGGAGCAAATATAGTCCACTGCCCGAGGATTAACAAGATTGACTATTATGCAGTCGCCAGGGATGGTTTTTGGTTGGTAACCTATCCATGGGACCCTTCTGACCGTGGTGATCCCAGTGATGTTATTGGGATGGTTGGGTCTGTTGGTATTCAACCAGTGCCGGGTTTTGTTTAGCAGGGACCAAATTGGTTCTTCAGTATTATTGCTTAGTTCTGGGACCCCTGTTAGAATGACTACGAAAGGTGCTGCCTCCGTGGGGAGATTTACTGGTTTGGTCCATCTTGATTTGGTTCGTTCTGGTTTGTTGAGGTTCCTTTGTATGCGGTCGGGCTGTGGAATTGGGGGTGCAGATGGTGTGAGAGATTAATTAACTGGGGGAACTTTGTGTGAGGGAGCAGTTACTAATGGTTGATTTTGAGTAGTGGATGTTGATTTTGAGGGTACTTGAGAGGATTTAGTATTGGTTAAAGAAGTTGCATTTTTTGAATTATTCAAAGATTGACCAGGTTTTAGGTTTTGGGTATTTGTTTTTGTAATATTTTTTTCTGGTTGTGTTGGATTGATCGCAGTTTGTGTTTTTCCAGTTTGGGCTGAGAGGCCAATCGGTGTTGGTACATCTTGTAGGCTCGAATGTATAGGTTTTTTTGAGAGAGCGACTAAGATTTCTACTTGTTTTTCTATCAACTCTAAACTTTTTTGGATAGGTTGTAGCTGATGATTAATTATTTTCTCAACTTCTTTTATTAGGACTGATTGTAGCTTGTCGTTATTCAGGTTTCTAGGTTGCAGTGGGTTCGAATTTTTTTGATGTCTGTGGTTGTAATTAGGTCCATTGTGGTCTTCAATTGTGACAGCATTTGTATTGATGTTACTGTTGGGTTCCGAAACTACCATATTGGTGGTGTTAATCATACTCTGAGGTTTATTTGAATCATAGAGGTTAGAAGAACAGATGTATTCAGAAGTTGCTGTGTTAGGTTTTGTTTGATTACCTGAGTGAGTTTCATTGAGCGTTGGACGTTTCGGAATTGCTCCTTCCCTAATCCCTTTATTTTCATTCTGCATGGGGACATTTTGAGATAGTTTCGGGCTTGCAAAGATGTCAGGAGTTCGCTCAAGATCCTGAGAAAGTTGTGTATCGGATAATTGTAGGGATACTGAGAGGTCGACTGTATTCGGGATTATGTGGATATCAGTGTGTAAATCCACTGTAGTAATGTTATGTTGTTGTACATTTGGTGTTTTTGCTTGTGCCAGCAGACCCAATGAGGAGCGTCTGGCTTGATCGAGTTTATAAGAGACTCTTCTATCAATCAGCATTACAGTGTCATCTATGGTTTGATTGACCTTGCTGATAAATTGGTCAATAGGGACGGTAGAAATCATCTTGTTTTTCCGCATTTTGCTCCTGGAGCCTCTTGTGGACATTATGGAGTCTTAGACCCAAAAAGCACGTGTTTTGATTTTATAAGATAGTATTACCTGACAGTAGATGATAGAGGGGTGGGCCCAGCCCAGTCTCCTCCGGTCTGTGACGGGCTAAAACGGGCCCACCCTTGACCCAGGCTTCGCCCAGCGTCCCGCGAGGGGGAGTGATAACGCCCTTTATGCGCCTCCTGGCGCAGCGTACTGGGGGTGTGGCTGGAGACCTCGAGGGCTGCTGGGAGTTGTAGGCAGCCCCTCGCCTCGCTCCACTCGGCGGCCCCGCTGACAGGTGTAAAGTAACAGCAGGACGGCGGGAGGGAGGCGGTGGGGGGGTCTCAACAGCGCAAGGATTAAAAAACTGCTTCAATGGAGCCTCTCCCCTTCGGCAAAGCGCAGGTGGGAACAACCAGAGTCAGAACAAGTTAAACAGCGTGTCAGCGCCCCAATGGCAGTGACGCCCTTTATGCGCCTCCTGGCGCGGCGTGCTGGGGGTGTGGCTGGAGACCTCGAGGGCTGCCGGGAGTTGTAGGCAGCCCCTCGCCTCGCTCCACTCGGCGGCCCCGCTGACAGGTGTAAAGTAACAGCAGGACGGCGGGAGGAAGGCGGTGGGGGGTCTCAACAGCGCAAGGATCAAAAAACTGCTTCAATGGAGCCTCTCCCCTTCGGCAAAGCGCAGGTGGGAACAACCAGAGTCAGAACACGTTAAACAGCGAGCAGCAAGTGGCAGGCGACGGGAAACGTGACCTTTGAAAGCCGGGTCTGGCTCCGAGAAACTCTACTCAGCACTCACAGCAGCGACCGGAATCCGGGTCCCAAGATCGGAGACCTCCGGTGCCAAAGCAATTGTACAGAACCGGGCAGCTCTCGAGATCCTGCAGCAGTTGTGCCAGCCGCACAGGGCCGGGGAGGCAGTCGGGGTCCAGCCGCGGTTCTATGAGCGGTGTCGTACTGCCATGCAGGCGCTGCAGACTTGCCCCACTGCACTGAGAGCGGCGTCCGTCTCCCAATGGAATGTTTCCGTGGCGCTTGGCGCTGGCAAGCAAACGTCAAGGATTCGGAAGTACAGATTGCTGGTTATTACACTGTACTGTGCTGTGAGGGGGCCAGGATATATATATTTTTTATTGGTCCAGAGTCCTCAGGTCCCAAGAGCGGAAGGGCAGAAGGACGGTCTTTTCCCAGCGCCTCGCGCCTCTCACCTTCAGCCTTCCATATTTTTGCACGGCGCTCCTGTCCCTGCGGCAATGGCGATGATGGGTGGGGGAGCAGAGGAACGGAGGAGTGGAGGAACAGAGGAGCAGCCTTTCCCGCTTTCCCACTCTGCTCAACTCCGCTCGACTACACGCTCAACTCTGCTGCAGACTGCAGACCGCAGAGCAGGGGAATGGGCCGCTGAAGAGGAACAGAGGAGCAGAGGAGCTGCTGCTTTCTCGCTCAGCACGACACTGCCGCTAACCGCCGGCTAACTGCAAACCCTGGACTGGACTCTGGACTCCTCCGATCAACCAAGTCTCAACTCTTCTGGAGGCCATCAGCAATATAGTAACATACATTATTCTAACACCAGAGAGCAGGATGAATAGATATCCAATTTTTCAAATATTACAATTTGCCTTTTAGTGCAGTGGCCCCCAGATTAAATTAAATTTACACATGGGCTTAACGCCCTTCGATTTGGCTAGTGCTTCCTCCATATCATGTAATAGCCACCAATCCATAACTGTGGGAGCTTTTGGCGATATCCAGACCCGTGCTATTGTCAATCTTGCACAGACAAGCACAATTGTTAAAAGATCTTCATTACTCGCACCTTGGACATTTTGTCCTATCATTTGCCTGATTATTTAATGACCATTTTGGAATTCGACCCAAGTGTAATATAATAAGCAGATTGTACGGAACTGTTGAATTCGCAAACAGGAAGAATGTACTACCCTAACAATTTTACTGAGTGAATATGTTATATTTTTAGCTGAGACTGGTGTCCCCGTAATTCTAGTCCAACGGGCAGCTATTCTTGGGCTATCCTCCAATCTGTGACCACATAAGCTTTCATATGCTCTGCTAATCATAGATTTATCATTAGAACCATATAAACAGTCCCATATGTCTGAATGGGATAGATTCACTGGTTTCAGATGATTAACAAAATAGTCATGAATCGGTATATATTTAAACTGCATATTATCCGTAGGCTTATAGACAATCTGCATTTTACCGAAATTCATAAAACCACCATAGTCGTATAGGTCCCTGTTGTACACAGAAAGTCCAGTAGCCAGGTATACAAAACAGGATAGCTTTATTATTCAGGCTTAAGTTCCAGGTTACGTTCAGGATAAGAAGATGAGTAGATGGAAATGTAAACCCCACCAGGAGCGACCTCCCTGTCGCTCAGCCTGCTTGCCCTCAACTGCCACTCTACACTCAAGCCATGCACCCAAAAATTCCATGAGGTCATCAGGCATTCTAGCACACATACTAGCTGAGCAACAGGGAAGACACCACCAGAGTAATGAAAGGCATAAGTCACTTATGACACATCCCCCTTCCTTAGGGAAACAATAATACAGCAGTGAAAGAAAGAGATGTGAACATCAAGAAAAACACTCCATTACATCTTCAAAAACACTGCATTACATCTTCAAAAACACTGCATTACATCTTCAAAAATATTGCATTACATCTTCAAGAATACAAACATTAAGATTAGCCCCATCCCGCTCCCTTCGGAAGATACACAACACAAAAGCGGTAAAACAGAACAGGAATGCATCCACGACCAACATGTAACAGGGTACACACCACCATGTGGACCAGTATTGGGACAAAGACTGCCCCACAACCTATATGTGACAGGGTACACACTAACATGTGGCCCAGTATTGGGACAAAGACTGCCCCACAACCTATATGTGACAGGGTACACACCACCCTGTGGCCCTGTATTGGGACAAAGACTGCCCCACAACCTATATGTAACAGGGTACACACCACCCTGTGGAACAAAATTGGAGCACTTATCGCTCCATAACCAACATGTAACAGGGTACATACAACCCTGTGAACCAGTACTGGGACACAAACTGCCCCACAACCTACATGTAACAGGGTACACCCCACCCTGTGTAACAAAATTGGAGCACTTATCGCTCCACAACCAACATGTAACAGAGTACATAACGCCCTGTAGAACATGACTGGGCCACTGAGCTCCCACAACCATATCGCAAAAGGGTCAACCACCCTAGCAAATTTTTTTATAATATTTAGCACTTAGCTCCCGCAACCACCACACAATTCTACGCAAGACTGGCACACCTCACAGCAAAGAGTACTACCACCCTAAGAAAAAAACTGGGGGACTTAGTTACACCACCCCACAACCTCCCCGCAACAGGGAACCTCTCTATGAAGCTATAACTGGGGCACTTAATTCCCAGAAACTACACGTAAAAGATGACAACAAAATACATCACTAAGAAACATAACTAGGGCAAAATCTCAACATAAAAAAAAATACACCCCTCCTTAAAAACAAATCTCAACCCCCACCACCATCCTCACAAAACAATTTTGTCACTATTGTCAGATTGAGCAAATAGCAAATGTGTCGCTCCGGTGAGCGATCTCTCACCCGAGGTCTTCACCACACTGAGACCTTTTTAATGAGTTGCAAGTTTCTGCCACTCAATGCGCCGGTACACCGAGTTCACTGCCGAAGACTTCATGACCGGGGGCACACGAGAGACGCACCATACAGGCCGACAAAAATAGTATGCTCCCTCACCATTCTGACCCGCAACAGCGCCACTGTCCCAAAGTCTGCATGGGATGAAGACAACTTGGAACGTCGAGACGAACTGCAGGCCACCGGAGGACTTCAATGCTTAGGAAACTTTATTGGCAAAAGTTGTACACCACAGCGACAATTGCAGAGTAGAAGTGAGGCAAGATGGTGGCACACAGCACACGCTGTACCGGGTGGCTTTCCGCATGTTGCTGCTGGAAGACGCGTAACAGCAGCAATGAAAACTGGAATGAAGTGAAACGTCACAGAAGACTGTCTGGCTGAAGCGCGTGAAAAGGTGAGTAGCGCATGATAGTGCAAGCTGAGCACATTTGAATATTTCAATGTTGCGCAAAGAATGCAGCCACATGACAGTTGCTCAATGACATCAAAAAGGAAACTGACCAACGCTTAGTATCAAAGCAAAACCGCAAGTTTCTTCCTCAAAGTGCGATCAAAACCGGGCTACCTCAATACATGGCAGTCATTTAATTACGTGTTTTGCTTGTGCTGCTTGCTGCTAAAACAAACAAACACAGAGTTAATGGCCTGCACTGTGCGCTGCTTGCCCCCCGTGGTGCCAAACAGAGCAGCAGGCACCAATCTCCCCAGAGGCAAAATAAAAGTTGTGTGTTTAACTGCTGATAACTGATGAAAGAGGAGTCCCTTTCCTCAAACAAGACACTCGTCCATGTAAACTCCTCTGGGGTGTCAAAGGGTGCTCAAGCCCTCTGGCATAAGTTCACATGCATTACAAGAATCAGCACTTAGAAATGTCTCACTGGGTGTCCGTTGGTTTTGTCAGAATAAATAGCTGCTGCCAATTCAATCCAGAAGCGCAATCGTCACAGTAGTTACACTGATACCGTGACCGTCCTGCTCCCAGCAGAAGCGGCCGCTCCACACGCTGCTCCCTGCCTCCTGCTCCCAGCCTCACCTGGTATCGTAGCGATCTCGCCTCGCACTGCTCTAACCTGCATAATTATTTATTTAATTGCAATCCGTAACGATAGAGTGCCCCGCCTGCCTGTTATTAATAATTATTTTTGCTGAGCTGAAACTGATCGTAGCGCTTGATTGCCAAGACTTTAAAATTTGTGCCGTGCTGCCTGCAGATTAATTTGTGCCTGATTGTGCCATTCACAGGCGCTATATTCGCGCTACTGCCGATTGTGCCCCAGTCCTGTTAAGTTATTGGCTTGCTGCCATTTTGTTGTTGTTGTTGGTGCCTCCCTGCCCTGATCTCCACCCCGCTCCCTCCTCCCAGCTGACCCTCCCTCCCACTGATACTGACTACCCCCCGCTCCGCTGTGCTAGCGCTGTGACCGTCCTGCTCCCAGCAGAAGCGGCCGCTCCACACGCTGCTCCCTGCCTCCTGCTCCCAGCCTCACCTGGTATCGTAGCGATCTCGCCTCGCACTGCTCTAACCTGCATAATTATTTATTTAATTGCAATCCGTAACGATAGAGTGCCCCACCTGCCTGTTATTAATAATTATTTTTGCTGAGCTGAAACTGATCGTAGCGCTTGATTGCCAAGACTTTAAAATGTGTGCCGTGCTGCCTGCAGATTAATTTGTGCCTGAGTGTGCCATTCACACGCGCTATATTCGCGCTACTGCCGATTGTGCCCCAGTCCTGTTAAGTTATTGGCTTGCTGCCATTTTGTTGTTGTTGTTGGTGCCTCCCTGCCCTGATCTCCACCCCGCTCCCTCCTCCCAGCTGACCCTCCCTCGCCCCTCCCCCCCACTATCCACTTATGTCAGATACTTTTGCGTGCAGCGTTCACGCGCAGTGGTCGCGCCCCATGCGCGCCGAAGGTGCGCAAAAGGTAAGCCCGTATACGCCCGTCCGCGCCTGGATCGCGCCCAGCACCTGACCCCCTGGTCCTCGCAAACCCCACTCCTCCCGCATAACATACGGCGCCGCTACCCTCTTTGCCCTTAACCCCGGACGCACACCACAATGCTGCGAAGCTGCCCCAGGACACACCCATGGTCCATTCGCTTGCCACTCCTGCAAGTTCGCCTGCACCAGGACCCACACCAAATCCACTTCCTCAATACACAGCTCCAACTCCAACCACCTGAAGTGCATCCTGCTGAACACCCACTCGATCCACAGACACGCCACGGAACTCTGGGATCTACTCGACACCACGTCGCCGGACGTCGCCCTCCTTACAGAAACCTGGATGAACGCCTCATCAGCGCCCGACATCGCCATAGCCATCCCGGACGCTTACAAGATCATCCGAAAATACCGTACCAACCAAACAGGAGGAGGCATCGCCATCGTCCATAAGAATACCATCAGAATCACGACCAGCTCCGACGATAACCTCATAACCGCCGAACACCTCCACTTCCAGATCCACACCGACCCCAGGACCACACTTAGAGGCACCCTCATCTACAGACCACGAGGATCCCGCACACAATTCAACGAAGACATCACCGACTTCATCAGCCCACATGCCCTCACCTCCGAGAACTACATTCTACTGGGAGACCTCAACTTCCACCTGGAAAAGGAAAACGACAGCAACACCCCCACCCTTCTGAACAACCTGGCCAATCTCGGACTCAAACAACTTGTTGACACCCCCACCCACCTTGCCGGACACACGCTCGACCCTATCTTCACCTCCAGCAAACACATCTCCTTCGATCACACCACAGCTCTCCACTGGACGGACCACAGCTGCGTTCACGTCAGCTACAAAAAGTCCACGACCCACAACCCCCCACAACCTATACCTCGAAGAAACTGGAACAAAATCACCACCGACCAACTCTTCACATCGCTTAACCATAACCCTCCTGCCATATCAGCCGACCCAAACCAAGCTGCCACCAAACTCACACAATGGATCACCCACTGCGCTGATGAATTAGCACCCTTCAAAAACCACCAGATCAAACAAGGTAGCAAAAAGGCCCCCTGGTTCAACGATGATCTTAAGAAATCCAAGAAGCTATGTCGTACCCTCGAAAAAACCGGGAGAAAAAACCCAACTACTGACAACCAGACCTCCTTCAAGGACGCCACCCGCAAACACCACCAATTGATCTGATCCACCAAGAAATCTGCATTCAAGGATCAACTCGACAACAACGCTCACAACAGCAAGGATCTATTCAACATCGTCAAAGAATTCACCAACCCCACCGCCGGCACCAACGACATCACTCCCACTCCAGACCTCTGCGACTCTTTATCCTCTTTCTTCCACAACAAAATTGCCGATATACATAACAGCTTTGTAAACCAATACGATGAACAGCCCACTCCACCCACCTCCGAACCAAAAGAGCACTCTCACAACCTTATCGCCTGGAACCCAATCACCACTGAGGACACCATCCGCCTGATAAACTTCATTCACTCAGGATCGCCAACAGATCCATGTCCCCACCACATCTTCAACAAAGCAGACTCCATCATCGCACCCCATCTCCGCGATGTCATCAACTGCTCCTTCAACTCCGCCACCTTCCCAGAAAGCTGGAAACATGCCAAACTCAGCGCCCTTCTGAAGAAACCCACAGCAGACCCCTCTGAACTTAAGAACTACCGCCCCATCTCACTCCTCCCATTCCCTGCCAAAGTCATTGAGAAAGCCGTCAATAGTCAGCTCGCCGCCTTCCTGGAATCCAACAATTCCCTCGACCCTTCACAGTCCGGCTTCCGTGCCAAACACAGCACCGAAACCGCCCTCATCGCAGCTACAGACGACATCCGAACGCTACTGGACAACGGAGAAACAGTTGCCCTCATCCTACTCGACCTCTCCGCCGCCTTCGACACAGTATGTCATAGCACCCTCATACAACGCCTCAACAACGTCGGAATACAAGGAAAAGCTTTGGACTGGATCATCTCGTTCCTCGCCGGAAGAACCCAGAGAGTCCGCCTCCCCCCATTCAAATCAGAGGCAACCGAAGTCATCTGTGGTGTACCACAAGGATCTTCACTCAGCCCCACCCTCTTCAACGTATACATGAGTCCCCTCGCATCCATCGCGCGCCAACACAACCTCAACATCATCTCCTACGCAGACGACACACAGCTGATCCTCTCCCTCACCAAAGACCCAAACATCGCCAAAACAAATCTTCACGAAGGAATGAAAGAAGTAGCCGAATGGATGAAAAACAGCCGTTTAAAACTAAACTCGGACAAAACGGAAGTCCTCATCCTAGGATCATCCCACTCTGCCTGGGACGACTCATGGTGGCCACCGGCCCTGGGTACAGCACCCATACCTACAGATCACGCACGTAACCTGGGCTTCATCCTAGACTCCTCCCTCTCGATGACCAGACAAGTCAACGCCGTCTCATCTTCATGCTTCAACATACTACGCATGCTCAAAAAAATCTTCCGCTGGATCCCCACTGAAACAAGAAAGACAGTCACCCACGCACTGGTCACCAGCCGACTGGATTATGGAAATACCCTTTACGCCGGGACCACAGCCAAACTACAGAAAAAACTCCAACGCATCCAAAACGCCTCAGCCAGACTCATACTGGACATTCCCCGTCAGGCTCACATTTCCGGTCGCCTGAAGGATCTCCACTGGCTCCCCGTCAATAAGAGAATAACGTTCCGTCTCCTCACCCACGCACACAAGGCCCTCTACGACCTAGGACCCGAATGCCTCAACACACGACTGTCCTTCTACACACCCATCCGCCAACTACGATCATCCAATCAAGCCCTCGCTGCAATTCCGCGCGTTCACAAATCCACCATGGGAGGAAGATCCTTCTCCTACTTAGCAGCCAAGACCTGGAATTCTCTCCCCAATCACATCCGACTTACACAGAACCACCTCTCCTTCAGAAAGCAACTAAAAACTTGGCTATTCGATATGTAATGCACCCACCCTCCCTCAAGCGCCTTGAGACCCTCTGGGTGAGTAGTGCGCTATACAAATTCATGAACTTGAACTATACTGAGAGTAGGGGTCAAACGCCTTGGGCAGCAGGCTGTCCAAATGGCAAAGGACACTGGTGGGGTTAGGCAAGGCGTTTCCATGTTTTTTTAAGTAATGTCCTTTGTTCCAGTAGGCTCTTCTAAGCAGATTCTCCTCTTTGCTGTAGTTTCTTTGTTTCCAATATTTCAAATACTTTTCTCTCAGTAGGTTCTTTGTTTCCAATATTTCAAATGCTTTTTTCTCAGTAGGTTGCTTGGTACCTTTAGGCATAGAATCTTTAGTGCACATTGTAGGTTCTTTAAAACGTCGCCAAAATGTTGTACACAGAAAGTCCAGTAGTCAGGTATACAAAACAGGATAGCTTTATTATTCAGGTTTAAGTTCCAGGTTACGTTCAGGATAAGAAGATGAGTAGATGGAAATGTAAACCCCACCAGGGGCGACCTCCCTGTCGCTCAGCCTGCCTGCCCTCAAATGCCACTCTACACTCAAGCCGTGCACCCAAACATTCCATGAGGTCATCAGGCATTCTAGCACACATACTAGCTGAACAACAGGGAAGACACCACCAGAGTAATGAAAGGCATAAGTCACTTATAACAGTCTCCTAGGCATGTTACCCCATAATTGATCCAGCGATTACTTGCCGGGTGCTTGTCAACCCTGGATTACCCCAAAGGGGTAATTTTCTATTCACAAATGTCAAGCCATACTACCACCTTCAATGCTAAGGCAAATCCACCAATTTACTGTAATTTCCATTGAAATGAATGGGCACTCCATGACGAGCTGACCTTGTCATTAGCATGGAAGTGGTTAAGAGCGATTGCACACCATATTGTTATGCCCTCGCGAATAATCTTAAATTGAACCCTTTTATAATAGTTTGGGTCACTAGTTCTAAACAAAAATAAATTGCTCTCTGCTGACAACATACATTTGTGATAGTAGGTGCTCTTCTCAGAGTGAATAAAGCTATGGAGGCGACCAAAAAAAGCAGCCCAAAAATAAATCCTAAAATCCGGGAAATTTAGACCCCATGGCTAAAGGGGAGTTTTTAACAGATCCAGATTTTTTCTCGCTTTTTTATAGCCCCAAATAAAACTGCTGAGAATCCCGTCTAATCGCTTAAAGAAAGACCTAGACAATCACAACGGAACAGATCTAAACAGGTACAGAAATGTGGGCAGAATCTTCATATTTATGTTGTTATAATACCAATAGGCAGCATATGCCAATTCTTAAATGATTTAGCCGTCTCCTTCAGCAGAGTCTCGTAATTTAAAGGAATTATTCCTTCAATCTGTGCCGCCATCTTAACTCCCAAATATGTAGCAGTTGAAAAAAAAACCTGTATTGGAAGCGCTAATTTATAGTTCAGTAGGATCTGAGTCTTGTTGATATTCAGTTTGTACCCAGATATCAAACCGAACTTTTGCGCTTCATCTGTAATCACTTGGATAGCCCCCTGCAGGTCCATTGAGAACACCGCTATGTCATTGGCATATTCGATGACTTTAAGGGAGTTATCCCCAAGCGAGAAGGGGCGGATTAGCTGCTGATTTTGGAGGATTTAAACAAAAGGCTCTATATAAAGAGCAAATAAAAGTGGTGATAGGGGGCACCCTAGACAGGTGCCCCGGAGAATCGAAAAAGCAATTGATTGTAAACCTGCATACATTAATTTAGCCCTGTGTTTATCATATAGAGCTTTTATCCAAGGGAGATATTGCCCCTTAATGCCAAAAGCGTCAAGTATGGCCCACAAGAAGTCCCACCCCACTCGGTCGAATGCTTTCTCAGCATCTAACAATATCATACCGAGTGAGGTTGACTGTATTTTTGCTGCATCGAAAGCAGAGACAGCCATATTCACATGTGCAGTCGTGTCTCTCCCTTGAATAAAGCAATGCTGGTAAGGCAACCCCATACTAGGTAACACTAGAGATAATCGATTCGCTAGTATATACCCGTACTCATCTGCCATTTTATTCTTTTTAGAGAAAAAATGATTTGCGTTACTTTACATGAGTAAGGAGCCCTGCCTTCTTCACCAATAAATCCTATAAGCTGACTAAGTGGTATCAATAGTTTCTCCATAAATTGCTTATAAAATAAAAATAAATAAATATAAAATTCCAAAGGAATGGTATCGTCTCCTGCTGCTTTGCCTGATGGTAGGGAAGTAATTGCTAACCTTATCTCTTCCATTATGTCCCTAGCTAGAGAATTGGTTATTTCCGCCTCCATACTTAACACGGGATTATCTTGTATATAATTATATATTTCCTCTTCCTTTGGCTAATTATCCGGAGTATATAGCTCTTGTTAATAATATTTGATTTGGGCGTTCATATCATTTATTATCGATCCCCTTAATCTTCTTTATAGTTGTCTTGGCCCTGACATCAGCTACTCTAAAAGCTAAAGCTAAAATCTTACCTATCTTTTCCCCAGACTCATACTGCGAAAGACGATACTTATTCAGTTTCACTATACTCCTCTCCCTGAATGTCTTTTTCAGTGCTGATCTAAGATCCACCAGTTTGCACCCCAGCTCGTCTTGGTTTTGATGGCCTCTGGTAGCTGCCTCTATATGATCATTTTCTATCTTCCGTATTTCCTATTTAGTTGCTTCCAATTTCGTTTTCTGCTCTTTGTTTTGTCTCAAAATGAATTGCTGGACAAATCCTCTAGTTGTTGCCTTAAATCTGTCCCATACTACTATGGGAGAGGCTGACCCTATGTTAATTTCAAAGAACTCCTTAAGTTGTTTCTTCATCTGAGTCGTAAACCCTTCATCTGTCCGCAAATATCTGGGAAAGGAGAAAGATCGAGAGCTTTTATGCTCGGGGGAGATTTTAAGTGTGAAAAGAACAGGGTTATGGTCTGACTTGACCCTCAGACATATTTTCTTATTGCTCAACCATAAGATATTATCTGATGCCCAAGCCATATCAATTCTTGAATATAGCTTATGAGGGGCAGAGTAGTACGTATAACATGCTATATTGGGATAGAGGGTCCTCCAAACATCCTTGATTGCCAGCAAACGCCCCAGCTCCCATATAGCTGCCCGTGTTTTCCTCATCCTTTGAAAAGCCCCTCTCCTTGTAGTGTCTACTCCATAATCCATTATACAATTAATATCCCCCATCACCAACCGCTCCCCTTGCCAATTTAATAACTCCAAAGTCACTGCCTCTATTATAGTAGGATCGTCTATGTTTGGGTCGTAATGTGAACAAAACACATACTTTTCGGACTATGTCCTACAAATTTCTGCTCCAAATCGGTTACTCTTCAAAATAGCTACCCCCCGAATAGACATAATTTGCGCCGAGCTAACTATCACTTCATAATCTAAATGTCTCAGAAAACCTCTATCTTTGTAAGAAAGGTGTGTTTCTCACAGCATAACAATCTGGGGGTTATACATTTTAAGTTCTTCTGCTACTAACTGTCTCTTAATCTTGCTGTTGAGACCAACCACATTCCATGCTAAGCACTTTATCACTGCCATCCTAGCATTAATTCCTCCCTGCTTTTTCTATTATTTACCTCCATTAGCTTTTGAATATTTTTTTGATTACTTTGTTGCTTACTTTCCATCTTAGATATGCACTTGCTTTTTTCCACCTTTATCCCTACAATTGTGTTGACTTTTTCCCCTTTAACACACCACCCTCCACATCCCGCCCCGCAAACTAAAGGAGGAATTAACCCCTTCCTGTTGCTGTCAGTGCTCTAGAAACTGGAAACCTGCAGTCATGATGGCCGCCAAGTAGTCACAACCCCCTAATTCAATTAGCCGGAGAGAAAAAAAACATACGAGGTGGCTGAGTCTTCTGCAATCTGAGCGACAGTAAAAAAGAAAAAAAGAAAGAGGAAAAAAAAAAAAGGGGAATAAGAAAACCAGTTTAATGCAACAAGGATGATTAGGATAGCTAGCCACGAACAAAGAGGAGCCAGCTTATCCTCTTTAACTAGTTTTAGGCCTTAACATTACAGCTACTAATCCCTTCTCAATCTGTTGCCTCAAGTTTAGACATAAAAGATAACATTTGGCCACTCCTGATGATCTTCAGGCGAGCTGGCTCCTGTAAAAAAAGCATGTGCCCCTGTAGCTTTTAGGGGGTCAATTAACTGTCTCAACCGCCATCGCCTGTCCATAGTTGCCTTTCAAAAGTCAGAGCAGAAAAAAATCGAGTAATACCCTACAGCGACCGTGGTGCGGGCTCGCTTTTAAAGAAACTGCTTGTCTCAGCAAATAATTGCCAAAATATATTAAAAACAGCCTTGAATAGCGGTCATTCTTTCGACGCTGAACTAGAGGGAGTCTGTGAGCCCTCTGGATCTGGCAGTCCCAGTCCCAGTCCACCAGATCCGGGAAGGCCTTCTGCATCACTTGGACAATGACTGATCTGGTGTCTGAACCCTCTTGCCCTTCAGGGATCCCAAATAATTTAAAATGTTGCCTCCTTTGCTTATTTTCCAACTCTTCAAGTTTAAGTTCGAGGCTTGCTAACTGGTCGTCATGCTGCTGTGTTAAATTTACTACTTTAGCAGTAACCTCCTCAGTAGTGACCACTCTCTGCTGTATCTCTGTTATCTCGCCGGTCATTTCCCCAACTTTCCCTGTTACTTCAAGGATAGTTGAATACTAAGATTGTCTGCCCTAATCTGAGCAAAGAGCTCTCTCGTCTCCTCCCTCTGATCTTTTAAGGCTTGTAATATCAAGAAGAGTATTGGAGCATTGTTTTCCTTGGAGCGCCTTCTTTGCCAATCCTCGCCCGGGCTCAACGAGTGAGATAATTGAAATGAACCACGTGAACCAGATACCGTAAGTGGTCCATTTTGGCCTGAGTCACCATTTCTCTTAGGCGTTATGCAGGATTCTGAATCAGGGTCAGTTTCTGAGCAGCTTGCACCACGTACACTGGTGACATTTGTAGCCTTGTCCGTCAACCCTACATCAGATAACATTGACACAACAGTTTTTATCCCTCCTTTTGATTGAACCCATCTCCGCATGGGGCTGTTAGCAGACAATCCCTTAATTTGTTCCTTCTTATTGGTAGACCCGACACTGGATATACTCTGTCTCCTATTTATATTTTCCCCAATTTTGACCTTTGGGCTCTTCTTTTTTTTTCAAGGAGAGGGAGACCAAGGAAACTTGATTGTTGATGATCCTGGTATGGTGCAGCAAGTTTATGCAAACACAAGTGAAGTGCAATATAATTATACAAATATCCCGGCACTTAAAAGTGACATCTCCTGTTCGTAGTTAGTCATAACACACTACATTGTTCATACTTATAATATCACTGGCAACAAGCAGATTTGAGTTAAAAAAACAGTGATTATTTAATCCAAACAATCATTTAAGACATCATGGTTTACAAAAAGGACCAAGAAGAGACCATTTCCCCCAAAAATATATAACATTCAAGAGAATCCGATTGATGGTTATGTCCTCATAATCTTGATCCAAATACACGACAGCCGACACGTGTTTTGTCACACCAAGTGACTTCCTCAAGGCTTTTTCCCGATTTTAAGGGCGTGACAAGCTGCACAATAGTTTGATTCCCGAAGTCTTCCACTGTGGACGGCGTCGACCAGGGAAGTTGCTGGTCAATAAGAAAAGTCCATCTATTTCTTGTTTCAAATATTAGAGTAAAAAAGCTGCCTATGAAAGTAATTCAAAAGGACGTGTCATGCGAATAAATACTAGGTATGTCTCATGTATTCTTGTATAATTAGTTTAAAGTGTCCCCGTTGGAACCGTAATACTGTTGACTTTCATTAGCTTCAGTATAGTTATCCTGCTATTTTGTGTGCCACCGAGACAGTTGTTGAAAATCAGGCTGGCTATGATAGGCCCGCAAGTTTTTCTGTCTGTGTACCAACAGCGCGGACTCAACTCGGCACGTCCATGATAGGGTTCCCGTGTGAAGTGCAAACGACCTCTCCGGTCTTGGTAAGTTTGGGCCTTTCCAAGAGGTTCTGTTCAGAGCAATTACACAATGGTACCTCGGGGTGACTAAGTTGATGGAATGTCATGTTCAGAATCTGAAGTTAATGTCTCCATTTGCAAGGTGTCTGGAAAGCCGCCTTTTTAAAAAAAAATTCTATTTGCATCTATTTCCTTTAGAGGTAAGGCTGGTTTGGGTAGGGTATGCTTGTCTTTGTCCTTCTGACTTGCCTTCCACTTTTTTGCACTATTTTCATTAGCTTTATTTTTTAACTTATTAGAACGAGGGGGCGAAATTCTATCCGCTGATTGAACCAGTAGCGTACATTTTTCTTCTACGATCTTTGTTTCTGGAAGAGATTTCTTTTTTTTTGCGTAGCACTAAACAGTGAGTAGAATGTTTTGGCCTCTGCACCGTTTTGCGTGGGACCATTCATGTTCTGTCTTTCCTTTCTAGCACGTTTTTTGTGCCTTTTTGTTAATACTTGGGTGAATGTGTTTTTTGCTTTTGTAGTAAGAGATTGTAGGCCACTAGTTGTTAACTGGATCAGCGATATATCGTTTTGGGTTTCTTTTGTATTTACACAACCTGACACATTTGGTTGTCCTCCCTGTTGTTCATAGGTTTCCTTTTTTGGTGAGTTGTCTAATAATTGCAATTGCTCTTTGTGTTTTCCTCTGGAATTTGCCTTAAAATTAGTTTATGATCGGCCTTGTGCTTTATTTCTTTCAATATATCAATTAGTATAGCTGGCAGAGTACTTAATTTATCTATTATGTGGTCGCATTTGCAGATACATTGTGGATCTGTGCTCTTAGGTGATTGGACCTTCTTCAGCTGTTTGGTAAGTATATCTATTTTGGTGTTAATACTAGAGATGTGTGTTTCCATAATGTTCATAGGGTCGATCTGAAGATCTAATTTATCAGATTGCATAATTAGTGCTGATATCGACGTTTGCAGAATGCTTAATAATGAGGAGTGTAAAGAGGATAGGTTGCCTGTCTCCGTTTGGTTGATATATTTTTTCGGTTTACAGGTTTCGTATCCTCCTGTTTTGGAATTATTCTGCTGAAATGACGAAATACTTAAACTTTTTTCATGTTTGTATATCAAATTGATCCTGCCTTGAGTTAGGTACTGAACCATGTATTGAATAATTCTTTAGGTCTGTTAGGATTTGAGAAGAAGAGTGGCTTGATGTTTCTATAATTGAGGAAAGGTCCTGCTTTGTTTCAGTGCCAATTGATCTTGTTGCAGGAACTTGTTTTGTTTTGTATAATTGATTTGTAGTTTCTATGTGTGAGGTTACAGGAGTAATTGCCAAGTTTGACTGATTTTTTTTTTGTCTCCAGGGCTTTTACAAGTTCAGCATGGTCCATTATTAATGTGGAGTGCTACCATGAAGTTTGCAGACTGTCCTTCTTTGAAGCCTTTATATCACAGGGTGTTGAAGGGGAATCATAGCATCGATTCTCCTCAACCTGTTTATCTCTGTTAGGAGTTGAGCGAAAGTGATCCAGTGTTTTGAACTTGGATGCTATTGCTATTTCATCATGTTGATGGTTTCTTTTTTTAGGTTCAGTAGTCAGTTCTATACATGTTTGCTTAATGTCTTCCAAATCGCTCTTGTGATTATTCACTGAGTGTATAATTGCCTGTACAACGGCCCTGAAAGCGCTAGGATGCCTGGCCTCACCTTGGAGGTGCCCAGTAAGGGGGCATCTCACAGGGAAAGCCAGGAAGGGTTCCACAGCGGTATACAGCGCCAAGATACCTTTCAGGTGATTGTGCGCTTTACAAGTATACACACATTACGTTACATTTTACAATGATTTTTTTCCTACTTTTTGTTTAGTGGGTTTTTAGCTGATTTTCCTCATCTATTGAATCTGTTATTATTTGTTCCATTTTTCCTACACTTTCCCTGTGTCTGGCTCTGTAAATGGTGCCATTGCATAAGGTGCTGGTTGTTGTGCCTCTTGCATTTCCGAAGGCATTGGTTTTTGTGGGGCAAGAGGTGTGAGCAAACCCTTTATTCTTCCTGTTCGTGAAAAGATTGCTGCTGCCAGGTCTTTCAGAAAGAAAAATGTATTTATTTCTTGTTCCGACCTTTTCGCTTTTCCAAAATTGGTTTCCAGTGGAGGAAGTATTGGGCTGGGATGGTTTCCTATCCCTTGGGCTCTTGTTGATGTCCCCCTTGTTGTAGTTATCTTCTTTTGTGACTTTTTAGTTTGTGTGATTTTTGTAGCGGGGGCACCTGCCTAATCCGCCCTGATCTCATTTCGCTTATACCAATTTTCTGGTGTGACACCAATTAGAGGTTGCCGTCCGGGTTTCCTTTTCTTTAATTGCCTGCCGGTTTAATACAGCAAGATTCCTCACTGTCAGCAAAGGTCAAAGGGCAGATAGCACAATTGCTGGAGCCAGCCCTCCACCCACTCCCAGTGTGCAGTGGAATAAATAGCATCTGATAATTCATTAAAAGTATTACAAATATATTGGTTGCGTGTGACAATAAGTGTTAGAATATATGTCTAACTTGTGATTCTTTCCTAAAGATTCACTTGTTTTGCTTTCACAACCTTGAGTTCCAGTGATTCCAAGCTCCCTTTCTACACAGTGTCCCCGTGCTGTTTCACCACTATTAGAAATGCAACTCAAACTGATTGCCTATCTTGCTTCTATATATGCTTTCTTTCTGCAAAGTACAAAGTCATAAATATTTGTTCTTTATGTTGATTTACAATATCAAATTCTATTTTTCCAGGTGACTGAAGCATGAACAGAAAAAAGAAGGTTTTAATTTAGTGAAACACAATAAAAAGGATTATTTCAAGGAAAGTTAAAACATCCTCGAGCTCTAGAGGAGAAACATATTATATGTGCCAGGAATGTTGATGAATTTGGAGCGGAAGAAACTGCTGAATGTGAAATTTGTCAAATATTTAAAGAAAAATTGCGGTAAATGTTTACGAAGAGTCATTTACTGATATTGAGGACTCTCTGAAGTATGAATGGAACTCAAGAGTAAATTGAAAGTCTGCATCTACTAATTGTAAAAATATTTTCACTTAAAAGAAACAGTTCAAGATTGGTTGGACAAAGAACATTTGCTACATTGGATACCCACACAGTGCATTTGAGAATAATCAGTGTTGCAAATTCTGTCTGATGGTTTATGAGAAATGCCCTGGAGACCCAAACCCCTCCTAAAAAAAACAGTATTTGTGTATGTGATGTGACAGAATTGTCAGAACGACAAATAACTGCAGTTTAAAAGAACAAGCTTTTGTCTACGTCTCAAGTGATTGTTAGAGAGAAGACATTGTTAAGAAAAAAACAAATTGTAAATGCTCTTTCTCATTACAGCAAAGACGCTGGATTATCATCTCCAATATCGAAACATTATCCCCCATCAACTCTGTCTCTTGGGTTGATCAGAGTACTTTCAAAGAGGCTCGGACTACCAAAGTTGATCATGTACCTGCCCTAGCCACTAGAGTGGCAAAGAATGTACCTGCACAAAGTTTAAAAGAGGCCAGTGCTATATATTGCTAATTCATAAAACCACCCTGGCATGCCCTAATCAACTGTCATTACTTGTATGAACAAATATACTTTAACGGCAAAAACTAAACGCCAAAGACCTTATCAGTTACTTTAAAACTTCTAAATCGAATCTGATAAACCGGAGTAACAAAATGAGTTAATTCAACTTGATAGAACTCACTCGGGCATAACTTGGAGAATATGAACCCATCTCACTAAATTCAAGGGGCTCCTCAGTGAAAGTTTATAAAACAGGTTAGACAGGCTGCCTTTAAAAGTAGGAACATAGTCTCCAGATAAAAGATATAATTAGTTAAATACAAATGTTAAGAGCTTCTGCCGTGTATTTTAGAAGTTAATGCTGAGTGTAGCATAAACGAGTACAAACTCTGGAATCAGATACAGTCTTAACATGGCCGGTGTCCAGGAGCAAACCCAACATGAAAATTCCCATAACTCGAATAGGAGTAACGGATTTGAGAACAGCTTTAGTTATCAATCCCACCCCACTAAACACGAGAGAACTGCCACTGGACAAAAACCTTATCAGTGTCCTGAATACCAGAAATGCTTTACTAAAAAAATCCTCTCTCATTCAACATGTGACGATCCACACTGGGGTAAAACCATATCAGTGTCCTGAATGCCAGAAATGCTTTACTCACAAATCCTCTCTCATTCAACATGTGACAATCCACACTGGGGTAAAACCATATCAGTGCACTGAGTGCCAGAAAAGCTTCAGTAAGAAAGGTAGTCTCACACGACATGAATGGATTCACAGTGGGTACAAACCTTATCAGTGCTCAGAGTGCCAAATAAGCTTCAGTCATAAGGTCAGTCTAATTTCTCATGAGAAAATACACACTGGGCTAAATCCTTATCAGTGCTCAGAGTGCCAGAAAAGCTTTAGTCGGAAAGACTGTCTCATTCAACATGAAAGAACACACACTGGGCTAAAACCTTATCAGTGCTCTGAATGCCTGAAAAGCTTCAGTTCGAGAAGTCATCTCACTCGACATACGATAACACAACTGGCTACAAAACTCATCAGTGCTCAGAGTGCCAAAAACGTTTCCGTTGCAAAGAAAATCTCAATCGACATGAGAGAATCCACACTGGGCAAAAACCTTATCAGTGCTCTGAATGCCACATAAGCTTCAACCGGGAATCAAGTCTTGCTCAACATGAGAGAACACACACTGGTGAAAGACCTTATAAGTGCACCGAATGCCAGAAAAGCTACAGTCAGAAAGGTAATCTCACTGAACATAAGAAAACACACAATGGGTACAAACCTTATCAGTGCTCAAAGTGCCCAAAAAGTTTCAGTTGGAAGGCCAGTCTCATTAAACATGAGAGAATCCACACTGAGCAAAAACCTTATCAGTGCTCTGAATGCATGAAAAGCTTCATTTGGAAAAGTTATCTCACGCAGCATGAGATAACACACACTGGGTACAAATCTTATCAGTGCTCAAAGTGCCCAAAACGGTTTAGTTGTAAGGCCAGTCTCATTAAACATGAGAGAGCTCACACTGGTGAAAGACCTTATCAGTGCACCGAATGCCAGAAAATGTTCAGTCAGAAAAGAAATCTCACTGAACATAAGAAAACACACACAGAGGACAAACCTTATCCGTGCTCAGAGTGCCAAAAAAGCTTTGTTTGTAAGGTCAGTCTCATTCAACACCAGAGAATCCACACTGGGGAAAAACCTTATCAGTGCTCTGAATGCCAGAAAAGCTTCAAATGGAAATCTAGTTTTGTTCAACATAAGATAACTCACACTGGTGAAAGACCTTATCAGTGCACTGAATGCCAGAGAAGCTTCAGTCGGAAAAGTATTCTCACTCAACATAAGAAAACACACAATATTTACAAATGGTAGTGGTGGTCCTGCTGGTAGCACATCACTCTCTAAGTGCATTAGATATTAAGTCACAGTATTGGTGCCCCTCAAATTTTCACCCCACTCCCTAAGGTGTTATCCACTGTTCTGAAAGAGCCCAGTGGCAATGTCAAAGACTATAGATAAACCTCGGCACTCAAGTCAGTTTAATTTGATTCATACAAAGATTTTTTATTTGATGTATCTACAAACAGTGAGTTTCATAGAGAAATTCAAAATGTCATTGCTTGTTGTTCAATAGAGTAAATATATAAATCAAACGCATTTAGATCATATGTTTGGAAACAGATGATATATGTTTTAACGATGGAAAGCTTGATACAGTAATCCTTCCACATGCGTTGGACCGGCAGCCGACACGTGTTTCTGTTGGAACTGCAACACCCTCCCTAAATAATAATGGAGGTAGGGACGTCAAATAAAATCCCATAGGAACTAATCTTACATTAAATATTGTAAAGTAGATAAAAATCTAAATAAATGGAATTGAATGGCAAAAAATAGCTAAAAAGAAAGCATTTTATTATTTTGAGATTTTTTTTAAATTATTCACTCATAGAACTTTCATTTTTAGAAAAGTATAAATTATCTTTTTTGTACTCATTCCACCGTCAGTCACTAGTTAACCTAGTCGATGGACTGAGAAACTCCTTACCGTAGATGTGACTGCGTGTCTTGCTGAATAGTATTATACACGATACAGTCCGGCATCAACTCAGCAAAGTTATGGTGTAATCATTGAACTAATAGGATTTGCTTGCTAGGTTACAAAAGGAGACCTATGCTTTGAAGCTTCTTTATTGTTATACGCTAGGTCTAGTTGACTCTTACACCTTACTGACTTAATCCAGTCTAGTTCAGACGGCAGAACCAGAGAAATGATTTGGTGCTCATTGAGGTTAATCAATGCCAAGTCTACACCAAGGGATATCAGAGAGTGTCTTATCTTTACTTCACAGCCCGTGAGTTCCTCTACATAGTCACCTAGTCATTCCAGTAACGTTTCAGCATAGGACAATCCATGAACTTATGCTTGTTGTCTGCTTCCGTCATATTGCATCTCTTCCAACCTGGGGCTACTTGGGAGTACTTAGCCAGTCTCTGGAGCATCCAATGGGCTCTGTGAAGACTGAAGAGATGGTTTTGCTTCAGCGGTGTAGACTTTACTGTTTTATCTAGAAGATTTCTAGATACTTCCAGAGGTCTTCCACAGCCAGCTGCCACAGGTCTTTCTCCCATATTCGGTGTGGGTCTATATTCTTCTTGTCCTCTGCAGCTATCATGTCCCAGTACCACAAAGATACTTTCTTTTTAATCCATTTATCCGCATTGAAGAGCGTTTTGTGTTCCCAGGGCTCTATTTTTGTTAGTTTCTGAGCTGACCACCGTGAAAAAAGCTGCAGATATTTCAACTTTGAGATTTCCCTTACCGTTAACAAATGGAGGTCCTACCCTGCAATAAAGATGTGTCTCGACTTCAGATCCCTCCGGGTACTAGAGTTTACCTTTTGTAGTTGGAGACTGAGTTCATCCCTCAACAACGAAGGAGTCCCAGGAAAGTCCTAAATGGGAGCTGAGTCTGTATAGCAGTGGATCCCAGGAGCCTTCATTCACAGTACCCTATCCTTGAGTGCTGCGAAAGGGACCTTACTCCTTTACTTACTTAGAAAATTTAGGCTCTCCAAATTATATAAAAAGATTCTCAGCACTCAGGGATGTCAACATAGCAGAATATATATGGTTCAGCTGCGACTGATTGAGGGTCCTAGCTAAAGATCGAAACTTTTTAAACTGAAAAGCAAAGCAGGGGATCTGGAAATCGAGTAAGGCATAATGTGGGCCTGAAAATGGAGGTGCTAAGAGCTCTGGGAGCCGCTGTTAAGTTTAAATTCCTCGCCAAGTTGAAGGTTATATGGAAAAATGAGATGCACAGTCTTAGGGAGGGGAGAGGATGCAGATGAATTTGAAAAATTAAGTTAACAACAGCCTTTAAGAGTTTGTGGGCCAGGAAGAGGTGAAGATCTGGTGGGAGAACGGTCTAGAGAAGGGTAATGTGGGTAGGTCTCCAGCAGTAGTAGATAGTGGAATGTCTGAGACAAGCCGGATGAATCCCTGGAGCTCCCTGCGACCGACGTCAACCTGCAGCCATGTTCGCATTCCCTTCTGCTCCTCGTAAAGTATAATTACATTTATTATCATTCTCTCTACAACTCGGTTCGGTTCAAAAGCTTTATTCGATTTGTAAAACAAACCATACAAGCAGAATGCATACATATGTTACATACATTGCTAAAAAGGCATCAAGGACACTACGATTAAAAACAATCTAAAAACCATTGTAAACATAGTGAGAGGGGGTTCGAAGAACATGATATGACCGGAGTTAGGTTTGTACTATACAAATGCTGTTGCCCGATAAAACTGAATTCATTTATAATACATAATACATACATTATACATATAATACATTGCACATAAACAGACAAATATACAGACAGGAAGCCAAAGTAAAAACAAAACACAGTCCGAAATATCATACAACTATGGCTTTCCTGGCAGCTGTACATTTTAATATATATGATGCTACGAAGAAGCAGATATCCATATCCTCTAGGGAGCATAGTAGCTGTAAAGCATTCTTCGTAGAACGAACATTGTATTTTAAAAAGACGGGTTTTAAATATGTTACCCTAAAAGAATGATAAAATTTGCAAAACAATAAAAAATGGCAGCAGCTCTGACGTGAAACATTGTCACAGGGGCATGCGATATCAAATCTAAATTTCATTTTGGGAAATGCAACAAGGTGATGAACGATTCCCAATCGTAAGCGTGTTAAGACAAACCGGTGGGAGTTACGGGTGACGCCAGAGAGGTAGGGTTGGAAACCAGTGGGTAGGTTGCAGTCCCGATAAGTCATCACAGATTGCAGCTTTCCAGACACCTTTGCACAACATTCTTTTTTATGACTTAAAAACCTTTGTTTAATGTCTTTTTTTTGGGATTGAAACAACAGATTTAGGGTCAAGGAAAATGTCAAACTGAAAGAGGAGATAAAACCAATGGTGTATATACTTGAGCCACAGGATACGTGAGGAGTGGTCCAACCTGAGACAATCAAGGATTATCTCCTGGGTAAATTGGGTTTCAGACTTGGCCCAGATTGAGCGCCAGAGCAGCAGGGGGCGCAGTGCTGCTAGATCCGAAATAAATTCAATTCCTACTTCTTCATGGATCAGTTCTACTGATGCAGAAGGTGGTACACATAACAATTTTCTGGGGAACTTATTTTCGTCTCTCTGCACATTTGGATCAACACAATGTCTCCACACCCCCGCACCATACAGCGCTGAGGGCACACATTTTACATTATAAATGTACATCATATCTTTGATACTCCTCACCCCAAGTTTAGATGAAAATTTAAAGATACTGTTAGTGGACCTCATCGTTTTTAAACGAATGTTTTCAAACTCGGGTTGCCATGACCCATTATTAGCAAAGGTGATTCCTAAATAACAAAAGGTTTTAACTTGTGACATCTTGTCCTTTTCAATAAAAAAGCTGGAATGGGTTTTCTTAACTTTCATCCCACGGGACATTGCAAAGGTTTTAGATTTATTTACTAGTAGTGTCCTACTTTCAATAAACAGCATAAATCTGTCAATGAGGCGCTGTAATCCAATCTGTGTACGGGACAATAGCACAGCATCGTCCGCATACAATAAAATTGGGACCGGTTTACCTCCTATCAAAGGTGCATCAGCAGGGGTCTGGCACAGTATAGAATCAATTTGGTTAATAAAAAGTGAAAATAAAAGGGGGGCCAATACACATCCCTGGCGGATGCCTCTTGAAACTTTAAGGAAAGAGGTACATTCGCCTAGGGATCCATAGCGCACCTTACATGACAGTTTCTCATATAGCCTGGCCAAAAAATTTATAATCTCCTTTGGTGCTCCTGCCTCTATCAGGACCTGCCATAATATAGGGTGGTCAACCAAATCAAACGCACTGCTCAGGTCCGCAAAATATAGAAACAGGCTCCCTTTTTTAACTTCCGTATATTTGTTAATTAAAAGATCTAAATTAATGCACTGTTCTAGTGTCCCCATGCCTTTTCTAAAACCATATTGAACCTTGGTTAAAATGTCATTTTCATTTGGCCAGGTTTCCAGCTTCTGCAGCATGATTCGACTCATCCCCTTAACTGAGGCATCCAGTAAGGAAATGGGGCGATAATTACCCGCCTCCGATTTGCTGCCTTTCTTGAATATAGGAATGATGACCGACTGACCCCAAGATGGTGGGGAACATCCCTCAGCTGCAGCATTAAAGACCCTCACTAGGATGGGCGCCCACAGATTCATTTCGGTTTTAAGAAGGTCTATAGGTACTCCATCGGGGCCCGGGGCCTTTCCTCCTTGTTAGAAGCGGCTGTCTCTAGTTGGCAGAGGTATACACTTCTGACAAATAGGGACACACCTTTTCTAGTCAGGGCAAGGAGATCACACACTTAGATAACCCCTGCTCACCCCCTTGGTAGCTTGGCAAAGCAGATAGGCTTATCTCAGAGGCAGTGCGTTAAGCATTTATGACCACATACAGTAATAAAGTGAATACACTACAAATGGACACGACACAGTAGTATTATAAAAATAAGTATTTTTATATAAGGCTTAGCACAAGACCAAATAACGACAAAAATATACCACAGTCTCAATAAATACTCTTGGAAGGAAAAATAATAGTTCAAGCACGGTTTCTTCTTAGCACAAAGTCTTTAGTATCAAAAGCAACTCTTCTTCTCTAAAACACAGTTCTTGGCAACAATGTAACCCACACGGGAGTCACACGACGTCGAGGCAAAGTTAATCCAAAGGTTCGGCGTCGACCGCGAGGAGCGCTACGTCGAGCCCGGAGTCGCACAGACCCCAACAACACAGTACCTTGGAAAAGTGAAGCACTCGATGATCAGCGGCGTCGAGATGTCCGGCGTCGCGTCTTCGGCGTCGATCGGGCCTCGGAGTCGGGGCGATCTGCAGCGGTGTCGACCGAAGTCAGGCGGGAGCAGCGCTCACGGGATGAAGCAGGATACGACGTCGTCGATGTCGATGTTGCAAGAGTGAGCAGCGCTCACGGCGTCGAGAGGGCTCGAAGTCGATGCGATCAGCAGCGGTGCAGACACGGGGTCACTTGGAGCTGGAGCCGAACTCACTACTCACTGGCGTTGCTGCTGGCGTCGATCGGGCCCGGCGGCCGGCGTCGAGGAAGCGGGACACTGGAGCCGTTACTCACGATGTCGAGCTGGATTCGGCGGCGTCCGTCGGCGTCGAGATTGCTGGATTCTTTCAGAGGTGCTGGATTCACAAACTCCAGCAAATAGCACTTTAAGCAGATGAAGTCCTTTAACCCTGTGACTTCAACAGGAGACTGGCACTCTTCCAGCCCTTGGAGATTTTCTCAGCAAAGAGTGAGAGTACACACAAAGTTCCTCTCTCCTGGTTCCTTGGCAAAAATAAAGAAGCAATGCAGGATTCCCCCAACAAACAGCACTCTGGCAGAAGGGGTAGGCAGTCCTTAGATCAGCAGGCTTCTTGTCCTTGGTTCAGGTTTCCTTGTCAGAAGTGATCTGAATTCTTGGTTCAGGGGTCCTTCTCTTATACCCCTTTTTGGCTTTGATCCCTTTGTCCGTGCAGGGGAAATTCCCCCCATCCTGGGTTTGTTGTGGGTGTTGCCAGGCCAGAGCACCTGGCCTATTCACTGGGCAGGGCAGAGTCCTCAGCCGCTCAGCAGGAGCGGAGCCAGCATTGTCACTGGCAGGGGCAGGGCCATCAGCTGCCCGGCAGGAGGCGGGCCAGGAAAGTCCCAGGCAAGCACAGAGTCATCAGTCGCCTGGCAGGGGGGCGGAGCCAACATTGTATCGGGCAGGGCAGGCTATCAAGAGCTACTCTCCCCTACTCTCAATGCAAATGCCCCACTCATCCCACACTGACTCATTCAGACTCTCTGGAGCCACCCAGCTCCTGTCACACGCACACCAGAACCAGCAGAGACCGGTAGACAGTTAGACAAGAAAATAGCTACTTTCTAAAAGTGCTATTTTCAAACACAGAGTCCAAAAACCATCCACACAAACGGATGCGTTATTAAACCCTGAGTTCAGGGATACCAAACTCGACATTGCACCATGCTCTCCGAGCCCGCTAGGATTATAGCATTAATAATCCTGGCAGCCCATTCTAACTGATGGAGAGCAGGTTACCTTACAATAGTGAAAAACGACTATGGCTGTAATTCACTATTAGGACATGCCAACCTTGTCAGGCTTGTCCTACCTTATGCTGACAATGCACCCTGCCCGTGGGCCTACCATAGGGGTGACTAACATGAAGTTAAGGGAAGGTTTAGGGACTGGCAAGTAGGTGTACTTGCGCAGTCCTCGTGACAGTCAGACTGCACGTGGTCTGGAAATGGCAGACCTTCAGACATACTTTTACTAGGCCGCTCTTGTGGGTGGCACAACATGTGCTGCAAGCCCACTAGCAGCATTTGTATTTACAAGCCCTGGCACCCCTGGTGCACTCTACTAGGGACTGATAGTAAACCAAATAAGCCAAACATGGAAGTAAATCAATACAGCAATTTCACATAGGGAGCACTTGCACTGTGGCACTGATCAGCAGTGGCACAGTGCCCAAAGCATATACCAGCAAAAACATCGTAAACAGAGGAGGCAAACAGAAAAAATGGAGGAGAGACTCATGCCAATGATGCCAGGTCTAACACGTGTCCCCTCCAGCTGAAATGTGGGGAGAACTACCCTTACCCTAGGGAGTCCTCATCACTAAGGCGGAAAAATCTGGACAGACCATCAGCATTGGCGTGATCTGTGCCAGGGCGGTGTTCCACCGTGAAGTCCATCCCCTGTAGGGAAATGGACCACCTCAACAGCTTTGGATTCTCACCCCTCATCTGCATCAACCATCTGAGGGGCCTGTGGTCTGTCTGCACCCGGAAGTGAGTCCCAAACAGGTAGGGTCTCAGCTTTTTCAGTGCCCAGACCACAGCAAATGCTTCTCTTTCTATCGCACTCCACCTCTGTTCCCTGGGAAGTAACCTCCTGCTGATGAAGGCTACAGGTAAGTCTCGGCCCTCTTCATTCACCTGAGCTAGAACAGCCCCCACGCCATGCTCTGAAGCGTCCGTCTGGACAACAAATTCTTTAGAAAAGTCGGGTGCCTGGAGTATGGGTGCTGTGCACATTGCAATTTTCAGGGTGTCAAAGGCCGTCTGACAGGCGTCAGTCCAGTTCACAAGTCGTGGCTGCTTCCTGGAAGTCAGCGAAGTCAAGGGGTGCACAATGTTACCATAATCCTTGACAAACCTCCTGTAGTAACCCGTGAGACCCAAGAAGGCTCTCACCTGAGTCTGGGTTTTGGGCGGTGCCCATGCCAGGATGGTATCAATCTTGGGTTGCAGGGGGGCCACCTTGCCGCTCCCTACTTGGTGCCCCAAGTACACCACTGAACCCTGCCCAATCTGGCACTTACTGGCTTTGATTGTGAGGCCTGCTCTGCGCAGGGCCAACAACACTTCCTGGAGGTGGCACAAGTGTTCTTCCCAGCTGGCGCTGAACACTGCGATGTCGTCCAGGTAGGCGGCACTGAAATCCTCCAGCCCAGCCAAGACCTGGTTGACCAACCTCTGGAAGGTGGCAGGGGCATTCTTCATCCCAAAGGGCATAACCCGGAACTGGTAGTGCCCATCTGGTGTGGAGAATGCTGACCTCTCTTTTGCCCCATCGGTCAAGGCGATCTGCCAGTACCCAGACGTTAGATCAAACGTACTAAGGTACCGGGCAGCCCCTAACCGATCGATGAGCTCATCAGCTCTGGGGATGGGGTGCGCGTCAGTCTTGGTGACTGAATTGAGTCCTCGGTAATCCACACAGAACCGAAGTTCCGGTGAAGCACCAGGCGCTGCAACCTTTGGAACCAAGACCACGGGGCTGGCCCAAGGACTGCTAGAGGACTCAACCACCCCTAGGGCAAACATCTTGGAGACCTCCTCCTTGATGTATGCTCTGACCTTGTCAGTCACTCTGTAAGCCTTGTGCTTGACAGGAGTGCTGTCCCCGGTGTCTACATCATGGACACACCACTGAGTAACACCAGGAATCAAGGAGAACAGATCAGGGAATTGCCCCAACAAATGGCGACAATCCTGCTGCTGTTCAGGGGTCAGTGTGTCAGAGAGGACAACACCATCCACTGACCCATCTTGCTCTTTTGCATACAGGAGGTCAGGAAGAGGCTCACTCTCCTCCTCCATTCCAGCATCTGTAGCTAGGAGCATGCCCACTTCGGACCTTTCTAAATGGGGCTTCAAACGGTTGACATGCAGGACCCGCAAGGGGTTCCTGGGAGACTTTAAATCCACCAGGTAGGTGACATCGCTCTTCTTCTCCACAACCTCGAATGGCCCAGTCCACCTGTCCTTGAGCGCACAAGGTTCCACAGGGGACATGACCCAAACTTTCTGTCCAGGCTGAAGCTCTACCAGAGTGGCCCTCTGGTCGTACCACCGCTTCATTTCCTCCTGGCTGGCCTCCAGATTTGCCTGAGCAAGATCCCTGAAGCGCCTAGTCTGGTTCCTAAAGGCCAGCATGTAACTGTATACATCCTGGGGAGGTTTCCTGGGAGATTGCTCCCAGCCTTCTTTGACCAGACTTAAAGGTCCTCTTACCGGGTGACCATACAAAAGCTCAAAGGGGCTGAACCCTAGAGACTTCTGTGGCACCTCACGGTAAGCAAACAACAGGCATGGCAAGAGGACGTCCCATTTACGCCTCATTGGTTCTTCAAGACCCATAATCATGCCTTTAAGGGTACGGTTGAATCTTTCAACCAACCCATTACCTTGGGGGTGGTAAGGAGTGGTGAACTTATAAGTTACCCCACACTCCTTCCACAGAGACTTCATATAGTTGGAAATGAAGTTGGTGCCCCGGTCTGACACCACCTCTCTGGGGAACCCCATTCGGGAGAAAACACCCATCAGTGCCCGTCCCACCACGGGGGCAGTCACTGTTCTGAGAGGGATGGCTTCCGGGTACCGTGTGGCATGGTCCACCAAGACCAGGATGAACCTGTTGCCCAGGGCTGTCTTGGGGTCCAGTGGCCCAACAATGTCAATCCCCACCCGGTCAAAGGGGGTACTGACCACGGGAAAAGGTTGGAGGGGAGCCTTCTGCTTCCGCCCGCTTTTCCCACTTGCCTGGCAAGTCTGACAGGTCTTGCACTGGATGTCTACATCCCTTCGCATCTGAGGCCAATAGAAATGGGTGACAAGCCTGTCATAGGTCTTGTCCTGCCCCAGATGTCCAGCTAAAGGAACGTCATGAGCCAAACCCAGTAGGAAGGCTCTGAAGCGCTGGGGTACCACCAGCACACGGGCTGACCCAGGCTCAGCAGCCTTAGGCTCGCTATACAGGAGGTCGTTCTCCCAGTACACAAAATGTGACCCTGACTGATCACCTGAGGTTTGGGCTGAGGCCTGCTGCCTCATACCCACAAGAGAAGGGCACACTTTCTGTTCTGCACAGAATTCCTCCCTGGAGGGACCACCATCCTGCTGCCAATGGGTCAGCTCGGGCAGGTCTCCCAGTTCGGCAACTTGTTCACCTGTGGGTTCCAGGGCATCCCCCTCGAGGTCTGCCTCCTCCTGGACCACGGGAACTACGGGGGACGGTTTCCCGCGCCCCCTGCCTCTTCTCTTCACAGCTGGGTCCTGGGCCATACTTTCAGGCTCCAGAACCCCATCAACACCCTTACTTGCTGTCATGGATCGAGTGGTTGCACACACCCACTCTGGCACACCCAACATTTTCAAATGTGTCTCCCTCTCCACCTTAGCCCAAGGGGAGTCTTCTAAATCATTGCCCAGGAGACAATCAACAGGCATGGCGGGCCTCACAGCAACCTGAAGAGTACCTGAAACTCCCCCCCATTCAAAGGAAACTTGAGCTACCTCACACTCTTTCTGGGAGTTGTCAGCAGCTATCACAGGGTAGAATGCGTGGGGAACAACCTGCTCTCTGGACACCAAGTGACACTTGACAGCTGTCACACTCGCTCCGGTGTCTCTGAGAGCTTCCACTCTATGGCCATTAATGGTCACCCACTGCCTATATTTCTTAGTGTTACTAGGCAGAGGGGGTGGAGGGACCAATTCCATGTCTCCTAGAGAGACCAGGGACATCTCCGCAGGACCCTCCCCACCATGGGCAACCATCTCCTCCCCTCCCAGAGCTACATTAGCCAACTGGCGGGGTGGTGCATTGGGTAGTGCACCAGACTTCTTCAAGGGACACTGAGGGTCATAAAAACGGTGTCCCACCTGCTTACAAACGAAGCAGGTCAGTGGGCCCCTATGACCAGGTTTACCTGGCGGGGCCTCTGATTTCTTCACAGGGGGAGGCTGGGAACCTTTCCCTTGGTTCCCTTGGGGATTACTTTGGGGCCCTTTCTGGGACTCCTTCTGTTTACCCCTGTCCCCCCCACTCTTCTGCTGGGGACCCTGCCCACCTTTGGCTGAGTCTCCCACTGGACCCTTGTGGACCCTGGTACTGACCCAGCGGTCCGCCTCTTCAGCAAGTTTTCTAGGGTTAGATATCTTGCTATCAATAAGGTGCTGGCGCAGCTCTGGAAAACAGTTATTAGACAAGTGCTCCCAAGCAAACAAATCATAAAGAGCATCATAACTTTCCACTTTGCTGCCCTTTACCCAACCATCCATGGCTCTGCAAAAATATGACACATACTCCACCCACGTGGTACCAGGCAACTTCTTACATTCTCTAAAGGCCTGTCTGTACTTTTCTGGGGTTAGGCCATACCTTAACATTAAAGCATCTTTCATATGAGCATAAGACGTCCTATTCTCAACAGGCATGTCTAACAGGGTATCTCTTCCCTCATTCACAAAGCGACCCCACAACCCCGCTCCCCAATCCTTCTCAGGGACCCGGTGGGCCAACAATGCTAACTCATATGCTTTAAACCACTGACCAATATCCTCATTCTTCTGAAAATCTTTGATCACATCTTTGGGAAAATAAAACCTACTTTCTGCAGGCACAGATGGGACGCTGCCACCAGAGAGATTCAATTCTAACTTTTTAGCTTGGAGCTCCAACTCCCTCAACTTGGTATCACGCTCAAAAGCCAACTTCTCTCTTTCAAACTCTAATCTTTTGATCTCCAAATCAGCTTCTCTCCTGCCTCTTGCATTCTCTATCTCCAACTGCCCATTTATCTTAAGTTTTGCCATTTCCATGTTGTAGGCTCGCTCCTTCGCCCTTTCTTCTCTTTCTTCAGGGGAAAGACCTTTGGAGGAAACACTGCTGCCAGGAGGGGATACAGGCCCAGTCACGGGCACTTCCTCCTCCCCTTCCTCTGTCGGTACCACCACCGGGGCAGAGGGGTCTCTGGCCTCTAACCAGGCTTCCAATGCTTTGAAATATTCTGCTTTCTTGGAGAGGCCTGGAGTAGGGACTTTCAATTGTTTGCAAAAGTGTTTCAGCTCCTTTAAGGAATAATCATTTATCTTACTCCTATCAAATTCCTCCACAACAGCAACAACAGGGGCAGTGACTCCGGCGTCACTCATGGTCAAAACTGGCAGTTTCAAAAATCAAGCTTCAGGAAATTGGAGAACAAAAATAGAATATCCAACCAAAACAGATTGTGGCTGCGCTATGGTCTGCTTTCACTATGTAGCGCACACTAATCACTGCACATGGGTCATAAATGCAAAGTTCAATATCCCACCGCTGACCCACCAATGTTAGAAGCGGCTGTCTCTAGTTGGCAGAGGTATACACTTCTGACAAATAGGGACACACCTTTTCTAGTCAGGGCAAGGAGATCACACACTTAGATAACCCCTGCTCACCCCCTTGGTAGCTTGGCAAAGCAGATAGGCTTATCTCAGAGGCAGTGCGTTAAGCATTTATGACCACATACAGTAATAAAGTGAATACACTACAAATGGACACGACACAGTAGTATTATAAAAATAAGTATTTTTATATAAGGCTTAGCACAAGACCAAATAACGACAAAAATATACCACAGTCTCAATAAATACTCTTGGAAGGAAAAATAATAGTTCAAGCACGGTTTCTTCTTAGCACAAAGTCTTTAGTATCAAAAGCAACTCTTCTTCTCTAAAACACAGTTCTTGGCAACAATGTAACCCACACGGGAGTCACACGACGTCGAGGCAAAGTTAATCCAAAGGTTCGGCGTCGACCGCGAGGAGCGCTACGTCGAGCCCGGAGTCGCACAGACCCCAACAACACAGTACCTTGGAAAAGTGAAGCACTCGATGATCAGCGGCGTCGAGATGTCCGGCGTCGCGTCTTCGGCGTCGATCGGGCCTCGGAGTCGGGGCGATCTGCAGCGGCGTCGACCGAAGTCAGGCGGGAGCAGCGCTCACGGGATGAAGCAGGATACGACGTCGTCGATGTCGATGTTGCAAGAGTGAGCAGCGCTCACGGCGTCGAGAGGGCTCGAAGTCGATGCGATCAGCAGCGGTGCAGACACGGGGTCACTTGGAGCTGGAGCCGAACTCACTACTCACTGGCGTTGCTGCTGGCGTCGATCGGGCCCGGCGGCCGGCGTCGAGGAAGCGGGACACTGGAGCCGTTACTCACGATGTCGAGCTGGATTCGGCGGCGTCCGTCGGCGTCGAGATTGCTGGATTCTTTCAGAGGTGCTGGATTCACAAACTCCAGCAAATAGCACTTTAAGCAGATGAAGTCCTTTAGCCCTGTGACTTCAACAGGAGACTGGCACTCTTCCAGCCCTTGGAGATTTTCTCAGCAAAGAGTGAGAGTACACACAAAGTTCCTCTCTCCTGGTTCCTTGGCAAAAATAAAGAAGCAATGCAGGATTCCCCCAACAAACAGCACTCTGGCAGAAGGGGTAGGCAGTCCTTAGATCAGCAGGCTTCTTGTCCTTGGTTCAGGTTTCCTTGTCAGAAGTGATCTGAATTCTTGGTTCAGGGGTCCTTCTCTTATACCCCTTTTTGGCTTTGATCCCTTTGTCCGTGCAGGGGAAATTCCCCCCATCCTGGGTTTGTTGTGGGTGTTGCCAGGCCAGAGCACCTGGCCTATTCACTGGGCAGGGCAGAGTCCTCAGCCGCTCAGCAGGAGCGGAGCCAGCATTGTCACTGGCAGGGGCAGGGCCATCAGCTGCCCGGCAGGAGGCGGGCCCGGAAAGTCCCAGGCAAGCACAGAGTCATCAGTCGCCTGGCAGGGGGGCGGAGCCAACATTGTATCGGGCAGGGCAGGCTATCAAGAGCTACTCTCCCCTACTCTCAATGCAAATGCCCCACTCATCCCACACTGACTCATTCAGACTCTCTGGAGCCACCCAGCTCCTGTCACACGCACACCAGAACCAGCAGAGACCGGTAGACAGTTAGACAAGAAAATAGCTACTTTCTAAAAGTGCTATTTTCAAACACAGAGTCCAAAAACCATCCACACAAACGGATGCGTTATTAAACCCTGAGTTCAGGGATACCAAACTCGACATTGCACCATGCTCTCCGAGCCCGCTAGGATTATAGCATTAATAATCCTGGCAGCCCATTCTAACTGATGGAGAGCAGGTTACCTTACAATAGTGAAAAACGACTATGGCTGTAATTCACTATTAGGACATGCCAACCTTGTCAGGCTTGTCCTACCTTATGCTGACAATGCACCCTGCCCGTGGGCCTACCATAGGGGTGACTAACATGAAGTTAAGGGAAGGTTTAGGGACTGGCAAGTAGGTGTACTTGCGCAGTCCTCGTGACAGTCAGACTGCACGTGGTCTGGCAATGGCAGACCTTCAGACATACTTTTACTAGGCCGCTCTTGTGGGTGGCACAACATGTGCTGCAAGCCCACTAGCAGCATTTGTATTTACAAGCCCTGGCACCCCTGGTGCACTCTACTAGGGACTGATAGTAAACCAAATAAGCCAAACATGGAAGTAAATCAATACAGCAATTTCACATAGGGAGCACTTGCACTGTGGCACTGATCAGCAGTGGCACAGTGCCCAAAGCATATACCAGCAAAAACATCGTAAACAGAGGAGGCAAACAGAAAAAATGGAGGAGAGACTCATGCCAATGATGCCAGGTCTAACACTCCTTTACTGTCAGATAAACCTCATCCAAGTTAATTCCCAATGATAAGGGCATCAGACTGAATCCGCATGGGCCGGTGTTTCTAAGGGCTTCCCTTCCGGGTTAAAAATATTGGTAAAATGTTCTATCCATGCGTTACATGCTACATAAGATGTTAGTTCCGGAATACCCTCAGTGTTTAAAAAGGGGCTATTTATAGTCTCCCAGTAAAGTTGACTGTTTTGGGTTTCCGCTGCTCGATTTAGATTGTCCCAAGCTTCTTCTTGCAGGACCTTTTTCCTATTAGAGAGGGCCACCTTATATTTGGCACACAGAGTTTTGATGTTATTATAATTGCGTGGTTTATGACATAATGCCTTTTTGAGTTCACGTAGGGACAGGGTGCAGTGTTGATCAAACCATCCCAACCTGGCCACTCTGGTTTTAGGTTGCTTCTTTGTAAATGCATCTTCAATGGCTGTGTTTATCCTGATGTAGCTTGACAGCAGGGTTGCCGAATTGGTGACTTCTCCAAGACAATAGGAAATCTCATTACTACATTTTTCCACTACCTCCTTGAATTTTTTCGCAGGGTCACGGCCCGTTTGATCCTTGGACCGTTCGGTCTTGTGGGGGCTATATCGGTAGAGCAGAATTCCTTGTTGGATGACTTTAATCCCCAACCCAGTAGAGTTAAAGAGATGCTGTTATGATCACTTAGGGATTCTTCCCTAACCCACAGGTTGGTAAATACACTAGTATTTGACAGCAAAATATGATCGATGTTAGTATTAGCATGCCTGCCTGTGAATGTAGGGAAAGTATGATTGGACTTGTTTCTATTACAGCTAAGCAAGTCTAGGTCAAATTTGGCTATCAGGTTATTTAAAAGACTACCATAGTTGCAGTGTGGAAAGTGTAGGGAATCCACTCTGTCTGTCACCCCATTATTGCCCAACTCTTTTCTAAAACCGCATGGTTTACCCATTGCTAGAGGGCATGGCTGAATATTGAAATCGCCAGCCCACAAGATGTCTGCCATTCTACGGGAGGATGCCAATACACTTTTGATTTCAGTTTCCAGGGGAAATAAGATATTTCCCCTAGAGGCATCAAAAATGTTATTGTAAAAATTGACAAGAATTAAGTCTCTACATTTATTGGCCTCCATCCGTAACACCTGACTATGTGTTTCAATAAAGGAGTAACTTTTGGTTTTGAAATTAGTCAATTTGTTAGAGATTAACAGCAATAAGCCGCCCTTAGCTCTACCTGATGGGGAGTTAGATGCATTGAGGCAGTGGGATGAGTAACGTTCTACATAAATTGGTTCTTGGCACCACGTTTCCTGAAGACAAATAATGTCGTGGCCAGCCCCTATAAACTCCTTCCAAAACGGGGTATTCAATTTACCTGAGATACCTGCTATATTCCAGGTAACAAAATTGAGCCCCACAAATACGGCTGCTGTGGGAGTAACACAGTCTCGTTGGGGGGCGGGCAATATGTCGGGGGCAAGCTGCTTGTTACCTGTAGACACAGCAAATGACTCCTGATGAACCACTGGAATAGCTGCTTCAGTGTCAGGGATCCTGCATGAAGTGTGGATACCTGCTGAGTGTATAGTAGAGTTTGGGTCATTAGGTAAATCTGGGACTATAAGGGTTTCATGGTGAGTAGCTAAGGTACTGCCTGGCTTCACATCTGTCCCCAGGTCCCCCTGGATTGAGTTACCACTAAATGGAATGGCAGATGGTGAATCGACCATTTCCAGGCAATCAAATCTATTACTGACGGGGATGCCCCGCCAACCCCCCATAGTATGAAGGTCGCTATTAGGGCGCCACGGCCGCTGGCCCCACTCTCTACTCCTATTCTTCTGTTAGTACCAAGGACCTATGTGGTTCCACGTGCGCTCAGGTGGTTGCGCCCAGTTTGGAACTATCGGGTGTTGGCGCTCAGGAGGTTGCACCCAGTTAGGAGCTATCGGGAGCTGACGCTCAAGGGGTTGAACCCAGTTTGGTACTATCGGGTGCTGGCGCTCAGGTGGTTGCACCCAATTTGGGACTATCGGGTGCTGGCGCTCAGGTGGTTGCACCCAATTTGAGACTATCGGGAGCGGGCGCTCAGGTGGTTGCACCCAATTTGAAACTATCGGGTGCTGGCGCTCAGATGGTTGTACCCAGTTAGGGGCTAACGGATTGTGGTGGCTACGTACATAGGGATAGAAGGAGGAGAGGCGATGAGCGTCAATCCCCCCCTTTCTTGGTCAAAGCAGGCCAGGAGCAAATGTAATCCACCATGTCTGGATCATCACAGGTCACTATAATGCAATCTCCCTGTATATTTTTGGGTTCATCCCCAATCCACGGGACTCTACGTACTGCTGAAATTCGGCTAGTGTGGGGAGATTGAAGGGACCTATTCATGCTAAACCACTATGAGACCTTGTTCCAAAGGGACCAAGACGGCTCCTCTTTATTTGTAGATAGCTCGGGGACCCCAGTAAGAATGATGGTATAAGGGGACACTTCTGGTGATAAATGAACAGGGCGCTTAGACCTGAAACCCCTCTTACCCTCGTCAGGTCGAGTCAATGATGGATGCTGGGGCAAAAGTGGGGAGATGGGCCTTTTATTCGATGGCTGGGACAGACCCTTGTTGGGGGCAGACTGGGTGGACTGAGTGGGAGTGGGCTGAGAAGAAAAGGTGGCCATAGTTTCGGTCATACGCTCACTCCCATGAGGGGTTGAGGAGGATGTTTCTGGCTTTTTAGGCTTAGTTAGATTAGGCTGGGTTTTTGTTGACGTAGAGGACTTAACTCCGCTATCCAGGTGAGCCCCTTGGATTCCTGATCTAGAAGGAATCGTTATACCCACCCCGGGTTTTGCCTGGGCCAAACTGAGTCGATGGCTTCTGGGTAAGTATTGCAAGTTGTTTTTCTATCAACATAATGCTCTGTTCTAAGGGTTTCAAAACATGATGTAGTAATTCCCTAAAATTCGCTAAGAGCTGGGAATTGGCATTACATGAGATACAGGCGCCCCCCTCTATGGCCGTAGACACTGAATTTGCTGTAGGTTCCAATAGGTTAATAGATACAGAATTGGAATCATTCGAGGCACCCTGCGGTTGAGCAATGGTTGCCCCCTTCTTGTTGGTGATAACAGCTTGGGAATTCTTACGGTTGCCTTTCTTTAGGTCTTTTACCTGTTTTGGAACAGCGCCCTCCTTTGCCCCATTTGGCTGAATCTCGGGGCCTTGATCTTGGGATAAAAGTAACTGGAGGTCTGGGGAATTCTCAAGGTTCCCCGTGGAGTCGAAGTCGGAGGTGAGGTTGGTAGCTGACAAGTCGACCGTTTTCGGGATGGAGTGGACCTCGGCTATAACATTTGGTTGCAGTAACACCGGGATGGATGTGGTCAGTTGGAGTGGCGATTGCACTGATGCTAAGGGGCCCAGGGAGAACCTCCTAGCGATTGCCAGATCTTGTGCCACCCTTCGCTCCAATAAAGAAATGCTTAGATTAATGGCCTCGTTAGTTCTTGTAATAAATTGGTCAAGAGTGAAGAACTTGGTAGTTTTCGCTCTCAGGAATACCTACTAATATAATAAGAACTTGGCACAGACTCTGAAAATATGAAAAAGACATCTTTATTACAATTAATTGTGAGGCTACGTCACCCAGTCACCTAAAGCAACTGAAGGAGGCAGCCTGCTGAATGGTCTGAGCACAGATCCTTTATACCATGCATTATGCCCTAGGCACACATTTTTGCTTTGAAGTACGTTATTGTTGGTCATTCCCAGGACGTGCACACAGATGCAAACCCACTTTCAAGATAAGTCCAGGCCATAAACAATGTCCACATAATGAATACATTCTTTAGCTGACAAGGCCGGATAACCCCAAAACAGTAAGATCACAGCCCATGTCATAAATAGCTCGTGGAGGCAGGATCAGGAACAGATGGAAGTAAGATAGGCAGGGTGTGTATGCGATGAAAAGGTTTATGGCATGTTGGGCCTTGATGCTATCTTGCTCGGCCACTGGGAGAGGAACTGACCAAACAGGTTCGGCCTGGGGCAATGGTTCCAACTGGTCCAGGTCAGAGAAAAGTCAATCAAGGTGTGCGTGGCCTTTGGAATCGAATTTAGCTGTATTATAGCCTATGTAAAGGGCAACACACAAAATGGCTGCTGTACACAAAATGGAAGCCAAGGGTTCAAAACGAAAATGAAAATGTAGAGGTGAAATTGTTACTGGAATATAACGAAAATGCTTGTACATAGTGTACTGGCCATTCTCGGTCTTTTGATATAAAAATCGTCATGCTATGACAAAGTTTATTACACGAGTCCAGAATTTTCAGTACCACAAGAGGACCAGTAAGCAAAGCAGTTTTCATGGCCATCTTACTTCTGGACCCCTGGTCATGGTGGGGAGAAAAGGATTTCTTTTAATCTGGCAATATGGCGATAGTAGAAATCAATACAAATGTACCTTAAATAGGAAGCATGTAGACCGGATCACAAGGCCAAGGGGGGTGGCCCAGCCCAGCCTAGCTCGGTCTAGAACGGGCTAAAACGGGCCCGCCCTTGGCCCGGGCTTCACCCGGCGTTCCGCGAGACGGAGGTGATGCCGCTTTTAAGCGCCTCCTGGCGCTGGCAGATGACACAGCAGGGGCTTCTGGGAATTGTAGTGCACCCCTCGCTCGTCTCCACTCGGCGGCCCCGCTCCAGGTGGTCAGAGAGCGCAGGGCGGCGGGAGACGAGCGGTGCAAGTCCACGAGGCTTGGCAAGGGTCTACAGAAGGCTCACGTGAAATTGGCAGTAACAACACGGGCTACAACAAACGGCAGGCAAAAGGTTTCCCCCGCTCGATAGAGGTGATGCCGCTTTTAAGCGCCTCCTGGCGCTGGCAGATGACACAGCAGAGCGCTGGGGCTTCTGGGAATTGTAGTGCACCCCTCGCTCGTCTCCGCTCGGCGGCCCCCCTCCAGGTGGTCAGAGAGCGCAGGGCGGCGGGAGACGAGCGGTGCAAGTCCACGAGGCTTGGCAAGGGTCTACAGAAGGCTCACCTGAAATTGGCAGTAACAACACGGGCTACAACAAACGGCAGGCAAAAGGTTTCCCTCTCCACAACTCACTTAATAATTCTTAATACATAATGCAAAGGATACTTTATGTGTGAAACTTTTAATTCAAGCTGAAGAAAAGATATACATATTAATATATTGCACTTGGGTGGAGCTCTCTCTGTAAAAACATAAGACAAATTAAAAAAGTTTATTAAACTTGAAAAAAATGAAATATTTTTATGTTTAATATCAATGTAAATAAATTAATTTTATGTACTTCAAATGTAAAACAAAATGAAAAATGCTACAATATTTGTAATTTGTATTTTAATTAAATATTTAATTTTAAATGCGTTAAATAAAAATGTCTTTAAAGATTTGTTGTAAAAAATCACATGGAAAATGAAATTGTGTTTTTTTTGTTATGTACTCAGAATATCTAAATTGCCTTACACATATCTGTTTAGAGAGGACACTGCCTTACAAAGAGTTATGTATATAATTATTTCTAATTATTTTCTTAATAGTTGTAATATTTTTTAAATTAAAAGTTTAACATTTTTATCATGAAGAAATTATTTTTGTTATTTTGTAAAACAAAATTGAATTTATATGCAGGCTAAATAAATCATTTTAATTCATCTTAATTTCCTATTGGGTTCTATTTTTAAGTCTCTGTCTCCAGTATTTTCCAAGGGAGAGTTTTGTATTACCGTTGACTGGCTATGTGTGGGGCTGCACTTTCTATTGCTCAACTTTAGGTGTAGTAAGTTACATTTGGTATATTTTGCCCCACCTCAGTTTAATGGCGTAGAGACGCACAGTTCTACATGTTTTAGTGTGTTTACGCTCGTAATGTTGGATAGCTAAAAGTAGCACAGTAAGTCTGAGAGCATCCTTGCATGTGCAGAGTACTCACAGGTGTAAGATACCTTTGTGAATAGCCCTCGAGGTGTCCATCTCGACGAGTGTTTAATTTTTGTAGTAAAGCTAAAGTGGATGCGGTTACTTGGGCTGTTAGAGTGAAAGGGAGGATCCTGCACGAACACCAGAGCACTCGTCCAATGTGTTTGACGGAGGAGCGGCAACAAATATCTTGAAGTCCTTTTCCTGGACTTGCTGCATCACTCAGCCTCCAGAGGGCCTGTTGTAACAGTGATTCGATACTGCAGTAGTAGGATCAGGTTATTTCTCCTTGTTGTTAACCGTGTTATCATGACTTGTTTTTATATTTTCCCTACTCGTCCATTCGCCTGATTTTGTTGTGTTTACCACCCCATTCACCGCTCTATATAACTACTCTAGTGCATGTGGATTATTCTTCCTGGTACTAAGACGCTTTTGTCAATTGACCCACACATTGACCCATAGTCCCTACCAATCTCAGATATTTGTCTTTCCTCACATATGAACTACCATATGGAAACGCCAGCCCAGTCTAGCATTTATAAATTGAGTAATAACCTTAATGGCATACTCTCTTTTGTAGTTGTGTCTGCTTTAATTGGTTTTGACTAAACAATATGTGGTACATCCCATTATCAATGAATATAAATCTCCTTTATTTTATATATATCAATTAGGTTGCCTGCCCCGCATTTTGTCCTGATGAAGACCCCACAACAAGGGCACTACTAATCCCTGCACACTTTAGAGGGTCGAAACGTCAACAACAACCTGTTTGATCGTCAACTTCACGCCAATATTTTTACATTTATTGTATCTTGTGAAGTATGATATGTTTTGATTTATGCATCGAACCAACGGTCTTATGTTTTGTATATAAGAATTAACTCGTCAACACAGTTTTATCAATTGGCTGATTTTACTGTCACTAATTCCTTTCCACTACACCATCCTCACCTGATCACCTCCTCCCTCCCCCCCTGGGGAACTGTACAACCGTTTATGATATTGATTAATTGTTGAGTATATTCAGTATACCTAGTCCCATTGTGAATAAAACAATGTGGATGCATTCATTGTCTGTGTAAATATTTGTTGAATTGCTTATATTATTTCACACTCACACTGGGACCCCTCCCTCTCAGTACCTATTGAACCCAGGTCCCAGTGACTATGTTTGGGTAAACCCCCCTATATATACACTACCACCCCATAGGCACTGAAATAGACTTTGCTGCTGAATGGTCCTGAGATCTTATTATTCATGTACATTTTTATACGAAGAATAGTTGTTTTTCCTCACTGTACGGCTACAGTGTAGGCACCAAGAGCCCAAAACCTGGGATCCCTCCACCTTGATCTCCCTTTATTGGTATTCCACCTTTCCACTTGGATAATTGAGATATGAGTCGAATTGCTGATTATCGTTTGAACCTGCTGTGGTATAGCTTGGCTGGCACAAGTTTCATGTTTGTACTGTCCGTATGAGCTCCCATACGCTACTTTTTCTCACACCACATTCTGTGCGTTGGTCAAGATCATCAACCTTGAACCATCTCCATAATCTGGAAACCTTGAACGCTTTGCATCTGTTTTAATTCCCTGATGTTTGACGCATTTTGATGGCCAAGATTTAGGTTTGACTTGATGAATCAACTCTTCTTTGTGACTATTTTGCACTTAATGCCAGTTCAGTGCATCTCGTCACCTTCTCTGACTGGTTCTGCCCAAAACCTTGCATCAAATTCCAGTGTTGATCATCACCGGAGACTAGACTTAACAGTTCCCCCTCGAGCACAGCTTGTACCTTTTTTTTAAGTTGCTTCAACATTGTTTCAGTGGATCTTTTTTATTTTTATTTATTACTTTACCTTTTTTGTGCTTTTGAATACATGACTGAGCGTCTTTTTTTTTTTTAGATCAGTTTTTGCTAATCATTAATCCTTAAATCATGGACCTGTTTTTGATTTTGCTTCTTGTAATTATCAAATATTCTTGTTGGTATAAACCTGGTTTGACTCAGGAAGCCCCATGTCTCTTTATAAGACACTGTATTGAAATGTTTGACTTCCACTGTTTTGCTTTATCTTCGAGCGTGGCCTTACTGCTCAAGACACTTTACTATAGGAAATCCAAGAACACTTTAGTGCAAGACACATTTACCTTTGTTGACCGCACTATGGGAACAAAGCAGGCTGATTCCAGGAAGCAAACTTCCCAGCTGAAAAGGTTACCATTGCGCTTTTTGATTGGGCTCGTGCTCCCGTATGTAAATGAGCCCTCCGCCTGGGACGACTCCTGGTGGCCCCCGGCCCTGGGCACCGCACCCAAGCCAACCGACCACGCACGCAACCTGGGCTTCATCCTGGACTCTTCCCTCTCGATGACCAGACAAGTCAACGCCGTCTCCTCATCGTGCTTCAACACCCTGCGCATGCTCCGAAAGATCTTCCGATGGATCCCGACCGAAACCAGGAAGACGGTCACCCAGGCACTCGTCACCAGCCGACTGGACTACGGGAACACCCTCTACGCGGGTACCACAGCCAAACTACAGAAAAGACTCCAGCGCATACAGAACGCCTCCGCCCGACTCATCCTGGACATCCCCCGATGCAGCCACATCTCCGGCCACCTGAGGGACCTGCACTGGCTCCCTGTCAGCAAAAGGATCACGTTCAGGCTCCTTACCCATGCACACAAGTCTCTCCACGACCTGGACCCCAAGTACCTCAACGACCGCCTGACCTTCTACAAACCCACCCGCCAGCTGCGTTCTACAAGCCTCGCCCTTGCCGCCGTACCACGCATCCGAAGAGCCACCGCCGGAGGAAGATCCTTCTCCTACCTGGCAGCCAAGACATGGAACTCCCTCCCCATCCACCTCCGGATGACACAGGACCATCTCGCCTTCAGGAAAAAACTCAAGACCTGGCTGTTCGAGCAGTAGCAAACCCCTCCCCAAAGCGCCTTGAGACCCTTCCGGGTGAGTAGCGCGCTATACAAATGGCATGATTGATTGATTGATTGAGCCTCTGTGACCAGAAAACCCAGACTTTTATCTTCTTTAATATTGATGATGATGTAAGAACTGCAACATAATCACAAACAAGGGCTATATTGAGAAATAATTGGCATCCAAGTCACACAATTGTGGTTATGTAATTATTTATTCGTTTTTTAAATTTCAGTTAATTTGCAGCAGTTCTGCAGGTTACTTATTACTAAGTATATCACTAATGAATGTTTATTCATTAGTATTATGCATTTACCAAGTGTTTTATTATTGCTTGCATATAAATATATATCTCTATATACATTTGCATTTGGCATCTGGGAAAGCCTTTCTGTTAGAGAGCATTGCATGAATAAACCCCAAGGCTTTTTAAAAAAAATACATTTCTTTATTAGGTTTTCGCCAAATCGGCAGTTCACATCCAAAACAACATGTATACATTTCGTCCAACTCAGCCGAGGTGAGGAACATCACAGTAAGAATACATGTCAAAAATAATATCTGAGTTTGCAACCGTGGAGGGTCCACTATCTTCAACATTATCTTTGGTTTGTCTTTTTATATGCATAATCAAACCCAACTGTATTAAACTCCCCTGCCTCCCATCCCCTCACCCATCTCAACATCCCCCCTCAGTGCCCTCCCCCCCTCTGCCGGGTCTATGTAACTCAAGGTCCACGTATCGAAGTAATCATGTGGGGCCACCCTGTGTCTCCATCACCTGTCCTGGGCCCCCTCCCTCCACGGAGGACATCTCAACTGTGCTACTATGGTGACTTGGGATGCCTGTCCTGCTATCTCCTGCATCATCGCTCCCCATGCCATTAACACCTCGGGCAGTTTGGCATACCTCCTGGTGCTCCGTATGTGCCCTTCCTCTGCTAGGGCCCACTCCTGTAGATCCTTCCTCCATTTGGCCAGTAGCGGTCCTTGCTGAGTTAACCAGTGTATCGCAATACGCCTCTTGGCTATAACTAGACCCACGACCAGGAATCAAGCCCTGTAGACAAGCACGTGGATCCAATGCTATAGTCCATCCCGTTATCCAGGTCAGATCCCCGAGAACCACCCCCCCAATACATCTGGCTAGGTGGGCATGTCAATACCATATGCAGAAAATCTGCCGGATCATAGCGACATCTGGGGCAGTGAGGGTCTCTGGAGCAATCAATGGCGTGCAACCTACTAGGGTGAGAGGTACGTCATATGTATTATGCTGTACTGGATTTGCTTAAAGCGGCTGCTCACCAACACCTTCCGCACACTCCCATGTATCTTTTCCCAATCTCGCGTTGTGACCTCTTGTGGACACACCTGCTGCCATTTTTCTTCTATTTTTAGGGGGCCATTCTTTTTATCGTCCCTCAATGCCCTATAGAGGTGAGTAACACACTTTCCCCCTCCCGCCATAACAATCAAAGTAACCAGGGGTTTGGGTGTGCCCCAGGGCTTCCAGAAATGTGGGCCATAGTTGCTGTGCCGTTGCCGCTATTTTTGCATATTGCAAAAACTGCCCTGCCCCCAACTCAAAGGTGGTCACTGCCTCCTGATAAGTGATACATTTACCGTCTGGGTAGAGGTCAGACAACATCAGGCAGCCCCCCTTCCAGGCCTCTAATCACATCACCTGGCCACTGTGAGCAAAGGGCGGCATCGGCCAGAAGTCCGCCTCCGGAGCGAAAGGTCTTTCCTGAATTATACTACAGACCAATCGATTCCAAATTGCAGCCCCAAGCCGTACCAAAGGAGGGCGTGCACCGTGAACCCCCCGGCCCGCCATTACAACGCCCCGAGCTGTCGGTCCCCGTACGTACGTGCCAGCAGGGACCTCTCCCAGGAGGGATCCACGTCCAACCAGGCTATGGCATGTTGCAATTGCGATGCAAAATAATAAAGTTCCAAGTCTGGGATCTCCAAACCCCCTTTACCCCAACTACTTTTCATGACTTCTAAACTAACCATGCATTGCTTTCCGTTCCTTAATAGTTGGACCAGCAGTGCATCAAGTTCCCTGAATACCCGGTATGGAATTTCAAAGAAGGAGCCTTGCATGGTATGGAGACATCGGGGCAGGACTACCATCTTTATTAGTGCAATCTTTCCCAACAGGGAGAGGTTAAGTGTGTTCCAAAAGGTAATACTACCCTGCAGCCCCCGGATTATCCTCCCCATGTTGTGCTGATAAAACACTGCCTCGGTTCTACCAACCCATATCCCTAGGTATCGGACCGTGTCCTCTGCCCATGGAAGCTCCAGCACTGGACGTTGGCCCCCCAGTCGCTCTCCATTCCAATCGCCTAGAGCTGTGACTTTTAATTAATTAATTAATTAATTAATTAATTAATTAATTGCAGGTTTATATAGCGCTAGGAATCGACTCCTGGAGGAGTATCTCCACGCTTCGACCGCTGAGGAACCCGTCCTGGCTCACCCTGAGAGATGGTCCCTGATGGGTATCTCTAAGGTGCGACCAAGCATCCCCGGCGGTCTGGGGGGCCGTTGTGAAGATGAGGCAAGCTGATGCCCAGAGTTGCCGAGTGTGGTTTCTGACCCTGGTCCACGACCCTGCCGCGTCGGGAATCGAACCCTGGTCCCGGGCCGTTCTCTGCTTACAGGTCTGCCGCCTCTAACCAGTGAGCCACACTTCTCCACTTTGTTCTGTTAATGTAAAGCCCGGAGGCATCAGCGAATTGGGCCAGCGCTGTTATCAATGTCCGCAATGACTGGGACGGTTGATTCATGTACATTAAAGCATCATCGGCGTATATTGACACCACTTGCTCCGAACCCCCCACACGTATGCCCTGTCCTACAAGTATCTTGCACAGATGACACGCCAACGGCTCCATTGCCAGGGCAAAAAGCAAGGCGGATAGCAGGCAACCCTGCCGTGTCCCTTGCTATAGGAAATGTGTCTGACACGTAACGTCCCGTACGGATCCTCGCCATCGGACAAGCATATAGTATTTTAATCCAGTTTATGAACACTTCCCCTAGAACCATTTTAAGCAGTACCTGCCATATTTAATCCCATCTGATCAAATCGAACGCCTGTTCGATAGCGAAGAAAAACCAAGGTGCTCTATTGGGCCCGTCCCTCCAAAGATTGCATAATGTCCGCCAGGCGGCGGATATTCCGCAACATATTTCTGCCCGGTATAAACCTGGACTGGTCGTCACGGACCAGCTGCGGCAGATAGGGGAGGACCCTAGATGCCAACACCTGGCTGATAATTTTAAGATCAACATTCCGCATAGAATGGGCCTATATGAGCCGGGGAGGAGGGGTTCCTTCCCAGGTTTGGGGATTATCAAGATCAGTGCTTCCCGCCTGGAGTCCAGGAGCATTCTGCGTTCCTCGGCCTCCACTTTGATCTCCAGTAGTTTGGGGATCAGCACTCCGCCGTACTCTTTATAGAGTTCGGCTGCTATACCATCCATTCCCGGGGACTTGGCTGTCTTTAGGTGGGTGATTGCCGCCCTTATTTCCTCCCCACTAAAGGGGCCCCCCAGGGCCTCCTGACTGTTCGCGTCTATACTACGCAATTCCACTCCTGCCAGATAGGCCTCCACAGCCTCAAGGGTCGTGGGTGACTGGGTCTTGGAGTATATTTTACGTAAGTGGGCCAGGAAAACGTTATTTATTTCATGTTGAGCATACACCACCTGTCCAAGGTCGTTTTTAAGTGCCAGGATTGGGTAAGGCTGAGTCTCCACCCTAATCAGGCATGCCAGCAGCCGCCCTGTCTTATCCCCTTCCGTATACCAGCGATCTCGGTCTCGCCAGCGAGTAAGCAATTAGGAGTGGGGAATGGTCAGTCAAATAGCGGGCTAGGTATTGCGTCTCTGCTATCCGATATATCGCCGTCTTTTGAATGAAGAAGTAGTCTAATCTACTATAGGTATTGGTAGCAGGTATGTGACACAAGTACACTCTACGACTAGGGTTACGGTGGCGCCACACATCCAGCAAGCCATAATTGTGAAGCATTTGGCCCATCGCTTCTCTGACTCTAGGTTTGGCATCCAGTTTTGGGGGGAATCGGTCGAGCTCCCCATCCTGGGCACAGTTAAAGTCACCTGCCACCACCAATCCTGTATCCGGGTCCAGATCCAGCTGTCCCATAACTCGGCTCAAAAACCCACCATCATCGCTATTCGGGCATAAACATTTACAAGGCATATACTGCACCCAACTAGGGTCCCCTCCACCACCACCACAAACCTCCCTTCAGGATCCTGTTTAACATGCACCGCCTTAAAGGGGACTCCCGGTGCCTAAGGTATGATGCCACCCAGATCCGTTTCACCCTATTATTGAGCCCCCGAACATTCCATGTGATCAGTTTGTAATTCTGGTTATCCCCTGGCATGAGTGAACAATTTTCGGTATCACAGTCCCCCGCCTGTGGTGTGGGGACCCCCCCAGTACTGTCATAGCTTGCCCCTGAAAGAGGAGGACGTCTTCGATCTCCTGTGTAACAACATAGACCAGACCCGGCAGCAACCCCAACAAACCAACAACTGGAAACCCCAACTCCCCCCACCCACAGGCGGTAGCCCTTCATTCTCACAGCCAGTCCTGGTTTGAGGACTCTGAACCCCACCCCAAAGCTCCACCCACCCCCTAGAATACCCCTCTCAACTTGAAAGAACGATTACAACCACGCTTACCGACCCAGGTCCGTTTAAACCTCCCTTCCCACTTAGAATCTGTGAATCAGCCGACTGACTGGCACCGCGCAGCCCCGCCCGACCGAGGTCTAGCCAGGTTGCCTCTGCACTCCACAACCGGCGAACCTAACCAGCATATAGGCGAAATAGTGTACCCTCCTCCCTCATTTATCAAACCCCACCCCCTCAAGTCCATTCGTCTCAATGCCCGTTCATACGAGTCTCACAGTAGAGTCAAGTGCCCTGTGGGCCAAAGCTGGTACTCACAGTCTCTATGGTTTAGAACCTCTCGATCTCAGTGTCAGAACCCTCTACAGCCGGGCCAGTGGCACCGTCCTAGTATGACTGTGTTTCCTTGTTAGACCTGGCAGCCTTGGCGTGGGTCTCCTTACATTCTTTCCCACTAAGCCCCCGTGTCTGTCTCAGTCTTCCATCTAAACTCCTTTGTGCCTCACCCCTGAACACCGTGTGAGGCCACATCCTAATCAGTTAGCCCCGACCCCCACGCATTCACCCGACCCCGGGGGAGTAACAAAAACTCTAATATTATGGTCAAAATTAGATAATTGGGGAATATCCGACGCACTTTTAAAAATGATTAAACTGCTATATTCTGATACTTGGATCCAGATTAAAGTAGGCGACGGTAGTTATATAACCCGATGCCTGGAAACAAACATCGGCTTGAAACAAGGTTGCGTTTTGGCCCCTTGCCTTTTTAATCTTTTTATGTCCGATCTCCCTGCCCATTTTAAGGATATTAATGCTCATTCCCCTTTTGTGATGGGCCAAGAGATTAAATATTTACAATACGCTGACAATACTATTTTATTAAGTCAGACAGTTATTGGCCTTAAAAGATTAATAGACTCTTTTAACGTCTATGTCGCAAGGAATGGTCTAAAAATAAATATTAAAAAAACTAAAATAATGACCATGGGAAAAGGTAAATTAGGTGTTAAAGAATGGAATATCAACGGTATGGTTGTTGACTGTGTAAAAACCTATAAATATTTGGGTATAACATTTGATCACAATTTATCGTTTAGGAAACATTTTAACAACCTAGAAGCTAAAGGCTCTTCTCTCACATTTGCCTTTAGACAATTGAGGGATAAGCTTTTATGCCCAAGTCATGACCATTTGATGAGGCCATGAAAGTGAAGTTAATTCCTTCATTGGACTATGGTTCTGTTATTTTTCGGGGCAAAGATGCGAAACTTTTAGATGATATTGAAATAAGATCATATAAGTCGGTATTTAGAATCCCAAAAAACATCATTCGAGCGAATGTCAGACTAGAATTTGGATTGAAGAAACAGTGTCTCGTTAGGCAATCTACATTTTTAAAATCTTTACTGTTATTATCCAGATCAGAGGAAGGCTTGCTGGCCAACCTTTGTTGGCTAGAGATTCAAAGAGGGGCCTATTCGGGAAGTTGGCGATCTTATTTAAACGAGTGCTTGCTTGCCTCTGATTGCCCGAACTTAGAGGATGAAACAAGGTGTAAAATGGTCTTTAAAAAAACAATCAATCAATCAGCAACACTGTTGTCTTGTATAACGGATGAAGACGATTTAAGGGAAAAAAAACATCTTTGGACAATAGCAAACTCTTTTAACAATTTGTATCCCCAGCCCTATTTGAAATTTTATCTAAAACCTTATATCAAAAATAAATTTATGCTGCAACGGTTTGGGAGATACCCAACCAAAGATGAAATCCCCAAATGGGAAAAAAATTGGCCGTCTAATGTCTGTAGATTATGTGGTAAAAACGAAGAAACTCTACAACATATTGTAACTTTGTGCCCAAGATTGCTTGTTGAACGAAAGATGTTTTTAAAACCGCTTTTTAAGGAAATGGGAGTAAGAACGTGCAGAGCTGCAATCATTGTATGTCTAAGTGGTATTACACCTAGATTAGTTAATCAGTTTGTTAAATATATCCTTACAGTGGAAACAAAATTATGTAAGGAAGACGCTGTAATCGATGAAATCCATGTAATGAATGCTATCTAAAATGTCAATGACTCTATAATAGTAAATGTTTTTAGGGATCATGAGGAAATTTTATAGAAATTTTAAAATTTAATTGTTATAAATGTATTATGTCATTTCCTACATAATATTTGCTGAAAGTACATGATCATCTAATTTGTTGCCTTAAAGTACATCAAATTAGTGGGGAGATAGTATATTAATTATTATTCTAGATTAAAATGGTTTTATCAGAATTCTTTGATTTGCATCTAAAATATTTATGGAACTAGAGCGCATATTTGCACTTTATTTAACATCTGCTGATAATTCATTCATTAACAACTCGTTGCACTTTATTTCACATTTGCTGCTAAATTGTTTATTGATCATCCTACTACAGCTCAACTAAGTATGTATATGAGTGCTGGATAATCTGGGTCTGTGTTTATATTGCTTTTTTTAAACCAGGTTGTAAACTGAATTTGCTCTTTGCTGTTTGTAATGGTTTTAATTAATCAACAAAATAAACTTTACTTACTTAAAAAAAAACAACTCCAGAGTAGCGCCCCATCCCCCGGGTCCACGAGACCTACCCGTAGCCTAGACCTGTAGCACCCCCCAGCGTAGGAAAACCCGGTCCTGTAAGATCCCTGACTCCCTATCACCCCCACCGTGCTTCAGGCCATGAGAGACATAGGGCCGGAAACATCCTGCCAAGTTGTCCCCCAGCCTGGTGTTAAGCATGCAGGCACTAAATGAGGGGGGTGGAGGAGTTTCGGCCAAACATCCTGTCTCCACCGAGGCTGTCCCCGCTGGCCGTCTGAGCACCCTGCCCCCAGCTGGAGAGGAGCCAGATGCCATCCGTCAGGAAGCCCGGGCCAGGGAGGAGAGGACATCAAGGAAACCCCTGGCCGATCAAAGAACTTCAAAGGGGTGAGGCCCTATAACTGGAGGCCCCTTCCCCACTGGCGGCGGTTGACTTGCGGAATCTCGAGTGCCCTGCTGACTTCGTCGCGGCTCTGTTGACTCGGACCTCCAGAGCCCTGCTGACTTCTTCGCGGCTCTGTCGACTCGGACCTCCAGAGCCCTGCGGACGTTGTCGCAGCTCCATCCTGCTCGTACGGCTCGTACTCTTGCCCGCACCCGCTGTTGCGCCTCGTTGATCCTCAGCCTGCCGGTACGCTCTGTAACCCTGCACTCACCCGCTGGTGCGCATCCTTGAATCTCCACCTTGTGAGTACGGCTCATACCCCTGCACGCACCCGCTGGTGCGCATTCCTTGGTCTCCATCCCGCGAGTATGGTCCGTACTCTGGCACGCACCCGCTGGTTCGCATCCTGGATCTCCAGCCGGCAAGTACGCCTCGTTCTCTTGGACGCACCCTCTAGTGGAGGAGTGTGGCTCACTGATTAGAGCGGCAGACCCTGATGCAGAGGTCTGGCCCGGGACCAGGGTTCAATTCCCGACGCGGCAGGGTCCTCAGTCCAAAAATGTCCCCGGACTCGATAATTCTCACCTCGGTGCCTATTCTAATCATGGGGTCCTACGCTGCAACTCTGGGCAATAGTTGCTTAATCTCCACTACGGCGGCCCACCTGCTGCGGGATGCCTGGCTTTCACCCTGGGGATACCCAGTCCGGGGTTATCTCACAGGGAAAAGCCAGGACGGGTTCCCAAGGCAAGCACCTTGATGCCTTCGGGTGATACGTGCGCTATATAAATCGCAATACATTTACATTTACATAGTGTGCGCCGATCCATTAATACCAACCGCGAGTACGCCTCCTACTCCTGGATGCACCCGCCGGTGCGCAGCACGTCTTCACCGGTAGCCTGAAGGGACTACCCTGACCAAGGAGTGCGGGCCGTACACTGGGTATGCTTAAGGATTGGGAGCCGTACGCCTGATACGCCCACAGCAGTCTTCCATCAATACCCACGTGGCTCGATAATTGAGAGCCGGCTGCCAGGCAACCACACCACTGCTGCTCTTCACGGTCTTGCAGGACCGACCCGGGCGAGGGACTTCAGGCCCGTGGACTGTGAGTACTGAGAAACCACTGCATCTATATCCCGATCGGACTGTCTCCTACACCCCTTGTGCTGACGGATAACCCTAACCCCTATCCGGATGACATAGTGTACCCGTGGATCTTGCCATCTTGTTGACCCCTGTTATATAAAGAATCCCTTTCTACCTGTAATCCACTGGTGTTTTGTCCTTTTGTGGTAGGGTGGGATCTCGCTGTGTGCAACTATCGATGCGTAACCCTCTCATCTGAGGGTCAGTCCCCAAGTGCTCGGCAAAGTTCCTGGGAGAGGGGGGTCCCTGTGGGGTCCGCAGTAACTACCTCGGGCACACCCAGTGACCTCCCCCTTCTAACATTCCTGCACCAGACAGAGCGGAGAGAACTGGTTCTGCGTCGGGATCGCCTCTCTCTTCGTAAGAAGAGTGCCATTCGGTCCCACCACGATGCGTCCTCCGTCTGCCCAATCTCATTCTCGCCGCTGCTGTCCTTCTTCACGATGTTGCTGGTTCCTCTGTCAATTATTCTGGCATCTCTGCTCCTCCCATCCCTGGTTTTGGTCCAGACCGGCCAGGCCCAGCGAGTCCATTAAGTATGAGCGAAATTTGCGAATTTGAGGCACGTGAATTCGTGCGAAAGCGAATTGGCGTTCCGCATAATCCGTGAATTTGTGCGAATTTGCAGAATTTTTGTTGCTTTTTCGCAGGGCGCTTTGCGTGTTTGCGGGCCTCTTGCATCGCACCGACCGCGAAGTTACCCATGCGGTCGTACATGGGCGTGGCCTTCTTGTTCGCGTTGCGTATTTCCGTTTCCGCTAGTTGCATGCTCGCATTGTGCGTGGGGTCGCGATTACGTGGTTGCGTGCATTTTTGCGTGCTTGCAGGAGAAATATCGTGCAAACTTACCCACGTGGTTCTCAATGGGCACGGCCATCTTGTCTTTCATTCATTGCTATGGTCCTGGGCATGGTTTTTCAATCCTCCCCTAATCTTTGCAATCCTTTGTTTCTTTGAACTTTTTTTAGGTTGAGCCTGTCAATGCGCTTGCGCATTGAGCTTGCGAGAGATAAAGGGGCTTAACCAGAGCTTAACAATCGGCGGCGATTTGATGCTGTGCCCGTGAAAAAAGCGCGTGCACAATGCACATCAAAGCCACCAGCCTCCCTCCCACAAGCTTCCCCCAGCGTGCGCTCTGCCTCAGGCATTTCGCCTCCCCTAATTTATTCACTGCTCAAGGCCGGGCGGCCGTACTTTCACTTTCACGGCCGCCAGGCCGTGTCTCGTTTTCCCTCTCTCTCTGCCGCGCTCACTTTCTCGTTATTTCTGCCCCTTCCGCCTCGTTCTCCTTCATACACCGTCGCCGCCCCTTTCACTAATTTATTTGCTGTTTTCCTTCCCTCAAATATTCAGGATTGTGCAAGCTCCGGTGTTAGCAGCTCTTCTGTGCCTCTCTGTCCATGTGAAAGTTTAGTCTTACTTCTATTTTTGTGAAGTGTATGGTATTTGGTTCGAAATATCCGGTCACATTATGCTCACCGATTTTGCTTCACCCTTTACTCTGCCATCCTCATGTCCCTTCAACATCACTCTCGGTTTCTCACTTTTCACTTAATGAACCCTAGCTCTCACTCTCACTCGCCTGTCCTGTGCCCCTTCCAACCCTTCTCCCCCTGTCTTCTCTTTCTGTCTCTTCCCCCCAGGCTGTCATATACACACACTCTCGATCAGAGGCTCACACAAGCAGTCTCGTTCTCACTCACCTCTCTCGGTGGCACTTTTTCTCTGCCGCGCTCTCTTTCTCGTTATTTCTGCCCCTTCCGCCTCGTTCTCCTTCATACACCGTCTCCTCCCCTTTCACTAATTTATTTGCTGTTTTCCTTCCCACAAATATTCAGGATTGTGCAAGCTCCGGTGTTAGCAGCTCTTCTGTGCCTCTCTGTCCATGTGAAAGTTTAGTCTTACTTCCATTTTTGTGAAGTGTCCCAGTATTTGGTTTGTAATATCCGGTCACCTTATGCTCACCGATTTTGGTTCACCCTTTTCTCTGCCAACCTCATGTCCATTCAACATCACTCTCGGTTTTTCACTTTTCACTTAATGAACCCTAGCTCTCACTCTCACTCGCCTGTCCTATACCCCTTCCAACCCTTCTCCCCCTGTCTTCTCTTTCTGTCTCTTCCCCCCAGGCTGTCATATACACACACTCTCGATCAGAGGCTCACACAAGCAGTCTCGTTCTCACTCACCTCTCTTGGTGGCGCTTTTGTGCAGTGTTTGCACTGTCTCACTCCCTGATCACCACCACTCTCGCTTGCTCAACCGCCACCACCCACCCCACCCCCCCACCCCACCTCTGCCCTTCGCCGACTATTTCGCTCTCTTTCCTGCATTCCTCTCTCTTTCTCTGACTCTTCGCGCTCTGGTGTGTTTTTTTGTCTGACTCCTTCCTCCCTGCCTGACTCAGGAAAGCGCTTTGATCTATATCACTCCCCCCTCCCACTCCCTCCTCCCACTTGCTCCTGCTGAGCCTCACAAAGTGGTTGCATCTCAGCCACAAACTTCCTGGAATACACGCATTACGTTAAAAGACCAACAGTGTATTTAATGCTGCCTGCTCCCTCAGTTTCCTACCAGGGCACCCCATCACGGGGCATTACTGCACCTCATCTTTCAGCATTGATAACTGCGCCACAGCTCACCTCTCGTTCCTAAGCCTCCCGCAACGGCCATATTAGAAGCCGCTTCTCATTCTTATGCCTCACCCCCGCCCCAACAGGCTCTCGCCCTTGTGTCACAGCATTGCCGTCCCATGCCTCACAGTCTTACAACTGTGTAACATAACCACACCATGGGACACTCCTCCATCAAGCGCTTCTCATCTCAGTCACCCGAGAGGCATATTTGGTGCTTTTATACCCGCATGTGCGTTACAGCACATAGCAACACCTCGACAGGAATAGTAAGGTGCTATGTAAATAAATATATACATCCAGTTCATGCCACCCTGTTAGCCTATTGCAATTGTGTCACATTGCATGGCGATAGACACCTCTAATTGCGTTAGAGGTGACATCAACAGTATATGTGGTGCTTCCCAGCCTTGTGAGTGGTACTCAACAGTACACACACACACAACCACACACACACACGCAAAACCCCAGACACACACAACCGCACACACACACACAACCCCACACACACACACAACCCCCCACTCACAAAGTGGTTGCATCTCAGCCACAGACTTCCTGGCTCGCACGCATTATGTTAAAAGACCAACAGTGTATTTAATGCTGCCAGCTCCCTCAGTTTCCTACCAGGGCACCTCATCACGGGGCTTTACAGCACCTCATCCCCCAGCATTGATAACTGCGCCACAGCTAACCTCTCGTTCCTAAGCCTCCCGGAACAGCCATATTAGAAGCCGCTTCTCATTCTTGTGCCTCACCCCCGCCCCAACAGGCTCTCGCCCTTGTGTCACAGCATTGCCGTCCCATGCCACACAGTCTTACAACTGTGTAACATAATCACACCACGGGACACTCCTCCATCAAGCACTTTGCATCTCAGTCACCCGAGAGGCATATTTGGTGCTTTTTTTAGCCGCCTCAACAGGACACTCACACACATGCAAAACCCCCCCAACACACACAAACCCCCCCACACACACAACCCCCCCACACACACAACCCCCACACATACACATACCCCCCACACACACACAACCACACACAACCCACTCACACACTGCCCCTCACACACTGCCCCCTCACACACACACACCCCACACCTACAACCACACACACTGCACCCTCACACACACTGCACCCTCACACACACTGCACCCTCACACACTCTGCACCCTCACACACTCTGCACCCACACACACTCTGCACCCACACACACTCTGCACCCTCACACACTCAATACAACATACACTCCAAATACCACTCAGTGCCACATAATTACACACCACATAATTACACTCTACTGAATTCAGCACACACTCCACACAATACCACTCAGTGCCACATAATTATATGCTACATAATTAAACTGCGCTCAACGCAACATACACTCCAAATACCACTCAGTGCCACATAATTACACGCCACATAATTACACTGGACTCAATGCAACATACACTCCAAATACCACTCAGTGCCACATACTTACACGCCACATAATTACACTCTACTGAATGCAACACACACTCCATTCAATACCACTCAGTGTCACATAATTATATGCTACATAATTACACTGCACTCAATGCAACAAACACTCCAAACAATACCACACAGTGCCACATAATTACACTCCACACAATTCCACTCTACTGAATACAACATACATCACACAATAGCACTCAGTGCCACATAATTATATGCTACATAATTACACTGCGCTCAACGCAACATACACTCCAAATACCACTCAGTTCCACATAGTTACACGCCACATAATTACTCTACTGAATGCAACACACACTCCACACAATACCACTCAGCGCCACATAATTATATGCTACATAATTACACAGCACTCAATGCAACATACATTCCAAACAATACCACTCAGTGCCATATAATTATAGGCTACATAATTACACTGCACTCAATGCAACATACACTCCAAAGACCACTCAGTGCCACATAATTACACGCCACATAATTACACTCTTTTCAATGCAAAGTAAATACACCCCAAATAATACCACTCAGTGCCATATAATTACACACCTCATACTTACACTACTCAATGCAACATAAATACACTCTATCTGACTATCTATTTATCGCCCTCACTCTCTATCTATCGCACTCACTCTATATATCACCATCAATCTATCTATCTATCTATCTATCTATCTATCTATCTATCTATCTATCTATCTATCTATCTATCTATCTATCTATCTATCTATCTATCTATCTATCTATCTATCTATCTATCTATCTATCTATCTATCTATCTATCTATCTATCTATCTATCTATCTATCTATCTATCTATCTATCTATCTATCTATCTATCTATCTATCTATCTATCTATCTATCTATCTATCTATCTATCGCTTCACCACAGCATCACTCAGCACTACCACAGCATCACTCAGGGGAAATACAACATCACTAGATGCTACCACAGCATCACTGAACACCACAGCATCACTCTTCGCCACCACAACATCACTCAGCGCCACCACAGCATTAATCTGTTCAACCATTCAACAACAACTGGTTAAAATATGTTCTCTCAATGTTTTAAGCTTTATTACAAATGTCACAAAAAGATGTTAATATTTCACTTCTGTGCTTGGTTTTTCGTCACAGTAAAATACAATTAACATAATCTTCACAAAAATTATTTACAAACGTTTAAGCTATTGCCGTTATAAATTACAATAACTTTAAGTATTAATTATTAAAACATTTAAAAGCCATTGTCATTTGTAATATCAATACATCCAAGTCAAGTAAATACAACACATATTGCATTACAAATGCTATAGGTGTCACATTGGCGAAAGTTAAAACTATTGCCATTGTAAATGACAAAGCTAATAATTTCGCTATTTTCAAAACCAACACATAAATAAAAAAAGTGTCATTTACAATACCAATAGCTCAAACTTTCCTAATGCGAGACCTATTGCATTGCAAATGCTTGTTTGATCTTTTTTACTGATTATCTATCCCTCTCTTTTTCTACATCTATATTTTGTGTTTTTTTCTACTTTTGGTTACTTTAAACTACTTTTTTAAACTCTTCTCTTTTATTTACTTTTTCCCTATTCTTTCCTATTTTTTATTTAACTTTCCTAGTGTCCAGGACCATGGCAAAGGGAGCCGGGAAAAACAGCAAGGGAAAGGGTCCTGCACCCGGTACCCGGGTCCCAGGCGGGCGCTTAAGGGGGTAGACAGTGGTAGCCCGGGAGATTTTCAGCGCGGTGGAGGTGGCCGCACTGGTTTATTCCGTCTTGCGCCACCTTCCCAAGACCGTCGCGGCAGGCCCGGTCTCGGGTACGGGCTCCGGGAGCGTCGCCAGCTATGGGGAAAGGTGTGCCGGTCCATGTATCACGAGTCTGGGGCCCGGCGCACCTACAGCCAGGCGACGCACCGGTGGTCCGACATCATGGACCGGGAACACGACCTGCTCGACCTGCTTGGAGTCGAGATCCCGGGCCTTGGTGAGTGGTAGTAGCTAGTATTTAATCACTACTTTGTTTTCTCCTTCTCTGTGTTATTATGATATTCCAAATATTTGTTTTTTCTGATGCGCAAGCATGCTGCCGATTACCTTGCAGGTAAATTAAAATTATGTTTCAAAAGCTTCTGTGATAGCAGGTGCTCGCCTGGTGCTCACTGGCGGTGCTACTATGCTTAGTACTATCATTTGGCCTGGGTGATGATGATTATGTATCAGTGTACTTTACAGAACTGCATAATGCTAGACATTAGAGACTCAAGTCCAGTCCTTCTTTGTACTCCTGCCACTAAGAAGTGATAGTGGTGGTGATCATGACAGACTGTGTCTGTCACTTTGCGTGCTGCGTAGTGCTGCCTGCCAGTCCTAGTGGAACCTTTTTGTAGTTGGTTTAGTGAGTTACATAACTTTCCAAGTAGGCCTTCAGTGAATCCAGCAATACTATATCCTAGTAGACCACATCAGATATGGGTCAATAAATGTAGTGCAATTGTTGTCTATTTCCCCGAAATAATTTGTTATTGTTTTTTTTAAACGTTTGATGTGGTTGACAACAATCATCCATGTTTGTGTCTTTCTTTCATGTTGTACATCAGGTCCCCCCAGGGGCAAGGGGACACAGGAGGAGGTAGCGGCGCCGGCGGAGCAGGGATAACAGCAGGAAGGCCAGGATCGGTCCGCCGAGGGCTCCTTTGCTGGCCCCAGTATGTTTTCCTGTTAATATTAATAATTATACTTCACTATCTGTTACAGCACCTGTAATTTTTTCCAAACATTCCTCATTCTACTTTTTCCTAAATCGTCTTTGATGTTCTTGTAGAGTGTTTCTAAATTCTTATCCTGCCTCTAGTATGACTGCCTGTGGTACTACTATATTAATATTAGTCTGTCTGTGTAGCTAACTAAGATTGCACAGTTGGCAAAATGTGTTAAACAAAACTCCTATTCTATTCAGCAATAGCTCAATGCACTGAGTGCAGTCCTCTGGGTTGTCCATAATGTCTATTGAAGTCTTCTAAATGTTTATGCTTTGACAATTCCCAACAATAAAATGTCAATGCCCACCAAGAATAAGATACTAGTTTACTTTTTTATTGGATAGAAGGACAATCCATACTACTACTGTTGCAGGGACTATTCTGCGCAAACAGAACTATGGACAAGAAATAGGGCATTGGTTATAAATTATAATAGGCAAGTTAGACTTTCCACATACCTCAGTGCTAACAGAAGTTGAACCCCCAATCTCCTTACTGACTAGCTAGTGTGTCAGAGTCCTTATTTAGCTCCCGAATGCAGCGATAATTGATCCCCAATGATTATACAACCCAGGACATAAGAATCCGGAGTCAGAGTCCTGACCTCTTTGAGCCATGGACTCATGCTTGCAAATTGCAAACCCTTTCGCTCACTCACTCATGACCAAAACCCACAGAGTCTATGTAAGTTTTAAAGCTTTATTAAAAGTAAAAACATTTATTAAAATCAACTTCATCATATAAGAAAAACGGTGAAGGATTCAAAACTGAAAAGTGGCTGATTGCACACATTAATTGTGGGAGAGCCCTCACCTGGTTGGAACTTCAAGTCTTCTTTGTGGGGATGAATCGTTGCTGACTCCGTCCAAGTGATGATGATCTGATCTTGCTCTTGTTCTTAGAAGGGAAGCTTCTGTCTGTTATGAGAAAAATGGTGCGTGTTAAAAAGCAAGTATTCATCAGTTGTGCCAAAAAGTGTAGCAAGACCTGTTACGGCTAAGCATAAATAAAAAACACCCTTCCCTGAAGAAAGGGGAATTTGTAGTTTACAGACTAGAGAGTCACAAATTATTAAATTTGTCTAGGTAGTACTAGTAACATGTTTTAATTCCTAGACGAAATAGGGAGTGGTGTATATGGCATCTAAGATTATGAAATGTATTTTCTAGACGGAACATCGGCACAGCCATCCACCGGTGCCGGGGCCAGCGCGGAGGTGGGCACTCCTGGGGTGGAGGTGGTGCAACAGCCTTCTGTAACTGCTGTGGGGGAGGCCACAGGAGTGGCGGGCAGTGGTAAGCTATTATATTCCTTACTTATTGAGATTGCAGACTGCAGAGTGTGCTCTCTGCACGGGTGTATATGTTGTACAGTACAAGTACACTTTACTGTTAAGAAGACTTACAAATTTAGAACTAAGTTTTTGTCAACCAGGTAGAAGACATTCACCCTTGACTTCGCATTAGCAATAGCATTAGCGGCGGGAGTTGACGAGTAACCAATGGCCTCCTCTAAATTTGACTTCAATTCAGCTGTGAACGTTTAATCGAGAAGGGGTGTGGCTAAGGCGCGTAGCGGAATGGCTGCCTTCTGAGGGAGCTCCGCGCGCCGGAATATCCTTTGAGATAAAACAATCCTTTTCGTCCCTCCTGCTGGCGCTGAATCTCCCCCCAAAGCATTGAGGGTGGTCAGGAGAGCAAACTGGCGAACTGTGGCGACTATTACTACCGAGGGCTGCTCTGCAGATCGCCGTGATAGTGCTGGCGAGTGAAACTAGAAAATGGCGGCGCCCTTACGATTGGGCTGAGAGAGCGGAGGAGCAGTGAGTGGAGATCGGCCGAGCACAGCACCTTCGGGGCTGCGGAGGCCCGCAGCAGCCCTTGGAGGTTAGAGGACACCCTCCGGTTTGTTGCGAGTGCCCACACTAGTGAAGTGATGGCTGAGCGGGCGGACATTTTGAGGCACCGAAAATACGGAGGCCCTTACGTAGGGCGAGTGGGGGTGGCGGCTTCCGGCAAGCATCTCTTGCGTGGGAGTTGTGTTGGGGGCGCAGTCCCGGGACTGGGCCATAATCTGTGTGCCTTCTATAATTCCTTGTGGCGTGATACTGCTCCCGGCAAATACGGGGGCCCCACGGGGTCAAGGCGGATGCGTGACTCTAGCGATACCGCGTTGAGAGACAGCGGTGAGACCGCGAGTACAGCTGGGCCATGAGATAGACACGCTCTTGCAGGAGAGAGTGGCAGTAATCGATGTGACGGCGTAATTCAGCGATAATTGGTGCACCAGTGCCTTGGGCAAGTCTTAGGAGAGCGGAACTGCTTGTGTGTGCCTACAGAGACTCGACCTGTGGAGAGACGCATTCAGACGACGGGTCCTGCCCCGGTTGCACAATGGGCAAGTCTGAGCCGAAGCAAGTGAAGCTTCAATTCGAGAATAAGAGACTAACCAGAGCTGCGGAAGGTCCGGGTGACATGGGGGACACCACAAGTGCCACGGGCCAAGCAGAGGGGGCGGAGGATGACATGAGAACCATCATCCTAGAACTACGGGCAGGGATGAAAACAATAGACAGTAAGATAGATGCCCTGGCAACGGGACTTGACGTGGTAAAGAAGAAAGTCGAGAAGCATGAACATCGTCTTGATGTACTGGAGAATAGACTGTCAGATGAGCATGATACGCAGGCTGAGATGCGCACACAGTTCCTCCAGATGGAAAAGGTGCTGGCGGTGATCAGTGCCAAGAATGAGGACTTAGAAGCGCGCTCACGCAGAAACAACGTCTGCATCCTCTGTCTTTCGGAGACAACGCCCATAAACAAAATGGAACCCTTTGTGGATGGACTGCTGCGCGAGCTGTTTGCGCCGGCCTTGTCGTCAGTGATGATAGTGGAGAGGGCTCATCGGTCGCTGGGTCCGCGGCCCAAGCCTCCGTGAGCAATTATTGCGCGAATCCTAAACTACGCCGGCAGAGACGTCATCCTAAGAGAAGCCAGAGCTAAGGAACCTGTGGTGTACAAAGGAGACAAGTTATCATTCTTCCCTGACTATACACCTGCAGTGCAAGCGGCGCGCAAAGAGTTTGTGCCGACAAAAAAGCTACTGAGAGAAGTGGCCGTGCCTTACGCTATGTTGTATCCAGCTAAGTTAAAGATCACGCATGAGGAACAATCTCACTTTTTCACGGATGCGAAATCGGCCCTAAAATTTACAAAACACATTTGCAAGACGAAATCCAAGAAGCAGTCAGCTGAACTAACGATGCTGGAGTCAGGACTAGAGGATGCGGACTGAGATGATGGGAGCTGCATCAGTAACCTACGGATCGATCAGGGTGCTTTAAGTGAGCTTACAGCGAACGCTGGGGAACTTAATTGAGAAAGAGCGACTGGGGGAACGCAGATCTGTTATTGTTTTTGGAGAGGATGATTCTGATAATCGGGGGAGTTCAGTCTTATTGTTAGCAGTATTTGTACAGGAGACAATCAAGGGGGTCCACTAGTGATTCCGGCAACCGCACCTCGGTGCGTGTATAGGCGCCGTGCATCTCCCCCATTTGGGTGATCCCCAGATGGTACCTGGGGCTACTGGGTGCAGGACGAAGAGGTTGGGGGGGAGGTAATTGGTCCCGACCTGATTGGGAGGTTGGAGTGGGTGGTGGGCAGGGTGGGATGGAGCGGGATGGGTCATTGTTGGTTATTTTGTGTTTTGTTTTTTTCGTTTGCAGGCAATTCACATTTCTTAGCTGTTTGTATGAGATGGTGCCGCTATTAGGCACTATTGGGAGCTGGGTCCTTGAGACACTGATCAGATGGCGAGCTAGCACGATCTTTACCCTACTAGATGGCAGGTAGATGTAGATTATTAACCTGGAATATGCGTGGTCTCAACTCTCCCCAAAAAGTACGGCAGGTAGTGGCATACCTGAATAGACAGCAGATTCAAATTGATATATTGCAGGAAACGCACTTAACCAAACATACAGAGCGGGAGGTGGCCCGCAGATGGGCGGGATCCGGCTGGCTGCATCATACTCATCTTATGCACGAGGTGTGCTGATACTGATCAAGAAAGGGCTGAAGTTCACACCGCTACACACATATGCCGACGATGAGGGGAGATGTGCGATGGTGTGTGGTAAACACATGGTGTGCTGATATCTATTGTCAATATGTATGGAACGATCTTGGATGATCCGGCATGTGTGGATCGCATATTTGGTAAACTGCGCGAGTGGCCGACTTCTTCTGTAATATGGGGAGGGGACCTTAATACTTATCTGAATGTGACGTTAGACAAGTCTAGCCCCATCTCGCATAGGACCCCTAAGGTAGATAAGAGCGTAGTCAGAGCCATTGCGGAGTTTGGACTATACGATGCATGGAGAGAACGACACCCGGAAGAGAGGGAGGGTCCGCACGCCACGCCTGTATATGGCAGCTGGTCACGACTAGACTATTGGCTGATTGGGGGAGAGGTGATGGACTGGGTGGCTGAGGTGACACCGATGGCTCGGACGCTGTCGGTTCACAGTCCGGTGGTCCTGGAAGTAGTTGTTACCGGGACGGTGAGACGCCCCTTCACTTGGAGATTGCGCTCAGAGGCGCTTCTTGACCCACTGTTCGAGTCAACGGTAAGGGAGGCTATAGTGCAGTATTTTACATTAAACAAAGGGTTTGTGAAGGAGTCCTCTACCCTTTGGGAGGCCTCCAAGGCTACAATCAGGGGAGTTTGCATAGGAACAGCGGCGGGCATACTAAAAGATATACGCACACAGCTTCAACCTGTGGAAAGTCAATTGCGCGTGTTGGAGAGGGAGTACTCGGTCACGCCGGAGGAAGTGACACTGGCTCGCATACAGGGACTGATCGGACAGTATGAAGACCTAGCCGACACAGAGATAAAATATTTGTCTAGAAGATGCATGGCGAGGCACTATGGTGAGGCTGGTTGCACGCTGGCGCTCAAAATTAAGGAGAGACTTGACCAGCCTAGGGTGGATAGGATAGTTGATGACATTGGGGGCGAACATTATCGACCTGAGGATATAGTGGAACAATTCCGTAGCTTCTATGCAGAGCTTTACACGTCGCGTTGCTTGGCTACGGCACAGGACTTTGAGATGTACTTGGACGACATTGCCTGCGCCTGGCTCTCTGACGTGCAGAGAAAATATTTATGCTTACCCATAGACGAACAAGATGTTAATATGGCGTTAGATGCGCTGTCCAATGGTAAGCCGCCTGGCCCGGACGGGCCTACGGTTGAATTCTATAAGAAATATGCAGATTTGCTTGCCTCGTACCTCCTGGAGATGTACGCTGAGGCGTATGAGAGCAGGGTGCTCCCCTCATCCCTGAGAGAGGCTCTGGTCATCACGCTCCTCAAAAAGGACAAGGCTCCAGAGAAGTGTGAATCCTATCGACCGCTATTGCTTATCAATATTGATGCCAAGATCTGGGCGAAGATCTTGGCGGACAAGTTACAACCATTACTGCAGGGCCTAGTGCTGCCTGATCAGGCAGGCTTCGTTCCTGACAGATCCACTTCACATAACCTGCGCACGATTTTTTCAATGTTTCATGTGTTAGACCCTAGTTTGGAAGCGGCGGCGGTATTATTAGACGCGGCTAAAGCGTTTGACTCAGTGGAGTGGCCCTATCTGTATCGAGTGCTGCGGCGCATGGGCTTCTCCCCGCTTTTCGTGTAGTGGATCAAAGTGCTGTACACGGTACCGACTGGGAGAGTGCGTGTGGGTGGGCTGACGTCCGGGCCGTTTCGGATTGAGAGAGGCACCAGACAAGGCTGTTCACTGTCACCGTTGCTGTTTGCGATAGTCCTGGAGTCACTGGCCTGTGTGATTCGACAGATGCATACGGAAACTGCACTTAATTTTAATCACAGACCGGTGGCGATATCCTGGTATGCTGATGATATGGTTCTCTATGTGCGAGAGCCAGCTAAATTTTTAACGCAACTACTCCGAGAATACGTCCGATTCGGGTACATATCTGGACTCCACATAAACTGGGATAAATCATGCGTCATTCTGTTAACGGAGTGCACCCCTAAGCCCAGTCTCAAATTCCCACTAGTGTGGACGACTGATCCTGTCAAATATCTGGGAGTCTGGATACACTGAGACCTTGTGGTTCAATTCGCGAGAATTATGGCAAGAAGTGCTCGAAATTGGAAGATTGGGTGGATGTTTGGATAGGGCTTCCTCTCTCGTTGGCAGACCGAATTGCGTTGATCAAGATGATGGTGTTGCCACGATTTCTGTATCTATTTATGAATATTCTTGTTGTCCTCACTAAGACTTTTTTTTAAAACCTTCGAAGCCAGCTGATTCGGCTGGTATGGGGGGGCAAGGGGGCGAGAGTGCAGTGGTCAATTCTCAGGAGGTGTTATGAGAGGGGAGGCTTTGCTGCTCCAGACTTTTATGTCTATTATTTGAGTGCGCAGGCTCAGTATGCTTACTATTGGTACAGGCCACACACCTATACGCCACATGTCGCAGTTGAAGAGGGTGATGCTGATCCAATCCCGCTTCATAGTATTATTACTCATAACACGCCTGGCACTCCGAAAGCGGAAATTAATGCGGTAGACGCCACGGTAGCGGCCTGGGGCCATATAGGGCACCTGACAGGGAAGCTACCGCTCTATGCGTCGCTTATGCATTTAGAACATCACCCCGCGCTGTCGGTTACGCATGAGGCCCCCTCCATGAGATTGCTGCGGGAAGGCAGACTAGAACGCATGTGTGGTATTTATCCGCAAGGCTTACCTATAGACTCAGAGGCGCTGCAATTTATCAGCAACAAGTCACTTCTTTTCTGGTTTGCATTACATCGACTGAGACACGCGATCTGGACACATTACCCCACGTGCCCGCAGGAACCCCCTAAACTAACGTCACTGCAGTTTGTGATTTCCACGCCCACTAATCAAAATTGGTCTCCAAATTATACAAGATGATTAAGGATGAGATTGTTGAGGTGCCAGATAAAAGTTGGGAAAGGTGGAATGATTGTTTGCCGAGTCCTGTTACAGAAGAGAATTGGGTACACGTTTGTGCCCTGACGGGGACTCTCACTATGAATGGTAATCTTCGGATTATTCATTTTAAATGTATACACCAGGTTTATCATACCCCAGTGAGGCTATTTCGCTACGGGTTGAGGGAGAGTGACCGCTGTGCCCGATGTGGTCAGGATGGCGCAGATTTTATGCATCTTGCGTGGAGCTGTCGGAAGGTGGGTGAGTTTTGGAACACTGTGGTGGGCAGCATCATGAAGATGGTTGGGGCAGATGTACAATGCACTCCGCTGGTGTGTTTGCTTTGCTGTGTTCTGCATATTCGTGGAGTGACTGGTACCTTTGTAAGACTGGCATTGCTACTGGCTGCATGGAGAGTGGCGGTTACATGGGGTGGCAGATCTAAGCCTACACTCAAAGCTTGGTTGTCTGACTTAGTCTACTGCAGAGACAACATCAATACATATGTGGAGGAGTTGCCAGTCCGGTCACACCCGCGAGACATCCGGAAACCGTTGAGATTATATCTAATTAATGGTTCGACATGATGCAATACATGTGTGATAGTTGGGGGGAGAGGCACACGTAATGCCATAATGCCAGTGAGGTGGGTGGATTTACTCTTGAATGGCTGGACAGGACAGGACAATGGTGCCCGTAGGACGGATGCAGGAGTCTTTGTGGATTGCCCTTTCTTCTTAGTTTTTTTTTCTTCTTTTTGATGGATTATTTGAGTATGTTATATTGTATATTGTTTAATACCATATGATTGTTGCTTCCACTACCGCTGCACACCTCTGCAATGTTATTGAATACGTATGTCAACTGAAGGACATGATAGGTGGATAAGTAGAGACATGAATCTGTTTGATTATGGTCAGTGTTTTTCTTCTTATTTAGTGCTTAGCATGCAATTGTATATTACCCATGATGTACAGATGGAGTATCATTTATGTTGTTTCTCTCAATAAAAAACTTTAAAAAAAACAATGAACTATACAGGTCCAAATTGCTGAGTAGGTTAGTGATCATGTCTGAGTCCACTCACACCTTGCAATCCAGCAGACAACCCCATCTAGCTGTGCATATGTCCAGGTGCTATTTTTTATTTGTTCCTGTTAAAATACCCCTTTGTCAACAACAAAGCTTATGTGGCCTGTTTCATAATAAAGTATTGCCTTTTGTTTACAAAAATAAAAGTTTTATCGAGAAGCCAAGTCAGATCAGAGATGACCTTGATGGATGGGATGAACGAAAAGGGAAAGAAGGGTGTAAGGAAGGACGAGCGAGTTAAAAGTAATGACTGGCAAAGAATGATAATTGTTTTTGAATGCTGCCCGAGTTGGCTCGGAATATGATGCATGGGTGGTTGAAGGCTGAAGCAAGGATGGGTGGAAGAAGAAAGGGAAGAGAGGACTGCCTGGGTGGGTGAAACAGAAACTGTATGTGTGCGCAATATATCCTTTGCTTCAAATTTAAATGCCAGTCAAGCACGGATGCATGGCTGGCGGGTACCAAATTAAAATAAAAAGGTAGTTTTTCCGTGTGAAAAACGAAGGTTTGTCCAGTTGAGACATTAAGAAGAATGATTGACATTTACTTTGAATGGATGGATGCCTGGATGATGGTACTATCTTACTCATAGATAGCATAGGTGTATGTAGACAGAGTAAATGGTGACTGGATGAATTAAGTGTTACTTTGAAGAGCATGTAACACCGCATCTGCATGTCCGTTCCAGTGTAGCAAAGGCGAGGAAAAGAAGTTGTAATTTTTCAGAATACTACCCAGACTTGTAACAGTAGTTTGCAAGCACAGTATATATCCTGCGATTACGGGGGACACTCACTACCTCTGTTAATATTTTTATTACAACTCTGTCATTCATGTGTGTCCTATAAGTGTTCACTCAATAAAAAACAAAGCACCTAAAGTCATCCCATATGTAAGCAAATATCCTGTGAAGGAATAGATAATCATAAATTTATTTATCTTCATTTTCTTTTTCTAGTAGTCATTGGCACTGCAGGGTGAAAGTTAAATTAATGAAGCAGTAGCCCTTGTAACAGAGTATGGCCAGTGCCACGTGTAATAGAAAATTAAGAGCTTCACCAACTGCATGTACTAGAGTGGTACAGTAACGCAAGTCTGTGTCATCATGGCTTGCGTCTGTTTTTCTCGGGTGCAAGTTGAATGCGCTGGCATTATGCTGGCTTCCAGAAGTTTACGTACCAATTTTGCTAAACAAGAGAGAAGAAGAATAAGAAGACTGGTGTACTGTCTGAGTCTAATGTAGTGAGTCCATATAGTGCTACTAGAATTGATTCCTGAAACTCCCACTAATGTTAGAGCAGAGGCCGACGAAGTGGGAGGTTAGATAGATACAGGCCACAAATGTTATGTACTGTGCTTGCAAGTTGCTAGTGCTATTGTGACACAACTTTCTGCTGAATTATTTTGTGTGAATCTTAAAGAGCATTGGTTACAGTATGTTTTTCTTTCTTCATATAGATGCTCCTTCCAAACTAACACGGAAGGAGCTGGCTAGACGGGCCCGGCAAAGGAAGCTGGAGGCGATTGTCGCCGAATATCGGCGGTTGGTGGCCCGGGAGGAGGAGGACACACAGTCTCAGTCGACAACATCCAGCACGACAGCTGCATCCTCCTCCGTGCACCCTGGGTCAGCCAGTCAGCGCAAGCCTCCAGCGGTACGGAGCCGTGGTACCGCAACCACCCGCCACCACCAAGCAGCCAGGAGATGCAGAGAGTGAAAACCCTGCTCAATAAGAATCTCCGCAAGGAGCAACGGGACCACCTGGCCAAAGGACACCGCCGGCGGCAGTAGAGGAGAGACTGTCCCTTGCCCTTTTTTAAAGACTTTTGGGGGGGTGGGGATTGGGAGTTGGGTTTTTTGGACTTTGGGGACTTTTTATTTCACGGACATTCTTTGGGGTTAGGGAGGGGGGTGGGTCGGGTCTTGCGGGATGGTTTATTTTTGTTAGGGATAAAAATAATGATACTCACAGAGTTAGTGAATTCAATTGTCCTACAACTTTACTAGTACTACCGTCAGTCTCTCCTCCTACTCCATTATTCTTCCTCCCCCCAAACGCTTATCTTACCTGTGATTCGTGTTTGAAAATAGGGCTCAAATATTTCAAAAAGGGGGTGGTGATGGACAGAGGATCTGAGTTAATCAGAACACTCCTACCCAGTTAACAGATCAGGGCTTGATCCATCACCGTTTTTTAGCTCACTGCACCATCCCAGTTCAGAACCTGGCTATATGCAAATTAGTCTGTCCCTGGCCCAGAGCATCATGGGAACAGGGCAGACCAAACTACCAAGCCAATTCTTCACTGGAAAGGAAACAAGCTTCCGGGGACCGGTTTCTGGCATTACAGCCGTCTTCGGCCCGGCTTGCTTGAATCCTGATGGTGCAGTGAGCAAGGGACTCATGTCTGAGCATACCCTTCCACACTTGTGGTGGCCAAAATATTTCAAAAAGGGGGTGGTGAAAATAGGGCTAGGCACAGGGCTGGCTGCATAGCAAATGACGATTAAGGTTGGCAATCCTGGGCGGATGAAATGGCATTGTTGTGGTGGTAGTAGTGGTGGTACACAGTTGCAGTAGCAGCATATGAAAAAAAAGAAAATGAAACCTTGAGTAGCCTGAGCGGAGCATTAGAACGGTACGATGGATAGCACAGTACTCAAGAACAGTGCCATATTTAGCCTAACAAATGCTAAAGTATTCAAAGTATAACTACTAGTTGTGTGGAGTTTGGCTTTGGCTACTACAAGAAATAGGGAAAACAACTATTAAAGGAGGGTCTGGGGGACAATCTTTATCGACCTATCAGGTTCAAACCCCTAATGAACCATATAACAATAACAAAGAAACCTGACGGTCCGTCAAAGTGGAGAAAAAGAAGAGGCCACAAGAAAGTAACACACACCACTATCACGACTAACGGTGAAAGACCATCAGTTATGAAGAAGTCCTATCAGCCCTCCCAAATGGCGGAACATCGTCATCTAGGACCTAATCAGCAGGTTCTCATATGGCCAAGCTCTCATGTAATTGCTTGGTGCCAATTGATCCTGTACTGAAGGAAGATGTGTCCTCACTGAGAGTGGTACTGATAGGGTGCAGTGCTTGAGGAAAAAAGTGAGTGATTAAAATGGCGGTCAGGGTAGAAGAAATAGTTTATTAGTATCTCCCTGGACGTCTGGTTAAAAGAAGTGTGATGACAGTGTAACAATATCACTGTACAGTAAGCATATACGATCTAGGCCAACATGTTTCTGCCATTATGGTAATATTTTACAGGCATTCTTCAGGGCCAGGCTGGAATAACAGCTACTGCAACATCTACTATTATCAGTGTGAAAACAAAATCAGAACAAACAAGTATAGCATGGTTAGGGTAAGTAAAATCGTGTGGCTGGATCAACCACCCTACCGTATCCTTGTAATAAAGAAATTAAAGAGCGATCATTTCCTGTAAACATCAAGAAGAAGAAAAAAAACTTTTTTGTAACAACGCTCTTTACCAACAGATGTGTGAAAAACAAATACTTGTGGCATTCAATTACTACTCGGGGCAGGTACGTGTATACCGGCCAGATAGAAACCTGTTCAGAGTATAAAGTCACAATCAGATAATCTGCATGCAAAAACTTAATAAAACTAAGATGCACTTACCCAGCTTTGTGTGGGAAGTAAGCCTCACCTCACCCGGCAACAGCTCGGATAAAGAGGCCCCGCTGTATTGGACATATGGAGAAAGACAAATTCAGGGCATGATAGCTGTCACACTCTCCATATGTAATGTTATTATTTGAAAAAACTAGGTTGTTCACTATGGCTCACTGATCCCAAAGAAACGAAACGCTACATTCAGAGGGCTGCATTCAACTAGGACATATGTACTGGTTATACTACATATGTTACATTCAGTGTATTTAATTATCAGCATTTGTGAAAAAATGAATGTAAAAATTATATATAGAGACATCTCTGTAGTCAGCAAGTCAACTACTTGAAATAGATGGCAAGAATCAGGCATTATCTGGAGCTCACCAAGCTCAGCTAATAGTGATGCGAGCTAGACTCCACAGAGATGCTATACAAAAAACCAAAGAGAGGTTCGAGAGCCTCAACAAAAGTAGAAAGGCAAACAAGTCCCTGGTATCTTGATGTCCTTACCTGTCCGTCGGTACCTCCAGGAATGAACCTGAGCCGAAGGGGAGGTGCCGACGGACAGGAGGAAGTGCGTATTTATACGTGCACTAATTGGTAGTGCCGCCAATTGATCAACCTCACCTGCATGTGAGAGGCGCAGCCGAAAAATACATAGTGGACGCGCATGACGCGGGGCGAGCATCTCGGCCTTACGCATGCGCAATGGGCAGGAATCAATGCGGTGGAGATCAGCGCACTGAGTACGGCGCCTTTGGCAACGCTGGTCCCTTTTTACGCGATGGCTGACTTTGGCGGGTTAGCATTCGATGATGAAGACCTTAACAACATCATAAACGACAACCCAAGCATTCTTGACGATTTACCCACGACATCCACCACCACTCAGGATGACTGGGCAACTTTGCTGAACCTAAAAAAGAACCATTCTCGCATCTCTTTGCATGGAGTGATAATGAATGAATACTTGCAGGGCAAATGTGCACCATCGGGTCTGATCGTAACTAACGTACCCAGACTTTTCCTTACAGATAGAGAATTTTTACGTAATTGGTCACTAATAGCTTGGCGCTGCACGCGCGATTGGTTGATCTTAATAATAAAGACGCCCAAAAAAGCAGCTGACGCGGTGTTTAACGAGATACGAGTCCTTGAAGGCCAAATCAATGCCGCAATTAGACCCGTGATTTTCAAAAAGAACATGGAAGAGACCAATAAAACTAATAAAGATTACAGAGACAACATTCTAATGAGCAAAATTGATAAATTCAAGAAGGATTTAGCACGGTTCTCTATGGAACTAGCTTATCCCTATACTAGTGACTCATATGTGGCCCCGGATTATAGCTCCAAAGGCAAAAGATACGGGTCTAACTATTCCTCTTCCGGTTCAGACACTGATTCTAGTGATTCAAATAACACGAACACAGGTACTCCTGGTAGAGTCAGAGGTAGAGGTAATCAAAGGAGATCCAATAGGGGGCGAGGGATGAACAAATTCTATTCAAATCCTGGTCAATGGTGGCCTCCAGCACCGTGGGGCTATCAGCAACCACCAATGGGCCCACCTCCAATGGGCTACCAGATGCCCAACTTCCCGCCCCATCCACAATTCTATCATGATCAGTCTTTTTTATGGCAGGGCCGAGGCAGAACTCGAGGGAAGAGGAGGGGACAACAGGGAGTTCATTGGGCACCAGAAACCATTCCCTCACACACAGAGACTCGACCAGGGCCACAACAGACGAGCACATCGAGGACAGGGACAGCGACTTAGTGATCAACCTGAGTACTCGTACACTTACAGCAAACGAGAAATCTGTTCTGGACAAAGGGTTAGGTTTCGTTCCTATGAACATTTGTGACCCCTTCATACTGAGACGTGAACTTGAGAACTTCTACAGGAAGATACGTCTTCATTTCTTCTTTAACACCAACCAAGAGGCAGTGGATACTGATGAACCAATAGACCGTAACACTGGTCTCAGACCTAAATCCACATACACACCTCTGAGCCATCAAGTTCCAGCACGAGTCATTGCTTTCGAACAAGCTGTAACTCATGACATCAAGAACCTAAGTCAATACAAGCACAATCCCTATCACAATGTCACGAGAGCTGAAAAAACTGCTCTGATGGATCTGGCAAAAGATACATCTCTGACAGTTAAACCCGCTGACAAGGGTGGGGCAATTGTGCTTATGGATACAGAAGTCTATCGAGCTGAGTGCTTGAGACAACTTAATGACACGAGAGCCTACCGCCGCCTCACGGAAGACCCTACTACAAGGATTGCAAATGAGATCAAGAGTCTTATTGAAGAAGCATCAAGTGAAGGATGGATCACACCCCTGGAAGCAAGATATCTGATCACGTCTTATCCTGTGACACCTTACTTTTACTGCTTACCCAAAGTACATAAAGAAAAAAGGCCACCGCCAGGACGTCCGATCATATCGGGAATAGGCTCACTCTCAGAGCCTTTATCTACTTTTGTGGATTTTTTCCTCAAACCGATTGTATCAGAAACTCCTACATATCTGAAAGATACTGGCGACGTCCTGAGACTTCTGGCAGAAGTGGAATTCGACATGACGACTGACCTCCTGGTCAGTTTTGATGTCGAGTCTTTATACACGTGCATTCTACAGCAAGAGACATTGGATTGCATTAGGGGTCTCCTTGAATCAAGAGAACTGAATACGATCACACCAGTAGGTTTCATCATGGAATGTGCAAGGCTGGCAATGATGGAAAACTTTTTTCAGTATGAGGATGAACTGTTCTTGCAGGTCTCTGGGACCTCTATGGGGAGCGTGTTCGCCCCAAGCCTAGCCAATTTATACATGCATCAATTTGAGCAAGATCACGTCCTTCACCACAGCAACCCTTTTTTTCACCAGGTGTTGCTGTGGAGAAGATATATTGATGACGTGATAGTCATCTGGAGAGGCTCCACCGCTGATGCTGAATTGTTCCACACTTGGCTCAATTCACAAAATCAATATCTGAATTTTACTATGGATTCGAGCAATGATAAACTTCCATTTCTAGATATTTTGATCAAGGCAGGAACGGGAGGCCTACAAAGTGAACTATACCGGAAACCAATGTCACTCAACTCTTTACTGTCCTATCACAGTTTCCACCCCAGGCACTACGGGATAACCTTCCAGTAGGTCAATTTTTGAGAGTCAGAAGGAACTGTTCCTCCAAGACCCTATTTCAACAACATGCCAAAGACCTGACGACACAGTTAAGAGAACGACATTATCCGAACCATCTGGTGAGACGTGCCTGTAAAAGAGCTTCAAACAACAATCGGGAAGCGCTTATGGAACCCAAGACCAAACAAACATCTATAGACAGTATGACTATGGTACATACTTTTAACACTCGTTCCAATGACGTGAAGAAAATTATCCTCAGACACTGGAAAATATTGAATACAGCAATGGGTGATATCCCACGCCCCCTATTTGCCTTCAAAAGAGGCCCCAGTATTAGGGATAACCTGATCCACACCAGGCCGAGGTACCATCCGAAAGAATGCACAAATACCCTTTGGAACACTGAACCAGTACGTGGTCATTATCCGTGTGGAGGATGCACTGTCTGCCCTCAGACATGCAAAACCTTGACAATTGACATAGGGACTGCAAAACCCTGGCGTTTGAATAACCACACCAACTGTAATTCAGACAAATTGATTTACATGATAACATGCCCATGCAAACTAATATACATCGGACACACTACCAGGAAGGTCAAGCTCCGTATAAGCGAGCACAAAAGCACCATCAGGTGCAGCAAACAATCTACTCGCCTGACTAATCACTTTCTGGAGCTTAAACACAAAGCTGATGAAATCAAATGGGTAGTTCTGGAACGACCGTTTATTCCACCACATGTGACAGATGTGTCACGTTTTCTATTTAACGTTGGATTTTCAAACTTAAGACGGACGTCCAGGGGCTGAACGACAATATACCTTGGGTGTCACTCTGAATGACAGTTTATTTCAGTTACATCACTAGTATAGCCCCCCCACTACCCACTAGCTATTGCTCATGTCCTGAGGTGTTCCGTTATACTGCTTGACACGCATCTCTTTGTAACCCCTTTGCATTGAGAGCGTCACTCTTGTTACACACTGTATTCTGTATGTACAGGGTTAAACGTACACTGTTTAGGAACACATCATAGTCATGTACCGGACACTAGCTAGTTCATTTAGATATTGGTAAATCCTGCCCTCTATTCTATTTTAATGAGTGTGCACATATCCAAGATTAGTGAAGAAAGATAATCAGCATAGGGGCTAGATCATAAAATCCCTTTTTTTCATAGCAAATCGCTTAATGATCTGTATATATATCTAATTGACTATGCAATTCTTCCCTACGGCAATCTTTGTTGCCGGGATGAGACTAAGAACATACCAGCTCATATACCAGTTAAGTTGCGCTATAACACGCTGGATATTTCTGGGCATGGAGCCGAGTTCATTCCTGAAACCCGTCTTCTACCCGGCCAAGGCGCTGTATTAAGATTTCAAGTGTCTGCCCAGCGTAGCAATTGGTTCAGCATATACACGTCGTTTCCCAACAGGCCAGCAACACATTCCGTGCGCAGGTCCCTGCTTCGCTGATTCCGGCCTTTTTCCACGCAGGCGCGAGTCACAGCGGAGGGAGTAGTCCTGTGCGCATGCTCCGGCTCTCACATGCCGGCGCCGTACTCAGTGCGCTGATCTCCACCGCATTGATTCCTGCCCATTGCGCATGCGTAAGGCCGAGATGCTCGCCCCGCGTCATGCGCGTCCACTATGTATTTTTCGGCTGCGCCTCTCACATGCAGGTGAGGTTGATCAATTGGCGGCACTACCAATTAGTGCACGTATAAATAAGCACTTCCTCCTGTCCGTCGGCACCTCCCCTTCGGCTCAGGTTCATTCCTGGAGGTACCGATGGACAGGTAAGGACATCAAGATACCAGGGACTTGTTTGCCTTTCTACTTTTGTTGAGGCTCTCGAACCTCTCTTTGGTTTTTTGTATAGCATCTCTGTGGAGTCTAGCTCGCATCACTATTAGCTGAGCTTGGTGAGCTCCAGATAATGCCTGATTCTTGCCATCTATTTCAAGTAGTTGACTTGCTGACTACAGAGATGTCTCTATATATAATTTTTACATTCATTTTTTCACAAATGCTGATAATTAAATACACTGAATGTAACATATGTAGTATAACCAGTACATATGTCCTAGTTGAATGCAGCCCTCTGAATGTAGCGTTTCGTTTCTTTGGGATCAGTGAGCCATAGTGAACAACCTAGTTTTTTCAAATAATAACATTACATATGGAGAGTGTGACAGCTATCATGCCCTGAATTTGTCTTTCTCCATATGTCCAATAGAGCGGGGCCTCTTTATCCGAGCTGTTGCCGGGTGAGGTGAGGCTTACTTCCCACACAAAGCTGGGTAAGTGCATCTTAGTTTTATTAAGTTTTTGCACACAGATTATCTGATTGTGACTTTATACTCTGCACAGGTTTCTATCTGGCCGGTATACACGTACCTGCCCCGAGTAGTAATTGAATGCCACAAGTATTTGTTTTTCACACATCTGTTGGTAAAGAGCGTTGTTACAAAAAAGTTTTTTTTCTTCTTCTTGATGTTTACAGGAAATGATCGCTCTTTAATTTCTTTATTACAAGGATACGGTAGGGTGGTTGATCCAGCCACACGATTTTACTTACCCTAACCATGCTATACTTGTTTGTTCTGATTTTGTTTTCACACTGATAATAGTAGATGTTGCAGTAGCTGTTATTCCAGCCTGGCCCTGAAGAATGCCTGTAAAATATTACCATAATGGCAGAAACATGTTGGCCTAGATCGTATATGCTTACTGTACAGTGATATTGTTACACTGTCATCACACTTCTTTTAACCAGACGTCCAGGGAGATACTAATAAACTATTTCTTCTACCCTGACCGCCATTTTAATCACTCACTTTTTTCCTCAAGCACTGCACCCTATCAGTACCACTCTCAGTGAGGACACATCTTCCTTCAGTACAGGATCAATTGGCACCAAGCAATTACATGAGAGCTTGGCCATATGAGAACCTGCTGATAAGGTCCTAGATGACGATGTTCCGCCATTTGGGTGGGCTGATAGGACTTCTTCATAACTGATGGTCTTTCACCGTTAGTCGTGATAGTGGTGTGTGTTACTTTCTTGTGGCCTCTTCTCTTTCTCCACTTTGACGGACTGTCAGGTTTCTTTGTTATTGTTATATACTACAAGAAATAGTCCTGAAGGACACAGCAGCGTAATCATTTGCCACGTGTAGGAGGAGGATGTTCTTGATGAACAATCCAGTTGATGGCGCCCATGAAAATCAGATTTGATTTGCAAAAAGTCATGGGTCTGTGTCAAGCTGAGTAAGAAGATATCCTTGGATTCCTTCACCAGCCTTGAAATTTAATTAATTTTCTGTTGCTATGACCTTATCCTCCCCAGCAAGTGTGTGGAATTATTGTTGTCATTTACTCACACCTCAATGAAAACCACACAGCCCGGGGGAAGAGGGTTAGGGTTTGGAAATTGGATGGGAATGGGGTTTTTGGGAAAGTTTTGTTGAGAGAGTAAAAAAAAAAGCACAGCATGGACAAACAACAAATGAAGATAAACAAATCTTTGGATACAAAGCTATCCATAAATCTTTTAACGGACATAAAGGAAGTGCATGCTCTACTGCATTCATGAAGTTGTTTGCTAAATGGATAGGTTACTGAAAAGTAAGTAGTACTTTCTACAACGTACTATGAAGAAACAATGTGACAGTACAGGGCTGCAGTAATTACGCAATTTCACTTGCCTATCTGCCCTCAGAGAGAATAACCACTCAGTACATTAAATTAGTTTAAAAAATAGCAAAGGAAAGCGTATACAGAGAGCAAACAAATGCAAAGTTACACTCCTAGAAGTTCACAGCAATAACATTACTTAAAAAAAGATAAGTAGAAATGAAGATGGATACTGTAACTGTATGTTGTAGTTGTCCTGTTGAATTTGGGAAGTTGCATGCATCCAGCCATTCCTCTTATTTGCGGTACTCCTCCATTCCACCTGACGCTCCGTCGATCAATGTTGGTGACCAGAAGACACACTGTCCACTGCCTACCTGGCTGATGCGGAATTGCGGCTCGCTAATGATAAGCCTCAGTTAATCATTTTTGCAATCGCACATGGTAAAAGCCGGCCTTTAATTGTTGATGGAAAAACAGGAAGTGATATTAAAACACCACGGAGAAAAAAAATATAAGGTACGCTGTGTAGTGGAAAAATAACACTTTCAATTGGTTCCGACTGGTCAACTCGGCGCTCGGTCGATTTTTGTGGGCCGGTGGCGCAGCGAGAGTAGCTCTGCGGACCTGCTTTCTGTCCACATACTGTGGGGGACTAACGACTTCGGATCTTCTGTCATATTACCAAGCCTCACACCTGGTATTCCTCAATGACTGGTGGTTCTGTGGCGGGGAGGACCCGGCATATGCCCTAGAACGATACCTGATGGAACCTGACTCCCTGCACACGGTATTATACTCACTCATTGTACTGGCTAATCCAGTAAGTGCTACCTCGTTGGGTAAATGTATAGTGCTTTTCCTACACTACAGCTGCGTAAAGTGCCAGAAGAGTTGTCTCCAGTGACATCTGCAATGTTAGCCGAAATGCATCTTTCAAACAGGGCCAAATCACCTTTCCCCTCAACTTACAGACAAACTACTAGTTTTCCCGTAAACAAGATCTTCCCACCGTGCCTCCTAAACCCCTAAACCCACTCCCAAAAATCTAGAACACCCCCAAATAGCCCCCCGAAAACATGCAATACTGCTACCTGGCAGAGGCCTAAGTGAAAATCGTGCCAAAATGCTCTCTGCGACTAGGCCCAAACCCCCCTTTTCCACCATGGATTTTCTTCAAACCACTTGCAATCAAAATTAGACCTTCCCATGAGTGCTCCCAGACCCCTAAACACAGTCGCAAAACTCTAGAACACCCCCAAGTAGGCCCCCAAAAACATGAGATACTGCTACCTGGCACAGAGGCCCAATTGAAAATCGTGCCAAAACGCACTCTGAAAGTAGGCCCAAAAACCCCCCTTTTCCATCATGGATTTTCTTCAAACGACTTGCAATCAAAATTAGACATTCCCTTAAAAAGAAAATGTGATTGGCCCTGTGGTACATCTCGTAGCAGCGCTTGAAATAATAAGCCTAACGATGTTGCCTCTATCTCCCCCGCCAGGGGTCTAAAGTTTTTAAAATGGAAAGCATGGCAGTACACCAATAGATCAGGGAAGGCCAAACCTCCTGTTTATAAAGTTCTCCTGAGCTTCTTCCATGCTACTCTTGGCGATTTTGAATTCCAGATAAAGGAACCCAGTTTCCCTTGCAACTTTTTGATAGATGTAGTATTAAAAGATAAGGGGATGGCATTGAATAGGAAAGTAAGTTTCGGAAGGATGATCATCTTAATTAGATTGACCCTTCCAAAGATGTTTGAAGGGAGTGATGACCATCTTTGCAGTAGAGCACAAACCTCCTTAGATACCTTATCCATGTTAGTTTTAGTGATGTCCTCCATTTTATGGGTCAAAAGGACCCCCAGGTACCTAATTTTTAACTTGGCTCCCACCGTACTAACCTCTTGGTTCCACCCCATGATTTCGGTTTTATCTTTATTAATGGAATAACCGGAGACCTCCCCGAATTCTTCAGCTAGAGCTATCATTCTGGGCAAGGCGACCCCTGGGTTTGAAGTGAACATAAGAAGGTCATCTGCATATAATGCAAATTTTAATTCTAAATCAGAAATCATAAAGGGTTTACATGCTAAATCAGATCTAAGTAAACAAACAAAGGGCTCAATATACAAATCAAACAATAAAGGTGACAGCAGACAGCCCTGCCTGGTCCCACGAGCAATTGGTACCCAGTTGGTTAAGAGACCGTTGATTAATATCTTTGCCCGTGGGGAGCAGTAAAGAGACCTCATAGCAGTTATGAACTTGGTTGGAAAGCCAAAGGCATCCAGAACCCTCCATAAATATAGCCAATCTACCTGATCAAACACCTTGGCAGCGTCCACTGCCGCCAGGGTCAAAGGAAGCCTCTTGCTGATGGCGCCATCTATCGCTGCGATAACCTGATTTGTCAGTTCATTTAGTTCTCTATGTGGAATGAAGCCCCTTTGATCCTGATGGATGATTGTCTTAACCGTTTTGGCCAGTCTGGCTGCGAGCACGCCCGCAAAAACCTTGTAGTCTGTATTTAACAGCGAGACTGGCCTATAGGATTCGATCGTTAGTGGATCTTTATTTGGTTTCAGGATTAAGGTTACAGTAGCCTCTGTCCATGAATCGGGAGCATTCCCCCCCTCTGCAAAGATTTTATTGCAGAGTTGTAAGGACAGGCACTATTTGGTCTGTAATTATCCTATAAATTTCAACAGGGAGACCGTCGGGCCCAGCTGCCTTGCCACTAGCCATTCTCATCAGCTGAGCTCTGACCTCACCTTCCTTTATGTCCGACGCAAGGAAGCTATAGTTCTCTTCAGCCAGACATGGAAGATGTATCTTACTTAGCCAGTTTTCTAATAGCAGAGGGGATTGGTTTATTTTAGCAGTGTACAGCGTTTTGAAGAAAGATTCAGCCTCCTCCCTAATTTGCTCATCATCGCTTGTAACAATGCCCGAGCTTCCCCGGGTTAGACTAGTGATCAAATTTCTATTTCTGTCCATCCGAGATTTCCAGGCAAGAAGGCGACCACATTTCTCCCCATAAGAAAAATGTTGAAATTTGCTGGCGTCCCATCTACCTTTGAGGACCTTATCCAAGCCCGCTTGATAGTCTGCTCGCAGGCCATCTAGTTCCTTTTGCAGGAGAGGTTTCATGCTGGATTGATTGGCTGAGGCTACTTGGAGTTCCAGCTCTTTCGATTTGATTTTACGAAGCTCTTCCTCCTTCTCTTTACTCATCCTGTTCTTCCCGATTGACAAAGTGGTCAGCATACCACGCAGAAAAGCTTTAAATGTTTCCCAAACCACTTGTTGGGTAGCTGAGACTGTGTTATTTTTAAAGAAGTCCTCAGTCAAAATTATCAGTTCCATTCTTGTCCCAACCTCTAGTAGCATAGATCTATCTAGAGTCCATCTCCTTTGTATTTCTTTTACTTTGAAGTTAATTATTAACTCCACTGTTGAGTGGTCCGACATTTTCAGGATAGCTGGGGTATATTCGCTGTGAGGCTCAGGGGGCACCGCTTGTACAACATTTCAAGTCGGCAAATCATCCACCGGAAAGTTTCAAGTGGGTTATCTTAGAACAAGTGACACTTGGTCCCAGGGGTGGTAACATTGCGGAGATTCTTAATATAAAGGAGCTTAAATGGATGTTCCGTTTTGATTCAATCATTAGGGGCCTTAATGAATATGATAGTTCCTTTTCCCAGCTAGCGTTGCTCCGATAGTGGGTTCTGGTTTCCAGTATGAATCATGTAGTCTACCCATCAATGTGAATATTTGAGGTACTTGGCAGGTAACACAAGGTTAATTTATCTATGGCCTTTACCGTCATGTGACAGGTACGTCCAGATCTAACATACAACATTCTTTTATGTCCTGGTAGCATACGTTAAATTTGTCTATGGGCCTTTACCGTCCAGTGACAGGTATGCCCATATTGAATACACATCATAATTCTCTTTTTCATGACTGTACAATCCTTACCCCTGGTTGGCCTTTACCGTCATGTGACAGGTAAGCCAAACCTTTGGGATGGTATTTGCATTTTTTAATATGTTTTGCATGTATTATATGTAACATCTGTGGTTATGTACTTTTTCTCCTTGATTTATTTATTAATATGGTGATACCCCTCCAAATGTGGTATTTGATTGATCCCGCACATGCCCTTGCAAACGGTCTTGTAATTCGGTTATATAATTCGTTCAATCACTAATCTCTTCCCTTATGTGAGTGCTCCAGCAATCCTAGCTTGTATTGATGCAATAATGACCCACTCTAAGATGTCCGCTCTATTTGGTAATCCAATCTTCCTTGCCCCTTTTCTATTTTTGAAAACTAATATACCACGTGAGCGCATATTTATCTTGCAATGCACGGACTGGGCTCTGCTACGCGAACTCCGCTACGCTGCCGAGTCGGATACTAGGATTGAATCCCTGCAGTCCAGGTATAGTTTGTTCCCATAACTGTTAACAGTGCCCTCCTTCCACACTGAGGCATTTGTGCAACAAAGTGACCCGGTTTTTGTCTTCGACAGATGCCGGTCTTTTGAACTTTCAGCTCGAAGATTTGCTATTGAGTTTTGGTGAATCCATTTCCCAACAAGACACCGGTAGGCTCGGTTTGCTCTTTCTCATACGCAACAATGTTCCGTTAATTAGGGGCCTCCCCCTTTTGATAAATATAGTGATGGGTTTGTCCCCCCTCCCCTCCCTTTGTTTCCGTCCACAGAATCAATTGTTACATACTTCAATTATTTTCATCGTGGATAACGCACTCCATTGCTAATGATATTGCCATCTGCTGTTTCCTACACACAGGTACGCATAATTACCCCCCCTTAATTATCCAGTTTAACAACCAGGCATGGCTCCGCTGTGTCCTTTTTTAACACCATTTTCTCCTGTGGACGATCACGTATTGCCCTCCTTCCTTCCCAACATAGATCTGTTGGTTGTACCATATTTACCCCTTCATCATGATTCAGTCCCTGAGGATATGGAATAACTCCGTTCGATTTCATGAGTGACTTTTGCTGTAAGTCCATTTATCAACTTAACTTTATGTATATACTAACCTCTATTCAAGGGTCTATTAAGTTTATTTCTTTTGTCCTAGAAAGACGTTTTCACATTCCTCCTCCGGTTGTGCCTGACATACTAGTTCGGCCATCCTTGGTTCCATCAAGTCTGCCGAGTGGGAGCATTAATTTACTTTCCACCTTTCACAACAAGCATCGTGGTATGCTTAGTTTCTACCTATTTCGATGTGCTCAGTTATTGATAAACCTTATGGATTTATTCCTAACTATAATATCCCGTTTTTAATTAATAGGTTTGTGTCCCTGTTTCCCGTCCTGATGAAGACCCCAATGCAAGGGATCTATTTCTGCCTGCGATCACAATAGGGGTCGAAACGTCGACTTTTTCTTTTATGTTCACCAGCTTCATTCCAATAATCATGTTAATGAAAACGCATATGAAGCATGTTAATCTGTAGTAATATCCTTGAACTTGTAGTCACTGACAAATTGAATCAGTCCAATAGTTTCTGATTGTTTGTACCTGTTGGCTTTGTTTTTTATGTCACTTACCCTTCCTACACCACATTAACACTTCCCTTTCCCTCTCCCCCTCTTGGGCACATTATCAAAATTGTAAAATGTTACATTTAATATGGTTGCCCAACTAAGTGGCTTTACTACATTGTAAACAAAAACAATGGTAGTAGATTGACTTTCTTGTCTTCCTAATGGATTTTTCCTGATGGTTTGTGAATAATTCTCTGTGTACTAACTGGGACCCCTTCTTCTCAGTCATATAATTACCCAGGTCCCAGTGACGTGATTGGATCAACCCCCCTTCTTGTAAACGTACTTCGAGCAGGTGCTTCCTGCGAGGTTTCTCTTTTCTTTTTGATTTTTTTCCCTGACTATAGCTTAGCACATCATGGTGGAGAGTGATCTTCTCTCCTACTCTGAAGCATACATTGACCAACTATTGGCCGACCCTGAAAACAACTTTCTTTCATCGGACATACCCGAGATTGATTTCACCTTGAAAGATAAGATCTCCCGGTTGGAACGTCTTGAAAAGAAATTGATTAGAACCCGGTGGCACGGCCATCTATTAACTAAATACTTGAAAGAGAACATTATCCCCATTGGGCTGCAAATTGAGATCGAACCCGCGATTTTTACTGAGGTTCCCAAATTCAGGGAAGGTTTCAGCCACGTCTCCAACAACTGTTCCCGCCATTGGATGGTGTTGGGCGTTGAGACCGCTGCTGATCAGATTAAAATAATCACTGCTGAGATTGTCCAACTAAAGGCTGACATATCTGCCCACGCCAGTTTTGCCTCTGCCAAAGAAACTCTCATTAATCTGGACACTTCTCTAAAAGATTTTGAACTAACCACCCAGAACAAAAAACTTGAGATATTGGCACGCGACTTGCGTTATACGATAAGAAAAAGACCTATCCGTATCTACAGGACGATTATTATCGTCAAGATAATCAGGGTAGATTTTCCAACAGAGGTCGTGGTTCCTTCCGCGGACGACGTAATTATTCTACCTTCTCTGACTCCTCATACAGTTCAGAGGGTGAGCAGGATCAAGCAGGCTCTAACTATACATACCCCGGCCCTAACAATATCTATCCATTTCAGGATTTCGGGTATTTCCCACATCAATTCAATCCTTTTTTAGCTCAAGGCCCTGCGCCTTGGCGACCACCTCGGGGCAGAGGCTTCACCAGGCCCAGAGGCCAGATGCGTGGTCAATCTTCAAACACACCAACATGGGGTGTGGGCCAAGGCCCACCTACCAAACAGGTACAATTCCAACCCGAACAACAAGGGGAACGGACAACACGTCGCAAGACCTACCGATGGTAAGGCTAAACACCTCAAACTACCCAACCAACCCAGTGGTCAATATATCTTCCTATACCTTGACCGACAGCGAGCAAAAAATACTCAACAAGGGATTATCCTATGTTCCTACGAACATACCTGACAACTTTTCTGTCAAGACTGAATTGTGTACATTTTTCCGGAAGATCCGACTTAAATATTTTTTTCGAAATTTGAGTCCTTCACTCAAACAGTCCCACACCGGGTTCAGACTACAATCATCCTTCGTACCACCAGCCTATGCCATGTCTCACAAAATCCTGGCCTATGAAGACGTGGTTTGGAGGGATGTCTGCCAGACATTAGACAAACGGACATATGTCAAATTCAACACCAGTAGATCTGAAAAACTTGCGCTACAATCTCTTTCATTAAATAACAAAGTAGTCATCAAGCCCGCCGACAAAGGTGGGACAATTGTTATTCAAGACATAGTCAAATATGAAAATGAAATTCTTCGCCAGCTAGATGATGGAGTGAGTTACCAGCGACTCCGTTCTGATCCATCTGCACCCCTGGCACTTGACATTTTGGAGGTAACCCAGGAAGGGTTGGAATTGGGCTTCCTGTCAGAACAGGAATTCAATTTTCTCAATCAAAAGAACCCCAGACTTCCCACTATATACACGTTACCCACAATTCACAAAAGCATATCAGACCTCCCCGGCCGACCCATCGTCTCGGGGTGTGGGTCCATGCTCGAACCCTTGGGTAGATATGTGGATTTTTTCCGAAAACCGATCGCTGAAACTACTGGTACCTATTTACGGGATACGATGCATACCATCGGCATCGTAGAGAACCTACCGTTTGATACCAATAAACAAATTTTGGTAACTTATGATGTGGTCTCATTGTATACCTGTATTCCACAGGATGAAGCATTAGCTGTAATGACCATATCTTTGAATCATCGTACTGCCCCCATGGCAGTTCCCACTGAGTTTATTATAGCCCTACTGAGAATTGCCATGACAAAAAAATGTTTTGTCTTTAAGGATCAATTTTTTCTCCAGACGAAGGGGGTCGCAATGGGGGCGCCTTTTGCCCCAGATGTGGCTATTATCTATATGTCAACCTTCGAAGAAAATGTGGTCCTACACCATCATAATCCATACAGAGACCATTTGGGTCTCTGGATGAGATATATCGACGATATTCTCTGTATATGGAATGGCTCTCTTGACCAATTGACATCTTTCCACACTTGGCTTAATCAACAGTCTCCACACCTCCAATTCACCATAGTCAAGTCAAGTCAAGTCATAGAATTTATATAGCGCACTACATACCCAGAGGGTTTCAAGGCGCTTGGGGAGGGGAGGGGGATTATTTGTCAAATATCCACGTTTTAAGTTGTTTTCTGAACGCTAGGTGATTCTGGGTGAGGCGAAGGTAAGTGGGAAGTGAGTTCCATGTTTTGGCAGCCAGGTATGAGAAGGATCTGCCTCCCATGGTGGTTTTGTTGATGCGAGGGACGGTGGCGAATGCTTGGCTGGAAGAACGAAGTTGGCGGGAGGGGGTGTAGAAGGACAGTCGAGAGTTGAGGCAATCTGGTCCGATGTCGTAGAGTGATTTGTGTGCGTGGGTAAGCAGTCGGAAAGTAATCCTCTTATTGATGGGTAGCCAGTGGAGGTCTTTAAGGTGACCAGAGATGTGTTCGTTGCGTGGGATGTCTAATATGAGCCTGGCTGAGGCGTTTTGGATTCGTTGTAATTTCTTCTGTAGTTTGGCAGTGGTACCTGCGTAGAGGGTGTTTCCGTAGTCCAGACGGCTCGTGACCAGAGCATGGGTGGCTGTTTTCCTTGTTTCGGTGGGGATCCAGCGAAATGTTTTTCTGAGCATGCGAAGGATGTTGAAGCAGGATGAGGATACGGCGCTGACTTGTCTCATGTATACGTTGAAGAGGGTGGGGCTGAGTGAGGATCCTTGTGGTACGCCGCAGATGATTTCAGAGGCCTCGGACTTGAATGGTGGGAGGCGGACTCTCTGGGTTCTTCCGGTGAGGAACGAGGTGATCCATTCCAGTGCCTTTCCTTGGATTCCGATGTTTCTGAGGCGCTGTAAAAGGGTGCTGTGGCAGACTGTATCGAAGGCTGCGGAGAGGTCGAGGAGGATGAGGGCGACTGTGTCTCCATTGTCCAGTAGAGTTCGAATGTCGTCTGTTGCTGCGATGAGGGCGGTCTCAGTGCTGTGTTTTGCTCGGAAGCCAGATTGTGAGGAGTCGAGGGATTTGTTGGCTTCGAGGAAGGCGGCGAGCTGGTTGTTGACAGCTTTCTCGATGACTTTGGCCGGGAATGGAAGAAGTGAGATGGGGCGGTAGTTTTTGAGTTCGGTGGGGTCTGCTGTTGGTTTTTTCAGAAGGGCGGTGAGTTCAGCGTGTTTCCAGTCTTCTGGGAAGGTAGCGGAGTTGAAGGAGCAGTTGATGACGTCTCGGAGGTGCGGGGCTATGACGGAGTCTGCTTTGTTGAAGATGTGGTGAGGGCATGGGTCTGTGGGGGATCCAGAGTGGATGGAATTCATCAGGCGGATGGTGTCCTCAGTGGAGATTGGGTTCCAGGCGTTAAGGGTGTTAACTGGGGGAAGATGGTTAGCAGATGGTAGGGTGGGTTGGTTTCCGGGTTGGTTGTCAAAGCTGTTGTGGATGTCTGCAATCTTGTTGTGGAAAAATGAGGCTAGGGAGTCGCAGAGGGTTTGAGAGGGAGTGATGTCGTTGGAGTTGGCCGAGGGGTTGGAAAATTCCTTGACGATGTTGAAAAGTTCCTTGCTGTTGTGGGCGTTGTTGTCGAGTCGATCCTTGAATGCTGTTTTTTTGGCTTTTCGGATCAGTTGGTGGTGTGTACGGATGGCGTTTTTGAAGGCGTCCTTGTTGCTGGTGGATAAGTCTTTTTTCCAGGCCTTTTCAAGGGAGCGGCATAGTTTTTTGGATTTCTTGAGGTCCTTGTTGAACCATGAGGCCTTCTTGATTTTGTGTTGGCGTTTTTTCAGTGGTGCTAAGGTGTCTGCGGTGTTGGATAACCAAAGGGTGAGGTTGGAGGCGGCTTCGTTGGCGTTAGAAGAGAGGGCAGGGGAGGTTTGAAGGAGCGATGAGGAGATCTGTTCCGTGGTGATTTTGTTCCAGTTTCTTTGTAGAGTTGGTTGGAGGTGGATGATGGGTTTCGGCTTGTTGTAGGTGAAGTGGACGCAGCTGTGGTCAGTCCAGAGGAGCTCCGTAGTGTGGTTGAAAGAGACATGGTTGCTAGAGGTGAAGATGGGGTCGAGTGTGTGACCTGCGATGTGGGTGGGGGAAGTGACCAGTTGTTTAAGTCCGAGGTTGGCGAGGTTGTCTAAGAGGGTGGCGGTGTTGCGGTCGTTGAACTTCTCAAGGTGGAAGTTGAGGTCTCCCAGGAGGATGTAGTCTTTGGAGGGGAGCGCGTGTGGGGTGATGAAGTCCGTGATGTCTTCACTGAATTTTGCGCGGGGTCCTGGTGGTCTGTAGAGGAGGGTGCCTCTGAGTGTGGTCTTGGGGTCGACGTGGATCTGGAAGTGAAGGTGTTCGGAGTTGGCGAGGTTGGCGTCAGAGCTGGTAGAGATGCGGATTGATTTTTTATGGACGATAGCGATTCCTCCTCCTGTTTGGTCGGTGCGGTCTTTGCGTGTAATCTTATAGTCATCAGGGATAGCGATGGCGATGTCAGGGGCGGAGGAAGCGTTCATCCATGTTTCCGTAAGGAAGGCGACGTCAGGAGAGATGGTGTCTAGTAGGTTCCAAAGGTCAATGGCGTGCCTGTGGACCGAGCGGGTGTTGAGAAGGATGCATTCTAGGTGGTTGGGGTCGGGAGTCTGTGGTGTGGTCGGAGCGGAGACGTTGACGGTGCCGCTGAGTTTGCAGGAGAGGCAGGAGAACGGTCCATGGGTGCGTCCTGGAGCGGCTTGGAAGCAGTTGGGGGCGCGACCGGGGTTAAGGGCTAGGAGGGTGGCGGCATCGTAGGTAACGCGGGGGGCTGGGCAGTGCGAGGGGCAGGGGGTCTGGCGCTGGGCGCGGTCCAGGCGCGGACGGGCGTAGACGGGCTTACCTTTGGCGCACCTTCGGTGTGTACGAAGCGCGTGGGGGCATTGGCCATAAATGGATGGTGGGGGGAGGGGCGAGGGCGCTTCAGCTGGGAGGCGGGGCGGGCTAAGGAGGACGATAAACAACAGCAAAATGGAGGTGGAGGGGTCAGGGCGGCAGGAGAGCTTGGGGGGGACACGCAAGGACTGAAGCAGGGTCGCGCTGGTCACCAGGATGCAAAGTAGCACAAGCGGCGATGAGTCAATAAATTAAACTGCAGAGTCACGCTGGTGGAGTTGCACTGTGAATGGGCAGATCGTCAATTACAGCAAATTAAATGTTCAAAGCTGCGAGCAAAATGGGCAGAGCGGCAGGAGCAAAACGCGGTTAAATGCACTCAGGAGTAGATTAAAAGCGCTGCACAGACGGTACCTTAGCAGCAGGGGAGCGACCACTCAGCTCGGGAGCGTAGAGCGAGTCACGGCGCTTCGAGGTGTGTGAGCGCTGTTTGTTGTCTGTGGGAGGGCGCTTCAGCTGGGAGGCGGGGCGGGCTAAGGAGGACGATAAACAACAGCAAAATGGAGGTGGAGGGGTCAGGGCGGCAGGAGAGCTTGGGGGGGACACGCAAGGACTGAAGCAGGGTCGCGCTGGTCACCAGGATGCAAAGTAGCACAAGCGGCGATGAGTCAATAAATTAAACTGCAGAGTCACGCTGGTGGAGTTGCACTGTGAATGGGCAGATCGTCAATTACAGCAAATTAAATGTTCAAAGCTGCGAGCAAAATGGGCAGAGCGGCAGGAGCAAAACGCGGTTAAATGCACTCAGGAGTAGATTAAAAGCGCTGCACAGACGGTACCTTAGCAGCAGGGGAGCGACCACTCAGCTCGGGAGCATTCAGATCCCCACAAAATAGACTTTCTAGATAATTCAATCTTTGTGGATGATGGTACATTGAATACTACGTTATATCGCAAACCCACCAAACGTAACTCCTTGTTACAATACAGTAGCCATCATCCTCGGGCCCTCCGGGACAATTTACCCTTTGGGCAGTTTCTTCGCATCCGGAGAAATTGCTCTTTTAAAGATCATTATATGGCCCAGTCAGAGGATCTATCTACCCGTCTTTTAGAACGTGGTTATCCTAAAAGACTTGTCCGACAGTCCACGAAACGCGCTTGGTTCAATCCCAGGGAAGATTTGCTTGTCCCTAGAAGTAAACCAGACAGTTTAAATGAACGCATTGTATGCATATCTACCTTTTCCACCAAAAGCAACGAAATCAAGCATACCATTAATCAATATTGGACACTGGTGGCTGATGATATACGCCAACCTGAACCACCCCTTCATGCTTTCAAGAAGGGGAAGAGTGTACGTGACTCTGTGGTTCGTTCTTTCCTACCGTGTCCACAAACTCCGACTCTGTCCTCCTTGTGGAATTTACCACTGGTAGTGGGTCACTATCGCTGTGGGCACTGCAAGGCCTGCGACAGCACTCTACAGACAAAGGAATTTGAGCATTCGCACATCAAAACATCCTTGAGATCCCACACAAACTGCAATTCCACCAATATTATATATACTATTCTATGCCCATGTGATTTGATATATATTGGACAGACCCAACAAAAAGTCAAAGTTCGTATTCTCCAACATATGAGCAAGATTCGCTGTGAGGCTCAGGGGGCACCGCTTGTACAACATTTCAAGTCGGCAAATCATCCACCGGAAAGTTTCAAGTGGGTTATCTTAGAACAAGTGACACTTGGTCCCAGGGGTGGTAACATTGCGGAGATTCTTAATATAAGGGAGCTTAAATGGATGTTCCGTTTTGATTCAATCAATAAGGGCCTTAATGAATATGATAGTTCCTTTTCCCAGCTAGCGTTGCTCCGATAGTGGGTTCTGGTTTCCAGTATGAATCATGTAGTCTACCTATCAATGTGAATATTTGAGGTACTTGGCAGGTAACACAAGGTTAATTTATCTATGGCATTTACCGTCATGTGACAGGTACGTCCAGATCTAATATACAACATTCTTTTATGTCCTGGTAGCATACGTTAAATTTGTCTATGGGCCTTTACCGTCCTGTGACAGGTACGCCCATATTGAATACACATCCTAATTCTCTTTTTCATGACTGTACAATCCTTACCCCTGGTTGGCCTTTACCGTCATGTGACAGGTAGGCCAAACCTTTGGGATGGTAATTGCATTTTTTAATATGTTTTGCATGTATTATATGTAACATCTGTGGTTATGTACTTTTTCTCCTTGATTTATTTATTAATATGGTGATACCCCTCCAAATGTGGTATTTGATTGATCCCGCACATGCCCTTGCAAACGGTCTTGTAATTCGGTTATATAATTCGTTCAATCACTAATCTCTTCCCTTATGTGAGTGCTCCAGCAATCCTAGCTTGTATTGATGCAATAATGACCCACTCTAAGATGTCCGCTCTATTTGGTAATCCAATCTTCCTTGCCCCTTTTCTATTTTTGAAAACCAATATACCACGTGAGTGCATATTTATCTTGCAATGCACGGGCTGGGCTCTGCTACGCGAACTCCACTACGCTGCCGAGTCGGATACTAGGATTGAATCCCTGCAGTCCAGGTATAGTTTGTTCCCATAACTGTTAACAGTGCCCTCCTTCCACACTGAGGCATTTGTGCAACAAAGTGACCCGGTTTTTGTCTTCGACAGATGCCGGTCCTTTGAACTTTCAGCTCGAAGATTCGCTATCGAGTTTTGGTGAATCCATTTCCCAACAAGACACCGGTAGGCTCGGTTTGCTCTTTCTCATACGCAACAATGTTCCGTTAATTAGGGGCTCCCCCTTTTGATAAATATAGTGATGGGTTTGTCCCCCTCCCCTCCCTTTGTTTCCCTCCACAGAATCAATTGTTACATACTTCAATTATTTTCATCGTGGATAACGCACTCCATTGCTAATGATATTGCCATCTGCGGTTTTCTACACACAGGTACACATAATTACCTCCCCTTAATTATCCAGTTTAACAACCAGGCATGGCTCCGCTGTGTCCTTTTTTAACACCATTTTCCCCTGTGGACGATCACGTATTGCCCTCCTTCCTTCCCAACATGGATCGTGTTGGTTGTACCATATTTACCCCTTCATCATGATTCAGTCCCTGAGGATATGGAATAACTCGTTCGATTTCATGAGTAACTTCTGCTGTAAGTCCATTTATCAACTTAACTTTATGTATATACTAACCTCTATTCAAGGGTCTATTAAGTTTATTTCTTTTGTCTTAGAAAGACGTTTCCACATTCCGCCTCCGGTTGTGCCTGACATACTAGTTCGGCCATCCTTGGTTCCATCAAGTCTGCCGAGTGGGAGCATTAATTTACTTTCCACCTTTCACAACAAGCATCGTGGTATGCTTAGTTTCTACCTATTTCGATGTGCTCAGTTATTGCTAAACCTTATGGATTTATTCCTAACTATGCAAGGGATCTATTTCTGCCTGCGATCACAATAGGGGTCGAAACGTCGACTTTTTCTTTTATGTTCACCAGCTTCATTCCAATAATCATGTTAATGAAAACGCATATGAAGCATGTTAATCTGTAGTAATATCCTTGAACTTGTAGTCACTGACAAATTGAATCAGTCCAATAGTTTCTGATTGTTTGTACCTGTTGGCTTTGTTTTTTATGTCACTTACCCTTCCTACACCACATTAACACTTCCCTTTCCCTCTCCCCCTCTTGGGCATATTATCAAAATTGTAAAATGTTACATTTAATATGGTTGCCCAACTAAGTGGCTTTACTACATTGTAAATAAAAACAATGGTAGTAGATTGACTTTCTTGTCTTCCTAATTGATTTTTCCTGATGGTTTGTGAATAATTCTCTGTGTACTTACTGGGGCCCCTTCTTCTCAGTCATATACTTACCCAGGTCCCAGTGACGTGATTGGGTCAACCCCCCTTCTTGTAAACTGAACGAGCAGGCAGCCAGAAAGATTTGAAGAATGTTGGTAGTATCAAAGCATAAAGAGGCTTGATACGCTGGGCATATTTGGAAATGTAAGTACCCCCAAAATTTAAAAAGCCCAGTAAAGACTGTAGTTTCTTCAGTGTTGTAGGAGCGCGCACATGTGCACATTTCTCCAAGAAGTGAGGTGCTAAACCTCAACCCTCATTGTTGAGCTCATAGCCCAGGAACAACATCTGCAATGTGAGATTTTGCAAAGTTGATTTTATAGCCAAAGTCCCAAAACGGCAAATTATGCTGTCTACACGACATAGATGCGGCCATAATTCATCATGTGTGAGATAAATTTCATCCACATATGAACATGCATCCGGGTCGAGCCCCTCCAAAAGAGAGACTATGAGGGCGGCAAAGATGCCAGGACTGTTTTTATAGCCCATAGCCAAATGTCAGAACTGGCGATGTTTGCCCCCACTGGTAAAAGCGGTCCATTGACTAATAATAGAGGACAGGTTGTGGGCGAAAAAGCCATTGGATATGTCAAATGTGATCATAAACCTTTTGCGCACGACACTATCCACAAGGGCAGAACTGTATTTTGTACCGCAAATGAGAGCCATCAGACTTAGTCACGGTAAAAAGTGGGTTATTCATCGGAGACACACACATTTCAAACACACCTTGAAATTCCAATTGTTCAAGGATTTCTGCCACGGAGCTTTCGCTTCACGCCGCATGGGGTATTGGGGTTGAGGCTGTGGCATAGACCACAATGGTATCTCATGTCTGTGGGGAAATTTGTCCCAGCAACAGTGAGTACAGTACAGAGCCAGCGCAAGCACTTTAGCCCAATCCTCCGCAAAATGCAGAGCCTGCTCTTTTGGCACTATGTGCGCAAAACTAGGGAGGATTACTTCCTCCCATTGCGGAGCAGCTAAAACAAAAGGTGGGGGCCAGTTGACCTCCGCTAACAAAATGTCATAGGTAATAATTAAATTCTCCCAAAATACCCCTTTCATGGTACGTTGTATGTCACCTTCAATTAAAAGGTAAATTTCAAAAAGCTTTTCAGGGGTAGCCACTCTAGTGTAAGCTTTCTCAACAACAACAAACGTGTCAGTTCCACGTCAGGTTCAGAAGCTGTGTTCTCACTATCCGTGGCATATCTCGCTGTCAAAGCAGCAACTTTCTTTTTCTGAAACTGGGATCTTTGACATGGAGAGTCGTCCTGCTTGCCTTTACTGTCTGTCTTGCGGGGTTGCTCTTGTTTTGCACCCCGTCCTCTGCCGCCGTCTCCTCCACCGGTGGATGAGACCGATGAATCCTGCAAAGAGCGAGGAGAACGTTGATCAGAAACCTCTAACAGTATTGCAGTCGCGCAATTCATAAGTGCGCTCAGTAGACGCAGGTATTAGTGAAGCAGGACGGGTCCCCTGTTTCTGTTGCTCTGTTGCTGTTTCCCTTGTTTTTTATTCTTATTCCAATTCTGTTTTGGAACAAAGGGGCGATCATCTTTGTCACACTTTGCTGCCTGAGTTTGCTTTTGCGCTGTCTTGGCAAAAGGCTTAACATCTAAACTATTACCGTCAATGGTCTTATAAGCCGCCGTAATAATTTACAGTAACTGACGGGGCTTCTCTGCATCTGGGACATCGGGCAAAGCATTAGACGCTTGGAAGCTTACCGCATCTCCCTTAACATTAGCAAGGCCGAGATTGAAAACTAAGTCAAATACTCCAACGAGTCTCATTCCCAATTCAACAGCCGCCTCCGGACCGTGCTCATCTTGAAAACGTTTAATGATGGAGGGCAGGACAGCTATGGACGGTGTGCCGAAGCACCTAGTATAGACCGCTCCAAAAACCATACTCCATGTGGTACAGTCAGTTATTTCTGGCACTAAAGCTTTCTGCAAACTAATTGTAAAAATCCTGTGTTTCTCCACAGGAGTTGTATTAGATAATACTGCCTCCAGTTGGTCAAATTTCTCGGCAAGCCAAAAAGGCATTTCATCCTTATTTTAGGGACGCTTGCGCATAACTGCTTTAACCATAACAGGACTAACCATCATCCTGCTCAGCCCAACTGGATGCGTCGCAGTACCAGGTGCCCCGCCCTGGAGGTTGCGGGAAATGTATTGAAGCAAGGCCCCTACAGTAGAGGTATAAAGAGGTCTCAATTCAGCAACGGGAAGTGCCCCTGCACTGGGGTGTGGGGTAAATCCAGCCAAAACAGGCCATGAAGCGCCTGGGATGGACAAAGGACCTAATCTAACCACTGTTAAAGAGTGGGGGAGGGCGCCAATAACCCAAACGCGGTGCTGCCATGTTGAAATTGGAATCTCCTGTGTCCTATATGGAGTGTACTCCATAGGCACGGCAGTATGAGTGTAAACATGAAACGTATTGCTGTCTGCATTCACTGCAGGAAACGTAACCGATGAGTAGAAAAGCTTGAACGGGTATGTGGCATCAGCACGCACTACAAAAACAACTGCCATGCCCTCCAAGGGGACGTTATAAGTCTGCAAATGATTGCGGACCTCCATCCCGCTATGCTGGGGTATTTCAACATCACCCATAATGACACAGAAGAGAAAAATACAATACAAAGTAACGTAGCACAGCTGGGTAGTAACTCAAATAGAAACCGTTTTAAATTATCAAGCTTGAAAAGACCTATTTAACTATAGGTAGGTTTATCCGTCACCGCTGTCAACCTGAAACAATAGTGAAGGGTCGTGGACAGATATAAGCACTACTCGACCACAACGTTGGGTGCGCCATGTTGCAGGGATTCTGCTCCTACACACAACTGTGCGCAGAGACCCAGGACCTCAGTGAATTGTGGTGTACCAAAAAACTCACCTCAGTGCCTAGAAACTCTAACCAGCTAGCATCAGTGTCACATTAGCTCTTCGCCTATAGCAAAGGAACCAATGATTAGACAACCCAGAACATGCAACTTAGGTTGTACTCAGGAATGGTGGGAAGCAAGAACACTCTTTCGTTATACTCTCATACCAGTCCACAACAGGAGTAAAAAGAGACACTGGAAAGGTTAAAATATTTATTTTAACGACGTGCTTTAAGATGCAGTATTTTTGCTAACATAGGCACATTTATGATTAGAAATAATATGACGAGCATTGTTACAATTCCATAAAACACAAAAGGAGAAATCATATTACAATGATAGTGAAAACAGGTCTTATAGCGCGCCTAGTATATCACCCTCCCTACCTAGGAACTATGTTTTATAAAATATAGAAGGTCTCTTAGGCTTGTGAGGGGGACCCCATACCTCTAAGATCAGCAGGAGTGTATCACATCAGGATCTGCAAAAGCTCTCTGTCTCTCTGGAAAAACGGGATTCTTCCAAGTGCCTGAAATCATGGCTACAGTGCAATATTAAAGGGACCAGAATCTCCGTTGGCTTGCAGCTGCATTTATGTTATGTCTAAAATGTTATCCGATCAGCCCGAACAACAGCTACCTTGTTATGATAACCTTGGTGGCTTTAGCACTCACTGTGCAGATTAGGGTCGCGATGTAAGTCTAGGGATGCCTAAAACAAGCCATTCTCATGTGAAGATATTCACGCAGCCTAACTTACAAAAACAGCTATATGCAGTGTCATGTGCAAAAGCAGCAAAAGTCATGTGCAAAAGCAGCAAAAGTTAAAATAGCGTTTAAACTTCTAATAGGCCTGTGCCAACATAGCAATGTGTGCAAACCAGGCCCAGGCCTCACTACACGAGCTTTCGTATTACCAGAAACGGAGATTCTAAAGACTTCTATGATCCGGAACATCAACAAAAATGTCTAGACGGTATCAAACTTCAGGACATGGAAACACAACCCTCACAACAATTTCAATCATCCCCTTCCTTCTCCTCACAGTTGCTGGAGTACGGACGACAACACCTTAGTAACTCCAAGCATCGTGGTAGGGATTTGGAAGGACCCAACTGATCCAAAAAAGGTAAAAATTCAGCTCTGCAATCTGTTTCTACTTTTACACAAGAGCCACATAGATATAAATCTAGGATCCCTTTTGAAACTCCCTCAGATGTAAATGTAAATGTAAATATAAATGTACATGGATTTATATAGCGCAAATCACCACTGGTTTCTAAGCGCTTGCTTAGGGAACCCGTCCTGGTATTCCCCTGTGAGATAACCCCGGCAGGGTATCCGCAAGGTGAAAGCCAGGCATCCCGCCGCGAGGGGCCGTTGTGGAGATTAAGCAATCTATTGCCCAGAGTCGCAGAGTGTGAACCCATGAATTGATTAGGCACCGAAGCGAGAATTGTCGAGTCCATGGACATTTTAGGACTTAAGACCCCGCCGAGCCGGGAATTGAACCCTGGTCCGGGCTGACCTCTGCTTCCAGGTCTGCCTCCTCTAACCAGTGAGCCACACTTCTCCACTATGGACTGAACAACTTCCTGTTATTAAATTGGTTATTCATATGCCTAGATATAGTTAATAGTGGACCTATTAGAGTAGAGCAGAGTAATTTGTTTGCCTCTACATGGCATGATATTCTAACACTGTTACATGAATTATAATCAGTTTTTCCCTCAGATGCGGACTAAACAACTTCCTGTTAGTCAATTGGCTATTCATATACCTAGATACAGTTAATAGTAGACCTCCAATTTATTCTTGGTCTTCATTCATTAATATTAATACTAGAATTAATGTGTTTGCCTCCGCGTGTTATGCTATTCAAGCAGTGTTAGATGAATTATAGTCAGTTTTATTACTCCACTCTCTATTTATTCAATTCTATATTTATGATGCTTTCTTCTCTTATAATGGTTGCCTGTTTTGTCCAACATATTGCAGTATATTGCAGTACTTTCAATCACAGTGTGCTATTTTAATCTATAATATTCTATTTCAACTTCTGATATTTGTCACTAGTATGTTCCATATCTTTTTTAGGCTCTTTTCATTGCTAGTACCTACATTACAAGTAATTTACATTCTATCATAGGCCAATGATATTTGAACCCTTTTAACTCTGTCATTATATATTGTATTCTTCTAATTTATATTCTTATTGTTTTATTTTAATGAGATTTGTATTTGTTATTATCAATATTACAAGTAATAGCATGTTACCATAGGCCCTATTTTAATATAGTTATTCTGATATTTAATTGCTTGATTACATATTTTTAATATTTTTAATATTATGCATATAATGGCTTAATACCATGTTATGCCTGTTTATATGCACAATGCATACTCTTTTAGACTAGTGTATGTAATTTTATTGTTGGTCACTCTCTCCTTACTATGGAATATTCTATAGTTCCTAAATCTCATTTTTATCTTACTCACTCTCCTGACATCCTCTATTGTATTCCTGAATCTTTACCAATATGTTATCATGGGTTCTTTACCTTATACTATCACCAACCCTCCTAATTCCTTCTTTTCTCCAACGGGGTCCTCCCCCGCCGGGATGCTCTAGTGCGCACATGCCTGCGGTTGACAGTTTAAGATCCCCAACTTTCTGTTATCTGTACCTTCTTCTCCTATTTATTTCTTGCTATACTCTCATTACTTCCCTTCCTCTTCTTATTATACTCCCAATGAACAAGCAACATATTATTGCATTGTTTACACTGTATTATCTGTCTACCTTCATTTCTTCACTCTTGATTGTTCTTATTTACCCACATACTGATGGTTTTGTGCTGAGCCAGGGTACCTCTTTTCTATCTACTCTTCATCCTTATATTTTTTATTTTTCTGCTCTCTTCATCTAGCTAAGGACATTAAATATTGTTTTATTAATTGTCTCCTATTAATATTGGTACTACTTTAACATGACAAAAACACACCCTTTATGTACAATCACATGGAATGTACATGGTCTCACCCATTACATTAAACGGAAGAAAGTACTTTCTTATCTCCAGTCCAAACATGTTGATGCAGCCTTGCTGCAAGAAACTCAGTTAGACAAACTAGAATCTGATAAACTATGCAGAGATTGGGTGGGAAAGGTCATTCACAGTAGTTTTCAAAAGGGTGAATCCACAGACAGTGGCCCTCTCCGCAAATGTGTGGTTGCAATCTTTATTCACGAATCACTTCCGGTTACTGTCTCAAAAAAATGGTCAGACCCAGATGAACGTTATGTATTTGCTATATTGCGAATTGGAGACTTACACATTTGTATAGAATCTGTCAATGCTCCTACGGGTACCAAAAAGTCATTCTTTCTTCACTTGTCCCATCTATTAACAGAAATTAATGCATCACAGTATCTCATTGGTGGAGATTGAAATCTGATACAAGATCCCATTATAGATAAAACAGGTCCATTAGACAGCGGAAATGCTGCAGATAGGGCTTTATTAAGTGACATAATATCAGATAATGGATTAGTTGACCATTGGCGTCTTAGTCATCCAACAGATACAGAATACACCTTATTTTCTTCCGCCCATAGCACATTATCTCATTTAGATTATTTTTTTGACATCGCAGAAAGTTGTTTAGTTGGTCACGGAATCCCACATCCTGGAAACAGCTCTGTCTGATCATTCCCTTGTCCTCCTATCCTTTGATTTGGGACTGTCTAGGCCAGGACGTAAACCATGATGCATGAGCATACAACGTCATAGAACTCCAAAGGGAAAACCTCAATTACAATCACATCTCGAGGATTATCTTTCCACTAATCAGAGCTCTGAACCCTCTAGCAGGACTATTAGGGCTGCAGCTAAAGCCACTCTTAGGGGTCAATTAATGCGCAATACAGCACTTGTTAATAAACAAAACGCAAGGCGACAAACTGAACTCGAACGGGATATTCAATCTTACACTTGCTTGTACACCCTAACCCCAACATTGCAAAATCGTAACTTGAAAAAGGTCGTATGGCCATAAATAGCCTTTTCACCTCCAAAGCAGAGTATGCTTTGCAGAAAATTAAGGGGCGGCACTACGAACATGGTGAAAAGGCGGGAACATTATTAGCTGAACAGTTATGCCAGGATTCAAGTCCTTACTGGATTGGAATCATTTAGTGCAGCTTATGTAGATGATATTGCTGTCTTTAATTCCACCTGGCAGGATCACCTGATATAACTTGGGAAGGTTGTAAATGCCCTGCAAACTGCAGACCTAACTATCCAGGCATCCAAATACCAGATATGGCAGGGAACTGTGGTGTATTTGGGCCACCTTGTTGGTGGAGGCCAAGTCCAACCCTTACAGCCCAAGATCAAGGCCTGGACTGGGCAGCTCTTACAACCCAAGCCAGTGCATTCCTTGGCTTGACCGGGTACTACAGAGGTTTGTGAAGGGATATGGGTCCATTGTGGCTCCCCTCACAGAACTCGCCTCCAAGAAGATGCCTAAAAAAGGGAAACTGGACAGTTAGCTGTCAAAAGGCTTTTGACACCCTGAAAGAAGCAATGTGCTCAGCACCAATTCTGAAGGCTCCAGATTATGCCAAACAGTTCATAGTGCAGACTGATGCCTCTGAGCCAGGGATAGGAGCGGTCTTATCCCAGACCAATGATGAAGGCCAAGACCAACATGTTTCTTTTATAAGCAGAGGGCGTCTCCCGAGGGAGCAGCGTTTGAGTGCCATTGAGAGGGAGGCCGTTTGTCAGACCGCGTTCTAAATCTATCTCCTTGGTCTGTAAGGTGTTGGGTAGACCTGCTGTTCCCACCGTTTCAGCCCTCTGGAGTTGGCGGCAGCGTCTGGCCAAATCGTGGTCATAGCAGAATAGTGGTTCCTGGATGTGCCATTAGCGCAGTCAGTTAGCGCTCTAGCAGTAGGCGGCAATCCGCCATTTTGTGTGCTCGAGAATACCTCTCTGCGCACTTCAACTATTGTTTTTCCGGCGGCAGGTCGCGCTTTTCTTGCGTCCCCTTAAGCCCGCATTTCTGACAGGGAATTATCATTCCCTTTTGTTTCCTGTAAACCTCAGTATTTAATGAGGCTTGCGTTATCCAAGTGTCCTAGTTCGTTGTTCCTAGTCCCGGATGTTCTCAGTGAAGGAACCTGTAGCGGCTCCCTGAAATTCCTCTACAGCCGCCCTTCAGCGTTTCCCGTTCTGTACCTCTGGTTGGAGAGTGAAACTCTCGTTTCCTGTGCCCAGTGTTCGTGAGGTAATTCGGCAGGAAGGTTTCCTACTTGCCTGTGTTCCAGCCATACCGAAGACCACTGGTAGGAGTTTTCTGAATTATTATTAGCAAGTTCATTTATTCAATTTGAGATATCTGCCGGATTTCTGTCCTTCTGCTCAGCACAATTTCTAAGACTTGTAGAGACATTGTTTGGAGCCAAAACGAGTCTTGAGTACTGAGTAAAGACACTCTTTCTATGAACTGACTGAACATTACAAGTCATAAGAAGGCGTCATTACAGAACTAAGTCTTCCTTGCAGAGAGTGAGCCTTCTCAGCAGAGTTCTTCCCCGGCTACCAGTCTACAAGTATATAGGGGTACTAAATGATATGCATATTATTGATACCAATGTATACCAACTGAAATATCACCTAACGCCTCCTGAACTACTTCAAGGGCTATCAAGTCAGGGTCAAGCAACTCACTCATTCTCTTTGGACACTTTTGATAGAGAGCAGCAAAATCCACACAGTACACAGGTAGGATCTTGGATAGGAGGAATTAATTCTGTGCCACAGTATATTTGGGAACTGTATTAATGTTGTGCTCAATATTGTAGGTGAGACCAGACCAGAAATACTGAAGAGTCTTGGTGATACCTGTGTGGCAGTCTCTCTTTTTCATTCCACTTCCCCTTTCCCTTACTCTTCTGGGCTTAGAGAAATCTGGGTTCAGGGGAGTGGGGGAGCTGGGAAATATTCAGCTGGGAACCTCTCCTTCACGCCATCTGCTTCTACGGAAACTCAAGGAATTCAGGTACACTTTGTGACACCGTTGCTGTGGTTTGGTCCCTGAAGAAGCTGTGACCATACTTGTTTGGGACTCACTTCCTAGTTCAAAGTGATCACAGACCTCTCAGATGGCTAATGCAGATGAAAGGTGAAAATCCTAAAATGTACAGGTGGTCCATCTCCCTACATGGAATGAACTTTGTAGTGGACTGCCCATGCCAGTGCTGATGGATTTTTCCAGGCTCCTCCACTTAGAAAATGAAGACTCTCTAGGGAAAGGTTAGTCTCATTCTCTTTCATTTGGGGGGTTGTAAGAGAAAGTGCCCTCTTTCTGCATGGTTGTCTCCACATTTTGCTGAACTGCTGATGTGCTTTGACTATGTATACCCTTGTCTCCTTCTAATCAGGTACCCAGGGCCTATGTTCTTTCCCTAAAACTGCATTGAAAAGAAAACCCGTGTGGAAACACCCAAACCCGCCAACGTTTCAGCAATGGATGGCACGATTGCTCGCCATACATACACAAGAGAAAGCATTATATGATAAAAGGGGATGGAAGGCAAAGCAACTGGGCAAACAAATATGGGCTCCAATAGCGGAATGGAAACAGAGGTTAGAAGACGATTAGGAAACGTTTTTTTTTTGGTGTCCATTATATGATTTGTCTGAATATTTTCATTTGCATTTCTTGGAGGTAAATCCTCTTTTTATGTTTTCTCTCTTTTACTCCTTCCTTCTCTTTCTTTCTTTTCTTTTCTTTTTTTTTTCTTGTTGGCTTAATCAATCAGTGCATATATTCTGTGTAATAATGAAATAATGAATTGGAAATCCTTGATGATGAATAAAAAAAATAAAAAAATAAATAAAACAAAACCCAATTGGCATCTCTGACCATAGGTCACGCCCTGTTAAATGGTATCACAGGTACTCAGGGCACTGTAACCAGGGAAGATCTCTAAGGGCTGCAGCACTTATTGTGCCACCCTTAGAGGCCCTGTACCTTTACACTCACACACTTCCTTTGCAGGCTGCGTGTTTTGGTGCAGAACAAAATGAAGAGTCGACATGGCACACATCCCTGTATGCCATCCCTTCAACCCACTGTCCTGGCATAGATCAGTCGTCCCTCTAGCTGGGCACAGGTACATGAGCCCTGTACCCCCACAGTGTCTAAGTCCATTCTTGGACATTTTAAGTGCAGTGCTGCCATTAAGAGTATATGGTGCAGGGAGTCTGTCATTACAAACTCCACAGCACCATAATGGCTGCACTGAAAACTGAGAAGTTTGGTATCAAACTTCTCTTCACATTAAACCCACACTGATGCCAGTGTGGGATTTAATGAAAAATGCACACAGAGGGCATCTTATAACCTACCACTAGTGTCCAGGCTAAGTGGCTGCTGTCTCGGGCCTGAAACAATACACATCCTGGGATGAGGTGCCAAGCCTCTTCCCCAGGATGGGCAGGGTCCATGAAGGGGAGGCTTCAGCTTGCCGCCTTTGTGAGCTTCCCAGGCCACTTGCTGCTTTCAGCAACTGGTCCCCACTAGATCTGACCCCCACTTTAGGCAGGAGAACTGGTGGGAAAAACAAGTGCGGAAGAGAGGTGTGGGCCCCTCTGCCAACTTCACCCCTCAGGTGGGGGAGGCGAGGTGAAGCACAGCTCTCAGTCTCCGGCAATTTGCAGTTGGGGGACCCAGCCAACCAGGGAATGGCTTATACCCCCCTCCCACTGGAGAGTGGCATAATAGAGGGTGTACCTATCCCAGGGATGGCACCCAATGGTCCCAAACTTTTTACCTACCTGTAACACCTCTAAGTCTAGCATTTGTGGGCACCCCTGAACCTTGCTTCATCAGACAGGAAACCAGAAGAAGAAAAAAAGAAGAAGGACCAAACAGTAATGCCGAAGCTAACAAGACTTGGCCCCACCCCTACCGGCCTTTCCCCTACTCTAACCTACTCCAGCAAAATCCTTGTGCATCCTGCATCCAGCAATCTTGAAAAACCTAGAGGACATGCCTGCCTTCCATACCAAAGACTCTGTTTCCCGTGAACACCGGATTTGTCCATCCACAGACTCCAGCTCTGCAAGGATCCGCGGGTCTGCACTACTCTGCACCGAGGAGGAGGTCATCCCGGTGATTCTGACCCGAGTTCCGGTGACTCCTGACCTGCCTCAAGCCTCCAGCCAATGCCTGCAGCCTCATACGGTAAGGTCCCCCCCAACCGTGACCAGGAGCTGATAAGAAGATCCGACTATACCAGGCACCCCTGCACCTGACGCCCCACGGCCTTGGGTGGCTCAACCGATGGTGCCTAACCATCCCCCAGCATCCCAACTTACCTCTCCAAGTGGTGGTCACACCCAGAAGACCTTCCTCCTGGAGCCTGCAGTGTGTTTGCAAACAGGAGACTCCCCAGTGAATGGTACAGGACACCTGATGCCAATACAGCACTCTGCACCCGGCAGCCCCAGTGCCGCTGACGGTGCACCTTTTGTGCTGGCCTAAACCCCCATTTGCCCTGAGCTTAAGTCCAGGAGCTTTCCTCCCACAACCCAGTGGCCTGCTCGTCAGCAGCCACCAACCAGAGGCCCCCTCTCCCCCATTTGATAACATTGGGTTTCAGCACTCTGCTCCCGGCCACCTTAGTGCAGCTGAGGGTATATCAAGAGTGCATCCTCGACCCTGTAGGACCCCTGAGTCTAACCCCAGAATACCAACTCCTACAACAAAGTACTTACCTGCTAACTGATAACACTATTTTCCTCCACAGGATAACGTTGACTTTTTTTAAATGAAAAGTTTTTAAGTGTGGAGTTGGAAAACCTAAGACATCCTTTTAAAATTGTACTAACTAACAAAAACGCTTTTACTCACCTGCTTAGAGGAAATGTCCCAGTGCAGTATCCAGGTATACTGTACTCGTAAAAAAGTATTCTGCAAAGTAATTTACTGGTCATTTTACTTAAAAGCCCATTCAAATTATATTTACTCTATTTCCAAAGCATTGCAATTTCAGTAACAATAATGTAATCAAAACATAGTGCATATACAATTTTAATCTAAACGGTGTAACAACTACATTAGTACTGTAAAGTATGTATTGCTTACTGGTGCCAGGCTTGCTTGGTTCTAGAACATGCCGAACACTGTTCTCTGATATAGCCTTACTGCTCAACCACACTACCACAAAGAGTGTGAGGTGCTATCTACTTTACCTCTGCCTACCTTTTTGGTTCCACTGGACTCTGTGCACACTATACCTCACTTTTGTATAGTATATACAGAGCCAGCTTTCTACGCAAGGGCAGAAAAGCCACCCTTTGGGATTAGAGGCAGGCCTCCGACTGGCCAACAGGCTCCCTAAGCCCGTCGGAGGCCAGCCGGAGTGACCAGACGGTTTAATTTCTGACTGCCAGCATTGAAAGGCAGCTGTCGGAAATTAAACTGTGATGCATGCCGGGAGTCGGAGCCTGTCCAGACCGCATCATAATAAAGCCCTATATGCATTTTCCTACTTAGTGTCAGCCACACACTTTATGCCCTTTCTTGTGTAGGGCCAGCTACACGCTATATGGCCTTCCTTACTAGGTGCCAACCACACATTATGGGGCACATGCATCATTGCGTGCAATTGTAATTCCATAATTGCAATTATTAAGAAATCGCAAATATGGAATCGCAATTGCCAATGCATGTAGGTTTTGCTAAATGTTTTGCGATTCCTACATATTCCTTAATTGCGGATTGCAAATTAAGGACTACCTTCCCATTTATTCGTATGGGCTTACAAGCCCATAGGAATGAATGGGAATTGCATGCGCAATTTGCGAGTACCAAATAGGTACTCGCAAATTGTGTATGAAATTTGAAGGGTGGAAGGGTGCCAAAAGGGCACCCCGATGCACCCCTGAAATTAGCATGTGATCACATGTTGTGCACACACATTCTCAAAGGGCATGTGTGTGTGCAACATGGAAATTTGAAAAATGCACTTTTGTGCATTCTTCAAAGTTTTCGCAAATTTCCATCAACTTTGAATTGATGGTAATTTGCGATTCCAATTTGCGAAATCACATTTTTTTTCATCATGCATTGCATTTAGGGAGTCGCAATTAGCGATTCCCTAAATGCATTTGCAATTTAAGTTATCACAAATTTTACGATTAATTAAATTGCGATTTTGCATTTGGGTTGATTTATCCCAAATGCAAAAATACTGGTTGCAGTGGAGCAGATCCTGCTTATCTGCCCCTTTGCGAATGGTTTTTAGAATGATGCATGTGCCCCTAAATGCCCTTCCTTACATAGTGTCAGCCACACACTATTTGCCCTTTTGTACTAGGTGCCAGCCACACATTATTTGCCCTATCGTACTAGGTGCCAGGCACACACTATATGTCCATTCTTACTCAGGGTCAGTTACACACATTGTTTTCTTTCTAACATAGTGCCAGCCAGCCAGAACATGTCCTTTTTATGTAGTGCCAGCCACATACTATAGGACATTAACAAACTGCGTTTTGCAGCTCGTTTAGTAGTATTACGATAATACTACAGAGAAATTTTAAAATGCTATTCACAAACCTACATGCTGTGGTTGGTACCTTCCTCTCTCCCATCTTTTATGTGCAGAGATCTCACCACCAACTGTACAGATTTTCATACACATATGCATACATTTCAGTAATAAATGTGGGAGAGCTAGGGGAAGTGGCTGGAAAATAGGGAATACTTACTTCTAAATGGGAATGGTTATGGAATGAGTAAGGAGGGCTTAAGGGAGTATTAAGGAGGAGTTTAGGGAGGGGCCTGCATCCGCCAACAAACAATAAGCCCATGGCTCTCCACAAACTACACTTCTGATATTACTTCACCTCAAAAGATCCACAATATTCATAAATGCACTCCAGCTCAGATATGGGGTAAAATCAGCATTCAGATGGCCAATTACTGGCCCTGCAATATGATTCCCATAGAAAATCAGGTCCCCATGCCAGCACCCCTTCCTGCTGCTCACCCACTGGCTCCCAGAGTGTGTTCTTTTTGTTTATTTGCATAGCAAATTCTTACATTTTTCTCACTGTATAACACTGCTATATTCATTGTATTGTAACATTGTATCACTGTTAACTTTTGCTTCACTTTGTTTCCACCGCTTGTTTCACTGCCAATTTATGATGGCTCTTTCCCTCCCGCTTCCCACCTCCCGGCGCCCCTCCCTCCTCCCAGGACTTACTTAATGGAGGCCGCAGTGTGACCCCATTGAACAGGTCCCTGTGCCAGCTCCACCTCTCTGCTGTATTTTGCTTGCTCACTCGCTCCCAACTGTTTGTTCTTTTGGGTTCTATTAGTTTATTTCCATTGCCCTTTCTCACTGTTTTTCTCACTGTGTAACACTGCTGTATCATTGTCTTATAACATTGCATCACTGTTAACTTTTGCTTACATTGGTGTCCACCACTCGTTTTGCTTTCGATTTTTGCGACTTTATGCTTCCCGCTTCCCACCTCCCAGTGCCCCTCCCTCCTCCCAGGACCTACTTAATGGAGGCCATAGAGCTGCCAAGCCAAAGACAAGCCCATCTACACTCATCTGCAACTTGACCACACCCAGCGCCAGGAACCCTGGATCTTCTGCCACCCAAAGCAATGCCGCCTCCAAACTCCGTGCCCTGGATTCTAGCCCCCACAACAACTACTGTCGGAACCTAACCCTATCTACCATAGGTCCTTTAACCCGCTTTCACTGCCACTTCAACTGCAACACAACAACACCCGTGCTCATAGCAACCACCACCATGCTGACCAAAACCACTTCAGAAAATCTTTACTGCCTCCTGCTCAATGCAAGATCTCTCTGCAAACATGCCATGGAGATCTGGGACGACATCAAGTCCCTCACCCCCGATGTCATCTTCCTATACAAGACCTGGATCAACCCCACCGCCGCACCCAACATTGCCTCAGCAACAGCTGACAGGTATAAGATAACACACCAAGACTGCATCAGCAAACACAGAGGTGGAATTGCCATCGTCCACAAGGAAACCATTCACTGCTCCACCACTGCAGGCAATCCCACCAATCATGAAATAGCTCAACTTCCAACTCTGCACTGACGGCAAAACCACCATCCAAGGCACCCTCGCCTAGAGACCTCCATGACCCCACCCCCCCACTTGCCATTAAAACCAAGAATTACATCTTCCTTGGGACCCTAATTTCCACCTTGATGACCCTGACGACACCAACGCCACCAACCTCCACAAAAGCATGAACACCATCAGTCTTGCTCAACTCATCAGCAACCCCATGACCATCGCATGACCCACCCTCAACCCCATCTTCATGGCCAGCTACAGAGTCAAGTACAGCCATGTCACCAAACTCGCCTGGACAAACCCGGCCATTGTACACTTCACTATCACAGGCCCCCCAAGCACCACCACCACACTGCCTAGCACCTCTCACCAAAGCTGGAAACAATTCTCAGAGCGCTAATGGCCAAATGCCTTAAATCCTCCACCTCAACCATCCTAAAACAGTCTCTCAATCTTCTCTACCTGGATCACTCATAGCACCAACAGTCACCCCCATTAACTGCATGCACGCTAGCGGTTTTCCCACTGCGCGCTGCGTTTTTGAAAAAGCCGCGTTACATGACGAGCTGAGCTCGTCATGAGCGTGCGAGCGGTGCAACTCATGACGAGCTCAGCTCGTCATGAGCGCGGAAGGGGTTAAGCCCACCAAACCAATTAGATCCTCCATATAGGCCAACTGGTACACCACAGAAGCAGGAACCACCAGACATTTGAAACAAGGTGGTGCACCAGCAAAAACTCCACATACAGAACCACTTTCAAAACATCGCTCAAACCAATATCACCAACTCCTGAAAAGGACAAAAAGGAGCACTCTTGCCAACCGCATCAAGTCCAGTTCCAACCACAGTAAATAACTATTCAATACTATTAGAGAGTTCTCAAACCACTCAGCCACGAGAAACATCATTGACCCCCTTCCCAGAAACTTTGTAAACCCTGGTGAATTTCTTCCACAACAGGATCTCTGGCATCTACAAAAACTTCGAGCCCTATCCCACCATTGCAGACACTGTCCGGCTCATCTCCCCCAGGGATACTAATCCTGACTACCTGATAACCACTTGGGACCAACTCAACAGCTCACCACACAATACAACAGCATCGTCATGAACTTTGTCTACTTAGAAGCTCCATCAGACCCTTTTCCCCACTACATCTTCAAGCTTCAAACTTTGGAGCAAGCCTGTTAGCAACAAACTCACCACCATTCTCAACTCCATGACCACTTTTCCCAATGAATGGAAACATGCCGAAGTCAAACCCTTCTCACGAAACCTTCTGCCAGCCCCAGCATCTCTCTGCTCTCCTTTCCAGCCAAGGTCCTTGAAAAAGCCATCAACCATGAACTCACAAAATACCTTCAGAACAGCAAGTTTCTTGATTTCTCCTAGTCAGGTTCCCGCACCAACCAAAGCACCGAAACTGGCCATAGATGACATCTGAACCCACCTTGACTGAGAAGAATCTGCATCTTTGAACCTCCTTGACCTCTCAGCGGCATTCAAGACAATATCCCACCAAACACACATCGATGACCAGAAGAACCCAGAGAACTCTCCTTCCTCCCTTCGCCTACGAATGCAAGAGCATCACCGGAAGCGTACCTCAAGGCTCATCTCTCCTCCACACCCTGTTCAACAACTACATGACCCCCCTGGCCTACATCATCAGATACCACGGACTTAACATGATATTTTATGCCGACAACACCCAGCTCATCCTCTCACTATCAGAAGATCACTCCACTATGAGAGCCAACTTCCACATGTACATGATGAACATGCTGAATGGATGAAAGGCAATGCCTGAAACTCAACACAGACAAAACAGAAGTACTGATCTTTGGAAACTAGGACCGTCGCCCGCGCAGACATGCCCGTAACCTCTGCCTCATACTAGACAGCAAGCTCACCATTGAAAACCAGATAAACACAGTCTTCTCTGCCTGCTTCCACACACTCTGCATGATCTTAAAATGGCTCTCCATTAACTCCAGATGCACTGTTACCCAAACCCTAGTCACCATCCGGCTGGACTACGGCAATAGGCTCTATGCAGGGATTACCTCACATCTACTGAAGAAACTACAGACCATACATAACTTGGCAGCCAGACTCTTCCTTGACTTCCCCAAGTGGGCCCAGATCATCCCCCACCCCCCAGAGAGCTCCACTGGCTCCACATTCAGAAGAGAAGTCACTTCATTGATGCTGATCTACACAAAAAAAGCCCTGCACAGCCGAGGACCAGCATACCACTGACTGAACTTCCACCAACCCTCCAGACACCTATGCGCCGCCTCCCTTCACCTCGCTCATACCCCCACATAAACATCAAAGCTACCGCAGTTGTTCCTTCTCCTACTTAGCGGCCAAGTCCTGGAACGATCTCCCCTTTCACCTATGGACCTCAACCTCTCTGCTTCAATTCAGGGATGGACTCAAGATCTGGCTGTTTGACTGAGCCCCACCACTGCAGCAGGATTCTCAGCGCCTGGATGTCCTCGCAGGTGATTAGCCTTGCTCTAGAAGTCGTGTTGTATGATGATAAGTATTGGGGAGGCAGGGGATTAAAATTAAAGCTGATAGGAATTAATATTACATTTGTTTTTTAATTAAATAAACACAATTTAATGTAATAGATATATATTTATATACAAAAAAAGAAACAGTCTGGGATGTTTGCAGGTATAGAGCACCCTACAACACCAGCAACATCGCTCACCTCAAATGAATTACTAGCACAGGTTTTAAGTATCGGATGAGCAAAGTGCTATCCACAATGAGCTAGAAAGTGCCAATGTGTTTTGCCATTTCTACAGCAAAGTGTTTAAGCATAGGATTATCCCAGTACCACCCACACCAAGATGTAAATTGACAAAAGCCTTTTACCACTCCAGGCACAGTATCACAGCGTTCGACTGCCTAAATACCATCCAAGCCAACCTGAAATGAGTAAAAGCAACCTCTGACATGTGTTTGGTCTTCATTATAGATCTTCAGAGAGCTTTAGCTTTGTTGAGACACAGAGGACATATATAATACAAAATAAAATACAAATTAAATTCTTTTTTTTTTTTCAAAATGTTTTTATTGGTGCAGCAGTACTTCAGTGTCATACACATAATCAAAACGACATTATCTTTCCATTGTGGCATTACGTGTTGTACATAATAAGTAGTTTACTGCAAATTTCAATTTATCTCCATTGCTAAACCCTTCGAACACTTAGAACAACTCCTTGCCCCCCTCCCCCCAGCACTCGCAAATTACATCTTCTCAGTTCTTGTAGGTAATGTCTCATGTTTACATATTAGCATTATTATTGTGACTTTCAACTTCCCTTCTCTTAAATTGCTTATTGAACATATTATATTAACAGTCTCTGCAACCCATCATGTACACGGGTCGGGAATGTAGGCTTCATCACAGACATTATCCTGATTCCCCATATAGCTAACATTGTGTAATATAGTGCAAGTGCTTCATATGTGTTGAACTTCCCAACTAGGAGGTCCTCTTTCTAACTGTGAAGGGCCAAACCATGACACCCAACTGGGGTGTGAACTAAAGGCAGTGGTGACTACGCCTGGGGGGATGTGTCCAGCCCAGTAACTGTTAGTAGGAATCTACTCAAAGTCTCTCCTTCTAGCTACCCCAGTAACAATATGTCACTTGGTACCTGTCTCCTCCCTTCTAACATGCATGCTGTTGCGTGGCTATGTTACCAATCTGCATCGGTGGTATCACTGTTCATAAGTCCTCCGCCATCTGCGCCGTGATGCGTGGGAATAGTTGCACAGTAGTATCTGTTTTCGATGCAGCTGTGTGGGAGCTGGCCCGACTGTTCGTGGTCCCATCATTATTCGCATCATGAGCTGCCAGGGCATCGGTCGTCAGAACCGCAACCTGCATAGAGTCCTCCGTGTCTGCCTGTTCTCGGTTGCGTGGGTATCAATCCTCCATCTCCGCCTCCAGTGGCTGGTCCGAGCGTCGTCCCGAGGCTCTCTGTGTTCTTTCACTCTGACCCTCTTGACTACCCCCTTGCGAGCGGGACGGTGTGAGTGACACTTCCATCCACTCCGAAGCTTCCTCTGGGGTGTCGAAGAAGAAGGTCTTATGGTCATGGATGAACTTGAGTCGCGCCGGGAAGAAGAGTGAATATTTCATGTTACGTTCTCGCAGTGTCCGTTTTACTTCCCAGAAGGATGACCGGGCTTTCTGCACTGCTTGAGTGAAATCCGGGTAAATTGAAATTGTTTTGTTTTCATATTTTATTGGGGTCTTCTCTCTCGCAGTCTTCAGTATTCAATCCCGGTCTTTGTAGTGTAGTAGTCTTGCTATCAGGGGGTGTGGGGGGGCTCCTGGTTTCGGTGGTCTAGGTGGCACTCTGTGGGCTCTCTCCACGCTGTACATCAGGGTCAGCTCCTCGGGTTTCATAATTGTCTTCAGCCATTCTTCCACAAATCTAGTCGGATTAGTTCCCTCGCTGCGTTCCGGCACACCTAAAATGCGTATATTGTTACGGCGAAAGCGCCCTTCCGCATCATCCACTCTCTCGCGCAGCCCCTTTATTCGCCTCTCCAGTTCTTCAAGCCGCGTGGAGTTCGCGGCCTGTTGGGGGATCAGATCAGCCAATGCGAGTTTATGTTCGGGCACTTTTTTCGGACAGTTTTTTGTGGTCATCTTTTAGTAAGGAGAGTCCCGTTGACATTGTGTCAATTCTCGTTTCAAGCGCTTCTCTGGATGCCCTAATTTCCGTAAGGATAAGGTCCAGTTTAGCTTCCTGCACCCCCAGACCCGTTGGCGGAATGATGTCCTCACTGGATGACGCCAGGGGGTCCTCTGAGCCAGAGAAGGGGATCATCGTGCGAGGCGCCGGGTCCGTTCCTCACCATTGCGTCGCTTGTCTCCTACTGCTATGTAAGAACTCCGCTCCTCATGGAATCCACAGTTCTCTCGCAGGTGCCCCAACCAAGCGCACTCCCCCTCCAGGTCCGGGGCAGGACAGCCTCACCGCTCACAATCGATCCGCCGCCTCTCCGTCTGGCGCTCTCGGGACCACACAGCAGACTCTGAAGTGCTTATCACTCAAGGAACAACATTATTTAGAGGATGGGCTTGCAGCGATGCGGTGCCTCTCATGTTAAACCTGTTGACGTAGAATGCAAAGGGAGAGGTGGGCAGCTCTCCGTTTATGCCAGTAGTTCGTGCGTGGGGGTATCAACTGAGCCAGCGGGGGTATCGCCTGTGGGATCTCTGCATGCATATGGCACCCTCCGGGTCACCTCTTCAGCTCACGGGCAGCAGCAGTTAGCCAGGGCGCAACAGTGTCACAGGGCAATGGCCGCCATCTTCATTCCTGGTCGAGCACCTTTGCGGTGTCTCACCTCCGCTCCGCCTCCACCACTATGTCTCACACCCTCAATGCAGTGCCCTCGGGTCCCGCTGGTCGCGATACCGACCCGCCCCCAGGGCACTTCCGGTCTGCCCGAATCCTCACTGTGGGTCGGGGCTGTCTCTACGCTCGTAGGCCTCACCGACGCTCCGGAGTTAGGTTGATGTCGGGCAGCTCCCGGGGCATGGAATCTCTTTCCCTCACGGTCGGCAGCTAGGTCTCACTCTGCGCTCTTAAGGGGAGGGTGATTTCGTGCCAAGTTATCAGGATTAAATGCAAAAACTGGGGTTTGTGGACGGAGCTAGGTCGGCTCACGTCTTACATGCTCGGCTGTTGGCCACGCCCCCAAATAAAAATTACATTCTGGAAACTAATTTTTGAACAAATAATTACATGCATTTAGATTAATTCTCTACATCACTTTAAATCATTTTTACTAGATGATAAACAATGCATGTTAGGTTTTAGGTAGGAATTTGTGTATTGAAATCTTAAGAAAAATTATTTTAATTTATTTTGATTGCATCAAGATAATTAAATATTTAATTAAAAATTATCTTAATATGCAATAGTTTCAGTAATCCCTATTGTTATTCGTATTTTTTATGTATTGTATTTAATCTAAAATGCCAATAAATTTTTTTTTAAACAAAAGAAATTATGTTAATATTGTTGTAGTATTGTTTCGTTAGTTCTACATTTAAAATACATAGATATTAATGCACATTAACATTCATTAATAAAATATTTTCACAAAATTATTTTAACATTTAAAACATTGACATTTTTTTTTTATTGTGATATGTCAGAAAATAAATGGTGCAGTACAATTGCTTACATGTAGGTAGAAGGTGAAGCATGAGGTGGATTAGTTAGTAGTACACAGCCATTCAGTCCACAACCCTGAGGTCGGATGGCGTCTTAGTAATACAACACCATGCGATAAGCAAATCACTACCCGCATGAGGCACAGATAAGGTCATTATACCACATGTTTTTTATAAACAATAACAAATGAATCGAACAGTGAAGTCCCGCAGAGTAACTTGAATTAGCAATCAATACAACCCAAGTGTCCAGTTCCGGCCTCCAAGTCGCACCGGCCAAGGCCCCCGCTGGTATGGAAGCATTTTCCCGGGTTCAAACCCTACCTCGCAAAGGCACATGCAGATCACAGCAAAGGTGAGTCTAATCTCGCCCCATTCCTATCCTCAACCCCAGAGTTCTACGGGTTAACGCCAGCTCCGCAGTCGGGGAGTCACACAGTTCGCCACGGTATGAGTTCCTGTGGCCCCACTTCCTGTCCAAGATCTTAGGGCAACCCCTTATTTTATACACTGTCTTCTCCGCTATCATGCATTGGCCCATTGCAGCCACCCACCCTACCACCAAAGGTTTATCCGGGGAGCCTCAGCCCATCGCCACGGCCCTTTTGATCAACAGAAACCCCAGCGCCGCCCATTGTAACTCTGGGGCGTTTAGGTCGTTTGGGCCCCATACATTGAGGATACAGTTCCTAGGTGAAGTGGGGAGTGGTTCTCCCAGGGAACTACTCATTTCATGCACCGCTGTCTTCCAGAATTGTTGTATCACTGGGCAATCCCACAATATATGATAAAAGGTCCCAGGGAGGCCACATCTTTGTAGGCACAGAGCATCAGGCCGTCGGCCAATCCTGGCCAGTGTAAGGGCAGACATGTATGCTCTGTGCAGCACTTTAAGTTGAATTAATCTAAACCTATGGCATATGGCCGACTCCCTCGGAGACATGAGTGCCGATCGCCACTCCTCTTCATCCAACGGACCCACATCTGCCTCCCATTTGGTCCGCAGTGACAGGAAGGAGTCAGGGAGGTTATTGCAGAGTTTACTATAGGTCAGGGAGATGGCCTTGTCAGGGAGGGGTTCTGATAGCAGCCTGTCCTCCAGCGGGGAGGTGGCAGGTATGAAGGCAATGCGGAGAAGGCGGTTCGAAGAGCATGTGTGATTTGCAGGTACCTAAAAAACTCAGTGGGTGCAAGGGCATATTTAGTTCTAAGTCAGTAAAGGACATCACTTTACCTTTATGAATAAGGTCCCCGACCTCAGAAATCCCGATCATGTCCCACTTATCGAATCCCTGGGAAAAGCAGAGGGAGCCGAGGCGTTGCGCTGACCACAGTGGAGATGCCCTGGTGAGTTTTTTCGCCATCCCAGTCTTCTATTGGCTCTGTGCCATACATCTACTGTGTGTAACATGGGACCTACGTATCTAGATCTAGTGGGTTTGCAATATAGGGCACCAAGGTAGCCTTCTCGTCCCGTCTGATCTCTATCTAACAGGAAGGCTGGGTTGAGAGGTGACCCATGTATCCATTGGTTGATCACTACTAGCTGGGAAGCCCAATAGTAAAGGCGGAGGTTGGGAAGGGCGATTCCCCCGCATACCAGCCCTGGAACAGTTTAGAGAGAGCAATTCGGGCAGCGCCACCGTCCCAGAGCGGCGTTCTGAGCTCGCTGTCTACCGCCCTGAAGTAGGAGTCCGGAATGGAGATGGGGCAGTTCTTTAGGACATATAAGAAGCGTGGAAGCGCAAGCATCTTAAACAGCGCCGCCTGGCCTGGGAGAGAGAGCGGGAGCGATCGCCAGTGAGCCACGTCACCACGGAGCCTACGGAGTGGACCTTGTAGATTACGGTCATAAAACAGTTTGTGATCGGGAGTAATGAAGATACCCAAGTATGTGAAGCCTTCTGCGGCTACTCTAATTGTGAAACCTCTAGGCATGCGAGGTGGCGGACCAGGCAACATGTACAGCACCGACTTAGACCAGTTTATGGCATATCCCGAGTAGTTCCCGAAGTTTGTGAGGATGTGGAACAGACTATTGATGGAGGACCGTGGGAATGACACATATATCAGGGTGTCGTCGGCGTATAAGGAGATTTTGTCTACTGTCTCGTCGCTCCACCGTAGGCCTCTGATAGAGGCGTCAGTGCGGATCCAATGAGCCAGGGGCTCCAAAGTGAGGGCAAACAACAAGGGGGAGAGGGGGCAGCCCTGTCTGGTGCCTCGGTGCAGCGAAAACTTCCGGGACGTATAGTTATTGACCTTGACTTCACCCAAGAGGTCCGTGTATAAAAGTCTTACCCACCCTATGAAGACAGGCCCAAAGCCAAATCGGCGGAGGACCTCAAACAGGTAGGACCATTCGATCGAGTCGAACGCCATCGCTGCATCTAGGGACAGTATGTCCGCATCTTGAGACAGTGTAGGTTGACGACTCAGTACGTTCTGCACCCTACGGAGATTCAATGCCGTGTTACGGCCCGGTAGAAAACCGGACTGGTCGGCGTGTATCAAAGAAGGGAGCACCAGGAGGAGACGCGACGCAAGTAGTTTAGCCAGGACCTTGGCCCCAGCGCTGATCAAGGAAATCGGACGATAGGAGCTGCATGCATCGGGAGGCTTGGCTGGTTTCAGAATGACTGCGATGGAGGCCAGTCTTTGGTCGAGGGGGAGCACTCCGCGCTCCAGGCTCTCCGTAAACATAGTCAGGAGATGTGGAACGACGTCCTGGGCCATCCCCTTCAGGAACTCAACGGGAACTCCGTCCGGGCCCATGGCCTTACCGGAATTTACCGCAAAGAGCGCCGTAGTGAGCTCATCTGCAGAGAGGTCAGCATCAAGGGCAGTTTGGTCGTCGTCCGAGATGGTCGGGAGACGCATCTCTTCCAACAGCTGACTGGACTCGGCAGACGAGCAAACATTACTCGCCGTGTAGACCTGTTCAAGGTGGTCTGCAAATGCCTCCGCTATATCCTGCGGATCTGTCACCACAGAACCATCTGGCCTAGTTATGGATGAAACCCAACGAGACCCCTGGTCGCGACGCTCCAACCACGCAAGCATCTTGCCTGCAGCGTCCCCAAATTCATAGACCCGGTGACGGGTATGGAGCAGCCGCGCCCGAGCTTTCTCCTGGACCAGCGCTTTGTAGGTTAACTGCTGGGCTCGAAGGCGAGCGGCAGTCGAGTCTGAGGGTGCAGCATTATGGGACGCTTCCAGGTTTATAAGAGCTGATTCCGCCTCGGTGATTTGCTCGGTGTGTTTTCGCAAGTGAGAAGTCTTAAGTGCTAAAACCTCACCCTTCAGAACAGCTATATAGTCCTCCCAGAGCGTAATGGCTGAGCCTACTGACCCAACGTTTTCCTCAAAATAGAGTTCCGTTCGCTCCTGTAGTGCCTCTCTGATATCGGGGATCTGCAATAGCCAGGGACTAATGACAATTTGGCCGCACGTTACCTGGCGATTGTATGTTAGGTCAACCATGAGCGGCGAGTGGTCAGAAATACCTCGGGGAAGGCCCCTCGGACGAACAACGCACCCAAGGTCTGCGGTGGGGAAAAGAAATGATCAATTCTGGACATACTATTGTGAGCGTTGGAGTAGTGCGTGAAGTATGGTGTGCCCGGTAAGTGTAGGCGCCAGATGTCAGTTAACCCCAGAGCATGAGCGAAGTCAGCCAGGTCCGAGGTCTGACGGTGCGATCCCCTCCGTGGTAAAACATTTACATTTTTGCCTATATTTACAATTGGGAGATTTCTACCTTGGTGGTGGAGATCTCGTACCGTGTGTTAAAAGTTACAAGTAGTAAATTTACACTCATAAATCAGGCTCCATTCCGTGAATTGATGCGGTGAGGAAATGTAAGTCTACACTTTTGAGTAAATTTAGACCCACAAATGGTGACTATCCAAAAGTAGTAAAGTACTCAAAAGTGTAAGAGCAATCTTACATGTGTAGATTTACAAATGTAAAAGTTTACCTTTGTGAATAACCCCCTGTTTGTCCATTCTTACAAAGGGTCAGCAACTCACAATATGACTCTTCTTGCACAGTGCCAACTACCCATTACATGTCCTTTCTTACATAATGCCAGCCACCCAACGTATCTCTTTCTAACAAACGTTTTCTGCATTTGGCAACACCTTCCTCAGTTTTTAAGTGAAAATCCTTGACTTAGTTAAAAAACAAAGTAAATGATAAATTATCTGTACATACATTCAGAGTTTAGGAGGTGCGGAGAAGATGGTACGGCCCCGCCGCGTCTCTGCACTACCGAAACTAGCAGCCACCAGCCAGATTGGACTTTAAAGTGGTCTGGCATGGCTGTTCTGCAGTGGTGTCTCTATCAAAGGTGGCGGTGTCTTTGAAAAATGCACCAAAATGGGACAACACAACAAGGTTCCTCCACAGCATGGACTTGTAAGTCCATGCCGTGCACGAACTGGTGTGCATTCACACGGCAAAGGGGTAATTGTTATGCCCCCCTGTGTGCATTCACATGCTGTGGAGGGACAGGGACCCTGTAGGGCCACCTTTGTTTCCTCTCTGCCGTGGTGTACATGGAGGAGGAAACTTCATGACACTGCTGGCGGAGAGAAAACCTGTAATATGTCTGGTGGACCTGCCAAGCATATTGCAGCAGATGACTGCTGCAACACCACCAGGAAACAGCAGTTCCCTGGTGGCAGCATTGGTCCCAGGGTGGTCCAAATGCCCAACTAGTAATGGGGAGGTCGCACTGCCAATGCAACGGTGTCTGGACCAACACCATCATGTCTCCATTTGTCTGGCGGTCCTCGTATCATCAGACTCTTAATCAGGCCTTTGGTGTGCATATTTGCTCCAATGTGATACTTGGGGTTGTGAGAATTATTATAGAAGATAAATTAATGGTTCAGTTTGACCCAGCAAGAGGGGCACCTTTCCAGGGATCATGCAGATGATGGAGCCACAGTGCACACCCATCCCTTTTTCAATCAACCAAATCAATCAGGACACTTGTAAAGCGCACTATATACCAGTGAGGGTCTTAAGGCGCTGGGGGCGGGGGGAGGGGGGGTGCTGCTACTGTTCAAAGAGCCAGGTCTTGAGTAGTCTTCTGAAGGCCAGTAGGTCTTGGGTCTGCCGTAGGTTGATAGGGAAGGTGTTCCAACTCTTGGCTGCGAGGTGGGAGAAGGATCTGCCTCCGACTGTCATTCTATGGATGCGGGGGACAGCGGCGAGAGGGAAGTCGGCAGAGCTTGTGGATGGGGGTGTAGAAGCTGACTCGTCTGTTGAGGTACGCTGGGCCGGTGTTGTGGAGGGCTTTGTGTGTGTGGATGAGGAGCTTGAAGGTTATCCTCTTGTTGACGGGGAGCCAGTGTAGGTCTCTCAGGTGGGGAGTTATGTGAATGCGGTGGGGATGTCGAGGATTAGACGTGCCGAGGTGTTCTGGATGCATTGCAGCCGTCTCAGGAGCTTGGCCGAAGCTCCTGCGTAGAGGGTGTTACCGTAGTCCAGCCTGCTGGTGACGAGGGCCTGGGTGACTGTTCATCTTGTTTCAGTGGGGATCCACTTGAAGATCCTACGTAGCATACGGAGGATGTTGAAGCAGGAGGAGGAGATGGTGTTGACCTGCTTAGTCATGGTGAGGGTGGAGTCGAGGATGACCCCTAGGTTGCGTGCATGGTCTGTGGGTGTCAGAGCAGTTCCCAGTGTGGTCAGCCACCAGGAGTCGTCCCAGGCTGAAAGGCTGGACCCAAGGATAAGGACCTTCATCTTGTCCGAGTTCAGCTTCAGTCTGCTGTTCCTCATCCAGTCGGCGATGGCCTTCATTCCTTCGTGGAGGTTAGTTTTGGCTGTGTGGGAGTCTTTGGTGAGTGAGATGATCAGCTGGGTGACGTCGGCGTAGGAGATAATGTTGAGATCATGTTGACGGGCGCCATGGGCGAGGGGTGCCATGTAGATATTGAACAGCGCCAGGCTGAGGGACGAGCCCTGGGGTAGGCCGCAGATGATTTTGGTAGCATTGGAGTGGAAGGGCAGAGGCGGACGCTCTGAGTTCTGCCAGAGAGGAAGGATGTGGTCCAGTCCAGGGCCTTCCCTCGGATTCCGGCATCGTGTAGGCGTGTGTGTAGGGTGCATTGGCAGACCGTGTTGAATGCGGGTGCAGCCATCTTGTTTCTCACTTGTCTCACCTGTTCGCGATGCGTATTTCCTGTTTGTGAACGCGGATGTCCGATGACAGGTCCAGGAGCATGAGGGCTGCTGCTTCTCTGTTGTCTAGCAGGGTCCTGATGTCATCTGTGGCGGCGATGAGGGTGGTTTCGGTGCTGTGGTTGCTGCGGAAACTGGACTGGGATGGGTCCAGGGTGTTGTTGTCTTCGAGGTAGCGGGTCAGCTGTTTGTTGACAATTTCTCGAAGGAGATGTTGATGACCTTGCTGAGATGGGGGCAATGGATGCGCTGGCTTTGTTGAAGATGTGGTGGGGGCATGGGTCTAGCGGTGAGCCGGAGTGGATGGTCTTGATGATCTCGCTGGTGTCCTTGTCATTGACGTTTGTCCAGGAGAGTAGATGTTTGGTGCGTGTAGTGGTGGTGGGGGCTGTGGTTGTCGGGGGAGTCGTGGCGTTGAAGCTGTCATGGATGTCAGTGATCTTGCAGTGGAAGAAGGTAGCCAGTGAGTCACATAGGTCTTGCGAAGGCGGGATGTCGTTGGCGTTGAAGCTGGGGTTGGAGAGTTCCTTCACGATATTGAAGAGCTCCTTACTATTGTGTGCGTTGTTGTCAAGGCGGTCCTCGAATGAGGCCCTCTTGGTGGTTCTGATGATTTGGGGATAGCTGCGGGTGGTGTTCTTGTGGGCTGTGTAGCTGTCCGGTGATCATTCGCGGAGCCAGTTCTTCTCCAGTTTTCGGCATATTCTTGTGGAGACCTGGAGGTCTTCGGTGAACCAGGTGGCTTTCTTGCTGGTTTGGATGTTGGAGGGGGATGTACGTTGTTACAACGCATGCTTTTACTACGCATGCCTTTACAATGCAGGTTTTTCAACGCAAGTCTTTACAACAACTTGCGTTGGGGGGTGCTGGATAGTGAATAGTTTAATTTACTATTCCAACTCCAGTCCCCGTGGATAGTAGGGAAGGTGTTGGATAGTAAATTAAACTATTACCTATCCTAGAGCGCCCCAGCGCAATTCATTGTAATGACTTGCATTGAAAAACCTGCGTTGTAAAGGCACTGCGTGGTAAAAGTTGCGTCGTAAAGGATGTTTCCCATTAGAGGGTGTCTTGAGCGGGGCGAGGGTGCTGGCGCAGTCGTCGATCCATTGTCTGAGGTTGCGGGCGGCGGAGTCGGGGTCAGTGGAGTCGGCGGCTGGGTTCTGGACGAGGGTGGTGGTGAGCTGGTCCTCGGTGACTTTGCTCCAGCATCGTCGGGGCAGCAGTTGGGTGCGTTGGTGTGTGGTGGGCTTCCTGAAGGTCAAGTGGACGCAGTGGTGGTCGGTCCAGTAGGGTTCGGTAGTGCGGTTGAAGGAGAAAGTGGGACTTGCGGTGAAGATGGGGTCGAGCGTGTGACCTGAGGTGTGGGTGAGTGTTGTCACGAACTGTCTGATTCCGAGGTTGTCGAGGTTGTCGAGCAGGGCTGTAGTGTTGGTGTCGGTGTTGTTCTCGAGATGAAAGTTCAGGTCTCCTAAGAGGATGTAGTCCATGGAGGCGAGGGTGTGCATGCTGACAAAGTCGGCGATGGAGACGCTAAACTGTGGTCGGGGTCCGGGGTGTCTGTAGTTGAGGGTTCCTTTGAGGGTGGTGTTGGGATCGGTGTGGATCTGGAAGTGCATGTGTTCGGCGGTGCTGAGGGTGTCGTCGGTGTTGGTTGATACTCTGAGGGTGTTCCTGTGGGCGATGGCGATTCCTTCTCCTGTTCCATTGGTGCGGTCCCTGTACTTGATGTTGTATCCTTCCGGGATAGCAATGGAGATGTCGGGTGTGGAGGCAGGGTTCAGTCAGGTCTCTGTCAAGAAGGCGACGTCAGGGGAGGTAGAGTTGAGGATTTTCCAGAGCTCGACGGCGTGTTTGTGGGCAAAGCGGGTGTTGAGGAGGATGCATCTGAGGTAGTTGGTTTCCTTGGTGGGCGGTTTGGCTGGCCGGATGCTAGTGAAGTTGCAATTCCAGCAGGTGAAGGGTTCTTGGGTGCGCTTTGGGGTAGCCCGGTAGCAGGTGTGTTCTCGACCTGGGTTGAGTGCGTGGAGGGTGCTGGTGTCGTAGTGCAGTCGGGCGTCATGGCATCTCCGGTGTCCAGGGGTCCTGGTGCTGGGCGCGGTTCAGGCACGGATGGGCGCAGACGGGCTTGCCATAGGTGCGCTTTTGGCGTGCCAACGGCGCACCCTATGTGCGGCTTCCATATGAGGTGATGTGGGAGGGAGGAGCAGCTGGGAGGCGGGAGCGGGGTGGTCAATGGGAATACAGGGGGGCGGGCTGCAGGGGACGCAGCGTTGCGAACCACGGAGGGGTGAGCGGGGGTCACAGAAGGCACAAGGGAGACACAGAAAAAGGGGGCAAGGCAGCAAAAGATCAGAAAACAGGGCACAGGGCACAAATGGGGGGCTGTGCGGCTGTGAGGGGAGCGACCTGCCTGGTGACAGGGTCAAGAGTCGTTCTCTCTAGCGCTGCGCGACCTCCATATGAGGGGATGTGGAAGGGAAGAGTAGCTGGGAGGCGGGAGCGGAGTTGCCAATGGGAATACAGCGGGCGGGGCTGCAAGGGACGCAGCGGCAGGAAACATGGAGGGGTGAGTGGGTGAGCGGGGGGTCACAGAAGGCACAAGGGGACACAAAAAAGGGGGCAATGCAGCAAAAGATACTGAAAACAGTAAAAACAGCAGAGATTACACAGTAATAGCAGAGGAAGAAAGCAGGCACAAACCAAAAAGAGGCCCACTCCAGTTACGAGCGGCAGCAGCGGCAGCGCACAGGCACACAGGAGGGCTGTGCAGTGGTGAGGGGAGCCACCTGCCTGGTGACAGGCTACTCTGGCTACTCTGATATCATTAATGTAGGCCAACTAAGGGTGCACTACTGCACAGACACACCATGGACTTTTCCTGTTGTAATTGCATTGCAGTGAGAACAAGGGGGAAGATACATTTTTTTTTGGTACAAAGGTAATGTGTTGTGCTGCATAACAGAAGGGGATACAGTTCAAAGCCATATTTATTGGAAATGGCCTGTCACTGCTCTAAACTAACCCTGGGCGGAGTTCGGGCAGTCGTGCTACGCTGAGTTCTAAAAAGTGGTAAACTATCTCAGTGAGTTATGCAGAATTCCGCGAGCACGCGAAGTTGCTTGTTCCGCTCTTTTGCGATGCGCTTTTCCTGTTCGGGAACGCGTATTGCGATTTCAGAACTCTGTTTGCATGCTTGGGGAGAAATATCTCTCTGACTAACTAATGCATTGCCCTAAGCTGTGAGCCATATGTTAACTGAGTGCCAGCGCTGCTGTCCAAGCATGTCAAAGTTGTCCAGATCAGCTGCACTGTCTGAGATTGTGAAATGAGATCTCTGCCCTGCCACTCTCAAGGAGATTCTCAGTAATATAATATGATTAAGATTCTAATTGCACGAAATTCAAATCAGTGATCAAACAACAGTAAAAAGAGATGAGAAGGCACCTCAGTGCCACCGGCCACCCTGGATTGCTTCCAGGATCACTTCCTGGGTCGTTTTCGGGATCGCAACCAGGATAACTCCCTGGATTGCTTTAGGATCACTTCCTGGGTCGCTGCCTGGATCACTTCCTGGATCACTCTAGAATCACTCCCTGGAATGCTCTAGGCTCACTTCCTGGAGCACTTACTGGATCACTTCCTGGATCGTTTCCAGGTTCACTCCCTGGATAGCTTCCATGATAAATCCCTTGATTGCTCTAGGATCACTTCCTTGATCGATTCCGGGAACATTTCCTGGATCGCTTCCAGGTTCACTCCCTGGAACACTTCTAGGATAACTCCCTGGATTGCTCTAGGATTACTTCCTGGATCATATCTTGGATCACTCCCTGGATTGCTTCTAGGATAAATCCCTGGATCACTCTAGGAACACTTCCTGGATTGCTTCCGGGATCATTTCCTGGATCTCTTCCAGGATCACTCCCTGGATGGCTCTGGGATCACTTCTTGGATCTTTTCCTGGACGGCTTCCAGGATCACTCCCTGGATCACTCTAGGATCACTTCCTGGATCACTTCTTGGATCGCTTCCAGGATCACTCCCTAGATTGCTCTGACTGGGATCCCTTTCTGGATCATTTTCTGGATGACTTCCAGGTACACTCCCTGGATCGCTTCCAGGATAAAGCTCTAGGATCACTTCCTGGACGGCTGCTGCTGCGGAGACGGCTGCTGCTGCGGCCGAGTTGGGGCATTTGCTCTTTGGGGGCTACCTGCAAACATCGTTCATGCTTTCCCTGACCAACGGACGCTCTGTGGATCACCTCGACTCTCCCCCGCTACCGCTCCTGACATCGCGGCCGCAGAGAGGGGGGAGTGAACTACACTACCCAGAGCCCCCTGTGCTCACGGGGACACGATTTGCCGCGTCAGGATCCCGCGCACAGTGGCGCTTATCAGACGGCTGCTGCTGCGGCCGAGTGGGGGCATTTGCTCGTTGGGGGCTACCTGCAAACACCGTTCCTGCTTTCCCTGACCAACGAACGCTCTGTGGATCACCTCGACTCTCCCCCGCTGCCGCTCCTGACATCGCGGCCGCAGAGAGGGGGGAGTGAACTGCACTACCCAGAGGCCCCTGTTGCTCACGGGGATGCGATTTGCCGCGTCAGGATCCCGCGCCCGGAGGCGCTTATCAGACGGCTGCTGCTGCGGCCGAGTGGGGGCATTTGCTTGTTGGGGGCTACCTGCAAACATCGTTCCTGCTTTCCCTGACCAACGGACGCTCTGTGGATCACCTCGACTTTTGAATTCTCAACCCACCTTGATTAATACACAGAAGAGTCTTAAGGCTGGTAATATTGTTAGTAGGGATGCAGTGGTTTCTAACAACAAGGGGAATAGGATCACACAAAATGTACAAACTGCCTTGGTGACTCATCCACCCCCTGTGTCACCTACTTTACCTTCCCCTGTATTAGCTACACAACCCCCCAAAGTACTCAACCTATCATGGATGGGGGGAACAATGAATGGAGGAGGGTGGGTAAGAGAAGTGCATCTGTTAACCTTCCCCCTGAGTGTGTCCCATACACAGTAGTATTAACAAATGTACCGGAGGTGGATTCTGAACTTACTGATTCCCGTTTGGAAACACATGAGGCTCTGAAAAACAAATCTTTATCTTGGCTGAATAAGAATTGTGGTTTCCCACTTGCCTTCTCCAATGATATAATCGCTACCAGAAGAGTGAGCTGGATAGGAAATTCCAGGAAGACTTCCAGTGGGGACTGTGTCATCATTAATTTTAGGCATCCGCAACATGTTGCCACAGTTTTACTTAGATTCATGGAAGGGGGTGGTGATGGACAGAGCATCTGAATTAAGCAGAACACTCATACCGCGTCAAAAGATCAGGGCTTGATCCATCACCGTTTTTTAGCTCACTGCATCATCCCAGTTCAGAACCTGGCTATATGCAAATTAGTCTGTCCCTGGCCCAGTGCATCATGGGAACAGGGCAGACCAAACTACCAAGCCAATTCTTTACTGGAAAGGAAACAAGTTTTACTTAGAGCAGCTTCTCTATCTGCTGCTGATCACATCGACTGTGCACGTCCTTTGGGTTTCTTTTATAATCCTCTTAACAATACCCGTCACTTACATTCTGTTTAATCTAAGCCCCCTATATCCATCCCAAGGCATGGCTTCATTACCCCACCGCAAAGCGGATATCAATCTTCGAACAGACTGGATACATATTGTTATAGGCCAGATGGGCCACATAATCAATATAATCATTCTTTCCTATTGTCCAATCGTTACACCCCTTTATCATCCTTGGAGGAAAATGATTGACAGTCAAATGTAATGAGGACAAATGCACAGCCCTTACAACCTATTTTTTAAATCGTGACTTGGAACATTGCTGGCATTAAGGCCAAAGTACAGAATGATATATGGATTAACTCACTAAAAAATTATGATGTCATAGCTCTTCAAGAGACATGGGACCAGGCAAATAGCTTCTCTCTAGATGGGTATAGACATTTTAGTATCCCAGCAACTAGAAGTGTTGCAGGTAGAGCTAAGGGAGGACTATTAAGCTTATTTAAACTTGACCTCAAGGGTACACTAACTCAGTGTGATTCAGGATGCCAGAACTGTTTAATTGTGGAGTTATCCACTGCTGATAATCCTAAGATTTTATTCATAATTTTTTATAATCCCAGCGCCTGTGAGCGCACAAGCTTCAATTTGGATTTGTTGGAGCAATTTGTGTCAGTCTATAGTAACAAGGTGAATACTTTTGAAATAATATTCCTTGGAGATTTTAACATTCATCCCTGTAATCTACCATGTATCAGCTCAGAGGAAGAAGGCCCCCTATATTCTTCCCCCATGCACTTCGAACATTCTAAACAAGGGGAGGCTCTTGAAAACTTCCTTGCAAGATGGAACTTATATGAGTCGGGATGTGTGGAAGGTGGAGGCAGGGTGCCCTCTTTTAAAGGAACAGACGATGGTACTATTATTGATAATATTTCTTTTTTGTTGAGTAAAGTTTTAATGTATAAAACCGAGGTGTCGGTCTTTAGTAAATGTAAATGTAGTTGAGCTTATATAGCGCACAGCTACCCGCAGTGGGTTTCCCGGCGCTTGCTTAGGGAACCCTTCCTGGTATTCCCCTGTGAGATAGCAGGGTATCCACAAGGTGAAAGTCAGGCATCCCGCCACGAGGGGCCGTTGTGGAGATTAAGCAAGCTATTGCCCAGAGTCGCAGAGTGTGAACCCATGAGTCGAGGAGGCACCGGGGCGAGAATTATCGAGTCCGTGGAATTTTTAGCCCAAGACCCGCCGAGGCGGGGAATTGAACCCTGGTCCAGGACCGATCTCAGCTTCCGGGTCTGCTGCCTCTAACCCCTGAGCCACACTTCTCCACAACCCGGTGCTAATTGAAATTATATCTGTGGACCTCTTAACTTCGAAAACTGCGACATATAAGGGGGGCCTAAACGTGGAGGTCAAAGACCAAGGGCGTAGGCTTAAATGGTCAAACATAGTCCCTGAAACTTTTTTGCAAGAAGTTTTGGAGAAAGTTGAGGACGAGGTGGCCATTTGCCTAGAGAATCATGCTCAAAATACGCACGTGCTTATTGCTTTTGATAATATCTGTAGGGTAATTAACCAAAGCCTACTGGCCGGTTCTAAACAGAAGATACATTGTGGTAAGAGATGGTTCAAGAAAAGATGCTCTAGGGCACACAGTGATCTACTTAATGCTCTGAAGGCCACCCCTAAAGATCGAGTCCAAATAGCCAGCCTAAGATCTGCTTATAAGAAAGCTATTTTGGAGAGGAAAAAGGAGTTGGAAGATGAGGCCTGGTCTCAATTACTTGCCCCTGACATTCTTAAAAATAGTGGGCAGTTTTGGAAAATTGTAAACCAACCATTATTCTGAGGCGAGGAGAATTCGTCGCTTGAGGCTAATATTCCAGATGAGGGCTGGATAACACACTTTGGTAATATATATTCCAATCCAGACCCTGAAACTCAAATAGGCAATATCCTTCTTGGACCTGTGGGCCCAAATGTAATCTTTGAATGCAAAGAAGTTGAAAGAGCAATTGAACTTTCCCTAAAAAACAAGGCTCCAGGCCCTGACTGGGTCCCCCTAGATGTTTTTAAATGTGCACCAAACTTTTGGTCAAAGATTTTGTGTAATGTTTTTAATGTTTTAAATTTAAATAACATCCCGGCCTCCTGGAAAAAATCCATTATCATTCCAGTGTTTAAGAAGGGAGACAGGCAGGACCCCTCTTGTTACAGACCCATTTCCCTTATAGACTCATCTGTCAAGATTCTGGGAAGGGTCATTCTGTTTAAATTAAATGAATGGGTGTGCGACAGGGGGATCCTGTCCAACGTGCAATATGGTTTTAGACCGAAAAGGAGCACGCTGGACCAATGTCTCAATTTACATTTGATACTGGATAAATACACTAGGGCCAAGGAGGGGTCCATGTATCTGGGATTCATGGACCTCTCCTCGGCTTTTGACCTTGTAAATCGGTCTAAGCTGTGGAAAATCTTACTAGACTTGGGTCTCGATAGGGCCTTAGTTAACCTTTTGGCGGATTTGCACTCAGGCTTAGTAGCTTCTGTCAGGGTTAACACAGAGGGGCGTTGCTCCAGCCATTTTAAGTCAGAAAGGGGAGTCAGGCAAGGGTGTATCCTGGCTCCCCTTCTTTTTACGATTTACATTAATGCCATAGAACCTGCTCTAAAGGAGGCCACCCTTGACATTCCGCGTATGGGGAACTTGGCATTCCTGTTCTCTTATACGCGGATGACGCTGTCCTTCTTTCACGGATCGGTGTGGGCTTACAGCGTCTGTTAGATGTCTTCGAGAATTTTATGGGCTCCCTGGACCTTAAAATAAATGCTAAGAAGTCCCAGATCATGATTATGGGGAGAAGCTCCAGGAAGAAGCATTCTAAACCCTTTTTCTGTGGCAAAGAGGAACTTTGCAGAGTCCCAACATTCCCCTATTTGGGGGTTACTTTTGATGAGAGAGGGAATTGGGGCCCGCAATTAAAAAATAGAAGCATTTCCCTCGCAAGGACTAGTTCTGCACTCCAAGTTTTTACAAAAAAACTGGGGGCTAGGCCTATAACAGCATTAATGAAGATCTATAAAGCAGAATGCATTGCAGTGGCCACATATGGCAGCCCGATATGGGGCTATATTGCCCCGGATTGTTTACAGACTACAGAAAATAAATATTTGAGATCTGTTCTTTCAGTGCCACACTCTTCTCCCTCTTACACCATTCACTCTGAACTTGGGGTGGGCTACATTTCAGACTCAATAAGAATGGCTCCTATAATATGCTGGCTGAAGACCTGGTTAAATCAGGAAATTCCCTTGAATCATATTATATTGAAAGATTGTCTCCAACTGGATAATAATAATAAGATTCAATGGCTGACATACGTTAAAAACAGCCTTTTTAAATTAGAGAGACCAGAGCTTTTTTCGTCTCCAGAGTCAATAACATCAAAGGACATTGCTCTAATAAAGGGTGCAATGGGCCAAGTCTGGAGAGAGAAGAATTGGAACTAAACAAAACCACTGTTAGGGCTAATCTTATAATTTCTTGCCCACAAGGTCCTGAATTCTATCTTAACCTGGTGAATTGCCCTTACCATAGGTTTCTCTTAACACGTTTTTGTTTTAATATGATTCATCTGAATCTTGGTTACTTTCCTAACTGGAGTACCCCTGATAATGCTAGGCCGTGTTCATGTGACAATTTTCAGTCCAGAACACCATGCACTTTTTGATGGTCTGTGGTCACTACACAGAATTAAGGATGAAATACTTGGTCCCAGTCTTAAAGGAGGCAGGGTTTTTACAGGTTAAGCCTGCCCTCCTGTACCTGCAATTACTAGAGACCCCAAGGACTGTCTTCCACATTGCCAGCTTTCTGGTGGGTGCTGTTAGGTTAAGAAATAGGAAAATAAATGAGTGTTTGAATATAGATGAATCTGGATGTAACTCAGTATAATGTTTACATAGTGAAAATTGTCAGCAAGGGAAAATAAATTGATTGACGTTTTTATATTTTAGTTTTAAATCATGATCTTATCAGAAGATTTTTAATTGAAAATTTTTTAAATGGCCACAACTCGGTACTTTTTGCATATTATAAATGTATTTTATTCTGTTTTTATCTTGTATAATGTATGGATTTTATGTATGTTGTGTATAGTACTATTGCCTTTTTTTATATTAATTTATCGAAATAAAGTATTTTGACTGACTGACACTCTAGGATCACTTCTTGGATCGCTTCCAGGATCACATCCTAGATTGCTCTGACTGGGATCACTTTCTGGATCATTTTCTGGATGACTTCCAGGTACACTCCCTGGATCGCTTCCAGGATAAAGCTCTAGGATCACTTCCTGGATCTTTTCTTGGATCACTACCAGGATCACTTCCTGAATTGCTCTAGGATCACTTCCTGGGTTGCTACCTGGAGCACTGCATCCACATGGAACTGCTGCAGGGGCAACACATTTAATCCTGAGCCAGTGTGCAGCAGCTGGGTCTGACCCTGTGGGTACATGTACTACAGACTTACCTATCCTCTCCATACTGAACTACTGATGCCCTGAAGAAGGCCTCTGCTGTCAGCCAGTACCAGAGTGGTCCCCAAGCAGTGAACCCCGCTGCCCATTGCTCCTAAGTGACTTCACCCCGTTCTGGCTTCAATCAGTGAGGTGAGGTCTCACCATGCAGAGTGCAAGAAGTGAACAACAGCTTAGGCCATCATTGTGACGACTGTAGAGGTGGGGTGAGGACCACTGCAGCTGATTCTCAGTACGCTGTGTCCCCGCCCCTAAAATTACCATGTGTGTGAGCATTGGCCTGGATTTACCTGGTGCATTTCAACACCTAGTAAAAGCTCCCCCGGGTACAAGGACATTTTCCTCCTCCTCCAAGTAGGGCTGCCACCTTACTTACAAAAAAATTACCAGGCATTTATTAAATTTGTCACTATTCTGGAACACCTAGGGGCCTATTAGCAAGGGCGATATCACCGCTTTAGCGGGACTTTTTCCCGGGAAAGCGGCAATATTTTTATCGCCCTATTAGCAAACTGTCGCTAACCGCAGTTAGTGACAGCTTGTAGGAGATAGCTACAGGTTTGGGGCCCGCTTTGCATGTCAGTGATATCTATCGCTAATGACATGCAAAGTGGGCGTACCCAACCTGTTAGCGACTGAAAGCAGTCGCTAACACAGCTTCCGCCTATTAGCAAGGCAGGCGAAGCGATAAAAAAATCGAGCTAAGCGCGATTATCGCCAAAACCTAACGCCTGCTCAGACCACTTATTAACCTGTATATCCAATGGGAGGTGGATATTCAGGTTAAGTCCCCATTAGCGATGATGCCTGAATATCGCTGGATTTCCAGCGATATTCATGAATTGAGCCGCTATCGCTGGATATTTTATCGCTTTGGAGATAAACGTTGCTAATAGCACGTTATCTCTGCAATAATATTCGGCAATAGCCGGCGATAAAAAAAATGCGCTAATCACATTTATCGATAATTATCGCTATTTGTTGGTAATATGCCCCCTAGAGCTTTTGGGGAAAAAAATATTTTTGTGGCATTGGCAGGGTTTTTGTAACTTTACAACTATCCATCCATTGCCTTAAATGATCACTCTAAATGACATGGGCTGTTTTATAATGTGCTCCTGTTTTAGGTTTATGTTTCAGAAGGGAAAAGATACTGGATTGCAGAGCTTTTTACAATATTTTTACCGGCCTTGGCTTAAAAATACAGGCTAGACCGGTCAAAAAACAGTTGGATGGCAACCCTAGCTCTGAAATGCTTGAGATGTTCATAATAAAGTCTCCTGAATCAGTAATCCGCAGTGGTAAAGGATCTAGGGCCCGATGTAGGTAAATTTTATTTACAGACTCTAGAATACAGAATTTTACCGATTCGGTATTCTAGATTCAGTAAATGAGATGTAGGAAATAATTCGGTAATTTTTACCAAATCGGTATGATTCGGTAATTACCGATTCGGTAATTGCCATTTATTCCTATGGGCCTTGAGGCCCATAGGAATCAATGTCAATTACCGAATCGGTAAATACCGATTCGGTAAAATTACGCAATTGTCAAGGGGGATAGGGTGTCACTTTGACACCCTGTTGCCCCCCTGATTCTGGCTTGTGTGCCATGTGCCACACATACATGCCCTAAGGGCACATGGCACAGGTGTACATGCACAGATGTGCATGTACACAGGAATTCGTTATTTACCACAAAATAGTATTTGGTGGTAAATAACGAATTTTTAAGGGGCTGTGGCACTGTTTTCAGTGCCACCTACATCTAGATTTACCGATTAGGTGAATTTACCGATTCGGTATTTTACTGAATCGGTAAATTTACCGAATCGGTAAATTTACCAATTCTGTAAATTTTAGGCCCCCTACATATCAAAAACCAAATACCGGTCGGAAACGGCCGAAATCGGCCGTTACCGATCGGTATTTGGTGTCCTTCATCTGGCTCCTAGTGTTCCTAAGGTCAATAAGTTATTGCTCATTTCATAGAAGTAAACTCATAGGCCCAGATCTAGAAAGAGTTTGTATTCAGGGTTGCATCACTTTTTCAATGCAGTCCTACACAAAACACTTTTTTGCATTTAGAAAGCGACATAAATGTTGATTTGGTAGAAAAAATAACCCAACACACTCTGGGGTCTATTATGATATCAGGCGGATTGCCAACACTCACATGGGGGTGGCGATCCGCCAACATCATCACCCGCCCGCCTCCCATTTCTGCCCCGCCATATTATGATGGCAGGGGGTACTTCGGCAAACAGGAAGTCCGTCCACCGCTTTTCCGCCCGGTCGACAAGCAGCCTTTCCGTGGCAGCGTTGCCACCACAGAAAGGCATGTGGATTCCTCAGTTGGGGGCCCGTTGAGAACCCCCAGTATGTTGGGCGGGTGGGGGGGGCACATGGGGAGTACCTATGGTATCCCCATGCATTTGCATGGACGACGTGGCAGGCACCGCGCGTACAGAGGGAGCTCAGACCAAGAGTCACCTTTATTTCTTAATTTAACAACTGTTGATATCATTTAAATAAAGTGTTTAAATGTGTGGTGTGGGACTGAATGCTTTGAATATTTGTTCACAATCTCCATCTTGACTACTCCCACCTCCTCCCGGGCTCCTGGCTACATTCTGTAAATATTTTATTTGATATAAATCATAATGCATAATTCATCAGTAAACTCCATCCGCAGACAGTTGTATCTAATTTACAAGTAACATTTCTGTGCTGTTTGATAATGAGTTTGCGCTGGCTCTAATTAATCACAAGGGCCTGAGGCGTAGGTAAATTAAATGCAATTTTAATTAATGGCCTGGGTTCACTTCAGCTATCTGTGTGAGCACCCTGGGACACCGGAGCAGTCAACAAACTTCTCTCGATCCACTGTGTTGAACCTCAAAATTACAGAGGCCCCTGGGACTTGGCGTGACTGGGGAGACAGTGGGAGGCAGCACGCATCCTGTCCTTGGGTGACCTCTGAGGCTAGGGGTGACTGCAGGTGCAGTGCGAGGCAGCGCACACCTGTCCTTGAGTGACCTCTGAGGCTAGGGGTGACTGCGGAGACAGTGGGAGACAGCACACACCTCTCCTTGAGTGACCACTGAGGATAGCGGTGATTGCAGGGGCAGTGTGTCACCTGTCCTTGAGTGAACTCTGAGGCTAGGGCTGATTGCAGGGGCAGTGAGAGGCAGTGCACACCTATTATTTATTATTTTATTTTAGTTTTTTATAGAGAGCACGAACTTGACCCGGTAGGGTATCAGAGCACTTTACAGAGTCAAAGAGTCATACAAGAGGCATGATATCACAAGAGTATACTGTAAAATAGGGAGGGGGTGCTGAATACAAGAGGGATGGGAGTATACAAGGATATGAAAAAATGAGATAATTCCCTTGAGACATATACTACATCAAGCTAGGATCTAGCTATAAAACATCCATTGATAGAATCACAGACTCATACAATTCTACACTTAAGGTACTTATACATTTATTAGAATAACAGAAATAAAACCGATTTACAATTGTACATCATACATTGCATAAAAACCAATTAAAATTTGTAGACTAATAAGACAGTTAGACAATTTCTTGTGACCTGCACAATATGACGGACAGACAAAAGTTGCAAAACATAAAAATTGTAAAATACAAGGTGTACATTCAAAACTGCAATTTGATCACTCCCTGGTTTTGTAAACTGAGATTTGTATATCAACAAGGGAGGAAGGGGTTTGAATTGTACTGGGTTTAGGCGTCGACGCGTTTCGGTGGTTTTGACGTATTGATGTTCCACCTTTGTCAAGACAAAAAATTCGGTGTCTGTCTTTTTTCTGGGTCTTTGCAATTAACCTATAATAGATGTACATACAATTACTTTTCAGTTTACATCGTTATATGAGTACAGATACATTGTTTACGAATACATTCCTAGTAGATGGTCCTGAGTTTCCACATCATTTCTACTGTACGAAGACTTTAATATATCACATGGTACATTCATTCGCTCCTATGTAATTTTCTTATTATTCAATCTGCACTTCAACCCTTAGTTAGTACACTAGCAACTAGTCAAGGCTAGCTTCCTAGGAGTCTAGCAGAACTAAATTTCAACCCTGTTAACACTACGGGTACAATAGAAAAACACTGGTATCCTTATAGATAACTGTTTGCTATAATTATTATGCCCTTGTTAAGTTCTGTGGAGGTACTAAAGTGGGAACTAATGGCGGAGTAAGGACAGGTACCTGAAATTGCAGATAGTTGGTATTAAAGGTATTTAGTGTGAAAACATCTATTTGTAAGTAACCATGACATTGTTGTTGGATTAAAGGTTGGGTTGGAGTATGAAAACCTAGGTTGTGGTTTACACTTTATTATTGGGCAAAAGGACAAAAAGACCCTTTAAGCTATACAATGGTTTAGAACTTGATGGATTTCTTAACCCGTTATGATGGAGGGTATAACAATTTGTAGTAGTTATACCTGTGTTCAGGAACGTCGTCGTGGATATTATTAAAAACAAAGTACCAAAGTACCAACGACGGTAGACAGTTGAAGTGATTCTCAGAGCTGTCGATAGTGTTCCATCTGCTCAAAGAAACATGAAACCACTAAGTTACAAATTAGACCTGATATATTTACCATGTTGTTGTCTTTATATAATTTAGTTAAATCACGTACCTTCTAAATTGGATGGTGTTGTTTAATATATGAAGATTTACAATTAGGCTGAAAAGCGAGGAACTACTGGTCCTTCTTATCGCTATCAGGTTGGAAATGCTATATGAGATGGAGCGTCTGGGCAATTTCCTCGAGTGGAGAAGTATTCTCTCCTGGTAAAGTTAAAAAAGATTTTTGTTGTTAGAACAGCAGTCTCTTGCATGGGAGACCTTTGTTCATTTTCTCTAACTCGTTACATGAAAGTCTGGGCCAAAAACGGGCTTACCTGCTCAAGCGGATCAATCGCGCTACTTCGGGATTTCAGATACGAATGGAGTCCAGACGCGCAGTGGGTCATGTTTAAATATAGAGCAATGTGCTCTGATTGGTTAGAAGCGCGTTTGATTGACATCCAATCGTTCCCGCTTATCTGAAGGTTGTGTATTTTGCATAATGCGCTTGTTATGTGTGAAACCCTATTGGTCCTTGGATTCTCCAATGGGAGTATCTGTTCGGTGTGTTAACATGGGTTCCACTATGGTCCTCGCTATACGAATTTATAAGTGCCCTCCCTAAACGTAAAACTACCCGGAGTTGGGTTCGTTTTTATTTTATACTAATGACGCCACGTAGGATCTAATTTGGGCGGAGATACCTACTTTACCCTCGTAGTTATTGTTGTTTGTGTTTAATTCTAATTGCCTACTAATTCTTGAGAAAAAACACGCTGTCATCTCCCCTTAAGTCTTTAGAATTCACGTTCTAATGTTTTTTGCGTACTTTCCGGGAAAAATTATTTAAAAGTGGTCATATTAAGGAATTAATTCTACATTTTACATTTTAGATAATGTTACTAAATCTATAAAAAAGAAGAAGAATTGGAGTTGCCTCTTCCAAAGTGGATAGAATATCTAGCAGTTCATATCACAGGGTAGAAAGATTCGTTTAAAGCAAGAAAAGATAGTCTTGTACATGCCTCACTCCCTGGTCCCTAAACTGTAGGAGAGTTACCTTTTGTAATATTGTACTCAGTGTTGTGGAACAGAATGGTTCTATTTATGCTACACAGGAAACAGGGCATATGAGTTATTTATAGGCATTTAGCCCAATCCACTCTGGTATTTAAACCTTTGTCTATGGTGTTAAGATGACAAAAGTACCATTGTTCTCGTATTTTTCTGAGTCTGTCTAAATCACCCCCTCTTCTATTGTTTCTGATCTTTTCCAATATAAACCACTTAATATCATCACAAGAGTGGTTCATCTTCTTATAGTGTTCCGTCAGGGGCGCATTTATTTTAGAGGTGCGTATTGCAGACTTATGCTCAAGCACTCTGATACGTAGTTCTCTTCCAGTTTCGCCCACATAACCGAGGTCACATGGGCACATGAGAAGGTATACTACGTTTTGGCTGCGGCAGTTATTGAAGGTAGTTGGCTGGAGATTCTTCCCATTATACACTACACTGTTGCCTGTAATACAGTGAGGGCAAATGGAGCAAGTTCCGCATTTAAAGTTGCCTGTTGCTACTTGTCCTGAGAGAGTAAGTTGTTTTTCTTTCGCAGCAGGGTAAGTATGCACAAGACTATTTTTAATTGTCTTGTTGCGGCGAAATGAAAATAGTGGTTTATTTAACTGAATTTCGCTGTTCTGATTTAGAATTTTCCAATTTTTATTTACGACATTCTTTATCTGATTGCTCAGATGAGAATATTGCGTAACAAAAACAATCCTATCTAGTGTCGAATTATTTTTATTTGACTTCCTTTGCGGGTCAAGTAGGCTATCGCGGTCGTAAAAACGGGCACGTTTGAGTGCATTTTTGATCAGTTTTTTAGGATAACCTCTATTCTCCAATTTCAGTTTGGTATTTTCTGCATGTTTGTAAAAATCATCTAGACTGGTGCAATTCCTGCGTAGTCTCAGGAATTCCCCGAATGGTACATTATCTTTTTGAGACTTCGGGTGGTTGCTGGAGTATAGTAGGAGGGTGTTTTTGTCTGTGGGCTTAGTATAAAGTTCTACTTTTAAGTTCCCCTCTTCTTCCTTGATTATAATATCAAGGAAATTTACTTGTTGGTTGCTATGGTGTCCTGTAAATTTAAGATTAGGGTCACCCATATTTAGCCACTCCAGGAAGTTTGAAAGATCCCCGCTGGCACCGCTCCAGATGAAAATAATATCATCTATGTAGCGGTGCCAGCAGGTGATGTTCTCAAAGTAAGGGGCTACCTCATTGTATATATGTGTCTCTTCAAACTTACTCACGTATAAGCATGCCAGACTTGGGGCACAGGTCGCCCCCATGCTGGTCCCCTTGATTTGGAGGTAAAGATCTTCTTTAAAAAGAAAGAAGTTCTTTTTAAGAATTAGATAGATACATGACATTATGAAATGATCATTCCCTCCCTTAAGATCTTCATTTTCTAGGATAGAGGCTATTACTTCGATGGTGTCATTTTGGGGTATATTAGTATAGAGGGCTTCTATATCTAAGACGACCAAAAATTGGGTCGCCTTGTTAAACCCTCTACCTTCAAACGTTGTTATTGCATGGGTAGTGTCTTTGAGGTAAGATCTCTGCTTCTTGACTATAGGTTTGAGGAAAAAATCCACATAGCGACTAAGGGGCTCAAGCAATGATCCAATCCCGCTGATGATAGGTATATGTCTCAAGGGAATTATCTCATTTTTTCAGGTTTAATACCCTATTTCCCTTGACAAATTCAAGGGGTCCCTCTCTCTCTGTTTCACAGTATACAAGGATAGTCAATATTACAGTTGCTGAAGACAGGCCCCCGGTTTCTTAGTGGGGCGAGGTCAAAAGAGGAAGGCAATAGTCTCGGAGGTGAAAGGGATTTGGAGCACCCTGCTGACACGTCACAGCTGAATTACCTCATGCATCATGGTTGATGTGGTTCAATGTTGCTCGCTTCACACACAGTTCTCACAGTTTGTTGGCCAGTGCCAGTACCAGTATTCTTTTCAAGTGTATCCCCAGACACGTGTTTCTAAATTCCTCTTTCATCAGTGAGGAAAATGTTCATAGGTCGCTGGACGTGCTGCCGCAGTTTCCTCAGGGTTGGAGGTGGTTGTAGGACAGGGTTTAGCCAAGGAATTTAAATGTAAATGTATGTGTACTTGTAAAGCGCACTATCACCTGAAAGGTATCTTGGCGCTGTATACCGCTGTGGAACCCTTCCTGGCTTTCCCTGTGAGATGCCCCCTTGCTGGGCACCTCCAAGGTGAGGCCAGGCATCCTAGCGCTTTCGGGGCCATTGTGGAGATTAAGCAAGCTATTGCCCAGAGTTGCAGAGTGGGACCCATGGTTAGAGTAGGCACCTAGGCGAGAATTATCGAGTCCGTGGACATTGAGCCCAAGACCCTGCCGCGTCGGGAATTGAACCCTGGTCCCAGGCCAGACCTCTGCCTCAGGGTCTGTCGCTCTAATCGGTGAGCCACACTTCTCCATGAGGAAGGATTTAGCCTCCTTTTTGAAGCGTGCCAGAGAGGGGATTCTTCTGATGGTGGGTGGGAATGAGTTCCATATTCTTGGTGCAGCCCCAGTGAACACCCGATTATAGTTTTTTGTTTTCCAAAAGCGTGCAAGCTGGAGTAGGAGTGCGCTGGCAGATCATGAGTTTCTGCTTCCTCCGGATATCACTAGTTTCTGTGCAAGATACGCGGGGGAGTTTGAGTGTAGGGCCTTGTGCGTGATGCATGCCAGCTTGAGATGAATTCTGGCCTTGAGAGGAAGCCAGATGAGGAGTGATGTGATCAAATTTCCTTGTGCCGGTAAGTAGTCTGGCGGCTGCATTGAGGCAGGCTTTTAAGGGTGCTAGGGAGATCTTGAGTATACACGAGAGGGTAGAACAGCCATATTCCAGCCTAGAAATGACTTCTGCTTGGACTGCAAGTTTTAGGTCGGGAGCGTCATGAAAGGGTTTCAGTTTCCATAGGTAGCTCAGGTGGAATCTGGCCGATTTGGCCATTGAGTTGATGTGGTCTTGCATGTTTAGGTTGTAACCCAAGGTTATTCCCAGAGATTTGGCCGAGTCCACAATGGTCAGGGGACAGTTTAAGGCTGTGATGGCTTTAATCCAGGTCTGGATCTCTGAGTTGCTTTTAGGCGGGGAAATTAGAAGGAACTCAGTTTTCTTTGCATTGAGTTTGAGTTGGTTGGAGCAGAGCCATTAGACGGTCAGACGGTCAGCTTCAGGGCCTCATTCAGGGAGAGAATTGTCGGCGTACATATGGTAGGAGATATTTGCGGTGCGAAAGACTTCGGCAAGGGGTTCTAAATAGAGGTTGAAAAGGGTGGAAAGGGTGGGGGACAACGTTGATCCTTGAGGGACTCCCACTGTGACCAAGGAGGGAGCGGACAGGTTACTGTTGATTAGCAATCTCTGAGATCGGTTTTGGAGGAAGGAACTAAACCAGTCAAGGACAGGGCCATCTAATCACATCCTAAGTTTGAGGCGTTCAAGTAGCATCCTGTGGTTGACTGTGTCGAAGGCCGAGGGTAGGAGACAGGTTTTGTCTTGGTCAAGGGCTTGTAGGGCATCATCGACGATGTGGAGCATGGTGGTTTCAGTGCTGTATCCAGGTCAGAAGCCAGATTGGCAGTCATGGAGTAGGTGGAAGTTGTTGATGTGGTGACTTAGCTGCAGTTGCACACACTTCTCCAGCACTTTAGTCAAGTCAAGTCAAGTCAAAAAGTGCTTTATTCGAGTTGTTACTCATAAAAGCATAGCATACACAAGAATTTTTAAAAAAGCGAATTAAATTTACAGTCAAACACATTGACACAGCACTATAGGTTACACAAAAATATATTCGGTTAAAAGGAGATTAAAACATTTGGTAAAAATAATTTTCAAGATATAGAACGCCGGAATCTAAAAACGATTATACAAGTGCAAAAATCAATTAATCCAGACAGAGAATAGTTAACTAACTAGCAGTCTCTGTCTTAATACAAGGTCATTGATAATTAAAAAACAGTAATGTCAAGTTCATGGGGACCAATTTGTCAGACAGAGAATAGTTATTTAACTAGCAGTCTCTGCCTAATTTGTCAGACAGAGAATAGTTATTTAACTAGCAGTCTCTGCCTGAGCGTCCACGCCCAACCCAGATATTTTGCTGGAGCTATCAGGATCCAAGAAACTGGACTTGTACATAAAATTCGCATAGCTACAGAACTACATGATGTCCCAAGATTCCTGCACATAGGAGCTAACCATACTCGTCTTGGTATAGCATAGGATCTACATGAAAACAGAAAGTGGCCCAACGACTCGTTCCCTAACCCACAGGCAGGGCAGGTGCTACTTCCACCTGAACCCCATTTGGCAGTCAATGTTTTTATAGGGAGTGCACCGGCTCTTAGTTGGAATAGGAGCTTCCTATCACCTGGTTTTGAGATGATGTCCCAATAAGATTCCAAGACTGGATACATTTTAGCCTCAAGGAAATACATAGACATGGACCCAGTGCTAGAAGCATTTAAGATTTTAGCAGTAACCTTTTCCCAAAAGATATTTTTTAAAACACGCTTAGAAGGGAATGATGCCCCAGCCGGGTCCAGCCATAAAGAACTCAACCCTAGCTCAAACAGTATAGCTTTCAGAGATTTGAGCCAGCTTATCTTGTGAAAGCCATCAGCCTTGATGACATCCACAAAACCCGCGGCATAATGTGAGAGCTCAGGAGTAGTCCAGAGTCTGCGCCAATACAAGATCGGGCGTAATCTGGCCAAGTCCTTAATTTGTTTCCTTCCGAGATCATATCGGAGAGGCAACAACGGAGTACTTTTAGGTGTTCCTGTGAGAGTTCTTAAAAATGTATTTTCTGAGGCTTGCAAGGGTATAAGATTTTCAAAGCCCCACATTTCTGCGCCATAGAGTGCAGACCCAATAGCCTTTGCTTCATATACCAATAGGGCTGGTTTAACAGGTTTAGTAAGTGACTTCCTGTGTTCAGAATTAATTGTCCCAGCTATTTGTTTGTGTCGCAGAATGGCAATATTTAAATGCTGGCTCCACCTATTGTTATCAGCTATTTGGATGCCTAGGTATGTGAATGATTTAACTAACTCTAAAGGCCGGCCGCTCATCATAATTTTAGACTTGAAGCTGCGTTGCGACTTAAAGATCATTAATTTAGTTTTCGTGGTGTTCACTTCCAGTCCATGTTCCCCACAAAAATTCTCAAAAATTGTCAGAGCACGCTGTAGGCCACTAGGGGTTTTTGATAAAATTAGCGTGTCATCCGCAAACATTAATATGGGGATTTTTAGGCCTGAGAGAGAAGGTGCATCAACATTCGCAGGTGCCAGTCGAGAAACTACACCATTTATAAACAATGTGAATAGAGTAGGAGCCATTGAGCACCCTTGTCTGACCCCTCGTTCAACACGGAAATCAGGAGTGACCATCCCGTGGCCGCCCCACTGAATTTTTGCATAATTAGACTCGTGGAGGCGCAGTATCATGGTTAATAACTCATCGGAAACCCCCAGGTTGTGCAAGACTTGCCACAGTTTCGCACGCGGGACCAGGTCGAATGCAGCCCGCAAATCGACAAATGCCGCGTACAGGCTGCACCCCCCCAGAACCACGGTTTTCCACTGTAGCAATTGAAAACGGAACACTTGGTCAATCGTGCTTGTTGCCCTTCTAAAACCTGCTTGGAATGGAGACAGGATATTTGAATCCTCAGCCCAACCGAGAAGCCTATTGACCACCACACGACCCACAATTTTTTGCACGGTGTCAATGAGGCTGATAGGCCTATAGTTACAGGGCTGGGCACGATCCCCCTTTTTGTACACGGGGATAATGACTGCTCCCCTCCATGAATCAGGGATATCTGCTCCCTGAGCAATAGAATTAATAAGCAAATGAATATATTTGCACCAGCGTTCTCTATCGTTTAAAAATATATCGGCGGGCACTCCATCTAGACCTGGAGCTCGCCCACATTTGACTGCACAAATAGCAGACATAATCTCTTTATAGTTAAAAGTGTTGTCTTCAAAGAACTTCATAACAGTACTGTCCTCATCTGAGATCCGGGTATTAAGAGTGTATTGCGAGCTGAAGAATTTAACCCATGCCTCCTGTGAGACGTTATTACTTGGAGACTCTTCAGCTCTCTCAGAACCCCATTTTACAATATTCCAGAATACTCTGGAATCCTTCCTGTCACTGGCCTTTTTCAGTTTGCACCAGTGTTGCTCGTCCCAATCCCTCTTGGCTTTAGCAATACATACTTTGTATTCTTTCCTGGCTACAGAGACATACACAGAATCTCGCTTCTTAATTGCCTGGCCAAGGTCGAGTCTTGCCTTCCTACAATCAGAGTTATACCATCTTGCATCTTTACGGGTAATAACCCCCTTATGCTTGTCAGGTCTTAAAAAGTGCACCTTAATCTTAGCAAAGAGGGTATCGTGTATTTTAACCACTTCCCCCAAACCCTTGGTAGAGGCATTAGCCCGTTCCATAGCAAGAATGGCTTGATCAGTTTCACTATTGATAATATCAATAGCCTGCTGATTTCTGGCTACAATGTCCCATCTTAACCTGCGCATGTTATTCTCGGGGATAATGGGCGGAGGAGCTAAATCATTTGTGCAAATAGAGTTTGACTCAACAGGCCACCATTTGTGAGTCACGCATAAGGGATTATGGTCACTCTCAGGTCTTATGATGACTTCCATATCACAGAGGGTAGGCCACAGATGCAAACTGCAGATCACATAGTCAATTCGACTTTTGTGCCTTCCATTGTCAAAAGTTGCTGAACCGTTTTTATCCCTAACTGTTCTCCCGTTCATAGCTCTCAAGCCTTTTTCGAGACACATTGCGTTAATAGCTATTATGTCCTTGGTCCAACGGGAGACTGGATTCAGTTGCAGCTCAGGGATGCCCCAGAGGGAATCCTCATCAGCACCAGTAAAAGCATCTCCCGCAACCAGAGGCTCAAACGTCCTATTAAGGTCTCCTGCTATAACAATGTTGTTTTTGTACGAGTGATCGTCGATAAGGTCGGCCAAGGCTAATAGTGTTTCAGATCGACCTTTGGTGCTCCTAATATATATGTTGTAAATATCGAGTGACATTGATCTGTCATTAGAAATCCTAATGAACTGAATATCATTATGACAGATAGCTATGTTTTTAACTGAGAGATTTAGTGACTGTCGAATCCAGATAGTAAGCCCCCCCATAGGTCTGCCTTTTGGGCCCTTGACAGCAGGCACAAAGAAATTCAAATAGCCTAATACAAAGACAGGATCGCATGCCCAGGTCTCCTGGAATATACAGATATCAAATTGAGTAACAAAACCAAGCCAGTCCCCACAATCAACTTTAGAGGTCAGACCAGCTAAGTTCCAGGAGAGTAGGTTAGCAACCCCTGGCAATCGTCCCTGGTCTACTCCAGGGAAAGATTTCATTACACAGGCCTCACCATCTGCTTGGGCAGCCAAGGTATTCGTCAAATCGTTGGTAAGGCAATTAACATTCTGGGCAGGTAAGCTATCCAAAGATTGTTCCCCGCTAGCTAGTGGTACTAAGCTTTTTTCTATAGAGAGTCAATCACAATCATCTAAGTTGGAAAAGGCTGAAAATCTATTCTCCAGGTTTAGACCCCACTCTGGCCGCTTTGCTTCCCTACGCCCTTTTGTAGGAACAACATTCCACTTAGTTTTTAGCATTGTTTTATTAGAGACCCTCCCACTACACTGATAGAAAAAATCTAGAGTGAGTGGAATGATTTCAGTCGATCTCCGTTGCGGCGGTAGCAGGTTGGGTAGAATATTGGCCAAAACCTCTGGGTCAGAGAAATGTAGGACGACACAGTCACCCTGAAACTTCTTCACACTGTTGCCTATCCACCTCACCCTTCTGGCCTTTACTATTTCTTCAGCCAGTTGGTGCTTACCCCTAGGAGTTATTACCATATTGTTTGTTAACCAGTAAAGGGCTTTAGACAATAGGGATGAGGTAGATTCTTCCTGACCAGGCTGCAGGAGAGAAACATTGGCTAAAACCAAAACCAAAGGAGAGGCCTCAACTATCAGCTCCACCAAGCCATTTACAGGTTCTGGGGCAGAGGATGCATCTGGAGGAACAACTTTGTCCTCCGCACTATCTAGTATGGATATCAGGGGAGCCACCGGAGGGTCTGGTAGTGAGGGAGCCCCACCTCCCACCAAAGAAGAAGAGGCCTTATTAGACTCTACCCTACTAGAGACTGCATCTGGTAGTTTGCCTACTTCTGATAAGGTTTGATTCAGAAGACCCCCAAGGCGATTCACTTCTTTAGTGCGTTTGTCAATTCTGCCTAGCAGTGGATTCACAATATTCTTTATCTTAATGTCTAACATAGTCAATAAATTCTTGAATTGGCCACTAGTGAAAGACATAGAAACGTCATCGGATGTGCCGTCTTCCTCCGTGGCAGATTTACTGGGGGGGGATGCAATCTTTTTCCTGCGTGATCTGAGCCCGAATCGTTTTGGCTGTGGCTGTGGCTTTTTAGCACCTCTAGTGGAGCGTGGAGTAGGCACCGGAGTGGGGGCTTTATCCTCGGGTAAATGTTGATCAATCTCCATCTCACTCTCGCTGACTGACTCAATAAGAACTGACCGATTCATTATAGAGGTATCAACTTGGTCAGATTCAGTTACTAGTACACAGCAGGAGCTAGGTTGCTCTGAGGATTCGACAAAAACTGAAGCCGGCGAGGTTGGTGAACATAGGGCAGATGGTGAACTCAGGCCAAGTGAAGATCACCTGTCACTGTTTATTTTGGCAACTACCTGAAAGATATAGTTGTCCATAGTGTTTTTTGCCGGGGATTGCTTTTTGCCGGGCATATCTCACCGAAGAGCAATATTTCAGATGCACAGAGCAGAACAGGCACTCCGAGGGGAAGAACAATGATTTATATAACCCCCCAGCTATAACACAGGCACACCTCCTTGTATCAGATTTTCGAGCAGAGTAGCTGGCCCAACCCAACCTTGTCCAGCCTCGGACGGCCTCAGACGGCCCGCCCTTTGTCCGGGCTTCGTCCGGCGTCCCGCTCGCGTCCCGCGACGCGGATGGAGCAGCGGTTTTCTAGCGCCTCCGGGCGCGGTGACCCCCGCTGGAGTGTTTCCAGGTCGCTGGGCAGGCTGGGAGATGTAGTCTCCCTCCGCTCGGCGGCCGCTGAGATGACTACAGCGGCGGCGGGAGGGAGACCGGGGCTCTGCCAGGCAAGGAGAAAGGGCAAGCAAGAACAATCAACAGCAACGTGGTTCCCCTCTCAAAAGACAGCACACCCGCTCCGCCGAGGGAGCAGCGGTTTTCTAGCGCCTCCGGGCGCGGTGACCCCCGCTGGAGTGTTTCCAGGTCGCTGGGCAGGCTGGGAGATGTAGTCTCCCTCCGCTCGGCGGCCGCTGAGATGACTACAGCGGCGGCGGGAGGGAGACCGGGGCTCTGCCAGGCAAGGAGAAAGGGCAAGCAAGAACAATCAGCAGCAACGTGGTTCCCCTCTCAAAAGACAGCACACCCGCTCCGCCGAGGGAGCAGCGGTTTTCTAGCGCCTCCGGGCGCGGTGACCCCCGCTGGAGTGTTTCCAGGTCGCTGGGCAGGCTGGGAGATGTAGTCTCCCTCCGCTCGGCGGCCGCTGAGATGACTACAGCGGCGGCGGGAGGGAGACCGGGGCTCTGCCAGGCAAGGAGAAAGGGCAAGCAAGAACAATCAGCAGCAACGTGGTTCCCCTCTCAAAAGACAGCACTTTAGCCAAGAGAGGACTGTTGGAAATTGGTCTGAAATTGTCTGGGGGGGCTGGATAAAGAGACAGCTTTTTCAGAACGGGAAGACTTGGCCCGCTTTTAGAGAGTCAGGGATTGATCCCTGCCAGAGAGAGGCGTTAATTATCGCAGTCCAGCTAGGAATAATGGATTGGGCGGCGGTCGCAAGACAGTTTGAAGGGAGCAGGTCGTTGAAATTGTTGTTCGGGTTTAAGGTGGAAAGGATTTTGGCAACAAAGTCTTCTTCGTAGAGTGAGAAGTCGGTCCAGTGTGCTTGATTCTTAGGTGAGGACTGTAGGGGTAGGGGGGAGGAGGCAGAAGGTCAGGGGTCGGTAGAGAGAGTGAGGCAGAACTAAGTTCGTTACCTAAGGTTTTGATTTTGTTTGCGAAAAACAAGGAGAATTCCTCGGATGAGATGAGAGACTTGGGGTTTTCTTTCGATGTCTTGGCCAATTTGTTCGATTTGTGTTTGATCAGCTCAAAGAGTTTGCGTGGTCTGTTCTGGGCATTTCCTAGTTCTGCTCTGAAGAACTCTTTTTTTGAGTTGAGGATTTTCTTGTTGAATGTATTTCTAGCATGGCGGAGAAGTTTTAGGTGAGCGGCCGAGGGGTGCTGTCTTCAGATTATTTCGGCTTGTCGGAGGGAACCAGTGAACCATGGGTTTCTATCTTTGACTTGAGTTCTTTTTAGTTTTAGAGGGGCTAGGTCATCCAGAATGTTCGACATAGTTGCAGAGTAATCATTGAGGTCACTGACCTATGTGATATGTGGGCAGGGAGGTCAGATTTGCTGCGGACTTCAAGTTCCTTGCAGTCCAGGTTCTTGGTGTCTCTGACCCTGCGTTTGGGAAGCACCGGTTGTGGTGTCCTTATCTTGTGGGTGCCAGGTTGAAGGAAGGCAATGGCGAGGTGGTCAGACCAGTCACATGGGTATATAGAGATAAGCTTGACGGTTGCCACCTTAGAAATGATCCAGTCAAGAGTAGCCCCTTTCGAATGGGTTGGGAGTGAACAAGCTTGGGTCAGGGCTTGATCAGCCAGGAGGTCTTTAATGGCGTTGACATGAGGATCCTTGAGATTGTTCTAGTGCAGGTTGAAATCTCTGAGGAAAATGTCTGTGGAGTTGGAGGAACTCTTTGCTGTGAGAATTTCCATGACGTGGTCAGTGAAGGGGTCGTTCATGCCTCGGGGGTGGTAAAAGATGTGTAGGTTGCACAGTTGGGTGGTGTTACTGCAAATTGAGAGGGCTAGATATTCGCAGGAATCGGTAGCATCCGCCAGAAGCTCTGTGACAAGGAGGTTACAGCGATAGATGCATGCGATGCCCCCTCCTTTCTTGTTACGTTGTCTGTCTAGCCTAGCAATGTTATAGTTGGGGAAACTAAGAGGTCTAGGCATGGGGATAAGGAATAATTAAGCCATGATTCTCTTAGAATAGCTAAGTCTGAGTTATTGTTCAGAATGAGAGCAGCGACATCGGCGGCATGCTTTACCCCGATCTGCAGTTAATTAGGAGACCAGTCAAGGAGGGTAAAGAGGTGGTGTCGGGAGTCGGGGCAGACAGGTGTGCAGGTGCTAGATTGCTTCTGATCACCCCTCTGTTACAGAGAGGAGCTGATCTGCAGGGGTTGATAGCGACCATGCGGATGGGATGTTCAATACTCACATCTGATATACAAGGAGTGACTGGGGCTGCATTATGGTCCTGGAGAATGTCAAGGATTTCCTTTTCAGTGAGGTCTAGCGGATTTGTTGTGGCGGGGGAAGGGTTGTAGGAGAGGGCCAGGGCTAGTATTTCCTCCTCCAATAGGTAGCTAGAGTGCTTACGAGGGTGAAAATGCCTCAAGGATATCGGTAGTGGGTGTTTGAGGAGCTCTGGGATAGGAGTGGAGATGTGGGATTCAGCTGAGGCTTGAGGCTAATGAAGGAGAGTTCAGCGTGGTGAAGGAGGTTGGTGAGATCCAGGATGGAGAAGTGGATGCTCTGAATTATTTTGGTGGCTCTGGAGTGCAAAGTATCGATATCCGTGTAAGGGGGGAGTGGTAGAGGTGCTTGGAGGGTTAGGATGGAGTGTGTTAGGGGTCATAGAAGGGGTGGATTGAGTGTTAGTGTTAGCGGGGCTAGCTTGACCTGCATCAACAAAAGTCGTTGTATGTGTACTGGTCTTGGAGTCCGAGTGGGGAGCGTGAAGGGAGGAGACCAAGGGTTTCGGGTCAATTGCATTGAGGAGGCTCGTAGGAGGGCTGAGGGGGTTAGGGTGTGCTGTGTTGGAAACCGTATAATCAGAGTGGGGGGTATGATGGGAGGAGACCAACGGTCTCGGGTCGATTGTGTTGGAGAGGCTGGTGGGAGGACTGAGGGGATTAGGGTGTGCTGTGTTGGAAACCGTGGAGACCGTGGGGGGAGCTAGTGGGGAGGAGACCCGAGGTCTCAGGGTGGTAGTGTTAGCAAGGCCGGTAGATGAGCTGGGGGGTTAGGAGGAACTGTGTTGGAGACTCTTAGAGAAGTGGCTTGAGGGAAGTTAGTCCTGTTGGGCAGGAGGGTCGGAGGATCGACAGGACGGGTGTTGGTCACCTTCCCAGTGTCATGCAAATGGTTACGGAGGATGGTAAAAAGATCTGCAAATTTATTGAGGTTTTTGGTTGAGGCTTGGATCAATACAATGCCGCTTTTGTAGAGTTGCAAAGGACGCTATTGTGAGCTTAGTGCCGTAGGTAATGTTCCTGGTTGAGAGTACAATGAGGGGGAGCGAAAAGGTACTGCGACAAGAGGGAATTCTTCTGGAGTAGAAAACAAGGTCGTTGATGACTGTACCATTGTCCGCACAGAAACGCAGGTCAGAGATCAGTGACTCGGGATGGTTTTTCAGGGGGTGGTGTTTGAAGGCTTTTGAGCAGTTTTGGAGAGTTTAGGAGGGTAAATTAGGGTGTATGAATTTGTCCCAGAGGCAGTCAGACCAGGACCAACCATGTTGGGAAGGGTTGGGCACACTCGGGGAGACCTAGATCAGTAGGCAGCATAAGTCATTATGACCATGGTCATTAAGATGGTGAACTTTTTAGGAGATAACAAGTTGGCCGTGTTATAAGTGAGAGTTCCCAAGAAACAACAGGTCTTTGTAGATTGTTGCACCAAGTCGGTGCCACTTCAAGATGGCAGTCACCTGAGCGAAAATAGGCCCTGGGCTTGTAGTGCTGGTGCAGTCCTCTTTCTGTTGCTACTGTCTGAAAACAGGCCTGGCTGGGGTCCAGCTAAGGGCCCTTGTTTGTTTTTAAAGAACAGTCCTCTTTCTGTGGACACTGTCAGGAGCTGTCATTTTGGAATGTAGAAGGTCCGAAGACAGTGTGAGGGGTAGATTTGAGTACAAGACAAAAATAGTTGTGCCACAGCTCAATGACTGCAAGAACCTCAATATCACCCTCCGGCTCTCATGCGCCTTGCAGCTTCTTGATCCCACTACTGCATGCGGCACGATCGCCGTGAATGTCATATAGAGGGGGCGAGGCAGTCAGCAGCTCCCTGGGGGCTTCGGCTCATGTTGTGAAAGCCGGCAAAGTTTCACAGTTCCAATAAGCGTGACCAAATGGGGCGAGGTAGAGAAAAGCTCCCCCAAGGCTCCAACTCTCCGGCGCATCGCCCCGCAGCCGCATGATTATAACGCTGCCCGAAGCGCGATCGCCATGAGAGCAACGCAATGTGGAAACAAGATAGTCAGCAGCTCCCCGGGGCTTCGGCCCGAGTCATGAGAGCTGGCAGTTGAGGCCAGAGTGATCGAGGGTCGGCCTGGGTGTGCTGCGCCGGGCCGCTGGAACCTCTGTGCGTCACTAGTTTTGGAGCTGGAGGTGAAGGACACTGCCTTGCCGCTCCTCCGAGCGCAAGTAGCCGCACTGCGTCCAGGAAAATCTCGCCCGAGGCCCGGCGCAGTTTTCATAGATCTCCGCAAGCACAGGGGTCCACGCGATGCATGGCCCACAGCAGGGTAGAGGAGAGGGTGGGCTGGACGCACTGAAGTCAGCGGATATGGGCAGGCAATCAGTCTCCCACAGCCCCGTCTTTGGTCACTGCCAGCTAGATCCGGGGAGCACTCGACCGGGGGACTCCGTCCATCTGCATGCGTGGATGGCAGCAGAGTAGAGGGGAGGTTATATACATAAGCTTTATTGTATATTATTTTGGTGCGCCAACCTGTACCATCATTGTATATCAACTTAAGAGGCTCATCGAAGTCAGCGGATCCGGGCGGGCAATCGGTCTCCCGCAGCCCCGTCTTCTGTCACTGCCAGCTGGATCCAGGGAGCACTCGACTGGGGGACTCCGTCCATCTGCATGCGTGGCCCACAGCAGGGTAAAGGGGAGGGTGGGTCGGACTCACCGAAGTCAGCTACCACCTGTCTTTGAGTGACCTATGATGCTAGGGCTGACATCAGGGACAGTAGGAGGCAGCGCTCAGCCTGTCCTTGAGTGACCTGTCAGGCTAGGGGTGACTGCAGGAACAGAGGGGGGCACCGCACAGCCTTTCCTTGAGTAACCTCTCTGACTAGTGGTGACTGCATAGATGTTGGGTGCAGCGCTCATCTTGTCCTTAAGCGACCTCTGAGGTTAAGGGTGACTGCAGAGGAAGTGGACGGTAGCACTCATCCTGTCCTTGAGTGACCTCTGAGGCTAAGGGTGACTGCAGGGAGAATGGGAGGCAGCGCTCAACCTGTCCTTGAGTGACCTCTGAGGCTAGGGGTGACTATAGATACGGTGGAAGACAGCGCTCATCCTGTGTAAGAAACTGGCTCTATATATACTCCACCAAAGTGAGGTACAGTGTGTATAGAGTCCAAGGGTCTCCAGAGGTAGGCAGAGGTTAAAGTTAGATAGAACCTTACTCTCTAAAGTAGTAGCTTGGTCAAGCAGTAAGGCAGTATCAGAGGACAGTGTAAAGCATGTGATGTACACACTCAGTCAGCAAATGGTCTCAAACACTCAAGAACTGAACTCTAGGCCAATTGTTTTGTATAAAAAATATACTATTGTTTTATTTATAGAACCAAGCAAGCCTGGTGCAGGTAAGCTTTTCAGTAGTAAATTACTTGTATGAACACAGTTCAAAATTGCAGTGTAACTTGTGCTGGTTTTGGTTAGAGTTTTAAGAAAGCAGTTTGCAACACATTGCAGGTATAGTACATTCAATTGAATGAGCTTTTTAAGTAAAATGCAGTTAATTACTTTTCATATTACTTTTGCTAACACTGGACTGGATCTTAGATTTAGCCCTGAGACATTTCCTGAAGACAGGTGAGTAAATGCGTTTTGGTTAAAGGTACGATTTTTAAGGAATATTATTGCATTTCAATAGTTGACATTTTGAAACAGTTTCACATAGAACCACCAATGTTATCTTTTGGGAGGAAATTCACTTAGCAGTTAAGTTAGGTTATTGTTACTTTTTCTTACTCGGTGTGGGATCCTGGATTCAGCACTGGGACATTTCCTGAAAATAGTTGAGAAAATGCGTTTTGGTAAATCTGCTGATTTTAAAGGAATATTTGTAGTTTTCAAAAGTCGACACTTAGAAACTTTTTGTGAGAAAAAGTGTCAATGTTATCCTGAAAGGAAAAATTAGTTATCAGTGTCATGAAGCGCTGTTGTTGCACCCTCAGCGGCACTCGGGCAGCCGGGTGCAGAGTGTTGAGGCCCAATGTTATCCTATGAGGATAAGGGGACTCCAGTTGGCGGCGCTGGCAAGCAGGCCACAGGGTTGTGGGAGCAAAGCTCCTAGGTTTAAGCTCAGGGCAAATTTGGGACCAAGTTAGAACCAAAGGGGCACCCTCAGCGGCACTAGGGCAGCCAAGTGCAGGGTGCTGTTTTGAGGTTGGGTGCCTTGTTGATTTCAATGGAGATTCACCGGGACAAAGAAACACTGCAGGCTCGGGGACTAGGATCTACCAGGAGTGACCATCACTTAGAGGGGTAAGTTGGGATGTAGAGGGATGGTTAGGCACTGCTTCGTTGGGCACACACGGCCGTGGGGCGTCGAGTGCAGGGGTGCCTTTGGATGTTGTATTTTCATATCGACTCTGGTCGTGGTGGGGGGTCCCCTGGATTGAGGCTGCGGGTGTTGTCTGGATGCTTGAGGCAGGTCAGGGGTCACCAGATCTTGGGTCAGGATCGCCAGGGGGACCTCCTTGTGGTGTTTGTTCACTGAAACACGGGCCGGACTCAACAGTTGCAGAGTGTCCTGGATTTGCAGTTTCTGGCTGGCACCAAAAGCCGCAGTTTAAAAACGTCCATTGTTCAAGGGAGAAACAGCTTGGAAAGTGAATGCAGGCAGGTACTCCGGCGTTTTGAGGTTGTTTGCCGCTGGACACGCCGAGGTTTCACAGGAGCAGGTTCGCAGGGAGACAGGCCTGTAGGGCTGGGGCCAAGTCAGTGGGTGTTGTCCTCTTGTTAGCTCTGCATGGCTTCTCGTCCTTCTTCTTTTCTTGTGGTTGCTGAATCTGAGGAAGGAAGGTTCAGAGTGCCCTTAAATACTAAATTTAGGGCCGTTACATTAGGTAAATGTCAGGGACCATTGGATCCCTCCCCTCGGGTGGGTACACCCCCTATTCTGCCACTCTCCAGTGGGAGGGGGACATGACCCTATCCCTGGTTGGCTGGGTCCACCCTTCTTCAACATCGCGGGGACTTGAGGATTGTCCTTCACCTCGCTTCCCCCAACAGAGGGGTAGAGTTGACAGAGGTTTAGCACACCTCTCTTCCTAACTTTGTTTTTCCCGCCGGGTCTCCCACCCAAAGTGGAGGGTAGTACCAGTGAGGGCCAGTTGCTGAATACAGCAAGTGGTCTGGAGAGGCTTACAAAGGCGGTATGCCTTTGAAGCTTCTCCTTCATGAACCCTGTTCATCCTGGGGGAGGAGGCTTGGCATCTCGTCCCAGGATGTGCATTGTTTCAGGCCAACAAGAGCGGCAAGCTCTTGACCCAGGGGTCTAGAAATATGTCTCGGTGTGGCAGCCTAAGCAGCCACTCAGCCTGGTCACTGGGAGATGGTCGAGTTTAGGGAGCATCTCTAAGATGCCCTCTGTTGTGCATTTTACATTAAATCCCACACTGGCATCAGTGTGGGTTTAATGTGCTGAGAAGTTTGATATAAAAGTCTTCAGTGTAGCCAATACGGTCACGTAATGACAAACTCCCAGCACCATATACTCTTAATGGCAGTACTGCACTTACAATGCCCAGGAATGGACCTGGGCACGGTAGGGGTACAGGGCTCATGCATCGGTACCCTCACTTGTACTTGTACTTTAGAGGGGTAGTGGTTTGTGGGCATGGCACATAGGGATGGTTACCATGTCGACTCTTCACTTTGTTCTGCACCAAGACACGCAGCCTGCAAAGGCAGTGTGTGTGTCAGGGTACAGGGCCTCTAAGGATTGCACAATACGTGCCGTAGCCCTTAGGGGCTTTCTCTGGCCACAGTGCCCTGGGTATCTGTGGTACCATTTACAAAGGGCTTACCTGTGACCAGAGATGCCAATTGGGTTTAGGCTTCAATGCAGTTTTAGGGAAGGAACACAGGCCCTGGGAACCTGATTGACTGGAGCCCAAAGCACACTTAGTCAAAGCACATCAGCACTTTAGCAAAAAGTGGGGGCATACCATACAAGAAATAGGGCACTTTCTCACATCCTGTCCTTAAATGACATCTCAGACTAGGGGCGGCTGCAGGGACAGTGGGAGACTAAGCTCATCCTGTCCGTGAGTGAACTCTCTGGATATGGGTGACTGCAGGGACAGTGGGAGGCAGCGCTCATCCTGTCCTCGAGTGACCTCTCAGGCTAGTGGTACTACATGGACAGTGGGAGGCAGCGCTCATCCTGTCCTTGAGTGACCTTTGTGGTGTAACAAAGCCTCAGGTTATTTAATGATCGCTTACAATGCGCTGATGTCACCAGATGTCACCCCTACAGGAGAACAGCAGTGAACCTGACGTGAACCAGTGTAGTTGTGACTGCCATCCCAAGGGTGATTTCTGGCTGATTGTTTATTGCTAACACATTGTGTTTTCCTATCCTACATTTGGTCTCCATTGAGCCTTGTTTTCTTCCTTTTAGTGCAACACCAAGGATCATGTAGTGAATACGTGCACTCACGTAAAGCACAGATGTGCACCTGTTTCATGCAACTGCACTCTCTAAAGCAAGTGCTTTTAACTTGCAATTTCTCCAAGTTAGTGATTGGGCTACAAACAGCACAGCTTGGAACCAGTGAACAGTGGCATCCTTGCCTTTTATCAAGCTCTGCTGTCTGCTGTCATGCACTAACTCAAAAATGTTGAGTTAAATATATATACTTTAAACAATGCAGTCCCATGGCCGCAGGTACACAGCTGGACCCTACGAGGGTGCACACCTTCATAAGAAGGCCCCAGAAATTATGTTGGTAACTGGGTGGCCCTGGGGGTTCATTTTGGGAGGCCCAGGCCTACATGGTGAAACATATAGAGTGGAGGTGGAGAGATCTCTCAAACAGATTTGTAGATTGCTGCATATTGTAAGCGGGGTGGGACCCAAACTGAGATGGGGAGGGGTAGGCCTCCCCTGTACGCTTTCAAAAGTGCTCTTTGGTTCAGTGACAGGTCACATGGGAGAGGCCTAGACACTCAGGAAGGAGATTGGGCTGATAAAAGAATCATTAAAAGTAGGGCTAGGAGACCTCAGCCAACCTGTTGATTCACATATCACTGTGGTTGACATCCAGGTGTGAACCTTAGATACTCCCATGGCCTGTGTTGTGGGACTATCAGCTTTTGAGACACTCCTGCTGTGACAGACAGCTTTTAAGATGAAGCTGAGGAGTACTCACTTCAAAAGAAGCAGAACCTCAACATGCAACCTCAGACCCTAAGAAGAGAAGTATGAGACCCCAAAAATGGTTATCTGCCAAACAGCCAGACAGGCTGAGTCAGGCGGGGAAGCTCAACAATACTTCGGCCTGGGATCAGGAAGGGGGCTGTCAATGCCTTCTAGTCTCCCTGATGGATGAGGGGACATCCCCCAAGGAATCCAAGACCACAACCCCTGGAGCCTGGATCAACAGTGCCTGCCTGCTTGTAAACCAGTGCTCCCTGCGAAGAAGAGGAGAGCGCTGGGGGGAGCAAGGTCCTGTGGGGAGCTCTGTCGAGTGGTGTCCCAGTATCAGGTGGGAGGAAACGTCTGCTGCGCCGACCAGGTTGCTTGTGTGCAGGGCTGAGTCAGCGACCCCATATGCCAGAAGAATGCTGCTGTGCAGATAGCCGTGTGAAAGACTGTCATCTGGTAAGGGTCAAAGTCTTGCACGGTAGCAGTGTGGTGCCCCCGTATGCCAGAAGGGGCAACCATGGTAAAAGACGGCAGGGCAGTAGGGGACACACATTTGTGCAGAAGCGGAGCAGCAGCCCCTTATGCCTCTAGGGGTTACCCATGGTGACTGGGTCAGAGCCCGTGTAAAGTGTGTGGTGCTGACACTGTGTATAGGAGGGGTGTTTTGTTGCAATGTAATGGAATTGGGATATAATAGAATGTTATTTGGTTGTTGTCCCTTCTCGGCCTCCTTAGTTGTAGAGCCTGGTAGGATGTCTATGATGTAATTCAGAATGTGCAGGCAAAGAAGGGAGAGGACTACCGGAGTTGGTGTTAAGCTTTCGGCTAGGGTCATTTTTCTACAATAAACATATGATTACAACTAAGATGTTGTGGATTGTCTTCGATGACATCTTGATTATGGGGAAATCCAAGGAGGAACACAATCATATTCTAAAAGATTTTTCTACATGAAAAAGGATTAACAGCCCATCTTCCTAAGTGCAAGTTTGCCTATAAATCAATCACTTATTTAGGTCACGAAGTAAGTGGAAGAGGTATAGAACACAAAATGTCTTTTAGTTGATGCGATCAAGAAAGCCCCTGAACCATCAAATAAAGACAATGCGAGTGTCTTTTTGGGAATGGCAGAGTATTATGCCAAGTATGTTATGCATTTTTCAAGTAAAACGTTTCCATTAAGACTGTTACTTAAGATCAAGTCTGACTTTCTATGGTCAGTGGAATATAAAACTGCATTTCAAGTAATCAAGGATTGTATTTGCACCCCACCAGCACCACAGGGTTTTGATCCCACACTAAGGAGCATTGCAAAAACTGATGCCAGTTGTAAGGGATTACGGGCGGTCCTCACTCAGGTTGATGCAAAAGGTAACAAAATTGTTATTGCATTTGCCTACCATGCTCTCTCCCCAATGGAGGAAAGGTACTCAGTTATAGAAAAGGAACCACTTGCCTGAGTTTGGGGATTGGAGCATTTTAGAGCTTTTGTGTGAGGCTCAGGTTCACATAATGCAGCAGTGCTTAATTTGTGACTGAGCTTTCCGGTGCTTAGCACCAGCACTTTCTTATCAGGGCCTGGTCTACATGTGTCTGCAAGTCACATATGGCATGATGATAAATTACCTCACTGACTCTGCGCAGATTGTTGTTCTTTTCACCCGAGTCCCGATGAGTGTTGTGGCTGTGAGACCCTGAGCCAAGATTCATTATTATGATATGATGACGGACCTTAGTTTAGGGCTGCGGGTGGGCGGGACACAGATTAGGCTTGATTTGATTCTGCTGGAGTAGAGGTTGCGCGGCAGACACCGTGTGCAGATTCCGTTCAGATTGCCACGCCCCGCACGCCAGGAGTCATCAGCCCGATGACGTTGAGGGCAGACAACTGGCAACAGCGTCAGGCAGGTCTACATGGGTTAATAAAGGCAGTGCCAAGGCGGCCCGGCCCGGCCCACCACCAGTAACTGTAAGTACTTAGTCGCCATGCTCACCTCATTGCCAAATCAATGCTGTTTTCTTGTTTGTGGTGACGTCTGGCACCGTGATAGCTCCGGCGCCACAAGATTAAATGAATCACCGTCCTTGGCCTAGTAGTGTCAAAGCAAGATATCCCCTTTGGGTAAATATACCAAAAAAATACACATTCACATACACTCCATTCACTTCAGAGAGGAGCAAAGAGGAAAATATAAAAATTATAATGGCTTCATAAAAAGTATACAATTTATTCAGATATAGGTTAAAAACATACTACACATTACAGTTTAGTAATAATAATACAATAGTACACAAAATTATACAACAGTGGGAGACAGAAAAAGGAAGATATAAATCCTATTCACTTGAGGTAGATACAATAGTCCTAAAACACGATCCAGCTCTAGCACATGTATTACTATCTTGGTTAGAGTCGTTGCTTCACGGACTTAGCGTATCGCTACTCAAAAATTGCATCAACGCGTTTCGGTGGGCATATATTTGAAAAGCCAACACCTGCTTCAGCATAAAATGTATGAATGCCACAAAAATATCAAATATCTGAAATATGAAAACAGTACATACAATAAGATACGTCTTAATAAATTCCATACTGGTAAAACATTCTTTTTTTTTAACAAAACACCACAGTATTTTTACAAAACCTCAGAGCTCCAAACTTTGTCACCTAATTAACATTCATACATAAATTGAACTATTTGATCGCTTTAGGGTATCATAGGGAATCACAGAAAACAACATTTCTTTTCATAAATTACAGATAGGCATCCAAACATTATTAGACTGGATCACTATATGTATACCTCCATGGTACTACTGCCATACCCTTGCTTGATTTTATATTGGACATTGTTTTAATCAATATTGTCCACAACAAAGAGGTAATTCTGTTCTCATTTTAGGTAGGAGCATCTAAACGCAGTTATCTATAAGTAGATACATATAGATAGTAGCAAATGTATCATTACCTCAAAAAAGGGGTTTCATCAAACCTCCAAATATCCACACAGATTGTCACGATACCGTAATAAATTTGTATGATGATCTGCCTTTAGGAATAGGAAAATAAAAACTAGGCACTTGTTCTAGTGTGCGTAAAACTCATATGCTCAAATAAGATGAAAGCATCGTAAATGTTACACACCTTTTCGAACAAAGGCAACTCCCATAGATTGCCTCAGAGAGTAAGAGCTGCTCACATTTACGCCGCTCAATAATATGCCACGATATTCATCGGTATAGATCTGGAATATAGAGCAACAAACTCCTTATATCCATAGCTGTCTAACCAGACATAGCTCAACGAGAGGTACTGCAATTTCATTGTTTCTTAAAGAAGCATCTACAGAACGCATAGCTCAACGTGTGACATTAATCTACATTATTCCTAAAAAATATTCATGGGGAATAGAAACAGCCCTAGTTTATAGTGTATGTCCTCAGCCCAGCAATAGTAATATTATTATATAGCACGCTAGTGTCTATACAATGGTATCAGTGTAAGAATGCGCCTATACATCATCTTATATATATAAAGGATATGCACTGGTCATAAACGTGTACTCTTTCAAATGACAAAAGTCATGAGCGGTCACTGCTTAACTTAGATTATATTTAAGCAGATGAGGAATAAAAAAACTTTAGACAAATAGTATATCTACCAGGCAACACCCCATATTTAAGCTTATAGTCAAAGACACTATATTCGGCCTAGTAGTGCCTGACATACACATTATATTACGATAGGGCCGGCCAGTTGTGGTTAAGACGGACCCTCCTTGAAGGACTACCTTCCGGACCTGAGCCCTACCATTCACCACCATGTGTTCTGACTGAGGCACATTGATATACAGAGTGTGGAGGAGGAAGTAAGCCAGGTCTGGTGCCGAAGGGAGTCTGACAAGGAGGAGGGAAGAAGACTTCAAGAGCTGGAGGCCCTGCACCGCGGCAGTCAGGGAACAAGAAAGGCCGCGGGTAGGAGGGACACTGTGTCTTGGGACAATAGGATAGGACAGCCTCAAACTCCCTAACCAGTTACTGTGGTAACGAAGATAGGGGTGGAAAAGGTAACAGATAGATGGGGAATAAGCCTCTAACAACCCTCAGCGGAATGGAGCTCTTTACGCACCACAAACCAAACATACTATATGTAGAGTGTAACATAATTAGACCTCCCCCGCAAGCAAACACAAAGTAGAGAATATATCCTCTCTCTCTCACTCCTGTGCCTTTAGTGTGAGGCATAATAACGACCTACACACTACCATTGAGGAAGGAAAGAAAACTCCTAAGCCGCTTAGATCTATGTCTACAGATGTGTGGAATGAGGGCCGTTATTCCTTGAAATAGCATCGCGTGTCTAGTCCTGTCTTTATTCATTGTTAGGTCATCTTTTCATTAGTTCAATTTAAATTGTCGATACCTGTCCACCAAGCCTTTCTAATAGCTTTGGGGGCTGGAATATGAGCAGGAGGGAGAGCGTTATAGCTATGTTTGTACTGTCATTGGCAGAGGCAATGTGTGGTGAAAGCAGCAGGGCAACGCCGGGACGAGAGCCCCGGCACTTATTCTTTTACAAACTAAGCACTGTTACGCAGTGATCATAAGTCTCTTACAAAGGTTCTGGCCACAGAGGGATTCATGAGAGCTTCTCCCAGACTGGCAGTGTTGTATAACTCCTATATATCCCTATATCGTGTTAAGTTAGCATAGGTACGTTTGAGATTTAAACGCCATTTTTCCTTTCTTGCAACTTCTGCACACGACCCTCATTTGTTGACTTAGCTTTCAACCTAGTAGTTTGCCGTGGTGAATGTGAGAATAATATGTTATTGCTCTGATATCTGCTTTGTTTAATAAAACATGTCTGCACGGAGAGTGCTGAAGTTTCAGGAGCAACACGATATGGAATTGTTATGAGGTCTGATCTCCACGCCTTCATAGTCATAACACAAGTGCAGCCTTTGCCAACTTGGGCTTGAGGCGGGATTGATATTGCTTTGCACGAGAATTGTTAACACACTTGATGCGGTGCACATGCAGAGAGAGCTGGTGTATGCTGATGTGATTCCTTCATGCTAGGAAACTAAGGTATGGGCCCGCCCTAAAACAACCCAAAGAGACCTTCTTAGATAATAATATAATATATGTGTTAGGGAGGGTGAGATATAAGTGTTGTTAACTCTTATTCATTACAGCATGTTAACATGCTGTCACCATTCGCTTTTTATGTCTTAGTAACTATGCTGATAATTTTGCTACTGATAATAAGTATACTTGTATTATCTAAGATACTGCGCCTGAGAAGACGGCATTAGTAAATAAACATTTCAAATGCACATGTGTCTTCTTTACTCCATGTTCTGGTTTGTAATGATAATATAACGAAAGAGTGTTCATGAGTCCCACGTACCCTGAGGTACTGTAAGTTCATGTTCTGGTTTGTCTAAACATTGGGAGTTTGATATGTCCAATGAGACACTGTAGCTAGCTCGGTAAGGGGTGAGTTGGTTGCTAAGGTAAGTTTTGGGACACCCTAATTTGCCGAGGTTCCACTCCTCTGTGCACAGTTCTGTGTGAGTACAGAAACCCTGCAACATGGCGCCCAACGGTTTCGGTGGTCTTATATCGTGACACTCGAGTAGTTTATCGTTCATGCCTTAACCCCTTCACATCCGTTTCCGGAAAACGGGGTGTAGGTGAAACCTACCTATTTTTTGAAATAGGTCTTTATTCAAGCTTGATTCTTACTCAAACGGTTTCTTTGAATTACTACCCAGTTGTGCTACAAAGTATTCTTTGTGTTTTCTTGTTTCCAATTCTGTAATGGCGGCAGCGGTGGCTATTGCGCAACATAGTCGCGTAGCGGTACGCAACCATCTTCAGACGTACCAAGTCCCAATAGATGGGATGGCTGTGATTTTCGTGGTAAGTGCAGATCCGGCGTTTCCTTACGAGTTGTTTTACTCTTGGGTTACGTTTCCGGCTGTGGACGCTAATTCTGGTTTGTACCACTCCTACACCGCCTCGGATGTCCCGGCTGAATATACGCCATACAGGGCATTGGAAATACCTATTGATCATTGGCAGCATCGAGTTTGGTTTGATGGCGCCCTCCCCCACTCTTTGTCCCGTGCGAGGTTAGGTCCACTCTCAATTCCAGGTACTAATTGGCCTGCGCTGGGTGGCTTTACCCCGCACCCGAATCACGGGGCTTGTACCCTGGCAGAAATTCGCAGGCTGCATGTAGTTTCCATTTCCGTGATTCGTGCTTTAGTGCAATACATCGGTCGACATCTTCCTGGTGGTCCCCAGGGGGGTGCGGCCGCTCCCATGGAACGAGGCGGAATGCGTCTCAATCCTGTTATGGTAAATTCGGTTTTTGGTGCGCGTCCTGTTGACAACGATGACTTCCCATTCTGGCTAGCAGAGAAGTTTGATCAACTGGAAGCGGTTTTTCCGAATTCCACTCCTGCTGATAAACATAGAATGTTGACGATTACTCTCCCGAAGGATATTACTCCTGAACTTGCTGACTGTGACAGCTGGGGAAAAACATTTGCGGCAGTTTATACAAGGTGCTTCGGCACCCCGTCTATGACTGCCCTGCCTGAAATCGTTCGACGTGTTCAGAATGATCACGGTCCAGAGGCAGCGGTTGAATTGGGTATGCGCCTGTGTGGTTCTTTTGAGATTGTAAGTGATCTCATTCTCTCCAATGTTAAAGGAGATGCAGTTAACTTTCAGGTGTCGAATGCTTTGGCTGCTCTGCCCGATGCCGACAAACCCCGCCAGTTAGCAAAGATTGTGGTGGCCGCTTATAAAACGATTGGCCGCACAAGTAGAGGTCTGAAATATTTTCCAGTGAAGGAGAAAAAACAACCACAGGGGCAATCTGCAGTGACAGATGCCCAGCCAAAGTCCAAGAAACAAAATTGGCCTAAAAAACAGACACAGGGGAAGCAGACAATGCAGACTCAGGGTTCTTTTCCTGCAATACAAGCTCCTGCGCCATCCGAAAAAGTTTATGATTTGCGCGACCGCGCGATGATTAAATCACCTGATCGTTTTCAGGGTTCTGATCAACGCTCTCCTCGTTCCTTTCAGGACACATCGGCCCAGAAAACCGGTGGAGGAGGAGGGGGTGGACGTGGACGTGGTGGCCAACAAGGACGTGGTCAGTCCCGCCAGACGGACGGCGCAGTGAAGCAGGAGGATTCTACGCCTCGGCGTCCGCAGTTTGCGAAAAAGAAAGTCGCAGCCTTAACAGCGCATCGATATGCCACAGATAGTGAGAACGCGGCTTCGGAATCTGACGTGGGCTCTGACCTTGCTGGACAGCGCGGCGGAGATAACCATAGTCAGAGAGGCGCTGCGTCCACTACTGAGGGTGACAGCGACTGAAGTCTACGTTGTGATAGAAACAGCGGATACGAGACTTGCTCCCCCTGAAAGACTATATGAAATTGTCCTGTTAATTGAAGGTGACATACAGCGTACCGTTAAAGGTGTATTTTGGGAGAATCTGTCTTCTACATATGATATTTTACTTTCGGAGGCTGACTGGCCCCCACCTTTTGTGCTCGCGGCGCCGCGAGGGGAGGAGGTAATCCTACCCAGTTTCGCGAACACTGTCTCGAAAGAGCATGCGCAGCATTTTGCAGAAGAGTGGGCTCGGGCTCTCGCGCCGGCTCTGTACCGTAACCAATGTGGTTGGGATAAATTGTCGCCTTGCCACGAAATTCCGTTGCGGTCTCAGCCGCAGCCTCAACCTCAATATCCCATTCGGCGTGAAGCAAAATCTTCCGTCGCGGAAATCCTTGAACAATTGGAATATCAGGGAGTTATTGAAACGTGTGTGTCACCGATGAATAATCCCCTTTTTACTGTGAATAAACCTGACGGATCATATCGTTTGGTTTTGGATTACCGGCATTTGAACTCGCATTGCCGTAACTGTGCAGTACAGAATACCCACGGCTCTGCCCTGGTGGATAGTCTCGTGCGTAAGCGTTTCAAGACAACGCTTGACATATCCAATGGTTTTTATGCCCACACATTGGACAGCTTTAGCTCCCAATGGACCAGTTTTACAAGCGCTGGAGTCCAAAAGCAATTCCGGCGTCTTCCAATGGGCTACAAGAATAGTCCTGGTATATTTACCGCTCGAATTGTCTCTATTCTGGAGGCACTAGACCCCGATGCTTTTTCGTATGTGGATGACATATATCTCACAGACGACGATATTTGGGAGCATCTGTGTCGTGTGAATTCTCTTGTTTGCAACTTCGCAGACATGGGTTACAAATTCAACTTTGCAAAATCGCACATTGCTGAACACACAGTGTTGTTTTTGGGCTATGAGCTCAACAATGAAGGTAGAGGTTTGGCTCCTCACTTCTTAGAGAAGTGCGCACAATTGCGCGCTCCAACAACACTGAAAAAATTACAGTCTTTACTGGGCTTTTTGAATTTCGGTAGGACTTACATTCCGGAATATGCCCAGCGTATCAAGCCTTTGTATGCTTTGATACAACCAACTTTCTCAAAATCATGCTGGCTGCCTGAGCATTCAGCCATTTTGCAATCCTTGCAGGCTGATCTGCTCGCTTCTAAATATTTACTGACTCGTGATAACCACACCAACCTGGTCATAAGAATAATTCCTGGGACGGTGGGTTTCACGTACCTCACGTTTAATGAAGGTGACACGGTACCTATCGCTTACAAGTCACACTTGTACACTTCGGCTGAGATGCGGTTTCCCACAGTGGAAAAAGTTTTGACTGCTGTACAGATGGCAATTCTAAAAGAACGAGCTCTGTCACAGGGGAAGCGCATGCTAGTGGTAACACCCTGTCCTCATTTAGAGGCAGTCACGAAAGCCAGTGTACCAAATTCAAAGGCTTTGCACCCTCGGTGGATTCAATGGGCTGCGTCATTGTCATCCGCGGATGTCATGTTTATTTTTGACGCTTCCTTACGGTCGCAGGAGTACTTGCAGTATGAATTCGTTCATCCTGCTCCTCTGGCGATGCGACCTTTGGAAGACTTCCATTGCATCATTTACACTGATGGGTCGGCGCAGGTTGCGCATGGCTCTAAACATGCCTACGTTTCCGCATGCGCCATTGTGGTCGGTGCTATGTTGAATGATGAATTCGTTTCCAGGGAGGTACACACGTTGCCCCTGGGCGATTGCACCGCACAATTGGCAGAGCTTCGTGCTCTCTTACTAGCTTTGGAGTACGCAGATCCAAGTGTTACTACTCTAATTGTAAGTGATTCTTACTACTGTGTCCAGTCTTACAATGAAAACTTGTTCTTTTGGATTAAAAATGATTTTCATGATTCCAAGGGTAGCACAATAAAACATAAAATGATCTGGGTTCGAGTGGCAGAGCTTAAGGCTATGTTGCCACTCGTTTATGTGATTCATACTCTCGGTCATCAGCGCGTGGGAGTTCACGCTGTTGGCAACTCGCTTGCTGATGAAGCGGCGAAATCAGCAGTATCTACATACTTAGTTGCAGCAGTTACTAGGTCTAAAACCAAGATTGATAGCGACATCTTGGCAGCGATTGCTGCCTCTGAGAAGGGAAGTAAACATCCTGCGGGATTCCCTTCGAAGTATAAATACCACTTAAGTCCCGAAAAGGTTCCTTTTGTGACAATTCCTGATGTTGGGGAACGGCTGATTCCCAACTCGGATCGCAGAGCAGACTTGATTACAGCGGCTCATGAGGGTGTGGCGTCTGCGCATGCGGGCGTCTCGGCCACTGTGACTCAATTACAATTACGTTTCTGGTGGCGGGGACTGTACAAACAGACGCGTGATTATGTCCTTCTGTGTGACATATGCCAGCAGATTAAACCTTCAACTGCTACGCGTCCGCCTCAGACACAGTTGTACATTTCTAATAAACCACTAGGCTGTGTTTATTTAGATCACTGCGGTCCATTTTCATCTGATACTGCGTATAAATACATCTTAGTAGCAGTTGACTCATGCACACGCTTTGTGTGGTTATGGCCACATCGCAGCGCTGATTCCCGGACTGTCATCAGAGATTTGCGTATCTTTATAGGGATTTTTGCCTGTGGTACCTTCCATTCGGATCAGGGTCCGGCTTTCGCCTCTAAGGCGTATAAGGATGCCATGACTTCGATGGGGGTCCAAGTCAAGTTTTCGTCACCCTACAGACCCGAGGGTAATAGTGTAGTTGAACGAATGAACCGTGATTTAAAGCAATCTTTGACAGCCCGAGTTATAGGTACTGGCAGAAACTGGCTGGCTCACCTCTATGGCGTGCAGCGTGCTCTTAATAATCTCCCTAGAAGGTCTCTGGGTGGGCGGACCCCATACGAAATGCTCTTTGGCATCAAGATGTTCGTCCCTGACCTTGACGGTCTAGACTCGGTGGTTCGCGCCACTTCCTTTGACGCAGATGAACATTGCAATGTTTTACAGAATCTACAAAAGACGAGAGACACTCTTGCAAAGGAACATTTGCCCTCCACATCGGATGATGCGTTGCAGATCCCGGTAGTTGGCTGGCTACCCCAAGTTGGAGAACTGGTTCGAGAGAAGATCGACAACAAGAAAGAGTTTGGTCCCTCCTATCGAGCTCCGGTCCCAGTGCTTGGAGTGAAGGGCACAAGAACAGTCATTTTACCACCACTTCCAGGTCGTAAGGAAAACAGGTTTATTTCTATTGACAATGTCAAGATACACAGAGTGGCCGATTCTTCTTAGCATGACACCGGCTGTTTCCTGTCCTTCCATTGTGAGAAATTCAATTATGCCCACTGCTTCTAATAATGAACCTGAGGTGGCCATCGAATTACCTGCAGTTTCCAGTCCATTATTGAATAATTTACCAGGAACTAACCTTGATGAGACAGACTATACATACCCCACTGATTTGTCCATGCCTGACCTGCAAGCTCGTTTAGCCACGGAATCCAGATTTTCATTTGACTCTGCTTCCCTTGCCTCGAAAAAACCCTCTAAAATTGCAGTATGTGCCAGCCTGTTTAAAAAACATTTTTTGATACCTCCTTGGATTTACATTTGGCTGGTCCTTTTTTCAGTTTACCTTTTTATGTCAATTGGTTTTGTGTTTTATTTTTTTCGGATTATGAATGGACACTATGTCGAGGAGAGAACTTGCATTACTCATTTAAATGGAACTTTGGCCCCACTTTCCTCTTCACATTCTACACATAGATTAAAAAGAGACTTGACTTTGGTTAACATCACAGCGTGGCCTGTTCTGGATGGAATCGCGTGGGATGCAGTTCGTTTTCAGATTCATGGCCCAACGGAAGTCGTTAATGTCCCTAATGTACTAAGAGTTAATATGGGGGATGTGGTGAAACAAAACATTCGTTCTGATGATTGGGATGTTAATGCTGTGGAGAGTTTGTTTTCTGATTTGAAATATTATGCTGCTTTTGATGCTGAGGATTTATATTTAGAATCTGCTAATTATGGTGAATTGTTCTGTTACCAACATTATGGCAATCACTTCTTACACAAGACATCTTCCCGAAGGGGTGCGGTTAATTTTACTCAGTGGGAACATTGCCCAGCACCAACACAAGGGAGTTCAGAAACGTTTCTTAAAAAGTATACTTATTTCACTGACTTTAATCAGTCCAATCCCGAGTCCTTTTATTTTAAATTTCACAAACAGCCACAGTCCAAGGTTCGACTTACAAATACAAAATTGTTATATTCAAAAGCCTTCCTGGATCAATTAGTTACTGGAGGGTATGAGTTATGGAAGGATACCATAGACCTTAAATCAGTTTGGGGCTCAAGGGCCTGGCAGGTACAAGGCACTGAGGCTTTGCACCGTGCATGTCTCATCCCAAATCATATGTGGTTTTTAAATGAAACCATTTCCCAGACCACATGCTTTGGATTGGCTACATCTAAAAGGTTGAACACCCCGTCTTTCCCGGAGTTGGAGGAATATGAGAATTGGAGTAATTTTACTAAATTGTCCATTAGAGAAATACAGGCTCTGCTTCTGAATTCCTCCTTTAACATTTCCAGTATGAATCCCAAGGGTTGGCTGCTTTGGCACCGTAGTGCTGATTCTTGCCAAAAAAGATTTTTAAATATAACTGACGGTTTTAAGACTGTTAGATCTGATCCCCGTTTTGATTTGAGTCATACTGTCACCTCTTACTCTGTTGGCAAGTTGTGTCAAGCTTGGCTGAAACATTCAACTTTACCTGCGGTTAAGTATCACCTTTCCAAACTGAATGCAGACGTGGATTTGAATGATTTCATTAAGGGCCCAGCTAGTGGCAGGTCGAAAAGGTGGTTATATGGTGTTTACAATGAAATTTGGAAACTCTCACAGATTGAGGCTGCTTCACGCCTTAGGGCTATTGATCAGGCGAATCTTGAGAAAGTGCTTGCAGTTGTTGACAATAGCATTAACGTGCTTTCCTCTAGAATTTACACATTAGATAATATTGTGTCGTCTGTTGTTGATATTGTACATGATGAAGTATCTGTATTATACCATGGTCAAAATCAATTACGTTCGATCATGCAGTTTGCATGGACACTTCAGACTCTGAAAATGGGTAAAGTTCCCTGGGGATACATGAACGTTTCTTCTTTATTTGCACCGTTTAATTTGACAGACAAACAACGCTTGCTTTCAATGCGTGATGCTTCCTTTTCTATACTACATATTGAAAGGTTGGAATCTTTACCTTTTTCTGTGGCAGAATCCACTGCTGCTACGTGGCTTATCCACGGTTTAATAACACTGCCTTTTGCTTTATATAAGTTTTCAAATTGTATGAAATATGTGCCAATAGGTCGTTTTGAACCCTTAGGTAGCGGTTTTCTTCATGAGGTCTGGTCACTCCCATACACATACAGATGTTTCAAGGATGACCAAGAGGTTTATCTAACAGGGGATGAGTGTACTGAGACTCCAGATCATTCTTTAATGTGCAGACACATACAGTTACACGGTTCATGTAACAAGGACCGCCCGAATATGGCTTGCGTTTTACAGGGCACGCCAGTTCCTGCTATCATCCCCACGTTTAAATTGTTAGAGAATGGTAGTTATTTAATGCTCAATAATGAAAACTGTTGTGGTTTAATTAAAGGTATAGCTTTCATAGTAACAGTTAGTGAGCGAGTTATTTGCTGCAGAAATGTTCTTTATCCTCCCACACGTGAACATAGGGAGTCTTCCATTTGGCCACAGATACCGACCTTGGGAGCAGAATTCAGCGGCATGGCTAGAATAAGAGCTCTATTGTCCCAGAAAGAGGTGGCCTTGAGCTCGGCCCGTGAAACTTTCGTGCTTCACATTGCTAACACCCGCACGGAGGTTCAGGCTCTTTTAAACACTGATTTGCCCTTGCATTTCGGAGCCATGGTCCGTTCTATCTTTAACGCATCCTCCACAACGGGCCTAGCACATTTTTTTAAAGTTGTTAGCGGTGGTCTCGTGACTTCCTTTGAGAAGATTTTTGGAGTCATCCCTGCTTTCTTCCATTCTATTTTTTCATCCTTATTTGGAGGGTTCCCGTTTTTACTTGCTTTAGCGGCTGGCGCATTGGTGGTTTTCTGCCTTTTTAAATATGGATGCCCTTCCTGTGCAAGTCCACGCACAGCTACTACTGACGCGGTTTCGCAACCGCATGCTTGATTATTATGGCACACTGCCGTTGGCGACTCTAAGCACGGCTTTTGGATTATCTTTTCGGTTCTCCTATTTCACCTGTGTCCAGCCTGTATTTCGCTGCCTGACCTGTGATTTCCTTTGGGCCATTGATTTGTGTCTCTGCGGACCAATATCTGCTGACGTCGATTTTGATCAACTGATGAGTCCTATCATTGCTCACGAGTTGGTTTGTTCTGACGAAAGGATTATGGCCTTGGCGGTGGCACATGGACTAATGGGTCCCTGGGATGTGTTGTCGGCAGCGCAAAGTTTCTTGGAACGAAGTTTTCTTGAAAACCCACCGAGCTGTCCTCTGATGGTTATAGAGGATCCGGTGCTGGAAGATCACGTATGTTCCTTTCATCTTTTAAATTGGATGGCTGAACTGTTTTCGGATGAGGACAGTGACTTCCTCCTGGAGGCTGTTGCAGCTTACTTTTCATATACAGTCTTATCATAGACACTGCCTCAAATTGGCATGCTGATTGATAGCATTTCCTTGATTTTATTGACTTTTGGTCAAGACATTTTATTTTTGCTTGCCTATTGGCTTGAGCCACATTATATTTGTGGGCTATTTTTTAGCATTAGTTTTTATTATTGAATTTTTATTCATGCTCGTTTATAAATGGATTCTGCTCTCATGTGATGGCACTTCTGTTACCTTATTTAGTCCGTTCTCGGATCATGGGGGGGTGTTGTATAACTCCTATATATCCCTATATCGTGTTAAGTTAGCATAGGTACGTTTGAGATTTAAACGCCATTTTTCCTTTCTTGCAACTTCTGCACACGACCCTCATTTGTTGACTTAGCTTTCAACCTAGTAGTTTGCCGTGGTGAATGTGAGAATAATATGTTATTGCTCTGATATCTGCTTTGTTTAATAAAACATGTCTGCACGGAGAGTGCTGAAGTTTCAGGAGCAACACGATATGGAATTGTTATGAGGTCTGATCTCCACGCCTTCATAGTCATAACACAAGTGCAGCCTTTGCCAACTTGGGCTTGAGGCGGGATTGATATTGCTTTGCACGAGAATTGTTAACACACTTGATGCGGTGCACATGCAGAGAGAGCTGGTGTATGCTGATGTGATTCCTTCATGCTAGGAAACTAAGGTATGGGCCCGCCCTAAAACAACCCAAAGAGACCTTCTTAGATAATAATATAATATATGTGTTAGGGAGGGTGAGATATAAGTGTTGTTAACTCTTATTCATTACAGCATGTTAACATGCTGTCACCATTCGCTTTTTATGTCTTAGTAACTATGCTGATAATTTTGCTACTGATAATAAGTATACTTGTATTATCTAAGATACTGCGCCTGAGAAGACGGCATTAGTAAATAAACATTTCAAATGCACATGTGTCTTCTTTACTCCATGTTCTGGTTTGTAATGATAATATAACGAAAGAGTGTTCATGAGTCCCACGTACCCTGAGGTACTGTAAGTTCATGTTCTGGTTTGTCTAAACATTGGGAGTTTGATATGTCCAATGAGACACTGTAGCTAGCTCGGTAAGGGGTGAGTTGGTTGCTAAGGTAAGTTTTGGGACACCCTAATTTGCCGAGGTTCCACTCCTCTGTGCACAGTTCTGTGTGAGTACAGAAACCCTGCAACAGCAGTTTATCTATAAGATTATTTGATTTCTATTATGATGTGTGTTATGTGCCAGGAGTTAAAAACAGAATTGCCGACTTCTTAAGCAGGTCACCTGTGCCTTGATTACTAAACCAGATTCTGGATGTGATGATTGGTGTGTGGCTGAGATTACGAATGGTGGTATTCAAGAATCTGAATAGGCAAAAAGTACCAAAGAAGATGGCATTTTGCAGAAACGTGATACTTACATTTTAGGGGGATGGCCTGACAAGAAGGAAATTGAAAAAGAATTGCGTTCATTTTGGAGTTGATACAAGAATTGTCTGTTGAAAATGAGTTGGTGATGCGTGCCAGGAGGATTCTTCCTCGTGAAGGTTTGAAATGAAGATTGTTGGACATCTGCCATAAGGGCCACTTAGGGATTACCAAAACTAAATTTAGAACGAAATTAACGTACTGGTGGCCAGGTATGGATTTGCAGTAAGAAAGGAAAGTGATAGAATATGCCTTTTGCATTAATTCAGAGAAAATTACTTTGAAACCACCTTTGTGTCCCCTTGAGTGTCCTGACATGTTAGGTCTGGACATAGTAGGGCCTATTCAGGATGGAGACTTAACGAAATATGTAAAAGCGTTAGAAGATCCTTTTGCCATGTGGCCTGAGATTGAGGTAGTCAACAAGGTGGATGCCAATACTGTGATAATTTTTAAGACTAACAGTTCTTGAGAGAGGGTCTTCTACACACTCTTCTTACAGACAATGGTCCTCAATTCAGTTCTGAAATTTTCAAAGAATGTTTAAATAGGAATGAAGTTATTCACAAATGTACCTCTATTTACCATCCAGTAATGTTACTGTTGAGCGCTTTAATAGAGATTTTGAAAACTCTGTGGTCATACAGGATCAGCCATGTGTGACTGGTTTCAGCCCTTTCCAGGTCGTGAGGGGAAGAACTCCATATACTAAGGATAATATTGGTGAATGAAGTGTACAAAGATGAGTGAGTGAACTCCTTTAGTAGTCAAAAGGAAATTGATCAAAGCAAAGGGCAAAAGTAAGTTGTATTATGATGAAAAGCATAAGTGTAAGATAGTGTGTGTTCATATTGGTGATTGGGTGAGAGTAAAAAACCTGGAATTTGTGGCAAAACTGGAGGTAGAGTCACTAAACTAAAGTGGGTCAAGTTTTGTGTGATTCAGTTAAGTTGGTTGATGGGAAACTTTAGCACATGGGACAGATTTATTTACATAAAGGTAAGGTTGTCAATGCTGAACTTAGTGTGTCAAACTCAGATAGTCTGCACACGTGAAAATCAGATAATGTTTTAAACTCTAGTTGGTTGTTTGAGGATTTCTCTGATAAAGGGACACAGCAACCACAATCTTGTTCCTCCCTTGCAGAGGGTTGGAGAGTTGTTTTATCTTCTCAATTTCATGCTGATTGTGTAGAGGATGGTCAGGTAACATCAACCTCCAGAGGAAATTCTTCTTTTTCAATTTTCCAAGAAAGTCAAATTGGAAGGAGAATAAGAAGAATTAAAAGGTTGCAAGATTTCATTTGTGAATAAGCTTTAATGTTGTTATCAATTTTTTACTTAGCACATTTTTTTGTGTGTAAAGAATCCTTCTATTATTTTCCACATACCATACCAAATGCTGTGATGTTATTATTCATAGTTTTATTAAGAGGCAAAGTGTTGTTTTGGAATATAATTAGAATTTAATTCGTATTGTTTTATTAAGGGGAAGATGTGTTGTGTTGCAATGTAATGGAATTGGAATGTAATAGAACGTTATTTGGTTGTTGTCCCTTCTCTGTCTCCTTAGTTGCAGAACCCGGTAGGATGTCTATGATGTAATTTAGAATATGCAGGCAGAGAAGGGAGAGGACTGCTGGAGTTGGTGTTACGCTTTCGGCTGGGGTCGTTATTCTACAATAAACTACAAGGGGGTCACTGGAAGCACCAAGGGCTACGACTTGTTGTGGCCCATTGCATAAGTGAGGATGCCGTTGGAGCACCATCACTCCAGCAGGGAAGCTAGAATGGAATCCTCGTAGCGACCCCCCTCATTGGGAGAGTGTGAACACCTACCTCCCGCCCCCAAGAGAATCAGCAGGAAACCTCCAGTTGCTGCAGGAACAGGAAGGAGAGAACCTGTGCCCCCCGAGTGCAGCCACTGAGTCTGCATGCGTCCGACTCACCTAACTTTTACTGGAGCCGCTGCGAGCGCCCAATGAGTAAACTCCAGGACTCCGAACGCTTCCCACCTGGCTGAGAGGGTAAGACTTGTTTTGGGCCCCAGGGGAACTTGCTGCTACGTTGAGCATGTGTGCGGTGAAACACTATTTACTTCAAATCTGAGTCGTAGTGGACTCTTGAGACTCAGACTAGTTTTGTGGCATGCCCAATAATAAATGGTAAATAATCACAATTCCTAACATAAGGAGTGAGTGGGGCAGGGATTCACCACAGAAACACTAGAGCCAGACCTCATGGGAGGAATGTGTAATTGTTTGTGAACATTTTAATCTTCTTTTGTATGGTTAGAAGCAGAAAAAATATTTCTTCATAAAAGTGAGTATTTAGCAGGACAATGATTTATTGATGCTGCTGCGTGCATTTTGAGCTGTGAATCCTTGAGGGACCCTTGGAGTGCTGGACCACGTTTACCACTGACAGTCAAGTGCAGAAGAGATACTCAGAATCCATAGTAGGTCGGGCCCCAGAACAATGGGAGTAAAAGGCCTTAGCCCACAGGGTTGGGTCCAGTAGGCCCTGCATGCCTCTTTGCCCTCTGAACGGGGTTCTAGCAGCCATACTCTTGTGATCTGAAATGATATCATGATTATGTGGATGAATTCAAATTAAGATATCCATACTGGAAAAGGTAAAAGAGTGCATCACCCATATGCCAATGAAATTTCAGACCCTGTCTTTAGTGCCTGCGATGTGTTCATGAAAGAAATGAGGAATTTCTATACTGAAGAGAATAAAAGTGGGAAAATCGCTATTCCAAAAACAATGGTGGAACATTGTGTGATACTGAAAAGGAAGTGTAAGAAGCAAATACGGGAATTGTTTAAGTTAAGTGAAATTGAAAGAACTAGTCTTACAGTTATGCCTCCCTCATACACAATATTGTAAAGAATTTTCAAAAAATAAACTACAAAGAGAAAAAAAAAACAAATTCAGGATTAAAATCGTAACATCCTAAAAAGGAATAGATAATAAAGGATTTGGATGTTTAGTAAGCAATAATTTGGTGAGAATTAGAACTATAAATGAGTCTCCAATATGAGAAAAACCTGCTATGATTTTAGTAGCGTGTGAATGGGTCGATGGAACTAACGAGCAAAAATGTGATTATGTGTTCATAGTTACTATCATCAATTTGAACTAGTTGTATTGTTGACGGCAGGGTGATAAAGCAAATATGTTAATTACAGCACCTGCAGAAAAGGATATAGACATGTATATAAAAGTATTTAACCTTCTTGTGTTTAGAGGCCTGGAGGGATCTCAACAGATCTTGTGAACGGACCACTTAAAAAATTAGGAGAAAAAGTTGGATTCCCTATATCATGCTGTAATCCAGGTAAATAAAATGTCATACACTTTGGAAGTAATTATCTGAATATACTAGTGTATAAAAAAAGGAGACCAAGCCTGTCCTGGAAATTACAAGATGCCTTAAAGAGACGGCCAAAATAGTACATGAAAAACACATGTTCAGTATTTGGAAGACTGGGTCGCTTCCATGGGAATTTTGTCAGCTACACAGGTAGGATCACAGTTAACCCTTCAAATCATTCTACTGATGACATCTGTGTTGCCCTACAATTACTGGCAGACAAATATGAAACCTAAAGGAGACCTATCGATCGATCCACCACATTTGATGAAATAGATCTTAACAGGTTGTAGAAGAAAATGGCAGACTGGAAAAAACCAATGGGTCTCTAAAGCCTATTTTTAGGTTTTGCCTTGTGAAATCACTTGTATTTGATATATCCTAAAAGGGGGCTCCTCTCAGTTCCCAATGCTGAATAACTGAGTTCATTTGCTTTGGTGTGGAACTTTTTTTTGTGTTAACTTTCCCTAGCTGCACACATTTACAATACTTTTATAAAGTTGTTCACACTGTTTAGGCCCCAGTCACTGTCCAGTTGTATTTGATTTAGTTCTCGACTGAGAACAACAAATATTTTATACATAAAGATTTCTTTAAAAATTTGCCTATAAAATGATAAAATATTGTTCTAGTACAAAGTAAAAAAAGATTAAAAACATGTAAACATATTGTAACATACAAATTCATTAGGCAGTACCTTACAAAGCGAGATCAGGACCTAAACCAAAGTGATTTTACATTTTGTGCGAATTAGTTGTAGATACCTTTTTCTAGCTTTTACAACTGTCAAGTTTGGACAAGCAAATAACATATGTTCAAAGTCTTGCTCCCCACCTTTACATAAATCGAAGGAACTGCTAGTTTTTTCTTTTGGGAGCCATTTGCAGGTGAATTATTTTAGAGGAAGTATCCCAACCCGGAATAATATAATCACTTGCCTGACACCGTGCTTTGAGTTAAAATAAATATACTGCTATGTTTTCTTATAAGCAATAGTTTCAGTATATGTTTTATTCAGTGTCAATTTGGAACAGTGCTGGATGTCAAGTTCGAAGCTTAACCTTGGTGTGAGGTATTTTAAGAAGAGCTTCAGCTGAGCAGGGGTCCAAGATTGCAGCAAATCAGTTTTGACATTTGATATTTTAAAAGCAAATGCAACATTCCTACAGAATACATATTCTGGTGATCCTTGTTCAAATGTCTCCATTCTTAATAGGAATCGTAGGGTACCTTGTTCCGAGATTGTACGCCCATCTTAAAATATTAGTGATTCCTCTGACATAAGAAATAACTAGTGAGATTTCGAGACTAAGTCACTGTCAAGATAAGATCTCTTCCCACTGGGAAGACAGACAGCTTCTAACCGTCTAGGAATGCTTACTTTTTATGACTTAGTTGTTGAGATATGGAGGTATATAATGAAACCACGTCAATGGTACACAGAAACCAATATTCGCTTACTTCCTCTGTTAATGATTGGATACTCCGTAGGAAATCGTTTCTGTCTTTGACATATGTATCCCAATATTTCACGAATGGTTGCAAGTGTGCATCTATGAATTGCCCAGGAGTTTCAAATACGGATCCACAGCCGGAGACAATCGACATAACAGGGTGGGTCTGTCATGCTCTTATGCACCTTAGGGAGCATATACAATTGACGGCGTCTGGGAAAACGTGTAGTCAGGTATTGTTTAATAGATCAACAACTCTTTTTAAGATGTTAGTCAGAATATTGCCTATTGCTATGGAAGGTTATTGCTCGAGTTTGACATAAATGTTGGTATCCTTGACATGAGCATCTAATTTCTTTTCATAAAATTCACGATCCATCATCACTAGACCTCCTCCTTTGTCAGCTTTCTGAAATACAATAGAAATTGTATTCACTAGATTACACAGTGTACTATGTTCAGCCCGATTCAGATTTTTGGGGGGATTTAGCTGCTTTTGAATAGTTGATCTTGTTTAAGTCCTTCTTCACAAGAGTCTCAAAGGTATCTACAGTTTTATGCGACACCGGGGCCACACACATGCTTTTGGGTTTGAAATTTGGCTCCTCTGTAGTGGTGGTTGATGGTACTATGATGGTGAAAAAAAGTCTTAAATCTCAAAATGCGTATGAATTTAAAGAAAGCTACTTCATTTTCCAACTTAGTGCTAGTGTATGTGGGGACAAACAATATCCCTCTGTTCAAAATGTTTTCTCCAGATCTGGTTAAACTAACTGACGAGATAATAATTGTGAGATTTTGTTTTGACTCCTCAGACCTGTTTTCGATTTTTGCTTTTCTTTTTCCTCTCCAAATTTTTTGCTGTTTTCTTTCTTGAATATGGTGGTTCTCCTGAATATCCAACCTGGCCTAAAAAAGAAACCGATGAAGAACTTGCATGGGCGACTTCATTGTCTTCGATGTTGAGAATCACATCCCACTTTTTGATAAAGATGTGGTTGTGTTGTAGTCTAAATAACATTGGTTTGATAGCCAGTCTTAGACCCCAGGGAATCCTTTTAACTTTGTGGTATTGGATTAAAGTTGCCGCATGTAGGCATTGATTTAATTATCTTTGAGTAAAAAAATTCCAGTTGTTTCAGCTGTTGAGAGATGGTTCCACTTTGTGCGTCAAATGCCTTAGTTTTTTTAATAAGATTATAAATGAAATCCGCTTCTTCTGAAGTGTAAGCCTTGGTGTTTGCTCTGTTATTTGTGATGTTGGCAATCGCATGCTGGTATGCGATTCTCAATAAATGTTCGCAAGATCTGATTTTACTTTTGAACGAAGAATTGTCAAAAACTAATAAAGGATGTGGAGGAAGAAATCTACAACATCAAAAGAGATATGTAGACAAGGATTGAAGGTACAGCTTGGAAGCAATTCTTAGAAGCATTAAACTTCAAATTAGACAGATATGGGAAAGAGCTACAAGAGACGAAGTTGAAAAAAAGTAAACATTACACAATAGATTACAAGTTACACGTACACGTGGGCAGAAGTATATTCCCAAAAACGATTCACATGGGGAACCAATATAGGATCATCAGAAGAAAGTGTGGCCTCAGAGAAGGACATTGACGCCATGATTGCTATATTTTTACAAGGAGGTAAAACATTTTTTACAAAAAAACACTATGCATGTTCCTTTAAAAGACCAGGGACAAAAAGCATATTTAATAAAAGCATTAATATTTCCCTTCCTTAATTGAAAATAAACCAATATATGAACAAAATAGCCACTGACTCTCTGTCTTTACGAGCCAGTGTTACGTGGACTGTCCAAAGCTTATAGTGTAATTTTGTTGTGCTACAGCAAGGGTGTGTGTCATCGGGCGAGGGTGTGTGTCATGGGGCGAGATTGTGTACCATGGGGTCAGGGGGTGTGCCATGGGGTGAGGGGGTGTGCCATGGGATGAGGTGGTGTGCCATGAAGTGAGGTGGTGTGCCATGGGGTGAGGGGGTCTGCCATGGGGTCGTGGAGGGTGCCATGGGGAAGGGGGTGTATCATAGGGTAAGGGGCGTGTCATGGGGTCAGGGGGTTTGCCATGGGGTGAGGGGGTATGCCATGGTGGGAGGGGGTGTGCCATAGGCTGAGGGGGGGTGTTCCATGGGGTGAGGGGGTGTGCCATGGGCTGGGTCCATCCTGCGTTACAGGTCCCAGAGGTGCTCAAAATGTGGTAGTAAATGCTTTTTATTGGAAGCAAGCTTCATGCAGTAATTAGATAAGGATGGGGTGGATGACAGTGCTGAAGGCTGCAGAAATGTCCAGTAGGATGAGGGCCATGTCATCCCCTCTTTCCATGATCATCTGGATTTCTTTCATTGCAGCAATCAGGGATGCCTCTGTAATGAGGTTGGGCCTGAATCCAGATTGAGTGGTGTTGAGTGGTGGCTGTCGTTGAGGTGGGTGGCTAGGTTTTTGTTTATCATCTTTTCATTAATTTTTCTGGATGGTGTAGCAGTGAGATAGACCAGAAGTTTGCTAACGTCTTTGATCTGCTGAGGGTTTCTTGTAGAGGGAGAGTACTGTGGTGTGTTTCTATGTTGTCAGGTAGGCGGCTGTGATTATTGAGTATTTCAAGATGGGGTTGAGAGCTGGGATGATGAGGACCGTCTAGTCCATTGAAGAAGAGATGATGAGGATAGGGGTGTTAAGGAGCTCCAGAGCATATTTTTTTTTAAACTTTATTTGTCATTTTCAGAAGCATCGCACTTAGACCATCAGCCATGGAAAACATACACACCATCTTGCAGTACAAATTACTCAAATTGACAGCTCTCGGCTAGGAAAAACAACAAAAAAAACAAAAAAAAACAAATGCAGAGTCCAAAAAGAATGGTGTCATCTTCAGCAATTGTACATATCCAACAAATAGCCCCAGAGTCTATAACATTTCCACCCGGCCTATACAAGCAGTGTACAGTAGCAGCGCAGAAGGCGTAACATCAACATAGGTTAGCCCACTCCTTCGGGGTACAGGTGATTGTCCAATAGCTCCTGTCGCTCTGCTGTGAGCTTAGCAATGTACGTGCGGTACGGCCCCCATATGTCTAAGGGTCTGGATGATGCAGGGATGGTGGAGGAGTATTCGATACAGTTAACATTTAACCAGGATTTCAACGTCGGGCTTCTTGGGGAGCACCAAAGCAAGGTCACTTCTCGCTTAGCTAACAAGAAGCCCAGAGTTGCAAGCCTCCGAATTGCCAGTGGAAAGTTTGTCACGAAGCCTAGCAAAGCAATTTAGGGTGTCGGGGTCAAGGGGATACCTAGTATTTTACCAAATGTGTCATGTACCTGTAGCCAGTAGTTTCCCAGTCGGGGGCAGGTCCAGAGAGGTGAGCAAAATCAGCATCTGCAGTTGTACATTTTGGGCAGTTAGGGGAGCGGGCGGGGTCTATCTTGTGGGCCAAAGCAGGGGTGTGGTACAAACGCCTCAGGAATTTAAAGTGAATGAGTTTGTGCCGGGTGTTTAGTGACACTGTCTTGGTTATTGCGCAGCACTGGGCCCACTCTATATCTGAGATCTGTTTCCCCAGATCTTTTTCCCATGCCAGTCGGACTTTCGCGTCCGCGGCGGGAGTGGCCGCGATGCTGAGTCTGTAAAGTTTAGTAACTATGTGTGCCCCTGACGGGTGTTGAATGACAGTGGTGAGAGGCGGAGCTTCTTCCGGGGCTAGCGGGAAGGTGGGAAATGTAGCTCGCAGTAAGGAACGCAATCGGGACAGTACAAAGGAGTCCATAAAGGTACGGTCCTGGAGGCGGGGGTCCTCTGTCAAACTAAAGGCGTGCCCGTCCGGGAATAGGTCACCTATTGTGTGTAAGTCGAATTTGGAGAGTGTAGTGCGTACCACCGTTTCGCCAGTGATTGGAAGCCAGTGCGCATTAGGGAGGGGGAGGTGTGGGGAGTACAGTATATCAAGCTTAAGTAGCCTCCGGAGTTTCTCCCACGCCCAGCATGTGGAAGATACCGTTTGGATATCTTGGGGGTCGCGTTGGATTCCCTTCGGGAGCAGTGTGGCCAATGAGTGGGGCAACACGAGGTCTGCTTCCGGTTTTAAGAATAGTATGCGCGCATCTGGGTGGAACCATGGGTACGCGAAGGAACATTGTGCTGCCAGAAAATACAGGTTAAAATCGGGGACTCCCAGGCCACCCCTCTCGTAGGGCAGGGTCAGAACGTGCCATGCAGCTCGAGGGGTTTTGTTGCCCCAGATCAACCGCAATAGCAGTGTTCGCAGCTGTGCAAAAAAGATTTTAGTTAGAGGTATTGGGATGTTGGTGAATAAATACAAAAACCGGGGCAGCACCACCATCTTCACTATAGCAATGCGTCCCACCATAGAGAGCGGCAGCCGGAGCCATCTGTCAATGTTATCTTCTAAAAAATCTAGTGCTCTGCCATAGTTTAGGCGAATAATGTCTACCGGGTTAAGGTGGACGTGTATACCCAAATACTTCACCGAATCATCACACCACTCCAAAGGGTATTCGCATTCCCAAGGCGTAGTGGCGGGGGTCAGCGGGAAAATGAGGGATTTGCGCCAGTTCATGCGCAACCCAGAGTATGTACCAAACCACGTAATTTCTTCTAAAAGCGGTGCCAAGTTGTCGGCCGGTGCGCGGACATAGAGGATTAGATCATCTGCATACAATGACGCAAGCAGAGGACCGGTGCGAAATTGTAGGCCCCGGAAGCTATGTTTTTCCTGGAAGTGGCGTACCAAGGGGTCCATCGCCAATATGAATAGTAAGGGGGATAATGGACACCCTTGCCTCGTGCCTCTGGACAGGGAGAACGCCTTTGTGATGGTGCCATTCAGGCGTATACGGGCCGTGGGCTTGGTGTACAGCAACGCCACGGTGGAGACCAAACACTCCGGGATGCCCATTCGTCGCATAATCGATAGGAAAAGGGCCACTCTAGGGAGTTGAACGCTTTTTCAGCGTCTAAAAGCACTGCGGCCGCCGGTATGTTGGGGTCTACGTGGTGAAGTACCGCGAATAAGGTACGCAAATCCAATGAGGTGGACCGATGCGGCACGAACCCCGACTGGGCGGGGATATGATAAATTCCATTAAAAGAGCCAGCCGTGTGGCCACTATTTTCGCCAAGTTTTTATAGTCTGTGTTCAACAGCGAAAGGGGCCTATAGGAGCCACAAAGGGTCGGGTGTTTACTGGGTTTTGGGAGCAATATGATCACCGCTTCCCGGAACGTGGGGGGCAAGATACCTGACTCCAGAGCTTCCGCATAGACCTCTATTAGCTCCGGTACCAGTTCCTCCTTGTAGGCCTTGTAAAAATCGGCCGAGAAGCCGTCTAGGCCCGGAGCAGCTGAGCCTCTAAGGGCGTCTATGGCCTCCACTACAGAGTCAGTTGTTATCGGGTGTGCAAGGAACTCTTGCATGTGTCTTTCTAGAAAGACCAATGCTATTTCGTCAAGGTAAGAGCCCTGGGCACGTAGGTCAGTGGCAATGGATGAGGAGTAGAGGGTAGTGTAGTAGGATAAGAAGGTGTTGGTTATTTCTGGGGTGGTGTGTAGTAGCGTTCCGTCTGGGGTTGTGATTCCCGTTATGTATTGCGCCTGTCTCGGTGGGCGGAGTAGGTGTGCCAGCAGTCTCCCGGGTCTGTCCCCCTCCCCGTACTGTCGTGCGGAGTGTTGTGTGGCCAGGAAGTGTAGATCTCTATCGGCCGTTTCTCGAAACTCCAGCAGCAGTGAAAGGCGGTGCGCTTCGCGTGTCTCAGAGGGGTTTCGGAGCTGTTCATCTTCCGCAGTACGGATATCATTTTCAAGGCCTGTAAGCGTGGATCTGATGGAGCTCAGAACTCCCACATGGGTGGCAATGTAAACCCCTCTGATAGTGGCCTTAAACCCCTCCCACAAGTTTGCATGCGTTTCCACTGACCCTGTGTTTAGTTCAAAATAATCAACAATGGCAGTGCGGAGTGTTTCGGTGAACACCGTGTCAGTAAGGGCCTTACCGGGGAATCTCCATTGCCGTCCAGAGCCGCCAGGCCGTGGGATGTCTAGTTGTAACGCCACTGGGGAGTGGTCTGACAGTGTACGCGGCAGGGTAGTGTGTGATTTCACCCAAGTAGCTACCCCGGGGGAGAGCAGCCAGTAATCCAGTCTCGTCCAAGTGTTATGGAAGCCTGAATGGTGTGTATATTCCGGGGATCCACCGTGCAGTCTGGCCTCAATGTCTATGAGGGAGTAGTCATCACATATGTCCACCAGGACTGGTCTGGATTGTTTCCTGGTATCGGCCGCAGCCGAAGTCCCGTCACGTGTGGGGTTAAGGAGCTAATTAAAATCCCCCCTGATGAGTAAGTGGCCAGTGGCTGTCGTGGTCAGTTTCGCCTGCAGGTCCTGAAAGAAGACAGCGGCGTCTGTATTGGGGCCATATATATTTACCAGGGTCACCGTTTGGTGGAATAGTGATCCCGTCACCAGCAAGTAACGGCCCTCCGGGTCTTTTATCGTGGAGTGTGGTATGAAGGGCAGTCTTTTATGTACCAAGATGGCCACCCCCTGGAGTATCTGCTAAAGTCCGAAAAAAAACGGTGCGAACCCCAGCTCCTGGCCAGGAGCCGGGACCCTGTTGGATTCAAGTGTGTTTCTTGAAGAAACGCAATGTCGACTGTATGCCTGCCTAGATAGTTGAGGACCTGCCTGCTTTTCCTTGTGTCATTTAGACCTCTGACGTTCCAGGACATCAGGGTGATCTGGAACGAGTCTTGCTGCCCGGGCTGTCTATCCATGAGTGTTGATGTCTACATGACCAAGCCAGGGTGTGTCAGGGTTTGCTGCGGTGTGCTGTGGACTGTGGTGTGTGCTTGCGATCTGAGTGCAGAATGAATTCAAACCAACCAATAAACTTTCCCCACCCCCTCCCCCCGCCCAGCCTCCAAACAACCCCGGGAGGCATATCCCCGTGAACCATGCAGCGAGCCAAACAAAGCATAGGGTTGCAAAGTACATTGCCGAAGAATGGCTCGGCTGCAGTAAGAAAAAGAGTAGTGAGACAACGGTGGCATCCGCCATGGGGTGTGGCAACGCCACGCCGGTCAGGGAGTAAACAACATTGGAGAGACTAATTGCGTGTAACCAAACCAGTTCGGGCCTCTCAGAGAGGCAGTCAAAGTGGGTTATCGGCCCGAAATGTCTAGGTATAATGTTCAGCCATTGCCCGTCTCGGCGAATAGATCGTTGCTGGCCTGGGTGTCATTCCTGATCGGGGAGGACGGCGGGAAAGTCCCAGGATGGGACCGGTCCCCATCTCGTCGCTTGTAATGTTGGCAAAATTCCTGAGCTTCTGTTGGTGTTTCAAAAATGCGGGGCCTGCCTTCAATGTCCACTTTGAGTCTAGCTGGGTAGAGCATTCCGTAGCGTAGGCCAAGATTTCGTAGTGTGGCTTTCACTCCATTAAACTTTTTGCGTGCCTCCTGGACTGCGAAGGTGAAATCAGGAAAGAAAGAGAGCGTGTTTCCCTGCCATGTCACCTCTCCACGCTCTCGGGCTGCCCGGAGGACAGTGTCGCGGTCTCTAAAGTTCATGAGGCGAGCTATGATTGGGCGAGGCGGGAGACCCGTTCTGGGCCGAGGTCCAAGTGATCTGTGGGCACGTTCTACCACAAAGCCCTGAGTGAAGGAGTCACGGCCAAAGAGTTCAATAAGCAACTTTTCAACAAACGTGTCCATCCGGCCAGTTTGTGTCGTCTCCGCCAGGCCAGTGATACGAACGTTGTTTCTTCGTCCCCGGGCCTCTAGATCTTCGTTTTTGATTGCGACCTCTTTGAGGATCCTTTCCACCCTTTCCAGCCTTTTCAGGGATTTCGACGCGCCATCCTCCACATCAGAGACCCTGGATTCCACCAGGTCCAGGCGTCGATCGTGCGCCTGGATCCTGGAGCCCATGTCCGCCATGCGGCGCTCCAGGCTGTCAAATCGCCCATCCAGTGCCTTGAAGCCAGCCCTCATCTCCGTCATCATGGCTGTCATGAGGGAAGTGGCGTCTTCTTGGTCCTCACCCCCCGCTGTCTCCGTTCGGGCCTCCGGTGGGGGGTCAGCGATGGGAAGGGCGGCTCCCGCAAAGTTCAGTTTGCGCTGATTTGGGTCGCGTTTCCCCATCGTGGCCGTGTTGCAGGGTTTCCCGACCCAGGCCTACGTGCGTCAGCTCAGTCCTTCGTAGCAGTGCTCCTCAAAATGGCCGTGCTCTCCCGACGGGCGATGATCCGTGTACCCTCGATAGGGGCTCAGCCCGGTCAGAGTCCCAGGCGGCAATGAGTGGCGGATGGTATGCTGGGATCTAGGCGAACCAGGAGTGGTGTTTCTCAGGCACCCACGCGGTCAGGTGGCGCGTCGTTTACCCCGTCTCAGTGCGCTCCGTGTGGAAGGCCAGTAGCGCCACAGACACGAGGCCAGGCAGCGACGGCGGCAGTAGCCCCCAGTGCGGCCCCGTAGACCGACCGCAAAGCAACCCGCCCCCAGTGCCGGTTGCACGTCCCCGCCGCAGCCCTAATCGAGCTCCCGGCTTACGCCCGCCTCCAAGGCCGAGAGGCCCGGAAGCGAGACCGGCGCGCAGCGCCGCCCAAGGGGAGCCGGGGCTCAACAGGCCCGCCGAGGAGACCAGCCCCCAGCCCCCGGGACGCGGATATTACCGCGGTCGGGACCCGCCGGCCGCCCAGGCGCCCCACTTGCAGCTCGCCCTACCTCTGCTCCGCGCTGCCGCAGCCACTAGCGTCTCCCCCCGGCTGCAAGACCGGTCGCCGTATCTGCAGATCCGCTGCTGCCACCTTCCTCAAATTTGCATCCTTCGTGCTGGATAGGATGATGTGTAGGATCGTAGGTGTGGATGCACTGTAGGATCGGGGGTTACCACATTATTCGGACGTTAAATTCCCCGGACCGGCGGAGCTTCAGCAAGAGGCGGCCATCTTGGTCTCCTCCTCGGCCACGCCCTCAGCTCCAGAGCATATTTACTGCATGTTTGTTGCGGATTCTTGAGTGGTGATGGTGGGCTAGATGGTCAGGGGCAACCTCTGGGTTTTGATCGAGCTGGGAAGGAGGGTTTTCTAGCGTGGATGGGTCCAGTTGGCGTTCAAAGTTATTGTAGATGCTGGTGATCTTGTTTCTGAAGAATAGGGACAGCTGGATTCAGCGGTCCTTGGAGGGGGATATGCTGGTGGAGATTGCAGCTGGAGAGGTAAAGTCTTTTACTAGGATAAAGATTGACTTAGCGGTGTTGGTGCTGCTTTTGATGTGGTTGGTAACTCTGATTTGCTGATGGTAGTGCCTGAGGGTGAAAATGTAGATGCTCATGTCAGTGTCATCCTGACTTTGTTTCTTCTGTATTTAAGTTGTTGCAGTCCGGTTCTTGAAGCTTTGTTGGCTTTGAGAGAGTCCAGGGTGTTCGCTCAGGCAGTGATCCAGGTGTTGAAGTTGCTGATGGATGTGGGAAGGTTGCTATTGTGTGGAGGCCAGTGATGTATCTTGTTTCAGTCCTTTTGTAAAGATTTGGTGGTGCTGTTTCTGCAGTGCTGTGGCATTGGGTATTTTGAAGTTGACGAGGATGCGGTTGGGCAAGATGATAGGTATAGGCTTCTCTAATGAGATAGGGTCCAGTAGGTTGTGTAGGAGAGTAGGGTCTGCTATCCTATGGTCACCCCAAATTTTTGCTTTTTGCTTCACTGGTTTTCGACTACTGAGGCTGTGGGCCTGCTGATCAGACCCCCAGCCTGCTGTTCTCTCACTAAATTAATGATACGTGTGCTATAGGCACATACCCCAATTGGAAATGGACTCCTTGTCAGCCCCTGTATAATGCACTATAGGTGCCCAGGGCATAGGGGCCACCAAGGCCTACCAGGGGCTGCAGCATATCTTTTGCCACCCCTGGCTGGTTCTTAAATTGACACAACTGGCTGATCACTCAGCTGGGGTAAGGTGGTGTAATCACCCCTTACTTAGATAGAGTATACCTATCTCTAAACCTATATCTGGACACATATAAACCTGTGAGCCACTCCTATGGAAGGCCTCATCAATCCTGGAGGCAGAGTGCGTGGTTTAATGTACTCTTAAGTGCCTTATAATCCTCGCGGTTATATAGCAACTCTGGTTTGGCTTTATCAAAACATGTCGTGTAAGGTGTCATACGATTTGGAATACTATCCCCTCGCCAGTTCTGGCGACGGGGATAGCATTCCACCCCTCTAGAGGGGTAAGACATGTTACTTTACTTAAATGCGGTTAATTTCTAAAAGGACCTTGGATCCATAAAATGGATGCCTCTGCCACAGACAAGAGTCTGACCCCCTGAAGCTGACCGAAACTCAGCCAAATGGGGCCTGGACAAAGGGTTTCCTGTCGCAGGGGGGTGTTACCACCCTCCAGACAGGAGATAGTGGATTGTAGCAGGGAGGTTTGAAAGAAACCAGACACTGCTTGGGGCGCACAAGGCTGCCCCTTGCATAATCCGGCCAAACCGGTTCTGGGGCACTCCAGCCCTCGTGCCAGGGCGGCCTGGATCAAAGGAAGGGGGTGTATCCACCCACTTCCTGGGTCCCACCCATAGGAGGGGACCTAGCAGGTAATCCAGCCCCCAAAATTAGTATAAGACTGGGAGCAGTGCCAATGCACTTCAGATTATCCTGATGAAACATAAGAAACGAAACTCTGGACCCTTCGACATCCTACTCGACGTAGAAGCCCGAAGAATCTCCCTTGTGGTCAAGGAGTGACCACCCTGTGCAAACAGGCACCATCCAGCCATCGACGTCTGCTTTGTTGCAGTTCCCGCCGGAACTCGAGCGACAGAGATCGACGAGATCAAGCTTGCCTGCCTTCCAACAGCCCGATCCACAGTCCCTGCAGAGCTGAGACCCGTGGAGGCGACCGGAAGCGTGGGGCACGCCATCTTGAAAAGACCACGAGACGCTGACCGTGCAGCCCACGAGTGACCCTCGCAGCTGTACACCGGGGTTTGAGAAGCCCCAACCCTGAGCCACTCTTGCACCGAAGCTCACCCCTCTACACTCATCGAGTGCTGCGTGGGGCCCTTCTGCTACTTTTGGCTCAACACGTTGGCCCGGTCACTTGCCAGCCAGCTAGTGGCCCCTGTGCCGACGAACTTTGAAATTCGACCTGCGAGTCTGGTTGCTCCAGATCTGCACCAGCTCCCCTGAAAAGGAGCCCCCACTCTGACCCTCCTGGTTCGAGTGAGAAACAATCTCCCGGTTCCGCGTGGATTGCTCTTGCCAAGTGTTGTTTGCTCCAAACTTGAAGCCGACTGCGCCGACGGTGAGAACCCTCGTGGGACAGATCGTGACCCGCTCCTGGACGTCGCAGATGCCCCAGAGCCCACGTGACAGCGGAGAGAAGCTCCTCGACGACCACCTGATTGCGCCCGACATTGCCTGATTCCGTCCTGGTTCCACCCTGGTCACTGCTGAGTGACCCAGACTCTGTCCCCTCTGCTTTCAGGTACTTTTCGACTTGAGTCCACCCTTGGACTCCACCGGACACTTCTCTTTCACCCCGCCTGCAGCCCTTTCAGCTTCAAGCACCAAGAGCCTGCATGACGAAACCCGACTCAACTTCGACCCTGTGCACCCGCTTCCTGTGGGTGAGGTAACTTTGCTCCACTGGTGTTCCCACACTGGTACACATCTCTAGGGTCTGTGTCTTAAGTTTTGTTCCTCTAGGTTCAGCGGAAGTGTCCTTAAACTTTAACTTTACAACTTTTACGCACCATTGGTTAACATTGGTGCATGCGTGCGCTTTCTGCACTGCACCCGAATCCCGTGGGCCTCTCCCGACTTCAGCATTGCTTGTCCCGACTGCTCCCAGCGATTCCCTAGGCCCTAGGCCTAACCACTGTTCGATTGGTATCTCTTATACCACTTGTTTAGTATATGGTTTGAGTGGCCCCCGCCCTCATCCATAATTGTGCAACTTTGTATGTTTAAACTGTTCTTTTGATTTAACGCTTGTGCCCCTTTATTCATAAAGAATACTGGGGATTGTTTTTAGTAATAAACACATATATTTTTATAATATATACTTGTGTGGTGTCCTTTCATTTGATATTACAGGATTGTATGTGGTAAAACAGCTCGCTTAACACGACCTCTTAAGTTAAGCCTTTAGGCTGCTTAGTCCATGCTACCCCTAGGATAGCTTGTCTAACAAGGTTGACTTACAACCAGACACCATAAGGGATTGTTTGGTCTGATATCAGGTGGTTCCAGAATTGGAAACATCACCTATCAAGCCAACTTCTCACATTGGTGAGCAGCGGTGCGGATTTGAGCTTGCTGTTGTTTTACCATTGCAATCTTTTTATCAAATTGAAAGATCACATCAAGTACCTCTAGGTACATATAAATCAAAAGCTTAGCATATTTAAGTTCTACTTAACTTAGTAGTTGTAGGTTGAAGGGATTAGCACACCCTGACTACAACTCACTAGCAAGGTACAGTAGGGAAACACTTAGTGTAGGTAGGTGCATCACTTACACCACACTAGAGTCATGTCTGACACAGGAAAAGCCTCAGGGTCTGCTCCTGTGACAGTTGACCTTACCAAGGCAACTTCCAGCTATGACAAATTAACCCGAAAGGACTTGATTGCCTTGTGCATATCAAGAGGGTTAAAAAGGGGCAGAAGTCCCACCTGTCCTATCCTGATAGCCTTTCTAGAACAGGATGACTTAGAGAAGGCGAATGAAGTTCCCTTAGAGTCGGGGGGACCCTCAAGGGCAGACCTGAGGCAGGCTCAATTAGATTGCCCTTCCCTTGAACCCCTCAGACAGCAGGCTGCTGCAGAGGCTGCTGGGGATGCCCAAGGCACCCATACTGTGTATTGGGATGATGGACTCCTTTACTCAGAGGCTAGAGACCCCAAGCCTGGCATGACCAGGAGGTTGGTTATACCTCTGAAGTTTAGGGGGTTCCTCCTTACCTTGGCCCATGATATTCCCCTTGCAGGACACTTAGGCCAGAACAAGACGTGGGACAGGCTTGTTTCACACTTTCACTGGCCTCACATGTCAGAAAATGTCAAGGAGTTTTGTCGCTCCTGTGTCACTTGCCAAGCCAGTGGTAAGTCAGGTGGCACAACAAAGGCCCCCCTGATACCACTACCTGTGGTGGGGATACCCTTTGAAAGAGTTGGAATAGACATTGTGGGTCCAATGGACCCCCAAACAGCATCTGGGAACAGATTTATACTGGTGGTAGTGGATCATGCCACCAGGTATCCAGAGGCTATTCCCCTGAGGACCACCACAGCACCTGTGGTGGCAAAAGCCCTCATTGCAGTTTTCTCAAGAGTGGGCTTCCCAAAGGAGGTACTGTCAGATAGAGGCACGAACTTTATGTCTAGCTATCTGAAGGCAATGTGGAAGGAGTGTGGAGTAAACTACAAGTTTACCACCCCCTATCATCCACAGTGCAATGGGCTTGTGGAGAGATTTAACAAGACCCTAAAAGGCATGATAAAAGGATTACCAGAGAAGCTCAGGCGGAAATGGGACATTCTTTTACCTTGCCTGCTCTTTGCTTACAGAGAGGTCCCACAGAAGGGGGTTGGCTACAGCCCTTTTGAACTTTTGTTTGGCCACCCTGTAAGGGGTCCATTGTGTTTGGTGAAGGAAGGATGGGAGTTACCTCTCAAAAAGCCTAAACTAGACATAGTGGACTATGTACTTGGTCTCCGCTCCAGGATGGCTGAATACATGGAGAGAGCATCCAAAAACCTGGAGGCCAGCCAAGAATTACAAAAAGCTTGGCATGACCAAAAGGCTGTACTGGTAGAGTTCCAACCAGGACAGAAGGTGTGGGTACTGGAGCCAGTGGCCCCAGCAGCACTCCAGGACAAATGGAGTGGACCCTACCCTATCATTGAGAAAAAAGGAGAAGTCACCTACTTGGTTGACTTTGGAACCCCTAGGAGCCCTCACAGGGTAATCCATGTGAATCGTTTGAAAGCATTTGTGGACAGGGAGGACATGAGCTTGCTCATGGCCACAGATGGGGATCAGGAGGAAGAGAGTGACCCTCTCCCAGACCTGCTTTCTCAGAACCCTGATGATGGTTCAGTTGATGGAGTAGCCTTGGCAGGCAGCCTCACTGACCAGCAACAGAGGGACTGCAGACAAGTTTTGCAGGCCCACAGACATTTGTTTTCACTCACACCCAGCCAGACTGACTGGTGCACCCATGTGGTGGACACTGGTGACAGTCTGCCTGTGAAGAATAAGATCTACAGGCAACCTGACCATGTCAGGGATTGCATCAAGGCTGAGGTGCAAAAGATGTTGGAGCTTGGAGTGATTGAGCCATCAGAGAGCCCATGGGCCAGCCCAGTAGTCCTTGTGCCAAAACCTCATACCCAAGATGGAAAGAGAGAAATGAGATTTTGCGTGGACTACAGGGGTCTCAATGCTGTCACTAGGACAGACGCTCACCCCATTCCAAGAGCAGATGAGCTCATTGACAGATTGGCTTCTGCCAAGTTTCTGAGCACATTTGATTTGACAGCTGGCTACTGGCAAATCAGACTAGCTGAGGAGTCAAAAGCCAAAACAGCATTCTCTACCCCTAGTGGACATTATCAGTTTGTGGTAATGCCCTTTGGTTTGAAGAATGCACCTGCCACTTTCCAAAGGTTGGTGAACCAAGTCCTTGCTGGGTTGGATGACTTTTGTGCAGCATATCTAGATGATATTGCTGTCTTTAGCTCCACCTGGGAGGATCACCTGATCCACCTGAAGAAGGTTTTGGAGGCCCTGCAAAAGGCAGGCCTGACTATCAAGGCCACCAAGTGCCAGATAGGGCAGAGTAAGGTTGTATACCTGGGCCACCTAGTAGGTGGAGGTCAGGTTCAGCCACTGGAGAGCAAAATCCAGACCATACAGGACTGGGCTCCTCCAGTTACCCAGACACAAGTCAGAGCCTTCTTGGGCCTGACTGGGTATTACAGAAAGTTTGTGAAAAACTATGGGTCTATAGTGACACCATTAAATGACTTGACATCCAAGAAGATGCCAAAAAAGGTTCAGTGGAAAGTTAGCTGTCAAAAGGCATTTGAAGACCTGAAGAAGGCCATGTGCTCTGCACCTATCCTGAAGAGTCCTGACTACTCCAAACAGTTCATTGTACAGACAGATGCTTCTGAGTTGGGGGTGGGAGCTGTGCTCTCACAACTTAATCAAGATGGTCAAGACCAGCCCATTGCTTTTATTAGCAGAAGGCTGACCCCCAGAGAGAAACGTTGGTCAGCTATTGAGAGGGAGGCCTTTGCTGTGGTTTGGGCCCTGAAGTAGCTGAGGTCCTACTTGTTTGGAACTCACTTCCTTGTTCAGACAGACCATAAGCCCCTCTTGTGGCTAAATCAGATGAAGGGCGAAAACCCCAAACTACTCAGGTGGTCCATTTCCCTACAGGGGATGGACTTTACAGTGGAGCACCGCCCAGGGACTGACCATGGTAATGCAGATGTTCTCTCCAGGTACTTCCACTTAGAACATGAAGACTTATCTGGTCAAGGTTAGTTTAATGTCCCTGCGTTTGGGGGGGGGTTGTGTAGGAGAGTAGGGTCTGCTATCCTATGGTCACCCCAAATTTTTGCTTTTTGCTTCACTGGATTTCGACTACTGAGGCTGTGGGCCTGCTGATCAGACCCCCAGCCTGCTGTTCTCTCACTAAATTAATGATACGTGTGCTATAGGCACATACCCCAATTGGAAATGGACTCCTTGTCAGCCCCTGTATAATGCACTATAGGTGCCCAGGGCATAGGGGACACCAAGGCCTACCAGGGGCTGCAGCATATCTTTTGCCACCCCTGGCTGGTTCTTAAATTGACACAACTGGCTGATCACTCAGCTGGGGTAAGGTGGTGTAATCACCCCTTACTTAGATATAGTATACCTATATCTAAACCTATATCTGGACACATATAAACCTGTGAGCCACTCCTATGGAAGGCCTCATCAATCCTGGAGGCAGAGTGCGTGGTTTAATGTGAGATGGAGCTCTAGCATGAGCTGAGCCTGTCTGCAGCTGTCGGGAACAACTCCCTAAGCTGTTTCAGGATAATGCCATACCATATACTCTTAAGTGCCTTATAATCCTCGCGGTTATATAGCAACTCTGGTTTGGCTTTATCAAAACATGTCATGTAAGGTGTCATACGATTTGGAATACTATCCCCTCGCCAGTTCTGGCGACGGGGATAGCATTCCTCCCCTCTAGAGGGGTAAGACATGTTACTTTACTTAAATGCGGTTAATTTCTAAAAGGACCTTGGATCCATAAAATGGATGCCTCTGCCACAGACAAGAGTCTGACCCCCTGAAGCTGACCGAAACTCAGCCAAATGGGGCCTGGACAAAGGGTTTCCTGTCGCAGGGGGGTGTTACCACCCTCCAGACAGGAGATAGTGGATTGTAGCAGGGAGGTTTGAAAGAAACAAGACACTGCTTGGGGCGCACAAGGCTGCCCCTTGCATAATCCGGCCAAACCGGTTCTGGGGCACTCCAGCCCTCGTGCCAGGGCGGCCTGGATCAAAGGAAGGGGGTGTATCCACCCACTTCCTGGGTCCCACCCATAGGAGGGGACCTAGCAGGTAATCCAGCCCCCAAAATTAGTATAAGACTGGGAGCAGTGCCAATGCACTTCAGATTATCCTGATGAAACATAAGAAACGAAACTCTGGATCCTTCGACATCCTACTCGACGTAGAAGCCCGAAGAATCTCCCTTGTGGTCAAGGAGTGACCACCCTGTGCAAACAGGCACCATCCAGCCATCGACGTCTGCTTTGTTGCAGTTCCCGCCGGAACTCGAGCGACAGAGATCGACGAGATCAAGCTTGCCTGCCTTCCAACAGCCCGATCCACAGTCCCTGCAGAGCTGAGACCCGTGGAGGCGACCGGAAGCGTGGGGCACGCCATCTTGAAAAGACCACGAGACGCTGACCGTGCAGCCCACTGTGGAAAAGTAAATTTTGCCATGTTCTGTGTCCCTACGCGTCATCCATCATATGTTATCTGTACATGATTAATATGCATATGTATTCCCTATGTTCGATTAAAGACGCAACTACAGTTGTGTCCACCTCTAGTATGCCAGTTTCCAGTTCTCGTGAATACTACGAATATCAGGCCCATGTGAAGTTACGTTGCCACGTTTCTCAGTGTGCACGTTATTCCATTGTAAAGTCCCCGTTTCTAGGCCTCAGAAGGGCCTGGACACCAGATTCATCTCCTGTCTCCTGTCTCCTGACGCCTCGCTGAGGAGCGATACAGCCCCCACCTGTATCCTCGACCCTTCACTTACTTCCTGCCTCGCAGTGCCCGGCTCAGCCTGGCTCTGCCTCTGAGTCTGCCAAGAGTATGTTATGATTCCAGTTATCAGTTCAGTCCTCCTTCTCTGCATTCCTAAAGCTACTGAACTGCATCAATAGTTTCCGTCATTGTCTAGCCTTTACGTCTCCACGTTAGAGAAATACTGCATTTTAATGGTCATTTAATATTCTTCATCACGCACTACATATAGAATAATGCATGCTCCAGTCTTAGAGTCCGTTAGCCTCTCCCCTCCTGACTCTTAGTTCATATCAACATGTTCTCTAAACATCAGATACTAGATACTGCTTAGGTACATGTCGCCCTGACTCTCCAGACTTCAGTCTCTGCTCCTAGCACAGAGTTCGAAGCCCCCAGCTTCTCCTAGTAACACGTCATCGCCAGTTTGCGCGCACCATTAGGTCAGAGGTCCCGGCTCCTTAGGTACCCCCCTCCATGTTTCCGCCCCATTCATGACATATTCTGTTACGTTTGCATCACATGTCTATGTATACGCCTCTGTTACACCTACTTTCACCCTTATCTTTCGCGACTGCTATTGACCACACCCACTGCTACGCCTATTGCAATGTAATGCTATGTGTTTGCGTTATGTATATATGATTGTGCACTGTTATTGAAAAGTTGCTCCTTGTCCCGATTCTGCCCCCGGCAGCGCTGCCATCCTATTCCTGTGCAGGTTGTCCTGTTCCTGTCCTTTATGCTGTAATAAACCTGCAAACTCCTACTACCTCGAATCTTGACTCTTATTTTATTGAGCTATCTGTTATTCATTTATGCATTTAAAAAGAGAGGTATTATTTATTTATTTACCACATAATGGCGCCCGAACAGGGACTTGCCCTTTCCCCACGCGCCGGTGAAGCCACGCCGGCCCCCTGACCCTCTGCAGCCGTGACGGAACCATACCGTGCACGTGCAGATATTTCTGCTTCAAGTATCCCTCAGGCCCACGGAGGAGACGGAGGTGGCGGTCCAGCATCCAGACGAGGCGGTGGAGGAACGCGGCGAGTCCCGACCAGAGCCCAAGCCGAGAGTCCAAGGTCCGAGGTACCCGGAGGCCCACCCGTAACAGAAGTCCGAAGTTCGTCTGTCTGGCGTCGAAGCAGTCCAGCCCAGTCCGAGGCTTTCCGTTCTTGCTGCCCGGTGAGTACCGTTGCTGGGGTAGTATCTAGACAGGGTCAATCTAATTGACTCTGGTCCGTGGGTTGGTGGTACACAGACCCACAAACGAAGTGTCCACTTCGGTGGATGCGGGTCCTGACGTGTCTCTGTATGAGACCGGTAAGTTTCGTACTGTTTCAGCAGTGCATCTGGTTTCTGCTCTAGTCAGTTCTGTTCTCGAGAAAATTCATGTATTCTGTTTCCCGTATTCCAGGTAGTATTCTGTTCGAACTGTTATTCTGAATGTTATTCATGTATTAGGCTGCTTAGTCCATGCTACCCCTAGGATAGCTTGTCTAACAAGGTTGACTTACAACCAGACACCATAAGGGATTGTTTGGTCTGATATCAGGTGGTTCCAGAATTGGAAACATCACCTATCAAGCCAACTTCTCACATTGGTGAGCAGCGGTGCGGATTTGAGCTTGCTGTTGTTTTACCATTGCAATCTTTTTATCAAATTGAAAGATCACATCAAGTACCTCTAGGTACATATAAATCAAAAGCTTAGCATATTTAAGTTCTACTTAACTTAGTAGTTGTAGGTTGAAGGGATTAGCACACCCTGACTACAACTCACTAGCAAGGTACAGTAGGGAAACACTTAGTGTAGGTAGGTGCATCACTTACACCACACTAGAGTCATGTCTGACACAGGAAAAGCCTCAGGGTCTGCTCCTGTGACAGTTGACCTTACCAAGGCAACTTCCAGCTATGACAAATTAACCCGAAAGGACTTGATTGCCTTGTGCATATCAAGAGGGTTAAAAAGGGGCAGAAGTCCCACCTGTCCTATCCTGATAGCCTTTCTAGAACAGGATGACTTAGAGAAGGCGAATGAAGTTCCCTTAGAGTCGGGGGGACCCTCAAGGGCAGACCTGAGGCAGGCTCAATTAGATTGCCCTTCCCTTGAACCCCTCAGACAGCAGGCTGCTGCAGAGGCTGCTGGGGATGCCCAAGGCACCCATACTGTGTATTGGGATGATGGACTCCTTTACTCAGAGGCTAGAGACCCCAAGCCTGGCATGACCAGGAGGTTGGTTATACCTCTGAAGTTTAGGGGGTTCCTCCTTACCTTGGCCCATGATATTCCCCTTGCAGGACACTTAGGCCAGAACAAGACGTGGGACAGGCTTGTTTCACACTTTCACTGGCCTCACATGTCAGAAAATGTCAAGGAGTTTTGTCGCTCCTGTGTCACTTGCCAAGCCAGTGGTAAGTCAGGTGGCACAACAAAGGCCCCCCTGATACCACTACCTGTGGTGGGGATACCCTTTGAAAGAGTTGGAATAGACATTGTGGGTCCAATGGACCCCCAAACAGCATCTGGGAACAGATTTATACTGGTGGTAGTGGATCATGCCACCAGGTATCCAGAGGCTATTCCCCTGAGGACCACCACAGCACCTGTGGTGGCAAAAGCCCTCATTGCAGTTTTCTCAAGAGTGGGCTTCCCAAAGGAGGTACTGTCAGATAGAGGCACGAACTTTATGTCTAGCTATCTGAAGGCAATGTGGAAGGAGTGTGGAGTAAACTACAAGTTTACCACCCCCTATCATCCACAGTGCAATGGGCTTGTGGAGAGATTTAACAAGACCCTAAAAGGCATGATAAAAGGATTACCAGAGAAGCTCAGGCGGAAATGGGACATTCTTTTACCTTGCCTGCTCTTTGCTTACAGAGAGGTCCCACAGAAGGGGGTTGGCTACAGCCCTTTTGAACTTTTGTTTGGCCACCCTGTAAGGGGTCCATTGTGTTTGGTGAAGGAAGGATGGGAGTTACCTCTCAAAAAGCCTAAACTAGACATAGTGGACTATGTACTTGGTCTCCGCTCCAGGATGGCTGAATACATGGAGAGAGCATCCAAAAACCTGGAGGCCAGCCAAGAATTACAAAAAGCTTGGCATGACCAAAAGGCTGTACTGGTAGAGTTCCAACCAGGACAGAAGGTGTGGGTACTGGAGCCAGTGGCCCCAGCAGCACTCCAGGACAAATGGAGTGGACCCTACCCTATCATTGAGAAAAAAGGAGAAGTCACCTACTTGGTTGACTTTGGAACCCCTAGGAGCCCTCACAGGGTAATCCATGTGAATCGTTTGAAAGCATTTGTGGACAGGGAGGACATGAGCTTGCTCATGGCCACAGATGGGGATCAGGAGGAAGAGAGTGACCCTCTCCCAGACCTGCTTTCTCAGAACCCTGATGATGGTTCAGTTGATGGAGTAGCCTTGGCAGGCAGCCTCACTGACCAGCAACAGAGGGACTGCAGACAAGTTTTGCAGGCCCACAGACATTTGTTTTCACTCACACCCAGCCAGACTGACTGGTGCACCCATGTGGTGGACACTGGTGACAGTCTGCCTGTGAAGAATAAGATCTACAGGCAACCTGACCATGTCAGGGATTGCATCAAGGCTGAGGTGCAAAAGATGTTGGAGCTTGGAGTGATTGAGCCATCAGAGAGCCCATGGGCCAGCCCAGTAGTCCTTGTGCCAAAACCTCATACCCAAGATGGAAAGAGAGAAATGAGATTTTGCGTGGACTACAGGGGTCTCAATGCTGTCACTAGGACAGACGCTCACCCCATTCCAAGAGCAGATGAGCTCATTGACAGATTGGCTTCTGCCAAGTTTCTGAGCACATTTGATTTGACAGCTGGCTACTGGCAAATCAGACTAGCTGAGGAGTCAAAAGCCAAAACAGCATTCTCTACCCCTAGTGGACATTATCAGTTTGTGGTAATGCCCTTTGGTTTGAAGAATGCACCTGCCACTTTCCAAAGGTTGGTGAACCAAGTCCTTGCTGGGTTGGATGACTTTTGTGCAGCATATCTAGATGATATTGCTGTCTTTAGCTCCACCTGGGAGGATCACCTGATCCACCTGAAGAAGGTTTTGGAGGCCCTGCAAAAGGCAGGCCTGACTATCAAGGCCACCAAGTGCCAGATAGGGCAGAGTAAGGTTGTATACCTGGGCCACCTAGTAGGTGGAGGTCAGGTTCAGCCACTGGAGAGCAAAATCCAGACCATACAGGACTGGGCTCCTCCAGTTACCCAGACACAAGTCAGAGCCTTCTTGGGCCTGACTGGGTATTACAGAAAGTTTGTGAAAAACTATGGGTCTATAGTGACACCATTAAATGACTTGACATCCAAGAAGATGCCAAAAAAGGTTCAGTGGAAAGTTAGCTGTCAAAAGGCATTTGAAGACCTGAAGAAGGCCATGTGCTCTGCACCTATCCTGAAGAGTCCTGACTACTCCAAACAGTTCATTGTACAGACAGATGCTTCTGAGTTGGGGGTGGGAGCTGTGCTCTCACAACTTAATCAAGATGGTCAAGACCAGCCCATTGCTTTTATTAGCAGAAGGCTGACCCCCAGAGAGAAACGTTGGTCAGCTATTGAGAGGGAGGCCTTTGCTGTGGTTTGGGCCCTGAAGTAGCTGAGGTCCTACTTGTTTGGAACTCACTTCCTTGTTCAGACAGACCATAAGCCCCTCTTGTGGCTAAATCAGATGAAGGGCGAAAACCCCAAACTACTCAGGTGGTCCATTTCCCTACAGGGGATGGACTTTACAGTGGAGCACCGCCCAGGGACTGACCATGGTAATGCAGATGTTCTCTCCAGGTACTTCCACTTAGAACATGAAGACTTATCTGGTCAAGGTTAGTTTAATGTCCCTGCGTTTGGGGGGGGGTTGTGTAGGAGAGTAGGGTCTGCTATCCTATGGTCACCCCAAATTTTTGCTTTTTGCTTCACTGGATTTCGACTACTGAGGCTGTGGGCCTGCTGATCAGACCCCCAGCCTGCTGTTCTCTCACTAAATTAATGATACGTGTGCTATAGGCACATACCCCAATTGGAAATGGACTCCTTGTCAGCCCCTGTATAATGCACTATAGGTGCCCAGGGCATAGGGGACACCAAGGCCTACCAGGGGCTGCAGCATATCTTTTGCCACCCCTGGCTGGTTCTTAAATTGACACAACTGGCTGATCACTCAGCTGGGGTAAGGTGGTGTAATCACCCCTTACTTAGATATAGTATACCTATATCTAAACCTATATCTGGACACATATAAACCTGTGAGCCACTCCTATGGAAGGCCTCATCAATCCTGGAGGCAGAGTGCGTGGTTTAATGTGAGATGGAGCTCTAGCATGAGCTGAGCCTGTCTGCAGCTGTCGGGAACAACTCCCTAAGCTGTTTCAGGATAATGCCATACCATATACTCTTAAGTGCCTTATAATCCTCGCGGTTATATAGCAACTCTGGTTTGGCTTTATCAAAACATGTCATGTAAGGTGTCATACGATTTGGAATACTATCCCCTCGCCAGTTCTGGCGACGGGGATAGCATTCCTCCCCTCTAGAGGGGTAAGACATGTTACTTTACTTAAATGCGGTTAATTTCTAAAAGGACCTTGGATCCATAAAATGGATGCCTCTGCCACAGACAAGAGTCTGACCCCCTGAAGCTGACCGAAACTCAGCCAAATGGGGCCTGGACAAAGGGTTTCCTGTCGCAGGGGGGTGTTACCACCCTCCAGACAGGAGATAGTGGATTGTAGCAGGGAGGTTTGAAAGAAACAAGACACTGCTTGGGGCGCACAAGGCTGCCCCTTGCATAATCCGGCCAAACCGGTTCTGGGGCACTCCAGCCCTCGTGCCAGGGCGGCCTGGATCAAAGGAAGGGGGTGTATCCACCCACTTCCTGGGTCCCACCCATAGGAGGGGACCTAGCAGGTAATCCAGCCCCCAAAATTAGTATAAGACTGGGAGCAGTGCCAATGCACTTCAGATTATCCTGATGAAACATAAGAAACGAAACTCTGGATCCTTCGACATCCTACTCGACGTAGAAGCCCGAAGAATCTCCCTTGTGGTCAAGGAGTGACCACCCTGTGCAAACAGGCACCATCCAGCCATCGACGTCTGCTTTGTTGCAGTTCCCGCCGGAACTCGAGCGACAGAGATCGACGAGATCAAGCTTGCCTGCCTTCCAACAGCCCGATCCACAGTCCCTGCAGAGCTGAGACCCGTGGAGGCGACCGGAAGCGTGGGGCACGCCATCTTGAAAAGACCACGAGACGCTGACCGTGCAGCCCACTGTGGAAAAGTAAATTTTGCCATGTTCTGTGTCCCTACGCGTCATCCATCATATGTTATCTGTACATGATTAATATGCATATGTATTCCCTATGTTCGATTAAAGACGCAACTACAGTTGTGTCCACCTCTAGTATGCCAGTTTCCAGTTCTCGTGAATACTACGAATATCAGGCCCATGTGAAGTTACGTTGCCACGTTTCTCAGTGTGCACGTTATTCCATTGTAAAGTCCCCGTTTCTAGGCCTCAGAAGGGCCTGGACACCAGATTCATCTCCTGTCTCCTGTCTCCTGACGCCTCGCTGAGGAGCGATACAGCCCCCACCTGTATCCTCGACCCTTCACTTACTTCCTGCCTCGCAGTGCCCGGCTCAGCCTGGCTCTGCCTCTGAGTCTGCCAAGAGTATGTTATGATTCCAGTTATCAGTTCAGTCCTCCTTCTCTGCATTCCTAAAGCTACTGAACTGCATCAATAGTTTCCGTCATTGTCTAGCCTTTACGTCTCCACGTTAGAGAAATACTGCATTTTAATGGTCATTTAATATTCTTCATCACGCACTACATATAGAATAATGCATGCTCCAGTCTTAGAGTCCGTTAGCCTCTCCCCTCCTGACTCTTAGTTCATATCAACATGTTCTCTAAACATCAGATACTAGATACTGCTTAGGTACATGTCGCCCTGACTCTCCAGACTTCAGTCTCTGCTCCTAGCACAGAGTTCGAAGCCCCCAGCTTCTCCTAGTAACACGTCATCGCCAGTTTGCGCGCACCATTAGGTCAGAGGTCCCGGCTCCTTAGGTACCCCCCTCCATGTTTCCGCCCCATTCATGACATATTCTGTTACGTTTGCATCACATGTCTATGTATACGCCTCTGTTACACCTACTTTCACCCTTATCTTTCGCGACTGCTATTGACCACACCCACTGCTACGCCTATTGCAATGTAATGCTATGTGTTTGCGTTATGTATATATGATTGTGCACTGTTATTGAAAAGTTGCTCCTTGTCCCGATTCTGCCCCCGGCAGCGCTGCCATCCTATTCCTGTGCAGGTTGTCCTGTTCCTGTCCTTTATGCTGTAATAAACCTGCAAACTCCTACTACCTCGAATCTTGACTCTTATTTTATTGAGCTATCTGTTATTCATTTATGCATTTAAAAAGAGAGGTATTATTTATTTATTTACCACATAATGGCGCCCGAACAGGGACTTGCCCTTTCCCCACGCGCCGGTGAAGCCACGCCGGCCCCCTGACCCTCTGCAGCCGTGACGGAACCATACCGTGCACGTGCAGATATTTCTGCTTCAAGTATCCCTCAGGCCCACGGAGGAGACGGAGGTGGCGGTCCAGCATCCAGACGAGGCGGTGGAGGAACGCGGCGAGTCCCGACCAGAGCCCAAGCCGAGAGTCCAAGGTCCGAGGTACCCGGAGGCCCACCCGTAACAGAAGTCCGAAGTTCGTCTGTCTGGCGTCGAAGCAGTCCAGCCCAGTCCGAGGCTTTCCGTTCTTGCTGCCCGGTGAGTACCGTTGCTGGGGTAGTATCTAGACAGGGTCAATCTAATTGACTCTGGTCCGTGGGTTGGTGGTACACAGACCCACAAACGAAGTGTCCACTTCGGTGGATGCGGGTCCTGACGTGTCTCTGTATGAGACCGGTAAGTTTCGTACTGTTTCAGCAGTGCATCTGGTTTCTGCTCTAGTCAGTTCTGTTCTCGAGAAAATTCATGTATTCTGTTTCCCGTATTCCAGGTAGTATTCTGTTCGAACTGTTATTCTGAATGTTATTCATGTATTTTAATGTCGTGGTATGAGTGCGAAGTAATTATCGTGTTTTATTGTGTATTGTGTTGTGTCCAGGTTATAGATCAGTCATGCCGCTCTTTTCAAAACTGCGTCAGTTAAAAACCAGAAAAGGTCTGCTAGAAGCAGCAGTTCCTGTCCCGCCTAGGGACAGTCCAGGTCATTTTATGTATCAGAAGCATGGCATAAGCGCCATATTGTATCTAGATTTATGGGTAGAGTATACCAAACAGTTAGAGGAAAAGTATAGATGGCCCGTATCGGGTACATGGGATGCCGAGTGCATCATGAGAGTAGAAGAAGCATTATGGAAAAAGAAAGCCAGACAGTCACAGAAAGATGCCATTGAGTTATGGCGCAAAGAATCTCATAAAAGAACCGAAAAAGAAATCAGAAAGTCAGAATTAAGTAGAGAATCCTTAGAACGAGCCCAAGAAAGGGAATTAATCGAGATAGGTGAACGAGTCAAAACCGAACAGTCAGACAGACAGAGGCATGCTCTTATTAAGGGTATGTATCCTCTTCTTGCCGAGGGCTTGCCACAAGCGACCCCGGAGGCATCCAGCAATTTCCCGCCACCATTAGTTCCGACCAAGCTACGTCACAAACCGACCGCAGCTGATATTTTCATTTCGTCCTATTTGGACGACACAGTCCCAGAATATGCAAATCCTGTTCCGCCAGTCCCTGTAAATCAGGCACTTCCCGCTCCTCCAGACACCGGAGTACCTGTTACGGTACCTCCGGTCCAGCCCGCTATACAAGTCCAGCCTGCATTTCCATTTCCCACTCTGCCAGGACGAAGAGCATCAGTAGACGACTCTAGTTTAGGGGCCGCAGGGGGAGGTACTCCTCAAACCCCGCCGCCACACAAGCGTTTAACGTTAGCCGAATTACATGCACAAGCATCACAGCGTACGCCCAGGCATCAGTCTGTTGCAGAAATAAGAAAAGCCCTTAATGAATGTGGCTATGATCCAGTCCCAGGCGAGGATAGTATGGTTTTATATTCATTACGCGTAAGAAAGGTGACCGAGTATCTAGTCACCCTACCAGATATGAAAGAAGATCTAGACAGAGTATATCGTTTCATCCGTACCGGGAATGATCCAGAAAGTATTAGTGATGTCATGTGCCAAAGAAAAGCTGAAGTCCAGCTCATGCTATTAAAGTTTCTGATTAATTGTCTAATACGAGAACAAGATTATCCGACCAAAGATCAAGCCGAAATGAGAACCCTGACAAAGTGGAGTGATAATATAGCCGAGGGTAAGCACAGAACCATCAGTAGTATAGAGAGTATGTATAAGAAGATTCGTAAAGAAATAATAAGGATACACGAACAACGTAAAGCAGCACAAGTAAGCGAGAAAGAAAGTAACTCTGATACTGAAGAGGTAGAGGACGAGAATCCCGACAGAATAGCGTATGTAGGAAAATCTAGATTTCCAGATCGCCATTTGCGCCTAGAACACAAGTCAATTTTTCACCATCCAGCACCAGAACAAGGTTCTCTAGAACAAGTATTTCAAGCTACCGATCACATTCTGAAATCGCGAATCGGTTATAGTGAGTTAAGTACTATGCATGAACAAGAACTAGTCCGATCAGCAGTCCGATGGATTACTGATTCTACCACTTTTCCAGACGAAATAGTGGCACAAATGTTTCTGAAATTGCCCCCAGCCGAGCAACGACTGGCGGGTATGTATATGATCCAGCACCTCATTACATTGTATGAGGGTCAACATTCTGATCCAGGTCCGTTACACGATGTCCTGAATGAGTTACTCCAGTATAAATGGAAAGGTTTAGGTACCGATTTAATTAGTGTCATTCTAGAACAGCGCCACAAATATAGAACGTTTTTGAACCCGCATTTTGTTCATGTCTCACCCCCAGAAAGTAAACCCTTTTACATAGACAGACAGAATCCGTTAAGAGAAGTACATCCAGTTAAGACAGACGGTGGTGAAATGCAACGAGTGTTTGTTTACACCCCGATCACAAAGATGGAACTCTTAGAGATGAAAAAGTTAATTCCCTGTCATGATAAAGATCCAGCAGGGTTCCACCGAGAATTAAAAGACATGCTCCGTATGGGAGAATACACGTATCCAGATATCATTAAAATGTTAAAAGTCTTGTTGCCCGCAGGGGTATATGAGAAACTCAAGGAAAAAGAATGGGAGGTGGGAGAGAAAAAGATCGATTGGGCAGTTCTAGAAGCCGAAGACAAGGCACGAGTACCAGGTACCGGTCTTGGAGATAAATGTAAAGAATTACCAGAATTGTTAATACAAGTTTTACCCAGATTATTGACAACTAGAAAGGAAGACTGGGATGCAATCTCAGCCTGTAAACAGAAACAAGACGAAGATATTAGTGATTATTATTCCAGATTTGAGAAATGTTTTACCATAAACAGTGGCCTCAAGACAAGTAGCGAGTCATACCCTCATCTTTTTGTTACTAAACTAGTCGAGAATTCAAGTCCACAAATTAAAAATCGAGTTTTGAAAGTCGAAAGTACCTGGCAAGCTAATACCCCGTCCCAGATGTTACAGATGCTCCAATATCACCAGAATAGAATCAGAGAAGAACAAGATCACGAGAGAAAACGTATGAAAGACACGAAAATGAAAGTACTAGTTGCACAATCTGTTCCTCAAGACAGTCAGAAGAGGGGTCCGAATCAAGCCAGTCATCCTGCAGCTCCCGTTAAAGGGAACTGCAATTATTGTAAACAGCCAGGTCATTTTATAAACGAGTGTGCAGTTCTGAAACACAACATAGCTACCGGTAAGACTAAAGAAAGACCACGTCCGCCTAGACAAGAACAAGTTTCACAGACTCCGCAGTCACAGAATGCACCACAGACAGTTACAGCTCCGCAGCCTATCGCTGCAACACAGCATGTTACACAGCAGATGTACCAGTATGCACAGTCTGAGTATCCAGAGTATCAGCCATATTCATGAAACAGCCTAGAGAGGGAGGTAGGCTTGCCTCTCATCGAGATACCTGTAGATCAAGAAGGTCCCTATGTTCATAGTCAAGTATTAGGGAAAGATAGAAGGTTTCTGATTGATACAGGGGCAAGTAGGACCACTATAAGTCACGCCGAAGTTCCAGGGGCTCCGCTCTCAGGCTCAAGAAATGTTTCCCTTGGATTTTCAGGAAAACCTATCGTAAATGAAATTTCAAAGCCAGTTACTCTAGAAGTAGGTCCATTGTCCCGCACTACTGATCTGTTACTTACTAAGTCATGTCCAGAGAATCTATTAGGCATTAAGACACTGAAAGAGTTAGGTGCAGTTATATGCTGTTCCCCAGAGGGAATACGATTGTTCCTACGTGACTTCAAGGGTCACTATGTATTACGAGATTTTGATCCAAGATTGTCCAATGTTCCGCAGCATCTATGGGCGCAAGGTCCAACTGATGTTGGCTTTATGCAAATCACACCCCATCGTGTGACTCTCAAGCCAGGTGTAGTCCTGCCACGAATCAGACAGTACAGATTGCCACCTGAGGCGGTAGCAGCCTTATCCAAAATTATTGACGAGCTCATGGCTCAAGGAGTAGTTGTAGAAACTGACTCCAATGTATGTAATTCTCCGGTCATTCCAGTCATGAAACGTACTGATCCAAATGCACCTCCAGTATATCGTTTAGTGATTGATCTCCGAGAACTTAATAAATGTATTATTCCCCAGTATCCAGTTGTCCCAGATATCTCTTCCCTATTGACAGCCATTGATTCCGAAGCCTCATTTTTTACAGTCATAGACCTCAAGAACGCGTTTTTTAGTGTCCCCATTCATCCAGACAGCCAGTTCCTTTTCGGATTTTGTTTAAATGGAAGGAGCTATATGTTCACACGCGCTCCTCAGGGTTTCACAGAAAGTCCTAGTATTTACAGTCAAGCACTCAAGAGACTACTAGACAACATTCACATGCCAACTGACACTGCCCTGCTCCAGTATGTCGATGATCTACTGATCACAGCCCGTTCTGAATGTGCTTGCGAGCGAGCATCACTTACAGTCTTGTATTTCCTTGCCGAGATGGGACACAAGGTGTCCCCTTCGAAGCTTCAATTCTGTGTCCAGCAAGTGGTCTACTTAGGACACTTACTGTCCAAGAGGGGTAGGCAGTTGACACCAGACCGTATCCAGTTAATAGCGAGTCTTCCCCAGCCCAAGACCCAGAAGGAGGTACGTGCTTTTATCGGCCTTACTTCTTATTGCAGACAATGGATTCCTCAGTATGCATTTCTAGCCAAGCCACTGATACAGTTAACGACACAGGAGGTAGCCGTATCGACTGTCCTCCCTTGGACATCTGAACATACACTCAGTTTCAATGAGTTAAAGAAAGCCCTATGTCAAGCCCCGGTTCTAGCAACACCGAACTACAGTAAGTCTTTTACACTTTTCGTCACAGAACGTGAAGGTACAGCATTATCTGTCCTCACACAAGATCAAGCAGGACAATACAAGCCCTGTGCTTATTTTTCGAGCACATTAGATCCTGTAGCCCAGGCTCTGCCTGCGTGCCTCAAGTCAGTTGCAGCCACAGCACTAGCTATCAGACAAAGTGATTCCATAGTCTTAGGACATTCCCTGACAGTACAAGTTCCACACTCCGTGGAAGTTCTTTTAAACCGAACACAAACTCAGCACTTGACAATTGCACGTTTAACAGGTTATGAATTGACACTGTTCCAGCCACACATAGAAATCAGACGCTGCAACGTTTTAAATCCTGCTACACTATTACCATCAGTTATTTCGAATTCTGCCACACACGACTGTGTGGAAATAGTTAATATCATGACCAAGCCAAGACAAGATCTGACAGATATTCCATTACCAGATCCCGACCTGACACTTTATGTGGATGGTTCATGCATGAGAACTAATACAGGAGAACTAGTGGCCGCGTATGCAGTGACTACTGACACTGAAGTTATTGAAACCCACCGTATTGACACCCTGTCTGCTCAAGCAGCAGAGCTAGTTGCTCTGACACAAGCCTGCATACACGCCAAGAACCTGAAAGTTAATGTTTACACGGATTCACGTTACGCATTTGGAGTTGTACACGACTTCGGAGTGCTCTGGCAGGAGAGAGGTTTCATGACTTCTCATGGAACCAAGATTCAGCATGGTCTCCTCATTCAGGCTCTGTTAGATGCAATACATTTACCGACATCCATTGCTATCATGAAATGCAAAGCACATACGAAAGTTACTGACATTATTTCCCAGGGTAATGATCTAGCAGATCGCACAGCCAAGCTTACAGCTCAGACACCATACATTCCAGTAAATAAGACACCGACACACATTCCAGATCCGACGACATGTATGACAGTTAAAGACCCTACTCAAGATGTCATAGATATCCAGTTACATGCTACTCCCGATGAAATCAAGAAATGGTCTGAACAAGGAGGGGTCCAGACAGGTCAGGGATGGGTAACAAAGGGTAGAACCACATGGTTTCTCCCCGACTCTATGGTTCAAGTCATTATTAATACCGCACATAGTCCAGCACATTTAGGAGAAAAAGCTATGTTAGACAGTATCCAGAATATTTGGTTCAACAAGCATTTACGAGCTGCAGCCAAGCAGAAAGTCCGTACCTGTATGATATGTTGCCAGTTTAATCCAGGTAAAAGTGTCCCGGTGGAACAAGGTGGATTCCAGCCCCCTGACCACCCTTTTGAAGTCCTCCAGATGGATTACATTCAGATGGAGCGATGTCGAGGTTTCAAGTATGTCCTTGTAGTTGTATGCGCTTTGTCCAGGTGGACGGAGGCATATCCAGTCCCAGATTACACAGCCGCGACCACTGCCAAGCAGTTGGTTCGTGAGTTCTTCCCCCGTTACGGACTCCCTAGAGTCGTATATTCTGACAACGGCCAGCCATTCTCATCTGAACTCATGAAACACGTTTCCCTATTGTTAGGATACCAGTGGAAGTTCCATTGTGTACGCCATCCTGAAGCAGCCGGTCTCGTAGAGAGACATAACCAGACTTTGAAAATCCGTATTGCAAAAGTCTGTCAAGAGAAAGGTGTAGACTGGCTAGTAGCTCTGCCAGTTGCTCTGTTCTACATGCGCATGGTCGCACATTCCAGATCAGGTCTGTCCCCGTACGAGGTCGTATTCGGCCGCCCCCCTAACATGTGGGGTACACCTAGACCCCGAAGTATTACCGATGTTTCAAGTAATATGCTGACAGATTACCTAGCTTCCTTGATGTCTGCCCTCAACTCTTGTCGTTCACAGGTTGCTGCCGCATTTCCAGACAATACCGAGGTGGCACCGCATGAAATCGTTCCAGGATCCATGGTCCTAGTGCGTAATTTCGACCGCTCAAGTCCGCTGGAGCCTCGCTGGAAGGAGCCCCGACAGGTCCTCCTGGCCACCCGTACAGCCGTGAAGTTGGAGGGACGCAAAGGCTGGGTGCATCTTTCGCATATAAAGAAATTTTATGGATTGAAGCCAGTCTCAAAGAACATTTCCCAGGATTCTAAGGACTTCCAAAGTACTATTCTTAAGGACTGTCCCGCAAAAGACAATGTTACTGCACCCTCCCTGTTAGAGGAAACTCCGCAACAGGAGTATAAACTCAAGTTAAGGTCTAGTAAAATAAGTCAGCCAGTTTGATTGTCTAAGTCCTCCCCTAGGTGAAACGGTTAGACTGTTTCTGACATGTATAAAATAGACCCCCATAGTGAGAGAGTTAGTCAAAACTCAATCCGATGTATCGTTTTTCTATGTTTCATATTATTTCTCAGTATTATGATTTCCTGCACCAGTTATGCATTTTACCTGTATTTTCCAGTTTCTCATATAAATGAGTCTTCTAATGCTACAGTAGAGCACACGTTTAGTGATCTGCCTCCTCATGAACTCTCTTACCGCCTCACTATGCGTAATAATTCTTTCATCCGCATGTTACATTATTCACACCAGACCAGCAATGCCACAAATTGTTGGGTGTGTGGTCGACTCCCCCCTTTCCAGACACCGAAGGGAGTTCTGCCACTTTTTCCTTATCCATTTTCACATAATGGTTCGTGTGGAGCATGGTCCACGTTAACGTCATCCTCAACAGATATGTCTTTTCTTAACAGTACATGTTTCCCAGACAAGCAAGGTCTTCCCCACAGAACAGGGTTAGATCTAGAAAACGAAGTTTACAACTTAGGTAATTATTCTTCAAATTTCATGGTCCTGAATGTTCAGTCTGATTCCACTCCAGACTTACCTGCTATTTCAGTACTACCAGTCAAAGGCGAATTATGTGTTAGAAATAATGGTTCCGTACATGTAGGACATAGTGATTGTACTACTATTGTCAAATATAGTGACAGTGGGAAATCTATTTTCAAAGCTTCACGCCATTCTTATTTTATTTGTGGTCAGACCGCATATGTTCGTCTGCCCCTCGATTGGGAGGGAACCTGTTACATTGCCTTCTTACTGCCACCAGTTTTCCTAGCCCCATCTGGTTATCATAGAAACACACATCTAGTACACCTTAGACATAGAAGGGAGTCCCCCATTGTCGATTATACTGAAACTGCTCTAGAACAGTATACAGATTTCAATGGAGGTTTCTTCTTCTTTATAGGACCTATCCAGAATAGTAAGCTAATCCGTAGGTTAACCAGAACCCTTGAAGTAGTAGTCAATGAGACTGCCTCTGCTCTAGGTAACTTAACTGAAGAGCAATCTGCTATGAGATTTGTCGTTTTACAGAATCGTCTCGTCCTTGACGTCATATTGGCCGATAGGGGCGGGGCCTGTAGAGTCATCGGATCTAGTTGCTGCATTTTCATTCCAAATAACGCGCCGTCTGTTTATTCAGCTATAACCAGACTCCATAAAATTGCCCATCTGTTACACCAAGATCCAGGCACCTGGACATGGTCCGGTTGGTTCTGGAATATAATTTCCGCTTGGGGATGGAAAGTCTTGTCCTTTCTAGGTATTGCAGTAGCGATCATATTCAGCTGCTGCCTCTGTATACAATGTGGCCCTGCGATTTGCGGCATTTGTGCTACCTCTTGTATTCCTAGTCCCAAGCCCCGTTCTAAAACACGTTCCCAGAAAATTCGAGACAAGCAAATGATACTGTATGAAATGATAGATGGTATCATGAATATTGATGTTTCCTGATGGAAACGTAGTGACAAGGAGGTAATGTGGAAAAGTAAATTTTGCCATGTTCTGTGTCCCTACGCGTCATCCATCATATGTTATCTGTACATGATTAATATGCATATGTATTCCCTATGTTCGATTAAAGACGCAACTACAGTTGTGTCCACCTCTAGTATGCCAGTTTCCAGTTCTCGTGAATACTACGAATATCAGGCCCATGTGAAGTTACGTTGCCACGTTTCTCAGTGTGCACGTTATTCCATTGTAAAGTCCCCGTTTCTAGGCCTCAGAAGGGCCTGGACACCAGATTCAGCTCCTGTCTCCTGTCTCCTGACGCCTCGCTGAGGAGCGATACAGCCCCCACCTGTATCCTCGACCCTTCACTTACTTCCTGCCTCGCAGTGCCCGGCTCAGCCTGGCTCTGCCTCTGAGTCTGCCAAGAGTATGTTATGATTCCAGTTATCAGTTCAGTCCTCCTTCTCTGCATTCCTAAAGCTACTGAACTGCATCAATAGTTTCCGTCATTGTCTAGCCTTTACGTCTCCACGTTAGAGAAATACTGCATTTTAATGGTCATTTAATATTCTTCATCACGCACTACATATAGAATAATGCATGCTCCAGTCTTAGAGTCCGTTAGCCTCTCCCCTCCTGACTCTTAGTTCATATCAACATGTTCTCTAAACATCAGATACTAGATACTGCTTAGGTACATGTCGCCCTGACTCTCCAGACTTCAGTCTCTGCTCCTAGCACAGAGTTCGAAGCCCCCAGCTTCTCCTAGTAACACGTCATCGCCAGTTTGCGTGCACCATTAGGTCAGAGGTCCCGGCTCCTTAGGTACCCCCCTCCATGTTTCCGCCCCATTCATGACATATTCTGTTACGTTTGCATCACATGTCTATGTATACGCCTCTGTTACACCTACTTTCACCCTTATCTTTCGCGACTGCTATTGACCACACCCACTGCTACGCCTATTGCAATGTAATGCTATGTGTTTGCGTTATGTATATATGATCGTGCACTGTTATTGAAAAGTTGCTCCTTGTCCCGATTCTGCCCCCGGCAGCGCTGCCATCCTATTCCTGTGCAGGTTGTCCTGTTCCTGTCCTTTATGCTGTAATAAACCTGCAAACTCCTACTACCTCGAATCTTGACTCTTATTTTATTGAGCTATCTGTTATTCATTTATGCATTTAAAAAGAGAGGTATTATTTATTTATTTACCACACCACGAGTGACCCTCGCAGCTGTACACCGGGGTTTGAGAAGCCCCAACCCTGAGCCACTCTTGCACCGAAGCTCACCCCTCTACACTCATCGAGTGCTGCGTGGGGCCCTTCTGCTACTTTTGGCTCAACGCGTTGGCCCGGTCACTTGCCAGCCAGCTAGTGGCCCCTGTGCTGACGAACTTTGAAATTCGACCTGCGAGTCTGGTTGCTCCAGATCTGCACCAGCTCCCCTGAAAAGGAGCCCCCACTCTGACCCTCCTGGTTCGAGTGAGAAACAATCTCCCGGTTCCGCGTGGATTGCTCTTGCCAAGTGTTGTTTGCTCCAAACTTGAAGCCGACTGCGCCGACGGTGAGAACCCTCGTGGGACAGATCGTGACCCGCTCCTGGACGTCGCAGATGCCCCAGAGCCCACGTGACAGCGGAGAGAAGCTCCTCGACGACCACCTGATTGCGCCTGACATTGCCTGATTCCGTCCTGGTTCCACCCTGGTCACTGCTGAGTGACCCAGACTCTGTCCCCTCTGCTTTCAGGTACTTTTCGACTTGAGTCCACCCTTGGACTCCACCGGACACTTCTCTTTCACCCCGCCTGCAGCCCTTTCAGCTTCAAGCACCAAGAGCCTGCATGACGAAACCCGACTCAACTTCGACCCTGTGCACCCGCTTCCTGTGGGTGAGGTAACTTTGCTCCACTGGTGTTCCCACACTGGTACACATCTCTAGGGTCTGTGTCTTAAGTTTTGTTCCTCTAGGTTCAGCGGAAGTGTCCTTAAACTTTAACTTTACAACTTTTACGCACCATTGGTTAACATTGGTGCATGCGTGCGCTTTCTGCACTGCACCCGAATCCCGTGGGCCTCTCCCGACTTCAGCATTGCTTGTCCCGACTGCTCCCAGCGATTCCCTAGGCCCTAGGCCTAACCACTGTTCGATTGGTATCTCTTATACCACTTGTTTAGTATATGGTTTGAGTGGCCCCCGCCCTCATCCATAATTGTGCAACTTTGTATGTTTAAACTGTGCTTTTGATTTAACGCTTGTGCCCCTTTATTCATAAAGAATACTGGGGATTGTTTTTAGTAATAAACACATATATTTTTATAATATATACTTGTGTGGTGTCCTTTCATTTGATATTACAGGATTGTATGTGGTAAAACAGCTCGCTTAACACGACCTCTTAAGTTAAGCCTTTAGGCTGCTTAGTCCATGCTACCCCTAGGATAGCTTGTCTAACAAGGTTGACTTACAACCAGACACCATAAGGGATTGTTTGGTCTGATATCAGGTGGTTCCAGAATTGGAAACATCACCTATCAGGCCAACTTCTAACAGGTGTCCTTCACTTGGTGAGTCCAAGATTGGACAGGTCCTCGAGGAGGTTGGTAGTGATGGGATCTGTGAGGTCCTCCTTGTGGTAGTTAAGGTCACCGCAGAGGATCTAGGCACTAGAGTTGAGGATCAGTAAGGCGACAAAGTCTGTGATAGTGCTGATGAAGGTGGAGCGTAGTAAAGGCATGCAGTAGATATTGATGAGTTGCTCGAAGGTCAACTGTCCCATGTTGCTGTTGGAACCTTCCGAGATGGTGGAGCACTGGATGGATTCTTTGAAGATGATAGGGTTTCCGCATTTTTTGTCCTGTTCTGTGTTGCAATCTTATAACCTGGGAGGGAGGGGATTGAAGTGGTGAAGATGGGGCTGACGAGGGGCCCAGCCAGGCTTTGGTCAGTAATAGCAGGTCTAGTGAGCGGCCATGTAACAGTTCCAAAATTTCAGTGACATGTTTAAAGAGGGAGTATTTAGGAGTATGCAGAACAGGGAGGGGTGTGGAGTAGTCTAGTTTCATTTATCCGACAGCAGCTGACACATGCTTCCATTGTCAGTCAATGTCTGCTGATATGCTTCATATGGTTTGGACCTGTGGGGTATAACAAACCTTCTAGAGACCTGTGCATTTGACTGACTGAGGGTATTTGTAGAGCGCACTTATGCCAAGGCGTCTTGGCGCTAGGTAGAGTGCTTTGAGAGTCGCAATATGATTAGCATTGTATAAGTCAGTCAAGAAGCTTTTATTCGATATGCAAGATATCTTACAAGCGTACACAAAATACAGTAAATACAAAACTAGAAAAGACATTATTTTTTAAAAACAGTATTTAAATGTACCTTAAAAAGGATAAAAAGACATGTGATGTCAAGATAAATTAGCTAAAAATTAATTAAACCACAATTGACAATCTCTTGCATCGGATCAGCCAAGACTGCTTTAAAAATTTGGCTACACCACAAACAATGGGGGGGGAAGTGTCCGTCATTAGGATGCGCAGGGCTACTAGATAACTACTCGTGCCCATATTGCGACAAAGGGGTTTCAGCCAAAAACTCCTAGATTTAGCATAGTCGGGACACTCGAACAGGATATGCGTAATGGATTCTATCCTGGTGGGACAGCATGCACAAAAGGGAGACGTGTAAACACATGATTTCCACTTAGACACCAGTGCACCGACTGGGAGGGAGCCCACTCTAAATTTAAAATACAATGCTCGATCAAATGGAAGGGTAATAAGGTCCAGGTAGGGCTCATAAACCACTGTATCCTTTACTGTTAAAAAGGCAACTGTGGATTTACAATGTCCAGAGTTTGTAACTAGCTGGTCCTTAACCCAATTCCAGTATAATCTTTTCAGGGCCTCTTTTGGTGGAGCCGATTAGCATTGCATAAAGAGCCTGGTTGTAATGCCTTTCCTGAAGATGGTGCATGAAGGCTGAAGTCCCAGTTAGACGGGGAGGGAGTTCCATAATTTGGCTGCAAGGAATGAAAAGCATTTCCCTCCCCAACCCACCCTTATCATCCTGGGAGGAAGAACCAGCCCGGTGTCCATTGACATTAAACAGCGCGATGGGATGTAACGTGGGACTAATGATTAAATGTCTTCCGTCCCACCTCCATTGAGGGCTTTATGCACTAGGTATAAAGCTTTAAACTCCCCCCAACATCTCACCGGAAGCCAGTGCAGTTGTTTTATGCTTGCCCAGGTGGAGTGATGCTTGGGTAGACCATACAAAACTCGTGCTGCAGCATTTTGAAGTAACTGAAGCTTGTTGAGTTGTTTCACTCCAGAACCTAAATACAGGGCATTACAGTAATCTATCCTTGATAGAATAAGAACATCAACCACCATTTTCCTCAGGGAAAATGGGATAAAAGGAAGGATCTTACGCAGTATCTTTAATGCGAAAAAGCAGCTGAGACCACTTAGTTTATTTGAAGGACACAAATGAGATGTTTGTCAATGAGAAAACGGAGATTTCTGGCCTTAGACACCGGCAGCGGACATGTTGCGGCTTCAGGGGACCACCAACGTTGGCTCCAGATTGAAGATTTGTTGCCAAATTCCAGAATCTCGGTTTTCTCAGTATTGAGGTCTAGAAAATTGACATTCATCCATGACATCACCGAGGAGAGACAGTTACAGAACCGCTCAGCTGACATACTGTCACTTTGGGTGACAGACACCACCAGCTGAGTGTCGTCAGTGTAAGACACAAGCGCTAGACCATGACTTTTAATCAGTCTTGCCAACAGGGTTACATAATTATTGAACAAGGTGGGGGAGAGGGCCGAGCCCGAGGGACTCCACCCGGGAGTGTGAACCGCTCCGACCTTATACCCTCCCAGTATATTATTTGTTCCCTGGAGTCAAGGAAAGATGTAAGAAGGGTCAAGGCCTTGCCACTGACTGCAGCCTATTTATTAACACTGTATGATTCACAGTGTCAAAAGCTGCTGCGAGGTCTAGCAGTATTAAGGCCGCTCTACTGCCCTCATCCATCACCCTACGAACCTCCTCTGTAGCCATGATCAAAGCTGATTCTGTAGAATGCCGAGCACTGAACCCATGCTGGGTGGCAATTTGTGTATTGCACATTACACAGACTGCTCAGAAATATCCACTGTGTCTTCTGGAGCTATTCACATGACCCAAAGCCAAAGAACCATGACAAGATTTGGAGATTTAGCAATACTGCTGGCTAAGAGGGCAGTGACGATGCGGTGGAAGGCACATGTGGTCCCCCTTGGTCAAATGATGTAGAGCAAATGTGATTAAGAGGGCTCAGGGAAATGGCAAGGCGCGTTACAGAGAGGAACAGCAGGACATGGCCATTTTCTGGGATACAATTTTCCAAGACTTTACTGAGCATGCCAGGAAGGACACTCGCCAACCATAGACAACCTAATCGATGGGGTCCCTGACTCCCATGTCTAGCCACGGACCCTGGTGATGATTTCTTCTCCTATTCCAGTGCCTCATGCACTGGATCTTACGTGGCAGCCCCTATGTACCTCCCCTGTTGCTCCTTATGTTGTGTTGTTCACTTAAGCCCTGCTGTGTGATGATGTCCTTATGTCAAACGTATCATACCTATTGTTCTGAGGTGGTGAGATCCTATGTGGGGGTGAGTGTGGGGTTGGGGGTTGAAGCTTTGTTGTTAATTGTATAAGATACAGTTATCCTCTGTTCCCATATGTAACTGAACACACTAACTGCCATTGTTAAGACTACTGAGACACAAATATAAGGGTACACTGTTTGTTAATTGCAAATGCCAATAAAGATCTATTTAAAATGATCATTGGTAAGTGCATTAGGTTTCACCTATGTGATTAATAATAAGCTGGTTTTTGTTGTAAGTTGTAGCTTGCTGAGTAGTTGGACAATATAAGCTACAGAAATTCTGTTAAAATGTCATGACTTGTTTATGTACAAAAAGGCAGTATATTGTGCTAATACCAGTGGTATAGAGCAAGTGAGCAATAGCACATTTAAAAAAAATAAAATGAAAGAGGGAAATAATAGAATTAATTGATGTAATAGCAATATTATGTATTTAGAGGAGTTGTGACAACATTTCGGTCCGATGCCACTGCACCAGCTGCACCACTCAAATCATGCCCCTGGTGCCTGCAAGCTAACTGCACTTATGACTGCATGTTTAGTTGTAAACTATAGCAATATTCGGTGTTTAGAGGAGCTCTGACAGCTTTTATGCCCAGTGTCACTGCATCTGCTGCATCAGTTAAGTCAAGCTCCTTTCTGTGAATACCAAAAGTAGTAAGTTTAGGATTTTGTCTTAAATTAATTCTGTGAATCTGAGACATGAATAAGAAATGCCACAAATGTTCTAAGGCTAAAGCATCTGCTTTACACAACTAAGTAATAAAAAGTAAGCATTCCAGCATACTGTTAGAAGCTGTCTGCCTTCTCAGAGGGAAGAGATCTTATCTTGACAGTGACTGGGGCTTAAACTACTTTAGACGTAGTATTACAAATGTGTCCCATTCTGCCATTTTCTTCCACAACCTGTTATGATCTATTTTTTTTAATGTGGTCGATCGATCGATAGGTCTCCTTTAGGTTTCATATTGTTCTGCCAGTAATTTTAGGGCAACACAGATGTCCTCAGTAGATTGATTTGAAGGTTTCACTCTGATCCTACCTGTGTAGCTGGTAAAATTCCCATGGAAACGACCCAGTCTTCCAAATGCTGAACAGTGTTTTTTTTCATTTACTATTTTGGCCGTCTCCTTAAGGCATCCTGTAATTTCCAGGACAGGCTTGGTCTTCTTTTTTATACACTAGTATATTCAGATACTTACTTCCAATGTGTATGACATTTTATTTACCTGGATTACAGAATGATATAGGGAATGAAACTTTTTCTCCTAATTTTGAAGTGTTCCGTTCACAAAATCTGTTGAGATCCCACCAGGCCCCTCAACACAAGAAGGTTAAATATTTTTATTAACATTTCTATTTCCATTTCCGAAGGTGATGTAATTAACATATTTGCTTTATCACCCTCCCGTCAAGAATACAACAAGTTCAAATTGATGATAGTAACAGTGAGCCCAACAGACCATAAATGCGAAAAGCAGGTCCATTTAAGCAACACAAAGCAGTGCAAACATAAACCATGTACAGCAGACCAAACATCAGTGCCAAATGCAGCCGAGGCCACCAACCCCAACGGAAGGCAAGAATGGGAAACAAAAAGATGGGGAGAAGCACATGTGGCAGCAATACAAATGTACCCCAAGGAGGCCCCTTTGAACAGGGCCCAGGATAGGAGACTCCCCTGGTAGACCGACCCCAAACCAAAGAAGGGAGAGGACAGTGTGCGCTCACGTAGGACAAAACAACAGCACCCTAGACCCAACGAGCCAAGGTGGACAAGGAAGGACGAAGACCCCTCCCAGAGAGCTCCGTAGGTGACAAACAAGGAAACAACCCTCCCGACACCACAGGTTCGATCCAAATAGATGCAGAGTGCCCTCCGCACATTCAAAGAATGGAGGACCAACTCTGCCGGTGAGGCAGGGTCCGTGAAAAAAACAGGGAGTACAATATCCACCTGACAGTGGAAAGAGGAAAAAACCCTGGGCAGAAAAAATTGACCTGGACGGAGAATGACCCCACCAGCACAGAAACGCAAAAAGGCGGGCGAAGCCACCAAAGCACAAGGCTCACCAACCTTCAACACAGAAGTCATGGCCACCAGGAAAAGAACCTCCGCAGAAAGGAACTGAAGGTCCTCCGAAACCAAAGGCTCAAAAGGGGCCCCATATAAGACCTGGAGAACCAGGGGAAGAACTCAGGCCGGCACAGGAGAGTGAGAGACAGGTCGCTGAAATAAGAAACTCCGCAAAAGGCGAGCCCACTAAAGGGGAGACAGAAGCCACAGAGGAACCCCAAAAAGCAAGAATGGCAGCCCACAGTGCACGGAATGAAGAGACAGCGAGTCCCAGGACGAACCCATCCAGCAAGAAGTTCAGCAATAACAGTCGCACAGGAGGAAGAAAATAGGCCCTTCCCAAGACACCAGGAGGAGAAGTTTCTCCAATGATGGATGAAGGACTACAAGATGGAAGGGCACAGACAACTGGATGCACCGGGCAACCTCATCTGAGTAATCCAGACCCAACAAACTCAACCTATAAAGTGCCAAACCCCCAGCCAGAGGTGGCACAGGGAGGCAACCCTGATAAGAGGAGCCCGCAGAGGGGAGGGACACAGCAGGAACCACTAACGGGGGCAAGCAGACTAAGCCAGAAACAGAGGAAACCAAGGCAGACCGGATCACCCTGGCACAACCAGAAGAACCGTTGCCCGGTCCAACCAAATGTTCCAGGACCCGGGGAATCAAAGCAAACTGAGGAGAGGCAAACATAAGCCACAGCGACCACGGAACGGAGAAAGCGTCGATCGCCCAGGCCAACCGGGATGGAACGAGGCTGCAAAACCGGGGTAGAAGGGCCGAGTCTTCCGAGGGATAAAGAGCCAGCCAGGAAAGCGGAACCGGAGGACAAGCAGATCTAACAGATCTGGGGACAGACACATAGGCACAGAGGAAGGGAACACTCTGCACAGAGAGTCCACAGGCCCAGTCTCCCTCCCCGTAGGAGAAACAGCCCTCAGAGACTAGAGAGTCCGCCTGGCCCAAAGACCATACACCCTGGAAGGGAGAAACAGAGATTGGCACATGCCCCCAAGAAGAGTGAGAGAAGCCCAAACAACCAGGTTGACGGTCTGAACTGAGACAGCACGGCCCAGAAGGAGAGGTGCTAACCAACAAAGAGCCAATTAAACTGCCCGCAACACTTCTCAGTCCAAGGACCAGAGAGACACGAAAATGGGACCACCGACACCGAGCCTTGGAAGCACCCAGGACAACACCCCAACCCATGGCATTAGCATCCGGGGACATCATCACCACATTCAGGGGAGGAATAAGGACAAATCTCAGGGAAAGAGACCGTGGGGACACCCACCACTGGAGAGCATCCCGAATCCCCAGAGCGACGGGAACCAGGGCATGCTAGACCAGAGAGGCCGGATCCCAGTGCAAAAGGACATGAAGCAGGAAGGGATACAAAAGCAGCCGGGCCCAAGGGAGGAGAGGCAGAGGGGAAGCCAACCCCCCACGACTACGCAACCAGAGCCGGGCAGACACCAGGGACAGGGACAGAACCCAAGAAAGGTGACGGAACAAAATCAACTGCCGTCCCTGGGAGAGGAACACCATCCCCAAAAAGGGAAGACTCCGAGCGAATGGCGAGGAACCCATAGGCCCCAGAAGACTACACACCTGGGACACATCCGAGAGACGCAGACCTCCGGAATGGAGTATACCCACCAGAGGGGCCAAGAGCTGCATGAAAACCCGTGGCTCTGAGGAAAGGCCGAAAGGAGGCACCGGGAACCTGAAGTGCCAGGAACCAACAGCAAACCAGAGAAAACGCAGATCCGTAGGATGGATTGGGATGTGCAGAGTAGCAGCCAACAGGTCCAGGGACAACAAAGTCACCAACATGAATGTAAGGTGGGGTCAAAGAGATCGACTCTCACTAGAACCAATACAGGGCACAGATCCGAAGAGAACTTGACCCAATTACCCCCGGACACAGTTCGCACCATCCCAGGCATCCGGAACATCCAACCACTGGGCCAGGAAACAACAAAGGCGACCCCAACTGGAAAAAGCAGACAGACATAGCACAGAGGAAGGAGCGGGGGCAGCATCACCGGTAGAGGCACAAGACTAGTCACCCCCGGGGACCCCCTGGCCACGACCCGTGCCATAAAAGGACTGCGAAGCACCTTGAGCAGAAGGCCCAAAGGCACGGCAGTAGCCAAACCCACGACCCTTAAAAGTAGGGTGGACAGGAGCCGAAAGCTTGCGGTACCCTATCAACAGCACAAGCATGTCCATTGGAACCCACAAAGGGCAAAATAAGCAGGACCGACCACTGAGAAGACCCAGCCCACCAGGGAACGCATCCAGACAGGACGCCTCGCAGCAATCGAAGCATCAGAAGCAGCCGCAGTGGCACACAGAATGACAACAAGCAAAGCAACTCCTGAAGGGCCAAGAGAGAGGAGGCATCCACACCATCCCGCAAAAGAATAGCCAGGGCCCGGACCAAGCAAGTGAAATAGACCATCGCCCCAACAGAAAAGTGGGAAGCAGCATAGGAACGCTCCACCACCCCCACAACACGCTGAACCACAGCGACATAAGGAAGGGAGTTGTCAGACAAGAACCAAACCTGTGAGGAAAGGTCAGCCAATCAAAACGCCAACCATGACGGAGTGAGAGAACTCAGCATCAAACCTTGCGCACAGCGCTATGCCAAGGGAAGGACACAGGAGACGCCAGGCGAATGAGCAAAAAAGACAGCCTCCAGGACACCACACACAGGAGTAGTAAAGCCGAAAGCAACCCGCACATTGATGAACAAGTCAGCGAGCTCCTCACCCTGAACAAATCCACCACACACACATCCCACATCACCAGGACCCGCACCGGTAACAGGAGCGTCAGGTGGATCAACAGACCCACGAGGCACCGTGGCAGGAGGGCCAACAGCCTGCCGAGCCCAGAAGGCAGCAGCAACTGCCACATTAGGTAGCAGACGCAAGTAATCCAGAGGAGGTGCAGGAGAAGAGGCACCCAGCGCCATGGCAGCAACGCAAGCAAGGAGGATACAAAGCAGCCACAGAGGATGGGTACCAAGAAAAAGAGACCCGCTCAGAAAGGCATGAAGTCCCGAGGCCCCATCCTCACACAAGACCAGAAAAAAGGGGGCAGACACTGAAAAAGCGTCCGGCCGCACAAAAAATCCCATGGGAGCTGTGCAGGTCACAGGAAACACTGCTGAAAAATCCCCGCCAGCTAAAGCAGGGCGCATCGGGACCGGCATTGGAGAGGAACGTCCCCTATTGCAGGCCAAGATGGGTAAGGTGTATACCGTAAATAGGTTTAAACCTATATCAACAGTAAGAGTCGAGTCACAACTATTTGAGGATTCCAAATGCCTCAAAAGCAAGCAACCATAAAAAAGAGGCACAAGCGGCCGCAAGAGCGGGCAGCGCAAGTGACAGGCCCCACCCACATACAAGTACATGAAGGTGGAGCAACAAAGTGCAGTCCGGTAGTCACACACGCAACTAAAAGGAAAAAGGCGGCCGCTAAGCAGGCCACCACAACAACAAAAATAGAGAGAAAACTTACCCCCAACAGCTCCTGCTCAGACATCAGTAGACTGTGAAGGCAGAAAAAAAAGAACAGGATGTTCTGTGATGCAGTTCCCCCTTTTATCCTTACTTGATGGTGGTGCCATGTTGGAGGACGTGCGAAAAGCTCTGCTAGGTAGTAGGTTTCTGTGGAGCAGACTAGCTGCTCACTGTTAAGGAATGGGACGAGAAGACAGGGCTAGGAGGTAATGACCCATTCACACTGTACTTAAATTTAAGGCAGCTTTTTTCTGATATTGGAGGCTCATTTATATTTCTAATTCTCACCAAATTATTGCTTACTAAATTCACAAATATTTTATTATCTATTCCTTTTTATGATGTTATGGTTTTAATCCAGAATTTGCTCTTTCTTGGCAGTTTATTTTAAAAAAAATCTTTTCAATATTGTGTATGAGATATAACTGTAACACTAGTTCTTTCAATTTCACTTAACTTAAAAGGTTATTGTATTTGCTTCTTACACTTCCTTTTCAGTATCACACAATGGGCCACCACTGTTTTTGGAATAGCGATTTTCCCATTCTCTTCAATAATAGAAATTCTTCATTTCTTTTATAAACACATCGTAGGCACTTAAGACGGTCTGAATTTTCAGTGACATATGGGTGATGAACTCTTTTATTTTTCCAGTATGGATATCTTAATTTGAATTCATCCACATGATCATGATATCATTTCAGATCACAAGAGCCTGACTGCTAGAACCCCGTTCAGAGAGCAACGAGGCACGCAGGGGCTAGTTGTCCCAACCATGGGGGCTGAGGCCTTTTATTCCCATTCTTCTAAGGCTCGACCTACTATGGATTCTGAGTACCTCTTCTGCACTTGACTGTCAGTGGTAAACGTGGTCCAGCACTCCACGGGTCCCTCAAGGATTCACAGCTCAAAATGCATGCAGCAGCATCAATAAATCATTGTCCTGCCAAATACTCACTATTATGAAGAAATATTTTTTCTGGTTCTAACCATACAAAGAAAGAATACGATATTCACATACAATTACAGAGTCTTCCCATGAGGTCCAGCTCTAGTGTTTCTGTGGTGATTCCCTGTCCCACTCACTCCTCGCGTTAGCAATTGTGATTATTTCCCATTCATTACTGGTAACATCCAGGGCATGCCACAAAACTAGTCTGAGTCTCAAGAGTCAACTACGAATCAGATTTGAAGTCAATAGTGTTTCACCGCACACATGCTCAATGTAGCAGCAAGTTCCCCTGGGGCCCAAAACAAGTCATACACTCTCAGCCAGGAGGGAAGCGTTCGGAGTCCTGGAGTTTACTCATTGAGCGCTTAGAGCGGCTCCAGTCAAGGTTAGGTGAGTCGGATGCACGCAGACTCAGTGGCTGCACTCTGGGACACAGGCTCTCTCCTTCCTGTACCTGCAGCGACTGGAGGTTTCCTGCTGATTCTCCCAGGGTGGGGGGGGAGGGGGGTGAGTATTCACACTCTTCCAATTTGGGGGGAGTGGCTATGAGGATCCCATTCTAGCTTCCCTGCTGGAGTAATGGTGCTCCAACGGCATCCTTACTTATGCAATGGGCCACAACAAGTCGTAGCCCTTGGTGCTTCCAGTGACCCCCTTGTAGTTTATTGTAGAATAACGACCCCAGCCGAAAGCGTAACACCAACTCCAGCAGTCCTCTCCCTTCTCTGCCTGCATATTCAAAATTACATCATAGACATTCTACCGGGTTCTGCAACTAAGGAGGCAGAGAAGGGACAACAACCAAATAATGTTCTATTACATTCCAGTTCCATTACATTGCAACACAACACATCTTCCCCCTTAATAAAACAATACGAATTAAATTCTAATTATATTCCAAAACAACACTTTGCCTCTTAATAAAACTATGCATAATAACATTACGACATTTGGTATGGTATGTGGAAAATAATAGAAGGATTCTTTACACAAATAAAAGTTGAGAACAGCAAATAAAGCTTATTCACAAATGAAATGTTGCAACCTTTTTATCCTTCTTATTCTTCTACCAATCTGACTTTCTTGGAAAATTGAAAATAAGAATTTCCTCTGGAGGTTGATGGTACCTGACCATCCTCTACACAATCAGCATTTGAATGAGGAGATAAAACAACTCTCTGACCCTCCACAAGGGAGGAACTAGATTGTGGTTGTTGTGTCCCTTTATCAGAGAAATCATCAAGCAACCAACTATAGTTTAAAACATTATCTTAATTTCACGTATGCAGACTATCTGAATTCGACAAAATAAGTTCAGCATTGACAACCTTACCTTTATGTAAAGAAAACTGTCCCTTGTGCTTACGTTTCCCATCACTCAACAGAACTAAATCACACAAAATCTCCACAAACGCCGAAACTGACCTGGGTGCTGCCGGAGTCTACCAGTCTGCCCTTGCCCCGTGAGGGATTCGCCGCCTCCGTGCCTCCGCAGCTGCTTGCCGCACCCGCTTTGCGGGTGCCGCTGTGCGTGTTGTGGCAAGGGGTAGAGGCTGCCAGGGCGCTTGGAGTCCACAGTTGACTGGAGGAGGAGTCGTAACCCAGCAGAGGGAGCGCGCCAGCAGGGACTCTCAAGACCAGGAGTCCCTGCGCTGCACAGGTGTGCACGGCCGCGCCCCCACCGAGACACGCCCCCCCGCCTGACCTGGATTGAAAGGCGGTAGCTTCCCTGTTGTTAGCGGGAATCCACAAACGCCGAAACTGACCTGGGTGCTGCCGGAGTCTACCAGTCTGCCCTTGCCCTGTGAGGGATCCGCCGCCTCCGTGCCTCCGCAGCTGCTTGCCGCACCCGCTTCGCGGGTGCCGCTGTGCGTGTTGTGGCGAGGGGTAGAGGCTGCCAGGGCGCTTGGAGTCCACAGTTGACTGGAGGAGGAGTCGTAACCCAGCAGAGGGAGCGCGCCAGCAGGGACTCTCAAGACCAGGAGTCCCTGCGCTGCACAGGTGTGCACGGCCGCGCCCCCACCGAGACACGCCCACCCGCCTGCAACGCCCCTATTTATTCTTAGACCTGTCGCTCAGCGGGACGCCGAGCGAAGCCCGGGCAAAGGGCGGGCAGTCTGTGGCAGTCAGGGGCTGTCAGAGGCTGGGCTGGGCCACCCCCCTGTCATCTACCATCATTGTCCGAGAGTTAATAATCTCCTTGGGAGTCTAGAGGCCCACATGTCTACCCGCTCAGGAAAAGCTCTGAGAGGTGGGGGGGAGGGCGCGGCAGGGTGTTCTATGATTGGCACGATGGACAAATTCATCACAAGGGTAGCTGCTGTCATCGAAAAGGAGATTGTGATGACGGAACGCCGCCTCTCACAAGATTCTTTCCCGGCCAGACGCTCCTCGTTAGGAGCGGTGGCACATGCCCTGTCTCCATCACCCACCCAGCCTGCATCCATTCTACCTGGGATACTTCCTGAGCAGCCACGGATCTTAGCAATAGGGGCAAGCATTGATAGGTTGGAAAGTATGGTAGTACAACCCTTACCCACAAACCTTAGCCCAGTGACTATAGGACCCCGACCTACTACACCAACTACATCCCCAGGTACTGCTGCCGGTCAGGCATGTCAACCGCTCCCCCAGGCCCCTTCACAGGTTAACTCATATTCGTGCTTGGCACGAGCCCCCCTGGTTCGTTCCAAGAGAAAAAGGGCTACTTGCACACAGAAGGGTAGCATTGTATCACTGATAATTGTGGGGTTTGTGTGGAGCACTCCGTTGTATTCTTTTTCTTTTGTTGTTAATCCACTGGTGCTGTGATAAATAAGGCTAGTCACGCCTTCTGTCTGAAAATGTTTATGGTGGGTTGGTAGTCCCAACTAATCACGCACTGTTCATTGCATGTTTCCACATTTCATTCACTTTTTCCAATTTTATGAATTATTGCATACTCAAATATTTTTCTTGTTACATTTAAATTTTATTCAATGTTTAAATTGTTTTTTTTGTTCAAATCATATTTCATCCACTGGTTATTGATACAAACACAATTTACATCCTCGCAAATATTTTTCAAGTGATCCAATGAATGTTATTCAAATATTAATCATACATCATTTCTAGTAAGGCCCAATGCATTTCGGCACCCACATGGTGCCTTCATCAGGGGCAAACCTAAAAAATAAATGAATGAAAAAAGCTATCAGTAAACAACTCTAGTATTCCTCATGGGGGCATGTTTAAATGTTAATGAAAGTAAATGCATACCTGGTGTGATATGCCTGTATCCCTGATTTCGAAATGTGTTCCTCTTTGTGTTATGAATATTCTGCAATCCTAATTATAAAAAACGACATAATGACCAGATAGCCACGTGATAAATCTCTGCTTTGTTGTTTTTCATAAATGACATTTGTGTCAGCCTACCTTCCTCTTATGTAGCTTCTTGTGGATTGCTAATGAAATTAAATGTCTGTAAAGACAAATATAAAAAACGCAACTTAATGACAACTCCTTCACCTCGTGATTCACAGTGCACATGAATCCTCATGAAAAACTTTAGAAAAAAGCCTACCTTACTGCGATTCAATCGTATCAACGCTGTAAGCACAACGGCCATTGTTCGAGCGATCCAGGCGCACTGGAAGAGCGGGCAAGAGGAACCCGCCTTATCTCCGGTGTGCCAATACGTGATGATGTCTGCGGGCACGGTGAAGGCGGTCACTTGCCTTTACGGCAGATTGATCAACGAGGGGTTGGCTCCTCTCACTACTTTGAGAAATCGCTGGGAGGAGGACATTGGCAGGGAGATCCCGGAGACGACCTGGTCCCAGTTGGTGCGGCGAGCCTGGAGGGGCACACGCCACGCCCGTTTTCAGCTGGTCCACTATTACGTTCTCCATAGAGCATATCTGACCCCAGTGAAAATTAAGCGATATTTTGCCACGAATTCGGCGGATTGCCCTAGGTGCCCGGCTCAGGAGGCAGACCTCCTCCACATGTTATGGGCCTGCCCGGGATTATCATCCTACTGGGTGGAAGTGGGGAAGACCCTGGAGGAGGTGACGGGGAGATCCTTATCATTTGATGCGGCGGTGGGACTCCTACACTGGTTCCCTCATACCCCTAAGAATAAAATCTCCAGCAAATTTATCGACCTAGGGCTCCTTCTTGCTAAGCGAGAGGTGACCAGGAACTGGAAGGCACGAGTGGGTCCGACAGGAAGTCGATGGCACAGCGAGCTCTTGAAGTGGGCGGCGGGGGAGAGCACCCTGAGATACCAACTGGCTGGGAGGCAGCGTAATGAGAAGGCGCAGGAGGCAGCGTTGGAGTGGGAAATGTTAGTGCAGGCCCTCAGGGATTATTGCGCCCCCAGCGACTCTGAAGGTGAAGAAGCGACTCGCCCCGAGTCCCATTAAAACATTTGCACTATTAGTCCTGTTGCTTTCCCCGTGGGTCCCATAGTAGATCCTGTTGCGGTTGTTCTCAGGCGCTGATGGCGGGGTTGGGTGGGATTTACTTTGGTTAGTAGTATTTTGAGGGTGGGGGTGTTTCTTTTGGGTTTATAGGCTTGTTTGGAAAAGCAGATGTCGGACAGTGGATCATCCGGACCAGTTCTGACATCCTTCTGAGCCCCCATTGACTTTCGCCGCCCGACCCCAAGGTTGTGGGCCGGAAGGCTATGTACGGAACTTACGGTGCGGGGACAGAGGGTTGTATTTCACTGATATTGCTTGTGTTATTATGCTGGTCGATTTTGTAACGATTTACTAATTCCTGCAATAAAAATATATTTAAAAAAAAAAAAATCAACGCTGTAAGCACAAAAGCATGTGTGTTTTAAAACAGTGTCTCCGTGTTAAATATTGTCAATCAAAACGCTTCGTTAAAAAATATCGTACCTTCTTGTATAATTATCCCGCCGACCAGCAATAATACCAAAAATACCGTCAGCCTGCCATCATTACAGCTGTGGAAGTTACGTGTTTGTTACCGCCTGAATAAAAACGTACCAGATGTCATCAGGCTAAGATCTTTGTAAACGCAGCTCCGGCGCCGAATATCACTCATCACAAACAAACGAACCTACTATAAACACATGTAGGACTATAAAAATAAACGAAGGACTGAAGCACGCTAGTACCCTGATTTACGGGCGCCATCTTAACCCGGTCAAAAAAGCTCTACAAAACGGATGTTGTGTAAACATCATACTGCAAAAGTAAACAATGCATCACGAAAGTCCCTATATTACTGGCGCCAATATAAAGAGGTGGTGAATAATAATAACGATCATAGTGCTGACTGCAATAAAGAGCAGCAAACATAATCACAAAAATCCCTATGTTACCGACGCCATTATAAAGGTGTAACAAACAATATTGAGTTTGATAACGGTCATAGTGCTGACACTGTCCGCATGGTGCTTAACTGTTGATATTGCTGATTTTGCATCACTATAATCAAACTTATGATTATAAAAAAAAATTCTCTGCTATTAACAGAATATTGATCATCTCTGCTAGAGACGCAATTATTAGTTGTAGAGGTTCAATAAACCTTACTTTTTACCTAACAATGACAAAAAATATATAAAATTGAGACTAAAGCATAATAGTGCTGTCCAGTAATATGCTGACTAGTAGATTCATGGTGTAATGGTAACATTATTTCTGGGGAACACAATATCATTATTCCATACAGATCTATTTTGAACAAAAACGATCTTAAATACATTGTGCTACTATGTATGTTGCATTTGTCAAATTGCTGTGAAGCTTAAGGATAACAAGTCTTTACAAAAAACACGATAAATCATATTTATCATTCAGTCCTGTTGGAGACATGGTATTCAGGTATTTGATCCAAAAAATTTCCCGTTGTGACAGTCTCTGGTGATTATCAATGCCTGATTTCATCGGTACTTGTTCTATTACAAAAAATCGCAGTTGGGAAATAGTGTGTTTTTCCTCTCTCCAATGGTAGACCAGTGGGGCTGTTAAATTCTCATTCCGTATTCTGCTTTTATGCTCCGTAATGCGAATTTTAACTTTGCGCTGTGTTTTGCCTACATACAGTTTTCCACATGGGCATTTAATGCCATATACAACGTTCTGAGAATTACAATCACTAGTGTGTTTCAGGTTTATCTGTTTGCCAGAGGTGGGGTGACTGCATTTGTTGCCTTCAATCACATTATTACAATTCGTGCAATTGTAGCATTTTAGTGTGCCTTTGTATTCCTTAGTTGTTAATGCCGTTGTTGTTTGATTTAATCTCTCCCTTAAGTTGTGTCCTCTTGTATAAGCATGTAGAGGTGGATTTTTAAATAAATTCTGAAAATCTGGTTCAGATGCCAATAGATCCCATCTTTTATTAATTATGCTTTTGATTTTCTTAGATTGTGTAGTATATTTTGTGACAAATACCATTCTTTCAGTTTGTGTTTTGGTTCGCGGTTTAAGTAACTCCATTCTGTCCATTCTCATGACCTTCTCTTTGTGTTCTTGTAGTATCTTTATGGGATATCCTCTCTCCTGATATCTTTCCATTTGTTTCTGTATTGCGATGGAACATGTTTGTTGATCCGAGCAAATACGTTTGATCCTAATGAATTGAGATGCTGGGAGATTCTGTATCAAACTTTTTGGATGAAAGCTGCAAAAATTCAAAGCATTGTTGCGATCAGTTGGCTTTGTGTATAATTCAGTGGTGAAGCCATCTTCTGTTTTTTTGATTCGCACATCTAGAAAGTCGATCACATGTGAGTCAATTTTATGAGTGAACTGTATCCTGGGGTTTATTTGATTCATATGCTCAATTAATTGTTCCAATTTATTGGCTGTATCATCCCAAATTTAAAAAATTTCATCAATAAAGCGGCAGTACATTTTCACATGCTGCCACTGTTCAGTTCTCATCAAGTTCTCGGCCTCAAATTGGGCCATGAATGTATTAGCGTATGCAGGGGCCCCTGCAAAGCCCATCGAGGTGCCAGTCAGTTGTGCATAATAATGATCTTGCCAAATAAAATAACTATTGTGAAGACAGAATTTGAGTAGTTGCAACAAAAATTTTTTATTGGCTGACAATTCTCCAAGTTTCAATAAGGCCCATTCTGTGGATTCTTATCCTGCCTCATGCGGTATTGATGTGTAAAGGGCTGCCACATCTATCGTGCACATTATCCAATGACTTTGAAAACCTTGTTCTATCCATGCTAGTTTATTTAAAAAATCTGTGGTGTCCCTGATGTAGGAACCCCATTGTTGCACAAATTTCTGCAGAAAATGGTCAATATATTGTCCTAGGGGGTCAAAAATTGACCCACACCCAGAAACTATGGGTCTAAACGGTGGATTGGTTAAATGTTTATGAACCTTAGGTATCATATATAATTTTGGACATCTGGGATGTTTAGTATTCAAAAATGCTTGTGTTTGATCATCTATCCAATCATTTACTCTTGCTGTCTGTAGTATTCCACTGAGCATGGCCTGCAATGTCGCAATGGGATCTGATCGTAGCTGTAGATAAGTGTCAGTATTCGCCACGTGTTCATTTACCTCGTTGTCATAGAAATATGAATCCATCAACACTAATGCTCCACCTTTATCCGCTGGCTGTATTTTCAATTCTGAATTCTTTGCTAAATTCATGATTATGTTCTGCTCCATTTTAGTTAAATTGCTGTGTCCTATTTTATCATATTTCAGCCCTTGGAGATCATTTTTTACCATAGTCTCAAATGTGTCTAACATTTTGTGTGATACGGGAGCTTGGAATGTACTCTTGGGTTTGAATTTTTGTACCTGGATGTCTCTACTTGTTTCCAATGGTTCTGCCACATTCGTGAAGTAGTGTTTCAATCTAAGAGTTCGCATCAATCTGAAGAAAGCACCTTCAGTTTCCAATTCATTTGTTTTGGTGGTGGGTACAAATGTTAATCCTTTGTTTAAAGTTCTCACTTGTTGTTTAGACAGAGTCATCGATGATATATTGATTATTAGATTACTGTCAGTCCGCTCCGTAGTGCCTTCCCTGCCGCTTCCTCGCCTGGTTTTCCGCTTGATGTTAGTGTCTCGAGTTGTTGCGCCGGAGGGCGCCCTTGGTTTTGCTCCTGGGACAAAAAAGCAACATTTCCACTTGTTGTTGCTTGATCGCTGCTTTTACTAATTGTCTCTGTTGCCTCTTTGTTGAATTGAACTGGACCACGTCGTATAGAGATCTCTTTATCTGTGACTAGACTTTCTTCAGAGGAGTGAGCGGTTGCTGTGGTTTTTTTAGGAACAAACTGTCGACGTGCATAAATGTCAGCCCATGTATAAACCTCATTCAATTTATAATCAATTGTGTCGCGTTTATATTTTCGTAGTTTTCCCTCTTGTAGCTCCTTCTCGTATTTATCCAGTTTTATGTTTATGCCTTCCAGACTCATCTTCCAGGTATCACATTCCATCCTAGTTTCTAATTCGGTCTTTCAGTTGAAAATTTCCTCCTCCAGGTCTTTAATGGTTTTTGCTAATTCCTCAATAATCAACAGGATAAGGTCCAAGGAACACTTATTCAGTATACTGTACCACTTATCCATGAATTTTGAGTTGAGATTAAAACGAAACAACATTGGCTTAATTGATAGTCGTAGGCCCCTCGGAATCCGTTTAGCTCTATGGTATTGTATGAGCGCTGAAGCATGCATTCTTTGATTAAGTTGTCGTCGAGTTAAATATTCTAATTGTTTTAGTTGCTGAGTTATTGAGCCCCCATGGGCGTCCAAGTTTCTTACTTCTTTAATCAATGAATATATTTGGTCTGCTTGATCATCAGTGTAAGCCTTGGTATTGGCTCTATTGTCTGTTATCCCAGTTACTGTATCAAATTGCATTGTTCCCTTTTACGTTTGGTTGCCTCCACACTGTGTTGACTGAAAAGTAATAATGATAATTGTGGGGTTTGTGTGGAGCACTCCGTTGTATTCTTTTTCTTTTGTTGTTAATCCACTGGTGCTGTGATAAATAAGGCTAGTCACGCCTTCTGTCTGAAAAATGTTTATGGTGGGTTGGTAGTCCCAACTAATCACGCACTGTTCATTGCATGTTTCCACATTTCATTCACTTTTTCCAATTTTATGAATTATTGCATACTCAAATATTTTTCTTGTTACATTTAATTTTTATTCAATGTTTAAATTGGTTTTTTTGTTCAAATCATATTTCATCCACTGGTTATTGATACAAACACAATTTACATCCTCGCAAATATTTTTCAAGTGATCCAATGAATGTTATTCAAATATTAATCATACATCATTTCTAGTAAGGCCCAATGCATTTCGGCACCCACATGGTGCCTTCATCAGGGGCAAACCTAAAAAATAAATGAATGAAAAAAGCTATCAGTAAACAACTCTAGTATTCCTCATGGGGGCATGTTTAAATGTTAATGAAAGTAAATGCATACCTGGTGTGATATGCCTGTATCCCTGATTTCGAAATGTGTTCCTCTTTGTGTTATGAATATTCTGCAATCCTAATTATAAAAAACGACATAATGACCAGATAGCCACGTGATAAATCTCTGCTTTGTTGTTTTTCATAAATGACATTTGTGTCAGCCTACCTTCCTCTTATGTAGCTTCTTGTGGATTGCTAATGAAATTAAATGTCTGTAAAGACAAATATAAAAAACGCAACTTAATGACAACTCCTTCACCTCGTGATTCACAGTGCACATGAATCCTCATGAAAAACTTTAGAAAAAAGCCTACCTTACTGCGATTCAATCGTATCAACGCTGTAAGCACAACGGCCATTGTTCGAGCGATCCAGGCGCACTGGAAGAGCGGGCAAGAGGAACCCGCCTTATCTCCGGTGTGCCAATACGTGATGATGTCTGCGGGCACGGTGAAGGTGGTCACTTGCCTTTACGGCAGATTGATCAACGAGGGGTTGGCTCCTCTCACTACTTTGAGAAATCGCTGGGAGGAGGACATTGGCAGGGAGATCCCGGAGACGACCTGGTCCCAGTTGGTGCGGCGAGCCTGGAGGGGCACACGCCACGCCCGTTTTCAGCTGGTCCACTATTAAGTTCTCCATAGAGCATATCTGACCCCAGTGAAAATTAAGCGATATTTTGCCACGAATTCGGCGGATTGCCCTAGGTGCCCGGCTCAGGAGGCAGACCTCCTCCACATGTTATGGGCCTGCCCGGGATTATCATCCTACTGGGTGGAAGTGGGGAAGACCCTGGAGGAGGTGACGGGGAGATCCTTATCATTTGATGCGGCGGTGGGACTCCTACACTGGTTCCCTCATACCCCTAAGAATAAAATCTCCAGCAAATTTATCGACCTAGGGCTCCTTCTTGCTAAGCGAGAGGTGACCAGGAACTGGAAGGCACGAGTGGGTCCGACAGGAAGTCGATGGCACAGCGAGCTCTTGAAGTGGGCGGCGGGGGAGAGCACCCTGAGATACCAACTGGCTGGGAGGCAGCGTAATGAGAAGGCGCAGGAGGCAGCGTTGGAGTGGGAAATGTTAGTGCAGGCCCTCAGGGATTATTGCGCCCCCAGCGACTCTGAAGGTGAAGAAGCGACTCGCCCCGAGTCCCATTAAAACATTTGCACTATTAGTCCTGTTGCTTTCCCCGTGGGTCCCATAGTAGATCCTGTTGCGGTTGTTCTCAGGCGCTGATGGCGGGGTTGGGTGGGATTTACTTTGGTTAGTAGTATTTTGAGGGTGGGGGTGTTTCTTTTGGGTTTATAGGCTTGTTTGGAAAAGCAGATGTCGGACAGTGGATCATCCGGACCAGTTCTGACATCCTTCTGAGCCCCCATTGACTTTCGCCGCCCGACCCCAAGGTTGTGGGCCGGAAGGCTATGTACGGAACTTACGGTGCGGGGACAGAGGGTTGTATTTCACTGATATTGCTTGTGTTATTATGCTGGTCGATTTTGTAACGATTTACTAATTCCTGCAATAAAAATATATTTAAAAAAAAAAAAATCAACGCTGTAAGCACAAAAGCATGTGTGTTTTAAAACAGTGTCTCCGTGTTAAATATTGTCAATCAAAACGCTTCGTTAAAAAATATCGTACCTTCTTGTATAATTATCCCGCCGACCTGCAATAATACCAAAAATACCGTCAGCCTGCCATCATTACAGCTGTGGAAGTTACGTGTTTGTTACCTCCTGAATAAAAACGTACCAGATGTCATCACGCTAAGATCTTTGTAAACGCAGCTCCGGCGCCGAATATCACTCATCACAAACAAACGAACCTACTATAAACACATGTAGGACTATAAAAATAAACGAAGGACTGAAGCACGCTAGTACCCTGATTTACGGGCGCCATCTTAACCCGGTCAAAAAAGCTCTACAAAACGGATGTTGTGTAAACATCATACTGCAAAAGTAAACAATGCATCACGAAAGTCCCTATATTACTGGCGCCAATATAAAGAGGTGGTGAATAATAATAACGATCATAGTGCTGACTGCAATAAAGAGCAGCAAACATAATCACAAAAATCCCTATGTTACCGACGCCATTATAAAGGTGTAACAAACAATATTGAGTTTGATAACGGTCATAGTGCTGACACTGTCCGCATGGTGCTTAACTGTTGATATTGCTGATTTTGCATCACTATAATCAAACTTATGATTATAAAAAAAAATTCTCTGCTATTAACAGAATATTGATCATCTCTGCTAGAGACGCAATTATTAGTTGTAGAGGTTCAATAAACCTTACTTTTTACCTAACAATGACAAAAAATATATAAAATTGAGACTAAAGCATAATAGTGCTGTCCAGTAATATGCTGACTAGTAGATTCATGGTGTAATGGTAACATTATTTCTGGGGAACACAATATCATTATTCCATACAGATCTATTTTGAACAAAAACGATCTTAAATACATTGTGCTACTATGTATGTTGCATTTGTCAAATTGCTGTGAAGCTTAAGGATAACAAGTCTTTACAAAAAACACGATAAATCATATTTATCATTCAGTCCTGTTGGAGACATGGTATTCAGGTATTTGATCCAAAAAATTTCCCGTTGTGACAGTCTCTGGTGATTATCAATGCCTGATTTCATCGGTACTTGTTCTATTACAAAAAATCGCAGTTGGGAAATAGTGTGTTTTTCCTCTCTCCAATGGTAGACCAGTGGGGCTGTTAAATTCTCATTCCGTATTCTGCTTTTATGCTCCGTAATGCGAATTTTAACTTTGCGCTGTGTTTTGCCTACATACAGTTTTCCACATGGGCATTTAATGCCATATACAACGTTCTGAGAATTACAATCACTAGTGTGTTTCAGGTTTATCTGTTTGCCAGAGGTGGGGTGACTGCATTTGTTGCCTTCAATCACATTATTACAATTCGTGCAATTGTAGCATTTTAGTGTGCCTTTGTATTCCTTAGTTGTTAATGCCGTTGTTGTTTGATTTAATCTCTCCCTTAAGTTGTGTCCTCTTGTATAAGCATGTAGAGGTGGATTTTTAAATAAATTCTGAAAATCTGGTTCAGATGCCAATAGATCCCATCTTTTATTAATTATGCTTTTGATTTTCTTAGATTGTGTAGTATATTTTGTGACAAATACCATTCTTTCAGTTTGTGTTTTGGTTCGCGGTTTAAGTAACTCCATTCTGTCCATTCTCATGACCTTCTCTTTGTGTTCTTGTAGTATCTTTATGGGATATCCTCTCTCCTGATATCTTTCCATTTGTTTCTGTATTGCGATGGAACATGTTTGTTGATCCGAGCAAATACGTTTGATCCTAATGAATTGAGATGCTGGGAGATTCTGTATCAAACTTTTTGGATGAAAGCTGCAAAAATTCAAAGCATTGTTGCGATCAGTTGGCTTTGTGTATAATTCAGTGGTGAAGCCATCTTCTGTTTTTTTGATTCGCACATCTAGAAAGTCGATCACATGTGAGTCAATTTTATGAGTGAACTGTATCCTGGGGTTTATTTGATTCATATGCTCAATTAATTGTTCCAATTTATTGGCTGTATCATCCCAAATTAAAAAAATTTCATCAATAAAGCGGCAGTACATTTTCACATGCTGCCACTGTTCAGTTCTCATCAAGTTCTCGGCCTCAAATTGGGCCATGAATGTATTAGCGTATGCAGGGGCCCCTGCAAAGCCCATCGAGGTGCCAGTCAGTTGTGCATAATAATGATCTTGCCAAATAAAATAACTATTGTGAAGACAGAATTTGAGTAGTTGCAACAAAAATTTTTTATTGGCTGACAATTCTCCAAGTTTCAATAAGGCCCATTCTGTGGATTCTTATCCTGCCTCATGCGGTATTGATGTGTAAAGGGCTGCCACATCTATCGTGCACATTATCCAATGACTTTGAAAACCTTGTTCTATCCATGCTAGTTTATTTAAAAAATCTGTGGTGTCCCTGATGTAGGAACCCCATTGTTGCACAAATTTCTGCAGAAAATGGTCAATATATTGTCCTAGGGGGTCAAAAATTGACCCACACCCAGAAACTATGGGTCTAAACGGTGGATTGGTTAAATGTTTATGAACCTTAGGTATCATATATAATTTTGGACATCTGGGATGTTTAGTATTCAAAAATGCTTGTGTTTGATCATCTATCCAATCATTTACTCTTGCTGTCTGTAGTATTCCACTGAGCATGGCCTGCAATGTCGCAATGGGATCTGATCGTAGCTGTAGATAAGTGTCAGTATTCGCCACGTGTTCATTTACCTCGTTGTCATAGAAATATGAATCCATCAACACTAATGCTCCACCTTTATCCGCTGGCTGTATTTTCAATTCTGAATTCTTTGCTAAATTCATGATTATGTTCTGCTCCATTTTAGTTAAATTGCTGTGTCCTATTTTATCATATTTCAGCCCTTGGAGATCATTTTTTACCATAGTCTCAAATGTGTCTAACATTTTGTGTGATACGGGAGCTTGGAATGTACTCTTGGGTTTGAATTTTTGTACCTGGATGTCTCTACTTGTTTCCAATGGTTCTGCCACATTCGTGAAGTAGTGTTTCAATCTAAGAGTTCGCATCAATCTGAAGAAAGCACCTTCAGTTTCCAATTCATTTGTTTTGGTGGTGGGTACAAATGTTAATCCTTTGTTTAAAGTTCTCACTTGTTGTTTAGACAGAGTCATCGATGATATATTGATTATTAGATTACTGTCAGTCCGCTCCGTAGTGCCTTCCCTGCCGCTTCCTCGCCTGGTTTTCCGCTTGATGTTAGTGTCTCGAGTTGTTGCGCCGGAGGGCGCCCTTGGTTTTGCTCCTGGGACAAAAAAGCAACATTTCCACTTGTTGTTGCTTGATCGCTGCTTTTACTAATTGTCTCTGTTGCCTCTTTGTTGAATTGAACTGGACCACGTCGTATAGAGATCTCTTTATCTGTGACTAGACTTTCTTCAGAGGAGTGAGCGGTTGCTGTGGTTTTTTTAGGAACAAACTGTCGACGTGCATAAATGTCAGCCCATGTATAAACCTCATTCAATTTATAATCAATTGTGTCGCGTTTATATTTTCGTAGTTTTCCCTCTTGTAGCTCCTTCTCGTATTTATCCAGTTTTATGTTTATGCCTTCCAGACTCATCTTCCAGGTATCACATTCCATCCTAGTTTCTAATTCGGTCTTTAAGTTGAAAATTTCCTCCTCCAGGTCTTTAATGGTTTTTGCTAATTCCTCAATAATCAACAGGATAAGGTCCAAGGAACACTTATTCAGTATACTGTACCACTTATCCATGAATTTTGAGTTGAGATTAAAACGAAACAACATTGGCTTAATTGATAGTCGTAGGCCCCTCGGAATCCGTTTAGCTCTATGGTATTGTATGAGCGCTGAAGCATGCATTCTTTGATTAAGTTGTCGTCGAGTTAAATATTCTAATTGTTTTAGTTGCTGAGTTATTGAGCCCCCATGGGCGTCCAAGTTTCTTACTTCTTTAATCAATGAATATATTTGGTCTGCTTGATCATCAGTGTAAGCCTTGGTATTGGCTCTATTGTCTGTTATCCCAGTTACTGTATCAAATTGCATTGTTCCCTTTTACGTTTGGTTGCCTCCACACTGTGTTGACTGAAAAGTAATAATGATAATTGTGGGGTTTGTGTGGAGCACTCCGTTGTATTCTTTTTCTTTTGTTGTTAATCCACTGGTGCTGTGATAAATAAGGCTAGTCACGCCTTCTGTCTGAAAAATGTTTATGGTGGGTTGGTAGTCCCAACTAATCACGCACTGTTCATTGCATGTTTCCACATTTCATTCACTTTTTCCAATTTTATGAATTATTGCATACTCAAATATTTTTCTTGTTACATTTAATTTTTATTCAATGTTTAAATTGGTTTTTTTGTTCAAATCATATTTCATCCACTGGTTATTGATACAAACACAATTTACATCCTCGCAAATATTTTTCAAGTGATCCAATGAATGTTATTCAAATATTAATCATACATCATTTCTAGTAAGGCCCAATGCATTTCGGCACCCACATGGTGCCTTCATCAGGGGAAAACCTAAAAAATAAATGAATGAAAAAAGCTATCAGTAAACAACTCTAGTATTCCTCATGGGGGCATGTTTAAATGTTAATGAAAGTAAATGCATACCTGGTGTGATATGCCTGTATCCCTGATTTCGAAATGTGTTCCTCTTTGTGTTATGAATATTCTGCAATCCTAATTATAAAAAACGACATAATGACCAGATAGCCACGTGATGAATCTCTACTTTGTTGTTTTTCATAAATGACATTTGTGTCAGCCTACCTTCCTCTTATGTAGCTTCTTGTGGATTGCTAATGAAATTAAATGTCTGTAAAGACAAATATAAAAAACGCAACTTAATGACAACTCCTTCACCTCGTGATTCACAGTGCACATGAATCCTCATGAAAAACTTTAGAAAAAAGCCTACCTTACTGCGATTCAATCGTATCAACGCTGTAAGCACAAAAGCATGTGTGTTTTAAAACAGTGTCTCCGCGTTAAATATTGTCAATCAAAACGCTTCGTTAAAAAATATCGTACCTTCTTGTATAATTATCCCGCCGACCTGCAATAATACCAAAAATACCGTCAGCCTGCCATCATTACAGCTGTGGAAGTTACGTGTTTGTTACCTCCAGAATAAAAACGTACCAGATGTCATCACGCTAAGATCTTTGTAAACGCAGCTCCGGCGCCGAATATCACTCATCACAAACAAACGAACCTACTATAAACACATGTAGGACTATAAAAAAACACGAAGGACTGAAGCACGCCAGTACCCTGATTTACGGGCGCCATCTTAACCCGGTCAAAAAAGCTCTACAAAACGGATGTTGTGTAAACATCATACTGCAAAAGTAAACAATGCATCACGAAAGTCCCTATATTACCGGCGCCAATATAAAGAGGTTGTGAATAATAATAACGATCATAGTGCTGACTGCAATAAAGAGCAGCAAACATAATCACAAAAATCCCTATGTTACCGACGCCATTATAAAGGTGTAACAAACAATATTGAGTTTGATAACGGTCATAGTGCTGACACTGTCCGCATGGTGCTTAACTGTTGATATTGCTGATTTTGCATCACTATAATCAAACTTATGATTATAAAAAAAAATTCTCTGCTATTAACAGAATATTGATCATCTCTGCTAGAGACGCAATTATTAGTTGTAGAGGTCAATTCAATAAACCTTACTTTTTACCTAACAATGACAAAAAATATAAAAAATAGAGACTAAAGCATAATGGTGCTGTCCAGTAATATGCTGACTAGTAGATTCATGGTGTAATGGTAACATTATTTCTGGGGAACACAATATCATTATTCCATACAGATCTATTTTGAACAAAAACGATCTTAAATACATTGTGCTACTATGTATGTTGCATTTGTCAAATTGCTGTGAAGCTTAAGGATAACAAGTCTTTACAAAAAACACGATAAATCATATTTATCATTCAGTCCTGTTGGAGACATGGTATTCAGGTATTTGATCCAAAAAATTTCCCGTTGTGACAGTCTCTGGTGATTATCAATGCCTGATTTCATCGGTACTTGTTCTATTACAAAAAATCGCAGTTGGGAAATAGTGTGTTTTTGCTCTCTCCAATGGTAGACCAGTGGGGCTGTTAAATTCTCATTCCGTATTCTGCTTTTATGCTCCGTAATGCGAATTTTAACTTTGCGCTGTGTTTTGCCTACATACAGTTTTCCACATGGGCATTTAATGCCATATACAACGTTCTGAGAATTACAATCACTAGTGTGTTTCAGGTTTATCTGTTTGCCAGAGGTGGGGTGACTGCATTTGTTGCCTTCAATCACATTATTACAATTCGTGCAATTGTAGCATTTTAGAGTGCCTTTGTATTCCTTAGTTGTTAATGCCGTTGTTGTTTGATTTAATCTCTCCCTTAAGTTTTGTCCTCTTGTATAAGCATGTAGAGGTGGATTTTTAAATAAATTCTGAAAATCTGGTTCAGATGCCAATAGATCCCATCTTTTATTAATTATGCTTTTGATTTTCTTAGATTGTGTAGTATATTTTGTGACAAATACCATTCTTTCAGTTTGTGTTTTGGTTCGCGGTTTAAGTAACTCCATTCTGTCCATTCTCATGACCTTCTCTTTGTGTTCTTGTAGTATCTTTATGGGATATCCTCTCTCCTGATATCTTTCCATTTGTTTCTGTATTGCGATGGAACATGTTTGTTGATCCGAGCAAATACGTTTGATCCTAATGAATTGAGATGCTGGGAGATTCTGTATCAAACTTTTTGGATGAAAGCTGCAAAAATTCAAAGCATTGTTGCGATCAGTTGGCTTTGTGTATAATTCAGTGGTGAAGCCATCTTCTGTTTTTTTGATTCGCACATCTAGAAAGTCGATCACATGTGAGTCAATTTTATGAGTGAACTGTATCCTGGTTTTTTTTTTATTCATATGCTCAATTAATTGTTCCAATTTATTGGCTGTATCATCCCAAATTAAAAAAATGTCATCAATAAAGCGGCAGTACATTTTCACATGCTGCCACTGTTCAGTTCTCATCAAGTTCTCGGCGTCAAATTGGGCCATGAATGTATTAGCGTATTCAGGGGCCCCTGCAAAGCCCATCGAGGTGCCAGTCAGTTGTGCATAATAATGATCTTGCCAAATAAAATAACTATTGTGAAGACAGAATTTGAGTAGTTGCAACAAAAAAATGTTATTGGCTGACAATTCTCCAAGTTTCAATAAGGCCCATTCTGTGGATTCTAATCCTGCCTCATGAGGTATTGATGTGTAAAGGGCTGCCACATCTATCGTGCACATTATCCAATGACTTTGAAAACCTTGTTCTATCCATGCTAGTTTATTTAAAAAATCTGTGGTGTCCCTGATGTAGGAACCCCATTGTTGCACAAATTTCTGCAGAAAATGGTCAATATATTGTCCTTGCACACAGAAGGGTAGCATTGTATCACGCCACAAGCGCCCGAGGAAGTATGTTCCAAGAGGTCCAGCCTTACCAAATAGTCGTGGACTTGCCAAAACGACCACTGATTCACCCGGAGGAAACGCCCCTCTGGTAACTGTGGTCGAAACCACACAGGCAAATTCCGTCATTTACCCACCTCCACCATCTTCCCATGAAGCGCTTACCCCTAAGCTCCTTGAGAATCTGTTCAAGTCTCTACTGGTCCCGCTTATCGACCAAGTCAAGAGTTTGGGGGATAGACTTGATAGGTTCGAACAGACCACCCGGGACAACTTCTTTTCCCTGAAAACTCTCATCAAACTTCAGGCTAAATCTAGGGAGGACATCGCGGGTGGGAACATTGGGAAGGGGGAGCTCGGGGGCCCAACCCAGTCAATATTACTAACAACATCTGAAAAAGCCCTAGCGGTAGGGAAAGACTCTGTAACTGCTTCTGAGACCCCTGCTATTGTAAAACCAGGACCTATAACTCATACTGTCCAGGTCCACGCTAGTACCCCCCGATAGTGAGGAATGTAAAGCCCAAACTAGACCAAAAAAAGTTGCAAACGAGAGGGACCCTTACTAACCCAAAACAACTGGCTCACCTAACAGATGACGCCAGGGTAGCTGCCTCTGCCCCAAAGGTAAAAGCAGCATTGAGCCATCATGTAGTCCCTCCTCCAGGGAATATACCGCAGAAGGCGGTTCGAAAATGTCCCCCAGTTAATCTCCCCCCAGAGTGCCACCATACGTTGCCGTCCTCACTAATGTTCCTGTCCTGAAGGACACTCAGCCAGAAAACCACCAAACCCTGAAGAACAAAATCATCCACTGACTGAAAGCCAATAGACCACTTCCTACGGGAGTGGATGGGGTAATTCTTGGAGTGCGCAGGGTGGGTTGGATTGGACAGGGAAAGAAACAGTTAGAGGGTGATTGCGTGGTAGTCAACTTTCAAGATATGAGAGTTGCTCGCGTAATATGCAAAACCGAGCAGGCTTCGGTCGGACCAGGTATTGATGTGGTCGACTTAACATACTTCTACCCACGGCCAGCCATGATATCTCCTGATCAAATCCCTGGGGCCACTTTTTACAACATCGTTGAGAGCCAATGGCATCCTGCAATACATCTGCTCCAGCGGCATGCCGCGTGGCCGAGGCCGAGTTGGGGCCCCAGGGGGTACTGACTTCCTGACTCTCTTGGGGAGGTTCGGGGGGATTTAAAAACTGACGGAGTCTCCCACTCACCCCCAAAATTAACAGGTTCACCCACCGCAACAGGGAAGCAGGTAGCCCTAATGGCTAACCGGGAATTAGGCGTGGGGCAGGTCCCTACTGAAGATGCTATCGTTCAACCCTCCTTGGGAGAGGTAGAGTTGGTCGGCACTGCCATGTCCAGTAGCGCTTCAGCTGTGACGGACTCACTCTTTAGGGTTTTCAGCTGGAACGTGTCTGGACTGGTTAGAAGTTGGCCTTGCCTGACTGGAATGCTCTTGTGGAGGAATACTCCATTTGCGTGTTCCAGGAGACCTGGAGTAGGGAGCCCCTGCACAAGGCGGGTTATTCATCCCATTTTACACCTGCTGTTTACTCGGAATTGGGCAGGGGGCGCCCCTCGGGAGGCCTCCTTATCTGGGTATCTTCTTCCCTTAATTGCAGGGTAGAGGAGCATCCAACAAACTGTCCAGATCTCCTTAATATTACTTTAAAAAAATACCAGGGGTCGAGTCATTCTCAATATTTTTAACATCTATACGCGGGGCACAAAAGGAGGCAGACAATCGCCCACTATAGCTCTCCTAGAGGGCCTGCTTAGATCGTCCCCGTATAAGCTATGTACCCTGGTCGCGGGTGACTTCAACTGCACCTTTGAGCCTCTTGGCTCAGAAATCACCCAAGATCAGGAGGAGGATGACTATAGGAGGGGGATACCGGCTCTAGAGCTTAGCCCAATTAAGAGATGGACCGAGGTGGCACTCCAGGTCAACTCGCTCACCATGGAGTTTGACCTGAGGGCCCTCAATGGAAGGACTCGATCTGATAAAGAGGGAGCCCATACGTACAATAGACCCAATCATACGTCAAGAATTGACTACATCCTGCTTGACGTCCACCTATGGAGCTCGGTGGAGGATATGGAAATCGTACCCTCCGTGGAGAGCGATCATAACTTGCTCTCCCTTGCCCTGTCTCGCGGGTGGTTTGAAAATATAGGGGGTTCACCTACATGCGTTATTGCTCCCGGTGATTCAGTTGTCTCGAACTGTGGTAGACGGCTGAAGTGGGCTAAGCCCACGCTCTCGGTTGAGAAGTTGTCAACCATATCTCGGCTCTTAACCACAACTTCAGACAATTTGGACTCACTTGAGGGCGGGCCGGTGGAGCTGTACGACCGGTTTTGTAGTCTAACCCAGGCCATAAGCAATCTGTTTATTGTCCCATTCAGCCACAATGGTGGGAAGACACGTCCACGTAAAAGACAGGGTTGGTATAACCAAAAGTGCAGGGCAACCAAAACACTGCTCGTGGAAGCAGTAAAATCTAAATGCCAAATAAGGACTAGGGAGGCTAGAAGGCTGTACTCACAATGTCTGAAACTTGCCAAAAAGGAATGGGAGGATAATTTTTGGCAAGATCTCCTGGTCGCAAGTAGGGGGAGAGATGCTAAAGGCTTTTGGGACTTGGTAGGCAGTAGGAACCGCCCTGATGATACCTTGAGGACTTGCACTATCCCAGCACAGACGTGGTTTAACCACTTTAAGGCCCTTTATTCAACTGTAGAAGGGTCACTTGATGACCCTTTTTTCCTTCCCCCATTTGTTCTGTATAGAGCCACTGACCCCTTCACTGTACGGGAGGTTACGAAACTGATCAAATCCCTGACACCATTGAAGGCAGCTGGTCCTGACGGGTTGCCTGGGGACCTTCTCCGAGCCTATCCGGACGAATGGGGCACATTGATCTCTGCTATTCTGAATGCTATTCTAGACGGAGGCCCTGTCCCGGAGTCCTGGAAAGGGGCAGAGGTAGTCCCGATCTTTAAAAAAAGGCTGTCGGGACCAACCGGGGAACTATGGCCTATAAGCCTCATTGACTCCACCCAGAAGGTGGCGGGGAAGGCAATTTTGGGGCGGATTCTTCACTGGGTGGAGGAAAACCATATATTGTCCGACCTGCAAGCGGGTTTTCGTTCCGGTACTGGAACTATTGAGCAAGTGTTTAGATTATTGATTCTGCATTGGAAGGTGGTGGAACTGGGCAAGGGCAGTCTTTACTTGGCCTTTATAGACCTGAAGACTGCCTTTGACCTAGTTCCCAGGGAGGAACTCTGGAGGGTTCTGCAGGGTCTTGGGTTGCCCCCTTACATCTTACTGCTCCTCATCAAACTACATAATGACAACTATGCCCAGGTGCGATGGGGCCAGAATGGGGAAAAGACCGATAGGATCCCGGTTAATAGGGGTGTCCGACAGGGTTGCGTATTAGCTCCCACACTATTTTCCTTGTATGTGAATGGGGTGGTAGAGCAACTGCTTGAAGAACCAGCAGACGCCCCCTCTTTGGGGGGCTTGAGGATTCCAACCCTGTTGTTTGCGGACGACACCCTCCTCATCTCAAAAACTCCACAGGGCCTCCAGAAGCTTTTAAACCGCTTTCAGGACTTTTGCTCAAAAAGAGGGTTGGTCATAAACGTAGAAAAAACTAAATATTTGATTATGCACCCTCCACGCAAGCTTGGTTGCCCTCCAGTGCTAAACTCCGTTCCCCTTGAGAGAGTCTCAGAATTTGATTATTTAGGGATCCGTATGAGTGATGTCATGAACTGGTCACCCCACATTAACAAAATGACTCTTAGTCACAAAAGGGTGGGGGGAGCATTGTTGAGCGAGTACCGCAACTCTTCCAAGCAATGTGTAGCGCCTATAATCGACATCTACAAAGCAAGAGCTGTTACGGCATCTCTCTATGGGGCTGAGCTATGGGGCCTTGGAAATCTGGAGGTACTTTCCAAGGCAGAAAATAAATTCCTGAAGGACCTCCTGGCCATTCCGATGAGCACTCCAACAGTCCCGGTGCTTCTAGACGCGGGTTGTAAATCAGTTAAGGACCAGGCTCCCCTCCGGCCACTCCTCCTATGGGCTCGTCTGTGGAGAGCTCCCGAACTGAAAACATATGCCGACGGACTGTCAGAGGTGATGGGAATGTGTGGCTGGAATAAGATCAAGTGGCTCAGGGACATTAAAAATCTCCTGGGAGACCTAGGGCTGGGGTCTTGCTGGACTACACAATCTGCCCCGCCTAAGGCAACCCTGAAAAAACTATATTGGGAGTGGGTCTCTGCCCAGCTTATCAGCAATCCACGTCACTGCAACTCCACCGCAGCCTACTTGAAAATAAAATACGTTGTTGCCTTTGAGCCCTATTTGGACCTAATTACAATTCCTGCTGACCGGTCTCTTTATATTAAATTCAGAGTAGGCACCCTACCTTTAGGAGACTTGCTCTAAAGATGGAATACACCGGTGCCGGTATCATCATATTGTTCATTATGCACAACCAGGCCAGAAACTGTGGCTCATTTCTTTTTTGAATGCCCTGACTACATCCGCCCAAGAAGATATTGGCTTAAACCTCTTTGCAGGCAACTGGGAACTCGCCACTATTCTGTGGCTCTACGTTTTTTTTTAACCGACACATCACCCTCCATAGTCTGTGGTGTGTCCAAATTTTTTAAATGGGCATGGTTGATTCGCTTAAAAAGACTGTCTACATCAATTTAATACCTTTTTAAATAACTTATTGTTGTACAATTCAGAAATCTTTTTAACTGACCTAATTTTAACTTGTACAGTTTTTTCTAAGATGTGCTATTTTTTATATTTCTGTAATGCTTTTATGATATTTGCATATCGAAATAAAGCTATCAACCAACCAACAAAACTTGTTCCACTTTAGTTTAGTGCATCTACCTCCAGTTTTGCCACTAATTCCAGGCTTTTTTACTCTCACCCAATCAACAGTATGAACACACACTTCCTTGCACTTATGCTTTTCATAATAATACAACTTACTTTTGCCCTTTGCTTTGATCAATTTCCTTTTGACTACTAAAGGAGTTCACTCACTCATCTTTGTACACTTCATTCACCCAATATTATCCTTAGTATATGGAGTTCTGCCCCTCACGACCTCGAAAGGGCTGAAACCAGTCACACATGGCTGATCCTGTATGACCACACAGTGTTCCAAATCTCTGTTATCCCTCTAACACCAGCTTTTTTAGCTAAGTGTATAGAATTCTTGAGGACCGTATGAAAGCACTCAACAGCGCCATTAACGGCTGGATTTTATTTTTTTGCAGCGTTTTATATAGCGCGAACTAGACCCGAACCGAATCAGGTATCAGAGCGCTTTACATATTTTTCCAGTTACGTTACATTTTTTACGTTTTTCCAGTTACTTTCATTTTAGGCACGGGGAGATTAAGTGATTTGCCCAGAATCACAGGAAGTTTTGGCGTTGTTACCGAGACTCAAACCCAGTTCCTCCAGGTCCGAGGTCGAGCGCCCTAGCCGTTAGGCCAACTCCTCTCCCCTAAAGATGATAAAGAGATGTAAATGTGTGAATAACTCCATTCCTATTTAAAAATTCTTTGAAAATTTCAGAACATAATTGAGGACGGTTGTCTGTAAGAAGAGTGCACAGAAGACCCTCTCTCAAGAACAGCTTGTCTTAAAAATTATCACAGTATTGGCATCCACCTTGTTGACTACCTCAATCTCAGGCCACTTGGCAAAAGGATCTTCTAACGCTTTTACATATTTCGTTAAGTCTCCATCCTGAATAGGCCCTAGTATGTCCAGACCTAACATGTCAGGACACTCAAGGGTACACAAAGGTGGTTTCAAAGTAATTTTCTCTGAATTAATGCATAAGGCATATTCTATCACCTTCCTCTCTTACTGCAAATCCATACCTGGCCACCAGTACGTTAATTTAGTTCTAAATTTAGTTTTGGTAATCCCTAAGTGGCCTTTATGGCAGATGTCCAACAATCTTCATTTCAAACCTTCATGAGGAAGAATCCTCCTGGCACGCATCACCAACTAATTTTTGATAGACAATTCTTGTCTCAACTCCAAAATTGACTCAATTCTTTTTCAATTTCCTTCTTTTCAGGCCATCCCCCTAAGATGTAAGTATCAAGTTTATTCAAAATGCCATTTTCTCTGGCACTTTTAACCTATTCAGATTCTTGTATACCACCAATCATAATCTCAGCCACACACCAATCATTACATCCTGAATCGGGTTTAGTAACCAAGGCAACAGTGAACTGCTTAAGAAGCCGGCAATTCTGTTTTTAACTCTTGGCATGTAACACACTTCATAATAGAAATCCAATAATCATATAGATAAACTGCTAGTCTGGGAGAAGCTCTCAGGAATCCTTCTGTGGTCAGTACCTTTGTAAGATACTGATGATCACTGCATAATGGAACCTAGAGCCCCACACAAAAGCTCTAAAATGCTCCAATCCACAGACACAGACAAGTGCTTCCTTTTCTAAAACTGAGTACCTTTCCTCCATTGGGGGAGAGCATGGTAAGCAAATGCAGGGCAGTTTCATATTCCACTGACCATAGAAATTCAAGCTTGATCTGAAGTAATAGTCTCAATGGAAACATTTTTCTTGAAAAATGCCTAACATACTTACTCTACCATTTCCAAAAAAACTCTCACATTGTCTTTATTTGATGGTTCAGGGGCTTTCTTGATCGCATCAACCAAAGACGTTTTGTGTTCTATACCTCTTCCACTTACTCCATGACCCAAATAAGTGACTGATTTACAAGCAAACTTGCACTTAGGAAGTTGGGCTGTCAATCCTTTATGATGTAGAAACATCCTTTAGAATAAGGTTGTGTTCCTCCTTGGATTTCCCCATAATCAAGATGTCATCGAAGACAATCCACAACATCTTAGTTGTAATCATATGTTTATTGTAGAATAACGACCAGAGCTGAAAGCGTAACACCAACTCCAGCAATCCTCTCCCTTCTCTGCCTGCACATTCTAAATTGCATCATAGACATCCTACCAGGTTCTACAACTAAGGAGGCAGAGAAGGGACAACAACCAAATAACGTTCTATTGTATCCTAATTCCATTATATTGCAAAAAAACACCCATCCGATACACAGTGTCAGCACCACATGCCTTTCACGGGCTCTGACCCAATCACCATGGGAAGCCCCTAGAGGCATAAGGGGTTGCTGCTCTGCTTCTGCACAAATCTTTGCCCCATACTGCCCGTCAGTCTTTTACCATGGAGGCCTCTTCTGGCATTCGGGGTCTCCATACTGCTACAGTGCAAGGCTTTGACCCTTACCGGACGACAGTCTTTCACACAGCTATCTTCCCAGCAGCACTCTTCTGGCATATGGGGGTTGCTGACTCAGTCCTGCACACAAGCAACCCGGTCGGCGCAGCAGCTGTTTCCTCTCACCCGATAGTGGGAGACCACTCGACAGTGCCCCCCACAGGACCTTGCTCCCCCCAGCGCTCTCCTCTTCTTCACAGGGAGCACTGGTTTACAAGCAAGCAGGCACTGTTGATCCAGGCTCCAGGGGCTGTGGTCTTGGATTCCTTGAGGGATGTCCCCTCATCCATCAGGGAGACTAGAAGGCATTGACAGCCCCCTTCTTGATCACTGGCCAAAGTCTTGTAGAGCTTCCCCTCCTGACACAGCCTGTCAGTCTGCTTGGCAGATGACCATTTTTGGGGTTTCATACTCCCCTTCTTATAGTCTATGTCCAGACACCAAATGTGTTTAGGGTCTGAGGTTTTAAAGTTGCATGTTGAGGTTCTGCTTCTTTTGAAGTGAGTACTCCTCTGCTTCATCTTAAAAGCCGTCTGTCAGCGCAGGAGTGTCTCAAACCCTGATAGTCCCACAACACAGGCCATTGGAGTATCTAAAGTTCACACCTGGATGTCAACCACAGCGATATGTGCATCAACAGGTTGGGCCAAGTCTCCTAGCCCTACTTTTTATGATTCGTTTATCAGCCTAATCTACTTCCTGAGTATCTAGGCCTCTCCTGTGTGACCTCTCACTGAATCAAAGAGCACCCTTTGAAGTTTACAGGGGAGGCCTAGCCCTCCCCATTTCAGTTTGTGTCCCACCTAGCTTACACGATGCAACAATCTACAAATCTGTTTGGGAGATCTCTCCACCTTCACTCTATACGTTTCACCACGTAGGCCTGGGCCTCCCGACATGAACCCTAGGGCCACTCAGTTACCAACGTAATTTCTGGGGTCTTCTTATGAAGGTGTGCACCCTTTTAGGGTCCACCTGTTTACCTGCTGCCATGGGACTGCATTGTTTAAAGTATATACATTTAACTCAAAAGATTTGAGTTAGTGCATGACAGCAGACAGCAGAGCTTGAGACAAGGCAAGGCAGCCACTGTTCACTGGTTCCAAGCTGTGCTGTTTGCAGCCCAATCACTAACTCGGAGAAATTGCAAGTTAAAAGCACTTGCTTTAGAGACTGCAGTTGCATGAAACAGGTGCCTATCTGTGATTTACGTGAGTGCACATTTTTACTACACGGTCCTTGGTGTACACTAAAAGGGAGAAAACAAGGCTCAATGGAGAACAAATTTAGGATAGGAAAACACAATGTGTTAGCAATAAAAATTCGACCAGAAACCACCCTTGGAATGGCAGTCACAACTACACTGGTTCACGTCAGGTTCACTGTTGTTGTCCTGTAGGGGTGACATCTGGTGACCTCAGCGCATTGTAAGCGATCATTCAATAACCTTTGTTACTCCACAGAGGTCACTCAAGGACACGATGCGCGCTGCCTCCCACCATCTGTGCAGTCACCCCTATCCTCAGAGGTCACTCAAGGACAGGATGCGCACTGCCTCCCACTGTCCCTGATGTCAGCTGTAGCCTCAGAGGTCACTCAAGGACAGGATGCGCACTGCCTCCCACTGTTCCTGCAGTCAGGCCTAGCATCAGAGGTCACTCGAAGACAGGATGAGCGCTGCCTCCTACCATCTCTGCAGTCACCCCTAGCCTCAGAGGTCACTCAAGGACAGGATGCGTGCTGCCTCCCACTGTCCCTGCAGTCCCCCCTAGCCTCAGAGGTCACTCAAGGACAGGAAGAGCGCTGCCTCCCACCGTCTCTGCAGTGACTTCTAGCCTCAGAGGTCACTCAAGGACAGGATGCGTGCTGCCTCCCACTGTCCCTGCAGTGACCCCTAGCCTCAGATGTCACTCAAGGACAGGAAGAGCGCTGCCTCCCACCGTCTCTGCAGTCACTTCTAGCCTCAGAGGTCACTCAAGGACAGGATGTGTGATGCCTCTCACTGCACCTGCAGTCACCCCTAGCCTCAGATGTCACTCAAGGACAGGTGTGTGCTGCCTCTCACTGCCCCTGCAGTCACCCCTAGCCTCAGAGGTCACTCAAGGACAGGTGTGTGCTGCCTCTCACTGCCCCTGCAGTCACCCCTAGCCTCAGAGGTCACTCAAGGACAGGTGTGCGCTGCCTCTCACTGCCCCTGGAATCAGCCCTAGCCTCAGAGTTCACTCAAGGACAGGTGTGCGCTGCCTCTCACTGTCCCTGCAGTCACCCCTAGCCTCAGAGGTCACTCAAGGACAGGTGTCCGCTGCCTCCCACTGTTCCTGCAATCACCCCTAGCCTCAGAGGTCACTCAAGGACAGGTGTGCGCTGCCTCCCGCTGTCCCTGCAGTCACCCCTAGCCTCAGAGGTAACTCAAGGACAGCAAGAGCGCTGCCTCCCGTCGTCTCTGTAGTCACTTCAAGCCTCAGAGGTCGCTCAAGGACAGGATGAGCACTGCCTCCCACTGTCCCTGCAGTCACCCCTAGCCTCAGAGGTCACTCAAGGACAGGTGTGCGCTGCCTCCCGACGTCTCTGTAGTCACTTCTAGCCTAAGAGGTCACTCAAGGACAGGATGAGTGCTGTCTTCCCCTGTCTCTGCCGTCACCCCTAGCATCAGAGGTCACTCAAGGACAGGATGCGCTGCCTCCCACTGTCCCTGAAGTCACCCCTAGCCTAGGAGGTCACTCAAGGACAGGTGTGCGCTGCCTCTCACTGCACCTGCAGTCACCCCTAGCCTCAGAGGTCACTCAAGGACAGGTGTGTGCTGCCTCTCACTGCCCCTGCAATCACCCCTAGCCTCAGAGATCACTCAAGGACAGGATGCGTGCTGCCTCTCACTGCACCTGCAGTCACCCCTAGCCTCAGAGGTCACTCAAGCACAGGTGTGCGCGGCCTCTCACTGCACCTGCAGTCACCCCTAACCTCAGAGGTCACTCAAGGACAGGTGTGCGCTGCCTCTCACTGCCCCTGCAGTCACCCCTAACCTCAGAGGTCACTCAAGGACAGGTGTGCGCTGCCTCTCACTGCCCCTGCAATCAGCCCTAGCCTCAGAGTTCACTCAAGGACAGGTGTGCGCTGCCTCTCACAGTCCCTGCAGTCACCCCTAGCCTCAGAGGTCGCTCAAGGACAGGATGAGCGCTGCCTCCCACTGTCCCTGCAGTCACCCCTAGCATCAGAGGTCACTCAAGGACAGGAAGAGCGTTGCCTCTCACTGTTCCTGCAGTCACCCCTAGCCTCAGAGGTCACTCAAGGACAGGATGAGCGCTGCCTCTCACTGTCCCTGCAGTCACCCCTAGCCTCAGAGGTCACTCAAGGACAGGTGTGCGCGGCCTCCCACTGTTCCTGCAGTCACCCCTAGCCTCAGAGGTCACTCAAGGACAGGTGTGCGCTGCCTCTCACTGCCCCTGCAGTCACCCCTAACCTCAGAGGTCACTCAAGGACAGGTGTGCGCTGCCTCTCACTGCCCCTGCAATCAGCCCTAGCCTCAGAGTTCACTCAAGGACAGGTGTGCGCTGCCTCTCACAGTCCCTGCAGTCACCCCTAGCCTCAGAGGTCGCTCAAGGACAGGATGAGCGCTGCCTCCCACTGTCCCTGCAGTCACCCCTAGCCTCAGAGGTCACTCAAGGACAGGATGAGCGCTGCCTTCCACTGTTCCTGCAGTCACCACTAGCCTGAGAGGTCGCTCAAGGACAGGATGAGCGTTGCCTCCCACTGTCCCTGCAGTCAACCCTAGCATCAGAGGTCACTCAAGGACAGGAAGAGCGTTCGCTCTCACTGTTCCTGCAGTCACCCCTAGCCTCAGAGGTCACTCAAGGACAGGATGAGCGCTGCCTCTCACTGTCCCTGCAGTCACCCCTAGCCTCAGAGGTCACTCAAGGACAGGTGTGCGCTGCCTCCCACTGTTCCTGCAATCACCCCTAGCCTCAGAGGTCACTCAAGGACAGGTGTGCGCAGCCTCCCACTGTCCCTGCAGTCACATCTAGCCTCAGAGGTCACTCAAGGACAGGATGAGTGCTACCTCCCACTGTCCCTGCAGTCACTTCATGCCTCAGAGGTCGCTCAAGGACAGGATGAGCGTTGCCTCCCACTGTCCCTGCAGTCACCCCTAACCTCAGAGGTCACTCAAGGACAGGTGTGCGCTGCCTCTCACTGCCCCTGCAGTCACCCCTAACCTCAGAGGTCACTCAAGGACAGGTGTGCGCTGCCTCTCACTGCCCCTGCAATCAGCCCTAGCCTCAGAGTTCACTCAAGGACAGGTGTGCGCTGCCTCTCACTGTCCCTGCAGTCAGCCCTAGCCTCAGAGGTCGCTCAAGGACAGGATGAGCGCTGCCTCCCACTGTCCCTGCAGTCACCCCTAGCCTCAGAGGTCACTCAAGGACAGGATGAGCGCTGCCTTCCACTGTTCCTGCAGTCACCACTAGCCTGAGAGGTCACTCAAGGACAGGTGTGCGCAGCCTCCCACTGTCCCTGCAGTCACCCCTAGCCTCAGAGGTCACTCAAGGACAGGATGAGCGCTACCTCCCACTGACCCTGCAGTCACTTCTAGCCTCAGAGGTCACTCAAGGACAGGATGAGCGCTGCCTCTCACTGTTCCTGCAGTCACCCCAAGCCTGAGAGGTCACTCAAGGACAGGAAGAGCGTTGCCTCTCACTGTTCCTGCAGTCACCCCTAGCTTCAGAGGTCACTCAAGGACAGGATGAGCGCTGCCTCCCACTGTCCCTGCAGTCACCCCTAGCATCAGAGGTCACTCAAGGACAGGTGTGCGCTGCCTCCCACTGTCCCTGCAGTCACCCCTAGCATCAGAGGTCACTCAAGGACAGGATGAGCGCTGCCTCCCACTGTCCCTGCAGTCACCCCTAGCCTCAGAGGTCACTCAAGGACAGGATGAGTGCTGCCTCCCACTGTCCCTGCAGTCACCCCTAGCCTCAGAGGTCACTCAAGGACAGGATGTGTGCTGCCTCCTACTGTTCCTGCAGTCACCCCTAGCATCAGAGGTCACTCAAGGACAGGATGATTGCTGCCTCCCACTGTCCCTGCAGTCAACCCTAGCATCAGAGGTGACTCAAGGACAGGAAGAGCGTTGCCTCTCACTGTTCCTGCAGTCACCCCTAGCCTCAGAGGTCACTCAAAGACAGGATGAGCGCTGCCTCCCACTGTCCCTGCAGTCACCTCTAGCATCAGAGGTCACTCAAGGACAGGTGTGCGCTGCCTCCCACTGTCCCTGCAGTCACCCCTAGCATCAGAGGTCACCCAAGGACAGGATGAGCGCTGCCTCCCACTGTCCCTGCAGTCACCCCTAGCCTCAGAGGTCACTCAAGGACAGGATGATTGCTGCCTCCCACTGTCCCTGCAGTCACCCCTAGCCTCAGAGGTCACTCAAGGACAGGATGTGTGCTGCCTCCCACTGTTCCTGCAGTCACCCATAGCATCAGAAGTCACTCAAGGACAGGATGAGTTCTGCCTCCCACTGTCCCTGCAGTCAACCCTAGCATCAGAGGTCACTCAAGGACAGAAAGAGCGTTGCCTCTCACTGTTCCTGCAGTCACCCCTAGCCTCAGAGGTCACTCAAGGACAGGATGAGCGCTGCCTTCCACTGTTCCTGCAGTCACCCCTAGCATCAGAGGTCACTCAAGGACAGGATGAGCGCTGCCTTCCACTGTCCCTGCAGTCACCCCTAGCATCAGAGGTCACTCAAGGACAGGTGTGCGCTGCCTCTCACTGTTCCTGCAGTCACCCCTAGCCTCAGAGGTCACTCAAGGACAGGATGAGCGCTGCCTCCCACTGTCCCTGCAGTCACCCCTAGCCTCAGAGGTCACTCAAGGACAGGATGAGCGCTGCCTCCCACTGTCCCTGCAGTCACCCCTAGCCTCAGAGGTCACTCAAGGACAGGATGAGTGCTGCCTTCCACTGTTCCTGCAGTCACCCCTAGCATCAGAGGTCACTCAAGGACAGGATGAGCGCTGCCTTCCACTGTCCCTGCAGTCACCCCTAGCATCAGAGGTCACTCAAGGACAGGTGTGCGCTGCCTCTCACTGTTCCTGCAGTCACCCCTAGCCTCAGAGGTCACTCAAGGACAGGATGAGCGCTGCCTCCCACTGTCCCTGCAGTCACCCCTAGCCTCAGAGGTCACTCAAGGACAGGATGAGCGCTGCCTCCCACTGTCCCTGCAGTCACCCCTAGCCTCAGAGGTCACTCAAGGACAGGATGAGTGCTGCCTCCCACTGTCCCTGCAGTCACCCCTAGCCTCAGAGGTCACTCAAGGACAGGATGTGTGCTGCCTCCCACTGTTCCTGCAGTCACCCCTAGCATCAGAGGTCACTCAAGGACAGGTGTGCGCTGCCTCCCACTGTCCCTGCAGTCACCCCTAGCCTCAGAGGTCACTCAAGGACAGCATGAGCGCTGCCTCCCACTGTCCCTGCAGTCACCCCTAGCCTCAGAGGTCACTCAAGGACAGGATGAGTGCTGCCTCCCACTGTCCCTGCAGTCACCCCTAGCCTCAGAGGTCACTCAAGGACAGGATGTGTGCTGCCTCCCACTGTTCCTGCAGTCACCCCTAGCATCAGAGGTCACTCAAGGACAGGATGAGTGCTGCCTCCCACTGTCCCTGCAGTCCCCCCTAGCCTCAGAGGTCACTCAAGGACAGGATGTGTGCTGCCTCCCACTGTTCCTGCAGTCACCCCTAGCATCAGAGGTCACTCAAGGACAGGTGTGCGCTGCCTCCCACTGTCCCTGCAGTCACCCCTAGCCTCAGAGGTCACTCAAGGACAGGATGTGTGCTGCCTCCCACTGCCCCTGCAATCAGCCCTAGCCTCAGAGTTCACTCAAGTACAGGAAGAGCGTTGCCTCTCACTGTTCCTGCAGTCACCCCTAGCCTCAGAGGTCACTCAAGGACAGGATGAGCGCTGCCTTCCACTGTTCCTGCAGTCACCCCTAGCATCAGAGGTCACTCAAGGACAGGATGAGCACTGCCTCCCACTGTCCCTGCAGTCACCCCTAGCATCAGAGGTCACTCAAGGACAGGTGTGCGCTGCCTCTCACTGTTCCTGCAGTCACCCCTAGCCTCAGAGGTCACTCAAGGACAGGATGAGCGCTGCCTCCCACTGTCCCTGCAGTCACCCCTAGCCTCAGAGGTCACTCAAGGACAGGATGAGCGCTGCCTTCCACTGTTCCTGCAGTCACCCCTAGCATCAGAGGTCACTCAAGGACAGGATGAGCGCTGCCTCCCACTGTCCCTGCAGTCACCCCTAGCATCAGAGGTCACTCAAGGACAGGTGTGCGCTGCCTCTCACTGTTCCTGCAGTCACCCCTAGCCTCAGAGGTCACTCAAGGACAGGATGAGCGCTGCCTCCCACTGTCCCTGCAGTCACCCCTAGCCTCAGAGGTCACTCAAGGACAGGATGAGCGCTGCCTCCCACTGTCCCTGCAGTCACCCCTAGCCTCAGAGGTCACTCAAGGACAGGATGAGTGCTGCCTCCCACTGTCCCTGCAGTCACCCCTAGCCTCAGAGGTCACTCAAGGACAGGATGTGTGCTGCCTCCCACTGTTCCTGCAGTCACCCCTAGCATCAGAGGTCACTCAAGGACAGGATGAGCACTGCCTCCCACTGTCCCTGCAGTCACCCCTAGCATCAGAGGTCACTCAAGGACAGGTGTGCGCTGCCTCTCACTGTTCCTGCAGTCACCCCTAGCCTCAGAGGTCACTCAAGGACAGGATGAGCGCTGCCTCCCACTGTCCCTGCAGTCACCCCTAGCCTCAGAGGTCACTCAAGGACAGGATGAGCGCTGCCTTCCACTGTTCCTGCAGTCACCCCTAGCATCAGAGGTCACTCAAGGACAGGATGAGCGCTGCCTCCCACTGTCCCTGCAGTCACCCCTAGCATCAGAGGTCACTCAAGGACAGGTGTGCGCTGCCTCTCACTGTTCCTGCAGTCACCCCTAGCCTCAGATGTCACTCAAGGACAGGATGAGCGCTGCCTCCCACTGTCCCTGCAGTCACCCCTAGCCTCAGAGGTCACTCAAGGACAGGATGAGCGCTGCCTCCCACTGTCCCTGCAGTCACCCCTAGCCTCAGAGGTCACTCAAGGACAGGATGAGTGCTGCCTCCCACTGTCCCTGCAGTCACCCCTAGCCTCAGAGGTCACTCAAGGACAGGATGTGTGCTGCCTCCCACTGTTCCTGCAGTCACCCCTAGCATCAGAGGTCACTCAAGGACCGGTGTGCGCTGCCTCCCACTGTCCCTGCAGTCACCCCTAGCCTCAGAGGTCACTCAAGGACAGCATGAGCGCTGCCTCCCACTGTCCCTGCAGTCACCCCTAGCCTCAGAGGTCACTCAAGGACAGGATGAGTGCTGCCTCCCACTGTCCCTGCAGTCACCCCTAGCCTCAGAGGTCACTCAAGGACAGGATGTGTGCTGCCTCCCACTGTTCCTGCAGTCACCCCTAGCCTCAGAGGTCACTCAAGGACAGAATGTGTGCTGCCTCCCACTGCCCCTGCAATCAGCCCTAGCCTCAGAGTTCACTCAAGGACAGGAAGAGCGTTGCCTCTCACTGTTCCTGCAGTCACCCCTAGCCTCAGAGGTCACTCAAGGACAGGATGAGCGCTGCTTTCCACTGTTCCTGCAGTCACCCCTAGCATCAGAGGTCACTCAAGGACAGGATGAGCGCTGCCTCCCACTGTCCCTGCAGTCACCCCTAGCATCAGAGGTCACTCAAGGACAGGTGTGCGCTGCCTCTCACTGTTCCTGCAGTCACCCCTAGCCTCAGAGGTCACTCAAGGACAGGATGAGCGCTGCCTCCCACTGTCCCTGCAGTCACCCCTAGCCTCAGAGGTAAATGTAAATGTAAATGTAGTTGAGCTTATATAGCGCACAGCTACCCGCAGTGGGTGTCCCGGCGCTTGCATAGGGAACCCGTCCTGGTATTCCCCTGTGAGATATCAGGGTATCCACAAGGTGAAAGTCAGGCATCCCGCCGCGAGGGGCCGTTGTGGAGATTAAGCAAGCTATTGCCCAGAGTCGCAGAGTGTGAACCCGTGAGTCGAGGAGGCATCGGGGTGAGAATTATCGAGTCCGTGGAATTTTTTAGCCCAAGACCCGCCGAGGCGGGAATTGAACCCTGGTCCAGGACCGATCTCTGCTTCCGGGTCTGCTGCCTCTAACCCCTGAGCCACACTTCTCCACACTCAAGGACAGGATGAGGTCACTCAAGGACAGGATGAGTGCTGCCTCCCACTGTCCCTGCAGTCACCCCTAGCCTCAGAGGTCACTCAAGGACAGGATGATTGCTGCCTCCCACTGTCCCTGCAGTCACTGCCTCTCACTGTTCCTGCAGTCACCCCTAGCCTCAGAGGTCACTCAAGGACAGGATGAGCGCTGCCTCCCACTGTCCCTGCAGTCACCCCTAGCCTCAGAGGTCACTCAAGGACAGGATGAGTGCTGCCTCCCACTGTCCCTGCAGTCACCCCTAGCCTCAGAGGTCACTCAAGGACAGGATGATTGCTGCCTCCCACTGTCCCTGCAGTCACCCCTAGCCTCAGAGGTCACTCAAGGACAGGATGTGTGCTGCCTCCCACTGTTCCTGCAGTCACCCCTAGCATCAGAGGTCACTCAAGGACAGGATGAGTTCTGCCTCCCACTGTCCCTGCAGTCAACCCTAGCATCAGAGGTCACTCAAGGACAGAAAGAGCGTTGCCTCTCACTGTTCCTGCAGTCACCCCTAGCCTCAGAGGTCACTCAAGGACAGGATGAGCGCTGCCTTCCACTGTTCCTGCAGTCACCCCTAGCATCAGAGGTCACTCAAGGACAGGATGAGCGCTGCCTTCCACTGTCCCTGCAGTCACCCCTAGCATCAGAGGTCACTCAAGGACAGGTGTGCGCTGCCTCTCACTGTTCCTGCAGTCACCCCTAGCCTCAGAGGTCACTCAAGGACAGGATGAGCGCTGCCTCCCACTGTCCCTGCAGTCACCCCTAGCCTCAGAGGTCACTCAAGGACAGGATGAGCGCTGCCTCCCACTGTCCCTGCAGTCACCCCTAGCCTCAGAGGTCACTCAAGGACAGGATGAGTGCTGCCTTCCACTGTTCCTGCAGTCACCCCTAGCATCAGAGGTCACTCAAGGACAGGATGAGCGCTGCCTCCCACTGTCCCTGCAGTCACCCCTAGCATCAGAGGTCACTCAAGGACAGGTGTGCGCTGCCTCTCACTGTTCCTGCAGTCACCCCTAGCCTCAGAGGTCACTCAAGGACAGGATGAGCGCTGCCTCCCACTGTCCCTGCAGTCACCCCTAGCCTCAGAGGTCACTCAAGGACAGGATGAGCGCTGCCTCCCACTGTCCCTGCAGTCACCCCTAGCCTCAGAGGTCACTCAAGGACAGGATGAGTGCTGCCTCCCACTGTCCCTGCAGTCACCCCTAGCCTCAGAGGTCACTCAAGGACAGGATGTGTGCTGCCTCCCACTGTTCCTGCAGTCACCCCTAGCATCAGAGGTCACTCAAGGACAGGTGTGCGCTGCCTCCCACTGTCCCTGCAGTCACCCCTAGCCTCAGAGGTCACTCAAGGACAGGATGTGTGCTGCTTCCCACTGCCCCTTCAATCAGCCCTAGCCTCAGAGTTCACTCAAGGACAGGAAGAGCATTGCCTCTCACTGTTCCTGCAGTCACCCCTAGCCTCAGAGGTCACTCAAGGACAGGACGAGTGCTGCCTTCCACTGTTCCTGCAGTCACCCCTAGCATCAGAGGTCACTCAAGGACAGGATGAGCGCTGCCTCCCACTGTCCCTGCAGTCACCCCTAGCATCAGAGGTCACTCAAGGACAGGTGTGCGCTGCCTCTCACTGTTCCTGCAGTCACCCCTAGCCTCAGAGGTCACTCAAGGACAGGATGAGCGCTGCCTCCCACTGTCCCTGCAGTCACCCCTAGCCTCAGAGGTCACTCAAGGACAGGATGAGCGCTGCCTCCCACTGTCCCTGCAGTCACCCCTAGCCTCAGAGGTCACTCAAGGACAGGATGAGTGCTGCCTCCCACTGTCCCTGCAGTCACCCCTAGCCTCAGAGGTCACTCAAGGACAGGATGTGTGCTGCCTCCCACTGTTCCTGCAGTCACCCCTAGCATCAGAGGTCACTCAAGGACAGGTGTGCGCTGCCTCCCACTGTCCCTGCAGTCACCCCTAGCCTCAGAGGTCACTCAAGGACAGCATGAGCGCTGCCTCCCACTGTCCCTGCAGTCACCCCTAGCCTCAGAGGTCACTCAAGGACAGGATGAGTGCTGCCTCCCACTGTCCCTGCAGTCACCCCTAGCCTCAGAGGTCACTCAAGGACAGGATGTGTGCTGCCTCCCACTGTTCCTGCAGTCACCCCTAGCATCAGAGGTCACTCAAGGACAGGATGAGTGCTGCCTCCCACTGTCCCTGCAGTCACCCCTAGCCTCAGAGGTCACTCAAGGACAGGATGTGTGCTGCCTCCCACTGTTCCTGCAGTCACCCCTAGCATCAGAGGTCACTCAAGGACAGGTGTGCGCTGCCTCCCACTGTCCCTGCAGTCACCCCTAGCCTCAGAGGTCACTCAAGGACAGGATGTGTGCTGCCTCCCACTGCCCCTGCAATCAGCCCTAGCCTCAGAGTTCACTCAAGTACAGGAAGAGCGTTGCCTCTCACTGTTCCTGCAGTCACCCCTAGCCTCAGAGGTCACTCAAGGACAGGATGAGCGCTGCCTTCCACTGTTCCTGCAGTCACCCCTAGCATCAGAGGTCACTCAAGGACAGGATGAGCACTGCCTCCCACTGTCCCTGCAGTCACCCCTAGCATCAGAGGTCACTCAAGGACAGGTGTGCGCTGCCTCTCACTGTTCCTGCAGTCACCCCTAGCCTCAGAGGTCACTCAAGGACAGGATGAGCGCTGCCTCCCACTGTCCCTGCAGTCACCCCTAGCCTCAGAGGTCACTCAAGGACAGGATGAGCGCTGCCTTCCACTGTTCCTGCAGTCACCCCTAGCATCAGAGGTCACTCAAGGACAGGATGAGCGCTGCCTCCCACTGTCCCTGCAGTCACCCCTAGCATCAGAGGTCACTCAAGGACAGGTGTGCGCTGCCTCTCACTGTTCCTGCAGTCACCCCTAGCCTCAGAGGTCACTCAAGGACAGGATGAGCGCTGCCTCCCACTGTCCCTGCAGTCCCCCCTAGCCTCAGAGGTCACTCAAGGACAGGATGAGCGCTGCCTCCCACTGTCCCTGCAGTCACCCCTAGCCTCAGAGGTCACTCAAGGACAGGATGAGTGCTGCCTCCCACTGTCCCTGCAGTCACCCCTAGCCTCAGAGGTCACTCAAGGACAGGATGTGTGCTGCCTCCCACTGTTCCTGCAGTCACCCCTAGCATCAGAGGTCACTCAAGGACAGGTGTGCGCTGCCTCCCACTGTCCCTGCAGTCACCCCTAGCCTCAGAGGTCACTCAAGGACAGCATGAGCGCTGCCTCCCACTGTCCCTGCAGTCACCCCTAGCCTCAGAGGTCACTCAAGGACAGGATGAGTGCTGCCTCCCACTGTCCCTGCAGTCAACCCTAGCATCAGAGGTCACTCAAGGACAGAAAGAGCGTTGCCTCTCACTGTTCCTGCAGTCACCCCTAGCCTCAGAGGTCACTCAAGGACAGGATGAGCGCTGCCTTCCACTGTTCCTGCAGTCACCCCTAGCATCAGAGGTCACTCAAGGACAGGATGAGCGCTGCCTTCCACTGTCCCTGCAGTCACCCCTAGCATCAGAGGTCACTCAAGGACAGGTGTGCGCTGCCTCTCACTGTTCCTGCAGTCACCCCTAGCCTCAGAGGTCACTCAAGGACAGGATGAGCGCTGCCTCCCACTGTCCCTGCAGTCACCCCTAGCCTCAGAGGTCACTCAAGGACAGGATGAGCGCTGCCTCCCACTGTCCCTGCAGTCACCCCTAGCCTCAGAGGTCACTCAAGGACAGGATGAGTGCTGCCTTCCACTGTTCCTGCAGTCACCCCTAGCATCAGAGGTCACTCAAGGACAGGATGAGCGCTGCCTTCCACTGTCCCTGCAGTCACCCCTAGCATCAGAGGTCACTCAAGGACAGGTGTGCGCTGCCTCTCACTGTTCCTGCAGTCACCCCTAGCCTCAGAGGTCACTCAAGGACAGGATGAGCGCTGCCTCCCACTGTCCCTGCAGTCACCCCTAGCCTCAGAGGTCACTCAAGGACAGGATGAGCGCTGCCTCCCACTGTCCCTGCAGTCACCCCTAGCCTCAGAGGTCACTCAAGGACAGGATGAGTGCTGCCTTCCACTGTCCCTGCAGTCACCCCTAGCCTCAGAGGTCACTCAAGGACAGGATGTGTGCTGCCTCCCACTGTTCCTGCAGTCACCCCTAGCATCAGAGGTCACTCAAGGACAGGTGTGCGCTGCCTCCCACTGTCCCTGCAGTCACCCCTAGCCTCAGAGGTCACTCAAGGACAGGATGTGTGCTGCTTCCCACTGCCCCTTCAATCAGCCCTAGCCTCAGAGTTCACTCAAGGACAGGAAGAGCATTGCCTCTCACTGTTCCTGCAGTCACCCCTAGCCTCAGAGGTCACTCAAGGACAGGACGAGTGCTGCCTTCCACTGTTCCTGCAGTCACCCCTAGCATCAGAGGTCACTCAAGGACAGGATGAGCGCTGCCTCCCACTGTCCCTGCAGTCACCCCTAGCATCAGAGGTCACTCAAGGACAGGTGTGCGCTGCCTCTCACTGTTCCTGCAGTCACCCCTAGCCTCAGAGGTCACTCAAGGACAGGATGAGCGCTGCCTCCCACTGTCCCTGCAGTCACCCCTAGCCTCAGAGGTCACTCAAGGACAGGATGAGCGCTGCCTCCCACTGTCCCTGCAGTCACCCCTAGCCTCAGAGGTCACTCAAGGACAGGATGAGTGCTGCCTCCCACTGTCCCTGCAGTCACCCCTAGCCTCAGAGGTCACTCAAGGACAGGATGTGTGCTGCCTCCCACTGTTCCTGCAGTCACCCCTAGCATCAGAGGTCACTCAAGGACAGGTGTGCGCTGCCTCCCACTGTCCCTGCAGTCACCCCTAGCCTCAGAGGTCACTCAAGGACAGCATGAGCGCTGCCTCCCACTGTCCCTGCAGTCACCCCTAGCCTCAGAGGTCACTCAAGGACAGGATGAGTGCTGCCTCCCACTGTCCCTGCAGTCACCCCTAGCCTCAGAGGTCACTCAAGGACAGGATGTGTGCTGCCTCCCACTGTTCCTGCAGTCACCCCTAGCATCAGAGGTCACTCAAGGACAGGATGAGTGCTGCCTCCCACTGTCCCTGCAGTCACCCCTAGCCTCAGAGGTCACTCAAGGACAGGATGTGTGCTGCCTCCCACTGTTCCTGCAGTCACCCCTAGCATCAGAGGTCACTCAAGGACAGGTGTGCGCTGCCTCCCACTGTCCCTGCAGTCACCCCTAGCCTCAGAGGTCACTCAAGGACAGGATGTGTGCTGCCTCCCACTGCCCCTGCAATCAGCCCTAGCCTCAGAGTTCACTCAAGTACAGGAAGAGCGTTGCCTCTCACTGTTCCTGCAGTCACCCCTAGCCTCAGAGGTCACTCAAGGACAGGATGAGCGCTGCCTTCCACTGTTCCTGCAGTCACCCCTAGCATCAGAGGTCACTCAAGGACAGGATGAGCACTGCCTCCCACTGTCCCTGCAGTCACCCCTAGCATCAGAGGTCACTCAAGGACAGGTGTGCGCTGCCTCTCACTGTTCCTGCAGTCACCCCTAGCCTCAGAGGTCACTCAAGGACATGATGAGCGCTGCCTCCCACTGTCCCTGCAGTCACCCCTAGCCTCAGAGGTCACTCAAGGACAGGATGAGCGCTGTCTTCCACTGTTCCTGCAGTCACCCCTAGCATCAGAGGTCACTCAAGGACAGGATGAGCGCTGCCTCCCACTGTCCCTGCAGTCACCCCTAGCATCAGAGGTCACTCAAGGACAGGTGTGCGCTGCCTCTCACTGTTCCTGCAGTCACCCCTAGCCTCAGAGGTCACTCAAGGACAGGATGAGCGCTGCCTCCCACTGTCCCTGCAGTCCCCCCTAGCCTCAGAGGTCACTCAAGGACAGGATGAGCGCTGCCTCCCACTGTCCCTGCAGTCACCCCTAGCCTCAGAGGTCACTCAAGGACAGGATGAGTGCTGCCTCCCACTGTCCCTGCAGTCACCCCTAGCCTCAGAGGTCACTCAAGGACAGGATGTGTGCTGCCTCCCACTGTTCCTGCAGTCACCCCTAGCATCAGAGGTCACTCAAGGACAGGTGTGCGCTGCCTCCCACTGTCCCTGCAGTCACCCCTAGCCTCAGAGGTCACTCAAGGACAGCATGAGCGCTGCCTCCCACTGTCCCTGCAGTCACCCCTAGCCTCAGAGGTCACTCAAGGACAGGATGAGTGCTGCCTCCCACTGTCCCTGCAGTCACCCCTAGCCTCAGAGGTCACTCAAGGACAGGATGTGTGCTGCCTCCCACTGTTCCTGCAGTCACCCCTAGCATCAGAGGTCACTCAAGGACAGGATGAGTGCTGCCTCCCACTGTCCCTGCAGTCACCCCTAGCCTCAGAGGTCACTCAAGGACAGGATGTGTGCTGCCTCCCACTGTTCCTGCAGTCACCCCTAGCCTCAGAGGTCACTCAAGGACAGAATGTGTGCTGCCTCCCACTGCCCCTGCAATCAGCCCTAGCCTCTGAGTTCACTCAAGGACAGGAAGAGCGTTGCCTCTCACTGTTCCTGCAGTCACCCCTAGCCTCAGAGGTCACTCAAGGACAGGATGAGCGCTGCTTTCCACTGTTCCTGCAGTCACCCCTAGCATCAGAGGTCACTCAAGGACAGGATGAGCGCTGCCTCCCACTGTCCCTGCAGTCACCCCTAGCATCAGAGGTCACTCAAGGACAGGTGTGCGCTGCCTCTCACTGTTCCTGCAGTCACCCCTAGCCTCAGAGGTCACTCAAGGACAGGATGAGCGCTGCCTCCAACTGTCCCTGCAGTCACCCCTAGCCTCAGAGGTCACTCAAGGACAGGATGAGTGCTGCCTCCCACTGTCCCTGCAGTCACCCCTAGCATCAGAGGTCACTCAAGGACAGGATGAGTGCTGCCTCCCACTGTCCCTGCAGTCACCCCTAGCCTCAGAGGTCACTCAAGGACAGGATGAGTGCTGCCTCCCACTGTCCCTGCAGTCACCCCTAGCCTCAGAGGTCACTCAAGGACAGGATGAGCGCTGCCTCCCACTGTCCCTGCAGTCACCCTTAGCCTCAGAGGTCACTCAAGGACAAGATGAGCGCTGCCTCCCACTGTCCCTGCAGTCACCCCTAGCCTCAGAGGTCACTCAAGGACAGGATGAGTGCTGCCTCCCACTGTCCCTGCAGTCACCCCTAGCCTCAGAGGTCACTCAAGGACAGGATGTGTGCTGCCTCCCACTGTTCCTGCAGTCACCCCTAGCCTCAGAGGTCACTCAAGGACAGGATGTGTGCTGCCTCCCACTGCCCCTGCAATCAGCCCTAGCCTCAGAGTTCACTCAAGGACAGGAAGAGCGTTGCCTCTCACTGTTCCTGCAGTCCCCCCTAGCCTCAGAGGTCACTCAAGGACAGGATGAGCGCTGCCTTCCACTGTTCCTGCAGTCACCCCTAGCATCAGAGGTCACTCAAGGACAGGATGAGCGCTGCCTCCCACTGTCCCTGCAGTCATCCCTAGCATCAGAGGTCACTCAAGGACAGGATGAGCGCTGCCTCCCACTGTCCCTGCAGTCACCCCTAGCCTCAGAGGTCACTCAAGGACAGGATGAGCGCTGCCTTCCACTGTTCCTGCAGTCACCCCTAGCATCAGAGGTCACTCAAGGACAGGATGAGCGCTGCCTCCCACTGTCCCTGCAGTCACCCCTAGCATCAGAGGTCACTCAAGGACAGGTGTGCGCTGCCTCTCACTGTTCCTGCAGTCACCCCTAGCCTCAGAGGTCACTCAACGACAGGATGAGCGCTGCCTCCCACTGTCCCTGCAGTCACCCCTAGCCTCAGAGGTCACTCAAGGACAGGATGAGCGCTGCCTCCCACTGTCCCTGCAGTCACCCCTAGCCTTAGAGGTCACTCAAGGACAGGATGAGTGCTACCTCCCACTGTCCCTGCAGTCACCCCTAGCCTCAGAGGTCACTCAAGGACAGGATGTGTGCTGCCTCCCACTGTTCCTGCAGTCACCCCTAGCATCAGAGGTCACTCAAGGACAGGTGTGCGCTGCCTCCCACTGTCCCTGCAGTCACCCCTAACCTCAGAGGTCACTCAAGGACAGCATGAGCGCTGCCTCCCACTGTCCCTGCAGTCACCCCTAGCCTCAGAGGTCACTCAAGGACAGGATGAGTGCTGCCTCCCACTGTCCCTGCAGTCACCCCTAGCCTCAGAGGTCACTCAAGGACAGGATGTGTGCTGCCTCCCACTGTTCCTGCAGTCACCCCTAGCATCAGAGGTCACTCAAGGACAGGATGAGTGCTGCCTCCCACTATCCCTGCAGTCACCCCTAGCCTCAGAGGTCACTCAAGGACAGGATGTGTGCTGCCTCCCACTGTTCCTGCAGTCACCCCTAGCATCAGAGGTCACTCAAGGACAGGTGTGCGCTGCCTCCCACTGTCCCTGCAGTCACCCCTAACCTCAGAGGTCACTCAAGGACAGCATGAGCGCTGCCTCCCACTGTCCCTGCAGTCACCCCTAGCCTCAGAGGTCACTCAAGGACAGGATGAGTGCTGCCTCCCACTGTCCCTGCAGTCACCCCTAGCCTCAGAGGTCACTCAAGGACAGGATGTGTGCTGCCTCCCACTGTTCCTGCTGTCACCCCTAGCATCAGAGGTCACTCAAGGACAGGATGAGTGCTGCCTCCCACTATCCCTGCAGTCACCCCTAGCCTCAGAGGTCACTCAAGGACAGGATGTGTGCTGCCTCCCACTGTTCCTGCAGTCACCCCTAGCCTCAGAGGTCACTCAAGGACAGGATGAGCGCTGCCTCCCACTGTCCCTGCAGTCACCCCTAGCCTCAGAGGTCACTCAAGGACAGGATGAGCGCTGCCTCCCACTGTCCCTGCAGTCACCCCTAGCCTCAGAGGTCACTCAAGGACAGGATGAGTGCTGCCTTCCACTGTTCCTGCAGTCACCCCTAGCATCAGAGGTCACTCAAGGACAGGATGAGCGCTGCCTTCCACTGTCCCTGCAGTCACCCCTAGCATCAGAGGTCACTCAAGGACAGGTGTGCGCTGCCTCTCACTGTTCCTGCAGTCACCCCTAGCCTCAGAGGTCACTCAAGGACAGGATGAGCGCTGCCTCCCACTGTCCCTGCAGTCACCCCTAGCCTCAGAGGTCACTCAAGGACAGGATGAGCGCTGCCTCCCACTGTCCCTGCAGTCACCCCTAGCCTCAGAGGTCACTCAAGGACAGGATGAGTGCTGCCTCCCACTGTCCCTGCAGTCACCCCTAGCCTCAGAGGTCACTCAAGGACAGGATGTGTGCTGCCTCCCACTGTTCCTGCAGTCACCCCTAGCATCAGAGGTCACTCAAGGACAGGTGTGCGCTGCCTCCCACTGTCCCTGCAGTCACCCCTAGCCTCAGAGGTCACTCAAGGACAGGATGTGTGCTGCTTCCCACTGCCCCTTCAATCAGCCCTAGCCTCAGAGTTCACTCAAGGACAGGAAGAGCATTGCCTCTCACTGTTCCTGCAGTCACCCCTAGCCTCAGAGGTCACTCAAGGACAGGACGAGTGCTGCCTTCCACTGTTCCTGCAGTCACCCCTAGCATCAGAGGTCACTCAAGGACAGGATGAGCGCTGCCTCCCACTGTCCCTGCAGTCACCCCTAGCATCAGAGGTCACTCAAGGACAGGTGTGCGCTGCCTCTCACTGTTCCTGCAGTCACCCCTAGCCTCAGAGGTCACTCAAGGACAGGATGAGCGCTGCCTCCCACTGTCCCTGCAGTCACCCCTAGCCTCAGAGGTCACTCAAGGACAGGATGAGCGCTGCCTCCCACTGTCCCTGCAGTCACCCCTAGCCTCAGAGGTCACTCAAGGACAGGATGAGTGCTGCCTCCCACTGTCCCTGCAGTCACCCCTAGCCTCAGAGGTCACTCAAGGACAGGATGTGTGCTGCCTCCCACTGTTCCTGCAGTCACCCCTAGCATCAGAGGTCACTCAAGGACAGGTGTGCGCTGCCTCCCACTGTCCCTGCAGTCACCCCTAGCCTCAGAGGTCACTCAAGGACAGCATGAGCGCTGCCTCCCACTGTCCCTGCAGTCACCCCTAGCCTCAGAGGTCACTCAAGGACAGGATGAGTGCTGCCTCCCACTGTTCCTGCAGTCACCCCTAGCATCAGAGGTCACTCAAGGACAGGTGTGCGCTGCCTCCCACTGTCCCTGCAGTCACCCCTAGCCTCAGAGGTCACTCAAGGACAGGATGTGTGCTGCCTCCCACTGCCCCTGCAATCAGCCCTAGCCTCAGAGTTCACTCAAGTACAGGAAGAGCGTTGCCTCTCACTGTTCCTGCAGTCACCCCTAGCCTCAGAGGTCACTCAAGGACAGGATGAGCGCTGCCTTCCACTGTTCCTGCAGTCACCCCTAGCATCAGAGGTCACTCAAGGACAGGATGAGCACTGCCTCCCACTGTCCCTGCAGTCACCCCTAGCATCAGAGGTCACTCAAGGACAGGTGTGCGCTGCCTCTCACTGTTCCTGCAGTCACCCCTAGCCTCAGAGGTCACTCAAGGACAGGATGAGCGCTGCCTCCCACTGTCCCTGCAGTCACCCCTAGCCTCAGAGGTCACTCAAGGACAGGATGAGCGCTGCCTTCCACTGTTCCTGCAGTCACCCCTAGCATCAGAGGTCACTCAAGGACAGGATGAGCGCTGCCTCCCACTGTCCCTGCAGTCACCCCTAGCATCAGAGGTCACTCAAGGACAGGTGTGCGCTGCCTCTCACTGTTCCTGCAGTCACCCCTAGCCTCAGAGGTCACTCAAGGACAGGATGAGCGCTGCCTCCCACTGTCCCTGCAGTCCCCCCTAGCCTCAGAGGTCACTCAAGGACAGGATGAGCGCTGCCTCCCACTGTCCCTGCAGTCACCCCTAGCCTCAGAGGTCACTCAAGGACAGGATGAGTGCTGCCTCCCACTGTCCCTGCAGTCACCCCTAGCCTCAGAGGTCACTCAAGGACAGGATGTGTGCTGCCTCCCACTGTTCCTGCAGTCACCCCTAGCATCAGAGGTCACTCAAGGACAGGTGTGCGCTGCCTCCCACTGTCCCTGCAGTCACCCCTAGCCTCAGAGGTCACTCAAGGACAGCATGAGCGCTGCCTCCCACTGTCCCTGCAGTCACCCCTAGCCTCAGAGGTCACTCAAGGACAGGATGAGTGCTGCCTCCCACTGTCCCTGCAGTCACCCCTAGCCTCAGAGGTCACTCAAGGACAGGATGTGTGCTGCCTCCCACTGTTCCTGCAGTCACCCCTAGCATCAGAGGTCACTCAAGGACAGGATGAGTGCTGCCTCCCACTGTCCCTGCAGTCACCCCTAGCCTCAGAGGTCACTCAAGGACAGGATGTGTGCTGCTTCCCACTGTTCCTGCAGTCACCCCTAGCCTCAGAGGTCACTCAAGGACAGAATGTGTGCTGCCTCCCACTGCCCCTGCAATCAGCCCTAGCCTCTGAGTTCACTCAAGGACAGGAAGAGCGTTGCCTCTCACTGTTCCTGCAGTCACCCCTAGCCTCAGAGGTCACTCAAGGACAGGATGAGCGCTGCTTTCCACTGTTCCTGCAGTCACCCCTAGCATCAGAGGTCACTCAAGGACAGGATGAGCGCTGCCTCCCACTGTCCCTGCAGTCACCCCTAGCATCAGAGGTCACTCAAGGACAGGTGTGCGCTGCCTCTCACTGTTCCTGCAGTCACACCTAGCCTCAGAGGTCACTCAAGGACAGGATGAGCGCTGCCTCCAACTGTCCCTGCAGTCACCCCTAGCCTCAGAGGTCACTCAAGGACAGGATGAGTGCTGCCTCCCACTGTCCCTGCAGTCACCCCTAGCATCAGAGGTCACTCAAGGACAGGATGAGTGCTGCCTCCCACTGTCCCTGCAGTCACCCCTAGCCTCAGAGGTCACTCAAGGACAGGATGAGTGCTGCCTCCCACTGTCCCTGCAGTCACCCCTAGCCTCAGAGGTCACTCAAGGACAGGATGAGCGCTGCCTCCCACTGTCCCTGCAGTCACCCTTAGCCTCAGAGGTCACTCAAGGACAAGATGAGCGCTGCCTCCCACTGTCCCTGCAGTCACCCCTAGCCTCAGAGGTCACTCAAGGACAGGATGAGTGCTGCCTCCCACTGTCCCTGCAGTCACCCCTAGCCTCAGAGGTCACTCAAGGACAGGATGTGTGCTGCCTCCCACTGTTCCTGCAGTCACCCCTAGCCTCAGAGGTCACTCAAGGACAGGATGTGTGCTGCCTCCCACTGCCCCTGCAATCAGCCCTAGCCTCAGAGTTCACTCAAGGACAGGAAGAGCGTTGCCTCTCACTGTTCCTGCAGTCCCCCCTAGCCTCAGAGGTCACTCAAGGACAGGATGAGCGCTGCCTTCCACTGTTCCTGCAGTCACCCCTAGCATCAGAGGTCACTCAAGGACAGGATGAGCGCTGCCTCCCACTGTCCCTGCAGTCATCCCTAGCATCAGAGGTCACTCAAGGACAGGATGAGCGCTGCCTCCCACTGTCCCTGCAGTCACCCCTAGCCTCAGAGGTCACTCAAGGACAGGATGAGCGCTGCCTTCCACTGTTCCTGCAGTCACCCCTAGCATCAGAGGTCACTCAAGGACAGGATGAGCGCTGCCTCCCACTGTCCCTGCAGTCACCCCTAGCATCAGAGGTCACTCAAGGACAGGTGTGCGCTGCCTCTCACTGTTCCTGCAGTCACCCCTAGCCTCAGAGGTCACTCAACGACAGGATGAGCGCTGCCTCCCACTGTCCCTGCAGTCACCCCTAGCCTCAGAGGTCACTCAAGGACAGGATGAGCGCTGCCTCCCACTGTCCCTGCAGTCACCCCTAGCCTTAGAGGTCACTCAAGGACAGGATGAGTGCTACCTCCCACTGTCCCTGCAGTCACCCCTAGCCTCAGAGGTCACTCAAGGACAGGATGTGTGCTGCCTCCCACTGTTCCTGCAGTCACCCCTAGCATCAGAGGTCACTCAAGGACAGGTGTGCGCTGCCTCCCACTGTCCCTGCAGTCACCCCTAACCTCAGAGGTCACTCAAGGACAGCATGAGCGCTGCCTCCCACTGTCCCTGCAGTCACCCCTAGCCTCAGAGGTCACTCAAGGACAGGATGAGTGCTGCCTCCCACTGTCCCTGCAGTCACCCCTAGCCTCAGAGGTCACTCAAGGACAGGATGTGTGCTGCCTCCCACTGTTCCTGCAGTCACCCCTAGCATCAGAGGTCACTCAAGGACAGGATGAGTGCTGCCTCCCACTATCCCTGCAGTCACCCCTAGCCTCAGAGGTCACTCAAGGACAGGATGTGTGCTGCCTCCCACTGTTCCTGCAGTCACCCCTAGCATCAGAGGTCACTCAAGGACAGGTGTGCGCTGCCTCCCACTGTCCCTGCAGTCACCCCTAACCTCAGAGGTCACTCAAGGACAGCATGAGCGCTGCCTCCCACTGTCCCTGCAGTCACCCCTAGCCTCAGAGGTCACTCAAGGACAGGATGAGTGCTGCCTCCCACTGTCCCTGCAGTCACCCCTAGCCTCAGAGGTCACTCAAGGACAGGATGTGTGCTGCCTCCCACTGTTCCTGCTGTCACCCCTAGCATCAGAGGTCACTCAAGGACAGGATGAGTGCTGCCTCCCACTATCCCTGCAGTCACCCCTAGCCTCAGAGGTCACTCAAGGACAGGATGTGTGCTGCCTCCCACTGTTCCTGCAGTCACCCCTAGCCTCAGAGGTCACTCAAGGACAGGATGTGTGCTGCCTCCCACTGCCCCTGCAATCAGCCCTAGCCTCAGAGTTCACTCAAGGACAGGAAGAGCGTTGCCTCTCACTGTTCCTGCAGTCACCCCTAGCCTCAGAGGTCACTCAAGGACAGGATGAGCGCTGCTTTCCACTGTTCCTGCAGTCACCCCTAGCATCAGAGGTCACTCAAGGACAGGATGAGCGCTGCCTCCCACTGTCCCTGCAGTCACCCCTAGCATCAGAGGTCACTCAAGGACAGGTGTGCGCTGCCTCTCACTGTTCCTGCAGTCACCCCTAGCCTCAGAGGTCACTCAAGGACAGGATGAGCGCTTCCTCCCACTGTCCCTGCAGTCACCCCTAGCCTCAGAGGTCACTCAAGGACAGGATGAGTGCTGCCTCCCACTGTCCCTGCAGTCACCCCTAGCATCAGAGGTCACTCAAGGACAGGTGTGCGCTGCCTCTCACTGTTCCTGCAGTCACCCCTAGCCTCAGAGGTCACTCAAGGACAGGATGAGCGCTGCCTCCCACTGTCCCTGCAGTCACCCCTAGCCTCAGAGGTCACTCAAGGACAAGATGAGCGCTGCCTCCCACTGTCCCTGCAGTCACCCCTAGCCTCAGAGGTCACTCAAGGACAGGATGAGTGCTGCCTCCCACTGTCCCTGCAGTCACCCCTAGCCTCAGAGGTCACTCAAGGACAGGATGTGTGCTGCCTCCCACTGTTCCTGCAGTCACCCCTAGCATCAGAGGTCACTCAAGGACAGGTGTGCGCTGCCTCCCACTGTCCCTGCAGTCACCCCTAGCCTCAGAGGTCACTCAAGGACAGGATGTGTGCTGCCTCCCACTGCCCCTGCAATCAGCCCTAGCCTCAGAGTTCACTCAAGGACAGGAAGAGCGTTGCCTCTCACTGTTCCTGCAGTCACCCCTAGCCTCAGAGGTCACTCAAGGACAGGACGAGCGCTGCCTTCCACTGTTCCTGCAGTCACCCCTAGCATCAGAGGTCACTCAAGGACAGGATGAGCGCTGCCTCCCACTGTCCCTGCAGTCACCCCTAGCATCAGAGGTCACTCAAGGACAGGTGTGCGCTGCCTCTCACTGTTCCTGCAGTCACCCCTAGCCTCAGAGGTCACTCAAGGACAGGATGAGCGCTGCCTCCCACTGTCCCTGCAGTCACCCCTAGCCTCAGAGGTCACTCAAGGACAGGATGAGCGCTGCCTCCCACTGTCCCTGCAGTCACCCCTAGCCTGAGGTCACTCAAGGACAGGATGAGTGCTGCCTCCCACTGTCCCTGCAGTCACCCCTAGCCTCAGAGGTCACTCAAGGACAGGATGTCGGCTGCCTCCCACTGTTCCTGCAGTCACCCCTAGCATCAGAGGTCACTCAAGGACAGGTGTGCGCTGCCTCCCACTGTCCCTGCAGTCACCCCTAGCCTCAGAGGTCACTCAAGGACAGGATGAGCGCTGCCTCCCACTGTCCCTGCAGTCACCCCTAGCCTCAGAGGTCACTCAAGGACAGGATGAGTGCTGCCTCCCACTGTCCCTGCAGTCACCCCTAGCCTCAGAGGTCACTCAAGGACAGGATGTGTGCTGCCTCCCACTGTTCCTGCAGTCACCCCTAGCATCAGAGGTCACTCTGTGGAAAAGTAAATTTTGCCATGTTCTGTGTCCCTACGCCTCCTCCATCATATGTTATGTGTGCATGATTAAATATGCATATGTATTCCCCATGTTCAATTAATGACGCAATTATAGTTGTGTCCACCTCTAGTATGCCAGTTTCCAGTTCTCGTGAATACTACGAATATCAGGCCTATGTAAAGCTACGTTGCCACGTTTCCCAGTGTGCACGTTATTTCATGGTAAAGTCCCCGTTTCTAGGCCTCAAAAGGGCCTGGACACCAGATTCAGCTCCTGTTTCCTGAAGCCTCGCTGAGGAGCGATACAGCCCCCACCTGTATCCTCGACCCTTCACTTACTTCCTGCCTCGCAGTGCCCGGTTCAGCTGGCTCTGCCTCTGAGTCTGCCAAAAGTATGTTATGATTCCAGTTATCAGTTCAGTCCTCCTTCTCTGCATTCCTAAGCTACTGAGCTGCATCAATAGTTTCCGTCATTGTCTAGCCTTTTCGGCTCCACGTTAGAGAAATACTGCATTTAATGGTCATTTAGTATTCTTCATCACGCACTACATGTAGAATAATGCATGGTCCAGTCTTAGAATCAAGTTAGCCTTTCCTCTCCTGACTTCTAGTTTATATCAACATGTTCTCTAAACATCAGATACTAGATACTGTTTAGGTACATGTCGCCCTGACTCTCCAGACTTCAGTCTCTGCTCCTAGCACAGAGTTGATAGCCCCCAGCTTCTCCTAGTGATACGTCATTGCTAGTTTGCGCGCACCACTAGGTTAGAGGTCCCGGCTCCTTAGGTAGCCCCCTCCGTTTCCGCCCCATTCATGACATATTCTGTTACGTTTGCATCACATGTCTATGTATACGCCCTGTTACACCCACTTTCACCTTTATCTTTCGCGACTGCTACGCGTCATGCCTTCTGCTCCACCCACTGCTACGCCTATTGCAATGTAATGCTATGTGTTTGCGTTATGTATATATGCTCATGTATTGTTATTAAAAGTTATCCCTTCCTGCCTTTGCCCCGATCCTGACACCAGCAGCGCTGCTGGGCCCTGTCATCCTATTACTATGCAGGTTGTCCTGTTCCTGTCCTTTATGCTGTAATAAACCTGCAAACTCCTACTACCTCGAATCTTGACTCTTATTGTATTGAGCTATCTGTTATTTATTTATTCATTCAAAAATAGGGTATTATTTATTTATTTACCACATAATGGCGCCCGAATAGGGACTTGCCCTTTCCCCACGCGCCGGTGAAGCCACGCCGGCCCCCTGACCCTCTGCAGCCGTGACGGAACCATACCGTGCACCGGCAGATATTTCTGCTTCAAGTATCCCTCAGGCCCACGGAGGAGACGGAGGAGGCGGTCCAGCATCCAGACGAGGCGGTGGAGGAACGCGGCGAGTCCCGACCAGAGCCCAAGCCAAGAGTCCAAGGTCCGAGGTATCCGGAGGTCCACCCGTAACTGAAGTCCGAAGTTCGTCGTCCGTCGTCGTCGTCGAAGCAGTCCAGTCCAGTCCGAGGCCTTCCGTTCTTGCTGCCCGGTGAGTACCGTTACTGGGGTAGTATCTAGACAGGGTCAATTTAATTGACTCTGGTCCGTGGGTTGGTGGTACACAGTCCCACAAACGAAGTGTCCACTTTGGTGGATGCGGGTCCTGACGTGTCTCTTTATGAGACCGGTAAGTCTCGTACTGTTTCAGCAGTGCATCTAGTTTCTGTTCTAGTCAGTTCTGTTCTCGAGAAAAGTCATGCATTCTGTTTTTCTGAGTCCGTATTCCAGGTAGTATTCTGTTTGAACTGTGGTATTTCTAAATGTTTTTCATGTATTTTAATGTCGTGGTATGAATGGGGAATAAGTATCGTGTTCATTGTGTATTGTATTGTGTCCAGATTATAGTCCAGTCATGCCACTCTTTTCGAAGTTACGTCAGTTAAAAACTAGAAAGGGTCTGCTGGAAGCAGCAGTTCCAGTTCCGCCTAGGGACAGTCCAGGTCATTTTATGTATCAGAAACATGGCATAAGCGCCATTTTGTATCTAGATTTATGGGTAGAGTATACCAAACAGTTAGAAGAAAAGTATAGATGGCCCGTATCGGGTACATGGGATGCCGAGTGCATCATGAGAGTAGAAGAAGCATTATGGAAAAAGAAAGCCAGACAGTCACAGAAAGATGCCATTGAGTTATGGCGCAAAGAATCTCATAAAAGAACCGAAAAAGAAATCAGAAAGTCAGAATTAAGTAGAGAATCCTTAGAACGAGCACAAGAAAAAGAATTAATCGAGATAGGTGAACAAGTCAAAGCCGAACAGTCAGACAGACAGAGGCATGCCCTTATTAGGGGTATGTATCCTCTTCTTGCCGAGGGCTTGCCAAAAGCGACCCCAGAGGCATCCAGTAATTTCCCGCCACCATTAGTTCCGACCAAGCTACGTCACAAACAGACCGCAGCTGATATTTTTATTTCGTCCTATTTGGACGATACAGTCCCAGAATATGCAAATCCTGTTCGCGCTCCGCCAGTCCCTGTAAATCAGGCACTTCCCGCTCCCCCAGACACCGGAGTACCTGTTACGGTACCCCCGGTCCAGCCCGCCATACAAGTCCAGCCTACATTTCCATTTCCCACTCTGCCAGGACGAAGAGCCTCAGTAGACGACTCTAGTTTAGGGGCCGCAGGGGGAGGTCCTCCTCGAACCCCGCCGCCACACAAGCGTTTAACGACAGCCGAATTACATGCACAAGCGTCACAGCGTACGCCCAGACATCAGACTGTAGCAGAAATAAGAAAATCCCTTGCCGAATGCTGCTATGATCCAGTCCCAGGCGAGAATGATATGGTTCTATATTCATTCCGCGTAAGAAAGGTGACCGAGTATCTAGTCACCTTACCGAATATGAAAGAAGATCTAGACAGAATATATCGTTTCATCCGTACAGGGGATGATCCAGAAAGCATTAGCGAGGCCATGTCTCAAAGGAAAGCCGAGATCCAGCTCATGATATTAAAGTTTCTGATCAATTGTCTAATAAGAGAACAAGATTACCCGTCTAAAGATCCGGCTGAAATGAGAACCCTGACAAGGTGGAGTGATAATATAGCCGAGGGTAAGCACAAGACCGTCGGTGCTGTGGAGAGTATGTACAAGAAAATCCGTAAAGAAATAATAAAATTACACGATCAACGTAAAGCAGCACAAGTAAGCGAGAAAGAAAGTAACTCTGATACCGAAGAGGTAGAGGACGAGGATCCCGCCAGAATAGCGTATGTAGGAAAACCCAGATTTCCAGATCGCCATTTACGCCTAGAACACAAGTCTATTTTTCATCATCCAGCACCAGAACAAGGTTCTCTAGAACAAGTGTTTCAAGCTACCGATCACATTCTGAAATCACGAATCGGTTACAGTGAGTTAAGTACCATGCATGAACAAGAACTAGCCCGATCAGCAGTCCGATGGATTACTGATTCTACCACTTTTCCAGACGAAATAGTGGCACAAATGTTTCTGAAACTGCCCCCAGCCGAGCAACGACTGGCGGGTATGTATATGACCCAGCACCTCATTACTCTGTATGAGGGTCAACATTCTGATCCAGGTCCGTTACACGATATCCTGAACGAGTTACTCCAGTATAGATGGAGAGGTCTAGGTACCGATTTAATTAGTGTCATTCTAGAACAGCGCCACAAATATAGAACGTTTCTGAACCCGCATTTTGTTCATGTCTCACCCCCAGAAAGTAAACCATTTTACATAGACAGACAGAATCCGTTACGAGAAGTCCACCCAGTTAGAGGAACGGGTGGCGAAATGCAGCGAGTGTTTGTATACACTCCGATCACAAAGATGGAACTCCTCGAGATGAAGAAATTAATTCCCTGTCATGACAAAGATCCAGCAGGGTTCCATCGAGAATTAAAGGACATGCTCCGTATGGGAGAATACACGTATCCAGATATAATTAAAATGTTAAAAGTTCTGTTGCCCGCAGGGGTGTATGAAAAGCTCAAGGAAAAAGATTGGGAGGTGGGAGAGAAAAAGATCGATTGGGCAGTTCTAGAAGCTGAAGATAAGATAAGAGTACCAGGTACCGGTCTCGGAGATAAATGTAAAGAATTACCAGAATTATTGATTCAAGTTTTACCTAGATTATTGACAACTAGAAAAGAAGACTGGGATGCAATCTCAGCCTGTAAACAGAAACAAGACGAAGATATTAGTGATTTTTATTCTAGATTTGAAAAATGTTTTAGCATCAACAGTGGCCTCAAGACAAGTAGTGAGTCATATCCTCACCTTTTTGTTACTAAATTAGTCGAGAATTCAAGTCCATCAATTAAAAATCGAGTTTTGAAAGTCGAAAGTACCTGGCAAGCTAATACCCCGTCCCAGATGTTGCAGATGCTCCAATACCACCAGAATAGAATTAGGGAAGAACAAGAACACGAAAGAAAACGTATGAAAGACACGAAAATGAAAGTACTAGTTGCACAATCTGTTCCTCAAGACAGTCAAAAGAGGGGTCCAAATCAAGCCAGTCATCCTGCAGCTCCCGTTAAAGGGAATTGCAATTATTGTAAACAGCCAGGTCATTTTATAAATGAGTGTGCAGTTCTGAAACACAACATAGCTACCGGTAAAACTAAAGAAAGACCACGTCCGCCTAAACAAGAGCAAGTTTCACAGATTCCTCAGCCACAGAATGCACCACAGACAGTTACAGCACCGCAGCCTATTGCTGCAACACAGCATGTCACATCGCAGATGTACCAGTATGCACAGTCTGAGTATCCAGAGTACCAGCAGTATTCATGAAACAGCCTAGAGAGGGAGGTAGGCTTGCCTCTCATCGAGATACCTGTAGATCAAGAAGGTCCCTATGTTCACAGTCAAGTATTAGGGAAAGACAGAAAGTTTCTGATTGATACAGGGGCAAGTAGGACCACCATCAGTCACGCCGAAGTTCCAGGGGCTCCGCTCTCAGGCTCAAGAAATGTTTCCCTTGGATTTTCAGGAAAACCTATCGTAAATGAAATTTCAAAGCCAGTTACTCTAGAAGTAGGTCCATTGTCCCGCACTACTGATCTGTTACTTACTAAGTCATGTCCAGAAAATCTGTTAGGCATTAGGACACTGAAAGAGTTAGGTGCAGTTATATGCTGTTCCCCAGAGGGAATACGATTGTTCCTACGTGACTTTAAGGGTCACTATGTATTACGAGATTTTGATTCAAGACTGTCTAATGTTCCACAGCATCTATGGGCGCAAGGTCCAACTGATGTTGGTTATATGCAAATCACACCCTATCGTGTGACTCTCAAGCCAGGTGTAGTGTTACCACGAATCAGACAGTACAGATTGCCACCGGAGGCTGTAGCAGCCTTATCCAAAATTATTGACGAGCTCATGGCTCAAGGAGTAGTTGTAGAAACTGACTCCAATGTATGTAATTCTCCGATCATTCCAGTCATGAAACGTACTGATCCAAATGCACCCCCAGTATATCGATTAGTGATTGACCTACGAGAACTTAATAAATGTATTATTCCTCAGTACCCAGTCGTTACAGATATCTCTTCCCTATTGACAGCCATTGATTCCGAAGCCACGTTCTTTACTGTCATAGACCTCAAGAACGCGTTTTTCAGTGTCCCTATTCATCCAGACAGCCAGTTCCTTTTCGGATTTTGTTTAAATGGAAGGAGCTATATGTTTACACGAGCTCCTCAAGGTTTCACAGAAAGTCCTAGTATTTACAGTCAAGCACTCAAGAGACAACTAGACAACATTCACATGCCAACTGACACTGCCCTGCTCCAGTATGTCGATGATCTCCTGATCACAGCCCGTTCTGAACGTGCTTGCGAACGAGCATCCCTTACAGTCTTGTATTTCCTAGCCGAGATGGGGCACAAGGTGTCCCCTTCTAAGCTTCAATTCTGTGTCCAGCAAGTGGTATACTTAGGACACTTGCTGTCCAAGAGGGGTAGGCAGTTGACACCAGACCGTATCCAGTTAATAGCGAGCCTTCCTCAGCCCAAGACCCAGAAGGAGGTACGTGCTTTTATTGGCCTTACTTCTTATTGCAGACAATGGATTCCTCAGTATGCATTTCTAGCCAAGCCACTGATACAGTTAACGACACAGGAGGCAGCCGTACCGACTGTCCTCCCTTGGACATCTGAACATACACTTAGTTTCAATGAGTTAAAGAAAGCTTTATGTCAAGCTCCAGTTCTAGCGACACCGAACTACAGTAAGTCTTTTACACTTTTCGTAACTGAACGGGAAGGTACAGCATTATCTGTTCTCACACAAGATCAAGCAGGACAATACAAGCCCTGTGCTTATTTTTCGAGCACATTAGATCCTGTAGCCCAGGCTCTGCCTGCGTGCCTCAAGTCAGTTGCAGCCGCAGCCCTAGCTATCAGACAAAGTGATTCCATAGTTTTAGGACACTCCCTGACAGTACAAGTTCCACACTCCGTGGAAGTTCTTTTAAACCGAACACAGACTCAGCACTTGACAATTGCACGTTTAACTGGTTATGAATTGACACTGTTCCAGCCACACATAGAAATCCGACGCTGCAACATCCTGAATCCTGCTACACTGTTACCATCAGTTAATTCAAATTCCGTCACACATGATTGTGTGGAAGTAGTTAACATTACGACAAAGCCAAGACAAGATCTGACAGATATTCCGTTACCAGACCCCGACCTGACACTTTATGTGGATGGTTCATGTATGAGAACAAGTACAGGAGAACTAGTCGCCGCGTATGCAGTGACTACTGACACTGAAGTTATAGAGACACACCGTATTGACACTCTGTCCGCTCAAGCAGCAGAGCTAGTTGCTCTGACACAAGCCTGCATACACGCCAAGAACTTGAAAGTTAATGTTTACACAGATTCACGCTACGCATTTGGAGTTGTACACGACTTCGGAGTGCTCTGGCAGGAGAGAGGTTTCATGACTTCTCATGGAACCAAGATTCAGCATGGTCTCCTTATTCAAGCTCTGTTAGATGCCATACACTTACCGACATCTATCGCTATCATGAAATGTAAAGCACATACGAAAGTTACTGACATTATTTCCCAAGGTAATGATCTAGCAGATCGCACAGCCAAGCTTACAGCACAGACTCCAGACATTCCAGTTAATCAGACACATACTCCAGATCCGATTACATGCATGACAGTTAAGGACCCTACACAAGATGTCATAGATATCCAGTTACATGCTACTCCCGAAGAAATCAAGAAATGGTCCGAACAAGGAGGGGTCCAGACAGATCAAGGATGGTTAACGAAGGGTAGAGCCACATGGTTTCTCCCCGACTCTATGGTTCAAGTCATTATTAATACCGCACATAGTCCAGCACATTTAGGAGAAAAAGCCATGTTAGACAGTATCCAGAACATTTGGTTCAACAAGCATTTACGAGCTGCAGCCAAGCAGAAAGTCCGTACCTGTATGATATGTTGTCAGTTTAATCCAGGTAAAAGTGTCCCGGTGGAACAAGGTGGATTCCAGCCTCCTGACCACCCTTTTGAAGTTCTCCAGATGGATTATATTCAGATGGAGCGATGTCGAGGTTTCAAGTATGTCCTTGTAGTTGTATGCGCTTTATCTAGGTGGACAGAAGCATATCCAGTCCCAGATTACACAGCCGCGACCACTGCCAAGCAGTTGGTTCGTGAGTTCTTTCCCCGCTATGGACTCCCTAGAGTCGTATATTCTGACAACGGCCAGCCATTCTCATCTGAACTCATGAAGCATGTTTCCCTTTTGTTGGGGTACCAGTGGAAGTTCCATTGTGTACGCCATCCTGAAGCAGCCGGTCTCGTAGAGAGACATAATCAGACTCTGAAAATCCGAATCGCCAAAGTATGTAAAGAAAAAGGTGTGGACTGGCTGGTAGCTCTGCCAGTTGCTTTGTTTTATATGCGCATGGTCGCACATTCCAGATCAGGTCTGTCCCCGTACGAGGTCGTATTCGGCCGCCCCCCAAACATGTGGGGTACTCCTAGACCCCGAAGTATTACCGATGTTTCATGTAATATGCTGACAGATTACCTAGCTTCCTTGATGTCTGCCCTCAACTCATGTCGTTCACAGGTTGCCGCCGCATTTCCAGACAATACCGAGGTGGCACCGCATGAAATCGTTCCAGGATCCATGGTGATGGTCCGCAATTTTGACAGAACAAGTCCGCTGGAGCCTCGCTGGAAAGAGCCCCGACAGGTCCTCCTCACCACCCGTACAGCCGTGAAGTTGGAAGGTCGCAAAGGCTGGGTGCACCTTTCTCATGTAAAACAATTTAATGGACTGAAACCCGTCTTAAAGAACATTTCCCAGGATTTGAAGGATTGCCAAAATATTGTTCTCAGGACTGTCCCGCAAAAGACATTGCTACAACCCCTCCCCTGTTAGAGAAAACTCCGCAACAGGAGTACAAGCTAAAACTCCGGTCTAGTAAAATAAGTCAGCCAGTTTGATTGTCTAAGTCCTCCCATAGGTGAAACGGTTAGACTGTTTCTGACATGTATAAAATAGACCCCCATAGTGAGAGAGTTAGTCAAAACTCAATCCGATGTATCGTTTTTCTATGTTTCATATTAATTCTCAGCATTATGACTTCCTGCACCAGTTATGCATTTTACCTGTATTTCCCAGTTTCTCATGTAAATAAGTCTTCTAATGCTACTGTAGAACACATGTTTAGTGATCTGCCTCCTCATGAACTCTCTTACCGCCTCGCTATGCGAAACAACTCATTTATCCGCATGTTACATTACTCACACCAGACCAGCAATGCCACTAATTGTTGGGTGTGTGGTCGACTCCCCCCTTTCCAGACACCGAAGGGAGTTCTGCCACTCTTTCCTTATCCATTTTCACATAATGGTTCGTGTGGAGCATGGTCCACGTTAACGTCATCCTCAACAGATATGTCTTTTCTTAACAGTACATGTTTCCCAGACAAGCAAGGTCTCCCCCACAGAACAGGTTTAGATCTAGAAAATGAAGTGTATAACTTAGGTAATTATTCGTCGAATTTCATGGTCCTGAATGTCCAGTCTGATTCTACTCCAGACTTACCTGCTATTTCAGTACTACCAGTTAAAGGCGAATTATGTGTCCGAAATAATGGTTCCGTACATGTAGGACATAGTGATTGTACTACTATTGTCAAGTATAGTGACAGTGGGAAATCTATCTTCAAAGCTTCACGTCATTCTTATTTTATTTGTGGTCAAACTGCATATGTCCGTCTGCCCCTCGATTGGGAGGGAACCTGTTACATTGCCTTCCTACTGCCACCTGTTTTTCTAGCCCCACCTGATTATCATAGGAACACACATCTAGTACACATTAGACATAGAAGGGAGTCCCCAATTGTCGATTATACTGAAACTGCTCTAGAACAGTATACAGATTTCAACAGAGGTTTCTTTTTCTTTATAGGACCTATCCAGAATAGTAAGCTAATCCGTAGGTTAACCAGAACCCTCGAAGCTGTAGTAAATGAGACTGCCTCTGCTCTAGGTAACTTAACCGAAGAGCAATCTGCTATGAGATTTGTCGTTTTACAGAATCGTCTCGTCCTTGACGTCATACTGGCCGATAGGGGCGGGGCCTGTAGAGTCATCGGATCCAGTTGCTGCATTTTCATTCCAAATAACGCGCCGTCTGTTTATTCAGCTATAACCAGACTCCATAAAATTGCCCATCTGTTACACCAAGATCCAGGCACCTGGACATGGTCCGGTTGGTTCTGGAATATAATCTCCGCCTGGGGATGGAAAGTCTTGTCCTTTCTAGGTATTGCAGTAGCGATCATATTCAGCTGCTGTCTCTGTATACAATGTGGCCCTGCGATTTGCGGCATTTGTGCTACCTCTTGTATTCCTAGTCCCAAGCCCCGTTCTAAATCCCGTTCCAGGATAATTCGAGACGAACAAATGATACTGTATGAAATGATAGACGGTATTATGAAAATTGATGTTTCCTGATGGAAACGTAGTGACAAGGAGGGAATGTGGAAAAGTAAATTTTGCCATGTTCTGTGTCCCTACGCCTCCTCCATCATATGTTATGTGTGCATGATTAAATATGCATATGTATTCCCCATGTTCAATTAATGACGCAATTATAGTTGTGTCCACCTCTAGTATGCCAGTTTCCAGTTCTCGTGAATACTACGAATATCAGGCCTATGTAAAGCTACGTTGCCACGTTTCCCAGTGTGCACGTTATTTCATGGTAAAGTCCCCGTTTCTAGGCCTCAAAAGGGCCTGGACACCAGATTCAGCTCCTGTTTCCTGAAGCCTCGCTGAGGAGCGATACAGCCCCCACCTGTATCCTCGACCCTTCACTTACTTCCTGCCTCGCAGTGCCCGGTTCAGCTGGCTCTGCCTCTGAGTCTGCCAAAAGTATGTTATGATTCCAGTTATCAGTTCAGTCCTCCTTCTCTGCATTCCTAAGCTACTGAGCTGCATCAATAGTTTCCGTCATTGTCTAGCCTTTTCGGCTCCACGTTAGAGAAATACTGCATTTAATGGTCATTTAGTATTCTTCATCACGCACTACATGTAGAATAATGCATGGTCCAGTCTTAGAATCAAGTTAGCCTTTCCTCTCCTGACTTCTAGTTTATATCAACATGTTCTCTAAACATCAGATACTAGATACTGTTTAGGTACATGTCGCCCTGACTCTCCAGACTTCAGTCTCTGCTCCTAGCACAGAGTTCATAGCCCCCAGCTTCTCCTAGTGATACGTCATTGCTAGTTTGCGCGCACCACTAGGTTAGAGGTCCCGGCTCCTAAGGTAGCCCCCTCCGTTTCCGCCCCATTCATGACATATTCTGTTACGTTTGCATCACATGTCTATGTATACGCCCTGTTACACCCACTTTCACCTTTATCTTTCGCGACTGCTACGCGTCATGCCTTCCGCTCCACCCACTGCTACGCCTATTGCAATGTAATGCTATGTGTTTGCGTTATGTATATATGCTCATGTATTGTTATTAAAAGTTATCCCTTCCTGCCTTTGCCCCGATCCTGACACCAGCAGCGCTGCTGGGCCCTGTCATCCTATTACTATGCAGGTTGTCCTGTTCCTGTCCTTTATGCTGTAATAAACCTGCAAACTCCTACTACCTCGAATCTTGACTCTTATTGTATTGAGCTATCTGTTATTTATTTATTCATTCAAAAATAGGGTATTATTTATTTATTTACCACAACTCAAGGACAGGATGAGTGCTGCCTCCCACTGTCCCTGCAGTCACCCCTAGCCTCAGAGGTCACTCAAGGACAGGATGTGTGCTGCCTCCCACTGTTCCTGCAGTCACCCCTAGCATCAGAGGTCACTCAAGGACAGGTGTGCGCTGCCTCCCACTGTCCCTGCAGTCACCCCTAGCCTCAGAGGTCACTCAAGGACAGGATGTGTGCTGCCTCCCACTGCCCCTGCAATCAGCCCTAGCCTCAGAGTTCACTCAAGGACAGGAAGAGCGTTGCCTCTCACTGTTCCTGCAGTCACCCCTAGCCTCAGAGGTCACTCAAGGACAGGATGAGCGCTGCCTTCCACTGTTCCTGCAGTCACCCCTAGCATCAGAGGTCACTCAAGGACAGGATGAGCGCTGCCTCCCACTGTCCCTGCAGTCACCCCTAGCATCAGAGGTCACTCAAGGACAGGTGTGCGCTGCCTCTCACTGTTCCTGCAGTCACCCCTAGCCTCAGAGGTCACTCAAGGACAGGATGAGCGCTGCCTCCCACTGTCCCTGCAGTCACCCCTAGCCTCAGAGGTCACTCAAGGACAGGATGAGTGCTGCCTCCCACTGTCCCTGCAGTCACCCCTAGCCTCAGAGGTCACTCAAGGACAGGATGTGTGCTGCCTCCCACTGTTCCTGCAGTCACCCCTAGCATCAGAGGTCGCTCAAGGACAGGTGTGCGCTGCCTCCCACTGTCCCTGCAGTCACCCCTAGCCTCAGAGGTCACTCAAGGACAGGATGAGCGCTGCCTCCCACTGTCCCTGCAGTCACCCCTAGCATCAGAGGTCACTCAAGGACAGGTGTGCGCTGCCTCTCACTGTTCCTGCAGTCACCCCTAGCCTCAGAGGTCACTCAAGGACAGGATGAGCGCTGCCTCCCACTGTCCCTGCAGTCACCCCTAGCCTCAGAGTTCACTCAAGGACAGGAAGAGCGTTGCCTCTCACTGTTCCTGCAGTCACCCCTAGCCTCAGAGGTCACTCAAGGACAGGATGAGCGCTGCTTTCCACTGTTCCTGCAGTCACCCCTAGCATCAGAGGTCACTCAAGGACAGGATGAGCGCTGCCTCCCACTGTCCCTGCAGTCACCCCTAGCATCAGAGGTCACTCAAGGACAGGTGTGCGCTGCATCTCACTGTTCCTGCAGTCACCCCTAGCCTCAGAGGTCACTCAAGGACAGGATGAGCGCTGCCCCCCACTGTCCCTGCAGTCACCCCTAGCCTCAGAGGTCACTCAAGGACAGGATGAGTGCTGCCTCCCACTGTCCCTGCAGTCACCCCTAGCATCAGAGGTCACTCAAGGACAGGTGTGCGCTGCCTCTCACTGTTCCTGCAGTCACCCCTAGCCTCAGAGGTCACTCAAGGACAGGATGAGCGCTGCCTCCCACTGTCCCTGCAGTCACCCCTAGCCTCAGAGGTCACTCAAGGACAAGATGAGCGCTGCCTCCCACTGTCCCTGCAGTCACCCCTAGCCTCAGAGGTCACTCAAGGACAGGATGAGTGCTGCCTCCCACTGTCCCTGCAGTCACCCCTAGCCTCAGAGGTCACTCAAGGACAGGATGTGTGCTGCCTCCCACTGTTCCTGCAGTCACCCCTAGCATCAGAGGTCACTCAAGGACAGGTGTGCGCTGCCTCCCACTGTCCCTGCAGTCACCCCTAGCCTCAGAGGTCACTCAAGGACAGGATGTGTGCTGCCTCCCACTGCCCCTGCAATCAGCCCTAGCCTCAGAGTTCACTCAAGGACAGGAAGAGCGTTGCCTCTCACTGTTCCTGCAGTCACCCCTAGCCTCAGAGGTCACTCAAGGACAGGACGAGCGCTGCCTTCCACTGTTCCTGCAGTCACCCCTAGCATCAGAGGTCACTCAAGGACAGGATGAGCGCTGCCTCCCACTGTCCCTGCAGTCACCCCTAGCATCAGAGGTCACTCAAGGACAGGTGTGCGCTGCCTCTCACTGTTCCTGCAGTCACCCCTAGCCTCAGAGGTCACTCAAGGACAGGATGAGCGCTGCCTCCCACTGTCCCTGCAGTCACCCCTAGCCTCAGAGGTCACTCAAGGACAGGATGAGCGCTGCCTCCCACTGTCCCTGCAGTCACCCCTAGCCTGAGGTCACTCAAGGACAGGATGAGTGCTGCCTCCCACTGTCCCTGCAGTCACCCCTAGCCTCAGAGGTCACTCAAGGACAGGATGTGTGCTGCCTCCCACTGTTCCTGCAGTCACCCCTAGCATCAGAGGTCACTCAAGGACAGGTGTGCGCTGCCTCCCACTGTCCCTGCAGTCACCCCTAGCCTCAGAGGTCACTCAAGGACAGGATGAGCGCTGCCTCCCACTGTCCCTGCAGTCACCCCTAGCCTCAGAGGTCACTCAAGGACAGGATGAGTGCTGCCTCCCACTGTCCCTGCAGTCACCCCTAGCCTCAGAGGTCACTCAAGGACAGGATGTGTGCTGCCTCCCACTGTTCCTGCAGTCACCCCTAGCATCAGAGGTCACTCAAGGACAGGATGAGTGCTGCCTCCCACTGTCCCTGCAGTCACCCCTAGCCTCAGAGGTCACTCAAGGACAGGATGTGTGCTGCCTCCCACTGTTCCTGCAGTCACCCCTAGCATCAGAGGTCACTCAAGGACAGGTGTGCGCTGCCTCCCACTGTCCCTGCAGTCACCCCTAGCCTCAGAGGTCACTCAAGAACAGGATGTGTGCTGCCTCCCACTGCCCCTGCAATCAGCCCTAGCCTCAGAGTTCACTCAAGGACAGGAAGAGCGTTGCCTCTCACTGTTCCTGCAGTCACCCCTAGCCTCAGAGGTCACTCAAGGACAGGATGAGCGCTGCCTTCCACTGTTCCTGCAGTCACCCCTAGCATCAGAGGTCACTCAAGGACAGGATGAGCGCTGCCTCCCACTGTCCCTGCAGTCACCCCTAGCATCAGAGGTCACTCAAGGACAGGTGTGCGCTGCCTCTCACTGTTCCTGCAGTCACCCCTAGCCTCAGAGGTCACTCAAGGACAGGATGAGCGCTGCCTCCCACTGTCCCTGCAGTCACCCCTAGCCTCAGAGGTCACTCAAGGACAGGATGAGTGCTGCCTCCCACTGTCCCTGCAGTCACCCCTAGCCTCAGAGGTCACTCAAGGACAGGATGTGTGCTGCCTCCCACTGTTCCTGCAGTCACCCCTAGCATCAGAGGTCACTCAAGGACAGGTGTGCGCTGCCTCCCACTGTCCCTGCAGTCACCCCTAGCCTCAGAGGTCACTCAAGGACAGGATGAGCGCTGCCTCCCACTGTCCCTGCAGTCACCCCTAGCCTCAGAGGTCACTCAAGGACAGGATGAGTGCTGCCTCCCACTGTCCCTGCAGTCACCCCTAGCCTCAGAGGTCACTCAAGGACAGGATGTGTGCTGCCTCCCACTGTTCCTGGAGTCACCCCTAGCATCAGAGGTCACTCAAGGACAGGATGAGTGCTGCCTCCCACTGTCCCTGCAGTCACCCCTAGCCTCAGAGGTCACTCAAGGACAGGATGTGTGCTGCCTCCCACTGTTCCTGCAGTCACCCCTAGCATCAGAGGTCACTCAAGGACAGGTGTGCACTGCCTCCCACTGTCCCTGCAGTCACCCCTAGCCTCAGAGGTCACTCAAGGACAGGATGTGTGCTGCCTCCCACTGCTCCTGCAATCAGCCCTAGCCTCAGAGTTCACTCAAGGACAGGAAGAGCGTTGCCTCTCACTGTTCCTGCAGTCACCCCTAGCCTCAGAGGTCACTCAAGGACAGGATGAGCGCTGCCTTCCACTGTTCCTGCAGTCACCCCTAGCATCAGAGGTCACTCAAGGACAGGATGAGCGCTGCCTCCCACTGTCCCTGCAGTCACCCCTAGCATCAGAGGTCACTCAAGGACAGGTGTGCGCTGCCTCTCACTGTTCCTGCAGTCACCCCTAGCCTCAGAGGTCACTCAAGGACAGGATGAGCGCTGCCTCCCACTGTCCCTGCAGTCACCCCTAGCCTCAGAGGTCACTCAAGGACAGGATGAGCGCTGCCTCCCACTGTCCCTGCAGTCATCCCTAGCCTCAGAGGTCACTCAAGGACAGGATGAGTGCTGCCTCCCACTGTCCCTGCAGTCACCCCTAGCCTCAGAGGTCACTCAAGGACAGGATGTGTGCTGCCTCCCACTGTTCCTGCAGTCACCCCTAGCATCAGAGGTCACTCAAGGACAGGTGTGCGCTGCCTCCCACTGTCCCTGCAGTCACCCCTAGCCTCAGAGGTCACTCAAGGACAGGATGAGCGCTGCCTCCCACTGTCCCTGCAGTCACCCCTAGCCTCAGAGGTCACTCAAGGACAGGATGAGTGCTGCCTCCCACTGTCCCTGCAGTCACCCCTAGCCTCAGAGGTCACTCAAGGACAGGATGTGTGCTGCCTCCCACTGTTCCTGCAGTCACCCCTAGCATCAGAGGTCACTCAAGGACAGGTGTGCGCTGCCTCCCACTGTCCCTGCGGTCACCCCTAGCCTCAGAGGTCACTCAAGGACAGGATGAGTGCTGCCTCCCACTGTCCCTGCAGTCACCCCTAGCCTCAGAGGTCACTCAAGGACAGGATGTGTGCTGCCTCCCACTGTTCCTGCAGTCACCCCTAGCATCAGAGGTCACTCAAGGACAGGATGAGTGCTGCCTCCCACTGTCCCTGCAGTCACCCCTAGCCTCAGAGGTCACTCAAGGACAGGATGTGTGCTGCCTCCCACTGTTCCTGCAGTCACCCCTAGCATCAGAGGTCACTCAAGGACAGGTGTGCGCTGCCTCCCACTGTCCCTGCAGTCCCCCCTAGCCTCAGAGGTCACTCAAGGACAGGATGTGTGCTGCCTCCCACTGCCCCTGCAATCAGCCCTAGCCTCAGAGTTCACTCAAGGACAGGAAGAGCGTTGCCTCTCACTGTTCCTGCAGTCACCCCTAGCCTCAGAGGTCACTCAAGGACAGGATGAGCGCTGCCTTCCACTGTTCCTGCAGTCACCCCTAGCATCAGAGGTCACTCAAGGGCAGGATGAGCGCTGCCTCCCACTGTCCCTGCAGTCACCCCTAGCATCAGAGGTCACTCAAGGACAGGTGTGCGCTGCCTCTCACTGTTCCTGCAGTCACCCCTAGCCTCAGAGGTCACTCAAGGACAGGATGAGCGCTGCCTCCCACTGTCCCTACAGTCACCCCTAGCCTCAGAGGTCACTCAAGGACAGGATGAGCGCTGCCTCCCACTGTCCCTGCAGTCACCCCTAGCCTCAGAGGTCACTCAAGGACAGGATGAGTGCTGCCTCCCACTGTCCCTGCAGTCACCCCTAGCCTCAGAGGTCACTCAAGGACAGGATGTGTGCTGCCTCCCACTGTTCCTGCAGTCACCCCTAGCATCAGAGGTCACTCAAGGACAGGTGTGCGCTGCCTCCCACTGTCCCTGCAGTCACCCCTAGCCTCAGAGGTCACTCAAGGACAGGATGAGCGCTGCCTCCCACTGTCCCTGCAGTCACCCCTAGCCTCAGAGGTCACTCAAGGACAGGATGTGTGCTGCCTCCCACTGTTCCTGCAGTCACCCCTAGCATCAGAGGTCACTCAAGGACAGGTGTGCGCTGCCTCCCACTGTCCCTGCAGCCACCCCTAGCCTCAGAGGTCACTCAAGGACAGGATGAGCGCTGCCTCCCACTGTCCATGCAGTCACCCCTAGCCTCAGAGGTCACTCAAGGACAGGATGAGTGCTGCCTCCCACTGTCCCTGCAGTCACCCCTAGCCTCAGAGGTCACTCAAGGACAGGATGTGTGCTGCCTCCCACTGTTCCTGCAGTCACCCCTAGCATCAGATGTCACTCAAGGACAGGTGTGCGCTGCCTCCCGTCGTCTCTGTAGTCACTTCTAGTCTAAGAGGTCACTCAAGGACAGGATGAATGCTGTCTTCCCCTGTCTCTGCCGTCACCCCTAGCCTCAGAGGTCACTCAAGGACAGGTGTGCGCTGCCTCGCACTGCACCTGCAGTCACCCCTAGCATCAGAGGTCACCCAAGGACAGGATGTGTGCTGCCTCCCACTGTCTCCCCAGTCACGCCAAGTCCCAGGGGCCTCTGTAATTTTGACGTTCAACACAGTGGACCGAGAGAAGTTTGTTGACTGCTCCAGTGTCCCAGGGGGCTCACAGAGATAGCTGAAGTGAACCCAGGGCATTAATTAAAATTGCATTTAATTTACCTGCGTCTCAGACCCTTGTGATTAATTAGAGCCAGCGCAAACTAATTATCAAACAGCACAGAAATGTTTCTTGTAAATTAGATGCAACTGTCTGCAGATGGAGTTTACTGATGACTTATGCATTATGATTTATATAAAATAAAATATTTACAGAATGTAGCCAGGAGCCCGGGAGGAGGTGGGAGTAGTCAAGATGGAGATTGTGAAGAAATATTGAAAGCATTCAGTCCCCCACCACACATTCAAACTCTTTATTTCAATGATCTCAACAGTTGTTAAATTAAGAAATAAAGGTGACTCTTGGTTTGAGCCCCCTCTGTACGCCAGGCACAGACCACGGCCATGTACCCCGCTGACATCCTCATGTCATGGGGTGTCACGCGTGACATGAGGATGTGAGCCTGTTTGTTGCATCTATTTGTATAGTTGTGTTACACGAAGGGGGCACTGAAAAAGTGGGTAGAGGAGCAACCTGTGTCACACAACTCTCTAGAAGAGGGATAATGGTTGTAACTACCTTGGCAGGGGTAACATTCGTGGCACTCTGGTGAAATCAAAGTATCAAAGCATATTTACAAAGAAGTCAGATAACGCTGCGCACCAAGAAAAGTTACTGCTCTGCATTGCATCACCGGAGGAGAGTAGAACTGAGCCATATCTTCAAAGAATGTGGTACACCTCTGCTCTCTCCCTGCACTGGTGCACTTTTTCTCCCTAGCACCCTAAAAGCATCCTTGTGCCATAGTGCAAAGGTGTCCGTCTTGTGGTCATGATGGTTCTTGTGCAGGAAGTCATGCACTCCTGCATAAAAAATATTCCTTGGAGGCTTTTTCCTCATTGCATGTGTCCTGCAGACTCAGTCCACTGTGAAGGAAGAAATATTGAAATGAAAGATATTCCTTCTCGTAGGCCAGCCTCAGGCAGGTGCTATTTTTGAGAAACCGATGTCTATAACTCATTGTAGACACCACATACATAAACCCAGGGGAGGATGCCTATGAACCACCCATGGACCGCCTTTCTGACAGAATGGGGCATATTAGCAAGAACCTTGTTAAAAGTATCGCCGTATTAGTGGCAGGAAACTGCTGCTAAAACGGCGATAATGGTCTTGCTAATATGTGTTATAGGATTCCAATAGAATCCCAGGTTAGATGTGCAGGACATCTAACCTGGGATTCTATTGGAATCCTATAACGCATATTAGCAAGCCCATTATCGCAGTTTTAGCAGCAGTTTCCTGCCGCTAAAACTGCAATAATTTAAACAAGGTTCTTGCTAATATGCCCCAAAGTGTGTTAGGTTATTTTTTCTACCTTACATCGCTTTCTAAATGCAAAAAAATTATTTTGTGTTGGACAGCATCAAAAAAGTGATGCAACCCGAACACAAACTCTTTCTAGATCTGGGCCTGTGAGCTTACATCTGTGAAAGGGGTAATAACATGTTGACCCTAGGAACACTATGGGGCATATTATCAAGAACGGCGTTAAAAATTATCGCCACTTAAGAGGCAGAAAATTGCAGCTAAAGTGGCGAGAATGGGCTCGATAATAATCCCTTGAGAATTCCAATAGAAGTCCATGGTCTGGTGTGAACATGGGTTTCTATTGGAATTCTCCAGGGCATATTATCAAGCCCATTATTGCCGCTTTAGCTGCAGTTTTCTCCCACTAAAGCGGCGATAATTTTAACACTGTTCTTGATAATATGTCCCTAGGGCCTAGATGTAGGTAATAGCAAATTACCGAATGGTAAATACCGAATTTTACCGATTTGGTATTTACTATTCGGTAATTGCTATGTAGGTAAAATATTCGGTAAAAATACCAAATCTGTAAGATTCGGTATTTACCGATTCGGTAAATACCGAATCGGTATTTGTTATTGATTCCTGTGGGCCTTGAAACCCATAGGATTCAATAGAAAATACCGATTTGGTATTTACCGAATCATTAAAAATACCGAATTGTCAAGGGGGACAGGGTGTCACTTTGACACCCTGTTGCACCCCTGTAACTGGCTTGTGCGCCATGTGACACACATACATGCCCTTAGGGCATGTACACAAGAATTCGTTATTTACCATGCAATTGTATTGCATAGTAAATAATGAATCCCGAAAGCCCTCTAGCAGTGTTAAAAGTGCTACCTACATATGAAAATACAGATTCGGTAATTTTACCGAATCGGTAAAATTTACAGATTCTGTAATTTTACAGAATCGGTAATTTTACCGATTTGGTAAAATTACTGAAACGGTAAAATTACCGAATCTGTATGTTTTCAGGGCTCCTACATACCAATGTCAAAATACCAGTCGGAAACGGCCGAAAATCGATATTTTCGGCTGATTCTGACCGGTATTTTGACACCTACATCTGGCCCTAGGTCCTTTAACGTTGCAGATTACTGATTCAGGAGACTTTACTATGGACATTTCAGTCTCCTTGTAGCTAGGGTTGCCATCCAACTGTGTTTTTTGACCGGTCTAGCCTGCATTTTTAAGCCAAGGCGGGTAAAAATATTGTAAAAAGTTCAGCAATCCAGTATCTTTTCCCTTCTGAAAGATAAACCTAAAACAGGAAACACATTAAAACACAGTCCATGTCATTTCAGAGCAATCATTTAAGGCAATGAATGGATAGTTGTAATGTTACAAAAACCCTGACAATGCTACACAAATAATTTTTTACCTAAAACCTCCAGATGTTCCAGAATAGCGACAAATAAATAAATGCCTGGTAATTTCTTTGTAAGAAAGGTAGCAGCCCTACTTGGAGGAGGAGGAAAATGTCCTTGTACCCACTGGTGCTTTTACTAGGTGCTGAAATGCACCTGGTAAATCCAGGCCAATGCGCACACACATGGTCATCTTAGGGGTGGGGACACAGCATACTGAGAATCAGCTGCAGTGGTCCTCCCCCACGTCTACAGTCGACTCACAATGATGGCCTAAGCCGTTGTTCACTTCTTGCACTCTGCATGGTGAGACCTCACCACACTGGCTAAACCAAGAACAGGGTGAAGTCACTTAAGAGCAATGGGCAACGGGGCTCACTGCTTGGGGACCCCTCTGGGACTGGCTGACAGCAGAAGCCTTCTTCAGGGCATCAGTAGTTCAGGACGAAGAGGATAGGTAAGTCTGTACCCACAGGGTCAGTCCAGCTGCTGCACACAGGATCAGGCTCAGAGGCTTAGCCCCTGCAGCAGCTCCATACGGCTGCAGTGCTTTATCCTGGAAGCGGTTTAGGGAGTGAACCTGGAAATGATCCAGGAAACGATCCAGGAAGTGATCCTAGATCAATCCAGGGATTGATCCTGGAAGCTATTCAGGAAGTGATCCTGGAGCAATCCAGGGAGTTATCCTGGAAGTGATCCAAGAAGTGATCCTGGAAGCAATCCTGGGAGTGATCCTAGAGTGACCCGGGGAATGATCCTACAGTGTCTGTCCTGTAGCCTTTGCGCCCTGAGTTGGCCTGCGTTAATGATATCAGAGCTATGTTTACCACCTTCATCTGAGAAGTAAACAGAGTATCCAAGAAGGGAGGGGTGTGCACTGTGGCTCCATCATTTGCTTGATCCCTGGAAAGGTGCCCCTCCTACTGGGTCACATTGGACCAATAATTTATCTTCTATAATAATTCTCACAACCCCAAGTATCATAGTGGAGCAAAGATACACACCAAAGGCCAGATTACGAGTCTGATGATACGAGGACCTCCAGACTCACGGAGGTACGGTGGTGGTGGTCCAGACAGCACTGCATAGGCAGTCCGACCGCCACAGTTCTGCAGTTGGACCACCCTGGGACCAATGACGCCACCAGGGAACCTCTGTTCCCTGGTGGTGTTGCAGCAGTCAGAGGCTGTAACATGCTTGCACGGTCCGCCAGGCATATTACAGGTTTCCTCTCCGCCATGTACACCGTGGCAGAGAGGAAACAAAGGTGGCCCTTTAGGGTCCCTGTGCCTCCACAGGATGTGAATGCACAAAGGGGGGCATAACATGTGCTCATCCCCCGTGTGAATGTACACCAGTTTGTGCACAGCATGGACTTGCAAGTCCATGCTGTGCAGGAACCTTGTTGTGTGGTCCCATTGTGGGGCCTTTTTCAACGGAACTGCCGTTCCAGACCATGTTAAAGTCCAATCTGGCGGGTGGCTGCAAGTCTCGGAAATTCAGGGACGTGGCGGTGGTGTACCACCTTCTCCGCACCTCCTAAACTCTGAATGTATGTACAGATAATTTATCATTTACTTTGTTTTTTAACCAAATCAAGGCTTTCTACTTAAAAACTGAGATAGGTGTTCCCAAATGCAGAAAACGTTTGTTAGACAACTTCCTATGGAGAGGGAAGAGGCCCAGAATAAGCCTGCACAAGCTCAGACTATCAAAAGAGCAGGGGGGTCTAAACATGACAAACGTCAAAGGCTTCCACGAAGCGTGCATGGCTAGACAGGGACTGCACTGGCTAGACCCAAGACAGGACTACACCCCAGCGTGGCTATCACTTGAACAAGGGCTGATAAAAGGCATGAAGCCCATCACCCTCCTCACAGCCACCCGACACCCAGCAATTAAGGACAACCCAGTCCTTAGAAACACAAAACGGGCTCTCCTGAAGGTAGACAAACTTTTAAACACGAGCATCAGAGGGGGTCTTTTTGAATCCATCTGGCACAACCCCACCATTAAATACAGGGGTAAGGTTCTAGACATGCACGAATGGTACAGCCAAGGTATATCCATGGTCAAAGACTTCAAGAACAAGGGCGAGGACATAACGTTTGACACCTTAAAAGGGAAACACAACCTACACAGCATAGAACTGTACAACTTCCTGAAGATAAAAGTCGCAATAAGGAAGGCAAACCTCAACAGCCAGATACCATCGATAATACAGCTCGCTGCCAGCCTAAACACGCTAGGACACCAGGTAGCACATTTATACAAGGTCCCCCGTCCCAAAAACACCAAACTTAATGACAAGGTCACAAACTTCTGGGGGGAGGCAGCAGGGAAAGAACTAAGTGAGGGCGAGAAAGCCGAACTCTGGAGATCCACAACTAGGAAAAAGATAACGGCTACACTTAATCAGACGAAATTTTGGCTAGTACACAAGGCATACTGGACACCGGCCCGACTGGCCACCCTGGGTATTAGAGACAGCGATGTTTGCTGGAACTGCGACAAGGAGAGGGGAGATTTAGAACACCTCCTGCTCAAATGCCCAAAAATAAAGGATTTTTGGGGTAGAATCAGAATACTCATCCACGAGATCACAGGTATAGACATACAAATGAAGGACCTCGCAAGCCTGGCCCTAGGCTTCACATCCCAGGTCATCACAACGACAGAGGACCGTGACCTCATTGACCTTTTGCTGACAGCCGCAGTTAAAATAGTCCTAACTAACTGGAAGGACACATCGAAAGCGGCACCCCAAGCATGGCTCAACTGGGTCACGTTCCTAAGGGGGGCAGATAACATCACAGCGAAACACTCACCGAAAACACACAAGCAGTCAACTATGTGGGGGTCCTTAGACCTCTACCTGTCATCACATAAGCCGCCATAGGCGTTTGAACAAAGATATAACTCAGGGCGCATGCTGAAACCTATGCAAAACAAAACGCCCTGCACACCGCCTATCTCCTACTATATCTCTCTACTGTCCCCTTCGGGCCCGGGGCGTGGGGCAAGATACGGGCGATCACAGAGACGTGACAAAACGTCAAGCTGCTCCTTGGAACATGTACGATGGAATTCGAACTTTGGAATTCCGAGCTATCGAACAACCTCAAGAATACGGACTACCGCCCCTCTCTCCCTCTCTCCCTCTTCCTTCTCTCTTTTTCCTCCTTCGCCTACTTTCTTCTTCCACTCATGTATAAGCCTTGTCAATGTAAATATATATTTTTTATATACAATAAAGAATTTCAGAAGTAAAAAAAAAAAAGAAAGAGATAAGTTGGGTGGCTGGCATTATTTAAGAAAGGACATGGGTAGGTGGCACTGTGCAAGAAGAGTCATATTGTGAGTTGCTGACCCCTTGTAAGAACGGACATATAGGGCGTTATTCACAAAGGTAAACTTTTACATTTGTAAATCTACACATGTAATTTTGCTCTTACACTTTTGAGTACTGTACTACTCTTGGATAGTCACCCTTTCTGTGTCTAAATTTACTCAAAAGGGTAGACTTACATTTCCTCACCACCTCAATTCACGGAATGGAGCCTAATTTATGAGTGTAAATTTACTTCTCGTAAGTTTTAACACATAGTAGGAGATCCTCACCAAGGTAGAAATTTCCCAATTATAAAGTATAGGTAAAAATGTAAATGTTTTAAATGTAAAAATAATTTTATGAAAATATTTTATTAATGAATGTTAATATGCATTCATATCTATGTATTTTAAATGTAGAATAAACAAAAGAATACTACAGCAATATTAACATAATTTGTACTTAAATATTTAATTATCTTGATGTTATCAAAATAAATTAAAGTCATTTTTCTTAAGGTTTCAATGCACAAATTCCTACCTAAATCCTAACATGCATTATTTATCATCTAGTAAAAATGATTTAAAGTTAGGTAGAGAATTAATTTAAATTCATGTAGTTATTTGTTTATTTAGTTTTCTTAATTTAGTTTATATTTCATTTTATATTATATATGTCCACTGTGTCTGAACAAACCTAAAGCACTCTGAAGATCTATAATGAATTAATCATCAAAAAGAGAGGTAGGGAAAATGTAGCGGTACACTCTTAGCCCCCAGCAATAACGTTTAAACAAAAAAAGAGTGTCATTCCTGTAATTACAACACAGGAAACTTGAACACAGGAGTACAAATCCAACTAGGTTTTTATAGAAGGCTCTCACTCACCAACCTGGTTGGTGACATTCTTCATCATTGGGCCCCACCGGGAGAGGCCAAATGCCTCCCCAGTGTGCTACAATGCCAGATTTACTGTGGAGCAGGTTTTTGTGAAGTGATAGGTGAGTCAGTGGTGGTGTTAAACTTAAAAATTTCTAAATTGTATCACAAAAATGTAGACATTTTTAACTTCAGTGAGGGCCTTCTATACAAACCTAGTTGGATTTGTACTCCTGTGTTCAAGTTTCCTGGGTTGTAATTACAGGAATGAGGCTCTTTTTTTGTTTAAACGATCTATAATGATGACCAAACACATGTTAGAGGTTGCTTTTATTCATTCCAGGTTGGCTTGGATGGTATTTAGGCAGTCCAAAGCTGTGATACTGTGCCTGGAGTGGTAAAAGGCTCTTGTCATTTTACATCTTGGTGTGGATGGTACTGGAATAATCCTATGCTTCTAGGCAATAGACAATAATTCTAGCGTGTAAATCTAACATAAAACCAACAGTTATAAAAAACTCAGCGTAATGACCAACAACCATATATATGGATATTTTTTTATTTTAAATTGAAAAAATCACAAAATAAAAACAATTTTATCTATGGAGACATCAATATGACAACAAGCTTTAAAAAGATTAAAAAATACATTAATTACAACACCACTGAGTAATTCTTCAACACATTTCAGTGCACTTTGCGCCTTCACCAGGAATGCCACATTTTTCCTAAAACAATATTAAATGGAAGTTACACTGAGATATATATTATTTGATTTACACAGTGGATCAACTATATACCTTTAATGTGGTTTTAAAAAAACTGCTTCTTAGAAGAGAAATTATATGATCAAAGAAAAAAGAAACATTCGGTGAAGACAAGTAAAGAAAAAGGGTGAATTCATTAAATATGAGAATCCATGTAAACCAAATATTAACAAGGAGAGAAAGGAAGGTCTAGATAGTCTCATTTCTGACTCTATAACACCTTGTGCGAATCACCTTCATAATGCTTACTATAAAAATCTTGTGTATGGCCTTCTGTTTGATGCAGGCCAGCTCTCTGACTCTGATGTAGTCGTTTTATTCAAACTGCAACAACTCATACAAGTAATTTGTGTGAGCAGTTACTTCTTCTTTTTGTAAATGTTAATGTTAATTATATAAGGGAGTACAATAATTACACATAGTTTCCAAGATGTGGTTGTATTATATCCTCCTAAGCAACCTCTGCTTCAAAGCATGGATATAGTTGTATTTTTCAAAACCTACTGCGGGGAATACTCTTCTTCACTTTAATAGCTGTCCTCGTCGCAACCAGAAACAAAGTATTCCTGTCTCTCAATTTTTAACAGTACGACGTAATTGTACAAATGTATTCGATTTTGATTTGCAAGCAACTAGGATGAAAGAAATTTTTTTGGGCTAGAGGATATCCCCACCGGCTGGTATGGGAATCCTACACCGCCCTGCATACATTACACCTGACGCAGTTATAATGTAGCGCAGGGGTTTACAAAGTGATGCATCTGCTTAGATGTTTCACTTTGTAAATAGTGCGCAACAGAAGGCATGTTTTACGCCACCGATGCGTCACAAAAAGTGACGCATTGGAAGCGCAAAACTGACGCAAGGCCTCATAAATAAGGCCCTGAGTGTCTTTCAGCATAGCACTGGCGCCGGTCCTGGTTAGTCAGAGTAAGTCACCACCAGTACCAGTTAGCAAAAAGGTTGGGGCACAGGATGACTTTGCAACAAGGCCTCTTTCTGCACCTCTGTTGGTTCTTTCTGCATATCTCTTGCTACTGTGTATTTGTTTTTGTCTTTCTGGACTTCTGTTGCCTCTTTATGCATTTCTCTTTCTTCTTTCTGTGCCTTTCTTCCTTTCTGTACATGTCCTACCTCTGAAGGCTTAGGTAGAAATTAGCATTTAAAAACCTTTGAAATTCACTGAACTAAACATAGGTTTCAGGGACGTTATAGTTAGAAATTAGCATTTAAAAAACCATAGAAATTCACTGAACAAACCGCAGGTTTCAGGGACGTTATAGTTAGTTGGACATTTCCCTTGTACTAAACCAGAGAAATTTGGCCGTTATAGTTAGTTGAGCTAAGTATAACTCATGCCCCTACAATGCACTGTTGATTACATCACATATTACATCACTCATGACATGGTCAGGGACATAACTGAAAACATCCCTCATGACATCCCTGATGCCATCATACAGGTGATCCTCTGATGAACCTCCTCACACCCTAATGAATGAATGAATACACACTTATATAGCGCATGGCTACCCAGGGGCATCCCAGCGCTTCATGTGACACCATTCTATCATCACTGATTACGGAAAGATGAAAGTCTTCAACTGCTTCCTGAATCTCAAGTGGTCAGATTCAAGACGAATGACATCTGGGAGCTGATTCCACAATTTGGCTGCGTTATAGGAAAACAACCGGCCTCCAGACTGGACCCGTTTAATCCTTGGGACCATAAGCAATAGCTTATCATTGGATCTTAATAGTCTCCTGGCGCAATAGAGTTGCACCATGGGCTGAATCAAAGAGGGGACATTACCAGAGATGGAGTTATGGACAATACACATGGCTTTGAACCTGATTCTTTCTTGAATAGGGAGCCAGTGCAGCAGACCTAGTGCCAACTTTGCAGAATTCCATTAGGGATGAGGCAAGAGGCAGGCCGCACAGTTCTTCGCAATCTGTAATCTCTTAATGGTTCCCTGTGGGGCACCCAAATAGACAGAATTCACGTAATCTAGCCGAGACAAGACGAGGGCCTGAACCAACATCCTCCTGGCATGGAAGCAAGGGAAGACCTTACATATCCATCCATCAGACGCGCTTGCCTTTGGCTTCCCTTCGGCGCGCCGCCGGTGTGCCCGCTGCGTGCGTCCGTTGCGTGCGTCCGTTGCGTATGTCCGCTGCGTAGTAGCGTCATTGGTCAATTTTAAACCGAGAATACGTGCGTGAATGCGCGTCAGCCCAGAAAAACTAGACTGCTAACTAAAGTTCCCCAGCCACAAAGCAGAGGTTCCCACCGAGCCTTTAGCCTGCTCAGAATGCCCCCAACAAAGTGCAGTGTAAGTAAAATTCCCCACAATTTTAAAAGAGTAACTAATTATTTTAAAAAGACTTGCTCTTCTGACCACAATCAGCGCATAAGGAATGTGACACCCTAATATAACCTTTGATACACACACGCTAAAATACAGACTACCATTCTCAAAACTATAAATACACCAATACCAGTTACTGCATACCCGCTCACTGATTGCTTGGTCTATACACATATCCACTCACTTACCCATACAGTCACTCATACATGCAGTGACTCATAAATACAGTCACTATCATATGCACTCATACACCTATGCAGCCACTCACACACTGCACCTCACCCATAGAGTTACTTACACAGCTAATTAGTCATGCAACGAATCAATCACACTCCCATTTACTCACCTATACAGTTATACACACACCACCTCACTTATTCACACAGATACTTACTCTCATATACAATCACTGATACAAGCACACACTCATCCACACCACCATCCTCACAATCACTCACTCTCACATATAGTCATTTATATACTCCAACACTCACATATACTGCCTTTCATAAATGTAGTTACTCACATATGTACCACTGGGACATCCATTCACTCACCAACATAGCCATACACACACTGACCCACCGATACATCCCCTCACAGATGCACTCTTAAACCCACTCACACATCCATGCAGTGAGTTACACACAGCCCACCCACCCACACAAACACTTAGGCACCCATACAGACACTCAGACAAGCAATCAATAACCCACAGGGAAGAGGTGTGGTGCCGAGGCCAGGGCACTTGACGCTGGAATCTGGGAATCACGGTTTGATCCCTAGCAACGGTGGCAGATTAGCCCAGCACCATGTGACTCTGGGAAATAGCTTTCTTAATCTTCCCGACGGCCCCCAGCACCTGGAGACCCTTACAGGTGATTGTTCGCGCTTTACAAATGTGGATTATTATTATTATCATATAGACATTCATGTAGCTATTCACAAACCCATGCAACCGCTTACAAACCAACAGACAGACTCATACAGACATTTGCACAGTTTAGTCACTAACCGATGCATTCAGTAAGACACATTAAAACACTCACGCACCTACTAAATCCTCCATTTAAACACTCCCTCCATTCAGATAGTCATACACTCACTCATTCTTCAATAAACGTTGGCCTATATATATATATATTCACTGAAAAACCCATAGGTTTCACACCAGTTATAGTTAGCTGGAAATTTTACTCGCATAAAACCATTGAAATTCCCACGTTATAGTTAGTTGGACTCACTATAACTGATGAAGTCACATATTACATCACTCATGACATGGTCAGTGACATCACTCATGACACCACTGATGACACCATCCAGTGAATGTGTGTCTTTCTGAAAAATAAATATGTTTTATATATGTATATGTAAAAGTTGATGGAAGAAGAAATGTTTAAATAAGTGTTTACATGGATGTTTTTTTTTTAAATTGATTGGTTAACTGGCTTATTAAGTGTATCTTAGTGAATACATATATTAGTGAGTAATATTTAAATATTTAAATATATGTATTAGTGTTTCACTTTGTGTATAAGTGGTTGCATGGGTTGGTGAGTAGCTACATGTGTATGTATATGGGTTATTAGATGTTTTTTTGTATCAGTATGAGTGTCTGTATGGTTTGGTGGGGGTATTACTTAGCACATAGATGCATGAATGACTAACTCTCTGTTTGTATGTGTTTTGAAGACAGCATATGTGCAGGACTGTATGGGTGAATGAGTGTGTATATGTGTGTGTTAGTGAGTGAATGACTGTCTCACTAGTGTCTTTATCAGTAACTACATATGTTTTAATCTAGTATATGTGAATATTGATGTATATAAGTGAGTATATGTGAGAGTAAGAGATTGTAAGAGTTCCTGTTTAAATAAGTATGTGTTTCTATAAGTGATTGTTTAAGAGATTAAATATGTGTAAGTTTCCTTAGAAGTAAGGTGGTTGTATGTGTATAGCTGTATATGCAAATAAATGGATGTTCAATAGTTTATTTGCATGTGTGAGTATATGTATGAGTAACTTTTTGATGACTGTCATTGTGTAACAGGATATATAGGTGTATCACTATATATGATGAGTGAGTATATGTATGAGTGACTATATAGAACTGTTGGTGAATGAGTGCATGTGTATATAGATGGTGGAATTACGGAATTGGTTGTTGTAACTGGTATGGGTATCTCAATTTTTTTGAAAATGTTAGTTTCTATTTTATATGTGTTTCAAAGGTTACATTACAATGAAAAGAGGTCTGTCACTCTATCACAAGGATGGTGTCATCAGTGATGTCATGAGTGATGTCACTGACCATGTCATGAGTGATGTAATATGTTACGTCATCAGCAGTGCATTGCACGCACAAGTTATAGTGAGTCCAACTCAAATGGTTTTATGCGAGTGAAATTTCCAGCTAACTATAACTGGTGTGAAATCTATGTTTTTTTCAGTGAATTTAATAGGTTTTTTAAATGCTAATTCCTAACTATAACTGGTGTGAAACCTATGGTTTTTTCAGTGAATTTCAAAGGTTTTTTAATAGCAAATCTCTATAGGTATGAAAAGTAATATTTTCTATAACGAATTTTATATTGTATAATTATGTAATAGTATTTTTTTATGTTTATTTCTTTGTAATTTTTTTGCTTTGGGGTGCTCCCGGGGCGCGTACCGATGCGCTCACCGGTAAGCGCAGTAAGGCTGCACCCCGTTACGGGTACCGGTGAGCGTCCCGTTAGCGCTATTGCCGCGAACGAAAACATCATCGTGATGTATCGCGTAGCCGCGTGATGCGTCTTATGACGCATGGCGTAAACGCACCCGGAAGCGCTCAAGCACATACGATCGGGCTACGTAAACACCCCCGAGCGCGACCCGACGCGCTTACGCTACGCGCCCCCGGGCGCGACCCGGGGCGCGTAGCGTAAGCGCGTCGGGTCATGTGATCTGAAAATAACACTTTTCATTGATTCAGAACACTTTTGGTTTCCAAATGATGAAAGCCTGGGTCATGTGACTTGAAAATAACACTTTTCATTGGTTGAGAACAGTTTTGTTTTCCAGATAATGAAAGCCCCCACCTTTTTTCCTCATTCTCACTTTGTTGTTTCAGTGAGGAAGACCTGCTTGTCTTGTTATAGAAATGGCTACAGTAGCAGCAGCAGCTGGAGGATCTGCACCACCTCCACCACCACAAGGACCACCACAACATCACATTGGTGGTCAAGAAGAAGAGGAGGAGGAGGAGGAGGAGGAAAGAAGGCAGTTCCTGCCTGAAGACAATCCCCCATACAAACCTAGGGAGCATTTTATATGGGAGTTTTTTTAAATCCCAAGGGGTGCCAAAAAAGTGAACGCTGCTAAGGTGACCTGTCTCATCTGTGGTGCTGTGCTATCCAGGGGGAACCCTGCAAAAAAATATTCCTTTGGGAATCATACAATGATTCGGCACATGCAACGTGTGCACCCAAATAACTATTCTGCAGCAGAGGTGAGAAAACTCTGCAGAAACCTACCCCAATCATCTGCCAGAACCTCAACGACCAAAGAACCAACTCCGTCGGGTCCAGAGGCAAGTCAGATGATTCTAAATATACAACCAAAGTTTGGGGAATACAAAATTGTTTGCAAACATTGTGGCAAAACAATTTGTTATGGTGAGCAAAGTATTACACTCATCATGCTTGCTGGTGATAACCACAAATGCCTGAAGAAACCTTAATTTTTTCCTGCTTTTTTTTTTGCTCCAGTTGAGCCCTTTACCTCTAATTTATAAAAAAAAACTATATTTTTAAAAAATGTCTGTCATTGTTTTTTCTCCAGGGTACGCGTACCGGGGCGCGTACCCCCCAAAAAAAAATAAAAAATAAAGGAGTAAGCACAAGGGAAGGACACAGAGAGAGTGATGTTAAGAGAAAGAGAGCTAGAGGGAGCAACATAGAGGGACTGTTTATTACATAGTAAAACAGAGAGAAGGTGTAATAGGGTGTAAGTGAGAAAAGAAAAATGAATAAGGGAGCGAAAGAAGGGAAGAGAGAGGAAGAAGACTAAAGATGAGGTACTGGGAGAAGGTGAGTGGGTGTTGAAAGTAAAAGGAAGGACAGTAAAGGATAGGGAATGAGGGGTATTGACGGAACCGGAATAAATGAACAACGGTCAGGGAGGGTGAGAAAAGAGCAGTGAGTGTAAGTAAAGTGGTGTGAAAGAGGGTGGATAAAACTGAATTAGGGTAAGACATAGGGAGTGACAGAGAGAAAGGACAGAGAGAGTAAAGGAAAGAGTGACTGAAAGGGTCTGAGTGAAGCAGCAGAGAAAAGTAAGTAAGGGAGTGTGGGTGAGTCATAGGGAGTGAGCATGACGAAAGAGTAGTGACAGAGTGAGGGGACAGAGACAGCGACGGTAAGAGAGACAGAGTGAGGGAACAGAAGTGAGGAACTGTGAGGACAGATGGACTGAGAGAACGAGTGAGAGGAGTGAAGTAAATAAGTAAGGGAATGAGTGAGGGAGCAAAAGAAGGGAAGAGAGGGTAAGGGAAGTAAAACAGGGGGACTGAAAGACGTTGAATGTGGTAGGACAGTAGGGAAAGAGGAGTAAACATGGAGGATAAGAATAAGTGAGGGAAGCAGAGTAAGGAAACAGGAGTGAGGTAGGGTGAGAGAATAGTAATGAGGTTAAAGCAAAGGGTGATGTCAAATTACATTTTTTTTTTACTTATACTTACCATATAATTAATGTACATTTAATTACTTGTTTTAACTACACTTTGTATCTGTGAAAGAGAGAAAAAAAATAAGTTTTAATTAAGAAAATATATATTTTAAAATAGAAGAGACAAGTTAAGAGGTTAAAAATCATAAAAGTGTACAAAGAAATAAAGTAAGAGTGAAAGACACAGAAAGGGAAATAAAGTAATGTAGAAGGACAAAAAGAGGGAAAAGAAATAGAAGGAGAGCAAATTACTAAGAGTAAGGCAGATTCGTTCAGTAACACAGAAGAAGAGAAGAAGAGAGAAATGAACTGAAGGTAAGAAAGATACTAAAAGAATGTGAGTTAGCAAAACTAAATCAGGAAACAGGAGTAAGTAAAAAGTAAATAACTGAGAGAGAAAGGAGTCTGATTGAGGATGCATGTACAAGAGTGAGGAATGGAATATGACTGAAAGTGAGTGAAGGGGAGTCACAGAGTGAAGGGATGAAGAGAGAGAGGATAATATAGAATGATTGAGGGAAAAGGAGTGAGGAAGTTAGTAGACAGAGGGACTAAGGGAAGGACTCAGTGAAGTGGAATACATTGAGTGAGGAAAGGAAAATGAGTAAGGAAGGAAAAGAAGGAAAGAGGGGGTAAGAGGAGTAAAGCAATGGAACAGAAAGAATGTAATTCGGTGATGAAAGTAAAGAAAAGGACACTGAATAATAGGAAAATTTGAAGTAGTAATGGAGCTGGAGTAAAAAAAAAGGGGATGAAGAACTATGAGAGAGGAGCAGTGAATTTGTTTTAAGAGAAATGATAGAAGGTAGATAAACATAAGTGAGCATAAGACAAGGAGAGTCAGGGACTGAGGACATAGAGGTAGTGAAGGAAAAACAAAGAGAAGAGGACAAAAGAAAGGAGCATAGAAAGATAAGTCAGGGAGAGTGGGTGAGTTATAGTGACAGACTACGACAAAAGGGCTGAATGACTAAAGAGGAATTACTAAAACGGGAAAATAAGAAAACACGGAAAAGGGAAATAAAACAGAGAGACTGAAAGTTGAAAAGTGATGCAAGGGAGAGAGGGGATGCAGATAGTTGAAATGGGAATAAGGGGTTGTGAAAGAAGTGGACTAAAGGAATGGGGGTGAAAGAGAGTGAGAGAAAGACATTATAATTGAGTAAAGAGAACGGAAAGAGGGTGGAAAAAGGAAAGTGAGTGTGAGACAATGGCAATACAATTTAAATTACACAATACAAACTATACAATAACATGTTACATAGTTTATTTTTGCTGTTCTCAGAATATATTGAATTTCACTTAAAACAGTGAGTTCAAACTACTCATCATATGACAGCGGGAAAAAAAATACAATCTAAAAGATTGTGTTTTAAAAAAACCCATATAAACTTAAAAATCACAAATGTACACTAATCTTTGATTCACTTACTTTTCCTTTAGGCCAAATAGTACATCATGAAGGTCCTTTTCGTTGGAAAGTACTCTGCTGTTCACTACAAAATACATTTAATCGACTTTCTAGAAGAAAAGCTCCAAGAACATCTGAAAAATGTTTCAATATTTTTATATACTCCTTTTTCTCAGTCATGACTCTTTGCTCATTCCTTCACTTTTCCTTAAGGCCAAATAGTGTCAGATGTATCAATATATATATATATTTTTTAAAACAAACTCTGAAATTACCGTTTTCCCGACGTTCTGAAATAAAGGCTTATACAACATTTTCACAATATTTAAATATTCATAATTCCATCTCTGGCTTACTAATGTTCAACATTTCGTATGATACTAATATCACTTACTATGAGATCCACTTACAGTACCTATATAACAACTCAATTTTTTAAATTATCTTGATCAATTTTACTCAGAATATAATTTTAAACAATAAACTAACTTTTATTAACTGCTCCCGTCTTCATAGGCCAATTACCTTTACTTAAATTTTGTTTCTGAAAACACTAGGTATGAGTTTTTTAAGTCAAAAGGCAAACGTTGTTTGAAAGTCAAATGAGTATCATTACACAACTTCCACCCTTTTTGACATTTTAAATAACATGTGTAATGCCCTGATCTTGTCGATGGACCGTCATGATAAATAATAGCTACAGTTGCAAAGGTTCTTCCTGAAATTGATAACTGAGAAGCCACAAAATGTTTAATAGAAGTTGTCCATTTCGTTCCATCAGGTCTACATCGTTGGAACATTAAAATGACATAGTGACGATAACTTTGTAGAAATAATGTGGACAGCATTGCAGACTTACATGGGGTACATACCATATTGTGATCAGCTGCTTTAACTAGATTATTGAAAGACACTGATTTGCAGTCTGGTAAAATCAAATATATAATTCTATCAGTGTCTATTCTAGTACTACTTGATAAACTACAATTGTCACAGTCATGCTGCCATTGATAAGAAAGGCCAAATAGATTTTCTACATCTACACCTTCATCTTCAAATACACCAAACATATACATTAAAAATTCCTGACAATCCTGCGGAATATTCTGTGAAAATTGATTTTGACCAGAACATATGTCTAAAAGATTTCGAATTTCTGAAACACTTTCTATTTTTGCTCTATCAGTGTTACATTTCTCAAACACAGAGTTCAATAAACAGCAGAATGTTTGATCTCGATTTTCAACAATCTGTTCTTGTAGATTTTGAAGAAAAAAAACAATATTAACCACTACATTAGCATAGCAGTTGACACCAGAACTGTTTTCAAATTGAAATCCAACAACATCTTCAACAGAATCCTTTTCTTTCTGCTTACAATTACAGTTTCATCTACTTTTTGTCTTTTTGCTAGTACCTCACTGCAATTATTCTCATTTCTTCTTTTTTGACCTACCACACGTTTTTCAAACAGAGGAGATTGAGGCAAATGTGGAGTATATTCTCTTCTTAACCTATTGTATTCTTTAACACAATCAAGATCTGCACAAATCTTTGTCTCATCACACTCAATCAAGTACAATCCTGATAAAGTTCTGACTCGTGATAATGCCACATATGCCATACCCTCTTTAAACACAGAACTTCCAATGTTCACCAAAGCATTATCTACACTTTAACCTTGAGATTTATGAATTGTCACCGCATATGCCAAACAAATAGGAAACTGTTTTCGGCGAACAAATAAGTCTTTTACAAGCAAAAACCTAGCAGAACAACGACTGATTTGTTGTACTTCCTCAATGCCATCAAAATTAATTAAAAAAAATTCAATTCCATCTCTATTTCTGTAATTCAGAAAATCAACAACATGACCCATTGATCCATTTACCAGACCTCTTTCAACATGTAAATTCCTTCTCAAAATGATACGACAATTTAAACACACATTCAGAGTCTTTTCAAAACCAGCAGTTTTAGATATACTCTTCTCTAATGAATCCAATTTTGATTTCAAATTTTCAGACAAACTAATTGTTGCTCCCATATGCTCTATTTTATCTATAGCTTCCAGTTTCACAATCTCTTCATTTTCTAACTTTAACATTTTGTTGTTAAACATGGAATATTCTTTCACAGTTGGCATCAAACATATCCCAGATTTGTTGTCAGTAATTTTCTTAAAAATATCCTCTGGAAGAATGTTTTCTTCTGGATACAAGTTTGAAATTAATCGTGCATATAAAGCTTCTTTCCCATGCTCATTTAGTTTTCAGATTCTTACGTCTTGTAGAATATTTTTATAATCTTCATCCTTTGCCTGTCGCATATTTTGAAGCAGTTCTGCATATTTGAAGTTCAACCATATATTAACGTTTCCAATGCTTCCTAGGCACTTCCTGGTATCTTCATGCGTGAACATTTTAAACACAGGTTGTCCTTTCACTGGAGTCAACTGCAGTAGATTTCCAAAAACAATAATGTGTTTTCCTCCAAATAACACATCATAGTCTGTTCTAAGAATTTCTTACATTCTCAAATGCACAAAAGCAAGCATTAGATTTGAGACCATGCTTACTTCATCAATGATAAGAAGTTTCATTTTCTTCAGGATTCTCGAAACTTCAGAACACGCAGCTCCAGATAACTTGTGGTATTGCAATTTATTATCATGCTCAACTGGTAGCATCAGTAAACGATGTAAAGTAATCCCTTTAATGTTATGTGCTGCCAGCCCAGTTGGAGCGGTTACAACACAAGACAGCAGTGATTCAGTCCTTTTCTGCAAATAAGTTGCAATTGCTTTAATCAGAACACTTTTTCCAGTTCCCGCTTCTCCACTCACGTACAGTCGGACAGGCTTAAATGATGTACATGAGCACTCTTTTTTCTCATGACTGAATCCATGTTCAATCTGTTCTGTGACTTCGTCATATATCTGTTTCTGCTCAATGTTTAGTCATTTCACCAAATCTTCTAAGTTAATTACATCCTCTTCAGCTTGTTCCATAGCTCTTTCCACCTCATCCATGGCAGTGGCAGCCTCATTTTGAATAATTGATCCTCCTAGTGGATCCTGACTCAATGAAGTAGAACTCTGAGTGTCTTGAGAACTGTCTCTAGCAATCTCTGCAGCAATTGTGGCTTCTTGCTCTATTTCTTCGCTCAACATTTGCAGATAATTTGGAAAAACAGGACATTCTATGGTATCCTTGGTTGCATTAAAAGAATCTTCATAACAGAGAAAATCTCCAAGTAGTTCCTCTTCTGTACGCCATGGTTTAAAGAGTTGCAAAAGAGCCAAATAGTAAAATTCCCTTTTGTCTGGATTTTCGCAACTCAATTTTCGATGATTAATCAAATTACCTTTTCTCTGTTTCACTAGACATCCTTCACGTCCAATGACAGCATATATTCCATTATTGATATCTTCTCTGATGTTTCTCTTATAAATATAGCTTTGCAGAACTTCATAGAGACATTTGATATTTGATATTTATGAACATTTGTAAAGCGCTAACGTTCGCTCCCAGGGGAGCATCATGGCGCTAGGCGAGCTACAGAGAAATACCTGAGAAAGTGGAGTAAAAGTGAGAGAGAACTAAATAGCCGCCAGGACAGAGGAGTCTGGTAATTTGTAGACCCATGTCTTGAGGAGTTTTCTAAAGTTGTTCTCATTGTCTATGGCTCTGAGATTGGCGGGTAGGGTGTTCCAGGCTTTAGCCGCCAGAACATTAAAGGATTTTCCGCCCTTGGTCTTATATTTGAATCTGGGAATTTGAACCAAATTTGTCCCAGAGGATCTCAAGCAACGCGAGGGGTTATAGCGCGTAAATCGGTTAACAAAATAGCGGGGTCCTGTGTTTTGCATGGTTTTGAAGACAGTGAGGAGCAGTTTGAAAAGGATTCGTTTATGCAGTGGCATCCAGTGGAGCGAATTCAAGGCTGAAGACCCAGATGACCTTCTGGGGAGTTGTAAGACCAGTCTAGCTGCAGCATGTTGGATGCTCTGTAGCTTTCTGAGAGTAGATTTTTTCACTCCGGCCATAAGGCCGTTGCAGTAGTCGAGTCGGGAGAGTATAAGGGCTACCGCGACTGACTTTCTGGCTGCAATTGGGAGGAAATCAAAAAATTTCTTCAGAGATTTTATTAATCCGAAACAGCGACCTGCGGTGATCTTGACGTGGTCATCAAAAGAAAGGGAAGAATCGAATTGTACGCCCAGATTTCTGGCTGATGTAACTGCACTAGGAGGGGCCTCTGATCCTGTGGGCCACCAATCTTTCGGGCAAAAAGAGAGATTCTTACCTAATGGAATAATCTCCGTCTTTGCACTGTTACATCTAAGATGATTAGTATTTAACCACTCAAAAACATCCAAGAGGCAGTTTTTGAACCGGAGATCTGCGTCAGTCAGTTGTTTGTCAAGGGTGACGACCAATTGAGTGTCGTCAGCGTAGGACGTGACCAAGATCCCATGTGATTCTATCACAGCTAAAAGGGGTGCCATATAGATATTAAAAAATAAAGGGCTCAATATGGACCCCTGTGGCAGTCCAGATGTAATGAGTTTTTCGCTGGATAGGTGAGGTCCTAGTGACACAGTCTGAGACCTATTTGATAGAAATGATGAGATCCAGGCCAGGGCTGTGCCTGTCACGCCGATCTCTCGCATTCGATTAATTAGGATGGCATGCGAGATAGTGTCGAATGCTGCTGTAAGATCCAGCAGGATGAGGACAGCTTGCTTGCCCTCATCCTGCAGGAATTTGATGGAGTCAGCAAGTTCGATCAAAGCTGTTTCGGTGGAGTGACCGGAGCGGAAACCCGATTGCTGAGGGTGCAGGATGTTATGGGCTTCTGTAAAAGTTTTAAGCTCCTCATGTACAAGATGCTCCGTGACTTTGCCCAGAATGGGAAGTAAGGAGATGGGGCGCATGTTAGTTAAGTCTGTAGGTGATTTGTTCTGTTTTTTCAACAGGGGTTTTACAGTGGCCTTCTTCCATTCGGCAGGTACAGTTCCGGATTCAAGGGATTCATTAATAATACCATTAATGTAGGGATTGACTGTGTCAATCAGGTGGTGAAGAATGATGGGGGGACAGGAATCAGTGGGTGCTCCTGATTTACAGGCCCAGATTGCCTTGCTGGGACAAGCGTTCTCAAGGTGAGGACTTCTATTTGGATAGTATGTATCCAACATGTTTGTCTTCAAAATATCTGTACTTTCTGGTTCTTTCTCCGCCAAATACTCTATTTCTTGTACACATTTCAAAACTCGGTTTCGTGTTGCAGCAAGACCTAGACTCACCCAAATGATGGTTCTAGATTTGGCATATAGACTTGCTGATGACAATCGATCAGAACATTCATATGCTCCAATTTCTTGATGTGACAACATCTTCAGACTAACTGTATAATTTCTTGCTTAGACTCTTTTCATGTGAAAAATCCTCCCACATTTCCTTCAGTTCTGTCTTTTCTTTTTTTGTGATGTAAGACGTCACATATCGAGCCACAGCAATAGAGTTGTCAGCAACGAATTGAATATCCATGTTAGCATTCCACATGGACAAAATCACTGGGTTGTAGTCGTTGATGTACTTGGATTCTTCGTTTCTTTTTAAATTGTATGTATTTTTGGGTGATTTCCTCGTCACAGTATGTCGTAGAGAAGACATCAAATTATTTACTCTTCCTTTAGAAATCACTGGTCGTGGAAAGCCAAAACAACATTTTGTGTAGAACTTTTGCTTGTTTTTGAATTTTCGACGACAATACTTCCCACAACGATGGGATTGAAAGCGTAAAACTTGTTGCCTTAAACTGTTTTCCTCTGTAGTTTTCGGAACAGCACATGTTGAATACTCTTCAATGAAACTCATCACTGTTTCATCCGAATCTGTTCCAAATTTGGGTGCATCTTTAATCCACAACAACATATGTATGTGAGGAGCACCTCTCGCTTGATACTCCTTTCTCCAAAAGAAATCCAAAACCTCTCCAAGGGGAGGATTTTTTTTTTGTTGGTAATAAAAGACATCATAGCTTCAAATTTATGATTAAAATATCTGCATACATTCACTGGATCCAAAGAACACAGTTCTCCAGGTGAATTCTATATTTTGTATATTTGCATTTGCCTCGCGTATAAGTTGAAGTAAGTCGTCCCATGCATACTCGGCACAGCTAAGAGTGAGGAACCATGTAGGAGTTCCTAAGTTTCTTAGCATACATTTCAATTCCCCATGACGATGGTACCAATACTCGTTTGTACCACGCTGACATGCCATGAGATTGATTAGATGAGATTCCAAAATATCTTGCAGATTGACTTTCTCCATAAAGTCCCTCGCCGAAACATTTTGCAGATGTGCTCCACTTTTCAGCATATGATTTACTGCATAAGAAAGCCCAGACAAGTCACTTTCATACAGTAGATGAAACAAATATGGAATGCATTGACGAAACCTTGGATCTTCAGCATATAATCTTAAAGTCCGGTATTCAGATGCAGGAATTTGAAGTGGTCGATCGTCATATCGTCCACCTCCACCTGTTGGAAATAGCTGTGGAAAAGAACGAGCTTCCCAACTTTCTTCCCATACACTAATGGGACTTTCCTTTGCTGCTTTCATTTGAAACAATTCAATTGCATTCCCCATTACTTCTTTGGAATGCAAAGGATGAAAAGTATAATGTTCATATATTTCTTCACTTCTAGACACATCAACTTTTTCAATTTGGCCGACTGAACAATCACTGTCTTCTTCTGCAGCTATTTCCTCTGCTCCAACACATACATGTTTGTAGTACTCATTGTTTTTGACTAAATACAACGTTGCCTTTTTGACTTTCCTAACATCCAATAAATCTTGCCAGATTTTCTTACTCTTTGTTGGAACTCCATTAACTAGAATAACTAAAGGTTCCTCTTCCACTTTTTCTACACCAATTGTATCAATATTTTTCTTGAAATCTAGAGGCAAATAAACAACTCTTCCCTTTAATCCTCTCTGTAAATCTGAAGGAGGCAATATTCCTATCTTAGGCTCCATGCGAACAATAGCCTGAAAAGGATGGACACATTGAATCAAAATAGATTCATATGTATCTAAATCCTTCAATTCAGCAGGAATGTCTACCAACTCAAGATTATTATGAACAGCTCTAGCAGGCATTCTGTTTTCATTTAATTTATTATAACAATATTTACAAATACGCTGATCAGAACTCAAATCAAAAGAATTCTCCACCAACAAATAAGTTGCAACATTCTTCCATTCACTATTATTTTCCATTTCACTTTTTGCATATAAATCAACTAACCTAGTCTGAATCTTATAATGAGTCCGTCCACAACACACACAAGTAAAATTAGGCCTTTCACTTGATTTCACCTTAAACTTGGTAATTTGCTGGTCAAACTTTTCTGTACTTGAAATCTGTACATTATCTTCCACATTACCTTGTATTACTGTGTCAATTTCTACACTGTCCTCTTTTTCACAAAAATAACAAATCTCAATTTCTTCACAAATCTTCTTCACATCTAATTCAGTTCCATGCAAAAGAGCACTATTTAACTGTTTATGCTTAAGTGCTGGACTTTTTGCATAATACAACCTTCTCACTAATTTTCTCATTTTGTTATGATGCACTGCTAACATCCTAAAATGATGAAAAACACCCTGACATACTTTTCTTGAAAGACAAGCCAGTGAATGTCCATGCAAACCTGTGTTTTCTCTCACTCTACAAGGATCTAAGTCTTGCAACATCTTCATTTTCTGTTTTAGACTTTTCTTACTATATGTACGTAAGAAATTACGAAGCACATCGATTGAATCCTGTCGCACACTACAAATACTACTACACTTCCAAGTGTACACTGGACCCTTAGTACGTCTCCCTAAAACTTCATCAGCTAACACCTCTTCTGCATCTCTAGATACAAGTTTCTCTTTTTCAATCGGACACCCGTCTTTCACCTCATATGCCCGACCACTGGTGTCAACTGCATGCACCAAATCATTCTCCTGGAAGTAACTCTCCTCATTAAAAAATGTCTCACAACTTGAACTATGCATCCATTCTCCAGAAAAAACTTTCCAAAAATGTGTTTGATTAATTACTCTTTTACAACTACTGTTGGATTTGAAAACATCAACTGTCTTGTTAAGTGTCCTAATTCTATTAATTACTAAAATAAATAATTTTTTCTTAACTTCAAAAGCTTGATCAACAATCTTCTCTACATTTTTCTTTTTCTTGTAAAAAGCAGCTCTCTGTTTACCTTTCTTAACATTTTTCAACAAATTTAAAACTACCCTATTGCGAAACATTCGTTTACGGATGTCCCTAAATTGATTTTGCCTTCAATTCCTATACATATTATTGTCTCCTGCTGCAGTAGTAACATTTATTGGGGATCTCTCCTTCCTCTTCAAATTTGCTCTCTCCTTCTGTACATTCACATGTATATTATCATTTTTTTTGGATCTACATATGTTCCGAAAAAAAGACTTAGTTGTCTTACCAGGAGCTTTTTTCGCGTTTTTGAAGTATTTGTTGTAGGAGACTGCTTTAATTCCGTTGCTGTTTTTGATTTTTTCCGCTTAGCATCTTTCCTTCTCCTCTGCCTTGAGGGCATATTTCCTTACTATAGAAAAAAACAAAACACATTATAGACCACTATTACCAAACAACAAAGCAATGACAATAAGCAAACAATATAAATACTATAATGCTTATACATATGACCTTATCTCTGTTTTTTAAATGTTACTCTAAAAAAATATTTCGGGCACATGAATTGGTTTTACATTATTGACAAGGATTAGATAGTATCTGCATGATTAAAAAAATATATTTGCACATTTCACAATCATATCACCTGTGTTTCCTCAGATTAGTAAGCAGATTGTACACATGAGGTAAGGCCTGTCCTGGGGAGCATAGGTGGTGAGGCCGGTGTCTAAGAGTGCACTGGACTGGACTTCATGAAGCCTATCCCCCACTACACTCTTAGACACAGCCCTCACCTTCTTTCTACCCCTGGACAGACCTCTCTTCCACTACACTCTTCAACACAGGCATCACTTCCTATGCACCCCTGGACAATCCTCACCTCATCTGCAACCCTGAATAGACCTCAACACATCTGCACCATTAGACAGGCCTCAGTTCATCTACACCCCTGGACACGCCTCATCTCATTGGCACCCTGTTACCATCAATTATACTCAATGTATTGAGGTCTGTCCAAGGGGCACAGATTAGATAATGCTTGTCTAAGGGTCAGAGGAGGTATGTCCTCTCCATTGCACTCATGGACACAGGCCTCAACTTCTTTGCACCCCTGGACATGCCTCACCTCATCTGCACAATCCACTTCGTAATTTGAGGAAACACAGGTGACATGATTGTGAAAGGTTCAAATATTTCTATGTAATCATGCACACACTATTTATTCCTTCTCAAAAATGTAAAAGCCATTAATTTGCCCCAAAATCATTTTTTTAATAACATTTTAGAAACAGAGCGCAGGTCTTATGTACAAGCATTCAATTTCACTACTGAAACCTCACTATTTCACAAAATAAAAATCCTCTATCTTGCAAATGTAGATACCAAGCATTATCAAAAAACATGACACAAACCAACAAGAAAGAATTTCAATCTGCTTCCTAATCTGAGGTAACACAGGTGACATCATTGTGAAATGTTCAAACATATTTATTTAATCATGCAAACACTGTTTTTTTCTTCTCAAAAATATAAAAACCATTGATTTACCCCAAAATTGTTTTTTAAATAACATTTTAGAAACACAGCGCAGGTCCTATGTACAAGCATTCAATTTCACTACTGAAACCCATTGATTTGCCCTAAAATCGTTTTTTAAATAACATTTTAGAAACAGAGCACAGGTCCTATGTACAAGCATTCAATTTCTCTACTGAAACCCATTGATTTGCCCTAAAATCGTTTTTTAAATAACATTTTAGAAACAGAGCGCAGGTCCTATGTACATGCATTAAATTTCACTACTGAAACCTCACTATTTCACAAATTACAAATCCTCTATCTTGCAAATATTGATACCAAGCATTATGTAAAAACATGACGCAAACCAACAGCAAAGAAGCTCAGTCTGCTTCCTAATATGAGGTAACACAGGTGACATGATTGTGAAAGGTTTAAATATTTTCATGTAATCATGTACACACTATTTATTCCTTCTCAAAAATGTAAATGCCATTGATTTGCCCCAAAATCGTTTTTTGAATAACATTTGCCGCTCGCTTTGAGGTGTCTTTGCCCTGAGAATCGCTTGCTGCTACAGGAGTAGCTGAGGAGAAGCTTAATCACCTTTGCTGTCCAGTGGGAGGAAGAGACCAACTTCGTGGCCGCAGAGGAGGCGAGAGGCGCGGCCCCGGGACTGCGAGGACCAGCATTCCACACCAACAGCTGGGTCCTCTTCCCGCGTAAGCCGCGCCCCCTCCCAGTGCCACGCCCCCACCAAAACGCTCTTCACCTCTCGCGGCCCCCGCTACGCGGGAGCCGCTCGCTTTGAGGTGTCTTTGCCCTGAGAATCGCTTGCTGCTACAGGAGTAGCTGAGGAGAAGCCTAATCACCTTTGCTGTCCAGTGGGAGGAGGAGACCAACTTCGTGGCCGCAGAGGAGGCGAGAGGCGCGGCCCCGGGACTGCGAGGACCAGCATTCAACACCAACAGCTGGGTCCTCTTCCCGCGTGAGCCGCGCCCCCTCCCAGTGCCACGCCCCCACCAAAACGCTCTTCACCTCTCGCGGCCCCCGCTATGCGGGTGCCGCTTGCTTTGAGGTGTCTTTGCCCTGAGAATTGCTTGCTGCTACAGGAGTAGCTGAGGAGAAGCCTAATCACCTTTGCTGTCCAGTGGGAGGAGGAGACCAACTTCGTGGCCGCAGAGGAGGCGAGAGGCGCGGCCCCGGGACTGCGAGGACCAGCATTCAACACCAACAGCTGGGTCCTCTTCCCGCGTGAGCCGCGCCCCCTCCCAGTGCCACGCCCCCACCAAAACGCTCTTCACCTCTCGCGGCCCCCGCTATGCGGGTGCCGCTCACTTTGAGGTGTCTTTGCCCTGAGAATCGCTTGCTGCTACAGGAGTAGCTGAGGAGAAGCCTAATCACCTTTGCTGTCCAGTGGGAGGAGGAGACTAACTTCGTGGCCGCAGAGGAGGCGAGAGGCGCGGCCCCGGGACTGCGAGGACCAGCATTCAACACCAACAGCTGGGTCCTCTTCCCGCGTGAGCCGCGCCCCCTCCCAGTGCAACGCCCCCACCAAAACGCTCTTCACCTCTCGCGGCCCCCGCTACGCGGGAGCCGCTCGCTTTGAGGTGTCTTTGCCCTGAGAATCGTTCGCTGCTACAGGAGTAGCTGAGGAGAAGCCTAATCACCTTTGCTGTCCAGTGGGAGGAGGAGACCAACTTCGTGGCCGCAGAGGAGGCGAGAGGCTCGGCCCCGGGCCTGCGAGGACCAGCATTCAACACCAACAGCTGGGTCCTCTTCCCGCGTGAGCCACGCCCCCTCCCAGTGACACCCCCCCTCTCATACAAACAGGAACTTAAGTAAGTCCACTAACGCGCATCGCGGAACGTGCGCGGGTCGCAGCCCGGGCCAAGGGAGGGCCCGTTGTTGCCTGTTAGTGCCCGGTAGAGACCGGTCTGGGCCACCCCCCTTGGTCCCTATTGTTAAAAACCTTATAAACCATAAAAATCTTTCCATCTCACAGCACACAGGTTTGTCGCATATGTCTACCATGCCTACTAGAACCAGAAGTAAAACTAAAACCAAAACCGCCCTGGCTGTAGCCCAAATAACCGGACCAATAGACCAATTCATCTCACGGACCAATGAGGTAATTGACCACAGCATCTCCCTTCTTGAACGTAGAGTGTCACTGGACCTCATGAATGCAAAACGCTCGTCCTTGGGCCTTCTAGCAACCGCAGTTTCCCCTATCCGGCAATCTTTACCTACCTCTTCCCTTCCCATGTCTGTGACTGTTGCTGACATCAATACAGTCCCGTGTACAGGTGACTTATCTGTAACTCAATCTGAGTCTGATTCACCATCATCAGATGACTTAGAGGCAACTCCCGACCTAGTAGCCTGTCAAACACTCGAAGGTTCAGACACTAACATAGATATCTATCTTCGAGGAGTAAGGGAAGGAGCCATCCCCAAACAAGGTAGTGCAAATCCTTTTGATAATGCAGTAGCTCCTGTCATTCCTACAGGATATGAGAGGGAGCCTGGGAGGGATCAACCTAACCAGTCAACACAATTCGCACAACTAACGACAACAACTCCAATAGAAACCAACCTCTTACTCCCCACCATCCTCACCGAGGATACAGATAACCTTTGTAAAACCTGTAAAACTACATCTCACATACTAACCTCAATCAAAGACCTTCTTTCTCAGCAGCTGAAACCCATACAAATTAGTATAAGGAATTTGGAAGCCCAATTGGCAATTTTATCTTCCACACACCCCAATACAAATTCACATCCAGCTAAGCAAGGGTCAAGAAACGTTATTCAGCCCTCAAAAGCACCTCTCCAACCACAACCATCTATAGCAAAAAAACAATCAGTCCCGACCATTCCACCTTCTCATAACCCGAAACAAAACGTCCCAATGCAAAACCTGCAAAATGCAATGCCTAGTGTACAAAAGGCTAAAACAACTACAGAGCTGCCCCAACATACGCCCAGTACAGGTTTGGTAAAACCAGGAACATCAGGGAACACACCAGGCAACGTAACCACAAATCATACCATAAATAAATCGACACCCATACTTTCCAAATCAACGGTCTTACCCCAGCTGTTATCTAAAAAGACCCCAAAAAAGACACCAGGAGTCAGGCGTCCAGTTCATCTGCCGCCAGAGGCTACCCCATATACAATCATTCTCACTGGTGTACCTGAACTAACGGAAGGTATGTCAGAAACCACCTGGTCACTCAAAAATAAGGTCATGCAGTGGCTAAGTATCAATAGGCCATTAGAACCTCACCACTCTGGAGGGATCTCTACAGTCCGCAGAGTAGCATGGGTAGGTGAAGTACCTAAGTCGACCCACGGTGACTGTATCATAGTAACATGCAGAGATCCTTCTACCGTGGAACACATTTGCTCCTGGCCCTCACTGGAGAAAAAAGGTGGAATAGATGCCCAACACCTTTCATTCTTCTATCCGCCATTGAACTCACATCATTATATTCCAACCTGGAATTGGCACCATCCTCAAGAAGATCAATGGAAACAGGTGGGCTATACCTACGGCCATGGAACTAGAAACAGATCCAGAGACTGGCAAAGGCAACCTTGGCAAGGCAGACCCTATCATTCACAGGAGGGCTGGCAGGGTTTTCCAACAAGAAACCGCTTTGACTGCCTAGAGATGGTGGATCGACCGTTTAGGTCCCAACCAAAAAGTAAAAACATTAACACCATGCCATCACCAGCAAACTCTAGACACCAGCTACTCTCACCTAAAACCGGAAGCCAAGCAAAACAAATTTCGCCTACCTACACAAACTTTAAGCTAGCGACCATGGTTGACACCTTTCCAACCTCAACTACTGGTGCGACGACTAGAGTTTCCATTTTCCCTAGGGACAGGACCGATCCAAACTTCCAACAACCAAACGAACCGAGAGATGCCACCAACCCTCCCCTGATCTTGACAGTGATCCCGACAGCGAGTTCTTTGAGGGAACCCCCCGTTCCGCACATTACCCTTGATCCCAATAAACTGAATCTTTCCATTATATACTGGAACGTTGCAGGACTGTCCTCTAAAATAACATCAGAGTCATGGTCTGATACAGTAAGGGAACATCAGATTCTCTGCCTCCAAGAAACATGGTGCACAACCCCAAAACATCTACCTGGATACAAAACCTTCTTCACTCCAGCAATGCAGGGAGCCATGGGCAGGCCAAAGGGGGGTCTCACGATCTACGTTGCCAATACTCTCCCCTGCATATCCACAAAAATGATAAAAGAATCCTCGACTTACCAAATTATGCAGACAAACTTTACAAACGACTGTACTTATATTCTCATCAACTATTACAATAACTCAGGTACATTGGACAGTCTGTCAACCCTAGCAGAGATTGCCACATTCCTAACAACTCTGCAAAATGACTCTAACCAAAACACTTGCAAAAACAACAAGTGATGGACTGAATGTGGATCAATGTCACACACTCCCCCAGTCAAAAGATCTGGGCCCAAATCCATCGTTTTTTTGCACTCCACACCACCCTGGGTTAGACAATGGCGATATGCAAATCAGCTCTGACCCTGTTGCCCCATGGGAACAGTCCAGTCCGAACTACAAAAGCCATGTCCTTCCCAGAACGGAATCAAGCATCCGAGGACCAGACCGGTTTCGAGGTAACACCTCTCTTCAGCCCGGCTAGCTTGACTCCAAGTGGTGTGGAGTGCCTGGGACCCACGTCTGGGCATCCCCAGCGCACTTAGGGCGGCAATTGCAAAAACAACAAGTGATGGACTGAATGTGGATCAATGTCACACACTCCCCCAGTCAAAAGATCTGGGCCCAAATCCATCGTTTTTTTGCACTCCACACCACCCTGGGTTAGACAATGGCGATATGCAAATCAGCTCTGACCCTGTTGCCCCATGGGAACAGTCCAGTCCGAACTACAAAAGCCATGTCCTTCCCAGAACAGAATCAAGCATCCGAGGACCGGACCGGTTTCGAGGTAACACCTCTCTTCAGCCCGGCTAGCTTGACTCCAAGTGGTGTGGAGTGCCTGGGACCCACGTCTGGGCATCCCCAGCGCACTTAGGGCGGCAATTGCAAAAACAACAAGTGATGGACTGAATGTGGATCAATGTCACACACTCCCCCAGTCAAAAGATCTGGGCCCAAATCCATCGTTTTTTTGCACTCCACACCACCCTGGGTTAGACAATGGCGATATGCAAATCAGCTCTGACCCTGTTGCCCCATGGGAACAGTCCAGTCCGAACTACAAAAGCCATGTCCTTCCCAGAACGGAATCAAGCATCCGAGGACCGGACCGGTTTCGAGGTAACACCTCTCTTCAGCCCGGCTAGCTTGACTCCAAGTGGTGTGGAGTGCCTGGGACCCACGTCTGGGCATCCCCAGCGCACTTAGGGCGGCAATTGCAAAAACAACAAGTGATGGACTGAATGTGGATCAATGTCACACACTCCCCCAGTCAAAAGATCTGGGCCCAAATCCATCGTTTTTTTGCACTCCACATTCAGTCCATCACTTGTTGTTTTTGCAATTGCCGCCCTAAGTGCGCTGGGGATGCCCAGACGTGGGTCCCAGGCACTCCACACCACTTGGAGTCAAGCTAGCCGGGCTGAAGAGAGGTGTTACCTCGAAACCGGTCCGGTCCTCGGATGCTTGATTCCGTTCTGGGAAGGACATGGCTTTTGTAGTTCGGACTGGACTGTTCCCATGGGGCAACAGGGTCAGAGCTGATTTGCATATCGCCATTGTCTAACCCAGGGTGGTGTGGAGTGCAAAAAAATGATGGATTTGGGCCCAGATCTTTTGACTGGGGGAGTGTGTGACATTGATCCACATTCAGTCCATCACTTGTTGTTTTTGCAATTGCCGCCCTAAGTGCGCTGGGGATGCCCAGACGTGGGTCCCAGGCACTCCACACCACTTGGAGTCAAGCTAGCCGGGCTGAAGAGAGGTGTTACCTCGAAACCGGTCCGGTCCTCAGATGCTTGATTCCGTTCTGGGAAGGACATGGCTTTTGTAGTTCGGACTGGACTGTTCCCATGGGGCAACAGGGTCAGAGCTGATTTGCATATCGCCATTGTCTAACCCAGGGTGGTGTGGAGTGCAAAAAAATGATGGATTTGGGCCCAGATCTTTTGACTGGGGGAGTGTGTGACATTGATCCACATTCAGTCCATCACTTGTTGTTTTTGCAATTGCCGCCCTAAGTGCGCTGGGGATGCCCAGACGTGGGTCCCAGGCACTCCACACCACTTGGAGTCAAGCTAGCCGGGCTGAAGAGAGGTGTTACCTCGAAACCGGTCCGGTCCTCGGATGCTTGATTCCGTTCTGGGAAGGACATGGCTTTTGTAGTTCGGACTGGACTGTTCCCATGGGGCAACAGGGTCAGAGCTGATTTGAATATCTCCATTGTCTAACCCAGGGTGGTGTGGAGTGCAAAAAAATGATGGATTTGGGCCCAGATCTTTTGACTGGGGGAGTGTGTGACATTGATCCACATTCAGTCCATCACTTGTTGTTTTTGCAATTGCCGCCCTAAGTGCGCTGGGGATGCCCAGACGTGGGTCCCAGGCACTCCACACCACTTGGAGTCAAGCTAGCCGGGCTGAAGAGAGGTGTTACCTCGAAACCGGTCCGGTCCTCGGATGCTTGATTCCGTTCTGGGAAGGACATGGCTTTTGTAGTTCGGACTGGACTGTTCCCATGGGGCAACAGCGTCAGAGCTGATTTGCATATCGCCATTGTCTAACCCAGGGTGGTGTGGAGTGCAAAAAAATGATGGATTTGGGCCCAGATCTTTTGACTGGGGGAGTGTGTGACATTGATCCACATTCAGTCCATCACTTGTTGTTTTTGCAATCTAACCAAAACACAGCACACCTAATATGGGGCGGTGACTTTAACCTCCCATTGTGTCTCAATCACAAAAGAGGAATCTGTGGGTTGCAAAATGAACTAGGCAGCCCCATGCCCCACTTTGCCCACTCGACGTGTGGAAACAAACTAAATGAGATCATATTCTCTTTAGACCTGGACTTTGCAAATGAACTAGTAGACACACAGCAAGACTTTCTGCCAACTTTTCATGGAAGAGGCTTCCTAACAACCATAGACTATATATTGTCCTCCCATTCACTCAAGGGGCAACTAACAAACTTTGTAACTGGGACAAATGTAACGAGCGACCACTACCCACTCAGTGTAAGAATCACCTCAAAATTGGTAAATGCACACCCTGTAAAATCAAGTCTTTTAAACCAGCACTCACTAACTATGAATAAACTGAATGGCTACACGGTCAAATGGGCCAAGATTGACCCGGTGGAGATGACAGAGAGGACCCTTGAAAAATCTAAGCCTTGGATACTGGAATGCATGTCCTTAGAGACGACACCCCAAACAATTGTTAATAGCTTTCACAATATCCAAGAAACAATCAGCAATGAACTCTTTGTCAAGCAAAAGAACAAAAAGCCCTCTACTATGAGATGGTTCGACGCAGCTTGTCGGAAGGCTCTTTCAACCCTAAAAGAAGCCTTACATAGACCTATAAGAGACCATGTGGAAATCTCTAATCTAAGAAAATTATACAACTTAGCCAGAAGGGAACGTAAAAAACAAATCAAACAAGATCTATGGTCACAACTGCATGACAGCAGCCAAAGGAAGGATAGTGCCCTATTTTGGCAAGTTATAAGATCTCCTTTTTTGGCTGACAGCACTGAAGGTCAACACCTAGACGTGGCAGTAACTGAAGAAGACTGGGTCATGCACTTTTCCAAAATTTTCGGTTCATCTACCGAACTCGCAGCAGATATCGGTCCAGAAACAAGTGAAGTCCACATATCAAAGAACAACACCTACCCGATAAACACTCATTTCCATCTTAGCGAAGTTATCAAAGCAATCAAGGCATCGAAACCAGGCAAGGCTCCGGGCCCCGATGGAGTTCCAATGGACATCTTCCTCCATAATACAGAATTTTGGTCACCGATAATCACTCGGGTTTTGGCAGCAGTAACCTCGGTAGGGCTCTTTCAGTCATAGTCGACATCAACCCTTTTACCCATCTTCAAAAAAGGCGACCGCAACGACCCAGCCTGTTACAGGCCAATCTCCCTTCTGGATTCCATGGGTAAAATTGCAGGTCGAGTGCTCCTGGACCGTTTACAATCTTGGGCCCAGGAAAACAACATCATTACCGACCTGCAATACGGTTTCCAGAAGGGGCTTGGGACCGTGGAACAGGCCCTCAACCTCGCCCTCCTGACCGGGAAATATGTCGGCGCCAAAGGAGGTAACATCTTCCTCGTCTATGTCGACCTTAGCGCGGCATTTGACTGCGTCCAACATGGAAAACTCTGGGAAATACTCAGTGACCTTGGAGTGGACCCCCCATTAATAGTCTTCCTACGTGAACTCTATTCAAATGCCTCAGGGCGAGTAAGATTTGGTACCAACGGTGAGCTGTCCCGCTCATTTCCAATAACAAAGGGAGTAAGACAGGGTTGTGTACTGGCTCCCTTCCTGTTCAACCTTTACACCAATGGACTAGAGCAGGCCATGCTGGAAGGGAGCCAGGATCTACCCCAGATAAACCACCGTCCGATACCTACACTGCTATACGCCGAGGATTCAGTCATCTTAGCCCGTACTTTGAATCAACTTCAGAACCAAATTAACAAATACGGAAGCTTTATGGACTCACTTGGCCTCAAAATTAATATAAAGAAAACCTTCACAATGCACATTGGCCCCAGGGTTAAAAACCATAGATCGATAATGGTGGATAACACGAAGCTGGAAAAAACCTCAGTTTACCCCTACCTAGGAATTCTGGTGGACGACGCGTTAAATTGGCGTCAAGCCATTGCCGCCAGAAACCTTCACTTTCGTCGCGCAACATCGGCCTTGATCTCTTTTTTGAGGAAAATGGGGAAACCCGCGCCACCGGAACTTTTGAAAATATACTACGCCAAGTGCCACAGTGTGGCTACTTACGGTGCAGGCGTATGGGGTTATGGCCATACAGACCACCTACAAGTAACGGAGAATGGCTTCATTAAATATGTTCTAGCCCTCCCGCAAAGCTCCCCGATCCTTGCTTCGCATTGTGAGCTCGGCATGGAATATATTACTGACACTATTCGCTCTCAACCCATCTTACTGTGGCAACGTATATGGACCAAACCTGAGTGTCACTTAACCCGTTCCCTCATCACAGACTGTCTAGCTTTGTGTAACTGGCATAAGATCCCATGGCTGACTTACGTACGGAACTTTTTCAATGACCTTGGCTGTAAGTCCTATTTTGAAGATCCTGCTACGATCGAAGATATCTCCAGGAAACACCTAAAATCAATGTGCTTGGCACACCTGAGAGAGCTCCGAAACCAAGCTGAGATTATAAAATCTTCAAATGAACAAATCTGTGCAATACAATCTTTCAAAGGCATCCAACCATATCTGTCCTACTTTTTGTCAAACCATGAGAAATTCTTATTAACAAGATTCCGTTTTAATACGTTTTTTCGTTTAGTCTCTTTTCCGGAAACTCAAAATTGGTCCCGCAAGCTGATGAACTGTCCATGCGACGGAATTTCTTCACAGACAACGATCCACGTCACTTTGTTCTGCAAATATTACAAATCTCCACGTAAATCTTGGATTATCCCACTCCTTCGATCCAGTGGTCATAGACAGTGCTACTCTGCATTCCTTTTTCTGCAGTCTTTGAACACACCACACGAAGCTAAATTCATAGTGACTTTTCTTAAAGCGACTATCACACTACGCCAAAAACTTTTAAATTAATCAGAAACATTTAAATTGTAACTTTCTGCCAAGCATCTTTTTTAACCTTGTCTTTTTTTTAAACTTATGCTTGTGTTGAAAACTTTTTCTATGTACTTTTTATGATTATACAATTGATAATCGAATACAAGTTATTGAATGAATGAATGAATACCATTTTAGAAACAGAGCGCAGGTCCTATGTACAAGCATTCAATTTCACTACTGAAACTTCACTATTTTACGAAATACATTTCCTCTCTCTTGCAAACATTCCTACCAAGCATTACCAAAAAAATGACACAAACCAACAGCAAAGAAGCTCAGTGTGCTTCCTAATCTGAGGTAACACAGGTGACATGATTGTGAAAGGTTAAAATATTTATATGTAATAATGCACACACTATTTATTCCTTCTCAAAAATGTAAAAGCCATTGATTTGCCCCAAAATCTTTTTTTTAATAACATTTTAGAAACAGAGCGCAGGTCCTATGTACAAGCACTCCATTTCAGTACTGAAAACTCACTATTTAACAAAATACATTTCCTCTCTCTTGCAAACATTCCTACCAAGCATTACCAAAAAAATGACACAAACCAACAGCAAAGAAGCTCAGTGTGCTTCCTAATCTGAGGTAACACAGGTGACATGATTGTGAAAGGTTCAAATATTTTTATGTAATCATGCACACACTATTTATTCCTTCTCAAAAATGTAAAAGCCATTGATTTGCCCCAAAATCGTTTTTTGAATAACATTTTAGAAACAGAGCGCAGGTCCTATGTACAAGCATTCCATTTCAGTACTGAAAACTCACTATTTTACAAAATACATTTCCTCTCTCTTGCAAACATTCCTACCAAGCATTACCCAAAAAATTACACAAACCAACAGCAAAGAAGCTCAGTCTGCTTCCTAATCTGAGGTAACACAGGTGACATGATTGTGAAAGGTTCAAATATTTTTATGTAATCATGCACACACTATTTATTCCTTCTCAAAAATGTAAAAGACATTGATTTGCCCCAAAATCGTTTTTTGAATAACATTTTAGAAACAGAGCGCAGGTCCTATGTACAAGCATTCAGTTTCACTACTGAAACCCATTGATTTGCCCTAAAATAGTTTTTTTAAATAACATTTTAGAAACCGAGCGCAGGTCCTATGTACAAGAATTCAATTTCACTACTGAAACCCATTGATTTGCCATAAAATCGTTTTTTAAATAACATTTTAGAAACAGAGCACAGGTCCTATGTACAAGCATTCAATTTCACTACTGAAACCCATTGATTTGCCCTAAAATCGTTTTTTAAATAACATTTTAGAAACAGAGCGCAGGTCCTATGTACAAGCATTCAATTTCACTACTGAAACCTCACTATTTCACAAAATACAAATCCTCTATCTTGCAAATATTGATACCATGCATTTTTAAAAAGCATGACACAAACCAACAGCAAAGAATCTCAATGTGCTTCCTAATCTGAACTCTCTATCTATATTGAATGAATCATAACTCACCTTACAAATGCTTTGGGAGATTGAGAACAGTGTCCGATACACACACCAATATTTATTTAGCAGAGCAAAAGGTATGTACTCCAGGCACTGCAACCATAAATGGCACAGAAATTCTCTAATTCTACACACATATCCTTCATGTTAACCAATCAAAACTCTTGCCTCTCTATTTTCAAACCAACACCCTTCCCCCCCTCAGCCCTTTCTACCTGTTACCATAGCAACTCCCTCCTCACTGAGCTCTCAGGGTTAAACGTTTATTCTACAATGTTGCAAATGAACTCAGCAAGGATGTTTGACCTCTCAATACACCAGCTTATCAGGTGCAATGTTTCTTTAAATGACTTTTTCTTAACCATTCAAATTACTTCTTTCACAGAACAGAACCATGCACCCTAACTTTCAGTTTTCAACTATCTGAATCCACCAATATTTGCTTGTGATTCAAGAGCACTGAAACTCCACAGTTTTTTTTTGCAAACTCTTACTGTTCCAACTGCCATTTTATTCCAACACTTCATCTGACTGCACCAGAACCTCCTCTCACCATGTATTCTGTCTGGATTATTGGACATAGCAACATCCACTGGGCTCAAAGGTATGCACTTCTCAGAACTTTTCACAACCTTGATTTACCAAATGTGTACATCAAATGGATTGGCCAAAGAGGATTGAGATGTCATCAATTGATACCATTGGTGAAAACCTTTCACCATCTGCCACACCCTGACCATATAATTTTGCACTGTGGTGGAAATGACCTAGGCACTTTGACTGGGGTAGGTCTGGAAATGGGTTTAAAGGACACCTTTGGGCAATTGATGACACTTTTTCCACAAACTGCCTTTGTATATTCCAATATATGCCAAAGACAGAAATGGAAGTGGTCCAACCAATTTTGTCCACAATTTGAGAAAGCACGGAAACATGTGAATAAATCTGTTTCTGCTTACATGAGAGACTATGGAATGGGTTCAATATACAACAATAACTTGCGTTACAACATGCAAGATATCTACAGAGGAGATGGTGTGCACTTCTCAGATGAGGGGAATAGAATATTCCTCCTGAATTTAAGACTGTGCATCGGAACCTACTTGTAGCTACCTAAATCAGCCACAGAACCCAAAAGCTCTTTTCAGGGCTACCTTACCTCTGATCACTCAAAACGATTATGTTACTCTAACTTTTTTCACTGTTTTTCACCAAAGTACGCTCCCCGGTACGCGTACCGGGCGCTCCCCCTCGGAAATGTTAATTTTTTTTGTTTTGGGCCTATATGGGCCTCCTAAGACCCCCTCAGAAAACCTAGGGGGTCAGGGGGTGTCTACCGTGCCCCCTTTTACCTATTCCCAACGTTGTTTATCCTCCATCTTGTGTCTCAATTCTACCGAAACACAAGATGGAGGACTCCCGTTGCGCTGCCGGTGCGCGTACCGGGGCGCGCACCGGTAAGCGCCCTTAAACAATTTTGGAAGTCAATTTACTTAAAAACCACTGGAGAGACTTTCACCATATATAGAATAGGCCCTACTACATAGCAGTCCCTACCATTTTCCCAAATTTGGTGGAATTCCATTGAGCCATTTGGGCTGTAGCCCTGTCTAAATATCCTGAGGTAAATTACATGACTAATACACATATGAAAGTGTTAGAATTTGCAACCAATGAAAATGTTACTTTCATTTTGTATTTTTATGTGCTGACATTTCATTGGTTATGGACATGAATATATATGAAAAATGAGAGGGAAACGCGGCCATTTTGAGTACTACTACCTGAGGTACATTTATAAAGGATTTCCTCTGAAAACATCAATTCCTTTCTGAAAGGTAATTTGTTAATTTGTAAGGGGAACTATGTTCTGCACTTTAAGTTAAATTGGAAAAACGTTTTCTGATAGTTTTTTACTGTCCCTCTGTTATAGTTATAGATTCAGATAGGCTTCTCTGTTGTAGTTATGGATTGAGTTAGGCTTCTCTGGTATAATTATGAATTTACTTAGGCTTCTTCACATGCACTTTTTTATATTTCTACTTCCTGCCTGAAAACATACACTGCCCAAAGATAACTTCACTGGTAAAAACTCAGAAGTACCTGTCTGAACTTAAACCCAACAGTGCCCTAACTCTACTAATATAGTTATTTTTTATGCAATGTACAGCCAAAAAATGGAAGGTAAAGAGGAGACCAATACAATTTCTTTTGAAATTATGGATAACAACATTCTTAACGAAGACTTTGATTTTATGGATGAGTCTGGGGATCAAGAACTAATTAACTGTCTTGAAGCAATGGAATCTGCAATGAAATTGTGGAGGAGAATCCAGATAATCTGAAGTTAGAAGTTTTAATAGATTATGAAAAATCTCAACAATAAATTTTTATTTAATAATTAAAAATTGGTTCAGACAATATTCATTTTTATATGTAATTCTTATGTAATTCTTGAAGTCGTACCAAAAAGATTATATTATAAAGTGAGACTTATACTATACTGTGCAATTTTTTGGAGTTACATAGTAAGTTTGCTCATAGTTACTTCCTTTCTCCCACTATATTATCTCCAAAGTGTATTTGACATCTGTTTTCCATCTCCTGCCTCCTTTCTCTCACTGTCTGTCTCTAATGCACGATATCACCGCCAATTTTGTGTAGATTTAGAAGAGATTAAATGTAATACTGGAAAACATCATAAGGGAGCAGGATATACTACCTATGATCCCCTAGACCTTCTCAGGGTGTGCTTAAAGGATCTGTTTCTACTTTCCTGACAGACTATGCTATGGATTCCATATACCCCAATAACTTCTGTAACAACATGCAAATTATCTACAAAGGAGACGGTCTACATTGAATTTAAAACTCTGCATTGTTACCTACATGTTGGTACTTAAATCACCCACACAACACTACAACTCTATTCAGAGCTACCCTACCTCTAAGCACTTTCAATTATTATTTTACTGTTACACTCTGTTTTGCTATTGTTACGCTCCCCGGTGCGCGTACCGGGCGCTCCCCTCGCGAAAATCGCAATTTTTATTTTTTTATTTTTTTCCCCCTCGGGGCCTATTATGACCCCCACATCAAACCTAGGGGATCAGGGGGGGTCTACCCTGCCCCCTTTTGGTCATTTCCCTCTTTGTTTATGCCACCTCTTGTGTCTCGATCCTACCGAGACACAAGATGGCGGCCGCTTCGGACTGTTTGGAATGTTGACAGACACCCGAGAGCCAATCAGCTTTCCGCTCGCGAACTCGCGTAGCGCGCCTGGTGCACTCCCCGGTGCGCATACCGGGGCGCGCTTATAGATATATATATTTTTTTTAACTTAAATTACTCAAAATCCACTGGAGCACATATCTTGAGACATAGCAAAGGCATATCAGGCTACCAGTCCCTACAATTTTGCCAAGTTTGGTGGAAATCCATTCAGCCGTTCGGGCTAAAAGTCCAACCGCCCTATGGAAATTAACATGGGGAAAACACGTTTTGGGACCCCCCTTTTATCTTGGGCCCCGCTTAACGAATCCCCCCCAATCTTTCAGGGAAGGAGCAGAGCGGAGCGGGCCATCTTCTTTGAGAAATTCGCAAAGCTTCATCCACCGGCGCCAAAGTTATTCCCAATACAATGTTACGGATTTCCTATGGAAAGTAGTTCCTAACTATAACTACCTACTGGCGACCGCCAGTAGGTAATATATATATATATATATATATATATATATATATATATATATATATATATATATATATATATATATTACGAACACGCTCAAAACTGGAGGGCGCTTCCACAGAATCCTAAACGCCGCTGCAGCAAGGAACACGAGACACAGAAGTTCAGGTGAGAAGATTCTTTAATCGGCACCTTCGTCAAGCTCATGGATTGAGCCCCAGTCTGCGTGTGTCTTCAATTCCAGCACCTCTACTCCAGGTTAGAGGCTCGTAGGCTCGTAGGCTTCCCTCCACCATCAGCCTCTGAGGAAGAAAAAATTCGAAACGCGTAAGGCTACGATGGTAGCAGGACTGTGAAAGGGGAACAGCCGGCTGGTGCCTTTTACCTTTTTATTGGAGCTGAGGCTTGGAGCTCTTCACCTCTCCTAGAGTGCACCTCGCACGACGATACCAAGCTGGGAGCAGTAATACATAGGCGGGGGTCGTGCCGCCGAGGTGCACCACTGTGGTATCTCCCACCTCTGTCACCCCCGGCGGCTCCGTGTCTAATGGAGCTGCTCGCGGTGACATCACTTCGAATGTCACCGCGACCAGCATTCCAGAGCGAGCGCCGGGGACTGTGTGAGGAGGATCTCGGCGGGAGGCTGTGGCTGAGGTCGTCAGGTTACAACTGATGTTAAATAAACAGTTTGGTAAACCCACGTACCGTCTTGTGTGTGTGATTCAACGCATTTCCACACTGGCGACGAGGACTGGTTCTTCCCTGCGACCTCAACACGCTGAATAAAAGGAAGAACGAACTAACGTTCATGAAAGAAGCCGAGGCGTGTAAAGAAATTCCCACGGAACAATCGTGGAAGGAGTGCTGAACCTTGGCACCACAAGCGGGTGTGCAAGCAGCTGCTGGTCGGAAGAAGGAATGCTCCGGTCGACGCCTTTGCCTGAAGTAAGGTATGCCTGCCAGCTGGTCTTGGTGCGCGATTTCAATGCCCGCATTCTGTAATTGAGGAGAGCAGTACCCGCGGCTGGGGTCAGCGTGCGTGTCAAGTGTTTGCCGCTGTTGGTGCCTGCGAGCAGAGATTGAGGCGGCAGCCGGACAGTTTTTAACCGGCTTTTTGACAGTCAGCTGAGGAAGCGAGGCGTTCGACTGCCGGTGTCTGGAGCAGTGATTAATTTGGCGGGCACATCGTAGGCATCTGGCATCTGTCAGCCAGCTAACAAAGTAAGACGCGCAGCTCCCACCTCCATGAACCCCGTCCCCGTTACAGTGATTCATTGCGCCCAGAGGGGAGAAGGAGGTGTGCTACTTGACCTTTGACGCTAGCAGTGAGCTCATTCACGAGGGCGTTGCAGCAAGACAGATCCCTGACAGGCCAACTTTGCGCCCCATATGAGATCACAAGCAAGGAATTATCAGCGCGCCAGCCTGTCATTTCAATTGATGAACTTGGCATTGTGTTGCAGTTAAGGACGGCATAAGCAGGTCGTCACTTTTACTCTCTCTCACTTTCAGTAACTGAGATCTCTGGAACCTTCCCATGCTGCGTTTTGACTTTCATGCCGTCTTGTTGTGAGGTTGTGTGACCCAGGAAATTGCGAGGGACTCTCCCCCTTCCGAACATCACCCAGATGATGAGCTTGCTTGAAGGGGCCAAGGTGTTCTCCACCCTCGACCTCGCCTCTGCATACTTTCAGATCAAGCTGCATGAAGAGTCACAAGAACTCACGGCGTTTGTGACACCCATGGGCGCGTACAAGTTCAAGAGGATGCCTTTTGGACTGGTCTCGGCGGCCGCCGTGTTCCAGAGGCTCATGGGGAACATTTTGAAAGGCATCCCTGGCGTCGTGTGTTATCAGGACGACGTACTCATATTCGCTAAAGACCACAAAGAACATGATGAGACTTTGAGACAAGTGCTAGGAAGGTTCAGGTCACAAGGGCTTACTCTGAAAGAAGAAAAATGCGTCTTTGGCTGCGCAGAATTGGATTTTTTGGGACATAAGGTGACAGCTGAAGGAATACGGCCCAAAGCGGAGCTCCAGAACACTATTGTGAGTTTGATGCCCCCCACAAGCAAGGATGAAATCAAGTCATTCATGGGTATGTTGGAGTTTTATGGGAAATTTATACGGAACCTTGCAGGAAGGACGTACGCCATCAGAGGGCTATTGAAGAAAGAGTCGGAGTTCAACTGGAGTAAAGAGTGTCAAAGGGAGTTTGAAGATGTAAGAAAAGCACTGGCAGAAGCCCCAAATTTGAAGTCCTACATACCCAACCGGGCGACAGTAGTCACCACCGATGCAAGTGCCAAAGGGCTGGGAGCAGTCCTCACACAAATAGGCAGTGACGGAGAAGAAACCATTGCATTCGCCTCTAGATCACTCCAGAAGTCTGAAAACAACTACTCAGTCATTGAAAAAGAGGCTCTGGCAGTTTCCTGGGCACTGGGCAAATTCAGAGACTTCCTGTGGGGCACACAATTCACACTGCGTACTGACCACAAGCCGTTAGTCGAAGTCTTCAGCAAGAAGGGCCTAGATGCCATCTCCAGCAGGATCAGGCGATGGGTAGTCAGTCTTCAAGAATATACCTTCTGCGTCGAGTATGTCCCTGGTACGCGCAATCTTGCAGCAGACTGCTTGTCTAGACTCGTGAATGAAGAGGAAGTGAAGGAGGCGGATGTTGAAGCGGACGAGCACCAGATGGAGAATGTCTGCGCTATCCAGAGGGCAATAGGAGAAGAGACATGGAAAAACGCTATGAAGGAAGATGAAATCTTGGAGAAGGTGTACAACAGAATAAAGAGCAGGTGGAAGCAAGAAGACAAAAAAGAGGAGAGCATGCGGCCGTACTGGATGGTCAAAGATGAACTCTCCATGGTTGATGAATGCCTGTTCAGGGGAACAAGACTGGTACCGCCTGCCTCGGTGAGAGAAAGCCTGGTCGAAATAGCCCATGAAGGCCACATGGGTATCACCAAGACGAAACAAAGGCTGAGAGAGAACTATTGGTGGCAAAGTATGGACATTACAATTGAAAGGAAAATTAGGGACTGCATTCCGTGCTGCAACAGTGACAAAGTCTTGAAGCAAATGACACCACCAATGGTATGTAGGCCACCGCCGTCAGGACCCTGGGAGGAGGTGGCACTGGACATTGTGGGTCCATTGACAGGAGAAGTACGCACCCCATACATTCTGGTGCTCATGGACATGTATTCTAGGTGGCCGGAGGTGAGACTAGTGAGCGAGGTCACAACGAAAGTCGTCATTGAATTCATGCAAGAGCTATTTGTCAGGGAGGGGCTACCCAGCAGCCTACTCACAGACAATGGGGTGCAATTGTGTTCCAAAGAGATGGAAGACTTCCTGGAGGGAAGAGGTATCAAACATAAATGGTGTGCCCTGTATCACCCTGAGACTAACGGCATGATCGAACGTTTCAATAGAACCCTCAAGGAAAGCATCCAACTCGCGAAAGCCAGTGGGTTGAGCTGGAAGGAAGAGATGTGGAGACGTGTGGAAGCATACAGGTTCACCCCGCATCAAACAACGGGGGTCACTCCTTTCGAGTTGCTCAGGGCAAGGGTACCCAACACCAAGCTATCCCCAGGATGGATGGGGTGGCACAAGGGATGGGCGGATCACTCGAAAGAAACTAAAAGCCTAGAGAAACAAGAAGGAGCCATGAGGGAAAGGAAAGAAAGATACGACCGTCTCAAATCTACGAGGGAGGCTGAGTTCAAAGTAGGAGACAACATCAAGATCAGGACACCCACTGGTAGAGCAAGTTGGTCTGGATACAGTGGTCCAACCAAGATCACAAAACTGTTCAAGAACGCTGTGAAGACTCAGGAAGGGAAAATATGGAACCTGGGAAGAGTAGTGAGGTTCCACCCACCCGGGAATGACTCCGATAGTGAAGGGGAGGAGAATAGTGATGCGGGAGGTAACAATCGTCCCAATACTAGGAAGCCGGTGCCAGTCTCACACCCAGGGGTTAGGTCTAGTAGGAGAGTGACCAGGCCCCCCAGACACTGGAATCAATATGTTATGATGTGACTCCCTGCATACTGGATTTAGGTCAATATGTCATAATGTTAATTTCTGTACACTGTTGTTGTTCTTTTTATTCTCACTTTTCATTCCGCAGGGGACGGGGATGTGTGGTATCTCCCACCTCTGTCACCCCCGGCGGCTCCGTGTCTAATGGAGCTGCTCGCGGTGACATCACTTCGAATGTCACCGCGACCAGCATTCCAGAGCGAGCGCCGGGGACTGTGTGAGGAGGATCTCGGCGGGAGGCTGTGGCTGAGGTCGTCAGGTTACAACTGATGTTAAATAAACAGTTTGGTAAACCCACGTACCGTCTTGTGTGTGTGATTCAACGCATTTCCACACTGGCGACGAGGACTGGTTCTTCCCTGCGACCTCAACACGCTGAATAAAAGGAAGAACGAACTAACGTTCATGAAAGAAGCCGAGGCGTGTAAAGAAATTCCCACGGAACAATCGTGGAAGGAGTGAATGAATGAATGAAATATCATTTGTAATGCGCAACTATGCCCAATGGGCGTCAAGGCGCCTAAGCCAAATAAAAAGCTGTTAGCAGACAGAAACAGAGCCTACTGGTATGCCTTAATAAAGAGCCAAGTTTTCAGTGACTTCCTAAAGAGGTCGAGGGAAGGAAGTAGTTTGATTTCAAGGGGGAGTGAATTCCACATCAGAGGTGCCAGTATGGAGAAAGCTTTGCTCCCCCATCTAGCCTTCTTGGCTCTGGGAATTACCAGTTGATTAAGCTCGCTGAACCTTGGCACCACAAGCGGGTGTGCAAGCAGCTGCTGGTCGGAAGAAGGAATGCTCCGGTCGACGCCTTTGCCTGAAGTAAGGTATGCCTGCCAGCTGGTCTTGGTGCGCGATTTCAATGCCCGCATTCTGTAATTGAGGAGAGCAGTACCCGCGGCTGGGGTCAGCGTGCGTGTCAAGTGTTTGCCGCTGTTGGTGCCTGCGAGCAGAGATTGAGGCGGCAGCCGGACAGTTTTTAACCGGCTTTTTGACAGTCAGCTGAGGAAGCGAGGCGTTCGACTGCCGGTGTCTGGAGCAGTGATTAATTTGGCGGGCACATCGTAGGCATCTGGCATCTGTCAGCCAGCTAACAAAGTAAGACGCGCAGCTCCCACCTCCATGAACCCCGTCCCCGTTACAGTGATTCATTGCGCCCAGAGGGGAGAAGGAGGTGTGCTACTTGACCTTTGACGCTAGCAGTGAGCTCATTCACGAGGGCGTTGCAGCAAGACAGATCCCTGACAGGCCAACTTTGCGCCCCATATGAGATCACCAGCAAGGAATTCTCAGCGCGCCAGCCTGTCATTTCAATTGATGAACTTGGCATTGTGTTGCAGTTAAGGACGGCATAAGCAGGTCGTCACTTTTACTCTCTCTCACTTTCAGTAACTGAGATCTCTGGAACCTTCCCATGCTGCGTTTTGACTTTCATGCCGTCTTGTTGTGAGGTTGTGTGACCCAGGAAATTGCGAGGGACTCTCCCCCTTCCGAACATCACCCAGATGATGAGCTTGCTTGAAGGGGCCAAGGTGTTCTCCACCCTCGACCTCGCCTCTGCATACTTTCAGATCAAGCTGCATGAAGAGTCACAAGAACTCACGGCGTTTGTGACACCCATGGGCGCGTACAAGTTCAAGAGGATGCCTTTTGGACTGGTCTCGGCGGCCGCCGTGTTCCAGAGGCTCATGGGGAACATTTTGAAAGGCATCCCTGGCGTCGTGTGTTATCAGGACGACGTACTCATATTCGCTAAAGACCACAAAGAACATGATGAGACTTTGAGACAAGTGCTAGGAAGGTTCAGGTCACAAGGGCTTACTCTGAAAGAAGAAAAATGCGTCTTTGGCTGCGCAGAATTGGATTTTTTGGGACATAAGGTGACAGCTGAAGGAATACGGCCCAAAGCGGAGCTCCAGAACACTATTGTGAGTTTGATGCCCCCCACAAGCAAGGATGAAATCAAGTCATTCATGGGTATGTTGGAGTTTTATGGGAAATTTATACGGAACCTTGCAGGAAGGACGTACGCCATCAGAGGGCTATTGAAGAAAGAGTCGGAGTTCAACTGGAGTAAAGAGTGTCAAAGGGAGTTTGAAGATGTAAGAAAAGCACTGGCAGAAGCCCCAAATTTGAAGTCCTACATACCCAACCGGGCGACAGTAGTCACCACCGATGCAAGTGCCAAAGGGCTGGGAGCAGTCCTCACACAAATAGGCAGTGACGGAGAAGAAACCATTGCATTCGCCTCTAGATCACTCCAGAAGTCTGAAAACAACTACTCAGTCATTGAAAAAGAGGCTCTGGCAGTTTCCTGGGCACTGAGCAAATTCAGAGACTTCCTGTGGGGCACACAATTCACACTGCGTACTGACCACAAGCCGTTAGTCGAAGTCTTCAGCAAGAAGGGCCTAGATGCCATCTCCAGCAGGATCAGGCGATGGGTAGTCAGTCTTCAAGAATATACCTTCTGCGTCGAGTATGTCCCTGGTACGCGCAATCTTGCAGCAGACTGCTTGTCTAGACTCGTGAATGAAGAGGAAGTGAAGGAGGCGGATGTTGAAGCGGACGAGCACCAGATGGAGAATGTCTGCGCTATCCAGAGGGCAATAGGAGAAGAGACATGGAAAAACGCTATGAAGGAAGATGAAATCTTGGAGAAGGTGTACACCAGAATAAAGAGCAGGTGGAAGCAAGAAGACAAAAAAGAGGAGAGCATGCGGCCGTACTGGATGGTCAAAGATGAACTCTCCATGGTTAATGAATGCCTGTTCAGGGGAACAAGACTGGTACCGCCTGCCTCGGTGAGAGAAAGCCTGGTCGAAATAGCCCATGAAGGCCACATGGGTATCACCAAGACGAAACAAAGGCTGAGAGAGAACTATTGGTGGCAAAGTATGGACATTACAATTGAAAGGAAAATTAGGGACTGCATTCCGTGCTGCAACAGTGACAAAGTCTTGAAGCAAATGACACCACCAATGGTATGTAGGCCACCGCCGTCAGGACCCTGGGAGGAGGTGGCACTGGACATTGTGGGTCCATTGACAGGAGAAGTACGCACCCCATACATTCTGGTGCTCATGGACATGTATTCTAGGTGGCCGGAGGTGAGACTAGTGAGCGAGGTCACAACGAAAGTCGTCATTGAATTCATGCAAGAGCTATTTGTCAGGGAGGGGCTACCCAGCAGCCTACTCACAGACAATGGGGTGCAATTGTGTTCCAAAGAGATGGAAGACTTCCTGGAGGGAAGAGGTATCAAACATAAATGGTGTGCCCTGTATCACCCTGAGACTAACGGCATGATCGAACGTTTCAATAGAACCCTCAAGGAAAGCATCCAACTCGCGAAAGCCAGTGGGTTGAGCTGGAAGGAAGAGATGTGGAGACGTGTGGAAGCATACAGGTTCACCCCGCATCAAACAACGGGGGTCACTCCTTTCGAGTTGCTCAGGGCAAGGGTACCCAACACCAAGCTATCCCCAGGATGGATGGGGTGGCACAAGGGATGGGCGGATCACTCGAAAGAAACTAAAAGCCTAGAGAAACAAGAAGGAGCCATGAGGGAAAGGAAAGAAAGATACGACCGTCTCAAATCTACGAGGGAGGCTGAGTTCAAAGTAGGAGACAACATCAAGATCAGGACACCCACTGGTAGAGCAAGTTGGTCTGGATACAGTGGTCCAACCAAGATCACAAAACTGTTCAAGAACGCTGTGAAGACTCAGGAAGGGAAAATATGGAACCTGGGAAGAGTAGTGAGGTTCCACCCACCCGGGAATGACTCCGATAGTGAAGGGGAGGAGAATAGTGATGCGGGAGGTAACAATCGTCCCAATACTAGGAAGCCGGTGCCAGTCTCACACCCAGGGGTTAGGTCTAGTAGGAGAGTGACCAGGCCCCCCAGACACTGGAATCAATATGTTATGATGTGACTCCCTGCATACTGGATTTAGGTCAATATGTCATAATGTTAATTTCTGTACACTGTTGTTGTTCTTTTTATTCTCACTTTTCATTCCGCAGGGGACGGGGATGTGTGGTGTCTCCCACCTCTGTCACCCCCGGCGGCTCCGTGTCTAATGGAGCTGCTCGCGGTGACATCACTTCGAATGTCACCGCGACCAGCATTCCAGAGCGAGCGCCGGGGACTGTGTGAGGAGGATCTCGGCGGGAGGCTGTGGCTGAGGTCGTCAGGTTACAACTGATGTTAAATAAACAGTTTGGTAAACCCACGTACCGTCTTGTGTGTGTGATTCAACGCATTTCCACACTGGCGACGAGGACTGGTTCTTCCCTGCGACCTCAACACGCTGAATAAAAGGAAGAACGAACTAACGTTCATGAAAGAAGCCGAGGCGTGTAAAGAAATTCCCACGGAACAATCGTGGAAGGAGTGAATGAATGAATGAAATATCATTTGTAATGCGCAACTATGCCCAATGGGCGTCAAGGCGCCTAAGCCAAATAAAAAGCTGTTAGCAGACAGAAACAGAGCCTACTGGTATGCCTTAATAAAGAGCCAAGTTTTCAGTGACTTCCTAAAGAGGTCGAGGGAAGGAAGTAGTTTGATTTCAAGGGGGAGTGAATTCCACATCAGAGGTGCCAGTATGGAGAAAGCTTTGCTCCCCCATCTAGCCTTCTTGGCTCTGGGAATTACCAGTTGATTAAGCTCGCTGAACCTTGGCACCACAAGCGGGTGTGCAAGCAGCTGCTGGTCGGAAGAAGGAATGCTCCGGTCGACGCCTTTGCCTGAAGTAAGGTATGCCTGCCAGCTGGTCTTGGTGCGCGATTTCAATGCCCGCATTCTGTAATTGAGGAGAGCAGTACCCGCGGCTGGGGTCAGCGTGCGTGTCAAGTGTTTGCCGCTGTTGGTGCCTGCGAGCAGAGATTGAGGCGGCAGCCGGACAGTTTTTAACCGGCTTTTTGACAGTCAGCTGAGGAAGCGAGGCGTTCGACTGCCGGTGTCTGGAGCAGTGATTAATTTGGCGGGCACATCGTAGGCATCTGGCATCTGTCAGCCAGCTAACAAAGTAAGACGCGCAGCTCCCACCTCCATGAACCCCGTCCCCGTTACAGTGATTCATTGCGCCCAGAGGGGAGAAGGAGGTGTGCTACTTGACCTTTGACGCTAGCAGTGAGCTCATTCACGAGGGCGTTGCAGCAAGACAGATCCCTGACAGGCCAACTTTGCGCCCCATATGAGATCACAAGCAAGGAATTATCAGCGCGCCAGCCTGTCATTTCAATTGATGAACTTGGCATTGTGTTGCAGTTAAGGACGGCATAAGCAGGTCGTCACTTTTACTCTCTCTCACTTTCAGTAACTGAGATCTCTGGAACCTTCCCATGCTGCGTTTTGACTTTCATGCCGTCTTGTTGTGAGGTTGTGTGACCCAGGAAATTGCGAGGGACTCTCCTCATCAGCCTGCAGTTTTTAACGGTGGTGTGTTTGTAACAGTGTAAGGCACCCTGGTAGAATTAGTTATAGTGACAGGGGTCTTACGCTGTGTGCTCTTTATCCCCCTGCGCCATCTCAGAGGAGACACCTCTCATTTTGTGTTTTGTATTCCCATGGACTGGCATGCTCGCCGCTGTCACTAACTGATTTATGCCCTCCTCATAATAGTCATTTAGGAAAATGTGAAGTAGTATTAACTGTACCCTATTTTTCCATGTCACTGTGAACAGCACAGAGCATTTCTCTGTATATTATTGGGTTACTTGTTACCCTGTGCTTGCGTTTCTGCTTACTTAAGCACTTTTGTGACATTATACCTTACTCTATCCTCTACCTGCCCCTGCAACATACTTTCACCTGTGGGTTGAGGTCCTAGGCTGATTTGGTGCTCCCCACGCCAATTATGCAGAGCGTAACTCCTCCGCCTTTCTTCCTGACTAACCCGGGGGAGCAGAGTATTCAATGGAAAAAATGGAAGAAAGTATTTCTGAATTATGCCACAGTGTGTGGGCCTAACCTGGGACTTGAGAGGAAGGTAGCGTTATTGGCATATTACTTAGGGGCAGAGGGGGAAGAAGTCCTAGATCACCTCCCGGACTTAGGTACGCAGGAAGCGAGAGGCCTCAATGAGGTAGAAGTGAGTCTTAAAAAATTGGACTTACATTACCTTCCCAAGACTAGCACCATAATGGAAAGGTACCATTTTGGAAAGAGGGCACAGAAGGAGGGAGAATCTATTGAAGATTTTGTATCAGAGTTGAGGAAACTAGCTGCAACTTGTAAATTTGGTGGTGCAAGTGAGGAGAGGATAAGGGATCAGTTTGTAGTGGGTTGCAGAATGGAGCGTGTACGAGAAGAACTATGGCTCAAGGATGACCCACCTTTGAGGGAGGTCTTGATCATAGCCAAACAGGTGGAGCACATGTTGCAATGTGTCAAGGAGATTAAGCAGGACACAGGAGAAAAAGGGAAAGATGATAAGCCCGTTGTGAATGAAGTGGTGACCGAATGTGAGGCCGTCTCAGTGATCAAAGGGCAGAAAGTAACGAGTAGAGGGCAGAAAGAAAACAGAGCGAGTGGATCATTCAAGGGCACCTGTTACAGATGTGGCAAGCAAGGGCATCTCGCCAATGATAAAGAGTGCCCCGCTTTAAGGTTCACATGCAACAAGTGTGGGAAAAAAGGTCATTTTAAGCAATATTGTAAGACTGGACAAGGGTTCAACAGACAGAGTAGGGACAGGACGAACGTAGTCTGTGATGAATTTGTGGTGCAGGTCGAAGAAAGTCAGGTCAAAGGCAAAAATAACACTGTGTGTGAAGAAATTGTAGTACAGGTTGAGGAGGGGCAGGTCAGCAGCCCCAAAGACACCATAAAAGTAGGGAACACTGAGTTAGAGGCGTTGTTCGATTCCTGCCCTAGAATAACAATTATTAATGCTAAGGAGTTCACCTGTGTATCCAAAGGGAAGGTAATCCCGAGGAGAATGGATATGAGACCCGGAGGGTATGCTGGGTGTCCCATCTCCATGAAAGGGTATTTCTGGGGCAAGATAGAATACAAGAACAGGTCAACAGTGTCCAAGGTGTATGTGTCCACTGTCGGAGACAACATTTTGGGGTGGCAGGCACAAAAGGAGCTGGGGGTGTATCTCAATCCCAACTGCAACCCCCAGATCTTAATACAGGAGATAATCCAACATAAAGATGATGTAGTGTCTGAGTTCAAAGAAGTATTCAGAGAAGGACTAGGATGCTTAAAGAACTACTGCCACAAAATCAAGTTGAAGGAAAACGCCAAGCCTGTCGTAGCCAAGGTCAGGAAGCTTCCCATTGCCATCCAAGAAGAGGTGAAATCTGAACTGGAGAGACTATGCAAAGCAGGAGTCATCGAACCCGTGGAAGCGACGGAATGGTTGGCACCCATTGTGGCCGCTAAGAAAAAGGATGGGTCGGTCCGGCTCTGCATTGATCTGAGAGCGCTCAACAGAGAGGTCGTGGTTGATCGATTCCCCCTTCCGAACATCACCCAGATGATGAGCTTGCTTGAAGGGGCCAAGGTGTTCTCCACCCTCGACCTCGCCTCTGCATACTTTCAGATCAAGCTGCATGAAGAGTCACAAGAACTCACGGCGTTTGTGACACCCATGGGCGCGTACAAGTTCAAGAGGATGCCTTTTGGACTGGTCTCGGCGGCCGCCGTGTTCCAGAGGCTCATGGGGAACATTTTGAAAGGCATCCCTGGCGTCGTGTGTTATCAGGACGACGTACTCATATTCGCTAAAGACCACAAAGAACATGATGAGACTTTGAGACAAGTGCTAGGAAGGTTCAGGTCACAAGGGCTTACTCTGAAAGAAGAAAAATGCGTCTTTGGCTGCGCAGAATTGGATTTTTTGGGACATAAGGTGACAGCTGAAGGAATACGGCCCAAAGCGGAGCTCCAGAACACTATTGTGAGTTTGATGCCCCCCACAAGCAAGGATGAAATCAAGTCATTCATGGGTATGTTGGAGTTTTATGGGAAATTTATACGGAACCTTGCAGGAAGGACGTACGCCATCAGAGGGCTATTGAAGAAAGAGTCGGAGTTCAACTGGAGTAAAGAGTGTCAAAGGGAGTTTGAAGATGTAAGAAAAGCACTGGCAGAAGCCCCCAATTTGAAGTCCTACATACCCAACCGGGCGACAGTAGTCACCACCGATGCAAGTGCCAAAGGGCTGGGAGCAGTCCTCACACAAATAGGCAGTGACGGAGAAGAAACCATTGCATTCGCCTCTAGATCACTCCAGAAGTCTGAAAACAACTACTCAGTCATTGAAAAAGAGGCTCTGGCAGTTTCCTGGGCACTGGGCAAATTCAGAGACTTCCTGTGGGGCACACAATTCACACTGCGTACTGACCACAAGCCGTTAGTCGAAGTCTTCAGCAAGAAGGGCCTAGATGCCATCTCCAGCAGGATCAGGCGATGGGTAGTCAGTCTTCAAGAATATACCTTCTGCGTCGAGTATGTCCTGGTATGCGCAATCTTGCAGCGGACTGCTTGTCTAGACTCGTGAATGAAGAGGAAGTGAAGGAGGCGGATGTTGAAGCGGACGAGCACCAGATGGAGAATGTCTGCGCTATCCAGAGGGCAATAGGAGAAGAGACATGGAAAAACGCTATGAAGGAAGATGAAATCTTGGAGAAGGTGTACAACAGAATAAAGAGCAGGTGGAAGCAAGAAGACAAAAAAGAGGAGAGCATGCGGCCGTACTGGATGGTCAAAGATGAACTCTCCATGGTTGATGAATGCCTGTTCAGGGGAACAAGACTGGTACCGCCTGCCTCGGTGAGAGAAAGCCTGGTCGAAATAGCCCATGAAGGCCACATGGGTATCACCAAGACGAAACAAAGGCTGAGAGAGAACTATTGGTGGCAAAGTATGGACATTACAATTGAAAGGAAAATTAGGGACTGCATTCCGTGCTGCAACAGTGACAAAGTCTTGAAGCAAATGACACCACCAATGGTATGTAGGCCACCGCCGTCAGGACCCTGGGAGGAGGTGGCACTGGACATTGTGGGTCCATTGACAGGAGAAGTACGCACCCCATACATTCTGGTGCTCATGGACATGTATTCTAGGTGGCCGGAGGTGAGACTAGTGAGCGAGGTCACAACGAAAGTCGTCATTGAATTCATGCAAGAGCTATTTGTCAGGGAGGGGCTACCCAGCAGCCTACTCACAGACAATGGGGTGCAATTGTGTTCCAAAGAGATGGAAGACTTCCTGGAGGGAAGAGGTATCAAACATAAACGGTGTGCCCTGTATCACCCTGAGACTAACGGCATGATCGAACGTTTCAATAGAACCCTCAAGGAAAGCATCCAACTCGCGAAAGCCAGTGGGTTGAGCTGGAAGGAAGAGATGTGGAGACGTGTGGAAGCATACAGGTTCACCCCGCATCAAACAACGGGGGTCACTCCTTTCGAGTTGCTCAGGGCAAGGGTACCCAACACCAAGCTATCCCCAGGATGGATGGGGTGGCACAAGGGATGGGCGGATCACTCGAAAGAAACTAAAAGCCTAGAGAAACAAGAAGGAGCCATGAGGGAAAGGAAAGAAAGATACGACCGTCTCAAATCTACGAGGGAGGCTGAGTTCAAAGTAGGAGACAGCATCAAGATCAGGACACCCACTGGTAGAGCAAGTTGGTCTGGATACAGTGGTCCAACCAAGATCACAAAACTGTTCAAGAACGCTGTGAAGACTCAGGAAGGGAAAATATGGAACCTGGGAAGAGTAGTGAGGTTCCACCCACCCGCAAATGACTCCGATAGTGAAGGGGAGGAGAATAGTGATGCGGGAGGTAACAATCGTCCCAATACTAGGAAGCCGGTGCCAGTCTCACACCCAGGGGTTAGGTCTAGTAGGAGAGTGACCAGGCCCCCCAGACACTGGGATCAATATGTTATGATGTGACTCCCTGCATACTGGATTTAGGTCAATATGTCATAATGTTAATTTCTGTACACTGTTGTTGTTCTTTTTATTCTCACTTTTCACTCCGCAGGGGACGGGGATGTGTGGTATCTCCCACCTCTGTCACCCCCGGCGGCTCCGTGTCTAATGGAGCTGCTCGCGGTGACATCACTTCGAATGTCACCGCGACCAGCATTCCAGAGCGAGCGCCGGGGACTGTGTGAGGAGGATCTCGGCGGGAGGCTGTGGCTGAGGTCGTCAGGTTACAACTGATGTTAAATAAACAGTTTGGTAAACCCACGTACCGTCTTGTGTGTGTGATTCAACGCATTTCCACAACCACCTTTTGAAGCAGGGGGCCACAGGGGCAAGTATCCTACGAGCCTCTGACTTGGAGTAGAGGTGCTGGAATTGAAGACACACGCAGACTGGGGCTCAATCCATGAGCTTGAAATACCCACAGTAAAATAAGGATCAACGAAAATGAAATGGATGCAAATAATAACTTTTCCGACCACAACTCCCACAAAGCAGTGCACAGCCTCATCACGAACAGCCCATCAGAGGGCGTGTTATTAAGCTGCATAAGGGACTGTGGTTGGACACTGCACGTTGCTTCCCTCCACCATCATCCTCTGAGGAAGAAAAAATTCGAAACGCGTAAGGCTACAATGGTAGCAGGACTGTGAAAGGGGAACAGCCGGCTGGTGCCTTTTACCTTTTTATTGGAGCTGAGGCTTGGAGCTCTTCACCTCTCCTAGAGTGCACCTCGCACGACGATACCAAGCTGGGAGCAGTAATATATATATATATATATATATATATATATATATATATATATATATATATATATATATATATATATATATATATATATATAACCTACTGGCGGTCGCCAGTAGGTATATATAGTTAGGATTTTTTCCCTATGGGATTTTTGAAAATTCTATGTCTAATAACTTTGGCGTTTGTGGACGGAATTGGCTGAAATTTTCAGGAAAATGGCACATTTTGTTTCTGAGCAGCCCCTGAAAATTTTGGGGGGGTTCGTCAAGGGGGGGCCGAGAAAAAAGGGGGGTCCCAAAACGCGTTTTTCCCATGTTAATTTCCATAGGGCGGTTGGCCTCACTTTTAGCCCGAACGGCTGAATGGACATGGAAATTAACGTTTAGAAAAAGATATATATCTGTAACAGCGGACCTGGCAGCGGCCCAGGACGCGTACTTTTCGCGCAACGGAGCTTTGTGAAGCGAAGCTGATTGGTTCTCCGGCGTCTGTCAACATTCCAAAAAGTCCGTAGCGGCCGCCATCTTGTCTCTCGGTAGGATCGAGAGACAAGAGGAGGTCAAAACAAAGGGGGAAATAACTATAAGGGGGCATAGTAGATCCTCGCTGACCCCCTAGGTTTGATGTGGAGGTTTTAAAAGGGCCCCGTGGGGCAAAAAATAATAATAATAATCGAACGGCTGAATGGATTTGCACGAAACTTGGCAAAATATTAGGGACTGGTAGCCCGATGTGCCTTTGCTAGGTCTCAATATATGTGCTCCAGTGGATTTTGAGAAATTAACGTTCAAAAAAAGATATATATCTGTAACAGCGCTCCGCTTCGCGTAACGGAGGTTTGCGAAGCTGATTGGTCATTCTGTCACTGGGCTATAGTTGGGCTACATCTGGCTGATATTTGGGCTACATTTGTTTTTTTGTGTGTCTGGCGGCCATCTTTGGGCTACATTGGGCTACATTGGGCTTCATTGGGCTACATTGGGCTACATTTGGGCTCCAACATATATATAGGGCAATGTAGCCCAATATATATTTTTCAAAGTTAATTTTCGTAAAAACCACTGGAGCATATATCTTGAGACATAGCAAAGGCACATCGGGCTACCAGTCCCTACAATTTTGCCAAGTTTTGTGGAAATCCATTCAGCCGTTCGAGCTAAAAGTGAGTCCAACCGCCCTATGGAAATGAAGGAAATGAATGGGTAATTTGTAATTAGCAAATAGCTAATCGCAAACTAGGAATGGTAAAGAATCGCTATTTATTCCTTAAAGTTCGCTATTTAGGAAATGCAAAAAACTTTGATAATACATATGGCGGTTCATCTCTAACAAGATAAGAAGCATAGGGATAGATTTATGATGACTGGCGCATCACCAGGGATGTGTTAGTCATTCTGTGCCGCTGTTCCGTCACCTATGGTGTGCTGCATTTACAATGCGGCGCATCATGGGGCAAAAACAGCACAGATGCGTGATGTATCTGTGCCGTAAAGGTGGCGCATTGCTGGAGTTGTATCGCAAGTGTGATGAAGCTCCAGCAAGGGTCGGGGTGCCCCTGTCGCAGGGTTTCTGTTCTCACACAGAACTGTGGACAGAGGATTGGAACCTCGGCGAATTAGGGTGTCCCAAAACTCACGTTAGTAATCAAAAACTCCTTAGCAAGCTAGGTACAGTGTCACATTGGATATAACAAACTCTCAATGTTTAGACAATCCAGAATATGAACTTATAGTACCTCAGGATACGTGGAACTCATGAACAGTCGGTCGTTATATATTTCTTAGAAACCAGAACATGGAGTTAAGAAGAACACATGTGTATTTGAAATGTTTATTTACTAATGCCGTCTTCTCAGGCGTAGTATCTTAGATAATAGAAGTACACATATTATCAGTAGCAAAATTACCAGCATAGTTACTAGTACATAAAAAGCGAATGGTGATAGTATGTTAACATGCTGTAAATGAATAAGAGTTAGCAACACTTATAAGCAGCCGCGGGCCGTGGAGGGAGTTACGGTGGGGCAGGGAGGCGGGGAGGGGGAGGGGCAAGGTAGAGAGGGCTCCACCCTGCTTCTCCCCCTCACCGCCTCCCTGCCTCACTGTAACTCCCTCCACGGCCCGCGGCTGCTTATATCTCACCCTCCCTAATACACATATTATATTATTTGCTAAGAAGGTCTCTTTGTGTTGGTTTAGGGCGTGCCCATACTTTAATGTCTTAGATTTGAAGGAATCACATCAGCATACAGCAGCTCTCTCTTCATGTGAACCGCATCAACTGTTGTGTATGTGTGTTCGGCAAAGCAATATAAAACCCGCCTCATGCCCAGAATTGGCAGAAGTTGCACTTATGTTATGAGTATGAAGTCGTGGAGATCAGACCTCATAACAATTCTGTATCGTGTTGTTCTTGAAACTTTAGCACTCGCTGTACAGATATAGTTTAACAAGCAAAGCAGATAGTAGAGCAATAACATATTATTCTCATGTAAACCACGATGAACTACTAGGTGGAAAGCTAAAGCAACAACTAAGTGTCGTGTGCAGAAGTTGCAAAAAAGGAAAAATGGCGTTTAAACCGGTAATGAGCCCATGCTAACTTAACACGGTGTAAAGATATCCAGGACCTAGATGACACCTCCCCATGATCCGGAAACGAACTGAATAAGATAATAGAAGTGCCATCTCATGAGAGCAGATTGCAAGTTTATATGTGGACGGTCCGCAAGGTAAAGCATTAAAAACTAGGAAAATTTAATGCTAAAGAAAAATAAAACAGCCAAGTACTTTATCGAGTCTTAAGCCAATAGGCAAGGTAAATAATAAAAACTTGACAAATAAGTCAATGAATTGTCAATGAAATGCTAGTACTCAGCATATCAAACATGAAAAAGGTCTATGACATAACTGTGTATGCAAAATAAGCTGCAACAGCCTCCAATAGGAAGTCACCGTCTTCATCCGAAAGCAGTTCAGCCATCCAATTTAAAAGCGGAAAAGAACATACGTGCTCTCCCAGCACCGGATCCTCTATCACCATCAGAGGACAGCTCGGTGGGTTTTCAAGAAAGCTCTGTTCCAAGAAAGACTGTGCTGCCGCCAGTAAATTCCAGGGACCAAGTAGTCCATGCATCAATGCCACAGCCATAATCCTTTCGCCAGGACAAACCAACTCGTGAGTAATGATAGGAGTCATCAGCTGATTGAAGTCGACGTCAGGAGAAACCGGTCCGCAGAGACACAAATCAATGGCCCAATCGAAATCACAGGTCAGGCAGTGAAATACAGGCTGGACACAGGTGAAGTAGGAGAATCGAAAAGATAATCCATATGCCGTGCTTAATATCGCCAACGGCATTGTGCCATAATATTCTAGCATGCGATTGCGGAACAGTGTCAGCAGCTGCAGGGTGGGAGGTTGCATAGGAGGGACATCCATATTTAAAAATGTAAAAAAGCACAAGAGCGTCCGCTGGTAATGCAAGTAAAAATGCCAATCCACGAACCAGAGTGGAGAAAATAGAATGAAAGGAAGCAGGGATGACTCCAAAGATTTTCTCAAATGAAGTCACGAGACCACTGGTAACAACTTTAAAAAAGTACGCCAGGGTCTTTGTGGAGGATGCGTTAAAGATAGTCGGAACCATCTTGCTGAAATTGAAAGGCAAATCTGAATTGAAAAGGGTGTGCACCTCTGTACGGGTGTTCGCTATGTGAAGCACGAAAGTTTCACGGGCCGAACTCAAGGCCACCTCTCTCTGAGACAAAAGAGCTCTTATTCTTGCCATGCCGTTGAAATCTGTCCCAAGGTTGGTATTTGTGGCCAGATTGAAAACTCCCTATGTTCATGTGTGGGAGGAAATAGAACATTTCTGCAGCAAATAACCCGTTCACTTACTGTTACGATAAAAGGAATACTTTTAATTAACTCAGAACAATCTTCATTATTGAGCATCAAATAACTACCATTTTCCAACAACTTGAACGTGGGGATGATAGCAGGACCTGGCGTGCCTTGCAACACGCAAGCCATATTTGGTCGGTGTTTGTTGCATGTACCGTGTAACTGTATGTGCCTACACATTAGTGAATGATCTGGCGTCTCAGTGCATTCCTCTCCATTCAGATAAACTTCTTGATCATCTTTGAAACATCTGTATGTGTATGGAAGCGACCAGACCTCATGAAGAAAAGCACTACCTAAAGGTTCATAACGACCTATTGGTATATATTTCATACAATTTGAAAACTTATATAAAGCAAAAGGCAGCGTTATTAAACCGTGGATAAGGCACGTTGCCAAAAAACCCGCAATCCTCTGCTGATGATGTCACTGAGCATGTCATGAATGATGTAATATGTGACATCATCAGCAGTGGATTACGGGTAATAGTATCTCTAGTTTACTCCCCTATAGCTGTCTTTCTTTTAACATAAGTGTCTGTTTCCTTCCCTTATACTACATTTTACAGCTACAGATATTAGCTGTTAAAAAACCAATGAAATTCACTGAAAAAACCATAGGTTATAGACCATATATAGTTAGGAATTAGCATTTACAAAACCTTGAAAATTCACTGAAAAAACCATAGGTTATAGACCATATATAGTTAGGAATTAGCATTTAGAAAACCTTATTTTACTCACACAAAACCATTGAAATTCCATATATAGTTAGTTGCACTAACTATATATCGCGCACCCGCAATCCACTGCTGATGATGTCACATATTACATCATTCATGACATGGTCAGTGACATCACTGATGACATCACTGATGACATCTCAAATGACATCACTGATGACATCACTGATGACATCTCAAATGACATCACTGATGACATCATGACACACCAATACCAGTTACTACATAAGCACTCACTGATTCCTACGTCTACACACACATTCACTCATTCACCCATACAATCACTCATACATACAGTCACTTATTATTACAACACTATCATATGCACTCATACACCTATGCAGACAGTCACACACTGCCACTCATCCATGGAGTTACTCACACACCAAGCCAGTCCTGTAAAGAATCAATCACACTTCCATTTCTTCATCTATACAGTTAAACACAGAACACCATACTTCAGTGACATCACTGATGACATCACTAATGACATCTGAAATGACATCACTGATGACATCTCAAATGACATCACTGATGACATCATGACACACCAATACCAGTTACTACATACACACTCACTGATTCGTACGTCTACACACACATTCATTCATTCACCCATACAATTACTCATACATACAGTCACTTATTATTAGAACACTATCATATGCACTCATACACCTAGTCAGTCCTGTGAAGAATCAATCACACTTCGATTTCCTCATCTATAGTTAAACACAGAACACCATACTTTTCACACATATACTAACACATACTTACTCTCTTATACAATCACTGATACAAGTACACATTGATATGCACAGAGTCACACACCTCCCAGCCAGCCACACACACACTCAGTCTTCCATACATCCAGTCATTCTTCAATATGTAAAACGTATTTAAACTTTACAAAAACACACAGACACTAGATGATGTCATCAGTGATGTCATTTGAGATGTCATCAGTGATGTCATCAGTGATGTCACTGACCATGTCATGAATGATGTAATATGTGACATCATCAGCAGTGGATTGCGGGTGCGCGATATATAGTTAGTGCAACTAACTATATATGGAATTTCAATGGTTTTGTGTGAGTAAAATAAGGTTTTCTAAATGCTAATTCCTAACTATATATGGTCTATAACCTATGGTTTTTTCAGTGAATTTTTATATATATATATATATTCACTGAAAAAACCATAGGTTATAGACCATATATAGTTAGGAATTAGCATTTACAAAACCTTGAAAATTCACTGAAAAAACCATAGGTTATAGACCATATATAGTTAGGAATTAGCATTTACAAAACCTTGAAAATTCACTGAAAAAACCATAGGTTATAGACCATATATAGTTAGGAATTAGCATTTAAAAAACCTTATTTTACTCACACAAAACCATTGAAATTCCATATATAGTTAGTTGCACTAACTATATATCGCGCACCCGCAATCCACTGTTGATGATGTCACATATTACATCATTCATGACATGGTCAGTGACATCACTGATGACATCACTGATGACATCTCAAATGACATCACTGATGACATCACTGATGACATCATCCAGTGACTGTGTGTTTCTGTAAAGTTTAAATATGTTTTACATATTGAAGAATGAGTAGATGTAGAAGTGTCTGGATGAAGGATTTAGTAGGTGCGTGACTGACTGTATGAGTGAGTGATTAAATGTGTCTCACTGAGTGCATGGGTTAGTGACTAAACTGTCTTAATTTGTGCATCATTATGTCTGTTGTTCTGTAAACTGCTGCATGTGTTGATCAGTAGCTATATGAGTAACTATATGGGTTATTGATTGATTGCCCAAATATTTGTATGGGAGACTGAGTGTGTGTGTGGCTGGCTGGGAGGTGTGTGACTCTGTGCAGATCAATGTGTACTTGTATCAATGATTGTATAAGAGAGTAATTATGTGTTAGTATATGTTTCAAAATGTAAGGTGCTCTATGTTTAACTGTATAGATTAGAAAATGGAAGTGTGATTGATTCTTTACAGGACTGACTAGGTGTGTGAGTAACTCCATGGATGAGTGACAGAGTGTGAGAGTCTGTATAGGTGTATGAGTGCATATGATAGTGTTGTAAAGATGAGTGATTGTATGTATGAATGATTGTATGGGTAAATGAGTGAATGTGTGTGTAAACATAGGAATCACTGAGTGCGTATGTAGTAACTAGTATTGGTGTGTCAATGGTTTCAAAAATTATACTCTGTATTTAACACTGGGTGTAACAGAGGTTATATTAAAGTCTGAAGAGATGCATTGTATTGTCACATGAATGATATCATCAGTGATGTGGTCATTGATGTCAAATGAGATGTCATCAGTGATGTCATCAGTGATGTCATTTGAGATGTCATCAGTGATGTCATCAGTGATGTCACTGACCATGTCATGAATGATGTAATATGTGACATCATCAGCAGTGGATTGCGGGTGCGCGATATATAGTTAGTGCAACTAACTATATATGGAATTTCAATGGTTTTGTGTGAGTAAAATAAGGTTTTTTAAATGCTAATTCCTAACTATATATGGTCTATAACCTATGGTTTTTTCAGTGAATTTTCAAGGATTTGTAAATGCTAATTCCTAACTATATATGGTCTATAACCTATGGTTTTTTCAGTGAATTTTCAAGGTTTTGTAAATGCTAATTCCTAACTATATATGGTCTATAACCTATGGTTTTTTCAGTGAATTTCAATGGTTTTTTAATAGCAAATATCATAAGCTGTCGAATGTCAAGTACGTGGTAAGAATTTTTTTTTTCGTGTTTATGCACACTGATCTGCTTTGATTGCTGCCCCCCACCCCTCATTTCTATTAGGAGTACTCTCTCTTTGCAGATAGTGAAGGGTAGTTAACGCAGCCCTTTCCCCCTTTGTAATCCGTCGTGCCTGCTTCTCTCTCCATTTGATTGATTGTTCTCTTTGGTTCATTCTCTATTTACAAACAAGCACAGAGTCGCAATACTCTGTTTAGTCTTTGCAGATAGCGAAAAATCGTGTAAAAAAACAAAAGGAATCGAGCAAAATCAGTAGGCCACTAATGGGATCTCTTTTGACCTCGCTAAAATAGAAACATTAGGAACAACCTGTTGAAAATAGCAATGCGTATGTATATAAGCGGCGTTCATTTGTGTTCACAGTACCCCTTGTTGATTGTTTCAATCGAGCATTGAATTGTTCGAAGTTAATTCTCTTAACGATCTTCTCTACCTGCAAACGAGGAAGAATAGGAATATTCTATCTCCCTTTGCAGATAGTGAAGGGTAGGTAACGCAAGCCTTTAACACGTCGTACCTATTTCATTCCTCATTGATTGATTGATTGTCCGAACATTGACTGTTTGGGAATTAGTTCTTTTTGGAGGTATTCCCTGTTTGCAAATAAACGTAGGAAAATCTTTGCAAGTAGTGAAAGGGTACGTAATGCGGACCGTTCTCCCCCGTTGTAATCTGTCATGCCTATCTACTCCCCACTGATTGATGCACCTTTTTCACCCGGACCATTTACTAGAGATACGTCATCTGGCCCGACCAGAGAGCACCCCTAGTGAAAAGGACATATGCAATAATAACGAAGTGATCACTGTATCCTGTTAACAGAAACTTTACCATGAAACAACCTGGAAAGAAAAAAATAGGAAAACGAAAATCAGTAGGCCACTGATGAACATGAACTTTTATTAAACAACGAACAAAGAAACGATAACATAACGTAATGATAAAACCTATTAATGTCCTAGAAACAAGAAAACGTTAAAATATGCCAGTGGTGAGAGACCACAAAAACAGTAAGAGAAACCAAATCACCCCTCGCTGTCCCACCGCCTGCCACGCCAAAAAAATCGATAGACTAGGGAAAATGCAAGTCAGTAGAACATCCACCCCCACTCTGGAAACTTCCAAGGTGGGGCAGGGTTCCGGCTACGCCCAGCCGGGAGCAGCCCATATAAGGCAGGTCCTGCTGCCACGCCTCGGCCAGGAGATCCTAACGTAGGGTGTAGCCGGAGGAGAGGCCGAGACCAGCGGGACCCGGCCAGGGGATTGCCTTTACAACGCTGAACAGTTGCAGGGGGGGGGAATGTCTCCTCGACCCTCCCCTCTCTCTCCCAGTCCGGCCGCGGTGGCCCTTGAGAGTTGCAGGTAGTCCCGCCACATGCTCTTCCGGTCCGACCACCAACGGTCGGGGGGCCGAGGCCGACGGGATCCGGCTGCAGCCGATAAACCAAGAAACCCGTTCATGGGGCCAGAGCCAGGGGCGTCCGGCCGACATCCACCGGAAGCCCGGCCCGAAGACGGACGGGACACTTCTTTCTTTTATAATGGCTGCGACAACACTGGGGGGGGATGTCTTGCACATGCCTCCGACCCCCCCCTCGTCCTCATCGCCTGGTCCGGCCATAACAAATCTCAAGCGAGACGCCGTGGGGTGCACTGGGAGGGAGAGACGGTGCGAACAGGCCTCTCCCGCCTCCCCAGGTGGAGACTTCCCAGCTGCACCCTCAGCGCTCCAGGCGGTGGCATCCTAACAACTACAGTGCTGCACAGTTTCGGAACGACCTAGATAACGGTTCTTCCACTGTGGCCATGCTGCAACGTCTCGCCCGGCAGGGTGGAGCCCGTCCGCTCATGTGACCCCGCGATCGCCGGTAGCTGCCGAACTCTCAAAATGGCGGTCGACCTGGCAAGAGCGGGCCCAACATAAAGAAATGGCCCGGTCACTGGTTGACTCCACCACCGTAGTCCTCCACGACCTTGAAGATTCTAGAGGAGCCGCGGGAGTCTCCGACCCCCGATGGGGAATGACTGCCATGATCGCCCGTGGAGTGACGAAACTGTATCCGCGGGACGTCGGCGCTCCCATGCTGGCGCCAGCCTCACTTTGAATTACTACAATCCTGCAGACCTCACTTCCGGTGAAAGCACAGTGTGACCCGGTAGGAAAAATTATTGCACCCCCTCCCCTTTTTGACTGATAGTTCAAACCACCGATCCTTTCCTTTGCCCTTTTAACGGAACTTTGGACTGCCTCCCCCTCTTTTACATTTTCTAGAGAAAACAAAACATTAACCACTACATTAGCATAGCAGTTGACACCAGAACTGTTTTCAAATTGAAAACCAACAACATCTTCAACAGAATCCTTTTTGTTTCTGCTGTGACCCTGCTACAGCACAGGCATTGTCCCCAGCAGTAATTCTGCAATGCCGGTAAGAATAGCTGTGGTGCCTACTGGACTCACTCACCCCCGCGGCGCCCCACGCCGTTTTTTGCTGGGCGGCAACTTACTAGACATCACTTTCGTGCCATCTAGATTTCAGCGCGTTCTGCTGCCTTGGAACTATTCGCACAACAGACCGCTACTGACAAGAATATTTCATTATTGGTGCTGTCAATTTCAATAAATCTATTGGATAATTAAAAAGAAATTGCCACGGTCTCTTCGTTGTTTAAATGTTTTTACTGTTTTTGTTTTGTTGTATATATTTATATGTTATTAAAGTTTTATATTCCTACTACTTTGTTGGAGTGCTATATATTTTTAATGTGACACATAATTGTAAAAACTTTGATGTACAAAGAGTCATTCCTGGAATCTTCAGCTTCAGGCTCGGTCCCCTCCCCAATCACAATACAGGATGGTTTTCAGATAGTAGGAACACGTGTGGTGTGACGGATCTCATCGAGTGTGGGCCTTGATCTACTATAACTCCTTTGAAGAGGGGTGATTCTTTACAGCTGGGGCCATAAACTACATCTGCAGGGCTAGCTGATAGCCTGGACAATCGGACACAGAGAAAGAGGAGTGTCAGAGGGTGCGGTAGTGAATAGGGCGAAAGGGAGGTGTCGGGCGGGCACAGAGTGTGATTCTCAGGGAAGAGCAGCGCAGATGGGGGGAGGTTTATTGCCCATGCATAAGACAGAGAGCGGTGGTGACCAGTGCCTGGGGGAGATGCTTACGAGGGTGAGGAGCCATGCTACGAATCGACAGCGTGCAGAGAGTGGGTCTGGTCAAGACATCTAAAATGGCTGCCGTGCACGACAAAAGTGTGGCATTTCAAAAAAGGCAAGATGGCGCAGACAATGTTTTTCAACACTTCCTCATTTCCTTCGAATCGAACGTTAACAGACGTTGGGGCATATTACCAAAGTTAAGCGATATTTATCGCTAACGATGCTTACCAACCAATTTTTTACCACTAAGCATCGTCAGAAATTATCGAAGATAAACCTTACTATTATCAAGGTTTATCGCAAATGCGATAATAAACGGCCGCAATGCATGAATATCGCTAAAAACTCAGCGATATTCATGCATTACCGAGCTAATACTCTTAGCCATGTTATCCACCTCCCATTGGATAACATGGCTAAGAACTGCTCAGGGCAGGTGTTACTTTTTGGAGATATTCGCGCTTAGCGCGAATATCTCCAAAAGTTGGTAATAGGAGATAGATATCTTGCATGTTGTAATGCAAGTTATTGTGGTATATGGAACTCATACCATAATCTCTCAGGAAAGCAGAAACTGATCCTTTTGGGACCGCCTAAAAAGGCCTAGGGGGTGAGGAGTACTCTACTTTGCCCCCTTTTCACGTTCCGAACTATTTTATTTTACTCTCTTCTGTAATTACACAAAATAGCAGCGATAAGATGCATCGGAGACACACAGTGAGAGAAAGGAGGCCGGAGATGAAGAAGACATGTCAAATACACATTGGAGATAATATAGTGGCAGAAGGGAAGTAAATATGAGTAAACTTACCATGTAACATAAAAATGTTGCACTCTATACTATAAGTCTCATTTTATACTACAATCACTTCGCTACAACCTCATAAATTAAAAATAAAAATGAATAATGTCTCAAACAATTTTTGATTTCTAAATATAAATTTATTCTTCAGAATTTTCTAAATTTGAAAGAACTAGTAACATGTCCTCATCAGCAATGTCCTCATTAAAAGTCTCCAATGATGATTCTTGTAACTCTATGGTCTCCAAACACTCGATAAATTCGCCATCAAGAGATTGATCAAAAAAATCATTCAAGTCATCTCCTCCTTCTGACAATATTTCATTATTGGTGCTGTCAATTTCAATCAATGTAGTGGAATCATTCAAGTCATCTCCTCGTGACAATATTTCATTATTGGTGCTCTCAATTTCAATCAATGTAGTGGAATCATTCAAGTCATCTCCTCCTTGTGACAATATTTCATTATTGGTGCTGTCCATTTCAATCAATCTAATGGAATCATACAAGCCATCTCCTCCTTGTGACAATATTTCATTATTGGTGCTCTCAATTTCAATCAATGTAGTGGAATCATTCAAGTCATCTCCTTGTGACAATATTTCATTCTTGGTGCTGTCCATTTCAATCAATCTAATGGAATCATACAAGTCATGTCCTCCTTGTGACAATATTTCATTATTGGTGCTCTCAATTTCAATCAATGTGTTGGACAATTCAAAAGAAATTGCCACGGTCTCTTCATTGTGAGCCATTTTATTTTGAAATTGCTTGCTGTAAATTGCAGAAAAAAATAATCACTTTCATTTATCGTCTTTAGTAATACATAATATAAAACTAACTTTATCAAGTATTTAGTATAACAGAAGGACTGCAAATAAATAACAGAAAACATTTTTCAAATTATCTTCAAGTGTACAACATAGTTCCCCATACAAATTAACAACTCACCTTTTTAAAAGTAGCAGAAGTGTTAGTACTGTGTAAATCAAACACCAGAAATTCACCACCAAAAATTCCTCACAAATGTACCTCAGACAGTAGTATCACAAAATGGCTGTGGTTTCCTCTCATTTGACATATATACATAACCAATTAACTTTCATCACACACAAATACAAAACCAAAGTAACATTTTAATTGGTTCTAAATTTCAACACTTTCAAATGTGTTTTCCCCATGCAATTTTCCATAGGACATTTACATACGTCTACAGCCTGAATGGCTGAACGGAATTACACCAAACTTGGCAAAATGGTACATCAAACCTAAGAGGTCAGGAAGGATCTACTATGCCCCCTTATGGTCATTTCCCCCTTCGCTTTGGCCTCCTCTTGTCTCTCAATCCTACCGAGGGACAAGATGGCGGCCGCTACGGACTGTTTGGAATGTTGACAGACGCCGGAGAACCAATCAGCTTCGCAAAGCTCCGTAACGCGAAAAGTACGCGAAGCGGAGCGCTGTTACAGATATATATCTTTTTTTCAACGTTAATTTCTCAAAATCCACTGGAGCACATATATTGAGACCTAGCAAAGGCACATCGGGCTACCAGTCCCTAATATTTTGCCAAGTTTCGTGCAAATCCATTCAGCCGTTCGATTATTATTATTTTGGGTTTTTTTTGCCCCGCGGGGCCCTTTTAAAACCTCCACATCAAACCTAGGGGGTCAGCGAGGATCTACTATGCCCCCTTATAGTTATTTCCCCCTTTGTTTTGACCTCCTCTTGTCTCTCGATCCTACCGAGAGACAAGATGGCGGCCGCTACGGACTGTTTGGAATGTTGACAGACGCCGGAGAACCAATCAGCTTCGCTTCACAAAGCTCCGTTGCGCGAAAAGTCCGCGAACCAGAGCGCTAACCGGTCCGCTGTTACAGATATATATCTTTTTTTAAACGTTAATTTCTCAAAATCCACTGGAGCACATATATTGAGACCTACAAAAGGCACATCGGGCTACCAGTCCCTACAATTTTGCCAAGTTTCGTGCAAATCCATTCAGCCGTTCGGGCTAAAAGTGAGGCCTATGGAAAACTCAATGTTAAAAACACGTTTTGGGACCCCCCTTTTTTCTCGGCCCCCACTGGACGAACCCCCCCCAAATTTTCAAGGGCTGCTCAGAAACAAAATGTGCCATCTTCCTGAAAATTTCAGCCAATTCCGTCCACAAACGCCAAAGTTATTAGACATAGAATTTTCAAAAAACCCATAGAGAAAAAATCCTAACTATATATACCTACTGGCGACCGCCAGTAGGTAATATATATATATATATATATATCAAGCTCCCAAGTTTCTATCGTTTTCAATTTGCAAGAAAAAGAAACAGCACTCATAGGGGGGGGGGGGTTATGCATGCCAAACGATTTTATTGGCAACCCAGAAACCAACAAGACGCGTTTCGGCAACCAGCCTTCGTCAATTGTGATACATTGTCGCGCCGCCATTTGCAAGTTTAAATACATTTCATTCGGTCTCAGCAAGTAAAGCAGTAAGCAGGAAAAGAGGACTACATGGTTTTTCTAAATCTTCGCCATTTTGAAAAATGCAATATCGTAAATCATACATAAAGAAAGTAAATACTTTTCTATATGAATATCACATTAACCATTAGTATATAAATTATACTTTTATCCTCCTCCTGTTATTCCGCCCTGGATGGGCATTTTATGCTTTGACTAACCAATATAGCCCACGGATGGGCAACATTTATTACTTTACATGCCGAATCAGACCCATAATTGCTCCATACAAAAGACCACTTTAAAGAATAGGAAGAAATGCTCTATCTCTATCCTATATTATCAATAAATAATAAATAAATCAATAAATCAATCAATAACTCAAGTTACTCAAAAAACTTATCAGGACTAGTACCATAATCGTGTCAAATGTCATATAACTTATTCATAATGTCAATGTTCAATTTATTTAGCCAAGATGTACTGCTAATTCTTCATTCGTATTGAGACCTATCGGACTCTTGCTTTGTAAATCAATAATATTGCGTGATTCCAGACTTCTCAATCTTTGTAATCGATCTCCCCCTCTTGGGTGTGCAGGAACGCTGTCCAGATAAAAATAGGCCAATAGATCCCTATTGTGCCCATGCTCTTTATTAAAATGTCTGGCAACTGGGTACGACTCATCGATATTGTTAATTGCTCGCATATGTTCTAATATGCGCAGCTTCACAGGATTAATCGTACTACCGATATATCGGAGTCCGCAAGGACATATCAAACAATATATGGCATAGGGGGTGGTACACGTTAAAAATGTATTGATTTTTTTGGAATATTTCAGACCTGGTATGTTATATGTTAACGTCCTTTTGCTTATTTTACAGGCTTTGCACCGGCCACAAGGGTAAAACCCATTTAATGGTAAATGGCCGGAAGTATATATAATATATATATATCTATATATATATATATAAATATATATATATATAGATATATATAAAAACATTTTTAAACTTTACAGAAATACACAGTCACTGGATCATGTCATCAGTGAAGTCATTTGAGATGTAATCAGTGATGTCACTGACCATGTCATGAGTGATGTAATATGGGATGTCATCAGCAGTGCCACTGAGTTGAGAGTTGTGCCACTTGCTTCTAGAATCAGGAGGAATGGAGGTGAGATTATAATTGGTTTGGTGAGCCGGTTGTTGAATTTGCTCCTGTCCACTTGATGGGCTTCAGTATGAGCCTGAGAAATGTACTTGGTGAACCTGATGCTAGGGGGAGTGTGTGCTAGCTTCATCATGTGTACTTGGTAAAATGCAAATGTGTAACAGGTCTCTTTGGAGAGGTGATATCGTTAAATAATAGCCAAATAGTAACAAAACTACACACCGCAAATTACAACAAAACACTGTGAGTGGCATTTAGGTGGCAGATGTCCAGGAAATTTTAAAGGGTTTTGTAAATTCCATATTTAGGAGAAATGGTAGGGCCAGCTACCGTATTCTTGCCTTGACCCTTGGGAGTCCTCTGCTCCAATTTTCAGTTCAAAGCTTGATATAATTAGAATAAAACTAGGACTTCATAACAGGGTGAAAACCTACCCATACAATGTTTGCCTAACAGACTTGGATCTACTATCTCATCTGCTTATACTAATTACTATTACACTTTTTGTATAACAGACACAATTTAAGAAAGTCTTGAGAAAGATGGGAAGCTATCATTTGTCTGAGGTGTCCAGCTGTATGTCTCTGAATTTGGCGTACCTATCTCTTTGATCTGTAAGAGCATTAAGTTCCCCATTCACCCTGCAGTTCTCCACTTGTTGCTACTGGGGAGGTATCCTGGGGTACTTCCACTTGTTTGAAATGCAGAATGTGTTTTGCCTCAAATAGGGTTTTGGCAATTTAGAGTTCATTGATCTTTGGTAAAAAAAAAACAAGTGAAACAGGTATTCTCACCTGTAGGGAATTTCTTCTACCGCAGAATGGTTGTAATGTTCCTAAATTCTCATAGTTTGGCTAGAATTGAAGCAGGGTCATCCTAGAACAACAACATGTTTCCCTTGAATTGAATTGTATCCTGCATATAAGTTGCTGCAGTAATGGCATATTTTACTTTTTAAGTAGTCTACACACATCAAGAGATCAGGAGCCAGATTTAGTTTTTAGTGAAAGGGTTAAAAGACTCTTTGAGTATGATCCAATTTTATCTCTGTTGTTGGCGAAATCTGACTTTATGTGGGATTTTAAATCTGAGTTTGATATCTCTTTGTTTAGCCCTTGGATGTAAATATTATTTCTGCAACCTTTATTTTCACAGTCCTCCATCTCGTCTTCCAACAAGGTCTGTTTTAATTCTAGTATCTCTTGTTTGAGCTCCAGCTTATTTCTATTGTGTGCATGTTCTCCCAGGTTGCTTTCAAGATTAACTATCCATGTTTCTTCTTTTTAGCCAGAGCAATCTAAATGCGCAACGGCCTTTTGGAAAACTTGTCGCAATTATTTCTTAACCTTAACTTGACATGCATAACCTTAACTTTTTTTAAATTCAGATGGTATTAGTTGAATGTCTTTAGTAGCTGGGGCTTCCATGTCTTGATGGTCAAAGCATGTCTGAGACTCATATTACCTTGATGCTAGTGAGTTATGGAATGCCCGCTTGTCCACTTTTAGCTGGTGGACAAGCTCCTTCACATTCAGTGTTTTGGTTGCTTTATTTTTAGCGTTGGCCATTGTTAATGTTTGCAATCTGTGCACCTTTCAAGACTGCAAGCTCAGTCTGTTTATTGACAGTGAAACTTAAAGGAACAAGGTGCCTGTATCGCACAAGGCAACCTGTTGGTTTAGCAGGTAAGGATCCCTCCACAGTGCAACAGGTTAATATCACTTTAAATCAGGTGTGCAAACTTGTCCTTCCCGCCTTGTGAGCTTTCATTTGTTTAAGTGTTAGAAGGAAATGAGCCATATGCTCAAATCTTTCTGGGATCTTATTAGTAATTCTGCTCAGCAACCACTCATTGACAACCTCCTATCACCATCAGACCTACCACTACATTCCCCTGCTGACAACATCAAAGATCTGGGAAGGACCAAGGGAAAGTGAAAAGCTGCACTTCATGGTGGTTCATCGTCTGGTCTGGGCATGTATGCTCTAAAATCTATGATCGCCCAGTTGCTGAATTCCCTGAGCTGCAGCTAGTCCTTTTGAGTGGCCAAGCTCTGTCCTCCTCAGCTCCAGTACCTGTTCATTATCTGGGCCCTACTCTGGGGCAGCTTTTGTAAAAACATAAAATGTAAATCCAGTATTTATAAAGCGCACAGCTACCTGGAGGTATCCCAGCGCTGGGGGCTGTCAGGAAGATTAAGCAAGCTATTGCCCAGAGTCACATGATGCTGGGCTGACCTGCCGCCAGTGCCGGGGATCGAACCATGAGTCCCAGGGTCCGGTGTCCATTGCCCTGGCCATACCTCTCCCCATTACAGGCGTGTAGGTAATGCGGTGATCATGTTGCTCAACTTTCAATGGTTTCCTTACCCCATTCAGCAGTTTTGGTAGATATTGGGCTCTTCAGGGCTTAGCATAATTATGTGGTATTGGCAGTGTAGAGTGGAGTACCTCAGGATGGTGCTACTAAAAATGACAACCAAAGGAATACTTGCCACTGCTGGAAGACCCTCAATTGTTCAGGTGCTTACCATTGAAATGTTCCGCCTGCCACCTTGAATGTCAGCTGCACCTCCCAGGGCCATGGCCACAGAATGTCTTTAGCTTGCTGCTTCCATCTGAGGGCTTAACTTCGACTATGCCAAACTTCAGCCGCTGGAGCACAGGATTATAATGGCCCTCCAGGGCCCAGAGTGCAAAGCTCAGCTCAGGCACATATTGTCAAGTTTCTCCCACGTCTTTGCCCTGTGCAGGCATACTTTTTTTTAAAGAATATAGAAGTGCTCATACTACAGGTGTTTCATGTTCATTAACACTGCTTGAAAACCTTATGTGTTGGAATGCATCTCAAGAGGGAAACATCCTTTGCCACGCAGTCACTACCATGATGTGCCTTTACAATGCAGTCCCTACTCCAACTGCGACATTACCATGAGTTTATTTTCCCTGCAAGTCATCACAATAACTTTCTTTAGGGGGCACATTGTTGGACTGGTGTTGGATTTTAAGTCCAACTCCTTCCCTACTATTGCGTTGACTGGAGTTGGAAGAGTTAATTATGCTATTCTAAAATCCAGCACCACTAAGGCAAGTCATACTAACAACTTGCTTGGTCAAGGAACATGTGGTAATGTATCAGTTGAGGTAGAGAGAGCATTGTAAAGGCATGCGTGGTAAATGCATGTGGGGTTCCATCATACAGCCATCACAAGAGGCTGCCCTGTAAGCGCCAGTGAAGGTTGTGCTGGCCAGGTCCCCACTGCCGCTGGTGTTCCTGAGGCATTGCAAAAAGCAAGAGTGGGAACTGGAGCCCGCTAAAGTTGCACATGAGATAGTAAGATGTAATATTAAAAATACTTACTATAGTGCAGGTCATTGTCTCCAAATGGAGACAGAAAAACACAAGAGGGGCCTCTACGGCGACGAGGGTTCATTGTGGGAGGGGGTGGGACCAAGGAATAGAAAAGGAAGAAAGACAAGATGCAGTAAAGGTGTAATGGAAACAGCCATCTTTCCAATTAGGCTATGAAGCATTATTTGCCTTGAGTGAGGACTTATTTCAAGTTGTAAGGACTGTGACAAGGAGGAATGGTGAGAGGGTACTGACAGCAGTGGCTTAGCTATCAATAATGTAGCAGGTGCAGTGGCACCAGGAGTTTTAAAGGTTAAATGCACTCAAATGATGGATGCATTTTACTGTCACACTGGTGGATGTGGGGTCCATTATGGTTTCTCACTCCAGGGTCCATGACCCACTTGCTATGTCACTGAATGAAAGTGTTCTTTTGTGGATGTTGCAGTAGTGTAAAGATTGCAGTGCAAGGAAACTCGAATAAGCTTTACACCTATGAATAAATCTTACGCATCAGAAAATCTTTGTTTCAGATATCACTGTGGAAAACAGGATTCTGATGAGCTGGGACTAAATGTTAAAGGTGCCAGGGGATAGGCTCATTAATCTGTTGATGTTTGCTTGGTTTCCCCAGAGGATATGAAGCTCTCGAAGGCTTGATCTGGAACAGCATCAGCTCTGCCTCCAATGCATAAATACAGCTGCTGCACACATTGCCTCAAGACCCTGCAGTGGCAGAGAAGGCTGCTGCTGGCTCACAGCCATTTGGTCTTCCAATCCAGAGGAGGTGTCTACCAGGAAGATGTGCCCACGGTAGGGAGGGCTGTCCCTGTCCACTGCACTATCTGCTGGGAGCCCTCTTCAGGAATCCGGTTTGACCCCAGCTGAGACTTCCAGAGGAGGACCCTGGCCCTGAGACTTCCACCAGAGGACCCTGGCTCTGAGACTTCCACCAGAGGACCCTGATTTTTAGACTTCCACCAGAAGACCCTGGCCCTGAGACTTCCACCAGAGGACCCTGGCTCTGAGACTTCCAGTGAAAGACCCTGACCCTGAGACTTCCAGAGGAGGACCCTGGCCCTGAGACTTCCACCAGAGGACCTTGGCCCTGAAACTTCCACCACAGCACACTGGCTCTGAGACAGACCACCTTCAGAACACAAAAAGGTATGTTTAATTACATTGTATATATGCATGTATATTTGTATGTGGTACTTTTGTCCTCAAACGTACCTGATTTAAAGTAACAATCTGGGTTATTTTATAACCTAAAGTTGTTTGCTTTGTCAGCTATCCCAAGCTGTTGTTATAAGTAGGGACAGTTGGCATAAAAAAGGGCACCTTATATAAGTGTCACACAGTTACAACTTATTCATTATTCAGCACCGTGCCAAGCGGACGAGGAAATCCAAAGCATGAGGCATTCACTGGCCTGGCAGTGCATCGTTATGTAAATCTGTGTTCATTGTGCATGTTACAGGCAGCCATACTATTAGGAGGATTCGAATTGTGGCTGCAGAAGTCGAACTGTAGATGCACAGGCTGGTCACACACTGACTTTAACTCAAGAACAGGGTGCGGACCACACACTCTCTTACAACCAGGAATAGGGTGCAGACCACACACTCTCTTACAACCAGGAACAGGGTGCAGACTACACACTCTCCTACAACCAGGAACAGGGTGCAGACTACACACTCTCTTACAACCAGGAACAGGGTGCAGACTACACACTATCTTACAACCAGGTACAGGGTGCAGACTACACACTCTCCTACAACCAGGAACAGGGTGCAGACTACACACTCTCTTACAACCAGGAACAGGGTGCAGACTACACACTCTCTTGCAACCAGGAACAGGGTGCAGACCACACACTCTCTTACAACCATGAACAGGGTGCAGACAACATACTCTCTTACAACCAGGAACAGGGTGCAGACCACAAGCCCTCTTACAACCAGGAACAGGGTACAGACTACACACCCTCTTACAACCAGGACCAGGGTACTGGCCACACAGTCTCTTACAACCAGGAACAGGGTGCAGACCACACACCCTCTTACAACCAGGAACAGGGTGCAGACTTCACAACCTCTTACAACCAGGAACAGGGTGCAGACTACACACTCTCTTACAACCAGGAACAGGGTGCAGACAACATACTCTCTTACCACCAAGAACAGGGTACAGACTACACACTCTCTTATATCCAGGAACAGGGTGCAGACTACACACTCTCTTACAACCAGGAACAGGGTACTGGCCACAGAGTCTCTTACAACCAGGAACAGGGTTCTGGCCACACAGTCTCTTACAAACAGGAACAGGGTGCTGGCCACACACTAACTTAAAACCATGAACAGAGTGCTGGCCAACAGGCTCTTACAACCAGGAACAGGGTGCTAGCCACACACTAACTTAAAACCATGAACAGGGTGCAGACCACACACCCTCTTACAACCAGGAACAGGGTGCAGACTACATACTCTCTTACAACCAGGAACAGGGTACTGGCCACACAGTCTCTTACATCCAGGAACAGGGTGCTGGCCACACACTAACTTAAAACCATGAACAGGGTGCTGGCCACACAGTCTCTTACAACCAGGAACAGGGTGCTGGCCACACATTCTCTTACAACCTGGAACAGGGTGCAGACTACATACTCTCTTACAACCCGGAACAGGGTGCTGGCCACACAGTCTCTTAAAACCAGGTACAGGGTTCTGGCCACACACTGACTTAAACCAGAAACAGGATACAGGCCACACACTCTCTTAAAATCTGGAACTGCAGGAGTAAGATGCAGTCCACAAGCTAAATAATGACAGCAGGGTTTCAGTGCTGGCCACAGATCTGCAAAGGTAGGGGGTTAGCTACACATTGAGTAAGACTGCAGAGGTAGAGTGATGGCCACATAATAAGTACTGACTGCAGACATAGGGTACAGTTAACACATTATGTAGAGACTGTAGAGGTCAGTTGTGGTCTACACATTAAGTGCTGATTGCAGAGCTAGGGTACTTTCCACATATTAACTACTGACTGCAGAGGTAGGGTGTGGCGCCACAGCCAGGGCGACTGGCGCTGGAATCTGGGGATCACAGTTCGATCCCCGGCTCCGGCGGCAGGTTAGCCCAGCACCATGTGACTCTGGCCAATAGCTTGCTTAATCTTCCCGACGGCCCCCAACGCCTAGAGACCCTTACGGGTGATTATCGCGCTTTATAAATGTGGATTATTCTTATTATTATTGACTACTGACATCAAAAGTAGGGTGCTAGCCACACATTAAGTACTGACTGCAGAGGTAGGATGCTGTCTACCCATTGAGTACTCAGTACAGAGGTTGGGTGCTGGCCACACATTGAGTACTGAGTACAGAGGTAGGGTGCTGTCCACACATCGAGTACTGAGTACAGAGGTAGGGTGTTGCTCACACATTGAGTATTGAGTACAGAGGTAGGGTGTTGTCCACACATTGGGTACTGAGTACAGAGGTAGGGTGTTGCTCACACATTGAGTATTGAGTACAGAGGTAGGGTGCTGTCCACCCATTGAGTACTCAGTACAGAGGTAGGGTGCTGGCCACACATTGAGTACTGAGTACAGAGGTAGGGTGCTGTCCACACATTGAGTACTGAGTACAGAGGTATGGTGTTGTCCACACATTGAGTACTGAGTACAGAGGTAGGGTGCTGTCCACACATTGAGTACTGAGTACAGAGGTAGGGTGCTGGCCACACATTGGGTACTGAGTACAGAGGTAGGGTGTTACTCACACATTGAGTACTGAGTACAGAGGTAGGGTGCTGGCCACACATTGAGTACTGAGGACAAAGGTAGGGTGTTGCTCACACATTGAGTACTGAGTACAGAGGTAGGGTGTTGTCCACACATTGAGTACTGAGTACAGAGGTAGGGTGCTGTCCACACATTGAGTACTGAGTACAGAGGTAGGGTGTTGCTCACACATTGAGTACTGAGTACAGAGGTAGGGTGCTGGCCACACATTGAGTACTGAGGACAAAGGTAGGGTGTTGCTCACACATTGAGTACCGAGTACAGAGGTAGGGTGTTGTCCACACATTGAGTACTGAGTACAGAGGTAGGGGTTTGTCCACACATTGAGTACTGAGTACAGAGATAGGCTATGGTCCACATATTGGGCACTGACTTCAAAGGTCAGGTGCTAGCCACAAATTAAGTGCTGACTGCGGAAGTAGAGTATTGGCCACATATTCCGTACTGAGTGCAGATGTAGGTCTCGGACCACACATTAAGTACTGAGTATAGAGGTAGATTGTTGTCCACATTGCCCTTTCTGTCGATATGATATACCCTGGTTAGGAGTATGGATGATTGTTCTTCATTAAACTCTCTGGCTGTTGAGATTCTAGCAAGAAAGCATTAGAATTGTCATCCCTGCGGGTTGTGCCATTAGCCTGATAGGTTGGAGGGGATGAACGGACACCCTCCGGGACCCAATCAATATGGACACTATCTGAGAAGAAAATATATACATGTAAATGTATGTAAGCCCACAGTAAAGCTGTGATAACTCTAATGTAAAGGTAGGTGTGTACCTCTGGGGGGCGCTAGCAGGTCAAAAGTCTGGCCAGCACATTATCAAAGATAGGATTAGCATCCCACAGAGAGTGGTTTCTTGGTGCCAGATCTCTCCTACATTTTGTGGTGGTGTCACAGGAACCTCTGAAAGCTGTGATTACAGTTGTTGGGAAGTGACTTGTTTATTATGTTTTTCAAACAGCTGAGACTGGGGATATCCTGGGGAGCTCAGAAGGAGTGCAAGCTTCTAGCAGTAGAAAAGGTTGTCATGTCTACAGGCTCAAGGGGAGGAGAATGGACAATATGACTGCAGTAGAAAGATTTACTAGTTTTTGGCCCAGGATTATCAGACAAGGAGGAGAGAGCAGACCTTAAGTATAGGCGTGCTGGACCCACGCCCAGGGCACCCACATTACAAGGGTTCAGGGAGCTGTCTGCATGTAGGTCTCCCGCCTCTTTATCAGATATGGAGGAGACTACTGGCCTTAGGAATGGACCAGCAGGACCCAGGCCCGGGGTACCCACATTACAAGGGGTGCATGAAGCATTGACCAGTCTCCGGGCTCCTTATCATACATAGAGAGCAGTGCTGGCCCTAAGCATGGGTGAGCTGACCCACACCCAGGACATCATCAATATAAGGAGTGCAGGGATTTGCTAATGAATCTTTATTGTTTAATTAATTAAAATTGTTACAATTTTCTATCAATGAACAAAAGCTTGTTTAAAATCTCACACAGTTAGATAAGAATGAAAAGACGTTTAAAATGATTAAAATAGTAAAAACGACTATTACTGGAACTATTGCCCTATCTAGCATTAAGGCGCTGTACATGGGACTTGAGGAAAAGTTTTATCATAGTCTCTCTCGCTTGATGGCAGACTGAATGCTTTTATGTCTCAGTTTTCAGTTTCAGTGCGGCTCGGATTGCGTCTGTGAATCTCCCTAGTCAGGCCGCAATTTGAGGTGTTTTAGCGGAGAAGCACAGGTCTGAAACTTCCCTGCAACTTTGTAGCCAAGCAACCTATAGCTGGGGAGAACCAAGCACTGCCGCTCACTAACTAACTTAGGGAAGCAGCACAACAGATGGAGCCACGTTTCACGGTGGTAGTTGCATAGACAGCAAATCACTAAATTGTCCTTCCAGGCCCAAGTTGAGTTAATATCCGTGATAGGCAAAGCGAGCAGTCTCATGTAGGTGATTCTTCCCCGACATATAGACTAGTGGAATGTTCCTTCAGTGGCCATGCCTTACAATTCTATACCTATCCACAAATTTTGTAATGGGTGACAGGAAAGATTTCTTTTTAGTAGACAAAGATTATTCAAAAATTACTTTATTTTCTTTTTTCATTTCATATAATTACTTTTTTTTGAAAAACAACACATTTTATGTGGAATACATCACTTTTTTTAGATCAAAGGAGAAAAATTCCTACTTCATACAAGAAAACAATAACAATACAATTAAGTCATAAATATATACAATAACACAATACATCCAAAAAATATATATCCCCTTGATATCAAACATACCAGTCAAAACTGCTCACATACTAACACTCATACCCCAAACACTTCACATCTCCAAGTGAGGAAGAGGAACTGGATTATAGTTGGCAAGATCACAATGCCAATCCTAGGGCCACCAAGATGTATTATTCGGCCCCTGCACCAGGTCTACGCGCGTTTCGGCGGCTCTATGCCACCTTCATCAGGACCTTTTTCATCACGTTTCATTTATGCAGATACCAAGGGATACTAAAACATCTGTGTCCTATCGCCTTAGATCAAGTAAACAAATTCATGTTTGGGATTATCGGCGACCAGCAGCATCAGTAATGCCATACAGTGAGGTATCTATTTTCAAACACGATTCCGGACTTCTTGCTAACACATCACAGATACTTTTTCCATTCCAATTAACTCCTTCATGAGTTTGATAATATCGTTTTTTTGGAGCCCAGATATACGTGGCCTGTGTGAGGGGGTTTTTGTATTCAATATTTTAATTATTTATATCAGTGATTAGGATCCATTCCATTGAGTGCTGGTCTTCCTTAGTTCTAAGTCCCTAGCATCTCTCAAATGCACGTCATCGCCCCTCGCCACTCCTGGAAGACTCGAGCCAGGACTGTCAGAGCTAGCTCACGGTAGGGCTGCGGTTTTCCCATGATGTATGAGGTGCCCAGTGACGTAAGATTGAATTGGAGATGCAGGCTTTCCAGGTCCCTTTCAAAAGATATTCTCTTTGCCTGAGTATTCACTGTTTTCCTCCAGGCTGTTATTGGGATGACAGGGTTGTGCAGATTTTGGACATCAATGTCCAGTAATCTAGTGTCTGCTGCCAAGTGCACCTGAAATGGAGAGCCCTCCTCATCGAAGAGCGTTTTTATTTGTCTTGTTAATGACAATTCTGGAGCTCGCGTAGTCCTGATATAATATTTTATTTAATCACCTGAGCAAGTAATGTCCGGACTGGTGAGACCCAACTCCAGCCTTACTCTTGCTCTCCTGGCCTGTCTAAGGAGAGCCAGGACCTTTTTGTAAGCCAAGATTTGATGGTTCGTGAGCAACTTATTGAAGGCTCCGGGAAAAACTAAATGGCCATAATTAAGAGAGGCACTAATTTTGCCTTAAGAACTTCCAAAATGGGTTCAGCAGTTGGACTGTGAAGGCGCTGGGTATGGCTTTTTAATGAAAAAATAATGCCTGCCGCTTTCCTTCTCAGGTGTTTCAGGTGGGCTGTAGGTTTTGCCCCTTCCAATAGCCAGAAACCCAAATAGTTGTAGCTCATACTTGTTTTGATCTGCAGGGCCGCAAGTCACCAATGTATGGTCTTCTTTCCTGGGTACTTCCCGAATATAAGTAACCTGGTCTTCTCCCGATTCACCAGGAGTTTATTCTGTTGATTATATCCGTGCAAAGCTTTTAGGGCCTTCTGTAAGCCGGTTCTCGTGTGGTCCATTATTATGATGTTATCCGCATACTGAAGTACTTGAAGCCGCTTATTCCCCAGTCTTGGAGGCAGTAGACTTGCTTCCTCCAGCGCTTTCCCCAGGTCAGCTTTGTAAAGATTAAAAAGTATAGGGGCAAGTACGTAGACTGTTGTTAGTTGGTATCTTGGGGGTGACTGATGTTTGACAGATTTTAATACGGACCCAGATATATAGAAATGATGGCCTGTAGCAGCTGTTGGGGAATCCACAAAAGTGCAGTTTTTCCCTCAGCTTCCCACGATCAACCTGATCAAAAGCTGCGCTGTAGTCCACAAAACAGTAGAAAAGTGGTAACTGAGATGACTGGGTAGCGCGATTAGACAGATGGCCCAGTACTGAGATGTTATCTGTAGTAGAGCTTTGGGCCCTGAATCCTGTTTGAAAAAGTGGAAGAATGTTATTGTCTGTTTGAAAAAGTCTGTTGCCGAGGCTTCCTGTTGTTTCGAAAGTTCAAAAGTATTCTGGCATATGCTTTTGCCTCAACATATAGTAAAGGGATGTATGACATGACAACACAGGCTTTTACCCCGCGCTGCCATTACAACGCTGCTTTTACAACGCAAGTCGTTACAACGACTTGCGCTGTAGGCGCTGGATAGTGGAATAGTTTAATTTTCTATTCCAACTCCAGCCCACGTTACAGTAGGGAAGGTGTTGGAATAGAAAATTAAACTATTCCTTTTCCAACAGTGCACTCCTCTCGTTGTAACGACTTGCTTTGTAAAAGCAGCATCGTAATGGCAGCGCGGGGTAATGCCCGCGTTGTCATGGCTGCTCACCATAGTAAAGCTAAAAGTCGTTAATTTTTGGGTTTTGGGCTGTCCCCTTTTTTATAAATTGGGGAAAGTATTGAGCCTTTCCACGATGATGGAACAGTAGAAGTAGTGAAGGTATGTTTAAAAAGTGTTGTTAACTGTTCTGCCCAGAATCCCTGCGAAGCTTTGTACACAGATGCGGGAACTCCCTTGGGTCCTGGAGCGCCATCTGACCTCATTTTTTCGATCAGGCTGGTTACCTCAGCTACTGTGATGTTAGTAGTTTTGACAACTTTATCTTTTATTGGCGATTGTTGTTGGGAATAAGTTTGAATGATATTCTGATGGGTTGAGTTAACCCACTCCAAGCCTGCCACTCCGTTTTCTTTTATCTGACCGTTGTAAGTGGATTGCTTACTATATCTCCAAAGTTGGATGTAACACCTTTCCTTGAGGAAGGTAAACATTTTCACACATTCTGCCTCGATTTTCTTGAAGCATGTCTCCCAGACTTTCTTCCTGTGCGCTGCACGGAGAGCTGTTATTTCCTTAGTTTGGGGATTTTTAATGCCTTTCCTTCTTGCCTTCAAGGACCTTGAAAGACTGCGTTTTGTGTGAATTAGGTCTCTTGATTTAATATGTTGCGGGGGTTCAAGAGAGTGGGTATCCTGCATTTGGGTGCCTCCAGTTCATATCCCTAGGGCTGATTTTAATTCTACTAAGAGTGCTTCCCAGTGCTCCTGGGGAGAGACTATGCTCATGACTGTGGGATTTTATTCTTTGTAGGTTACCCACTCCAGGAGTTTGGGGCCAAGATTAATAATCCATTTTATTCTATTCTGGACCTCATAGCGTTCTTCGCCTGTTGGAACCCCCAGTGTTTCCAGTTTTGTTGCAGATTCCCCGTATAGGTGCAGTGTTATTTGCAGAACCTTCGCAGGCTCCATGTAAATTAATACCTTTGCACAAAAGTGTACCACTTAGTGAGTTTTTACAATCTTTACCACTAAGGAATACCTCCTTTCCCTAATTCCAACATTTGTGTGTGTAAGGTAAAGTCCAGGTTGACTTAATGTATTCTTTACCCAACCTTTCATACAGGCCTGCTGGAATATGTTGTAGACAATATTGAAATTGGAAAATCGTCACTGGTATCGTGATGGTGCCTTGTATTATCCATTCAATGACAGGCTTCTCTGAAACTGTCAATGGTAATCTTTCCAGTTTTTCAATGCTCTGCACCGTATAGTCTGCTCCTCTTTGTGCCATAGAGATTTGTTTATCTGTAAGTTTAAATACAGAAAACAATGACGTTGTGATGATTAGACACCATGGCACGTAGCCTGAACGAAGATTTTGCAACGTCCAGCCTAGCTGCATTATAGAACGTAACTGAGACTGGCCATGTTGTAACATTAGCAAGTCCTGCTCTATTATGTCAATTGCAGAGGATACAATGCTGTCTACTACTGGATTCAAGCAAGCCGGGCTGAAGACTGCTGTAATGTAAGAAACCGGTCCTCGGAGTGTTTGATTGGTTCAGATGCTCCGTCCATTACCACCCCCTTTTGTACCGCTTTTGGCCGCCACAAGTGTGGCAGGGTAAGCTTGTTTCCGGTCCAGGGAAGGCATGGCTTGGTAGTTCGGGCTGGACTGTTCCCATGAGGCACAGGGTCAGACTGATTTGCATATAGCCATGTCTGAACTGGGGTGGCAACGTGGGCTAAAGAACGGTGATGGATTAAACCCAGATCTTTTGACTCGGTGTGAGTGTTTGATTGGTTCAGATGCTCCGTCCATTACCACTCCCTTTTGTACCGCTTTTGGCTGCCATAAGTGTGGCTGGGTGTGCTCAGACGTGAGTCCCTTGCTTACTTTGCCACTGGATTCAAGTAAGCCGGGCTGAAGACGGCTGTAATGCCAGAAACCGGCCCTCGGAAGCTTGTTTCCGGTCCAGGGAAGGTATGGCTTGGCAGTTCGGGCTGGACTGTTCCCATGAGACACAGGGTCAGACTGATGTGCATATAGCCATGTCTGAACTGGGGTGGCAGAGTGGGCTAAAGAACGGTGATGGATTAAACCCAGATCTTTTAATTGGGTGTGAATGTTTGATTCGTTCAGATGCTCCGTCCATTACCACCCCCTTTTGTACCGTCTACTACAGAGAGGCTTTTCTCTAAATTATTATGATCAATTTCTCGTATTTTTTCTGCAGTTTCCATTTGCGTTATTTTCCGAGCTTCGTTGTACGCAGCGCATATACCGGTGTATATGAAACGTTTTTGACGTGGTTTGCAAGGCCCCATTAAGAAATCTCGCAAATCATTGCCTTCTTTAAGTAAAGATAAGTGTTGTTTGATTTCTAGAAGTGTAGATTTATGTAGCCACTCAAGGCATAGCTTTCCTACACTGTAAGTAGTTACTATCCCTGGATGTTGTCTCTGGGAGTATCTTGGATCTGGCCTGTTCATTTTGAACCCCTATGTTTTGTTCAGGAATCTAACTTGAAAATTATTTGTCTCTGTGGGGCAGATTAACCATTTTTTCCAATCAGGATTAGTTCTGTTTTGTTTCAAAATATAGGGTACGTCTATCTCCTCTTCTGTAGTATTATTACTGTCAGATGGGGGCTTAGGTATAGACGGTTTGTTTAAATCTTTTATCTTAGTCAGGCCAAGACAAGATGTCTGTTGAACAGTGTCATTTAAAAAATGATTTGTTCTGGTATAACACAGGCTCTGAACAGGGCTTCTAAACCTTGCACCTGCCAGTCTTTTGTGCCCCAGACAGTTTTTGTCTCAATGTTGTCTTTCCAAAAGTCAAAACCTAATGTAGAAAGCTGAGCATAAAAGTTTGCAGAATAAATTTGTTTAGTATTGGTCAACATTGTTTTCATAGCTGCCTTATTTATATTTTTAAGATTAAACGTTTCTGGATTTGTAACATTCAACCCTGTGAAGTACGGAAACTTTTCATGAAATGTTTTTGAGCTGCCTTTTGGTGGCGTTGGACAATGTTCCCGTTGATTGTAAGAAAAAACATTTCTAGGGCTTGCAGATTTATGCATATAATGGTGACCATGATGATTAAAACAATACATTTGTTCATAATCTGATGAACCTTCTAGGTATTCATGTTCTGTGAATTTAGCTGACATTTCTAAATCTGTCATCATGTTATTAACAGCTTCAAAGTCTGTAATCATCACTAAATGTGCTGGCGATACAAAGTCACTTAAAGAAACCTTAAATTGATGAAGAATCTTCAGCAGTTCCACCGGGCCATTGATGTCATAATCAGTTGTGTCTCATGCTATTCCACCAGGTATAGGAACGGCTGTGATGTTCACTGATGACAGGTCTCTTTTTTCACGATGAGATGATTTGTGAGGTTTGAGGACCAAGTTGATTTTGTGACTTGCTTTGTCTATTGCACTGTATTTCCCATCTGTCATCTTTCCCAACCTTAACACAAGTATGAGCCAGTTGCAGGAGAAAAAGTACACCTAACACAATCCAAAATTCAACACATGGTGAAACCAGATATGTTTTTTCAAGTTGATGAAAGAGTTCTGTTAATTTTTCTTTGAACGTTTTATTTGCTGGGGTATCTTCAGGTTCACTGGGATCCTCAGAAAATGTATCAAAGTTGATGAAATAGCCAGAGGCAGATCTGTAAATTGTTGGAATAGCAACAGGATTGTTATTCATCTTTGGAGCTGCTTCTTCCTTTGTCATATTTGTATAGTCAGAGGCTATATCATTGTAGACAGGTGTTTCTTAACGAACTGTTATTTGGGTTTCCAGAGGCACAAGTTCCATGACGTTGTTGCATAGTCCTTCTTTTCTTACTGTGGGTTTATCAAATGTGATAAGTCTTTCAGTCTGAACCTCTTGGATTGTAGCAAGATTTGATCGTCTGCTACTTCTTGGGAGTCCACTGGGCCTACTACTTAATATCGGTCACATGATGTGGTTTGACCAGGTTGATTGATACAACTCTGTTCTCCTTATTACCAGCAAGGGGCGGTAGTAACACTGATCTCGTTCCGTGGAAGGTACTGCTTTTCTGTCAGAAGGCCCAAATTCTTCCTTCACCACATGGTTTTCTCCGTGACCAAATCCCCAATTTTCGGAATCCAGACGGGCCTTGCTGGGACAGGTGATTTTTCTTCCGTGGCTGTTGGCTTTTGTGTTGTGTTACTCAGACTTCTTCTTATTTCATTTAAGTCCTGTGAAACAGCCAAACGATCTTTGACATCAAAAGGTTTTTGTTCTACCACTGAAGTTTGACAATCAAGGTCTTTGATTATCATTCTAGTACCAAACAGTAATTCATATGGAGTGATTGCCCCCAGAGAATTTCTTGGCAGATTGTTAAGACTACGTTGGACACTTATTAGATGTTTGACCCACCCATCACCCAAACCTAATACCTTAGCTGTTATGGATTGCTTTATGTCATGGTTTTTTCTTTCCACTACCACATTACCCCCAGGATGGAAGGGACTAGAATACCACAATGCAATGCCCAAGCTAGCCATGGCCTCCGTGTAAGCTCGAGAGCTAAACGCAGGACCCTTTATAACAGTTCTTGCGTCAGCCGAGCGCTGGGGCCATAACGAAATAAATCTTGTGCAGGAATCCACTGCGACCATGACATATTTATAGTTACCATCCCTTTGTAAGGGACCACAGTGGTCCAGGTAAACACACGCAAGTGCTTTATCTGAAATCAGAAGGGGCGTCTGTGCAGGACGTCTCACTGTTGAAACTTTTATTTTTTGGCAGATTTCACATTCTAGAACATAGTTCCTAGTTTGCTTCTTCATGCGTGGCCACCAATATCGCTGTTTTAATAATGATACTCTGGCAGAAATTCCTGCGTGTGCAGATGCCAGTCCTTCACGTGCTGCTAAGATCAGTCTTAACCTATGTTCCATGTTTGGAATTGCCCTATCCCCCACTCCAGGGATTCGAGCAAAAGGAACATTATTTGCATCAGTTATATATGAGTACTTTACAGGAAAGCCTTTTGGGAGTGTCTTACCACTGTCTTATATTGATGCAGTGACAGCTTGCATTATTTCGCTGTCTATTTTTGTGTTTGACCGAGTGATCACAGTTACGGAAGCCGTTAGCACAGCTGCCTTCTGGCTTCATAAGCCAATGAATTCCCTGCAACTTGAACGCCATCACGCTGATGACTTAGTGTATGAATCACGTGAGTCTTTTGTAGTTCTTTCTGGAAAAGAACTACTTGTTCCCAAAGCGGTTTATGCTTAATTGTGCCACCTTTTGCGTCTTTGAAACCGTTTTGAACCCAGTTCTTAGATATTCATTGTAAGACTGGACGCAGTAATATGAATCGCACACTATAAGTGTGGGGAATTTGCGATCGGTATTTTCAAGCGCCATCTTGAAAGCCTGTAGTTCAGCTCGCTGAGATGTACAGTCTCCGTGTGATTGAGTTTTAGTGACCATAGGTCTGAATTTACCTTCGCGCCAGCGACCTTTAACAATCGGCACGCTGCACTATAGGCTTGTTTACCCCCAATTGCGGGCTGTGCTGATCCGTCTGTATATATTATACATATGTAATGTTCTAGAGGCAGAATCTCGGTCGGCCGAGGACATTCGTAATCGTATTGTAGGAATTCTTGTGTTTTTAAGTATGGGTCAAAGACAAAGTCTGTTGCAGCAAGAGAGTTAACCCATTGTATCCATCTAGGATGTAAAGCTTTCGCATTGGGAATGCTTGCTCTTGTTACTGCCTCTAAGGCAGGTACAGGTGTAACGATCATTATGCGTTTACCCTACGCTAGAGCTCTCTCGTTTGCTACTGCAGTTAAAACCGCTGTCAGAATTTTTTCTGTAGAAGTGAATTTCATTTCAGCTTGTGTGTACAAGTGCGATTTGTATGCTATTGGTACCTTTTCACCTTCATTAAAAGTCAGGTATGTGAATCCGCATCTCCCTGGGATGATTCGGATCACCACGTGTCTGTAATTTTGTTTTTACTAACATGTCTGTTTGCACTAAACGCAAAATTTCTGTGTGTGTGTTTGAGTCCAAATAGTTGGTTTGAAATCAGGTTTGATTAGTTCGTAGAGAGGTTTAACCCTTTCTGCGTAATTCAGAACATAAGTTCTTCCAAAATTCAGGAAACCTAGAATTGACTGTAAGTTTTTCAGCGTCTTTGGAGGTTGTAGGAGCGTACATTTCTCTAGAAAGTTTGCTGCCAGGCTTTTGCCTTCGCTTGATAACTCTTGTCCTAAGAATAGGACGTTGAGGTGGGCAATTCGTGATTTCTTAAAATTGAATTTGTACCCTTCAGAAGCGAACCCAAGTATTATGGTGTTCACTCTTTTCAAGTGAACTTCCAAATCATCATCTGTAAGATAGATGTCATCGACATAAGATAATGCCTCATCATTGTAGTTTGTAGTAACTCTGTTACTCTAGCTGAAAATAACCCTGGACTATTCTTGAATCCCTGGGGGGGATGGCAAAATTGTCGCTGTGTCCCAAAGATTGAGAAAGCGGTCAGATGCCTGCTTTCAGGTACAATATTTTGACAGAAGAACCCATTTGAAATATCTAAAGTGGTTTTATATTTTTTCCGCATGATGTTATTCATCAGTGCTTCACTGTGTGCATTTTGAACCGTAAACGTTTTGCAACAAGAGTTTAAGTGTCTGTAATCCAAAACTAGACGATATGAATTGTCTGGTTTGGAGATGGGTAACAAAAGATTGTTCATAGATGAGGTGCGTGTTTCAATCACCCCTTGGTATTCAAGTTTATCTAAGATCTCCCTGACCTGTTTTTGAGCTTCTTGTTTAACTGGATACTGCCTCTGAGCAGTTGGTTGATTTTTTAACTGGATTTTATGGTGAGGAGAATCCTCATCCCATCCTACATGATTTTCATATAATGCTGCAGCCTGGGCTACTGCCCATTTTCTGGCATATGTATATTTTTTAGGAATTGGAATGTGATTTGAGAAGGCTGGCAAAATTATCTCTTCGCCCTGTGGGCACTCCCTTGCAACTGTAGGTGGCCAGTCTCGTTCAGCTAGAAGAATGTCATAACCCTTGGAAAGCTTATCCCTAAAGAGAGCTTTTATTTTCCTAGTTATGTCCCCCTCCATCCGGAGTGTTACTTCATATAACTTATGGGGTACACTAACCCTGGTGTCGGCAGTTTCAACTTGAATGCATTCATTCAAGTCCACTGTCTCCAGATGATCCTTCAGGATCTTGCGAACTATGGTTACTTCTGCTGCGCTGTCTAGCATTGTCTGAGCCCATTCCCCATTCTTGAGTTATGTCCTCAGAATCCTCGGCATGTCTGATCTGTACACTTGCTACCTTCTTCTTGGTGAATTGAGTTTTTTTTATTTTGTGGAACGTGCTGTTCGTCTTTGGACTTCACACATACTTCTTTTTGTTCTGATCATCCTCTTCTTTCTGATTTCTGCGGTGAAGTGTGACAGGTACGCGTGGAACGTGTATCAGTATCTTGCTATCTATCAGGTTTCCTTAAAGTATCCCTATTTCTAAGGTTATACCTTTTTCAGAGCGCTACCGTTGGGGAGACCTACCTCCCTGTTCAGGAGATCTTCCTCTGGACTGGTAATGCTTCTCTTGAGGAAGTGTTTGTTTAGTGTTTTCCCACTTCTTTTTAGGAGTAGTGATATTATTTATAATAAAAACTTTTTCAGGATTTTCTGTTAGTTGTGGTTTTAGTGGTTTCACACCCAAACTATCTCTTCCTAGTTCTTCATAGGATTTTTCGATAACTCTGGCAAGCTCATAAGGTTGCTCAGTAATATCTGTTTCTTTTAATTTCTGGTGGATAGCCACTGATGCTGCTTCACCTTTAATGTTGGCTAATAGTATAGCCGAGACTTGTTTAAAATCTTTCAGTAGTTTCATACCCAGATATAAGGCTGGTTCTGGACCGTACTCATTTTGAATCTGTCTTAGAACATCTGGTATTGCACCATGTTTTTTTGTGTAGATTGAAGCAAAGACTGTACACCAAGTGTCACAGTCCACTATGTGTGGTGAAATCCCCATAGGTAAACAGATTGTCAGAATCCTGTGTTTCTCATGAGGTGTACTATCAGGAAATACTGCCTCTATTTGAGTAATTTTCTGTGCTAACCAGAACGGAATTTGTTCTCGTTTTGCAGGTAATTTACCAATTACTGATTGTATAGTCTGTGGTGTGATTTTATTTGTGTTCCCCTGGTGGGGGTGTGCTGTGGAATTATTACAGCTGGTTGGACTGTTAAAGTCCGCATGACATATTGAACCAATTGTCTATGCATTTTAATTTACTGTTTTAGCTGAGCTAACAATTCTACATCTGTCATTCTATCAATGTCAGGATGTGGTGTATAGCTGGCTAGTGCAGGCCATGTTGCTCCTGGTCTACCTAGTGGACCGAGCCTGGTAATGTGATTTTCATGTTTTAAGGCACCTTTAAACCATAGTTGATGCTCTTGGTAAGTTAATGGAATTTCAATGTCCTCGTAAGGAACGTTTTCCTTAGGAGGTTCCTCTACTTTGTAGTAGTGGAACTCACATGCTCCTGCATTTGCTGCTGGAAAATGAATCCATGAATAGAATACCTCTGTCTGCCTATATTTATTTGCCTCTATGACAAAGATTACTCTGTCACCTCTAGCTGATACTCCATTGTTTATTAGTTTGTAAGTTATACTTTTCCTTACATTTATCGGGAGTAGTATAGCATCCATATCATTTTCTATGATATTAGCATCATCTAAGACTGCTTGAGCTGCTGCTGCAACTCTCTCCAATTCAGTATCACTATCTGCCATCTTAGTCGGCTGAGAGTTTGCAGAACAAGTTTCAAGGAAACTAAGATTAGGTGCAAAATATTTTGGAACACTGTATCCTTCAACGATGAATAAACCAAAAACTAATACATAGGATTTTTGTTATACTCAGTTTTGGTGGATATTTTATCCTTTCACCCACTCCAGACGTCTTTTGGAGTTCTTATGAGAGAAAGGGGTCTGTGTGAAAAGCACGACTGAGTTACTCTAGTATCTAGCGTTAAATTATCGCCTTACCAAACATTGGGCGTCATGTGGTGTAGTTCCTATATTCCCAATAGGCTCTGCACATTGGAATAATATATACTGTAGTTTAGACATAGGACTGAAATCGACTAGGCCTCTACCGAATATATTAAACTTAACTGAGAGTGCCAGCTAGCTCAGGGGTCACTAGAAACTTTCTCGAATTCACAAGAAGGGATTGGTTTCTGGCAACCACATAAACATGACAACTTTGTTTCCCAAGAATAAGAAACCAATCTCTAAAGTTGCGGAACCAATAGATGGCTATTTTACTCAGTCAATCATGCATGCTTCGTTTCACCAGAGGTGCTGAGAAAATAGAGAGACGGGCGTTTTCAATAAAAAGTATTTATTGAACAGTCTTCTTTCTCAAGCATAAGAAATGTACTGCTACAATAGTAATACTGATTATAAAGTACAAGGCATATAATACTATCAGTATTATAAAGTAGTACTGTAAAAGCACGATATGGTTTCTAACTTATAAATTGCCTTAAAACATACAAAATACATACAGTGATAAAATAATGACTAAAAGTACTCAACTGGTGCTTCTAAAATACGCCTACTCCGGTGTACCTAACCTAAGTCTACTACGGAGGAGGAGTAAGTGAGGTGTAGCTTAAGTTTAGTAGTTTCTGCCAAGAATCTGTTCCAAGAATTCTCTAAGGGTCTAATCAGCTCTGTATCTTGGTTTTAGAATGAAGGAGGTCTTGTATCTCTCTCTCAGGACTAGATTTCCCAGATACCCGCAAGGTTAAGCCGGAAACACCGGAGCTGAATTTCTCGGCAGGAGAAAAGACAGCGTCTCTCAGTGCATCAGCTGATGGGTCGGCTTCCTTCGGCATTTTGGATGCGTTGAAGTTGTTTCCGGAGTTTGGCCCAGGCTCCTGCATAGCGGCAAAGTCGGGCTGAGCCCTGGGGTACGCCACAGATGATCTTGGTGGCTTCGGAACAGAAAGAGGGGAGGAGGATGCTCAGTGTTCTGCCGGAGAGGAAGGAGGTAGCCTAGTCGTGGGGGCGTGTGCATAGGGTGCAGTGGCAGACAGTGTTGAAGGTGGCTGACTGGTACAGGAGGATCAGGGCCTTGGTTTCTCCATTGTCCAGCAGGGCCCTGATGTCATCGGTGGGTTTTGTGAGTAAGGCGTTGATCTCGGCATGCTTCCAGCTCTCCGGGAAGGTTGCAGTCTCAAAGGAGATGTTGATGGCTTTCAGGAGATGGGGTGGGATGGTGGTGCTGGCTTTGTTGAAGATGGTGTGTGGGCAAGGGTCTGATGGAGATCCGTAGTGGATGGTGTTCATGATTTTGATGATGTCGTCGTCATTTATGTTGGTCCAGGAGAGCAGGGGTCAGTGCGGATGGTGGCCGTGGGGACGGAGGTCTCAGTGGTTGTCGGGTTGGTCATGGCGTTGAAGCTGTTGTGGATGTCTGCGATCTTGCAATGGAAGAAGGTGGCAAAGGAGTCGCACAGGTCTTGTGAAGGAGGGATGTCGTTGGTGTTGGAGCTGGGTTTGGATAGTTCCTTCATGATGTTGAAGAGCTCCTTGATGTTGTGTGCGTTGTTGTCTAGGAGGTCTTTGAAGGAGGCCCTTTTGGCGGATCTGATGAGGTAATGGTGTCTGAGGGAGGCGTTCTTGTGGGCTGCATAGCTGTCCGGTGTCTGTTCAGAGTGCCATTTCTTTTTTTAGCTTTCGGCAGGTTTGCTTGGAGGCCTGGTGGTCTTCAGTGAACCAGCTGGCTTTGTGGCTGGTGTGTCTTTCATAGGGTTTCTTGATCTGGGCGAGGGTGTTGGCGCAGTCGTCTATCCATTGTCTGAGTTTGCGGGCAGAAGAGCCAGCGTCGGTGGGGTCAGCGGTTGGGCTCTGGGTAAGGGTGGTGGTTAGCTGGTCTTTGGAGACTTTGCTCCAGCAGCAGCGTGCAGTGGTGCGTGGTGGGTTTCCGGAAGGTGAAGTGGATACAGCGATGGTCGGTCCAGTGGAGTTCGGTGGTGTGGTTGAAGGAGACGTGGGAGCTTGCGGAGAAGATGCGGCAATCGTGTTGCTGGTGGAGGGGTGGGCATGGTGACGAGTTGTCGGAGTTTGCAAAAAGTTTGATTTCCTTAACTGCCCCTACTTCAGGAGGAACAACTACTATTGTAGGCTGTTGTTGCGGCTGCTGTTCTGGCAGTTGTTGTGGATTTTGTTGCATCTGTTGTTGCGGCTGTTGTTGCGGATGTTGTTGCGGCTGTTGTTGCGGCTGATGTTGCCAACTTGTCTGCTGAGTTTCCATCTGCGAATGCATTGATTGGGTACTGCTTTGCCATATTGACATTTCAACATCACTGCTCGTTAGTAGACTAGCTACCTCTGCCACACTCATGGGCTTGCGCCTAGGTTGGTGGGGTGAGCCCGCTGATGCGGAGGTGCTGCTCCCATCATGGTCCACGCCGGATACTGCTGCTGCAGGTATACGTTTTTTTCCCAAAAAATAACAAGGGCGGATCACCAGTCTTCCTCAAATTCCGTGAGCTGAGTGGAATTTAACACCCAGGCCTAATAAATGTCCGCAACTTGGTGATCCATGATATAGCTGGTCAATCTGGGTACTCTTACCTAACCTTCAATGAAGGAGAAATGGTACTCATAGCATACAAATCACACTTGTACACAAGCGCTGAAAAGCACTTTGATTCTACAGGAAAAATACAGACAGCAGTACAGATCGCTGTAGTAAGAGTAAGAGCACTGGATCAGGGGGAACAGATAATTGTCGTAACTGCAGTACCAGCCTTAGAGGCTGCTATAAACGCAAGCCATCCTAATGCCTTACATCAAAGATGGATACAATGGGCTAATTCTCTTACATCAATGGATTCAGAACACAGATATTGTCAGGGTGGGCCTCAGCTAGGCCTACCAGTGCTAGGGGTTCAGCCTTCTCAGCACAAGTCCTCAAACCAATAGAATAGAATTTGGCACGGAAACTGAAATATAAAGCAAAGTACTTTTATTAACCTCAAGAGGTGGAACTACATTCACCCAACACCCATCGGTAGTGTATGAAGTAGCACACTGAACAGAAGGTTCATGGACCTTTTGTACCCACACAGGGGCTCAAAAGAAGGTGGTACAAGTACATAAGAGAAAGTTTTACATACGTAAAAGGTCATACAGAAATGCGCAGTCAACAGGAAGGAGGAGCTAGCAGTTGCTGACTTTGGTAAAAACAACCTGACAGTTACAGACTAAAAACAGATGCATGGACAGTTACAAGCTCAACTGAGCATGTGCAGAGTAGAAGAGGCAAAATTTAGTTTGTCCATAAGCAGAGTACAAGAGTAAACAATAGTAAGGAAGGACAGAGCACATGGTGAGCACATTGCAGACAAGATGGATGCTGAAAACAAGATGGCTTCAGCTAAATGCTAACATTGATCGCTGCCAAATTACAACAGACGACCCTTTTAGCATAAGCTGAAGACATTTGTTCATTTGGGATAATCTAACACCTTCGGTGCTCATGACGAGCTGAGCTCGTCATGAGCCACGGCGCTCCGGTGCTCATGACGAGCTCAGCTCTTCATGGCCCGTGGAACGCTCAGGTGCGGGGAGAATTCCCCCGCTGTGCTGAGCGTTACACGGGAGCCAATGCACCTGTGACGCGCTCAGCTCGTCATGAGCACCGGAGCTCCATAGCTCATGACGAGCTGAGCTCGTTATGAGCATTCGGGCGCTTTGCGCGTCCCCCTCCCCCCAGCACAGCGGGGGAATAACCCCCGCAGCGAAGGGGTTAAATATGCATTGTGTATGTTTATTTGCATCATTTCAGTAATCCCTTTATTCAGCATGTGTTGGGCTTTTATTTCTGCAACATTCCACTTAGCAGGTGTACAGGCAGTGATGCAGATGGATCAAAGCATGGGACCACACTGTATACATACACAGCATGTAAATAGTATCATTAATATTACACATAGGATGGTCAATAGCTTCCAGCCCCAGGTAACGAACAATGTCCAAAACCAGCTGACAAAAGTCCAGGTACCAGTCTCTGGATGAATTTCTGCAGCAATCTTATGCGGCTTAGCGATTGCATCAGACACTGAAGGAGAGTGATCCGGAATGTAGACGCAACAACTACTACCAATGATGTGACATGCACCACCACGATCAGCCAAAATCACATCTAGAACCATATGATTTTGGAGTGCTACAATCCTCGCAACTTGCAGCTCTTCTGTAATGTTCCCGAGTGCCATAGCTGTCTGATTGGTAACAGCTTTTACAACACAAGTCAATTGTCTTATTTTTCTGCTGTTTAATGCAGCACCCACAAAGAAAAACAAGCCCAATTTAAAATCAACATATTATTGCAAAGTGGTGTCGGTCTGGTCCACCTCATCAGTGCTTATTGTCCTGTGTTATATTTGTTCTTAGAAATGTCATTGTACAGTTTGAAATCTTTGTGATAAGATGCAGGCGCCAGAAACACAGGAGGCAATAGAAAGGACACATAGCATACTCCAGACCATCCAACAGGGAGTTGGAAATGTCACTTGTTACCACAGACAAAGTAGGCCATGGTCACCGCTGCTGCCTTCTGCCGCCTCTCCTGCTGCCTTTCCTCCTGTGGGCTGCAGGTGCTGCTTGGGCCTCTTCCCTCAGGCTTGCCCCCTCGCCGCTTCCCCCGCATCTGGTTTTCCCGCCCTTGTCTCCCCCCGCTACCTGCCGCTGCTCCCCTGCAGCCCGCCCCCTTCCCACTTCGCCATATATGGCAGGGACCGCGCGTATGCGCAGCGAGTGTGCCGTATGCACGCCGAAGGCGTGCCAAAGGCAAGCCCGTCTACGCCCGTCCGCGCCTGGACCGCGACCAGCGCCAGAACCCCTGGACCTCGCCGGAGCTAGCCAACCCGACGGAAATACGCCGCTGCCACCCTCCACGCACTCAACATCGGCCGACAGCCAGCCTGCTACCAAGCCACCTCGAAACACACCCACGGAGCCTTCACCTGCCATGCCTGCAACTTCACCTGCACTCGATACTGCACCGTGCTAGCCAGAACAACCTCCAGCAACAACCACCTCAAATGCATCCTGCTCAATACCCGCTCCGTCCACAAACACGCCGTCGAACTCTGGGACCTCCTGGACAAAACAGCACCGGACATCGCCTTCCTCACGGAACTCCGGGATATCATCAACAACTCCTTCGCATCCGCCACCTTCCTGGAGAGCTGGAAGCATGCCTAGATCAGCGCCCTCCTGAAGAAACCCACCGCAGACCCCACAGACCTCAAGAACTTCCGCCCTATCTCGCTTCTCCCCTTCCCCGCTAAAGTCATCGAGAAAACAGTCAACACACAGCTGACAACCTTCCTCGAGATGACCGGCTCCCTCGACCCATCGCCATCCGGATTCCGAGTGAACCACAACACCGAGACCGCCCTCATCACAGCCACCGACGACATCAGGACCCTACTTGACAACGGAGAAACTGCCGCCCTCATCCTCCTCGACCTCTTGTCTGCTTTCGACACGGTCTGCCACTGCACCCTAGCAACCCACCTTCACCATGCCGGGATCCAAGAAAAGGCCCTGGAATGGATCACCTCCTTCCTCGCCGACAGAACCCAAAGAGTCCGTCTCCCGCCCTACTTCGCAGAAGCCACCAAGATCATCTGCGGTGTACCGCAAGGCTCCTCGCTCAGCCCCACCCTCTTCAATGTCTACATGAGCCCCCTCAGAGCCATCGCACGCAAGCACAACCTCAACATCATCTCCTATGCCGATGATACCCAGCTGATCCTCTCCCTCACCAACGATCCCGCCTCCGCCAAAGCCAGCTTTCAGGATGGCACGAAAGACATCGCGGACTGGATGAAGCTCAACCATCTGAAACTGAACTCAGACAAGATGGAAGTCCTCATCCTCGGCCCGTCCACCTCCGCCTGAGATGACTCCTGGTGGCCCCCTGCCCTGGGCTCCCCACCCAAGCCCACGGACCACGCAAGCAACCTGGGCTTCATCCTTGACTCCTCCCTCACGATGGCCAGACAAGTCAACGCTGTTACCTCCTCCTGCTTCAACACCCTCCGCATGCCCTGTAAGATCTTCCGCTGGATCCCCACTGGAACCAGGAAAACGGTCACCCAGGCCCTCGTCACCAGCCATCTGGACTACGGGAACGCCCTCTACGCGGGAACCACGGCCAAACTTCAGAAAAGACTCCAGCGTATACAGAACGCTTCTACATGACTCGTCCTGGACATCCCCCGATACAGCCACATCTCAGGACACCTGAGGGACCTGCACTGGCTCCCAGTCAGCAAGAGGATCACGTTCAAACTCCTCACCCACGCACACAAGGCTCTCCACGACTTAGGCCCCAAGTACCTCAACTAACGCCTCACATTCTACACGCCAACCCGCCAGCTCCGCTCCGCCAGCCTCGCACTCGCACCCGTCCCACGGATCTGCAAAGCCACCACCGGAGGAAGATCCTTCCCATACCTGGCGGCAAAGACGTGGAACACCCTCCCCACCCACCTGCGACTCACCCAGGATCATCTCTCCTTCAGGAAGCTCCTCAAGACCTGGCTTTTCGAGCAGTAGCAGCCCCCCTTCCCAGCGCTTTGAGACCCGAGCGGGTGAGTAGCGTGCTTTATAAATGTGATTGATTGATTGATTGATCATTATGTGAGGATATGAAACTGCTGTTATTGGCACCTTCAATAGTCAGAAGCACAGTACACTCACTTCTTCCTACTGGAATTCTCCCAACACTGCCTATACACAAGTGTGCTTTAGCTCTGGTAACAGAAATCACTAATGGTCCAATGTTCTTAATAGTTCTCATATTTGGGAAAACATATGGTGTAGAAATATTTTCAGGTCAATACTCCTCCCATTCCCATTTAGTCCCTTCAGCTCAAGGATAACCATCTTCATCTGGATAACACACTTTATTGAGGTGATAATTAATCCGTCCTACTGTCACCCTTGAGATGTTGGCCTTTTCAAAAGCAAATAAAAGCTCAAACCAGGCTTGTCAAGAACCATTGTGAGAGCAGGGAAGAGGAATAAAAGGTGTTCCTCCCTTCTTCTGGTGAGCAGGTATCATCCCACACACCCAACAGTCAGTAGCATTTGCGGCATTGTGAGTGTGATGCAACATCTTGAATAAACGTGTTGTTCAAAAAGGATTGTTGATGCTTTTGCTCATGGTATGGAAGTGTAAAGTAATGATGTTCAGCTGGTACTGGGGTAGTGGCGATCAGCAGCTGCCGAGCAGGAGCCACTGTCTCAACATACCAGGTTGTCACTGCTACAACTACCATAGCAACAACAAATCCTACAGCACAAATGGTCTTTTAATTACAGATCTTAGCAACAGTTGATCTCCCTGCAGACATAATCACTTCGTTGTTGAATCAATCGTTGGAGCTTTAAAGTCCTGGGCAGCCGTTGGTTTCTTCACAGAGGGTGAAAACGGGTGTCACTATGTAGGACTGAATCCCCCCCCCTTTCCACATCAGCTCTGTTTCACAAACCCAGGACGGTAGCACAACCAGTCCTTTTCAACAATGCAGAATCTTTCCGTGGTCTCAGTTGGTCTCGGGATACTCCAGGGATCGTGTGGTCCGGGAAGACTTCCTCAGATTCGTCAGGTGATATGGCTTGGTTTTTCTTCGTATCCAGAATCTCTCGATGGTCAGTCAGCACAGCAGTTTCCACCAAAGTAGGTGACACTCGCTTATAGTGAGTGCTGTGACCCCATTCTTCCTGTTCGTCACTCATACCGCTGTCCTCGTGGCTAGGAGCCCCTGTTCTGGTCCTTTCCACCTGGGCTGCAAGCTGTTCGATCTCTTAAAGACTTTGACCATTAAGTAATCGACTTTGACCATTAAGTAATCATCTGGTGTAAGCCTAGATCGTGAATGTGGCACCGATCTAATAGACAATAATGCCAAGGGCAGCGCATCAGGCCATTTCAAAGATGTGGATGCCAGTATTTGAGCTAGTTTCAGCTTCAAAGTAACGTCACACCTTTCCACTAGCCCGGTGGATTGTGGGTGGAAGGCTGCATTGAACTTCTGTTTGATCCCTAATCCTTTCAAAACATGCTCAACAACTTGCACAATAAAATGAGGTCTGTTGTCACTCCATAAAAGTTTGCAAACACCAAATCTAGGGAAGAATTCTTTTTTTTAAATGTTTTTAAGGGAAGAATTCTTTTAAAACCACCTTTGCTGTGGTGAGAGCCATATTATCCTTTGTAGGGTATGCCTCTATCCAATTACTGAAGGCACATACCACCACTAGAACATACTTCAATTTATTTCCGCGTTAGAGTTGGATGTAATCCAGTTGCAAAACTTCAAAAGGTGCGGTTGGTGTAGCAAACCCTCCTGTAGGAGTCCATGTCCCTTTACCAGGATTGTACTGCCAACAGATCAAACAGGACTGTACTATCCTTTTAGATGTGCTAGCAATCTCAGGATGCTCCCAAACTTGCGTGAGTAATTTCGTCATTGCGGAGGCTCCAACATGTGCTGGCCCCTGTGCCATATGAACCATAGGCTGTAAATAGGCTACAGGCAATTTCCACTTATCCATCTCTTTATTACGCCAACAGCCCTCATCATCCAATATTTCCTCTTTAGCCCATTGCTCGAGTTCTTCCACAGAAGCAGATCTCTGTATATCTAGCACTACTTGTCTAGCATCATGCCAACGTTCAGCTTGTGATTTCACTACATACATAGATGTAGGGCTTCATTCATCGCAGTCTCACCGGGCTATGCGTTCTGCAAAGGCATTGCCTCGTCCTGTCTTGTCAGTCACTTTCTTGTGTGCCCTACACTTAACAATAGCCATTTTCTTCGGATATGTCAATGCAGTCAGAAGATTATGCACTAGTTGTCCATGCATTATATGCATCCCGTGGGATGTAAGAAAGCCTCTTTCCTTCCAAAGTAGGCCAAAATCATGGGCCACTCCAAAAGCATAGCGGCTATCTGCATAGATGTTCACACACAACCCTTACTAAGTTCACATGCTCGTGTCAAAGCTATTAGCTCAGCTGCTTGAGCTGACTTCTGTGGTATACGAGCTGTCTCCACTACTGTCTGAAGTGTCGTAATTGCATATGAAGGTGAGGTTGTACCATCTGGTAACTTCAAACAAGACCCATCAACCCACAGTTCCCCATCTACATCTGAAAAGGGCGTATCTTGCAAATCGACGTGACCCTCCTGTGACTGAGACTGTGTAGCTGGATATGGCAACAAAGTAGCTGGATTCAGAGTCGCACATCTCTTTAGGGTAATGTGAGGGGCCAAAAGTGTCAATTAATATCCTGTCAAGCGAGCACTAGTTAAGTGTTGCATCTTAGTTTGGTTAAAAAGGGCATATACCTCATGGGGTACTAGCACCAACAATTTGTGTGACAAAACTATCCCTTCACTCTGACGTATGGACACGGCTGCTGCTGCAACTAAACGGAAGCACCCAGGCAATGCACGAGCAACAGGATCAAGAACAGCTGAAAAATATGCAGAGGGACTCTGCTTGTCACCATGTGTCTGTACTACAACTGACAATGCATACCCATCTTTCTCGTGTACATAGAGTGTAAAAACCTTTGTGTAATCTGGAGTGCCTAACACTGGTGCCGAGCAAAGAGCTTGACGTAACTGATGAAAAGAATTCTGGCATTCAGTCGTCCATGGAAGGGGCACTGGAGTGTCTTTGGTCAGAAGCGGCAACAAGGGTTTAACAATGTGTGAAAAACCTAATATCCATTGCCTACAAAAAGAAGTAAGACCAATGAATGTACGGACATCTTTCTGGGTAGAAGGCACTGGTAGGTCTAACATAGCTTGAATGTGATCTGGTGTAAGTGCACGCCCCTCCTTAGACAGAAGGTGACCTAAGTAGGTAACCTTCGGTCTACAATATTGTAATTTCTTCTGTGACACTTTGTGATGGTGCTATGCAAGAAAAGGAAGCAAAGACAAAGTACATTTTTCACACTGTTCAGGCGTATCGGCTGCCAACAAGATGTCATGGACATATTGTATGAGAGCCACTCCTTCAGGTAAAGTGAAAGAATCAAGTTGTCTTTTCAATGCTTGGCTGTTAATACTAGGACTCTCAGTATACCCTTGAGGAATTCTACAAAATCTGTATGATCGATTATTCAAAGTGAAACCGAACAAATATCGGCTATGAATAGGAATCGAAAAGAAGGTGTTCTTTAGATAAATGACATTAAATGTAGTTGCTGTCAGAGGAACTAAGGTAAGAAGTATTGTTATGTCAGAAACCACTGGGTATTGTGGTACTACAATCTTGTTAACTTCTGGCAAATAAATAATGAATCCGTAAATCCTAGTATCAGAATCTTTTTTCATAATGGGAAGAATAGGACTATTGCAAATATTGTAAGGAACTTCTTCCACAACCCCCACTTCAATTAAATCATGAACAATGCGTACAAGTGCCTCTTGGCCTTCTTGAAAAATGTTGTATTGAGGCAAGCGTGGCAATGAAGCGCCCTCCTTGACACTAATATGTACTGGTGGAATAACCATTTGCCCTACATCGGTTAGCCCACAAAGTACTAGGGAGTGAAGCTAATGCAATGTTCTCTTTTACAAGACAAGATCTCTCAGTCATGGGGTAGTTGTCATTCAAAATAACACGTACACCTTCTGGAGAACATCGTATCGTAGCCCTGAAATACTCGAGCATATCAAGTGCCACAATATTGTCCGGTGTATTCGGAGAAAGCAAAAATGGACAGGGAGCAGTACATTTGTCAACATGAAATGCAAGTGGTTGTGGCAGTGGGCCAAGGGAAGGTGTTCCATCGAAACCTATTGATGTAATGGTAAAGCCAGACAGGGGAGCCCTTGGAACCGATTGTTTAGATAAGGCGCTACAAGTAGCTCCTGTATCAACCAGAAACTGATCAGTAGAACCCAAAACATGTGCTGTAACAAAGGGACCCTTCTGATCTACAGGAACTTCAACTGATTCCTTACCCCATCCTATGCAGTCCTATGCCTAATCAGAATCTTTCAAATCATACGGCAAATAGTCAGACATTTGATATTGGTTCCATCTATTGAAAGTGTTAAAACCATTCTGTCCACGCGTATTAGTATCAAACCTAGCATGATCCTTCGTGCTTCCTCTAGGCCCTGAATATCTTGAATGAGTTCTCATTTGTGCCCGTCCCCGCGGATACTGCTGAGCATGCAATGCTGGACAATTGGCAGGCCAATGTTCAAATTTCTTACAGTACGCACATTGGTCAAAAGACAAAGGCGGACGAGCAAAAGGAGGAAAAGACGGACCATAAGACACACGTCCACCCCTGTCACCACCTCTAGTAGGCGGAACATAAGCCTGAGCTAACGTAACCTTCGTTTTTAACTCCTTAGTCTTCTTATCCTCATTACCCTTCGCTTCTAATTCCTGCCGTTCAGAACACTGAGCAATAGTCAAAAGAGAAACCGGAGAAGAGGTAGTCCATGAACTCTCACTGGCCTTTAGGCGACTAGTTATTCCTGGCAACAGGTTGACGACATATTTATCGTCAAACAGATGCCTGCCTGTGTCATCTGTCAATGAATGGTCGCTAAAATCATGGAATGCCTCCTTAAAACGTGTAAAGAAGTCAGAAACCGATTCATCTGTCTTTTGCTTACAAGATGCTAACACAGTCCAGTCTATCTTTTTAGGGAGAATAATCATCTTTAACTTAACTAATATAGCTGAGGGAAGGTCTAAAATTAACTGACATGGCTTCCGTGCGGGTTCCCTTTCTTCGTCCATTTGTTCTAATTTTTTCCATAACGCCCCAAAAGTTGCACGATCATCAACTTTACGAACGGATCTCCACATATCAGGGGGTAATATCAATCCAAAGAACATATTGATATCAGGCAGAGTCATGGTACAAGAGCTAATGGCTCCCTCAACTTCCTCATAAAAAGAGTGTAAACCCTATTATAAATAAAATAACCCTTTGCATCAGTGGAATTCCTATTATCACGTGTTCCCGTACCTCTAGGAGGGACATACAAAGATGTGGCTTCCCGCATAGGTATCACATGAACTTCTACATTCTTATCTGTTTCAGATGTAGAAGCCTGTGTCACGCTGGTCTGGGATGTTTGTGTAGCCTTTTTCTCATGTCGCAAACGGCCTGCGTCAGCACGCAATTAAACCAAAAGTCTGATTGAGTCAGCCACCTGAGAGAAGACAAAAAGACCATCACGCATTTGCTTACAGTCATCTGCTATATCATCGGGCTCCAACTCATCAGAATGTTTCCTAAACCGCTCAATATCTTCTAAAGCAAATACCTCTGTAAAATATATTTGCTCCCTTTCCTGCCAATTTTTCATGTCCAGCAGCAGGAACAGTACCACGAATGGCTTTGCAGGCACAGGATCTAAGCTCAGACATACGTTCAGCGGTCAACATAGAGCGGGTTTCCCGTGATTTCTGCTCTGCAGAAGAGTCCTCATCCAACTCATGAGGAGCAGAAGGGAAAGTATATGGAGACAGAGAACGGTCTAGCAAAAGAGAATCATCTTGTGGTTTATTAAGGATATGATAGAGGGATCGCCAAACAGCGTATTGGCCAGCTACCTGCAAATGACGCTCCCTATCTTCTCTCTCTTTTATTTATTTCATTTCTTTATTTTTCATTTGTAAGGCTTTTGCATGAATACTTTTTCGTTGTTCTTTCTCGATCAAGGTTTGGTCTTGCTTCATTTGTTCACGCACGTCTTTCTCCCACATTCGTACACAGTCAAACATATCTTGCCTAGTCTTTCGCTTAAACATACATTGTTCCACAGACTGAATCTTTCGTAAATCAAATGACCCAAGCATAGGCCAACATACGGATCATTACTAGTATATTTATTCCATAGCATGCTGTACATTATAGAAGAAATACCATATTTAATATACATACCCCTATAAGGCGTCCCCTCCGGGGGGGTGGTTGTGTCTCATTGAGTCTCATACTGGTACCACCACAAAAGCAACACATTCTATCAAGTGTGCTAGAAACAGGCATGATAAAAATAGTCCAATATATACATTATTATAGGCAAAGTAGCACTTAAATCATGTTGTGCCGTAGAGAAAATTCTCCTCATTACCTGCCTATATAAATTGCAATTTACATATAACCAAATCCCAAAATCCCAAATCATTTGCCAATGCAAATACCAAACAGAAAGTGTTGCATCAAACGATCTTACCAATACCAAATGACTAGATTCCAACTGCCAAGTTCTTGAATCGACCAAATGGTCACTGCACGGCGAATCAACAGAAGAGATCTCAGTCGAGGACCGGCACCACCTGGAGGGTCAGATCTGAAAGAGAGGAAAAACGCAGTGGTTGCCAAGACGCGGGTCTCCTCAGGCAGTGATGGTCCATAGCGAGATTCCAATCCTTTGGTTCGACCACTCCTTCGGGCATCCGAGTCGCCGATGAGCCCCAATGGTTGGGCACCAATTTGTTGTGGTGGGCCTCAGCTAGGCCTACTAGTGCTAGGGGCTCGCCCTTCTCTGCACAAGTCCTCAAACCAAAAGAATAGAAGTTGGCACGGATACTGAAATATAAAACAAAGTACTTTTATTAACCTCAAGAGGTGGAACTACATATACACAACACCTTTCGGTAGTGTATGAAGTAGCCCACTGAACAGAAGGAACATGGACCTTTTATACCCACACAGGGGCTCAAAAGAAGGCGGTACAAGTACAGAAGAGAAGGTTTTACATACGTAAAAGGTCATACAGCAATGCACAGTTAACAGGAGGGAGGAGCTAGCATTTGCTGACATTGGTAAAAACAACCTGACAGTTGCAGACTATAAACAGATGCATGGGCAGCTACAAGCTCAACTGAGCATGTGCAGAGTAGAAGAGACTACATTTAGTTTGCCCATAAGCAGAGTGCAAGAGTAAATGACAGTAAGGAAGGACAGAGCACATGGTGAGCACATGGCAGGTAACATGGCTGCCAAAATCAAGATGGTTTCAGCTAAATGCGAATATCGATCGCTGCCAAATTACAACAATATGACCCTAGTCTAAAATCAGTACACAAGCATTTCTGCAATATGAACAAGAATATCCTCTACCAAGTGAAATAATGCCTCTAGATCAGTATGAATACATTATGTACACTGATGGATCTACTCATCCGCCCGTAGGAAGTAAACAGCAATACAGCGGCATGTGTGCGATTGTGAAGGGTCATATGCAGGACGGCAAATTCCATCCTAGCAGAACGAAGACACAGCCTCTAGGAGACTGCACAACAAAGCTAGCAGAATTAAAAGCCCCATTACTGGCACTAATAAATATGGATTGAGAATTCCCCAAATTGATAATGTGCAATTCTTTTTACAGTGTCCAGTCATACAATGAATATTTTCACTACTGGGGTCAAAATGGGTCTAAATACTAAAAGGTGGCACAATTAAGCATAAAGTTCAAAACCGAACTACCAAGAGCTCACGTGATACGCACGATGAGTCATCAACATGATGGCGTTCACGTTGAAGGGAATTCATTGCCTGATGAAGATGCAAAGGGGGCAGTACCTACTGCTGCCGTAGCTGCAATCACTCATTCAAAAATGAGAATAGACGGACAGATAATCGTAGCTGTCATTGCCTAACCAAAAGGCTTTCCACTCAAGTACTCAGTATGCACAAATTCCAGGAGTGAGGGACAGAGTAATACCAAACATGGATCACAGATTAGGTTTAATTCTAGCTGCACATAAGGATCTAGGTTCTGCACACACAGGAGTTACAGCAACAGTTTCTTTACTGAAACAGCGCTATTGGTGGCCAGGACCAACTTAACAGATGAAGAATCTTTTCCTAAATTGCGCCATCTGCCAGCAGATGAAGGGTTCCACCATGTCGTGTACAGCGCAGACAACACTACTAATATCAGACAGACCCCTCCCTTGTGTCTATTTGGACCACTACAGCCCCATACTACCGGATGGAGCTTACAAGTATATCTTGGTAGCAGTGGATTTATTCTCTAGATTCCTACGGGTCTGGCCTCTGTGCTTGGCTGACGCCTGAACTGTTATAAAAGATTTACGAGTCTTTATAGGGACATATGCAGTTGGCACATTACATTGTGACCGTGGCCTCACGTTTAAATCTATGGCTTACAAGTAGGGGTGGGCGGAATTTGCGTAATCGCTTTACGCAAATCTCCGCAAATCTCCGCAAAACAGTAAAAAATCTCTGCGAACACGCAGAAATTCCACGAACACGTGGAATTGCTTGTTCGCGTACTTTTTTACTGTTCGCAATAGGTGTTTGCGTGCTCGCAGGGAAATATCTTGTGAAAACACGCATTTGAGAACGCGAACAAGCAAAAATTTCATGAAGTCGCGGAACACCGAATTTTGGGTAATTTTGCGCTCTCCGTGGAACGCAAAATTACCCAAATTCTGCAAATTCTGTGAACGGAACGGAATTTACCACCCAGGCCTACTTACAAGGAAGCCATGGAAGGTTTGGATGTAGCATTGCAGTACTCCTTTCCATACCATCCTGGGGGAAATTCGGTCGTAGAGAGGAAAAACCAGGACTTAAAGCAATCTTCAACAGCAAATGTATTAGGTTTGGGTGGTAGTTGGGTCAATCACTTATACTGGATCCAACGAGCCCTTAATAAATTGCCAAGAAGTTTTCTAGGGGGTGTTAAACATTACAAGGTCCTATTTGGGACAAGAATGTGAGTACCTGATCTCGATTGTGAAAGCACAGTGGCTGATGAAAAACCATTTGACATCAATAAACATTTGACTGTTTTACAGGATCTGAATGAATCCCGGGCACTACTAAGCAATGTGCAAGTAAAATGCACTGCCACTGGGGAAGTCAAATCAGTCATGGCAAAACCTGCCTTGATCCCAAAAGTCAGGGATCTGGTCATAGAAAAGACAAGAAGGAATTTAGGCCATTGTACAGAAAGCCTGTACCTGTCCTGGCTGTCGAAGAAACAGCAACAGTACTTCTTCCTCCCCTTGCCGGAAAAAAAAGAAAAGAGATTTGTCTCCATTGATCTGATCAAACCAAACTACACAGAATAGTAGGCCTCGTGGGCTCCTGGGTAGTCGACGGTCTCCTCTCGCGCCCATAGAGGAGTTCAGACAGAAAGACTCATAACATTTGAAGAGTTGCCACTTCAAAATCATGGAATTCCAATATGAAATGGAGGTCATTCCTCTTGAAACAGAACTTCAAAACACAAATAAAAGACAAATATCAATTCGGACTAACATCGATGTCTACATAAATATGCCTCGACATGAGACATCTGCCAGTTCAACCTGCTGAGCTAACAAAGATAGTTCGAACTGCATCTGGCTACTTCATCAATTTTGATACCTTCTCTTTTGATCCCAGTGAACCTGAGACAACGCCATGTTATGGGCAACAGGAATACCTTATGTATTTGACCAATGTAGCACATAGTCATTAAGAACTTATTTCTGTGTACAGTTACGGGCAATTCATGTTTTATGGGCAACTCATGTAGTTGATCAATGTAGCATATACTTATCATCAGGAGTTTATTAATCTGCTGGGAATACAAGTTGAAGAAATGTTTGTACAATATGTCGTGCAAAATGTTCTGGAACCTACATGACATAAAACTCATGCTGTAATTATCTGATGACTCAGCTCCAATTCATTAGACTAAAGACATCAGTAAATCTCAACTGGCAATATGGAAACACGTGCGAACTGCCAAAACGTATGCACGTGAAGGAAGAAATCTAACTGAGTGCGTGAGTATTTAAACCGTACCTGTACAGCGTTGGTTGTTTAGCCTCTTTGGTTTCTGGTGCTCACCTGACTCTAGCCCAGCTCCGGGCGGCTTCTCGCATCGCGTCCTTCAGTTTCCTGTCATCGCGCCCTTCAGTTTCCGGCTCGGGTCATGGTGCACCCCAGCTTCACTTCGGCACGTCTTCCTGTTTAAAGGCTTCTTCCTGTGAAAGAACAGAAGGATGTTACAAAAATCCCAAGGACAACACGGTAAAAGCTGTTTATTCATCTTCAATACTCGGTTAGCCTGAAACTTCAAATTATTGACCATTGGGCATAAAAGGACTTTGCATATGCGATTGCTTATTTAGGAGGACATTTATTTAAGAGACATTATAATGAACGCTATGATCATAATAACTATAATAATGCACAGATAAGTCAGCATTTGTGAATGTAACAAAAGCAAGAGTGTGCAACAACGGAAACAAAGGAGAAATCAAAACTCAGGACAAATAATTAACTATTGGAAATATTGTTTATTGTACTATTTTATTTATACTTTCAGATTTTACATACGCCTATTGAAAAAGCCTCTATCAGGTATGAAGCATATTTTGAAGCATAAGTTGTCAACAAATATAAAGCCTTTCGGGAATTAGACCTTATTTTTTGTCTATATGTTTTAGGTTGTATAGATGGGAATATCTGTGACGCAAATGTTCTAGCTGTTTGACATCAACCCTGAGAAGAATTCTGTGTAATTGAGAATTAATCTGGTAGGCTTCCTAAAGGACTAGCAGATTCAGAAGCACTCAGTAAGTTATAATTAGATTATGACTGTATGTGTTTTCTTTGTAGCTGACATTGCAAGCAGTCATTAAAAATAGTTCAGACCTGAGAACTAATCTACGTTCCTGAACTTCAGAATTTCCTGACAGACAACTCGATTCCAGTCCCAGAAGTTATCCTCCGGATTCCACTCTCTCTATTTCTTGTCTCTCTAATCCAATCCCCCTTACCTCTGGAAGCTAGTGGTCTGGCAGTTGTGACTACTTATTGTCATATCATTTTAACTTCTGGAGGGATTGGAGAACAGTCTTCTTCAACAGAGGAACAACCTGGAGTTCAGGTGAGTGGCTAGGCATAACATGCCAGCTCCAGTTTCATGTAAGCAGCAAATTCGTGATTTTTACACTTTACTGAAAAAGACATTATTAGTATCAACTTGGCACCAGCTATGGATATTAACTGGAATATTGTTTTTTTTCTGTTCTGGATTGGCCTAGTGATTTTTTTTGCTAGCTCATAAATGGAAAATATCTACCAGAATGCTCTGCAGTATCAAATGTGAACTTGGTCCTGAAACCTCATAGATTACAGCTGTTCTAATTCCAAAAAACCAGGTTGATTATGATTTATTTGGTCCCACTGAACTCTAAACTATATCATTACCTCCAGTACATTTTTTGATGATTGGGATTGTGAGACTGTAAATAATATCCTGTCTGATTTACAACAATCTGCTGCATTTCAAGCACTGACGACACATCAGACTAACTCAGTTTTCGATGATTAATCAAAATGTCCTTTTCTTTGTTTCACCAGACATCCTTCAGATCCAATCACAGCATATACAGCTTTATTGACATCTTCTGTAATATTCCTCTTAAAAGTATACCTTTGCAGTACTTCATAGAGACAAACGTTCTCAAGATGATTACTTCTATTTGGATAGTATGTATCCAACATATTTGTCTTCAAAATATCTGTACTGTTTGGTTCTTTCTCTGCTAAATACTCAATTTCTTGTACAGATTTCAAAACTTGGTTTCGTGTTCTTGCAAGACCTAAACTCACCCAAATGAGTGTTCTAGATTTGGCATATAGACTTGCAGATGATAAGCAATCTGAACATTCATATGCTCCAATTTCTCGATGAGACAACATCCTCAAACTGTAGCTGTACAATTTCTTACTTAGGCTCTTTTCATGAGAAATTTCATCCCACATTTCATTTAGTTCTGTCTTTTCAGATTTCGTATTGTAAGATGTTACATATCGAGCCACAGCAATGGAGTTGTCTGCAACATATTGAATATCCATGTTAGCATTCCACATGGACAAAATGACTGGGTTATAGTCATTTATGTATTTTGACTCTTCATTTCTTCTTAAGTTGTAGGTATTTTTCGGTGATTTACTTGTGACAGTATGTCGCAAAGATGACATAAAATTGTTCACTCTTCCTTTTGATATTACTGGTCGTGGAAATGCAAAATGACATTTTGTGTAGAACTTGTACTTTCGACGACATTATTTTCCACAACGATGGGTTTGAAACCGTAAGACTATGTTTTAAATTCTTTTGTTCTGTACTTTTAGCAACAGCACATGTAGAATACTGTTCAATAAAATTCATCACTGTGTCATCCGAATCTGTTCCAAATTTGGGGGCATCTTTGATCCATAGCAGCATATGTATGTGAGGAGCACCTCTTGCTTGATACTCCTTTCTCCAAAAGAAATCCAGAACCTCTCCAAGAGGAGGATTTTTTTTGTTTGTGATAAAAGACATCATAGCTTCTAAATCTTCCCAAGCATACTCAGCACAGCTTAGAGTAAAGAACCATGTAGGAGTTCCAAAGTTTCTTAGCATACATTTCAAATCCCCATGACGACGGTACCAATACTCGTTAGTACCACGCTGACATGCCATGAGATTAATTAGCTGAGATTTCAAAACAGTGTCTTTCTGTTGGACTTTATCCATAAAGTCCCTTGCCAAAACATTTTGCAGATGTACTCCACTTTTTACTATATGGTTAACTGCATAAGAAAGTCCAGACAAGTTACTCTCAAACAGAAGATGAAACAAATATGGATTACATTGGCGAAACCTTGGATCTTCTGCATATAATCTTGATGTCCGGTATTCAGATGCAGGAATCTGCACAGGTCCGTCATCATATCGTCCACCTTGACCTGTTGGAAATAACTGAGGAAAACAACGAGCTGCCAAGCTTTCTTACCATACACGAATGGGACTTCCTTTTGCTTCTTTCATTTGGAATAACTCGATAGCATTCCCCATTACTTCTTTGGAATGCAGTGGATGAACACTATAATGTTCATAAATTTGTTCACTTCTGGACACATCCACTTTTTCAATGTGTCCAGCCGACAAATCACTGTCCTCTTCTACAGTTGTTTCCTCTTCTCCTACATATACATTTTTGTAGTATTAATTGTTTTTTACCAAATACAACGTTGCCTTTTTCACTTTCCTAACATCCACTAATTCTTGCCAGATTTTCTTACTCTTCGTAGGTACGCCATTAACTAGAATAACTAGAGGTTCCTCTTCCACATTTTCAACACCAATTGTTTCAATATTTTTCTTTAAATCAAGAGGCAAATATACAAATCTTCCCTTTAATCCTCTCTGTAAATCTGAAGGATTCAATTTCCCTGCCTTAGGCTCCATACGAACAATAGCCTGAAATGGATGCACACATTGAATCAAAATAGACTCATAGGTATTTAAATCCATCAGTTGAGAAGGAATATTTACCAACTCAAGATTATTATGTACAGCTCTAGCAGGCATTTTGTTTTCATTTAATTTATTATAACAATATTTACAAATACGTTGATCAGAACCCAAATCAAAACAATTCTCTACCAACAAATACGTTGCAAAATCCTTCCACTCATTATTATTTTCCTTTTCACTTTTTACATATAAATCAACTAACCTAGTCTGATTCTTATAATGAGATCGTTGACAACAAACACAAGAAAAGTTTGGCCTTTCACCTGAAATGACCTTAAACCTTGTGGAATAGTGTGGCTCACTGGTCAGAGGCGGCAGAACCGGGAGCAGAAGTCGGCCTGGGACCAGGGTTCAATTCCCGACGCGGCAGGGTCATGGACTTGGGTCAGCGGACTCGATAATTCTCGCTTCGGTGCTTACTATAATCAGGGGCAACTCTGGGCATTAGCTTGTCTAATCTCCACAACGGCCCCATTTTCTTCCACATTTCCTTCTATTACTGTATCAGTGTCTGCACTGTCCTCTTTTTCACAAAAGTAACTAACCTCAATTTCTTCACAAATGTTCTTTACATCTAATACAGATCCATGTAAAAGAGCACTGTTTAACTGTTTTAGCTTAAGTGCTGGACTTTTTTGCATAATACAACCTTCTCACTAATTTCCTCACTTCAGTATGATGCACTGCTAACATCCTAAAATGGTGATAAACACTCTGGAATACTTTTCTAGAAAGACAAGCCAGAGAACGCCCTTGTAAACCTGTTTTTTCTCTCAGTCTGTAAGAGTCTAATTCTTGCAACATGTTAATCTTTTGTTTAAGACTTTTCTTAGTATACTTACGTAAGAAATTGTGAAAAAAATCAATTGAATCCTGTCGTACACTACAAATACTACTACAATTCCATTTAAAAAAAATTTTTTATTTATAAAACATCTCCATTACATCCAGAGACAAACATATGGTAATACTGATCCACAGGCAATAAGAATAGAAGAGAAAGAAAAAGAGAGACAACACATACTATGACTGTATGATACATACATTTGAGGATGCGAAACATTATAAAGAATAAGAAAATTTATACAGAGCGAAAGAAACATAAGAAAACATGAGGAATCATATACTATTTGCAATAAACAATCGAATTGTTAAAGTTTTTACGCACTCAGTTTGACCTTAATGCAGTGCTCCAAGCTAAGACGGGAGACCAAATCTTATCGCCTCGTCTTTTGGCCTTCATACCTCTAGTAGCGTAGATCGCTACCTCATGATTATAAACAGCCAAGAAGTGGGCTAGCCACATTTGAAAACTAGGAGGGTCAGGGTCTTTCCAACGTGCAGCAAGTAAAATTCTGAATACTGCCATTCCAATAAAGAGAATGGCTTCCTCCTTTGAGTTTAATTTAAGCGTACTATCATGACCCAACATGTAAATTGTGGGAGACTCAGGTAGCTCCCGCCCAAAGACCTCCACCCAGAATTCCCATATCATTTTCTTAAATAATGACAGCTTGTCGCACCCATAGATCATATGTAATAGCGTGGCTGGGCCTGTGTTGCACCTAGGGCATTGATCGTTTGGGCTTTTACCCCAGGCGTATAGTTTAGATGGTGTGTAGTAAATATTGTAAATTGTTTTGTACAGTTGGGCTTTTAAATTAGTAGAGAGTAGCAATTGTGAAGTCAGTGCTAGAGTCTTATCAATGTCAACATCTGGATTGCCAAGGTTATCAGCCCATAGTGTTTCGGTGCGTTCAATGTCATCTGGTATTTTCTCAAGGAGGAAAGCATAGATTGTACCAATTCTAATGGAGGACCTGGCGATACTTTCAATAAGCGGTATTCTATCCCAGCTAATGCTGAATGCTTTCGCGTTAACGACAGATCTTATTTGAAGGAATTTAATATATTCCGACGTGGGTATTTTAAATTGATTTTGAAGATTCGCGAAGCTTGGATTCATATCTTTGCCAATGAAGTCAAATAAGGTAATAATTCCCAGTCTTTCCCATCTAGCAGAAATCATATTGTTAACACCTAGGGGGAGCAATGATGAGTGCCAAAGTGGAGTATAGCTGCAGAATTTAGGAAATTGCATACACTTGGCCATTTTTGACCAGACTTTCCATGCACTAATAATAGTTTTAATTTCTTTTTTTTTTTAAATAGCTGGGCTCGAGTTGTCGCAGGAGGAGTCCTTTGGCTTTCTCACCAAGGGCTAGTTCATATATTGAGGGTATAGCCGACTCCTCCAAGCTCTGTGCGATGTTGATCATTGGTGCCAGTTGTTGCAAAAATGATGCCCTAAAGTACAACAGTATGTGTGAAACTGCCAGGCCCCCCCTGTTCTGTGGTAGGGATAAAAATGTAAGGGACCTTCTTATCTTGCCATACTGCCAAATACATTTGGAAATCTGAGAGTCAAGGGCTTTGATTAGGCTATCTTCTATTAACAAAGGGATGGCACGGAATAAATAAAGTATCTTAGGAAGGACATTCATTTTAACGTAATTCCCCCTCCCTATAATAGAGAGATGAAGGCTGTTAACTCTGGTTAAATCCTGTTTAATTGTATTAATTAGGAGTTCATAATTGATTCTCGTAATATCTTGAACGTCAGAGGATATAGAAACCCCGAAATGGGTGGCTTTTTTGGATCTCCTGACATCAAGGCAGTGTACATTATCAGTGCATACTATAACTGTTTTTCCTTTATTAAGGGAATATCCAGAGTAGGAGCCAAACAGATGCGTAATAGCCTCAATCTCTGTAATGGCTTTGACAGGGTCTGGTGTTAAAATTGCGATAGTTTCGAAAGTTCCTGTCACAACTGGTTTAATTCTGGGACTGTCTAAGATTGTTAATATCAAGGGGTTAATAAAAAGAGCGTACAAGATTGGGGAGCCATGGCAGCCCTGCCTAGTTCCTCTTGAGATGTTAATAGTACTTGATTCACATCCCATAATTTGCAATTTAGCCTTTGGGTCTGTATACATTGCTTTAATTGATTTAATAAATCTAGGCCCAAAGTTATAGTGTGCTAAGATGGCCCACATAAAATCCCACGACACTCGGTCGAATGCCTTCTCTGCATCTAGGAGGATCATTGACATCTGGCCACCGGTCACGGACATAATATCGAATAAAGAAATTGCTCTTCGGGTGTGGTCCGTGGTTCCCTTTCCCAGAATGAAGCCGTGTTGCCACGGACTGACCAGATGTGCAATGACCCCCTGAGCCGGTTGGCCATGATTTTTGCGTATAATTTAGAATCTGAATTTATAAGTGAGATTGGACGGTATGATGCTGTGGAGTCGGTGGATTTTCCTTTCTTGGGAAATGTAATGATGTTTGTATTTTTCCAAGATTCGGGTGACCGCTCAGCCCTCCACAGGGCTTGGTCGCCCCACTCACTGCTGCCGCTCCTGCCTGCCTTGCCACCTCCTGCCTGCAGATTCCTTCGCTCGCTGCCCGCTGCTCCTGGGAATTTCCCGCTGCTCCTGGGAATTTCCCGCTGCCCGCTGCTTCTTGGAATTTCCCGCCGCTGCCTCCCTGCGGCCCCGCCCCCCTGTGATTCCATTCGCCGCCCCGCTCCCGCCACCCAGCTGCTCCTCCCTCCCGGCTCCTTACTTATGACGCCCCCAGAGCGACCGCGCAGCGGACGCGCACAGCGGGAGCGCCGATTGAGCGCCGAAGGTGCGCCAAAGGTAAGCCCGTCTGCGCCTGTCCGCGCCTGGCCCGCGCTCAGCTCCAGGACCCCTGGCCCTCCACGCCGAGGCAAGACGACCCGACTGACCTACGACGCCGCCACTCTCAACGCACTCAATGCCGGCCGGATCCACGCCTGCTGCCGAGCCACCCCGAGACGCACCCACGGACCCTTCACCTGCTGCACCTGCAAGTTCACCTGCCTCCGAACCTGCACCGCACCCGCCAAGACAAACACCAGCAGCAACCACCTCAAGTGCATCCTGATCAACACCCGCTCTGTCCACAGACACGGCGTGGAACTCTGGAACCACCTCGCCGCTACATCACCGGACGTCGCCTTCCTCACGGAAACCTGGATGAATGCCTCCTCTGCACCCGACATTGCCATCGCCATCCCGGACGGGTACAAGATCATCAGGAGGGACCGCATCAACCAGACCGGAGGTGGCATCGCCATCGTCCACAGGAACACCATCCGCATCACGACCGACGCCAACGACTCCTTCGCCGCAGCCGAACATCTCCACTTCCAGATTCACACCGACCCTAAGACGACCCTCAGAGGCACCCTCGTCTACAGACCCCCGGGACCACGCACACAATTCAGCGAAGACATCACAGACTTCATCAGCCCGCACGCCCTCCCCTCCACTGACTACATCCTCCTCAGGGACCTCAACTTCCACCTGGAGAACAACAAGGACCGCAACACCACCGCCCTGCTGGAAAACCTCGCCAACCTCGGACTCAAGCAACTGGTCAACACCCCCACCCACTACGCCGGCCACACGCTTGATCCCGTCTTCTCTTCCAGCAAGTACATCACCTTCAGCCACGCCACCCGACTCCACTGGACCGACCACAGCTGTGTCCACTTCAGCTTCAAAAGATCCACGACCCACCACCACCCGCAACAGGTACCTCACAGGAATTGGAGCAAGATCACCGCAGACCAGCTCACCACCTCTCTCAGCCAGAGCCGACCCGCCAACACAACGGACCCCAACGAAGCAGCCCGCAACTTCACACAGTGGCTGACCGCCTGCGCCGACGACCTCGCGCCACTAAAGAACCCTCCCAGCAGACCCAGAAGCAAGAAGGCATCCTGGTTCACCGACGACCTCAAGGACTCCAAGAAGACCTGCCGCACCCTCGAGAAAGCCTGGCTCCTCGACCGGACCACCGACAACATGACCGCCCTCAAACACGCTACCCGCAAGCACCACCAGCTCATCCGCACCACCAAGAAGAAATCCCTGAAGGAACGACTGGACAACAACGCCCACGACAGCAAAGAGCTCTTCACTATCGTCAAGGAGTTCTCCAACCCCAGCACCGGCACCAACGACATCACTCCGTCACAAGACCTCTGCGACTCCCTTGCCTCGTTCTTCCACCGCAAGATCGCCGACATCCACAACAGCTTTGGCGCCCCACCCACGCACCCAACCGTTGAACCAACGCCCCCCACCGCCACCCTACGCACCTGGACCACGGTGACCACCGAAGACACGGCCCGCACGATGAACACCATCCACTCCGGATCACCGACCGACCCCTGCCCACACCACGTCTTCAACAAGGCCGACTCCACCATCGCACCCCAACTCCGGAACATCATCAACGCCTCCTTCAACACCGCCACCTTCCCGGAGAGCTGGAAGCACGCCGAGATCAGTGCCCTCCTGAAGAAACCTACGGCGGACCCCACCGATCTCAAAAACTTCCGCCCCATCTCGCTCCTCCCTTTTCCTGCTAAAGTCATCGAGAAGATCGTCAACAGACAGCTGACCGCCTTCCACGAGACAAACGGATCCCTCGACCCCTCGCAGTCCGCTTCAGAGCCAACCACAGCACCGAGACCGCCCTCATCGCAGCCACCGACGACATCCGGACCCTGCTCGACAAGGAGGAAACAGTGGCCCTCATCCTCCTGGACCTCTCCGCTGCGTTCGACACGGTCTGCCACCACACCCTAGTCCAGCGCCTCAGCAACATCGGTATCCAAGAGAAGGCACTGGAGTGGATCATCTCGTTCCTCGCCGGAAGAACACAAAGAGTCCGCCTCCCCCCGTTTCGCTCCGAGGCCACCGAAGTCATCTGCGGCGTCCCGCAAGGATCTTCACTCAGCCCCACCCTCTTCAACATCTACATGAAACCTCTCGCAGCCATCGCACGCCAGCACAACCTCAACATCATCTCTTACGCCGACGACACCCAGCTGATCCTCTCCCTCACCAGAGACCCCGACACCGCCAGAACCTGCCTACACGAAGGGATGAAAGACGTCGCCGAGTGGATGAAGGACAGCCGCCTGAAACTGAACTTGGACAAGACGGAAGTCCTCATCCTGGGATCTTCGCCCTCCGCCTGGCACGACTCCTGGTGGCCCCCAGCCCTGGGCACCGCACCCAAGCCAACCGACCACGCACGCAACCTGGGCTTCATCCTGGACCCCTCCCTCTCGATGACCAGACAAGTCCACGCCGTCTCCTCATCGTGCTTCAACACCCTGCGTATGCTTCGCAAGATCTTCCGCTGGATCCCGACCGAGACCAGGAAGACTGTCACCCAGGCACTCGTCACCAGCCGACTGGACTACGGAAACGCCCTCTACGCCGGAACCACAGCCAAGCTACAGAAAAGACTCCAGCGCATCCAGAACGCCTCCGCCCGACTCATCCTGGATGTCCCCCGACGCAGCCACATCTCCAGCCACCTGAGGAACCTGCACTGGCTCCCCGTCGACAAGAGGATCACGTTCCGGCTCCTCACCCACGCACACAAGTCTCTCCACGACCTGGGCCCCAAGTACCTCAACGACCGCCTGACCTTCTACACGCCCACCCGCCAGCTACGGTCCACCAGCCTCGCCCTCGCAGCCGTACCACGCATCCGAAGAGCCACCGCCGGAGGAAGATCCTTCTCTTACCTGGCTGCCAAGACTTGGAACTCCCTCCCCATCCACCTTCGGCTGACCCAGGACCATCTCGCCTTCAGGAAACAACTCAAGACCTGGCTGTTCGAGCAGTAGCATACCCCTCCCCGCAAGCGCCTTGAGACCTTCCCGGGTGAGTAGTGCGCTATACAAATTGCATGATTGATTGATTGATTGATTGATACCGTTCCACTGAATCCCAAGGAAAAGATCTAATAGAAGTGGCAATATGATTTTTCCCAGAATTTTATATAGTTCCAGCGGGATCTTGTCTGGGCCTGCTGCTTTACCCGAAGCTAATTCTGCAATAGCCAATTCGATCTCAGCCAGTGAGATTTCTTGCTCTAGATCATCCTTGGTGGTGTTATCAAGGCTATTATCTGTGGGAGATAAAAAAATCACTTAGGAATTTCTTTGTCTCTTGGCTGCTTGCAGCTATCTCATTCTGATATAGCTCTTGATAATATTGCTGAAACACCGCCACGATATCCTCTGTTTGTCTATGCACCTGGTCATTAATTTTAATAGCGGGAATTGTATTATGGGAGGCTTTCTGTTTTGTGCGGAGGGCGAGCTGTCTGCCCACCATTTCTCCATTCTCATATAGATTTCTTTGATGGGCGCTGAAGGTTTCGGCAGATTGCTGGGTCAGCCCCTTATTTAAATCAGTTTTGAGAAGTAGTATTTGACGCAAAATATTTGTCCCATCTACCCCTTGTGCGATTGTTCTTGATTGTTCTGTTTCTAGTCTAGCTAATTCCTCCATCATCCTAATATATTCAGAGGTAAATAGTTTTTTTGTTCTGGCTACATATCTGAGTGTTTTCCCTCGGAGAGCAACATTAAAGCAGTCACATACAGTATTTCTGGGGGCGCTATACCAATTGGTGTCAAAGAAATCTCGAGCCCAATTCCTAATATAGTTGATATAGTCCCTTTTGACCAACAATTTTCTGTCAAAATTCCAAGAGAATTGCTTTCTGGCCGGGCAGATTATGTCAATGGTGAGAGCGAGAGCGTTGTGGTCTGAAATTAGCTTTGGATGTTTAGCAATACGTGCTTGACCAGAGATGTCCCGAGTTGTAAATATATAATAGATTCTAGTATATTTATTGTGGGGGTGTGAATTGAATGTGTAGCCTGGATCCATTTGATGCTTCAGGGCCCAAATATCAACTAGGTTATGACTAATGATGAGTGAGCTGATTGCTTTGAAGACTCTTGGTTTCCGACCTATATATTTATGTTTGGTTATTTCAATGAGAATAAGACTGAGTGCGATATTAAAATCTTCAGTAAGTATGAGTGGCCCTGGCCATTGTGCCAGCTCCTGTTCTAAGGTCTCAAATATCGAAGGATCGTCTAAATTTGAGCCATATAGGGAACACACAGTCAGTCCTATCGCGACCTCAACTCTAACCCATCTGCCATGCTGATCTGTGGCTAGGCGTATGGGTTTTCCTATATAGTTTTTGGCAAGTATGGCTATACCACGGGTGTTATTAGTTTGAGTTGTGGTTGCTATAATATTACACCCCTGAATTTTTAATAAGTTTCTCTTCTCCCACCGTAGATGAGTTTCTTGGAGACATATAATGTCAAAAGAAGATCGCTTAATTATCTCACTCAATCGCCCCCTCTTATTTCTGTCAAGTAGTCCTGCAATATTCCAGCTGCAAATCTTTATCCTCCCCATGATATTGTGTAGAACGGTCCCATCTTACTGCTAAGTTCTTTGATAGTATTCATATTTTGATATACTGTGCTAATTAGTATTATATAGATTTTCCTTGATACATTATACTACTACAATTCCAAGTGTACACTGGAGCCTTAGGACGTCTCCCTAAAACTTCATCAGCTAACACCTCTTCTGCACTTCTTGGAACAATTTTCTCTTTCTCAATCGGACAACCATCCTTCACCTCATATGCTCGACCACTGGTGTCAACTGCATGCAACAAATCATTAGTCTGAAAGTAAGTCTCTTCATTAAAAAATGGCTCACAACTTGAACTATGCTTCCATTCCCCAGAAAAAACATTACAAAAATTAGTTCTATTAATTAGTCTTTTCCACTTACTTTTCGCTTTCAAAAGATTGATTGCCTTGTCTAGTGTACGAATTCTATTGATTACTAAAATAAACAACTTATTTTTTAATGAAAAAGCCTGATCAACAATACTTTGAATTCTTTTTTTTCTTATAAAAAACTGTTTTCCTTTTACAATTCTTTACATTTTTTAATAAATTTAATACAACTATGTTATAAAACATTCTCTTACGAATTTGAACAAACTGATTTTTTCGTCTATTACTATAGGCAATTTGATCGCCACATACTTTTCCAACATTTTTCTTTTTTATCTGCTTTCTCTTTGTACTTCCAGATAATTTTTTTATCTTTTCCACATTATCCACACTTTTTTTTACTTTGGGTTAATTTCCTTATAAAATCATTTGTTGTCTTACCAGGAGCATTCTTATTTTTCTCTGTACAATGTTCTTTAGATAAATCTTGTAATTGTGTTTTCTTGGAAAAGTAAGCCTGTTTATATTTTTTTCTTTTGGCATTCTTTGTAGGCATGTTGGTTTTTCTTTCTGTAGATAATAACAATCTGTTGTGAAGAAAAAAAAAACATGTTATAGACCATGGTATCAAGCAAGGGCTACGAGTAAGAGAGTTTAGAATATTTTTCTAGGAATGGAGTTTCAGGGTTTAGGACAATGAAGTGAAGTTCAAGCAGTGTAGAGAGTCAAGGTGGGACTGAGAATGTACAAATGAAAATTCACTGAAATGATTACTACATGCTACAGACACAGTTGTTTTTGCATTTCAACAGCACACCCAGCATCTAAATTGCACAGCATAAACACAATTTGAAAATTAAGAGGCCTGAGACACATACTGCATAGGACTTTCTACAACTACATCACCTAAATCATGACTCACTTCATGATTTAGGTGATGTAGCACATAGAGGGGGAGATAGTGAAGACAGAGACAAAATGGTACAGGCATAGGGTGCGAGACTACAGGCAGGGAAGGGAAAGATGTAACATGGTAGCTAAGCATGCTGTCTAATACACACCACCAGCCATATCATAATAGGCATCTGCAGATGCACATGAGAGGGTGCAGGCAGAGGTTGTAGGCAGAGGGAGAGGGATGGTGCAGACAGAAAATGAGATAATGCAGGCAGAGACTAAACTGGTACAGGCAGAGGATAGATGGTGCTTGGCTGGAGGCATGAGGGCCAGATGGTACATATAGAGAAAAGATAGTGCAGAGAGAGGGTGAAATGGTTCAAGCAGAGACACAGATAGTGCAAGCAGACACAGGCATGGTACACACAGAGGACAAAATGGTACAACAGAGAAGAAATGCTGGAAACAGTGAGAGAAATGTTACATGCAGAGGCTAATTGGAGCACACAGAGGGGGAGATAGTGAAGACAGAGATAAAATGGTAAAAGCAGACGGTGCGAGACTACAGGCAGAGAAGGAAAATATTTAACATTGTAGTGCTGTCTAATACACACCAGCAGCCATATCATAACAACCCTCTGCAGATAAACATGAGAGGGTGCAGGCAGAGGGTGCAGGCAGAGGGAGAGGGATAGTGCAGACAGAAAATACATTTCCAATTTACAGCACTATCTCTATACCAGCATTTAATCAAAACATGAGACACAATATCAAACTAAAGAGTACCCTATAAGCAGAGAGATGCAAACTGTGAGGAGACACTGGTGACATTATAGAAAAAGGTGCAAATATAATTCTTTAATTTACACAGACACTCAGTGTGATCCTAGTCAAAAATGTTAAAACCATACATTTTACCAAAACACATATACCACAGTAAATCGTTTAAGAGACAGAACACAGCCCATGTAAATGAGCACTACATTACAGTGCAGAAACTTGACTAATTTCCAAAATACATTTCCAATATGCACCATTAGTTTTTTGCCAGCATTACGTCCAAACATGAGACACAATGCAAGAAGAAAGAGGCCCAATATGCTTGTAAATCTACCCAAGAGTGTATACAGCACTCTATCTATATTAAATGGGTCTTTGCTAAGAGGAGGTGTAATAAATCAGAGAGTATTATGAAGAAAGCAGAGGAGGGAGTATGAAAAGAAAGGGGAACATTAGGGGACAGTAAAGACAACCATAACACAAGAAACAGTTAAAAAAAATAGCACTCTCAAGAAAGACAAGAAAAAATAAGGAAAGAGTGGAAATTTCAGAAACAAAGTACAGTATAAGCAGAGAGAGGTAGCCTGTGAGGACAGACAGGGGAGATTGTAGAAAAATATCATGATGTAATTCTTTCATGTGGACAGACACACAGTGTGATCCTGGACCAACAATGTAAAACCATACATTACAACAATAAAACAATACATGATGCAGGGCTGCAGGCAGAGGAGAGTTGCTGTAGACAGAGGGAAGATAAAACAGAGACAGGGTAATATGGTTCACACAGAGAGACAAATGGTGCACACAGACACAGAGATAATGCACACAAAGAGATAAAATGGCACAGCAAGAAAGACATTCTGTAAACAGAGAAAGGAATGTTACATGCAGAGGGGAGATGAAACACATAGAGAGGGAGACAATACATACAGAGAGAAAATGGTACAGAAAGAGGGTGAAAAGCTACAGGCAGAAAGTAAAAAGTAAATTATTCTGTCAGAATCTTCTGAAATGAATTCTGACTCACACTGTGATCTTAGACACATAACAGAAATCCTTGCAATTCAGTCAAATGATTACTACAGTGAAGGGGGGGTCTTGCTAGTAGTGTTGTATAAAGAGAGCAAGGGTGAGGGAGAGAGAAAGAGGGAGACAATGAGAGGGAAGGAATAAACAAAAGGAAGTAAATCAGATGGAGAGAGGGAGTTAGAAAAGAGGAGTAAAGGAAAGGGATTATGACAGTGAGGAAAGAGATATGAGGGTGAGGAAAGGAGAGTGAGAAAAAAAGCATACTAAGAAAAAGGATAAAGGAGTAAGTGAAACAGAAGGATTTACAGAAAAAGAGGGGAAGGAAAAAGAACAGTGGTGGAGAGAAAGGAAGACAGTGAGAGAGAGTGAAAGAGAAGGAGAGTGAGTAACTTCCAATTTATAACACATTTTTATTATTAACTTAAAGTGCACAACATATATCCCCTTACAAATTAATAACTCACCTTTAAAAATGCATTTGATGATTTAGAACAGTGTCAATCACACACTAGATTTTCTAAAGCAATGCACTGCTGATGACATCACATATTACATCACTCATGCATATATTTAAATATTTAAACATTACCCGCTAATATATGTATTCACTAAGATACACTTAATAAGCCAGTTAACCAATCAATTTGTTTTTAAAAACACTGTCATGAATGATGTAATATGTGACGTCATCAGCAGTGCATTTCAGACGTGCAAGTTATAGTGAGTCCAACTAACTATAACATGGGAATATATATATATATATATATATATATATATATATATATATATATATATATATATGTTATGTTATGTTATGTTATTTCGGGACTTTTATAGCGCACGGCTACTCAGTGAGTGTCCCGGTGCTTTATTGACATCCTAAAAGCAAACATAACACATAAAGAATAAAGAGGGAAGCACAAAAAGAATTTTAATTGTTTTGTAAAATCAAAGAGGCAAACAGCCAGGTTTTGAGGGCCTTTCTGAAAGATAGCAAATTAGAGTTGCTTCGCAACAAAAAAGGCAGAGAGTTCCACAGCTGAGGAGCCCGGAGCATAAAGGAACGACCTCCCAGTCGAGACTTCCTCACACGGGGCACAACGGCAAGAAGCTGTGATCCGGATCTCAAAGATCGCAATGGGCAATATTGCTTGAGCCTCTTCTGCAGGTATTTAGCCCCAGTTGAATAAAAGGCCTTATGGGCAAGAGTCAGAGTTTTAAAAACTATCCGCTGTCGGATAGGCAGCCAATGGAGTGCCTGTAGCAGGCCAGAGGCATGCGCTCGCCTATGCAGGCCAAAGACGGCACGAGCCGCCGCATTTTGGACCACCTGCATCTGCTGCAGGAGGTATTCGGGCAGGCCAAGATATAAGATGTTAGCATAGTCCAATCTTGAACCGATCAAGGCCTGCACCGCAATCCTCCTATGGTCTTCTGAGAGCAGCGGGAAGAACTTCCGCAACATGCGGAGAAGTCCAAAACACGAGCCTGTAAGAGTGAGGATCTGAGATCTGAGGGTCAGACCGTTGTCAATTTTGACCCCCAGATTCTTTGCCACCTGCGACGACTGGCTCGGAGGAGACATGTCCGTCGGCCACCACATCTGCCAGTCCGGGTCGGATTGGCAACCGAAGAAGAGTACCTCCGATTTATCTGAGTTGCACTTGAGGCTGTTCAGTTGGAGCCATTTAAAAACAGCCCCAATGCACTCACAGATACTCTCTCCGTCAAAATCCTCCCCTTTCCGGCAGGTGAAGAGCAGCTGGGTGTCATCCGCGTAGGATACGATCTGGGCTCCATAGGACTCCGCCAGGGCCACCAATGGGGTCATGAAGATGTTAAACAGAGTCCGGCTCAATACCGAGCCCTGCGGGACTCCGACTCCCAATGGCGGCATCTCGGCGGAAGCCGTGGAAACCCAGACCGACTGTCGGCGTCCAGCTAAAAAGGATGTAAACCATCTCAACACCGTCCCCCTCAGACCGATCTCATGAAGTCTTAAGAGGAGACCCCCATGGGGGACGGTGTCGAAGGCCGCCGACAGATCGAGCATGATCAACATCGCTCTACCACCCAGATCTAGCATCTCCTTGATGGCCTCAGAGACCTCCAACAGCGCCGTCTCCGTACTCAGATTAGGGCGAAAGCCCGACTGAGTGGGGTGAAGCAGGTCGTTGGTTTCCAAAAAGTTGGAAAGCATGCTATGAACATGCTTCTCCAGGGTCTTGGCTAAGGCCGGAAGAAGAGAAATCGGCCTATAATTGGCCAAGACCTCAGGAGCCAGACCGGGCTTTTTGATCAAAGGAATGACCATAGCCCGCTTCCACGCCACAGGAACCTCACCTAGGCTAAGGGAGCGATTCAGGAGAGGGTTAACCAACGGGTTAACTACCTCCGCCATCCTCGCCAAAAATTTGGCCGGGCATGGATCAAGCGGTGACCCAGATTTAAGATTAGCGAGCAGAGCCAAGGAGGAGGCCATTGATAGAGGCGGGAAATCAGAAAGAATAGGTCCTGCGAAAGTCGATGGGACAGAGCCAGCAACAGGGCCGGACAGAGCAGCCTCCGGCCGCGATGGAAATGACTCCTGTATCGTCTTGATCTTTGTGGTAAAGAAGTCAGCCAGATCCGCGGCCCACTTCCGACTAGGAGCGGACTGAGTCCCATTCGACCGCGGGGTGATGTATTCCCTAACGATCGAGAAGATCTCCTTGCCGGAGTTCGAAGCATCCTCGATCCTCCTGGCAAAATAGCTTTTCTTCTCGACCAAAATCGCTCGATGGTAAGTTTTGACCATATTCCTGTATTCAAGCTTGGCTTCCGGATTATACTGGGCTCGCCAGGTCCTTTCAGCCACCTTGCACTGCCTGCGAGAAGCGTGCAGCGCCCCGGTGAACCACTGGGCAGAGACCCGTTTAGATAATGGCCGAGAAGGTCTAACCGGGGCCAGGTCATTTAACCTCTCCTCAAACCAATCCTGCAAGGATTCCAAGTCGCTGTCCAGATCTCCCGTCAGCGGACACGGATGGTCAAGTAGTGCCTTAGATAACAATTCAGGGGTCACCTGGTGTAGCGCCCTTGTCTCAGCACCAGACTGCCTAGAGGCATTGCTCCGGAGTCTCTCATTGGCCGGTATATAAAACTGCACCAGGTAATGGTCGGTCCAAAGCACCGGGAGAAGTGCAGTCACCTCTATGGAGGAAGAGGAAAAGACCTGGTCCAAGGTGTGGCCTTTATCGTGCGTAGGCCCAAAAAGAAAGGGGGCTAGGCCCAAGGGGATTGTAATATCAGCTAATTTAATCACGTCAGGGTCTAGGGCATCATCCATATGAAAGTTGAAGTCGCCGGCCAAAATACAATGGTCAGCTCTCATGGCCAACGATGACATGGCAGACTGAAGTTCATCGAAGAACGAGCCTGCAGGGCCCGGCGGTCTATAGATTAACAAACCTTTCACAGACTGATGCGGCGCCAGAGCTAACGAAAAGGCAAGGGACTCAGACCCTTTAATATCCTCCGTGGGAATGATAGAGCACGCCACAGAATCGTTCACCACGATGGCCACCCCACCCCCCCTATATAGATGGTGGAATTACTGAATTGGTTGTTGTAACTGGTATGGGTATGTCAATTTTTTTGAAAATTTTACTTTCTATTTTTGAATATGTGTTTCAAAGGTTTACATTACAGTGAAAGGAGGTCTGTCACTCTGTCACAAGGATGGTGCCATCCGTGATGTCATGAGTGATATCACTGACCATGTCATGAGTGATGTAATATGTGACGTCATCAGCAGTGCATTGCACGCGCAAGTTATAGTGAGTCCAACTAACTATAACGTGGGAATTTCAATGGTTTTATGCGAGTAAAACTTTCAGCTAACTATAACTGGTGTGAAACCTATGGTTTTTTAAGTGAATATATATATATATATATAACCTACTGGCGGTCACCAGTATGTAGTTATAGTTAGGATCTATTATCCATAGGAAATCCGCAACATTCTATTCCCATTATCTTTTGCGCTGATTAATGAATCTTCACGAAATTTTAAAAACTGGTGGGGCACTCTGTTTTTCTTCTTTCCTGAAAGTCTCGGGTGATTTGTCAGGTGGGGGCCGAGAAAAAAGGGGGTCTCAAAACGTGTTTTCCCCATGCAATTTTCCATGGGAACCTTGAGTCGCAGCTACAGCCAGAACTGCTGAATGGAATTACACCAAATTTGGCAAAGAGGTAACTCTTGGTTCAGACTCATACCTTTTGGTTAAATGGTGTAAATCCGCTCAGTAGTTGCTGAGAAAATCAATAGTAAAATCACATATATATCTATGGCCAAGGTGGATCCGCGTACCCTATGTGTACCCTATGCGCACCCTGCGTGCACCCTTCTGATCACAAGCTGAATGCTAATTTGCTGTCAACTGGCTGTCAACACTCCGAGCCAGGCAGCCATTTTGTGCCTTGGTAGAAGCAAGGCTCAAGAACTTAGTGGAACAAGTGTGCAAACCGTATAAAGAGGGTAAGGTAGAAATACCCTGACCCTCTAGACCTGCTTAGGGGGGCACACAAGGACCCCAGGCTCCCAAAAATGATTCATATTTTTTTTAAACAGCAAAATGACCGCAGGGTGCGCGGATCCTGCCATGAAAAAAATGTAAATGAAGTGCGGGCTCCCACGCTTCTTTAAAAATTAGCCCCCGGGGGGCCCAAATCCTGGGGGCAAAATATTACATTTGATCTGGGGCCCAAGGGGCCCCCAGCCCTGGGGACCGCCACTCCCTGGGGCTACTAAATAAATGGGTGGGGGCTCAAAGGCCACCCCCCAGAAAAATACATGGGTGGTGGATCAAAGGCCCCCCCAACCCCCAGGACTCCTACCCCCAGGGCTTTCGAAAAAAACTGTGGCAGGGCTCAAAGGCCCCTCAAAGCCCCAGGGACCACCATCCTCTGGGGCTTTGTATATCGTATAGCATGGCCCCCTCCTGGAGCATTTGAGGGCCCTGGGGACTGCCACCCCCCAAGACCGACTCCTGCAGTGTTTCGGGGTGCCCACCCCCTGGACACTGCTGTTTGCTATGGCAAGGCGGGAGCCGAGGCTCCCGCCCTGTCATAGCAAACTTGGTTTGCATTTTGAAAGAGAGAGTAGGGTGTAGTGTAGTTCCTATTATCCCAATAGGCTCTGCGCATTGGAATAATACCTTCAATAGTATAGACCTAGGGCCGAGGTTAACTAGGTCTTCTACTGACGATATTAGACTTAAAGTTTTGGGTTTGCCAGCTAGCTCAGAGTTCACTAGAAACTTTCTCGAATAGGCAAGGAGGAGTTTAACCTCCCTGGATAGACAAGAAGGGATTTAGTTTCTGACAACCATAGAACATGACAACTTTGCTCTCCCCTAATCAAGAGTGTATCTCTAGAGTCGTGTGAAAACAAAAGACAACTTATTTTACTCAGTCAATTCAGTGCATTCTTAGTTTCACCAGATTGTAGAGAAAAGGAAGAGACGGGCGTGTTCAATAAAAGATGTTATTTATTGATCAGTCTCTTTTCTCGTACAAGAGAAATGAATCGATATTATTGCAATACTTATGGTTAAGTAAAGTGCATACAGTAAAAGCAGAATTATAAAATAATACTGTAAAAGCATTGATATGGTTTCTAAGCCATAAGATATTTAAAATGGATAAAATAGATACATACATATATACATTTGACTAATCGTACTCAACTGGTGCTTCTAACCACGCCTAACCCGGTGTACCTGACCTAAGCCTAATACGTGGGCGGGAGTAGATAAGTAGCAGTTTAAGTTAAGTTTGTTTTGCCAAGTGACTGACTCAAGAATTCTCTGCAAGGGGTTATTCAGTTCTGTACCTGAGATCTAGAATGGTTGAGGGCTGGTATCTCTCGTCTTTGGTCTTGATATTCCAGCTGCCTGCAAGGGCTGCTTGGAAGCGCCGGAGCTGGATTTCTCGGCAGGAGAAAGGCAGCGTCTCCTTCTCAGCGTGTCAGGAAGGCGGGGCAGCGCCAGTGGGCTTCGCTCTGTGCTGGGCTCTTCGGCAAGTCTCGCTGCTCCGATCTCGTCACCACCGCGTGTGTTTGCTTAAGGCAATGTCGGTAATATTTATACCTGTAAGGTGCCGAGATTGACGTAAGGATGGACATATATACGTCAATAAGGATGTCATACGAACTGGTCGTTAGCACATTCTTTTACTGAAGTTCTCGGTAAAATCAAAACAATGGCTGTCGGGATTTTCCCAGGTTGTCATAGGTTTGATTTGTTTTGAGAACTCCGTATGCCTAATCAGGGGCTGGAGGAATAGTGCTTGCCTAATTAGATGGCATGCGTTATGACCTAATCAGATAACACGTTTCTGTGCCGTAGTGTGGCTTAATCAGATAACGGTTTTTGCACCGTGGGATGGCTGCTAGTTAATTATTAACCAAACCAGGGTCAGGAATAGGGGGATCAATACAGAACCTATAGGAATACATCACACCCACTCCACGCAAACTATGTCCATATTTACAAATCTAGGCATAGTAAATATACAGTAGTGTATGTGTACACCGTACCACCCCAAAATACATTCATATGCATTTTGAAATTATGTAATATACGAGAAAAAAATAATCATATGTACTATATGTACTCAAGTAGTAGAATAATGCTAAATTAATCACGCATATCCATACATTATTATTAATCAAATATGAGAATTACACATGAAATGGCTCTTAATACAGAAGAAAACGCGCGAGACCATTTCATCACAGAATAACATATTTATGAACATGCCAGAGGGCAGCTAATGTCTCTAAAGTTCCTAAAAATAGAAATTTAGTTCTCTAAGAATAGTTTCAACCTTAAGCAGAAGATAAGTGTCCTAAAAAATTGCAAAAATATTTTGGGGCCGCTCAAAGTTGAAGGCCAAATTCAGGGTGTTGGGAACGCCGTGTGCTAGCTTGCTCAAAAGTCATTATTTCTGCTCTGGTGAGAACATCATATCATTTAGACTGTCGAAAAAGCTGTCAACAGCTTCCTGTGAAAGTTCCACTAACTCGGAAAAAGTTGTTACCATGCATTCATGAGCATGATTGCCTTCATTGATGTTTTGATTAGCATTGCTGACAGAAGGTCGTACCTGATCGATGCTGCTTTCATCTTGAACTTCACTACCCCTCAATCGTAGTGGTGAAGTCTCCATGAATGCCGTCATCAGGATTGGTAGCCGCTGGGGACAGCACAATGCATGAGCCGTTACCGGACCCAACAAGGTTTCTGCGTCCATTGGCATATCCAATTGTAGTGTCAGACAGGTGTCCAACACGCATTCTTCTCCGCATAGCAAGCACCTTAATACAGGTAAAACACATCGTTGCCACATTGGTCGAAATGAAAGAAACCAAGTCATGTTTAGGTCTCTAAGCCGGGATAGTCCCAGTATTTTAGATATCCGGTCCCGGTATCCAATGGCTAGGATTGTTTCTTCCCTTGTCGCAGGTGTTTTGTCTGTGACACGGTTTGCCATAACGAAATAACAGGATCAAAAATAGGATTCCTGCCACTAGTCCCAAAAGGAGAGGAAGTCCGCCAAAGATGGAATGGACGAAGTCTGGAAAAATACCCAGAATGGCTTTGAATGGTGTTAAAACCCCCGAAAACACTGTCTTAAATACATTTGAGACTCCACTGGTATCAGAAATATTTAGGATTTCGTTCAGGATTTCTGCGAAATGTATGGGGGAATTAGTTGATAACAATGAATGAATCTCTGCCGTTGTCCTTGCAACTTGGAGATCATACGTCTCTTTTGATGACGTGAGCCTGGTCGGCGTCTGAAGGAGCACTGTCTTCATTCTGCTTAAAGTATCAATTCGAATAGAAGTAATTTTCAATTTGGGCCATAACCTTGCCTTCCTGTCTGGCGTGGTGCTGGGGAACAATACCCGTTCACAGCACATGACCTTCGCAGTCGTAGTTATGAGATAAGGTATTCCGGGCAGCAAACTACAACATCTGCGGTCTACTATTAGAATGTAACTCCCATTCGATAGTCTCCTAAAGAATGGTTCTATTTGTGTTGCAGGTGTGCCTAGCTGGTGACATGAAAGGTTATTTGAAGACCCTTCACAGGCTCACGTAAACTAATACCATTACACAGAAGTGTACCGCTTAGTGACATCGCACAATTATTGCCACTAAGAAACACTTTCTGGCCTTTATTACTGACACATGCCTGTGAATAGGGCAAGTTCCATGTTGACTTAATGTACCCTTTTCCCAATTTTTCGTACATGCCAGCCTGTATATATTTTTGGCAGTATTGAAACCTGAAAGTAGATATTGGAATATTAATTATCCCATGTATTATCCATTCAATGACAGGTCGTTCTGACATTGTCAATGGTAATCTCTCGAGTTTCTCAATGCTCAGGATTGTATAATCAGCACCCTTCTGTGCCATACTGATTTGTTTATCAGTAAGGTTAAAGATATTGAATAGTGACGTTGTGTTGATTAAACGCCAAGGCACATAGCCTGAACGCAGATTTTGTAACGTCCAGCCAAGCTGTATAATAGAACGCAATTGGGACTGACCGTGTTGTAACAACAGTAAGTCTTGCGATATTATGTCGATTGCTGAAGACACAATGCTGTCCAATGAAAAAATTCTGGAGGACAGAGTCATTAACCCATTGTCCACTACAGAAAGTGATTTTTCCAAATTAATACGGTCAATTTCCCGTATTCTCTCTGCTGTCTCAATTTGAGTTATTTTCCAGGCTTCGTTATAAGCTGCATATATAGAGGCTGCTATGAAGCGTTTTTGATGCTGTTTGCGCGGTCCCATAATGAAATCACGCAAGTCAGCACCATCAGTAAGTAAAGTTAGGTGTTGCTTAATTTCTGCCAGTGTGGATGTTTGTAGCCATTGAAGGCACAGCTTGTCCACACTGTACGTGGTAATTATCCCTGGGTGTTGTCTTTTGGAATATCTAGGGTCTGGCCTGGTCAATGTGAACCCCTGTATTTTGTTCAGGAATCTGTCTTGACAGTTATTAGTATCTGTGGGCCAGATCAACCATTGTTTCCAATCAGGATGTGTTCTGTTTTGGCTTAATGCATGGTTTACGTCTATCTCCTCATCTATAGAGCTATTACTGTTCATTGTTGGCTTTGGAATAGACGGTTTGTTTAGCCCAAGACAGGTAGTTTGTTGAAAAGTGTCATTCAAAAATATAATTTGTTCTGGGATCATGCAGGCTCTAAACCATGATTCCATACCTTGTACTTGCCATTCTTTTGTACCCCAAACACTTTTTACTTCAACATTTTTGTCCCAGTAATCAAAACCAAATGTATTCATTTGCTCAAAAAATGAGTCTGAATATATCAATTTCAGTGTTTGTAAGCATGGTCTTCGTACCTGTCTTGTTTGACAATCTGAAATAAAATGTTTCTGCATTACTTGTGTTGAACCCTGAAAAATATGAATATTTGTCATAAAAAGTTCTTGAGCTACCTTTTGGAGGGGTTGCACAGTGTTCCCATTGATTATAATTTAAAACATTTCTAGGTTGTGCTGATTTATGCAGATAATGGTTACCAAAGTGATTATAGCAGAACATCTTATCATAATTAGACGAACCCTGCAAATAATCATGTTTTGTAAATTTAGCAGACATCACTAGGTCAGACATCATATCATTAATACTTTCAAAGTCCCAATCATCAGCAAATGAGCTTGGTTTTACAAAGTCACTCAATGAGATCTTAATTTGATGTGGATACTTCAGGATTTCAACCGGACCATAGATTTCATAATCAGTATTGTCCCATGCTACCCCACTGGGTATAGGATTGGCTGTGAAGTTGACTGAAGAAAGTTCTCTTTTCTCGACGTGTGAAGATGTGTGTGGTTTGAGGACCAAGTTGATTTTCTGGCTTGCTGTGTCCATTTTAGCATATTTTCCTTCAATGAAATGTCCCAAGCATAGTACAATGATGAGCCAAAGTATGAGGATAAATGCACCTAAGGCCACCCAAAATTCAATCCATGGAGAAATTAGATAGGTTTTTTTCAGATGTTGAAAAAGTTCCTTAGCTTTATCTTTAAAAGTTTTTGTTGATGTCTGTTTCTTTGATTCACTCAGATCTTCAGATGAATCATTGAAGTTGATGAAGTAGCCGGATGCTGTTCTGTCTATTGTTCCAATTGCTTCTGGATTATTTTTTGTTCTAGAAGTTTCCTTTGTTACATCAGCACAGTCATATGTTACTTCATTGTAGGTTGGTGTGTCTCGACTAAATGTTTTTATTTGGGTTTTTAGAGGTTTAAGTTCAATTGCTTTGTTGCATAGTCCTTGTTGATGTTCTGTAGGCATTTCGAATGTGATTAGCCTCTTAGTTTGAACCTCTGTATTTGTAGCAAACCTTGGTGTTCTACTACTTATCGGGAGTCCACTTGGCCTACTGTTTGTTATCGGCCACATGATTGTGGTTTTATCAGGTCGATGGATACAACTCTGTTCTCCTTTTTACCAGCAAGAGGCGGTAGTACTACTGATCTTGTCCCGTTGATAGACAAGACAGGAACTGCTTTTCTGTAAGAAGGCCCAAATTCCTTCTTTACCGCGATCTTTTCTCTGACTAGATCCCCGACTTTTGGAATCCAGACAGGTCTTGCTGGGACAGGTGGTTTTTCTTCAGTGGTTGTTGGCTGTTGTTTCAACTTTATATTGCTCAGGTCTTTCCTTGTTTCGTTTAAGTCCTGCAAAATAGCCAAACGATCTTTGATGTCAAAGCTTTTTTCTTTAACCACTGAAGTCTGACTGTCAAGATCTAAGATCATCATTCTAGTCCCAAACAATAATTCGTACGGACTGAATCCCCTCAGAGAATTTCTTGGCAGGTTGTTTAGACTACGTTGGACACTTATTAGATGTTTGACCCACCCAGCTCCCAAACCTAATAACTTCGCTGTTATAGATTGCTCTATGCCTTTGGTTTTTTCTTTACACCATCCTGTATCCCTCAGGTAGGAAGTGAGAAGAGTCCCGCTATGCTATGCTCATTTGGCCATGTTTTTCCACACGCTTTAGGGCAAGAGGAAAAAACATTAGCCAAACGTAGCATGCTTCTAGCGTATATGCCATTATAGACTCGCAAATGTTTTTATAACAGTCCAGACGTCAGCCGAGTGCTGGGGTCTACATTACAAGTGGAAACTAGTCTTTATATGTTAATTGGACGCATTATTTTTTATTGTTGATCCATTCTGGAGTGAAACGCCATGGTAATATACCGTTTCTCTCGACACTGCGATCTCTATTGCAGTCTGGGCAGTTCTTTACAAAGATGTGATGATGCAGGCTCATGCCTGGCCACCAGTACACTGATTGTAATTCTTCCAGGGAATCTTTTAGTTTGAGGTGTCTGAGACCCTCACCCATATGTGCGTCTGCTATTAACAAGCCTCTCCTGTCCGTGTTTGGAATTACTCTTTCCCCCACTCCAGGAATTCGAGCAAAAGGGACGGAGTTTGCATCGATTATGTATGTATAATTGAGTGGATAGTTGATCGGTAGCGCTGAGCAGTCGCCTTTTGATGACGTTTTCACCGCCAGCACTGTTTCACCGTCAATGTATTTTACTGCTCGCTTTTTTCTAACTACGGAAGCCGATTCAGTTGCTACCGTTGTGGCTTTCTCAGCCAATGAATTCCCTGCAACGTGAACGCCATCACGCTGATGACTCAGTGAGTGTATCACGTGAGTCTTTGGTAGTTCTTTCTGCAAAATAACTATTTGTTTCCAAAGCACTTTTTGCTTTATTGTTGCACCTGTGTCATCTTTGTAACCGTTTTGAATCCATTTCTGCAAATCGTTGTTATATGATTTGACACAGTAATATGAATCGGACACTATAAGTGTCGGGAATTCGCGATCTGCATTATCTAGCGCCATTTTCAATGCTATTATTTCAGTTTGTTCTTCTGAATTAGTTTCTACTGAGTGTGTTTTTATTAGCAGAGGTCTCAGTTTCCCTCCGTGCCACACTTCTTTTGTAATTTCACATGTGGGGTTGTACGCTTGTTCTCCCCACCCTGGTGGTAGAGCATGGCCGTCTGTATAGATTACACAGGCGTACTGTCGTATGGGCAGAATGTCGATTGGCAGAGGGTATGTCATTTCATATTCTAGATATTTTAATTCCTTTAATTCTGGATCAAAGTAGTATTTTACTTTGTCCGTTGTAATAGAATTCACCCATTGTATCCATTCTGGATTCAACGCTGTTGTTGGTAAATTACATGGGGTTGTTAATGCCTCAAAGGCTGATTCTGCTGTTCTGACTGTGATACGTCTACCGTCAGCTTTGTCTTTTTCTCTTGCTATAGCCGTTTGAACTGCATGAACAATGTTTTCTTTAATACTGAACTTCTTTTCAGCTTCTGTGTAGAAGTGTGATTTGTATGCAATTGGTACCTTTTCTCCCTCATTAGAGGTCAGGTATGTGAATCCGCATCTTCCTGGGATGACTCGAATCACAAGATTGCGTGTGTTATCACGTGTTTCTAATTTTGTTTTAATTAACATGTCTGTTTGTGAAGATCTCAAAATTTCTGTGTGTTTTTGAGTCCAATTGATTCTTTTAAAATCTGGTTTTATTAGATCATAAAGGGGTTTGACCCTTTCTGCGTAATTTATAATGTAAGTTCTTCCGAAATTTAGGAAGCCTAGAATTGATTGCAAGTTTTTTAATGTTTTAGGTGCTTGGATTACAGCACATTTCTCTAAGAAATTGTCAGCCAGACTTTTGCCTTCACTTGATAGTTCATATCCTAAAAACAGGACTGTTAGATGGGCAATTCTAGACTTTTTAAAGTTGAATTTGTAACCCTCTGCTGCGAACCCAAGTATTATGGTGTTCACTCTCTTCAAGTGAGTATCCAAGTCATCATCTGTTAGGTAAATGTCGTCGACATAAGATAATGCCTCGTCATCATAGGTTTGTAGTAACTCTGTTACTCTCGCTGAGAATAATCCTGGGCTGTTCTTGAACCCCTGGGGTAACCGACAGAAGTTTTTTTGAGCGCCATTTATTGAGAACGCGGTCAAATATCTGCTCTCTGGTGCTATATTCTGACAAAAGAATCCATTAGAGATGTCTAATGTTGTTTTGTATTTTTTGCGCACTATGTTATTCATTAGTGCAGCACTATGCGAGTTTTGCACTGCAAAAGTTTTGCAACATGAGTTAAGGTGTCTGTAGTCCAAAACAAGACGATATGAATTGTCTGGTTTGGAGACAGGAAACAAAGGGTTGTTCATTTGTGAGGTGCAAGTTTCAATCACCCCCTGGTATTCAAGTTGATCTAGGATCTCTTTTACCTGTTTTTTAGCTTCTTGCTTAATTGGGTACTGCCTCTGTGCAGTAGGTTGTGATTTTAACTGGATTTTGTGAGGAGGAGAGTCCTCATCCCATCCTACATGATTTTTATATAAAGCAGGAGCTTGAGCTACTGCCCACTTTCTTGCAAGTGTATATTTTCTATGAATTGGAATATGATTTGAGAAGGCAGGCATAATTATTTCTTCGCCATGTGGGCACTCCCTGACAAACTCGGGTGGCCAGTCTCGTTCAGCTAGAAGGATGTCATAGCCCTCGGAGAGATTATCCCAAAATAGACCCCTTATTTTTCTAGTCTTATCCCCCTCTATACGTAATGTTATTTCATATATTTTGTGAGGTTTGCTAACTCTGGTGTCGGCAGTTTCCACTTGAATGTATTCATTCGTGTCCACTGTCTCCAGATGATTCATAAGGACTTTGCGAGCTATGCTCACTTCTGCTGCGCTGTCTCGCATTGTCTGAGCCCATTCTCCGTTTTTCAGCTGTGTCCTCAGTATTCTCGGCATCTTTGATTACTTTAATACTGGCTACCTTCTTTTTTGGAAATTGTAACTTTTTATTTGGATGAGCAGGTTCCTTGTCTTTGGACTTGACGTGCTCTTCCCTGTGTTCTGATCGTCCTCTTCTTTCCGATTTCTGCGAGGAAGTCTGAAAAGATTGAGAGGGACGTGTATCATTATCTTGATATCTATCAGGTTTCTTTATATTATCCCTATTTCTAAGGTTGTATTTTTTCACAGAGGGCTCCCTTTGGGGAGACTTGCGTCCTTGGTCAGGAGATCTTTCTCTCCGCCGAGGAGACCTTCCTCTGGACTGGAATCTTTTTTCTTTAGGATTGGATTGTTTGTTTCCATCCCAGTTCTTTTGTTGAGTGAATAGAGTATTTTTAATAAATATTTTTTCTGGACTTTCAATTAGTTGGGGTTTTACCGGTATTCCACCCAAACTATCTCTACCTAGTTCTTCATAGGATTTTTCTATAATTCTGGCAATTTCAGCTGGTTGGTCTGCTATATTTGTCTCTTTTAACCTCTGGCGGATCGCCACATTCGCTGCTTCTCCCTTTATGTTGGCTAGTAATATTGCCGAGACCTGCTTGAAGTCTTTCAGTAATTTCATTCCAAGAGTTAAAGCGGGTTCTGGACCGTATTCATCTTGAATTTGTTTTAGCACATCTGGTATTACTGACATGGATGGTACACCATGTGTTTTTGTGTAAATGGAAGCAAAGACTGTACCCCAAGTGTCACAGTCCTCCACGTGTGGTGCGATTCCCATTGGAAGACAGATAGTCAGAATCCTGTGTTTCTCAAGAGGAGTGGTGCCTGGAAATACCGCCTCTATTTGAGTGATTTTTTGTGGTAACCAGAATGGAATTTGTTCCGGTTTAGCTGGTACTTTACCTAGGCAGGACTGTATGTTCTGTGGTGTAATTTTATTTGTGTTCCCCTGTTGAGGGGTCAGCTGTGTAATTTTGGTTACTGGTTGGACAGTAGAAGTCCGCATTACATATTGGACTAATTGTCTATGTATTTTTATTAATTGTTTTAGCTGTATTAAAAGCTCTGCTGCAGGCATTTCTTCAATGTCTGGATGTGGTGTGTATCCGGCTAGGACCGGCCACGTTGCTCCTGGTCTACCTAGTGGACCGAGCCTGGTGACGTGAATATTATGTTTTAGGGAGCCATTAAACAAGAGCAGGTGCTCTTGGAATTTGAGTGGTACTTCCACCTCCTCGAAAGGAGTGTACTCATCAGGAGGTTCCTCTATTTTGTAATAGTGGAAGTCCTTTGTTACAGCGTTTGCTGCTGGAAAGTTTATCTATGAATAGAACACCTCTGTCTGCCCATATTCGTGTGCCTCAATTACGAATATGACTGTACCACCTCTCGATGTCAGTCCATTTTTGATAAGTTTTAAAGTTATAGATTTTCTTATGTTGACCGGGATGAGTATTATATCCGAGTCATTATCCTGCATAGTAGTATCAGCTGCTATGAGTTCAGCTGTTATTCTAGCTGTCTCTCTTTCTTCTTCACTGTCTACCATTTTACCGACAGGAAGGTTATTCCGTTTGTTTGCAGATCAGGTTTCTTATGGAAACAAAGATTAGATGCACAATATTTTGGAACAGTGTATCCTTCAACGTTGACTAAACCAAGAACCATACATAGGAGTCTTGTGGTAAATAAATAAATAATACCCTATTTTTGAATGTATAAATGAATAACAGATAGCTCAATAAAATAAGAGTCAAGATTCGAGGTAGTAGGAGTTTCGCAGGTTTATTACAGCATAAAGGACAGGAACAGGACAACCTGCATAGGAATAGGATGACAGGGCCCAGCAGCGCTGCTGGTGTCAGGATCGGGACAAGGGGAAGGCAGGGAAGGGAAAAGGAATGGCTTTTAATAACAATACATGAGCATATATACATAACGCAAACACATAGCATTACATTGCAGTAGGCGTAGCAGTGGGTGGAGCAAAAGGCGTGACGCGTAGCAGTCGCGAAAGATAAGGGTGAAAAGAGGTGTAACAGGGCGTATACATAGACATGTGATGCAAACGTAACAGAATATGTCATGAATGGGGCGGAAACCATGGAGGGGGCTACCTGAGGAGCCGGGACCTCTAACCTGATGGTGCGCGCAAACTGGCAATGACGTATCACTAGGAGAAGCTGGGGCTATGAACTCTGTGCTGGGAGCAGAGACTGAAGTCTGGAGAGTCAGGGCGACATGTACCTAAACAGTATCTAGTATCTGATGTTTAGAGAACATATTGATATAAACTAGAAGTCAGGAGGGGAAAGGCTAACAGACACTAAGACTGGACCATGCATTATTCTACATGCAGTACGTGATGAAGAATATTAAATGACCATTAAATACAGTATTTCTCTTACATGGAGCCGAAAAGGCTAGACAATGACGGAAACTATTGATGCGATTCAGTAGTTTAGGAATGCAGAGAAGGAGGACTGAACTGATAACTGGAACTATAACATACTTTTGGCAGACTCAGAGGCAGAGCCAGCCTGAACCGGGCACTGCGAGGCAGGAAGTAAGTGAAGGGTCGAGGATACAGGTGGGGGCTGTATCGCTCCTTAGCGAGGCTTCAGGAGACAGGAGCTGAATCTGGAGTCCAGGCCCTTTTGAGGCCTAGAAACGGGGACTTTACAATGAAATAACGTGCACACTGAGAAACGTGGCAACGTAGCTTTACATAGGCCTGATATTCGTAGTATTCACGAGAATTGGAGACTGGCATACTAAAGGTGGACACAACTGTAATTGCGTCATTAATTGAACATAGGGAATACATATGCATATTAATCATGCACACATAACATATGATGGATGACACGTAGGGACACAGAACATGGCAAAATTTACTTTTCCACATTCCCTCCTTGTCACTACGTTTCCATCAGGAAACATCAATATTCATGATACCATCTATCATTTCATACAGTATCATTTGCTCGTCTCGAATTATCCTGGAACGGGATTTAGAACGGGGCTTGGGACTAGGAATACAAGAGGTAGCACAAATGCCGCAAATCGCAGGGCCACATTGTATACAGAGACAGCAGCTGAATATGATCGCTACTGCAATACCTAGAAAGGACAAGACTTTCCATCCCCAGGCGGAAATTATATTCCAGAACCAACCGGACCATGTCCAGGTGCCTGGATCTTGGTGTAACAGATGGGCAATTTTATGAAGTCTGGTTATAGCTGAATAAACAGACGGCGCGTTATTTGGAATGAAAATGCAGCAACTAGATCCGATGACTCTACAGGCCCCGCCCCTATCGGCCAGTATGACGTCAAGGACGAGACGATTCTGTAAAACGACAAATCTCATAGCAGATTGCTCTTCGGTTAGGTTACCTAGAGCAGAGGCAGTCTCATTTACTACAGCTTCAAGGGTTCTTGTTAACCTACGGATTAGCTTACTATTCTGGATAGGTCCTATAAAGAAGAAGAAACCTCTATTGAAATCTGTATACTGTTCTAGAGCGGTTTCAGTATAATCGACAATGGGGGACTCCCTTCTATGTCTAATGTGTACTAGATGTGTATTCCTATGATAATCAGGTGGGGCTAGGAAAACTGGTGGCAGTAGGAAGGCAATGTAACAGGTTCCCTCCCAATCGAGGGGCAGACGAACATATGCAGTTTGACCACAAATGAAATAAGAATGACGTGAAGCTTTGAAAATAGATTTCCCACTGTCACTATACTTGATAATAGTAGTACAATCACTATGTCCTACATGGATGGAACCATTATTTCGGACACATAATTCACCTCTGACTGGCAGTACTGAAATAGCAGGTAAGTCTGGAGTGGAATCAGACTGGACATTCAGGACCATAAAATTCGACGAATAATTACCTAAATTATACACTTCATTTTCTAGATCTAAACCTGTTCTGTGGGGGAGACCTTGCTTGTCTGGGAAACATGTACTGTTAAGAAAAGACATATCTGTTGAGGATGACGTTAACGTGGACCATGCTCCACACGAACCATTATGGGAAAATGGATAAGGAAAAAGTGGCAGAACTCCCTTCGGTGTCTGGAAAGGGGGGAGTCGACCACACACCCAACAATTAGTGGCATTGCTGGTCTGGTGTGAGTAATGTAACATGCGGATGAATGAGTTATTTCGCATAGCGAGGCGGTAAGAGAGTTCATGAGGAGGCAGATCACTAAACATGTGCTCTACTGTAGCATTAGCTGACTTATTTACATGAGAAACTGGAAAGTACAGGTAAAACGCATAACTGGTGCAGGAAATCATAATACTGAGAAATAATATGAAACATAGAAAAATGATACATCGAATTGAGTTTTGACTAACTCTCTCACTATGGGGGTCTAATTTATACATGTCAGAAACAGTCTAACCGTTTCACCTAGGGGAGGACTTAGACAATCAAACTGACTGACTTATTTTACTAGACCGGAGTTTTAGCTTGTACTCCTGTTGCGGAGTTTTCTCTAACAGGGGAGGGTTTGTAGCAATGTCTTTTGCGGGACAGTCCTTGAGAACAATATTTTGGCAATCCTTCAAATCCTGGGAAATGTTCTTTAAGACGGGTTTCAGTCCATTAAATTGTTTTACATGAGAAAGGTGCACCCAGCCTTTGCGACCTTCCAACTTCACGGCTGTACGGGTGGTGAGGAGGACCTGTCGGGGCTCTTTCCAGCGAGGCTCCAGCGGACTTGATCTGTCAAAATTCCTGACCATCACCATGGATCCTGGAACGATTTCATGCGGTGCCACCTCGGTATTGTCTGGAAATGCGGCGGCAACCTGTGAACGACACGAGTTGAGGGCAGACATCAAGGAAGCTAGGTAATCTGTCAGCATATTACTTGAAACATCGGTAATACTTCGGGGTCTAGGAGTACCCCACATGTTAGGGGGGCGGCCGAATACGACCTCATACGGGGACAGACCTGATCTGGAATGTGCGACCATGCGCATATAAAATAAAGCGACTGGCAGAGCTACTAGCCAGTCCACACCTTTTTCTTTGCATACTTTGGCGATACGGATTTTCAGAGTCTGATTATGTCTCTCTACGAGACCGGCTGCTTCAGGATGGCGTACACAATGAAACTTCCACTGGTACCCTAACAACAGGGAAACATGCTTCATGAGTTCAGATGAGAATGGCTGGCCGTTGTCAGAATATACGACTCTAGGGAGTCCATAACGAGGGAAAAACTCACGAACCAACTGCTTGGCAGTGGTCGCGGCTGTGTAATCTGGGACTGGATATGCTTCTGTCCACCTGGACAAAGCGCATACAACTACAAGGACATACTTGAAACCTCGACATCGCTCCATCTGAATATAATCCATCTGGAGGACTTCAAAAGGGTGGTCAGGAGGCTGGAATCCACCTTGTTCCACCGGGACACTTTTACCTGGATTAAACTGACAACATATCATACAGGTACGGACTTTCTGCTTGGCTGCAGCTCGTAAATGCTTGTTGAACCAAATGTTCTGGATACTGTCTAACATAGCTTTTTCTCCTAAATGTGCTGGACTATGTGCGGTATTAATAATGACTTGAACCATAGAGTCGGGGAGAAACCATGTGGCTCTACCCTTCGTTAACCATCCTTGATCTGTCTGGACCCCTCCTTGTTCGGACCATTTCTTGATTTCTTCAGGAGTAGCATGTAACTGTATGTCTATGACATCTTGTGTAGGGTCCTTAACTGTCATACATGTAGTCGGATCTGGAGTATGTGTCATGTTAACTGGAATGTCTGGAGTCTGTGCTGTAAGCTTGGCTGTGCGGTCTGCTAGATCATTACCTTGAGAAATAATGTCAGTAACTTTCGTATGTGCTTTGCACTTCATGATAGCAATAGATGTCGGTAAATGTATGGCATCTAACAGAGCTTGAATAAGGAGACCATGCTGAATCTTGGTTCCATGAGAAGTCATGAAACCTCTCTCCTGCCAGAGCACTCCGAAGTCGTGTACAACTCCAAATGCGTAGCGTGAATCTGTGTAAACATTAACTTTCTGGTTCTTGGCATGTATGCAGGCTTGTGTCAGAGCAACTAGCTCTGCTGCTTGAGCGGACAGAGTGTCAATACGGTGTGTCTCTATAACTTCAGTGTCAGTAGTCACTGCATACGCGGCGACTAGTTCTCCTGTACTAGTTCTCATACATGAACCATCCACATAAAGTGTCAGGTCGGGGTCTGGTAACGGAATATCTGTCAGATCTTGTCTTGGCTTTGTCGTAATGTTAACTACTTCCACACAGTCATGTGTGGCAGGATTCGAAGTAACTGATGGTAACAGTGTAGCAGGGTTCAGGATGTTGCAGCGTCTGATTTCTATGTGTGGCTGGAACAGTGTCAATTCATAACCTGTTAAACGTGCAATTGTCAAGTGCTGAGTTTGTGTTCGGTTTAAAAGAACTTCCACGGAGTGTGGAACTTGTACTGTCAAGGAGTGTCCTAATACTATGGAATCACTTTGTCTGATAGCTAGTGCTGTGGCTGCAACTGACTTGAGGCACGCAGGCAGAGCCTGGGCTACAGGATCTAATGTGCTCGAAAAATAAGCACAGGGCTTGTATTGTCCTGCTTGATCTTGTGTGAGAACAGATAATGCTGTACCTTCCCGTTCAGTTACGAAAAGTGTAAAAGGCTTACTGTAGTTCGGTGTCGCTAGAACTGGAGCTTGACATAGAGCTTTCTTTAACTCATTGAAACTAAGTGTATGTTCAGATGTCCAAGGGAGGACAGTCGATACGGCTGCCTCCTGTGTCGTTAACTGTATCAGTGGCTTGGCTAGAAATGCATACTGAGGAATCCATTGTCTGCAATAAGAAGTGAGGCCTATAAAAGCACGTACCTCCTTCTGGGTCTTGGGCTGAGGAAGACTCGCTATTAACTGGATACGGTCTGGTGTCAACTGCCTACCCCTCTTGGACAGTAAGTGTCCTAAGTAGACCACTTGCTGGACACAGAATTGAAGCTTAGAAGGGGACACCTTGTGCCCCATCTCGGCCAGGAAATACAAGACTGTAAGGGATGCTCGCTCGCAAGCACGTTCAGAACGGGCTGTGATCAGTAGATCATCGACATACTGGAGCAGAGCAGTGTCAGTTGGCATGTGAATGTTGTCTAGTTGTCTCTTAAGTGCTTGACTGTAAATACTAGGACTTTCTGTGAAACCTTGAGGAGCTCGTGTGAACATATAGCTCCTTCCATTTAAACAAAATCCGAAAAGGAACTGGCTGTCTGGATGAATAGGAACGCTGAAAAACGCGTTCTTGAGGTCGATTACAGTAAAGAACGTGGCTTCAGAATCAATGGCCGTTAATAGGGAAGAGATGTCTGGGACAACTGGGTACTGAGGAATAATACACTTATTAAGCTCTCGTAGGTCAATCACTAATCGATATACTGGGGGTGCATTTGGATCAGTACGTTTCATGACTGGAATGATCGGAGAATTACATACATTGGAGTCAGTTTCTACAACCACTCCTTGAGCCATGAGCTCGTCAATAATTTTGGATAAGGCTGCTACAGCCTCAGGTGGCAATCTGTACTGTCTGATTCGTGGTAACACTACACCTGGCTTGAGAGTCACACGATGGGGTGTGATTTGCATATAACCAACATCAGTTGGACCTTGCGCCCATAGATGCTGTGGAACATTAGACAGTCTTGAATCAAAATCTCGTAATACATAGTGACCCTTAAAGTCACGTAGGAACAATCGTATTCCCTCTGGGGAACAGCATATAACTGCACCTAACTCTTTCAGTGTCTTAATGCCTAGTAGATTTTCTGGACATGACTTAGTAAGTAACAGATCAGTAGTGCGGGACAATGGACCTACTTCTAGAGAAACTGGCTTTGAAATCTCATTTACGATAGGTTTTCCTGAAAATCCAAGGGAAACATTTCTTGAGCCTGAGAGCGGAGCCCCTGGAACTTCGGCATGACTAATTGTGGTCCTACTTGCCCCTGTATCAATCAAAAACTTTCTGTCTTTCCCTAATACTTGACTGTGAACATAGGGACCTTCTTGATCTACAGGTATCTCGATGAGAGGCAAGCCTACCTCCCTCTCTAGGCTGTTTCATGAATACTGCTGGTACTCTGGATACTCTGACTGTGCATACTGGTACATCTGTTGTGTGACATGCTGTGTTGCAGCAATAGGCTGCGGTGCTGTAACTGTCTGTGGTGCATTCTGTGGCTGAGGAGTCTGTGAAACTTGTTCTTGTCTAGGCGGACGTGGTCTTTCTTTAGTTTTACCGGTAGCTATGTTGTGTTTCAGAACTGCACACTCGTTTATAAAATGGCCTGGCTGTTTACAATAATTGCAGTTCCCTTTAACGGGAGCTGCAGGATGACTGGCTTGATTCGGACCCCTCTTCTGACTGTCTTGAGGAACAGATTGTGCAACTAGTACTTTCATTTTCGTGTCTTTCATACGTTTTCTCTCGTGTTCTTGTTCTTCCCTGATCCTATTCTGGTGGTATTGGAGCATCTGCAACATCTGGGACGGGGTATTAGCTTGCCAGGTACTTTCGACTTTCAAAACTCGATTTTTAATTTGTGGACTTGAATTCTCGACTAATTTAGTAACAAAAAGGTGAGGGTATGACTCACTACTTGTCTTGAGGCCACTGTTGATGCTAAAACATTTTTCAAATCTAGAATAAAAATCACTAATATCTTCGTCTTGCTTCTGTTTACAGGCTGAGATTGCATCCCAGTCTTCTTTTCTAGTTGTCAATAATCTGGGTAAAACTTGAATCAATAATTCTGGTAATTCTTTACATTTATCTCCAAGACCGGTACCTGGTACTCGTATCTTATCTTCAGCTTCTAGGACTGCCCAATCGATCTTTTTCTCTCCCACCTCCCAATCTTTTTCCTTGAGCTTTTCATACACCCCTGCGGGCAGCAGAACCTTTAACATTTTAATTATATCTGGATACGTGTATTCTCCCATACGGAGCATGTCTTTTAATTCTCTATGGAACCCTGCTGGATCTTTATCATGACAGGGAATTAATTTCTTCATTTCAAGAAGTTCCATCTTTGTGATTGGAGTGTATACAAACACTCGTTGCATTTCGCCACCCGTTCCTCTAACTGGGTGGACTTCTCGTAACGGATTCTGTCTGTCTATGTAAAATGGTTTACTTTCTGGGGGTGAGACATGAACAAAATGCGGGTTCAGAAACGTTCTATATTTGTGGCGCTGTTCTAGAATGACACTAATTAAGTCGGTACCTAAACCTCTCCACCTATACTGGAGTAACTCGTTCAGGATATCATGTAACGGACCTGGATCAGAATGCTGACCCTCATACAGAGTAATGAGGTGCTGGATCATATACATACCCACCAGTCGTTGCTCGGCTGGGGGCAGTTTCAGAAACATTTGTGCCACTATTTCGTCTGGAAAAGTGGTAGAATCAGTAATCCATCGGACTGCTGATCGGGCTATTTCTTGTTCATGCATAGTACTTAACTCACTGTAACCGATTCGTGATTTCAGAATGTGATCGGTAGCTTGAAATACTTGTTCTAGAGAACCTTGTTCTGGTGCTGGAGAATGAAAAATAGACTTGTGTTCTAGGCGTAAATGGCGATCTGGAAATCTGGATTTTCCTACATACGCTATTCTGTCGAGATTCTCGTCTTCTACCTCTTCAGTATCAGAGTTACTTTCTTTCTCGCTTACTTGTGCTGCTTTACGCTGATCGTGTAACCTTATTATTTCTTTACGTATTTTCTTGTACATACTCTCCATAGCACCGACGGTCTTGTGCTTACCCTCGGCTATATTATCACTCCACCTTGTCAGGGTTCTCATTTCGGCTTGATCTTTAGACGGGTAATCTTGTTCTCTTATTAGACAGTTAATCAGAAACTTTAATATCATGAGCTGGATCTCGGCTTTCCTTTGAGACATGGCCTCGCTAATGCTTTCTGGATCATCCCCTGTACGGATGAAACGATATATTCTGTCTAGATCTTCTTTCATATTCGGTAAGGTGACTAGATACTCGGCCACCTTTCTTACGCGGAATGAATATAAAACCATATTATCCTCGCCTGGGACTGGATCATAGCCGCATTCGGCAAGGGATTTTCTTATTTCTGCTACAGACTGATGTCTTGGCGTACGCTGTGACGCTTGTGCATGTAATTCGGCTGTCGTTAAACGCTTGTGTGGCGGCGGGGTTTGAGGAGGACCTCCTCCTGCGCCCCCTAAACTAGAGTCGTCTACTGATCCTCTTCGTACTAGTGTGGCAGGAAATTGAAATGCGGGCTGAACTGGTATGGCGGGCTGGACCGGGGGTACCGTAACAGGTACTCCGGTGTCTGGAGGAGCGGGAATTGCCTGATTTACAGGGACTGGCGGAGCGCGAACAGGATTTGCATATTCTGGGACTGTGTCGTCCAAATAGGACGAAATAAAAATATCAGCTGCGGTCTGTTTGTGACGTAGCTTGATCGGAACTAGTGGTGGCGGGAAATTACTGGATGCCTCTGGGGTCGCTTTTGGCAAGCCCTCGGCAAGGAGAGGATACATACCCCTAATAAGGGCATGCCTCTGTCTGTCTGACTGTTCGGCTTTGACTTGTTCACCTATCTCGATTAGTTCTTTTTCTTGTGCTCGTTCCGAGGATTCTCTACTTAATTCTGACTTTCTGATTTCCTTTTCAGTTCTTTTATGAGCTTCTTTGCGCCATAACTCGATGGCATCTTTCTGTGACTGTCTGGCTTTCTTTTTCCATAATGCTTCTTCTACTCGCATGATGCACTCGGCATCCCATGTACCCGATACGGGCCATCTATACTTTTCTTCTAACTGTTTGGTATACTCTACCCATAAATCTAGATACAATATGGCGCTTATGCCATGCTTCTGATACATAAAATGACCTGGACTGTCCCTAGGCGGAACTGGAACTGCTGCTTCCAGCAGACCCTTTCTGGTTTTTAACTGACGTAATTTCGAAAATAGCGGCATGACTGAACTATAATCTAGACACAATACAATACACAATAAACACGATACTTATTCCCCATTCATACCACGACATTAAAATACATGAAGAACATTATGAATAACAGTTCGAACAGAATACCACCTGGAATACGGAATACAGAATACATGAATTTTCTCGAGAACAGAACTGACTGGAACAGAAACTAGATGCACTGCTGAAACAGTACGAAACTTACCGGTCTCATAAAGAGACACGTCAGGACCCGCATCCACCGAAGTGGACACTTCGTTTGTGGGACTGTGTACCACCAACCCACGGACCAGAGTCAATTAAATTGACCCTGTCTAGATACTACCCCAGTAACGGTACTCACCGGGCAGCAAGAACGGAAGGCCTCGGACTGGACTGGACTGCTTCGACGACGGACGACGAACTTCGGACTTCAGTTACGGGTGGACCTCCGGATACCTCGGACCTTGGACTCTTGGCTTGGGCTCTGGTCGGGACTCGCCGCGTTCCTCCACCGCCTCGTCTGGATGCTGGACCGCCTCCTCCGTCTCCTCCGTGGGCCTGAGGGATACTTGAAGCAGAAATATCTGCATGTGCACGGTATGGTTCCGTCACGGCTGCAGAGGGTCAGGGGGTCGGCGTGGCTTCACCGGCGCGTGGGGAAAGGGCAAGTCCCTGTTCGGGCGCCATTATGTGGTAAATAAATAAATAATACCCTATTTTTGAATGTATAAATGAATAACAGATAGCTCAATAAAATAAGAGTCAAGATTCGAGGTAGTAGGAGTTTCGCAGGTTTATTACAGCATAAAGGACAGGAACAGGACAACCTGCATAGGAATAGGATGACAGGGCCCAGCAGCGCTGCTGGTGTCAGGATCGGGACAAGGGGAAGGCAGGGAAGGGAAAAGGAATGGCTTTTAATAACAATACATGAGCATATATACATAACGCAAACACATAGCATTACATTGCAGTAGGCGTAGCAGTGGGTGGAGCAAAAGGCGTGACGCGTAGCAGTCGCGAAAGATAAGGGTGAAAAGAGGTGTAACAGGGCGTATACATAGACATGTGATGCAAACGTAACAGAATATGTCATGAATGGGGCGGAAACCATGGAGGGGGCTACCTGAGGAGCCGGGACCTCTAACCTGATGGTGCGCGCAAACTGGCAATGACGTATCACTAGGAGAAGCTGGGGCTATGAACTCTGTGCTGGGAGCAGAGACTGAAGTCTGGAGAGTCAGGGCGACATGTACCTAAACAGTATCTAGTATCTGATGTTTAGAGAACATATTGATATAAACTAGAAGTCAGGAGGGGAAAGGCTAACAGACACTAAGACTGGACCATGCATTATTCTACATGCAGTACGTGATGAAGAATATTAAATGACCATTAAATACAGTATTTCTCTTACATGGAGCCGAAAAGGCTAGACAATGACGGAAACTATTGATGCGATTCAGTAGTTTAGGAATGCAGAGAAGGAGGACTGAACTGATAACTGGAACTATAACATACTTTTGGCAGACTCAGAGGCAGAGCCAGCCTGAACCGGGCACTGCGAGGCAGGAAGTAAGTGAAGGGTCGAGGATACAGGTGGGGGCTGTATCGCTCCTTAGCGAGGCTTCAGGAGACAGGAGCTGAATCTGGAGTCCAGGCCCTTTTGAGGCCTAGAAACGGGGACTTTACAATGAAATAACGTGCACACTGAGAAACGTGGCAACGTAGCTTTACATAGGCCTGATATTCGTAGTATTCACGAGAATTGGAGACTGGCATACTAAAGGTGGACACAACTGTAATTGCGTCATTAATTGAACATAGGGAATACATATGCATATTAATCATGCACACATAACATATGATGGATGACACGTAGGGACACAGAACATGGCAAAATTTACTTTTCCACAGTCTCCCCCTGCAAGGTTTGGCGGATATGACCTTTCACCCACTCCAGACGTCTTTGGAGTATTATGGGAAAAAAGGGGTTCTGTGTGAAAAAGCACGACTGAGTTACTCTAATGTCTTGCGTTAGTTTTATCGCCTATCCAAACGTTTGGGCGCCATGTAGTGTAGTTCCTATTATCCCAATAGGCTCTGCGCATTGGAATAATACCTTCAATAGTATAGACCTAGGGCCGAGGTTAACTAGGTCTTCTACTGACGATATTAGACTTAAAGTTTTGGGTTTGCCAGCTAGCTCAGAGTTCACTAGAAACTTTCTCGAATAGGCAAGGAGGAGTTTAACCTCCCTGGATAGACAAGAAGGGATTTAGTTTCTGACAACCATAGAACATGACAACTTTGCTCTCCCCTAATCAAGAGTGTATCTCTAGAGTCGTGTGAAAACAAAAGACAACTTATTTTACTCAGTCAGTTCAGTGCATTCTTAGTTTCACCAGATTGTAGAGAAAAGGAAGAGACGGGCGTGTTCAATAAAAGATGTTATTTATTGATCAGTCTCTTTTCTCGTACAAGAGAAATGAATCGATATTATTGCAATACTTATGGTTAAGTAAAGTGCATACAGTAAAAGCAGAATTATAAAATAATACTGTAAAAGCATTGATATGGTTTCTAAGCCATAAGATATTTAAAATGGATAAAATAGATACATACATATATACATTTGACTAATCGTACTCAACTGGTGCTTCTAACCACGCCTACCCCGGTGTACCTGACCTAAGCCTAATACGTGGGCTGGAGTAGATAAGTAGCAGTTTAAGTTAAGTTTGTTTTGCCAAGTGACTGACTCAAGAATTCTCTGCAAGGGGTTATTCAGTTCTGTACCTGAGATCTAGAATGGTTGAGGGCTGGTATCTCTCGTCTTTGGTCTTGATATTCCAGCTGCCTGCAAGGGCTGCTTGGAAGCGCCGGAGCTGGATTTCTCGTCAGGAGAAAGGCAGCATCTCCTTCTCAGCGCGTCAGGAAGGCGGGGCAGCGCCAGTGGGCTTCGCTCTGTGCTGGGCTCTTCGGCAAGTCTCGCTGCTCCGATCTCGTCACCACCGCGTGTGTTTGCTTAAGGCAATGTCGGTAATATTTATACCTGTAAGGTGCCGAGATTGACGTAAGGATGGACATATATACGTCAATAAGGATGTCATACGAACTGGTCGTTAGCACATTCTTTTACTGAAGTTCTCGGTAAAATCAAAACAATGGCTGTCGGGATTTTCCCAGGTTGTCATATGTTTGATTTGTTTTGAGAACTCGGTATGCCTTATCAGGGGCTGGAGGAATAGTGCTTGCCTAATTAGATGGCATGCGTTATGACCTAATCAGATAACACGTTTCTGTGCCGTGGTGTGGCTTAATCAGATAACGGTTTTTGCACCGTGGGATGGCTGCTAGTTAATTATTAACCAAACCAGGGTCAGGAATAGGGGGATCGATACAGAACCTATAGGAATACATCACAAGGGAAACCTGCTCTCTTTCAAAATGCATACCCTATTGCTTTTCCATGTGGGGAGCTGCATGTTAGCAGCTCCCCTTGTGGAAAAGCATTGCCCGCTCCTGAAGGACGCAGGGAGCCAGTTGGGACCATGGGCATTGGGGTCCCCCCCCCAGTCCCCAACGTTGTATATAGGCCCCGGTGGATGGGGTCCCCAGGGAGAATAGAAACTAGTGATAGGTGCTAATTTGTTTTTAGGGTCAAATTAGGAGTCGCGCACCCAGCGCGGTACTCAGCACAGCCCCCTGGTGTGCACTGCTGGGTGCGCGACGCCTAATACATTGGGTGCATTTCTCGTAACCCCTTGGGTGCACGACTCCTAACATGTTGGGTGCGAGACTCCAAGCAAAAAATATATATATTTTTCAGATATACATCATGCCTATCTGTTTAGATCTTGGGTGGCTCTAAAAAGAGCTGTTGTGTTTATTGAGAGATTTTGGTACCTATAAGTAAGTACCTATGCAGAGTCTAAAGTTGATAAGGAAGACTCTGTTACCCTCATCTGTAAAATGTACACCATCTCTCCTATAGATGCCATCCATATTGAAACGCAGATTGTTGTGGTAAATAGACCCCATCCTATAATCTCGGAGAAAAGCAGAAACTGATTTATTGAAATGTTTCCTAGCTTTCTCAATCTGTGTAGGAATATTAGATATTATAAGGATCAAAAATGATTTTAGTACAATTATTTTTTATAAAAAAAATCCTCATATAGTCAATGTTCTTTTTCTCTTACTAATGATCACCAACCCTTTTAATGGTTCCACATATGAAAAGCAAGCCTCATTCCTTTCCTTTCGCCTTTAAACGCATTCATTTATAACCCTAAGCACAGAAGCCTTACTGAAACATGGAAAGTCTGCGTCACTTTTTAAAGGAAATTAATCATTTTCTCATCAGATCCAAGGATGTGCTTATTAAAAAGGCATTAAGAAAGAAAATTCCTACTTTTAATCTTGTCTCTTTTATCCAAAATAATGAAACTGTCTTTTCTAACTTTTAAAATAAGCAGTCTTTAATGAACGTCTTCATACCAGGTTTTCCTGTGTTGCTTGGGACCAGAAATAGCCATGTGTTATTGACTCAGCTGTGCTCAGACCAGCAGGCGCCATTATCTCATGCCTTTCAAGCCAGCACAAATCTATCTTTTTTTGCAACGTGGTGAAAGAGACACTTTTATTTTACAGCAACTAATTACTCAAATACTTAATGTGAATGCTTTTTAATATCTAATACAATGTATCTAAGGAGAATGCTGTAACATATTGTATTTTAGTCCTAGTTATTGCAAAGCCAACAATTTCATTTTTTCTTCCTTTCTATGAAGTCTATTTTACTCCTATTAAATGTGAATTCTAATTTATCTTTACCAGTGTGGCAATTTGCACACATATATAGTTTCTTACTTTTTCAATTTTAATGGTAGCGTGCAGCTATTTAGCATATGTTACATAATCCATTTCTGGATTATTTTTCAATGACATTTGCATAACAGAATGATGACAAAAAAAGAGCTCATTCCACACATTTTCAGAAGGGGGTCATACACTCAGAACACACAACACAGCGTGCTTTAGGCTACCCATTTTCACACAAAGAGCGCAATCGCTACTCACTCACACAAGTTCCACCGGTGTCAAAACACAAAACACATAGACATTCAAACACACAATCAACCCACAAATCAACACTTAGTACAAAAACAAGAGGCAGCCCACAGACTGTACTTAAACCAAAACCTTTGTAAATACTTATTGTAAGTCATATTTACAAGAAAAGCTTCTCAAAAGTAGTAAAAAAAAAACTGCACCAAAACAGCCGAAAGACTGTTCCATGTTCAAAAAGCCAAAATACATCAAATTTGCCAGTTTGGCTGGCAGAACACTCAAAAAGCGCTAGTCTGCATATCACCACTTATGAATGTTACTAAGTGCGCAGACCAGCATCCTTTTTATGTATATTTAGTTCCATGGTTTACTCAGTCACCAAGGAAGGAATACTTTTTTTAATATACCTAAACCTAGTTACGTATCCCCTCTAGACGAACAGGCTGAGTTCATTCAAGATTCACGTTGGTACCGTCAAGAAAGCAGCACATTCTTCGATGTGCGCTTGTCATGCCAAGAATATTGCAGAATACACAATATTATACAGCAGTGGCACTTAACACAATATGTACCATTCCAAATTATTCAAAAGTTTGAGAAAAATCTCTTCATTACCTGCCTACTTGAATTGCAATTTACATATATGCAGACGATTCAAATAGAAAAATCACGTTTTTAAACAAACAAGCAAACAAATATTGACGACCTTACCAAGTATAAATCTCCAATCTCCACTGCCAAGTTCTGAGTGACCTAACAGTCGTTTTAGAATACTCACGCCAAAGAAGTTCCCATTCGGGAGCGGCAAATACTTGGAGGATCAGCTCAGGAAACCAGAAATATACTGGGCTGCAAAGATAATTAATCTCCTTTGCAGGGCACCTCCTCCTTAGTTTCCTGTCCTGTCTTCCTCAGTAGATTCCTGTCTCCCGTCAAGACCACTCCCTTGGGTAGCCGCTTCTCCGATGAGGTCCATGTTTTGGCGCCATTTTGTAGAAGAAAAAACCTTCTAGTGGGTTCACTGATACACCTGGTCCTTAAACCAACAAAGAAGAGATTGGTACGGAAGCTGTAATATCAAAGGAAATATTTAATAAACACACATGAAGGAGACTGCGTCATACAGTACCCTCAGGCCGCTGTACGAGACAGTCTAAGTATAGAGGACAGGGACCTTATATATGCATTTTTTGCATAGTCAGCACAAAACCAAGAGGATGTCCTGGCACATACAAGCATGGTTATTGACTAATATGGGTATACAACATTCGCTTTCTCAATAAAGTGGGAGGGGAGACATTTCTCCTTACATCAGTAAGAATAGCCTGACAGTTCTACACTAGGAGCTGGTGCATTCTACCAGCTAGGCCTTTCTGAGCATGTGCAAAGCTCTGGAAGATGGAGAAAGCACATGGCGAGCACATGGCTAACTAAAATGGCTGCCAAGAACAAAATGGCTTTTAGCTCATGCTAACAGCGATTCCTGCAATCTTTAACAGACGGTCCTTTTAGCATGAGCTAAAGACATCCCTATGATCTAGTAGGAACATAGAAAATATTTTGCACATTTATTATCATAAATTCATCAATATCCTAATCCATTGCTAGGTGTCATTAAGCGGGTATATATAAGTTTTAAGCAGGAGTACAAAGGGAACAGAGCATTGGGTCATAATTAACATACATAAATTGCAGGAGAAAATAATGGCTAATATTACGAAAAGAACCCTCAATATTTTCCAACCCCAAGCAGAAAGCAAATAGTCCACACGGTATTGTCGTTGTTGTGATTCTTGTTTATTTTGTGCTTCTGTTTTCCGTTTTTCATATATATCCTGCAAAAGTCATAGACTTGAAGCCTTATTTCCAGATTTTCATGTATTTTCAATGAAAGTACAAACCTGTAGCCAAAACATATGTCATATCTAATAGTATTCAACCAGCGACATCATCAGGGCTACAAAAGTGGAGAGGGAATAATCTCATGATTAATATTTCGGTGCGCTCTTGTGTCTCCTAATCAGCACAGTGATTGTTAGTCTCATCAAGAAGGTACATATTAATTTCAGCTCCAAAAAATGTTGCACACAAAATTAGCTTTTAAGTGGTAGGATAGTGCTCACGGTAATAGAACCAAGATGTGACACCCACTGTCAAAGGGAACAAAGTACAGCACAGTGTATAATAAAACGGTGATTAAAACAATATGGAACGAAGATATCTACCATTATTATTTACCATAAGTGGGTATCTTATATGACCAAGTGACATTTTATTATTTTAAGAGCCCTATTTAATGTAGAGTTTCAACTGTACAGAGAGTACGTTCAAACTCACCCTAATAAAATACTTTCAGGTAAGCCTTCAAAATGAGTATTATATATACTTATACTTAGATCACTGAAAATAGGCATACAATTACTGACAATGTCCCTACGCTCTGTAATCAACAATATCAAAATATAATTGAAATTCAGGTGCATTACCAGAAAGTAGCCAACATGTAAATGTCATACTGCTCAACCATAATAATACATGTTCTTGATTTTCTATTTTATCCCATGAGAGTACAAACTCATAGTCATATATATTATTCAGTATGGGTTCCAAGTAGTATCTGAAATATAATTCAGTGAATGACATAGTAAGTCCCTTCCTATATGTGAGTTGTGGTGTGATTTACATAAAACGAGAAGAGGAGGAAGAGAAAAGACACAGTGGCGACACACATATTTTAATCATTAACAGTTCCAGTTCTAACTTTTTGCGATTGTAAATATTTTGGGGGCATATAACCATCATTACAGTTAAATCTTGGTCAAATAAAAGATGTTTATTTTCATACTAATCAAGCTCTGATTGTATCAATGTGTGCATATAGCACATTAATGTTAACATTTATTGGAAGTATCAGGAGGGTACTATATTAGGAATCAAAGATTATCAAAAATAAAATCAATCAGAAAATAATGTGCACATGACTTTGAATACTGGAAAAAAGGATTTAACACTCTAGCTACCTACACAAAACGGCAGCTGGCCACATCTTTAAACAACAATAAGCAAAAAGGCATGGACAACAATGAACACATGCAGGCCTAAGGCAAAAGCACACTGGCTGGCTACACAAAATGGCCACAAGAAACATGTTCAAACAACAACAAGACAGGACTTTTACTAAAGCACACTGACTACTACACAAAATAGCTGTCAGCCGCAAGGTCAAACAACATCAAGCAAGGAAGCATGAACAACAAAGAAGTTTAACACATGCAGACCTATGAGCACTAACTACACAAAATGGCTGCTGCACAGATTGTATGGAAAACAAAGACAAAATGGTGGCCTGTGACGAACTTACACGTTTGCCACGCAAAAAGGGCCACTCGGCCAGCAAAGGAGGCATAGTAAACAAAAGAAGAAAACACTACCGTAAATATAGCAATACCAAAATTGAAAATTAAGTCAGCTATAAAACATTTCCAACAACACGCATCCTCCCACGCATCACAATATGACCCCAACAAAATAATTATTTTGCAGGAAAAAAAGTGAAATACAAAAAAACAAATTTTTGCATTTAATCCAATGCCATCCCTAAGTCATAGATGTTTTTTAAAACAACATATACCACAGAAACAGTTTTTTTTTTATATCTAATGCCTATTGTTGGCTGGATGGCCAGTGGGCAGACTAGGCTACTGGGTAAAATAAATGAATAGTGCAGATTTCTCAAAAATTTAGAAAAAGTAGTTATCTGTGCCACCTTTTTCCCTTATAAAAGCTAAACAATTGAAGGCACCTACTGCAACACCAGGCCACCCATCACAACCACAATAAAATTTAAACATTGAATAAAAGGCACAGATATATACGGGTGGATGTCCTCTATCAAACATCATCCTTATCCAAAGGTTTTTAACATCACTTGCTGTGATGTCACAATTTAAAATCAATCAATCAATCAATCAGATTTTTATAGCGCGCTACTCACCCGCTAGGGTCTCAAGGCACTGGGGGGAGGGGTCTGTTACTGCTCGAAATGCCAGGTCTTGAGTTGCTTCCTGAAGGAGAGATGGTCCTGGGTCAGCCGTAGGTGGATGGGGAAGGAGTTCCATGTCTTGGCCGCCAGGTAGGAGAAGGATCTTCCTCCAGCAGTGGCTCTGCGAATGCGTGGTACGGTGGCGAGGGCGAGGCTGGTCGATCGCAGCTGGCGGGTGGGCGTGTAGAAGGTGAGGCAGTTGTTGAGGAACTTGGGGCCCAGGTCGTGGAGAGCTTTGTGTGCATGGGTGAGGAGTCTGGACGTGATCCTCTTGCTGACGGGGAGCCAGTTCAGGTCTCTCAGGTGGGCAGAGATGTGGTTTTGGCGGGGGATGTCCAGGACGAGTCATGCGGAGGCGTTCTGTATGCGCTGGAGTCTTTTCTGTAGTTTGGCTGTGGTTCCCGCGTAGAGGGTGTTCCCGTAGTCCAGTCGGCTGGTGACGAGTGCCTGGGTGACCGTCTTCCTAGTTTCGGTGGGGATCCATCGAAAGATCTTACGGAGCATGCGCAGGGTGTTGAAACAGGATGACGAGATGGCGTTGACTTGTTTGGTCATCGAGAAGGAGGAGTCCTTGATGAAGTCCAGGTTTCATGCATGGTCCGTTGGCTTGGTGGTGGTGCCCAGGTCAGGGGGCCACCAGGAGTCATCCTAGGAGGAGGGGGATGATCCCAGGATGAGGACTTCCGTCTTGTCTGAGTTCAGTTTCAGGCGGCTGTTCTTCATCCACTCGTCGACGTCTTTCATTCCTTTGTGTAGGCTGGCTCTGGAGGTGGTGGGGTCTTTGGTGAGGGAGAGGATCATCTGGGTGCCGTCAGCATAGGAGATGATGTTAAGGTTGTTTTGGCGTGCGATGGCTGCGAGGGGGCTCATGTAGACGTTGAAGATGGTGGGACTGAGTGATGATCCTTGAGGTACGCTGCAGATGACTTCGGTGGCCGCGAATCAGAATGGGGGAAGCGGACTCTCTGGGTTCTTCCGGCGAGGAACGAGATGATCCAGTCAAGTGTCTTCTCTTGTATTCCGGTGTCACTGAGGCGCTGTATTAGTGTGCGGTGGCAAACTGTTTTGAACGCTGCAGAGAGGTCCAGGAGGATGAGGGCAGCTGTTTCCCCGTTGTCGAGCAGGGATCTGATGTCATCGGTGGCTGCGATGAGGGCAGTTTCGGTGCTGTGGTTGGCTCGGAAACTGAACTGTGAGGGGTCGAGGAATCCGTTAGTCTCGAGGAAGGCAAGGAAGGCGGGAAAATAAGGTCCTTTATATCCAATGTATATGCAGCAGGACATGCAGGCAAAGAGAGTGATCCTTTCACCATGAAATCCCAATAACAAGGGACCAGGAGATAAACAAAAAAACTGGGAGGAGCCTCATGGCCAGGAAGAGGAGGTTTTGGAGCCTCTGTCGCACTTCCTTCCTGTTAAAAATAATTAAGTAAAGAAAAAAAGTTGTGCTTGGCGCTAAACAAAAAACCTGAACCATTTGTTTGAGTAGAATGCTCACTTGAAATGGTATTTTCGAGTTGATATAGCTGCTTCTTGAATGCAAAATCTTCTAAAGAAGAAGCCCGGACCACTTGCAACCACCGGTGTTACAAAATGGATCGGAAGGCTCTGTTGGCGACTGGAAATCCCACCAGGTGTCAGTAAATCTCTTTTACGTTTGCAAGCACCTGTTGATGGAGTTTCGCATTGTTCCATTGAACATCGTGCTGCTTAACCCCTTCCATGCTCATGACGAGCTCAGCTCAGCTCGTCATGCAGTACACTGCTTGTGTGCTCATGACGAGCTCAGCTCGTCATGAACAATGGGAATCATGGATCCGCAGCACAGAGGATGAATTGCTGTAGCATTGATGTGGTTAAATGGCAGAATAATTTTAAGACTTGGTGTTTGCCGGGATTCGGCAGAAACTCCACATTACAAGCAAAATATGGAGTTACCAAATTCCACCAATCCCATGAGCGAAATTATAATTCAGCGAGTGGAATTATAATTCCACCCATTACTAGTCCCGGATGCCACCCCCTTGGAGGCAAGAGTGATGCTGGAGCCCTTAGAGAAAGGAGCCGAGGAGCTACCTCCTTCCTCTACAACAAACAGTAAATAATTTGCCGGGTCAACTACAGCAGATGAGGGAGGTATTGGAGTCGAATTTAGGCCGACTCGAAGATGAAGAGTGAGAAGAAGCGATGCAGAGCCCGAGAGAGGTGCCAATAAGGTCTGTGTTTCTCATCGTGCAATTCTAGAGCATATTGTTCCAGAACCACTTTAAGTAAAATGGGTTGAGTAACAAATGAGCAATGTTTGCGGGATGCTTATTATATATTCTTTGGGAGTGTCCAGTAATACAGACCTACTGGCAGGAGGTGTTGAAGGACATGAGGGAAACCTTTGTGACTCACATAGAAAATAAACCAGACATTACTTAATATAACAGATACAGACCACAAGGCATCACAAAATATGGGTCACTCTGGGACTGCCGGTAGAAAAACTTAATAATGTGTGCAAATAGGGTATTTTGGATGATCCTGGACTGTAGGACTAGAGCAAAGACATGGACTCGTGAATGCTGACAGACAAAATGATATAGGAGGGCTGGGGGTGCCAAAAGAAATGGTCATAGATTTGGGCTTCATGGGTTGAAAGAAATGGGGGCATTGAAGAAGGGCAAAACTGGTCTTCAAACCTAGAAGTAAAGGGGTCAGCTCGGATTGGCTTCCAAGCCGTCGGTGCATGGTGAACAGAGAGAACAAAATTGAAGAATAAATGGGTGGGTAGGTAGGGTTAAAGATGCTTTGAGGATTCCAACAGGGTCTGATACGCAGTTACACAGACCCTACAGGATTTCACGATTTGCAAAATAATCATGAAATTGGCCCTTTTTTTAAAAGACAGCGCTTTTTACAAAAGTGCCCGCGAAATCAGGGCTTGGTGGCTGGATGGTAGAAAACTTCAACAGTCCTGTCTCCAGCAAGAAGAACTGTGTCACGTGTGCAGGGCAATTCCTGCATTGTGTTCTCACAAACAACATTGTCACTTCCAGCTGTGTCAAAGATAAAGGCCAAGTTAAGGTGCTATCAGGTGGCTTCTTTTGATCAAGTATCCTGACTTGACTGGGCCAGGAACCTCACTTAAATACAAATACAATGCAGGGCAAACAAAAGAATGCAGCTTGTTATCACTTCACAGGTACTTAAGAAAGGCATTCTTTTGACTTTGTTCAGTCCCTTTATGTACGTAGGTGCATGGGACTAAATTGTATACATGGGTTTGATTCATTTAATTTTCCTCTAAGCTCATGTATGTCTTTATTGCAGCAAAGCACTCATCAACTAAGTTAGTGGATGCAGGTTTTTGAGACTCTTTTTGTAGGCTTCTATTTGAACCCCTCCACTGCGCCCGCGATTTTGCGGAAGTGCGGCACTTCCGCAAAACGGGCGGGGCCGTGTCGGCCATTGGCCTATGGCAGCACCAGCGAGGTAGCGTTGCCGTCGGCCAATGTTCAGGTTTGCTCTGTTTTTAAGCATTAAGGTTTTTTGTTAGGTACAGTTAAAGGTATCTGACTGCCCAGGCAGAATTGTTGGTTTTACTGGATCAGTTTTCATTGTTCATATGTTTTGTTGGTCTGTTATCTAAAGGGTTTGGAATAATGTTTCTTACTTTACCTTTTGTAATGCTTCAGTTTAAATTTGTGAGTTTGTATGGAGCTTTTTGATGGAAGCCACCGCATAAATCTATCATTAGGCCATTGACCTTGAAAATTGTACTCTTCTTCATCATCACCACTTCATTGTCGAGAATCCGTAAGCTCCAATCGATATCACATGCCCTCCACATACGGTGTTATTCCTGGGCAAGTTGGTCCTATGCGCATGCATGTCACAAAACAAAAGTGTTTACACTGTTTCACTTGGTTGAGTCCATCAATGTATTGATTCCGTTTTTCTTTTGCTAAGCGACTGCATGCTGTTTAGTCTACAAATGTGATCAAAATAAAAATACCCCGACAATAAATAAAATGCTGTAATGTAAGTGTTGAAGGAATTTCCGCGAACAAGTCATTCTGCACGACCAAATGGTAGAACATGTAGAACGTTTTAAGTTGTTATAAAACACAGATCTCTCCAACAAAATGCTATAACCTCCAGAGTTACCTCACCATTATTAATATTCCCTGAGATTTCCTGGGCACCTCTGTAGCAGAAGCCTTAAGACCATAAAATATATTGAAATGCAGACTTTGCATCCAATTAAGCAGGAGATTTACTGCCATGCTACTCTTTCTTGTTTCGGAACCAACGCAGGGGTGCATTTAGGCTTACGAAAGTGTCTTAGACTCTCCCGGGCACACCAATTTAAAAGTTGAGAGTTTTGATTAGCCCTGGGATCTTTATTTCCTTTGGGTCATATCGCTCCTGCGGAAGTCAGAGTTCTGCAAGTTCTCTGATTGGCTCAACGATGGAGGGTTATGTTCACACCTGGCCTGGCAGTTCGAGCTAGACTGTTCCTATAAGGAACAGGGTCAAAACTGATTTGCAAATGGCAGGGTCTGAACGGGTGTGGTGAAGTGAGCAGAAGAACAATGATGGAGAGTTATGTTCGCACTGTATAAAACTTTATGAATAAATAAGTTACAAGAGGATGCGATTTTGGTTTGAGCAGATGGAAGACCTGTGTTACCTGACAGTTTTTTGTCTCTGCTAGTCAGACATTTGCTTGGTCCCACACACAGGGAGGGGCATAGTGTTGAGGTTGTTCAGATAGAAATTGTTCAAACCTCGGTTTATGATCATGGTTGAGACAGAAGTGTTGTTTGTGAACATATAAATATAGAGAGAAGAAACCCAGTCACCATAAGTCATATAGGGAGGTCAGGAGGTCCCTTCAATAGGATTTCATTGAGATGTCTGTTGTAAAAGGCTGAGATATGCCCAGGTTACATTGTGTAAGTCCTATAAATGCTGTGTGTTGCTTTGCAGGTGGAACAGCAACCGCACACCAGTTACCGACTTGAGGCTTCTCCATTATGTTATGTTATGTTATAGGTATTTATCGTGCGCACAGCTGCTCCAGCAAAGGAGCGTCCTGGCGCATGACAAGGTAAAACACAACACCGCTAACAACAGGAGCAGAAGAAACAGCTATGGACAAAGTTAAAATAAGAAGGTTTTGATAGCCCTACGAAACTGTAGAAGATCCTCCAAGAGACGGATCTCAACCGGGAGAGAGTTCCAGGTAGCCGCAGCTCTCACTCGAAAGGAACGGCCACCGGCACGACAAAGCTTAAACCGGGGAACTATGGCGAGAGCCTGGCCCAAAGATCGGAGAGAGCAAGACGGGACATATAAAGATAAAAGATTGGTCAGGATCTGGGGGGCAGTGCCCTTCAAAATTTTGAAGGCCAAACATAAAACCTTAAACTGGATTCTCATCCTCACCGGCAACCAATGCAGGGAGCGGAGGACGTTAGAGACAGAGCAGAATCTAGGCAAGCCAACTATGGCTCTAGTGGCAGCATTTTGGACGCGCTGCAGGCGAGTAAGTTCAGCCTGGTTAGCCCCCACCAGGAGGGAGCTGGCGTAATCAAGCCGGGAGATAACCGTGGCCTGAATCACCAGCTGCCTGGTCGGGGCATCAAAAAATGTAAGAACAGGTCTTAAGCCCCGCAGCACACCGAAGCAGCAAGCCGCAGTTTTCTTTGTATGGCCAACAAAGTTAAGGCTAGAATCTAGCCAAACTCCCAGATTTTTCAATTCAGAGACCAGAGTCGGAGATGGTCCTAATTCCGACGGCCACCACCTGTCTCCCCAGAGCTCCGCACGCTTACCGACAACCATGATCTCCGTCTTACTGGCGTTAAGCTGGAGACAATTCGCAGTCATTCAGCTAGCCAGTGTCTTCAGTCCACTCTGAAACCTAGGGGCATCCAAATCCGCATCCCCGCTGAGAGTAACCGCCAGCTGAGTGTCGTCAGCTAATGACACCATAGTCAGGCCCCACTGCTTGACGACCTCAGTCAGCGGTCTCACGTAAAGGTTAAATAACATGGGACTCAGCGAGGAGCCCTGGGGAACCCCCATGGCCAGAGGATGGAATTTGGACTGATAAGGTGGAATGGCCACGCAGAAAGAGCGGTTGTCGAGAAAGGAGCGGAACCACTGCAGAGCAGACCCCCCGATGCCAATCTCCTCCAACCGGTGTAGCAGAATGCGATGAGAGACGGTGTCAAAGGCGGCGCTAAGGTCTAATAATACAAGCGCCGCCATCTGACCCGCATCCAACACCGCACGCAAATGCTCCACCATAGCAAGGAGGGCCGTCTCCGTGCTGTGACCAGCACGGAAGCCGTTCTGCGTGGGGTCCAGAACATTGGCCCGAGTAAGGTGGTCTGAAAGGGCCAGATTAACATGGGCCTCCGTGACTTTCGCCGGCCAGGGGAGTAATGAAATAGGGCGGTAGTTCTCGGGTTTCAAAGGATCGAAAGAGGACTTCTTCAGGATCGGAGAAACCACCGCCTGCTTCCATTTAGTTGGTACTATGCCAGAGGCCAACGAAAGATTGACTAAGGAACACACCCTAGAGCGTCCCAAAAAAGACTGGTCTCTAAAGAAAGCAGGTCTCAATGGATCCGAAGGGGAGCCAGATTTAATTTGCTGGGCCAGTTTGTTAAACCCCTCTGGTAGTAATGGTGGAAAAAAGTGCAAGATGGTATGTCCTTGGGCACCGTCAATGCCTCCCAGAACTGGCCCGGTATTAGGAAAGGCCTGGTAAATAACCTGGACCTTCTCCAAAAAAAAGGATGCCAGAGCCTCACAGTGGGCGATGGAACCGGTTGGCAGGGAAGAAGTCCTTTTTGCCAAAAGATCTTTCACCACTTTGAAGGTGGTTTTTGACGGGTTCAGGCTATTGCGGAATTCCAGGGCGTAGAACGCCGCGCGGGCTCTACAGATGGCTCGATGGTAGAGCTTAACGGAGGCCACATAAGCGGCTTTCATATCGGCCGCATAGGCCTTCCGCCACGCCCTTTCCGCCCGTCTACAGGTACCTTTCAGAGCGCGTAAGGCACTGTCGTACCAGGGACTCGACTCTCTAGAGCTCAATTTGCTCAGAGTGATGGGAATCAGAGAGTCCAGCGCTCTAGAAATCCACCTGCAGAACTGATCATAGCCCGTTTCCACATTGTCCAGAGGGCCTAACGGCTCTTCCACCAGGATCCGATGCAGGTCCTCCAACCTGAGCTTACTCCAGTGCCACCTAGGGACCCGTCTAACAGATGGAATGGACGGGGTCTCCGGCAAAGGGCACCGAATGGACACCAAGAAATGATCCGTCCACCCTGGTGGAGAGATGGACAGGACACTGGCTCCATCTACGTTTGTAAAAAAGGGGTCTAAGATGTGGCCCCCAACATGAGTAGGCTGAGATACCTGTTGGGATAGCTGAAGGGCCTCAAGATCAGCTAAGAAATTACTAACCACCGGGATGGTCTGATTATCGAAGTGAAGGTTCAGATCGCCCAAGATGGAAAAATTGGCACAGCCCATCACTAACGCACTAACGGCGTCTGGAAAGGCTTCTCTGAACACTACATCGCTACCCGGGGGTCGGTAGACAACCATCCCAGAGAACGTAAACTGGGGGCTGATCGAGATCTTAAAAGAGGCACTTTCGCAACCCGCGATATTAAGTCCATTCCAGATACAGGTAAAACAGGACCTAACTATAAGGGCAATGCCACCACCTCCAGTAGGCCGATTCAAGATGTAGATAGAGTACTCAGGGGGACAGACCAAGTTAATAATGGCCACATCAGCCTCCTGAAGCCAAGATTCCGTGATGGTAAGAATATCGGGAGATTCGTCCTTAATAAGGTCATGGATAGCTTGGTGGTGCTTCACCACAGACCTAGCATTCAGATTCAACACCCGAAGCATACGCACGGGGCAATTGCTCCGAGGGACAGATATGATATCCCTCTGGCGAATAGGCACAGGGGAGTTGAGCATCCATCTCTTGCAGGCGCAATGGTAAGGGCCACGCAAAGGATGAATCGGTGCTAGGTCACACCTTGGGACGGTCTGCCCAACAGACCAAAGACTCTCTCTAGAGTAGGTGAGCATCACGGTACACTTCAATAGGATTTCATTGAGATGTCTGTTGTTAAAGGCTGAGATATGCCCAGGTTACATTGTGTACGTCCTATAAATACTGTGTGTTGCTTTGCAGGTAGAACAGCAACCGCACACTAGTTACCGACTTGAGGCTTCTCCATTGTGGAACAGATAAATAGGGCTTTGAAGTCCCGACTAGCTAAAGTGTGCATGTTTACCTCTTTGAAATGTCCAGATGATTGGCTCTTGGTGTTTATGAGTCTTTAAGTACCAGGACTCCCTCCCCATGAGATTCTCATGAGGGGGACTTGAAATTGCCTACTGTGCCTGCTAACTCTCTTATACATATATATCGCCGATGGTGTGGTTCTCAACTACTGCAAAAGACTGGCTGATGTGGCACATTCTGTCTCTAACAGGTTGGAGCTGTCATTGTCCTCGTCAAAGAGCCTGTTTGAGAATCATGCCTAGAGCCCCACTGGAAAGGCCTGTGCCATTAAATCTTGGTGACCAACACTGCTGTTAAGTGTGGCGGACTGCAGAAATGAATGCATGCCTCCCAAACCCAGCTGCTGAGAAGTCCAGATGAGGAGGTAGTAATGCCTGTTATCAATCTTCAACCTCACCGTGTGGATATCCTGAAGGAGGGGAGGAGGGTGAAGTGAGTACCCAAGAATTTCACAGTCCTCCCATGATCCATGTTCCAGAAGTAGCTCAAAGTCTAACAGAAGCAACCTCTGAGTCTGTGATGAGCAAATCAGGAGTGACCACTGTGAAATAGCATCAGGCGCAGGTGATGAGGGCGCTGATCCAGTATGACCTGGAGAGAGAAGAGTGGCCAAGGGGTCAGGGGATACTAAGACTGAACCTATCACATGCATTCTACAAGCTGTCACTGAGGAGACAGAGTTGAGTGGGTTGAGGAACAGTGAATTTGAACGGCCAGTGCTCAGGAGATTGAAAAGAGAGATGGTGACTTGTTGGACTTTCTCTGGCACTGAGTGGACCTACTACACTGAAAGTGGACTTGATCAATAACTTATGATTTGGGTGATCAGGGAAGAGTGCCAACTTAGCCTTTGTAATTATTGCCTGCATAGTTAAGCATTTGATTTCCTGAGGTGATTGCAACCAGCATAATGAACTGTATCTATGAACATAACTTTATTGAACTTTGCTAGGCTAAGCTCAATGACGCTTGCATATATTGGATTTTAAAGATTCCAGAAGGTCAAAGTTCCTGTAGAAGATCAGGGTTGACAATCTAGAAGAAGGTATAGTAGGGCTAGGAATGACACAAGACTGCTGTACTTGAAGCCAATATTATCGTGTAGTAACAAAATCAGTTTTGAGATGTGCACAAGTAGAAACATTGCAAAACTTTGAAATCTACTTCTTGCTATTCTACTCCAAAGGTCAGACTGTAGAGAAAGTATGGGTGTTTTAACCAAAGAGCAGTTTAAGTTACTAGTAGCTGGAGTGTTAATCATTGGTTTTATATTCATGGCTTCTTTATTAATAGATGCAAGTTCCCCTTCTGACAATAATGCTGTTATGTCCACACCTAATCCCAATTACATGCACACCCCATTGAAAATTAACAATTGTGACATTAGGATTCTACACAATGATGTTCCAGGAGGAGACTTTTCAACAAAAGCCATTTCTCGATTGCTATACAAGCACATACGCACATTGGAGGCTAAGGAATGCTTTGTAATCGTCCACTTGTCATCTTCAGTAACTTTAGGAGTCACTTACCATCCCATTCCTCTTTTTTACAACATCACATGTAGCATTCTGCTTAGCTTCCCATACAGACAGGTTCACTTTGAATATTAATATTTAATTATGATTCTATACTTTCTAAATTTCCCCTAAATAAGCGGCTGACCCATTATCCTGAGACAGATAAGATAGTTAGCGCTTGGTATCTCTTTCCACCCCCGCACAATGTTGACATTGATTGTGCCAATAGATTGAATATGTCTGGTGCTATGAGTTGTTTAGAGAAACAGTTTAATCTTTAGAGGCAAGCAGGGTCAAAATGTACTATCAGAACAAGGAGGAGAGGATGTTTTGATTGAAGCATGTGTGGATAAAGGAGGAAGATGAGTATAAAGTGAAGGAAATATACCCTTAGTTGATATTGGATAAAAAGGGAAATTATAAATATTCATATATTAGCATGTGCAGAGAGAAATAGATATATAGAAGTGAGTGGGTGTGACCATAAATCTGAACCTTCATGTGGCTTTGCTCAAATTCTTAAGGAGACAATCAGGTGATTCCAGAAGTTTATTTTGTTTGTGGACAGTATCTTTAACTTAAAATGTCTAGAAATTGGTTAGGTAATTGTTACCTTACCCGGTGTTTCCACAAAGTTATCATGCAAAGAATGTAGTGATGCCTTGAAAGGCATTGTCTAGTAGAACATCTAGTGGATACAAACATAGTGGCAGTAGTGCTTCACTAATAGTGGGAGATTATTTTTGGAGCTATGATTCCTTCAGTAGGTGTCCTTTAAAACTATTCAAAGATTACAAAGCTAACCACAATAGTAAAAAAACTTGCTAAAAGACCTGCTGGTGTTTTGTTGGCTGTGTATACAGAACAGGTGACTATTAGGTCAATGGTCTTGCAAAATCGACTTGCATTGGATATTTTTTGGGCAAAAAAGGGCAGAGTCTGTAAGATGCTGTATGTTTAACAATGTTGCCCCTTTATCCTGATAAGAGCAAAGAGATAAGAGGGTTTGAGAAGAATATCACTGGATTGAAATCTGAATTGGAGGATTTGGAAGTGACAGGAGCTTAGGAAGCAATTGGAAAGGGATTTTCTGGATTAGGTAGTTGGTCTGGCATTCTAGACAGTGGGCTTTTAGGTGCTATATTCAGGCCAATTTCGATAATCAACATTTGTTTGATTAGTGTATTTGCTATGTTTAAAGGATTGAAATATATGACCTGAAAGTAAGGGGTTGTTGAAGTAAAGGGAATTAGGAGGGTAGGGGATGCCACTGAATTAGAAGAGAAGTATAGCAAGGTCTATGATGAAATGAAGCAACTGGAGAAAACAAGGCATAAGATGTTTAAGAGAACAGGATCTTGAGGTGGTCTTAGAAGATTAATTTGAACTGTGGTATAGCTATTATAGCCAAGGTGGGATTGGAGCACGTCATTTAGTGCCCTACCCCTTTAGATACAGCATATTTGCTCAATTTCAGTTTACCTGTATTAATCTGTTTCCAGTTAATTAATCAAATGTAGTGAGTGGCTATGCGTTCTTGTAGAAGAGAACCAACCATATTGGCAGTGGAATAATAATAAATGTATTTTATATAGAATGTAATGTAAATTCTTCTTAAATGTGCTCTACGGGGGGGCGTGGCTAGCAGCCGGAGATGGCGGCAGCATAGAAGGAGAGCTCCGTGGTTGAAGCGGCCTCCTTGACGATCCGAACATTGATCCGGTGACATTTAATTCCCTGAAGCCCAGGACCGGGCAGCGCAAACTGAGACCAGCGGAACATCATTCCGCCGGAAAGAAGTCGAGCTACGTGAGTGGCCCGCTCAGGCCGTTAAGAGACACTGGAGCCGGGGTACTGCCTGGCGAGGCGGGCGGACCGGAAGTGCGGCAGGCTCAGCGTGGAAGCACCGGAAGCGCCCGCTTGTGGAAGTGCACGGAGGGACGGAGGTTGCAGCGGCCCGGCGCCGACGTCGGACTGCGGGTGCCCAGGATCGAGGGAGCTGTCAGCATTGAAGGCGATTTGGCAAGCTGCGGGGGAACACCAGGTTAGCGGCGGAATCGGACGGCCTGCCGACTATAGGGCCGGGGCCGCCATCTTGCCGCCGACTGCAGTGCAGCCCGGGGCATAGGACAGTGAGGGAGCCGTCCCGTTGGCACCGCACGAGCTACATTCTTCCCAGGTGAGACCTGATCCTGATCCCGGGGCTCTCACCAACCAGTGGCCATTGTGGGACGTGGGGCGCCTGCACATAACCCTGTCTCGGTCCCCGCTGGTAGGGAGCGGTGATCCGAGCACGCACCCGACCTGCTACGGGCCCGCATCCCTTCATGTGCAGCGGTGCCCCAGACTTTTACAACGGGATTGTGGCGCAGACGACCCCTGCTTTGGGCCATACTGCAGGGCGGACCACATTGCAGACGGCGATACCCCGAGCGCAGCACTTGAGGAGCCTCCCCCAGCGGCAGACACGCTGACGCCTACCGGCAGTGGCCGGAGTGACACCGGCCTTCAGGCTGCAACGATAGCAAGTGGCGCCTGCACATTGCTGCTGAGGGGGACAAGATAAAGACGGCATCCAGGGCTAATTCACCCCTAACACCAAACCCACAGGTGCCGTGCGCCGCTGCAACATAAGGGAAGGACGGCTGCAAGCCTTCAGACGCCTTAGACTCTTGCCTTAAACCACGAGCGGTTTGTACTCCGTGCATGACATCAGATGGTGCTCTCTCCCACTAGAGACCTGGTGGAAGTCTGCCTACTAGTGATCACTGTAACTGATCGACCCGAGTAATCCGACGGCCAAGGCACCAGCCGAGGGCCTCCACCGGGGTTACTTCTCAACAGCCTTGACGCCGTAGGCGACGATCCCACAACAGGCCGGGATCTGTGAGGCGATACGGACGTGCTCACCAAGATGGCAGGCAAGGGACCGAAGGGAGGGACCACGCAATCCCGTCTTGACAAATATGCTTATGATAAAACACCTTCTTCCCCAACAGACGCCAAGACGCAAACAGGCAAAACCGCGGAAGCAGCGGGGGGGAAAAGAGCAACCCTGGACGATGTGATGCGGGCCCTGACCCAAGTTCAGGCAACAGTGGGATCGATCTCAGCGGAAATAACACTAATAAGAGCGGACTTTCACAAAATGTCTGAGAAAGTGAGTACAATGGAGGTAGTAACCAAGTCCTTGGTGGAGGATGTCTCAGAACTGCAGATAAGCATGGAACGGATCTCGAAGGAAAACAAAGACCTGCGTGACAAGTTGGACGATCAGGAGGGGCGCTCGAGACGGAATAACATCCGCATAATAGGGGTTACGGAATCGGAGGACACGAGAGCGATGGACCTGTAAGTGGAGGAGCTGATCAAACAACACTTGAAGCCTAAAGGTCTGTCTGACTTTTTCACTGTGGAGAGGGCGCACCGAGTGCCGGGGGGTCGCCCGAAAACGGGCGCTAACCCTAGACCGATCATTGCTCGACTCTTTAATTTTAGAGACAGGGATGTGATCCTACAAGCAGCAAGGACCTCACCCCCCGTCAAACTCCAGAACTCCACCCTGGCGTTCTTTCCTGATTATACGGCGGAGGTTGCCCGTAGAAGGAGGACATTCTTTGAAGTTAAAAAGGAACTGAGGGCAAGAGAGATTCCGTATTCCATGCTCTTTCCAGCCAAACTGAGGGTGGTAGCAGACAATAAAACGTGGTTCTTTGACTCACTGGAGGCAGCACGAGACTGGCTGGAAGGCTGGAGACCAACGAGGCAACCTCGCCGCTCTAACAGACCAAACAAGTACCGCACCAATGGATCCCGTCCGAGCTCCCAGGCATCCGGAGGAGAAGCGGAACTACACTCACCTCTGACCGACTTACCGGAAACAGAAGATAATGAAGAACAATGACTTCCTGATATGGCCGCTGTAGACTGACTGCAAAGCTGAACAGACGCGCCGCCAAGGACACTGGGCGAAGGTCCTCCGTGGTCAAGGAGGGGGGCCGCCGACTCCGGAGAGTCTTTCACCCCAGCGAGCAAGTACTGTGTTTTGGGATTGGGTCAGGCACTCTGCTGAGTTGGGGGGGCGGGCAGTTCTAAGTCCGTTTAGCAGGGGGGCAGGGAGGGGGGGAGTTGGGGGTTGGGAGTTTAGGCAATTTTTAGTTAGTTACACTGGTCTAGATTGGAATACCATGAAACATGCGCGTAGTATAGCTGGAGCCTGGCAACCCCTTCGAACGCAGCCAATGCGACGAGTGCTTGCTTTCACCTGCAGACGCTATGGCACACACCACACGAGCTGAAGTAGGGAGGGAGGATGCTACACTGGGACAGGTGACGCAGTTGCAACTCATGACATGGAATGTGAGGGGGCTGGGAGATAAGGTTAAACGAGGTTTAGTACTGCAAAGCATAAAAAGATTAAGTCCAGCCCTAGTCTTCTTACAAGAAACACACCTGACCGGCATGGCAACACAAGCCCTAGACAGGAAAGGTTACCGTATGATAGTTCACTCGGCATTCACTAGGGGGTCCCGTGGTACAGGAATCCTCATGCACCGCTCTTCCAGGTTCATAGTCCAATCCACAAAAACAGACACGCAGGGACGCTTTGCAGCAACACATGGACAATGGGAGGGAAGGCCGCTCAATGTGGTCTCGGTGTATATTCCACCGGCACTGCACGCAGTCGCTCTCCCAGAACTAGGGAGGTTTCTGCTGGACCTCCCGGAGGGAGATCTCATCTTGGGAGGGGACTTTAACGCGGTAGTACACAACACACATGACAGATTCCCGGTGCGGACGCAGACCCCTGGGCCTTCCAGGCTACATGGCTTCCTGGAGGCGCAGGGGTTGGTGGACCTCTGGAGACAGCTCCACCCGAACGTTTAGCAGTACACGTACCACTCGGCGGTCCATGATAGTTTATCGCGGATCGATTACTTCCTCACACTGGGACACGGTCTTCTCACTATCGATGACGTGCAAATTAGGCCGAGGGGTGTCTCGGATCACTCCCCGTTGACACTGGTTCTTTCCAACCATGAGCGGACCCGGAAGCGGATCTACCCGATCTACCCGGGATACCTTAGGGTGCCGCAAGTGGCTAAAACACTGAAAAGAGAAACAAGGTCTTACCTCGCTGAGAATGATGGGTCGGTAGCGTCTCCCTCTGTTCTCTGGGAAGCCTACAAAACGGTTCTTCGAGGGCGAGCCATCTCCGCTATCACGGGATATAAGCGCACCCAAAAACAGGAGCTAATAGACCTAGAAGACAAACTCGCCAGGGCTACCGACAGTCATGAGGCGGACCCGACGGGAGACACACTACACACGCTCCGGCTGTGGCAACAGCGTCATACCGACCATGTACGCCGCAGAGTAGTGGATAACATCGCGACCACAGCGCACAGGATATACGATGTAGGAGATAAGGCGGGCAGACTCCTTGCATGGCTAGAGAAGAAACGGGGTGGACAAAGGGGTATATTGCAATTGAAAGATCCTGCGGGTAGGCTACAAACTCGCCCGTCCCTGATAGTTGAACTCCTGGCGGACCATTTCCAAGCAGTCTACTCACCTGAGATCGAGGTTACACGGGAGATGACAGAGACTTCTCTTATGGGAATACCCACTCGAACCCTGTTGCAGGATGAAGTGTACGAGCTGGACATAGACCTGACCACTGAGGAGATACAGATAGCTATCGCAGCACTTCACTCGGGGAAAGCGCTTGGTCCCAATGGGATACTGATTGAATAGTACAAAACCATGTCGGAGACGCTCTCCGCGCCCCTACTTAACATGTTTAAGGACAGTCTGGAGCAGGGACAATTACCGCCCGACCAATGTCAGGCGACCATCATCCCAATCCTGAAACCTGGCAAACCGCCTGAGGAATGCGGCGCATACCGTCCGATATCCCTCCTTAACGCCGAAATCAAAATCTTGGCAAAACTCTTAGCCAACAGATTGATGCCCCATCTGGCGTGCTTAATACATCCGGATCAGTCGGGATTTATGCCGCACAGGAGTACGGCGCTGAATCTCAGACGATTGCATGGGGTGAATGGAAAGTTGCGCTAACGGTTGGTGCAGACTGAATGTTGACGCTGCACCAACGGATATATCTTCTTGCAAGTTTCATTCTGTGATGCAACAATAAAAACAATTTTTTTAAATGTGCTCTACATATTCACTAATACTACCTCCTCTTGTTTAGAATCTATTGTGAAGCTAATGTTGCCCTAACTTGTAACCAGGTCCGAATTGCACACGTTGTATTTCCATAAAATGTCTTGCAAGTGCCTTGTTTTTCCTCTTCTCTGCAGGTGGCGTATCGAGTGCCTTGTTTAGTTAGAATAGGTTTATTGTTCATTGTATTAGATTAGTAGACTACTGAACTTTTAGTTAGAAGTTAACCTTGATATGAGGACTGAGATGGTGGGAGAGACCCTCCTGTACCCGACAGACCAGACTGATTTTACCTCCAAGGTTACCTGGATGGTTACTTCTTTGAGGGGAATTCCTTTATGGAACCTGCTTGGTTCATATTTAACGTTCTCTTTGTGATTCTATATTCCTATTTTGTATATTTTTTTTATTATTGACAAATTCAGATTGCATGATCATTTTAATATATATGATCTTACAATATTGTCCTTCCTATTTTCCTGACTTATTTGACTTGTACTTTAAGCCATCCTCTCTGTTGTTCTTGTGGAGCCACATTGGTTTCACTGTACTTGAAATGTATTGCTGATGTTAGCTCCTTTTTTACAATGCAAGTCGACAATCAGCGGTGCATATGATTAGTGAGGATTCTTTTTCATGATGTTACTAAGCAAATTACATTAAGAAAACCCTGCCCTATCACTTGCTCGCTTGAAAAGGTCTGCTGTGCATTCAGTGCCTTTAAGAGGGCCGGTCCTGCCAGTGATCGGATCTAACAGTAAGTGATAACTGACTTTGAAATAATTCTCTACCAGGCTTCCATATTCAGGCCCTTGCATATGATCCATTTTTCCATAATGACTGTAAAAACCCTGAAACGAACCCATGTCAGCGATGCAGCCCTGTCTACATTACACATTTCACTTCATATTTCATTGTCTAGGGGATTTGCTGTTTTCAATTGTTGCATTTCCAACGTTTTCCCATGCAGTATTTCAGCATTGAATAGTGCATACTCTAAAGTGCGACCTTTCTAGATGTCTGATAAGTTTCTGGGTTTGAGTGTGTGTTCATCTTGGGACATGATTGAGAGCTCCAGAGCTGAAGCTGAACGCACTGTGAGGTTTTCATAATGGCTGTTACTGGGTCGCAGATGTATTCATCTTTCATGCCCATGCAATCTTTGGCCTTTCTGCAGAGTGCAGAGAGGAGTTGTCCCAAATCTGCTAATTGCAATTACACTTTTATGTGAAAATGTGGGAAACGGGCATCAGTATCAATAGACAAGAGATAGCAGAAGAAAGTGGTGGGAAGGGGAAAATGAAGTGAGCAAAGCACTCTGAAGACCACTGCCCCTTCCACATATCCTACTAATGGGTAATTTATCTCATTTTTACAAATTTAAACATTTTCTGTTCTAATACTTTGCACCATCAGCATTGCTGTAACTCATTTATCAGATACTACTAACAAACATTGGTCAAGCCAATATGTCCGGCTTATTTTAGGTGCCCAAATATTGGGGAGGAGGAATGCTGTTTGAAGAGCAGGATTCTAGATCATGTTTTGAGCCAAACCCCTAATCTCATAGGCCATGTCTCTTCACTTACATATTTGTACTACGCTCCTACAAAAGACCCTCCTACCTTTTTACCCCCCCCCCCTTAAAGCGTTGATGCATTACTACGTCAACAGGCTGATGGAGAGATACGCATATATAGTCTGCAATTAAAAACATCTCACATTAATACTTTGCACATTGAGTACTCACAACCATTTTCCCATGAGACAACAAGTATGGTCTGTGGGGTGACAGAGGGTCACGCTCATGCTGGTGGGGTGGGCTTCAGGGGAAGCGGTTGTACAGAGATGGAGAGGGCGGGACATCATGTACATGGGGTAGAGTTGTTTTGTGGCTTCATTTGTTGGAGATTCCCCCAATGACAGCCTTGACTGTGCCACCATCGCGTCAAGACCATTGTCCAGCACCTTAGGGTCTCTTTCAATGGCCACCTAGTGGACGACTCATTCACACTATGAAATATGATTGCTTCCATGCTTGATCTCACACAAATAACCTTTCCAATCAGGATGTCTTTACAAATGTGCACAAAATCACGCAAGGTCTTGTGCCGCTTATGTGACCGGGCGCCATTGCTGATAGACTTCTGGGGCATTGAAGCTAGAGAGGGACAGAAGAAAGTTGTATTGCGTAATCCTGGAATATTGTTTGGGGCATTGTCTAGATTGAAGGAGAGATCAGTGTTAAGTCAAAATTTGAAGAATAAACCTTTAGTGAAAGTTCACCCTAGGACAACTTATGATTCAAAGATTATAAATAGGAAACAAATCCGTCATTGTCGATGGTATGTTTGTCTGCGAGTGGTAAGGTATCCACCCCAACCGAAGGCGGCTTCTCCTTCTGGGTCCTCTGTAGCCTTTCCTAAAAAACATTTCTATCAACCCTTGGTACCTCCAACTGTGCTATCTCCAGACAACAGAGGCGTGTTTACGGAGGCGGAGTCAGCAGCAGTTGTGCAGTGGGAGTGGAAGGAGCAGGAGGCAGAGGCGCTCGAGCGGCTCGAGCGGGCTTGGAGCGAGCGAGCAAACAAGGCAGGAGCAGGCAGCGTCAGTAGAGAGTAAAAGAGCAGCCTGGAAAAGGAGCAGCGGTAATTTGGGGAGAAAACCCGGACGCGGGTGTGGGTGCGGGTCCAGGGACCAGGACCGCGCAGTTGGATAGCCGAGGTGGAGGCGGAAGGAGGAGCCGCGCAGGGCGAGGCCGAGAACGAGCAAACGACCAGCGGAGCAGGTTGGTGCAGCTTTCCCACCTCTCTCATCACCCCTCAGTATCCGCTCCGCCCTGCCTACCCTGCCTACCCTGTCACCCACTACCTGTAATTGTCGCATATCGTGAAAATTGCCGCATATCGCGAAGATCTGCAAAATTTGCAAAAACCTGAAAACATCTTGTAAATCCTTCTATATCTGATTAAAACTGCTCACTTTTGCCCTGCCCCACCTCGAAAATAGGCGGTTGCCTGGTGGTTGCCTGCGGGAGACAAGGGGAGACAAGGGAGACCGAGAGTGAGTCTCCCTGGTGAAACCCGGCATTGTTGAGCGGGCCACCCCCGGCCAATCACAGCAGACATTCACGGCTCTAAGAAGTATCAAGGAGCATTAGGGGGAATACCGAAGAAAGGGGCGAGAGGAGCTTGAGACCCCCTGCCCGCCCTGTGAAAGTGAATCATCCACGTGAAAGTGAATCATAAGAGAAATCATCTGCACCTGCTCCTGCAATCATAATTGCAACTCTTACCGGCTACCAGCAACCAGTATTTTTGCATCTGTTTACCACGTTGACAAACTGCACGCCGACCAGGGTGAAGCCCTTTTGGAGTGATCTCCGGGGGCCCCGGCCTGAATTAAGGCAAATACTTTTCAGGGTGCCCTGTTCAACAGAGAACTGGCGAGCGCAGCTGCCATTAGAGGCAGCTGCAAAGTAAGAGCCCGGGGGTAGGGAGCTAGGCTGGTCCGACTAGGTCTGATTTTGCCAGTGGCCTCCCCCTGTGCGCTCCGCTCGCTCTCGCTCTTGCTTCTCCTCAGTCGGTTCCTACCAGAGGTCGCGGACGCTGGGAGAAAACGCCGGACCTACCCAAAACTGAGGGCACTGCATTTTAAGTTGCTATAACCACCTCTGTATCTAGAAGATACCCCCGTTGCATCCACGACTAATTATAACTTAACTAAGGTCTTACTAGAATGTGCACTAGGAGTTGTCTTCAATTGCAACCCACACACCATCCACATAAGTCCGCCAAGCGCCAGAAATCAAAGCTGCTGTATCCCCAGGAGGCGGGTCGTGGCCACCAGTCTCCATCCCGTACATTACAACCAGAACGAACGGAAGAGGTTGCCAAAAAGCTCTTAAGCGGCTAAATGGAAATCTCCAAGGACGAAAACAAGCGAAACAGCCTTTCTGTGCAAACGGCGCAAATGACTTGTCCTTCGCATCTGCCAATAGTCAAAAACAGTGGAACTGCTGATATCAGAGATCACTTTCCTGGGATCGGCCAATCAAACAACGTTGCTCCCCTATCTCCACGAAATAAAAATATGAAAACACAACAACAATCTATAAACTTCTCAGTTCCCCCCAATTTAATGTCTCTCTATCTTGAAATAACTATTTGCCGCAAGTCCATAGTCTCTGACTCTGCTACCGTTCCAGCGAACATACTGGGCTGTCAATCCCTCCTTTCTTCATCACTACCCCTACCCCCTCTTCCCCCAGAAGTATTTCGTATGCATTCAAGTATGAGAAAATCACCTAATGTGTCACCACCCATGTCAATGTCTGCTTTCCCTGTTCCATCACTCGTTAATGACCTCGTCACCGTCTCTGACTTAGAGAAAGAAATCCCATCCTTCCAGTTGGGAAAAGAGAAAGATAACGTCAAAACCATGGCACACAGCTCAGTCGACTCTATAATTTGGATCTCATCGTCAGATTCCTCGACTCAATCATCAAAGCTCCCAACCCAGCAAAGTTTACTACCGCATGAAAATATGACAAATTTGACAAAGGGCCTATCAAATGACTACACTCAAAAACGCAGCCTTGACTTCTTATCACAAACAACCACTCCAATTACTAATGGGGTACCTCATTTTACTCACTTCAGCAATATTGCTCTCACCCGAGGCGTCGACCAAAGCAAGCCCACCCATAGTTTCAACTGCAAATATTAGCAATGTTAAAGCTGGAATTAAAGACTATTGTTCCAACTATGACCCTAACAAAAACCCTCAAAAAGATCAAACTAATATATCTATCAACTCGCCCTTCGCCTACAACCATTCCACTGAAAAAAAAATCCTGACTCAGTAGGTTTTAGACAAAGATCTTCTCAAGCAAGCCCAGGAATGCCTAAAGTTGAATTTCTTCTTGCAGCCACCAACCATGCCTTGCACTCCATGGCTAATGCTGCTCATATGCATTCCGACAAACTGGAGACACAGATAGCCATTCTTCAACTATTAGCAGACTCTATAATGGGCATAGACTCTAAACTGGAACAGCTAAACGCAGTGATACGAAGAGTCCAAAATAACGCGGGCCAAAATTACACCTCTGCACTTCAATTAAGTCAGGAATTGCCTGCAAATATAATCTCGTATCCAAATCACACTCAGATCAACTGTACTTGTGAGCCTTTAATAAAAAAGCTTGAGTCCCTGCCTGAAATAATGTCTACTTTAATAGAAGATTTAAGGATAAAGTCTCAAACTACATCACAGAAAATAAGTTCTCCGACTCAACTTCAAACTCAAGAAACTTCTCGAACCCCAAAATTAAATCGCAACAACCCAGTCAGCAATGGCTTGGAACAAACACGAGGGACCTCCCTACAAATCGGGCGGAGGAGCCAGAAAAATCAATTGACTTGCAAAAAGATATCACTGAAAATCCGAAATCATCTCTAAACTTCACGCAGAAATTATTAGACCCAAAGGAGGATAAAGCATCTAAAAATAGCAGTAATAATAAAAAATCTCGTAGTAATCATTCCATTCAAAATTATAAGTCTATTAAATTTGCTATTAAAAGTCCTTCTCCTGTTCCCAATGGAAAAAGCACATCTACTATCGAAGACCTAGGACAAATAAAAAGAACTTCTATCACAGAAATGGTATTACCAAGAATAGACGAAAAACTAGAGGATGCTGGACCCGACAACAAGACACCCCCAATCCAAGAACTAGCTATGGGCAATTTGCCAACAAGCAATTGCTTTACGATTCTAAAGCCAACTATTCAAGAAAATCCAGAGTACCTAGGCAATCAAAAGCCCCAAACAGATCGTTTAACATGTAGCCCCAACTGGGTACAACTGCACAAAGTCAATACCAACAACCAAGAGTCCCGACCCACACAGTTACAGCACAAAAAAGTACTATTACACTGGGAATATGAATCCCAGGGTCAATGGGATATCCTAAACATAGGAAATTTTCTAAAGCTATGCCACCATCTTCCAGGCTTAGAAAGTGTCAACTCAGCGGACATCGAAACAGTGGCTTTTATAGATCCTGTTATGGGCCAGAAAAATGAGTCAACCATGGTAACTTTTTTCAACCCAGAACTGTCTGAAACACTATCTAAGAACGTAAAGCAACTGAGCGAATGGGGCCTCCATCAACTATCCGTCCTTTCTAAAAAATACCCCTGAACCCCCATTGACCAACAACATTAGTTTCGACTTAAATTTGGAAGGGAGCAAACAACAGCTACCCCCGATGTTACGTGGCCACAGACAGGAATCAAAAGCAGCACTCTGGATTGATACTCCACTTCAAGTAATAGCCACAACAGCAGGTGGCCCACGCAAATGTGTATTTAAATCAAACAAATACCAGGCCTGGTCCTGGCTTTCCAAGGCCTTAGGGTAGTGCACAGACAATTCGGCATGAAAACGAATCAAAGTATGGCACAGCCTTTTGCTTAAATATTTGTTCCTGGAACATCCGGGGCCTAACAAAAGAGAATATAGGCCGATTAACCACGGACCTCCGCAAGTTGATCGATATCTTCGCCATCCAAGAGACCTGGGCCCTGGAGAATACCACCTGGGAAGACTTCACAGAAGCCGAATCCTTTGCTATCCTTTGCTATCCCATCCACAGCAGGTGGCCATGCATCTGGGGGCGTGTTGATCGCCGTAAAGAACACATTGGTTGCAAAATTAGAGACACTTTACAATGGCGAAGGTGACTACATCTTCCTCAGCATTGAGATTAAGAGCCATGTCAAGGGAAAAATAAAGCAAAAAATCATCCTCGGCTGTGTCTACCTAGATCCCGTAAAAATTAGTCGGGAGACTACTTTAAGCAACTTGCTTCCTATAATAAATAATCTTGAAGCTTTATTCCCAAATGATCTATGGCTGATAACGGGTGACTTTAACTCCAACCTAATGGATATTGATCCCACCCAATCCTCTCAAATATCCTCAGTAAATGAAGAGTGGGCAATCCCGGAGATAAAGTCCCAATACCAACCAAAGTAAGCCAATGGAATAAAATTGGCAACAAAATTAAACCAATGCGGCCTGCGCACTCTTAATGGAAGGTTAGCCTCTGATCATCCAGCTGCATATACCCATATATCTTCAACCCGTATGGCTAATTTAGATTACGTATGGATATCTCTTACTGCCTTCCACCTGGCGCGTCAGCTCTCGATAATACCATCCTTAGACAGCGATCATGCCATTCTAGTATGCAAGATTGCCCTTAGGCAGCAACACCGCCTGATAACTCCCCTGATTGGAAGGGAATCAAACCTTCAGAATGTAAGAAAATTAAGATTGTCTGAATGGAATGTCTAAGGTTGTTGAGAGCTGCGGTGTCCGAGTGGTCTCTAATGCTTATTCTTTCCTTTAGAGACCACTGGGACACTGGGCTCGACAATTTTAAATCCTGTCTCATCAAGGTAGTGGATTGGATGACTTCTAATACATTAAAATTGAATACAGATAAAACTGAGGTGCTATTTTTTAATTTAAAGACACCTTTACCAACGTCGGCTTGATGGCCGACTGAGCTTAATCCACCACCTATCCCTGCCCATTCGGCCCGGAACCTTGGGTTTGTTTTTGATAATGAACTGTCATGCAAAACTCAAATTCAAAAGGTTACATCTGCTTGTTTTGGAAAACTAAAAATGATTTAAAAAAATTCCCCCTACCTTTCTAAGGAGTCGATGAGGACGGTCGTGCACGCCCTCATCACTTCACATCTGGATTATGCCAATAGTTTGTATGTATGGGCTCCTGCATACCTACGCCATCGACTACAAGTCATTCAGAATACGGCGGCTAGATTGATTTGTCATGTCCCCTATCGGCATCCCATTTCCCCTTACCTGAAGAAGTTACATTGGCTTCAAATCACCTACCGCATACAGTTCAAAGCCCTGGTCCTAGCCTTCAGAGCGCTCAATGGTCTCGGGCCACGCTATCTTAGAGATAGATTGAAGCAGGTTCACTCTGTCCGCTCCCTAAGATCCAACCACCTCCGTCTCATACTACCTCCCCATTTTTATCATTCGAGAAGAGGTGGTAGAGCTTTTGCGGTAGTCACCGCCAAGCTGTGGAACTCTCTACCGCTTGACCTTAGACTTATCGAATCAGAATGTCTGTTTAGATCCAAGCTAAAAACATACCTGTTCTCACGCTGCTAGTTGTCTAATCCTTGATGTCTCTGTCCTCAGCGCCGGAACACCCCCGGAGGGGGTAGCCGTGCGCTTTATCAAATTCCATAAATAAATAAATAAATAAATGGATTTGTGAAGCAATAGAAGCGGAAGTTCACAATCTTCTCTCCGGGCAGCATCTGGTTGGCACTGATTACTTGACAGGACTCTCTTGGGAGACAAGACTGAGCAAATTCAGAGACCAATTAGCATTAAAACTAACAAATAGCCCTCCGAAGGACCTTCCGGTCCCAACTACTTTGTTAGAGCAAAAACAACTTATAATTTCCACAAAGAGTAAATTAAATAAGTTGCAACGAGCCCAAGCAAACAACAAAAGTGAATATAAATCCCTGAAGAGTGACATATCAGCTACCAGAAAAGATTACAGGAAGGCCAGATTAGCCCCAAAAAGACAGGAAGAAGAGCTCCATTGGGCGACAGTCTTTGAGATAATCAAAACTAAGAACCAAAGGAAATGTTGGAATTGGGTAAATGAGGCAACCAAAGCCACTAAACCACCCACTGCAGCTAATATATCCCCCGCTGACTGGGAGACCTACGTCAAAATATTGTACACAGCACCGTACACATCAAATAGCAGCAGCAGTACCCGACTTACGCTCAATCAGCTCATCATCCAGGATGGCACAACCTCCACCATCAAGATAACAACAGAAGAAATAGTAGGAGTCATAAAGAAAATGCACTCCAGTGGTGCCCCCGGACCCAACGGGATCCCCTCGCAAGTACTCAAAGCCTCCGCACAAAAATGGGCCGTGATATTGACCCCTCTCTTCAAGGATGCAATACTGGGACACACCATCCCGCCCTCCTGGCAAGGATCATTCCTCGTACCCTTCCATAAAAAAGGCTTGCGCTCCAACCCCGATAACTATCGGATGATAGCCCTACTTGATGTGGATGGGAAGGCCTACGCAAGTGTACTTCTAAAAGAACTTACAAAATGGGCGGAAACAAAAAACGTAATCCCTTTTAGCCAAACTGGCTTCCGAAAAGGCTGCCACATCGAGGACAACTTGATTTCCATAGCCCACCTGATGGAAACAACCCTAGCTGCAAAAGGCAAAACAATGTACATGGGATTCATCGATTTCCGTAAAGCCTTTGACAGTGTTAGTCGGCCCAAATTGTGGGAAAAACTGGCAAGATGGGGCATCCCACGGGCGCCACTAAACGCACTAATAGCCCTACACACGGACACCTGGGTTAAAGTCAGAGTAACATCGAAATGGTCTACCTCCAATAAAATTTATACAAATAGAGGCCTAAAACAAGGGTGCAGTCTTGCACCATTACTTTTCAATCTGTACCTCGCCGACCTACCTGAATGGTTGTCCCGATCAAGAGCCTTCCCCCCAGGAATCGGTCAAAGTAAAATCCAAATACTGCAATACGCAGACGATACCATTTTTCTAGATCAAACCCAGGTAGGCCTCCAAAGATTGTTCAACTCCCTCGCCCAGTATTGTAACAACAATTTGTTAGAGATAAAAGTTAGTAAAACCAAAACGATGGCAATTTCACCCGCGAATAGAAAAAAGATCATGTTGTTTATAGAAGGGAAATCACTGGAGACTGTCACTGCATATAAATATCTGGGCATCTGGATTGATCATAAAGGGAGATGCTCGGTGCATACAACCGAGATGCAGGCAGTGGCTCGTAGTCTAGAGGGGGCCTTCATGAGAACGAAGAGCGCTCTGCATTCCCAGGACTTTGTCCCTTTGATAAAACTGATCAACGCAAAATTCCTTCCTACAATCTCCTTTGGCGCAATAATTTTCAAAGACAAAATGAACAACTGGCTAGATAGAGCACAATCATCATGCTATCGCCGGGTCTTTCGATTGCCAAACTCGACTTCCCATGCCCAAATCCGGAAAGAATTTTCCTTATCCTCTATGCCCTGGATTATGGGTGCAAGATATGTCTCATACTGTCTGAAAGCGAAATATGCTAACCCCCATACACTCAGGAGCTGCATATGGCTCCTGCTTAGCAACCCAACTACAACATGGAATAAATATTTGACATTCTACCTCAAATCTCTCGAAGCGGGGGACATATGGTCCTCTTCGTTGTCCAATGAAACGAACTCGAAGATTTTAAATTAGCAAGCTTGAAGGCATACAAGTTTGGCCAAGGATATAAGAAAGAAGCCTCCTCTCAGTGCCGTTTCTGCAACCAGGGAGATGAAAGCCTAATCCACACATTTGCCATCGCCTTCGGGCGCAAAGAATATTCTGGCTGAGACCAATTTGGCTTCTTCTAGGCATCAGGACATGTCAAGAAGCGCTCGAGGCATGTATGAGGGGGGACTCGCCACAGTTGGCGACTCACTTTGTAAAATTCATCACAGAAATTAACTCCTTGACTCTACCATCTGAGCAAGCCTGAACTTTAAGCCCCCCCCCCCCAAGTGACATTCCCTTGGATTTTCTGCTCTCCCTTCCCTTTACCCTACCCATCAATTTTATTGTCTTTTTAACAGACTTAAATACATCTTTTTTACTTAAAAGGTCATTTTTGTATGTGCATATTGCAATGATTTTAAATAATTGTGCAATAAAATTTTACTTACTTACTTACTTCATAAAAAAGGCTGGGAATGGTTCTGAGAATTGAATCTTAATCTAGCTTCCTCTGAATTGGATGAAGATTCACAAAAAGTGATGAACCTCTTTGTTGATCTTCCCTGGGACTCTTTCTTTATGGTTGAGGCATTGGCATCATTGAAAAAACTAAAATTTCAAGCAAGGGTAAGTATTCTTATTATAGTTCTCCATGTCCTTTTCTAATTTTGTGGTGAGCAAACTCCACAAGCAACAGGTGGATTCAGAGAAGTATCACGTGATGCATGTTATGCACAGAGCAGAGAGCAGCAGAGTGAAGCAGCGGAGCGGAGACACCCCAGCAGTCCGACCGAAACCAAGCTACCCTGGAAAAACCCAGAGAAGTGGCCCTGGCACCATAAGGCAAGACAGTCCCGCAAACTTCCCACAGAAGCGGAGGAGAGAGGTAAGGCAGACAATAATGGGGAGAGGCGAGTGAGTAGTGAGCGCAGGCACTGAGTGCGAGCCCAATGAGTCATGGAAGTGGCCCAACTAGGTTGGGTGCAGCTTGCTTCTCATCAGTGTGCCCTGTTCATTTGCCCATCTGTCCACTTTCCTCCCCATAACCAATCAGCGCTGACCGCAGGGGGAAAGCAGCAATAGAGGAAACAAGGGGTGATAGGCATTGGGAGCGCAGTGTAGTGTAGTTCCTATATTCCCAATAGGCTCTGCGTATTGGAAAATATATTATAGATTTGACGTAGGACTTAGGTCCACTAGGTCTCTATCGAATATATTAGACTTAATTGTGAGTGCCAGCTAGCTCAGAGGTCACTAGAAACTTTCTTGAATAAACAAGAAGGGATTCATTTCTGACAACCACATAAAAATGACAACTTTGTTTCCCCAAGAATTAAACTAATCTTCAGAGTCGTGGAAACAATAGATAGATATTTCACTCAGTCAATCGTGCATGCTTCGTTTCATCAGAGGTGCAGAGAAATAGAGAGACAGGCATTTTCAATAAAAGGTTTATTGAACAGTCTTCTTTCTCATGCAAAATAAATTAACTGCTACAATCGTAGTACTGGTTGCAAAGTACAATGCGTACAGTAAGATGAGTATTATAAAATAATACTGTAAAAGAATTGTATGGCTCCTAGACCATAGATAAATACATACATAAATAACAAAGGCTAAATAGTACTCAAGTGGTGCTTCTAAAATACGCCTACCATGATGTACCTAACCTAAGTCTAGTACGAGGGAAGAAGTAAGAGAGGTATAGCATAGGTTTAGTTTGTTTTTGCCAAGAATATAACCAAGGGTCTAATCAGCTCCGTACCTTGGTTTTAGAATGTCAGAGTTCTGGTATCGCTGTCTCGGGGCTCGATTTCCCAATGCCCTGTGAGGGGAGCTTGGAAACACTGGAGCTGTATTCTCCGCGAGAGAAAGAACAGCCTCTCTGTCAGTACATCAGCTGGAGGATCAGCTTCCTTTGGCACTTGCTGTAGCGAGCTGCGTCGGGCAAGTAGATAGTCGAGCTGCTCTGAACCACCATGTGTTTGCTAGGGCAAGTGTAGGCATATTTATACCTTGAAGGTGCCTTGTTTGACGTAAAGTCGGTCATAATAACCTCACCAAAGAACCCCAAGGGAATGGTAGTTTTTGAAAACGCAATGATTTCTAGGACAAATCAATATTCAAGGGTATGTCCCTAACTGCTGCAGCTGAGTTTTCCAAGAAATCGTTGTGGCTTTTTGGAACTAGTGGAAGTAGCCCTGCCTGTATTTGGACTCGATGGCTTATGTCTAAATATGGGCAGGATTTCTATAAGGGCATGAATCGGTAAATTACGTTTGATTCTAAAATGCTCCGCAACAGGAGGTTGGGCTGCACAGTGAATGTGACCCATCCAACTGCAACCAGCACGACCCATACCCGCCTGCACCTCTCTTCCCTCTCGGGCATCTCTTCCCTCTCTACCACTGCCGCTGATAGGGAGCACGACTACTTTCATCTGCTCCAACCTGCTTTGGCTGTAAGCATCCCTAGCATATTTGATTGGGACAACTATGTCAATTGGAAAACAAGGGACAGCAGGCTAAGAACAAGCTAAGAACACGGAGCGCAGACTAAGGCTGGTCAGTAGAAGCCAGAACCAAATTTAATCACCCCCAGCCTGCCCCAGAGTGACCCTGTCTGTCCGGCTAGTTGACAGCTACAGCTACACCGGTCGGCTACGTCCACCATCAGAGCACGCAACCTGCAGCAAGGTTTTGGGACTGGATAGGGTAGCAAGGAAGAGAGACACCAGTGGAGGTGAGGAGGCTGAGGAAACAAAGGAACATGGGAAGAAGGATATCAAGGACAAAGGAAAATGAGATCAGGCAGGGTGAGGGGGGTCCCATACTTAAGACAAACAAAAAAAATGCAAATTAATATCCCTGTCTTTGTTGTCGCAGGGCAGCATGGCTGAACCCCTCCCGAAAACAGACCGGGCTCAGAGCCAGGAGACTATACATCAGGGAAGGGTATCATCATGGGGGTTCAACAATATGAGCTGAAAGCATCCAGAGCTGTCCCACACTGCTACACACCTAAGATCTAGACCAAATTCCAGTTCTTGAAAAATGCAGGGGATGCTCTCCTTTCGAGCACCATTGCTGCCCAAGGCCTATTCATGCCGTAACATATCTAGAAAATATTTCCATCAAGATATAATCTTACCACCTACAGGAGCATGGCAGGCTGTAATTCCAAGAACAACTTCACCTGAGACCAGACAAGCTGAGGGGATCGTAACAGTACCGCAAGGGGAAGAAAGCATCGCCCTAGGAGCTGCACCCTCAAATACCCACTCCAAAATAATCAAGCAACAAATAGGGAAGGAAAGAAGAGAAGGGTCAACAGGCGCAAACGGAATCCCACCAGTGCTTTACAAACACAATGCCGATTTTTGGGCAAAAATGATCACCTCTCTCTTCATTGAAATACAGCCAACCAATTATGACTTTGGCAGTCTGACCGCCATTGGACCACCCAAACCGTCAGGGATCTTAATCCCTCTGAATCCAGAATTCAGTTTTAAGCGGCTGTTCTTCATCCATTCGGCTACGTCTTTCATTCCTTCGTGTAGGTTGGTTTTGGCGGTGTTTGGGTCTTTGGTGAGGGAGAGGATCAGCTGTGTGTCGTCAGCATAGGAGATGATGTTGAGGTTGTGCTGGCGTGTGATGGATGCGAGGGGGCTCAAGTAGACGAAGAGGGTGGGGCTGAGCGATGATCCTTGTGGTACGCCGCAGATGACTTCGGTGGCCTCTGAACTGAAGGGGGGGAGGCGGACTCTCTGGGTTCTTCCGGCAAGGAACGAGATGATCCAATCCAATGCTTTTTCTTGTATCCCGACGTTGCTAAGGCGTTGTACAAGGGTGCTATGACAGACTGTGTCAAACGCTGCAGGGAGGTCCAGGAGGATGAGGGCAGCTGTTTCCCCATTGTCGAGTAGTGTTCGGATGTTGTCTGTGGCTGCGATGAGGGCGGTCTCGGTGCTGTGTTTGGCTCAGAAGCCAGACTGTGAGGGGTCGAGGGAGCCGTTAGACTCGAGGAAGGCAGCGAGTTGACTATTGACGGTCTTCTCTATGAATTTGGCAGGGAATGGGAGGAGCGAGATGGGGCGGTAGTTCTTAAGTTCAGTGGGGTCTGCTGTAGGTTTCTTTAGGAGGGCACTGAGTTTGGCATGTTTCCAGCTTTCTGGGAAGGTAGCGGTGTTGAGGGAGCAGTTGATGATATTGGGGTGCGATGATGGAGTCGGCCTTGTTGAAGATGTGGTGAGGGCATGGGTCGGTTGGTGATCCGGTGTGGATGGAGTTCATCAAGCAGATGGTGTCTTCAGTGCTGATCGGGTTCCATGCGCAAAGGGTGGTGGTGGGCTTCAGTTCGGTGGTAAAGGGAGTGGGCTGGTCGCCGAAGCTGTTGTGTATGTCAGCGATCTTGCTGTGGAAGAACGAGGCTAGAGAGTTGCAGAGGTCTTGAGAGGGAGTAATGTCGTTGGTGTCGGCGTTGGGATTGGTAAGCTCTTTAACGATGCTGAAGAGTCCCTTGCTGTTGTGGGCATTGTTGTCGAGTCGATCCTTGAATGCTGATTTCTTGGTGGATCGGATCAGCTAGTGGTGTTTGCGAGCGGCGTTCTTGAGGGCGGTCATGTTGTCTGTGGTTGGGTTTCCTCGCCAGGCTTTCTCCAGGGTGCGGCAGTTCTTTTTGGAGTTCTTGAGGTCGTCATTGAACCAGGAGGCTTTTTTGCTTCCTGGCTTGTTGTGATGTTTTTTCAAGGGTGCCAATTCGTCAGCGCAGTGGGTGATCCATTGTGCGAGATTGATGGCTGCTTCATTTGGGTCCGATGATCTGGCGGGAGGGTTTTGGTTTAGCGATGTGGTGAGCTGGTCGGTTGTAATTTTTTCCCAGTTTCTGCGGGGGACCTGTTGTGGTGGGTCGTGGTCTTTCTGAAGGTGGACGTGTGGTGGTGGGTCGTGGTCTTTCTGAAGTTGAAGTGGACGCAGCTGTGGTCCGTCCAGTGGAGTCCTGATGCGTGATTGAAGGAGATGTGCTTGCTGGAGGAGAAGATTGGGTCGAGCGTGTGTCCGGCGTAGTGGGTGGGGGTGTTTACCAGTTGTTTGAGTCCGAGATTGGCGAGGTTGTCCAGAAGGGTGGTGGTGTTGCTATCGTTGTTCTTTTCCAAGTGGAAGTTGAGGTCCCCTAGGAGAATGTAGTCCTCGGAGGGGAGGGCGTGTGGGCTGATAAAGTCAGTGATGTCTTCGCAGAATTGTGTGCGGGGTCCTGGTGGTCTGTAGATGAGGGTGCCTCTTAATCTGGTGTTGGGGTCGGTGCGTACCTGGAAGTGAAGGTGTTCGGCGGCTGAGCGGGGGTCGTCGGAGCTGGTCGTGATGCGGATGGTGTTCTTGTGGACGATGGCGATGCCTCCTCCTGTTTGGTTGATGCGGTCCCTACGGATGATCTTGTAACCGTCCGGGATGGCTATGGCGATGTCGGGCGCTGATGAGGCGTTCATCCAGGTTTCTGTAAGAAAGGCGACATCCAGTGTTGTGGTGTCGAGTAGGTTCCATAGTTCGATGGCATGTCTGTGGACCGAGCGAGTGTTGAGCAGGATGCACTTCAGGTGGTTGTTGTTTGAGCTCTTTTTGGCGTTTGCGGTTGTAGATTGATTCTTGATGCAGCAGAACTTGCATGATTGGCAGGTGAAGGGTCCATGGGTGCGTCCTGGGGCGGCTTGGTGGCAGTTGGGGAGTCGGCTGGTGTTGAGAGCAGAGAGGATGGCGGCGTTGAATGTTAGGCGGGTGGAGTGGTTTTTGCGGGGGCCCGGGGGCCTGGCACTGGGCGCGGTCCAGGCGCGGACGGGCGTAGACGGGCTTACCTTTGGCACGCCTTCGGCATGCATAGGGCGCGTCCGCTGCGCGTGAACGCTGCGCGTAAATTGCACTGCCATGAATGGATGATGGAGCGGGGTGGAGCGAGGGAGGAGCAGCTGGGAGGCGGGAGCGGGGTGGCGAGTGGGGAGGGGATCGTCTGTGAATACTGTAGGGAGCGGGGGTGGGGCCGTGGGCGAGCAGCTGCAGGGAGCGGGGAGGAGAGCCGGGCTGGGGCACAAAATGGCACCAAACAACAACAACAACAATGCAGGGCAAGATCGGGGCACAGTCTAGCACAGTCTAGCACAGATACTGAACAAAGTGGCAAGTGTGATACCACAGTAATCAAAGCAGAGCGAGGGGCACAGTCTGGCACAGGTACTACTACAATCTGCAAATACGATACCACAAGGAGCAATCAGGGCGAGGGCATAGTCTGGCACAGGTAGAGGACACCACAGGTACAGGATATCACACGAGGCAGAGCAGGGTGAGGGCACAGTCTGGCACAGGTAGAGGACGGTCAGGAGCGGGTGGAGCGACCGGTTCTGACTGGGTCAGGGCGGTCACAGCTCTTCACCGCTTCGGACAGTCCTTAAGTTCCAGTGGGAGGGAGGAGCAGCTGGGAGGCGTGAGCAGGGTGGCGAGTGGGGAGGGGATCGGCTGTGGAAACTGTAGGGAGCAGGGGTGGGGCCGCGGGCGAGCAGCGGCAGGGAGCGGGGAGGAGAGCCGGGCTGGGGTACAAAATGGCACCAAACAACAACAACAACAATGCAGGGCGAGATCGTGGCACAGTCTAGCACAGATACTGAACAAAGCGGGCAAGTGTGATACCACAGTAATCAAAGCAGAGCGAGGGGCACAGTCTTGCACAGGTACTACTACAATCTGCAAATACGATACCACACGGAGCAATCAGGGCGAGGGCACAGTTTGGCACAGGTAGAGGACACCACAGGTACAGGATATCACACGAGGCAGAGCAGGGCGAGGGCACAGTCTGGCACAGGTAGAGGACGGCCAGGAGCGGGTGGAGCGACCGGTTCTGACTGGGTCAGGACGGTCACCTGAACAATCAGAACAACATCATGCACACAATGAAATGGAAGAAAGACTATACTTTACAGACCTGCTCCCACACCTCCAAACTCATAATCAGGCCCTTACTGATTCTGAATGTCTGCAGAGTGTCACCTGACTTTCATCTCCATTTTCAGATCCACACCGACCCCAGGACCACCCTTAGAGGCACCCTCATCTACAGGCCTCCAGGTACCCGCACTCATTTCAGCGACGACATCACAGACTTCGTCAGCCCGCACGCCCTCGCCTCCGAGAACTACATTCTCCTAGGAGACCTCAACTACCACCTTGAAAACATACTCGACAACAACACCACCACCCTTCTGGACAACCTGTCCAATCTCGGACTCAAACAACTTGTTGACACCCCCACTCACACAGCCGGACACACACTCGACCCTATCTTCACCTCCAGCAAGCACATCTCCTTCGATCGCACTACAGCTCTCCACTGGACGGATCACAGCTGTGTTCACTTCAACTACAAATCCACCCTATCCCACAACCGCCCACAACCCATTCCCCGGAGAAAATGGAATAAAATCACCACCGACCAACTCCTCACATCACTCAACCAAAACCCTCCCACCCTAGCAATGGACCCAGACCAAGCGGCCACCAACCTCAGGCAATGGATTACCCACAGTGCGGACGAACTAGCACCCCTGAAAAAACACCAGTTGAAATCATCCAGCAAAAAGGCTCCCTGGTTCAATGATGACCTTAAAAAATTCAAGAAGACATGCCGCACCCTGGAGAAGAATTGGAGAAAAGAACCAACCCCAGACAACATGGCCTCCCTCAAGACAGCCACCCGCAAACACCACCAACTGATTCGATCCGCCAAGAAATCAGCATTCAAGGACCGTCTCGACAACAATTCTCATAACAGCAAGGAACTCTTCAATATCGTCAAAGAATTCACCAACCCTTCCGCAGCATCCAACGACATCACTAACTCCCAAGACCTCTGCAATGCGCTATCCTCCTTCTTCTACAACAAAATTGCCGACATCCACAACAGCTTCAAGAATACTCGCAGTGACCAACCCGCCCCACCCCCTCCAGATCCCACCCCTCCAACTAACAACCTCAGCTCCTGGAACCCAATCACCACTGAAGACACCATTCGCCTCATGAACTCAATCCACTCTGGCTCGCCTTCTGACCCCTGTCCCCACTACATCTTCAACAAAGCTGACTCCATCATCGCTCCCCAACTCCGCGATGTCATCAACTGCTCTTTCAACTCTGCCACCTTTCCAGAAATCTGGAAACACGCCGAACTCAGCGCCCTTCTGAAAAAACCCACAGCAGACCCCTCAGAACTGAAAAACTACCGACCCATATCCCTCCTCCCTTTCCCGGCCAAAGTCATCGAGAAAGCCGTCAACAGCCAACTCGCCGCCTTCCTTGAATCCAACAAATCCCTGGATCCCTCACAGAACGGCTTTCGAGCCAAACACAGCACCGAAACCGCCCTCATTGCGGCGACCGACGACATCCGAGCACTCCTAGACAACGGAGAAACAGTGGCCCTCATTCTACTCGACCTCTCCGCCGCCTTCGACACTGTCTGTCACAGCACCCTCATACAACGCCTCAACAACATCGGCATACAAGGAAAAGCCTTGGACTGGATCATCTCTTTCCTAGCTGGGAGAACCCAGAGAGTCCGACTCCCCCCATTCTACTCAGAGCCCACCGAAGTCATCTGCGGCGTACCTCAAGGTTCCTCACTCAGTCCCACCCTCTTCAACGTCTACATGAGTCCTCTCGCCTCCATCGCACGTCAACACAACCTCAACATCATCTCCTATGCCGACGACACCCAGCTAATCCTTTCCCTCACCAAAGACCCCAACACCGCCAAAACCAATCTTCACGAAGGTATGAAAGAAGTAGCCGAATGGATGAAACAGAGCCGTCTAAAACTCAACTCAGACAAAACGGAGGTGCTCATCCTAGGATCCTCCCCCTCAGCTTGGGACGACTCTTGGTGGCCTTCCGCCTTGGGATCAGCACCCACACCCACAGACCATGCACGTAACCTTGGCTTCATTCTAGACTCCTCTCTCTCAATGTCCAGACAAGTCAACGCCGTATCGTCCTCCTGCTTCAACGTCCTTCGCATCCTCAAAAAGATCTTCCGCTGGATCCCCCTCGAGACAAGAAAGACTGTCACCCATGCACTGGTCACGAGTCGACTAGACTATGGCAACACACTTTACGCCGGAATTACAACAAAATTGCAGAAAAAGCTCCAGCGTATCCAAAACGCGTCAGCGAGACTCATATTAGACATCCCGCACCAAGAACACATCACCGGACACCTAAAAAACCTCCACTGGCTTCCCGTCAACAAGAGAATTACTTTCCGCCTTCTTACCCACGCACACAAGGCCCTTTATAATCTGGGACCCGAATGCCTCAACACCCGACTGTCCTTCTACATTCCCACCCGCCAACTAAGATCATCCAATCAAGCCCTCGCTGCAGTCCCGCGCATCCGAAAAACCACCATGGGTGGCAGATCATTCTCCTTCCTGGCTGCCAAGACCTGGAACTCACTCCCCACCCACCTCCGCCTTACTCAGAACCACATCTCCTTCAGAAAAGAACTGAAAACCTGGCTATTCGACAAATAGTGAACCCCTCCCTCTAGCGCCTTGAGACCCTCTGGGTGAGTAGTGCGCTATATAAATGCCCGAACTTGAACTTGACTTACTGAGTTGATTGTTGAACTGTTCCTCAGGCAAAGGAGCTCTGATGTACCCCTTATTACAAGGTTGTTACTGATTGCAACCATGAGTGTGCACACTGAACATGAGTACAACCAGTGAATGGTCATTGTGATCAGAATTCAAACTGAACAGTAAAACCTCACCCTCTGATAGTATTCGCTAGTTTAACAGTGTGTGATTTCTTAACTTGGACATTGCACAAATCTATATGGAGATGGTCAGCTGCTGCTATACCACATCAAGGACAATGGCTGTTGTTATATTTGAATATCTCATTAATTTTAAATGGTGCCATGGAAGAGTGGAGCCTTGTTTGGAAGATTCCTCTTTTTTGCACCTTATGCAGCTAGCAGTGTTCCTTTCAGTCAGCTATTTCATGTTGCCAAACAAACCTTGGTGTGGCAGATACCTCTGATTCCAGTCGAGTGCTTGCTTTGTGACTTTTCACATGTCTCCGGCACACATACCATTGGTTGTGGGACAAAAAGACGATTCACTGCCACACACATGGAAAGTGATTTGAAAAAATAGAGGGAACATTGGAGACCACTCACTATGAATAGTAAGTACAGGTAAGATATTTATTGACCTCAGCCATCAACTGCAGACAAAAAACTGCTGCAACTCTAACACTCTGGGGTAGTGTAAGGCCCACATTCCAGAAGGCCCCTCAGGCGAGTATAGATAGTAACGGGAAAAATACAGTACACATCTTCCTCTTTTTAAAAACATTACACATAATATCAACTGAACAAGTTCCAGAAATGTAATAATAACAATATGCCCAAAAGAAACTCCTAATGAGCCTTAGAGAGAAAACCAAAACCCAACAACAGCTTTAACAACCAAGCAATCATGCAAAGTACTCCTAATTTAACCCCCTAAGCTATGTAACCACTCTGAAAAACAAAACGAATATGAAAGTAAAAAGGACATGTCTCTTAGAGACCAATCAATTCTTCCAATACAAAGGTTATCTAAATTCCCATCTCTCCCCAACGAATGTCACTCTGTACCGTCCACACATTGTCTCACACCCTGGTGATAAATGTCAATCAAACATTCCAAACTTTTATCCATCCATTTTTCCCTTTTCCTTTTTTACATCACCACCCTCCTTAAATTCCATTCCATTCTAACATTTACATCACTGCCTCTATCCCAAGAGAGTGAGGTGTGCACCACTGAAACAGTTCAAAAGTACCTTATCAGTAGTCATATGAGGAGAAAACTGGAATGCCACCAAACGATCGTCTAGAACTTTCTTCTAGTCTGGCCTGTTCAACTTGGTGAGCTGTATGACCTTTTACAGTGTCCTACTGTCATGGTCCATCATACCATTTGTTTTGGGATGATACAAAGAAAATCTCTTATGATTTATACCACAACAACATCTCAGGAACTCTTCCACTTCCTAAGAACACACATTAACTCTATTGTGTGAACAATATTTTTGGGAAAACTCTCCTGCCTAAATAAACCTTCCAGAAATATTACTGCAGGCACTGCGACTAATAATGCTCACACAGGAAACTTCAGGCAACCTAGAAAAAATGTCTATGACAATTAATGAGAAATGGGTAGACCTTTTATTCTTTAATGGTCCCACAGTGTCAACTGCTATCTCCTCCTATGGCTCACTTGGCTGTTCAGCTGTTCTCTGCACACCAATGTGGGAAGCTTGCACACTTCCTGATAAGCCTTCCTACTTTATGATCAAGTCCAGGCCACCACACGTCTTCCCTCACACTGTCTTTGGACTTCACCATTCTGAGATGACCTCCATGGGATAGCACAACTACTCGATTTCTGAGACAACTAAGGTCAATTATTCCTGCACCCCACATTATAAGATCATCTATATCAGCCAATTCCTCTTTCACATTCCAATAATACATCAGTTCTTTACTCAAAAACCTATTCTCTGGTTATCCTTCCTAGAGATAAATATAACATTTTGATGAAATCTCATCCTTGTCCCTCCCATCCTTCCATTCAACTTCTAAAATTGCCCCATGTTTAACTACACACCCACATCAACTTTTGAGGACGTCAGGGACACCGGTCTGGAAAGGCAATAAGCTGTATAATTATTTGCACCGAGAATGTACTCCACAAAAAAGGTGTACTCGTGTACCTCTATGATCCACTTTGTAAATAAGGTTGGCACAAAATCCAAACCTTTCTTTGTTTGTATTTCCTTCAATGGTTTAATATATAGCATGTTACTACGCATGGTATTACTTCGCGTTCCAATACAACATACAACAACCATGTTGTTAGAACAGAATACCTTTACATCATAAGTCATTAGATCGACTTGCAGTAGGGGGCGCGTGGACTTAGGAATAGCATAATGTACTATTCCAACTCCAACATGTGCAACAGTTAGAATAGTAAATTATACTATTCCTTAGTTTAGAGCACCCCCTACAGCAAGTCGATCTAATGACTTGCGATGTAAAGGTATTGAGTAATAACAACGCGGTCGCTGTAACAACCGCGCTGTAAAAGCTTATCTAAGAGTAAACATATGACCCCATAGAAAATTCCTTAATTTGCATCTAGGATCTCTTTCTTGATGAATGATAACACTCTTAAAGCACTGTCAAGTGATGACTGTTTATACACCATCCTCCTTTGTCTGTAACAAAACCATGCTAACGTCCTTACCATTGACGTAAGTCTCTGCCCTGGTTTCATACCAACTCTTCTTTTATTGTCATAAACACTGTTCGATATTCTTTTACTCTAACAGAGTTCAGTTACACAACCCACAAAAAGCACCAAATTTCAGAGAAAGATTGCAATTCTAAAATTATAAAATTCTATCATACCCAAAATGACACCCTCTCTTACTTGTTTGTCTGAGTTTCCAAATTGAAAATTGAATAAACAAACCATTTTAGGTATCACCCATTCATTTGAATTAGATACATTTGAAATAAAGTGTAAATGTTTCAGAACTTGCTGTACACTCAGTCGTGCTCCTCCTAGGTCCTACCCCCACTAAGCCCATCACACTGAAAGCATTTTACTCCAGCAATATCAACTAATTTTGCACCAACTATAATGATTATTTAATGTGTAAGACAAACTGCCACACACCTAGCTTTTTGCATTGGTCCCTTACTTAATGTGCAACGTTCTCTGGCTTAGGCCCTAGATATACTGCAAAACGAGTGCATCATTAGCAATAATTTAATCTACACACATAATAACATTCTTCAATATACAACCTATAGAAAGTGTATCATCCCTGAAAGTGCAATATACTTAATCCTGCCTTTAGCTTCTCAACAACTATGCAGTCCATACCACCCTGGAATTGTGAGAATTGTGGATGGAGTAAACAAACTAAAAACCATCAGAAGTCAGGTGAGTGACTAGCATACGCCCTATTGATTAATATTTCATTTACATGATAAGTAAGCTTGGAAGAAACCAAACCATTCATACATGATCTGCATGCTTCTAGTAATAAACCTTTAAAACACTTCTCTTGTTTAGGCATTGCTTTGAACAGTCATGGACACGAAGAACAAGAGCTTGGTGACAGAATTCATACTTGTGGGTTTCACCGGCGGTCCAGCACTGCAGATTCTTATTTTTGTCCTTGTTCTGTTTATATACGCAGTCACAGTGTTGGGGAATGTTCTTATGATTACCTTAATATGCATAGACCAACGACTACACACCCCCATGTATTTCTTTCTGTGGAATCTATCCCTGCTGGAGACCATGAACATCTCCAACATTGTGCCTCTAATGCTAGCGCAGATGCTCTCGCTGCATAAATCAATTCCAGTGACCAACTGCTTCATACAGTCTTTTGTCTATCTTTATCTTGCAACCATTACCCTTTTAATTCTGCCAATCATGTCTTTAGATCGCTATGTGGCAATATGCATCCCACTGCGTTACACCACCATCATGAGAGGCCGGCTCTGCATTCAACTCATCATTGGAGCATGGCTGGGTTCACTCATTTGTATCCTCTACCCGACTATTATCATAACAGGGCTTCCCTACTGTGGTCCCAACGTCATAAACCATTTCTACTGTGATGGCTTCTCTATCGTGAAGCTGGCTTGTATGGACACAAGGATCCTCCACACCATTGATATCATCTCAGCTCTCGCCTTCCTGCTGAGCTCTCTGGGGCTGACTGTCGTATCCTACAGCTTCATCATTTCCACGATTGTGAGAATCCAATCAACAAATGGAAGACTGAAGGCTTTCTCCACGTGCAGCTCCCACCTGACCATGGTAACACTTGTCTATGGAACTGCCATCTTTCTTCAAGTCAGCCCAGCAATGCATCCTTCAGCCGAGGTCCACAAAACAGTGAATATGTTCGCTAACATTATTTGCCCTTTCATGAATCCTTTTGTGTACACTTTCAGAAATGAGAATGTCAGGAATGTGTTAAAAACACGAATACAAAGAGAAATATGCTGCAGGTAGTATACACATCTGTTTATAAATTGGCTTGTAACACACAATGCAAATTAACTTCTGGAACTTAAAGCACTGAGGTAATTAGTCAAACTTAACAAGACAGCAGGGTGCAGTGGTGTTAAAGTTGTGGTACTAAATACCTACCCTCAATTTTACTACTCCTAGAAGCCCAACTTTCTCCAAAGAAATGTTTAGAAACATAGGGTAAAAGGGTGTATAACGCACAATTTTCACATAAATTGGCAAGAAAAGCAATACGTTCTAAAAGTGCACTCATGAGAAACTGTAAGACCTTCATGGTGTGCAAAGCAAGCCTAACACTTTCTAGAGATTTTCAAAGTTCTCATTCCCTAAAAGTCACTTCAAAATATGTTAATAGTTTGCATTTTAGCATTATAATCCTAGAAATTGACTACTAAGAAATCTAGTTATTCAGCCCCACGTCTGCTCACTACAACATCTATTAGGAATTTCAAATGAGAATTTACAGATCGATATCCATTTATGGTATAACAACTACATTTCTTACGTGGCATAATAATAAAGTAAGCAAGGTAGAAGCTTGATCTTATTACATAACTCAAGAAGTCCTTCAAAGGTCAAGCAATAGAGGTCACAGGAAAAGTAACAGGGAGAAAAAAGAAAAAAAATATAATAGTTTGTTGTCATACTGAACTGGCCAATGACCATTGTCTTCTAAGATGAGATATTATGATGTCATGTTGCCACAAAGTAAGAATAAATATAACAAACAATAATGCGTACATCTTACAGACAGCAATTCCAACTGTATTGTTCTGAAGATTCACCAGAATAAAGAAATAGACCGCTATGAAGAAAATGATGTGTTTCAGGAGCTTTGAGCCTAATGTACAAAGAACTGGTATGGTCAGAAAGGTAAAATTGAAGAGCTTAAATGTACAAAATCCAACTTGCGATTGGGTAATACATTACCAAATCGCAATTTGGCTTTTAGAGTAAATACAGAATCCGTATTTGGAAGGGACATGTAAAGGACATCCCTTCCCTATACCGGTTCTTTACCGTTGTGTATTAATAGGATTGTATTTGGGATGAGGTTCTCCAATCTACACCTACCTATTTACAGTCAGCTTCCAAGGACAACAAATTACTCTTGTGGACAGTGCATGGATACATTTTTACCCGTTATCTAGTAAAACATGAGTGGTAATATTCAATCAATCAATCAAACAATCAATCAGGGGTTTGTAAAGTGTGCTACTCACCCGTGAGGTCTCAAGTTTATATTTGCATTCACACTTCAGTTTTCCATTCTTTTTTACTCTGCTTCTCAGATTGTCACCTTTGATTTATTGTTGTGATCTCTCCACTTTGGGGAGTTTGTAATACAATGACATTTGTGGAATTTCAAAAATCACTTGAACGTTTAGCGATTGTCTCCATTACCTGATCCAAGGCACATGATTGTCTCTTTTTCTGTAGAAGTCAGTCAACTGCAAAAGTAAAATCAGAGATTGTAACTGGATGTAAATTGGTGCATATGAATAATATTATTCAGCTGATTCAACGAAGAGTTGAGCACATTGAGAGCAAGTAATCAAAGTTCTGCGAGGTTCCTAAGACCTCTAGAGGTCAGTGCACACTGGGGGAGGGTGAAGCCCAATGAGACAAGATACTGCTGAGTTCCAAGGTCGACTTCTGAAGGGGTTCATCAAGCTGCAGCCCAGAACCTCAAAAGCAGCTTCTAACCAAATGTCAAGCTAACGCTGTGCCTGTATTGCAAAATATCTGGAACAAAAATATGTGGATACTACAACAAAAAGTTTAAGAAATCAAATTTTTATTTTTGCATATTCTGTATGTAATATAAAATAACATTGAAGGAACATCGTTGACCTGAATATCATTGAAAAATTGCTAAGTATATTGAAGTGTCTAGCGTTATATTTCATTTATTTTAAATATTAAACAAAAACATATATCACATTTTATTGAAAAAAAAGTTGAAACAAAGACAACAAAAAGCAAATATACATTTTAAAATTTGAGATTATTTAACTACATTTTTGTAACAAGAGCATGAACCACAGGATTTTTTTTTTATTAATCTGTTGAGTGAATTAGTTTATGATTGCTCCCTAACTCAACCACTTGTCTAAAAAGAGATCAACAATTACTCAGCTGCAGGGAGATTCTAGAACAAACCTCAAAGAAGATATGACCGGTTAATTGGGGAATTTCTGGCCGAAAATGAAGTTTTCTTATATTCACTCTTCTTGTAAGTCTTGAACTGCTGTGATGTCACTCTTGACAAAGAGCATGGAAAGTCAGTTAATTTAGAGGAAAAGCACAAAAATATGTCAAATTCACTGCAGGACACTGATGTAAGGACAGATGAAATGACTATTTTACAGATGCAAATCAAGAGGGATACTGCAGACATTAAAAGTGAGGTTAGCATCTTATCAGAGAATCAATCCCCTGACTCTAGAGTAGAAGCAGAAGAACAAATTAGATGGTGAGAGATTGAAACTGTTTGAGGTGCTCTTCTAAAAGGTGAAAGGACACTGACCTTCCCGGTGAAAGTCAAACCAGAATTCAGTCAGACCGGGAGGAGGGGCTAATATAAGGCAATGGTCCGTGACCAGAATTTTAAACAATGCTAATTTACTTTACAAAAGCACATTGCAAATGAATCAGTAGATAACATATACACAATAATAATTTTGTGTACAGAATACCTATTTCTGCATCAATTTTGATAGAACACACACAAGAAACAAGCGCCACACTATATAATAAATTACATGTTATTTATTATAGAACCAATCAATTAATATTGTACTGATCATAGGTTGCGCGCAAGGAGGAGAGGTGAAAGAATAGAATAGTGGTGTTGGGTAGTGAAATAGTGAATAAAGTATTAAGGGAATAAACAATTCAAAAGATTTTTTAATACTGATAGAAAAGATCAGTTACATCAAGCCTGTCCATAGAAGATTTACATGTAATCTGTAAATTGTTGGTCTGCATTCAATGCAGTTTTTTGAAATGGTGATGCAAGTAGGTACAGGTCTCGTTCAAAGGAAGAGCGTCGACGTTTTGACTCGACTGTGCAATGCGGAATTGGAACCTTTGCTGCGAGTCTTCATCAGGACAGTATGTTTGCAACCTACTCCTGCAGCCAAGCCTGGCTCCACAGGTCAACTTTATAGTGCACCGACGGCCCAAATTCGCCTCGGTGTGGTTAATCCGGTTTACCGATCAACCGGTGTGTATAACATCAAGGATCTGCATGAGCCCCTTATCTTGTTTAGAAGTCTCAGCGTCGGAGACTGCCACTCCCAACCAGATGCTGGCTAGTAAGAAATAATTCCTCAGCTGTTCATGGTGGCTGCAGCAGTTGGGTATGTGTTGACCTTAACCTATCATGTTCATAGATTGAGTCGGATCGTCTTGCCGATGAGCGGAGACAATATGGCACAACTTGCTCCACCAAGGAGTCGGTGGAACAGGCTGTGGTGCAGACGGTGAGCTGAGGCACCTCTCTAGACAACAAAACTGTGCACTACGGTGTTGGGATGTGTCCCTCAACACACACAGGAGCGGAAGGTCTATGAGGATCTAGACCTGGTGCAGACGGTGAGCTGAGGCACCTCTCTAGACAACAAAACTGTGCACTATGGTGTTGGGATGTGTCTCATTGTCACAACAACGTGCTCTATAATCTGTAGTCTTCAGAAAGAGATTTCTTCCAGTTCTTGAACTAAGAAGCTCGGCCCCATTTTAGGAGAGGAAGGTCTCTGAGGATCTAGACCTGGTGCAGACGGTGAGCTGAGGCACCTCTCTAGACAACAAAACTTTGCACTATGGTGTTGGGATGTGTCCCTCAACACACCACAGAATGAACCAAATTTACAGACACTGCCAGAACAAAAGGCAAAGAGAAAGCACTGGAAGTGTGAGAAGAACATATACGGTCAAAGTGAGAAGATACGGAATGTTGGCCCGTGGGACAACAAAAGAACTTCCTCAGCCACATAGTCGGATGAGGACAATTGAACCACAGTCCATGAGAGACTAGTCTCATTGTCACGACAGAGTGCTCTATAATCTGTAGTCTTCAGAAAGAGATTTCTTCCAGTTCTTGAACTAAGAAGCTCGGCCTCATTTTAGGAGAGGAAGGTCTATGAGGATCTATTGATAAATACACTGATTAGTTCACTTTTCAGCTGGTTTGTAAGGGTGGGGAAACATGATGATATAAATGAAGAAGATGATGAGAGAAATTGGTTATTTTTTATGTGTGATCATTGTTCAGCTGCACTTTCCACAGGAAAGATATTTTTGATCCGCCTAGAACATTTGGCCTTATGGACTGATCTGCACCATATCTGATAATTGGTTGGCATAGCCAGCTAAGGTCTGTAATGTCAATTTTTATGCAGATTTGTGCAGGAGAAAAATAGATGTGTTTTATGATTTTAGCTTCCATTGTAGGTTGTGCTTGCACTTAAGGCCAAAACTGCTGAACAAATTTAAAACTTGCCATGAAAGCAGATATAATCAATTTAAAAAATGTCTCCTAGCGGGCATTAAAGGGTTAACACGTTTGTATATCCTGTCCGATTGGGAGATTAGATCCTCTAAGAATGCAGAAATTTAAATATTAAAGGAATCGCATTGTAGTAGGGAGCTTTTTCTCCCGTCGTCTTTTTCAAAACCGTAGTTCCAGAGTTTCAACTCTGGATCAGTGATCTGATTGGCTGCCACAAGAAAACATTTTCCTTTGCTGCAGCCATTAAGGATGTTCCAAACAAGAAAATGAAAAGGAAAAGCTATAGAAGCAAGCAGATTAGGCACACCCTGACCATCATGCAGGGCAAGGGACCGTCAAAGGGCCTCCCATGGAGTACATATGCAAAAAATACAGATGCACAGATTATTTTTCGGATCTGCAAAACCATGACTCTTAAGATGATTACATATGGTGTCCTGTGACAACGATTCCCCTCCAAAAAGAACCATGAATCCAGGTTACGCGTCATGCCTGGGTACCTCCAACACAAGGCAACATAAGCCAGGCCCTTCAACCACCTCCTGCTGCAGATGGCTGAAGGGACAACATTGTTGAAACTAAAGGAAAAAAATGTGGGAGGGAGACTGACAGAAACTGGTTCCACTCATTATCATTATTGTGATAAAGTGAAAATCGACTCAGCATTTATTTAGCAATTTAACAAAACTAGCAGTCAAAAAAGGGCAAATACATTGGTGCTACTTTGCCAGGAGGAGTCTGTTTGCTCAAAACAATACCTTTGATTTGGTGGAACACTTTTTTCTTTTCTTCCAATGCAGATCTGCGGATCCTAGAGGAACTACAGAAACTTGCAATCTGCTGCTGGGATTATATGTTGTAGGAAAAAATGTGTGGGAGCATAAATGGTTAAGGAGAACATCTTCAGGCCCCAGGGAAGAAATTGGGGGGATCTGTGAGCCCCAAGAGGGAGGTGCCTCCGGCTAAGGAGGGCAGTTGTGAGGGTCGGAAGGACATCCACCAATTTAGTAGCACAACTTGTCTGGCACCCCTTCTGCAGGGGACGCTTGAGACGTCAGATGCCCCCAGGCTCCAAATGCACAAGACGGCACAAGACAGTGGGACTGAAGAACATTCTTGAGGCATAGAGGAAGTCTGCCAGTAACTATCTTTCCTACAGTGGATGCTGCAGTGTAATCAAAGGCATCTCCCAAAATATAAATAAAATGCTCCCACTATGTTCTGTTGAACTGTTTGTCAGGTTTGGGCTCCCTTGCCCTTGATGCTGGACATGGAGCCAGTTACAAGTAAAGGAGATCTGAGCACCTCTGCTCAGTCAGTAATGGCATACAAAGGCGCTTATTTACAGGGAATTGGCATACGGCAGCATCGCAAGTCAACATGCTCTGCTGCCCTGAACCAACCTAAAAAGGCAATTTATGAAATATGGTGAATTGCTGCCCTCGTTCCCCTGCACTGGCGCACAATTCACTGTCTAGCGCCAATGCTGGAACCCTTGCACCATGGTAACGGCATTGCATGCAAGATTGGTTTTGTGAATGAAGGGGCCCCTTCCTGCACAAAAAAATTCTGAGAGATGTTTTCCTCTTTCTATGTGTCTTTGTTCACCTGCTCTGGGTGAGTTTCATGCCCTGCCCCATGTTTATATAACTTATTTATTTTCTATGGTCATTGCTTAGTACAAATTCATATTTAGGAAACATCTGTTCATTTACACAAAATGTATACCCATGGTCCCTTATATACCCTTGGGTACCCTTGGTTCACAAATGAGCTTAATGGTGTCAGATGCTCAGAGCAGGACAAACTCTCTTGATCCCAATACTACTAATGTCAGTATTAATAATGGTGGAAAGCCTCTGGGGACCCCTGATGGTGATAAATTATATTCCCTGACAGATGAGTTGGAACTCACTAATAACAGTGGAAGTGAAGGTACAGACCCCGTGGTCACAGGGGAGGATAATGGCAGTCCCCTCCTGCGGCCCATAACCCAAATTAGGGTACCTAATCTCACAAAAAGGAAAAGCACTAGAGGTGCGGGGAAAGATAAAGGTTTAGACTCTGATAATAGCCAGATAAGTCAGTTAAAATGGGATTACTCCACTACACATCTCGGAATTGAAACGGAGGAAGAGGAAAATGTGCCCAAATTTCTGATGGAATATACACCAAATACAGAATCCCCCCCTTCCATGGGGTTAATTTATTCTACACTCAAACAGATCCAGACTGAAGCTCGACTCGAGCACAAGAGGGCCCACATGGCACTTTAAGTGGCTATTCGTAAAGTAAATAAACTGTGTTCCGAGATTTCGGAGCGCACTGTGGTCTTAGAGGAGCGTAGAGGCTGGAGCGGAGAACACAGGTCAACAACTTGTGGCACACAAGGCCAGATTGACTAATGTAGTCTGGAAACTGGAGGATTTCGAAAATAGACAATGGAGAAATAACCTGTTCAAGGAATTTAAGAAAATGTGTTATAAGGCTATTTAAGGGGGTCTTCTCAGAACTTTCTCGGTGGAACTGGGAAGCAGAAGTGCAGAGGGTTCACAGATTCCCTCTGACGAGGAAAAGGAGGGCAGGCCAAAATGGGAAACCCAGAGCTATCCTGATGTTCTTTGGGAATTTCCTCCTGCGGCAGGCAATTTGTGAGAAGGTGAGACCTGATGCAAGAAGCGCACCTGAGGGGCACTCCTTCTTTGTGCAACTGGATTTTTGCCACACGACAGTGAGGAGAAGATGGAGGCTCCGGCAACTGATCACTCCCTTCTAGAAGTTAGGCTGTGAGGTATTTCTGATCAATCCTGCCCGATTAAAGGTCATTCATAAAGGATCAACGAGAGAATTTACTTCAGAGATTCAAGCCAGGAGTACTTGCAGGAACTATCACCTGGCTAAGGCAATAATCTAAGGACCGAACTCTTTCTTATCATGCTTTTCTAAATTTAGGAGGTCTGGGGCTATACGTTTCAACTGGACTGATAGGACTAATTGGTTCAATAGGAATATTTCATTTTTTAAATTTTTTGTTGCTGGGGTTTTCTTTTCTTTTTTTCCCCTCTGGTAGAAAAAAAGGCGGGGAGCGAATTGGGGCACAGTGAAACGCAGGAGGCATCATAAGTGTTTAGAGACCTTTTTTGCCTTTTGAGGGGGGTTGGTGGGTTGGGAGGGTGGGGATAGAGGTAGGACTTCTGGTGATTAGACTGGTTCAATGGGTAAAATTATGTGTAATAGTATGGAATGTAATTAGATATTTTCAGGTTTTCCTGAGCTCTGGATACAGACAAAGGAGGTTTGACTATGACAAATGGCTAAGGGCAAGAAAAGAGTTGCATCCGTCAATATTTGTGGGTTAAATAGTCCTTTTAAAAAGGCAGGCTTAATTTAGACATCCAGCATTTGAACGCCGACATAATATGCCTACAAGAGACACATATTGAAGTTGGGAGACAGAAGTTGGCAGAATTAGCAGGTAGTTTCCTCAAGGACCCAAGGCACACGCACGAAAGGGGTTGCTCTTATGGCCCACAGGAAACCCTTTAGTTGCCTATGCTCTAAAGCTGATCATTGGGCAGATGTGTCATTACTTTATGCAATGTGGGTAATTATTATTTCACGCTTTGTTCAGTCTATTGGTCAGTGTTGGATGACCCTGCACTTTCCAATTGGTTGAACATTGAACTTGTCTGGTGGCCACTGCCCTTAATTATCTTTGGGAATTTAAAATTAAATTTGAACACCAGTGTGTCAGGACTCGAACCCTGGGTTCCATCCTCTACTACCCAACAATGTCACGAACTGGGCATGGGACTAATGGAGTTGTCTGGGCAGAGAAAATGCGATCCTGGAGACTTAAGATGGCCGCCGCCGTCGCCAGGACAAATGCACTGTAGCCGTTCTAGTCTCTCAGGTCCAAACGGCATGAAGCTATGTGAAGCGCGAGCGCTGGGGAAACTGCGCACTTCACTCGAGTATTCAACTGATGAAGTTCGTGCCTTTGGAGGTTAAAGTCTATCAGTTTAAATTAACGTTTGCTGTTGCTGTATCATTTGTTGAGAAGACGCGTTCTACTCGAGACTCGGCGCATGATCCAAGCGCGAGTTTGCGAGTAATTCTGAGAAGAGGTTTGCCATCAACGTGAAGAGAAAAGACATTGAGCGCCGCTCTGAGGAGTAAGCTGTAGATAAGGAAGCGTGACAACTCAACGCTGGAACACAGACTTGAGAAGATAATAAGCTAAGTGTAAATACACAGAATTAAAAGACTGGTTGTTTTGAAATTAGTAACCTACAGTTTAATTAGGATTCTGTCAATCGCATTTTTGTCAGGAAAGAAAAAGAAAAGCGAGTTTAAGTATGGACAGTCTGCTGCCAGAGGAAACCATGTAAATATGTTTATGTTAAGAGTCAGTACTTACCAAAAATCCACGACGTGAAGAGAAAACTGTCAATCTGTGAGAAAATTAAAAAGACAAGTTAGAAGCCAACAGACTCTTGTTAAGAAAGGAAAAGAAAGAATAACAGAACCCATTAGGAACAAAACTCCTCTAATAGTGTAGTAAGTGCACTACTGGGAATATATAGCAGTGGGTGCTTAGGGGGAGCCATTGTTGAGGAAGGGTTACATATAAATAATCATTTCCTTTTTACACTAGTGACAATTATAGTGGAGTAAGACACACCTTTACAAAAAGAAGAGAAGCAAGGTCCAGCATCCTAATGGTTGGTGAGAAAAGATAATAGTTTTAAAAGAGAGTAGAGTAGAGAGAGTAGGAGGTTAAGTCAATAATGATGTGTTGCTATTTTTAGGTTCCATTCTAAAAGACAGCGCCAAGGGTTGCTGACTGAGGAACCAGAACCGGACCAGTCTCTTCTCTGTTTAGTATTTTATCCAATTCCCCCGTCCCTTAAAGTAACGATGGAAGGTTCTGCGTAAGACCTACTAGCGTTGCTGAGAGGGATTGGGGTTCTAGAATCTCTGTTCCTGTGCAGTACCTGGTAAGCCAATAAAAGTTATTTAGAGGTCTGACACAGTGCTATCAAACTAGGGCCAAGCTTTATAACGGGCGTAAACCTAACGTTTTAAAATCTTGGATTTATTTATGTATGGCTCACAGATTTACTGATGTTTGGGCCTCGCAAGAACCACAAGACCCGGGCTTTACCTTTTTTTCTGCCCGCATCAATTTACACGCCAGGCTTGAATATTTCTATGTGTCTCAGAGTCCCTCGACAAAATGTCGGATTTTTTAATTTCCACGGGTCATGTCAGATCACAATCTGCTAGTTCTAGAGATTCTATTCCACGATTCAAAGAGGGAGTTTCCATGCTAGACTTTCGATAGAGCACTCCTGTATGATGAGGAGTAGAAAGCACATATGAGAGCATGGATCCCCAGATTTATATCGGAGAACAGGGATAGTACACGGGTGGATATAATATGGAACGCATTGAACACTGGGATAAGAGGGCAAACCTCTAGGTATGGCTGGCGGCTTCAGAAGCAGAATAAAGTCTACATGCAGGAACTCTATAGTAAGCTGGCGGAGGCAGACACATACTTAGCTGATGTCATTATGAGCAGGGGAAATACGGTGGAAGCACAAACAAGGGTGGCTTCATCCAAGTCTAAAATCTTAGAAATCCCTACTAGCAAAGCTGCCGGGAAATAGGCATCCTGGAGATCCCAAATGTATGAATGTAGTGAGAGAGTGGGACATCTGCTTGCACTGTGCAATAGGCAACGGGTGACTCAGGGGGCAATCTTGGCAATCAATGATCCACAAATTGGGTTAGTCTCAGAGGCCTCTGAATCCTTTCAGCGATTTTACCAACAGCTTTACACAGAAGAAAGCACTGGAGGCGCAAAAGAAATACAGGACTATCTTGCAGGGCTCAACAGGTGAAAAGCTAACTAGGGAAGAAAGAGAGGCAATAGAGGTACCCATTACGGCCAAAGAAGTGGCAGGTGTTATCGGATCTTTGGCTAATGGGAAAGCTGCTGGTACTGATTCTCTCCCAGGGGAATTTTTTAAAAAGCTTGCTCCCTGCCTACTCAAGCTGGATGGGGGGCTCCTGATTCTTGGGGATCGGCCAATATAATGGTCTTTCCCAAAAAAGGGAAATCGGTTACGGAGCTGGGGTCTTATCGACCAATAACTTTAATTAATATCGATGCAAAGGTACATGCCAAGATTTTGGCAAACCGCCTTGCGACTGTAATTATTAAATTGGTTTCACCAACCCAACATGGGTTTGTCCCCAGTCGGAGTACCATTGATCATGTTCAGAGGGTGATTATTCTCCTTGATGAGGCAGGGGTTACAGGAGATCCTATCGGGTTAATCCTGCTGTACGTGGAGAAAGCCTTTGATAGGGTCTTCTGGTCATTTCTGTGGGCAATACTTGAGAGTAGAGGGTTAGTCGCAGGCTTTATTAAGGCTATCCCTAATATGTATAACAAGCCGGTGGCCAGAGTTCCTATTATGGGGGGAAATGTCAGGCTCGGTCTCAATCAGCCGGGGGACCCGTCAAGGGTGTCCATGCTCGCCTAAATTATTTGCTTTGTACATTGATCCTCTGGTTTGGAAAATTGGGGACAATAATCAGATATTAGCAATACATAGTAACGGGGAGAGTACTAAGATCCTGGCATATGCCGATGATCTATCTAATGTGACCAGCTTTAGCCAAAATTGAAAAAGAGGCTCAGATTTTTGGACATATCTCGGGCTATCGACTTAACGCTAACAAAACATTGGTGGTCATTGGAAAAGGACTTCAGATTAGTGATCCTAGGGTCGTACGGAAGGCAGCTTACCTTGGGGTGGAAATAATGGTGGATGTTTCGAAAATTGTTGAAAACAATTTAGAGCCATTACTCCCAAAATTTAAGGCAGACCATAACCGCACAGATATCCTCAAACTGACGCTGGTTGGGCGATATAATGTCATCAAGATGGTATTTTTGCCGAAAATCTTAATTTTTTTTAGGGCAATTCCTTTGACTATTAATAACTCACGATTTAAAAACATAAACCAAATGTTTACTAGATTTATTTGGGCTAATTGTCGTCCTCGGAGGGCACTTACATTTTTAACACTACCTAGAGACAGAGGTGGTTGGACAGTTCATAATCTCCAGCTATACCTTTGGACTGCTATATTATCTAAAATAGGCAGTCTAATTAGGGCTGAACTTGGTCAGGTGTAGGTGGTGGCCCGCTTCTATTTCTGAGCAATTTTTTGCATCCAAGGCTAGGGGTTGTCTTGTGCAATTTACAGATTTTAATTATTACAAAAGGGTCAAGTTTAAGACGCTGATGTGTGCTTTCAAAACCTGGACTTCAGCTCGTAAGAGGCTTGGCCTTAATGTCATAAAGGCTTATACCCCATTGTATGGCAATGACTCACTCCCTAGTATTGTCAATGATGGGCATATTAAAAAAGTGGTATAATAAAGGGGTTAGGGTGGTTGGGGATCTAGTGGACGAGATAGGAGTGATTTCCTTTGACAAGATTAAGGAAACCTATGGTGTTGACAACTGACAATCTTTTAAATATCTCCAGTTACAAGACTTTTTGGTGAGGAAAAAGGGAGGTAGTAATGTTTTTTCCTTGGGTTACGCTGGTTGATACTCTACTTAAAGGGATAGGCACAGTAGGAGGGATCTATAAAAATCTGAATGAGAAAATACCACATGATTTATCTAAACATTGTGAACATTGGCATGAGCGGCTTTTAGTTGGAGCGAGGAAAGAAGAAGATTCACCATATGAGCCTCGAACTTTATGTATTGGTGCCAACCTCCAGTTGCAGTGTTTTAAGACCTGGTTTAACCTTCATATAACACTGGAGAAGATTTCTAAATGGGGAGGAGTTACAGGATCAACATGTCCACTGTGAGGCTATACAGCAGCAGACATTGTACATATGTTTGCTTCCTGCTCCGACTTGGGTACAATTAAATGGGAAGTTGGCACTATCGAGGTGTCTCATTTGGGAGTAGATTTAACACCACGGCTGATCATTCTGGGAGTCAGCAGCCCTCAGCTACCGGCCTGAGTCCAGACCTTTCTCTTTATTGCCATGGAAGCATTTAGACTTTGTTTAGCTACTCTCTTGCTCGATCCTGTTCCACCTATGGGCCAACAACGGCTAGGGAGATTTCTGGCAGTATATAGGCTAGAAACTGCAGTATATGCTAGATAGGGGCAGAGAACAAGGGCCAGGGGGATGGGAATGTGTGCCCCTTTAATCAGATGGTTCAAAGATAGCCTAGATAGAGGTAATAGGGATTAATCTGCTTCACTGTTCAGGGTAACTCTCGCTTTGATCTTGTTTGTTGTCACTTATTTGTTTGTTTCTTCTTGCTAGTGAATGAACTGATCTATTCATTTTTTTGGTTCACGGCAAGGACCAGCCTGGGTAGGGGTGGGGGGGGCATACTTCTTGGGATAGGGAACCTTTTCAGATGACGGCTTTATTCATGTGTATTAGTTTGTTGCTATAAAAATTCTTCAATAAAGAAATTTTAAAAACATATATGGATATTAATACCACAATTAGGCAACTACAAAAATAAATGTAATATTATTGTGCAAAATATACCCTCATTGTACATCATTCACATGTGAGTTAAAATGTATGAATGCAAACTTAATTTGTCTAACAGAAATAAACACAACTCAAAAAGCAACATGCATTTGCAATTCCCCAATATCATCATATAATCTTTGATAAATACCACAATGAACAAAGCATGGCTTTGCAATTTACTACAAAAACACTTAAACATACTACCTATGTGTACAACGCAGCAACATATTGACATACTATATTTTACATTACACATTAAAGAAAAAACTTATTTAATAATTATAATATATAAAACACCACATGTATCAATTGAAACTTTACTACAATACTTTTTTTTTGTTTAGAAAGCTTTATTAAATAGAAAGAGAAAGCGTGGTACAGAAATATAATAAAGAGAATGAAATACAAATCCCAAGGTAACAGAGAATACAAATTGAAAAGCAAAAGGTGAAAAATCTATTACAACACACATTACAAGAATAAAACCAATATAAAAGGAAAACAAAGTCATAGAGTACCATAATAAAATTTGCATTTTTTTGTTTTTGCTTTTTGAGTTTGAAAGACAGAAACGAGGAGGGGTAAAGAAAGAAAGAAAAGGAAGGAAAAGAGAAGAATGAAAAGAGCAAATGAAGATAAAAAAGAAAAGGATATCAGCAGTAAAGCTTTCCAATGACTCATAATACAAAAATAAAAAAATTGAATTATCAATAAACAATCCTGTAATAAGCACAAAATATATAAGAGTAAGCAAAGCATTCATGGTGGTTAAAAAACAAAATTACTGTCATTGGCATGTAGTACGGAGGAAGAGATGTCATTTGTGAGAGGGGACAAGAAGGCCTCTTTACGAATAAGGTGCTGAGAGGTGGTTACAAAAGCTCTATCTAGCCTGTGATGATGACATAACAGATTTCACCAGGTGGAGAAGGAGACTTTGGAGGCATCTTTCCAATATGAAGTTATAACCTGAAAGGCAATGGCAATAGAAAAATCTTTAAATGAGCCTAGTTTTCGAACACCCAACCTATGTATGTAAGAACTACCCAAGAATATAGAAGGGTTATCAAAAGGGAAATTAGTTGAACAAAGAGAGGCGATAGTCTTGCATACTTTATGCCAGAAAATGAAAATATTAGGGCAGAGAAAATAGGAATGTTTTTTTTACAAGACCAACTATTAGGGGATAGGGCAGGACTGAATTTAGAAATGGCTAGGGAAGTTAAAAACAATCTCTGATAAAAAAAAATAAGGTATTGGAGTAGTACTGGCATTGCATGAAGTGTGTTGTATCCGAGCCCAAATGGAGTCCCAGGTGTGTATAGAGAAAGTGTTTTGCAAATCTGTTTCCCATAAAAGTTCAATCTTGCTTTTGGGATGGCTAGATAAGGAGAAAAAAAGGTATTTGTAAATGTGAGAGGCCTGAACAGAGGAGGAAGAAGGGAACAATTGAATTGGGGAATCAGGTAAAGAAAAAGAAATATCAGAGAGAAGAGAGAGGTGCTGAGTTACAATCAGTCTCAAAGAATCAGACTTAGAAAGAGATGTAACGGGTAAGTTGTATTTAAACTGAAGTTCCTGGAAAGATAAAAGCTCCTTATTATGTAATAAGTTGTTAACCTGTATAACACCTTTGAAAATCCGGTCTTTCCAGAAAATAGTATGATTGAACATTTTAATGGATCTATTATGCCAAATAGAGGAGTCTAAAAATAACTGAAGTGGAGAACGTGGTTTGGTAAGAATCGGATAAAGAGTAGATATGAGATATGAAATAGTAGGAGATTTAAGAGAACTGGGAGGATAAGCAAGGTTGTCTAATGAAGAGAAGGGAAATGGATGAATTATTGATTCCTCTAATGTATGCCATTTACTATAAACCTTAACAAATATTTTGACACTATACACTAATTATATATATATATATACATATATTCTTCTAGGAGGTTTTAACATAGATTTCAACAACAAAAACAAACAAACAACCTTACTACAACAATATTTACAAACACACTACCCATGCAAACAAATATTCAAAACGTATACTACAGACTACCAAACTACATTAGATCATATATACACAAATTAACAAATACTTAACTGTAGAACTATAGACTCTTATTATAGTGATCACAATGCATAATGTATAGTAAAAAGAAAAAAAAGATATATGTATACTAACAGTATATTTTTTCTCGTTTCAGATTATATCAATTCAAGATATCAAAAACAAATCAACAGAGGACAATAAACTATATCAAAAATGCATTAAAGCAAATATAATTTGTTGTACAAGCAAAACTTACTACAAAACTGCGAAACAAAGAAAAAAGTACTTTATTACATGGCGTTAGCACATACAACTGGAAGCATAAAAGAAACATGTTGCAATGAAGATTACTTTCCATTATTGAAAGATAAAAATTTAATTTTGATACAGAATTCTTTGGTAAAAAATTATTCTATCCTAATTACCAAACAAAAATTACAAGCATACCTGCAATACCAATACCAGATGCAATTGAACAAAAAGCAAAATGTCTATTACAACCACCAGCTCCACCATCATCACCTATAAAAGCAGTCAAAGAAGCAAAAATTAAAACTAGGATGACAGTCTATGGAACAATAATAGAAGTAAGTCAAATACTATCATTTAATAATTTACATCATACTTTTAACAATACAGGTAACATATTAAAATCATGCTATTCATTTTTTGATTTTAAACTACATTGCACATTTTTTTTTACAATGAATCTATATACTTTTATAGGTATCAATACTATTCTCACACACTCTTAACAAATAACATATAATTTACCTAATTTAGCACAACAAAACATGATTTCAATGAAAATTTATTTTATATTTTTCAGGAAGAAAACATCAAAAATATTTTCATTGGAGGTCAAGAAACAAAACTAAAATCAACCACTATAAAAAACACTACAGATATCGTGAACATTAATTTATTGAGAGAAGCCACAGAATTCCCAATACAAATCAGACAATATATAAAAATCACGCATGTCACTGTACATGAATTTGATAATGAGAAGATTTTAAATACCACAAGACAGAGCATATTACAAATAAATTGTATTTCACAACAAAAGAAAAAAACTAGTATAATACAAAAACAAATAGCAAACATTTATGAATGCTAAAATACATTTAAAAAACTTTATTTAAGAAAGACTATTTCATAATAAAATAGGCAACATGTTATGTCTCATAATATTGTAAGTACTTTAGCCCATATAGTAGTATACATATGCAGCAGTATAAAAAAAATTGTACATACTAATATACAGCAATTATACTAATTTGATCTCAATTTTACTTTACAGCCTACAGAACCACTGCTGGAGAAAATAACTATTAAAATATATGGAATAGAAAAAACAAAGCAAAAAACTACAACAGTTACAGCACAAGTTATAGATATGGAACAACTTCAATCAATGGACGACAGTAACGAAATTTAAATGCATTGGTTTATTCTAAGTCCATTAACAGAAGACTTTACAGATGAATTGATGGAACATTTACCTGCAACCTGTGAAGTCATATATCCTAATGGATGTATTAAACAAACTTTACAATAAATGTCAAATGCATTAAAAAATATAAGAAATACTTGTAACATGTAAGAAAAAGTAACATGTTTATTTACTTTAATACAAAACTGCCTTTGAAAAGATATGTTACCATTCATTTGCCTGTATAATAAAACGTATCTGTATACTATACACTTTAAATGTTTATAAACTACATTGCAAAAAAAAGAGAGTACATTGTTTTACAAATGTTATACAGCAGAAACTTTTAACTAGAATTATTTGAACGTTGATTTATAAAGAATTTCATATTATACAATGTTTAGGCAGTATGTCTTTGTAAACAATAGGAAATATTTTACTGTATATATTTTTACAAAACTTAAATAATAGTGGAAGAAAAAAAGGAAAACATGTGTTTTTACTTACATACAAAACTACCTGAGAAAACAAACATTGTTTTCATATTAACACTCATTTAGCTGAATATACAGAATTACCAGCACATCATGCACTTCCAATGTTTAAGAGCTACACTGCAAGAGGAGACAAAGACACTGTTGTACAAATGGTATACCGATAATGTTTTGAAATATATTGGAAAAATTTAGCTTTGTAAAAGTATCCAATTTTACAATAGTTTGTATTAAAAAAAACTTGTGTTTTGAAAAAATAACAAAAACTCCTACATATATTCTTTTAAGCCATTGCAAATGTCTTAACAGTACAACAAAATAACATTACTTATGCATGTTAATAAAAGAAATTACACAATTTAAAGCGTCATTATTTTTATTATTTGATAATACAAACAGGCAACCATTATATAATAATTAAAATGATGAATATTGTATACAGCACATACCAATAACATTAAAAGAATATTCTTTAGTAAAAACGACACCACTTAACACAAAAATATAGCAAGACTGATTGGCATTGCCAATGCTTGTTTAAAAAAATGTTTACCTTTTCCAGAATTAAAGTTATAAAAACAACATGACGCAAACAAGTAGTTACAGGAACAATCAAGTTGATCAGTTTCCATGTTACCACTCCTGTGAAAGGGGCATCATAGTGGAACTATGAGGTACTATATCATCAATGTTAACAAAGTTGTGTTCATAATAACAGGCCAGTATTTATATATTGGTCTGACCATGTTCTTAGAGCTGAGACATGGAAACAGGGAGTAAACATTCACCTGTCTACTTCTTCCGAGGCAATGCTTTACCATTGACAATGCAAACATTTTGGAGGAATACGTCTAAATTGTTTATAACATGACTTCAGAACTCAAAAGGTTCTTTCTATCCAGATAATAATAAATAATAATAATAAGCAAGCTTGTAAAGCACCTGGTTACACCGTCTGGTGTGTTCCCACGTTGCAGCACAACCCCGACAGACAGGAGATGTAGGAGCAAGTGAAAATCGGATACAGAGAACTATGCACAAAAGAGCCATGTTTTTAGTTTTTTCCTGGAGAGTGTCTCAGGCGGTTCTATGCGTAAAGAGTCGGGGAGGGCATTCCAGTGTTTAGAAGAGAGATAACTGAAGGAGCGGGCTCCCATCCTCACTCTTTTAATTTTGGGGATTCTGACCAGGTGGGCCTCAGATGAGTCTTCAGTGGGGGTTCTTCTAGTCACAGAGCTGTGAGCCATCTAGCAGCAAACAGGACATCCACCCCATAACCTAGTGAAGCCATCATGGAGTCAGCTTCAATGGCAGCGAATAATATCCTCAGTTATTACATTTATCTGATTCCAAAATATTGTATAGTCAGACAGCACCTTACAGAGTGACAGAAATCAGAATCATTTACTGTACATCTCCAACATGCTGAACTAATGGACAGATCAGATTTGTACGTTTGGGCAGGAGTACAGTTCATTCTATTTTGGAATAAATAAATATATGTATATAGTTTAATATTCATTTAACTTGAGAACAGAAACATAGCTAAATCTTATCATCAATGTCAATTCCTAAACCAGTTTCCTAAAATCGCCTACCAGGAGGAGATGAGGTCACACAGTATAGAGATCGCAGAAAGGCCTCTTTGAAGAAGGATCTGGGTCTGATCTAACTTGATGTTATGGTCCGCGTTTAGCAGCGCATTCACATTCATCTTACCAAGTTACAAGGGGAACTTATATTCAACATTAAGAAGTATAGCAATATTATTAATATATAAGGAGAAGAGCACAGTCGCTAGGAGACATCCTTGTTTATGTCTGCTTTTTAACAGTACTTTATCAGATATGCCTTCATCAGCGCCTTTAGAGTTTTGGCCCAGTTTTCTGAGTGCCTCATCACATGATACAGAAAGAGCTTTCTCTTGATTCTGCTGATAGCTCTCTTGAACTCTTCCACACCAGCCACTCAAAGTTCTCACACCAACAACACCCTACAACCCACCCCCACACATGCACAGAAACCAGCCAACACCCAAAGTGCTCCCTACGCTCTCATACATGCTCCACAACACCTGTTCACTCACTAAACACACCACAGATATTTGGACCTGCTACAAGAACAAGACCCGGACTTGCTGTTCCTCACAGAAACATTGGCCCCAGACATCACTATGGCTATCTCTGCCAGCTACAAGATCGTGAGACAGGGTCAGCAGTACAAGCCCAGAGGCGGAGTGGCCATCCTATACTATGATACTCTCATTTCAACACCTCCACCAACACACTCACCAACTACAGACCAATCTCATTCCTTCCTTACCAGCCACAGTCTTAGAGAAGCTCTTCAACAGACACCTCACTGACCAAGTCATCAACCAGGCAATGCAGTCTGGTTTCAGGTCTAACCACAGTACAGAAACATCCCTCATCACCACCACTGACATCCACATGATCCTGGACTTAGGACACACCGAGGCTCTCATCTTCTTGGATCTTTATGCAGGTTTTGTCTTGGTCTCACACCACATCCTCATCAGACACCTTCATGAGAATTAAATGTAATGCCATTTTGATGAATATAACATAAAAAGTCAGCGAAGCACCTTACTGCTCATGAGCCCGCAGACTTATCTGCTGAGTGCCTCATGGTTTCTCCCTCAGCCCTACCCTCTTTCCCACACACATTATCCCTCCTCTAGGATAACCGTGCACACATCAAATTCCTCTTGTGCCTGGGTTTTATTTGAGAGGAAGAGCATGAGTTGCTGTCATTGGCGTAGGGGAGGAATACTTCAGTTCATTCCAGTGGAGGTTGAAGTTTGTGCTGCCCTGCATTTGTTGTGATGATTTCCATGATTTGTCCTGTGAAAGAAAGGCTATGACTAGGCAGGTGATAGATTGTGCATAGTTTGCTTAGTGGTCTGTTGTTGCATGCAATATCCATGCATAAGTATTCGCATGTGAGTAGAACAGGAGTTTGACTGAGAGGTTGTTGCGTTGAATGCAAACAATGCCTCCACTTGGTCTGTTGTGTCTGTCCGATCTGGTGATGTTGTAACTGGGAGGAACAAGTATTTGCAAGATAGGTGCAGAGGAAGCATTTAGCCATGTTGCAGTCAAGATAAGGAGGTCCAGGTCGTGTGCAAGGATGAGGTTGGCGATATCCCCGGAATGTCTTGTGGCCAATCTGCAACTGAGTAGCATACATTTCAGCCGGGATTTTGATTTGGTAGGGGAGGTCTGAGTGAGGGTACCCCACTTAAGGTTGTAATTGTTTACCGTTCTGTGGTTCAGGTTTGATATTTTGTGTGAATTTGCAAGAATGGGTTGGATTTGGCCTTGAGTGCCAGTGTTATCAAAGTGTGTTGGATTGTAAGGGACGAGAGAGGGGACATCTTTGTCAGGTGGTTGATCAGACTGTCTGAAGGGAAAATCAGCGAGGAAATGTACTTTTCTTAGGTGTCCCTCTTTTGGGTGTCACCGGGCAACGAAGAGCCCCCAGAGGCCATAGAGGATAATTCTGGTGGGCTGGAGTGAGACAGAGATCATTCAAAAGCAGTCGGTCCTTGGGGCATTAAGGTAAAGACCCAACATGTTCCAAGTCTGGGCTTTAAGCCCAGACTTGGAACGCCTGGGGCTGGAACAACTTTAGGTTTTCAAAGGCTCGTAAGAGAGAGAAGCAAGTAGGAGTCAAGTAGGAATCACTGTCAAACTTTACCAGCAAAAAGAGAGATTATTATCAAATTTAACTTCCACTTCTGCTAGTTCATTTATCAACCAAGCAGAAGACAATATTGACTATGAGAATGAAGAACATAATTTCACTTTTGTCCAAATTTAGATTGAGGCAGCTCTTCTTCACCCAGTCCATGACTCTGATCAGGCAAGCTGTGAAGGCTTCTTGTAATTAATCAGTAGATGTTTGGAGTGAGAACATGAGCTGTATGTCCATGGCATATGACAACACCTTAATGCATGAATGGGTGATCGCTGCAAATGGGGCCATTTAGACATTAAAGGCCATAGGGCTCAAAGAAGAGCCCTGTAGGACACCTTATCTTAGCAGAAGAGGAAAAATAGGGGAAATAATCCATCTGCAATCTGTCATATATAAAAGACTGAAGCCAACGCCAAGCTAGGTTGCATACACCCATACTGTGTGATCACTCCAGTAAAGTGCAAGAGACACGTGGCAAACACTGCTGACAGGTCAAGCAACACCAAGGAGGCAGATTGAGTCTGGTCTGCTCATTTTTATAGATTCAGACCCTCCATCAGCACTGATTCTGTTCCATACCTTGGTCTAAATCCAGACTCTATGCTATAGGGCAGATCATGTGCACTTGAGAAAGCTGGCCATTTACAATTTACTCCTGCATTAGGGAGTAGCGATATGGGCCTGTGTTTAGCTGTACTGGTAGGTCCAGCAATCGTTCTTTGTAATAAAGGACTTACCTGGTAATTAGCTATAATTTCTGGAACCGCTGTAATCAAACCTTGGAGGAAGGTCTTCTTGGCTCCGGTTTTTTGCTGGATGAAGGGGCTCCTAATACAGTGCGCAGGGCAGCAGAGCTGCCGGTCCCCTCTGCAGGTGCTGATCAACATGTGCTAACTCAACCTCAGTGGGAAGGGACAGGAGTCGTATCTGATAGCCAGGTTGAACTTCCTGAACTTTTGGAGGCAGATGAGGAAATTACGCTGAAGTCTATCTACAACTTGCAAACTTCAATGTATAGGTTGATTATGGCTCACAGGGAGGAAACTAAGGCAGAGGGGCTTCGTACCCAAGGAGCTGTTCGCAAACTACAGAACGTTGTTCGCCGTTTAGTAAAATCCAGCAATGAAACGAATGTGAGAGTACAGGAGACTGAAGGTCGCATTTCTACTGTCGAAGATGAGCTCTCCTTACAGAAAACGTCTATTAAGGAGCTGGAGAGTACCAGGCAAGATATCGATTGGAAACTGACAGACCTGGAAAATCGCTCCCGGCGTAATAATTTGCGCTTATTGTGTATAGCTGAACAATCAGAGGGTAGAGATACTCGCCGCTTTGTTGTGGAACTGTTCTCGGATGCCTTCCAGGACCTTAAAGGATGGGACTGGGATAAAGAAATCATTAGAGCTCATTGTTTTCCTTCCAACCAAAAACGTGGTCAGGGGGGAGAAAATAAGAACTCAAGAGCCATTTTGATTTGCCTGCAAAACTATCTACTTCGTGAGATCTTGTATGACTTGGCCAGACCATCAAAGACTAGAAAGGGCTTGGGTCATGAGTTTTTTGTACGGCCTGACTTTTGTCAGGCAACTGTGCAGCAACGTTGGCGGCTTAAACAGCTAATTGTCCCAATTCAGTCAAAAGGGGGGCAAGTATTTTTGTTGAACCCTGCTAAACTCAAGGTGGTGTATAAGGGGAAAATCATTTTTTTTGTTTCTGAGGTTAAAGCACAACAATTCTTGGATACAATGTAGGTGTTAATGTAGTAGAGATAGGATAAGGTTTGTGTATTCTCCTACAGGTTTTCTTCTTTTTCTTCCTCGTTTTTTTTTTTGGGGGGGGATTCTTTTGTTTTCCCAATGTTAAGCTAATTGGGTTCAAGATTTAATATGGTTTGGACGACTTGGGTAGACTTGGGCAGACTTGGGTAGAGCCACGTAACTCATACTCACTTTCCATCAATGTGGGCACTAGCCCTTAAGCTTCTGGTGGTGGGGTTTTGGGAGGAGGGTGGGGTGGGAGGAGTGTGTAGGGGGGTGTGTGGGGGGGGTGGGTGCAAGGAAGTACAGCTACAGTATGTTCAGTTTTGGTGCCCAGAATTTTTTGGTTGTCAGCACTAAATTTTTGTATTCTTTATTGTTTGAAGTTTGATCGCAGTACAGCATTAACATATGAAAATGGTTAGAGTCTCGATTTGTTCCATTAATGTTTGCAGTTTAAATGACAAAAGAAAAAGGGGCGTAGCATCCCAGATGTTCAGAGCTATTCGAGCCGACAAAATTTGTTTACAAGAGACACATATTTCTTGGGCAAACAGGGCTTGGCTCAAGGATTTGGGGTTGCAGGTTGTGGGGTGTTCTCGTCAGAGCTCTACAATAAGGGGGGTTGCTATTCTAATGAGGTCCGGGTTGGGGGAAGTTAAAAGAGTTAAAGAAGACCCACTGGGACGATGGGTAATCGTAGAACTTAAACTTGGGAATTCGATTATTGCTATATGTTCGCTTTATGCCTCCACTATCGATGACCCCACAGCGTTGCATCAACTAAGTGTGGAGCTGGCTTTATGGTCACCTAGGTTAATATTAAGTGGGGATCTCAACCTGCATTTGGATGCAACTTTTGATATTAGTGGTAACAGTGTGTATGCAGGTAGAAAAAGGAACGTATTTAAGGCAGTCAAGGGGATTTCTCAAGAGTTTCAGTTGGTAGATGTGGGGTATGAAAAACGGGAGGGAACCTATGGTTGCACATTTTTTTCTGCACCTCATAAAAGATATTTTAGGTTGGACTACTTCTTTGTCTCTAAGTTACTATTTAACGAACTCACTAATATAGAATACAGGGTCCTACCAAAAGTCATATCTGATCATAATCCTATTTCCCTTGGCTTTGATTTAAATATTGTACATAATCCTAGGTCGTGGTCTTTTGACTGTAAGCTTTTGTTTGATTTATCCTACGTTGGGCATATGAATACCTGGATTCCTGAGTTCTTCGCTAACAATAAAGGGTCTGCTTCTGCAGAAGTAGTTTGGGATACATTTAAGTGCGGGGTTCGAGGCGAAACCTTGAGCTATGCAATAAGAAAGCAGAAGGAGAACCGGAGGAAGGAAGAAACTGAGATGAATAACTTGAGACTGTTGGAGATTCAGCTTATGCAGGCTTGAGCAAAGGATTAGCCACGGATACTATTCTTAAAGAGTTATTGGTTTATAAGGTTAAGATTCACCAAGGTTTTGCTTTAAAATCTGCCCAGCAATTGGCTGCATTTAGAACAGAGGTGTATGAAGTAGGAGAAACCTCAGGGAAACATTTGGCTAAAAGAGCTAGGCAGAAAGCTGTGTTTGCTAGTAGAAATAAGATTAATAATGCTGTAGGGAAGACTGTTAATAATGCTGCTGATATACTTAATGTGTTTGCCGAGTTTTACTCCAAACTATACACTGAAGACATGGTAGAGGATTGCTCAGCTCAGGTAACCCAATTTACAGAACAGGCCTTGAACGGTATTCTATCTACACAAGAGAGGGAGAAGCTGGACTTGCCCATTACTTGGGAGGAGATTGAGACATCATTGTTGTCCTTGGCGTCTGGAAAAGCTGCTGGCCCTGACGCTATTCCTTTAGAGTTTTTTAAGCTCTTCCGAGGCATACTAAGACCAGAACTGGCTGACTTATTCTCAGCAGCTCAACGTGGCAGCGCCCCTGCTTCTTGGCGGGAATCCAAAATTACTGTATTTCTTAAAAAAGACAAACCCCCTTTGCTACCGTCATCTTTTCGTCCTATCTCACTTATAAATGCGGACAGTAAAATCTTTTCTAAAATCCTCGCCTCACGTCTGTCTAATATTATTTCTTCTTTAGTTTCTAAATATCAACATGGGTTTATTCCTGCTCGCGATACCGCTGACCATATTCGACGGGTAATCACTTTCCTGGATTGGTCTCAGGCAACTCGGTCCAATGTTGGACTCATATTTCTAGATGCAGAAAAAGCCTTTGACCGGGTTGCCTGGGGTTATCTCTGGGATGTGCTTGCTAGAAAGGGATTTGGTCCAGGTTTTATAATGGCTTTAAAAACATTGTACGTCTCTCCGAAAGCCCGTATTCGAATTAATGCCCAACTTTCCCCTTCCTTTTTAATTTCTAGGGGCACTCGTCAAGGATGCCCCTGTTCACCTTTACTTTTTGCACTTTATATAGACCCCTTAATTAACCGTTTTATTTCTGAGGAAAAGATTAGACCTATCTACCTAGCCAACACAAACTACCGAGCCTTGGCTTATGCCGATGACATTGTAATTACCACCACGGATGTTCAGACTGCTCTTCCGGCAATAAATGATCTTGCCAAACAATTTGGATCATTCTCTGGCTATAAATTAAACTTGGGGAAAACTCAGATTTTATGCTCTGGGGACAATCCATCACCAAATATTCCTATTATTTCTGAGGTTACATATCTGGGAATCAAAATATCTTTGCCCATTGAAAAAATACCAGAACTTAATCTTAATCCTATGATAGCCCAAATCAACACTACATTAAGCCGCCTTGATCATCTACACTTATCACTATACGGCAGGCTCAACATTTTGAAAATGCTGATCCTACCAAAGGTGCTGTATCTATATCGCACTATACCTTTGGAATTTCATTCGTCCTGTTTTAAAAATTTAGAAAGGGCCACCTCTAGGTTCCTTTGGGGCTATAAACGACATCGCAAAGCCCTTAAAAAAATGATTCTGAGTAAAGAGTGTGGGGGATGGAATGTCCCTTACTTTCTGTTTTACTACCTGGCGGCAGCACTCCAGTATATCAGCCCCCTCATAATTGGAGACAGAGTAAATATCCCCACTTGTCAAACTCCATCGATCTTTGAAATGACTATGGGAGAGAGAGTGAAAGCTAGCTTCCTTAAGGTTGTTGAGCCCAGCTATTATAAAAAAACAAAGTATAAGACGCTGAAGGCAGCTTTCATAGTCTGGCAAAAAGTTCGGAAGCTTTTGGGTTTGTCTAAACTTAATGCCTATACTCCTTAGCTTCTCCTGGTCTTTTGCCATCTGTGATTTTCTGTGATTTAACTACTCACAAGTGGGAGCAGAAAGGATTACGATATTTGGGCGACTTATTTATGAATGGTGAAATGGCTTCATTTCAGGAATTAGAGAATAACTTCTCCTTGGCAAGAAGTGATTTTTTCAAATTTCTTCAGATTCGTAGTTTCTTACAGAGCTCTTCGGCTATTAAGTCAGCTAGAATGATTAGAATTCATTTGTTTGAACTGTTACAGAAAAAGGCTCCTATTGGCTCGTTGTACTTAAGTCTGGTTCAAGAATGTGGGGATGATATGGATCAGTGCCAATTGAAATGGGCAAACAAACTGGGGGTGCCGGGGGTTGATGTTTTGTGTTCTGTTAAATTAGCTTCAGATTGTTTAATCACAGGGATGATGAATTCACAGCATTTTATGTGCTTTCATGACCTCTATTACACTCCCAGTAAGGTCGTTAAGTGGAGTACGACCACTGGAACGAATTGTAGTCGGTGTGGGCTACATGCAGCTAACGATGTCCATATGTTTTTTCAATGCCCTAAACTCCGGGATTTCTTTCAACAAATTGAAAACTTTTTGTCGGTTGTTCTAAGCTGTGATATTATAATAACTGCCGAATTGGTGCTTTTGGGCTTAGAGTCCGACATTTCAAGAACTAAATCAATAAGGTGCTTTTTATTTATCTGTATGGCAGTAGCCAGAGCATGCATTACTAGGGAATGGATTAATTCAGATCCCCCTTCTTTCTTTACATGGCGTGAGAAGTTACTTTTTATGTATAATTTAGAGTCTGCTATTTATAAGCTAAGAGGGGCCAAAAGAAGAGCTCTGGGGGAGAAGATCTGGGCACCCATTGCTGAATGGATTTAATTACTTTGCTTAAATTTGCAAATGTCTTTGTTCTTATTATGTATACAGTCGGAATTATGTCACTATCTACTGCTGTATTTCCTTGCAAGAAAACAATAAAATTTAAAAACAAAACAAAAAATAAAAGAATTTCTGGAACCGCTGCTGAAATGAGAGCTTGATTGAATGAATTATTCAATATTGTATTAACTTGTGGCATTACTGTAACTAAAATGTGAGGTGGACAAGGGCCTGTTGGGGATCCAGAGTAAAAATTAAGTATGGGTTGTGCTGATTTTTCCAGTGTTATATGGGTAAACTCTGATGCAGTGGAACCAGCCACAAAGCTGGGGTAACACAATAGGTTCTGCATGACCTACCAAATCTGAAATTTCAAGTGAGTTTAATTTTGAAAGAATAGAGGCAGGTTTCGCACATTTGATTGATTACAAGGCCTGGGAGCAAGAAATAATTGGACTATTTAAAAAACGTACCTAGGGGCATTTTGTTGCCGAAAGAATTTGCTCAGAAAAAAAAACTGGGCTTTGGGAACAGTTTTATAATTTCTTAGGGACGTTTCATAGGTGTTTTTGCCTACCGAATCATACTCTCCCCTCCAAATTCTTTTTAATCTTTTTTAATCTGTTCCAGTTTATTGTTTCTGCCAAAAAATCATCTGAAAACCAGATCGGTTTCTGTTGACGTGGTCTCTCTCATCTTTGTTTCAATCTGTTCTCAAAATAGTATTTCTTTGTATAAGGATATACTCCTTCTAAGCTATACCTCTCTATGTCTTTCTTAAATTTTTTGAGTTTTTTGTTTGAAAGATATTCCCTATAGCTGTCTGCTTCTATGTTGAGTGGGGATACTGCAAATTTAGGACACGTTAGAGTATTCTGATATACAACATTTTTCTTTCAACCAGAGTAACTGACCAGCCCCTGTACCACGCACAGTAACAGCCACGAAGCAAGATTATATGCTAAAAAGAAAAGGATACAGGTACGATAATGGGGGTAAAATCAAATAAACTCACAGGAGTAGGAAGAGACAGAGCTAGAATACGAATGGCTAATGACAAAAAATACCTTTCCCTTATCCCAATCAGCCTTTGAGGTGCCGTAATTGGTCCACCCGGAAGCGCACAGAATATCCAAGCCAGCCCAGATAAACGGTGGGAAAGCCAGCAAATCTATGCAAGCTGTTAAAAAAGGTAACTTAGAATCAGGAATGACTTATCAAAACAAATAGGGGCACCCTAAAATATAGAAAACCTAAAACATGCTTATTCTGTCCTACATAGGGTAACAACCAGTACATAGGATTTTAATGACATCTAACCATCTTATTTAAGGAGAGAAACAGGATTCACTCTATGGGAGACACGGGGTCCATACTACAATAAAAAGAAGGTGAGCCTATATGACTAGGTGATTCAATTGGACACCACCCACAAGTTCTATGAATAGAAACTCGAAATGACAAGGTCATGAGGATGGGAGGGGCAAGAAAGGGAGGGAGCCCCCCACAGTCAATAGAATAAAAGGGGTGCAGAGATGAAAACCAAATTAACATGCAATGAAAGAAGGCATACTTGTAGGAGAGTGTTTATGAAGTAGGTGCAACAATGTAAACATTGAAGGTTCAGGAATAGACAGTATTTTGAACTGATTAACCTCCATGCAATAAGGGAAACTAATGCATGTATCTACACTGTGTTTGTAGGCTTGAATTGTTACAAGATTGGGAGACAACAAATTTTGGTCTTAAAAAAGGCGGCAATAATTGATGTGACAACCGCCGAAACGCGTCGACGCAAAAGAAGCACAATTGAATATTAGCCAAAAGGAGGGTACAATAATAAATGTCATATATTGACCACAGGCTGCCAATGTCAATGTGCTAAATAATTAGACAAAGTTGAGGTCTTTTCTTTTATGTTGTCTCTATGTTTGGATTATGCAGGCCATAATCAATGTATAATGCTGAAATAATATGTTTTGATAAATTGAGGTCAGAAAATGTTTTTATGATAATTTTTATTGTGGAATAACGAGTAGACTCAACGAATTGAAAGATTCATTGTACCTGAGAGTGTATGATAAATATACTGTATATTGTGTAATAACTGTGTTTTGAATAAATGCGCCAGGAGATTGGCTGAATAAAATATAATTTTTTTTTTATTTAGTCCTAATGCAGCATTATCCTGCAGCTCTGTAGAAAATTTGGTAGAATTGTAATTCACATCTGATATTCTAAGGGAATCCTCTCTTTATGTCATCTATCAGTGACCCACAGGATGTGGCTACTTTCATCACTGTGTGCATTTAAAATCACCAAATACTCAGTCGGGGAATTGGAAAAGTCCAAGGAATATCCAGGAGGAGAAATGGGCTCCTGAAAAGGAGCAAAGTGCAGAAAGTGTCAAAGGAACCCCAAATCCTTCATCTAACTTAGAGTTGAACAGAAAAATGAGAGCGGTAAATATTGGCCACTCCACCTCCTATGCGGTTTTGGTGATTTAAATGTGTGATTGAAAAACCTGAGGTTGAAGCTACTGCAATGTCACGGATGGGTGTACTATTAATCCATGTTTTTGTAAGAAATACCACGTACCATATATCAGATATTACTAGATAGAGAGGATCAATCAATCAATCATCAACCAATCAGCATTTGTAGAGTACAGTACTGTCACCCCTGGGGGTATCTGGGCGCTGCTGTGCGAGTTCTCCATCGAAAAGCCAGGTCTTGAGGCAATGGCGGGAAGAGGGAAAAACGAACAAGTGGAAAAGGCAAAATAGATTAGAAAAGTCAAAACAGAAGGCAGAAAAATTAGCAGCAAAGGCAAAAAAAAGCAGTAGAGGGCAAAACAGAGGGCAGGAAAATGAGCACTAAAGGCAAAACGGGAGGCAGAATAACAAGCAGAAAAGTCAAGACAGAGCAGAAGACAGCAAAACAGAGGGCTGAAAAAATAACAGGAAGGCAAAACAGAGGGCAGAAAAACAAGCAGCAAAAGTCAAATTAGAGCAGAACAGGACAAAAGAGACGGCAGAAAAGGCAAAACTAAGGGCAGAAAAACGAGCTGAAAAGAAAAAACAGAGGACAGAAAAAGGCAAAATTAAAGGGCAGATAAAAATAGCAAAAAAGGCAAAACAGAGTAAGAAACGAGCAGAGGAGGTACAAACCAAGGGCAATAGGTAGACAAGGAGCAGAGGGTGCGGACTGCCGGCAAGCTAGACAGTAGAGCTGCATTGTGTGTATAAGTAAAGAACTCACCTTCGCAAGTCAAGTTGATGAGGAAGCCTTTGCAACATTGCACTCTAAAATGTGGTTGAGAATTCCATCAATTTTGAAACCCAGCCAAAAGTGATGTTGAGAAGTATGTTAATCACTGAATGGCTGCCAGGGCATGATTCCGGACCCTGCAAATTGCTAATATTAACACTATGCTGGAAAGCACCTTCCCTCTTAAAAGTCAACAAGTCTTGCCTACTATAAATAACTCCCCAGGGACGATAGGAGCAGTGAAAGGGAAGAATCCAGCAGGGCCAATAACCGAAAAGTTGATCTGGAGGATTCAGGCTAAACTGTGGCCATACCACTGTGCATGTGCAGGAAAGCGTCCTATGGACACTAGCTTGGCCTATCGGAAGACCATTGAGAAACATGGCAGGAACATCTGGCACCTGGCAGAAACCTGAAATGTATTTAGTATTTTTTCTGATATTTTTTCAATGATATAGTAATGCAGCTCCTCGACAACCAACTCCTACACAGTAATAACCTCCTAGACAATCAACCAGCCCCAGGGGCTTCATAAAGAAGGAAATGAATGAAGTGGATGGGGGAGGCTGGAGCTTCCATTACAAGATCTAAATCAGCCTGAGATAGGGATATTTGGACAACTTTGCAAAGGATTACGTTTCCCAATTTCCCTGACTATACAGGAATAGTATGATTTCACCCATTTCCATATCTGACTAGCAAGACTTTTCATTGCTAATAGTGGGTTTCAGAAAGAGTCACAACTTTCTGTGGCTCGGATCCAGCCAGGATGGAGGAAGCAAGTTGTCAATTCCCAGATTTTGATTGAGGTGCCTGGTTTTTTATCAGATTCTACTAAAATATTTTAAAGTCACTTGGTTTGAGTGACAGCTGAGAGACTGATCATTGATGATCTGATTGCATTAGTGTTAGACTTAAGGCTTTACTACACCCTTTGTTTCATCAACTGCCCAGAAGCCTCAGCAGAACCAGCTCTTCAGCACACATATACTAAGAGTCAAGGGTTTATCTTGTTAATCTACTAAACATATCATAGGACTCCCCTCGAGTAACCCCAGTTTTGCCAGTGAGAGCAGAGTCCATCCCCTTCAAAGGCAGCTTGATATCTCCTGTGCTCTTGTGAATTTGTGGAGATTCTTGAGCTAACACAGTTTCTTGATATTATTGTGTCCTACCTCTTACCTCCTCACAAATGATTCCTCAAAGTACCATCAATATTACCATAAAAATAACACAAACAACCAGGAAGCTACTTACAGCAGGTAGGGAGAGCAGCTGAGGAACATTTCCAGTGTGCCACCAACACTGCACACCTGTAAACTACTATAGATGTCTTTGCAGCCCTCAAAGCTGAGGATTTGCAGTAAGGTTGACCAACTAAGCATTTGTCACTCTCAGTTTACCGTCATGCCTCAACGCATGTATGGCTCACAAGCACAAAACAAGGCGGGTTACAACACAGGAGTCGTGCACTGGGCTAGAGTCAAAGATAGCAGGGAATATTCCTGACATGGCTCCGCCCCCTCTCAATTATTATTTGATGCACTGGCTAACTACTTTTACACCAAAGTCAATGACATCTATGTAGCCTTTGCTGCCAAAGACGATCTTTCCACACACCCTACTTGTTTCACACCATCCGATAGCTCTCTCTCCCAATTCAAAGAAATAACTGAGCAACAAACCATGGATATCATTAAATCCATAAAAACAGGATCGGCCTTAGACCCCTGTCCTCCCAAAGTTCTTCAGCCGGTGCTGGACCTAATAGTTCCTATAGTTATGAAACTTTGCAATAATATGTTTAACTCAGGGAGTTATCCCAAAGTTCTGAAGAACACCCTTTTAAAGCCGCTCTTAAAAAAAACGCATCTAGCCATGGACGAGCCGAAAAATTTCAGTCCAATAGCTAGTCTCCCGTTCTTGGCCAAGGTGGCAGAGAAAGCAATAAACCAGCAGCTGTCCGAGTACCTGGAGGAACATCAACTGTTGGACAATACCCAGTTTTGCTTCCGAAAATACCACGGCACGGAAACCGCCCTCATTAAAGCCGCTGATGAAATCAGGGTCATTAGAGACCAAGGGGGCACAGCAGTACTTGTACTGCTGGACCTCTCTGCGGCTTTCGACACGGTCGATCATTCCATCTTGATCGACCGTGTCGGAAGGATGGGCCTACAAATGGGAGCCACAATCCTATTGCCCTCTTTTTTGTCCGGCAGAACTCAGACAGTTACGCTAGGGCCATTTCAATCAGCTGAGCTGTCATTACCTTGCGGAGTTCCTCAAGGCTCATCCCTGAGTCCGACACTATTTAATATCTATGTGTCGGACCTAGCTAGAGTCATCAAACAATATGGGATGGGCCTTACCTCCTATGCAGATGACACCCAGTTAGTCCTCGCCATCAACAACGACGGGGAAGAGGTGGCGGTGCGCTTCCTGGAGGGTATGCATGCAATTGGAGACTGGATGTCCTCAAGTTGCTTGAAAATCAACTCCGAGAAGACCGAGGTGGTCATCTTCGGGAAGCTCTCCCCTCGCTGGTCATCTGTTTGGTGGCCTTCATCATTTGGAACCCTGCCCAACCCTGTTCTAAAGGTCAGGAATTTGAGAGTTATGTTTGATGAACATGCTAACCAGACAGCAGCTACAGCTTTTTACAAGTTAAAACTGATTAAAAAAATCATGCCGTTTCTCCCTGACAGTGCAGGAAAACTTTGGTTAGTACTCTTGTATTATCCTCACTCGATTATTGCAATAGCATTCTTGCCAATGCTCAAGTTCGGGTCATTAACAAAATGCAATCAGTCCAAAATGCTGCAGCGAGAGTACTATCCAAAACACCTAAATTCAATCCCATTGCCCACATTATTCGGAACTATCACTGGTTACCAATAAAAAAACGTATAAAATTGAAAACACTCTGTCTGGTGTTCAAAGCATTGCATCATCTTGGCCCGCAGTTCCTTAGGAATCAATTGGTCTTTGCACTAGACTCCTCTAATGCTGTGGCAGACTTTCAGGACACCATGTCTCATATCCAGAAATGGATGAATTTTAACTATCTCAAACTCAACCCGGGCAAGACGGAACTAATCCTGCCCGGGAAGAGTGAAATTAGTTGGGGTCCCCATTTCTGGCCATCTAACATGGGTACTCCACCGATTAAGTCCCACACAGTTAAGAGTTTAGGGGTGACCCTCAGTGAGGATCTCTCACTAAAAAATCATATAGGGACGGTAGTTTCAACGTGTTTCTTTCAATTGAGAAAGATAAGGAAAATATCTCAATTTCTAACTCACTCAGCCTTGATTCAGGCAATTGCTGCTTTCATTTTATCACGGATTGACTTCTCCAATAGCCTGTATCTTGGCCTTCCAGTAGGGCAGTTGAAGAGACTGCAATACGCCCAAAATCAGGCAGCCAGGCTTATTTTTAAACAACCTAAATGGCAATCCATTAGATCAGGGTTGGAAAAACTCCACTGGCTACCAGTGGCTCAGAGAGCTAGCTTCAAAGCAGGCTGCATCATTTTTAAAGCCTTGCAGGGCAAAGGTCCGAAATTTATTCGGAATTTAGTTTGCAAATACATCCCTCCACGAAACCTTCGATCCGCTCAACAAGAGCTACTGATGATCCCAGCATACAGGAAAAAATGTCAGGGCGGCAGTAGCTTCCACTATCTTGCCTCCTCCCTATGGAACTCTCTGCCGTTAACCCTGAAACAGAGTAGGGATCTTCTTGACTTTAGGCAGGCATTTAAAACTCTGCTCTTTAGACAAGCTTATTGCAACTAAACTAGGATTTGATTTAGTCCTGCTTAAGTATCCAAAGCTGTGTTGTGTTCTAAGATTCAATAGCGCCATGAAGCCTGCGGGCGTACGAGCGCTCTATAAATAAAAAATTAACATAACATAACATAACATAACATCAATTCCAACTCTATCATCCGGCAAGGCAATTAAGATCTACGACCTTGCACCAATTAATAGTGCCCCGCACTAAGACTGTCTCCTGGGGTGACAGACGTTTCTCAGTCACGGCAGCCAGACTTTGGAATTCACTCCCGCTCTCAATTAGACTAAGCCATTCTCTTTAGTCTATTCGTAAATATGTGAAGACCTGGCTATTTGCCCAGTAAATCACGCAGCAAACACACGGGTAGAGGCATGAGTCGAGTTTTCAGCGCCAAGACGCCCTCGGGCATACGTTCGTGCTTAACAAATTGCAAAAATAAATAAATAAATAAATAAACGGAAATAGGCCACTTGTGAGTAAGCATGGGCGAAATCTGCAAAATCGCGGTCCGCGAAATCGTGCGAAAGCGAATTCGTGATCCGCATAATTTGCGGTTTCATGCGAAATTGCGAATTTTGGTTTTTTTGCATGTTCGCATGGTTTTTTGCGTGTTTGCGGGGCTTTGTGCGTGTTTGCGAGCCGCTAGCACGGCGAAGTTACCCATGCCGTTGTGTATGGGCACAGCACCCTCTGGTTCACCACTGCCACCCTCTGGTTCACCACTGCCACTCTCTGGTTCACCACTGTCACCCTCTGGTTCACCCCTGTCACCCTCTGGTTCACCACTGCCACCCTCTGGTTCATCACTGCCACCCTCTGGTTCATCACAGCATCCTCTGGTTCACCACTGACACCCTCTGGTTCACCCCTGCCACCCTCAGGTTCAGCACTCACCACTGCCACCCTCTGGTTCATCACTGCCACCCTCTGGTTTGCCACTGCCACCCTCTGGATCATCACGGTCCCCCTCTGGTTCATCACTGCCACCCTCTGGTTCATCACAGCACTCTCTGGTTCACCAGTGCCACCCTCTGGTTCATCACTGCCACCCTCTGGTTCACCCCTGCCACCCTCTGGTTCATCACTGCCACCCTCTGGTTCATCACAGCACCCTCTGGTTCACCACTGTCACCCTCTGGTTCACCACTACCACCCTCTGGTTCAACACTACCACCCTCTTGTACACCACTGTAGATTATGGTGGGGAAAGCACACCTTCCCAGACTCAACTGAGATGAATTAATTTGGGGCTGGTTAATGTGTCACTGAATTTGAGCTTCAAGTCTGGCACCTGCTTCCTTAGCTGTAAGTGCTTCCTGTTGCAGTTGAATTGTTTTACAGGAGCATTGTGCCATACTTGTAACTATTCTCTGACCCTGCTTTGAGGGTCATGGATTTTGCGAATTGGCAATCCGCGAACTTGCGTATTTACAGATTCGCAATCCGCAAAATCCGCGAACTCTCGCGAATTTGCAGATTTTTTTTTTGTGTTCGCAAGGGTTTCTGCCAGTTCGCGAGGTTTGTGTACCAGTTCGCAATTGCGAACTTACTTGTCGGCTCGCAACGGCTGTGACTATGTTGTTTCTACGTCTGGTTCATCATCACAGGTTCACAGCACCCTCTGTTTCACCACTGCCACCCTCTGGTACACCCATGCCACCCTCTGGTACATCACTGCCACCCTCTGGTTGGTTTATTACTGTAGATTATGGGGGTGAAAAAAAGCAAGCACACCTGCCCTGCTTCAACTGACATGAATTCATTTGGGTTTGATTAATGTGTCACTGAATTTAAACTTCCAGTCTGGCTGGCACCTGCTTCCTTATCTCTAATTTGCTTTCTGTTGCAGTGCAATTTTTTTTCACAGGACCTTTGTGGCCTACTTGTAGCTATTCTATGAGCCTGCTGTGAGGGTCAGAGCAGGGTCATAGAATACTTGCAAATAGGCAACTGAACTCTGGAGGGGCCCCTCAGGAAGCACTAGGGTGAATGGTTACTAATGTTAAGATTGAACTTTTGCACCTGCTGAGTGCTTTTAGTTTTGCAAAAATCGTTTTTCTGCAATTTCGCGCGATTCGCGGGGCGCAAATTTGCGCGAGATCGATTTCGGAAGCCGCGAATTTGTGCAAATACACGATTAGTTTTTTTTGCGGCGTGTTTGTTCGCGTGATTTTTTGCGTGTTTGCAAGCCGCTTGTAGCGCAACGTTTGCGAAGTTACCCTAGCGGTCGTACATGGGTGCGGCCATCTTGTTTGCGTGACGTATTTCCGTGTCCGGGCGCTATGTGTAATCTCGCAAAATTTGCGGCTCGCTAGTACAATTTCGCGTGTGATCGCGAGGAAAATCTCTCGCGAACTTACCCACGCGGTTGTGAACGGGCACTGCCATCTTGTTTCTCAATCATTGCTATGGTTCTGGGCATGCTTTCTGTATCCTCTCTGAATCTCTGCCATTCTTTGCTTGTTTGAAGTTTTTTTTTAATCTATTTTACTTATTATCTATCCCTCTATTTTTCTAGCTCTATATTTTTGTGTTTTCTGCTACTTTTGGTTAATTTTAAACTACTTTTTTAAACTCTTTTCTTTTCTTCTTCCCTATTCTATTTCTTCTTTATTATTTAGCTTCCTTTCTGCCCAGACCATGGTAAAGGGAGCCGGGAAGCATCCTGAGAAGGGGAAGGGTCCCGCTGTTAGGGGTGCTACCGGTCGTCTTACCTAATTTAGTGAGAGTTTATTTCAGTCTATGTTTAATTAAACTTTTAGTTTACTTATTATTTAAAATGTAACTCTATTTTCTTTATTAATGTGATTAATTTATAATGTTTGAGTTCTTGCTTTAGGCAATGCTTGTTTTTTCAGTAGGTTGTTTATTTATTGCCCTTCAAGATTGTGCGCTCTTCATGAGAGAGGTGGAAGACTCGCGCTGGCTCTCGAGGCTGGAATATTAGCATGTGAGAGCTCGCGCTGTCCTCGTGCCAGAGCCAACTCTATAAATAGATCTTTCCTCCAACGGTCATGCGCTTCGTCTCTGATGACCGTCCTGACAAGCGCTCCTGTTGTAGTGTCTGGATCCCAGTGAACCGTTAATTATTCCCCAGATTTAGCCCACAGGTCTGTAACCCTGATAAAACTCTCCAAGAGTATTTCCTCGTCGAGTCCCTTTCCTTTGCCGTCAGTTTCCCGTGTGAAGCCGTCTCCGCTGAAGCCGAGGGCAAAAGCTCCGTCCTTCGTCAGCGGTGGTATCTGGTTTCACTTCCTGGTTTTCTGTTCATCGGAAGGCGGTTCGAGCCTTCTGTTAAGCGAGAGGAACATCAAAGGGACAGTAAGATTCATTTCTCCTGCCGTTTGTGATATTTCTAAAAGCGACGTTTTCAGCAAATGAAACCTTTCCTCTAAATGATTTTCAGTGCAATTCAGTTTAAAGGAGAGGAGGCTAAAAGTAACAAGTGACAATTAACAAGTCTTGGCAAAGGCAAATTATTCGTTTTTTCCATTGGAAGATTCTGATAACTTTAAATAACTTTTGAGACTGAAGACAAGACTTCAATGTGTTAAACAAACCTTGGCAAATTGTATTGGAGTTGTTTTACTCAACTGTGAAGTTTAAATATAACTATAAACTTTTAAGAGCCAGACTTAAACTCAGAGTTATGATTAAGGCTTGGCAAGGTCATGAGTGTGAAGACTTCCAAGTAGAATTGTAAAATAAGAGTGTCAATATAAAACCGGAAGGAATTTTGACAAGTAGAGTTATAGTTTCAAACTTTACTGTTAAATCAAGAGTATTGTTGCATCTAGGAGGAGATTGTTTGTTTTTGCACTATCTCCCTGCTACAGATGATTCCTAGTGTTGAAGAATTGCAGTTGCTCTCAGGTATGTTAACTGCATGCGTTTAGTCAGTTCAGTTCACTAACCTGATTAATAACTAACGTTATTTAGAAGGAGTTAATTTTGAATAACTGCTGTGTTATTTTAAAAAGGAAACCTGAGCCTGAGACTGAGCAATTTTCTGGTACAAGTTAAGTGTGAACCAAGACCGCAAGAATCCATGGTCAGTAATTGTCATGTTTAACTAAATTTTCTGAGTTAAGATTTAAAATGTGAAGGGTAGTAATTGTTAATTTTAAAACTACAGAATTGTACAAAAATCCGAAAAGCATTTCAAGAGAAGATCTGCGGTCTGGAACACTTTCAGGAGAAACAACAACTGAAGTCAAGTTTCTTTATATGTTGTTCGTTTCTCGGTCCACTTCCCCTTTCCCTTAGGGAAAAGTCTACGCAGTCAGAGTTGAGTTCCTGATTGCGTTGGCAGATCCTTGGGGGAGTTGGGAGTTTGCAGCTTCAAGAGGAAACGTCAGGAGTGACTCTCAGGTTTCGCAACACCCGCACCCCGTGCCCGGCTCCCGTGCGGGCGTTTGAGGGGGGAGAATGTCGCGCCCCGGGAGATCTTCAGCGCGGAGGAGGTGGCTGCACTAGTTTTTTATGTTCAGCGCCGCCTCCCCAGGACCATCATGACAGGCGGCAAGATCGCTAGCGGGTACGGTATCCGGGAGCGCCGGAAGCGGTGGGAGAAGGTGTGCCGGGCCATGTACCAACACTCTCGGGTGCACCTACAACCAGGCCACCCACCGTTGGACGGATCTCCTGGACCGTGAACGCGATCTGCTGGACCTGCTCGGCCTTGAGATCCCCGTGCTTGGTGAGTAGTAGTAGCTATTTATTTACTACTCTGTTTTCTCCTGCTATGTGTTTATATTGCAAATTTTTGTTTTTTACCAAGAGCAATAATGCTGCTGCTTACATTGTAGGTAAATTATATTTCAAAATCTTCTGTGCATTTCAGGTGCACTGCTCTCCTTCTCAGTAGCGTTGCTACTATGCTTATTTGTTTTCGAATTTGTGTTCATTTCATTGGCCTGTGAAATTATGTATGAGTGTAGTTTAAAGAACTGCGTAATGCTAGACACTAAGGGTCAGATGTTTCATTACCGGCGCATCCCTGCAAAGTAGCAGGGATGTGCCAGTAATTGTGCGCCACGCCAACACCTCCCATGGTGCGCCGTATTTACAATGTGGCGCACCATGGGCCCAAAACGTCATGCATCTGTGCCGTAAAGGCGGCGCATTGCTGGAGTTGCGTCGCAACGATGGCGCAGCTCCAGCAATGCTCTGGGGTGCCCTATCTCCCCAATGCTGCGTAAAGCTGTACGTCTGCTTCAAGCAGGCGCAGGGTTTGAGTCACGCATCATTGTCCTCAAAGTGACTGATTGAAATCTTGTAGATTTCCCTCAGCCACTTTTAGGGTGCGTTCCTGCGCAGGAACGCCCTCCCTTGTGCCAGAAAGCCCCCTGATGGCGCAAGGGCTTTACAACGTGATGCATCTCTCATATGCGTCACGTTGTTTATATACGCCGCACCATGGCGCCTCTTTTGTTCTGCCGCTGCGTCACAAAAGTCACGCAACAATGGAGCAAAAGAGCTGCAAGGGGCTTCTAAATCAGCCCCTACAGACTCAAGTCCAGTCCTTCCTTTGTACACCTGGCAATAAGAAGAAATAGTGGTGGTGGATTGATAGTAAGTTTGAGTATTTTAGGACCTGGTTAATGTAGTAGGAAACTTTTTAGTGTTGTCGCTGATCTACAATCACGATGGACTTTGTCTGTCACTTCGCGTGCTGCGGACTGCTGCCTGCCAGTCCTAGGCGAACCTTTTTAGTAGTTTGTTTAGTGAGTTACATAACTTTCCAAGTCGACGGTCCGCAAATCAAGCAATACTAATATCGTAGTAGACCACATGAAATAGGTCAATATTTCCAGTGGAATACTTGTCCATTTGCCATTTTGCCAAAATATTTTGTTATTGTTCTTTTCAAATGTTTGATTTGGTTGACAAATATCATCCATGTTTTCTGGTCTTTCTTTCTTTCATGTTGTACATCAGCTCCCCCCAGGGGCAAGAGGGCATTGGAGGAGGCTGCTGCTGCTGCTGAACAAGGCCAGGATCGGTCAGGCGAGGGCTCCTTTGCTGGCCCCGGTAAGTTTTAATTTTAATATAGAGTACCTATTTTTTCCTAGCGTTCCTCATTCGATTTTTTCTAAATCGTCTTTGATCTTCTTGTAGACTGTATCTAAATTCTTATCCTGCCTCGACTATGACTCCCTGTGGTATTACTAGATTATTCTTATTAGTCTGTCTGTGTAGCTAACTAAGATTGAACATTTGGCAAAAGGTGTAAAACGAAACTCCCATTCTAGTCAGCAATAGTAGCTCTATGCACTGAGTGCAGTCCTCTGGGATTGTCCATAATGTCTTTTCAAGTCTTCTAAATGTTTAGGCTTTGACAATTACCAACAATAAAAAGGTGATTGACCACCAAGAAAGAATAAGATACTACTTTACTTTTGGTTTGGATAGGAGGACAATCCATACTACTACTGTTGCAGGGACAAATCTGTATAAACAACTATGGACACTAAATAGTGCATTGTTTATCAATTATAATAGGCGCAGGTAGACTTTCCACATACCTCAGTGATATCAGACTTTTAAGAACCCCCAATCTCCTTACTGACTAGATAGTGTGGCAGAGTCATTTAGCTCCCGAATTCATCGATGATTGATCCCCAATGATGATTATCCAACGCAGAACAAGAGTACGGAGTCAGAGTCCAGAAGTGTCAGAGGCACGGGCTCATGCATTGCAAATTGCAAAACCTTTTGCTCATTCACTCATGACCAAAAACCACAGAGTCTATTTAAGTTTTAAAGCTTTATTAAAAGAAAAAATAATTATTAAAATCAAGCTTGTCATAAAACATAAACGGTTGATTAAAAATGGAAAAGTGCTTATAGTGATTTATTTAATACATTTATTGTGGGCGAGCCGAGCCCTCGCCTTGTTTGAACTTTCATTTTCTTTTTGGTGCTGAATCGTTGGTCCCTTCGTCCTAGTGATGATGATTTGTTCTTAGAAGTGAAGCTTCTGTCTGTTATGAGACAAATGGTGCGTGTTAAAAAGCAAGCATTCATCAGTTGTGCCAAAAAGTGCAGCAAGACAACACCCTTCCCTGGAAAAAGGGACATTTTTACTTTAGAGTAGACAGTCACAAATTATTAGATTGTTTTGTGTATTCACATTTCTTCATACCTAGACAAAATACTAGTGATTGGTGTATGTCTGTGACATCTAACATTCTTAAATGTACTTTGTAGGTGGAACATCTGGTGCTGGGCCCAGCGCAGAGGTGGAGGAGGAAAGTTCTGGGGAGGAGGCGATGCAAGTGCCGGACCAAACTGCTGTGCGGGTTGCCACGGTAGTGGCGGGCAGTGGTAAGCTCTTATATTCCTTACTTATTGAGATTTGAGACTGCATAGTGTGCTCCCCGTGAGAAAATGTAAGGTTTGTCCAGATGGGAGACATGAAGAAGAATGATTGACATATAGTTTGAATGGATGGATGCCTGAAACATGGTACTATCTGACTCTTAGATAGCATATGTGTATCTCGAGAGAGTACACGGTCACTGGATGAACTAAGTGTTACTTTGAAGAGCATGTAAAACCGCACCCGCACGTCCGTCCCAGTGTAGGAAAGGCAAGGAAAAGAAGTTGTAATTTTGTCCGAATACTACCATGAATAGCAGCAGTAGTTTGTATTGCAAGCACAGCATACATCCGGCTCATACGATGGCCACTCACTACCTCTGTTAATAAGTTTAGTAGAACTCGGTCATTCTTGTGTGGATGTATCACTGTTCACTCAATAAAAAGCAAAGCACCTAAAGTCATCCCATATGTAAGGAAATACATACCATGTGCAGTGATAGATAATCAGATTATTTATCTTCTTCATTTTCCTTTTCTAGTATCTATTCATTGGCACTGTAGGGTAAAAGTTAAATTAATTAAACAGTAGCCCTTGTAACAGAGTATTCTCAGTGCCACCCGTAATAGAAAAGTAAGGAGCATCACCACCTGCATGTAGTGGACTGGTACAGTAACGCAAGTCTGTCTCACTCATCATGGCGGGCGTCTGTTTTTCTTGGGTGCAAGTTGACTGCGCTGGCATTATGCCGGCTTGCAGAAGTTAACGTACCAATTTTGCTAAACAAGAGAGAAGAAGAAGAATAAGACTGGTGTACTGTCATAGTCGACTCTAATGGAGTGAGTCCATAGTGCTTGTAGAATTGATTCCTTAAACTCCCACTAATGTTAGAGCAAGGATGAAGAAGTGGGAGGTTAGATAGATACTGGACACAATAGTTATATACTGCGCTTGCAAGTTGCTACTTTTACTGTGACACAACTTTCTGCTGAATCATATTGTGTTAATCTTAAAGAGCATTGGTTACAGACTATGTCTTTCTTTCTTCATATAGATGCTCCTTCCAAACCAACCCGGAAGGAGCTGGCTTCACGGGCCCGGCAACGGAGGCTGGAGGCCACTGTCGCTGAATATCGGCGGCTGGTGGCCCAGGAGGAGGGGGACACGCAGTCTACAACAACATCTACCGGCACAGCTGCATCCTCTTCTGCGCTCCCTGGGTCACCCAGTCAGCGCAGAAGGTCTCCAGCGGTACGGAGCCGCAGCCACCCGCCACCGCCGAGCAGCAAAGAAATCAGCTGCCCCCCACAGCAGTTCCAAAAAACGTATGCACCGCCTTTCCCTGAGGGTTTCCTACCTCGAGCAGGAGCTACTCAACACGAAAACCCTGCTTGAGACCCTCCGCAAGGAGCATTCCGACCTGGCCGGAAAGTCAACAGCAGTAGCCAGCAGTAGGAGGAGAGACTGTCCCTTGCCCCTTTTTTAAAGACTTCTGGGGGGTGGGAATTGGGAGTTGGGTTTTTTCACTTTTTTGGACTTTTCAAGGACATTCGTTGGGGTTAGGGAGTGGGGGTGGGTTGGGTCTTGTGGGAGATTATTTTTGTCAGGGATATACATATACTTTAAACTTTATCTTAGCATACATGTTTTTTTTACTGCTTTTGAGGCTGATGGGTGGGGGTTTAACAGTAACTTTGTTTTCGTGAAACTGAAGTGGCATCTTGATTCAAGTTGTGTAATTAATTACCCAAATGTTTTCAAAACTAAGTGCCTCTCACAGAGTAAGTGAATTCAATAGTCCTAGGACTTTACTAGTACTAGCGTCAGTCTCTCATCTCTCCTAATACTCCATTATACTTCCTCCCACCAAACGCTTATCTTACGTGTAATTTGTGTTTTGAAATAGGGCTAGGCACAGGGCTGGCTGCACGGCAAATGGCGATTAAGGTTGGCAATCCTGGGCGGATGAAATGTCATCATTGCGTTGGTACTAGTGGTGTTACACAGTGGCAGTTGCAGTATCTGAAAAAAAAGAAAATGAAACCTTGTTTGTCCTTACCGTAGCATTAGAACGGTACGATAGAGAATATAGCAGGTGACAGTACACTAGAACAGTGCCACAATATAGCCTAACAAATGGTAAAGTATTGAAAGTATAACTAGTACTTGCGTTGAATTTATTTGACATTGGCTACTACTACAAGAAATAGTACCGAAGGTGAAGGACACAGCAGCGTAATAATTCACCACGTCTAGGAGGAGGATGTTCTAATCTTGATGACCTATCAAGTTGATGGCGCACATGAAAATCTGCTTACATTTGCCAATAGTGACTGAGTGTCAAGCCGAGTAAGAATAGAATATATATCCTCGGATTCCTTCACCAGCCTGTTGCTATGACCTTATCCTCCCGAGCAAGTGTGTGGAATTATTGCTGTCATTTAGTCACACATCAATCAAAACCACACAGCCCGGGGGAAGAGGGTTAGGGTTTGGAAAATGGATGGAAATGGTTTTTTTTTGGGGGTTAGTTTTGTTGAAAGAAGAAAAACTAAAGCACAGCATGGACAAACAATAATTGAAGATAAAGAAATCTTTGGGTACAATGCTAACCATAAATCTTTTAAGTGACATAAAGGAAGTGCATGCACGGCTGCATGCATGGTTACTGAAAAGTAAGTACTATTTTCGACAACCGTGAATGACAGAATGCGACAGTACAGGGCTTCAGCGTTTTTACTTGCCTATCTCTACACTCAGAGAAACACTTCTTACATTAAATTAGGTTTAAAAAATAGCAGAAGTAAAACCTATAGAATGGCTGTAGGGATGAATTTAGAAGCAGAGAATGGAGATCCAAGAAATGCAGAGTCACACTCATAGAAGTTCACAGCAATAACATTACTTTAAAGATAATTAGAAAAGAACGGATACTGTATCTGTATGTTGTTGTAGTTGTCCTGTTGAATTTGGTAAGTTGCATGCATCAAACCATTCCTCTTATTAGCCTGGCGGATGCTGAATTGCGGCTCGCTAATGTGAAGCCTGACTTCATTCTTTTTTTCCCATTGCACAGACTGAAACCCGGCCTGTAATTATTGATGGAAAAACAGGCGGTGATATTAGAACACCACTGACAAATAAATATAAGGTATGTAAGCTGTGTAGTGCAAAAAGTCACACTTTGAGTTTCCTAATAGACAGTACAATATTTTTGAAAGTGCGTACTCTGTCTGAGTCTCCTTTTGAAGGATAAATAAGTATGGGCAAATTAATTTAGCGGATCTTTCCCCTCAAGCTAGGTGTACTGTAAACTGTGTTTTAGAACAAAATTAGACCTTCCCAGCAGTGCTCCCACCCACATCCTTACTGAAGCCAGTCGCAAAAATGTAGAAGACCCCCAATCAGATCTCAAAAAACAAGGCCTAGTAGAAAACTGGTGACAAAAAGTACTTTGAAAGTAAAAGTAGGCCCAAATCCCCCCTTACCCACCGTGGATTGTATTCAAAGCACTAGCAAGCAAGCAAAAGTATCCATACCCAGCATCGCTCCAAGACTCGTAAACCCCCCCACAAACAGCCCCCCACCCAAACACATGCAATACAATACTGCTAACCCTAACGAGCCCTAAGTTAAGAATAGTGGCAAACGCTTTCTTTAACTATGCCAAATTGTTATTGTTATTGTTATTGTTATAGTGGGTTTATATAGCGCCGGGTCACCTACAGGTCTCAGGGCGCTTTGACCACCAAACATAACATCCGGGATATGAAAAAGGGTGGAGTGCCTAAGCTAAGCTGAGTGCTGTTCTGAACAAGTTAGTTTTCAAGGCTTTCCTGAAACGGAGTAGATTCCCCTCCTTTCGGAGTGTCTCAGGCAGGGCGTTCCAAAGGTTCGGTAGTAAAACCGAAAAGGATCCCCCTCCCATTGTGGCCAGCTTAAAACGAGGACATACAAGGAGTTTGGCATCAGAGGACCTGAGATTTCTTTCCGGTCTGTATATCTCAATCCGCTCCTTTATGTAGGTCGGGGCCTTCCCATAGATGGCTTTATGGGCTATACAGAGGCTTTTAAAAACGGACCTCTGTCCAATTGGCAGCCAGTGTAGACTTTTTAATAGTGGAGAGGCATGCGTTCTCCGCGGTAGGTTAAAAATAAGTCTAGCGGCGTCGTTTAGGACTACCTGAAGTCTGTTTGTTAGCATTTTTGGCAGGCCTAAGTAGAGCGCATTGCCATAGTCGAGTCTTGACACTATGGTGGCCGAGACCACTGTGCGTAGCATCGACTGAGAGAGGAGAGGGACTAGTTTGCGCAACTGTCTTAAAAGACCCGTACAAGTGCCGACCACGGTGGAAATCTGGTTGGTCATTGAGAGGGCACTGTCCAATTTAATGCCCAGACTTTTAACCGTGGCTGCTGGCTGTGGGGTTGGGCCCAGCTCCTGGGGCCAATACATGTCACTCCAGAAAGAGCACTTGGATGGTACTATCAGCACCTCTGTCTTTTCCGGGTTAATTTTAAGTTGGTTTGTGGACATCCAGTGGACCGTATATCTAAGTATGTCCTGCGCGTGTGACTGGGCTTGTGCTGTGTCATCTATGCCCAGCAACAGCTGTGTGTCGTCAGCATAGTTAAACACCCGACAGCCCATCCCCGCTAGTGTGTTAATCAGGGGCTGTAGATATATGTTAAACAGGAGTGGGGACAGTGCTGAGCCCTGGGGGACGCCACAAGTCAGCCTTCCCACTCCTGATACACTATCTCCCATCTGGATTCTCTGGGTTCTCCCAGATAGAAATGATTCGAGCCACCGAAGGGCTAAACCCTGAATCCCAAACCCTGCCAGCCTATTCAACAGAATGGAGTGGCTGACAGTATCGAACGCCGCTGATAGGTCTAACAAAATCAGGGCGCTCGGTCTCTTACTGTCAGCCATCCTTCTGAGCTCGTCCAGCACCGAGAGCATGACCAACTCGGTGCTGTGGTGTGCACGGAAGCCTGCCTGCCTCTCATGGAGTAGATGGTTAAACTCCAGATAGCTTGACATAGATTTTAGTACATGTTGCTCGAGTACTTTGGACAGGAAGGGCAGCTGGGATATGGGTCGATAATTTTTTAAGGCATTGGGATCTACCCCCACTTTTTTTAGCAACGGTCTTACACGAGCTTCTTTGAAGCTAGTGGGGAGCCTGCCAGTGCTCAGGGATTTGTTCAGTGTAGCTAGGATATGGTCCTCTAGAATTGGACCTGCCAAGCAAAAAATACTTGGGGGGCATGGATCTGCTGGGGAGCCAGATTTTGTCTTTCTCATCAGTGATTCAAGGGTTAGTGAATCCATAGGGGGAAATGATGATAAGCAGCTGGCAGTAGGGTTTAGAGCGATATGTTGCTCAATTAAGCTGCACCCCATGCTTTTTATTTCGCGCATGATAGTGTCAACTTTATCCAGAAAATATTTCTGGAAAGTGTCACAGTCTATGCTACTATCTGCATCCTGGGCTCTTTTTGTTAGTTCCTTCAGGATTTTAAACGTTTCCTTTTGGACATTGTTCGCCCTGTTTATACGGACCTCATAGTATGCGGCTTTAGTTGTCCGGATAGATTTTTTGTAGCTACGAAACGCCATCTTGTATTGTTCACAAGTGGCTGTGTCCTTATTCCTCCTCCAGATTCTCTCTATATTGCGCAGGGCCTTCCTTTGGTCCCTCAAGGCGGGTGTGAACCAAGGGGCTCCCTTTTTCCCACTGTTTTTTGTCTGAAGTTTCTCAGGGGCTATCTGATCAATGGCCTTTACCAAATAGCCCATCATATCTTTACAATCCTGATCTAGATCTTTATTAGGCATTATCGGCTGGACAGTTCCTCTGAGTGATGTAGTCAGTGTGTGTTGGTCTACGTTTTTCCACTGGCGGGTCAGTCTGGTTTTTGATGCTGGGCGTGGGGGTATGATATCCAGGGGAATATCACAGTAGATCAGGTGGTGGTCTGACCACATACAAGGGAGGATTTCAGCTAGTACCACCCTAAGATCTGTGGTCCATATCAGATCTAGGGTGTGGCCTTTTATATGGGTGGGAGCGTTTACAAGCTGCTTGAATCCCAGGGAGGACATGGTTGTCTCTAGGGTGCTGGCCGCTGGCTGTTTCTTATCTTTGTCCCAGTGAAAATTGAAGTCTCCTGTAACTATGACGTTTCTATATCTAGAGCACATGTCGGAGGCATAGGTCATAAAGGAGTCATTAAAACCTGGGGTTGCGTTGGGAGGGCGATAGACTGTGAGAACTGTAACACACATGTTATCAAACATAATTTTTATCGCCAGCAAGTCGGCCAAATCCGCCGACTCCGCCAGTATTTTAGTCACTGCTAGATATTTCTTGAAAATTATTGCCACCCCTCCCCCTCGGGTCTTCCCTATGCGATTCTGCCAGTGGATGTCGTAATTTTCAGGAACAGCAGCTATGATGTCTGGTAGGGAGTTATCCCCCATCCAGGTCTCGGACAAGGTCAGGATGTCAATGTCTTCGCCCTGTAGTAGAGTGTAAATCTCGAGACTATGACAGCATAGCGACCTAGTGTTTAGGCTGACGAGCTTTAAAGTGTGCGGGGGGGCTCGGGATCTACCTATCTGCGGCGCCTGGATAGACAGTTCCTCAATACGAGTGAGTGTAGCCAGGTCTGGAGATGTCATAGCCCCATTCAGATAACGGATTTCCTCACCAGAGTATGTAATCCGTTTGGTGGGGGGCCCTGCCCCTGCGCCCTTCCGAGCGCGGACGGGCGCAGACGGGCAGGACTCATGGCACGACTCCGGCACAGATCCGACGCGCCCGCTGACCGCGTCCGCTGCGCGGAGACATGGCCGACCGTTTTTATACTGGCAACTACAGCCCAACCAAAGATGGCCGCCACGTAATCCAGGACCCGGGGCTTCACCAGCCCTGCCGAGCACCTTGGGATCGTGGGAAGAGGGAAGTAGAAGTCCTCACGCTATAGTGCCAATTCCCCAGGTAAAATTATGTCTTCCAAGAAAATTAAGTCTTTCAAGAAAGCGAGTGGTCCAAAGTGCAATAGTGCAGAGCAGCGAGGGGTAATTTTAAAAAGGGGTCGGACACAAGGGAGAATACAGTTTTTAAAAGAGCACTGGTAAAACAAGCGATCCGCCCGATTCAATCTCGGGGGTGTAATGAAATGATGATCTCTCGCGTTTTGGCTCCCGCCTCCCCTTTTATACTGGCAACTACAGCCCAACCAAAGATGGCCGCCACGTAATCCGGGACCCGGGGCTTCACCAGCCCTGCCGAGCACCTTGGGATCGTGGGAAGAGGGAAGTAGAAGTCCTCACGCTATAGTGCCAATTCCCCAGGTAAAATTATGTCTTCCAAGAAAATTAAGTCTTTCAAGAAAGCGAGTGGTCCAAAGTGCAATAGTGCAGAGCAGCGAGGGGTAATTTTAAAAAGGGGTCGGACACAAGGGAGAATACAGTTTTTAAAAGAGCACTGGTAAAATAAGCGATCCGCCCGATTCAATCTCGGTGGTGTAATGAAATGATGATCTCTCGCGTTTTGGCTCCCACCTCCCCTTTTATACTGGCAACTACAGCCCAACCAAAGATGGCCGCCACGTAATCCGGGACCCGGGGCTTCACCAGCCCTGCCGAGCACCTTGGGATCGTGGGAAGAGGGAAGTAGAAGTCCTCACGCTATAGTGCCAATTCCCCAGGTAAAATTATGTCTTCCAAGAAAATTAAGTCTTTCAAGAAAGCGAGTGGTCCAAAGTGCAATAGTGCAGAGCAGCGAGGGGTAATTTTAAAAAGGGGTCGGACACAAGGGAGAATACAGTTTTTAAAAGAGCACTGGTAAAATAAGCGATCCGCCCGATTCAATCTCGGGGGTGTAATGAAATTATGAAATCCCCCCTTTCCCACCATGGATTTTCTTCAAATCACTTGCAACCAAAATTACACATTCCCACGAGTGCTCTAAGACCCCAGAACTCAGTTGCAAAAATCTAGAACACCCCGAAACACATGCAATCCTGCTGCTAGGGCTAACCCTAACGAACCCTAAGTTACAAAAAGTGCCAAAAGGCTTTTCCGCATGGATTTTCTCCAAACCAGTTTTATCCGGCATTAGACCTTCCCAGCAATGCCCCAAGACCCGCCAACCCACCCGCAAAAAATCACAACACCCCCAAACAGGCAAAAAGCCAAAAGGGAAAATCTCATATTACTTACAAATACAATATTTTTCTGCCTTCTGTCCAAACGCGCTGTGCAGCTAGGTCATAACTCCCGTTTTCCACCATGGATTTCCTGAAAAGCAAATGCAATCAAAACTAGACTGTGCCAGCAGTGCTCCCAGACCCCAAAACCCACACACAAACACCCGGAACCCCCCCCAAAGAGCACCTCAAAGACAAGCAAGTCAGCAAAAACACAACAAAATATTTCGCCTCCGATTTAGTCCAAACCAGTTTTATCCTGTATTAGAGTTTCCCAGCAATGGACCCAGAGCCGTCAACCCAGGCGAAAACAAGTAGAAGCCCCCCAAACAGGCAAAAAGCAAATATACAAAAATCACTCAGCGCGCGCTCTGCAGCTAGGCCCTAACTCCCATCTGCTTCCATGGATTTCCTTCAAACCTCTTGCTATCAAAACTATCCATACCCAGCAGAGCTCCCAGACCCCGAAACCCACCCACAAATACCAGGAAACCCCCCAAACAGGCCCCCGAAAACGCTACATTGAGCGAAATGTCAGAAAATGCAAAAACTTTTTCCTCATGGATTTTGTCCAAACCAGTTTTATTCGTTATTAGACCTTCCCAGCAATGACCCCAGAGCCGTCAACCCAGGCTAAAACAAGTAGAAGACCCCCAAACAGCCAAAAAGCAAAAGTACAGGTGATTAAAGTTGTAATTATATTAACTGTGCAAAACAAAGAAAGACAGACACACAGGAATAAAAGTGAATAAGGACGAAAAAGAAAGTTATTGATTCATTGGCTCATTTTCAGGGCTCAGTGTCAGGGAATAAGAGTTCATCCTCATACTCTGCGAATTCAGGCAGGAGTAGGTCAGTGTCACCTAACACAGAAGAAATTCCCTCATCTAAGTTGGTGTCCCCCTCGTCTTCTTCCGGCGTGTATTCTCGTACTTTAAAATCTGGAGGTATGAGGTGCTGATTTATCTTGAACATTGTTAACCTCTCCACATTTTTGGGCGAGAGGCGGGTCCGTTTGCAAGTTACAATGCCACCAACAGCACTGAAAACACGTTCAGAAGACACACTTGCGAGTGGGCAAGACAAGTAATTTATAGGCAGGTTCGTGATCTCTGGCCACAATTCTTTTTTCCCATGCCAATACGCCAATGGGTCACCATTAATATAGACCTCTGTTGAGTCATTCAGATAGTCCTGCACCATCAACTGAAGGTTCTCCACGGTTGCTCCACTTTGCTTACTTTTTACTCTGACCTTTTGAGAACCAAACCCAAGCTCAGTTAGCCAATTCTCTTCTGCACCCAATGCTTCTGTTGTGTCTGGTGCAGATGATCCGGTTGCCGGTGTCTTTAACGGCTGAGAGGTCACTTCTGCCACAGCCACAGGTGCAGAAGTGGATTCTTTTGACTGGGGATGGCCTGCTGATGCTGATGTACTGCCTTTTCCTTCAATTTTCTGCCGTTCTCTTTCAAACCTCATGGCTGACAAGGCTAGCCAACGTTTGTACTTTGTAACATCTTCATCACCAAAAGGAAATAATGCTCTGCCTGCCAGCACCTTTTTGTAGCGTGGTTCCAAAATAGTAGCACAAATGTAATGCTGTTCTGAGAGGATCTTTTGAAGACGTTCATCGCCAAGTAGGCGCTCTAATAATTTCTCTGCCAAAACAAAAGCTTCTTGCTTTTCTTCATCTTTTTGAAACTTAGAAGACACCGCCTTCAGTTTGTGCTCCAGCATGCGCAACAATGGGATAGCTTTTCCCAAATTACAGTTTTCCCTGCTGACTGCACGCGTGAAGACCTCAAAAGGACGAAGCATGTCTGTCAGGCTTTTAACTAGCTTCCATTCTGCCGCATCTAGCCTCAGGTCCTTCTGAGCTGTACCCAGTGTTAAGAAATACTGATCGAGTACCGTAAACTGCTCATACAGACACTCAAGCATGTAGAAGGTTGAGTTCCAACGTGTTGGCACCTCCTGGATGAGTGCTTTCACTGGCATTCGACGTTCATGTAGCAGGCTCCTCAGATGCTTCCGGGCCTTAAAAGAATGGCTGAAATGGTTGCACATTTTTCGACAGGTGGCCACTACCTTGCTCGCTGGACTGTCTTCAGTCAAGAATTTTTTAACAACCAGGTTTATACAGTGTGCCAAACACGGCACTCTGAAATAGTGACCCAGATCCATGGCCTTAACTAGATTGGCGCCATTATCAGTGGAAACATAACCAATCTCGCGTTTTTTTGGGGACAGCCAGTGAAAGACCTTTGTGTTAAACTCATTCAAAATTTTTTCTGCTGTATGACGAAGCTCCAAGCCAAACATGGCTAGTGTTGCATGTTTCCGAGCAGCTTTAAAAACTTGGCCCGGGTCAACACCAGAGTTTAGCTTTGCTTTAACCCCTGAAAAAGAGACCCAGTGTGCAGTGATGCACATGTAATCAGTGCCTGCGCCACTGGTCCACAGTCTGTTGTCAGATGTATAGTGTGAACAGCACTCTTCTGCAAAGCTGCCCCAATCACCTCCAGCACATCTTCATGTAGTGCTGGAACCGCAACTCGGGCAAAATAGAACCGGCTAGGAACCTTCCATTTAGGGCAGAGCGCTGCCACTAATTCTAGAAAACCAACTCCTTCTACAAAAGAAAAAGGGAGAAGGTCCAGCGCTAGCATTTTAGCCAGCTTAGTGTTATACAGATGCGCCGTTGGGTGGTTGCGTTCATATGGCGCATCTGAAAACAACATGGTTCTAATGTTACCCTGGACCATTTTACGGGATGATGATGATGACTTCTTCGACCCAGTTACGCTCGCTGATGAACTTTTTCGCATTGGTGTCTCACTCTCTCCCACACTCTTAGTGTGGCTCATATATCTTGCAGGGGGTGTGCTGCTGACATGGGTACTGGGTGTAACTGAAGGAATGTTTGACGCTTCTTCCTCCTCGTCAGCATCAGATGGAACATCAACGTTTTCTTGACTTGCAATTCGGGCTTCCTTGATCTCCTTTAGGTGCGCAAACCATTGGACAGCGTGCTGTCTCTCAAGATGACCTCTCTGGCCTTCAGTCCCATAGTTGGTACCAAGCTTACCACGACTAACTGCAAGCTTACAAATGCTACAAATGGTTATGTTTTCCTTTTTTTGGCAAACACTAAAGAAGTCCCAAACTGCGGACTTGAAATGTCTGTGGGGGCCGGAGGAGGCGATACTGGTGGTGGTTATGCTGCTAATGCCAGATGAAGTGGAGGATGTGTATTGCTGAACTTTACTGCGTTGTGCACTTTCCCCACCACTAATTGAGGTTGAGGTGGATGGAGGTCCCTTCTGGCGAGGAATAAATATGGAAGCAGTAGATGGTGGTGTACTAGTTAACTCCAATGATTGTGGTGTTCCCATTGCCTCCTCGTCGACAACATCATCACGCTCAGCAGCTTTTCGGGCTAGGGTCAAAATGTCTGTTTGCTGCATGCCCGCTGAGGCTGGAGTGAAGCCTGTGATGACTGCGTCGTCGTCGTGAGAGTCTTCAGCAGCAGGAGTATACGCCACTTCTTGTTGAGCGTCATCACACTCCATAACTATGAGAGTTTCGACGACCTTCCTTTTACGCTTAGCTACCTTTGTCAGATCATGGTGTGCCTCAGCCTCACTCTCAGACGGCAGTGGTGACTTGATCTTTTCCTTGCTCGGGATGTGGAAGACAATGAATGATCATCAGGAGGAGTGGCTTCCTCAAATGATACCTCGGCTTGATTGTCGATTTCCTGATGTTCCCCTACTTCGGGAGGAATACCTATTGTGGGCACTTGTTGTGCCCCTCCATGCACCTCTGCTTGCGCATCTCCTTGCACTGCCTCTCCTTCGACATGTACTTGGGCTTGTGCTTGCACATGTGGTTGTTGTTGCGGCTGTGGTTGTTCAACACTCGTCAGATGAGTTACAACAACCTGTGTTGATTGAGGGACATTGCTGCTACTTTCTTGCGATGAGCCAACATCACTGGTCGATGGTGATTGAACAACTATACTGGCTGCCTCTGCAGCACTCAAGGGCTTGGACCTAAGTTGGCGTGGTGGTGGTGGCACCGAGCCCAATGGAGCGGAGGTGCTGCTCCCAGCTTGGTCCCCAGCAGACCCCGCTGCTGCTGCAGGCGTACTTTTTTTTTCCCCAAAAAATGTGGTGGCCGTCACACCAGTCTCCTTGGTAAGTGGCGCCAGTTGCTCCTTACTGGCAACTTTCTTGCTAGAGGAGCTACGGGCAACTTTTTTTGGGGCCATCTTCTTCATATGTCACTCAGAACAGCAGGCTGCAGTTGCACAAGTTGCAGAGTTGTCTGCGGCCACATGTGACGTTGTGCTGCACACACCGCAGCAGGACTTCTTCCTGGCAGTGGTGGTTCTCTTGTGCACCTAAAAGCAATGGAAGACAGAGGAACATCAGTTATACACCCCAAAAAGTCGAAAAACACACAAAATTCAGCACAATCCCAGGCCATCCATGCCCTCAATGATGTTTAAATTCAAGAAGACACCCCACAGAAAGACTAGGCCCATGCACCACTCACTACCCCTGGGCATAATGGATGAAAGCTAGGCAAAATGGGTGCAGGCCTCAGACACTGCCTATCTTCAAAATGGCCCCTTAGTCCCCATCAACAGTACACCCCTTACAAACGAAAAACACACAAAAATCACGACAATCCAATGCCATCCAGGATGTTTACATTAAAGAGACCCCAGAGGCAGACTCAGTCCATGCACCACTCACTACCCCTGGGCAAAAGGCCCCAACAGCAGCCCAGAAAAATCGAAAAACCCCCACAAAATTCAGCACAATCCCAGGCCATCCATGCCCTCAATGATGTTTAAATTCAAGAAGACACCCCACAGAAAGACTAGGCCCATGCACCACTCACTACCCCTGGGCATAATGGATCAAAGCTAGGCAAAATGGGTGCAGGCCTCATACACTGCCTGTCTTCAAAATGGCCCCTTGCACCCCAAGCACATGTTGCCTGTACCAGCACTCAAGATGGCCACCACCACCACCCACATGGCCGGTCCACATCAAAAGTACACCCCAAAAAAACGGAAAACACACAAAAATCACCACAATCCAATGCCATCCAGGATGTTTACATTAAAGAGACCCCACAGGCAGACTCAGTCCATGCACCACTCACTACCCCTGGGCAAAAGGCCCCAACAGCAGCCCAAAAAAACCAAAAAAAACCACAAAATTCAGCACAATCCCAGGCCATCCATGCCCTCAATGATGTTTAAATTCAAGAAGACACCCCACAGAAAGACTAGGCCCATGCACCACTCACTACCCCTGGGCATAATGGATGAAAGCTAGGCAAAATGGGTGCAGGCCTCAGCCACTGCCTGTCTTCAAAATGGCCCCTTGCACCCCAAGCACATGTTGCCTGTACCAGCACTCAAGATGGCCACCACCACCACTCACATGGCCAGTCCACATCAACAGTACACCTCAAAAAAACGAAAAACACACAAAAATCACCACAATCCAATGCCATCCAGGATGTTTACATTAAAGAGACCCCACAGGCAGGCTCAGTCCATGCACCACTCACTACCCCTGGGCAAAAGGCCCCAACAGCATCCCAAAAAAATCGAAACAAAACCACAAAATTCAGCACAATCCCAGGCCATCCATGCCCTCAATGATGTTTAAATTCAAGAAGACACCCCACAGAAAGACTAGGCCCATGCACCACTCACTACCCCTGGGCATAATGGATGAAAGCTAGGCAAAATGGGTGCAGGCCTCAGACACTGCCTGTTTTCAAAATGGCCCCTTGCACCACAAGCACATGTTGCCTGTACCAGCACTCAAGATGGCCACCACCACCCACATGGCTAGTCCACCCCAAAAAAAACGAAAAACACACAAACATCACCACAATCCAATGCCATCCAGGATGTTTACATTAAAGGGACCCCACAGGCACACTCAGTCCATGCACCACTCGCTACCCCTGGGCAAAAGGCCCCAACAGCAGCCCAAAAAAATCGAAAAAACCCCACAAAATTCAGCACAATCCCAGGCCATCCATGCCCTCAATGATGTTTAAATTCAAGAAGACACCCCACAGAAAGACTAGGCCCATGCACCACTCACTACCCCTGGGCATAATGGATGAAAGCTAGGCAAAATGGGTGCAGGCCTCAGACACTGCCTGTCTTCAAAATGGCCCCTTGCACTCCAAGCACATGTTGCCTGTACCAGCACTCAAGATGGCCACCACCACCCACATGGCTAGTCCACATCAACAGTACACCGCAAAAAAACGAAAAACACACAAAAATCACCACAATTCAATGCCATCCAGGATGTTTACATTAAAGAGACCTCACAGGCAGACTCAGTCCATGCACCACTCGCTACCCCTGGGCAAAAGGCCCCAAACAGCCCAAAAAAATCGAAAACCCCCCCCAAAATTCAGCACAATCCCAGGCCATCCATGCCCTCAATGATGTTTAAATTCAACAAAACAGTTGTATCATGCACCCATAACTAACCCTGGTCCTACTGGATACTGTGGCTACCCACAATATATTTTATTTAATGTTCTGAAAAAGTTCCAAAATTGTAGTTGCAGCAACTGTAATGCCCCAAACAAACTTGTGTAAATGTAAATGTGTAAATGTGTTGTATTTGTATAGCGCGAACAGTAACCCGGAGGCATCCCGGCGCTTGTACTCCTACCACAAGGGAACCCCTCCTGGCTTTTCCTTGTGAGGTGTCCACTCCTGGGCATCCCATGGTGAAACCAGGCATCCCTTGTGCATCGGGGGCCGTTGTGGAGACTAAGCAAGCTATTGCCCAGAGTTGCAGCATGGGGCCCATGCTTAGATTCGGCACTGAGGCGAGAATATCCGGTCAGAGGAATTGAAGCCCGATCCCGCCGAGGCGGGAATCGAACCCTGGTCCCTGGCCAGCGTTGTGCATCAAGGTCTGCCACTCTAACCATTGAGCCACACTTCTCCAAACTTACTAGTGAAAGTTGATTTCTAATCCAAAAGTGATCCAAAGAAAGTCAAAAAGGCCTCAAATCCAAATATCCAGCAGCATCCACAAAAAGTAATCCTTCCAGGTCAAGATCAAAATGAAAGTGACCAGCACATGAAATAAGCACTGGGAGGAACCTGCTAGACAGGAACAGGAAGTTGGAGACTGTGGGGCACTTCCTTCCTCCCCCCCCCCCAAAATGGACTCCTTGCAAAAAAAAGTGCAGGCAAATGTCAACCTGAGGAGTTATTCTGATAAAAATCATCATTTCCAGAAGGTTTATGCTGCTTGCTGGTGGATTTCTTGTGCAGAATTGCAAATTTTGCAATTTCGCGAGTGCGAGATTGTTGCTGCTCGCCGCATCTACGTGTTCGCAATTGCGAACTCTCGCGATGCGTGCTGTGCAAGGTGGCAATCCCCGCGGGATCCCGCAGCAAGATCCAAAATGGCGCAGCACACGCAAAATATGGAGAAAAACAACTCTGCAAACGCTGAATGACGGTAAGTGAACGCCGCGCGCCGCAAAATTGTATCACCAAGCAAAAAAAATCCGCTGCGTGCGAATTTACGGATTTTCGGCAAATTCGCGAGAGTTCGCGGATTGCAAATTTGCCGAAAATCCGCAAATTCCGTGAGCGGAACGGATTTTACGCCCATGCTTAGTCAGAGCAGGGTCAGAGAATAGTTGCAAGTAGGCAACTGAACTCTGGAGGGGCCCCTCAGGAGGCACTACAGGGAATGGTTACAAATCAGCTTGAACTTTTGCACCTGCTAAGTGCTTTCAGTTTTCCAAAATGTGTTTTTCTGCCATTTCGCGAGATTCGCGTGGTGCGAATTTGTCCGAAATCGAACTTGCAATCCGCAAATTCGTGCGAATTTGCGGATTTCTTTTTTTTTGCGTGTTTGCGCGTTTTTTTGCTTATTTGCGGACCGCTTCCAGTGCACCGACCCCGAGGTTGCCCATGCGGTCGTGTATGGGCGCGGCCATCTTGTTTGCGTGACGTGTTTCTGTTTCCGGCCGCTAGTTGCATGCTCGTGTCGTATGCGGCGCTCGATTACGTGTTCGCCGGCGTTTTCACGTGCTCCCAAGGGAAATATCGCGCGAAATTACCCACGCGGTCCTCAATGGGCGCAGCCATCTTATTTTTCATTCATTGCTATGGTTCTGTGCATGCTTTCTAATCCTACTTTCTTCTGTGCAATCCTTTGTTTCTATGGACTTTTTTTGAACTTTTTTACTCCTTTTTCCCTATTCTTTCCTTTTTTTTTCTTTCTGCTGTACAGGACCATGGCAAAGGGAGCCGGGAAGGGGAAGGGTCCCGCACCCCGTACCCGGCTCCCTTGTGGGCGGTTGCGAGTGGAGGAAGTGGTGACCAGGGAGTCATTCAGCACGGTGGAGGTGGCCGCAGTGATCTTTTATGTTCAGCGCCACATCCCCAAGACCGTGGCAGCAGGGGGCAGGATCGCGGCAGGGTATGGCCTCCGGGAGCGTCGCTAGCAGTGGGAAAAGGTGTGCCGGGCCATGCGGAGGGAGTCAGGGGTCCGGCGCACCTACCAGCAAGCGACGCACCGGTGGTCGGACCCCTTCGACCGCGAGCAGGGCCTGCTCCACCTGCTCGGTGTGGAGATCCCTGGCCTTGTTGAGTAGCTATTTAATAACTACTTTGTTTTCTCCTGCTCTGTGTTATATTGCTAATATATGTTTTTCCCGAAGAGCAAGAATGCTGCTAATTCAATTACATTGCAGGTAAATTAAAGTTTAAATAGCCTCTGTGATTGCAGGTGCTCGCCTGCTCAGTGGCGTTGCTACTATGCTTACTTGTTTGCAACCTTGTGCTCATTTGGCCTGAATATGTATGAGTGTAGTACTTTACAGAACTGCGTAATGCTAGACAGACTAGAGACTCATGTCTAGTCCTTGCTTTGTACTCCTGCTGCCACTAAGAAGAAGAGATAGTGATGGATTGATAGGTTCAGGTTGAGTATATTATGATTTGTTATTTGGTCTGCAATCATGATGACGGACTGTGTCTGTCACGTCGCGTGCTGCTGAGTGCTGGCAGTCGTAGTAGAACCTTTTTGCTGTTGGTTTAGTTAGTGATTTACATAACTTTCCAAGTAGACGGTCTCGGAATCCAGCAATACTATACTAGTATCCTCCTAGTTGACCAGATCAGATAGGTCAATACATGTAGTGCAATTCTTGCTAATTTGTTTCCCGAGATAATTTAGGATTGTGGTCAAAGAAATCAAATATTTCAAAAAAACAATCATCCATGTTTGTGTTTATATCATGATCATCAGCACCTCCCAGGGGCAAGAGGACAGCACCACCCCAGACTCCGGCGGAACAGAGTGGGCAGGAGGAACGGTCCACTGCAGGCTCTTCTGCTGGCCCCAGTAAGTAGTTCTGTTGTTAATATAATTATACTTCCCTAACTCTATTTTTACAAAATAGTCCATGATCTCCTTGTACACTGTTTCTACATTCATATCCTGCCTCTCTACCATCACTCTCTGTGCTACTACTATTTACTATTATTTCTGAGTCGGTCTGTGTAGGTAGCTAAGCTTGCCTAGTCGGCAAACGGTGTTAAACAAAACTCTGATCCAGCAATAGCTCTAGGGGCACTCAGTGCAGTCCTCTGGGTTGCCCTTGCTGTCTATTCCAGTCATCTTAATGTTAGTGCTTTGAACATTTCCAACAACAAAATGTCAATGTCCACCAAGAATAAGCTAGTAGTTGTCTTTTTGATTTGATAGTAGCACATACCATACCGCTAGTGTTTCAGGGACTATTCTGCACATGCAGAAGTATGGACAAGAGAAATAGGACATTGTTTATGATAGGTGCAGTTCGACTTTCCACATACCTCAGTCAGAAGTAACTGTGCGGGACTCGGGAGCCCTCACCTTGTTGGAACTTCAAGTCCTCCTGGTGGTGATGAGGAGTAGTTGGTTCTGTCTGTAATTATAAAAATGTTGCACGTTAAAGAGCAAGCATTCATCAGTTGTGCCAAAAAGAGTTGCATGTTATGGCTAAGCATATAAGTTAACACCCTCCCCAAAACCGTGACTTCTTTTCACTCCCAATAATTAAAAATTGTTTAACATTTTCTCTTCCATTACGAGACGAAGTAGGGGGTGGTGTATTGCATCTAAAAATATGACATGTTTTTTCTAGGCGTCACAACATCAGATGCAGCACTTGCCAACACCTGTGCCGGGGCCAGCAGCGCGGAGGGGTCCACTCAAGCGGCGGCGCCACCAGGAGGAGCTAAGGGGGATGGCTCAGCAGCGGCGGACGGTGGTAAGTTATTATTATCATCCTTTCTTATTGACATTTTAGAGTAGGCTCGCAAAGGAGTGTATGATGTACTGTACAGTAGAAAGTACACTACTACAAGTACACTGTACTGTTAAGAACAGTTACTGATTTAGAATTACATTTTTGTAGCCAATCACGGAGAAGACAGTCACTCTTGACTTAGCAATAGCATTAGCGGTGGTAGTTCTCGAGTAAGCAATGGCCCCCTCTATTTGACTTCAAATCAGCTGGGAAACTTTTATCGTGAAGCCAAGTCATATCAGATGAACTTGAGGGATGTGATGAACGAAAAGGGAAAGAACTTACGGTCACTGGAAGGACTAGCGAGTCGTAACATTTATGACTAAAGAATGATAAGTGTTTTTGAATGCAGGCAGAGGTGGCTGATAGGAAGGAATCAGATGCATGGCTGCTTGAAGCAAGGATTGTTGGAGGAGAAAGGAAAAATGACTGCCTGTGTGGGTCAATCAGAAAATGCATGTGTGGTGTGCATTGCAATATATCATTTGGGTGAAACTCAAATGCAAGTCAAGAAGACGGTGGTTTACCAAATGAAATGAAAAGGGTGTTATTTGGTTGTTGAGAAAAAGTAAAGTTGTTACAGTTGAGACATTAAGAAAAATGATAGACGTTTACTTTGGAAGCCTGGATGGTATCTTCTTCCTCCTACATAGCAGAGGTGTAGGTAGAGCAGACGCTCCGTGCATGAAGAGTGTTACTTTGTTCGAACAGCATGTCTTTGCCAGAGTACCAAAGCAGAGGAAATCCAAATACTACAAGTTGTGATTGTTCTGAAACTCTCCCTTGCCTAAAGTAACAGTACAGTAGTTTACTTTGCAAGCACAGCATATATTGTGTATGTATTGTATAGTTGACAATTATATCAAGTCCCTTCCTCCGGCAATTATGGTTACCACACTCACTCCCTATGTTCATAATTTTCTTTCTGCTGCGTTAATCATGGGTGGACTATTGCTGTTGTTCACTCAATCTATCAGAATAAAGCACCTAAAGTCATGCATCACATAATCAAAGAGATCATGTGATCGGCTGGAGACATGATCAGAAATTAATAATCTTCATTTTTCTTTTGTAGTACTGAATGCCCAGGGGGGGGGGGGGGCAGTGCGAAATATAAATTACTTTGAGCAGTAGCCCTTGATGTAACTGAGTATGGCCAGTGCCACCCCTATACAAAAGTAAGAGCTTCCCATCCCCACCTGCATATACTGCTTAAAGTAATGCATGCAAGTCTGTGTCATCATGGCTTGTGTCTCTTTTTCTTGGGTGCAAGCTGACTGAGCTGGCATTATGCCGGCTACCACAAGTTCACGTACCAGTAATTAATTTCTTTCGCAAAAGTAGAGAAAAAAAGAAGAAAACAGGTGGACTCTCTGAGTCCATAGTGCTGCCTGGTAGTAGAATTCCTGAAACTCCCACTGTTACTGGCCTACAAAGACGGCAGAAAGATACATGCCAAAATGTTATACTGTGCTTCAAAATTGCTAGTGTTACTGTGAGACAACTTTCTGTTGAATTATTTAGTTTTATTGTTAAAGACTATTGGTTACATTATTTTTCTTTCTTTCTTCATATAGATGCTCCCAAAAAGCTCACCAGAGGGGAGATGGCTGTCCGGGCCAGGGCCCGGAAGATGGAGGCCATTCGAGTGGAATATTGCCGGCTGTGGGCTCGGGAGAACGAGGAGGGAACGTCACCAACCTCCTCCAGCACTGCCACCATGTCCAGCCAGCAGCCTCCATCCCACCGCCGGGATCAGACAGCCCCCCGCCGCCGCTCAGCTGCAAGACCATCAGCAGCTGGCCCCCTCAGAGCCTGGAAGGCATGCATGCGCGGCCTAAGCTTGAGAGTGGACTACCTGGAGTGCAAGGTGGACGACCTTGAAAAGCAGCTCCGGGACCTCCGCAAGGACCGCCTGCCCAAACACCGCCGGAAGTGACTGTGTCCCTTGCCCCTTTTTTAAAGACTGTTCGGGGGGGGGGAATCGGGAGTTGGGGATTATTTATTTTTGGACTACTTCAAATGGACAATTGTTTGGGTTAGGGAGGGGTGGGACTCGTTTATTTTTGTATGGGGAAGTACATTATTCATTTTACATACTTCAACATAGTGTACGCTTTGATCTTCTTTTGTGGGGTGGTGGGCGGGAGTTACGGCACGTTTGGTTTTCCTCAAAATTACCAGCATGAATTATCTAAAACTTCCACAAATGCCACTAATAGAGTTAGTGAATTCAATTGGCCTACTAGTACTTTACTTGTACTACTATCCGTCTCTCCTCCGCATCCTAGCCCATCTTTCTACCTCCCCAAAATGCTTATCTTACCTGTGATTCGTGTTTGAGAACAGAGCTAGGCACAGCGCTGGCTGTTTGGCAAATGGCGATTACACCATCCCGGACCGAAATTCCATTGTGGTGGTGTTAGTAGTAGGAGTGGTACCACACTAGCAGTAGCAGCATATGAAAAACAAAGAAAAAAAATTTGACATTGAGTGGCATGAGAGGAGTATTAGAAGGAACAGTAGCCTAAGCAATGCTGAAAATAAGTATGGGGAAAAAAGAATTGCATGGATGATTATGGCTACAACAAGAACAGTGACACAGCAGCGTAACACAACAAGTCTTCTTGACATGTAGGAGGATGATGTTGACGATGGATCCAATCGATGGTGGGCATGAAATTTAGAATTTATTTTAAAAAACTCGTTGTTTTTTTACCCAGAATTACAATATCCTAGGATTCATCTAGCTGCCTTAAAATTGAGTTGAGGAGGTTGCTTGCACCTATCCTCCCCAGCAAGTGTGTGGAATTATTGTTGTAATTTGCTCACACCTCAATGAAAACCACACAGCCCAGGGGAAGAGCGTTAGGGTTTGAAACTTGGATGGGAATGGGGTTTGCGGGTAAAGTTTTGTGGAGAGAGGAAAAAAAAACACAGCAAGGACAAACAACAAATGAAGATAAACAAATCTTTGGATACGAAGCTATTCATAAATCTTTTAAGGGACATAAAGGAAGTGCATGCACTACTGCATGCATGAAGTTGTTTTCTAAATGGATAGGTTTTTGTAAAGTAAGTAGTACTTTCTACAATGTACTATGAAGAAACAACAATGTGACAGTACAGGGCTGCAGTAATTACGTAATTTCACTTGCCTATCTGCCCTCAGAGAGAAGAACCACTTCGTACATTAAATTAGTTTAAAAAATAGCAAAGAAAAAAGTATACAATGGCTGGAGGGATGAATTGAAGCAGAGAGCAAACAAATGCACAGTGTCACACTCACAGTAGTTCACAGCAATAACATTACTTAAAAGATAAGTTGAAATGAAGATGGATACTGTAACTGTATGTTGTTGTAGTTGTCCTTTTGAATTTGGGAAGTTGCATGCATCCAGCCATTCCTCTTTCGCGGTACTCCTCCATTCTATCTGACGCTCCGCCGATCAATGTTGGGGACCAGAAGACACCTTGTCCACTGACTGCCTGGCGGATGCTGAATTGCGGGTCGCTAAGCCTGAGGTCATCCTTTTTGTCATTGCACAGGGTAAAAGCCGGCCTGTAATTGTTGATGGGAAAACAGGAAGTGAAATTTGAACACCACGGAGAAAAAAATATAAGGTACGCTGTGTAGTACAAAAATAACACTTTCAGTTTCAAAGTCGACAGTATTACAAAACATACAAGCATCATTTTGAAAGTGCGTACTCAGAGTCTCCTTTTCAAGGATAAATAAGTGTGGGCGAAATTTGCAGATCTTTCCCCTCAAGCTATGTGTAAAGTGGAAACAGCGATTTCAGAACCCTAACCCTAACCCTAATCCTAAATCTAACCCTAGGCCCTAACCCCCCTTTTTCACCATGGACTATGTCCAAACCACTTGATTCTGATATTAGACCTTCCCAGCAATGCCCCAAGACCCACCAACCCACCCGCAAAAAAGCAGAACACCCCAAACAGGCAAAAAGCAAAAATGGAAAATCTCATACTTAGAATATTTTCGGCCTTCTTTCAATTCTGTCCAAACGCGCTCTGCAGCTAGGCCATAACTCCCCTTTTCCACCATGGATTTCCTGAAAAACAAATGCAATCAAAATTAGACTGTGCCAGCAGTGCTCCCAGACCCCAAAACCCACCCCCAAACACCAGGAACCCCCCCAAACAGCACCCCAAAAACAGGCAAGTGAGCAAAAATGGAAAAACTTTTTCACCCTGGATTTAGTCCAAACCACTTTTATCCGGTATTAGGCCTTCCTAGCAATGCCCCCAGAACTGTCAACCCAGGCGGAAGCAAGTTTAACACCCCCAAACAGCCAAAAAGCAAAAATACAAAAATGGGGACTTAGACATTTTTAGGCACATTTCCAAAATCACTCCGTGCGCGCTCTGCAGCTAGGCCCTAACTCCCCTTTGCCACCATGGATTTTCTTCAAACCACTTGCAATCAAAAGTATCCATACCCAGCGTTGCTCCAAGACCCCCCAACCCACCCCAAACACCAGGAACCCCCCCAAGCAGGCCCCCGAAAACACGAAAGTGAGCGAAAACTCCAAAAAGTGAAAAACGTTTTCACCACGGATTTTATCCAAACTACTTTTATCCGGTATTAGACCTTCCCAGCAATGCCCCCAGACCCGTCAACCCAGGCGAAAACAATTAGAAGACCCCCAAACAGGCAAAAAGCAAAACCGGAAAAACTCACACAGAAATATTTAGGCCTCATTCCAAAATCACTCCAAGCGCGCTGTGCAGCTAGGCCATAACTCCCGTTTTCCACCATCGGTTTCCTGAAAAACAAATGCAATCAAAATTAGACTGTGCCAGCAGTGCTCCCAGACCCCAAAACCCACCCCCAAACACCAGGAACCCCCCCAAACAGCACCCCAAAAACAGGCAAGTGAGCAAAAATGGAAAAACTTTTTCACCCTGGATTTAGTCCAAACCACTTTTATCCGGTATTAGGCCTTCCTAGCAATGCCCCCAGAACTGTCAACCCAGGCGGAAGCAAGTTTAACACCCCCAAACAGCCAAAAAGCAAAAATACAAAAATGGGGACTTAGACATTTTTAGGCACATTTCCAAAATCACTCCGTGCGCGCTCTGCAGCTAGGCCCTAACTCCCCTTTGCCACCATGGATTTTCTTCAAACCACTTGCAATCAAAAGTATCCATACCCAGCGTTGCTCCAAGACCCCCCAACCCACCCCAAACACCAGGAACCCCCCCAAGCAGGCCCCCGAAAACACGAAAGTGAGCGAAAACTCCAAAAAGTGAAAAACGTTTTCACCACGGATTTTATCCAAACTACTTTTATCCGGTATTAGACCTTCCCAGCAATGCCCCCAGACCCGTCAACCCAGGCGAAAACAATTAGAAGACCCCCAAACAGGCAAAAAGCAAAACCGGAAAAACTCACACAGAAATATTTAGGCCTCATTCCAAAATCACTCCAAGCGCGCTGTGCAGCTAGGCCATAACTCCCGTTTTCCACCATCGGTTTCCTGAAAAACAAATGCAATCAAAATTAGACTGTGCCAGCAGTGCTCCCAGACCCCAAAACCCACCCCCAAACACCAGGAACCCCCCCAAACAGCACACCAAAAACAGGCAAGTGAGCAAAAACGGAAAATCTTTTTCACCCTGGATTTAGTCCAAACCACTTTTATCCGGAATTAGACCTTCCTAGCAGAAGTGTGGCTCACTGGTTAGAGGAGGTAGACCCTGAAGCAGAGGTCAGACCCGGTGGCAGGGTCTTGAGCCCAAATATCCACGGACTTGATAATTCTCGTTTCGGTGCCTACTCGAATCACGGGTTCACACTCTACAGCTCTGGACATCAGCCAGCCAATGATGTTTACATTCAAGACAACCCACAGAAAAACTTGGTCCATGCACCACAGAGTACCCCTGGGCATATTGGATGAAAGCAAGGCAAAATGGGTGCAGGCCTGAGCACACTGCCTGCCTTCAAAATGGCTCCTTGACCCCCACCACATGGCCAATCCCTGCCTGTACCAGCCCTAAAAATGGCCCCACCCACATGGCCATGCACCCAACACCCAAAAAAATCGTAAAACACATAAAAATCACCACAATCCAATGCCATCCATGCCCTCAATGATGTTTATATTCAAGACACACCACAGAAAGACTTGGTCCATGCACCACTGAGTAACCCTGGGCATAATGGATGAAAGCAAGGCAAAATGGGTGCAGGCCTGAGCACACTGCCTGCCTTCAAAATGGCCCCTTGACCCCCACCACATGGCCAGGCCCTGCCTGTTCCAGCCCTTAAAATGGCCCCCACCCACATGGCCATGCCCCAACAACACCCCTAAAAATCATAAAACACATATAAATCACCACAATCCAATGCCATCCATGCCCTCAATGATGTTTACATTCAAGACACCTCACAGAAAGACTTGGTCCATGCACCACTGAGTACCCCTGGGCATAATGGATGAAAGCAAGGCAAAATGGGTGCAGGCCTGAGCACACTGCCTGCCTTCAAAATGGCCCCTTTGATCCCCACCACATGGCCAGGTCCTGCCTGTACCAGCCCTCAAAATGGCCCCACCCACATGGCCAGGCCCCAAAAACACCCCAAAAAATCGAAAAACACATAAAAATCACCACAATCCAATGCCATCCATGCCCTCAATGATGTTTACATTCAAGACACCTCACAGAAAGACTTGGTCCATGCACCACTGAGTACCCCTGGGCCTAATGGATGAAAGCGAGGCAAAATGGGTGCAGGCCTGAGCACACTGCCTGCCTTCAAAATGGCCCCTTGACCCCACCACGTGGCCGGCCAGGCCCTGCCTGTACCAGCCCTCAAAATGGCCCCAACCCACATGGCCATACCCCAACAACACCCCTAAAAATCAAATAACACTTATAAATCACCACAATCCAATGCCATCCATGCCCTCAATGATGTTTACATTCAAGATACCTCACAGAAAGACTTGGTCCATGCACCACTGAGTACCCCTGGGCATAATGGATGAAAGCAAGGCAAAATGGGTGCAGGCCTGACCACACTGCCTGCCTTCAAAATGGCCCCTTGACCCCCACCACATGGCCAGGCCCTGCCTGTACCAGCCCTCAAAATGGCCCCCACCCACATGACCAGGCCCCAACAACACCCAAAAAAACTCGAAAAACACATAAAAATCACCACAATCCAATGCCATCCATGGCCTCAATGATGTTTGCATTCAAGACACCCCACAGAAAGACTTGGGCCATGCACCACTCATTTCCCCTGGGAATAATGGATGAAAGCAAGGCAAAATTGGTACAGGCCTGAGCACACTGCCTGTCTTCAAAATGGCCCCTTGACCCCCACCACATGGCCAGGCCCTGCCTGTACCAGCCCTCAAAATGGCCCCACCCACATGGCCATGCCCCAACAATGCCCCAAAAAATCGAAAAACACATACAAATCACCACAATCCAATGCCATCCATGCCCTCAATGATGTTTACATTCAAGACACCCCACAGAAAGACTTGGTCCATGCACTACTGAGTAACCCTGGGTATAATGGATGAAAGCAAGGCAAAATGGGTGCAGGCCTGAGCACACTGCCTGCCTTCAAAATGGCCCCTTGACCCCCACCACATGGCCAGGCCCTGCCTGTAGCAGCCGTCAAAATGCCCCCACCCACATGGCCATGCCACAACAACACCCCTAAAAATCGAAAAACACATATACATCACCACAATCCAATGCCATCCATGCCCTCAATGATGTTTACATTCAAGACACCTCACAGAAAGACTTGGTCCATGCACCACTGAGTACCCCTGGGTATAATGGATGAAAGCAAGGCAAAATGGGTGCAGGCCTGAGCACACTGCCTGCCTTCAAAATGGCCCCTTGACCCCCACCACATGGCCAGGCCCTGCCTTTACCAGCCCTCAAAATGGCCCCCACCCACATGGCCATGCCCCAACAACACCCCAAAAAATCAAAAAACACATACTAAACACCACAATCCAATGCCATACATGCCCTCAATGATGTTTACATTCAAGACATCCCACAGAAAGACTTGGTCCATGCACCACTGAGTACCCCTGGGCATAATGGATGAAAGCAAGGCAAAATGGGTACAGGCCTGAGCACACTGCCTGCCTTCAAAATGGCCCCTTGACCCCCACCACATGGCCAGGCCCTGCCTGTACCAGCCCTCAAAATGGCCCCCACCCACATGGCCATGCCAACAACACCCCAACAAATCAAAAAACACTTAAAAATAACCACAATCCAATGCCATCCATGCCCTCAATGATGTTTACATTCAAGACACCCCACAGAAACACTTTGTCCATGCACCACCGAGTACCCCTGGGCATAATGGATGAAAGCAAGGCAAAATGGGTACAGGCCTGAGCACACTGCCTGCCTTCAAAATGGCCCCTTGACCCCCACCACATGGCCAGGCGCTGCCTGTACCAGCCCTCAAAATGGCCCCCACCCACATGGCCATGCCAACAACACCCCAAAAAATCGAAAAACACATAAAAATCACCACAATCCAATGCCATCCATGCCCTCAATTATGTTTAAATTCAAGACACCCCACAGAAAGACTTGGTCCATGCACCACTCACTACCCCTGGGCCTACTGGCTAGTGAGGCTTTACAGGCACCCCAAAATGTAAAAAAAAACAACATATAACAGTGAGCTAAAATTCCATGACATAAATAAGAATTAAGTTTAAAAAAAAATCACAGCAACAGTTGTACCATGCACCCATGACTAACCCTGGGCCTACTGGATACTGTGGCTAGCTACCCACCACAATATATATTTTGTTAAAGTTGTGAAAAAAGTTTTAGAACTGGAGTTGCCTCAACTGCAATGCCCCAAACAAACAACACCAACTTACTTGTAAAATCTCAAGTCCAAAAGTGATCCAAACTCCAAAGTCCAAAAAGTCCTCAAATACAAATATCCACCAGCAGCCACAAAAAGTAATCCTTCCAGCTCCACAGCCAAATGAAAAGTGACCAGGACATGGACAAAGCACTGGGAGGAGCCTGCTGGACAGGAACAGGACGTTGGAGACTCTGGGGCACTTCCTTCCTCCCACCCCGCCCCAAAAAATGGACTCCTGCACCAAAAAGTGCAGCCAAATGTCAATCTGAGGAGTTATTCTGATCAAAATCATCATTTTCACAAGGTTTATGCTTCCTGCGGTGGATTTCTTGTGCAGAATTGCAATTTTTGCACTTTCGGGAACGCAAGCTGTTCAAACCTCCCGCCGGATGTCAGCTGTGCGCCGTCGCGGGCCTTTATGACGTACTCGCGTTGTCAAACTCTCGCCGTGTAAGATGGCAAGCCGCAATGACGTAATTGCGTTAGAAAAACTCTCGCGCGATCACGCAGCAAGATCGAAAATGGCGCAGTACACGCAAAACCGGGAGAAAAACAACTCGGCAGGCTCAGAGTCAACGGCGCGCGCGCGATATTGTATTTTTCAAGACCGACCAAGCAAAATAATTCGTAGCTTGCGAATTTGCGGATTATTGGGATATTTCATGCGATTCGCGGATCGCGAAATCGTCAAAAATCCGCAAATTCGCCCGCGAAATGGATTTTACGCCCATGCTTACTTGTGAGAAGACCAACGCAAGCTCTTCGACAAAATAATCCCAACAGAAAGCCCCCGGGTGGAGAGCATACTGGGAACAAGTTCCAAAGCTGCAAGAGAGAGTCCACTACCACTACTTCACAGTCAAGGACTCTTAGGAGAGGGACCAGAGAAGCAACCTTGGTGTACCTCATTGATCGGAGGGCCCTGATGTCCAAATGTTTCTGGAGTCTGTCATGGCTGTAATAGAGATGGCCAACTATTGATGGTGGTGGTGTGGGAATGACCTGAGTGAGAAGGGCTGGGAGTCGGCCGCCCCAACCAAGCAATTGCTAAAGTCAACCTTTACAATCCAAATCCACCTGCTGCTGTGGTGGTGGCCAGAAGCTACTGAGGGTGTAGAAGGTTTGTCAAAGACTGGAGAATAAGACACACATGACTCGACAAGTACCTTGAGGATGAGACTCTTGTAACCCCAGTTATGGCAGTCTTAGTGACCTGAATGACACTGGGGGAGCTTTTGTGCATTAATCAAAACATTTATTAACTGTGTGCAAAATGTAAAGTCCACTTGATTTCACATGTATATGTTAATATGATACTACTGCTGTTGAAGTCAGTTTATTATGACCTGTTGAAGTTTGTTTTCCTGACTCCTGCTAACTACACCTCAATTAGGCCACAACAACATCTTGTTCAGAATGGATGCTACATCATGTTCATGGTTTGTTTATGTTTCTTCTTAACATAGTGAAGCAAGGTATGGACTTGTTTATTTTTGAATAACAAAGTTCTCAAAGAAAGTCCTCTAGCACAGACTCACTGTTTGAACATTTTTCCGAGGATCTTCCACTTGCACGCAGTATTACATTCATTCACAATAGTTCACTTTGTTTATGTAACTAGTTTTTTCTGCCATCTCCCGATGACAGGAAAGAGGGACTGAATCAATATTCAGGTAGTGAATTAGTGATTAGGTGCTAGGGCTGGACAACAATTTTAAAATCTTTAATCTGGATTGTTGGAAATGTTTTCTTTGCTCCTCACAACACAGTGACTTTGCAGTTTTTTCTATGGAAACCTTTGCTCAAATGTGGGGGTGAGGCAGATCTTTTGGGTTTCCTCTAGGGATGCTGCCCAATTTCTTACAGATTTTGCTGCACATTTGGGACTAAGCATTTCACTAATGTACCACTATTCTGCATAATTTTGAATTGATGGCCTTTATGGCAACTAAATTAAATGTAATTCAGCGGTTTCTTCATTCCATTACTCTATATCGTACCTTTAAAATTTTTGAGATAAACCTTATTCGTTTTTGTTAATTCAGCTCTAGGACTTTTTTTTCAATATTTTCTTAATTGACTGTATTTTGATATGCAGTGTTGTACCTTGTCTCTGGGACACGTTGCGTCATTAAATTGAGGTTAATATCGTCCCTGATCCACCCAACGGTTGGGCGTGCTTTTCAGGTGTAGGATTTTAGGGGTACAGTGCGCCCGCAGCACCATCATTGAACAGTACCACCTGAATGCTGAACTGATACAGGCATCAGTAGGATATTTCGGGAGATGGGAACAGTTTAGTTTGCGGGCATGCTGTGACTGGGGCTGCTTAAATGTATTGAAGTATTGCTAAGAACTTTGAGGTTCACAAATGGGGACAGCAGTCCTTGGACATTCCTCCACTTCCACACAATAGTTTTTACAGCATGTGTACTTCAGATGGCGACCCCCAAACTATCTTCGAAGACTGCTTTGGTGAGTCCCTGCCCTATCGATGTGGTGTTGGAACCACTCCGTGATGCCAGACTCATGAAGGTCGAACTGACTAATCTTGGGTTGCGCGGCTTTAAGGCTGAGGGCTTTGCAACCTGTGTCCTGTGGAAGGTGTTTTTCACTGTTACAGTTATATTATGTTAATTCCAGTTACTTAAATATGGATATGAAACTACCTTAGTCTAGTGAAAGCTAGAATAGACAGCTCACAAGCAGGGATGGAACCATAGATACAAAATGGCAGCTCACACCCAATTTAAGTTATGACTTGTAATATGAATCCAACAGTGGTGTTTCTACAAGAAACTCATCTCTCCAAGATGGAAGCAATAAAATACACAACAGATGTTAAGGGTTGTTTTCTGCTAGACTCTTTCCCCAATGCACAGTGGGTTCAGATCTGGGTAAAATCAGGTGCTCCACCCAAGATGGTGCAGATAAGTGGGCTTGTGGAAGGTCCTTTACCCTGTACCCACAGCCTCTGGTTCATTGAATGTACAAGAAATGCAGGAAGGACTGTCACAGGAGGAGATAAGCCATGTAATGCGGGCAAAATAACCTGACATGACTGACGGTTCCTGCTCAGCAGTGAGCAAACTGTGTACACAATTTGATATAATTCTTCCATATTTCTACTGTGAAAGGGTAGAGTGGGCTCAGTTTAAGATGCAAAATATCTTTAAAAAATATTTTCGGGCCATAATCCCCTATTTATGATGATATTGTGGGGCAGACCTACCATCCGCGTACCATTATGGTGATTATAGGCATGCACATTGCTAGACAGCGATCTTATTGGGTCTATTGCACAAGTCCTAAAACACCATTCTGGGAAAATGAAGGCTCTGTTGCAAACATGCACATGAATGGGAGTTCTTCAAGGTCATGAATCGAGGTGAATGCATCACAACTTTTAAGGAGGTGTGAGATGTTCTCTTGAGAGAACAAATGACACTTTGGGGTGTTATTAAACATCTTTAGACTTGCTCTGTCTCATCCCCTGAGTTGTAAAATCCACTCTAGTTCTGAGACAACAGCAACCTCGGCATTAATTGGCACCTGACAATCTGCCCTGGAAAGGTCTCGTCCTCCTCTTCCCTCTCATCTACAACAGCAGGTCTTGCTGTAGTTTTAAGTAGACTTGCAGTGGGTATTGTTCATACTTCCTGATACTACCGGGACTTCCTGTTCATTAGTACTGCCCGACAACCCAATGTGTTTGACAGCATCACAAGGTGCTGCCCTGTTAGATCTTGCCAAGTTTGTGGTAGTGGGCCCACTTGTGTTCAGAGGAGCCTAAGGAGTAAAAATGGAAGCCAGAGTTCGCTAAAAAGGGGCGGCTCTAAAGCAACACACCCAATCCCAGCTAGACCAAATGGAATGGATGGGGATGACTGCAGCTCCTCACCAGCAGCTCCCGCATAGCAGCAGAGGGGTTGAAATTAACCCTGGGCGTAGTGGGCGGAGTGGGGCTCCGTGGAGCTACGTGAAGTGGGCGCACAACTACGCCCACCCACGCACTCCGCGTAGCCCCACTCCGCGCTGCCCGCCTCCCTCCCGCCCTCCCTAAGTACATAAATAAAGGCATAAAAAGCTTTTAAAAACACTTACCTTGTCTGCCGCGTCCCCGGGGCTCCCTCTCGCCGTCCCGCGATTCGCGCCGCCACCGCATCGGATCCTAGTGCGCATGCGCGGGCGGCCGCGCATGCGCATTCCTCACGAGAAATGCGCATGCGCGGCCGCCCGCGCATGCGCATTAGAATCCGAAATGGCGGCGCGCATCGCGGGACGGCGAGAGGGAGCCCCGGGGACGCGGCAGACAAGGTAAGTGTTTTTAAAAGCTTTTTATGCCTTCATTTATGTATTTAGGGAGGGCGGGAGGGAGGCGAGTGGAGGCCGGCTACGCCCCGTGTGCGGAGCGCCCGTAGTGCCGCCTGGCTACGCCGGCTACGCAAAATGCGTAGGAGACGGCACTCCGTGCACTCCGTGCACGGAGCGTATCTGGCCGCCCAGGGTTAGTTGAAATATCAAATATGGCATAGATGCCACATGAGATAGCAAGACAGAAATCCAAAAATGCTTTGTGTTGCTTAAGTCACTGTTTCCAAATGGAGACAAAAAAATACCTGAAGGGAACCTGGCGCCACAAATCTTTATGCTAGACGAGGCCGGGGGTAAGGGCTAGAAAGGGAGGAAGCATTCATTGAGAGGGCAAATATCCTCACACCATCTGGCACCAGCACTGTGAGAAGTTGGCCTGGCATATGCTGGCCACAATTCTAGTGGGCACCTTGCACCAGTCCAAACAACCCCTTATTGATGGTAGGTTAAAGAAAACCTTATAGAAAGCTATCCTAGTGGTAGCTGTGGAGAGCAGCCTTCAGGCTAAGTCTTGAAGGAATGTAAAGCAACTTGTTTTACCAGTTTTTAATCTCGTGAATGACCAAGTGAAAGGAGAACCATACCAGGTATATATATAAAATATATGTATTTATTCTAAACACATCCCTCTAGTCTCTTTATGGAGCTAGAGGCAAAAGTAAATTCAGTAAACTTAATAGCACACAGTAAATTAGCACAATATACGTTGAGCCCTAGGGGCGTACCAATCCATATATCAATAAAGTGGTATAAGAACCATGACTTGCATAGATACAAGGCCTAGAGCATTTAGAACTGCTGGGGCCACCAGGAACCACCCATGGTAGTGACACAGGGGACCCCCGGGGGTCGTGTGCAGTGTCTAAACACAGCCACAAATCACCATTACCTTCCATGGGGAAAGTAGTGGTTGGAAAATTAAAGATAAGGGACACTTCGAGGAGGACTTGGAGCAAAATGTTTTAGAACTAGGTAGTTCTAGAGTCAACACCGACGTGAGCACCGGAGTACTCGAGTTACCTCACCCAGGGAAGCTGGGTGCAGAGGTGTCTTTTGGTGTCGGGTTTCGTCGTCGTTTTCAATGGTGATTTGCTGCAAAGTGCTGCTGCCGTCGAAGAGGAAAGTGTCCGGATAGATCCAAGCCTGGATCAGAGATGTGAAGAACCTGAAAGCAGAGGGGACAGAACCTGGGTCACTTGACAGTGACCAGGAAGGCAATGAGCAGATGCCCACCGATGTCGGGTCATTTCAAGTGAAGAAGATGAAGCTTGACTCTTCAGCCACGAGGTCCCAGAGATGTCGACAATGACCGGGAGCTGGATTTGAGTTGTCCTATCGAGTGCTGTGGTGTCGGTGCCCGGATTGGACCCAACAAGCCTTGGCAACAGCAACTCATGCAGACCAGCAAGGCATGGGTGACTTACCACTTGGTAGGGAGTCAGGGAATGTCTGGAGCAACCAGGGAAGCCCAAGGAAAAGTAGGGTTATCTTCAAGGGCACCCACCAGTCAACAGACCAGAGATCGCAAAGGGGCCTCGAGCAGAAATGCTAGAAATGGGCTCACGGAACACTCGTGGAGTGTAGGTCCACAATCTTTGATGTAGATGATGCTCGGGGCTTGGACAACGAGAAGCCCAATGCACAAGTTCGGGAAGTTGATGCACTAGCAAATGTGCACGGTGTCCAGAGTTCCGGTTCCACATCACTCATGAGGGCTGCGGGTCTCAGCTTTGCTGGGATCTCGTGTCAGCCTCTGAGCTCAGACAAGACGAAAGTCCTCATCCTGGGACCATCGCCCTCCACCTGGGATGACTCCTGGTGGCCCCCCGCTCTGGGCACCGCTCCCAAGCCAACCGACCACGCACGCAACCTGGGCTTCATCCTGGACTCTTCCCTCTCGATGACCAGACAAGTCAACGCCGTCTCCTCATCGTGATTCAACACCCTGCGTATGCTCCGGAAGATCTTCCGATGGATCCCGACCAGGAAGACGGTCACCCAGGCCCTCATCACCAGCCGACTGGACTACGGGAACACCCTCTACGCGGGAACCACAGCCAAACTACAGAAAAGACTCCAGCGCATACAGAACGCCTCCCCCCGACTCATCCTGGACATCCCCCGACGCAGCCACATCTCCGGCCACCTGAGGGACCTGCACTGGCTCCCCGTCAGCAAAAGGATCACGTTCAGGCTCCTTACCCACGCACACAAATCTCTCCACGACCTGGGCCCCAAGTACCTCAACGACCGCCTGACCTTCTACACGCCCACCCGTCAGCTTAGTTCTACAAGCCTCGCCCTCGCCGCCGTTCCACACATCCGAAGAGCCACCGCCGGAGGAAGATCCTTCTCCTACCTGGCAGCCAAGACATGGAACTCCCTCCCCATCCACTTTCGGCTGACACAGGACCATCTCGCCTTCAGGAAACAACTCAAGACCTGGCTGTTCGAGCAGTAGCGGACCCCTCCCCTAAGCGCCTTGAGACCCCTCCGGGTGAGTAGCGCGCTATACAAATGGTATGATTGATTGATTGATTGATTGAGAAGTTTGGAAGTCCATGTCCTGTCCTGTTTAACCAGGGGAGTCACTCCTTGACTCCAAGGGACATTCTTTTGTCTTCTAGTCATGTAGAATGTCGAAGTTCCAGGATATGTGTTGCAGAGTTTCATCCAGGTGTAATCTGATGTCCTATGGACTGAGGTCCCTTATTCATACTTGGAAAAGGGGTTGGACATACTCTGGGGACCCACCTATGGGAGGGTTTTGGAAAGAGGGGGGTTACGCTCATTTCCTTTGGCCAGTTTCACACCAGAGCAGGGGCTGAGTGCCCCTGTGACCAGTTTGAACTGGACTATGCACAGGGATACCTAATGTGCCCCAGGACTGTCTGACAAGCACTCTCTGAGTTCCCCCACCCAGACCCAATACACTAAAACCTGTCTGGGAGGTGGTTACACCTTCCTGTGACAGTAAACCTATTGTCCAGGCTTCCACTGCTGGAGGAGGTCAGACCCATGTCTGTGGCTGTAGCATCCATTTTGTGATGCTAGGGTTCTTTTAAACTATTACCCGTCAGACCATTGTGTACATATCTCTCCCTCTAGAAGGGTGGAATTCTACCCCTGCCACCAGGACTGACGGTGGGATTAGGATTCCAAAGTGTTTGACACCAAACACGACATGTTTCGGTACAGCCATTCCAAAGTTAGCATTTACCGCAAGGTTATAATGCACTTAAGAGTATATTGTCTGGCCGTATCACAGAACAGCCTCAGAGAATAGATTCCGAAAGCTGCAGATGGGTCCTGCTCATGCATGGGCACACTTTCAAACAAAACCAAGCACTCTGCCTTCAGGATCGATAAGGCCTGCCATAGGAGTGACTGATAGGTTTATATGTGTCAGTGATTAAAGGTAGATATAGTTAACCTATTTCTAAGAAAGGGGTGCATGCACCACCTTACCCAGCCTGCAGTAGCAGACCTGTGGTGTCATTTTGGAAGGCTTCACAGGGGTGGCGCAATACATACTTTAGCCCCTGGTAGGCCTCTTGGATACCTATGTCCTTGGTACCTAAGGTACCATATACTAGGGACTCACAAGGGTACCCCAGTAACCAAACTGGAGGGTACCTAAAGTACATGCAATAATTTTAGAGAGGAAGCAGCTAGTCTGGGGTCCTGGTTAGCAGGGCCCCAGCCAGGCTGAAGTCGAAACAGTGAAACACCAGCAAAAAGTGGGGGTAACCATAGTAAGCAGGTCCTACTCTCCTACACAAGGGAAGAGCTATCTTCCCAAAGATGATGCATTGAGTTATCTGTCTTGGTTGAGCACGTATTTCAAGTTGAAAGGACTGTGACAAGGAGGAATGGTGAGTGAGTAATGAAAGCAATGGCTTAGCTATCAATTTAGCAAGTGCAGTGGCACCGGGATTTTTCAGGATCAAATGCACTCAAATTATGGCTGCATTTTACTATCACACCAGTGGATGTGGGATCCATTACCCTTGCTTACTTCGGGGTCCATGACCCGCTTGCTGTGTCACCGAATGAAAGTGTACATTTCTGAATGTTGTAGTAGTGTAAAGATCGCAGTGCAAGGAGACTCAAATCAATGTCACACCTATAAATCAGTCTTAGGCATCTCAAAATCTTTGTTTCAGATATCGCAGCAGAAACCTTTTCTGATGTGCTGGGACTAAATGTTAAAGGTGCCAGGGGATAGGCTCATTAATCTTGGTAAATCTTCTCTGCATTAATTGAAGATGTTTGCTTAGATTCCCAGAGGACATGAAGCCCTCACAGGCTCGGTCTGGAACAGAATCAGCTCTGCCTGCAATGCATAAATACAGCTGCTGCACATATGGCCTCAAGACCCTGCAGTGGCAGAGAGGGTTGCTGCTGGCTCACAGTCATGTGGGCTTCCAATCCAGAGGAGGTGTCTACCAGGAAGACGTGCCCACGGTAGGGAGGACTTTTCCTGTCCATTGCACTGTCTGCTGGGAGCCCTGGCCAGGTATCTGCTGTGACCTCAGCTGAGACTTCCACAAGAGGACCCTGGCTCTGCGATAGACCACCCTCAGAACAAAAAAGTATGTTTAATTACACTGTATAAATGTATATGATATTCCTGTTGGGTAAACCTAACCAAAGCACATTTTTTAAAGATATGATCTGTGTCCTTTTATAATCTAAAAGTGTTTGCAACTTCAGCCAGCCCTAACTGGTGTTATATGCAGGGGCAGGTAAAAAAGGGAGGTCTTATTTAAGTGTCAGAGTGCTTGCCTAAGTTACAGCTTTAAATCTGATGCACAATTAGAAGATATCCATTATTAAACACCTTGTCAAGAGGGTGAGGAAATTCAAAACACAAGGCAGTCGGGTGTCCTGCTGCTCTCCACAAGTGTTCTACACATATTGACATATCTCGGTGGCAGGTTGACATTATTCATAACGTGGCACCCTTATCTTGTCAGGACATCACTCAGTGTTGTTTTGAAGACCCTCACACACCCTATTGGTGTCATGATTCATTATCGGGTCTCATCCTGGTCCCTAAATAGTCTCAACCATCTCCCAGGGAGCACTTAAGATCATTACCTGTACTACAGTCTTATAGTACGACGACGCATGACACCAATAGGGTGTTTGGGGGTCTCTGAAAAAGCAATTAGTGATTTTCTGACCAGGACAGTGCTCCACTCTATAAATAATTGCAACCTGCCGCTGAACCGGATCAATACACGTAGGACACTTAAGGTGAGAGTTGTATTGAGGGGAGGTAGCGTTATCTTGTCCCCTTCGGTTTTTTAGAACTATGTTTCTAAAAAACATCTGGATACTTGTGGTGACATTCAGTGTCCTGGCACTGGCAGTGCATCTTTATGTACATCTGTGTCCATTGTGCATGCTACAGGAAGTCAATAGTATTATTTGGATCTGAATTGTGCTGCAGAAATCTAACTGTGGGAGAACAGGTTGTTCACAGCCTGACTTCAAATCTGGAACAGGGTGCTGGCCACACACTCACTTAAAACCAGGAACAGGGTGCAGGCCACACACTGACTTAAAATCTAGAACAGGGTGCAGGCCACACACTGACTTAAAATCTAGAACAGGGTTCAGGATAAACACTCAATACGAATATGGAGTAGAGTACAGGTAACACACTCATTTAAAACCAGGAACTGGGTGAAGGCCCCACATTCACTTAAAACCAGGAACAGCATGCTGGCCACACACTCACTTGAAACCAGGAACAGAGTGCACTCCACACATTGAGTACAAATACAAAAATAGGATGCAGTCCTCACATTAAATATTGACAGCAGGGATGGAAACCCACAGAGTGAATATTAACTGCAATTGTAGGGTGCTGGACACACACTGAGTACAGACTGCAGACCTAGGGTATAGTCAACTAATGCAACAATGAAGGCAGGGGTTGAGTGTTAGCCACACATTAATGACTAACTATAGACATAGGGTGCTGGACACACACTGAGTACTGGCTGCAGAGGTCAGATGCTGGCCACGCATTAAGTACTGACTGCAGAGGTAGGGTACGGTGCTCACACTGAGTACTGACTTCAGAGGTAGGGATCTGTTCAGTTATTGAATACTGACTGCAGAGCTACTGTACGTTCCACACACTTAGTGCTGACGGCAGAGGTAGGGTACGGTGCACAAACTGAGTACTGTCTGTAGACATAGGGCTCTGACCACACATTACACTTTATGTTGATATGATATACCCTGGTTAGGAGGTTGAGAGGCTGTTCTTCATAAAACTCTCTGGTTGTTGAGATTTTGTTTAGAAAGCATTAACATTGTCATCCCTGCTAGTTGCGCCATTGGCCTGGTAGGTTGGAGGAGATGCACATGCTCCTTCCTGGACCCAATCTAGATGGACACTATCTCACAAGAAACAATATAATTGTAAATGTATCTAAGTCCAGAGTAAAGCTGTGATAGCTCTAAAATAAAATACCATCTGGAGGGCGCTAACAGGTCAGAAGCCTGGCCATCATATTATCAAAGATAGGATCAGCGTCCCACAGAGAGTGGTCTCTGGTGCCAAAAAACTGCTACATTTTGTGGTGGTGACACGGCAACCTCTGAAAGTTGTGATTACAGTTGTTGGGAAGTGCCTTGTTTATTCCGTTTTCATACATCTCAAACTAGGGACATCCTGGGGATGTCAGAAGGAGTGCAAGCTTCTAGGAGTAGAAAAGGATGTCATATCATGTAACCCTGGTCGTAGTTCGCAAGTAGCGCTACGCGTAGCTACGCGAAGTGCACTTTACACTACGCGAGCTATGCGTAGCACTACGCAAACTGCGTAGTATCCTGTTCGCACTGTTCAAGATGCTGTTTTCAATGATTGCACAGTGCGGACAAGCATCCGGCACTGTGCAATCATTGAAAATGGCATCTTGCACAGTGCGAGCTGTAGTTTTCTGCAGCTCGAGTAGATTTTTACTCGAGCGGCAGCTTTCTCAATGCTGACTGGTAGTTTCTCATCGCGAGGGGTCGCGAGCACACACGAGCACACACGACCACTCGCAATGAGAAACCTGACCTCCCCACGTTGAGAATCTCGCCGGGAGGTTTATTTTCAGCGCTCGCGATCGGCAACTTGATGTTGCTGATCGTGAATGAGGAAAAAGTCTCACCGGGATGTCATTTTGCTTGCTCGCGGTCGCCAACTTGACATTGAGGACGGCAAGCAAGCAAAAAATGACCGCTTAACTACGCTACGCATGTTTGCACTGTGCTACGTGCAGTTCATGTAGTGCGATGTAGTGGAAACTTCGCAACTGTTGCGTAGTACTGTGCCCAGGGTTAGTCTTCAGGCTCAAGGGGAAGAGAATGGACCAGATTACTGCAGAGACTGCAGTAGAAACTGAAGAAGAAACATTTACAATTTTTTGGTCCAGGATTACCAGACAAGGAGGGTAGTGCCGGTTTTGGGCATCGGTGAGCTGGGCCCATGCCCAGGGCACAAACACTACTAAAGGTGCAGGGAGCTATCTTCAAACAGGTCATACAGCAATCTCTCTTCTCCTTAACAGACACAGAGGGGAGTGCTGGCCTAATGCATGGGTAAGCTAGACCCACGCCCAGCGGGCCCACACTACAAGGGGTGCAGAGAGTTGTCTTCATACAGGTCATACACCAGTCTCCTTTCCATGTGGCAGACAAGGAGGGATGTCCCAGCTTTAGAAGGTAGGAATTACCTGGATCAGGAGTTTTGCAGATGTATTTTTATAAAGCCTTGCTCCAGGACCCGGCTCCCTTACATTCTCGCCTTCACTTCTGTCACTGAGCAGGGACTGTAGCACAACATGTAAAAACAGCCTTGATTTACTTGATAGGCTAGACTTAACAACACAGAGTAGGGCTTCTATGTGGCTGAAATGTTACATGCACTGAGAGTGGAAAATGGCTCAGTGAACTAAGCACTCACCAGTGACCTGTGCTTTGACTGGCAGCTGTCAAACCAGACTTTCATTCTTCTGTGGTTGGTAACTGAGTTACACTAACTTTATTGAGAGTAAACAAAATATTATCAGTTCTCTGTCGTATGAAGTGATCAATAAAAATATGTTAAACTAAAATCTAACTTCTTTCTGTGATGTTTGTATAAAGACTTTGTTAGCAATAAAAAGGACTGAAAAAAGAATGGCAGGAAAATCTCGAGTAATATAGTATTTAATAGAACTTAAACAAGTGACATAAAGATAATCACATGTTATACCTATTTCTGACTTTAAAACAGTAGGTCAGAAGTTTTTGTGAAACTGCTGTTTTGTCCATGGCAAGCTGAACACTCCCTGCCAGTAAGATGTTTGCTCATAAGGTGTGGCATCTACCGATGGCTTATGACCTCTTCCCAGGCGGTGGCCGATATGCCCTGGAACTGGATGTGTCTCATTCAGTGCAGGGTGCCCTCTAGTCTGGGGGGATCACCTCCAGGACCAACCCCGGTGGGTAGAACTGGGTCCTGGCTGAAGAGGATGGATTTTACTAAGGTTGTCCAGGCGTCCATACAATTTGGCTTCTGCTATAATTTTTGTGAATGATGGACTGAAGTATGGTGATGGGGTCGCCTATGGGATTTAAATGACGATTGCATATACATGTGTTGCTATTAGCTATTTACCAGGCCATCAAATACATTGCGATTTGTTTCTGCTATTTACACTGTCACTGGCTAAATAGTAGAGATGCTACACTGTTTGGCCGGTGGTTGTGCAAATTGCAGGAAAATGTAACTATGTAGCCATTCTGTGGTTTAAGAGCTGATATTCTGCAATGTTCGGCCGGCAGTTGTGCAAATAGCAGAAGAATGTCCCTAATTACCCGACCACTTGGTAAATAGAAGAGGTTTTGTACTATTCAGCCACAGTCAAGCAAACAAGAAAAGTTCACTCATTACCCGGCTACTGGCAAATCAGCAAACTTGTACAATTAGGCCAACAGTTATATAAATAAGGAATAAACTATTATGGCTGCTGGTTAAATAGCAGAAATTATATATTATTTGACCAGTAGACTGGCAAGTAGCAAAGAAATTGCAAAAATTACCAAGCAACTTTGTAAATATTAGAGAAAATGTACTGTATTGCCGGTGGGCTTGCACATAACTTGTTTCCATCACTATGTGGATAGCATAGAGTGTGCACAACTTGGACAGTAGCAGGGCAGATAGCAAAGGAACTTCACTATTTACCCAGTTGCTGTCTAAGCATCTTACATTTCCTTTAATTATGCTTTATGCAGATTTCAACAGACCTGCAAACAAGTGGAGTGGTGTGGCTCACTGGTTAGAGGCGGCAGACCCGGGAGCAGAGGATGGCCCGGGACCAGGGTTCAATTCCCGACGCGCAGGGTGTTGAACCAGGGTCAGTGGACTCGAGAATTCTCGCCTCGGTTCCTACTCTAACCAGGGATCACACTCGGCAACTCTGGGCATTAGCTTGCCTCATCTCCACAACAGCCCCCCACAGACGCCGGGGATGCCTAGTTTCACCTTGGAGATACCCAGTAGGGACCATCTCACAGGGAAAGCCAGGACGGGTTCCCCAGCGGTCTATGGCGCAGAGATACTCCTTCGGGAGTCGATTCTAGCGCGTTAGAAACCCACAATTAAGTAGAAAACCACAATTAACAAGGAGTAAAACGATTGGCATTCGTCTTCTTATGTAAGTGGTCCTGATGTATCACTATTTCATTCTCAAAAAGTGGTAGCACATACTTATTGCGAATGGAATAGTCATTTGAAAACGGAGCTATGTACTGAGCGGACAGTTCACAAAAAACTTGAATTGCAGGGCATTGCAGAACAACCAGCTGACTTCAAATTATTTAAGCAATTAAAAAGTTGCATCCAGTTGTAATGGCTGTAATCAGAGGGATAGTTGCCTCCAAGGAAAGAACACCATCTAGGACTCCATTTCCAACTTCAAACCATGTTTTTTTCAAAGCAGCCCATGTTGCTTAAAGGAACTAGGGCTGGTTGAAAAAAATATTGTTTTGTAAAACCTCTCCCCCAGAGGCTGGCAACATAGTTTCCAAGGGAAATCCTGAGGGATCCCGCTCACCTTTGCAAATTAGTTACCACCCAACTTAGGGGTCATTAGCTCATCAATTGTTTGTGACAGCAGTTACAATCCAAACTATCAATAAATGTATTTCAGAATTGGAAAGGGGAGGGAGGAAACCCCTTTCACATCCCCTCCTATTTGCTATTCAAAAACTATTGAAAAAATCCTTTTACTAGTCGAAAGAAATTTCTAACTTATATAAAGAGTTTTGTAAATAATGCTAATTATTTTTGTGGTTTTGCAGCACGAGGCCCATAATGCTAAAACTCGCTTAGATGTTGGTACTAACTTATAGGTCTAAAGGTCCCAAATATTTGAATGTTTCCAAGTCATTTTGACAGTCATGGCACAGAATGCAGCTCCATCACACCATGGCCAGGACATAGTGACTTGGGAGGCCCGTTAATGAGCTGTCTGTTGCTCCACAAACGCTCCTACTCCTTTACGTTTACCTGCAGAGGTGACTAATGATAATGCTGAGGTGACTGATGATAGAGATGATTAGAATCTTTGAAACTAGTTAATGCTATGTACTCTTCTAAAGTTATGTAATCTCTCATACTGACAAAGCCTTGGGAATGTAAGAGGCTTATTATAAGATTACTAAAAGGCTCCATGTTACGAGAACACATCTTTTTCTGCAGAAAATGAGTGCATTCTTTAATTTATAATTTCTGGTTCAGTTCAATTAAATAGATCAGTTTATAAATACAAATGGATTGAGGGTAGAGGCTATAGAAATCCGCACCTAACAAATATAGTGTGTCTAGGTATATCATGATAGTGCAAAGAACCAAGGAGCACTCCCCTCTATGCTCCTCACCTAGGAATGAATTCCTATACCAAAATTATTCACAAAAAGGTTCAGCACTTTCAACAGTTACAACAATAAATGTAAAAGACAGTGAGCACACAAGAAGAAGTTCAGATCCCAGATGTTGGTTTCTTAATAGGATTGCTCTTTATTCAATTCATTTATTAAAAATCAAAGGACCAAAGCTGACGCATTTAGTCTCACAACGAGACTTCTTCAGGGCTTATTCAAATCCCCGAAAAACATATTCAGAGACGTTGTATGTCCTAACAAATTATCATAGTTTCCATGTTCAGGAGACTTTTATACAGTAGGCATTACCACGATTGGCTCAATAACCAGCAGCGTGTAAACTTGTCAGTTTCAGGTATGAAAAAATTATTTTTTTAAAGAACAGTCCTGTTAAGAAACCAATATCTGGGATCTGGTCATCTTCTTGTGCGCTCATTGTCTTTGACATTCGTTGTTGTAACTTTTGAATTTGATGAGCCTGTTTGTGTTTAAGATCAGTTTATAACACCTTAAAACAATGATTTGTAAAAACAAAAACCAGAACGGGAAATGTTGCATTCCAGGGACATAGAACTATCTAATATTTAGGTATTTTATCAAAATAGAATTAATTACATAATGCCATTTATGAAGTGTCCACCACATTATATTTGGGAGCCTTCATTAAAATCTCATGGCATTAGGAAGAGAAACTATGGACCTGATTTAGAGTTTTGAGGCTGGTGTTAACTTTGTCAGGATGGCAAAGGGCAATGCTTCTGACATCCTGAGGGACACCTGCCTGCCAAATTTAGAGTTGTCCACTGGCCCTGTGGACAACTCCCTACTTTGAGCGGAACAGCTGTCATGATGGTTCCTGTCTATACACGAAACATTTGAAGGACAGTACAGTCACGCATGATGACCGGCTTTCAAAATGCTTTTGTTTTAAAAAACAACCCCCCAAAAGCAGGTGTTTGTTTTTGTAAAACAAAACGCCTTATGCTCCCACACGCTGGGAGTTTTCTCTCAGGATGACCGGGTCACTATTTATTTTCCCTTCACTTACAGCCAGGTTTTACTCCAAATAAGGTAGATGGTATAAACTCCTTCCTTCGACGGCCCCTGCTCTGTCAGACCATTATAGAAAGTATTCTGTTGAGAAGCCGCAAGTAAAAGGATAGTGTTATATATTTATTTATTTATTTATGAGTTTTATATAGCGCTAGATGGACCTGAGGGTTTCAGGCCGCTTTACAACCTGTATGAAAGATGCAATCAAACAAAGAAGCGATAATAGTAGAACATAATGATTCGTGATGCGTAGAGTTCAAAATAAAGAGAAGCAAATATAACGTAGCTGATAGGCTCCTATTTCTAGGAGGAGGGAATGAGCTAGGGTTCCGGAAGATGTAGGAGGTCAAGGTCATAGGACACAGAGTCAGAGTCATGCGGTGTGCCGGCTAAAGCATTTTGTGATGTCATTTGAGATGTCATCAATGATGTCATGAGTGATGTCACTGACCATGTCATGAGTGATGTAATATGTGACGTCATCAGCAGTGCATTGCGGGCGCACGAGTTATAGTTAGCTGAATTAACTATAACGGGGGAATTTCAATAGTTTTGTATGAGTGAAATGTCCAGCTAACTATAACATGTGTGAAACCTATGGTTTTTTCAGTGAATTTCTAAGGTTTTTTAAATGCTAATTCCTAACTGTAACGTGGCTGAAACCTATGGTTTTTTCAGTGAATTTCAAAGCTTTTGTAAATGATAATTTTTAAATGTAATAATTCTTATATTTATTTCTTTTTATAGTAATTTCCAACATTTTTATAATAATTATTTTAGTTATTTTATTTTTTAAGTTGCATTACACATTTTTAATATAAAATAATAAAAAACTAAATTCAAATATTATTATTTTTTTCTTCAATATATTAAAATTAAATTCTATATATTTTCTTTTGTTTTTTCAGTACTCGTAAGGTAAGCATACGCTGATCGCACCATTCGTGGTAGGGGTAATCATACTGTGCGCTCAACCTCGCATACGTTACGTATACGTTTTCACGTTCCGCGTCACATCGAAGCTTCCGTGTGACGTCATGTACATTTGTACGGCCCACTGTACGCATACTGCGAAAGTTTCTTAATGTTTAAAAAGATATATTTATGTATTTAATGTAAATATTAAGGGAAGACATTACCTAGGATAATTATTAAAATATTAATTTTTAGTACACGTGTTTTACTTTTAAAAGCAATTACGCAAATGGTGGTGTACGTCATCCATTCACGCACCGTAAGCGCACCCCACGCTTACGCCATGTAACTTTAAAAGAAGAGATTGGATTGGGTCATAACACTTCCAATTCCAACTGTTGAAAGACCCCACCCATTTTAATCACTGCCATCCTCACAATTATGCAAGTGCTTGCTCTGATAGCCTACGGGACAATCCATCACCTGCTGTTCCCAGCACTTCAAGTGCACCAACCACACAGCCATGGATTCCGCATCCAAATATCGAACCGGATTTTGCTGACTTCATCATCCATTACAAATTTTGCAATGAGATGCTCTGCTACGGGGAGCAGTCAATTAATTTAATTAAACGGCACAAACAGGTGCACCGTTGCTCACGACACACTTTTGTTTTGTTTATTTGTTCCTGTTGGACACTGTTTTGTTTCCAGTTTATTTTTTTATGTTAAAAAATCGACAAAAAAAAACAGCTCTTTTCAGAACTAACTTCACTGGTCAAAAAAAGAGCTATATTTCCATGATAGTGTGTAAAACTTTGTTTGAATGAATGTGTAGTGAATTTCCACCTGGTGTGCTCCTCTGTGGTCCATGTGTACACCTCCGAGATTGTTTGTTTCCGTTTTTTTCTGCACCAATTGTAGTCTCTACACATGCGCAGTCTCGTTTCCAAGACCACGCTTCTTTCTTTTTCTTCAAGTTCGCCAAGCAACCCTCTCCTCATTTCAGGTATTAAATTGCTGCTTTGCTCTCCCGGGCCGTGCTCCTCATCCGCTGCTACACTATTCTAATATATTAATATTAATGATCATATTCTACCTATATTTATTTGAAACGTATTGCCTGGGGTGCCAAACCTTGATTACATACTCCGTCCTCCGCCATTTTAGTAGTTTTCCTCTGTCATTTTTATTATACCTGCCACTTTCATTTTTATTTTACCTCCCGTCTACCTTCTCTGTGAGCCATGAGATTTCCTGCCACAGACACCACGGTGTTTGTCCTTGGCTACGATCTTATCAGACTTGGTCACACGCATACCTAAAAACTAATTTGAAGCACATAAGTCACAGCCATTACAACGCGTGACCGTCACCACAAAGCCATTACCACGCTTATGCCTTTATCATGCGTGGTAAATGTATACTAGTCGTAAAAGCATGTGTGGTAAAGGCATGCGTGGTAAAGCCATATGCGTGCTCATGGCTTCGTGGTGACGGTCACACGTGGTTATGACCGCGTTGTAATTACTGTTCCCCCCCAGGACACTGCAGGAACCGGGCCTGGGCGTGGCGGTCTCCAGGGCTCTCGAGGGCACAAGACGGAAGGCCACGCAGCCCCCCTCACACAATATAGAAATCTCCGGGAGGTGGTTATTTCTGTGGTTTGAAGTGCGTCATTGAGGCCCACACACTTTTAATTTTGTAGGGGGGTGGCTTTGCACGCGAAAGTGGCGCAAGGGGTTTGTAAATCTGGTACACATTGTTTTGTTTTACTTTAATTTCCTTTCTGTCTTGTAGAGGATCCAGAGTAAATATAACTTATTGTACAGCCAGTACTTTTCAACCCTACTCTCAAACGGCTTACCATAGTACTTCAAATTATAAATATTATTTTTATTGTGGACCATCACTCCCCCCAAAAAAAGACGTATATAGTTTTTAAATTAACTTTTATTAAAACAACAATAACTGGAAACGTAACTTAAAGATGACAATATAATAAACAACTAGAAAAATAACTTTAATAAAACAATATTATAAACAAATTGGGATGTGGACTCCAATAGACGTACGATAGGTAATCTGCAAAACAAAAAAGAAAATGAGTGTTTAAAATTATGTTGATGTGACTAAATGAGGTCAAGTATTACAAGTCAAGGTAACACTACGATTTTACGTGGGTAGTGTGCCTAGAACATTTCACTTCTGTTATTGTCCCGCATTTAAGTGGTGTCTATATGGAAGTGCCTACTGCGTTACTGACACAAAAGTGGTGCAACGGGATTGAAAATACGTCGATTTATTTCTAATGCATTTAATTGGAGGCATTGTATATCTAGGCCGCTGTGCTTACCTTGTATAAACACTGCGGGTTCACAGAATTCACAACTTGAATTTAACTCTCCTTCTATACGTCAAAGTAGACAGCAGTGTCTATAACTTCGAAAGAGAACGAGAAATTATGTCACAGACAGTGAGAGAGAGAAAAAGAGAGAAAACAACATTAAAACTGTGAGAGAAAGTTATAGATGGAGCAGTTAATACAGGAGAAAATACTCACAGCTCACCTTTTGCCTCCGTTGTGTGTCCACGGATGTGCTGCTTCAGAGTGCACTCTCAACTTGCTCGATATGTAACATCCTACATAACAAAATCAGAAAAGACGGAATTGAAAGAAATTAGAGATTTCCCATGAGAAGACTCTGACTAAGAAATTATATACTTACAGATTGAAGATGTTATCTAATCGAGAAATTAGAGCGTATGAATGCTTGGATCGCTTATCATCTGCAAGTCTATACTCCAAATCTAGAAGAATCATTTGGGTGAGTCTAGGTCTTGCTGCAACACGAAATCGAGTACTTAAATCTGTACAAAAAATTTAATATTTACTTGAAAAAGAGCCAGAAAGTACAGATATTGTCAAAACAAATATGTTGGATACATATTATCCAAATAGAAGTCATCCTGTTGAGAACATTTGTCTCTATAAAGTGCTGCAAAACTATATTTTTAAACGGAATATTACAGAAAACACCAATAATGGTATATATGCCGTGATTGGTTCTGAAGGATGTTTGGTGAAGCAAAGAAAAGGACATTTGATTAATCACCGTAAACTAAGTTGCGAAACTCTTGACAAAAGGGAATTTTAATGTGACTTCTTAATATTGTATACCAAGACTGTTGCACCCCATTGACTCGCAGAGTCTGGAGTTGAGAGTTTTTCTTGAAAAGTCAGACGCAGATTTACAAGCTCCTTGCGCCACTTTTCCCATGTTAAAAGTGACACAAAAGTGGCGCAATAAGCTTGTAGATCTGTTCCTCAGACTGTTGTAACCTATCTGTTGTCACTGCTCGGAGGTAATTATAAATTTCTACACAGTCAAGCTGCTGCACACTACCCAATCTATCCTTTCAACAGATAATTTGCTGTTATTTCGGAAACAAGTTTCTTTGCTCGCCTAGTGCCATTGGCGTGATTCAAAGAGGGTGCTCTACGTGTCGAAGCAGGCTTCACTGTAACCATGAGAGTTCACCACTTCAACTCAGATAAGGTTCTATACTGTAGCCTGGAGACAGCAGCGTCCAAAACTTTAAAAAAGAAAGAGAAACAATGTGAGAGAGAGTAGGAAAGAGAAAGAGAGAAAAAGGATATTAAAATGTGGGAGAGACACACACAACGGGGGGGGGGCTGAAGCCAGAGGCGCAACCAGGGTCAAAAATATCAGGGGGGGCTAGAAAGAAATTTCAGGGGGGCTGAACTTCAAGCAAAAGGCAGAGTGGAGCTGCAGGGGCTCTAAGTAGGGAGGGACATCAAAGTCTCATTAACAAGCAAAAGGTCTTTAAAAGACCTGTGAAGTACTCAGATGCGACTGTGTGTGGGCCCGGGAAGCTATCTCATACTAGCTGAAGCCCTGTTAGCCCAATGGGTGTTGAGTGCCTGCTGCATACTACACATTCTCTCCTTCCACAGATAACTTGTCATTCTTTCAGAAACAAGCTTCTTTGCTCACCTTGTGCCATTGCCGTCATTCAAACTTGGAGCACTACATGTCGAAGCAGGCTTCTCAGTCGTTCTTACAATGGCCACGCATCATCGCAGAATACACGAACGTAGAGCTTTGTAGTTTCTTTTGGGGTGGTGTCGCCAATTTGTAAATCACAACCTGTAAGATAAAAAGGAAGTTAACATTGGCTGTAATTTTTTTATGAAAGGAGAGAGGAAATGAGAGAGTGACTGAAAACAATATTCGCAGCTCACCTTTCTGTCACCGGTGTTTTTCACCACGTGCCGGACATAATGCACCCTGAAGCTCTACATCTAAAAGATAGTAAAACAAAGATATTATGATTGGTAATTGTTACTATCTTAATGTGGAGTGGGATAACATCGCACTTTCATACACTTTCCTTCTCACATTTAAAAGAACTATTTGTATAGGTAATATTCCGGATGTTTGAGCCATTATAAAAACGTTCCTGCTATTGGGAAAAAAACATTTACATGTAATTTAATACACTATATAGGAGTGTGTTTGTCTAAATCGCTGCACCACCTTTTTGTATCTAGTCTGCGACAGACCTCTGACTCCCTCAGATGCGTACCCAGGCCTCACTGCTCATCTTTTTTTCGAAAAGATAACTTCTGCATCATGTAGTCCCGATCTGCAACAAAGAAGTCCCATATATCGTGCCGAGTCTTGATATCTCTATGGCTAATGACATACTCGTGCTCCCATCATCATCATCGCAGGTTCTTCATCCGCTCAGTGCTTCGGGTACCACTAACTCACTGACCAAAGAGGCCACGCATGTGGTAGTGGGCCCCCTTGTTTGTTGGTTTTGGGAACAACTCTAAAATGGCGTACAACACATGAGCTCCGTCTTTTTTATAGATAGGATCACGTGTGTAGTGACGGATGCATTGGATGGGTGTGGTGTGGGTGTATACCAGCCATGAGGGAGTGTGTGTGCCAATCTGACAACTAGACCTGGAACTAAGAAATCACTATGAAGGAAATATGGGCCATGTAGTGTTGTTGTGTTATCCTGGTACACCTCATCATTCACTACTATAATCTTTCATCACTCACTGTAAAATGCAGAGTACCATATTTGAATCCATTGACACACCAATACAAGTATCTAAAAACCTAAATGGTGTCAATCTGTTCAGTAGTTCCTGATAATATTACGGTTAAAGTCATTTATATATCTATAGACGCGGTGGATCCGCGGATTGTGCGAGGATTGTCATTGTACCATAAGCGCACCGTCCCAATCTGTTGGCAGCCATTCTGTGCCTCGGTAGAAGCGAGGCTGAGGAAGTTAGTGGAATACGTGTGCAAATAGGAGAAAGGGGGCAGGGTAGAAACAATTTTACCCTCTAGATCTGTCTAAGAGATCCCAGAATGACCCCCAGGGCTCACAATTTCTTTTTTTTAAATTGCAGGTGGGTGTAGGGTGCGCGGACTCTGCCGTAAAATAAATAAAATAAAACTGTGCTTAATTTATAATTAGCCCCCGGGGTGTAAATACCGGGAGCAAAATTATTAAATTTTATGGGGAGCCCTTAAAATTAGACCTCAAGGGGGGAAATACGGGGAGCAAAATTATTACATTTTATGGGGGGCCCAGAGGAGCCCCCTGCCCTAGGGATAGTCACCACGGGGGCTAAAAAGAAAAAATGGTGGGGGAGGGGTCCAAGGTTCCCAAGGCCGCAGGGACCACCCCCGGGCTTTATGTATTGTGGGAGGGGGATTGTGTGGTTGGGGGGGGTGTAAGGTCTCCAAACCCCCAGGGACCACCACTCCCCAGGGCTTTATGTATTGTGGGAGGGGGACTGCGTCGCTCCGTTCCTGGAGCACTCGAGGGCCCTGTTACCCCCGGGGCTACAAAAAAAATGGTTGGGGGGCTGTAAGGTGTCCAAAGCCCCAGGGACCACCACTCCCTGGAGCATTATGTATTGTGGGAGGGCCAGCTCCTGCAGTGTCTCGGGGTGTACATCCCGCCGTTTCATAGCAAGGAAATCTGTTCTCTCTTTCAAAATCTAAATGAGATTGCTTTTCTACATGTGGAGCTGCATTTTAGTAGCTTCCCATGTGGAAAAGCAATGCTGGCTCCCAAACCCGTAGAAGTTGTGCAGCAAATGCGCTGGATTCGTGCATCCTATAGATTATGAGTCGTGCATGCATCGCATGCACACCAGGGGGCCGCACTAAGCAATGGCGGCTCCCAAATGCGTAGAAGTTGTGCACCAAAGGTGCTGGAACTGTGCACCCTACAGATTATGAGTCATGCATGCAGTGCGTGCAAACCAGGGGGCCGCACTTCGCACTTCGCTGGGTGCGCAACTTTTAATTTTACTGTTAAAAAATAGTCCCTTCTCAACCTAATGTTACCGATCGCGACTCTGCTCACTCTCTTTTTCCCTTTCTTGCTTCACTTCTATACCCACCCCTCTCCCTCTCCTCTCATTCTCCCTCCCCCTCTCTACACGCCCATCTCTCTATTAAATTTCAACATTCAATGTTCCCTTAGTGATCTCTCTGTTTCTTTCTCCTCATCGCTCCTTTGAATGCTAGATTTGATACCAAGTGAATATTATGCACATTGTTATTCTTATTCTGATATGTTGACCCACTCTGTAAAGCGCACTGATACTCTTGGGTACAGCAGCGCTATATAAAACCTTTTAAATAAATACATAAATAAAAATAAAACAATTATTTCTAATATCCCCAGGGACCCATTCCCCCGGGGCTAATAAAAAAAATTGGGGACCATAGGGGGGAGCCACAATGTACCCACAGTCTCACCAGTTCTCCGCATCCTTCGGGAGCCGGCATTGCTTTTCTACATGGGGAGATGCTAAGTTGTAAATGGAAAAGCAATCTGGTTTGGATTTTGAAAGTGAGAATAGATTTCACTGCTCTGTCTTTCAAAATCAAAACTAACTTTGCTATGGGAGGGCGGAAGGCGCAAGACTCACACCCTGTCTTAGCAAACAGCAGTGTCCCAGGGGTAGGCACCCTGGGACTCCGCAGTAGCCGGCCATCGGGCGTGGCAGTCTCCAGGGCATTCGAGGGCTGTAGGCATAGGACCACGCAGTCTGCCTCCCACAATACACTAAATCCCGGGGGTGATGGTTCCTGGGGAGTGAGGGGGTCATTGAGGTCCCCACACTTTTAATTTTGAAGGGGGGTGGAGCTCCCCACAACCGTTTATTTTATAGCCCCGGGGGTGGCTTTCAGTCTTGTATAGGAAACAGCAATGTTGAAAAAATCCTCCGGTAAGATAACAAAGAATTTTGAAGTCCATTTTGGGTGTTTTTCTTTTTTATATATATATTTTTTATTATTTGAAGAAAAACAAGAGAGTGAAGTATACACATCGGGTATCGTACAACAGAGCACATTACGGAGGTGAACAGGCAAATAGAGACTAAAGAGGTACATATCAATTAAACGATGACTGAGACGTCAACACTAGCAAATACGTAGCAGGAGTAAGGACATAACAATCCACAACCCCGCTAGGCTGAAGCCTTCAGGGCCCGTCCACCCGCAAAATCAGGATGATTATAGCCAGAACACATGACACCCGAATATGAGAAACAGATCAGCTCAGGATAATCAACCCACATCTCGTACAAGAAAGAAAGGAAAGAAGAAAAGGCCATAGAAACAAAATAAAGACAAAACAAATAACCCCCATTCCCAAACCCTGCACCCCTGCAGATGGCTGCAGCCCAACCCACTAGCAGCGTGCCTGTCGCCCCAGCTAACTAAGCCCTAAATGAAGGAAGAAATGGAGGAGGGCATCGTCTATCATATCCCCGGCCCCCCCTCCCCCCGCCCGAACCAAGAATCCCCTGAATTAAATCAAAAACGTAGTAAGCTGCAAATTCGTAGCGTAACATGGGGAAACTTCAAATACCGCCCTGCCTTCCATAGATAGTACCATCGCAAACCTCATGTCCAGCGAGACTCGATGTGAAACTCAGTCTCTCAATCTCAACCTTGTCCCCTTCGATCAGACACACGAACCCCGTCCGGACGAACAGCCGATTCAGCAGGATAGCCAAAACATGAAAAGATCGGAACAGAGTCAAAACCAGGATGTAGCACAGGCTGGAGAGTGCCAGGGTCTGAGACTCCCCTAATCCTCACGGATGCACAGCGTTGTTGCAGCCGCCATCTTAGCTGCCTAGACACATAGGGGAGTAACGCAGGCCCAGGCCGATAGCAGTTCCCAGCATTGGGCTCCGGAAGGGGAGCAGCAGGTAGTCCATCCATAATCGGTAGTAGTCGTAGGCCAAACGATCCAGTTACCACTTCGTGTTCTCTCTGATCACACACAACACCGTTCAAAGGCTCCGACACCTCCCACAGCACAGGGTCTAGATCCCCCGTCGAAGTGGCCATCAAGGGCATCTCGAGTAGTTCCGCTTCCCGCAGTGGAGCAGGGTCCGGTCAGGTCTGCTCAATTCTAGTCAAGCAAGTTCTCATCGTGCGTAGGTGGGCATCAATACACTCATGAAATGACCCTATGGCCGCCAACACAGTTAGTAGTGACGGGGCACTACCGGTTCCTTCCACAACACTGCATTCAGTCTCAATCATAGTGTCTGTTCCGGAGAGCCCGGTCCCCCGGAGGGGAAAATAAGTGGATGCGGAACGGAAGACTGCAGATGGGGACACTCCGTTGGCGATAATAACAATCCGGAAGCAGCTACCGCAGGCGGAGAACCCCACCCGGCGAGCACCGGCCACTCCCAAAACCAGGCCACCAGGCCAGGAACCCCGGTCCGCTGCTGAAAGTATGTGTCGTCACCCCTCTCTCAATGTATACCAAGCACACCAATCGCCGTCTGTAGCTCGGCAAGAGAAAACTTGCCTCGCACAACCACGGCCAATGTTGTTTAACTTCAGCCCGGCTGGGCCAGTACTCGAGACCCCTGCTTTCAAGCTGGTGTAGGCCGCAAAGTGCCACACGACGTATCTTTTTCCACCGGAATGGCAGAAATATCAGGATTGCACCATTACGATCCAGACCAGTTCAGACACAAGAAGGCAGGGCGCAAATTCAGGATATATGACAGGATCTACTGGCAGGAGACGGAGGTCGGCGGAGCCGGGCGCTCACGCGGCCATCTTGGTTGCTATCGTAGCTCCTCCCATCCATTTTGGGTGTTTTTGTTGTACTTTGCAGGAGTGAAAGCGACGACATTTTTAACTCTGTCTTTGTAAATATGAAAGAATAATAAATAATATTTTTTTTAGTATGCAAGTATTTCTTAATGATTGAAAAATGTAGTATAAATAAACCTTTGACGAAAAAACTAAATACTTTATAATAAAGGAGAATACTCTTTATCTTCTTGAATGAAAATGGACTTCAAGTATTTATAATGAGTAGTGCTTTTACCAGTTTTCACTCATAAAGAACAGGATTATCTTCCCAAGCACTTTTTTTGAAAAAAATAATATAATTGTGTCTTCAAATGTTAATGTTAATGTTAATGCTTTCAATCTTTAAAAATGAAGTGACCATAGTAGAACATAATGATTCGTGACGCGTAGAGTTCAAACATAAAGAGAAGCAAATATAACGTATCTGATAGGCTCCTCTTTCTAGGAGGGAACGAGGTAGGGGTGTGGAAGGTGTAGGAGGTCAAGGTCATAGGATAAAGAGTCAGAGTCATGCGGTGTACTGGCTAAGGCTCTTCGTGATGTAATTTGAGATGTCATCAATGATGTCATGAGTGATGTCACTGACCATGTCATGAGTAATGTAATATGTGACGTCATCAGCAGTGCATTGCGGGCACGCGAGTTATAGTTAGCTGAACTAACTATAATGGGGGAATTTCAATGGTTTTGTATGAGTGAAATGTCCAGCTAACTATAACATGTGTGAAACCTATGGTTTTTTCAGTGAATTTCTAAGGTTTTTTAAATGCTAATTCCTAACTATAACGTGGCTGAAACCTATGGTTTTTTCAGTGAATTTGCAAGGGTTTTTAAATGCTAATTCCTAACTGTTATGTGGCTAAAACCTATGTTTTTTTCAGTGAATTTCAAAACTTATGTAAATGATATTTTTTAAATGTATTGATTATCATATTTCTTTCTTTATATAGTAATTTTCAACATTTTTATAATAATTATTTCAGTTATTTTATTTTTTAAGTTACATTGCACATTTTTTACATAAAATAATAAAAAACAAAATTCAAATATTTTTGTATTAATTTTTTCAATATATTAAAATTAAATTCTATATTTTTTTTTTTTCAGCACTCGTACTCGTACGGTACGCCTACTTTGATCGCACCATCCATTGTACGGGTAATCGTAATGTGCGCTCAACCGCGCACATGTTACGTACACGTTTTCACGTTCCGCGTTGCATCGACGCTTACGCTTGACGTCATGTACATTTGTACGGCCCACTGTAGACATACCATAAAGTTTCTTAATGTTTTAAAAGATATATTTATGTATTTAATGTAAATATTAAGGGAAGATATTATCTAGGATAATTATTAAAATAACATTTATTAACTTTTAGTAAGCATATGTTACTTTTAAAAGCAATTACGCAAATGGTAGCATACGTCGTCCATTCATGAACCGTAAGCGCACCCTACGCATACGCCATGTCACTTTAAAACAAGAGATTTGATTGGGCCATAACACTTCCAATTCAAACTGTTGAAATACCCCACCCATTTTAATCATTCTTTTTTGACTTTCTCAGAAGAACCAGCTCTTGTCGGGAGCTCCTGTCATTTGACAACACAATTTTAATATGGCTGCATTTCTGCAATTCACTTCAGAACATTCTTCAGAGGAGGAATTTATAGCCGAGGAGTCACAGGGAAAAAGAAAAGAGGCACTAATCTGGAAATTTTTCACCTTTCCAGAAAGACAGAGAAAGGTAAATGCTGCAAAGGTCACCTGCAAAATCTTTGACACCACACTGTCAAGAGGAGATCCGAGCAAGAAATACTCATTTTGGGACAGCAATTATGCAAGAGCTTGCTCTGATAGCCTACAGGACAATCCATCACCTGCTGTTCCCAGCACTTCAAGCGCACAAACCACACAGCAATGGACTCCGCATCCAAATATCGAACCGGATTTTGCTGACTTAATCATCCATTGCAAATTTTGCAATGCGATCCTCTGCTACGGGGAACAGTCAATTAATTTAATTAAATGGCGCAAGCAGGAGCACCGTTGCTCACGACGCAATTTTTTTTTTTATATTTGTTCCTGTTGGACACTGTTTTGTTTCCAGTTTATTTTTTTAAGTTAAAAAAAAAACAAAAAAACAGCTCTTTTCAGAACTAACTTCACTGGTCAAAAAAAGAGCTATATTTCTATGATAGTGTGTAAAACTGCGTTTGAATGAATGTATAGTGAATTTACACCTGGTGTGCTCCTCTATGGTCCATGTGTACACCTCCGAGATTGCTTGTTTCCATTTTATTCTGCACCAGTTGTAGTCTCTGCGCATGCACAGCCTCGTTTCCAAGACCACGCTTCTTTCTTTTTCTTCAAGTTTGACCAGCAACCCTCTCCTCATTTCAGGTATGTAATTGCTGCTTTGTTCTCCTGGGCCGTGTGCCTCATCCGCTGCTACACTATTCGAATATATTAATATTAATATTCATATTCTACCTATATTTATTTGAAACGTATTGCCTGGGGTGCCAAACCTTAATTACACACTCCGTCCTCCGCCATTTTAGTAGTTTTCCTCAGTCATTTTTATTATACCTGCCACTTTCATTTTTATTTTACCTCCCATCTACCTTCTCTGTGAGCCAAGAGATTACCTGCCACAGACACTGCAGTGTTTGTCCTTGGCCTCCGATCTTATCAGACTTGGTCACTCGCATACCTAAAAACGAATTTGAAGCACGTAAGCCACAGCCATTACAACGCGTGACGTTCACCACAAAACCATTACCACGCTTATGCCGTTATCATGCGTGGTAAATGCATAGTAGTCGTAAAAGCATGCGTGGTAAAGGCATACATGGTAAAGCCATATGCGTGCTAATGGCTTCGTGGCGACGGTCACGCATGGTTATGACCGCGTTGTAATGGCTGTTCCCCTAAGGACACTGCAGGAACCGGGTCTGGGCGTGGCATTCTCCAGGGCTCTCGAGAGCACCTGGCGGAGGGCCACACAGCCCCCCTCACACAATATAGAAATCTCCGGGGGTTGGTTGTTTCAGTGGTTTGAGGGGCGTCATTGAGGCCAACACACTTTTAATTTTCTAGGAGGGTGGATTTGCACGTGAAAGTGGCGCAAGGGGTTTGTAAATCTGGTACACATTGCTTTGTTTTATTTTGATTTCCTTTCTGTCTTGTAGAGGATCCAGACTAAATACAACTTATTGTACAGCCAGTACTTTTCAGCCCTACTCTCAAAAGGCTTACCATAGTACTTCAAATTATAAATATTATTTCTATTGTGGACCGTCACCCCCAAAAAAAAGACGTATATAGTTTTTTTAATTAACTTTTATTAAAACAACAATAACTGGAAACGTAACTTAAAGATGACAATATAATAAACAACTAGAAAAATAACTTTAATAAAACAATATTATTAACAAATTGTGATGTGGACTCCAATAGACGTACGATAGGTAATCTGCAAAACAAAAAAGAAAATTAGTGTTTAAAATTATGTTGATGTGACTAAATGAGGTCAAACATTACAAGACAATGTAACACTACGATTTTACGTGTGCAGTGTGCCTGGTACATTACACTTCTGTTATTATCCGGCGTTCAAGTGGTGTCTATATGGAAGTGCCTACTGCGTTACTGACACGAAAGTGGCGCAACGGGATTGAAAATACCCCAATTTATTTCTAATGCATTTAATTTGAGGAATTGTATATCTAGGACACTGTTCTTACCTTGTATAAACACTGCGGCCAACAGAATTCATAACTTGAATTTAATTCTGCTTCTACACGTCAAAGTAGACAGCAGTGTCTATAACTTTAAAAGAGAAAGAGAAATGATGTCACAAAAAGTGAGAGAGAGAAAGAGAGAGAAAACAACATTAAAACTGTAAGAGAAAGTTATAGATGGAGCAGTTAATACAGGAGAAAATAATCATAGCTCACCTTTTGCCTCCGTTGTGTGTCCGCGGATGTGCTGCTTCAGAGTGCACTCTCAACTTGCTCGATATGTAACATCCTACATAACAAAATCAGAAAAGACGGAATTGAAAGAAATGTGAGAAGAGATTTCCCACGAGAAGAGTCTGACTAAGAAATGATATACTTACAGCATGGGGGAGCCGATCCTGTATGATAAGTGGGAGGTCAACCCCCAAAAAAACACGGTGCCCAAAGCGACAATTTAGAAGTCTGCGGCTACATCGTTTTTGCCATTGATCAAATTGGCCTTACCATATCTATCATAAGTAAGGACATTGGTGGCTCCTACCATACAAGCTTGAATCCGAGTTCATCTCGGCGAAGATTTATGAAAACATAACGCACAGAGATTGAATGTATTCTTCATCTCATCACCCAATAAGCTTCAAGACTGATCCAAGTCAGAGGAATTTTAATAACCTCAGAACTGGTCCTGAAGAAGGTTTTTAATTCCAATCCCCAACCGAAACGCTGCGTCGACCCTTGTTCTGATGAACATTTTTAACTATTGATTTCTGATGTTTTTATAAATTGTTTTTTGAATGCATTTATATTAAGTATTGTTTTTGCCAGTGATAAAAAATTGATAACATTGCTAAATAAATTTTGTACCACTTTGCACAACGTATCTCCCTTTTCCTTATTATTCTTTTATTATAATTTTTCATGCTCCTTTATGTATATACATGCATAGTGTAGATACTGCCAGCTGGTAATCCAGTGTGCTTCTATTTCTGTGAAATTTCAATTGCTATATACGCTCATGTAGGTAACAATATGTGTGTGATTGGTATTGTTTAGAACAATAGGGTACTGAGACCTAGTAGGGATCACTTTGTGACTCATGTAGGGACCCTTTCACAAATTCTTTTGAATATTCCCCCTGGTCTCAGACCTTAAACAGTAGGGGGCCTCCTTCATTTTTATTTGATATATACCCAGCTTGTTAGCTGAGGAGGCGCTTCTCTTTCTCGCACTACAACACACATCTAGTGATAGTTCTATAGGGTATCGTTAGAAAGACCCGCACCACTATGGAGGGCATAAAAACATTAAGCTACACAGAAGACCAATTCAATAGAATTATTAATGGTCCCCCCGCCAAAAACATCACAACTGTTCGCCTGGATAAATCAGATGAAGAACAGTGGCGTACTTTATGGAACCTCAAGAAAAAAGTCGTTAGGGCTGAATTACATGCTGAATTTTTGGTTGAATATTGTAAAAATGGGATTATACCTAAAGGCTTGCAAATCACGAATGAGCCGGGTATCTTCATTAATAATAGGAAGTTTATTGAAAATTGGACATTAGTGGCAAATAGATGTAGCCGCGACTGGATACTCCTTATTATTGAGACAGCATATGAGGTTCTTGTAATTGAGCGAAAGGAGATAGAAGACCTAGAATCTCAACTAAATAATAACACGGCACTTTTAGATACTTACAGCATGGTCAGTGACGGCTACCGCCCCCTCCCAATGAACCCTCACCAACCCGAACACAAACATGAGGCATAATTGTCTTTGGAAGGCGGGGGATCCGAAGACCCCCTGGCCGTATTTATTAAGATATAAAAACAATAAAATTGTAATATAAAATATCAACATTTCCTATGCAAAATAACAGGATATTAGATACAATATTTTCAACAGGTATGAGAGGCTAACTTTAACAAACTTCTAATACAGATTGTTTCCTAACCGAATCTAACATCCTCATCTTAATTTTGCATATTAACATTTCTGGCCATAGGGCAAGGTCGCTAACCGGTGTCAGGTCCCACTAGCTGCGCCTCCCCGTAGGTGCGCATGCGCAGCCGAGCCCGTTAATTACTCGGTCCACGCCGTGAACTCCATTTACCCACTAAAGGAGGGCCTTTACTCTGCGCCATTCGCTGACGTCATGAGTACGCGCGGGGTGGCTACCGGCCTATGGGAAGTGTGACTCACCTACCCGCGCCCCTTTGAAGCACCAGTTGACCCTGCCCCTGAAGTTCTAGGAGGGGCTATTAAGAAGCAAGAGTAAATTCATCCCACCCACGAGCCATAAAGTATTAGATGCCTACGAAAAAGTCATTTCTAAAGACATTGAAGCAATTTACAAAAAACCCAGATCGAAAACCACAAATTTATCAAAAAAAGAATACAATATCCTAAAACATTTGGCAAACAACACCTTGATTACCATCAAACAAGCGGACAAAGGCGGTGCCCTTGTCATCATGGATATGGAGTATTATAATTTCAGAATACAAGAACACATCATGGATACAAACATCTATTCAAAAATTCAACAGCACCCCACAGCAGAATCTTTGAAGATACTTACAATGATCGTGGATAAAGCCATTGACATTGGAACCATTGGGTCCAAAGAAAAAGAATACCTAATAAAACAAAATCCAGCACAACCATACATATATATGATTCCAAAGGTACATAAACATCCTACACACCCTCCTTGTAGACCGATCTTCTCCACAGTAAATTCAATTCACGAACCAGTTGGAAGGTATTTGGACAAACACTTGCAACCGTTAGTTCAAAAAATGTCCACATACATAAAAGATACTACGAATTTTCTAAATATCTTGGAAGAACACAAAGTAATGTACACAAAGGAAATGCTACTCTGTACCATCGACGTCCAATCATTATACACTTCCATCCCGCACAACTTAGGAGTCGAAGCAGTAGCGTCATTCCTGATACTCACAGAAATGGATCAAAATTTGATGGTATTCATAATGGAATTACTCAATTTTACTCTTTACCACAGTTATTTCTGTTGGAATAATGAATACTACATCCAATCTTCAGGTACGGCGATGGGAAATTGTGTGGCGCCCGCGTACGCGAATCTCTTCATGTACAGATTTGAACTTGACGATATACTAACGAACAAAGACTGGACAGACAATCTAATTTTGTACAAAAGATACATAGACGATATATTCATTCTATGGAAGGGATCAGAACATCGATTATTACAGGCAATATCTCAACTGAATGAAGTTAATGACAGGATCCAATTCACACATTCTATACAAACCAAACAAATATCTTTTCTAGATGTAATGATTACAAATGATCAAGGAAAACTGGAAACTAGCGTATTCACCAAAACAACTGACAGAAACAACCTACTCCACTTTCAAAGCTTTCACCAGCATTCTCTAAAAAAACATCTGCCATACTCTCAATTACTCCGCATTAAACGCATCTCATCCACTGAGAATACATTTCAAGACAGCATGACAACCACCATTGATAAATTTCGAGAGCGTTGATATCCTAATGGCATCCTTCAAGAAGCAGTAAAAAAGATAAGCAGAGTGGACAGAACATCTTTACTGAAAACAAAAGAAAAACCAATCAGCCAAGAAAGGATGGTTTTCATCTCAAAACATTCCACTGAAAGTGTTCTTATAAAAAGAATTCTATTGAAACACTGGTCATTACTTTCGTTGGAAGAAGATTTTAATGGTATATTTTCTTTACCACCCAGATTTGCTTATCAACGCACTAAAATATCAAAGAACTACTTAATCAACAAGCCAGTCCCACAACAATGATCTACAAAGGAACGTTACCCTGCCACAACTGTGGTAATTGTAACGCTGTTATTAAAGGCAAAGAGTTTCGACACCCAAACCAAGGAACACCAATCAAACTGAAAGTCAACGCAACCTGTGACAGTCGAAATGTTATATACATGATGTATGTATATGTAGGCAAAACTGAACGAAAAATAAAGACAAGACTGATTGAACACAAAAGCAACATACAAACAAAAAATGTTAAATCACCGTTGGCTACACATTTTAATACCCACAACCACACAGTTAGCCAAATAAGATTTCTCATTTTGGAGCAACCACCAATCTTACCAGGCAGAGACAATGGTCAGCAACTATTAAGACGGGAGATATTTTGGATAACTTTCCTTAATACAATCCAACCTGAAGGACTTAATGATCGTTGTGAATTAACTTGTTTTTTATAAGGCTTAACTATTGTATGTTAACCTCCATTGTAATCTAGATGACTGTATTGAGTACCCATGTGAATTTGTTGACAATATATATACAGGAGTTCGCAATAACACATTTCACCTTATCGCACGTTATTGACCTGTACATAGCTGATTTAATATTGATGCTTAAACTCGTGATTCACCTCTCTTACAGTTCAGACATACAGTTCGTAGAAATACTTGACAATTCAATCTCCTCGTTTTACCATCCATTGATATCAGTGATTTTGTTTCTTTAATATTACCGAATATTGTTTATAGTTCATTACATATATTTTTTCACGGGTAACACTATGCGTGTTCTCGTATATTTTCTTTGTTTACATTGGAGTGTATCTTTCATAGCCGGCACTCCGTTCGCGTAGTCTGCCGTCGATATCTTTTCCGCGTGATAGACTTAAACCTATCCGCGTGCACTTTCACATCACGCCCACCCCGACGTCATTATGGCGCCAGACCTTCGATTCCCGGTAAGATGCGATGCCATTTTTCCGCTGTAAACATTGAAGTTTCCCACTTTTACAGAATCTGGATTGATTCATTTACTTTCAACCACGAGTTCGTCAACACAGAAGATACATTAAGGTACTTTCCTTGTTGATATATCACTTGCCAGATAGCGGCGTCAAGCTTATATGATTGCGGTTACTTTATGTGTACCCATTGTTTACTTTAGATACGAACTTGGAGCGAACATCTCATCTTTTTCGTAGAACGGTTGTACACGTTATCTGAAGGTACGGTTTCTCTAAAAACACCAGGGTGAGATATAAGGATACACACACAATTTCAATTTCGTTTTCACTCCCTTCATTTTATTGACCAACCAAGATCGATTATTTGACATGTATATTTGAGGCACATTATGTTTACTCTGATATGGTACACTTCGGAAGTCATAAGGATTGAACTGTTTATGAAACAATTAGAGGGTTATAAGGTTTTTAAGTTTAATTACCTTATCAGAGGTGATCATTATAAAACATTATGAATTTGTCTGAATTCAACTATGCTTTTTTCAATCAATAGTGATGTCTTTTCAATAAATAGTGATGTATATCCTTTTTTGCACAGAGATTGAGCCCCCGAGGAAGGGCCAAGCGCCCGAAATGCATTGGGCATATAAAAATGAAACTTTTGAGTAACGGTTGGATGTGATTACAACATTGTAAACAAGAAATAAATACCAAAAAAAGAATGAAGACAAACAATGATTTGTGAATAAAACTTTATTTGTTTCAACTGAACAACAAATTGTTGACGATTTGTTTCATATAGAGTGCGTTTGGGGACGTTACCCTCTATTAGGATAACGCTACAGAACCCCCAAAGACATCCGTGAGGGATCGTCTGCAACCGGGGGGCTCGAAACAATTTGTCCAGTTGCGTGTTGATCCTCTTTACCGAGTGATTCAACGCCTTAACTGAGTCCCCCCCTCGTCACTGCCACCGAGGTATAAGTTGAGACCAAACTACCGTGCAACCCAGGCATATCTTGGCCACCCACCCCGCAGTGGAGATGATTTCCTCGATAAGGATGCGCCTACCTAGTTTGGCCAGATCATTCTCCCCCAGGTGAAGTATCACCACTGACAGGGGGGCGGGCTGCTGGGATAGGATTTTCTGAAAATAATCTCTGAACTGACTGAGACATAATCCCCCCCTCCCAAAGAAGGAGACTGAAAACCCCTTTTGCTCTTTCTTAGTGTCACCTGCAAGAAAAACATTTTTTGCGCGCCTCACATAAGAGTGTCCCACAATCCAAGTCACCAATGTCCGTTGCTCCTTTTGTCGCTTGTGTTGAGCTGCTGAAATTCCTTGACGCCCCGCGGCAAGTTCCTCCCCCGCGTAACAGGTTTGAGAAACTGCAAAAAACGAGAAAACACCCGGCGTGAGCCCCTTGGTAAGTTACAACATGTCAATCCGTACATATTGCTTGTAACAATCACTAGACCATCTCCCAATTCTCTTAACTTTCTCAGCTGGGAGTCCCCTACTCACTGCTTCAGTTGCAGCCCCAATTCTAAAGGAGTGGGTCCCAAATTTCTTGGGGTCCAAGCCTGCCTTCCTGACCGCCGACTCCAAAACTCACCTAAACTGATACCTGGTCAATGGTGTCCCATCGGCGTGACTCAATAGTGCCACCCCCGCCGTCCCTTCCCGCTGCCTGCTAAAGACCTCTACGTGCGATACCGGGCAGCAAGGATTGGTCAGAGCCCGGTGGAGCACTATGGTATCCCCCCGTGCCTCCTGATCCGTTTTCGATCTCTGAATTGTTACCCACATTGTATCCTCCCTTATCTTGACGCAGGCAAATTGAAGGCCGCTCTGTTTGTCTCCTTTAGAAGCTGCTACCAACTCGCCTATTCTCAACGCCGTGTAGAACGCCAATGCGAACGCGGCTTTGAACAACAGTACTTCCCAAGTTGAACTACAGACCTCATGCAGTGCTGACAATAAGGCTGCTAATCGCACTAGCCCTATTGGTTTTCTTGAATCTACAGAGTGACCCTGCATGTGGCGCCAACCCCTCAAGGCTTTGCGTACTAGAAAAGTGTTAGTGGGGTCCCTCACGCCTTTGGCCTGCGCAAAGAAGGAAATCGCCGTCCTATGTCTGCTCGCCGTTGCCGCTCAGCGCCCTTTCTTGTGCATCTGTTCTAGGTAAGTCGCAAAGCTGTCCACTTGTGCCCACCTAACCTCCCACTCGCGCCCCAGGAATGTACGGTAAGACAAGAACGCCCCTTCGTATGCTGTCTTGGTACTGGGGGCTAGGCTAGCTACCACGAGGTCCTGTAATCTGGGGCACCAATCCGCCAGAGTGCTGCCGGGAACTGCACTGGCCAATGGTCTGCTGCAGGAAGCTGTTCCCTGAACACCTGCATTTTAGAGCGAGAAAGGGCATCAGCTGCATTATTGAGGATGCCTGGCACATGTTTAGCTCTGAAAACTACGTTCCACCTTAAGCACTGCAGCACAATCTCCTTCACCAGGCGCAGTATGAATGGACAGCGCGCAGCCTGCTGGTTTATGCATTCCACCACACTCATGTTGTCAGACCAAAACACCACTGATTGATTACATAGGTGTTCTGGCCAGATCATCAGTGCTACCCATATCGGGAACAATTCCAGGAAGCCGATGTTGGTGGTCAGACCCCAGGTCCTCCATTCCTCGGGCCACCTTTGCGCAAACCATTTGGTCCCCAGGATGGCGCCAAAACCCACACTACCAGCAGCGTCTGTCCACAAACCCAACTCTGCTGATGTGGTGGGGGGGCCGGACCACACCACCCTGCCATTGAAGGTCTCCAGGAATGTCGACCATATCCGCATATCCTGGCGAACCTCACATGACAACCTAGTGCGGTGGTGTTTCTCCCATAGTCCTTTCAAGGCCTGAGCAATGGAGCGTGAGAAAGGGCATGCCATGTGGATGACCCGTAAAGCAAAATTCAGTTGCCCCACCACCTCCTGTAATTGTTGCAGGGAGACCTTGTCTTTGCGTAAGCATTGCTGAAGTGCTGCCCTAAACTTAGAAACTTTGTCCCTGGGCAACCTGAAACACCCTTCCACTGAGTCTATTTCGATGCCAAGGAATTCTAAACACGTGGACGGGCCAATCGTCTTCCCGGCGCCAGCGGGACCCCAAAAGCCCGCATGAGCACGCAAAATTCCTGCAATGCCCAAGCACACTCTCGAGTGCCCGCTGCCCCAAAAAAGAGGAAATCGTCCAGGTAATGAATGACCCGCTGATGGCCTGTCGCCTGCCTCATGACCCATTCTAGGAAAGAACTAATAGTCTCAAAGTATGCACATGATATGGAACAACCCATTGGCATGCACTTGTCCATGTAAAATTTTCCTTCAAAAGTGAAACCCAGGAGGTGGTGATCCAAAGGATGGACTGGGAGGAGACAAAAAGCAGATTCAATGTCTGACTTTGCCATCAGTGCCCCTGGCCCTAGTCCCCGCAGCAGTTCCCCCTCCTGGTCAAATGAAGCGTATCTCACACTGCATATACCATCATCAATTGCATCATTCAATGAGCCTCCTCTTGGTGCCGAAAGGTTGTGAATGAGTCTGAACTCTCCCTTCTCTTTCTTGGGTACAACGCCCAGCGGTGAGCACACAAAGTTAGGGACAGGGACATCCTGGAAAGGGCCAACTATTCTGCCTAGCGACAGTTCCTTCTTAATCTTGGCAGCCACTACTGCAGGATTATGTTTCACCGACAACTGTTTTTTACAATGTGCGCTGCCCTCATACCCCCCAGCTGGGATCCTAAAACCTTGGGAGAACCCCTCCGGAAGTAGGGTAGCCGCTGTATGATCCGGGTATCTGTTCAACCATGGTATCATTGCTAAGACATCAATAGGAGTGTGACCCACTAATCTGTCCCCTCTATTCTGGTTTCCTTCTGCCTCTCTGACCTTGATTCCCATTTTTGGACCTGCAAGTTGTTTCAGGGTGGGATAGGTGACCGCAAATTCCGCAGGCATGTCTAAATCTACACGTGCCAGCCGGTCTCGAGCAAGTTCGTTTATTGAAATCCCAGCAAACCCCCCTCCTGTCTCTCCCCCCCCCCCTACTCTTTCCCGGGAAGTCATTCCCCTGCGCTGGCCGAAAGGGCTGCTGTGGTCTGGCAGAGAACACTTTGACAGTACTGGTGGACTGGGTCGCACATGTATTCCCTGAGAACTGTTTATGCCATGCCATTGAGTCAACCCTGTCCCATGTCAATGATGCATTAAACTCCTTGGATTTCCTAAAATTAACATCATACTCTTTCCATGCGTCCCCAGGGTACTGCTCACTCCACCCCGCAATCCTACTCTGGTAGCAAGCCATTGCTGCATGTACATCAGGAGTGCGTTCGGTCGTGATAGCCGTAAAGACCGAGAAGGCCCGGAACCAATTTATTTTATTTATTTATTTATTTTTAGATTTCTAAAGCGCGTAGCTACCCTGGGGCGTCCCAGCGCTGACATACAACCTATTATTCCAGAGGGGGGGGGGAGAGCTAGATTTATGGAAAGAGACAAGTTTTTAGTTGCCTGCGGAAAGTGAGTAAGTTGTGTTCTCTTCGAATGGACAGGGGAAGAGAGTTCCACAGTTTAGGGGCATTGTAGGAAAACAATCTTCCCCCTGATCGTGCTCTGTTTATTCTTGGAATGCAGGCAAGGGAGAGAGAGTCAGACCTGAGTTGTCTGTTAGGGTGGTAGGGTTTGATGAGGGATTTCAGGATTGGCGGGCCTTTGCCTTGCATTAGCTTATGTGTAATGCATAAGGCCTTGAAAGTGACCCTTTCTTTGATCGGGAGCCAGTGGAGACTTCTGAGAGCCGGTTTGGCCGAGCATCTGGACTTGGTACCTGTAAGGATTCCGGCGGCTGCATTTTGAGCATATTGCAGTTTTTTTAAGGTTGCGGCCGGAGCTCCTAGGTACAGGACATTTCCGTAGTCCAATCTAGAGTTCACCAGACCCTGGATAAGCATTTTCCTAGATTGGAAGGGGAGAAGATGGAGGATCTTTCGTGCTTGTTGGATGAGACCGAAGCAGATGCCAGAGGTTTTCCTGGCCTGGGTCTTAAAACTAAGCTCCTGGTCTAGCCAGATCCCCAGGCTCTTGACTTCTGCCTTCGGGGTAGGAGGTGAGCCCATGCATAGAGGCCAAGAGAGGGACGTTGGGAGTTTGCGTGGGTTGCCTAGCAGTAGAATCTCGGACTTCTCTCCGTTTAACTTGAGGCGAGATTCGCACATCCAGCAATGGATGTTATTTAGGCAGTCCGCCAAGTTGTCCAGACTTTGACTTGAGTGGTTTAAAGATACCACCAATTGGGTGTCATCAGCATACATGACAGTTTTTATACCAAATGGGGTAATGACGTCCTCTAGGGGGGACATGTAGACATTAAAAAGCGTGGGGCTCAGGGAGGAGCCCTGAGGAACCCCACACTGAAGGGGGAACGTCTTGGACAGCACAGGTCCATCGGACACCTGGAAGGTTCTCCCCTCCAGGAAGGATTTGATCCAGGACAGGGCGGTATCAGAAACTCCTGCCAAGCTGAGTCGGTGGAGAAGAATGGCGTGGTCCACCGTGTCGAAGGCGGCACTTAAGTCGAGGAGGATCACTGCCACTGATCCTCCTGCGTCTATGATGGTTCGTGCCTCTTCGACTACGGCAAGAAGTGCGGTATCGGTACCCTGCCCCGGTCTAAACCCTGTCTGGGAATGGCGCAGGAGATTGTTGGTCTCTAAAAAGAGAGACAGTTGGGAATTAACAATTCGTTCGGCGATTTTTCCCATGGCCGGGAGGCGAGAGATGGGTCTAAAGCTGGATAAGTCTTTAGGGTCCAGGTGAGGTTTTTTCAGCAGCGCCCTAACTGTCGCTTTTTTCCAGTTCTCTGGAACAGTGCCGGAGGCCAGAGAGTTATTAATCAATTGGGTGAAGGGTGGCGTGTTAGTATCGGCGACCAGTTTTAATTTGCTCAGAGGAGCAGGATCTGAAGGGGCCCCACTTTTCACTGATTGTAAGGTAGATAAAAACAGATCAGTAGTGACCACGGGGAAAGCTAGGAGGCGTGGGGTTTCTGCACTCGGAGAAGAGATGCTGGGAGGTTGGGAGGGGGTGGGGGGTGGGAGGGATTCCAAGATATTACTGATTTTTGCAGTGAAAAATTCTGCTATTTGATTGCATCTAGTACCAGATGGGTCTGGTGCAATGACAGGAACCGGGGTTTTCGTAAGGAGGCGCACAATGCGGTAGGTTTCTTTGGAGGAATTAGAAGCTGTCTGTATTGCTTTCTCGAAAAAAATTGTCTGTGCATTTTTTATACAGGATTTATAATGTTTTATCGCTGATCTGTATGCGTTTTTGCTTTCGTGTGCCCAGTCCCGTCTCCAGAGGCGCTCAAGTTTTTTACACTGTTTCCTAAGCAGGTGCAACTCTTGGGTAAACCATGGGGATTTAAGACTTCTTCTCTTACTGGGAAGGGGTTTGACGGGAAGGGTTGTATCCAGGGATTGGGCTATCCAGTCGCGTAGTTGCGCGTCTGCCTGGGATGGGTCGTCGTCTAAAGCTGGCAGGGTCTGAGCAAGTGTTTGAGCCCATACATTTGTGTCCAGTTTCTGCCAGGGATGGGATGGAGGTTGCTCCGGGGGAGTCTCCGGTATTTCTGCCGATAACTTAAGGTTAAAGGGGATAAGGAAATGATCTGACCAGGGGATAGGGGTAGGGGTGTTCACTATTAGCCTCGGAAGGTTTGAGAATATAGGGTCTAACATATGACCCAAGGTGTGGGTTGCATGGCTGTTTTTTGAGTTAAGACCAAGAGAGGCTAGATCATTTTTGAGATCGGCGGCTATTTTGTTGTTTAGATCGTCGAAGTGAAGGTTTAGGTCTCCCAGGACCGTAAAGTTGGGAGTTAGGCAGGCCAGAGAGGTGATGGTTTCTACTAGGGAATCGCAGAAGAGTCATTGATATCCTGGGGGGCGATAGACTAAAATCCCTGAGAGGGTTGTATCTGGTGGTAGGTGAATGGAGAAGTGGACGTTTTCACAGTCCTGGATTGGGCTGTCCTTGAAAGTGCAGGACAGGTGGTCACGGTAGATAATAGCTATTCCTCCCCCGGTACCAGAGGGTCTGTCCAGATGTTTTATAAGGTAACCTGGGGGGAGTCGACATTGAGCCACGTTTCAGTGAGGAAGAGAACCTCTATCTCTAAGGGCTGTAGAAGCCTGTTGATTTCTACTTGATGTTTTGGGAGGGATCTACAGTTCAATAAGGCCATGTTGATCCGGCGGGGTTTCAGAGCGAGACGTGGTGAGTGTTTGTATGGGCACAGTGCACAGCGTGATTGTCCTTCATTTAACGGTGATGAGCTCTGACAGGGAGTCATTGCACCTCTTAAATTAAGGAGTGTTTCCCGGGTGTATCTCCGAGGGGATGGAGCACGAGCAGGGGTCCTGGGCTCTGGGCTCGGTCTGGCGCGGACGGGCGCAGACGGGCTTGCCTTAGGCGCTCCCGCTGCGCTCGTCCGCTGCACTTCCTGTGGATGCACATATTTTATGCCAGAGATAGGGAGGAGGGGGGGGCGTGGCCTAAAAAGGGGCGTGGTCTCCCTCGTGGCCGGTAATGGCGTCAGGGGGAGTGTTTGTGGGGGGCTGTGCAGCAGCGCTGAGATCCGCTGTGCTTTTGCCTATCCCAAATAAGCAGTGCTCTCCAAGTGATCTTCCTAGCTGGTGAGTTTAAAAAGCAAGTAATTTGTGACAATCAATTTTAAAAACAGTTCAATCGGGTTTTAAAAAGACAGAGTAGAAGGGATAGAAAGGCTCCCGGCTTCCGCCTCAGGAGATAGGGGTATCTAACAGTCGCTAGTAGTCAGCGGTGTTATATGCTCGGTGACGGGGCGTGGCCTAAAAGGGGCGTGGCCTCCCTCGCGGCGGGGGCATTGCCTAAAAAGGGGCGTGGCCTCCCTCGTGGCCGGTAATGGCGTCAGGGGGAGTGTTTGTGGGGGGCTGTGCAGCAGCGCTGAGATCCGCTGTGCTTTTGCCTATCCCAAATAAGCAGTGCTCTCCAAGTGATCTTCCTAGCTGGTGAGTTTAAAAAGCAAGTAATTTGTGACAATCAATTTTTAAAACAGTTCAATCGGGTTTTAAAAAGTCAGAGTAGAAGGGATAGAAAGGCTCCCGGCTTCCGCCTCAGGAGATAGGGGTATCTATCAATTAAGCAAAGTCTCTTCTAGTCTGAATCTAGAACATTGCGCCCTCCATTCACTAGGGTGCATCCATTCCTTTAGTGTTCCATCTCCCTATTATCCAGCAACAGGGAGAAAATATATATATACTTTCCCACCCAAATCATCTCTTTTACAGTCTGGGAAACATGTTGCGCTAAATCTTCCCTCCCGGACGGCATTGAGCCGTCGCCCAAGAGAGGCAGAGCCACCTCCTTACCATTTCCGGACACTTGGGGCGATCCAACTCCGTTTCCGTTCTGCTGTGCAGCATTAGAACCTGTGAGGGGAGAAACAGAGGGTCCTGCAGCACTATCTGTGGCAGTCGCTGCTCTAATCTTTTCCAATAGTTTCGCCGCCTCTGCGGAATGATCTGATGCGCCCCCCATCTGTAACCAAGGCAACACTGCTGCCAACTGGGCTTCCAGCTCGGGGGAGATTGGGGCAATCGCAGCTGGCACTACAGCAGGCACACCCACCCCACCCGTCGGTACACCTAAAGGAACTGATGGCGTTATCGGGGCTGGTACCGGTACTACTGGTGTGGGGGGCGCCACAAGTGCTGGCACTGGGAACCACCTGTGCGGGAACAAGGGGAGCACCCGGGAGCAGTGCCACCAAAGGGATTACCGGGGGCACGACCGGGGCCTGTGGAGGCATTGGCCGCGCAGGGGCTGAAAGACCTGAGGGTACCACCAGAGGGATTACCGGGGGCACGGCCGAGGCCTGTGGAGGCAGTGTCGGCGCGGGGGCGGAAGGACCTGAGGGGAGCGTGGGGGCGGCAGAGACGCTCCTCGATCTCTTGGCCTTGCCCCTCTTAGGCGGGGTGGCGAAATCCCCCTTGGTAAAGAGGGTGTAATGTGACGCTTGGGCCTAACTTGTGGCTCCGACGGACCATCAAGCCGTCCACTAATGCGGTCCAACCTTTCTCCAAACTCATCGACCTTCCCCAACCTCTTATCCATAGCGGTCATTCTACGCATCATGGCCTCCATCATTACCTCCATTGGTGACCTCTTTCCTCCCCTTGCCCCAGGCATATCGCCGCCAAATGAAACTACACTCCTAATTCACGCCCCCTAGTGCACGTGTGCACTTGTACCTGTTCAAAGATGGAGGATGCACAAGGGGCTGTAAGCACCATGCAACTATGACCGCAACACACCGGCTTGCCCGATTGTCTGGGGCGAGTGAACTCTAACGTAAACTCACCCGGCGGCCACAAGAAGCAATGAAATGCAAGCCCCCCGCACTCCCCTTACCCGCCGTGGATACCGGAAACTACCCTGCGTTCGTCCAACATCCAGACCCGCGCGCCAGCAACTGCAAAAGACCCCGTACTTGCGTCACCTAAAATGAAAGGCACGTTAATAATACGCTTTAATGAATTGACGCTGCTGGCAGAAAAGGCGCCTAGATGCAACCCGAAGATGCCGTACCCGTGTTAGTGCGAGCACTATGATACTCCCCCTAGGTCCTTAGATACTGCAGGGTCCTTCCGCAATTTATATAAACACTGCGCCACTCACTGTGTCACGCAGATTCCCACACACTCATCACTTAAAACGATAGTCTCCACACATTTAATAATAATAGGAATCTAATCCCCGAAAAACTTCTGTTTTTCTTAATGGTCTCCCTTCTCCCAGCTGCCCTGGTCGACCCTGCTTCGCTTCCCCTCGTGATCACCGGTATTGGAGCGCTTTACATGAGTGCTGGTTATTCACACACGGAGACACTCCAAACAAACGGGGGGAGTAAGTGATTTGCCCAGACTCACAGTACAAATTATGCGTCCCCGAGGCACACCCTCCGCTTCCCCCTCTTTAAACACACAGTCGAGAATCTAACTGGCGGAGAACCTGATATCCGATATCCCTTCTCACACTGCCAGATCCCCCAGCCGGTCACAAGCGCGGCGATCTTACCTGCAATCGGGCCGAGCACCCACTGCTTCGCTCCCCCTTTAAAAACGCCTACCCACTGCCTCCTGACTCGTCCTGACACAGCCTGCACTCCGCCGCCCGTACCGCCGTTCGTCCACGCCTGCCGCCTCCCGAACCAGAACCACGGACCTGCAAGGTAGGACAAAGAAAGAAAAATCAGGCAGTCCCGAGCGCGGGGCACGACAAGTGTGGGGGAGCGTCCGGGCAACAAGGGCCATCCGAGCGCTCCCCCCGCCTTTATTCCAGGTGCGCAGGGAGGGGGCAACACGCCCCCTCCACCCGCCCCTTCAGCAGCCCGCCCCCCCTGACCCGGAAGTCTTCCTTCGCCTTCCGGGTCACGGTCGGGTGCCAGCCAATCGTGGTGAGGCGCACACCCCCGCGTCATCACTGGACGCCGGGGGGGTCACGCCCCACCACCGGGAAGCAGGAGAAGGGGAGGGTCGGCGCACCGCCATGCGGGCGGGGGGGCCAATGGCCCCCTCTTTTCAATTGAAGGTGTTATCTCATCAAGAAATTGGAACGTATGAATCCTTGGATCGCTTATCATCTGCAAGTCTATACTCCAAATCTAGAACAATCATTTGGGTGAGTCCAGGTCTTGCTGCAACACAAAATCAAGTACTTAATTCTGTACAAGAAATTTAATGTTTACCTGAAAAAGAGCCAGAAAGTACAGATATTGTGAAAACAAATATGTTGGATACATATTATCCAAATAGAAGTCATCTATCTTGTCTCTATGAAGTGCTGTAAAACTATATTTTTAAACAGAATATTACAGAAAACATCAATAATGGTATATATGCCGTGACTGGTTCTGAAGGATGTTTGGTGAAGCAAAGAAAAGGACATTTGATTAATCAACGTAAACTGAGTTGCGAAACTCCTGACAAAAGGGAATTTTAATGTGATTTCTTAATATTGCGTACCTAGACTCTTGCCACCCATTGACTCGCAGAGTCTGGAGTTGAGAGTTTTTCTTGAAAAGTCAGATGCAGATTTACAAGCTCCTTGCGCTACTTTTCCCATGTTAAAAGTGACACAAAAGTGGCGCAATAAGCTTGTATATCTGTTTCTCAGACTGTTGTAACCTGTCTGTTGTCACTGCTCGGAGGTAATTATACATTTCTACATAGTCAAACTGCTGCACACTACCCACTCTCTCCTTTCACAGATAATTTGTTGTTGTTTCGGAGACAAGTTTCTTTGCTCACCTAATGCCATTGGTGTGATTCAAAGAGGGTGCTCTACGTGTCGAAGCAGGCTTCACTGTAACCAAGAGAGTTCACCACTTCAACTCAGATAAGGTTTTATACAGCAGACTGGAGACAGCAGCATCCAAAACTTTAAAAAAGAAAGAGAAACGATGTGAGAGAGAGTAAGAAAGAGAAAGAAAGAAAAAAGGACATTAAAACATGGGAGAGACACACATGACGGGGGGGGGGGGCTGAAGCCAGAGGCCCAACCAGAGTCAAAAATATCAGGGGGGCTAAAAAAAAATTCGGGGGGCTGAACTTCAAGCAAAAGGCAGAGTGGAGCTGCAGGGGCTCTAAGCGGGGGGGGACATCAAAGCCTCATTAACAAGCAAAAGGTCTTTAAAAGGCCTGTGAAGTACTCGGATGCGACTGTGTGTGGGCCTGGGAAGCTATCTCATCCTAGCTGAATCCCCGTTAGCCCAATGGGTGTTGCGTGCCTGCTGCATACTACACATTCTTAATTTCAGAGATAACTTGTTGTTCTTTCGGAAACAAGCTTCTTTACTCACCTTGTGCCATTCTTTTGGTGGGTGTCGTCAATTTGTAAAACACAACCTGTAAAATAAAAAGGAAGTTAACATTGTGTGTAATTTTTTTATGAAAGGAGAGAGGAAATGAGAGAGTGACTGAAAACAATATTCGCAGCTCACCTTTCTGTCACCGGTGTTTTTCACCATGTGCCGGACATAATGCACCCTGAAGCTCTACATCTAAAAGATAGTAAAAGAAAGATGTTATGATTGGTAATTGTTACTATCTTAATGTGGAGTTGGATAACATCGCACTTTCATACACGTTCCTTCTCACATTTAAAAGAACTATTTGTATAGGTAATATTCCAGATGTTTAAGCGATTATAAAAATGTTCCTGCTATTGGGAAAAAAATATATACATGCATTTGATACATTATATAGGAGTGCGTTCGTTTAAATCGCTGCGTCGACTTTTTGTATCTAGTCAGCGACAGCCCTTTGACTCCCTCAGATGCGTACCCAGGCCTCACTGCTCATCTTTTTGTGGAAAAGATAACTTCTGCATCATGTAGTCCCGATCTGCAACAAAGAAGTCTCATATATGGTGCCGAGTCTTGATATCTCTATGGCTAATGACATACTCGTGCTCCCATCATCATCATCGCAGGTTCTTCATCCACTCAGTGCTTCGGGTACCACTAACTCAGTGACCAAAGAGGCCACGCATGTGGTAGTGGGCCCCCTTGTTCGGTAGTTTAGGAACAACTCTAAAATGGCGTACAACACGTGCGCTCCATCTTTTTTATAGGTAGGGTCACGTGTGTAGTGACGGATGCGTTGGATGGGTGTGGTGTGGGTGTATACCAGCCATGAGGGAGTGTGTGTGCCAATCTGACAACTAGACCTGGAACTAAGAAATCACTATGAAATAATCTGGGCCATGTAGTGTTGTTGTGTTCTCCTGGTACACCTCATCATTCACTACTATAATCTTTCATCACTCACTGTAAAATGCATCCATTGACACACCAATACAAGTATCTAAAAACCCACTCAGTGATTCCTAGATCTACACACACATCTAACCAATTACCTATAGATTCACTTTTATACTCCTATATTGACATTACACAACAGCTCACAACCTATTTACTTATGCAGTCATCCTTCCCACTTATGCAAAAAATGGATCATACTTATATTTACTCAGCTACACACTTATACAAACACCACTTAATTTATGAATATAGATAGTAACTCATACTTAGTGTGTTATAAAATCACTATTACAAGTATACAGTTATCCATACAGTCTCTCATGCAATCACTGAGTCTTATGTATACTTATTTATATACAACAAATGTCACATACACTGCCTTTTATTTTCTAGTGTATTGATCATGTACCATTGAGAGATATATTTGCTCATCAGCACACTCATATATATATATTCACTAACGCAAACAACTATCATAACATGTAGTCTTAACATCATATACCTACTGAATCAACTATTGACACATCTTTGGGCAGTCACAACCCCCCCACCGAACCACACACACATTCACTATCCCATACAAATAATCAGTTAACTAATCAATAACTAATAGACTTTCACATAGCTAGTAACCAAATGGTGCAGCAGTTTACACAACAACTGAGAAAGTAATACAGATAGTCACACAGTTTAGTCACTATCCATTATATTTAGTGAGACACTATAAATTAGTCGAGTAAACAGTCAATCACACTGCTAATAAATCCTCCTTCCAGACAGTTATACATCCACTCATTCTTCAATGCAGATTGCTATATATATAATACATATTTAAATATCGAACCAAACCACATTCACTGGATGATGTCATCAGTGATGTCACTGACCATGTCGTGAATGATGTAATATGTGACATCATCACCAGTGGATTGCGGGTGCTAGAGTTACAGTTAGTACAACTAACTATAACGGAGGAATTTCATTGGTTCTGTCCGCTAACTATAACACTCCTAAAACCTATGTTTTGTTTAGTGAATTTCTAAGGTTTCTTAAATGCTAATTCCTAACTATACCCTGCCTGAAACCTATGGTGTTTCAGTGAATTTCTAAGTTTTTTTAAATGCTAATTCCTGACTATAACCTACCTGAAACTTATGTTTTTTTCAGTGCATTTCGAAGGTTTTTTAAATGATAATTCCTAACTAAAAGCTGCCTGAAACCTATGGTTTTTTCAGTGAATATATATATTGTGGAGCAGCGCGAGTTGGATGAGAACAGAGACGCGCTAAGGGGCTCATCCAGAGCTTGTACTCATACAGAGTGAGACGCAGTTAAGAAAAGTGCAACCATTCAGGAACCATAAGACCTCAACTCCCACAATGCTGAGAGGCGTGACACTGCCCATTTAGCCAGTGTGTGGGAGTGTGCACGTATTCTTCGTACCAAAGCCTCTGAAGAAGAAAATATTTCGAAACCTGTCAGGCGAGACGAAGGAACTGCTGTGATTAAAACCTGAGCGTGTTGGCTGTTCATACCACGAATTAAAGGTTAAATGGTCTAACCTTCTCGGCTGTCTCGAGTGCTCCCTCATTTGTGTGGCAGACCAGTGAGCGTGATATATATATATATATATATATATATATATATATATATATATATATATATAATCTACTTGTCGTTGCCGTTAGATTCTTATAGTTAGGACCTATTATCCCTGGGAAAACGGCAACATTCTATTGCCAATAACTTTGGCATCGATTGATGAATCCTCTTGAAATTTTCCAAACTTCTGGCCAGCTAAGTTCCACTACATCCCTGAAAATTTGGGGGTGATTGGTCAAGCGAGGCTGAGAAAAAAGGGGGTCCCAAAACATGTTTTCCCAATGCAATTTCATATAGGACCTTTAGCCACAGCTACAGCCCGAACGGCTGAATGGAATTACACCAAGAGGTAATCCTCACTTCCGACTTGTGCCTTTTGCTTAAATGGTGTTAATCTGTTCAGTAGTTCCTGAGAAAATTACGGTTAAAGTCATTTATATATCTATAGGCGCGGTGGATCAGCGGACTGTGCGAGGATTGTCATTTGTACCATAAGCTCACCGTCCCAATCTGTTGGCAGCCATTTTGTGCCTTGGTAGAAGCGAGGCTGAGGAAATTAGTGGAATATGTGTGCAAATAGGAGAAAGGGGGCAGGGTAGAAATAATATTACCCTCTAGTAGATCTGTTTAGGGGATCCCAGAATGACTCCCAGGGCTCACAATTTTTTTTAAAGCCGGCAGGTGGGTGTAGGGTGCGCGGGGAGAGTCACCCCAGGGGCTTAAAAGAAAAAATGGTGGGGGAGGGGTCCAAGGTCCCCAAAGCCGCAGGGACCACCCCCTGGGCTTTATGTATTGTGGGAGGGGGACTGCGTCGCTCCGTTCCTGGAGCACTCGAGGGCCCCGTTACCCCCGGGGCTACAAAAAAAATGGTTGGGGGGCTGTAAGGTGTCCAAAGCCCCAGGGACCACCACTCGCTGGAGCATTATGTATTGTGGGTGTCCATCCCGCCATTTCATAGCAAGGAAATATGTTCTCTCTTTCAAAATCTAAATGAGATTGCTTTTCTACATGGGGAGCTGCATGTTAGTAGCTTATAATGTGGAAAAGCAATGCTGGCTCCCAAACGCATAGAAGTTGTGCAGCAAAGGCGCTGGATTCGTGCATCCTAGAGATTACATGCACTTCTGGGGGCCTCACTAAGCAATGGCGGCTCCCAAACGCGTAGAAGTTTTGCACCAAAGGTGCTGGATTCGTGCACCCTACAGATTATGAGTCATGCATGCAGCGCGTGCACACCAGGGGGCCGTACTTCGCACTTCGCTGGGTGCGCGACTTTTAATTTTACCGTTAAAAAACTAGTCTCTATCAGTAATTTCTAATATCCCCAGGGACCCCATCCCCCGGGGCTTATAAAAAAAATAAGCCACCAGCTCTCCGCATCCTTCGGGAGCCGGCATTGCTTTTCTACATGGGGAGATGCTAAGTTGTATATGAAAAAGCAATCTGGTTTGTATTTTGAAAGTGAGAATAGATTTCACTGCTATGTCTTTCAAAATCCAAACTAACTTTGCTATGGGATGGCAGATGCTATGGGATGGCAGAAGGCGCGAGACTCACGCCCTCTCTTAGCAAACCGGACTGAAGACGGCTGGAATGCCTGAAACCGGTCCTCCGAAGCTTGTTTCCGGTCTAGGGAAGACATGGCTTGGCAGTTCGGGCTGGACTGCTCCCATGAGGCACAGGGTCAGACTGATTTGCATAAAGCCATGTCTGAACTGGGGTGGCAGAGTGGGCTAAAGAACAGTGATGGATTAAACCCAGATCCTTTGACTGGGTGTGAGTGTTTGATTGATTCAGATGCTCCGTCCATCACCACCCCCTTTTGTACCACTTTTGGCCGCCATAAGTGTGGCTGGGTATGCTCAGACGTGAGTCCCTTGCTCACTTTGCCAATGGATTCAAGCAAGCCGGGCTGAAGACGGCTGGAATGCCAGAAACCGTTCCTCGGAAGCTTGTTTCCGGTCCAGGGAAGACATGGCTTGGCAGTTCGGGCTGGACTGTTCCCATGAGGCACAGGGTCAGACTGATTTGCATATAGCCATGTCTCCACTGGGGTGGCAGAGTGGGCTAAAGAACGGTGATGGAGTAAACCCAGATCCTTTGACTGGGTGTGAGTGTTTGATTGATTCAGATGCTCCGTCCATCACCACCCAGCCGCGGGCCGTGGAGGGAGTTACGGTGGGGCAGGGAGGCGGGGAGGGGGAGGGGCAGGGTGGAGAGGGCTAAAAAACGGCACCTGGATAATTACAGGTAAGTAAACAATTTGATTAATAAAACGAATTTCGTAGCGCGCACTGCATCGCATTTTGCGATGCAGTGCGCGCTACGAAATTCGTTTTATTATTTAAATTGTTTACTTACCTGTAATTATCCAGGTGCCAGTTTTTAGCCCTCTCCACCCTGCCCCTCCCCCTCCCCGCCTCCCTGCCCCACCGTAACTCCCTCCACGGCCCGCGGCTGTCACCACCCCCTTTTGTAACGCTTTTGGCCGCCATAAGTGTGGCAGGGTATGCTCAGACGTGAGTCCCTTGCTCACTTTGCCACTGGATTCAAGCAAGCCGGGCAGAAGACGGCTGGAATGCCAGAAACCGGTCCTCGGAAGCTTGTTTCCGGTCCAGGAAAGACATGGCTTGGCAGTTCGGGCTGGACTGTTCCCATGAGGCACAGGGTCAGACTGATTTGCATATAGCCATGTCTGAACTGGGGTGGCAGAGTGGGCTAAAGAACGGTGATGGATTAAACCCAGAACCTTTGACTGGGTGTGAGTGTTTGATTGATTCAGATGCTCCGTCCATCACCACCCCCTTTTGTACCGCTTTTGGCCGCCATAAGTGTGGCAGGGTATGCTCAGACGTGAGTCCCTTGCTCACTTTGCCAATGGATTCAAGCAAGCCGGGCTGAAGATGGCTGGAATGCCAGAAACCGGTCCTCGGAAGCTTGTTTCCGGTCCAGGGAAGACATGGCTTGGCAGTTCGGGCTAAGTTGTATATGAAAAAGCAATCTGGTTTGGATTTTAAAAGTGAGAATAGATTTCACTGCTATGTCTTTCAAAATCCAAACTAACTTTGCTATGGGATGGCAGATGCTATGGGATGGCAGAAGGCGCGAGACTCACGCCCTGTCTTAGCAAACCGGACTGAAGACGGCTGGAATGCCAGAAACCGGTCCTCGGAAGCTTGTTTCCGGTCTAGGGAAGACATGGCTTGGCAGTTCGGGCTAGACTGTTCCCATGAGGCACAGGGTCAGACTGATTTGCATAAAGCCATGTCTGAACTGGGGTGGCCGAGTGGGCTAAAGAACGGTGATGGATTAAACCCAGATCCTTTGACTGGGTGTGAGTGTTTGATTGATTCAGATGCTCCGTCCATCACCACCCCCTTTTGTAACGCTTTTGGCCGCCATAAGTGTGGCAGGGTATGCTCAGACGTGAGTCCCTTGCTCACTTTGCCACTGGATTCAAGCAAGCCGGGCTGAAGACGGCTGGAATGCCAGAAACCGGTCCTCGGAAGCTTGTTTCCGGTCCAGGGAAGACATGGCTTGGCAGTTCGGGCTGGACTGTTCCCATGAGGCACAGGGTCAGACTGATTTGCATATAGCCATGTCTGAACTGGGGTGGCAGAGTCGGCTAAAGAACGGTGATGGATTAAACCCAGATCCTTTGACTGGGTGTGATTGTTTGATTGATTCCGATGCTCCGTCCATCACCACCCCCTTTTGTACCGCTTTTGGCTGCCATAAGTGTGGCAGGGTATGCTCACACGTGAGTCCCTTGCTCACTTTGCCACTGGATTCAAGCAAGCCGGGCTGAAGACGACTGGAATGCCAGAAACCGGTCCTCGGAAGCTTGTTTCCGGTCCAGGGAAGACATGGCTTGGCAGTTCGGGCTGGACTGTTCCCATGAGGCACAGGGTCAGACTGATTTGCATATAGCCATGTCTGAAATGGGGTTGCAGAGTGGGCTAAAGAACGGTGATGGATTAAACCCAGATCCTTTGACTGGGTGTGAGTGTTTGATTGATTCAGATGCTCCGTCCATCACCACCCCCATTTGTACCGCTTTTGGCCGCCATAAGTGTGGCAGGGAATGCTCAGACGTGAGTCCCTTGCTCACTTTGCCACTGGATTCAAGCAAGCCGGGCTGAAGACGGCTGGAATGCCAGAAACCGGTCCTCAAAAGCTTGCTTCCGGTCCAGGGAAGACATGGCTTGGCAGTTCGGGCTGGACTGTTCCCATGAGGCACAGGGTCAGACTGATTTGCATATAGCCATGTCTCCACTGGGGTGGCAGAGTGGGCTAAAGAACGGTGATGGAGTAAACCCAGATCCTTTGACTGGGTGTGAGTGTTTGATTGATTCAGATGCTCTGTCCATCACCACCCCCTTTTGTAATGCTTTTGGCCGCCATAAGTGTGGCAGGGTGTGCTCAGACGTGAGTCCCTTGCTCACTTTGCCACTGGATTCAAGCAAGCTGGGCTGAAGACGGCTGGAATGCCAGAAACCGGTCCTCAGAAGCTTGTTTCCGGTCCAGGGAAGACATGGCTTGGCAGTTCGGGCTGGACTGTTCCCATGAGGCACAGGGTCAGACTGATTTGCATATAGCCATGTCTGAACTGGGGTGGCAGAGTGGGCTAAAGAACGGTGATGGATTAAACCCAGATCCTTTGACTGGGTGTGAGTGTTTGATTGATTCAGATGCTCCGTCCATCACCACCCCCTTTTGTACCGCTTTTGGCCGCCATAAGTGTGGCAGGGTATGCTCAGACATGAGTCCCTTGCTCACTTTGCCAATGGATTCAAGCAAGCTGGGCTGAAGATGGCTGGAATGCCAGAAACCGGTCCTCGGAAGCTTGTTTCCGGTCCAGGGAAGACATGGCTTGGCAGTTCGGGCTAAGTTGTATACGAAAAAGCAATCTGGTTTGGATTTTAAAAGTGAGAATAGATTTCACTGCTATGTCTTTCAAAATCCAAACTAACTTTGCTATGGGATGGCAGATGCTATGGGATGGCAGAAGGCGCGAGACTCACGCCCTGTCTTAGCAAACCGGACTGAAGACGGCTGGAATGCCAGAAACCGGTCCTCAGAAGCTTGTTTCCGGTCTAGGGAAGACATGGCTTTGCAGTTCGGGCTAGACTGTTCCCATGAGGCACAGGGTCAGACTGATTTGCATAAAGCCATGTCTGAACTGGGGTGGCAGAGTGGGCTAAAGAACGGTGATGGATTAAACCCAGATCCTTTGACTGGGTGTGATTGTTTGATTGATTCAGATGCTCCGTCCATCACCACCCCCTTTTGTACCGCTTTTGGCTGCCATAAGTGTGGCAGGGTATGCTCAGACGTGAGTCCCTTGCTCACTTTGCCACTGGATTCAAGCAAGCCGGGCTGAAGACGACTGGAATGCCAGAAACCGGTCCTCGGAAGCTTGTTTCCGGTCCAGGGAAGACATGGCTTGGCAGTTCGGGCTGGACTGTTCCCATGAGGCACAGGGTCAGACTGATTTGCATATAGCCATGTCTGAAATGGGGTTGCAGAGTGGGCTAAAGAACGGTGATGGATTAAACCCAGATCCTTTGACTGGGTGTGAGTGTTTGATTGATTCAGATGCTCCGTCCATCACCACCCCCTTTTGTACCACTTTTGGCCGCCATAAATGTGGCAGGGAATGCTCAGACGTGAGTCCCTTGCTCACTTTGCCACTGGATTCAAGCAAGCCGGGCTGGAGACCGCTGGAATGCCAGAAACCGGTCCTCAGAAGCTTGTTTCCGGTCCAGGGAAGACATGGCTTGGCAGTTTGGGCTGGACTGTTCCCATGAGGCACAGGGTCAGACTGATTTGCATATAGCCATGTCTGAACTGGGGTGGCAGAGTGGGCTAAAGAACGGTGATGGATTAAACCCAGAACCTTTGACTGGGTGTGAGTGTTTGATTGATTCAGATGCTCCGTCCATCACCACCCCCTTTTGTACCGCTTTTGGCCGCCATAAGTGTCGCAGGGTATGCTCAGACGTGAGTTCCTTGCTCACTTTGCCACTGGATTCAAGCAAGCCGTGCTGAAGACGGCTGGAATGCCAGAAACCGTTCCTCGGAAGCTTGTTTCCGGTCCAGGGAAGGTATAGCATGGCAGTTCGGGCTGGACTGTTCCCATGAGGCACAGGGTCAGACTGATTTGCATATAGCCACGTCTGAACTGGGGTGGCAGAGTGGGCTAAAGAACAGTGATGGATTAAACCCATAACCTTTGACTGGGTGTGAGTGTTTGATTGATTCAGATGCTCCGTCCATCACCACCCCCTTTTGTACCGCTTTTGGCCGCCATAAGTGTGGCAGGGTATGCTCAGATGTGAGTCCCTTGCTCACTTTGCCACTGGATTCAAGCAAGCCGGACTGAAGACGGCTGGAATGCCAGAAACCGGTCCTCGAAAGCTTGTTTCCGGTCCAGGGAAGACATGGCTTGGCAGTTCGGGCTGGACTGTTCCCATGAGGCACAGGGTCAGACTGATTTGCATATAGCCATGTCTGAACTGGGGTGGCAGAGTGGGCTAAAGAACGGTGATGGATTAAACCCAGATCCTTTGACTGGGTGTGAGTGTTTGTTTGATTCAGATGCTCAGTCCATCACCACCCCCTTTTGTACCGCTTTTGGCCGCTGTTGGACCTGGCCCTTTTTGGCAGGTTCACCCCGAAACTTTTTGCTTTTTCCTAGCCTGTTTCTGGAACCTGGTGTTGGTGATTTTAGGCCTTTGCGCACTTTTTCACTGTGGTACAGTGTAAAGTGCGTGAGCTCTCTGTGTATGTGTGGTGAGTGACCTGCCCTCACATAGGAATGCATGGGGAATATGTGGGACCATGGTAGTTCCTGATGTGTGGGGAGTGCAGGGTCGAGTTTGGTATGTGCGTACTCGTGAGATTAAATGCAGCGTAATGATGTATATGGCATGAGTGTGTCTAGTGTGGAACTGCCACTTCTAGACATGGGTGTGCACGTGTAGTGAGTCTGCTGGCACGTGATTGGCTGGCGTCTGGCTTCAGGAGTGCCTGGGCCTGCTTGTGGATTGACTGTCTGGTTTGAGGGTGACAGGGGCTGGGGAGCCCACAGGAGGTTGTCTGAGTCAGCCCTTGGTTGAATGACAGCATCTGCAACTAGAGTGGTGGGAGGAGATAGCACCTGGGAGTGAATAGGGCTGTACCTGCCTGCCACAATGCTGGCTCCACCTTCTGCTGGGCGGCTGTCGCCTCTGCCCCTCACACTGAAAGGAGTTCCCTATAACCAGTTGTAGCTGGTTCTCACACTGCCTGCACCCTTTAGACAATGCATTTTGGGTATAAAGAGGGTGCTGTGACACTCTAAAAATGTTCTTGTTTCTGACTTGAATCTTGCAAGAGGCGTGCTGCTGCTTGGGCCCAGGGTAAGGCTTGCCTCCCTGGGCCCTGCCCAGCCCCTGGATGCCTGGAGGATTTTCCTTGCTGGGAGCTCTGTTGCTCCATCCTTTGATCTCCAGGACTGCTGGCTCCTTTTTGGATTGCTTTGATTTTGCCAAGGCTTAGTTGCAGCCTCCCTGCGCTCTATTTGTAGGCTGAGCGCTTTATTCTATTGAAATTTGCCTGGAAGCGCTTGTATTTGGATTCTAGCGCCTGGGAATGCTATACTTTCCTTCCAAGCGCCTGTGAGCGCTTCATTTATGTCCTAGCGCTGGGAGCACTTTATTTTCTCTTATAGCGCTTGGAGGCGCTTTACTTGTAACTTTCAGGGAGAGCGCTGTAGTTATCCCGTTGGGGAAGCGCTCCTGCCCCTTTGATAGTCCTCACGGGTGCCACCCCGTTTATTTATTTATTTACGAGTACCCACCCCTCGTTATGCCCCAAACCGAGTTGCCGCTGCCGCCCGCGGCCCGCCTGACTGTGGGCGGGGCCGCAGGACGGAAGTCCCGAGGGCGGGCGGAAGTGGTGCCACGAGCGAGGAGGTCGGGAGCCTACCCCGCCTCCTTGAGCCGAGGAAAAGAGGAAGTGGCATGCTCCTGCGGCCCGGGGCTCCCGAAGCTGTGGAGAGCCCCGGAGCCGCCAACCAGGAAGTGTGGCCGGTCCCGCAGCCAGAGGAAGCTGAGCGGCAGGACGAGAGAAGCAGAGGTGGTGGAAAGTGCAGGCGGGGCTCCGTTGTAGGAGGGAGAGCCCCACGCTGCCCACACAGAGAAGAAGCGCCGGAGAAGTAGAGCCCCGCAGAGGAAGCCTGCGAGCCGGTGAGTGGGCCGGTACTGTTTGGGGCAGCAGGGGGCGTCGGGCACATTGTCGGTGCCCGCTCCCTCCTGCGAAGTGCTCCTCTGGCATGGGGCCATGGTTCTGAGTCCCCCAAGCGGGACTCCACCGATATTAAAGGCAGCATTTGATGATTTAGAGCCCCGAGGCTCCTGGGGGCATATTTGTTGAGCCCTACGAGGCTCCCGCCCACTGCTGTAGCGCCATTTGCTCTCGAGTCCCCAGAAAGGGGGGGACTCCACTAAAGGTGGCATTTCTTTTGAGCCCACGAGGGGCTCAGGCACCACATTTGCTCTTTGTTGTCGAGACCAGAGCGGCTCCCGGCGCCCCATGTGCTCTTCGAGCCCCGAGAGGCTTCAGGCGCCACAGTTATTTTGAAAAGCCCAAGAGGCTCAGGGGCACAGTTGTTTTGGTTGTGAGAGCCTGCGAGGCTCCCACCTTGCCCCACCATTTGCGTTCAGAGCCCAGAGAGGCTCCCTGCCCACATTGTTGTTTTGCGAGCCCAGAGAGGGCTCTTAGGGGGCAAAGTTATTTACAGAGCCTGTGTGGCTCCAAAGTTCTGCGCAGTGTTGTGTCAGAGCCTGTGTGGCTCCAACGATTGGGCACAGTTCTGTTCTAGGGTCAGTGAGGACCCTGTCGCAGTTTTGATTCCCAGCTGCCCAGCAATTAGTGGGCAACTGCACCGTTTACCCGCTTGGGATTGTCCTCAGCTGCCCAGCAATTTGTGGGCAGCTGCCACGTTTAGGCCCCTGACTTTTGGACACAGGGCGTCCTAGCCCCAACAAGGCCAGTTGGCATAGGGACTTCCACAGGTGGTGGCTTATGTAAGTTTTGGCGCAATTGTGTGGTTTTTCCTGCACCTCTGAATGTTTTCAGGCATCATGTGTTTTGGCGCTATTGAGTTGTGGTCTGGCACCTTTGAATGTTTTTATGCATCATGTGTTTTCCTTCCCTGCACCTCTGAATGTGTTTTGATGCATCATGTGCCTTGTTCTTACACCGCTGAATGTTGTGATGCATCATGTGTAATGTATTCTTGCTTATACCACTAAATGTATTTTATTCTTAGGTGGTCGTGTTTTGCCTAGTATAGTTTATACTAGAGAGGTTATGTGTCCATGCGTGATCTAGGCCTATGGATATTAGTATTGCGTAGTGTGTACCTACCTTTACCAGTAGTCACTGGTTGTGTGCTATACTTGCTAATTTGTGCTACAGTTATTTTATATCCTATATTCTATGTTCTAGAAGTGCTATTTCTAAGTGCTAAGTTCTAAGTGCTGATCCTGACAGTGGCCCATGTGGTCCTGTCTTGTAAATAATCCCTTGTGAATATTGCCCGTGCCAGTTGGCCCAATGTACATGTGTGATTTCTATCTGATGTGTTTTGACAATACAGAAGTTATTTTTATATAACCTTGTGTGGAGTTCCTTTTGTGGTGTGCCTAGGATGTTGTTGCTCTTGTGTGCTTGCACAAATGCTTTACACTTTGCCTCCGGGATAAGCCTGTCTGCTCGTGCCTAGCTACCAAGGGGGTGAGCAGGGGTTATCTTGGCGTGTGACTCCCTTGCCCTGACTAGAATGGTGGTTTCTGCCTGACTTTCGGAACCGGTCCTCGGAAGCTTGTTTCCGGTCCAGGGAAGACATGGCTTGGCAGTTCGGGCTGGACTGTTCCCATGAGGCACAGGGTCAGACTGATTTGCATAAAGCCATGTCTGAACTGGGGTGGCAGAGTGGGCTAAAGAACGGTGATGGATTAAACCCAGATCCTTTGACTGGGTGTGAGTGTTTGATTGATTCAGATGCTCCGTCCATCACCACCCCCTTTTGTACCGCTTTTGCCCGCCATAAGTGTGGCAGGGTATGCTCAGACGTGAGTCCCTTGCTCACTTTGCCACTGGATTCAAGCAAGCCGGGCTGAAGACGGCTGGAATGCCAGAAACCGGTCCTCGGAAGCTTGTTTCAGATCCAGGGAAGACATGGCTTGGCAGTTCGGGCTGGACTGTTCCCATGAGGCACAGGGTCAGACTGATTTGCATATAGCCATGTCTGAACTGGGGTGGCAGAGTGGGCTAAAGAACGGTGATGGATTAAACCCAGATCCTTTGACTGGGAGTGAGTGTTTGATTGATTCAGATGCTCCGTCCATCACCACCCCCTTTTGTACCGCTTTTGGCCGCCATAAGTTTGGCAGGGTATGCTCAGACGTGAGTCCCTTGCTCACTTTGCCACTGGATTCAAGCAAGCCGGGCTGAAGACGGCTGGAATGCCAGAAACCGGTCCTCGGAAGCTTGTTTCCGGTCCAGGGAAGACATGGCTTGGCAGTTCGGGATGGACTGTTCCCATGAGGCACAGGGTCAGACTGATTTGCATATAGCCATGTCTGAACTGGGGTGGCAGAGTGGGCTAAAGAACGGTTATGGATTAAACCCAGAGCCTTAGACTGGGTGTGAGTGTTTGATTGATTCAGATGCTCCGTCCACCACCAACCCCTTTTGTACCGCTGTCTTAGCAAACAGCAGTGTCCTGGGAGTAGGCACCCTGGGACACCGCAGGAGCGGGCACTCGGGCGTGGCAGTCTCCAGGGCCTTCGAGGGCTGTAGGCATAGGACCACACAGTCTGTCTCCCACAATACACTAAATCCCGGGGGTGGTGGTTCCTGGGGAGTGAGTGGGGTCATTGAGGTCCCCACACTTTTAATTTTGAAGGGGGGTGGAGCCCCCACAACCATTTATTTTATAGCCCCGGGGGGTGGCTCTCAGGCTTGTATAAGAAACAGCAGTGTTGAAAAAATCTAGCCGGTAAGATAACAAACAATTTTGAAGTCCATTTTCGGTGTTTTTGTTGTACTTTGAAGGAGTGAAAGCGACGACATTTTTAACTCTGTCTTTGTAAATATGAAAGAATAATAAGTAATATTTTTTTAGTATGCAAGTATTTCTTAATGATTGAAAAATGTAGTATAAATAAACCTTTGACGAAAAAACAAAATACTGTATAATAAAGGAGATTACTCCTTATCTTCTTGAATGAAAATGGACTAAAAGTATTTATATTGAGTAGTGCTTTTACCAATTTTCACTCATAAAGAACAGGAGGAATATCCTCCCAAGCACTTTTTTTGAAAAAAATAATATAATTGTGTCTTCAAATGTTAATGTTAATGGTAATGCTTTCAATCTTTAAAAATGATTGCAAAATGTAATAATGACATGAAATGTATATAAAAAAAGAAAGAAAGTAGTGAGGGAGTGTTTGTCGTAGCACTTCTATTCTACTTTATCTGAAAGTGAAAAAACCCTAACATTTAAATAAAGATGATAGGGAAACACTTATATAATGTAAGCATAAGGAATGAGTGCTTATGATAAAATAAAAAAATGTGATCCAACGCGTGATACCAATGAATGAAAAAGAAAATTGCCTTTCACCCATGTGTTGAATATTAAAGACTCAATAAAAATATTTTCAAAACTTGTGCATTTTTCTTTTAAGGATGGTTTGAAGAATTATACATTTAATGAAAGGACAAAGTACTCCACGCTAAAGGAGAAAAGTCAGCACAATTATGATAGATTACAAAATAGAATAATATTTTTAAATACCGTTACAGTCAACAAACTAAAAGCAGAGTACACAGTTTAAGATAAAAACACCTTAGTGCAACTAGTTTTTGAAACGCATTGTAAAATAAAGTGTGTCACAAAATGAGCCACGTACATGTTGACCGTATCGTAATGTCACATGGAAAAAAACAAGCTAAACAACATAAGAGTCAGGAAGGTAAAGTTAACCACACAACAACCAATCAAAAGTTTTTCAAAATCTGCGCAAGGAAAGGGATTGGTCTGTATACGTCTTTTTACAATGCTTCACAACCAATGAAAAAGAGGTGTAGAAAGTTTCTGTTTTTAACATACGAGGCAAGTATTAAAGATGACTTGCTTTCGCAAGACCCCAAAAGGCTTCTTGCAGAAAAGGGAAGTACGCACTTATCTGCCAGACCCCATTTAATGATTAACTAGGCTCTCAAGCCTAAACACGTCAGAAATCATCTCTCGTCACTTTCTCTTTTTCCAGGTTTACCGTGAAAGTGTGTGACTTCTTCTCCTTTAATTCCTTACTTTTTCAAAGTAATTGTTACTCATGCACTATCCAGCAAATACCCCAAATTAGGGGTGTATAGAGTACACTACTCACCTGTGAGGGTTTCCAGGCATTGGGGAGTATGTGCGGGGGATTTGTGCAGCTTTGGTCATTCGAAAAGCCAGGTCTTATGGCTCTTCCTGAATGCTTTCAGTGTGGGGCTCCATTTGATGCTGAGAATGTTCATTCCAGGTCTTGGTCATGATGTAGGGGAAGGGTGTGCCTCCTGTCTGGTTCTGTGGATATAGAGGATTTCGGCCAAGGCCTGGTCAGCAGATGGAGGCTTCTTTTGGGGGTGTAGAAGAAGATTGAGGTAATGGAGTCTGGTGTTGTAGAGGTCTTTGTAGGTGTGTGTGAGCAGCTTGAAGGTCATTCTTTTTTTGACAGGGAGCAAGTGGAGTGTTTGTTTATGCTGGTTAACGTTTTCCTAGCATTCTGTTGATAACTTCACCTGGAATTTTTTGGTAGTTACTACTGACAATTGTGCTTAGGGTGGTCATAGTGTAATGTTAATACATTCCCCCAGCACAACTTCTACACTTCACAAACACAACTACACTACCGTAACCCCTAAAAGACTATCCCCAGCATGAACCTCTAAACTACATAAACACCACTGCACTACTCTAAACCCTAAAACACTACCCTCTACAGTAGACGAACACCACTGCACTATCCTAAACCTTAAAACACTAACTTCACCAGGACCCCCTACACTACACAAACATCAGTGTACTACCCTAAACGCTAAATCTACCACCAACACAACCCCCTATTCTACACAAACACCTATCCACTACCTTAAACCCCAAATATATCTCCAGCACAACCCGTTCACTACACAAACACCACTACACTACCCTAAACCCTAAAACACTACCCCTAACACTTATACAAACATAACTTCAATTATTCATATAGATAGTAACTCATAGTTAGTGTTATACAGTCACTAATGCAAGTATATAGTTATCCATACAGTTTCTGATGCAATCACTGAGTCATATGTAAGTTCTTTATATACAATTAATGTCACATACGCTGCCTTTTATTTGTGTAATTTATTGCACATGTACCATTGAGAGATATATTTGCTCATCACCACACCTATAAAGATGTTACCTCACTTAAACAATTGTTATAACATGTAGTCTTAACGTCATATATCTACTGAATCACACATCTTTGGGCAGTCAGACATCTCCCACCGAACCACACACACATTCGATCTCCCATACAAATACTTAGTTAAGTATTCAATAAGTAATGTAGACTTTAATGTAGTTAGTAACCAAATGGTGCAGCAGTTTACAGAACAACCAACAAAGTAATACAAATATTCACACAGTTTAGTCACTATTCAATATATTTAATGAGACAGTGTAAATTACTCAAGTAAACAATCAATCACACTGCTACTAAAACCTTTATCCAGATTTTTTTATATCCAGCCATTCTTCAATGTAGATTGATGTATATAAAATACATATTTAAATAACAAACCAAACCACATTCACTGGATGCTGTCATTAGTGATGTCATAAGTGATGTCATATGAGATATCATCAGTGATGTGATCAGTGATGTTATTACAAAACAACAATAGGAGAGGCAGGGAGATTAAGGAACACTCTCTTAGTCCCCGGTTAAATGCAAATAAACAAGAGAAGAGAGGTTAAAGTCTCAAGAAGCCACAGAGACGGAGCGAAGCAACTGGGGGATCACACACCCTTTTTGGGTGGAAAAGAAAGCCCTCACACACCGACCTAGTCAGTGTCATGCTTCATCATAGGGCCCCACCAAAGAGGCCGAATGCCTCTTTGGTGTGCTACGACGCCAGAAGACTGCGGAGCTGGTTGTGTGAAAAGGGCGTGCTGTGAGGTTTAAAATAAAAAGTGTCTAAAGGGTATCTACAAAAATGTTTAACGGTTGATCCCTAGGACACGAATAAAAGGGTTATGTGTCTGAATTTACTGCCAAAGGTAATGGATTGGTTAATTCAGAATATACATTAGTCAGTCAACATGTTTCAGCCTTAACAGTGGTTTAAATTTACCTAGGCATTCATCAGGACAGAATTAAACCCCGGCGGTATGGACTCTCTAATCGTCCACCCTGACCTGGGGGCGTGAAAGTGAAAAAAATCAAAAAAGTGATAAAGTGCATAAAAAAGGGGGAAGAGCAGGTTGCTCATTCCAAAAATACTCCTAATTGCGGAGTGTTTCTGCACTTTAGAATATGGCGCTAACTGCACCATGGGTCTCGGGAGGGGGGTTGGAGCGTACCTGGCACATCGCCCTCAACGCTCTCAGCCCGCTTTTGCACCTCGCATAGCCTCAGAACCGGACCCCGACCTTAGTCGGGGGATGTGTGATCCCCCAGTTGCTTCGCTCCGTCTCTGTGGCTTCTTGAGACTTTAACCTCTCTTCTCTTGTTTATTTGCAGTGATGTTATTAACCATGTCATGAATGATGTAATATATATACGTAAAGAACTGCGTATGAAGGGGCCGTATTTCGAAAGAAAGGAAAAGTCATGCAGGATAACTTTTTTTCTCTTTGTAAATATGGAGGAGCCACCTGCGCAACCAGTATATCACAAAAAGTGATGTACTGGTGGCGCCGAGAGCTTGTAAATCTGTCACAGAATTGTTTTCAATTCTGCTCATTTTTTTCTTCCAATATATGCTAAAATGCACAGCATAGATTGTAGCAGAAAAATGCCTTCACTGATTGTTTTTGTACAGGAAGGTGTGTCTTCCTGCACAAAAACAAACTCCACACGACACAGATATTTTTGTACCATGGTGCAACGGTGCCTGTATCACTACATGCCTGCAGTTTAAGCAGCAGTGCAGAGGGAAGGACAGACTCCCAACATATTTATGTACGTATGTTGCATCTCTGTGCTTCAGAAGTAGCTCAGCACATTGTAGCTAAAGAGCTTACAGTGTCATGCTACAGCACTTCCTTATAGTTCTGCAATTATACATTCACCATATACTACAAATGCATACTTTAGTCAATTATGCAGTACCTATACATTTATGTAAACTTTCACACAATAGCATATTAATTTAGCTATTTCTTTAACCAGAGTAGTTAGTTCTGAAAAGAACATTTTTTTTTAACTTCTATATATTTTTTTGATCGTTTTTTCTTTTTTTTGTTTTTTTTTTAAAAGAAAAAAAATCAACAGGACGAATAAAACCATGAACTTTGGGGGAATAAAAAAAAACTAGCATTGAAGGTTATCAACTGATGTGCAAACTAGGTCTACTGATTGCTCCCCATAACAAATTAAACGAAAACACTTCACGCAGTTCATTCAAGCTTTCACGAATTGGGGACGTATGTCTGGTAGTGATGTTGAAGGTGATGGCCCAGAGGTACTTGGTATTGCCGGTGGTGGAGGTATATTTTAGCGCAGTCTTCTACATTCTTCGTGAGCATAGTTCACAGAATGCATAGATTGGAAGTGCTTGCGCATACTAGCAGTACCACAGGAGTATTTCGTGTTTGGATCTCCTCTGGACAGTACTGCCTGGCAAATCTTGCATGTTTCTTTGGTGGCATTACATTTATTTTGCCCTTCTGGAAAAGTAAAAAATTTCCATACAATGGATGTGTATCTTTTGGGAGTGTGAGGTTCTGGTATAAATTGTTCAGTAACAAAATCTTCAGAATCAGATGATTCTTGCAGTGGTGTAGCCATTTTTTAATCCAAAAAAGAAGTTCAGGTTTCCAATGAAGAAAAAGTGAGTAATTCTCAGAACAGGTCTTCTCTTAAGGAAGGTCTAAGAAGAGTGATTTTAATAGGTTGAGTTATTCAGTAGTTACAACAGTAAGTGTTATAAACCAATGAAATCTCTTTTTGTAGGTCACATGGGATGCGCGTTGGGTGCGTACAAGCAGCACACATCTAGTGCGACTTCTACAAATTGCATTTAAAAGTAATATAACTTTATTAGAACTAAAAGATTATTATTTTTTCCTTTACTATTTATATTAAATACTTGTATATATATATATATAGATATATATATATATATCTTCTTTTATACCAAAAAATTCAGCGGAAGTTGTGCGCCCACCGTGTTGAACATGTCCATGACGTCATGCGGAAACACGCGCGCGCGGTGTGATGTGAAACGTATATGTTGCATATGCGCATGAAAATATGCACCTATCGCACACCCTACGTGCATCCTACAGAACAATTCTAAAATAGCGGCTACATTCTGCGCAGCAATTGAGGAAGGTGTGCTATGGGCGCGGGACTGCTAAAAAAATTGTAAAAGAAAATATTATAAAAATATTTTAATAAATATAAAAAATATACATATTACATTTTTAAAAACAATATATATTAAAAATATGTAATGTAATCCAAAAAATAATATATCTAAAAATATATATATTGAAATAAAAAATTGTAAATCAGTATCAAAGAAATAAATATAACAATTAATAGATTTAAAAATTGTTATTGAATAAATCTTTCAAAATCACTGAAAAAAACCTTGGGTTTCAGGCAGTTTATACTTTGGAATTTTATCATTTAAAAAACCATTGGTTTCAGGCACGTTATAGTTAGGAATTAGCATTTAAAAAACCTTAGAAATTCACTGAAAATAACAAAGGTTTCAGGGGCATCAAAGTTAGCTGGACATTTCTCTTGTACAAAACCATTGAAATTCCCCCGTTATAGTTAGTTCAGCTAACTATAACTCGCTCACCCGCAATGCACTGCTGATGACGTCGCATATTACATCACTCATGACATGGTCAGTGACATCACTGATGCTATCTGTATCCTGATTTAAACAAAAAAAGTCGCTAAAAAGAAGCCAAAAAATTGTTCAGAGAAAGGAACGATAAGCAAAATTCATTCATTTTGTAAATGTATGGCCATCTCCTCATCCATATTATGTCCTTTAGGATAATGAGTGCACATGCTTATGATACACCTTGATTCTTTCTGTCTCAGTTTCAAAGTGCGGTTGCCACCCCGTTGCCCAAGATTAACCTGTTTTACAATAAAGAATGACAGTTTAGTTTGATCAGAGAAATAGTATGCCTCGAAGTGCCTGGCAATTGGGTATTGTTTGTCGTTTTTACTTATGGCCCTGGTATGCTCCAAGATTCTTTTTTGGCCATATGCGTAGTACTGCCCACGTACTTAAGGTCACATGGGCAGACTAACACATATATCACAAAGGCACTGGTACATGTCAAAAACTGTTTAATTGCAATCATACTGTTAGTACTAGGATTCCAGTATTCTTTCATCATATGGCTGTTATTGCAGGCTTTACAGTCCCCACACGGATAAAAGCCACGAAGGTTAATTCCTCTATTTAGATTCATACTGCCGATGTTATTTTGAGCTAGAATGTCTTTCAAATTTCTGCCACGCCTATATGTTATACTGGGCCTATCTGGCAAGGTGACCCCAATTATCGGGTCTTCCTTCAGAATGTTCCCATTTTTATTTAGGCATTTTCGTATTTGGTCTGAATTGCCGTTATAATTCAGAATGATACGAGTCTGCGATGTCTTTATGTTCTCTTTTTGTGATGGTAGACCAGTGCTAAGTAATGTTTCACGTTTCTCCATTTTCACCTTAGCACTTGCTCTCTTAATGACTCAGCTAGGATAGCCTCTTGCTAAGAATCTTTGTGTCATAACTGTCTGTTCCTTAAGAAAGTCAGACTCAGTGCCGCAGTTTCTTTTCGCTCTGAGTAGCTCACTATAAGGAAAAATCAACATTTGTACCAAAGATGAATCATGATAACATTGATATATTTCAGGAGATAATAGGAAAATAACTATTAGATCTCCGAAGCAAGAACTGGCCAAAACAAATAAAAAGCTTTAAACATAATTTGACCTTAACTCAGAAAAAGGCAATGTGGGACTTAGCTGCAGACACCAGTGTTCTTGTAAGACCCGCAGACAAGGGCGGAAACATTGTTGTCCTTCCCAGAGACATCTACATCATTGAAGCAGAACGTCAACTTAGCAACAGTAGAAATTATAGGAAATCTAATCGTACTGAATACACTTTTAGTATCAATTCTATCTGGGAAAAATTTACAGAATGGAAAGACAGAGGACTTATAGAGTGGGAAGAATTCTGATTCCTAAAAAGAGACCACTCTGTATTGCCCATCCTTTATCTACTACCAAAGATTCATAAATGTAGAGTTGACCCCCCCTGGTAGACCTATAATCTCATCAAGAGGGAGTGTGTTAGAGAATGTGTCACGTAACATAGATCATTTTCTTAAAGATATTGTAACATCTCTACCCTCTTATTTAAGGGACACAAAAGATTTTCTTGAAAAGATTAACAATCTAATCTGGGAGAAAGACTGCCTATTAATAATAATATATGTCAACTCCCTATACACTGTAATTGAACATAAACAAGGAACAGAAGCCTGTGCAAGATACCTAAAGGAAAGGAAGATATGTTATCTTGAACACACTACGATGATCTTAGAGATGATCATAAACTGTCTTGTTAATAGTTTTTTCTTATTCAATTATGACATGTTATGTTATGTTATGTTAATTTCGATTTATATAGCGCCAAATCACCGACAGGTCTCTTAGCGCTTGCTTTGGGAACCCGTCCTGGCTTTCCCTGCGAGATAACCCCTACTGGGCATCCCCAAGGTGAAGACCAGGCATTCCATCGCGGTGAGGCCGTAGTGGAGATTAAGCAAGCTATTGCCCAGAGTTGCAGAGTGTGAACCCATGATTCGAGTAGGCACCGAGGTGAGAATTATCGAGTCCGTGGACATTTTGAGCTCAAGACCCTGCCGCGTCAGGAATTGAACCCTGGTCCCGGGTCTGACCTTTGCATCAGGGTCTGCCTCCTCTAACCAGTTAGCCACACTTCTCCACAAGTTTGTTCCACATCTATGTTCAAACAAATGGTCCAGCGATGGGAACATGTTTCGCTCCAAGTTTTGTGAATTTATTTATGGAGGCATGGGAGAATGACATATGTACTACTGCCTGAGTCTGCTGCCACTGTATGTATGGCAGATAGACATGTGGGACACTATCTAGAGTGTGCTCGGAGTTGTATATGTCATCATTATTAATGGATCGTCATCAACTCGTGGACTTCATAAGCGAGCATTTATTTATTTATTTATTTATTCAAGAGTTTTATATAGCGCTGGCTAGACCCGGTGTAGTGTAGTTCCTATTTTCCCAATAGGCTCTGCGCATTGGAATAGTACCTACAGCAGTAAAGGCCTAGGCCAGACGTTAACTAGGTCTACTACTGTCGATACTAGACTTAATTTTTGGGTTTGCCAGCTAAGCTCAGAGTTCGCTAGAAACTTTCTCGAATGTTCAAGGAAGGATTAACTCCCCTGATTAGACAAGAAGGGATTTAGTTTCTGACAACCATAGAACATGACAACTTTGCTCTCCCCTAATCAAGAGTCAATCTCAAGAGTCGTGTGAGCACAAGGCAATTATTTTACTCAGTCAGTACGTGCATTCTTAGTCTCATCAGAATGTAGAGAAAAGGAAGAGACGGGCGTGTTCAATAAAAGATGTTATTTATTGATCAGTCTCTTTTCTCGTACAAGAGAAATGGATCGATATTATTGCTATACTTATAGTTAAGTAAAGTGCATACATTAGAAGCAATAGTATAAAATAATACTGTAAAAACATTGATATGGTTTCTGAGCCATATGATGTTTAAAATGATTAAAATATATTTACATACACATATACATTTGACTAAACGTACTCAACTGGTGTTTCTAAATACGCCTACCCCGTGTACCTGACCTAAGTCTAATGCGTGGGCGGGAATAGAAAGTTACAGTTTAAGTTAAGTTTGTTTTTGCCAAGTGAATAACTAAAGAATTCTCTAGGAGGGGTTATTCAGTTCTGTACCTGGAATTTAGGATGAATGAGGAATGGTATCTCTTTCTCTGCTCTCGATATTCCAGGCTGCCTGCGAGGGCTACCCGGAAGCGCCGGTGCTGGGTCTCTCGGCTTGAGATAGCAGCGCGTCTCTCAGCGCGTCAGGAAGGCGGGGCTGCTGCCAGCGGGGTCTGCTCCTGCTCTCGGCTTCGGCAAGTGTGGCTGCTCCGTCTTGTCACCACGCGTGTGTTTTGCATAGGGCAAGATCGGCAATATTTATACCTTAAAGGTGCCGGGATTGACGTAAGGATGGACATAGGTACGTCAATAAAGATGTCATACGACTTGCTCGTTAGCACATTCTTTACTAAAGTTCTCTGTGAAATCAAAACAATGGCCGCACGGATTATCCAGGTTGTCATAGGTTTGATTTGTTATGAGAACGTCGTATGCCTTATCAGGGGCTGGAGGAATATCGCTTGTCTAATTAGATCTCAAGCGTTATGACCTAATCAGATAACACGTTCCTGTGCCGTAGTGTGACTGCGTCAGATAACGGTATCTGCATCATGGGGAATTTCTTGCCTCATGGGCTGACTGTTAGTTAACTAGCTAGGTAGTTTAACCAGAATAGGGTCAGGAATAGGGGGATCGATTCAGAACCTATAGAAATACACGACACCCACTCCACGCTAACTATGGTCATATCTACTAATCTATGCATAGTATAACATAGTACAACATACTATAGAGTATAGTGTATACCTTACCACCCCAAAATACATAAATGCATTTTGAAATTTTCAAATATACTGAAAAATTGCAGTCATATATATCGTATGCACTTAAGCTATGAATCAAATGCAAAAGTAAACACGCATTGTTATGCATTATTGTTTGTTGGTATATGAGAAATACACATGAAATGGCTCTTAATATGGCTATACAGAAAAAAAGTCGAAACCATTTCATCACATAAAATATATTGTGAACATACCAGTGGGCAGCTAAAGTCTATATAAAGTCTATAAAGAATCTAAAAAAATAGAAATCTTAGTTCTCTAGGAATAGTTTCTTACTTTAAGCAGAAGGTCAGTGTCCCGGGGAAAAATATATAGAAAAATATTTTAGGGGCTTGCTGAAAAAAGTTGCTGTCCGTGAACTGGATTATAATTGTTCATATGACTTTATTATTAAAGTTGAAGGCCGAATTCAGGGAACGCCGCGTGCGAGTTTACTCAAAAGTCTCTATTTCTGTTCCGGAGAGAACATCATATCATTCAGGCTTTCGAAAAAACTGTCAACAGCTTCATGGGAAAGTTCCACTAAGTCGGAAATAGGGGTAACCATGCATTCGTGCGCATGATCGTCTCCATTGACATTCTGATTTGCATTGCTGACAGAAGGTCGTACCTGTTCGATGCTGCTTTCATCTTGAACTTCACTACTCTTCAATCGCAGTGGTGAAGATTCCAGGAATGCCGTCATCAGAATTGGCAGCCTTTGAGGGCAGCACAGTGCGTGAACCTTGGTAGGAACCAACAGTGTATCTGCATCCACTGGCGCATCCGATTGTAGCGTCAGACAGGTGTCTAACACGCATTCTTCTCCGCATAGCAGACACCTTAGTACAGGTAAAACACACCTTTGCCACATTGGTCGAAATGATAGAAACCAAGTCATGTTTAGGTCTCTAAGCCGGGAGAGTCCCAGGATTTTTGATATCCGGTCCCGGTATCCAATGGCTAGGATCGTATCTTCCATTGTCGTGAGATTTTGTTCTGTGACATGGGTTGCCATAACGAAAAATAAGGACTAGGAATAGGATTCCTGCAATTAGTCCTAGGATCAGGGGAAGTCCGCCAAAAATCGAATGGACGAAGTCTGGAAAAATACCCAGTATGGCTTTGAATGGTGTTAATGCCATCGAAAATACTGTCTTAAATACCTTTGAGACCCCAGTGGTATCAGAAATATTTAAGATTTCGCTCAGGATTTCCGCGAAATGTACGGGGGAATTAGTTGATAATAATGTATGTATCTCTGCAGTCGTCCTTGCGACTTGTAGATCATACGTTTCTTTAGATGACGTGAGCCTTGTAGGCGTCTGTAGAAGCACTGTTTTCATTCTGCTTAAAGTGTCTATTCGAATAGAAGTAATTTTCAGACCGGGCCATGCCCTTGCCTCCCTGTCTGGAAAGGAGCTGGGGAACAAAGAACGTCCACAGCACTTGACCTTCGCCGTCGTAGTGACGAGATAAGGAGTCCCGGGCATAAGACTACAGCATCTGCGGTCTACAATAAGAATGTAACTCCCATTATAGAGTCTTTGAAAGAATGGTTCTATTTCAGTTGCAGGTGCGCCTTGCTGGTGACATGAAAGGTTGTATGAATTCCCTTCACAGGCTCCGTGCAAACTAATACCGTTACACAGAAGCGTGCCGCTCAGTGACATAGCACAATTGTTGCCACTAAGAAACACTTTCTGTCCTTTGTTACTGACACATGCATGTGAATAGGGCAGGTTCCAAGTTGTTTTAAGGTACCCTTTTCCCAATTTCTCGTACATGCCAGCCTGTATATATTTTTGGCAGTATTGAAACCTGAAGGTTGAGATTGGAATATTTATGATTCCGTGTATTATCCATTCACTGACAGGTCGTTCTGACATTGTCATTGGTAATCTTTCTAGTTTTTCAATGCTCAAGATTGTATAATCAGCACCCTTCTGCGCCATACCGATTTGTCTATCAGTAAGGTTAAAGATTTGGAATAGTGACGTTGTGTTGATTAAACGCCAAGGCACATAGCCTGAACGCAGATTTTGTAACGTCCAGCCAAGCTGTACGATAGAACGCAATTGTGACTGACCATGTTGTAATAACAGTAAGTCTTGCGATAATATATCGATTGCTGAAGACACAATGCTGTCCAATGAAAAAATTCTGGAGGACAGAGTCATTAACCCATTGTCCACTACAGAAAGTGATTTTTCCAAATTAATACGGTCAATTTCCCGTATTCTTTCTGCTGTCTCAATTTGAGTAACCTTCCAGGCCTCATTGTATGCTGCATATACAGAGGCTGCTATGAAACGCTTTTGTCGCTGTTTGCGTGGTCCCATTATGAAATCACGCAAGTCAGCACCATCAGTAAGTAAAGTTAGGTGTTGCTTAATTTCAGGCAGTGTGGAAGTTTGTAGCCATTGAAGGCATAATTTGCCCACACTGTAGGTTGTTATTATCCCTGGGTGATGTCTTTGGGGATATCTAGGGTCTGGCCTGGTCATTTTGAAACCCTGTGTTTTATTCAGGAATCTATCTTGACAGTTATTTGTATCTGTGGGCCAGATCAACCATTGTTTCCAATCAGGATGTGTTCTGTTTTGGTTAAGTATATGGTTTATGTCTATTTCTTCATCTGTATCAGAATTATTGCTAAACATTGTTGGCTTTGGAATAGACAGGTTATTTAAATCTTTGATTTTTGCTAGGCCAAGACAGGTGGTTTGTTGGACGGTGTCATTTAAAAATATCATTTGTTCTGGGATCATGCAGGCTCTAAACAAAGCTTCTAAACCCTGTACTTGCCATTCTTTTGTACCCCAAACACTTTTCAAATCAACATGTTTGTCCCAATAATCAAATCCAAAAGTATTCATTTTTTCAAAGAAAGAATCTGAATATATCAATTTTGTGTTGGTTATCATGGTTTTCATCCCTGTCTTGTTTGACAATTTGTAATAAAATGTTTCAGCATTAGTTATGTTAAAACCTGAAAAATATGAATATTTGTCATAAACGGTTCTAGAGCTCCCTTTTGGAGGTGTAGCACAATGTTCCCATTGATTATAATTTAAAACATTTCTAGGTTGTGCAGATTTATGCAAGAAATGGTTACCATAGTGGTTATAGCAATACATACTATCATAATTTGTAGAACCTTGCAAATAATCATGTTTTGTAAATTTAGCAGACATTACTAAGTCAGACATCATATTGTTAATACTTTCAAAGTCCCAATCATCAGCAAATGAGTTTGGTTTTGCAAAGTCACTCAAAGAGATCTTGATTTGGTGTGGATATTTCAGGATCTCGACCGGACCATAAATTTCATAGTCAGTGTTGTCCCAGGCTACCCCACCAGGTATTGGAATTGCTGTGAAGTTGGCTGAAGAAAGTTCTGAAGAAAGTTCTCGTTTCTCGACGTGTGAAGATGTGTGTGGTTTGAGGACCAAGTTGATGTTCTGACTTGCTGTGTCCATTTTAGCATATTTTCCCTCAATGAAGCGTCCCAAGGTAAATACCATGATGAGCCAAAGTATGAGGATAAATGCACCAACACCCACCCAAAATTCAATCCATGGAGAAATCAGATATGTTTCTTTTAGTTGTTTCAAAAGCTCCTTTGCTTTGTCTTTAAAGGATTTTGATGATGGCTGTGTCTTTTGTTCGCTGATGCCTTCAGAGGAATCATCGAAGTTGATGAAGTAACCGGATGCAGTTCTGTCAATTGTTCCAATTGGTTCAGGATTTTTGTTTCTTGCATTTTCACTTGGTACTTCTGTATAGATTGGTGTGTCTCTACTAAATGTCTTTATTTGGGTTTTCAGAGGTCTAAGTTCTATTGCATTGTTGCATAGTCCTTGTTGTTCTTCTGTAGGCGTTTCGAATGTGATGAGCCTCTTTGTTAGGACCTCTGTACTGGTAGCAAACCTTGGTGTTCTGCTACTTATTGGGAGTCCACTTGGCCTACTGTTTGTTATCGGCCACATGTTGTGGTTTTACCAGGTCGATGGATACAACTCAGTTCTCCTTTTTTCCAGCAAGTGGCGGTAGTACAACTGATCTTGTCCCGTTGACAGACAAGACAGGAACTGCTTTTCTGTAAGAAGGCCCAAATTCCTTCTTTACCGCGATCTTTTCCCTGACTAGATCCCCGACTTTTGGAATCCAGACAGGTCTTGCTGGGACAGGTGGTGAATCTTCAGTGGTTGTTGGCTGTTGTTTCAACTGTATGTTGCTCAGGTCTTTTCTTGTTTTGTTTAAGTCCTGCAAAATAGCCAAACGGTCTTTGACATCAAAGGTTTTTTCTGTTACCACTGAAGTCTGACTATCAAGGTCAGAGATCAACATCCTAGTTCCGAATAATAATTCGTACGGACTGAATCCCTTCAGAGAATTTCTTGGCAAGTTATTTAGACTACGTTGGACACTTATTAGATGTTTGACCCACCCAGCTCCCGAACCTAATATCCTTTCTATTATAGATTGCTTTCTGTCTTGGTTTTTTCTTTACACCATCCCATACCCTCAGGAAGGAAGTGAGAAGATTCCCGCTGGGCTGTGCTCATTTGGCCATTCCTTCCCCCCCCAGGCTGGATTGCCTGAGAAAAAGAAAAATTGGTCGAACGTAGCATGCTCTTAGCGTATATGCCATTTAGACTCGCAAATCTTGTATAACAGTCCGGATGTCAGCCGAGTGCTGTGGATCTACATTATAAGTGGAACTAGCCTGTGTATGTTAATCGCAAGCCATTCTTTTTGCTGGTAATATTATCTGCCTTGATACGACGGGGTATTAAACTGCTTCTCTCCCCACTGCGATCTCTGTTACAGTTTGGGCAGTTTTTTACAAACATGGTGTAGTGCAGGCTCATGCCTGGCCACCAGTACCGTGATTGTAATTCTTCCAGAGAATCTTTTAATTTAAGGTGTCTGTGACCCTCGCCCATGTGTGCGTCTGCGATTAACAAGTTTCTCCTGTCCATGTTTGGAATCACTCTATCCCCCACTCCAGGGATTCGAGCAAAAGGGACGGAGTTTGCATCGATTATGTATGTATAATTGAGTGGATAGTTGATCGGTAACGCTGAGCAGTCGCCTTTTGATGACGTTTTCACCGCCAGCAATGTTTCGCCGTCAATGTATTTTAATGTACGCTTTTTTCGATCTACGGGAGCCGATTTAGTGGCTGCCGCTGCGGCTGTCTCAGCCAATGAATTCCCCACAACGTGAACGCCATCACGTTGATGACTCAGTGAGTGAGTCACGTGAGTCTTTGGTAGTTCTTTCTTCAAAAGAGCTACTTGTTCCCAGAGAAGTCTCTGCTTTATTGGTGCACCTGTGTCATCTTTGTAACCGTTCTGAATCCATGTCTGCAAATCCTTGTTATATGCTTTGACGCAGAAATATGAATCTGACACTATAAGTGTCGGGAATTCGCGATCCGCATTATCTAGCGCCATTTTCAAAGCTAATATTTCAGTTTGTAGTTCTGAATTAGTTTCTACTGAGTGTGATTTTGTTAATAGAGGTCTTAGTTTACCTCCGTGCCACACTTCTTTTGTAATCTCACATGTGGGATTGTATGCATGTTCTCCCCAAACGGAGGGTTGAGCATGTCCGTCTGTATAGATTACACAGGCGTAATGTCTTAGAGGCAGAATGTCGATTGGCAGAGGATACGTTTTTTCATATTTTAGATTTTTTAATTCTTCTAGTTCTTAAAAGACTGTCAACCAGGCAATACTTGATAATTCATATCCTCCGTACTGAATTTTCAGATGGGCAATTCTGGACTTTTTGAAGTTGAATTTGTAACCCTCTGCAGCGAAACCAAGTATTATGGTGTTCACTCTTTTCAAGTGAGTTTCCAAGTCATCATCTGTTAAGCAAATGTCATCGACATAAGATAATGCTTCATCATCATATTGTTGTAGTAATTCTGTTACTCTCGCTGAGAATACCCCCGGGCTATTCTTGTACCCCTGGGCTAACCGACAGAATTGTTTTTGAGTGCCATTTACTGAGAATGCAGTTAAATATCTGCTCTCTGGTGCTATGTTTTGACAAAAGAATCCGTTGGAGATGTCCAAGGTTGTTTTGTATTTTTTGCGCACTATGTTATTCATTAGTGCAGCACTGTGTGAGTTTTGCACTGCAAAAGTTTTGCAACATGTGTTAAGGTGTCGGTAATCCAAAACTAGACGATACGAATTGTCTGGTTTGGAGACCGGAAACAAAGGATTGTTCATTTGTGAGGTGCAAGTTTCAATCACCCCTTGGTATTCTAGCTGATCTAGTATTTCATTTACTTGTTTTTTAGCTTCTTGCTTAATTGGGTACTGCCTTTGTGCAGTTGGTTGTGATTTTAACTGGATTTTGTGAGGAGGAGAATCCTCATCCCATCCTACATGATTTTTATATAAAGCAGGTGCTAAGGCCACTGCCCACTTTCTAGCAAGTGTGTATTTTTTATGAATCGGTATTTGATTCGAGAAGGCAGGCATAATTACTTCTTCGCCATGAGGGCACTCCCTGACAAACTCCGGTGGCCAGTCTTTTTCAGCTAGAAGGATGTCATAGCCTTTGGATAGGTTATCCCAAAATAGTCCCCTTATTTTCCTAGTCTTATCTCCCTCTATACGTAATGTTATCTCGTATATTTTGTGGGGCTTGCTAACTCTGGTATCTGCAGTTTCCACTTGAAGGTATTCATTCGTGTCCACTGTCTCCAGATGATTCATAAGGACTTTGCGAGCTATGCTCACCTCTGCTGCGCTGTCTAGCATTGTCTGAGCCCACTCTCCGTTTTTCAATTGTGTCCTCAGTATTCTCGGCATTGTTAACTACCTTGATACTGGCTACCTTCTTTTTTGGAAATTGTGATTTCTTTTTCAGTTGAGCAGGTTCCTTGTCTTTGGACTTGGCGTGCTCTTCTGATCGTCCTCTTCTTTCCGATTTCTGCGAGGAATTCTGAAAAGATTGAGAGGGACGTGTATCAATGTCTTGATATCTATCAGGTTTTTTAATATTATCCCTATTTCTAAGGTTATATCTATTCCCAGAGGGTTCACTCTGAGGTGACCTTTGTCTCGGGTTTGGAGATTTCTCTCTTCGCCTAGGAGACCTTCCTCTGGACTGGAATTTCTTTTCTTTTGGATTGGATTGTTTGTTTCCATCCCAGTTCTTTTTTGGTGAATTATTATTATTAAAAAATATTTTTTCTGGACTTGTAGTCAGTTGCGGTTTTGCCGGTATTCCACCTAGACTATCTCTGCCTAGTTCTTCATAGGATTTTTCTATGATTCTGGCAATTTCAGCTGGTTGGTCTGCTATATCTGTCTCTTTTAACCTCTGGCGGATCGCCACGTTTGCTGCTTCACCTTTTATGTTGGCTAGTAATATAGCCGAGACCTGCTTGAAGTCTTTCAGTAATTTCATACCAAGAGTTAAAGCAGGTTCTGGACCGTATTCATCTTGAATTTGTTTTAGCACATCTGGTATCACCGAAATGGATGGGACACCGTGCGTTTTTGTGTAGATGGAAGCAAAGACTGTACCCCAAGTGTCACAGTCCTCAATGTGTGGTGCGATTCCCATTGGGAGACATATAGTCAGAATCCTGTGTTTTTCTAGCGGGGTGGTGTCAGGAAACACCGCCTCTATTTGGGTGATTTTCTGTGCCAACCAGAATGGTATCTGTTCCCGTTTAGCTGGAATCTTACCTAGGCAGGATTGGATGTTCTGTGGTGTAATTTTATTTGTGTTCCCCTGGTGAGAGGTCAGCTGTGGTAGTTTAATCGCTGGCTGAATTGTAGAAGTCCGCATTACATACTGAACTAATTGTCTGTGAATTTTTAGTAGTTGTTTTAGCTGTATTAATAGCTCTGGTGCAGGCATCTCGTCGATGTCTGGATGTGGTGTGTATCCGGCTAAGACCGGCCACGTTGCTCCTGGTCTTCCTAAAGGACCGAGCCTTGTAATGTGATTATTATGTTTTAGGGCGCCATCAAATAAGAGCAAATGCTCTTGGAATTTGAGTGGTACTTCCACCTCCTCGAAAGGAGTGTACGTTTCTGGAGGAACCTCTATTTTGTAATAGTGGAAGTACTTTGTTACAGCATTTGCTGCTGGAAAATGTATCCATGTATAGTATACCTCTGTCTGCCGATATTCGTGTGCCTCGATTACGAATATGACTGTGCCACCTCTAGGTGTCAGTCCATTTTCTATAAGTTTTAAGGTTATAGATCTCCTTTTGGCGACCGGAATGAGTATTATATCCGCGTCTGCATCTAGTGCAGCATTATCAGCTGCTGCTATTTCAGCCGCTAATCTAACTGCTTCTCTTTCTCCATCACTGTCTCCCATTTTACAGACAGGATGGTATTATGTTCATTTGCAGATCAGGTTTCTTTATGGAAACAGAGATTAGATGTACAATATTTTGGAACACTGTTTATCCTTCAACGTTGACTTAGACCAAGAACCATAAATAGGAGTTCCCTCCTGCGAGGTTTTGGAGGATATTATAACCTTTCACCCACTCCAGACGTCTTTGGAGTATTTGGGAAAAGGGGTCTGAGTGAGAAAGCACGACTGAGTTACTCTAAATGTCTTACGTTAGTTTTATCGCCCTTTCCAAACGCGTTGGGCGCCATGTAGTGTAGTTCCTATTTTCCCAATAGGCTCTGCGCATTGGAATAGTACCTACAGCAGTAAAGGCCTAGGCCAGACGTTAACTAGGTCTACTACTGTCGATACTAGACTTAATTTTTGGGTTTGCCAGCTAAGCTCAGAGTTCGCTAGAAACTTTCTCGAATGTTCAAGGAAGGATTAACTCCCCTGATTAGACAAGAAGGGATTTAGTTTCTGACAACCATAGAACATGACAACTTTGCTCTCCCCTAATCAAGAGTCAATCTCAAGAGTCGTGTGAGCACAAGGCAATTATTTTACTCAGTCAGTACGTGCATTCTTAGTCTCATCAGAATGTAGAGAAAAGGAAGAGACGGGCGTGTTCAATAAAAGATGTTATTTATTGATCAGTCTCTTTTCTCGTACAAGAGAAATGGATCGATATTATTGCGATACTTATAGTTAAGTAAAGTGCATACATTAGAAGCAATAGTATAAAATAATACTGTAAAAACATTGATATGGTTTCTGAGCCATATGATGTTTAAAATGATTAAAATATATTTACATACACATATACATTTGACTAAACGTACTCAACTGGTGTTTCTAAATACGCCTACCCCGTGTACCTGACCTAAGTCTAATGCGTGGGCGGGAATAGAAAGTTACAGTTTAAGTTAAGTTTGTTTTTGCCAAGTGAATAACTAAAGAATTCTCTAGGAGGGGTTATTCAGTTCTGTACCTGGAATTTAGGATGAATGAGGAATGGTATCTCTTTCTCTGCTCTCGATATTCCAGGCTGCCTGCGAGGGCTACCCGGAAGCGCCGGTGCTGGGTCTCTCGGCTTGAGATAGCAGCGCGTCTCTCAGCGCGTCAGGAAGGCGGGGCTGCTGCCAGCGGGGTCTGCTCCTGCTCTCGGCTTCGGCAAGTGTGGCTGCTCCGTCTTGTCACCACGCGTGTGTTTTGCATAGGGCAAGATCGGCAATATTTATACCTTAAAGGTGCCGGGATTGACGTAAGGATGGACATAGGTATGTCAATAAAGATGTCATACGACTTGCTCGTTAGCACATTCTTTACTAAAGTTCTCTGTGAAATCAAAACAATGGCCGCACGGATTATCCAGGTTGTCATAGGTTTGATTTGTTATGAGAACGTCGTATGCCTTATCAGGGGCTGGAGGAATATCGCTTGTCTAATTAGATCTCAAGCGTTATGACCTAATCAGATAACACGTTCCTGTGCCGTAGTGTGACTGCGTCAGATAACGGTATCTGCATCATGGGGAATTTCTTGCCTCATGGGCTGACTGTTAGTTAACTAGCTAGGTAGTTTAACCAGAATAGGGTCAGGAATAGGGGGATCGATTCAGAACCTATAGAAATACACGACACCGGAGGTATCAGAGCGCTTTACATGAGGTTCCACAAAAATTTCATTACAAGATTACGTCATGCTTATCGCACATCATGTGATATGGTAATATACTGCATATTAATAAGTAGTGTTCTATAAAACGGCAACTAACGCCATGGATAACAAGTTGCTTAGCAACGGCATCTTAACTATGTACAAAATAGTACTAGGTTAAAGGTTACGTTTGGGAACACCATGAAGTACCGCGCCCGCGAGACCTGAACAACAATATTTGATGTACCGTCGATATACGCTGATATCTGCGAGTATTTGATGTATCATTGATATTTGATATATAAATAACCCGCAAATCGGGCAACACACGTTTTAGAGCCGTCACCTGTATCCCATAACTGGGCGTCACGCCCACGCTACGCCGGAAGCAAACCACACAGACCCGGGATTTAAACTCATAGGCTGATGTAGCTCAGGTATACCATTGCGATAACCACTCATAACGGATATCGAGGACAGCTAGATGGTTATACATGGAACCTCACAGGTACAAACCTTTTTTCAATGAAGTGATCAGAACAAGCCTATTGTCTGGCATCCTTTGGTGTAGTCCATAAGCCTGTTGCGCTCACCATCGGCACCCTTTTTTGTGACACCATGCTCTCGGCAACACATCAGCCTTATCGATTTATGTATCCACCTTACCGCACTTGCACTTATGATTTTCCTAAGCCCTGTCTGTCTCGTCCACCACCGGAATGTTCTTTGTTACATGTTACACCTGTTTCATGCAAAGCAATATTAACATGGTCAGGATGACAGAACATTAGAGCCTGAAACTATACCCACACCTATCTTCAGAACTTCATTTTTTCTCTGATATCACTAAACACTTTGAATGAATTATTAAATAGGTGTTAAAACCACTGAGCACTATTTTTATTTCTATTTCTGTACTGTAGTATTAATGAATTGACAATTCGCATTCAGCTGGTTGTTGGCTTAAGTTGGATCTATTTTGTTTAATTTTGTTTCAGAGAAGACCCCCCCTGACGAAGGGCTGGTCCCGAAATGCATAAGGGTAATATTTTCTCTGTAATGGATTAACAGAACGTTTGGATATAAATAGCTCATGTGGTTATGAACTGAATACCTATAAATTCTTTAAATACAGAATTCATTACAACTGAGATAAAAGAACTCTTTGAAAAATAAGTTGAGCTTGAACACTTCAATGCGTGACTAAATTAATGTGGAAAAGCGATTTTCGCTGCGTCTGTAGGCAGTGACCCTACAGGAAAGGGCAGCAACTTTGGTTTTCAAACACTGTTCGCCAAAAGGACAGAAGGCAACAGCCTACAGACACAAGCCCAAATATTACTTTGGTAATAACAATTTACAGATTGAAAACTTGATTGCAACATGAGTGTGACGGAGTTACCCACTATATCGTTAGAGACACACACATTAAAAAACGCAAACTGCATGAACTACTATTGCTCTTCGCTAAGTGTCAAATAGCCATGTACTGGGGTAGGAGGAGAAAACCCACTATCAAAGACTGGATTAGAGAGGTTACGTATGGACAGACACACCTAGCTACATTCTGGGAACTAATTCCACCCACCTTTAGACCTAAAGAGATTTGGGAGCCGTTTATTGATTGGGTTCGGGAGCAGTCAAGTAGTCCTGATGATGAAGTAAATACTGAGATTGACACTGGACCAGTATGAAGCCAATATTATCGTAATTCTATATATGGTTTGTATGGGCAGCAACGCAGACATGGTTTCTGGTATTAGTATGCACTGTGAGAAAGGCATCATATATTACTGTCAGATCAAGCACTGTTATAGCTGCATATCTGCTTTATCAACAAATAATGTCTTTATATAAGGTGGTGGGTATCTCTGTGTTTGCGATTTCAATGTTTCATGCAAATGTTCTGTCTCATGTAATAATGTACATATGGCAAATACACAGAATTACTTTTGTTGTTCCCTTCAGATTTGCAATGTACTGACTTGAAAATCATTCCCCAACACGGCTCCAGTTAACGGACCTCTGGCGCTCTGTTCCCGGTGCATACCTCGTCGACAGAGCCACGTCGATAAATATCGCCCCAACACGGCTCCAGTTAACGGACCTACTGACTTGAAAATCAATAAATAAAAATTTTTTAAAAGATATTTACAAAGTCTCTTTTTAATTAAAGTTTCATAATGGAATTAATGTGATGAGGGTTAGCAAAACAGTCTTGCCTCCCCATGAGGGCCAGCAGGGTCTTAACATGGCCAAGTCACAGTATTTTTTGTGCATGGTCACACTTTAAGCATTCCTGAATTATTGTTCAGTTAAGGGCTGGTTCTTCATTTACCCACATCAAGAGTCAAAGCATAATTCGGTAATTTGTATTCAATCTACCAGAGAAGTTAGCCCCAATTCCTTGCAGCAAATAATGGAGAGCATACTGGGGGGAGGGGGCGGCCATTATTCTTCTAAGGAAGACATTTTCAATAGTTTTTAAGGTTGATGAATTACAAAAACCCCATACCCCAACCCGTACAAAATTCCAGCATGGCACCACGCAATATAAATATTAAGGAGGTTCTTGATGAGTTTAGACCCAAGCTTTCTAATAAACCTGGATAGAGCTTCAAATGTTTTTTCAAACCTCTTTCTCTTGACTTCTATAAGATGGGCCCATGTGCCTTTTTGGTCAAGAGGAATGTCTAGGTAGGAGAAATTTGAGACCTGAGATACATTTTCATCGTTAATAAAACAAGGTCTATTTTTACAGTGTACTTACCCCACCACGATGACATGTGATTTGGCTGTGTTGGTCTTTAGACCTACATCACTCAGGAATTCAATAAATCTGGTGACAAGGGATTGCAGCCCCACACCTGTTCTTAAGATTAAAACACAGTCGTCCACATATAGTAGAGTGGGGAGACTTCTCTGCCATACCCTTGGAAAAGCAGGCTGAGCAGCAAAGGGGCTAACACACACCCCTGTTAGACGCCACTATTCATTTTAAACGGAGAAGATCTCTGTCAGGCCATATCCCACTCTACCCAGGCGGACAAATCACTGTCAGAGTTTTTTCAACGTGACGTGCATAGGAGCAAAGCGAAGGAATGGCAGGAGCAGCTGGAGCGGCGGGAACGGCAGGAGGGCTGACCCAAGTGGTAGAGCAGCAGAGCCACAGCTCCAGGCCAGATTAAACTGCCAAAATGATGATCAACCTCAGCCTAACCATCGGGGCAGCAGGAGAACAGGCAGCAGTATCAGAGCAGTATCAGAGCTCAGGAGTACCTCCACCACCCCCACCGTGGCGTATCCACAAACAGGTTAGCCCAGGTGCCATAATTGTGCCACGCTGTATCACACTAGCTCACGCATCAGCCCTCTTATGCATAGCCGCCACTGCAATCACTGTAATGTTGAGGTCTCCACAATCACTGCCATGCATCGCAGCCACCAATACTTTTTTACCCACCTCCTCAGCAGCCTCCATTTACACAGACGGACGGACGCAGTGGAACAGAATAAAAAGTCCCCCGCAGCCCATACCATTTTTGCCCGTCTTTGCGGCAGCAGCACCATTAGGCCAGTACGGCTTGTGATTCGATGCGAATAGGTGTGTTTTTTTAAGGTAATATAACGATCATCGCTTCAATCTACCCTCGCCTTTGTGTTACTATAGGGGGTCATTTGGCCCTATTGTCTCTTGAAATCACAATCTACTTTAACAGGAAATGCAGCAAAACTCCAGTGGATCAGCTTATTCAGGCACCTTGGGCCTGAACACCAGCTATTGACAGCCAGGCAGCTCCTGTAAAAGAGAGGAGCCAACTAAGCTACTCCACTGATACTTCCTGGCAGTCGGGCCCCTTAGGGTTATCTGCCCCTTGCCAACTCCAGGCGGGGTTACTCTGGTGACTTCTAGGGGACCCAGAACTTTTGGCAGGGACCTGACCCATGGGTTTTCCTACTGGGGAACACCCCCTGTCAACCTTTCATCTAGATTTCTGGGCCTGCCACTTCGGAATGGCACCCACAAACTTCAGGACTGCAGGAACTCTGGTTACAGACACCCCAAGACCTCCTGGCGCTAGGTGTTCTTCCTCGCACAGCTGGAAAGTAGGATCTAGACCTCCAACCGGGTGCTCTCCTAAGGAACCCTCCAGCCTCAGTGAAGGAGGGGCTGAGGACCCCCGGGGATGCCGCTCACACTCCCTCCCTCTCATTTGAGACAGGATGCTAGCCTGCACACCCCCCACTTCTCTGCCCTCATTCCCTCCCACAGGACCGAAAGATCTCTGAGTCACTGCTGGGATTTCCCCTTAGTACCTCTCAAGACCCTCTGTCCCTTACCCAGAGGTCTGTCTCTGGTTCAAGCTCCTGGGAATCAAAGAGCTAACCCTCTAACAGGTGGTGACGCAACTCTTAATAATGATTACTGAGCCGGGCCCAAATTGAGCAGTCCCTTGGAATCATTCATCATGCTCACCCAATCATCCAGTGCACGTGTGTACTCATCCACACCCCAAGGACTGGATTTCAGTTTCTTGAAGTTCCTGAATTTCTGCCTGTACTGTTCAGGAGTGGGCCCATACCTGAGGCATAAAGCCTCCTTCATATTGGCATAGGTCAGGGTACCTGCCCTCTCTAACAGTGGTATAACATCCCTCCCAGAAGCTTGAAAGTGTTTCCATAGGCCCGCCCCTCAATGCTTCTCAGGTACCTCATTCACCCTCAGTGCGATCTCATATGCCGTGAACCACGCATAAATATCATCACCTCTTTGGTAATTTTGCACTAAGCCTTTGGGTCTGGTCTGGTCTTTTAGAAGATGCAACAATGGGATTGCTTGGCTCATCGTACTGTCCTCTTTGCTGGTTTCCTGTGTGAAAACCTCAAAAGGAAGTTGCATTTGTGTCAGGCATTTGACCAGTCCCTATTTTCTCATCTCCATGGTCATGCTTTTTCTATTTGCATTCCCTCCTCTTTCAAGGACATGGTCAGTGATCAGTCTGTACTGCTCAAACAGACATTGTAAAATATAGCAGGTCACGTTCCAACGCGTTGACACCTCTTATATGAGGGCTTTAAACAGTTCTCTATCAGCACGCTGCATGATTCTTAACAGCTTCCGGGCTATAAAAGAATGTCTGAAATGTGTGCAGATTCTTGTGCAAGGTGCCAGTATGTTGCTGACTTTCTTCTTTTTGGGAAACTCCAGCACAATCAGGTTGGTGCAATGCGCCAAACACAGGACCCTGAAATATCCACCATCTGCCATGACAATGTTACTGCCATTGTCTGTGGCAACAAATCCAATTCTGAAACCTCTTGGTCAAAGCCATTAAAACATTTTGCTGTTAAAGTCTTCCAAGATGCTTGCAGGAGGTCCAGCACAAAAATGTTAGCCAGCTTACCGTTTTACAAACAAGCCGTTGTGTGGCTGTGTTTGTAGGGTCCCTCCTGCCTAAACATGTTGGTAACAGTAGCTTGGATTTTTTCTTTTGTTTTGCCTATGACAATGGTGACTTCCGGGGAGAACCAGGAGGTGGTATATTCAATGTGTGTCTCGGGGGAATCACTGAATGTGGTGGTGGCTGCATCAGAATCTTGTGACATTTGGAGGTGGCTGATGTGTGAGAGGCTGGCTCACTGCAGGGGACAGGGCTGCTTCGTGTAAAGCTGCAATGTTCTTCTTCATCACCTCCTTCTATCATCGTGATTGGAGCTGCTTCCCCTCTCTCATCACCACCACTGCTAACTACCTTTTTAAGATGTCTCCACCAGACTGCAGGATGTTTTTTTCATATAGGACGTTTGGCCTCCAGTAACATAGTGTGAACCTGGCTTACCTCAATGAACACTTGTGTGGCAAATGGAGCATATTGCAATGTTATCCTCCTGATTGCTAATCATAAAGAAACCCCAAACTGGGGAGAAAAACTTTGGTTTAGTGTGCCACTGCTAATGCCTGAAGAACTGGAGGAAGGTGAGTGTGTTAACATAAACAGTTCTGAGCACCCATCATCAATTCAAACTTGATAGTCCACGCGGTATTGTCGTTGTGATTCTTGTTGGTTTTTTTTTTGCTTCTGTTTTCCATTTTTCATATATATCCGGCGAAAGTCATAGACTTGAAGCCTTATTTCCAGATTTTCGTATATTTCCAATTAAAGTACAAACCTGTAGCCAACACGTGTTTAATCTAATAGTCTTCAACCAGTGACTTCATCAGGGCAAAAGGGGAGAGAGAATAGTCTCATGATTAATATTTCAGCACGCTCTTGTGTCTACTAATCAGCACAGTGAGTGTTAGTCTCATCAAGATTGTACATATTAATTTTAGCGCAAAAAAGTGCTGCACACAAAATTAGCTTTTAAGTGGCAGGACAGTGCTCAAGGTAATAGAACCAAGATGTGACACCCACTGTCAAAGAGACCAGCTGTCAGTATCCCGGGCGGACCGCGGACGCAGGATATTTGTACCTACAGCTCCATTATTAAATGCCTTGGAACCACACCAGTACCTTACCCCATCAGCAATGGATGAAGACGCTCGTTGCGCCAACTAAAATGGAGGATTCTCCAATTCCCACACAGGATTAGCGGGTGTGTGACACAGACACCACATCTGCACTCCGGTTGTCCCTCAACGTCCTGAGGAAGACCCGCAGGCCGAGGCCCACAATTATCCCTTGAGCCCCAAGACGGGTTGAAACGTTGAGACCCATATTCATCTCACCTGGACCACGAGTCACCGACTGTAACATGCCACACAAGAATTGAATTGTGTTTTCCAGAATCAAATGTAAATTGGTTTTGCATGACAAGAATGTGGCCAGGTACAAAAAAGACTGAGAATTGTGGATCAGTCTAACGAATGAACAATTTTAACCATTTCTTTCACCACATTGTCTGAATTGTATTCACCCTCCCGACTCTAAAGCACTCCCTCTTATTGCACATTCCCTTGGAGCAACCTCCCCCCTATTTCCCTTCTGTTCAATTGCAGTAAAGAATATGCTGTTGCTTTAAATATGATGGAATAAAACCTTTTGTAAATCAAATATTTTTTGGTTGTTGCACTTTAATAGACTGATTGAACAAATTATATGAGCCAATAGGTTACGGGCCCAGGAAATAATTTGCCAAATAATTATTGTAGGTTGTGATTTGTTTCATCTATAAGGTCCAGGACCATTGTTTTTCGTACCACGTCATAGGGAACAAGGCACAGCAGAGTGCACAATCAAAAGTTGATTAAAGCAATATGGAAAGAAGAAATCTACCATCAGTATTTACCATAAGTAGGTATCTTATGTGGCCAAGTGATATTTTATTATTTTAAGAGCCCTATTTAACGTAGAGTGTCAACTGTCCAGAGAGTATGTTCAAACTCACCCTAATAAAAACCTTTCAGGTAAACCTTCCAAATGAGTTTTATATATCCTTATACTTAGGTCACTGAAAATAGGCATACAATTGCTGACAATCTCCCTATGGTCTGTAATCAACAATATCAAAATATAATTGCAATCGGGGGCCTTACCAGAAAGTAGCCAACATGTACATTTCATACTGCTCAACCATAATAATACATGTTCCTGATATTGAATTGTATCCCATGAGAGCACAAACTCATAGTCATATATATTATCCAGTATGGGTTCCACGTAGTATCTGAAATATTATACAGTGAATGACAAAGTAAGTCCCTTTCTATATTTGAGTTGTGGTCTGATATAAATAAAACGACAAGAGGGCGAAGAGAAAAGACACAGCGGTGACACACTTATTTTAATCATTAACAGTTCCAGTTCTAACTTTCTGAGATTGTAAATATTTTGGGGTCATGTAACCATCATTAGAACATTGGAATGTTGGTAGCTCCATTGAAAACAATGGAGTTCTCCAGGCTTATAATGGCTGGTATAACCCCGGAGCTCGAACACATTCCAATGTTTCTTTGTTCACAGCTCTGACTGTAAACAAAGGTTTCAGGGAGCCTCAGGGGATTTCAATCCCCTCTCGCTCCCTGAAGGCTTTGTTTTATTTGTTAGAACATTCTGCCCTCTAGCGGCAGAATATTCTAATAGCCTTATAGCCCTTCGTAACAGGGCTATACCAGCAATTAAAATCCCGCTGCTTTGGGAAAGTCCCTCGCCTTTGGCTCGGGCCTTTAACGCTGCAGCGGGCCTTTAATAACCGGTATAGCCCGCTATAAGGCTATATTACAGTTAAATCTTGTCACATAAAAGATGTTTATTTTCATACTAATCTAGCTCTGATTGTATCAATGTGTGCATATAGCACACTAAAGTTAATATTTATTGGAAGCATCAGGAGGGTACTATATTAAGAATCAAATATTATCAAAAATAAAAGCAATCAGAAAATCATGTGAAAATTACTTTGAATACTGGAAAAAAGGATTTAACACTCTAGCTGGCTACACAAAACGGCAGCTGGCCACATGTTCAAACAACAACAAGCAAGAAGGCATGGACAACAAAGAACACATCCAGGCCTAAGGCAAAAGCACACTGGATGCCTACACAAAATGGCCACAAGAACCATGTTCAAACAAGAACAAGCAAGAAGCCTTGGACAAGAAAGAACATAGACAGGCCTTTGACTAAAGCACACTGACTACTACACAAAATAGCAGTCAGCCACAAGGTAAAACAACATCAAGCAAGGAAGCATCAGCAACAAAGAAGTTGAACAAATGTAGACCTATGAGCACTAACTACACAAAATGGCCGTTGCACAGATGGCATGGAGAACAAAGTCAAAATGATGGCATGAGAGGAACATACACATTTGCCACACAAAAAGGGCCACTTGGCCAGAAAAGGGGGCATAATAAAGAAAGAAGAAAACACCACCATTAATTCAGCAATACCAAAATTGAAAATTAAGTCAGCTATAAACTTTTCCAACAACACGCATCCTCCCAAAGCATCAAAATCTGACCCCAACAAAATAATTATTTTGCAGGAAAAAAAGTGAAATACAAAAAAACGTAGTTTGCATTGAATCCAATGCCATCCCTAAGTCATATATGTTTTTTAAAACAACATATGCCACAGAAACAGTTGTTTTGTTATAGCCAATTCCTAGTATTGGCTGGATGGCCAGTGGGCAGACCAGGCTACATGATAAAATAAATGAATAGTACAAATTTCTGAAAAATGTTGAAAAAGTAGTAAAATGTTCTACCTTTTTCCCTTATAAAAGCTAAAAAATGGACTGCAACTCCAGGCCAACCATCACACCCACAAACAAATTTCAAAATTGAATAAAAGGCACAGATATATACAGGTGGATGTTCTCTATCAAACAACATCCGTATCCAAATGTTTATTAACATCACTTGTTGTGATGTCACAATTTAAAATAAGGTTCTTACTATCCAATGTATATGCAGCAGGAATTGCAGACAAAGAGAATGATCCTTTCACCTCGAAATCCGAATAAAAAGTGACCAGGAGATAAACAAAAAACTAGGAGGAGCCTCATGGACAGGAAGAGGAAGTTGGAGCCTCTGTGGCACTTCTTTCATGCTAAAAATAATTAAGTAAAATAAAAAAAGTTGTACTTCACGCTAAACAAAAAATCTAAACCATTTGTTTAATTAGAATGGTATTTTCCAGTTGATAGAGCTGCTTCTTGAATGCAAAATCCACTAAAGAAGAAGCTCGGACCACTTGCAACCACTGGCGTTACAAAATGGCGCAGAAGGGTCTGTTGGCGACCAGAAATCCCACCAGGTGCCTGTAAATCTCTTTCACATTTGCAAGCGCCTGTAGTTTCACTTTGTTCCATTGAACATTGTGCTGCTGAATGGTAGAATAATTTTAACACGTGACGTTAGGCAGGATTTGGCAGAAACTCCACATTACAAGCATAATGCAGAGTTATCAAATTCTACTAATCCTGTTTACGAAATTATAATTCCGCCCATGCCTAGTCCCGGACGCCCCCCCCCCCTTGGAGGCAAGAGTGCTGCCGGATCCCTTAGAGAAAGGAGCTCAGGAGCTATCTCCAAAGGAGCTCAGGAGCTATCTCCAAAGGAGCTCAGGAGCTATCTCCAAAGGAGCTCAGGAGCTATCTCCAAAGGAGCTGAGGAGCTATCTCCTTCTTCTACAAGAAATAGTAAATAATATGCCTGGTCAACTACAGCAGATGAGGGAGGTATAGGAGTCAAATTTGGGCCCACTCAAAGACGAAGAGTGAGAAGAGGCGATGCAGAGCCCGGGAGAGGTGCTAATATGGTCTGTGTTTCTCATCCTGCAACTCAAGAGCATATTGTTCCAGAACCATTTTAAGTAAAATGGGTTGAGTAGCCAATGAGCAATGTTTGCGGGGGGCTGGAGTTGTGGGATGCTTATTCTATATTCTTTGGAAGTGTCCTGTAATACAGACCTACTGGCAGGAGGTGTTGAAGGACATGAGGGAAACCTTGGTGACTCACATAGAAAATGAACCTCACATTACTTAATATAACAGATACAGACCACAAGGCATCACAAAATATGGGTCACTCTGGGACTGCTGGTAGCAAAACTTAAATTGCGCGCAAATGATTTATTTCAGATGATCCTGGACTGTAGGGATGGAGCAAAGACATGGGCTGGTGAATGCTGGCAGACAAAACAATATATGAGGGCTGGAGGTGCCAACAGAAATGGACAAATATTTGGGATTCATGGGTTGGGAGAAATGGGCATTGTAGAAGGGCTGAAACTGGTCTTTCAACCTAGAAGGAAAGGGGTCAGCTCGGATTGGCTCCCAGGCCATAGGTGCATGGTGATCAGAGGGAACAACATGAAGTGTAAATGGGTGGGTGGGTAGGGTTAAGGATGCTTCCAGCATTCCAGCAGGGTCTGATACACAGTTACACAGACCCTGCAGGTTTTCGCGATTTGCAAAATAATCACCAAATTGGCACCTTTTTTTAAAAAAGACTGCGCTTCAGGGCTTGGTGGCTGGATGGTAGAAAGCTTCAACAGTCCTGTCTCTTGCAAGAAAAGCTGAGCCACGCGTGCAGGGCAATTCCTGCATTGCGTTCTCAACAACAACGTGCAGGCAGCAAGGGGGGCTTTTTATTGTCACCTCCAGCTATGTCGAAGATAAAGGCCAAGTTAAGGGGCTATCAGAAGGCTCCTTTTGATAAGTTTCCTGACTGGACTGGGTCAGGAACCTCACTTAAATGCAAATACAACGCAGAGGAAACAAAAGAACACAGCTTGTTATCACTTCACAGGTACTTAAGAGAGGCATGCTTTTGACTTTGTTCAATCCCTTCATGTACGTAGGTGCATGGGAATAAATTGTATACAGGGGTTTGATTCATTTAATTTCCCTCTAAGCTCATGTATGTCTTTCTTGCAGCAAAGTACTCATCAACTAAGTTAGTGGAAGGTTGCTGGGCCTATTTTTATAGGCTTCTCTTTTAAGCACATTTAACCAATTTAGCAGGAAAATCTCTATGTTCAGGTTTGCTCTGTTTTTAAGCATTAAGCTTTTTTGTTAGGTACTGTTAAAGGTTATCTGCCTTTCCAGGCAGAATTGTTGCTACTGGATCAGTTTTCACTGTTCATGTCTCTTGTTGATCCGTTTTGGTTTAAATTTGTGAGTTTGTGCGGAGCTTTTTGAGGGCAGCCACCGCACAAATCTATCATTAGGCCATTGACCGTGAAAATTGTACTCTTCTTCATCATCACCACTTCATTGTGGAGAATCCGTAAGCTCCAATCGTCATCACATGCTCTCCACATACGGTGTTATTCCTGATCAAGTTGGTCCTATGCGCATGCATGTCACAAAACAAAAGTGTTTACACTGTTTCCCTTGGTTGAGTCCATCAATCTATTGATTCAGTTTTTCATTTCCTAAGCTCCTGCATGCTGTTTAGTCTACAAATGTGATCAAAATAAAAATACCCCAAATAATAAATAAAATGCTGTAATGTAAACTGAAAATGTTCAAGGAATTTCAGTGTTCAAGTCATTCTGCACGACCAAATGGTAGAACATGTAGAACTTTTTAAGCTTTTATAAAACACAGATCTCCCCAACAAAATGCTTTAACCGCCAACGTTATCTCACCAATATTAATATTCCCTGAGATTTTCTGGTCACCTCCGTAGCAGAAGCCTTAAGCCCATAAAATATTTTAAAATGCAGACTTTGCAACCTATTAAGCAGAAGAGATGTACTGCCATACTACTCCTTGTTGCCAATTTCTTTGTAGCAAAGCTTTGGGAAATTTCTTTTTATTAGTTTAGGCCTAGATTTTGCATTGGGATTGCACCACTTTTTGGGAGCAAGCCCAAAGCAAAATCTAATTTGTTAAATCTCATATTGTGCTTAAATGTACTCATGAGTTACCTGACAAACCTATGTGTGAGGTCTTAACATCTGATGTCACTTTCACAGTGATCACCTCCCGTAATCCCACGTGCAACACCACGGGTTGTGTGGTCATGTGCTATGGTGGCATGCGCCATGCTGTCACTTGCAAACTGCCTAACTTGGTGAGCTCCCCCACTTCTTTTTTTAGTACTTGTGCCCTGGAGGAAGGGGTGGTGGTATGTGGAAGGTGGGGTGAGGGGGTCAGTCAGTATAATCATGTGTGCAACTTGTTGTTTCCTGTGGAGTTTTAAGTGCATGAGCAGCCGGGAGGGGATCGAATTACAGCAAACCATGATATAGGCTTGGAAGCAGGGTCAGTGTTGGGAGAGTGAAAGGATTGATGCCACTGGTCAGGGTAGGGGTACCTGTACCCTGTTCTGGGGCGAGAGTAGACGGGAAGCAAGGAGCAGCATTGGGTACCAACGTATCACCTCTCTTCTTGTTTCGAGACCAACTCAGGCTTGCATTTAAGCTTACAAAGTCTCTTAGAGTCTCCCGGGCACACCAATTCAAAAGTAGAGACTTATGATTGGCCCTGGGATCTTTATTTCCTTTGGCCATATCGCTCCTGCGGAAGTCAGAGTCCTGCAAGTTCAATGATAGGCTGCCAGCGACATGAGAAAAAATGTTGCTGCCAGCCATTACAGGACTCTGGGACTTAGCATAGCAAGCAGAGTCTTTCATACACTTTAAACATGCCTATATCTTTCCATTGATTTAAGACTCAAAAAGAATGATTATGAGTAAAATAAAGTGTCACAATAATGCTGCTACCTTTTAATTTTTGTGCCGCAAATTTTCAACTTTTGTGCCACAAAATGTGCGAATCAATGTCGCAATATCTTGGTGGGTCTGGTTACATATAGTGGTGTGTATTTGCTTTATTAAAAATGGCAATAAAAACAATTTTGGAAAAAATATTGAGCAGTTGAAGTTATCGGACTTGTCACAGTCCAAGATCCCGGGATAGATGAGATGCATATTGTTGTTTAACTAGTTTGCTATGGTTGGTGGTGTCGGTGATATGCATATGCACATCAGTCTTACTCTTGACACTGCTCCTCATGGGAACAGTCCAGCTCGAACTCCAAACCCGGTTTCTTGGAAGTGTCTGAAAATTTTCAGCGCTACGTCCATCATCTTATTGTATTTGCCATGTTCACACTAAGTTGGAAGGGTTAGCCCAGACGTGGGTCCCTTGCTCACTTTGGCATTGGATTCAAGATAGCCTGGCTGATGAGGGGTGTTACCCCTAAACTGGTCTCAGGATGCTTGTTTCAAGTCCTTGGAGGACCTGACCTGGCAGTTCGGGCTAGACTGTTCCCATGAGGGACATGGTCAAGACTGATTTACATATGACTGGGTCAGAACTGGGGTGGCGAAGTGAGCAGAAGAACAATGATGAAGGGTCATGTTCGCTCTATATAAAACTTTATAAATAAATAAGTTACAAGAGGATGCGATTCCGGTTTCAGCAGATGGAAGACCTGTGTTATCTGAAAGTTTGTTGTCTCTGCTAGCCAGACATTTTCTTGGTCCCACATACAGGAAGAGACATGGTGTTGAGGTTGTTCAGATAGAAATTGTTCAATCCTCGGTTTAGGATCATGGTTGAGAAACTCGGTCACAGATGTGTTGTTTGTTAACATATAAATATAGAGAGACGAAACCCAGTCACCATGAGTCATATAGGGAAGTTAGGAGGTCCCTTCAATAGGATTTCATTGAGATGCCTGTGTGTAGCAGGCTGAGATATGCCCGGGTTATATTTTGTAAGTCCTGAAAATAATGTGTGTTGCTTTGCAGGTGGAACAGCAACCGCACACTAGTTACCAACTTGAGGCTTCTGCATTGTGGAACAGATAAATAGGGCTTTGAAGTCCCGACTAGCCAAAGTGTCCATGTTTACCTCTTTGAAATGTCCAGATGATTGGCTCTTGGTGTTTATGAGTCTTTAAGTAACTGCTGATCTGTGAACAGGACTGTCTCCTCATGAGATTCTCATGAGGGGGACTTGAGATTGCCTGCTGTCCCTGCTAATGCACATATATATATATATATATATCGCTGATGGTGTGGTTCTCAACTACTGCAAGAGACTGGCTGATGTGGCATGTTCTGTCTCTCACAGGTTGGAGCTGCCATTGTCTTCCCTCAACAGGGGTCCTCATCAAAAAGCCTGTTTGAGAATCATGCCTAGAGCCCCGCTGGAAAGGCCTGTGCCAGTAAATCTTGGTGAACAACACTGCTGTTAAATGTGGCGGACTGCCGAACTGAATGCATGCCTCTCAAACCCAGCTGTTGAGAAGTCCAGATGAGGAGGTAGTAACGCCTGTTATCGATCTTCAACCTCACCTTTTGGATATCCTGAAGGAGCGAGAGGGGGATGAAGTGAGTACCCAAGAATTTTAGAGTCCACCCATGATCCATGTTCCAGTAGCTCAAAGCCTAACAGAGGCAACCTTTGCGTCTGTGATGAGCAAATCAGGAGTGACCACTGTGAAATAGCATCAGGCAAAGTTGATGAGGGCGCTGATCCAGTATGACCGGGAGAGAGAAGAGTGGCCAAGGGGTCGAGGGATACTAAGACTGAGCCTTTCACGTGCATTCTACAAGCTGTCACCAAGGAGACAGAGATGAGTGAGCTGAGAGACAGTAAGGATGAACAGCCAGTGCTCAGGAGATCGAAAAGAGAGGGGGTGACTTGGGTTTTCCTGCCCCTGAGTGGACCTACTATGCTGACAGTAGACTTGATCAATCACTTATGATTTGGGTGATCAGGGAAGAGTGCCAACTGAGCCTTTGTAATTGTTGCCCGCATAGTTAACAATTTGATTTCCTGAGGAGATTGGAACCAGCATAATGAACTGTATCAATGAACATAACTTCATTGAACTTTGCTAGGCTGAGCTAGAGGAAGCTTGCATTTATTGAATTACGAAGATTCCGGAAGGTCAATGCCCCTGTGGAAGAGTAGGATTGACATTCTAGAAGAAGGTGGAGTGGGGCTAGGAATGACATAAGACTGCTGTACTTGAAGCCAATATTATCGTATAGTAACAAAATGAGTTTTGTGATGTTCACAAGTAGAAACGTTGCAAAATTTAGAATTCTACTTCCTGCTATTCTACTCCAAAGTTCAGACTGTAGAGAAATTATGGGTATTCTAACCAAAGAGCAGCTTAGGTTAGTGGTAGCTGGAGTGTTAATCATTGGTTTTATATTCATGGCTGCTTTATTAATAGATGCAAGTTCCCCTGCTGACAATAATGTGGTAATGTCCACACCTAAGCCTAATTACATGCACATCCCATTGAAGATGAACAGTTCTGACATCAGGATTCTAAACAAGGATGCTCCAGAGGGAGACTTTTCAACAAAAGCCATTTCTCGATTGCTATACCAGCACATACGCACACTGGAGGGTAAGGAATGCTATGTAATCATCCACTTGTCATCTTCAGTAGTTGAAGGAGTCACTTACCATCCCATTCCTCTTTTTTACAACATCACATGCAGCATTCTGCTTAGCATCCCATACAGACAGGTTTGCTTTAAATATTAATATTTACATTATGATTCTATACTTTCTAAAGTTCCCCTTAATAAGCGGCTGACCCATTATCCTGAGACAGATAAGATAGTGAGCGCTTGGTATGTCTTTTGACCCCCCCCCCAACAATATTGACATAGATTGTGCTGATAGGTTGAATCTGACTGATGCCATGAGTTGTATAGAGAACAGTTTAATCTTTAGAGGCAAGCAGGATCAAAATGTACATTCAGACCATGGAGTACAGGATGTCTTTACTGAAGTATGTGTGGAAAAAGGAGGAAGATGAGTATGAAGAGAAGGAAATATACCCTAAGTTGAAATTGGATACAAAGGTAAATTATGTATATTCATATATTAGCAAGTGCAGAGAGAAATAGTTATATAGAAGTGAGTGTGTGTGACCATAAATCTGAACCTTCATGTTGCTCTTCTCAAATTCTTACAGGAGACAATCAGGTGATTCCGGGAGTTAATTTTGTGTGTGGACAGTATGTTTATCTTAAAATGTCTAGGTACTTGTTACCTTACCTGGTGTTTCCAAAAAGTTATCATGCAAAGAATTTAGTGATGCCTTGAAAGGCATTGTCTGGTATAACATCTAGTGGATACAAACGTAGTGACAGTAGTGCTTCACTAATAGTAGGAGAATGTTTTTGGAGCTATGATTCCTTCAGTACGTTTCCTTTTAAACTGTTTAAAGATTACAAAGCTAACCACAATAGTGGAAAAACGTGCTACAAAAACTGTTGGTGTATTGCTGGCTGTGGATACAGAACTAGTGACTATTAGGTCAATGGTCTTACAAAATCGACTTGCATTGGATTTTTTTTGGCAAAAGACAGCAGAGTCTGTAAGATGCTGAAAGTTCAACAATGTTGCCCCTTTATCCCTGATAAGAGCAAAGAGATAAGAGGGTTTGAGAAGAATATCACTGGATTGAAATCTGAATTGGATGATTTGGAAGCGACAGTAGCTTAGGTAGCAATTGGAAAGGAATTTGTTGGATTAGGTAGTTGGCCTGGCGTTCTAGACAGTGGGCTTTTAGGTGCTATATTCAGGCCAATTTTGATGATTGATATTTGTTTCATTAGTTTATTTGCTATGTTTAAGGGATTGAAATATATGGCATCTAAGAAAGGGGTGGTTGAAGTAAAGGAAATTAGGAGGGAAGGAGATGACACTGAATTAGAAGAAAAGCAGTGCATGATCTATGATTAGATGAAGCAACTGGAGAAGTCATGGCATAAGATGTTAAAGAGAACAGGATCTTGAGGTGCTCTTGGAAAATTCATTTGAACTGTGGGATGGCTACTATAGCTATCAGAGGTGAGATTGGACACGTAATTTAGTGCTCTACACCTTTATATGCAATACATATACTTAATGTCAGTTTAACTGTATTAATCTGTTTGCATTTCATTCATCAAATGTAGTGGGTGGCTATGTGTTCATGTAGATTTCAGCCAGCCATATTAGTGGAATAATAATAAATGTATTTGATATAGAATGGAACGTAATCCTTCTTAAATGTGCTCTACATATTCACTAATACTACCTCCACTTGTTTAGAATCTATTGTGAAGCTAATGTTGGCCGAACTTACAACTAAGTCCAAGTTGTACACGTTGTATTTCCATAAAAAGTCTCGCAAGTGCCTTGTTTTTTCTCTTCTCAGCAGGTGGCTTCTCGTGTGCCTTGTTAAGCCTTGTATTAGATTAGTAGACTACTGAACTTTTAATTAGAAATGTACCTCTGATATGAGGACTTGAGGACTTGAGATGGTGGGAAAGACCCTCTTGTACTTGACAGACCAGACTGATGTTATCTCCAAGGTCACCTGGATGGTTACTCCTTTGAGGGGAGTTCCTTTATGGAACCTGCTTGGTTCATATAGTTAACTTTCTCTTTGTGATTCTATATTCTTATATTGCGTATTTTTTATTGTTTATAAATTCAGATTGCAGGATCATTTAATATATATGCTCTTACAATATTTTCCTTCCTATTCCCTGACTTATTTGATTTGTACCTTGGATTAAATTGTTAATGTTTGAACGCCATCCTCTCTGTTGTTCTTGTGGAGCCACATTGGTTTTAAGGAACTTGAAATGTAATGCTGATGTTTGCTCCTTTTTTACAATGCAAGTCGACAATCAGTGGTGCATATGAACAGTAAACGCAAATTAGATTTTAAAAACCCAGGCCTATCACTTGCTCGCTTGAAAAGATTTGCTGTGCATTCAGTGTCTTTAAGAGGGCCGGTCCTGCCAGTGATCAGATCTAACAGTAATTGATAACTGACTTTCAAACAGTTCTCTACCAGGCTTCCATATTCAGGCCTGTACATATGATGCATTTTTCAATAATGACTGTAAAAACCATGAAACCAACCCATGTCAGCGATGCAGCCCTGTCTACATTACACATTTCACTTCATCTTTCATTGTCTAGGGGCATTTGCTGTTTTCAATTGTTGCATTTCCAACGTTTTCCGTGCAGTATTTGAGCATTGAATAGTGCATACTTTAAAGTGAGTCCTTTCTAGGTGTCTGATAAGTTTCTGAGTATGAGTGTGTGTTCATCTTGGGGCACGATTGAGAGCTCCAGAGCTGAAGCTGAACGTACTGTGAGGTTTTCATAATGGTTGTCACTGGGTCACATATGTACTCATCTTTCATGCCCATACAATCCTTGGCTTCTCTGCAGAGTGTTCAGAGAGTTGTCACAAATCTGCTAATTGCAATTACAGTTTTATGTGAAAATGTTTGAGGGACGTATACACACAGCTTTAAAATATTTACAGCATCAGAGGAAAAGAAAGTGCTGTGTTTACAGGTGAGGAAAGCGAATGGGAGGTGATACAGATGTACATGCAGAAGAAACAGACAGTGATGAAGATTAAGAAAATGACCTGTATGATATGCATATTGAGGATTTTAGAAAGACATGGGGAGAAAAAGGGCATAAGTATCAATAGTCAAGAGATAGCAGAAGAAAGTGGTGGAAAGGGGAGAATGGAGCGAGCAAAGCACTCTGAAGACCACTGCCCCTTCCACATATCCTACTAATGGGTAATTTATCTCATATTTCTAGAATTTAACCATTTTCTGTTCTAATACTTTGCACCATCAGCATTGCTGTAACTCATTTAACAGATACTACTAACAAGCATTGGTCAAGCCAATATATCCGGCTTATTTTAGGTGCCCGAACATTGGTGAGGAGGAATGCTGTTTGAAGAATAGGATTCTAGATCATGTTTTAAGCCAAACCCTTAATCTCATAGGCCATGTCTCTTCACCTACATATGTGTACTATGCTCCTTCCAAAGACCCTCCCACTTTTTTAACCCCCCTTTAAAGCACTGATGTGTTACTACATCAACAGGCTGATGGAGAGATACGCATATATGTCTGCAATTAAAAAACATCTCACATTAATACTTTGCAGCGACTTGCTGCCTGAGAACTCTGCCAGCACGCTACTGGTGTAGCAGACGGAGATCCCTTCCTTGCTCTGGACCCTGGGGGAGATTGTTTGCTGTTTCTGACGGTTTGGCCGCAGAGGAGGTGAGAGGCGCCGCGAGCGGGACTGCGAGGACCAGCATTCCTCTAAACATCACCAGCTGGTTCCTCTTCCCGCCCGTGCCGCGCCCCCCCCCAGTGCCACGCCCCTTGCCTGGTTGTACTTAAGTGCCCCTGGCCACGCGCATCGCGGGACGCGCATCGCAGGACGCGCGCGGGGCGAAGAGCGGGCAAAGAGCGGGCCGTTATAGGCCGTTCGAGGCCGCCAGAGACCGGACCGGGCCCCCCCACTGACGTCGTGCCTCTTCCAAGTATCCCTTCGCAGCACCACTCAGCGGTCCTGTGTGTTCCTTTTGCCATGTCTACTAGAACATCCAGGAGCAAGGCTCATCTACAGTGTTCTAGCACTCTGGAATTTTTTTTTCCTAAGGCCAGTGCTGTGGCCAATAAAGCCCAAACAGTCCCAGACACCCTCCTTGAGGTGAGCACAGACAATGTACTAGCAGGCTCCTTGGATTCCCCTTCAACTGATACCAGCACCCCAATACCCCTCGAAGCTACCCACTTGTCTCTCTTGGACAGCATTGACCAGACTATTGAGTCGGTCCTCCAACAACTCAGGACCCCGTCAATCCTCCAGAGGGACAGTGAGTCTATGCGTCTATCCGGGGTGGTGGAGTCTTCCCACAATGTGAGCTGTGCGGAAACATCTGAGACGCTGGAGGGGGTCCAAGCGTTAGCATCAGTAGAACCTGCAACCAGCAGAGGGGTCCATCCTCCGAAAAGGAAAAGGTCAAGGGAGTTAAGAGGGGCAAAAAGGGCCAAAGTGGACACAACCAACCAATCATTGGATGACAGTACGGATATCTCGGCCTCCCCTGGGGTTTTTTCTCCGGGTTTGGGGTCCGACCAATCTGGCTTGACAGTAGCCACAGCTCTACCAGTGTGCCCTGGGCCATTCATATTTGGTGGGACCCCTCCTAACATTGTAGACACCCTAATCAGTTCATTCACGGACATTCTCAAGAACCTATTGAACCCTTTGTCTGTTAAACTGGACTCCATAGAAGCCAGACTCATGGTACTAGAAATTTCACACAATAGGAGTAGCCCTAGTCCGGGGTTGGGCCCAAATGTACAGACGGTTCCCCGGGAATCAGTGGGAAATAGACTTCCTACTGTTGGTATAAGCACACAGGCCCAGTCGGGGTTACAACACAGTATCACAGGTAGCTTGGTCCCTCCAATGCCCTCTTTACATATGCCCAGGCCTCCTGTACCAGCTCCAAGAAGATCCAAGCAACACGCTCCACCCCAACCAACGGGTAAGGGGAGTGCTGCCAACGGCCAGATTGACCGACCCACTAACCCCAACACCAGGCGCAGGGCGATCAACTTGCCTCCTGAGGCAGTGCCATACACAGCAATTATGGTGGGAGTTCCTGAGCTCACTGGTGACACCAGAGAGCCACAGGACTCACTTCGGAACAAGGTAATGAGCTGGCTTAACATCAACAGGCCCCTCCCTTCTAATATTAAAGGTGATGTATTGATGGTCAGAAGGATCCCTTGGATTGGAGTTTCCCCCAAGAACAGGGCGGGGGACTGCATCATAGTCAGCTTCAAAAGTCCATTAGTTGCCCCATATATTTGCAACTGGTTGGTAAGGCCTGACAAGTCCAACATCGATTTAGTGTCCCTCTCACACTTCTACCCAAATGTTTGCAATCCAGTTGTGGGGAGGGATCAGTGTTGGACTAGAGTGGGCTATGCAGTAGATGGCTCACGTTACAGGCCCAAGCATAACACACTCCCCGTTCACGGCAATCTCACCCTCCAGAACAGATTTTCTTGCCTGGACCAAGTAGACTGACAACAAATGGGAGACACATCACAGCAATCAGAAAAATCTCCCCTTGTGGTTCCAGTCAGGGAGGAAGTTATACCTGCTTATGCAACTGATAAAAGGATTCAGGCCACTGATATAGGGGGAGGGACCCCCCCGGGAAGTATCTTGGGTCAAGTAGAAATAACATCAAGCACACTAACTGCCTCTAATACGCAACCAGTGGAGCTCGCTGTATTATCCGCCCCGCCCACCAGAACTGGCCTGTGTGACTCTGGCAATCCTACAGTCGCTATACCGTCCGTCTCAAATGGGGTAGACTTGCAACCACAAGGCCTAGGGCTGAGAATTCTCTCCTGGAATGTGGCAGGCATTACAAGCAAGGCAGGCACACCGGAGTGGGATCTCCTGGTAAATGGTAGTGATATCCTCCTTTTCCATGAGACGTGGGCAAGGGAACCACAGACTAGGAGGGGGTTTGACATCTTTGTAATCCCAGCAAAATGAAGTGGGAGGGGGAGACCCTCGGGGGGTCTGGCAATCTGGGTGGCGAGCCACATTGGGTGTCAGGCGGAAAGCATGGTCACACACTCGCCGGACATCCAGTGTGTGCTGCTCAGATGGCCCGGTAGAATAACATGGGCCATTGTTAACGTCTATTCACGCCCAGTTGCTGTGGGCAAAGAATCCCCCACCCTAGATGAACTGTTCTCCTTTCTAGGTCAATTGCCAGGTGATCTCAAACTAGTGATGGGAGGGGACTTCAACTGCCATTTTGAACCCCTGGAAGGCCTAATGGAGGGTGCTTTCACTGCTGAGGATGACCATTGGGGAGTTCCACCTTCGTCCTCACCTCACCCCAAAGCGTGGTCCCCGCTGGCTGTACAACTTACGTCCCTCACCTTGAACTTTGCACTGAGGGCGTGCAATGGTCGCACCCCCTCTGACACTCCCTCGCAGTGCACATTCAACAAAAAGGGCCACGAGTCAAGGTTGGACTACATACTAATAGACATTTCCCTGTGGTCTAAAGTCCAAGATTTTAGAGTCCTTCCGAGGACAGACAGCGACCACAATTCTCTGTTATTGGAGATCCAGCACCCAGCCCCGGTAGCAGGGTTGCCAACCATTGACCTTGGAGCTGATCAGGGGGCTATACTCCTCACTACAAATAGGCGACGGGTGAAATGGGGGAAGTTGATTGATAAAGAAGGTGCCATAAACAAGTTATATGGCCTAGCACTCCTAAGGTTCCAGGAGGTGGACGCTCTTATAAATCAACCAAGACCCCTTGATTTTAATGAGAGATTATCTGGCATTCACCAGGTCCTGGTGAGGGACCTTGCAGAGGTCTTCAATCCAGTGGTACAGTCAACAAGGAAGAAGACTCGTACCCCATCTTGGTACACCTCTGCCTGTAGGAAAATTAAAACTGAGCTAATTTCCGCTATCAAAGAGGGTACCGGCAAGGCGAGGGTAGTAGCTCTCAGGAGGGAGTATAAGTCAGCATTGGCCAATGCTAGGGAAGAATGGGATTGGAACCACTGGCATGATCTGACTGAAGCCCTTAAAACCAAAGACTCTAGAAAATTCTGGGCCCTGGTAAATAACGGAACGGGGGATCTCATATCTGCAGTGGAACCCAATATCGCCCCCTCTGTTTGGGAGGCCCACTTCGGAGCACTCTATCAAGAAACAATTTTATGGCCCGAAGGGTCGGAGGTGGAGTCCCCCTGCCCCCAGGACATGGCCCTGGAATTTACCCTAGGCGAGGTGGTGATAGCATTGGAGCGCTTAGCGCTGGGGAAGGCACCAGGGCTGGACAAGCTACCCGGGGATCTTTTTAGGCACCATCCTGATATCTGGGGTCCGTACCTTCTTATCCTTTTTAACGCTATACTAGGAGGTATGGCGGTCCCATCCTCTTGGCTAGGGGCTGAAATAGTGCCGATATACAAGAAAGGGTCTCCCCTGAGCCCGGCCAACTACAGGCCAATTAGCCTTATAGATGTCCCCCAAAAGCTATTTGTGCGCCTTATCCTGAACCACCTATTAGAATGGGCAGAGGACAATGACATCATGAGCCCTCTGCAGGCTGGCTTCAGGAAGAACACGTCGACCATGGACCAGATCTTCCGCCTCGTTCTCCTCTACTGGAAGACGGTGAGGATCGAGGGGGGTAGACTGTACATGGTCTTCGTGGACCTGAGGTCAGCCTTCGACCTAGTTCCGCGCAGGAAGCTATGGGAGGTGTTGGAAAAGCTAGGAGTTCCCTCCCAGCTACTTAACATCATAGCCAGGCTGCATCAGAACAACTATGCGCAGGTCAGGTGTGGGAGAGACAGCAATCTTTCATCCAGGTTCCCTGTCCGTCGGGGGGTGAGGCAGGGCTGTGTCCTGGCACCGACCCTGTTTTGCTTATTCATCAACAATGTCATTTCACATCTGGAAAACGTCAAGGACAACGACGCCCCACATCTGGCAGGCAGGAGGGTTCCGGCAATTATGTTTGCCGATGATACCCTCCTGCTTTCCAAATCCCCCATGGGGATTCAGAGGATCCTGGATGGGTTTGGTCTTTTCTGTCGCCAGCACGGTCTGGAGGTGAACACAGAAAAGACCAAGTACATGATCTTTAATCCACCAACTAAAACTAGGCCCAATCCCACCCTAGGTACTGTTAGCCTTGAGAGGGTCTCTACCTTCATATATCTGGGGGTAACACTGGAGGAAAATCTATCTTGGGACCGCCAGATAGCACGATCAAGGGCTAAACTGTCCCAATTGTCGGACGCAATCCTGAAGGTGGCTAATACTTCCTCTTTCAAGCCCATAAGTCCGGCTCTTGAAACCTATAGGACCCAGGCCAAGGCAGCGGCCATGTACGGCAGTGAGCTATGGGGGCACAAAGCTGGAAGGGACCTCCCAATAGTTGAAAATGGTTTTTTAAGGTGCTTACTAGCTCTCCCACAAGCTACGCCACTCCAGCCTCTGAGAATGGACATGGGTCTTCCTCCTATTGCAGAGGAGCTTGTGTCAAAACCAGTGAAGTTCTGGCACAGGCTCTGGTCCACAAATGAACTTCACCACTACAGGGAGGACCTCACCCATGTCATGAGCTTGAACTGCAGGGGCAAAATCCCCTGGCTCACCTTTGTGAAAAATCAACTGTTTGCCATGAACCTCCGAGAGCTATGGGAGGACCCAGTGTGTGGTTGTCAAGCGATCTCTCGCAGAGCCCTGTCCCAAATCTACAAAGACAGGTCCCTCGCACATATGATGGATGCTCAAAACAGCGGCACCCTAACCAAACGATTCTTGGAATCCAAAAATTCTTATGTCTTTGAACCTTTTATGGATTTTATTTTCCCCATCCTGGCGAGGAAATTGTTTGTCCAATGGAGGCTTGGTACACTTCCCATCAACTCATTCACCTCCAAGTGGACCAACGGGGGTGGTAAAACTTGTCCCTGCTGCAACATCCACGAGGAAGATGACTGTGGTAAATAAATAAATAATACCCTATTTTTGACTAGGCATATATCATAACAGATAGCTCAATAAATAAGAGTCAAGATTCGAGGTAGTAGGAGTTTCTGCAGGTTTATTACAGCATAAGGACAGGATCAGGACAACCTGCATAGGAACAGAATGGCAGGGCTAGAGTGGCCCGGCAGCTGCCGGGGCTGGGTCTGGGATGAGCGCGCTAACTTTTAATAACAATACACGGGCATATATACATAGCGCGAACACATAGCATTACATTGCAGTAGGCGTAGCAGTGGGTGGAGCAGAAGGTGTGACGCGTAGCAGTCGCGAAAGATAACAGTAAAAGTAGGTGTAACTGGGCGTATACATAGACATGTGGTGCAGACGTAACAGAATATGTCATGAATGGGGCGGAAACATTGGAGGGGGCTACCTAAGGAGCCGGGACCTCTAACCTGGTGGTGCGCGTAAACTGGCAATGACGTATCACTAGGAGAAGCTGGGGGCTATGAACTCTGTGCTAGGAGCAGAGACTAAAGTCTGGAGGGTCGGAGCGACATGTACCTAAACTCTATCTGGTATCTGATGTTTAGGGAACATGTTGATATAAACTAGAAGTCATGAGGGGAAAAGCTAACTTGACTCTAAGACTGGACCATGCATTATTCTACATGTAGTGCGTGATGAAGAATATTGAATGACCAGAAAATACAGTATTTCTCTAACATGGAGACGTGAAGGCTAGACAATGACGGAAACTATTGATGCAGTTCAGTAGCTTAGGAATGCAGAGAAGGAGGACTGAACTGATAACTGAAACTATAACATACATTTGGCAGACTCAGAGGCAGAGCCAGGCTGCACCGGGCACTGCGAGGCAGGAAGCAAGTGAAAGGTCGAGGATACAGGTGGGGGCTGTATCGCTCCTCAACGAGGCTTCAGGAGACAGGAGCTGAATCTGATGTCCGGGCCCTTTTGAGGCCTGGAAACGGGGACTTTATAATGAAATAACGTGCACACTGGGGAACGTGGCAACATAGCTTTACATAGGCCTGATATTCGTAGTATTCACGAGAACTGGAAACTGGCATACTAGAGGTGGACACAACTATAATTGCGTCATTAATCGGACATGGGGAATAACATATGCATATTGGTCATGCACACATAACATATGATGGATGACACGTGGTGACACAGAACATGACAAAATTTACTTTTCCACATTCCCTCCTTGTCACTACGTTTCATCAGGAAACATCAATATTCATGATACCATCTATCATTTCATACAGTATCATTTGCTCGTCTCGAATTATCCTGGAACGTGATTTAGAACGGGGCTTGGGACCAGGAATACAAGAGGTAGCACAAATGCCGCAAATCGCAGGGCCACATTGTATACAGAGGCAGCAGCTGAATGTGATCGCTACTGCAATACCTAGAAAGGACAGGACTTTCCATCCCCAGGCGGAAATTATATTCCAGAACCAACCGGACCATGTCCAGGTGCCTGGATCTTGGTGTAACAGATGGGCAATTTTATGAAGTCTGGTTATAGCTGAATAAACAGACGGCGCGTTATTAGGAATGAAAATGCAGCAACTAGATCCGAGAACTCTACAGGCCCCGCCCCTATCGGCCAGTATGACGTCAAGGACGAGACGATTCTGTAAAACGACAATTCTCATAAAGGATTGCTCTTCGGTTAAGTTACCTAGAGCAGAGGCAGTCTCATCTACTACTGCTTCAAGGGTTCTTGTTAACCTACGAATTAGCTTACTGTTTACAACTGTACCTAAATAAGGGAACACACCTTTATCAATATCAATGAATTGCTCTGCAGCAGTTTCAGTATAATCGACAATCGGGAGGTTTCTCTTGTGTCTAGTGTGTACTAGATGTGTGTTTCTATGATAGTCAGGTGGGGCTAGAAAAACAGGTGGCAGTAGGAAAGCAATGTAACAGGTTCCCTCCCAATCGAGGGGCAGACGAACATATGCGGTTTGACCACAAACAAAATAAGAATGACGTGAAGCTTTAAAAATAGATTTCCCACTGTCACTATACTTGATAATAGTGGTACAATCACTATGTCCTATGTGTACAGAACCATGACTACGGACACATAATTCGCCTTTGACTGGTAGTACTGAAATAGCAGGTGAGTCTGGAGTAGTATCAGACTGGACATTCAGGACCATAAAATTCGACGAATAATTACCTAAATTATACACTTCATTTTCTAGATCTAAACCTGTTCTGTGGGGGAAACCTTGCTTGTCTGGGAAACATGTACTGTTAAGAAAAGACATATCTGTTGAGGATGACGTTAACGTGGACCATGCTCCACACGAACCATTATGTGAGAAAGGATAAGGAAAAAGTGGCAGAACTCCCTTCGGTGTCTGGAAAGGGGGGAGTCGACCACACACCCAACAATTAGTGGCATTGCTGGTCTGGTGTGAGTAATGTAACATACGGATAAATGAATTGTTACGCATAGCGAGGCGGTAAGCATATTCGTGAGGAGGCAGATCACTAAACGTGTGCTCTACTGTAACATTAGCAGACTTATTTACATGAGAAACTGAAAAATACAGGAAAAATGCATAGCTGATGCAAGAAATCATAATGCTGATGAATAATATGAAGCTTAGAAAAATGATACATTGAATTGAACTTTGACTGACTCTCTCACTATGGGGGTCTATTTTATACATGTCAGAAACAGCCTAACCGTTTCACCTAGGGGAGGACTTATACAATCAAACTGACTGACTTATTTTACTAGACCGGAGCTTTAACTTATACTCCTGCTGCGGAGTTTTCTCTAACAGGGAAGGGGTTGTGTCAATGTCTTTTGCGGGACAGTCCTTAGGAACAATATTTCGGCAGTCCTTAAAATCCTGGGAATCCTTGGAAATGTTTTTAGAAACGGGTTTTAATCCATTGAAAAGTTTTACATGAGAAAGATGTATCCATCCTTTTCGGCCTTCCAACTTCACGGCTGTACGGGTGGTCAGGAGGACCTGACGTGGCTCCTTCCAACGAGGTTCCAGCGGACTTGATCTGTCAAAATTTCGGATCATCACCAGCGAACCTGGAACGATTTCATGCGGTGCCACCTCGGTATTGTCTGGAAATGCGGCGGCAACCTGTGAACGACATGAGTTGAGGGCAGACATCAAGGAAGCTAGGTAATCTGTCAGCATATTACATGAAACATCGGTAATACTTCGGGGTCTAGGAGTACCCCACATGTTAGGGGGGCGGCCGAAAACGACCTCATACGGGGACAGACCTGATCTGGAATGTGCGACCATGCGCATATAAAACAAAGCGACTGGCAGAGCTACTAGCCAGTCCACACCCTTTTCTTTACAAACTTTGGCAATTCGAATTTTCAGGGTCTGATTATGTCTCTCGACTAGACCGGCTGCTTCAGGATGGCGTACACAATGGAACTTCCACTGGTACCCTAACAAAAGGGAAACGTGCTTCATCAGTTCAGATGAGAATGGCTGACCGTTATCAGAATATACGACTCTAGGGGGTCCATATCTAGGGAAGAATTCACGAACCAACTGCTTGGCAGTGGTCGCGGCTGTGTAATCTGGGACTGGATATGCTTCTGTCCACCTGGACAAAGCACATACAACTACAAGGACATACTTGAAACCTCGACATCGCTCCATCTGAATATAATCCATCTGGAGGACTTCAAAAGGGTGGTCAGGAGGCTGGAAACCACCTTGTTCCACCGGGACACTTTTACCTGGATTAAACTGACAACATATCATACAGGTACGGACTTTCTGCTTGGCTGCAGCTCGTAAATGCTTGTTGAACCAAATGTTCTGGATACTGTCTAACATAGCTTTTTCTCCTAAATGTGCTGGACTATGTGCGGTATTAATGATGACTTGAACCATAGAGTCGGGGAGAAACCATGTGGCTCTACCCTTCGTTAACCATCCTTGATCTGTCTGGACCCCTCCTTGTTCGGACCATTTCTTGATTTCTTCAGGAGTAGCATGTAACTGGATATCTATGACATCTTGAGTAGGGTCCTTAATTGTCATACATGTAGTCGGATCTGGAGTGTGTGTCAGGTTAACTGGAATGTCTGGAATCTGTGCTGTAAGCTTGGCTGTGCGATCTGCTAGATCATTACCTTGGGAAATAATGTCAGTAACTTTCGTATGTGCTTTGCATTTCATGATAGCAATAGATGTCGGTAAATGTATGGCATCTAACAGAGCTTGGATAAGGAAACCATGCTGAATCTTGGTTCCATGAGAAGTCATGAAACCTCTCTCCTGCCAGAGCACTCCAAAGTCGTGTACGACTCCGAATGCGTAACGTGAATCTGTGTAAACATTAACTTTCAGGTTCTTGGCGTGTATGCAGGCTTGTGTCAGAGCAACTAGCTCTGCTGCTTGAGCGGACAGGGTATCAATACGGTGTGTTTTAATAACTTCGGTGTCAGTAGTCACTGCATACGCGGCGACTAGTTCTCCTGTACTAGTTCTCATACATGAACCATCCACATAAAGTGTCAGGTCGGGATCTGGTAATGGAATATCTGTCAGGTCTTGTCTTGGCTTTGTCGTAATGTTAACTATTTCCACGCAGTCATGTGGGTCAGGATTTGAATTAACTGATGGTAACAGTGTAGCAGGATTCAGGACGTTGCAGCGTCTAATATCTATGTGTGGCTGGAATAGTGTCAATTCATAACCTGTTAAACGTGCAATTGTCAAGTGCTGAGTTTGTGTTCGGTTTAAAAGAACTTCTACGGAGTGTGGAACTTGTACTGTCAGGGAGTGTCCTAAAACTATGGAATCACTTTGTCTAATAGCTAGTGCTGTGGCTGCAACTGACTTGAGGCACGCAGGCAACGCCTGGGCGACTGGATCTAATGTGCTCGAAAAATAAGCACAGGGCTTGTATTGACCTGCTTGATCTTGTGTGAGAACAGATAATGCTGTACCTTCACGTTCAGTAACAAAAAGTGTAAAAGGCTTACTGTAGTTCGGTGTAGCTAGAACTGGAGCTTGACATAAAGCTTTCTTTAACTCGTTGAAACTAAGTGTATGGTCAGATGTCCAAGGGAGGACAGTCGATACGGCTGCCTCCTGTGTCGTTAACTGTATCAGTGGCTTGGCTAGAAATGCATACTGGGGAATCCATTGTCTGCAATAAGAAGTAAGGCCAATAAAGGCACGTACCTCCTTCTGGGTTCTGGGCTGGGGAAGACTCGCTATTAACTGGATACGGTCGGGTGTCAACTGCCTACCCCTCTTGGACAGCAAGTGTCCTAAGTAGACCACTTGCTGGACACAGAATTGAAGCTTCGAAGGGGACACCTTGTGCCCCATCTCGGCTAGGAAATACAGAACCGTCAGTGATGCCCGCTCGCAGTCACGTTCAGAACGGGCTGTGATCAGTAGATCATCGACATACTGGAGCAGGGCAGTGTCAGTTGGCATGTGAATATTGTCTAGTTGTCTCTTGAGTGCTTGACTGTAAATACTAGGGCTTTCTGTGAAACCTTGAGGAGCGCGTGTGAACATATAGCTCCTTCCATTTAAACAAAATCCGAAAAGAAACTGGCTGTCTGGATGAATAGGAACACTAAAAAATGCGTTCTTGAGGTCTATGACAGTGAAGAACGTGGCTTCGGGATCAATAGCAGTTAACAGGGAAGAGATATCTGGGACAACTGGGTACTGCGGAATAATACATTTGTTAAGTTCTCGTAAATCAATCACTAATCGATATACTGGGGGTGCATTTGGATCAGTGCGTTTCATGACTGGAATGATCGGAGAATTACATACATTGGAGTCAGTTTCTACAACCACTCCTTGAGCGATGAGCTCGTCAATAATTTTGGATAAGGCTGCTACAGCCTCGGGTGGCAATCTGTACTGTCTGATTCGTGGTAACACTACACCTGGTTTGAGAGTCACACGATGGGGTGTGATTTGCATGTAACCTACATCAGTTGGACCTTGCGCCCATAAATGCTGCGGAACATTAGACAGTCTTGAATCAAAATCTCGTAATACATAGTGACCCTTAAAGTCACGTAGGAACAGTCGTATTCCCTCTGGGGAACAGCATATGACTGCACCCAACTCTTTCAGTGTCTTAATGCCTAATAGATTTTCTGGACATGACTTAGTAAGTAACAGATCAGTAGTGCGGGACAATGGGCCTACTTCTAAAGTAACTGGCTTAGATATCTCGTTAACGATAGGTTTTCCTGAAAATCCAAGGGAAACATTTCTTGAGCCTGAGAGCGGAGCCCCTGGAACTTCGGCATGACTAATTGTGGTCCTACTTGCCCCTGTATCAATCAAAAACTTTCTGTCTTTCCCTAATACTTGACTGTGAACATAGGGACCTTCTTGATCTACAGGTATCTCGATGAGAGGCAAGCCTACCTCCCTCTCTAGGCTGTTTCATGAATATGGCTGGTACTCCGGATACTCAGACTGTGCATACTGGTACATCTGCGATGTGACATGCTGTGTTGCAGCAATAGGCTGCGGTACTGTAACTATCTGTTGTGCATTCTGTGGCTGAGGAATCTGTGAAACTTGTTCTTGTCTAGGCGGACGTGGTCTTTCTTTAGTCTTACCAGTAGCTATGTTGTGTTTCAGAACTGCACACTCATTTATAAAATGACCTGGCTGTTTACAGTAATTGCAGTTCCCTTTAACGGGAGCTGCAGGATGACTGGCTTGATTCGGACCCCTCTTCTGACTGTCTTGAGGAACAGATTGTGCAACTAGCACTTTCATTTTCGTATCTTTCATACGTTTTCTCTCGTGTTCTTGCTCTTCCCTGATTCTATTCTGGTGATACTGAAGCATCTGGAGCATCTGGGACGGAGTATTTGCTTGCCAGGTGCTTTCGACTTTCAAAACTCGGTTTTTAATTTGTGGACTTGAATTCTCGACTAATTTAGTAACGAAAAGGTGAGGGTATGACTCACTACTTGTCTTGAGGCCACTGTTAATACTGAAACATTTTTCAAACCTAGAATAAAAATCACTAATATCTTCATCTTGTTTCTGTTTACAGGCTGAGATTGCATCCCAGTCTTCTTTTCTCGTTGTCAATAATCTGGGTAAAACTTGAATTAATAATTCTGGTAATTCTTTACATTTATCTCCAAGACCGGTACCTGGTACTCGTGCCTTGTCTTCAGCTTCTAGAGCTGTCCAATCGATCTTTTTCTCTCCCACCTCCCATTCTTTTTCCTTTAGCTTTTCATACACCCCTGCGGGTAGCAGAACTTTTAACATTTTAATGATATCTGGGTATGTGTATTCTCCCATACGGAGCATGTCTTTTAATTCTCGATGGAACCCTGCTGGATCTTTGTCATGACAGGGAATTAATTTCTTCATTTCAAGGAGTTCCATCTTTGTGATTGGAGTGTATACAAACACTCGCTGCATTTCGCCACCCGTTCCTTTAACTGGGTGGACTTCTCGTAACGGATTCTGTCTGTCTATGTAGAATGGTTTACTTTCTGGGGGTGAGACATGAACAAAATGCGGGTTCAAGAACGTTCTATATTTGTGACGCTGTTCTAGAATGACACTAATTAAATCGGTACCTAGACCTCTCCATTTGTACTGGAGTAACTCGTTCAGGACATCATGTAACGGGCCTGGATCAGAGTGCTGACCCTCATACAGAGTAATGAGGTGCTGGATCATATACATACCCACCAGTCGCTGCTCGGCTGGGGGCAGTTTCAGGAACATTTGTGCCACTATTTCGTCTGGAAAAGTGGTAGAATCAGTAATCCATCGGACTGCTGATCGGACTAGTTCTTGTTCATGCATAGTACTTAATTCACTGTAACCGATTCGTGATTTCAGAATGTGATCGGTAGCTTGAAATACTTGTTCTAGGGAACCTTGTTCTGGTGCTGAATGATGGAAAATAGACTTGGGTTCTAGACGTAAATGACGATCTGGAAATCTAGATTTTCCTACATACGCTATTCTAGCAGAATTCTCATCGTCTTCCTCTTCAGGATCAGAGGTACTTTCTTTCTCGCTTACTTGTGCTGCTTTACGCTGTTCGTGTATCTTTATTATTTCTTTACGGATTTTCTTGTACATACTTTCCATGGCACCGACGGTCTTGTGCTTACCCTCGGCTATATTATCACTCCACCTTGTCAGGATTCTCATTTCGGCAGAATCTTTAGACGGGTAATCTTGTTCTCTTATTAGACAATTAATCAGAAACTTTAATATCATGAGCTGGATCTCGGCTTTCCTTTGAGACATGGCCTCGTGAATACTTTCTGGATCATCCCCTGTACGGATGAAACGATATATTCTGTCTAGATCTTCTTTCATATTCGGTAAGGTGACTAGATACTCGGCCACCTTTCTTACGCGGAACGAATATAAAACCATATTATCCTCGCCTGGGACTGGATCATAGACACATTCGGCAAGGGATTTTCTTATTTCTGCTACAGTCTGATGTCTAGGCGTACGCTGTGACGCTTGTGCATGTAATTCGGCTAACGTTAAACGCTTGTGTGGCGGCGGGGTTTGAGGAGGACCTCCTCCTGCGGCCCCTAAACTAGAATCATCGACGGACATTCTTCGTGGCGGAGCGGGAAGTTGAAATGCTGGCTGGACCGGGGGTACCGTAGCAGGTACTCCGGTGTCTGGAAGAGCGGGAAGTGCCTGATTTACAGGGACTGGCGGAGCGCGAACAGGATTTGCATATTCTGGGACTGTGTCGTCCAAATAGGACGAAATAAAAATATCAGCTGCGGTCTGTTTGTGACGTAGCTTGGTCGGAACTAATGGTGGCGGGAAATTACTGGATGCCTCCGGGGTCGCTTTTGGCGAGCCCTCGGCAAGAAGAGGATACATACCCTTAATAAGGGCATGCCTCTGTCTGTCTGACTGTTCGGCTTTGACTTGTTCACCTATCTCGATTAATTCTCTTTCTTGGGCTCGTTCTTGGGATTCTCTACTTAACTCTGACTTTCTGACTTCCTTTTCGGTTCTTCTATGCGCTTCTTTACGCCATAACTCGATGGCATCTTTCTGTGACTGTCTGGCTTTCTTTTTCCATAATGCTTCTTCTACTCGCATGATACATTCGGCATCCCATGTACCCGATACGGGCCATCTATACTTTTCTTCTAACTGTTTGGTATACTCTACCCATAAATCTAGATACAATATGGCACTTATGCCATGTTTCTGATACATAAAATGACCTGGACTGTCCCTCGGCGGAACAGGAACTGCTTCTTCTAATAAACCCTTTCTAGTTTTTAACTGACGTAACTTGGAAAAGAGCGGCATTGTAAACTTGAATCGGAACACAATACAATACACAAAGAACAATAACAATTGGGAAAACAATTCAGGCATACCACGACATTGAAAATACATTAAACAATATCATAACATAACAGTTCGAACAGAATATTACCTGGAATACTGAGAACAGAAATACAAGAATTTTCTCGAGAACGGAACAGACTAGAGTTACTGGATGCACTGCTGTAACAGTACGGAACATACCGGTCCCATAAAGGGACGCATCAAGACCCGTATCCACCTAGGTGAACACTTCGTTTGTGAGTCTGGGTACCACCAACCCACGGACCAGGAGTCAATTTAGATTGGTCCTGTCTAGATACTACCCCAGCAATGGTACTCACCGGGCAGCACGGAACGGAAAGCCTCGGACTGGACTGGACTGATGGCGACGAACTTCGGACTTCGGACTTCAGTTACGGGTGGGCCTCCGGATACCTCGGACCTTGGACTCTCGGCTTGGGCTCTGGTCGGGACTCGCCGCGTTCCTCCACCGTCTCGTTTGGATGCTGGACCGCCTCCTCCGTCTCCTCCGTGGGCCTGAGGGATACTTGAAGCAGAAATATCTGCACTTGGCCAGTATGGTTCCGTCACGACTGCAGAGGGTCAGGGGGTCGGCGTGGCTTCACCGACGCGTGGGGAAAGGGCAAGTCCCTATTCGGGCGCCATTATGTGGTAAATAAATAAATAATACCCTATTTTTGACTAGGCATATATCATAACAGATAGCTCAATAAATAAGAGTCAAGATTCGAGGTAGTAGGAGTTTCTGCAGGTTTATTACAGCATAAGGACAGGATCAGGACAACCTGCATAGGAACAGAATGGCAGGGCTAGAGTGGCCCGGCAGCTGCCGGGGCTGGGTCTGGGATGAGCGCGCTAACTTTTAATAACAATACACGGGCATATATACATAGCGCGAACACATAGCATTACATTGCAGTAGGCGTAGCAGTGGGTGGAGCAGAAGGTGTGACGCGTAGCAGTCGCGAAAGATAACAGTAAAAGTAGGTGTAACTGGGCATATACATAGACATGTGGTGCAGACGTAACAGAATATGTCATGAATGGGGCGGAAACATTGGAGGGGGCTACCTAAGGAGCCGGGACCTCTAACCTGGTGGTGCGCGTAAACTGGCAATGACGTATCACTAGGAGAAGCTGGGGGCTATGAACTCTGTGCTAGGAGCAGAGACTAAAGTCTGGAGGGTCGGAGCGACATGTACCTAAACTCTATCTGGTATCTGATGTTTAGGGAACATGTTGATATAAACTAGAAGTCATGAGGGGAAAAGCTAACTTGACTCTAAGACTGGACCATGCATTATTCTACATGTAGTGCGTGATGAAGAATATTGAATGACCAGAAAATACAGTATTTCTCTAACATGGAGACGTGAAGGCTAGACAATGACGGAAACTATTGATGCAGTTCAGTAGCTTAGGAATGCAGAGAAGGAGGACTGAACTGATAACTGAAACTATAACATACATTTGGCAGACTCAGAGGCAGAGCCAGGCTGCACCGGGCACTGCGAGGCAGGAAGCAAGTGAAAGGTCGAGGATACAGGTGGGGGCTGTATCGCTCCTCAACGAGGCTTCAGGAGACAGGAGCTGAATCTGATGTCCGGGCCCTTTTGAGGCCTGGAAACGGGGACTTTATAATGAAATAACGTGCACACTGGGGAACGTGGCAACATAGCTTTACATAGGCCTGATATTCGTAGTATTCACGAGAACTGGAAACTGGCATACTAGAGGTGGACACAACTATAATTGCGTCATTAATCGGACATGGGGAATAACATATGCATATTGGTCATGCACACATAACATATGATGGATGACACGTGGTGACACAGAACATGACAAAATTTACTTTTCCACATGACCTTCACATCCTGTTTGTGTGCCCTGCATACCAAAGGCCCAGAAATTATTGGATAGCGCCGCTTTGTAAGAACCTAGGGTTCAGAGAGTATGCGCAGGCATACAGGATCATGAAAACCAGCACCTTGGGCCACATTGTGTTTGCTGTATCCAAATTTCTAATGGCAATGTGGCTCATCAGAAAGAAAAAAGCCCCCTGAACTTTTTAATGTCATTTTAAATTCTTCCTCGCTGGTTGAGTGAGGACTTTTACTATGTATTTTAAAATTTATTTTAATGCATGTCTGTATTATATTGTGTCTTTTATGGTCTATATGGCCGAAATAAAGAATTTTTGGATTGGATTGGATTGGAATACTTTGCATATTGAGTAATCACAAACATTTTCCCATGGGACAACAAGTATGGTCTGTGGGGTGACAGAGGGTCACGTTCATGCTGGCGGGGTGGGCTTCAGGGGAAGCAGTTGTAAGGAGAGGGAGAGGGCGGGACATCATGTACATGTGGTGGAGTTGTTTTGTGTCTTCATTCGTTGGAGATTCATCTGAGTGCCTTGACTGTGCCACCATCGCATCAAGACCCCTGCCTGTTCCATTATCCATTACCTTAGGGTTACTTTCAATGGCCGTCTAGTGGATGACTTGTTCACTTGAAGAAACATGATTGCTCCCATGCTTGATCTCACACACATAACCTTTCCACTCCAGGATGTATTTCCAGATGTGCACAAAATCTTGCAAGATATTGTGTCAATCATGTGACCGAGCCGCATTGCTGATAGACTTCTGGGGCATTGAAGCTAGAGAGGGACAGATGGAAGATGTATTACATTATCCTGGAATATTGTTTGGGGCATTGCCTAGATTGGATGAGAAATCGGTGTTAAGTCTGATGTTTCTCAAAAATTGAAGAATAAACGATAGTGAATAGTGAAATTTGACCCTCAGACAATGTGTGATTAAAAAGATTACAAATAGGAAACATCCGTCATTGTCGATGGTATATTTCCGTGTGATTCTTCTCATTCTTCGTCCTCTGATTCTCACTTCTTCTCCCTCTGGATCCTCTGTTTCTCTCTTCTTCTCCCTCTGGATCCTCTGATTCTCTCTTCTTCTTCCTCTGGATCCTCTGATTCTCTCTTCTTCTCCCTCTGGATCCTCTGATTCTCTCTTCTTCTCCCTCTGGGTTCTCTGATTCTCTATTCTTCTCCCTCAGGGTCCTCTGATTCTCTCTTCTTCTCCCTCTGGATCCTCTGATTCTCTCTTCTTCTCCCTCTGGGTCCTCTGATTCTCTCTTCTTCTCCCTCTGGATCCTCTGATTCTCTCTTCTTCTCCCTCTGGGTTCTCTGATTCTCTATTCTTCTCCCTCAGGGTCCTCTGATTCTCTCTTCTTCTCCCTCAGGGTCCTCTGATTCTCTCTTCTTCACCCTCTGGATCCTCAGATTCTCTCTTCTTCTCCCTCAGGGTCCTCTGATTCTCTCTTCTTCTCCCTCTGGATCCTCTGATTCTCTCTTCTTCTCCCTCTGGGTCCTCTGTAGCTCTTCCTAAAAAAAGCTGGGATTGGTTATGAGAATTTATTCTTGATCTTGCTTCCTCTGTATCGGATGAAGAGTCACAAAAAGTAATAAACCTCTTTGTTGGTCTCCCCTGGGACTCATTCTTTATGGTTGCGGGATTAGCATCATTGAGAAAACAAAAAATTCAAGTAAGGGTAAGTATTTTTATTATAGTTCTCTATGTCCTTTTCTAATTTTGTGGTGAACAAACTCCACATGCAACATGTAGATTTAGAGGAGAATCATGTGATGCATGTTATGCACGGAGCAGAGAGCAGCAGAGTGAAGCAGCGAAGCCGCCACAGCGGTCGGGGAAAAACCAAGCAGCACTGGAAAAACCCAGAGAAGTGGCCGTGGCACCATAAGGCAAGGCAGCTACTTCCACTCATTCACTCATCTATCCATCCTTTCTTTCATTATCTATTCATTCACCCTTTGATTCACCCATTTATTCTTTCACTAACCCATCCAGCCATTCACACATTCCTTCATTTATTTAATCACCTGCCTTTTCACATTATAAGCTGAGCCTTTGTCTGTAGAGTTGCAGACAGAAGAGGCCCATCAAGAACTTCACTGTGCTGTAGTTCCTAAAGCAAGGGGTGGGGTGTGGGGTGTGGGAGGGGAGAGGGGGGAGGTTCACTATGCCCCTGCACATAGGCAGTCTGAAAACTAGAAGTCATGAATCATGCATTATGCACAGTCCCAGGATGTGAGGTGACTGTGACATGGTGTTGTTTCCAGGGCTTCAAGTGGTGTAAAAAAAACTGGAGGGGTCTCTTCAAAGGGGGTGTTTGATGTAATTAAGGGCGTGGTTTAAAACACCTAGGCTAAAATCTGTGCTTAGCATAGTGTTCAGCGCGACTGGTATTATGTATTTTCTGTCATTGCATCCAGATATATAATAAAGCAAGTATCATTACACCAACAAGAAGCCAGGACTATTGGCTTTGTCAGTGGTTGCTAGTTCCTTAAAATAAAAGAGCAGTAACCATGGCTTTTTTTAATATAATATTGAAAATACTTCAGTTCTAAAATGAGCAGACAGTGAAAGAACGGTAACCCGTTCTTTTTAACTTGTTTCACAGGCTTCTTTATGTAAACTGTATTCTCATGTTGCAGCATGGGCGTTTTACCTTTCATCTAACAGAATGCCCTGCTGTACACTGAGGCTGGAGGAGGCCATCACATGCTGTCACACCCCAGACTGCCCTATTGTGATTGTCTGTATGTGGCAATTACCCGGCATACAGAATGACAAATGGGCGGGTGGTGCTGTTCTTGTGCTCCAGGAGGAGTGTGAGGCGGCCCATCAGGGGGGTGGGTCCTCTCACAGGGGAGCAGCTCTGCTTCCTGAAAGGCCAAAATTACGGACAAAAGGCATCCGTAAAAGGGATCCTCACGACAACGGACGTAAGGTCCAATTAAGGACGGTCCGTGAAATTTACGGACGGTTGGTCACCCTAACCTCACTGCATTACTCCCCAGGTGAGTCCACCTCATCACCACTCACAACTCTGTCTCTCGGTGGGGGCAGTCCTCTTGTGAGAGCTTCCCTCACTGCCGTTGGTCCTGCCTGACCATGCGGCCTGGGTGTACTCGTTTCCCCTCACTGGGGAGTCCTTTCCCCTTTCTCCTTATCAGCGGCCGCGGGCCACAAGCTGTGCCTTATTACTGCACCCCTCCGCAGCAGCCTCTCACCTCATGGGCTGCAGACGGCTCTTTACCGACCACACGAGGCCGGACACCTCTTGCTGGCCAGCAGCCTCACTCTCCCGCTGCAGCACAGTGAGTGGATTATTCTCTTTATTTGTTTAACTACTTATTTATTTATGTCTGGACGCATCCTCTGTCCACCCGGGCCCTCTCACTGCGCTTGTTTCGCGCCGCTACTCTTTCCTTCCTGGGCAGTAAGCAGGATGCCCTTATTATGCCTTCTCGCCTGCTCTGCTCCAACAGCGGGCAGTCTCTCCTGCCCTTATCTCTCAGTCATTACGGGGTTGCAGTGCGTGCACTTCTTCTCACTCCCGCACAGCTCTCATGTGGCACAGCAGATCGCTGCCCCCTGGCATTACGATTGCTCCCTCTCTTCCACGGCAGCCGTTCTCACATCACCGGCTGATGGAGGGCTGGAGCTGCAGTTGGGAGACCTCCATTGCCTGGCCTCGGGATGCCACAGGTCAAGGCATCAATCAGAGCCGCAGATGCGTTTTTGCGCAGGACTAGCTCACTTCAGTAGTCGCGTACTGCAGCTTGTGCAAACCTTCCTCGCATTCGGCTGCACTCACAGGCTCACCTCATGCCCAAAACTTGGCAGGCTCTTCTGATGCGGAGTGGATTCCAGTTCCTCTTCACTAGATTCACCACACAGTTTGTACTGCTGTCAGGTGCCACCATCCACTTCTGGGTACGGGGTGGACTCCCGATCACCTCCTTCACACCCGGGTTCTTCACATGTCCCATGGGCAATCAGACGCATCCTGTGTCTGCTCATAGGGGGGTGCCCTGGCACGGGCAGCACTCTTCCCCTTCAACCCCAATACAATACGGCTGCACATGTGGGCTTAGCCCACTCATTGCCAATGTAATGTAGTAGGGCCCTAGACCCTCATGCAACTATAGTGATGACACACAGTTAGTTATTTGGTTGAACTGCCCCAGGGCATGTGCACCGGGCCTCTTTTATTCTCTGGGTCACATGTCCAGTGACGCCTGTAGTGGATGGGTGTGGGGTGGTTGTAAGCCAGTCCTCAGGGAGTGGCTGGTACATCAGAACTCTAGACCAGTGACCAGCAGGTCACTACAAACGGCACAACAGGCAGAATAGAGCCGTAGTAATGACTTCCTTTCAGCTGTCCTCACGTGATGACACAGTGCACAAAAAGAAGTACTTCCAGAAGGAAGTGTAAAGAAATTTTGGGTAACCCAATAAACCCTTGTAGGCTTGGGCAATGAGTAATTGAAGGTAAAAGATGGCTACAAGGGATTTGTTCATACACTTAGTACCTATGATTTAACACATATCATTCTGGGGTTGTTTAAGCAATTGAACCCAATTGTATCCAAAGGATAACTAAATCATAAGTTATTCCAAAATATTCAATAAAAGAAAAGAAAAGAATAAAGTAAGCATACAGCAAACTAATTTGATCTGAAAATGTATTTAGTATTGACTTAATCAAATAATACAAATCATGGGGATAAAAAAGAGAAACAAATCCAGTAATCACAGTTATGAATGGATGTACATAAAAATTAACAAATCAATTCAGAACATATCGACAACTCCATAAATAAAAGAAGAAGAACAAGTTCAGTGATGTACAAAGGTGTCCTTCGAGCAGTAGTGCTCTGGAGATGAAGATTAGGTCAACGTTTTCCTGCCCTGGTACCGGCCATTCAGTATCCCACCCACTCCCCCTGCTCTATTGATGTTAAAGTCTCCAGTCAGGATAATAGTTGGGGACCAAGCAGCTAACTCCAGATCCATAAAATCAAAAATATCTGGATCATCGTCAGTCGAACCATATATGCACCCTAAAGTAACCCACTCCATATTTATTTTAAGTTCTATCAACACCCATCTCCCCCATTGGTCTTCAAGCTTCTTCCTTATCATGACATCTCTGCGTTTTGACAGAATTGCAACTCCCCTATTTTTTGTCCCTTGCTTAGAGTACGCCAATACATTAAACCCCAACTGCTCTAATAAATAACCTTGTTGTCCTTCTATATGGGTTTCCCGAAGAGACACAAAATCCAGATTTAAAGATCTTAACCACGTGGCAGCCAGTTGCCTCTTATTGGGATCATTTAAACCACAAACATTCACCTTCATTATGCGCGTACCCATTAATGCACACCAGATAATTGTCCCAACAATCTTTCATTGATAACAAACATTTTTTTATGCCATTTCTCCATTGTTGCCTTATCAGTATCCATTCACCATCCCAAATTTTACCAATATTCCCGTGCATGTGAAAATCCAACACGAAACCAGCGTGCCCTGTACCCCCTCCCCCTCCCTCTACCCCCTCCCACCCCCCTTACAGGCAAATAGGTCAGTCCTGACCTATGTGTGACAGCTGTAGCCCCAAGTGCCAGTCACCCCTCCTGGCCCCCTGCTCCTGCTAAATTTGTAATGTGCCTCTGACCTATACCAATATCATAACATGACATGCCGCATCCGTCTTACTAAATGCTGTTTATAACTGCTTTCTGCTACTGGTCATTTTCCCTTCGATTGCCTTAGGGCAACTGTCGTGATGTTTGAGCCTCCCTTCCTACCTTTTATCTCGTCCAAATAAGCATGAGGTTTAATCTCGGGAAAGAAGATCCTACTCTGCCCATCGCACACTACTTTGAGGCGAGATGGAAACATTAGATAGGCCTCACAGCCTATATTCTGAAAAGGGGTTATCATTTGCCTCATGCGCCATCTCCTTTCTACTGTCGCATGACAGAAGTCTGGGCGGGCAAAGAACGTCGTACCATTGTATGACCGCCTCGCATCAGGCTTGGCCTTGTCCATGATTTCCTGCCTCAATAAAAAGTTTCCAACATATATCAAAATTGCCCTTGGTTTGTCAGTTGCCACCCCTTTTCTCTGGACCAAGGGGAATCTATGAGCCCTCTGTATCTCATTCTCCCAGCTCCAGGAGGATAGCTCTGGAAAGGACCCCTTAAGCAAATTCACAACAAACCCCCGGACATCCTGCCCTTCTTTCCCTTCGACCACCCCAAGTAGTCTAACATTGTTCCTCCTTTGACGATTTTCATAATCTTCAAGCTTTCAGCATACATCAGCAGTCATTTTTTCTTGCTCAGTTTTGAACTCATTCCACTTCCCGACATCTTCTTCCAGCCTTTAAGTTCTGGCCTCGACCTCAGTGACCCTTGCTGCCATGTCTGCGTAAAGTATATTCACTTTCCAGAGTGAGCCCTTTATTTTTTGACTGGCCCGCTTTGTCCTTCGAGATTCATTCCTAGCTTCCCCCTGCATTTGCTTCAACGTAGCATGCAGCATATCCATGGTAGTTGCTTGGCCTGGGGTGTTAGTCTGTATATGCAGTGGGTTAATACCTCCCTCTTGATAAAGCTGTGATGTGGCCGAGTAGTCCCAGTCCAATTTTTTAGGCAATTCGGAATGTGAAGGGCTCATCGAAAGGCTTACCCTGCTACGAGACCTGCTTTTCTTGGCTCTCCTTTTGGTATATGCCTTATGCGTTGCCTCACTCTCTGGCGTTGATACTGCTGAATCTGAGCCCTCTTCTGAGCTATCAGTTTCACTTCCCGTTATAGCATCAGCAGAAACCTTGTCCTCCTCTTCCTCCGTCTCAGGCAAGGAGAAAAAACAATCATCACTGGGGGAGCCAGGGATCGTTGTTACCCCTACTATGCCATTTGCAATGATTGCACCATCATCATGCTCTTTAGGATCCAAACCAGCCATATGCTGTTTCTGAATGGTATCCTTGGGACATGTTGCTTGCTCTGCACCTGAATATAACGCCTTAGTGACCTCCGACCCTTCATTTAAATGCCTGCACCTATCTTCAGCAGTCATGCCAGTTGCGGGGTTATTTTGTGGGTTTAGGATCACGCCCGTAGCAACAGTTCTACAGTCTATATCAATAATTGTGCTATCATCAGGCTCAGACAATGATTTCACGCCGAGGTCCTGTGCATCATGACCGTTTTTGCCATCATTCGTAACCCTAATAACAGCAGTATTGTCCAAAGATAATTCTTTGCCACCCCCGGCGCCCTCCTTACCAGAAGCGTCTATTTGCAGCTCTGGAGATTCAGCCTGCTTGCTCTGTCCGCTCTGAACGCTCCGCGCGTGTTCCGAAGTGCCTGTGGGAAGAGACGCCAAACTGCTCGATTCTTCCAAGATCCGCACATCGTTCTCCAAGCCTGCGGCTCCCATCATCACCTGACTATCCAACAGACCCAGGCTCGGCTCTCCTGGGACGCCCGCACTCCCATTCACCAGGGACTCAGCTCGTGTATGGGATAGGACCGGACTCGGCGCAGCAACCGCAAAGGACTCGTGGAGAGTAGGTTGCCTCAAATTTCCCTCTTTACTAGCACTTTCGTCGTTCTGTTGCTTGAATCCTTTTTTATTTAACAAACTTTTCTTCTCTTTTAATTTTCCTTGTTTCTTAGGTTTATCAACTTTATCATTAGTCTCCGGGTTTTCCTTCCTCGCGTTTCTCCGTGCCTGTGTCGTTGACCTGAGGGTCGCGCTCATTACTGCCATGCCAGGATCACTAAAGACGGCTTTGTCTCTCTCCGTCTCCTTGTGTGATTCTCCTCGCGGCTTTGGACCTCGTGGGGCCATATTCTGCATTATTACTCGCAAAAATCCTGTTTTTGGTATTTTGGACCAGTTAAGCGCTCTCGGCAGTTTTTGAGGTGTAAAGCTGGTTTTCTTTATCCAACGTGCAAAACGATATAACACATCAATTGAGTGCAGCATGCTTCCTCATCGTAATTTCAAAGCAAAAGGGGTCCGGGGCATTCTTTCAAAATTCAGACCATGCTACAGGAGCAAAGGAGGGAGCGACTGTTCCCTACGGCCTGTCAGCGGCCATCTTGCCCCGGAGTAAAAGATTTCCACTGAGATAATCCTCATGGGAAACAACCTTTACCGTTTTGCAGACTATTTATAAAATCTCAAATAGCAAAAGTCGTGTTGGAACGCATGCACTCGTGCTCATAGTGTCCAATATAGTGGTATATTAAATTCATGCAAGAGAAAGATGAGTGGGGGTAAAGAAGAAAGGTTTCTTTCTATAAAAGAAAGTCACTAGTTAAGAATAAGAAAAGATGATCTCATAACGATACCTATAGCTCCCAGTATAAATGCTCTGCAAAGAGTAAAGAAATAGTTTGTCATTGTAGACAATTTTCTTTGAAAATTATTTGATAAGTAAAGATATAAAGATCCAGAGTATAACCTACTTTTTGCGTGGTGATACTTCCAACCCACACGTGGGTTCTGGTGATGGCACAAGTGCTATATATGTGCAGATGCTCCTCTTATTGTTTCATGAGTCCTTAATATTCTTTTCTAAAATTGAAGGTTTTATATTAAAACCATATCCTTATTGTCATCCATATAGTAAATACATACCTCTTGGGGCAGACAATACAATTTCCCTCGTGACTATTGTGTCTCTTTATATATAGGATGACTCATGTCATGCCACAATATCAGTTTCCCTAATCGGTATCACTGCCCAATATATGTGAGACTCAATGAAAATAGCTATTGAGTTATATCCCAATATTTTCAACTTCGTTACCGCATCGCAAAATCTCCTAATAACCTCCTCCAAATTGCTCTTTGCAATAGTCAATAATATATTAAATCCCCCGCTAGTACCATGCGTCTTCTTTTAAGTTTGTGTTACGCCTGTTATTTCAATCATTCATCTCTAAGTCGTCTCTTACCTATTTGCAGCTCAGAGTAACGCTGCTTAGTGGTAGCCTGTCGCCATCATACTGCTCGTGTGTTTGATTCAGGTGCGGCCCGCCCTGTATTTAAAAGTCATTATTCTACTCTATATCTGAGACAACTAAGGTCCATTATTCTTGCACCCCACATTTTAAGATCCTCTATATCAGCCAATTCCTCTATCACATTCCAATAACACATCAATTCTTTACTCAACAACCTATTCTCTGGTTATCTTTCCTAGAGATAAATATAACATTTTGATCAAATCTCATCCTTGTCCCTCCCTCCCTTCCATTCATCTTCTAACATAGCCCAATTTTTAACTAAACACACACATCAACTTCTGAGGATGGCAGGGACACCAGTCAGGAAAGGTAATCAGCTGTATAATTCTTTGCACTGGGAATGGACTCTACAAAAAAGTGTACTCTTGTAGCTCTATGACCCACTTTGTAATTAAAGTTGGCACAAAATCCAAACCTTTCCTTGTTTGTATCTCCTTCAATGGTTTAGAATATATCATGTTACTACGCATGCTATTACATCGCGTTCCATTACAACGCGGTTTTTACAACAACCGTGTTCTTAGAGAGCGATACCTTTACATCTCAAGTCATTAAATCGACTTGCTGTAGAGGGTGCGCTGGACTTAGGAATAGTATAGTTTACTAATCCAACTCCAGCGTGTGCAACAGTAGGGAGGTGTTGGAATAGTACATTGTACTATTCCTTAGTTTAGAGCACCCCCTACAGTAAGTCAAACTAATGACTTGCGATGTATTGGTATCGCATACTAACAACGCAGTCGTTGTCACAACCGCGTTGTAAAAGCACCGCAATGTTATGGCAGCACAGTAAACGCTGTTTCCCATGGTTTATGATCTCATCTAAGAGTAAAAATATAATCCCACAGAAAATTCCTTAACTTGCATTTAGGATCTCTTTCTTGATGACTAATAACACTCTGGTAGCACTGTCTAATGATGACTGTTTCTACACCATCCTCCTCTGTTTGTAACAAAACCATTCTAACGCCATTACCATTGACATCAGTCACTGCCCTGGTTTCATGCCAACTCTTCTTTTATTGTCACAAACACTTTTCCATATTCTTTTAATCCAACAGAGTTCAGTTACACAACGCACGAAAACAACCAAATTTCAGAGAAAGATTGCAATTATAAAATTATAAAATTCTATCATACCCAAAATGACACCCTCTCTTCCTTGTTCTTCTGAGTTTCCATATTGAAAATGGTATAACCAAAGTATTTTTAGGTTTCACGCATACACTTGAAATAGATGCATTTGAAATAGAGTGCCCAAGATAGTCACTCATTTTCCACTTTTCCACTTTAAAGTCATGCTCAAGCTTTGTAAATGTTTCAGAACTTGCTGTACACTCAGTTCGGCTCTTCCCAGGTCCTACCCACACTAATCCCATCACACTGAAAGCATTTTACTCCAGCAATATCAACTAACTTTGCACCAACGATAATGGTTATTTAATGTGGAAGACAAACTGACACACACCTAGCTTTGTGCATTGGTCCCTTAATGTGCAACATTCACGGGCTTAGGCACTAAATATACTGTAAAACCAGTGCATCACTAGCGATAATTGAATCTACAAAGATAATAACTTCCTTCAATATACAACCTATAGAAGGTGTATCATCCCTTAAAGTGCAATGTACTTAATCCTGCCTTTAGCTACTCAACAACTATGCAATCCACACCACCCTGGAATTGTGAGAATTGGGGATGGAATAGTAAAACTAAAGATCATCACAAGTCAGGTGAGTGATTAGCATACGCCCTATTGATTATTATTTCATTTACATGAGAAGTAAGCTTGGAAGAACCAAACCATTCATACATGATCTACATGCTTCTAGTAATAAACCTTTAAAACACTTCTCTTGTTTAGGCATTGCTTTGAACAGTCATGGACATGAAGAACAAGAGCTTGGTGACAGAATTCATATTTGTGGGTTTCACCGGCGGTCCAGAACTGCAGATTCCTATTTTTGTCCTTGTTCTGTTTATATACGCAGTCACAGTGTTGGGGAATGTTCTCATGATTACCTTAATATGCATAGACCGACGACTACACACCCCCATGTATTTCTTTCTCTGGAATCTATCCCTGCTGGAGACCGTGAACATCTCCAATACTGTGCCGTTAATGCTATTCCAGATGTTCTCGGTGCATAAATCAATTGCAAAGGCCAACTGCCTTATGCAGTCTTTTGTCTATGTTTATCTTGCAACCATTATCTTTTTAATTCTGACAATCATGTCCTTTGATCGCTATGTGGCGATATGCATCCCACTGCGTTACACCACCATCATGAGTGGTCGGTTCTGCATTCAACTCATCATTGGAGCATGGGTGAGTTCGCTCATTTGTGTCCTCTACCCAACTATTGCCATGAATGGGCTTCCCTTCTGTGGTCCCAACATCATAGACCATTTCTACTGTGATGGCTTGTCTGTCGTGAAGCTGGCTTGTATGAACACAAGGATCTTCCATACCAAAACAATCATCTTAGCTCTCGCCTTCCTGCTGAGCTCTCTGGGGCTGACTGTCATGTCCTACACCTTCATCATTTCCAAGATTGTGCGAATCCCATCAACGAAAGGAAGACAGAAGGCTTTCTCCACATGCAGCTCCCACTTGACCATGGTTATACTCATCTATGGGGCCGCCATCTTTGTTGAAGTCAGCCCAGCAATGCATCCTTCGGATGAGGTCTACAAAACAGTGAATATATTTGGTAACATTATTTCCCCTTTAATGAATCCTTTTGTGTACACTTTCAGAAATGAGAACGTCAGGCATGTGTTAAAAACACGAATACAAAGAGAAATATGCTGCAGGTAGTATACACATCTGTTTATAAACTGGCTTGTAACACACAATGCAAATTAACTTCTGGAACTTAAAGCACTGAGGTCATCAGTTATAATTAATAGTACAGCTGGGAGAACTTTTGGTAAAGTGGTGTACTAAATACCCACCCTTAATTTCACTACTCCTAGAAGCCCAACTTCCTCCCAAGAAATGTTGGAAACATAGGGTAAAAGGGTGCATAACACACAATTTTCACATAAATTGGCTAGGAAATCAATAGGGTCTAAAGGTGCACTCATGAGACGTTCATGGTGTGCAAAGCAAGCCTAACCCTTTCCAGAGATTTCCAAGCTTTCATTCCCTAAAAGTCACTTGCAAATATGTTAATACTTAATAGTTTGCATTTTAGCATTATAATCTTACAAATTGACTACTAATAAATCTAGTTATTCAGTCTCACGTCTGCTCACTACAAAAACTATGAAGAATTCTAAATGGGAGTTTACTAATCGATATCCATTTATGATATAATAGCTACATTTCTTACATGGCGTAAGCACGGTAGAAGCTTGATCTTATTACATAACTGAACAAGTCCTTCAAAGGTCAAACAATAGAGGTCACTGGAAAAGTAACAGGAAGAAAAAAGAAAATAAATATAATAGTTTGTTGTCCTACTGAACTGGGCAACGACCGTTGTCTTCTAAGATGAGGTATTATGATATCATGTTGCAACAAATTAAGAATAAAAAACAAACAATAATGCGTACATCTTACACAAAAAAATTCCGACTGCATTGTTTTGAAGATTCAAGGTGTTAGAGGCCTACCAGAAGAAAGAAGTAGACTGTTTTAAATACGTTTTTGGGGCTGATTATGATGTCATCATCTCAGTCATGGGATCGACCACCTCCAGGTTCAGTCACATTCCTATACTTTACAATGGGAGCATGTATTCCGGCCTTAAACCCAATGTGAAATAGGGGGTGCAGTTCATCCCTGCACTCCGTGGTAGGCACCTAAAGGTGCCTGCCATGGGATGCAGGCATCACCTGACCCCTCAGTCTCCAACCGGAGGCCATGCACCTAAGGGGGCCTTGATGGGGGCCTCTAAAATCAAGTTCAGACAGCCTTGCACTGTTGGAAAGGCCGGCACGGAAAGGGTGCCGAAACCTGACATCGTAATCCCAGGAACGGAAAGAGCCGCCCTTGGGATTACTGGCAGCATCCAGCCTGGCGGATGGGCTTTCCGAGCTCATTGGAAGCCAATCGTAATGACCATTCGGATTCCTTTCTGACCGTCTCCATCGTGATGAGGTGGTCGGAAAGGAATCCGACCGGCATATTATGATGCAGTAGGAAAACAACCACATCGTAATCAACCCCTGTATATTTCAGGAGCTTGGAGCCTAATGTATGAATCAATTTTATGGTCGAAAAATGTACAAAATCTAAATTGCGATTCGGTAACACATTACCAAATCGCAATTTGGTTTGAGAGTAAATACAGAATCTGTATTTGGAAGGGGCATGTACAGGGCATCCCTTCCCTATTCCGGTTCTTTAGGGTTGGGTATTAATAGGATTTTATTTGGGATGAGGTTCTCCAAACCACACCTCCCTATTTACAGTCAACTTCCAGGGACAACAAATTACTATTGCGGACAGTGCATGGATACATTTTCACCCATTATCTGGTAAAACATGAGTGGCAATATTGTTACAGTTTGTACTTGCATTCAAACTTCAGTTTTCCATTGTTTTTTACTCTCCTTCTCAGATTGTCACCTTTGATTTATTGTTGTGATCTCTGTACTTTGAGGAGTTTGTAATACAATCACATTTGTTGATTTACAGAAATCAATTTAAGGTTTAGCGAATGTCTCCATTACCTGATCCTCAGAATAGATTTTGTCTACTTGATTTGGAAATAACTAATGCACTAAAATATGCATATCACATATAACTTATTAATAGAGTGTCCTCTGGAATACAAAGATTATTGTTGTACTAGAGATTAGAACATGATTGTTGAAATGAGAAATAAAGTCATATGATGACATTTCTATCTAGAATTCTACGGTGGTCCATGAACAGTAAATTTTAGTGAAATGTGTGATTTGTAAATATCAAATTTGGACTTTAATAGTGTATATATGATTTTTCAAGCCTTGAGAAAGTTCTGTATGAACAAAATGCATTGGTGGAAGGCTGGATTTTAATAAAGAAAGAATTATAAAGTCTTTAGAATTTAAAGTATGTATTTGTTTGTGGATATTGTCTCCTGATCACCTAATCATTATGGAACACTGCTTAAGGAAACAATTGATTGAGTGACATTTTAGTGCATAAGAAGTGTGTCAACTGATATTGTATTTGCAAATGTTTCAATTGATTCATTCCATTTGCGTCCCACAGATCTTTTTTTTTTTTTTTTTTTTGCAGAGTTTTATATAGCGCGAACTAGACCCGAACCGAATCAGGTATCAGAGCGCTTTACATAGTACCAGTTACGTTACTTGAGGACACACTTTCATTTTTTTAGGCACGGGGAGATTAAGTGATTTGCCCAGAATCACAGGAAGTTTTTGGCGTCGTTACCGAGACTCGAACCCAGATCCCCAGGTCCGAGGTCGAGCGCCTTAGCCGTTAGGCCAACCCCTCTCCCCTTTGATGTTGAGATGCCAGTGACATCCCATTTTTTGAAACCTTTCCATTTCTCAGCTGCTTTCAAACAAGTGCTTGCCCATAATGAGGTTTGTGGAGTTAGCCTGTCACCCCAGTCTGTTTCTTTGGCAAATTTCTTCTATTTTCAAACTCTTGTGGAGGTTGCTGGCAGAGCTTCATGTGGTGGTTGTAGTGATGGAGCCACCCGCCCCGCTTTATACATTGTTGCTAGTACAAGCAGGCGGAGGGTAGGTGTGCCCAATGGTTTAAATAAAGGGGCGCATGACTGCTCGGTGTCTTGGCCCATACCACAGAAGTACGTATCCGTGTCAATCTTTTCCTGAGCTGTCCCCAAGGCCTACCTGGCTCCCCGTGTCTGGGCCCAACAACACCCAGGTCACCACATTTGCGACGAAGGTGTGTCCCACCCAAGCCTCTGCCAGCCGGATCACGTCCCTCCATCCAGTCCGCTGCAGGGAAGTGAGGTGCTGATCGGCCACCGCATGCACATGTGGTCGTGCCGGAGACCCTGAGGCGCCGCGAGGAATCCCAGGACTGCGGGTGCCCACCCCATGAACCCAGCGGAGAAGAGAGGTCTGGTGGTGGCACCTCCAGGTTAGTGGTGCGCAAGGTCCGAGAGTGCAGCCTGAGTCACGGTCGTGTGACTCCCCAGTGGGGCCTGCTCCAGCGCATGCAAATCAAGGAGACAAGAGAGCGCAAGGACATGCAGGGTGTGGCTGTGCCCTTCCTCCACCCTGCATTCGTCTGCACACAAGCGTCTGCACTCCCTGTGCTGCCAGCATCTGCCACCGCCTGCCTGCAGGTCGTGCAGGTCAGCCTCAGCGCAAGCACGCCATTCCCCATACTGCCTACAAGCCTTGGCAAAGTCAAGAGGGCTAGTGTCACAGACCGGCCAAGAAGCATTAGCTGAGGATGGAGCCAACAAGCATTGATGTAGACAAGAGGCCTTACTTATGACGCCCCCAGAGCGACCGCGCAGCGGACGCGCGCAGCGTGAGCGCTGATTGAGCGCCGAAGGTGCGCCAAAGGTAAGCCCGTCTGCGCCCGTCCGCGCCTGGCCCGCGCCCAGCACCAGGACCCCTGGCCCTCCACGCCGAGGCAAGACGACCCGACTGACCTACGACGCCGCCACTCACAACGCACTCAATGCCGGCCGAACCCACGCCTGCTGCCGAGCCACCCCGAGACGCACCCACGGGCCCTTTACCTGCTGCACCTGCAAGTTCACCTGCCTCCGAACATGCCCCGCACCCGCCAAGACAAACACCAGCAGCAACCACCTCAAGTGCATCCTGATCAACACCCGCTCCGTCCACAGACACGCCGTGGAACTCTGGAACCTCCTCGACGCTACATCACCGGACGTCGCCTTCCTCACGGAAACCTGGATGAACGCCTCCTCTGCACCCGACATCACCATCGCCATCGCCATCCCGGACGGGTACAAGATCATCAGGAGGGACAGCATCAACCAGACCGGAGGTGGCATTGCCATCGTCCACAGGAACACCATCCGCATCACGACCGACGCCAACGACTCCTTCGCCGCAGCCGAACATCTCCGCTTCCAGATTCACACCGACCCTAAGACGACCCTCAGAGGCACCCTCGTCTACAGACCCCCGGGACCACGTACACAATTCAGCGAAGATATCACAGACTTCATCAGCCCGCACGCCCTCCCCTCCACTGACTACATCCTCCTCGGGGACCTCAACTTCCACCTGGAGAACAACAAGGACCGCAACACCACCGCCCTGCTGGAAAACCTCGCAACCTCGGACTCAAGCAACTGGTCAACACCCCCACCCACTACGCCGGCCACACGCTTGATCCCGTCTTCTCTTCCAGCAAGTACATCACCTTCAGCCACGCCACCGGACTCCACTGGACCGACCACAGCTGCGTCCACTTCAGCTTCAAAAGATCCACGACCCACCACCACCCGCAACAGGTACCTCACAGGAATTGGAGCAAGATCACCGCAGACCAGCTCACCACCTCCCTCAGCCAGAGCCCACCCGCCAACACAACGGACCCCAACGAAGCAGCCCGCAACTTCACACAGTGGCTGACCGCCTGCGCCAACGACCTCGCGCCACTAAAGAACCCTCCCAGCAGACCCAGAAGCAAGAAGGCATCCTGGTTCACCGACGACCTCAAGGACTCCAAGAAGACCTGCCGCACCCTCGAGAAAGCCTGGCTCCTCGACCGGACCACCGACAACATGACCGCCCTCAAACACGCTACCCGCAAGCACCACCAGCTCATCCGCACCACCAAGAAGAAATCCCTGAAGGAACGATTGGACAACAACGCCCACGACAGCAAAGAGCTCTTCACTATCGTCAAGGAGTTCTCCAACCCCAGCACCGGCACCAACGACATCACTCCGTCACAAGACCTCTGCGACTCCCTCGCCTCGTTCTTCCACCGCAAGATCGCCGACATCCACAACAGCTTCGGCGCCCCACCCACGCACCCAACCGTCGAACCAACGCCCCCCCACCGCCACCCTTCGCACCTGGACCACGGTGACCACCGAAGACACAGCCCGCACGATGAACACCATCCACTCCGGATCACCGACCAACCCCTGCCCACACCACGTCTTCAACAAGGCCGACTCCACCATCGCACCCCAACTCCGGAACATCATCAACGCCTCCTTCAACACCGCCACCTTCCCGGAGAGCTGGAAGCACGCCGAGATCAGCGCCCTCCTGAAGAAACCTACAGCGGACCCCACCGATCTCAAAAACTTCCGCCCCATCTCGCTCCTCCCTTTTCCTGCTAAAGTCATCGAGAAGATTGTCAACAGACAGCTGACCGCCTTCCTCGAGACGAACGGATCCCTCGACCCCTCGCAGTCCGGCTTCAGAGCCAACCACAGCACCGAGACCGCCCTCATCGCAGCCACCGACGACATCCGGACCCTGCTCGACAAGGGGGAAACAGTGGCCCTCATCCTCCTGGACCTCTCCGCTGCATTCGACACGGTCTGCCACCGCACCCTAGTCCAGCGCCTCAGCAACATCGGTATCCAAGAGAAGGCATTGGAGTGGATCTTCTCGTTTCTCGCCGGAAGAACACAAAGAGTCCGCCTCCCCCCGTTTCGCTCCGAGGCCACCAAAGTCATCTACGGCGTCCCGCAAGGATCTTCACTCAGCCCCACCCTCTTCAACATCTACATGAAACCTCTCGCAGCCATCGCACACCAGCACAACCTCAACATCATCTCTTTCGCCGACGACACCCAGCTGATCCTCTCCCTCACCAGAGACCCCGACACCGCCAGAACCTGCCTACACGAAGGGATGAAAGACGTCGCCGAGTGGATGAAGGACAGCCGCCTGAAACTGAACTCGGACAAGACGGAAGTCCTCATCCTGGGATCTTCGCCCTTCGCCTGGGATGAATCCTGGTGGCCCCAGCCCTGGGCACCGCACCCAAGCCAACTGACCACGCACGCAACCTGGGCTTCATCCTGGACCCCTCCCTCTCGATGACCAGACAAGTCAACGCCGTCTCCTCATCGTGCTTCAACACCCTGCGTATGCTTCGCAAGATCTTCCGCTGGATCCCGACCGAGACCAGGAAGACTGTCACCCAGGCACTCGTCACCAGCCGACTGGACTACGGAAACGCCCTCTACGCCGGAACCACAGCCAAGCTACAGAAAAGGCTCCAGCGCATCCAGAACGCCTCCGCCCGACTTATCCTGGATGTCCCCCGACGCAGCCACATCTCCAGCCACCTGAGGAACCTGCACTGGCTCCCCGTCGACAAGAGGATCACGTTCCGGCTCCTCACCCACGCACACAAGTCTCTCCACGACCTGGGCCCCAAGTACCTCAACGACCGCCTGACCTTCTACACGCCCACCCGCCAGCTACGGTCCACCAGCCTCACCCTCGCAGCCGTACCACGCATCCGAAGAGCCACCGCCGGAGGAAGATCCTTCTCTTACCTGGCTGCCAAGACTTGGAACTCCCTCCCCATCCACCTTCGGCTGACCCAGGACCATCTCGCCTTCAGGAAACAACTCAAGACCTGGCTGTTCGAGCAGTAGCATACCCCTCCCCCCAAGCGCCTTGAGACCCTCCCGGGTGAGTAGTGCGCTATACAAATGGCATGATTGATTGATTGATTGATTGATTGATTGAAGCAGTGCCACAGACCTGGAAATAGACCTTGGCTCCAGCTAGAGCCCTGCACTCAGTGAGATGAGGAGCAACTCCACAGTTAACTGTTGGGGGAGGAGACAGAGGTACAAACCCCCCAGTTTCCCCAACGCAGCAGCCACACGCTGACAGATGCGTAGATGCCTCCACACATACGTGTGACAAGCATAAAGAGTGTCCCGAATCCGGAGTGGGCAGGTGCCATGGCGCCTCTACGGCAACCCCCGCAGCCAGCTCAACAGCAAGCCCAGCGTCAAACTCAACAGCCTCCCGGCCATGCAACATCAGCTCCCCTACCACCTTTCAGCGAGTTGACAGATCCTGCCACAGCTGCATTGAGATGGAAATCTTGGATTGGCCGGTTAGATCACTTTTTTTAGGGGATGAGAGAAACCGATGGGAGAGGAAGAGATCTCTGCTCATGTGCTACGGGGAGGCGAGTTTTATGACCTGTTCGAAACTCTGCCAAACACAGGGGCCGCGACAACTATGATAAAGCATTGGTGGCCCTAAACAGACAATTTGACCCTCAAACTAACCCCGATTTCGAGGAGTTCACGCTCTGCCAGGCGAGGCAAGGAGAGATGGAGTAGATAAATGTGTGAGAAAAACCAAAGGGAATGATGGACGGAGCGTTGACAATACAAACACTCACCCCCAGTCAACTGATCTGGGTTTAATCCATCACCGTTCTTTAGCTCACTCCGCCACCCCAGTTCAGACCTGGGCATATGCAAATCAGTCTGACCCTGTGCCTCATGGGAACAGTCCAGCCCGAACTGCAAAGCCATGTCTTCCCTGGACCGGAATCAAGCTTCCCAGGACCGGTTTCTGGCATTACAGCTGTCTTCAGCCGGGCTTGCTTGAATCCAGTGGCAAAGTGAACAAGGGACTCACGTCTGAGCATACCCTGCCAACTTAGGGCGAATAAAGAAAAACCAAAGGGGATGATGGACGGAGCGTTGACAATACAAACACTAACCCCCAGTCAACTGATCTGGGTTTAATCCATCACCGTTCTTTAGCTCACTCCGCCACCGCAGTTCAGACCTGGCCCTATGCAAATCAGTTTGACCCTGTGCCTCTGTGGTAAATAAATAAATAATACCTCTCTTTTTGACTAGATATAACAATAACAGATAGCTCAATAAATAAGAGTCAAGATTCGAGGTAGTAGGAGTTTGCAGGTTTAATACAGAATAAAGGACAGGAACAGGACAACCTGCACGGACAAGATCTGGGATGAGCGCGCTGCACAACACTTAATAACAGGGCACAAGTATATATACTAAAACAATTGCATTACAGTACATACAATAGGCGGAGCAGTGGGTGGGGTGCGTAGCAGTCGCGAAAGATAAGGGTGAAAGTAGGTGTAACAGGAGGCGTGTACATAGACATGTGATGTAAACGTAACAGAGTATGTCATAAATGGGGCGGAAATATGGAGGGGGCTACCTAAGGAGCCGGGACCTCTAACCTACTGGTGCGCGCAAGCTGGCAATGACGTGTTACTAGGGAAAAGCTGGGGGCTATGACTTCTGCACTAGAAGGAGAGACTGAAGTCTGGAGAGTCAGAGCGACATGTACCTAAACACTATCTAGTATCTGATGTTTAGAGAACATGTTGATAGAATCCAAAAGTTATCGGGGTAAAGGCTAACAGACACTAAGACTGGTGCATGCATTATTCTACATGTAGTGCGTGTTGAGGAATATTAAATGACCATTAAATGCAGTATTTCTCTTACATGGAGACGTAAAGGCTAGACCATGACGGAAACTATTGATGCGATTCAGTAACTTAGGAATGCAGAAGAGGAGGGCTGGACTGATAACTAGAATCATAACATACTCTTGGCAGACTGGCAGGCAGAGCCAGGCCGAGCCGGGCACTGTGAGACAGGAAGTAAGTGAAGGGTCAGGAATACAGGTGGGGGCTGTATCGCTCCTCGAAGAGGGTTCAGGAGACAGGAGCTGAATCTGGTGTCCGGGCCCTTTTGAGGCCTAGAAACGGGGACTTTTCAATGAAATAACGTGCACACTGTGAAACGTGGCAACGTAGCTGTACATAGGCCTAATACTCGTAGTATTCACGAGAACTGGAACTGGCATACTAGAGATGGACACAACTGTAATTGCGTCTTTAATCGAACATGGGGAATACATATGCATATTAATCATGCACATATAACATAAGATGGGGAACACGTAGGGACACAGAACATGGCAAAATTTACTTTTCCACATTCCCTCCTTGTCACTACGTTTCCATCAGGAAACATCAATATTCATGATACCATCTATCATTTCATAAAGTATCATTTGCTCGTCTCGGATTTTCTTGGAACGGGATTTAGGGCGGGACTTGGGACTAGGAATACAAGAGGTAGCACAAATGCCGCAAATCGCAGGGCCACATTGTATACAGAGGCAGCAACTGAATATGATCGCTACTGCAATACCTAGAAAGGACAGTATTTTCCATCCCCAGGCAGAAATTATACTCCAGAACCAACCGGACCATGTCCAGGTGCCTGGATCTTGGTGTAACAGATGGGCAATTTTGTGAAGTCTGGTTATAGCTGAATAAACAGACGGCGCGTTCTTAGGAATGAAAATGCAGCAACTAGATCCGATGACTCTACATGCTCCTCCTCTATCGGCCAGTATGACGTCAAGAACGAGACGATTTTGTAGCACGACAACTCTCATAGCAGATTGCTCTTCGGTTAGGTTACCTAGAGCAGAAGTAGATTCAGTCACTACTACTTTAAGGGTTCTGGTCAATCTACGTATCAATTTACTATTCACGACAGTACCTAAGTAGGGGAAGAAACCTTTATTGAGATCTATATATTGTTCTAGAGCAGTTTCAGTATAATCGACAATCGGGAGGTCTCTCTTGTGTCTAGTATGTACTAGGTGGGAGTTCCTATGATAGTCAGGTGGGGCTAGAAAAACTGGTGGCAGTAGGAAGGCAATGTAACAGGTTCCCTCCCAATCGAGGGGCAGACGAACATATGCGGTCTGATCACAAACAAAATAAGAATGACGTGAAGTTTTGAAAATAGATTTCCCACTGTCACTATACTCGACAATAGTAGTACAATCACTATGTCCTACATGTACAGAACCATTATTTCTGACACATAATTCGCCTTTGACTGGTAGTACTGACATAGCAGGTAAGTCTGGAGTAGAATCAGACTGAACATTCAGGACCATGAAATTCGAAGAATAATTACCCAAATTGTAAATTTCATTTTCTAGATCTAACCCTGTTCTGTGGGGAAGACCTTGCTTGTCTGGAAAACATGTACTGTTCAGAAAGGACATATCATTTGAGGATGACGTTAACGTGGACCATGCTCCACATGAACCGTTATGTGAAAACGGATAAGGAAAGAGTGGCAGAACTCCCTTCGGTGTCTGGAAAGGGGGGAGTCGACCACACACCCAACAATCGGTGGCATTGCTGGTCTGGTGTGAATAATGTAACATGCGGATAAATGAATTGTTACGCATAGCAAGACGATAAGATAGTTCATGAGGAGGCAGATCACTAAACGTGTGCTCTACTGTAGCATTAGAAGACTTATTTACATGAGGAATTGGAAAACATAAATGAAATGCATAACTCGTGCAGGTAACCATCAGGCTGAAAAATAATATGAAACTTAGAAAAACAATACATCGGATTGAGTTTTGACTAACTCTCTCACTATGGGGGTCTATTTCATACATGTCAGATACCTATTTAACCGTTTCACCTAGGGGAGGACTTAGACAATTAAACTGGCTGACTTAATTTACTAGACCGTAATTTCTTTTTATACTCCTGCTGCGGAGTTTCCTCTAACAGGGGAGACTTGGTATCAATGTCATTTGCGGGACAGTCCTTAAGAATAGTATCTCGGCAGTCCTTAAAATCCTGGCATTCCTTGGAAAAGTTCTTGGAAACAGCTCGTGGTCGGAGTCCGTGAAATGTCTTTACATGCGACAGGTGGACCCACCCCTTCCTGCCTTCCAACTTGACGGCAGTACGGGTGGTCAGGAGAACCAACTTTGGTTCCTTCCAGCGAGGCTCCAGCGGACTTGAACGATCAAAATTCCTGACGAGAACAAAAGAGCCTGGAAGGATCTCGTGTTGCTTGACTTCAGTATTGTCGGGAAATGCAGCGGCAACCTGTGAACGACAAGAGTGTAGGGCAGACATCAAGGAAGCTAGGTAATCTGTCAGCATATTACTGGAAACATCTGTAATACTTCGGGGTCTAGGTGTACCCCACATATTCGGGGGGCGGCCGAAGACGACCTCATACGGGGACAGACCTGATCTGGAATGTGCGACCATGCGCATATAAAACAGAGCGACTGGCAGAGCTACTAACCAGTCTACACCTTTTTCTTGACAAATTTTGGCAATACGGATTTTCAAGGTTTGATTATGTCTCTCTACGAGACCAGCTGCTTCTGGATGGCGTACACAATGGAACTTCCACTGGTACCCTAACAAAAGGGAAACATGTTTCATCAGTTCAGATGAGAATGGCTGGCCGTTATCAGAATATACGACCCTAGGGAGTCCATAACGGGGGAAGAACTCACGAACCAACTGCTTGGCAGTGGTCGCGGCTGTGTAATCTGGGACTGGATATGCTTCTGTCCACCTGGACAAAGCGCATACAACTACAAGGACATACTTGAAACCTCGACATCGCTCCATCTGAATATAATCCATCTGGAGGACTTCAAAAGGGTGGTCAGGGGGCTGGAATCCACCTTGTTCCACCGGGACACTTTTACCTGGATTTAACTGGCAACATATCATACAGGTACGGACTTTCTGCTTGGCTGCAGCCCGTAAATGCTTGTTAAACCAAATGTTCTGGATACTGTCTAACATGGCTTTTTCTCCTAAGTGTGCTGGACTATGTGCGGTATTGATAATGACTTGAACCATTGAGTCGGGGAGAAACCATGTGGCTCTACCCTTCGTCAACCATCCCTGATCTGTCTGGACCCCTCCTTGTTCGGACCATTTCTTGATTTCTTCGGGAGTAGCATGTAACTGGATATCTATGACATCTTGAGTGGGGTCCTTAACTATCATACAAGTAGTCTGTTCTGGAGTGGATGTCGGTGTCTTGTTAACTGGTATGTCTGGTGTCTGTGCTGTAAGCTTGGCTGTTCGATCTGCTAGATCATTACCTTGGGAAATAATGTCTGTAACTTTCGTATGTGCTTTGCATTTCATGATAGCAATAGATGTCGGTAAATGTATGGCATCTAACAGAGCTTGAATAAGGAGACCATGCTGAATCTTGGTTCCATGAGAAGTCATGAAACCTCTCTCCTGCCAGAGCACTCCGAAGTCGTGTACAACTCCGAATGCGTAACGTGAATCTGTGTAAATATTAACTTTCAGGTTCTTGGCGTATATGCAGGCTTGTGTCAGAGCAACTAGCTCTGCTGCTTGAGCAGACAGGGTGTCAATACGGTGTGTTTCAATAACTTCAGTGTCAGTAGTCACTGCATACGCGGCTACTAGTTCTCCTGTACTTGTTGTCATACATGAACCATCCACATAAAGTGTCAGGTCGGGATCTGGTAATCGAACATCTGTCAGATCTTGTCTTGGCTTAGTCATAGTGTTAACAACTTCCACACAGTCATGTGTGGCAGGATTTGAAATAACTGACGGTAACAGTGTAGCAGGATTTAGAACGTTGCAGCGTCTGATTTCTATGTGTGGCTGGAACAGTGTCAGTTCATAACCTGTCAAACGTGCAATTGTCAAGTGCTGAGTCTGTGTTCGGTTTAAAAGAACTTCCACGGAGTGTGGAACTTGTACTGTCAAGGAATGTCCTAATACTATGGAATCACTTTGTCTGATAGCTAGTGCTGTGGCTGCAACTGACTTGAGGCACGCAGGCAGAGCCTGGGCTACTGGATCTAGTGTGCTCGAAAAATAAGCACAGGGCTTGTACTGTCCGGCTTGATCTTGTGTGAGAACAGATAATGCTGTACCATCACGTTCTGTGACGAAAAGTGTAAAAGGCTTACTGTAGTTCGGTGTAGCTAGAACAGGAGCTTGACATAAAGCTTTCTTTAACTCATTAAAACTAAGTGTATGTTCAGATGTCCAAGGGAGAACAGTCGATACGGCTGCCTCCTGTGTCGTTAACTGTATCAGTGGCTTGGCTAGAAATGCATACTGAGGAATCCATTGTCTGCAATAAGAAGTAAGGCCGATAAAAGCACGTACCTCCTTCTGTGTCTTGGGCTGAGGAAGACTCGCTATTAACTGGATACGGTCGGGTGTCAACTGCCTACCCCACTTGGACAGTAAGTGGCCTAAGTAGATCACTTGCTGGACACAGAATTGAAGCTTTGAAGGGGACACCTTGTGCCCCATCTCGGCTAGGAAATACAAGACTGTAAGTGATGCTCGCTCGCAAGCGCGTTCAGAACGGGCTGTGATCAGTAGATCATCGACATACTGGAGCAGGGCAGTGTCAGCTGGCATGTGAATGTTGTCTAGTTGTCTCTTAAGTGCTTGACTGTAAATGCTAGGACTTTCTGTGAAACCTTGAGGAGCTCGTGTGAATTTATAGCTCCTTCCATTTAAACAAAAACCGAAAAGGTACTGGCTATCTGGATGAATGGGGACACTGAAAAATGCGTTCTTGAGGTCGATTACGGTAAAGAATATTGCCTCAGAATCAATGGCTGTCAATAGGGATGAAATATCTGGAACAACTGGGTACTGAGGAATAATACATTTATTGAGTTCTCGAAGGTCAATCACTAATCGATATACTGGGGGTGCATTTGGATCAGTACGTTTCATGACTGGAATGATCGGAGAATTACATACATTGGAGTCAGTTTCTACAACTACTCCTTGAGCCATGAGCTTGTCAATAATTTTGGATAAGGCTGCTACAGCCTCAGGTGGCCATCTGTACTGTCTGATTCGTGGCAAAACAATACCTTGCTTGAGGGTCACACGATGGGGTGTGATTTGCATAAAACCAACATCAGTTGGACCTTGCGCCCATAGATGCTGCGGAACATTATACAATCTCGGATCAAAATCTCGTAAAACATAGTGACCCTTGAAGTCACGTAAAAACAAACGTATTCCCTCTGGGGAACAGCAAATAACTGCACCTAATTCTTTCAGTGTCTTAATGCCTAACACATTTTCTGGACAAGATTTCGTAAGTAATAGATCAGTAGTTCGGGACAATGGACCTACTTCTAGAGTAACTGGTTTAGAAATCTCGTTCACAATAGGCTTTCCTGAAAATCCAAGGGTAACATTTCTAGAGCCTGAGAGCGGAGCCCCTGGAACCTCATCGTGACTTATGGTAGTCCTACTTGCCCCTGTATCAATCAGAAACTTTCTGTCTTTCCCTAGTACTTGACTATGAACATAGGGACCTTCTTGATCTACAGGAATCTCGATGAGAGGCAAGCCTACCTCCCTCTCTAGGCTGTTTCATGAGTACGCTTGATACTCTGGATACTCTGTCTGGGCATACTGGTACATCTGTTGTGTAACATGCTGTGTTGCAGCAATAGGCTGCGGTGCTGGAACTGTCTGTTGTGCATTCTGTGGCTGAGAAGTCTGTGAAACTTGTTCTTGTCTAGGCGGACGTGGTCTTTCTTTAGTTTTACCGGTGGCTATATTGTGTTTCAGAACTGCACACTCGTTTATAAAATGACCTGGCTGTTTACAATAATTGCATGTCCCTTTAACGGGAGCTGCAGGATGACTGGCTTGATTCGGACCCCTCTTCTGACTGTCTTGAGGAACAGATTGTGCAACTAGTACTTTCATTTTTGTGTCTTTCATACGTTTTCTCTCGTGTTCCTGCTCTTCTCTGATTCTATTCTGGTGATACTGGAGCATCTGTAACATCTGGGACGGGGTACTAGCTTGCCATGTACTTTCGACTTTCAAAACTCGATTCTTAACTTGTGGACTTGAATTCTCGACTAATTTGGTAACAAAAAGATGAGGGTATGACTCGCTACTCGTCTTCAAGCCACTGTTTATGATAAAGCATTTTTCAAATCTAGAATAAAAATCACTAGTGTCTTCGTCTTGTTTCTGTTTACAGGCTGAGATTGCATCCCAGTCTTCCTTTTTAGTCGCTAATAATCTAGGCAAAACTTGTATTAACAGTTCCGGTAATTCTTTACATTTGTCTCCAAGACCGGTACCTGGTACTCGTATCTTATCTTCAGCTTCTAGAACTGCCCAATCGATCTTTTTCTCTCCCACCTCCCAATCTTTTTCCTTGAGTTTTTCGTATACCCCTGCGGGCAACAGGACTTTTAACATTTTAATAATATCTGGATACGTGTATTCTCCCATACGGAGCATGTCTTTTAATTCTCGGTGGAACCCTGCTGGATCTTTGTCGTGACAGGGAATTAATTTCTTCATCTCTAAGAGTTCCATCTTGGTAACTGGGGTGTAAACAAATACTCTTTGCATTTCACCATCCGCTGTCCTAACTGGGTGTACTTCTCGTAGCGGATTCTGTCTGTCTATGTAAAACGGTTTACTTTCTGGAGGTGAGACATGAACAAAATGCGGGTTCAAAAACGTACTATATTTGTGGCGCTGTTCTAGAATGACACTAATTAAATCGGTACCTAAACCTTTCCATCTATACTGGAGTAACTCGTTCAGGACATCATGTAACGGACCTGGATCAGTATGTTGACCCTCATACAATGTAATGAGGTGCTGGATCATATACATACCCACCAGTCGCTGCTCGGCTGGGGGCAATTTCAGAAACATTTGTGCCACTATTTCGTCTGGAAAAGTGGTAGAATCAGTAGTCCATCGGACTGCTGATCGGGCTAGTTCTTGTTCATGCATGGTACTTAATTCACTATAACCGATTCGTGATTTCAGAATGTGATCGGTATCTTGAAACACTTGTTCTAGAGAGCCTTGTTCCGGTGCTGGATGATGAAAGACTTTCTTGTGTCCTAGGCGTGACTGTCGGTCTGGAAATCTAGATTTACCTACATACGCAATTCTGGCAGTATTCTCGTCCTCTACCTCTTCCGTAAAAGAGTCATTTTCTTTCTCGCTTCCTAGAGCTTCACTGCGTTGTTCGTGTATCCTTATTATTTCTTTACAAATTTTCTTGTACATATGCTCTATACTACTGAGTGTCTTGTGCTTACCCTCGGCTATATTATCACTCCACCTTGTCAGTGTTCTCATTTCGGTCGGATCTTTAGTCGGGGAATCTTGTTCCCGTATTAAACAATTGATCAGAAACTTTAATAGCATAAACTGGGTTTCGGATTTCCTGTGAGACATCACTTCAGCAATACTTTCTGGATCTTGTCCTGTACGAATGAAACGATACATTCTGTCTAGATCTTCTTTCATGTCCGGTAGGGTGACCAAATACTCGGACACCTGTCTTATACGTATGGAATATATAACCATGCTATCCTCGCCTGGAACTGGATCATAACAGCATTCAGTAAGAGCTCGCCTGATTTCTGCAACGGACTTAAATTTGGGCGTACGCTGTAACGCACGTTCATGTAACTCGACTGCTCCTAAACGTCTATTTGGCGGCGGGGTACCAGGAGGACCTCCTGCTGCGGCCCCTATACTGGAATCATCGACTGATACTCTTCGTGCTGGCAGAGTGACTGATGTGGCGGGAAGTTGTACTACGGGCTGGACCGGGGGTACCGTAGCAGGTACTGCAAAAGGTGCCCCGGTGTCTGGAGGAGCAGGAAGTACATGATTTACAGGAACTGGCGGGACAGGATTTGCATATTCTGGGACTGTGTCGTCCAAATAGGACGAGATAAAAATATCAGCTGCGGTCGGTTTGTGACGTAGCTTGGTCGGAACTAAGGGTGGCGGAAAATTACTGGATGCCTCCGGGGTCGCTTTTGGCAAGCCCTCGGCAAGAAGAGGATACATACCCTTAATGAGGGCATTCCTCTGTCTGTCTGACTGTTCGGTTTTAACTCGTTCACCTATCTCGATTAATTCCCTTTCTTGGGCTCTTTCTGTGGATTCTCTACTTAATTCTGACTTTCTGATTTCTTTTTCGGTTCTTTTATGAGATTCTTTGCGCCATAACTCGATGGCATCTTTCTGTGACTGTCTGGCTTTCTTTTTCCATAATGCTTCTTCTACTCGCATGATGCACTCGGCATCCCACGTACCTGATACGGGCCATCTATACTTTTCCTCTAACTCTTTGGTGTATTCCACCCATAAATCTAGATACAATATGGCACTTATGCCATGCTTTTGATACATAAAATGACCTGGACTGTCCCTAGGCGGGACAGGAACTGCTTCTTCTAACAGACCTTTTCTAGTTTTTAACTGACGTAATTTGGAAAACAACGGCATGACTGGACTGTAATCTAGATACAATACAATACACAATAAACACGATAATTACACCACTTTCATACCACGACATTAAAATACAGGAATGACATTTTAAAATAACAGTTCTGACAAAATACTACCTGGAATATTGAAAACAGAATACATGAATCTCTCGAGAACAGAACGGACTAGAACAGAAACTAGATGCACTGCTAAAACAGTACGAACTTACCGGTCTCATAAGAGACACGTCAGGACCCGCATCCACCGGAGTGGACACTTCGTGTTGGGTCTGTGTACCACCAAACCCACGGACCAGAGTCAATTAGATTGACCCTGTCTAGATACTACCCCAGCAACGGTACTCACCGGGCAGCAAGAACGGAAGGCCTCGGACTGGACTGGACTGCTTCGACGCCAGACGGACGAACTTCGGACTTCTGTTACGGGTGGGCCTCCGGATACCTCGGACCTTGGACTCTCGGCTTGGGCTCTGGTCGGGACTCGCCGCGTTCCTCCACCGCTTCGTCTGGATGCTGGACCGCAACCTCCGTCTCCTCCGTGGGCCTGAGGGATACTTGAAGCAGAAATATCTGCCGGTGCGCAGAAGAGTTCCGTCACGGCTGCAGAGGGTCAGGGGGCATACGTGGCTTCACCGGCGTGTGGGGAAAGGGCAAGTCCCTATTCGGGCGCCATTATGTGGTAAATAAATAAATAATACCTCTCTTTTTGACTAGATATAACAATAACAGATAGCTCAATAAATAAGAGTCAAGATTCGAGGTAGTAGGAGTTTGCAGGTTTAATACAGAATAAAGGACAGGAACAGGACAACCTGCACGGACAAGATCTGGGATGAGCGCGCTGCACAACACTTAATAGCAGGGCACAAGTATATATACTAAAACAATTGCATTACAGTACATACAATAGGCGGAGCAGTGGGTGGGGTGCGTAGCAGTCGCGAAAGATAAGGGTGAAAGTAGGTGTAACAGGAGGCGTGTACATAGACATGTGATGTAAACGTAACAGAGTATGTCATAAATGGGGCGGAAATATGGAGGGGGCTACCTAAGGAGCCGGGACCTCTAACCTACTGGTGCGCGCAAGCTGGCAATGACGTGTTACTAGGGAAAAGCTGGGGGCTATGACTTCTGCGCTAGAAGGAGAGACTGAAGTCTGGAGAGTCAGAGCGACATGTACCTAAACACTATCTAGTATCTGATGTTTAGAGAACATGTTGATAGAATCCAAAAGTTATCGGGGTAAAGGCTAACAGACACTAAGACTGGTGCATGCATTATTCTACATGTAGTGCGTGTTGAGGAATATTAAATGACCATTAAATGCAGTATTTCTCTTACATGGAGACGTAAAGGCTAGACCATGACGGAAACTATTGATGCGATTCAGTAACTTAGGAATGCAGAAGAGGAGGGCTGGACTGATAACTAGAATCATAACATACTCTTGGCAGACTGGCAGGCAGAGCCAGGCCGAGCCGGGCACTGTGAGACAGGAAGTAAGTGAAGGGTCAGGAATACAGGTGGGGGCTGTATCGCTCCTCGAAGAGGGTTCAGGAGACAGGAGCTGAATCTGGTGTCCGGGCCCTTTTGAGGCCTAGAAACGGGGACTTTTCAATGAAATAACGTGCACACTGTGAAACGTGGCAACGTAGCTGTACATAGGCCTAATACTCGTAGTATTCACGAGAACTGGAACTGGCATACTAGAGATGGACACAACTGTAATTGCGTCTTTAATCGAACATGGGGAATACATATGCATATTAATCATGCACATATAACATAAGATGGGGAACACGTAGGGACACAGAACATGGCAAAATTTACTTTTCCACACCTCAAGGGAACAGTCCAGCCGAACTGCCAAGCCATGTCTTCCCTGCACTGGAATCAAGCTTCCCAGGACCGATTTCTGGCATAGCTTGTTTCCGAAACTATCTCCCTTCCCCCACTCTCCAACTCATCCCATACCTCTTCCAAACTATCACCCTTCCTTCATCCATTCTCTGACTCATCCCAAACCTCTAGCAAACTATCCCTCTTCCTCCACTCTCCGACTCATCCCAAACCTCTTCCAAACTGGCACCCTTCCTCCACTCTCTGACTCATCCCAAACCTCTTCCAAACTATCGCCCTTCCACCACTCTCTGACTCATCCTAAACCTCTTCCAAATTAGCATCCTTCCTCCACTCTCTGACTCATCCCAAACCTCTTCCAAACTATCGCCCTTCCACCACTCTCCGACTAATCCTAAACCTCTTCCAAATTAGCATCCTTCATCCACTCTCTGACTCATCTCAAACCTCTACCGCACTAGCTCCCTTCCTCCACACTATATCCCTTCCTCCACTCTCTGACTCATCCCAAACCTCTTCCAAACTAGCACCCTTCTCCACTCTCTGACTCATCCCAAACCTCTTCCAAACAATCTCCCTTCCTTCACTCTCTGACTAATCCCAAACCTCTTCCAAACTATATCCCTTCCTCCACTCTCAGACTCATCCCAAACCTCTTCCAAACTATCTAACTTCCGCCACTCTTTGACTCATTCCACACTTCTTCCAAACTAGCACCCTTCCTCCGCACTCTGACCCATCCCACACCTCTTCCGGACTAGCTCCCTTCCTCCATTCTCTGACTCATCCCAAACCTCTTCCAAACTAGCACCCTTCCTCCACTCTCTGACTCATCACAAACGTCTTCCAAACTATCTCCTTTCCTCCACTCTCTGACTCATCCCTAACCTCTTCCAAACTATCTCCCTTCCTCCACTCTCTGGATTATCCCAAACCTCTTCCAAACTAGTACCCTTCCTCCACTCCCATACTCATCGCAAACCTCTTCCAAACTAGCACCCTTCCTCTACTCTCTGACTCATCCCAAACCTCTTCCAAACTAGCACCCTTCCTCTACTCTCTGACTCATCCCAAACCTCTCCCAAACTAGCGCCCTTCTTCCACTCTCTGACTCATCCCAAACCTCTTCCAATCTAGCATCCTTCCTCCACTCTCTGACTTCTCCAAACTCTCTTCCAAACTACCACTCTTCCTCCACTCTCTGACTCATCCCAAACCTCTTCCAAACTAGCACCCTTCCTCCACTCTCTGACTCATCCCAAACCTCTTCCAAACTAGTACCCTTCCTCCACTTTTTGACTCACCCCAAACCTCTTCCAAACTAGCACCCTTCCTCCACTCTCTGACTCATCCCAAACCTCTTCCAATCTAGCACCCTTCCTCCACTCTCTGACTCCTCCAAACTCTCTTCCAAACTACCACCTTTCCTCCACTCTCTGACTCATCCCAAACCTCCTTCAAACTAGCACCCTTCCTCCACTCTCTGACTCATCCCAAACCTCTTCCAAACTAGCACCCTTCCTCCACTCTTTGACTTATTCCGCACTTCTTCCAAACTAGCACCCTTCCTCCGCACTCTGACCCATCCCACACCTCTTCCGGACTAGGTCCCTTCCTCCATTCTCTGACTCATCCCAAACCTCTTCCAAACTAGCACCCTTCCTCTACTCTCTGACTCATCCCAAACCTCTTCCAAACCAGCACCCTTCCTCCACTCTTTGACTCATCCCAAACCTCTCCAAACTACCACCCATCCTCCACTCACTGACTCATCCCAAACCTCTTCCAAACTAATACCCTTCCTCCACTTTCTGACTCACCCCAAACCTCTTCCAAACTAGCACCCTTCTTCCACTCTCTGACTCATCCCAAACCTCTTCCAATCTAGCACCCTTCCTCCACTCTCTGACGCCTCCAAACTCTGTTCCAAACTACCACCCTTCCTATACTCTCTGACTCATCCCAAACCTCTTCCAAACTAGCACCCTTCCTCCACTCTCTGACTCATCCCAAACCTCTTCCAAACTAGCACCCTTCCTCCACTCTTTGACTCATTCCACACTTCTTCCACACTAGTACCCTTCCTCCGCACTCTGACCCATCCCACACCTCTTCCGGACTAGCTCCCTTCCTCCATTCTCTGACTCATCCCAAACCTCTTCCAAACTAGCACCCTTCCTCCACTCTCTGACTCATCCCAAACCTCTTCCAAACAAGCACCCTTCCGCCACTCTTTGACTCATTCCAAACCTCTTCCAAACTAGCACCCTTCCTCTACTCTCTGACTCATCCCAAACCTCTTCCAAACTAGCACCCTTCCTCTACTCTCTGACTCATCCAAAACCTCTTCCAAACTAGCACCCTTCCTCTATTCTCTGACTCATCCCAAACCTCTACCAAACTAGCACCCTTCTTCCACTCTCTGACTCATCCCAAACCTCTTCCAATCTAGCACCCTTCCTCCACTCTCTGACTCCTCCAAACTCTCTTCCAAACTACCACCCTTCCTCCACTCTCTGACTCATCCCAAACCTCTTCCAAACTAGTACTCTTCCTCCACTTCCGGACTCACCCCAAACCTCTTCCAAACTAGCACCCTTACTCCACTCTCTGACTCATCCCAAACCTCTTCCAAACTAGCACCCTTCCTCCACTCTTTGACTCATTCCACACTTCTTCCAAACTAGCACCCTTCCTCCGCACTCTGACCCATCCCACACCTCTTCCGGACTAGCTCCCTTCCTCCATACTCTGACTCATCCCAAACCTCTTCCAAACTAGCACCCTTCCTCCACTCTCTGACTCATCCCAAACCTCTTCCAAACCAGCAACCTTCCTCCACTCTTTGACTAATCCAAAACCTCTTCCAAACTAGCACCCTTCCTCCACTCTCTGACTCATCCCAAACCTCTTCCAAACTAGCACCCTTCCTCCACTCTTTGACTCATCCCAAACCTCTTCCAAACCAGCACCCTTCCTCCACTCTTTGACTCACCCAAAACCTCTTCCAAACTAGCACCCTTCCTCCACTCTCTGACTCATCCCAAACCTCTTCCAAACTAGTACCCTTCTTCCACTTTCTGACTCACCCCAAACCTCTTCCAAACTAGCACCCTTCTTCCACTCTCTGACTCATCCCAAACCTCTTCCAATCTAGCTCCCTTCCTCCACTCTCTGACTCCTCCAAACTCTCTTCCAAACTACCACCCTTCCTCCACTCTGACTCATCCCAAACCTCTTCCAAACTAGCACCCTTCCTCCACTCTCCGACTCATCCCAAACCTCTTCCAAACTACTACCCTTCTTCCACTTTCTGACTCACCCCAAACCTCTTCAAAACTAGCACCCTTCCTCCACTCTCTGACTCATCCCAAACCTCTTATTATACTATGGACTCCCAAACAACCTTTCCCAAACTCTTCCCTCCTTCATCCTGTTCATCATACCAACAAGCGCACTTGCCCACTACTCCCCCCCAAAACATTATTTTTCCTCTACAAATCCACCTTGGGTTCTGGAATAGGGTGCTACTCACTGTAGGAATCTCCACTCTGGCAAATTGATCCAAAAAGTGATTGTCAGGTTAGATAAACTGCCGGTTAAATACCGTAAGCCTGTTAACGAGTCTCAAGAGGCTAATGCTGTGATAACACCAAAAGCGACTGTAAAAATGAAAAGACCCGGCCGGAGCTCTAAATCGGTGCCACTGCACAAGAACTAGTCAAGATCTCCATTCCACTGCTTTTGGGGTAATCTTAACCCAATTCCTTTGTATTGACAAACTAGTTTCCTATCCTGATAAGTATCCTGAATTCCAAGGCCCCACATTTTTGTCTGATTTTCAAACTATGTGATTGGATCTTATTTAAGCCAAGCTTTTTATTAGTGCTCCTCAGAAGGCTTACTTGATGTGCTAAACAGAAATAATCTTTTAAGACTTTTTATTTCCCTCAGTTGAAAGAGCTAAAATCTTTACGCTCTTTTAAAATACACATTATTACTGACCACACAGCAGGTAAACATGTTACTGGAACTGATTGGTAATGTCATAATTGAGTCTACAAAATCTGGGAGAGATGATCAGATTTGCAGCTAACTGCTCTAAAACCGATCCCTAAAACCAATTATCCTATGATTTTGGACCCCAAATCTCAGATTTGCCAAACGTTACCAAGCAGTTCAAGGTTTTTGAACCACGGTAGTCATTGTATCGATTTTAAGGGGCTAAAATATCTTATCTGAAATGAAGTCATTAATCTGGTGGATACTTTTAGGAGGGTTGGATCAGGTCAATCCAAAGATCTGTGTCTATAAACACTGGTGCACTCCACGGATCTCAGATAGGCTGTAGTACCAACACCTCCTTCTCTTAAAGTTTACTCAAGAGTAACTGAATTTCACTAAAACTAAAACTGGATGGAGAGAATTTAGTGTGTTTCCTAATTCCTTTTCTGTACTTAGTTTTCAAGAATTTTGGAAGCGGATTAACTTTACTTCCAGTAACTTTCTCACATATGAAATGTTTCCTTCCAAGGTCTCGAGCCCTAGTGGTGTTTTTTCACTTTGGTTAATTCTATCTTCTGTATCAAGGGAACAAACTTACTGATCAACTCAGAATTTATTCTAGACATCTTGCTAGAGACCGCGCGTAACATCGAGCTCGCCTGGCAGCTAATGATCTTTATGTTTTATTTTCCCCATCATTTCTTTATTGCACGTCTGTCTTAAAATCGTTTTTAGGGGACATTGAATAACTAACCGAAAAGAACTCCTGTGCTTTAATTCTAATACCTGGGGACTTTAATGCTAATTTAATAAAAGAGCATAATCATAATTCCAATTTGTTGGATTCCCCAAATTATTGTTGTTATAGTCCTAGTTGCCCAGCTCGGAGCACTCATTCTCACAGGGTCATAGTGACACTCCCTGACTATTCCTTCTCACATCTCTCTGATTTTCATTACTGTGCCAACTTCAAGTAACTCCATGCAGCAAAAGCTATCAAAGTCCTCAAATGTTTTGCTTTGCGTAAATTGGGCTCATTCAGCCCAAGCAATTCAAGCTTTCTCACCCGTGTCAATTCATCATCAACAACAGAGGGATTTGATGGAATTACTGTCACTTGGCACATGTAGACTGTTGATATTATTTAAGAGACATTCATAGGCAACCTAAAACACTGAAAACCATAAGTGACATGTCTGTCAAATTTGGTAGAACTTTATTACAAAGCAGTATTTGTGCTCTTATGATAAACCTACCAATTTGTTTTAAGGAGTTTGTAACAAACATAACAGAATTTACAGGTTGATCATAAAATGCATAAAAACAGGTTAGGATGTCACTTTGTGCCTTACTAAAGACCCAAATCTCTTTAGTGCAACTTTATTAAAAAAACGTATAAACAGATTATAGACAAAAAGTGTGTGACGTTATATGACGTAAACAGGAAAACGCAGGTCCAATTGTTTGACAGTATAAAAAACAAAGCATTAAGGTGCTACCGATAGATTTTGTCCTGAATTTCAGTGTTCATAACCACACCCCTAACATGCCCTTTGAAACCTGGGAACCATTCATAATAAATCTATATTCTACTAATCAAACAATTAACTCCACTCTGTCCACATTAGTCAACAATCACATCATTTCCAAGAGTGACATCTTGATGTTAATAAAATCCAGTCGCTTTTAAGAAGCTTAGGTATGAATGATATTCTCTAATTGCTGTGTCTTTGGACAATCCAAATACACTGCCCCTCTATTGTTGCGGCTCAGTCTCCTGCTCCTCTCATTGCTTCCCCCTTCCCTTATGCTTGCTTCCCCCTCCCCCACTCATTGCTTACCCCTCCCCGTCTTGTTGCTTTCTCTTTGCACCTTTTGTTGCATCCCCTTCCCCTCCCCCTTATATTGCTTCCCCCTCCCCTTTTGTTACTGCTTCCTTACCCCTCTCGTTGCTTCCCTATCCCCCTCAATGCCTTCCCCTCTTGTAGCTTCGCCCTCCCCCTCTTGTAGCTTCCCCCTCCCACTCTCGTTGCTTCCCCTCCCCGCTCGTTGCTTCCCCCTCTACCTCTCATTGCTTCCCCTCCCCTTTGCTTCCCCCTGCCCTCATTGCTTCCCCCTGCCCCCTTGTTGCTTCCCATTCCACCTCATTGCTTCCCCATCCCCTCTCAGTGCTTCCCCCTCCCCTAGTAATCTCCCCATCCCCCTCTCATTGCTTCGGCCTCCCCCTCTTGTTGCTTTCCCTTCCCTTTTCTCATTGCTTACTCCTCCCCCTTGTTGATTCCCCCTCACCTCCTTGTTGTTTCCCCTCCCCCATGTTGCTTCCCCTTCCCCCTCATTGTTTCCACCTCCCCTTTCATTTTCTTCCCCTCCTCCCTTACATTGATTCCCCCTCCCTCTCTCGTTACTTCTTCTCCCCCTCTGTCACTGCTTGATCTGTCCCCTGCCCCCTCGTTGCTTCCCCCTTCCCTTGCTTCCACCTCGCCCCACTTATTGCTTCCCCCTCCCCCTTCTCATTGCATTCCCATGGCTCTTCTCATTGCTCCCCCTCGTTGCTTCCCCCTCCCTCTTGTTGATTTCCCCCCTCCTGTTGCTTCCCACTCCCCCTCTTGTTGCTTCCTCCTCGCTCCTCTCATTGTTTCTTCCCTTGACCTTCTTTTTGCTTCCCCCTACCCCTTCTTGTTGCTTCCCCCTCCCTTTCTCATTGCTCCCCCTCCCTCCTCTCATTGCTTCCCCCTCACCCCTCTTGTTGCTTCTCCCTCTCTCCAATGTCGTTGCTTGGTCCATTCCCTCCCCTTCTCGTTTCTTCACCCTCACCCCTCTTGTTGCTTCCCTCTAGGAAAGTAGGATCTGCTCTTATGGTTACCCCCACTTTTTGCTGATATTTTTCGCTGTTTTTCGACTTTAGTCTGGCTGGGACCCTGCTATCCATGACCCCAGCCTAGCTGCTTCCTCTCTAAATTGATTCCAAGAACTTTAGGTACACTCCAGTTTGGTACCCTTATGCATCCCTAGGATATGGTACCTTAGGTACCCAGGGAATAGGTTACCTAGAGGCCTACTGGGGCTGCAGCATGTATTATGCCACCCTTGGTAAGCCTTCCAAAATACCCCCACAGGACTGCTACTGCAGCCTGGGTAAGGTGGTGCATGCACCCCTGACTTAGATATAGGTTACCTATATCTACCTTAAATCACGACACACATAAACCTATCAGTCGCCCCTATGGCAGGCCTGGAGGACTTCAAAAGGGTGGTCAGGGGGCTGGAATCCACCTTGTTCCACCGGGACACTTTTACCTGGATTGAACTGGCAACATATCATACAGGTACGGACTTTCTGCTTGGCTGCAGCCCGTAAATGCTTGTTAAACCAAATGTTCTGGATACTGTCTAACATGGCTTTTTCTCCTAAGTGTGCTGGACTATGTGCGGTATTGATAATGACTTGAACCATTGAGTCGGGGAGAAACCATGTGGCTCTACCCTTCGTCAACCATCCCTGATCTGTCTGGACCCCTCCTTGTTCGGACCATTTCTTGATTTCTTCGGGAGTAGCATGTAACTGGATATCTATGACATCTTGAGTGGGGTCCTTAACTATCATACAAGTAGTCTGTTCTGGAGTGGATGTCGGTGTCTTGTTAACTGGTATGTCTGGTGTCTGTGCTGTAAGCTTGGCTGTTCGATCTGCTAGATCATTACCTTGGGAAATAATGTCTGTAACTTTTGTATGTGCTTTGAATTTCATGATAGCAATAGATGTCGGTAAATGTATGGCATCTAACAGAGCTTGAATAAGGAGACCATGCTGAATCTTGGTTCCATGAGAAGTCATGAAACCTCTCCCCTGCCAGAGCACTCCGAAGTCGTGTACAACTCCGAATGCGTAACGTGAATCTGTGTAAATATTAACTTTCAGGTTCTTGGCGTGTATGCAGGCTTGTGTCAGAGCAACTAGCTCTGCTGCTTGAGCAGACAGGGTGTCAATACGGTGTGTTTCAATAACTTCAGTGTCAGTAGTCACTGCATACGCGGCTACTAGTTCTCCTGTACTTGTTGTCATACATGAACCATCCACATAAAGTGTCAGGTCGGGATCTGGTAATGGAACATCTGTCAGATCTTGTCTTGGCTTAGTCATAGTGTTAACAACTTCCACACAGTCATGTGTGGCAGGATTTGAAATAACTGACGGTAACAGTGTAGCAGGATTTAGAACGTTGCAGCGTCTGATTTCTATGTGTGGCTGGAACAGTGTCAGTTCATAACCTGTCAAACGTGCAATTGTCAAGTGCTGAGTCTGTGTTCGGTTTAAAAGAACTTCCACGGAGTGTGGAACTTGTACTGTCAAGGAATGTCCTAATACTATGGAATCACTTTGTCTGATAGCTAGTGCTGTGGCTGCAACTGACTTGAGGCACGCAGGCAGAGCCTGGGCTACTGGATCTAGTGTGCTCGAAAAATAAGCACAGGGCTTGTACTGTCCGGCTTGATCTTGTGTGAGAACAGATAATGCTGTACCATCACGTTCTGTGACGAAAAGTGTAAAAGGCTTACTGTAGTTCGGTGTAGCTAGAACAGGAGCTTGACATAAAGCTTTCTTTAACTCATTAAAACTAAGTGTATGTTCAGATGTCCAAGGGAGAACAGTCGATACGGCTGCCTCCTGTGTCGTTAACTGTATCAGTGGCTTGGCTAGAAATGCATACTGAGGAATCCATTGTCTGCAATAAGAAGTAAGGCCGATAAAAGCACGTACCTCCTTCTGTGTCTTGGGCTGAGGAAGACTCGCTATTAACTGGATACGGTCGGGTGTCAACTGCCTACCCCACTTGGACAGTAAGTGGCCTAAGTAGATCACTTGCTGGACACAGAATTGAAGCTTTGAAGGGGACACCTTGTGCCCCATCTCGGCTAGGAAATACAAGACTGTAAGTGATGCTCGCTCGCAAGCGCGTTCAGAACGGGCTGTGATCAGTAGATCATCGACATACTGGAGCAGGGCAGTGTCAGCTGGCATGTGAATGTTGTCTAGTTGTCTCTTAAGTGCTTGACTGTAAATGCTAGGACTTTCTGTGAAACCTTGAGGAGCTCGTGTGAATTTATAGCTCCTTCCATTTAAACAAAAACCGAAAAGGTACTGGCTATCTGGATGAATGGGGACACTGAAAAATGCGTTCTTGAGGTCGATTACGGTAAAGAATATTGCCTCAGAATCAATGGCTGTCAATAGGGATGAAATATCTGGAACAACTGGGTACTGAGGAATAATACATTTATTGAGTTCTCGAAGGTCAATCACTAATCGATATACTGGGGGTGCATTTGGATCAGTACGTTTCATGACTGGAATGATCGGAGAATTACATACATTGGAGTCAGTTTCTACAACTACTCCTTGAGCCATGAGCTCGTCAATAATTTTGGATAAGGCTGCTACAGCCTCAGGTGGCCATCTGTACTGTCTGATTCGTGGCAAAACAATACCTTGCTTGAGGGTCACACGATGGGGTGTGATTTGCATAAAACCAACATCAGTTGGACCTTGCGCCCATAGATGCTGCGGAACATTATACAATCTCGGATCAAAATCTCGTAAAACATAGTGACCCTTGAAGTCACGTAAAAACAAACGTATTCCCTCTGGGGAACAGCAAATAACTGCACCTAATTCTTTCAGTGTCTTAATGCCTAACACATTTTCTGGACAAGATTTCGTAAGTAATAGATCAGTAGTTCGGGACAATGGACCTACTTCTAGAGTAACTGGTTTAGAAATCTCGTTCACAATAGGCTTTCCTGAAAATCCAAGGGTAACATTTCTAGAGCCTGAGAGCGGAGCCCCTGGAACCTCGTCGTGACTTATGGTAGTCCTACTTGCCCCTGTATCAATCAGAAACTTTCTGTCTTTCCCTAGTACTTGACTATGAACATAGGGACCTTCTTGATCTACAGGAATCTCGATGAGAGGCAAGCCTACCTCCCTCTCTAGGCTGTTTCATGAGTACGCTTGATACTCTGGATACTCTGTCTGGGCATACTGGTACATCTGTTGTGTAACATGCTGTGTTGCAGCAATAGGCTGCGGTGCTGGAACTGTCTGTTGTGCATTCTGTGGCTGAGAAGTCTGTGAAACTTGTTCTTGTCTAGGCGGACGTGGTCTTTCTTTAGTTTTACCGGTGGCTATATTGTGTTTCAGAACTGCACACTCGTTTATAAAATGACCTGGCTGTTTACAATAATTGCATGTCCCTTTAACGGGAGCTGCAGGATGACTGGCTTGATTCGGACCCCTCTTCTGACTGTCTTGAGGAACAGATTGTGCAACTAGTACTTTCATTTTTGTGTCTTTCATACGTTTTCTCTCGTGTTCCTGCTCTTCTCTGATTCTATTCTGGTGATACTGGAGCATCTGTAACATCTGGGACGGGGTACTAGCTTGCCATGTACTTTCGACTTTCAAAACTCGATTCTTAACTTGTGGACTTGAATTCTCGACTAATTTGGTAACAAAAAGATGAGGGTATGACTCGCTACTCGTCTTCAAGCCACTGTTTATGATAAAGCATTTTTCAAATCTAGAATAAAAATCACTAGTGTCTTCGTCTTGTTTCTGTTTACAGGCTGAGATTGCATCCCAGTCTTCCTTTTTAGTCGCTAATAATCTAGGCAAAACTTGTATTAACAGTTCTGGTAATTCTTTACATTTGTCTCCAAGACCGGTACCTGGTACTCGTATCTTATCTTCAGCTTCTAGAACTGCCCAATCGATCTTTTTCTCTCCCACCTCCCAATCTTTTTCCTTGAGTTTTTCGTATACCCCTGCGGGCAACAGGACTTTTAACATTTTAATAATATCTGGATACGTGTATTCTCCCATACGGAGCATGTCTTTTAATTCTCGGTGGAACCCTGCTGGATCTTTGTCGTGACAGGGAATTAATTTCTTCATCTCTAAGAGTTCCATCTTGGTAACTGGGGTGTAAACAAATACTCTTTGCATTTCACCATCCGCTGTCCTAACTGGGTGTACTTCTCGTAGCGGATTCTGTCTGTCTATGTAAAACGGTTTACTTTCTGGAGGTGAGACATGAACAAAATGCGGGTTCAAAAACGTACTATATTTGTGGCGCTGTTCTAGAATGACACTAATTAAATCGGTACCTAAACCTTTCCATCTATACTGGAGTAACTCGTTCAGGACATCATGTAACGGACCTGGATCAGTATGTTGACCCTCATACAATGTAATGAGGTGCTGGATCATATACATACCCACCAGTCGCTGCTCGGCTGCGGGCAATTTCAGAAACATTTGTGCCACTATTTCGTCTGGAAAAGTGGTAGAATCAGTAGTCCATCGGACTGCTGATCGGGCTAGTTCTTGTTCATGCATGGTACTTAATTCACTATAACCGATTCGTGATTTCAGAATGTGATCGGTATCTTGAAACACTTGTTCTAGAGAGCCTTGTTCCGGTGCTGGATGATGAAAGACTTTCTTGTGTCCTAGGCGTGACTGTCGGTCTGGAAATCTAGATTTACCTACATACGCAATTCTGGCAGTATTCTCGTCCTCTACCTCTTCCGTAAAAGAGTCATTTTCTTTCTCGCTTCCTAGAGCTTCACTGCGTTGTTCGTGTATCCTTATTATTTCTTTACGAATTTTCTTGTACATATGCTCTATACTACTGAGTGTCTTGTGCTTACCCTCGGCTATATTATCACTCCACCTTGTCAGTGTTCTCATTTCGGTCGGATCTTTAGTCGGGGAATCTTGTTCCCGTATTAAACAATTGATCAGAAACTTTAATAGCATAAACTGGGTTTCGGATTTCCTGTGAGACATCACTTCAGCAATACTTTCTGGATCTTGTCCTGTACGAATGAAACAATACATTCTGTCTAGATCTTCTTTCATGTCCGGTAGGGTGACCAAATACTCGGACACCTGTCTTATACGTATGGAATATATAACCATGCTATCCTCGCCTGGAACTGGATCATAACAGCATTCAGTAAGAGCTCGCCTGATTTCTGCAACGGACTTAAATTTGGGCGTACGCTGTAACGCACGTTCATGTAACTCGACTGCTCCTAAACGTCTATTTGGCGGCGGGGTACCAGGAGGACCTCCTCCTGCGGCCCCTATACTGGAATCATCGACTGATACTCTTCGTGCTGGCAGAGTGACTGATGTGGCGGGAAGTTGTACTACGGGCTGGACCGGGGGTACCGTAGCAGGTACTGCAAAAGGTGCCCCGGTGTCTGGAGGAGCAGGAAGTACATGATTTACAGGAACTGGCGGGACAGGATTTGCATATTCTGGGACTGTGTCGTCCAAATAGGACGAGATAAAAATATCAGCTGCGGTCGGTTTGTGACGTAGCTTGGTCGGAACTAAGGGTGGCGGAAAATTACTGGATGCCTCCGGGGTCGCTTTTGGCAAGCCCTCGGCAAGAAGAGGATACATACCCTTAATGAGGGCATTCCTCTGTCTGTCTGACTGTTCGGTTTTAACTCGTTCACCTATCTCGATTAATTCCCTTTCTTGGGCTCTTTCTGTGGATTCTCTACTTAATTCTGACTTTCTGATTTCTTTTTCGGTTCTTTTATGAGATTCTTTGCGCCATAACTCGATGGCATCTTTCTGTGACTGTCTGGCTTTCTTTTTCCATAATGCTTCTTCTACTCGCATGATGCACTCGGCATCCCACGTACCTGATACGGGCCATCTATACTTTTCCTCTAACTCTTTGGTGTATTCCACCCATAAATCTAGATACAATATGGCACTTATGCCATGCTTTTGATACATAAAATGACCTGGACTGTCCCTAGGCGGGACAGGAACTGCTTCTTCTAACAGACCTTTTCTAGTTTTTAACTGACGTAATTTGGAAAACAACGGCATGACTGGACTGTAATCTAGATACAATACAATACACAATAAACACGATAATTACACCACTTTCATACCACGACATTAAAATACAGGAATGACATTTTAAAATAACAGTTCTGACAAAATACTACCTGGAATATTGAAAACAGAATACATGAATCTCTCGAGAACAGAACGGACTAGAACAGAAACTAGATGCACTGCTAAAACAGTACGAACTTACCGGTCTCATAAGAGACACGTCAGGACCCGCATCCACCGGAGTGGACACTTCGTGTTGGGTCTGTGTACCACCAAACCCACGGACCAGAGTCAATTAGATTGACCCTGTCTAGATACTACCCCAGCAACGGTACTCACCGGGCAGCAAGAACGGAAGGCCTCGGACTGGACTGGACTGCTTCGACGCCAGACGGACGAACTTCGGACTTCTGTTACGGGTGGGCCTCCGGATACCTCGGACCTTGGACTCTCGGCTTGGGCTCTGGTCGGGACTCGCCGCGTTCCTCCACCGCCTCGTCTGGATGCTGGACCGCAACCTCCGTCTCCTCCGTGGGCCTGAGGGATACTTGAAGCAGAAATATCTGCCGGTGCGCAGAAGAGTTCCGTCACGGCTGCAGAGGGTCAGGGGGCATACGTGGCTTCACCGGCGTGTGGGGAAAGGGCAAGTCCCTATTCGGGCGCCATTATGTGGTAAATAAATAAATAATACCTCTCTTTTTGACTAGATATAACAATAACAGATAGCTCAATAAATAAGAGTCAAGATTCGAGGTAGTAGGAGTTTGCAGGTTTAATACAGAATAAAGGACAGGAACAGGACAACCTGCACGGACAAGATCTGGGATGAGCGCGCTGCACAACACTTAATAACAGGGCACAAGTATATATACTAAAACAATTGCATTACAGTACATACAATAGGCGGAGCAGTGGGTGGGGTGCGTAGCAGTCGCGAAAGATAAGGGTGAAAGTAGGTGTAACAGGAGGCGTGTACATAGACATGTGATGTAAACGTAACAGAGTATGTCATAAATGGGGCGGAAATATGGAGGGGGCTACCTAAGGAGCCAGGACCTCTAACCTACTGGTGCGCGCAAGCTGGCAATGACGTGTTACTAGGGAAAAGCTGGGGGCTATGACTTCTGCGCTAGAAGGAGAGACTGAAGTCTGGAGAGTCAGAGCGACATGTACCTAAACACTATCTAGTATCTGATGTTTAGAGAACATGTTGATAGAATCCAAAAGTTATCGGGGTAAAGGCTAACAGACACTAAGACTGGTGCATGCATTATTCTACATGTAGTGCGTGTTGAGGAATATTAAATGACCATTAAATGCAGTATTTCTCTTACATGGAGACGTAAAGGCTAGACCATGACGGAAACTATTGATGCGATTCAGTAACTTAGGAATGCAGAAGAGGAGGGCTGGACTGATAACTAGAATCATAACATACTCTTGGCAGACTGGCAGGCAGAGCCAGGCCGAGCCGGGCACTGTGAGACAGGAAGTAAGTGAAGGGTCAGGAATACAGGTGGGGGCTGTATCGCTCCTCGAAGAGGGTTCAGGAGACAGGAGCTGAATCTGGTGTCCGGGCCCTTTTGAGGCCTAGAAACGGGGACTTTTCAATGAAATAACGTGCACACTGTGAAACGTGGCAACGTAGCTGTACATAGGCCTAATACTCGTAGTATTCACGAGAACTGGAACTGGCATACTAGAGATGGACACAACTGTAATTGCGTCTTTAATCGAACATGGGGAATACATATGCATATTAATCATGCACATATAACATAAGATGGGGAACACGTAGGGACACAGAACATGGCAAAATTTACTTTTCCACACCTCAAGGGAACAGTCCAGCCGAACTGCCAAGCCATGTCTTCCCTGCACCGGAATCAAGCTTCCCAGGACCGATTTCTGGCATAGCTTGTTTCCGAAACTATCTCCCTTCCCCCACTCTCCAACTCATCCCATACCTCTTCCAAACTAGCACCCTTCCTTCATCCATTCTCTGACTCATCCCAAACCTCTAGCAAACTATCCCTCTTCCTCCACTCTCCGACTCATCCCAAACCTCTTCCAAACTGGCACCCTTCCTCCACTCTCTGACTCATCCCAAACCTCTTCCAAACTATCGCCCTTCCACCACTCTCTGACTCATCCTAAACCTCTTCCAAATTAGCATCCTTCCTCCACTCTCTGACTCATCCCAAACCTCTTCCAAACTATCGCCCTTCCACCACTCTCCGACTAATCCTAAACCTCTTCCAAATTAGCATCCTTCATCCACTCTCTGACTCATCTCAAACCTCTACCGCACTAGCTCCCTTCCTCCACACTATATCCCTTCCTCCACTCTCTGACTCATCCCAAACCTCTTCCAAACTAGCACCCTTCTCCACTCTCTGACTCATCCCAAACCTCTTCCAAACAATCTCCCTTCCTTCACTCTCTGACTAATCCCAAACCTCTTCCAAACTATATCCCTTCCTCCACTCTCAGACTCATCCCAAACCTCTTCCAAACTATCTAACTTCCGCCACTCTTTGACTCATTCCACACTTCTTCCAAACTAGCACCCTTCCTCCGCACTCTGACCCATCCCACACCTCTTCCGGACTAGCTCCCTTCCTCCATTCTCTGACTCATCCCAAACCTCTTCCAAACTAGCACCCTTCCTCCACTCTCTGACTCATCACAAACGTCTTCCAAACTATCTCCTTTCCTCCACTCTCTGACTCATCCCTAACCTCTTCCAAACTATCTCCCTTCCTCCACTCTCTGGATTATCCCAAACCTCTTCCAAACTAGTACCCTTCCTCCACTCCCATACTCATCGCAAACCTCTTCCAAACTAGCACCCTTCCTCTACTCTCTGACTCATCCCAAACCTCTTCCAAACTAGCACCCTTCCTCTACTCTCTGACTCATCCCAAACCTCTCCCAAACTAGCGCCCTTCTTCCACTCTCTGACTCATCCCAAACCTCTTCCAATCTAGCATCCTTCCTCCACTCTCTGACTTCTCCAAACTCTCTTCCAAACTACCACTCTTCCTCCACTCTCTGACTCATCCCAAACCTCTTCCAAACTAGCACCCTTCCTCCACTCTCTGACTCATCCCAAACCTCTTCCAAACTAGTACCCTTCCTCCACTTTTTGACTCACCCCAAACCTCTTCCAAACTAGCACCCTTCTTCCACTCTCTGACTCATCCCAAACCTCTTCCAATCTAGCACCCTTCCTCCACTCTCTGACTCCTCCAAACTCTCTTCCAAACTACCACCTTTCCTCCACTCTCTGACTCATCCCAAACCTCCTTCAAACTAGCACCCTTCCTCCACTCTCTGACTCATCCCAAACCTCTTCCAAACTAGCACCCTTCCTCCACTCTTTGACTTATTCCGCACTTCTTCCAAACTAGCACCCTTCCTCCGCACTCTGACCCATCCCACACCTCTTCCGGACTAGGTCCCTTCCTCCATTCTCTGACTCATCCCAAACCTCTTCCAAACTAGCACCCTTCCTCTACTCTCTGACTCATCCCAAACCTCTTCCAAACCAGCACCCTTCCTCCACTCTTTGACTCATCCCAAACCTCTCCAAACTACCACCCATCCTCCACTCACTGACTCATCCCAAACCTCTTCCAAACTAATACCCTTCCTCCACTTTCTGACTCACCCCAAACCTCTTCCAAACTAGCACCCTTCTTCCACTCTCTGACTCATCCCAAACCTCTTCCAATCTAGCACCCTTCCTCCACTCTCTGACGCCTCCAAACTCTGTTCCAAACTACCACCCTTCCTCCACTCTCTGACTCATCCCAAACCTCTTCCAAACTAGCACCCTTCCTCCACTCTCTGACTCATCCCAAACCTCTTCCAAACTAGCACCCTTCCTCCACTCTTTGACTCATTCCACACTTCTTCCACACTAGTACCCTTCCTCCGCACTCTGACCCATCCCACACCTCTTCCGGACTAGCTCCCTTCCTCCATTCTCTGACTCATCCCAAACCTCTTCCAAACTAGCACCCTTCCTCCACTCTCTGACTCATCCCAAACCTCTTCCAAACAAGCACCCTTCCGCCACTCTTTGACTCATTCCAAACCTCTTCCAAACTAGCACCCTTCCTCTACTCTCTGACTCATCCCAAACCTCTTCCAAACTAGCACCCTTCCTCTACTCTCTGACTCATCCAAAACCTCTTCCAAACTAGCACCCTTCCTCTATTCTCTGACTCATCCCAAACCTCTACCAAACTAGCACCCTTCTTCCACTCTCTGACTCATCCCAAACCTCTTCCAATCTAGCACCCTTCCTTCACTCTCTGACTCCTCCAAACTCTCTTCCAAACTACCACCCTTCCTCCACTCTCTGACTCATCCCAAACCTCTTCCAAACTAGTACCCTTCCTCCACTTTCGGACTCACCCCAAACCTCTTCCAAACTAGCACCCTTCCTCCACTCTCTGACTCATCCCAAACCTCTTCCAAACTAGCACCCTTCCTCCACTCTTTGACTCATTCCACACTTCTTCCAAACTAGCACCCTTCCTCCGCACTCTGACCCATCCCACACCTCTTCCGGACTAGCTCCCTTCCTCCATACTCTGACTCATCCCAAACCTCTTCCAAACTAGCACCCTTCCTCCACTCTCTGACTCATCCCAAACCTCTTCCAAACCAGCAACCTTCCTCCACTCTTTGACTAATCCAAAACCTCTTCCAAACTAGCACCCTTCCTCCACTCTCTGACTCATCCCAAACCTCTTCCAAACTAGCACCCTTCCTCCACTCTTTGACTCATCCCAAACCTCTTCCAAACCAGCACCCTTCCTCCACTCTTTGACTCACCCAAAACCTCTTCCAAACTAGCACCCTTCCTCCACTCTCTGACTCATCCCAAACCTCTTCCAAACTAGTACCCTTCTTCCACTTTCTGACTCACCCCAAACCTCTTCCAAACTAGCACCCTTCTTCCACTCTCTGACTCATCCCAAACCTCTTCCAATCTAGCTCCCTTCCTCCACTCTCTGACTCCTCCAAACTCTCTTCCAAACTACCACCCTTCCTCCACTCTGACTCATCCCAAACCTCTTCCAAACTAGCACCCTTCCTCCACTCTCCGACTCATCCCAAACCTCTTCCAAACTACTACCCTTCTTCCACTTTCTGACTCACCCCAAACCTCTTCAAAACTAGCACCCTTCCTCCACTCTCTGACTCATCCCAAACCTCTTATTATACTATGGACTCCCAAACAACCTTTCCCAAACTCTTCCCTCCTTCATCCTGTTCATCATACCAACAAGCGCACTTGCCCACTACTCCCCCCCAAAACATTATTTTTCCTCTACAAATCCACCTTGGGTTCTGGAATAGGGTGCTACTCACTGTAGGAATCTCCACTCTGGCAAATTGATCCAAAAAGTGATTGTCAGGTTAGATAAACTGCCGGTTAAATACCGTAAGCCTGTTAACGAGTCTCAAGAGGCTAATGCTGTGATAACACCAAAAGCGACTGTAAAAATGAAAAGACCCGGCCGGAGCTCTAAATCGGTGCCACTGCACAAGAACTAGTCAAGATCTCCATTCCACTGCTTTTGGGGTAATCTTAACCCAATTCCTTTGTATTGACAAACTAGTTTCCTATCCTGATAAGTATCCTGAATTCCAAGGCCCCACATTTTTGTCTGATTTTCAAACTATGTGATTGGATCTTATTTAAGCCAAGCTTTTTATTAGTGCTCCTCAGAAGGCTTACTTGATGTGCTAAACAGAAATAATCTTTTAAGACTTTTTATTTCCCTCAGTTGAAAGAGCTAAAATCTTTACGCTCTTTTAAAATACACATTATTACTGACCACACAGCAGGTAAACATGTTACTGGAACTGATTGGTAATGTCATAATTGAGTCTACAAAATCTGGGAGAGATGATCAGATTTGCAGCTAACTGCTCTAAAACCGATCCCTAAAACCAATTATCCTATGATTTTGGACCCCAAATCTCAGATTTGCCAAACGTTACCAAGCAGTTCAAGGTTTTTGAACCACGGTAGTCATTGTATCGATTTTAAGGGGCTAAAATATCTTATCTGAAATGAAGTCATTAATCTGGTGGATACTTTTAGGAGGGTTGGATCAGGTCAATCCAAAGATCTGTGTCTATAAACACTGGTGCACTCCACGGATCTCAGATAGGCTGTAGTACCAACACCTCCTTCTCTTAAAGTTTACTCAAGAGTAACTGAATTTCACTAAAACTAAAACTGGATGGAGAGAATTTAGTGTGTTTCCTAATTCCTTTTCTGTACTTAGTTTTCAAGAATTTTGGAAGCGGATTAACTTTACTTCCAGTAACTTTCTCACATATGAAATGTTTCCTTCCAAGGTCTCGAGCCCTAGTGGTGTTTTTTCACTTCGGTTAATTCTATCTTCTGTATCAAGGGAACAAACTTACTGATCAACTCAGAATTTATTCTAGACATCTTGCTAGAGACCGCGCGTAACATCGAGCTCGCCTGGCAGCTAATGATCTTTATGTTTTATTTTCCCCATCATTTCTTTATTGCACGTCTGTCTTAAAATCGTTTTTAGGGGACATTGAATAACTAACCGAAAAGAACTCCTGTGCTTTAATTCTAATACCTGGGGACTTTAATGCTAATTTAATAAAAGAGCATAATCATAATTCCAATTTGTTGGATTCCCCAAATTATTGTTGTTATAGTCCTAGTTGCCCAGCTCGGAGCACTCATTCTCACAGGGTCATAGTGACACTCCCTGACTATTCCTTCTCACATCTCTCTGATTTTCATTACTGTGCCAACTTCAAGTAACTCCATGCAGCAAAAGCTATCAAAGTCCTCAAATGTTTTGCTTTGCGTAAATTGGGCTCATTCAGCCCAAGCAATTCAAGCTTTCTCACCCGTGTCAATTCATCATCAACAACAGAGGGATTTGATGGAATTACTGTCACTTGGCACATGTAGACTGTTGATATTATTTAAGAGACATTCACAGGCAACCTAAAAACACTGAAAACCATAAGTGACATGTCTGTCAAATTTGGTAGAACTTTATTACAAAGCAGTATTTGTGCTCTTATGATAAACCTACCAATTTGTTTTAAGGAGTTTGTAACAAACATAACAGAATTTACAGGTTGATCATAAAATGCATAAAAACAGGTTAGGATGTCACTTTGTGCCTTACTAAAGACCCAAATCTCTTTAGTGCAAGTTTATTAAAAAAACGTATAAACAGATTATAGACAAAAAGTGTGTGACGTTATACGACGTAAACAGGAAAACGCAGGTCCAATTGTTTGACAGTATAAAAAACAAAGCATTAAGGTGCTACCGATAGACTTTGTCCTGAATTTCAGTGTTCATAACCACACCCCTAACATGCCCTTTGAAACCTGGGAACCATTCATAATAAATCTATATTCTACTAATCAAACAATTAACTCCACTCTGTCCACATTAGTCAACAATCACATCATTTCCAAGAGTGACATCTTGATGTTAATAAAATCCAGTCGCTTTTAAGAAGCTTAGGTATGTATGATATTCTCTAATTGCTGTGTCTTTGGACAATCCAAATACACTGCCCCTCTATTGTTGCGGCTCAGTCTCCTGCTCCTCTCATTGCTTCCCCCTTCCCTTATGCTTGCTTCCCCCTCCCTCACTCATTGCTTACCCCTCCCCATCTTGTTGCTTTCTCTTTGCACCTTTTGTTGCATCCCCTTCCCCTCCCCCTTATATTGCTTCCCCCTCCCCTTTTGTTACTGCTTCCTTACCCCTCTCGTTGCTTCCCTATCCCCCTCAATGCCTTCCCCTCTTGTAGCTTCACCCTCCCCCTCTTGTAGCTTCCCCCTCCCCCTCTCGTTGTTCCCCTCCCCGCTCGTTGCTTCCCCCTCTACCTCTCATTGCTTCCCCTCCCCTTTGCTTCCCCCTGCCCTCATTGCTTCCCCCTGCCCCCTTGTTGCTTCCCCTTCCACCTCATTGCTTCCCCATCCCCTCTCAGTGCTCCCCCTCCCCTTGTAATCTCCCCAACCCCCTCTCATTGCTTCGGCCTCCCCCTCTTGTTGCTTTCCCTTCCCCTTTCTCATTGCTTACTCCTCCCCCTTGTTGATTCCCCCTCACCTCCTTGTTGTTTCCCCTCCCCCATGTTGCTTCCCCTTCCCCCTCATTGTTTCCACCTCCCCTTTCATTTTCTTCCCCTCCTCCCTTACATTGATTCCCCCTCCCTCTCTCGTTACTTCTTCTCCCCCTCTGTCACTGCTTGATCTGTCCCCTGCCCCCTCGTTGCTTCCCCCTTCCCTTGCTTCCACCTCGCCCCACTTGTTGCTACCCCCTCCCCCTTCTCATTGCATTCCCATGGCTCTTCTCATTGCTCCCCCTCATTGCTTCCCCCTCCCTCTTGTTGATTTCCCCCCTCCTGTTGCTTCCCACTCCCCCTCTTGTTGCTTCCTCCTCGCTCCTCTCATTGTTTCTTCCCTTGACCTTCTTTTTGCTTCCCCCTACCCCTTCTTGTTGCTTCCCCCTCCCCTTCTCATTGCTCCCCCTCCCTCCTCTCATTGCTTCCCCCTCACCCCTCTTGTTGCTTCTCCCTCTCTCCAATGTCGTTGCCTGGTCCATTCCCTCCCCTTCTCGTTGCTTCCCCCTCACCCCTCTTGTTGCTTCCCTCTAGGAAAGTAGGATCTGCTCTTATGGTTACCCCCACTTTTTGCTGATATTTTTCGCTGTTTTTCGACTTTAGTCTGGCTGGGACCCTGCTATCCATGACCCCAGCCTAGCTGCTTCCTCTCTAAATTGATTCCAAGAACTTTAGGTACACTCCAGTTTGGTACCCTTATGCATCCCTAGGATATGGTACCTTAGGTACCCAGGGAATAGGTTACCTAGAGGCCTACTGGGGCTGCAGCATGTATTATGCCACCCTTGGTAAGCCTTCCAGAATACCCCCACAGGACTGCTACTGCAGCCTGGGTAAGGTGGTGCATGCACCCCTGACTTAGATATAGGTTACCTATATCTACCTTAAATCACGACACACATAAACCTATCAGTAGCCCCTATGGCAGGCATTATCAATCCTGAAGGCAGGCTGCTGGGTTTTGTGTGAGAGGGTGTCCATGCATGAGCAGGGCCCCTCTACAGCCTTCAGAACCTGTTCTCTGGGGCTGTTCTGTGATGCAGCCAGACCATATACTCTTAAGTGCATTATAACCTCGCGCTAAATGCTAACTTTGGAATGGATGCACGGAAACATGTTGTGTTTGGTGTCAAACACTTTGGAATCCTACCCCCCACCAGTCCTGGCGGCGGGGTAGAGTTCCACCCTTCTAGAGGGAGAGACATGTACACACCGGTATACCCGGTACCAGTTTAAAAGAGCCCTGGAATCACAAAATGGATGCTTCAGCCAAATACACAAGTCTGGCCTCCTGCTGCTAGACAAAACTCTGGCAGGGGAGGCCTGGACAATAGGTTTCCTGTCACAGGGAGGTATAACCACCTCCAAGACAGGCTTTAGTGTATTGGGGCTGGGTGGGTGCACTCTGAGGTCAGTAAACTACAGGCTGAGATTGACACCCTAGAGAAGGAGATAAATGACATGAACCTCAAAGAGGCCACTGAAAAAAATTATGTGATTTTACAAGACATATTATCTAGACACCATAAAGACATCAAGGAGAGGAAATCAAGACAACTTAGACGTGATGAGATTGATTACAAAACAGGGAGAATCTTTACATATGCACGAAAATACGACTCAATAGTCAAGGGCAACACTAATTTGGGCACCACACCGGAACCAGACAATACTTCTGTAGCCTCTGGCTCCACACTCAATAGTATCCCTGACATTAGCAATAGTGAAAATGAGAACAGTAACACCACACCAGTTTCGGCTTTTTTAATGGAAGTCCGAACAGTACGCAAGGGGAACAGAAACCAAGGAGGGCGAATAGCACCAGATCCAAAACCCGTAGGGGCCAAAGGGGTGGACAAAACAGATCAGGAATAGTACAAGAAGAAACTCCGCTCAGGCAATGTAAGGAAATAATACCTACTAACAGGGACTTACAGGTCATTAATCTTTCAATCAATCAATCAATCAATCAGGTCATTTGTAGAGCGCACTACTCACCCGTAGGGTCTCAAGGCGCTGGGAGGGGGGGGGGGTGCCGCTACTGCTCGAACAGCCAGGTCTTGAGCTTCTTCCTGAAGGAGAGGTGGTCTTGGGTCAGGCGCAGATTGGTCGGAAGTGAGTTCCAGGTCTTGGCGGCCAGGTAGGAGAAGGATCTTCCTCCTGTTGTCGCTCTTCGGATGCGGGGGACGGCGGCGAGGGCGTGGTTGGTTGATCTGAGGAGGCGCTTGGGAGTGTAGAAGTTGATCCGGTTGTTGAGGTAGCTTGGGCCTTGGTCGTGTAGGGCTTTGTGCGCGTGGGTGAGGAGCCGGAAGGTGATTCTCTTGTTGACCGGGAGCCAGTGCAGATCTCTCAGGTGTCCGGAGATGTGGCTGCGACGGGGGATGTCGAGGATGAGTCTCGCCGAGGCGTTCTGGATCCGCTGGAGTCTCTTCTGGAGTTTGGCGGTCGTTCCGGCGTAGAGGGCGTTGCCGTAGTCCAGTCGGCTGGTGACGAGGGCCTGGGTGACCGTCTTCCTCGTCTCGGTGGGGATCCACCGGAAGATCTTACGTAGCATGCGCAGGATGTTGAAGCATGACGAGGAGACGGCGTTGACTTGTCTGGTCATGGAGAGGGAGGAGTCCAGGATGAAGCCCAGGTTGCGTGCGTGGTCCGTCGGTTTGGGTGCGGTGCCCAGGGCGGGGGGCCACCAGGAGTCGTCCCAGGCGGAGGGCGTGGAGCCCAGGATGAGGACCTCCGTCTTGTCTGAGTTCAGTTTCAGGCGGCTGGTCGTCATCCATTCGGCTACGTCTCTCATCCCTTCGTGCAGGTTGGCTCTGGCGGTGTCGGGGTCGTTGGTCAGGGAGAGGATCAGCTGGGTGTCGTCGGCGTAGGAGATGATGTTCAGGTTGTGTTTGCGTACGATGGCCGCGAGGGGGCTCATGTAGACGTTGAAGAGGGTGGGGCTCAGTGAGGACCCTTGAGGGACGCCGCAGATGACTTTGGTGGCCTCTGACTTGTACGGTGGTAGGCGGACTCTTTGTGTTCTTCCGTCGAGGAAGGAGGTGATCCATTCCAGTGCCTTCTCCTGGATTCCGATGTTCTACAAAAACTCTGGATTTGGATATGGTTTCCTTACTTGGCAAGGGTTTGAGCTTTAACCCTACAGAGACTGGTGATATGTGCAAAATGAAGGTTGACTTGTACAAATTTGTCAGAATACTTAAGTTAAAAAAGTTTTTTGTGTGCAATCCCAAATTGAATAAACCAGTGTCAATCGCAAACATGAGTAATGTGTCTGATGTACCGAGTATCCAGGAAATACAAGCGACACGATTGTTATTATCTATAACCGAGATGGAGGATGCTCCTTTGACTATGACCCAACTTTTGGAAGATCTTGATATAGACACGAACTGCCCTATTTCTAGTGGTTTGAAGAACAAATCAAAATGGACACCCACTCTCCCTGGTGGGAATTCTGTTGATACTTTCTACAAACGGGTCCTACAGGACTTGGATGATTGGGATTTTAAAACCACTCACAAACATAGAGGGCAATTGTTTAGTGATAATCTCACCAAAGGGGAAAGATTGGCTTTAAAGAACCTCAGTGAGGATCAAACCATTTTGATAAGGGAGGCAGACAAGGGAGGAAATGTTGTGATAATGAATAAAATTGATTATACTAATGAAATCCTTACACAACTTTCTGACATTAACTGTTATGAACCATTGAGCCATAACCCTACTGGCCAATTGGGACTTCTGATCAATAAACACTTGGTTGAGTGGCACTCCCAAGGTCTATTGGATGATGACGAATTAGCTTACCTTAAGGTATTTAGACCCACCTTTCCATATCTATACACTTTACCCAAAGTGCATAAAAACCGAGACTTCCCACCTGGTTGACCGATTATATCGGGTATCGGTGGCCCTACTGAAAAACTGTCTGAATACGTGGACGTTTTCTTGGGTCCGTTGGTACGCAATCTACCGAGTTTTATACAAGACTCAAAACACATCTTAAGCATTCTTGCAGATGTAGAATGGCAAACTGGTATGATTATGGCAACTTTAGATGTGGTCGCTCTTTACACTAACATTAACATAAATTTGGGTGTGGAGGCAGTAACACGAATGTTAAATATCCGACCAGCCACGGAGTGGTTACATAACCAAATGCTAATAAGAATGATGCAAATTATCCTCAATAACAATTTTTTTCTGTTTGAGGGCAAATGGTACAAACAGACTAAGGGGGTGGCGATGGGGTCTAAATTTTCCCCTAGTTTTGCCTGTCTCTTTATGGGTTGTCTGGAAAAAGATTGGATATGGGGCACAAGAGGCGCGGAATGGATTGACAGAATTATCTATTGGGGGAGATATATAGATGACTGTCTCCTGCTTTGGGCTGGTACACAGGGCGAACTTTTGGAATTTCTTACATACATGAATAGCAACCCTTATGGTATGGAATTCACCCTGGAATTTAGCGATACACAGATCTCTTTCTTAGATATAGAACTGTACACTGATGACAACAAATTAAAGACGCGTCTTTTTAGGAAAAGTACTGCCTGTAATTCTATCTTACACTCAGACAGCTCTCACCCTATACACCAAATCAGCGCTATACCATATGGTGAATTTGTTAGGGCCAGACGTAATTGTAGTGATGAGCCTGAATTTCAAGAATGTCTTGAGGATATGAAACAACGCTTCGTAGAACGAGGATATTCCCCTGACATCATACACAAGGCCAAAAAGAGAATTAAACGAGTCAAGAGGGAAGATACTCTAAGACCCAAACCTACTCTGAATGGGGACAAAAAAGATAATATACGTATGGTCACTGACTTCAATGAATTGAGCCATGTCCTTCGCAGGAGTCTTAAGAGACATTGGAGTATCCTTACTGCTGACAAAACACTGACCAATTACGTGACCAGACAACCTCAAATTACATTTAGGAGAGGTAGGACTTTACGCAATAGACTCAGTCCCACAGTTCCTAGAACTACTAAAATCGACTCATGGCTTAACTCGCCCAACAGGGGCTTTTTCAAATGTGGTTTCTGTGGAGTATGTAGGTGGGCTAAACATAAGACTAAAAATTTTAAAGGTTGTGACAACAAAACCTATGAGATTCGGATGAACATTAACTGTTTAACCAAATTCGTGATATACATTATTGAATGCAAATGTGGACTCCAGTATGTGGGTAGCACCATTAGGTGCTTGAAAGAGAGGATTGGGGAACATGTTAGAGCTCTTTTACAACAAGATGCTAGATATCCGGTGGCAATTCATGCAAGTATTTGCCAGGCACAAGGCCCCAAAAAAGAATTTGTCTTTTTTGGAATTGACCATATCCCTATTGACACTAGAGGTGGCAACAGAGAGCTTCGCCTTAGACGTGCTGAGGCTTTCTGGATTATGAGACTTCATACAGTGGGGCGGGGTCTTAATTGCGACCCTGAGATGCAATTTTTTCTGGGGGACTGATGTACTTTACTCAGATTCTTAGTATAACTATTCTGGTTACACAATAAGACTCCTGCACGGTTCACCCCGCATCCTCTTTTGTTTTACATTCAGTATTATCTTTCCGTGTGAACGATAATAACTATATATCTTGTTCGGTAATTTTTGACTGAGGGGATAGTAGGCGTTCTCACTTTTTTCCCTTACATATTATGGTTGTAATGAATACGTATTTTATGCGCATTATCATTAGGGCAAGTAGATGTTGTAACACTCGCATGTATTACTTGCCTTATAGTGTGTGATTTTTGTTGCCGTGTCATTTCCACATACACACTGATACTTATTATCGCATTATCACTGTTATTGACCTTGTATTCAATTGTACACATCATGTTCCTTTTTCTTTTCACTGTAATAATATGTGAGTTCTTTTCAATTTTTAATTGCGATCCTCCTCCTATTGACATGATCAGGAGTTTATCAAACTGCTTATTTCCTTTCCTTTTCTCTCTCCTTTACTTTCCGTAATATATTTCTCCAATTTGTATGCTCGGGTGGTGTCTTTTGACATACCTTGGTGGATTTAGGACCACGTCCTTAAGTACACCTGGGATCGAATTCTAGTATTAATCTTTACCAGTTTCGGACTCAGCGTTTTACAAATGCTGAGTCGGAGTTAAAGAATCGGGACCTGGAGTTTCCGTAGCAAGGACACAGTCCTTTTTTTATTCTGTGAACCATTACGGAGGTTTACGCTCTAGCCTTTTTCTTGCTTCATGGAAACTATAAGTTTGACTTCCGGGGCGTGTTGTGGTTACTTCCGGGTCGGGGACGCCTGTTACAACGAGGGTGATTGTACCAAGGTAATTACTACAGACCTTCTAACTTTTGGACCTTTTATATGCAAACGAGCGGACTTTAAGGCAATAACATGGATTTCCCTCGAGTAACGGGGTACTTATGCCTAATGTTATTTCCATATTTCTTGTCTTTTAGAATCTGGAAACCACACGTACCCATGTGGTGTTCTGTCACGAAATTTGTCGTAATACATGATTTGGATCTATATACAATTATTCTTTGGAAGGCACTGACGTGCATTACCTGGGCATCCTCTATATAAAGGGCGATTGGATACTTACGGGTAAGAGACTGCCTTCGTGGGTGAGGGTGTGACTGAATTTACTGTTTGTGGTCTCTTAAAATTGGTTACTATATTTTTATACATTGGGCTGTGAGAGTCATATTTATCGTTTTCATTGACGCTTGGTTTTGTTAAATTTATGGACTTCGAATACATTGTGGGACTGTTTATATCACTTTGATAATTTGAAGTTGAAATGCTCATACTTTACTGTGAGTTCTAGTGAGATTTAGTTTTCGGTGAAATTGTTTACTCTGCCATTAGGATTTATCTGTGTCTACATCCTTAATGTGGATTACAAAATTATCTTTACAGCATCAATTTGTCGTCTTCGTCAAAAAATTGGTTACCCTGCCGGGTTGGAATTATCACCGGACTTGGGGTGAGCAGCTTTTGTTAAATTATAGACGGACTTCCTCAGTGAGGGTTACGTGTTTTTCTTGACAATTTTACCAACCAAAATTTGCGCTTTCCTTTCTCTTTCTCTTTTACTCTCCTTTGCCTAAACAGCCCTAAAAGATAAAGATTCAGCCATTGAGGTATCGTTGTAATAAATACTTTGTATTACGCATCACACTGATGGGAGTTGCATGCGGTTGTTTGATATCACGCCTTCATTCATAATGAGAACAATATTCTTTTCGGAGCTCATAATTTGTATTTATTCAGAACGTACTCATACATGTTTTCTAACCGGGTTGTGAATTCTGCTGGTAAACTTGGACTTAACCGTTACGAATAATAGTATGCTTTTCATTTTTTGTTTTAATTGTTTCACGGGTGTCTGTCCACTATATAAATGTATATATAATAATATATACAATTTTTGATTAAATGACATGTAAGATTATCCTTTTCCATAATAAGTTTCAATGCATCTATCCATGGATTAAGGAGTTTAATGGTACTCTTTCTGTTTGTAGTTACCTTATATAACCACTTTTTGGGTTCCTTATGACGAGGTTTATTCTTTGGAATGAAGAGAATGGCACATTCACTTTGGTATTTTGTAAAATATTATTGTTGTTGCAGACTTACTATAGGTCATTCATTTTTTGTATTTTTCCAGCCCTGAAGAGTTATAGTGTCTATGATTGTATTGACCTATAACGAAACACGTGTCGACTGGCTGTCAATTTCTATTGGTGTGACCATCTAATAAAAGGAGTGACACATCAAAATTTAAAGAATCGACGTTGGATTGTTGTTTTCGTAAAATACATATATGAGTACTTAACTTGTTGATACTTAAATCTGTGTGCGCGGGACTTTGTTGCACGCACTCTGAGAGTGCTTTAAGTCTGGAGCCACATTTGGTGTCAATGTGCATAGCCCAGTTCAAACCAGTTTCAGGGTCTACCAGCCCCTGCTCTGGTGCGAAACTAGACAAAGGAAATGGGTGTAGCCACCACTCTGTCCATGACCCTCCCATAGGTGGGTCCCTAGAGTATGTCCAACCCCTTCCCTAGGTAGAAGAAAGGAACCCCTGACTATGGGACTTTATATTACACCTGGATGAAACTCGACGACAATCGACACAACTAGATGACTAAAGAATCTCCCTTGGAATAAAGGAGTTACTCCCCTGCTTGGTAAACACCAACAATGCATTTGACAGTCTGCATCTCTTAAGCTCCCGCCGGACTCCGAAGTATTTTCAGCCCAGGAGGTAGATTTCCTGACTTCACAGAGGCCGACCCGAGGCCCCAGCAAAGCTGAGACCTGCAGCCCTTTTGAGTAACGTGGAACCGGAACTCCTGGACACCTTGCACATTTACAAGTGCATCAGCTTCTCAACTTTCCTTGAGGCTGTGCATTGGGTTACTTGTAGCCCAGACCAGAGCACCTTTTCCACTGAAGATTGCCAGCCTAGTTCAAGTTCAAGTTCAAGTTCAGGCATTTATAAAGCGCACTACTCACCCAGAGGGTCTCAAGGCGCTAGGGGGAGGGATTCACTGTTTATCGAATAGCCATGTTTTCAGTTCTTTTCTGAAGGAGATGTGATTCTGAGTGAGGCGGAGGTGGGTGGGGAGTGAGTTCCAGGTCTTGGCAGCCAGGAAGGAGAAGGATCTGCCACCCATGGTGGTTTTTCGGATGCGCGGGACTGCGGCGAGGGCTTGATTGGATGATCTTAGTTGGCGGGTGGGATAGTAGAAGGACAGTCGGGTGTTGAGGCATTCGGGTCCTAGATTATAGAGGGCCTAGTGTGCGTGAGTAAGAAGGCGGAAAGTAATTCTTTTGTTGACGGGAAGCCAGTGGAGGTTTTTTAAGTGACCGGTGATGTGCTCTTGGCGCGGGATGTCTAATATGAGTCTCGCTGATGCGTTTTGGATGCGCTGGAGCTTTTTCTGCAATTTGGTTGTAATTTCGGCGTAGAGTGTGTTGCCATAGTCCAGTCGACTCGTGACCAGTGCATGGGTGACAGTCTTTCTTGTTTCGAGGGGGATCCAGCGGTAGATCTTTTTGAGAATGCGAAGGACGTTGAAGCAGGAGGACGATACGGCGTTAACTTGTCTGGACATTGAGAGAGAGGAGTCTAGAATGAAGCCAAGGTTACGTGCATGGTCTGTGGGTGTGGGCGCTGATCCCAAAGCGGAAGGCCACCAGGAGTCGTCCCAAGCTGAGGGGGAGGATCCTAGGATGAGCACCTCCGTTTTGTCTGAGTTGAGTTTTAAGCGGCTCTGTTTCATCCATTCAGCTACTTCTTTCATACCTTCGTGAAGGTTGTTTTTGGCGGTGTTGGGGTCTTTGGTGAGGGAAAGGATTAGCTGGGTGTCGTCGGCGTAGGAGATGATGTTGAGGTTGTGTTGACGTGCGATGGAGGCGAGGGGACTCATGTAGACGTTGAAGAGGGTGGGACTGAGTGAGGAGCCTTGAGGTACGCCGCAGATGACTTCGGTGGGCTCTGAGTAGAAAGGGGGGAGTCGGACTCTCTGGGTTCTTCCGGCTAGGAACGAGATGATCCAGTCCAAGGCTTTTCCTTGTATGCCGATGTTGTTGAGGCGTTGTATGAGGGTGTTGTGACAGACAGTGTCGAAGGCTGCGGAAAGGTCGAGTAGAATGAGGGCCACTGTTTCACCGTTGTCCAGGAGTGCTCGGATGTCGTCGGTCGCCGCAATGAGGGCGGTTTCGGTGCTGTGTTTGGCTCGAAAGCCGTTCTGTGAGGGGTCCAGGGAGTTGTTGGATTCAAGGAAGGCTGCGAGTTGGCTATTGACGGCTTTCTCGATGACTTTGGCCGGGAAAGGGAGGAGGGAAATGGGTCAGTAGTTTTTCAGTTCTGAGGGGTCTGCTGTTGGTTTTTTCAGAAGGGCACTGAGTTCGGCGTGTTTCCATATTTCTGGAAAGGTGGCGGAGTTGAAGGAGCAGTTGATGACATCGCGGAGTTGGGGAGCGATGATGGAGTCAGCTTTGTTGAAGATGTAGTGGGGACAGGGGTCAGAAGGTGAGCCAGAGTGGATTGAGTTCATGAGGCGAATGGTGTCTTCAATGGTGATTGGGTTCCAGGAGTTGAGGTAGTTAGTTGGACTGGTGGGATCTGAAGGGGGTGGGGTGAGTTGGTCATTGGGAGTATTCTTGAAGCTGTTGTGGATGTCGGCAATTTTGTTGTAGAAGAAGAAGGATAGCGCATCGCAGAGGTCTTGGGAGTTAGTGATGTCGTTGGATGCTGCGGGAGGGTTGGTGAATTCTTTGACGATATTGAAGAGTTCCTTGCTGTTATGAGAATTGTTGTCGAGACGGTCCTTAAATGCTGATTTCTTGGCGGATCGAATCAGTTGGTGGTGTTTGCGGGTGGCTGTCTTGAGGGAGGCCATGTTGTCTGAGGTTGGTTCTTTTCTCCAATTCTTCTCCAGGGTGCGGCATGTCTTCTTGGATTTTTTAAGGTCATCATTGAACCAGGGAGCCTTTTTGCTGGATGATTTCAACTGGTGTTTTTTCAGGGGTGCTAGTTTGTCCGCACTGTGGGTAATCCACTTCCTGAGGTTGGTGGCCGCTTGGTCTGGGTCCGTTGCTAGGGTGGGAGTGTTTTGGCTGAGTGATGTGAGGAGTTGGTCGGTGGTGATTTTGTTCCATTTTCTTCGGGGAATGGGTTGTGGACGGTTGTGGGTCAGGGTTGTTTTGTAGCTGAAGTGAACACAGCTGTGATCCGTCCAGTGGAGAGCTGTAGTGTGATCGAAGGAGATGTGCTTGCTGGAGGTGAAGATAGGGTCGAGCGTGTGTCCGGCTGCGTGGGTGGGGGTGTCAACAAGTTGTTTGAGTCCGAGATTGGACAGGTTGTCCAGAAGGGTGGTGGTGTTGTTGTTGAGAATGTTGTCAAGGTGGTAGTTGAGGTCTCCTAGAAGAATGTAGTTCTCCGAGGTGAGGGCGTGCGGGCTGACGAAGTCAGTGATGTCGTCGCTGAATTGAGATCGGGTGCCTGGGGGCCTGTAAATGAGGGTTCCTCTAAGGTTGGTCCTGGGGTCGGTGTGGATCTGAAAGTGGAGGTGTTCGGCGGTTGCAAGATTGTCGTCAGAGCTGGTTGTAATTTTGAGGGTGTTTCTATGGACGATGGCAATGCCTCCTCCAGTTTGATCAGTGCGGTCTTTTCGAATGATCTTGTAAGTGTCCGGTATGGCTATGGCGATGTCGGGGGCAGAAGATGCATTCATCCATGTTTCAGTAAGGAAGGCGATGTCAGGTGACGCAGAGTCGATTAGGTCCCAGAGTTCGGTTGCATGTCTGTGGACCGAGCGGGTGTTCAGTAGGATGCATTTCAAGTCGTTGGGTTCGGAGCTGTGTGTGGAGGAGGTGTGTTTGGTGAGGGTCCTGAAGCAGTTGAACTTACAGGAGAGGCAAGAGAATGGGCCGTGGGTACGTCCTGGGGTAGCTTCGCAACAAAGTGGGGAGCGTCCGGCGTTGAGGGCGAGGAGAGTAGCGGCATCATAAGTTACTCTGGGGGGTTGGGAGCGGCATAGAGCAGGGGGACGGGCGCTGGGCGCGGTCCAGGCGCGGACGGGCGCAGACGGGCTTAACTTTGGTGCACCTTCGGCGCGACCGTTGCGCGTGACCGCTGCGTGTTGGGTCATCAGTCTAAGAGGAGAATGGAGGGGGCGGAGCGTGGGAGGGGCAGCTGGGAGGCGGTAGCGGGGAGGGTAGGCGGGCCAAGGGAAACGTAATCGCAAGATGGTGGTCGGGGTAGAAACCGAAACTGAGGCGATGTAAATAAACAGCAATGGCGATTACACAGTCACAAACAAAAGCAGGCTGAAACAATGTCTCAGGGCAGTCGCGCTATGAGCCAATGATAAGGTGCGGCGCTACAGTGAAACGCGCTATGGCAGCTGACAATGAAAGACAAAATGAACAAATGCAGCACGCTACGATACCATGCGCTGGTAGCAGGGTAAAGCGCTTCTGGTGATGCAGGAGTGGAGAGCAGATAAAGCGCTTCAGGGAAGGCACTCTGAGCGGAGTTAGGAGGCGAGGGGAGCGACCGTTTAGGCACAAGTCCTGACGGTCACCTACACTCCACCAGTGTTTTGTGAGTCAGCCCTTTATGTTTTTGCTTGAGGTACCTTTGCGATCCCTGGTCCATTGACTGGTGGGTCCCTGAGAAGGCAACTTTAACTTTCATTGGGTTTCACCGGTAGCTCCAGACGTGCCCTGACTCACCACCACTTGGTGAGTCCCTCAGACCTTGCTGGTCCACACCAAAGCATTTCTTCACTTTCTGCATGGGTTGCTGTTGCCAAGGCTTGTTGGGTCCAATCCAGTCACCGATGTAGCAGCACTTGACATTCTTTGTGGGACAGCTCGAATCCAGCTCCTGGTCATCATTGACGCCGCCTTGTCCTCGTAGCCGCAGAGTCAAGCTTAACCTCTTCAACCTGAAATCACCCGACATCGGCGGGCATTCGTCTACCGTGCCCCTGGTCACTCAGACTCTGTCCCCTCTGCTTTCAGGTTCACACCGGACACTTTCCACTTCGACAGCAGCAGCACTTTGCAGCAGATCGCCATTGAAATCAACGAAGATTCGCGACACGAATGGGTGAGGTAACTTGAGTACACTGGTGCTCCCGTGGGTGTTGGCCCTAGAACCCCTTAAGTCTAAAGGGGTTTGCTCAAAGTCCTCTCCTAAGTGTCCTTTATCTCTAAATTTCCAACCGCAACTTTCACCATAGAAGCTAATGGCGATTTGTGGCAGTGTTCTTACACTGCACGCATCCCCCGTGGGTCTCCTGGGTCACTACCTTGGGTGGTTCCTTGTGGTCCCAGCGATTCTACAGGCTCTAGGCCTTGTGTCTAGTCAAGACAGGGTTCTTATACTACTTTATTGATATATGGTTTGTTTCGCCCCTAGGGCCTAACGTATATTGTGCTATCTTACTGTGTGCTGTTAAGTGTAACTTATGTGCTTTGACGTCTAGCCTCATAAAGAGACTAGTAGGGTGTGTTTAGAATACATATATTATATATATACCTGGTGTGGTTCTCCTTTCATTTGGTCATTCAAGAGAATATAGACTGGTAAGACAAGTTGCTTTACATTCCTTCAAGACTTAGCCTGAAGGCTGCTCTCCATAGCTACCACTAGGATAGCTTTCAAATAAGGTTGTCTTTAACCTATCACCTCTAAGGGGTTGTTTGGACAGGTGCAAGGTGCCCACTATAACTAGTGGACAGCATATGCCAGGGTCAACTTCTCACATTCCCCCTCCCCCCTTTGTCCTTGCTTTCTCTGTCTCCTGCCCCTCTTGTTGCTTCCCTCCTCATTGCTTTCCCCTCCCCCTCTTGTTGCTTGTCCCATTCCCCTCGTTGCTACCCATGCCCCTCTCGTTGTTTCCCCCTTCCCTCAGTTGCTTGCCCTTCACTCTTCTTGTTGCTTCCCCTCATTGCATCCCCCTCCCCCCTCTTGTTGCTTGTCCCATTCCCCCTTGTTGCTGCCCACTCACTGCTCTTGTTGCTTCCCTTTCCTCATGTTGCTCTCCCCTCCTCCTTGTTGCTCCCCCTGGTTCACTTGTTGCTTCCCCCTCCCACTCATTGCTTGCTCTGTGCCCCCTCTCGTTGGCCTCCCCTCGCCACTCTTGTTACTTCCTCCTAGCCCATCTTGCTGCTTCCCCCTCACCCCGCTTGTTGCTCCCCCCTCTTGTTGCTTCCCCTCCCTCTTGTTGCTTGCTCTGTCACCCACTCATTGCATCCCCTTCCTTTTCATTGCGTCCCCCTCCCCTCTTGTTGTTTCCCCCTCACCCCTCTCATTGCTTACCCCTCTGTTGCTTCCCCTCTCATTGCTTCCCCCCGCCCTTCTCATTGCTCCCCACTCTCATTACTTCGCCCTTCCTCTCATTGCTTGCTCTGTCCCCACTCATTGCTTCACCCTCCCCCTCTTGTTGCTTCCCCCTTCCTCTCGTTGCTTCAGCCTCCCACTCTTGTTGCTTCCCCCTCACCCTTCTCATTGCTTCCCCTCCTGCTCTTGTTGCTCACCCCTCAGGCCTCTTGGTGCTTCCCCTTCCAGTTTCGTTGCTTGCGACAAACTCTCTCAGTGCTTCCCCCTCCCTCCTGTGTTTTCCCTCCTTCCCCTCTTGTTGCTTTCCCCTCCTCCTCTTGTTGCTTTCCCCTCTACCTCTCATTGATATCCCTCCCCCTCATTGTTTTCCCCTCACCCCTCAGGTTGTTTCCCCCTCACCCTCATTACTTACCCCTCACCCCTCTGGTTGCTTACCCCTCCCCCTTGTTACTTCCGACTACCCCTTGTTGCTTACCCCTCCCCATGTTAATTCCTCGTACCCTATGTTGCTTCCCCCTTGCTCCTCTCATTGCTTCCCCCACCCCACTTATTGCAGACCCCTTCCCCTCTTGTTGCTTCCCCTCCCCCTTCTCATTACTTACCCCTCCCCTTGATGCTTCACCCCCCTCCTTGTTGTTTGCCCTCCCCCTTTTGCTTCCATTTCCCTCTCATTGTTTCCTCCTCTCCTTTCATTTCTGTCTCCTGCTCGCCTCCTCCCTTACATTGCTTCCCCCTCACCTCTCTCAGTGCTTCCCCTTCTCCCTCATTGCTTCCCCTCCCCCTCTTGTGGCTTCCCCCTCACCCCTCTCGTTGCTTCCTCCTCCTCCTCTCTCTCGTTGTTTGATCTGTCCCCTGCCCCCTTGTTGCTTTTCCCTCCCCTTGCTTCCACCTCACGCCACTTGTTGCTTCACCCCCCGCCTGTCTCATTGAATTCCCCTCGCTCTTCGCATTGCTCCCCCTCATTGCTTCCCCCGTCCTTTTGTTGATTTCCCCCTCCTGTTGCTCCCCCTCCCCCTTCTTGTTACCCCCTTCTTGTTAGTTCCCCCTCCCCTTCTCATTGCTTCTCCTCCCTCCTCTCATTGCTTCCCCCTCAACCAGCTTGTTGCTTTCCCCTCTCTCCTATGTCGTTGTTTGGTCCATCCTCTTCCCTTCTCGTTGCTTCCCCCTCACCCCTCTTGTTGCTTCCCCCTCACCCCTCTTGTTGCTTCCCCCTCCCCCTTTGTCGTTGCTTGCTCAGACTCCAGCTCCTCTTGTTGCTTCCCTCCTCATTGCTTCCCCCTCCTCCTCTTGTTGCTTGTCCCATTCCCCCTCTTTGCTGCTCCTCTCGTTGTTTCCCCCTCCCCTCCGCTGTTTCCCCTTCACTCCTCTCGTTGCTTCCCACTCATTGCTTCTCCCTCCCCCTCTCGTTGCTTGTCCCATTCCCCCTTGTTGCTGCCCACTCACTGCTCTTGTTGCTTCCCCTTCCCTCTTGTTGCATTCCCCTCCCCCTCTTGTTGCTTCCCCCTGCCTCTCTTGTTGCTTCCCCTTCCCTCTTGTTGCTCTCCCCTCCCTCTCGTTGCTTCCCCCTTGCCTCTCTTGTTGCTTCCCCCTCCTTCTTGTCGCTTGCTCCGTGCCCCCTCTTGTTGCCCTACCCTCCCCACTCTTGTTACTTCCTCCTAGCCTGTCTTGCTGATTTCCCCTCACCCCTCTTGTTGCTGCCCCCTCTCATTGCTTCCCCTCCCTCTTGTTGCTTACTCTGCCCCCTCTTGTTGTTTCTCCGCCCCTCTCTTTGCATTCTCCTCCCCCTCTTGTTGCTTCCCCGTAGCCCCGCTCATTGCTTACCCCTCCCCGTCTTGTTGCTTCCCCTCTCGTTGCTTCCTCCTTGCCTTCCTCATTGCTCCCCCTCTCATTGCTTCCCCCTCCCTCTTATTGCTTGCTCGGTCCCCCTCGTTGATTCCCCCTCCCCCTCTTGTTGCTTTCCCCTCCTTCTAGTTGCTTCAGACTCCCACTCTTGTTGCTTTCCCCTCGCCCTTCCTATTGCGCCCCCTCCCCCTCTTGTTGCGCACCCCTCAGCCCTCTTGTTGCTTCCCCCTCCACTTTTGTTGCTTGCTCTGTCCCCCTCTCAGTGCTTCCCCCTCCCTCTCGTTGCTTCCCTCTTCCCTTCTTGTTGCTTCCCCCTTCCTCTCATTGCTTCCCCCTCCCCCTCATTGCTTCCCCCTCACCAATCTGGTTGCTTACCCCTCCCCCTTGTTACTTCCTCCTACCCCTTGTTGCTTTCCCCTTCCCCTCTCGTTGCTTCCCCCTCCCCCTCTTTTTGTTGACCCCTCAGCCCTCTTGTTGCTTCCCACTCTCATTGCTTGCTCCATTCCCCTTCTCGCTGCTGCTGCCCCTCCCTCTGGTTGCTTCCCCCTCCCCCTCTCTTTGCTTGCTCTGTCCCCCTCTTGTTGCGTCCCCCTCCCTCTCATTGCTTCCCCTCCCCCTCTCGTTGCTTCCCCCTCTCCCTCTTGTTGCTTCCCAAGCTCCCTCTTGTTGCTTCTCCCTCTCCCTCTCATTGCTTCCCCCTCTCCCTCTCATTGCTTTCCCCTCCCTCTTGTTGCCTGCTTGTCCCCCTCGTTGATTCCCCCTCCCCCTCTTGTTGGTTTCCCCTCCTTCTCGTTGCTTCAGCCTCCCACTCTTGTTGCTTCCCCCTCGCCCTTCCTATTGCGCCCCCTCCCCCTCTTGTTGCGCACCCCTTGTCGTGTATTTCTATAGGTTCTGAATCGATCCCCCTATTCCTGACCCTATTCTGGTTAAACTAACTAGCTAGTTAACTAACAGTCAGCCCATGAGGCAAGAACAGCCCCCATGATGCAGATACCGTTATCTGACGCAGTCACACTACGGCGCAGGAACGTGTTATCTGATTAGGTCATAACGCTTGAGATCTAATTAGACAAGCGACATTCCTCCAGCCCCTGATAAGGCATACGACGTTCTCATAACAAATCAAACCTATGACAACCTGGATAATCCGTGCGGCCATTGTTTTGATTTCACAGAGAACTTTTGCAAAAGAATGTGCTAACGAGCAAGTCGTATGACATCTTTATTGACGTACCTATGTCCATCCTTACGTCAATCTCAGCACCTTTAAGGTATAAATATTGCCGACCTTGCCCTATGCAAACACACGCGTGGTGACAAGACGGAGCAGCCACACTTGCCGAAGCCGAGAGCAGAAGCAGACCCCGCTGGCAGCAGCCCCGCCTTCCTGACGCGCTGAGAGACGCGCTGCTATCTCAAGCCGAGAGACCCAGCACCGGCGCTTCCGGGTAGCCCTCGCAGGCAGCCAGGAATATCGAGAGCAGAGAAAAAGATACCATTCCTCATTCATCCTAACTTCCAGGTACAGAACTGAATAACCCCTCACAGAGAATTCTTTAGTTATTCACTTGGCAAAAACAAACTTAACTTAAACTGTAACTTTCTATTCCCGCCCACGCATTAGACTTAGGTCAGGTACACCAGTTGAGTACGTTTAGTCAAATGTATATGTGTATGTAAATATATTTTAATCATTTTAAACATCATATGGCTCAGAAACCATATCAATGTTTTTACAGTATTATTTTATACTATTGCTTTTAATGTATGCACTTTACTTAACTATAAGTATTGCAATAATATCGATCCATTTCTCATGTATGAGAAAAGAGACTGATCAATAAATAACACCTTTTTATTGAACACGCCCGTCTCTTCCTTTTCTCTACATTCTGATGAGACTAAGAATGCACGTACTGACTGAGTAAAATAATTGCCTTGTGCTCACACGACTCTTGAGATTGACTCTTGATTAGGGGAGAGCAAAGTTGTCATGTTCTATGGTTGTCAGAAACTAAATCCCTTCTTGTCTAATCAGGGGAGGTAATTCTTTCCTGAACATTCGAGAAAGTTTCTAGCGAACTCTGAGCTTAGCTGGCAAACCCAAAAATTAAGTCTAGTATCGACAGTAGTAGACCTAGTTAACGTCTGGCCTAGGCCTTTACTGCTGTAGGTACTATTCCAATGCGCAGAGCCTATTGGGAAAATAGGAACTACACTACATGGCGCCCAACGCGTTTGGAAAGGGCGATAAAACTAACGTAAGACATTTAGAGTAACTCAGTCGTGCTTTCTCACTCAGACCCCTTTTCCCAAATACTCCAAAGACGTCTGGAGTGGGTGAAAGGTAATATCCTCCAAAACCTCGCAGGAGGGAACTCCTATGTATGGTTCTTGGTCAAGTCAACGTTGAAGGATAAAAACAGTTCCAAAATATTGTGCATCTAATCTCTGTTTCCATAAAGAAACCTGATCTGCAAACAGCTATAATACCATCCGGTCAGTAAAATGACTGAAAGTGATGATGAAAGAGAGGCAGTTAGATTAGCAACTGAACTCGCAGATGCTGATGCTACCATGCAAGCAGCAGACCCGAATATAACACTCATTCCGGTCATTAAAAGGAGATCTATAACTTTAAAACTTATAGAAAATGGACTGACACCTAGAGGTGGCACAGTCATATTCGTAATTGAGGCACACGAATATCGGCAGACAGAGGTATACTATACATTTACATACTATACTATACTTATATACTATACATTTTCCAGCAGCTAATGCTGTAACAAAGTACTTCCACTATTACAAAGTAGAGGAACCTCCTGAAACATACACTCCTTTCGAGGAGGTGGAAGTACCACTCAAATTCCAAGAGCATTTGCTCTTATTTGATGGCGCCCTAAAACACAATAATCACATTACAAGGCTCGGTCCTTTAGGAAGACCAGGAGCAACGTGGCCGGTCTTAGCCGGATACACACCACATCCAGACATCGACGAGATGCCTGCCCCACAGCTGTTAATACAGCTAAAACAATTACTAAAAATTCACAGACAATTAGTTCAGTATGTAATGCGGACTTCAACAATTCAGCCAGCGATTAAACTTCCACAGCTGACCCCTCACCAGGGGAACACAAATAAAATTACACCACAGAACATCCAATCCTGCCTAGGTAAAGTTCCAGCTAAACGGGAACAAATACCATTCTGGTTGGCACAGAAAATCACCCAAATAGAGGCGGTGTTTCCTGACACCACCCCATTAGAAAAACACAGGATTCTGACTATATGTCTCCCAATGGGAATCGCACCACACATTGAGGACTGTGACACTTGGGGTACAGTCTTTGCTTCCATCTATACAAAAACGCACGGTGTCCCATCCATTTCGGTGATACCAGATGTGCTAAAACAAATTCAAGATGAATACGGTCCAGAACCTGCTTTAACTCTTGGTATGAAATTACTGAAAGACTTCAAGCAGGTCTCGGCTATATTACTAGCCAACATAAAGGGTGAAGCAGCAAACGTGGCGATCCGCCAGAGGTTAAAAGAGACAGATATAGCAGACCAACCAGCTGAAATTGCCAGAATCATAGAAAAATCCTATGAAGAACTAGGCAGAGATAGTCTAGGTGGAATACCAGTAAAACCGCAACTGACTACAAGTCCAGAAAAAATATTTTTTAATAATAATAATTCACCAAAAAAGAACTGGGATGGAAACAAACAATCCAATCCTAAAGAAAAGAAATTCCAGCCCCGAGGAAGGTCTCCTAGGCGAAGAGAGAAATCTCCGAACCAAAGACAGAGGTCACCGCAGAGTGACCCCTCTGGGAATAGATATAACCTTAGAAATAGGGATAATATTAAAAAACCTGATAGATATCAAGACATTGATACACGTCCCTCTCAATCTTTTCAGACTTCCTCGCAGAAATCGGAAAGAAGAGGACGATCAGAAGAGCACGCCAAGTCCAAAGACAAGGAACCTGCTCAGCAAAAAAAGAAATTACAATTTCCAAAAAAGAAGGTAGCCAGTATCAAGGTAGTTAACAATGCCGAGAATACTGAGGACACAACTGAAAAACGGAGAGTGGGCTCAGACAATGCTAGACAGCGCAGCAGAGGTGAGCATAGCTCGCAAAGTTCTTATGAATCATCTGGAGACAGTGGACACGAATGAATACCTTCAAGTGGAAACTGCAGACACCAGAGTTAGCAAGCCCCACAAGATATACGAGATAACATTACGTATAGAGGGAGATAAGACTAGGAAAATAAGGGGACTATTTTGGGATAACCTATCCAAAGGCTATGACATCCTTCTAGCTGAAAAAGACTGGCCACCAGAGTTTGTCAGGGAGTGCCCTCATGGGGAAGAAGTAATTATGCCTGCCTTCTCGAATCAAATACCGATTCATAAAAAATATACACTTGCTAGAAAGTGGGCAGTGGCCTTAGCACCTGCTTTATATAAAAATCATGTAGGATGGGATGAGGATTCTCCTCCTCACAAAATCCAGTTAAAAACACAACCAACTGCACAAAGGCAGTACCCAATCAAGCAAGAAGCTAAAAAACAAGTAAATGAAATACTAGATCAGCTAGAATACCAGGGGGTGATTGAAACTTGCACCTCACAAATGAACAATCCTTTGTTTCCGGTCGCCAAACCAGACAACTCATATCGTCTAGTTTTGGATTACCGACACCTTAACACATGTTGCAAAACTTTTGCAGTGCAAAACTCACACAGTGCTGCACTAATGAATAACATAGTGCGCAAAAAATACAAAACAACCTTGGACATCTCCAATGGATTCTTTTGTCAAAACATAGCACCAGAGAGCAGATATTTAACTGCATTCTCAGTAAATGGCACTCAAAAACAATTCTGTCGGTTAGCCCAGGGGTACAAGAACAGCCCGGGGGTATTCTCAGCGAGAGTAACAGAATTACTACAACTATATGATGATGAAGCATTATCTTATGTCGATGACATTTACTTAACAGATGATGACCTGGAGACTCACTTGAAAACAGTGAACACCATAATTCTTGGGTTCGCTGCAGAGGGTTACAAATTCAACTTCAAAAAATCCAGAATTGCCCATCTAAAAGTTCTATACGAAGGATATGAATTATCAAGTATAGCCTGGTTGACAATTTTTTGAGAACTAGAAGAATTAAAAAATCTAAAATATGAAAAAACGTATCCTCTGCCAATCGACATTCTGCCTCTACGACATTACGCCTGTGTAATCTACACAGACGGACATGCTCAACCGTCCGTTTGGGGAGAACAAGCATACAACCCCACATGTGAGATTACAAAAGAAGTGTGGCGCGGAGGTATATTAAAACCTCTATTAACAAAATCACACTCAGTAGAAACTAATTCAGAACAACAAACTGAAATAATCGCATTGAAAATGGCGCTAGATAATGCGGATCGCGAATTCCCGACACTTATAGTGTCAGATTCATATTACTGCGTCAAATCATATAACAGCGATTTGCAGACATGGATTCAGAACGGTTACAAAGATGACACAGATGCACCAATAAAGCAGAGACTGCTCTGGGAACAAGGAGCTCTTTTGAAAAAAGAACTACCAAAGACTCACGTGACTCACTCACTGAGTCATCAGCGTGATGGCGTTCACGTTGTGGGGAATTCATTGGCTGAAACAGCCGCAGCGGCAGCCACTAAATCGGCTCCCGTAGTTCGAAAAAAGCGTACATTAAAATACATTGACGGTGAAACATTGCTGGCGGTGAAAACGTCATCAAAAGGCGACTGCTCAGCGTTACCGATCAACTATCCACTCAATTATACATACATAATCGATGCAAACTCCGTCCCTTTTGCTCGAATCCCTGGAGTGGGGGATAGAGTGATTCCAAACATGGACAGGAGAAACTTGTTAATCGCAGACGCACACATGGGCGAGGGTCTCAGACACCTTAAATTAAAAGATTCTCTGGAAGAATTACAATCACGGTACTGGTGGCCAGGCATGAGCCTGCACTACACCATGTTTGTAAAAAACTGCCCAAACTGCAACAGAGATCGCAGTGGGGAGAGAAGCAGTTTAATACCTCGTCGTATCAAGGCAGATAATATTACCAGCAAAAAGAATGGCTTGCGATTAACATATACAGGCTAGTTTCCACTTATAATGTAGATCCACAGCACTCGGCTGACGTCCGGACTGTTATATAAAGATTCGCGAGTCTAAATGGCATATACGCTAAGAGCATGCTACGTTCGACCATTGTTTTCACTCAGGCAATCCAGCCTGGGGGGGAAACATGGCCAAATGAGCACAGCCCAGCGGGAATCTTCTCACTTCCTTCCTGAGGGTACGGGATGGTGTAAAGAAAAAACCAAGGCAGAAAGCAATCTATAATAGAAAGGATATTAGGTTTGGGAGCTGGGTGGGTCAAACATCTAATAAGTGTCCAATGTAGTCTAAATAACTTGCCAAGAAATTCTCTGAAGGGATTCAGTCCGTACGAATTATTATTCGGAACTAGGATGTTGATCTCTGACCTTGATAGTCAGACTTCAGTGGTAATAAAAAAAACCTTTGATGTCAAAGACCGTTTGGCTATTTTGCAGGACTTAAACAAAACAAGAAAAGACCTGAGCAACATACAGTTGAAACAACAGCCAACAACCACTGAAGAATCACCACCTGTTCCAGCAAGACCTGTCTGGATTCCAAAAGTCGGGGATCTAGTCAGGGAGAAGATCGCGGTAAAGAAGGAATTTGGGCCTTCTTACAGAAAAGCAGTTCCTGTCTTGTCTGTCAACGGGACAAGATCAGTTGTACTACCGCCACTTGCTGGAAAAAAGGAGAACCGAGTTGTATCCATCGACCTGGTAAAACCACAACATGTGGCCGATAACAAACAGTAGACCAAGTGGACTCCCAATAAGTAGCAGAACACCAAGGTTTGCTACCAGTACAGAGGTCCTAACAAAGAGGCTCATCACATTCGAAACGCCTACAGAAGAACAACAAGGACTATGCAACAATGCAATAGAACTCAGACCTCTGAAAACCCAAATAAAAACATTTAGCAGAGACACACCAATCTATACTGAAGTACCAAGTGACAATGCAAGAAATAAAAATCCTGAACCAATTGGAACAATTGACAGAACTGCATCTGGTTACTTCATCAACTTCGATGATTCCTCTGAAGGTTTCAGTGAATCAAAGACACAGCCATCATCCAAATCCTTTAAAGACAAAGCTAAGGAACTTTTGAAACAACTGAAAGAAACATATCTGATTTCTCCATGGATTGAATTTTGGGTGGGTTTTGGTGCATTTATCCTCATACTTTGGCTCATCATGGTATTTACTTTGGGACGCTTCATTGAGGGAAAATATGCTAAAATGGACACAGCAAGTCAGAACATCAACTTGGTCCTCAAACCACACACATCTTCACACGTCGAGAAAAGAGAACTTTCTCCAGAACTTTCTTCAGCCAACTTCACAGCCAATCCGATACCTGGTGGGGTAGCCTGGGACAACACTGACTATGAAATTTATGGTCCGGTCGAGATCCTGAAATATCCACACCAAATCAAGATCTCCTTGAGTGACTTTGCAAAACCAAACTCATTTGCTGATGATTGGGACTTCGAAAATATTAACAACATGATGTCTGACTTAGTAATGTCTGCTAAATTTACAAAACATGATTATTTGCAAGGTTCTACAAATTATGATAGTATGTATTGCTATAACCATTATGGTAACCATTTCTTGCATAAATCTGCACAACCTAGAAATGTTTTAAATTATAATCAATGGGAACATTGTGCTACACCTCCAAAAGGGAGCTCTAGAACCGTTTATGACAAATATTCATATTTCTCAGGTTTTAACATAAGTAATGCTGAAACATTTTATTTTAAATTGTCAAACAAGACAGGGATGAAAACCATGATAACCAACACAAAATTGATATATTCAGATTCATTCTTTGAAAAAATGAATACTTTTGGATTTGATTATTGGGACAAAAATGTTGATTTGAAAAGTGTTTGGGGTACAAAAGAATGGCAAGTACAGGGTTCAGAAGCTTTGTTTAGAGCCTGCATGATCCCAGAACAAATGATATTTTTAAATGACACTGTTCAACAAACCACCTGTCTTGGCTTAGCCAAAATCAAAGATTTCAATAACCCGTCTATTCCAAAGCCAACAATGTTTAGCAATAACTCTGATACAGATGAAGAAATAGACGTAAACCATATACTTAACCAAAACAGAACACATCCTGATTGGAAACAATGGTTGATCTGGCCCACAGATACAAATCACTGTCAAGATAGATTCCTGAATAAAACACAGGGTTTCAAAATGACCAGGCCAGACCCTAGATATCCCCAAAGACATCACCCAGGGATAATAACAACCTACAGTGTGGGCAAATTATGCCTTCAATGGCTACAAACTTCCACACTGCCTGAAATTAAGCAACACCTAACTTTACTTACTGATGGTGCTGACTTGCGTGATTTCATAATGGGACCACGCAAACAGCGTCAAAAGCGTTTCATAGCAGCCTCTGTATATGCAGCATATAATGAGGCCTGGAAGGTTACTCAAATTGAAACAGCAGAGAGAATACGGGAAATTGACCGTATTAATTTGGAAAAATCACTTTCTGTAGTGGACAATGGGTTAATGACTCTGTCCTCCAGAATTTTTTCATTGGACAGCATTGTGTCTTCAGCAATCGATATATTATCGCAAGACTTACTGTTATTACAACATGGTCAGTCACAATTGCGTTCTATTGTACAGCTTGGCTGGACGTTACAAAATCTGCGTTCAGGCTATGTGCCTTGGCGTTTAATCAACACAACGTCACTATTCCAAATCTTTAACCTTACTGATAGACAAATCGGTATGGCGCAAAAGGGTGCTGATTATACAATCTTGAGCATTGAAAAACTAGAAAGATTACCAATGACAATGTCAGAACGACCTGTCAGTGAATGGATAATCCACGGAATAATAAATATTCCAATCTCAACCTTCAGGTTTCAATACTGCCAAAAATATATACAGGCTGGCATGTACGAGAAATTGGGAAAGGGGTACCTTAAAACAACATGGAACCTGCCCTATTCACATGCATGTGTCAGTAATAAAGGACAGAAAGTGTTTCTTAGTGGCAACAATTGTGCTATGTCACTAAGCGGCACGCTTCTGTGTAACGGTATTAGTTTGCACGGAGCCTGTGAAGGGAATTCATACAACCTTTCATGTCACCAGCAAGGCGCACCTGCAACTGAAATAGAACCATTCTTTCAAAGACTCTATAATGGGAGTTACATTCTTATTGTAGACCGCAGATGTTGTAGTCTTATGCCCGGGACTCCTTATCTAGTCACTACAACGGCGAAGGTCAAGTGCTGTGGACGTTCTTTGTTCCCCAGCTCCTTTCCAGACAGGGAGGCAAGGGCATGGCCCAGTTTGAAAATTACTTCTATTCGAATAGACACTTTAAGCAGAATGAAAACAGTGCTTCTTCAGACGCCTACAAGGCTCACGTCATCAAAAGAAACATATGATCTACAAGTCGCAAGGACGACTGCAGAGATACATACATTATTATCAACTAATTCCCCCGTACATTTCGCGGAAATCCTGAGCGAAATCTTAAATATTTCTGATACCACTGGGGTCTCAAAGGTATTTAAGACAGTATTTTCGATGGCATTAACACCATTCAAAGCCATACTGGGTATTTTTCCAGATTTCGTCCATTCGATTTTTGGCGGACTTCCCCTGATCCTGGGACTAATTGCAGGAATCCTATTCCTAGTCCTTATTTTTCGTTATGGCAACCCATGTCACAGATCAAACTCTCGCGACAATGGAAGATACGATCCTAGCCATTGGATACCGGGACCGGATATCAAAAATCCTGGGACTCTCCCGGCTTAGAGACCTAATATGACTTGGTTTCTATCATTTCGACCAATGTGGCAAAGGTGTGTTTTACCTGTACTAAGGTGTCTGCTATGCGGAGAAGAATGCGTGTTAGACACCTGTCTGACGCTACAATCGGATGCGCCGGTGGATGCAGATACACTGTTGGTTCCTACCAAGGTTCACGCTTTGTGCTGCCCTCAAAGGCTGCCAATCCTGATGACGGCATTCCTGGAATCTTCACCACTACGATTGAAGAGTAGTGAAGTTCAAGATGAAAGCAGCATCGAACAGGTACGACCTTCTGTCAGTGATGCAAATCAGAATGTCAATGGAGACAATCATGCGCACGAATGCATGGTTACCCCTATTCCCGACTTAGTGGAACTTTCCCATGAAGCTGTTGACAGTTTTTTCGAAAGCCTGAATGATATGATGTTCTCTCCAGAACAGAAATAGAGACTTTTGAGTAAACTCGCACACGGCGTTCCCTGAATTCGGCCTTCAACTTTAAAAATAAAGTCACATGAACAATTTCACTCCAGCTCACGGACAGCAATTTTTTTCAGCAAGCCCCTAAAATATTTTTCTACATATTTTTTCCCGGGACACTGATCTTCTGCTTAAAGTAAGAAACTATTCCTAGAGAACTAAGATTTCTATTTTTAGATACTTTATAGACTTTATAGACTTTAGCTGCCCGCTGGTATGTTCACAAATATTTTATTATGTGATGACATGGTCTCGAACTTCCTTTCTGTATAGGTATTAAGAGCCATTTCATGTGTATTTCTCATATACCAATAAGCAACAATGCATAAAAATGCGTGTTTACTTTTGCATTTAATTCATAGCTTAAGTGCATACAATATATATGACTGCAATTTTTCAGTATATTTGAAAATTTCAAAATGCATTTATGTATTTTGGGGTGGTAAGGTATACACTATACTCTATAGTATGTTGTACTATGTTATACTATGCATAGATTAGTAGATATGACCATAGTTAGCGTGGAGTGGGTGTCGTGTATTTCTATAGGTTCTGAATCGATCCCCCTATTCCTGACCCTATTCTGGTTAAACTAACTAGCTAGTTAACTAACAGTCAGCCCATGAGGCAAGAACAGCCCCCATGATGCAGATAACGTTATCTGACGCAGTCACACTACGGCGCAGGAACGTGTTATCTGATTAGGTCATAACGCTTGAGATCTAATTAGACAAGCGACATTCCTCCAGCCCCTGATAAGGCATACGACGTTCTCATAACAAATCAAACCTATGACAACCTGGATAATCCGTGCGGCCATTGTTTTGATTTCACAGAGAACTTTTGCAAAAGAATGTGCTAACGAGCAAGTCGTATGACATCTTTATTGACGTACCTATGTCCATCCTTACGTCAATCTCGGCACCTTTAAGGTATAAATATTGCCGACCTTGCCCTATGCAAACACACGCGTGGTGACAAGACGGAGCAGCCACACTTGTCGAAGCCGAGAGCAGAAGCAGACCCCGCTGGCAGCAGCCCCGCCTTCCTGACGCGCTGAGAGACGCGCTGCTATCTCAAGCCGAGAGACCCAGCACCGGCGCTTCCGGGTAGCCCTCGCAGGCAGCCAGGAATATCGAGAGCAGAGAAAGAGATACCATTCCTCATTCATCCTAACTTCCAGGTACAGAACTGAATAACCCCTCACAGAGAATTCTTTAGTTATTCACTTGGCAAAAACAAACTTAACTTAAACTGTAACTTTCTATTCCCGCCCACGCATTAGACTTAGGTCAGGTACACGGGGTAGGCGTATTTAGAAACACCAGTTGAGTACGTTTAGTCAAATGTATATGTGTATGTAAATATATTTTAATCATTTTAAACATCATATGGCTCAGAAACCATATCAATGTTTTTACAGTATTATTTTATACTATTGCTTTTAATGTATGCACTTTACTTAACTATAAGTATTGCAATAATATCGATCCATTTCTCATGTATGAAAAAAGAGACTGATCAATAAATAACACCTTTTTATTGAACACGCCCGTCTCTTCCTTTTCTCTACATTCTGATGAGACTAAGAATGCACGTACTGACTGAGTAAAATAATTGCCTTGTGCTCACACGACTCTTGAGATTGACTCTTGATTAGGGGAGAGCAAAGTTGTCATGTTCTATGGTTGTCAGAAACTAAATCCCTTCTTGTCTAATCAGGGGAGGTAATTCTTTCCTGAACATTCGAGAAAGTTTCTAGCGAACTCTGAGCTTAGCTGGCAAACCCAAAAATTAAGTCTAGTATCGACAGTAGTAGACCTAGTTAACGTCTGGCCTAGGCCTTTACTGCTGTAGGTACTATTCCAATGCGCAGAGCCTATTGGGAAAATAGGAACTACACTACACCCTCAGCCCTCTTGTTGCTTCCCACTCTACTTTTGTTGCTTGCTCTGTGCCCCTCTCAGTGCTTCCCCCTCCCTCTCGTTGCTTCCCTCTTCCCCTCTTGTTGCTTCCCCCTCTACCTCTCATTGCTTCCCCCGCCCCCTCGTTGCTTCCCCCTCACCACTCTGGTTGCTTACCCCTCCCCCTTGTTACTTCCTCCCACCCCTTGTTGATTCCCCCTTCCCCTCTCCTTGCTTCCCCCTGCCATCTTTTTGCTGACCCCTCAGCCCTCTCGTTGCTTCCCCACTCATTGCTTGCTCCGTCCCCCTTCTCGCTGCTGCCCCCTCCCTCTGGTTGCTTCCCCCCCTCTCTTTGCTTGCTCCGTCCACCTCTTGTTGCTTCCCTCTCCCTCTTTCTGCTTCCCCCTCTTGTTGCTTCCCCTCTCCCTCTTGCTGCTTCCCCCTCTTCCTCTTGTTGCTTACCCCTCCCCCTCATTGTCTACCCCTTACCCCTCTCGTTGCTTCCCCCTCCCCCCTCATTTCTTCCTCCTAACCCGTGTTGCTTCCCCCCTCATTTCTACCTCCAAACCCTTGTTGCTTCCACATCACGACTCTCATTGCTTCCCCCTCCCCCTCTTGTTGATTCCCCCTCTACTTCTCATTGCTTCCCCCTCGCCCTCTCATTGCTTCCCCCTCCCTCTCGTTGCTTTCCCCTTCCCCTCTTGTTGCTTCCCCCTCCCCATTGTTGCTTCCCCCTTGCCCCTGGTTACTTCCTCCTCCCCCCTAGTTGCTTCCCCACCCCCTTGTTGCTTCCACCTCACCCCTCTCTTTGCTTCCACCTCCCCCATTGTTGCTGTTGTAGTCAGCCATCAACAGAGATCCAGAACTGCAAAAACTGGCAAGTTACAGACTTCTGTGGCACAGCAGTGTACTGTACCGTGGCTGTGCATCAGTCTGTGTTTGCACTTATGCATTCTTGGTGCAATCCAGTGAGCTTGTTGATCGTACAGGCAAGGAAGGGCATGAGAGATACCTCATATTGTTGATATGGTGTCCCCGCTCCTCGGAGCTCTCTGAACTGCCCCAAGCAGTGGCTTATTTCCTGCACGTGTCTTTGCTGTCTTGGTTTACAGGTTTGTAAGTTGCACTCTCGGTCACCAATGTCTCTATTATTCATGAACATTGTACCTCATAAACTTTGGATGAAGTATGTGTACCTCATGGATGTGACAACAGACCAATGTATCAATGGTGCTGTCTTAAAGGTACCACTCAGGCCAACTGCTTATGCATACCAAACAGATGTATGTACTGTTGTTCTTTATGTGTGTCATGCCTTACTGACCGTCTCTGTAATTAGAGTCTGTTTCATAATATGTGACAATATGAGACACTCAGAGTCAAGTCTTAAGCACTTTATAGCAACAACAAATATTAACAGGTATTCGCAAAGCCAATGGGTCCCACCTATGTGTGATCTATTGACTTTGATAATGATAATAATAATAATAATAATCCACATAATTATTGATTGAAAAGCCAAGTTTATATTTGCTTGCAAAATGATAATAAAGATGTGCTAGTCTTGATTTGGGATGGGAGGCTATTCCATAGTTTGATGGTCGTTACTATGAAGGACCTGTCACCCCATGAAACTTTTTTTGTTCTTGGGACCTTCAATAGGCTTGCAGTGGAGGAGCGGAGAGATCTTGCCGGGATGTAAGGACAAAAAGAATGTTTTAAGAAAGCAGGTCCTAAAGCATGAATTGCCTTACAGGCAATACATAAAGCCTTAAATTTGGCTCTATTTCTTACTGATAGCCAGTGAAGCTGCCTGATGTATTGGAGATAGGTTTGAATTTGAGGGTCCCTGTAATCAGTCTGGCGGCTACATTCTGCACCAACTGCAGTTTATTCAAGACTCTTTCTTGGCCATTAATAAATAGCCCATTACAATAATGGATGCGAGACATAACCAGAGTAAGCATGGGCGTAAAATCCGTTCCGCTCGCGGATTTTGCGGATTTTCGGCAAATTCGCAATCCGCGAACTCTCGCGAACTTGCCAAAAATTCGTAAAATCCGTGTGAAGCGGATTTTTTGCTTGGTCGCACTTGCCAACTAGAATACTATACAATTTCGCAGGAGTAAACACTTGCGAACACGTAGATGCGGCGGGCAGCGTCAATCTCGCAATTGCGAGATTGCAAAATTTGCAATTTCGCACAAGAAATCCACCAGCAGGCAGCATAAACCTTGAAAATTATGATTTTTATCAGAATAACTCCTCAGGTTGACATATGCCTGCACTTTTTCTTTGCAAGGAGTCCATTTTGGGGGGGGGTGGGAGGAAGGAAGTGCCCCACAGTCTCCAACTTCCTGTTCCTGTCCAGCAGGCTCCTCCCAGTGCTTTCTGCATGTGCTGGTCACTTTGATTTGGATCTTGATCTGGATGGATTACTTTTTGTGGATGCTGCTGGATATTTGGATTTTTGCAAAACTGAAAGCACTCAGCAGGTGCAAAAGTTCAATCTTATCATTAGTAACCATTCCCTCTAGTGCTTCCTGAGGGGCCCCTTCAGAGTTCAGTTGCCTACTTGCAACTATTCTATGACCCTGCTCTGACCCTCACAGCAGGCTCAGAGAATAGCTACAAGTAGGCCACAAAGGTCCTGTGAAAAAAAATTGCACTGCAACAGAAAGCAAATTACAGATAAGGAAGCAGGTGCCAGCCAGACTGGAAGTTTAAATTCATTGACACATTATTCAACCCCAAATTAATTCATGTCAGTTGAAGCAGGGCAGGTGTGCTTGCTTTTTTTCACCCCCATAATCTACAGTGATAAACCAACCAGAGGGTGGCAGTGATGTTCAGAGGGTGGCATGGGTGTACCAGAGGGTGGCAGTGGTGAAACAGAGGGTGCTGTGAACCTGTGATGATGAACCAGACGTAGAAACAACATAGTCGTGGCCGTTGCGAGCCGACAAGTAAGTTCGCAGTTGCGAACTGGTTCACAACCCTCGCGAACTGGCAGAAACCCTTGCGAACACAAATTTTTTTTAAAAATCCGCAAATTCGCGAGAGTTCGCGGATTTTGCGGATTGCGAATCCGTAAATACGCAAGTTCGCGGATTGCCAATTCGCAAAATCCGCCCATGCTTAAACCAGAGTACTGACTAGCGTCTTAGCTGCATCTATGTGAAGATATGGAAGAAGTTTCTTAATCATTCTTATAGTATAGTATGAGGATGAGACCACCGCATTTGTGTGATGCATAAATGACAATTTACTGTCAAAAATGACCCCCAGGTTTCTTACTTTGGCCACTGGGGAGGGTGGAGATCCAAGAGCTACTGGCCACCATGTTGGTGACCACACTGGAGAGAGATTGCCGAAAATCATCACCTCTGTTTTGTCGGAGTTTAGCTTAAGGTAATTTGTTGTCATCCAGGCACTTATTGCAAGCATTCCCAATTGAAAGTTGCAGGCCACTTTATCTCCGTTGTTATTGATAGCCAACACAATTTGAGTGTCGTCTGCGTATGATGTCACCGCCAGGTGATGGAATTTAATGACCCTCGCCAAGTCCGACACATAGATGTTAAAAAGTGTCGGACTTAGCGAGGATCCCTGGGGAACACTGCAAGGCAGATTGAAAGATGGTGAGTTGAATTTGCCAAAAGAGACAGATTGGATGCGATCAGAAAGAAAAGAGGAGAGGAGGGCCCCGGCACCATGTGTGATCCCGAACGCCGAGACACGGTCGATCAATGTCACATGATTGACCCTATCAAAGGCGGCGGAAAGATCCAACAATATCAGAACCTCCGCCCCCCCCCGCCCCCATCAAGTATCATCCTAATTTCTTCTGTGGCTTTAATAAGCGCAGTTTCTGTCGCATGACCTCTCCGGAACCCAAATTGCGAATCATCCAGACAGTTGTTTTGATCAATAAAGTCTGATATCTGGGTGTTCATAATCTTTTCTACAATTTTAACAGGAAAGGGAAGACAGGCTATAGGTCTGTAGCTAGTTACATTAGTGGGTCTAGAGAGCTCTTTTTAATAAGGGGTTTAATAATAGTTTTCTTCCAGATGAAAGGGAATATACTTGATTCAAACATAGTATTAAAAATCTCAGTAAGTTTGAGACCTATAATCTCTGGGAATACCTTGATGGTAGAAGGAGGACAGGGATCTTCCGGAGAGCCTGAATTAATAGTTGTAAGAAGTTGCAATACCAGTTCTGAAGAGACCTTGGTGAAGTTCTGAAAGGACGGGATAGTTTTAGGGTCAGATGAGGAGTTGTCCAAGACACCCACGCGTTTAAGGTCCTTTAATGGGAGTGATGAAGGTGCGTTACTAGTTATGTGTGTCTTAAAGTGGGTGTAAATGTCAGTGACTTTCCCTTGAAAGTGCTCAGCCAAGGAATCACAGAGGTCGTAGGTGGCAACTGTAGGGATAGATGTACCTTGACCAGATAAACATGTGACAACCTGAAAAAGATGTTTCACTGAGTCATGAGCGAGATTGATTTGAGCACTATAAAATTTACTTTTTTCTATAATAATGAGTTATATATATCTGGACATCATTTGTTTATAGCATAATTTGTGAACCGGGTCATAATCTAATCGCCATTTACGTTCTTGACGTCTACAGATTTGTTTTTCGTGCCTAAGGGTTTCATTAAACCAAGGGGCAGACTTAGAGGCCCTATTAGAAGATTTTTTCTTTAGTGGAAACATCACATTAACTGTGTCCTGAATCCAGTTGGTGTAATCAATGGCAGCCATCTCAAGGATCAGTCACAGTTGGCGGCAGAGAGGCAAGTAATCTGGATTTAGATTCAGTGATATCAATGCTTTTTCATGCTTTAAAGTGGTTGGGAGATGATGAGTTAGTGGGCATAACACAGCTTGCTCTCAGTGCTATGTCAAAGAAAACCACAGAGTGGTCAGTCCATGATAGAGGGAGAATCTCTCCTAACGTTAGTGATCTATGATTGGAGAAAAGGCCATCCAATGTGTGGCCCGCAGTATGAGTAGGAACAGAAACTAATTAACTGTGACCTACTGCTTCTAACTCTGACAGGAGGGCTGCAGTATCGAGATTATCTTGAGCCTCTAGGTGAAAATTAAAATCACCCTGTATGGTGTAGTAATATTCCCCTGCTAGAGGTTCAAGGAGACATACCATGTTCATAAGGAATGTATTTCGGGGCCCTGGAGGGCGGTAAAGAAGAGTACCTTTAAAGGGGGTAGAGTGGAAAATTGAAATAGAAAAGCTAATTGCTTCACAAATCGCGGTGGGAACAGATTCTGTTCGCACTGTGAGATTGTTAGGATGTATGATATCAAGACCTCCTCCCTTTTTTGGGGGGGTTCTATCGAATCTGATATTTGTGAAACCCTCAGGGGTAGCAGTGGTGAAATCAGGGCCACAGGAGAGATCACCCCAGGTTTTCGTCAGAAAGAGAAGGTCCAGGTTGCGGTCTTCGATAAAGTTTAGAACTTCATATTTATGTTTAGGCAATGATCGTACATTTATTAGGGCCGCCCGAATGGATTTGGGCAATGGCTCTTTACTGTGAGGTTTGCCGGCCTGTGGGCGATGGTAGTTATTTATCGAGAAGGAGCAAGTGGAGCAGATAAAAGGGGAGAGGTGTGGTTGATCTGCAAGATTAATACGCTTACAGGAGTGATGAGATCTATTTAATAGATTGATTTGCTCTGAATTATAAGTAAGACCCGAGAAAAAAGCATCCTGTGCGGAACAGGCAGGGGGGAGGCCCTCGGCCCGGTCCAGGCGTGGACGGGCGCAGACGGCCTTGCCTCTGGCGCGCCGCTGGCGCGCCCGCTGCGCGCGTCCGCTGCGCGTTACAGGAGGCATACTGGTTAAGTAGCGAAGGGGTGGCCGACTAGCCTGCTAACCTTCGTGCTGCTGCTGAGTTAGACCGGAATTAGGAAACTTGCCGGTGAATGTCTGAGCGATCTTCCCTCCACGCAATCAATCAGGGGTTGGTAAAGCACAACTACTCACACGCTAGGGTCTCTCAAGGCGCTGGGTGGAGGTGGGTGGCTCCGTTGTGGTCATCTGATGAGCCAGTTCTTGAGGTCCTTCCTGAACTGGAGCAGAGTGGGACCTTGCTGGAGGTAGAGGGGGAGGCTGTTCCAGGCCTTGGCTACAAGGTAAGCTGAAGGACTTTCCTCTCGTTCTGGTCTGGTAGATAAATGGAACAGTGGCCAGGGATAAGTCAGCTGATTGGAGGTGTCTTTGGGTGCTTGAAAGGAGAGGAGGTTGTTCTGGTATGTTGGTCTTCTATAGTGGTGGGCCTTGTATGTGTATGTGAGGAGTTTGAAGGTTATTTTTCTTTTGATCGGGAGCCAGTGGAGATCAGGTAGATGTTGGGTGATGTGGCTCCGACTGGGGATGTCTAGGATCAGTCTAACTGCGGCGTTCTGGTCGGCCTGGAGTTTACAAAGTAGTTTCTTGTTGATTCCAACTTAGAGATCATTATCGTAGTACAGTCTGCTACTGACGAAAGAGTGCATGACAGTTTTTCTGGATTTGGATGAAGTCCATCTGAACGCCTTTTGGAGTATGTGGAGGGTGTTGAAGCAGGCCAAGGATACGTTGTTGATCTGGCGGTTCATTGTGAGTGATGAGTCTAGTATGATGCCGAAGTTTTGTGCATGGTCCGTCTGGGTGGGGGTGTTTTTGAGCGTGGAGTGCCACCAGGAGTCGTCCCATGTGGAAGAGGTGGAGCCAAGGAAGAGGAATTCTGTTTTCTTTGAGGTGAGTTTCAGGCAGCAGCTCTTCCTCTAGGTGGCGATAGCTTTTATCCCTTCTTGGAAATTGTGCTTTGTGATGTTGGGGGTCATTGGTGAGGGAGAGTATAAGCTGGGTGTCATCGGCTTAGGAGACGATTTTGTGCCTCTGGTTTCTAACGATGGTTGTGAGGGGGACCATGTAGATGTTGAAGAGGGTGGGGCTGTGGGAGGATCCCTGGGGCACTCCACAGTTGGTCTCTGTTGGTTTCGAGAGGTAGGGCGGGAGTCTGACTCGCCAGTTTCTGCCAGTGAGAAATGAGCATATCCAGATGAGGGCCTTTCTGCGGATGCCGAGATTGTGGAGTCTGGTGACTAGGGTGCGGTGGGAGACGGTGTCAAAGAAGCTGAGAGGTCCAGGAGTATTAGGGCTGCCATTTGGCCCTGGTTGAGCAGGGGCAGGGAGCAGACGCAGTCAGTCGCGGCAAGCAGGGCGGTCTTTGCACTGTAGTTGCAGCGGAATACAGATTTTTGTTGACTTTGGCTGTAAATGAGAGAAGGGAGATGCATATGAAGTTTTTGAGGTCCGTCGGGTCTGCAGAGTGTTTCTTCAGGAGGGGGTTGACTTTGGCGTGTTTCAATTAGTCAGGGAATATGGCGGTCTCGAGGGAGCAATTGATCATCCAATGTAGTTCGGGTGCAATGGCAGCTCTGTGGAGGATGTGGGGTGGGCAGGGGTCTGAGGGTGCTCTTGAGTGGATGTTCTTCATGGTCTTTAAGGTGTCTTCTGTCATGAATGGGGTCCAACTGGGTCAGATTGACAATGACATCCCAGGATGGTCTTTGGTGTACACTTATTAATTCCACAGTCAGAAAAATATCTTGATTTTCTAAAGAAAAATCCTTGTTAATTAGTGATCTTAGACTGTCCTGATCAGCTCAAGCACTGGTACAACAGTAGCTAATTAGCTGACTTCCCTATAAGGACACTAAAGAAGTCATCACCATCAAATTGGGTCCCCTACCTTAAGTTGTGATTGAATCTGTCTTACGAACTTCGTGTCAAGGGTATCTATTTTCTTAGGAGGTAGAGCAATGGAGACATATAATAATGTTAGGAATATTTGTAAATAACTATCCAGCTGAAGGCCCCAAATCTCTGCCCCTGATTTGTGTGCAAATCTCTTGATAACAAATGATGTGTCCTAACTTCAGGATGCAGAATTAGCTAGATGAAATTTCCAATTCATCTTAATATCTGTGATTCTCAAGTACAGATAACTTGCTTCATGATCTAGTGTTGTAGACGTAATCTTCCACTGGAAGCCAGGATTTTGCAACCAAAAGACAAGATCTCTCTTTTTGAGATACTGATTCTTGGACTTTTAAGTTTATTGTGTTCTTCAGGACTACCAAGTTGATGCAGGCCTACTAAGTCAGTGCAGTTATTTGTGTCAATGATAAAATTAAAAAATGTGATCATCATATGATTGTTTATTCACTCTCAGTCATCTGGATGATCCACAAATTCGGGGAGATCTGTTATGTGTAATGAGAACAGGAGTGGTGTGTGACGAAATGGGGTGTATTATATGGTGTGGCTGTTTGACTTCACTGACTAATATGTTTATAAAACCATTAGGACCCTTCATTTTCCTTTGTTAAACCTTCAGCTCAACCTTCGGTAGCAGTGGCTCTGAGAAGCAAGGCTTAGACATAAGAACAAGTGGAAATAATTTAAACGGAACCAAAACAATAAAAGAAGAAATTGACAAGACACTCAAGAAATCCGACACCAATTTATAACAATAAACTGTATTTTATGTATTTGTAGAGACCACAATGAGAAGGATCCACTGGAGGGATCTGGAGATATAGTATTTACAAGGTATAGTAAATCTAAGTATTGTACTCAACCACGAACAAGCATCAGCAAATTCAACGGATTTGACCCTTAAAAGGTTTTTCAGTAATAAGTTTTGTGCAGGTGTGCTGCATGTGGTCACTTGGGGTCACTTTAGGCAACCTACTTCAGTGTGGAGAGCAAGTCAGGGGGGCCAGCAATATCCTCAGAAACATTTACCTCAGCAGTTGGGGTAGTCTTGTCATTTCCAAGCACTTATATCCTTTGCAGGGCTTTCCTATAGAAGTGGTCCTTATGCAAGGGATGACAGATGCTGAACATGCTCAAAGTATGGTGTGTGTGCGATGCGGTCAACGGGTGGGGCCTTGCTGAGACTACTTCTCAGTTCACGATGGGGGTTGGAAGAAGTCCAGTCCCCACTACACTACCAGTCGCCCAGTATGGTCGTCTCAGATGAATCCTTCATGGGTTGATAACTCATCTTTAGGGGTCTCAGTTGCACTCAGGCAGCACTCCCGGGCTCAGCAAACTTGGGTGTAACTTTGTACATCAGGTCCTGGTGCTGCATGGTGGCAGGTGGAAGACTTTGGGCTACCAATTTGCACCAGCAGGCATCTTCGGGTATTGTGTCCCTGTGCTGGGAACAAGAGGCCAGTCGGCTGACCCTTGGAGTCTCTTGGCTTTGTCTGGGCCCTGGTGACACAGCTTCTTCTTGAGCAGGACACAGCAGGACCAGTCCCTCTCCACTATGGTGCAGCCTCTGTTTGCCACTTTGAAGATTCAGTAGGGCAGTTCTTACTCAGTTCTTCTTTCAGTCCAGTCGAGATCTGAGTCTGGAGGGCCCTACTTATGCTCAGAGAATGCCCTAAGGGAAGGATGAGGTTGGTAGCCAAAGGGCTACCAGATTTCCTCCATCTGATGACCACTTCCTTTGAAGGGTGGCATCTGGGTATCCAAGGATGCAGCATTCTGCTCACTATGGCAGGACCCCTCTCCTGGCATGTGGCGCTTCCTGTGCCAATCCAGAGGTGTGGCTACCAACGGGGCTTAACACCCCTGGACAACCAGTTTGGCAACTGGTTTCCCCTCTCCTCTCCCTGATGTCAGCCTGTCTGCCTGAACAGTGATGCAGTGCCTCTCCCAAGTGCTACCCCTTTGTCCTTTAAAGGCGGCTTTTCTCCTTTGGAGCTTGCCCATTAGGCCAACACCCACAGGGACTAAGTGGCTTCCTGCTGGAAGGAAGTGACACCTCATTCCAGGGGAGGCCCCTCTTTTATCCTTTCCTGAGAGTCATTAACACAGATCCCCATGAGAACAGAAAGCTGTCTCGGTTACTGAGCCTCCTGTGCAACCAGTATGGGCACTGGACTAAAGGCAAACAAGTGGCAACTTTGCTAAAGTTGCACACTCCAACTTGTTACATTAATTTTACTTGAGAATCAAGTCAGGCTTAATGTAACGAGTTGTTTGTTTCCTTGGATGACCTACTTTGATCACACTGTTCCAGAGTTAGCACAGCTGAGGGGATCAGCATACAACCTGTACTTGCCAATAGGGCGCCCAAGTCTCTCCACAGTAACAACAATAGTTTGACATTTTTACTATCAGATCATGTATAATACATGTTTTGACTGTGAGATATGCTGCACCCTGCAATAGGACTCCATAGGCCTCCTATAGGGGTGACTTACTCATATACCAAGGAAAAGTCTGACTTTGCCATTACTTTAAATGTCAGATTTGTGCTACCAGTTTTAATGCTGTCCCAGCATGCAAATGGCAGACTGGGAGTCTTGTTTACTCTTATCACACACAAGATGGCACAACTAGTGGTGCAATTGTTTGGGTGCCCTCCAAGTTACATGATCTGGGTACCCCGGGTACCATTTACATAGGGACTTACAGGTCAGTTAGTTTGGCCAATCGGGTATGAACCAATTCAACATATCATTTTATGGTTAAGGGCACAGGCCGCGAGGTCTGGGTAACGGGCCTTAGTATACTTTCTGAGTGGAAAAACTGCAGCATTAGTGCAAAGATTTGGGCATGGTCATTCAAAAAGATGCATTTCCTTACATGGTGCCAATATGCAGCCCTATTTCAGTCCGCTGGCAGTACTACATTTTGAAGAAAGTCCCCACTCATTGGATAACTTTATTTGCACGAAAGTGTTTGCATGCAATTCTTAAAAATAAAATACAGTGCTGTGTTGTTGATCCCCCTGATTGCAGTTTGCACCAAAGGCAGTTCAGATCTATTTTATCAAACACTGTAGAATAATCGAAAAAGCTGATGAAAAGCGTACTGTTTGTTTTCAACAAGCATGAGAAATCCTTCAAATTAATGCCATGTGGTATTTATAGTCGAGCAGTTGAAATGAAAACTGGACAGTTTGCCTGGCAGAACTTTAGCAAAACGCTTACCATCAAAGTCTAGTAGTCGATAAATCAACAATTTTCAGGATCAAACTTCGTACCACACTTATGGAGTGGTTGTCGAACAGACCCTTTTCAAAAGAAGAGTATAACTCCAAAACTGTATTTGCCTGTAAAGAAAATTACTTGGTAGTTCAGTCCAAATTGATCCTGAACCTTAGAGCAATCAAAACATTTGTCAAATTAACGAATACTGATACTCAATCAATAGAAAAATAATTTCAAAGAAACACGTTAATATCTTTTTTTCAAGAAAAACAAAGTTTTTATGTAGTTAAAAAACCAAAGGGTACTGATAACATAAATTAATACAGCAAAACACAATGAAAAAGAAATTAACAAATTAACCTACAGTTCATGTATGTGAACATCTACCCGGACAGACTCCAGTGAATGTGCCGCACTCTTCACAAGTTATTCAGCTAACTCTTTCTTAAACCTTACATGTAGAGTGAGGTTCTCTAACAGTGTGAATACCTGCAAACAAAATATCGGCTGATGCCCTACATTAATTAGAGCAACAAGTGACCCATTGACATAGAGTGACGCTCACAACATTGAAGTCTTGTTTTTATTGAATCAGTCTCCACTTCACGACTCATCTGGGTCCTACTGTTATTGGACCATCAAAAAGCGTCTCTTTTACTTGCAAATTGACTGAGCGTCCTGATGATGGTCTGACGGACAGATGCCACGACAGACCGAAACGTCAACTCCCCCATCTATTTCCTAATAATTTTGTTTATCAGTAACTGTACTCTGCATTTTAGACATGTTAATTTAATAATCATGGAATAGATGTTCACATAGATGAACTGTAGGTTCATTTGTTCATTCCTCTTTCATGGTGTTTTGCTGTATTAATTTATGTTATCAGTACCCTTTGGCTTTTTTACCTATATAAAAACTTTGTCTTGAAAAAAAGATATTCCTGTGTTTCATTGATATTTTTCTATTGATTGAGTATCAGTATTCGTTAATTTGACAAATGTTTTGATTGCTGTAAGGTTCAGGATCAATTTGGACTGAACTACCAAGTAATATTGTGTACAATACACTAAAATTAAGAATTGTGAAATTAAACCCCTTGTAGGCATTTGTTACTTATAATTTAACTGCCCAAGCCTCCAAGGGTATATTGGGTTTCCCCACGTCTCTGTACTATATTACAATGACGGCAGTTGGAGGGAAACCTACGTGGGGATTTACCTCTGCTTCCGACGGGGCATCAGGCGGAATGCTAATCGTATAATGACGGGGGGCCAGCCTCGACTCCGCTGTCGTGATTATGATTTTGCTTTCAACCTGCCCTTTAATACTGGTCCGCCTGCCATGAAAAAGCAGGCGGAAAGTGTCTTTGCGGGCCGCTAGCAGGGCCCCTTACCCCCCTGGCCCTCTGCTATGTGGCCTGCTGGGCACCTAAGGTGACCCCCTAAACATTCCTGAACTGTGCAGGGATGTTTACAACCATCCAATTGTAGCTTGTTCTGCATGCCTTTTCGCCCTCTGCACAAGATTCAATTGTGTAATGAATGTTTACACCACCCATAGGGCAGTCGCATCCAAATTCTGGGGGCGGAACCGTTAACCTATGGTCAGGCAGTTCCATTCCGCAGAGTTGTTGGTCGGACGCAAGTCCCACTAACATCGTAATAATGCCTTAAAATGAAGAGTCTGACAAAACAACAGCTGCGTTCAGATTGACTAGTGCTGGCTTAAGGTAGGCATTTTCCTAATATGGAACTGTACAACGGTCCTAGTATCATAACATCAACTTGTGCATGTGTGTCCAAAATATCCATCTAAGAAGTGTAGGTTTTTTTCAGCCCTGTGTCCCATATTCCCATTGCCTGATGTGCTTGCATTCAACTACATAGACATATGTTTGAATGAGATTGACCCTGGTCAAGAGAGCGAAAACATAACACAGTTTCTCCTTGTGTAACTAGAACAGGAAAATTAGATACTTATGTTATCTTATTTTTGTTTGTAACGCACACATATCACCCGGGAGGGTACCTTGGTGCTTGTGAAGTGGGGCATGCTGGCCTGTCTGGGGGCCTATTAGAATAGCCAGTTTTTCAGTTCCTTCCTGAATTCAAAGAGGAAGATGGTACCTATGATGTGGGAGGGGAGTTTAGTCCAGGCTGTCGGGGTGATTTTGGAGAAAGCTCAACCTCAGGGTCTGGCCTGGCAAATGTGAGGAACGTGAACGGGAGTAGGTAAGCCAGGTGGAGGTGTCTGAATGGGGTGTGAAATGGACGCAGTTATTGAGATGTGTTGGGTCTTGAATGTGCAGTGCTTTGTAGGTGTGTGAGGCGTTTGAGAAGGGAACCAGTGGAGGTTGTTGTGGTCTTTAGATATTTGAATGCGGTGTTATAGTTTGAGTGTGAGTCTTGCAGCTGCTTTCTGTATAACTTGGAGTCTTTTGTGGAGTTGAGCAGTGATGGCAACATAGAGGGCGTTGCAGTAATCAAGCCAGCTAGAGACAAGGACATGCGTGACAGATCTGCAGGTGTCCAGAGAGATCCATTTGAAGACTTTCCTGAGCCTTTTGAGGGTGTGGAAGCAAACTTGTTGACTTGCTGGGTCCGGTTTATTCGGTTGTTGATCGCGATGCCCAGGATCCCGCTAGCATTGGATGGGCTAGTTTGGTGGGCCATCAGCCTGGGGATCAGAGAAAGGTGTCTTTGCCAAAAAGGACCTCTTCTGTTTTGTCCTTGTTAAATTGGAGTCAGTTTCTTTTTTCCAGCATGGTACTGAGGACATGCAGTCGCTGAAGTTTGCTTGCTAGTGGAAACAGCTGATGAGTAGAGGTCCGATCCTATTTGCTGTACCTTTGCCCGCTCCCTGACCTCGACGCAGACTTTTTCTTCCGGTTCATCCCAGGACTCACTGCTGGCCCACCTGCTTGTGCCTTGACTTGCATCAGAAGCTGCCCTCCAAGTTTAAGACTGACTGACTGTCTCATTCCACACCCGCAGTCTCCGAGTGTTGAAAAGGGCTTTGGCCCACGGAGTGCAGAAAAGAATGCCTTGTAGCAAGTAACTCTTGATCTTGATTTTGAATGCCTTCATGGCCCAGACTGGGGGGGCTGGGAAGTGGTTGGGACAGCAGTGGCAGTATTACGATGGTGCCGTTGTAAGAAGAGGGGACGAATGAAGAGATGTGTGAGCCCCTGACATCAAGCACAAGGAACTCGTACCATAGCGGTAGCTGCTGGACTCGAGTCAGAGGGTGGAGGCGGCGGCATGGGGAGGTAAGTGAAAGTACCTAAATTTAAGCCAAGTTTAAGTAATTAAGGTAACTCAAGTTCAAGCTACTTAAGCTACCTAACCTCTCCCCCTGCACACCGCAGCGGGGAACAGCCATAACAACGCGGGCATTACCCAGCGCTGCTATTACAACGCTGCCTTTACAACGCTGTTGGATAGGGAATAGTTTAATTTTCTATTCCAACACCTTCCCTATTGTAACGTGGGCTGGAAACTATTCCACTATCCAGTGCTTACAGTGCAAGTCGTTGTAACGACTTGCATTGTAAAAACAGCGCTGTAATGGCACGGGTGTAAAAGCCCACATTGTAATGCCATAAAACCCACCGCAGCAAGCTATATCAGCCATCACCTGGCCTCACCAGGCTGGTAGTTCTTGCAAGACTTCTGCAAGACTTTTACAACCAGTGTTTTCCGCTGTTGGACCTCATTTTAGCTCCAGTTTCCTCACAACAACGCCCAAGGATGGCCCGAGCTGGCTCTGAGTTCATTCCTAGTCTCACTGTCAGGGTGTGGTCAGCTGTCCGTTGCCATTGTGGTCTAGTGCCGTCATAAATGACCCTTAAGCCCTCATATAAATATATAGCATGGACCAGTGGTGAGGTCTGCGGTCTGAGAAAGACGAACATTGTTGGTAAGAGAATTTGTGGCAAAGGACGTCAGGCATTTGCAGGAACACAGCTTCGCAGAGGCAGTCCCGTTTGGTAGGGGTGCGACTTGTGGCATCGGTCAAAGCTTCGACCAGGAAGCGAATACTTGACTGCACCTCTGACTAACCCAGGCTATTCCAATCATCGAAGTGATCCCTGACGAAGGGCATCCCGCCCATAATGCATTGGAATTCGGAAATTTAAAAGGATCATGATTATGGACTTTGAATATCAAACATTAATGGATTGAATTGAAGTTCATCCTATAAAATGTATTGGATTAATAACATCGACTACTGTTTTTTTCATCAGATCATACAAATTTGAAACCCTCTATACTATAGAGGTTAAGATTGTGCACAGGGGATTCCACCCAATACGGGTTGAACTATCGATTCGCTCAAAGCTCCCATTCTATACTATAGACTTCTATAGCCACTCCTGACCTGTCTTCGTTCTCTGCCGCCCTGATGTTGACCCATTCGACTAACACATTTCTCCCAGTTTGTGGGTCATATACGCAAGTCAGGAGCAGCAATTAGAAGACGTAGCTCCCTTCTATTACAGGCTGCAGCAATTTAAAAAAGGGGACGACCTCGAAGAAAAACTCCACAAAGTACTCACCAAGGACCTTTGATCCCCTGCAACGCTATTGAGCAAAGCAGGTCTCTTTCCATCAGGCATTATGACCACCTACCCACAAATGCTCCCAGTGTGGCGGTAGACCAGTGCAGTTGAACTGCTCTGGCCAAGGTAGTGACATCTGGTCCTATGTGAAAGGCACTTCTAGGGACCTCCAGCTTGAGACCAGCTTAATTGAGAGTTGTACAAAAAGAGTCCTGTTGAGCAGAAAATGAAGGAGGAGCTGAGCACCTTGAGTGGAAACTGGTCACGTGGACCTGCTTTGTTCATCAGTAACCTCTAGTGGGAAAGAGCAATAGACAGGGAAGTCCCAGTATTACCACTTTCACTCACCATAATACTATAAAACAAGAAGGTCAAATGGTGTACATGCAGTAAAAATAGAATATTTGAGAAGTAGCTCAGTTGAGCAAGACACTCAGTCGCTGGTAAAGGAGGCGAGTATTAAAGAGCCAACACCAATGTCAATACAAATGTTAACTTCAACGACTCCATGAAGCGAGGTAAAACTGCTCCGAGAGGATGTTTTAATCAAGTCCATAACAGACCAAGTGTCGGAGCCAACAGTATCAACAACACATATATTGACAGTGATACAACTGCCCAATGGCAAGGTGATTAATAAAGCAGCAACTGACTGGAACACGGCAGAGATGGAATTAGGAGAAACAGGGAGTGCTGCTAAAGTAGACTGAAACCTAATAAGAGTGTTTCAAAGCTCAGCTCCAATCTCCTTAGAGTCAGGCCCACCACAGGTAGCAGAACACCATCAACTGATAAAAAGAGTCTGGTCTATTAATTTTGTACCCTGATTATCCAACGCAGGGAAAACACGATTTATTAAATCGGGGGAATTTTACAATTATTCTCTGCACCACCAGGCCTGGAGAATCTGACATTCGTTCAGTAGCATTCAGCAGGGGGGACATTGGAGCCCTCAATGAATGCACGAATCTCATATCTCGTATTTTCTAGATGTGAGCACAAAGCCAAAATACAATCTCTCACTGCTGTTCTTGAAGCATGGGGTATCCGGATAAGGACTCCTCCATGTATTCCATGCCCAGAAGTGTTCTCTTGACTGGCTCAGAAAGGGCATTCTTCAATGCAATAGGGTCATAGGAATGTCCTAGACTATAAGACTCTGATCAGATCCATCCTTCGGAACGCCAAAGGCCCTGAATTAATTAGTAATCCCTTCCAAGGGATATCGATGTCAAGATGCTTTGTGAACCCAGGTACACCAGCCACACCGGTGTTTTGCAATCTAATAATAATCAATACCCCTAGCGTTGAAAGCTTTCATACATTGGTGATTGCAATCAAAACCTGGACTCTGTGTTAACAATTGTATCCTGGAACGTCAGAGGCGTGAACTACTTGCTTAAAAGACCTGACTTATTAAAAGAATTTCAGCATAATGAGATAGTAAGTGGGTTGTTGAACAGTCATTGAGTTTTTTTGCAAGGTTTTGAATGCAAATAATAGCTGTTTGGCTTTTGTTTTCCGCTGTTCTTGCTGTTGCTTGTAATTAAGGTGGCGATCCAAAATGAATCCCAGACATTTATATGTTCCCTCCTGGTCCAAGCGATTGCTGTTGATCGTCCAAGTGAATTTTGAAAAAAAATTTATGTGGACTCAAAAAACACATGATCTTAGTTTTTTTTAAAGTTTATGTGTAGTTGGTTTAAGGCTGTGTATTCTACTAGTTTGTTTATCAGACGTTAGAGGCCACGAGGCGTTTGGGATAGCAGCACAATATCAACGGCGTATTGTAAACTTGCTATTCTCACATTCCCCAGTTTTGGGGGATCACCTAATGTCGAACAGTAGTTGTTGTCTAGATCGGCTGTATATATATTATATAAACAAGGGGCTAGAACGCACCCCTGTTTTAAGCCATTGATGGTGGTAACTTTGTTTGTTAAGGTATGACCATCTGCCTTGAGATAGTACGTCTTCAAGAAACCTGGCAACGGTCATCAGGCCCTTGGCAAAATCACAATGATCTCTATGCCCCAGCGGAACCCTCGTAAAAAGGGAGCCATCCGTGAGGAGGAGAGGCAATATACATACAAAGGAACTTGGGAGTTGAGGACACAGTATTCCACAGAGGAGAAGGCGATCTTGTTATTATCAATTTACATTCCTCCACCATTGTTCCGCTGGCCCCACCAACAATAATCATTGGGAATGTCTCCATCAACCCGCACACCACAAAGAAAAAAGCCCATCAAAAATCTTCTCACGGGCAACTCCAACTGAAACTTGCTGGTACAAACACTCAAACCTCTGTGGCAACAGGTAGAGGACTCTGAGATGGCAAACCCAACAACAGTAAAGAATAATTTATGGGATGTACCGGTCGACTTCCAGCTGGCCAGCACTTTGAACACCTTAGGATTCTGATCAATGAATGTTAGTTTTACAACTAGTCCGCCCGTTTCGTACACTTGTATCTCCGGAAACAAAGAATCAATATTGGACTACAATTGGATCACAGCCGCTCGCTTCAAGAGAACAAAAAACTTTCAAGTGATGGAGAGGTAGAGCCTTTTCCACAGCCGCGGCTAAATTGTGGAATTCCCTCCCGGAGGAAATCTCGGGGCAATTGTCACACTCCCTTTTTCGAAATTCTTTAAAGACCTGGCTGTTTACAAGGATGTTTGTTTGAGTGTATTCTCTCCTGCCGGCATATCGTTCTGCTAATAGCACCTTGACGCCCTCGGGCTAAGTTAGCGCTTTATAAATCTTATATTCATTCATTCATTCATTTAGGTTGAGTGCAGCAGTGACAGTGGCCATGTGATGCTTTGGTGCAACTATTGGTGAGCCCGTGCTTGAGGGCCCCCATTTTACAAGTGGGCAACCAAATGGATATCACAACCATTAGGAAAGTCAGATGGCGACTAGCGCGTCAGGAAGAGGACATCGCCAAACTGGCAAATTCCTTAGCTTGAATAACAATCTCGACAGCAACATGGCCCATTATCATTAATGTGGTACGAGAAAGGTTTCAAAGCACAGATGCGCCCGCTGATAAAACCAAGCCGGCAGCAGAATACTCCTGTAATGATATCAGCCAGGTTATTAAATTAAAAAGAAGTGTAACTTGCAGTGTCAGGTGTTTGGCGAGGAAGAGAATGAGTCGGCATGGATTGCATTAAGGTCTTCATGCAGGGAATACAGAAAGACAAGATGGGAATTTGACCATGTATTAGAGGAAAACAGTGGATAAAGCTACAAGAAGCACCAACACCTACCCACCCGCGCTGGCCTGATGCTGGTACATGGGATAATGAACACTAAGATCCCAAAAAAGTATTGTAATATTACGTTACCTTCTTGGTCAACCTATGTTGCCAAATTCTAAGGGGCCGACCAAAAAGTGGAACCACTAAGCCTTTTCAATCTAATTGAGCATGCAAGTGCCCCGGCTCCTGACGTTCAACTGCCAGCTCTCATGTGGGTGGCAGGTGAGCCGGGACCAGCTGGGCTACCAGGCAGAATTTCTAAGCGGCATGTATGGCAGGCTGGTTTAGCATAAACAGTCACGTTTTGTAAACGTATACCCAGGATGAATGGGCCACATGTACCGCACTGTGTAAAATGATCAATTCCAAATGAATGCCAATTTTAATGTATGGGACCGTTGCCTTTAAAGATCAACTAGATATTTTGGCTAGATTGCACCCAGAACTGAAATTACCATGCAGTCTTCTCGTTGACCAAATGCACACCATCAGCATGTTTGCACACTCAAATTCAACTTTCCCTGAAAACATTTAGTACCCATGGTAGTTCTGTATGTGCTAAACTTGAATATGTAGGTGGAAACTGCTGTCTTTTCCTAAAACGTGTTTTCCTGGAAACATTGTTCACATTAAAATCTTTTTGTAAATTTTTTTTGCAGCTTACCGCCAGTGAGTCCTCCACCTTGTGACGCCTCATAGGGCCACTGGACGTTTTTTATTTGTTGTAATCTGATGTCACTTGGTTTTTATTTCAGAGCTTTGGCAGCAGCACGGAATTCAGGTCCTGAAGAAAGTCACAACACATCTGTGGAGGGTTATAGGCTGAAACATGTTGACCTTTATTTGACACTAGAAGCAGGTCTAGTCCCACAATGCCCTGTTTTTTTATCCTGGTCCAGGGATGCTCTAATAAAGATATTAACAAGCCCTGTAGCTAGCTTAATCATCGCTTTCACTTTGCTCTGCTGCCCTCACTACTCCTAACTCCTCATTTTGGGTATTTCATGTACCTCTTTTTAAAGTAAACACCCCTTAGCTCCTCCCTCTCCGAGAGGGGGTTGTAACCTCTACAGTGACTAGGCATCATGGCACGAGGAGGTTCCCATTGATGAAGCATGTCACCTATGGTGGGTGAGGGAAATCGTCCTTTAAAAGGGATACTCCGAAATGTCTAGGTCTCCAGTTACGATAGCAGTATCTATAGACCCAAGTTTTTTTTGTGGTTTATGCAGTAGGGAAGTCAACCCTTGAAGGTCTTTAAATCGCCTCTGGACCTTCTGTGTGGCTCAAGCTCAGCCATACACCAGGAACTCACAGTGTCCATGATCTCACAAAGAAGAAACCAAAACTTAATATACTGCACCCCATGCAGTCATTTGAAGACCTGCCGCGGCCATCTGGTACCCGGGAGTATCCCCTGCAGAATCCAGTGGGCTTGAAGACACTGGAGTGACTCTGATAAAGTCCCCTGCCCCACCGTAATCACGTCACACACAAAAGAGGCTCAGACTTTCTATGGCGCGGGGAAGCTTGAGTTGCAGTAACTATACTGGCATTCGGGCAGACGATACGGTCACCGCCACCTCTAGAGATAGGCAAAAAGGTATACTACTCTTCCATTTAGTCCAGGCTGATGAGAGTAGGCTCTGTTTGTTGGTCAGGCCTGTCTTGCGGCCTCATGTTTTCCAAAACACACAGGGGCTCCCAATCAACACTCTTTTCCTATTGGTCTGTTGACATGTCACTCCAATTATACTCCCACCAATTCCAGCAAAAATATTGATCAACAGACCAGTTTGAGTGACTGCATTATGTCCTTGCAGAAATATATCTAACTATAGTACCCCAACAACAGAATGTGTTAGTCACTTTCACTTCCCGATGACTGATAGTCGTATGCATAGTAGGTTTACATCAACTATTATAATAACTCTCAAGACATTTATTGTAAATTACAGAGTTTATTTTTCACTACAAATTAGCTTTCGTAAACTTTTGTATCCTACTGAAAATGAGCACAAGCCATTAGAATTCATTAGAATGTAGATACAGATTTTTAGGTTGAAGCCACTCCCCACAGGATTGTGATTGACATTTCAACCACTTATATCTGACATGAGCAAGCCATCTTGCAACTACTTGTGGAACTGCATCTCCCCTATGGGAGTGTTATACAACCGCTGTCAGTATGCAGACAAACTACTCTCAACTAAAAGACAAAGCTTACACAGACTGAAATATAAATGGACCTACCAGGAAATACAAATTCCCATAAGTAGTACAGTGTAGTCACAATCTTTTAAACAAAAAAGCAATACATGTATTGAAATATGTAGTTATGACTCATTATTATGGACCAGCTTTGGCAAATAGTTAATCCTAAGAAAAATCAGAAAAATGATTAAAGTAGCAAAAGTGTGTATACAAAGTTAAATACTAAAGCCACACCGCTTCAGCTTTCGGCAGGTAATTTGAAACAGTTGCTCCTGTCTTGAGATGGACCTCTATTATCAATTGAAACCTAGGAGTGCATCAAAATGGTGCGCCGCCCGGAACCTAGAGGTAGCTGGGAGATATATCTTGATTTTTCTTTGTTGCTTCCTTCTTAGGTTTTGCCTGCTTGAGAAATGTATTGTTTTTAATATAAACTTAAAAGGGGCTCACATCTTGCCCTCTCTCTTTCCTGAGTTTTCATTGGTTCCTGTGGGTGACAATTATTTTTCCTCCATTTCTATTGGCTGTGGCATTTTTCCTACATTTACAAATGCTTGTTCCTCGTCTGCTTCTTTTATTGGTTTTCCATAGCTGAAATACTGTTAACATCCGCTTGGGTAGAACTATATTTTTCATAAAGTTTTGCCGCTTTTTGTCTTGCAGCAGATTTATATAGCAACTTATCACTTGGAGAGATTAAGTGATTTCCCCAGAATCACAGGATGTTGCGCTGCCCAGATGCAAACCAGGATCCATAGCTCTCGAATCAGAAGATCTGTCCGCTGCACCACATCCTCTCAACCCTCGTGTTACTCGTCAGAGAGCTCTTTCCTTCGTCTTGCACAGTGATTGATAAAAACAGCTTTTTATTCATCACATAGATAAAATGGATTCATTACCAATACTTGTTCTATGTGTGATGAATTCCGCATCGCACATAGAAAAAGCAAAATGCCTTTAATGTTTGTACCCCCACTGGCGTTAGGCTGCACATAGTGCGCTAGTGCTAGGAGAGAGCAGATGTGTGCCGTATATTATTGGATATTATGCGTTTCAGCTCTCTGTTTCACGCAACGCAGCACCGCATCTTTTCTTGCTGCCTTGAGTTGTGTGAAACATTAGTAAATCTGACCCATAATGCTTTTGCATTCAACTTGATGACTCGTGCAAATGTGGGTGGATTTAAGAATTTCAATACTTTTGCATTTGATTTTTTTGGGACACCTAGTGACAAGTTGTGGAACTTTACCTTCAAAAAAGAATATCAATGCATTTGGATTTGACTTGAGGGACACCTAGTAATCACTAGCGGGACTGCAGTCTAATGAAAGAATGGCAATGCTTTTGCATTCGACTTGTGGGTGACACCTAGCGACGACTAGTAGAACTGAGGATCGAGATCAGAAATTCTGAGGCAATTTTTCGAGCCCCTTGCACAGCCGTTGCATCACTTCTAGTGACCCAAGCAGGCCACCATCCTTGTGAGTGCTAGCCATTCCCAATGGGGTAGCAAATTGCACTTGCCTCATGAATATTGATGAGGCATGCAATTTGCGACCCCATTGGGAATCACAAACATGTTGTACACGCACTTTAGCGGGTCTCAAATTGCGAGTTGCAATTTGGCGCTAATTGAAGTGAATGGTCGTATATCTGGCCCTATGACACACCCCTCTATGACATTATACTCCACCGTAGGAAACTCTACTCCATTAAACTCTACGACACTCTACTCCACTCTATGATTCTCCGCGACACTCTACTCCACTCTGCGCCACTATATACAACTCCCACTAAGCCACTCCTTTCCACTTTACTCCTCTCTATTCTGTGACACACCACTGCACTCTGCTCCACGCCGCTCTATGCCACTCCACTCTGTGCCACTCCACGCCGCTCTATGCCACTCCACTCTACGATACTCTACTCCACTCTATGCAATTGCACTCTACTACACTACTCCACTCTATGCCACTCCACTCCACGACAATCTACTCTGCTCTAAGACATTATCTGCAGCTCCTTCCATACCACTTCATGTTACTTTACTCCACTCTATGACTTTCCACTCTACAACACTCTACCAGTCCACGCTATGACACTATGCCTTTCTACTCTGATTCTCTACTCCCTCCATGCCACTCCATGCAATGACACTCTATGCCATGCCACGTCACCTCAACCCACACCCCGCCACGACACTGTACACCCCACCATACTCTCCTCTACGCCATTAACTTTTAGCCATGCTGAACAGTAGGCACGCTGGTGTGCGGCATGGCTAAAATGCCTGGGCAAAGCCACTATCTCTTTCATAGGTGGGACCTATTGGCTTTGCTAATGCTTGTTTCATCTGCTAGACACGCTCCTTATCCTAATGCCTGGTTTGAGCCTTTGACATATGGTTACAGTTTGTTTCAGTTTCAAAGCATTGAGCTGGATGAGCTGCAATCTTGCATGTTAACGCTTAAGTCTGGCTCCCCCTCCAATCCGGCTACTCCCGGCATCTTGGAGCGTGGAGCAGGCAAACTTCTTCCTGTTTTCATGGATCTTCTTAACAACTCTTTCATGGTGGGTCAGTTAGTACTTAGATGGCAACACGCAGCTGTGATTCCACTGTATAAAAAGCCTTCTCTTGACTTCACTAAGCCTGAGCATTATTGGCCAATCTCGTTGCTCCCTTTCCTTTTGAAGGTGGCAGAAAAATACATCAATCGGCAGCTCTCGGAATTTATTGAGGAAAATAATCTCCTGCATAGTACTCATTCAGGTTTTCACCATTGGTACACTACCGAGTCGACCCTCTTGTATGCCACAGAGTCCATGCGCCAACTCATGGATAGGGGTGATACTGCAGCTTTGCTGCTGCTGGAACTGAGTGCTGCCTTCGACACTGTATCCCACAAACGTCTCCTGGAGTGGCTGTGGGATTATGGTGTAGGCCACAGGGCGCTACAATGGTTGCATCTTTTCTTCAGGGCTGCACTTTCACTTTCACTTTGTGCAGAAGCCTTTACAGTCAGAGGTGGTCTCAGTGCTTCAGGGGGTGCCGCAGGGCTCTTAGTTGAGGACTTCTTTGTTCAGTTTATGCATGCGCGCCTTGGCCAGTATCATCGAACGTTATGGTTTTGACATCATATTATATGCTGATGATACTCAGCTGATTGTAACACTGTCGCAGAATTCCACCACAGTGGCAGCCTCCTTGAGGGATTCCCCATCCGAAGTAGCTCAATAGATGGACCTAAATTGCCTGCCACTCCCTGGCATTACCTGACCGCCGGTAAGACTGGGGTCCTCATCCTTAACAGGCAGCCTTCAATTTGGTCACCTGACTGGTAGCCAGTGTCTGTAGGTTATTTTCCTTTGCCAAAGCCTAGGGTTAAGAACCTAGACATGTGGTTTGATGAACATCTCACCTTTGACAGCCAAATCACGGCCTTTGCAGGCAAGTGCTTTGGGATCCTAAAATCTCTCAAAAATATTATCAGTTTGCTGCCTCACTCCGCCCAGAAGACAGTGATACAAGCGTTAGTGATCTCTCAGCTGGATTATTGTAATGTCCTCTATTTGTGAGCTTCCCAGTTCAGAGTGTATGGCTCCAGGTTCTTAACTCGGCAGCCGGGCTTTTAATAAATCTCCCGAAATGGTCATCCATGAGCTCTGCACTTCGTGGCTCCTGTGAATCTGAACAAATCACTTAATCTTGGCGTGCCTAACAATGTGTCCGTCTGTAACGCAACTAGTGCTCATGTAAAGTGCTCTGATACCTTGGGTCGAGATTACACTGTATAAAACTCAACAAAAAAATTACTAGCTTTCAAGGCCCTTTGTGCCTGCTTCAGAATTATCAAGACAGATGCAGCCTACCTGCACCTATTTATCACACCATACTCTTCTTCGAGACGTACTACTTTCTCTGATTCTCTGCTAGTGCAGGTTCCCAAGGGAAGAAAGTTCACTTAGTGGGGGGAGCTCTTTCAGCTTCCTCGCATTTAAAGTATGAGACTCTCTCCCACTTGAGCTGAAGCTATCTAAGACAGAACTTCTGTTCTGGAAAAACCTAAAAAACATGGCTTTGTTTCTTTGAGGTTGCATGCATCTCCTTTTGGGAACTTGACCTTAGCAGTGGGACACTCCTCTGAGAGAAGCTATGCGCTTTACAATCCTGTTTCATTCATTCTGTTGCCGGGATTCTGCACAAATACAGAACTATGCGCAGGATTAGGGACTGCTCTTCCTATCACCTTAGTGCCCACGAGCTCAGGACCGACTAGCAATAGTGTCTCACTTGCGCTCCTACTCACTGAAGCAACTGATTAGACACCCCAGAACACAACACTCCCAGATCTCTCAGGAATCTCGGTAACAAGACCCACCCTTTTGCTCGCACTCTTGTACTCATCCATGATAAGAGCTGACAGAGACACAAAATAGTTGAAAATATTTATTTTAACTAATGTGCCCTAACATGTTGTATACATGCCACGGCCAGAAGGAAAACGCATAATACATAAACAGTCAGCATAGCAGCTAGTCCATAGATCATGAAGGGAGAAGTCATCAAAAAGAGACAATTGAGCCTAACCTCCCTCCTCTTGCTAAGAAGAAGTATTATTATAAGTTAGAAGATCTCTGGGCATTGTCTGCAGACCCCATACCATAGCCTATAGATGGTAGATCTACATCATAGGTGCTGACTCACTCTTCTCCCTGAAAAAGTCCCTCTCCAAGTGTACCCCACTAAAAACCAAATTACGTTGTCCAAACAACTGCTGCATCGGTATGTTTTGTCTAAGGGCTAAGGTCGGGCAAGAACAAATAACAAGGGGCATTGTTGTTCGACCTTGCACATAATGTTCAGTCAAAATACCAGGAACATGTTCTCATGTGAAAGTTGTCATTGAAATATTGCAAAATTAAAGATGTGTAGTAATGTGCGCAAAAGCAGCAGGCCTATCTCCAAGAGAGTCCTTTTTATTACTGAACACCCTTCATTGGCTACCTATCTCCAAGAGAGTCCTTTTTAAATGCCTGACAGTGGCCTTTAAGGCCCTTCATGGTATTGGCCCCAAATATCTCGGGAAACGTTTCTCCAGGTATGTGCCAAGCAGGACTCTCAGGTCATCGGGTCTGTCCCTGTTGTCTGTCCCTGTAATTCGCCGTGCTCGTCAGGGAGGTCGATCCTTCCGTTATCTGACACCCAAGGCATGGAACGAATTACCATTGTCCTTGAGATTGGCCCCTTGTCTTCTTACTTTTAGAAAGGACCTGAAGACATGGCTTTTTAGGTAACAGTTCCTTTATTCCTTCTCCTTTTGTTGTGTGGTTGCTTTTTGCTGTTCCTTTCTTTGCCAAAGCGCCGGGATGCTCCTTTGGAGTTGCCGTGTGCTATAAAAGAATTAAAGTAACATAACATAACATAACATAACGTGCTCATGCTAAGTTAGTGAAAAACAACAATGTCCCTATGGGCCACGTTACAATTTATTCACCTCTTTCCTATATGGTACAATCTGAAAGAATAATAAGTGTGCCACTTGGTAGTATACACAAGGCGTGCCAACCCCTCCATCACCCCCTTGTCCTATGCTCCATTTATATGTTCCTAGAAACCTTAGCCAGTTTAACATTCCATACAAAGGTTTCTACCTTTTTTTTTAAAGGTGGATCTCTTTTGCCTGGGGATAGGGGTGGGCATAGCTTGGAATAAATAGAAGAGTCATGGCAAAACATTAATTGGAACTGTGCCTATATTTCTTAACCACTAGAGCAGTAGAGTGGTCCATCTAGTTAAATCAGTTTTCATTTCACTCTTCAGCCTCACCCAGTTAGCCTGTAATATCTTTGGTGAAGAGGGTGATAGATTTCTACCTAAAGACCGTCTGTGATGCATAAAGAGACTTTTGCTTCTAAATGTAATTACTTCTTCCTGTGCCAGGTTCACATCTAGTATCTCAGATTTGTCCTTGTTAATCTTAAACCCAGCTATCTGTTCAAAATATTCTAAATGGCTATTAACTGCTGCCCAGTACTCAATGGGTCACAAGGCCCCGCCACACAAGTAGGGTAGCATTTTTATCAGAAGTGAAGGATCATTGAGTAGGAATCCTGTGGATCTGTGTAGATTCAGAAACTTCCCTGACATAAATGGTAGGAAAATGCATGACTTTAGGCAAAGTGTGAGGTTTGTGCGGCTTTGTGATTATGAAAAAGTTGTGGGGTCCACGCATGGCACACTACATTGAATTCCTCATTCTAGTTTTCAAAATGGTCTGGGTTTGGTAGGTTTCCCTGGGTGGTGGCGAGTCAGGGCTTTAATACTGTAGCTGTTCCCATTGCCTCTGTCTCCACATTACATTTTGGGGCTTTTTGTCACAGGCATATTGCGGCTTAGCTGCCCTAAAGCGAGCAAAAAGACTGCATTGTTCTAGTTGGCGGCCAGGTGATGCCTGTGCCTGTCATCTCTACCTCTGCCCCCAATTTTTTTTTTGACCATTTGTCCTTGCGGAAAGAAGTGGCATGCTTCATCATTGGGTGACCTGGGTAATACTCAGATTCCGCGATGATTAAGCACGCTACTTGATTTGGTAGGTGAGAGCTTTATAAAAAGCATAGGAGCCCCATCCCAGCCCCATAGATATCCTTACTTTGGGCCCTCTACTATAGTTGGTTTGTATGTATATCCAGGGAGTTTAGACTCCCTCATATTAAATATTAAAGGGGCCTATTTATGGGCCGGTTTGCATTACTCTTGCAACACACAACGTGGTGCAAGAGCGACGCACACCTTACATGTGATTTGTGAAGCCACGCTAGGCCACTCTGCGTGGCTCCAAAAAATATGGAGTAATGCGACGCAGCACAAATCGCTGCATTGCATTACGCTGCCCTAGGAAGGCATTCCATGGGTGCTGCGTGGGTGTACCCGCGCAACTCCCTTGGTGTTTAATATTTTCCCAGATTTACCAGAACTGGTAAACGTGGGAATGCACTAAAAAGATACACCTCCCAGGAGAGGCGTAATGAGGAGTAATATCCTTATTTCTCCTCATAACTCCCTCTTTCTATGTGTGCTGCAGCACACACAGATAGAGGACTTTGCTTCTCAGGATACTTTTTGTACAGGAAGGTGCCCCTTCCTGCATGAAAAGAATCCTGAATGCAACTCTTGCACCATGGTGCAAGGCTGCCTGCGCAGGGGCTTGGCAGTCAAAAGGAAGCCAGCACAGGGGAAAAGCAGGAATGCGCCGTATACTTTTAAAAACGAAACATTCCTACCCTTTACCTGTCACGCAATGCAGGGAGGTGACTTGCGTTGCTACACTGTACGTCTTTTTCAATAATCTGCCCCCAAGGGTTTTGTCATCTCTATGTTTTCTTTGGTTCCATCTCTATGTTGTCTCTTGTACTCTGCCCACTTGCTCTTCAACGTGTGTGCCCCCTACCACTCTCATTTCCTCCCTGCCTCTCTCCTTAATAATACAACTTGGAAAAATTAACAAAACACTCCTTTGTGTTCTTCCAGATTTCTACTTTTCTCTGTTGTTTTTCTCAGGGTATAGGGAGAGCCCTTGTTAGCCCTCGTATACACCTTCGTTGGGCCGCTGGTACCTTCATTACCTGGGAGCAGTGTAGGATTGAAAAACGTCTTATGTTTGTATGTGTAACCTATTTATGGGGAACTTGTCCGTATGATTTATTTTGCATCCCTGTCAATAGGAACCTCTTTCTTTTTATCTGCTCTTTGGTATTTTTATCGATGACCTATTACTACATGTTTTTCTATCCAGCACGTAATGTTGCCGCGCATCCATATCTTCTTCGTAGAGAGGCTTAGGGTCTAGCAGGTCCCAGCAGCTCATATTTAATTGTTTTGCTCCTGTGGTTTCTTAGGGCCATATGTATCATTCAAAATTGCGATCCCAAACTTTCGGCGTTTGCAATTGCAATTTAGCTAAGTGGGATGTCTGAAAGGAAAACAGCCTCACAAGATAAGGAATCGGAAAATTTGCGATTCCCTATTTTGCGATTGTATTTGAGGAATTGCAAATTGTGATTCCTTAAATGCAATGTAAGAGGCCCAGAAAAAATGCATTTTGGCCTTAAGGAATCGCAAATTACCACCAACTGCAAGTTGGTGGTAATTTGCAATTTCTTTGAAAAATGCACTTTTTTGCATTTTTCAAAGTGCCATGTGATGCACATACATGCCCTTAGGGCATGTATGTGTGCCACATGTGCACACATGTATAGTTCAGGGGTGCAACAGGGTGTCCTTTTGGCACATTGGCACCCTTGAAATTGCATTCTCAATTTGCAATTCTCTAATTGAGAATTGCAAATTGAGAATGTCTTCCCATTAATTCCTATGGGCCTCTAGGCCCATTGGAATGAATGGGGAGGTATTCCTTAATTGCGAATTGCAATTTGCTATTCATAATTAAGGAATATGTGCCATTATTTGCAAATCCTACATACATAGCATTTTGAGATTCTCAAATAGCGATTCTCTAAAAATCGCTATTTCAGAATCGCAAAAGCAAAGTTTCATACATATGGCCCCAAGACTTTAGATGGCTTTTCTGTTCGCTTAGATGTTGCCTGTAATCTGGTTCTGGCGATTTGTTCTCTGCTGCTTGTATGTTGAGTATTTCCTCCGATTCTTTTTCCGACCGAATGAGAATTTCACCACAATGTCTCTTCCTTTGCTTTCATGTCTGTGCTCATCTTCCCCACTCTTTGGGCTCACTGTATACTTATGGGGAACTCCACCCCCCTATGCTCAGAATCTTCCTGAAGGTAATGAAAGTACAACTCCACATTCTCTCCTTCTTACAGATTACATATTCTCGGGTTGACTCTCCTAGAGCTGTTCTCCTGATCTTCACATTTCTCCTTGAGATGAGTCACTTGAGTTTCTAGACATACAGTTGAGGTCCGGGTGATTTGGCTCATGTCCTATAACAATTTAATGGATTATTTGGTTGCACCAACTCTTGATTTGATGTTCAGTTCTGCTTAATTTCCGATGTATCTGTGCCAAGTTCTGTTTGAAGCATGTTGAGACCCTTTGACATGGATTATCCAAAGGCTCTTAATGCAGTCTCCCAGAAATGGCTTTAGAATTTTCCTTTAAGAGAGGAGGTGTATTTAAGGAGGTCATTGCTGCTGAGTCTCTCTATTTGTTGTCATATCTGTGCAGTGTGTCCGACTGGATGGACCAAGTGACAAAGGAATAGAGTTTGCCTTGCTTTGGTGGGAGAGTCTTCCTCTGTGTGAACATCTGGAGGTAAAGCTCACCCATCCCATGGACCATCAGTGTTCTCCCAGTACCCAGCAGGACCAGGATGAATGTGCCACCATCAGCTCCAATTGCCAAGGCTCAAATCTGTCTCTGTGCCCTCTACGGCAGTAGGCTTTTAGCAGGGGTTCACCCAGCCCTCCGGTGTCTTTAGAGCTGGCAAAACAGGGATATACCAGTTTCTCCATCTCCCTCTCACTTGTTAATATGGCACAATCCTTCAGTTTCAACTGTCCACTGGGTGTATGTCATCATTTCCCCTGCTGTTCAGGACTGGGCAGGGCCTCATTTCTGTGGGGTAATCAGCATTTGGGCACTCAGTCACTTATGTGTTTATAGACCTGGCCATGAGGCATTGTGCTATCTGTGACACTGTGTGACCCACACTAGTATTAGTGTTACCGTACGTGACAGAGAAGAGTCTCGGGGAAGCATGGAGCTGATGTACAACGCCATAGCTCGTCCGGAGCTGCCTATTTCACAATAGGTATTTGTCATGTACTGTTGTGATAGGCCATTACAGAACATATATCATATATAAAGGGGCGAATTTACAAGGGGAAACAACCTTTACATAGCAGTAATTACATCACAGCCTCCTTTACATAGCATGTCATTACAACGCAGCCATTACATTGCATGCCACTACAACGCATGTCATTACAACGCAGACATTACATCGCAAGTCATTACAATGCATACCATTACGACGTATAGTACCCTTACACTATCCAACACTTACCCTACGGTTGCACTCACTGGGGTTAGAATAGTAATAACATTTACCTTAAATGCGATGTAATGGTATGCATCGTAATGGTATCAGTTGTAAAGGTATAATGCGATGTAATGGAATGCGTTGTAGAGGTAGTTTCTGAACATGCGTTGTAATGGCATGCAATGTAAGTTCAAGTTCAAGTTCGGTCATTTGTATAGCGCACTGCTCACCCAGAGGGTCTCAAGGCGCTTGGGGATGTAGTACATTATTTGTCGAAGAGCCAGGTTTTAAGTTCTTTTCTGAAGGAGATGTGGTTTTGGGTGAGGCGGAGGTGGGTGGGGAGTGAGTTCCAGGTATTGGCGGCGAGGAAGGGGAAGGATCTGCCACCCATGGTGGATTTTCGGAAGTGCGGGACAGCGGCGAGGGCTTGATTGGACGATCTTAGTTGGCGGGTGGGTTTGTAGAAGGCCAGTCGAGTGTTGAGGCATTTGGGTCCTAGATTGTAGAGGGCCTTGTGTGCGTGGGTGAGAAGGCGGAATGTAATTCTTTTGTTGATCGGAAGCCAGTGTAGGTCTTTTAGGTGTCCGGTGATGTGATCTTGGCGGGGGATGTCTAATATGAGTCTTGCTGATGCGTTTTGGATGCGTTGGAGTTTTTTCTGTAATTTTGCTGTGATTCCGGCGTATAGTGTGTTGCCGTAATCTAGTCGACTCGTGACCAGTGCGTGGGTGACGGTCTTTCTTGTCTCGAGGGGGATCCAGCGGAAGATCTTTTTGAGAATACGAAGTATGTTGAAGCAGGAGGATGAGACTGCGTTGACTTGTCTGGACATCGAGAGAGAGGAGTCTAGGATGAAGCCAAGGTTACGTGCATGGTCTGTGGGTGTTGGTGCTGTGCCCAGAGCGGAAGGCCACCAAGAGTCGTCCCAGGCAGAGGGGGAAGATCCTAGGATGAGCACATCCGTTTTGTCTGAGTTGAGTTTTAGCCGGCTGTGTTTCATCCATTCGGCTACTTCTTTCATGCCTTCGTGAAGATTGGTTTTGGCGGTGTTAGGGTCTTTGGTGAGGGAAAGGATCAGCTGGGTGTCGTCAGCGTAGGAGATGATGATGTAAAAGAATGCATTGTAAAGGATGTTGTGATGTAAAAACTGCTTTGTAAAGCATGCATTGTAAATATATGCGTTGTAACGTCATACATTCATTTACAAGGCCCTTGCTCTGCTGGAATGTAACTCTTACGGCATCAAAAGTGATGCACCGTCTGCGCTAGAGACTTGTAAAGAACCCGATAGTGATGTGCTGATGATCTTCCTTGGTATACCTCCCAAGTTGTCAAGGAGTAATGAGGCCGGCCATGGCTTACACTGCTTAACTCACCTCTGATTGTGTCAATACACATGACACTGGTTTCGAACAGCATTTCTTATTGATTAGGTATAGTTTATTGATGGCCACAATGGCTACGCTGTGCTTTGCACTTGCTTGACAGACGCTGCTTTTGCACCGCCTCGTGGAGGTGTTTGTGAGGCCAGAGCCACTGGAGCTGCCTTTACACATGAAACTCACATAGTCCATGACTCCAGTATGACAGCCCAAATGTATGTCAGATGGGAGCCCACTCACATGGTTCAGTATCCAAGGCTATGCTAGCCTGAATGAGACACATTTCAACGTATACCATACGTGTTATTGTTCAATTATGCAATTTTAAACTTATGGATGCATGAAACATATGTGAACAATATCATGCACTCGGTAGAACTGACAGGTATAGTACTCCCGTTACTTAGAGAACAGGTACACGTGAAGTGAGATGTTCCTCGCATACTCATTTACTGTTGTCAGCATTTCAGAAGGCCTCTGAATAGCATCACCTTGCTGGGTATGGTTGTGAATTATGCAGGGCACAGCATCATCCAAGTCAGCTACCATCGTGTCATTTGGTAGTGAGGCGGTTCATTACCTGGTTCTGCAAACTGGCCAACAGGTGCATGCTTAAGGCATTCATATGTATGTTCTCCTCAGCCAGCCTTACCTATGTCTATCGTTCATGCATGTCAACTCTGTCATCTGAACACTTACAACTTCAAGGGTTACATAGCCAATAGCCTTGCATCTGTACTGTGCTGTTGCTGCAAATCAAATACATGTAGTGATTTAAATGTTATGTATTGTAGCTGGACACCATCATGCACACGACCTGAGGTGACCAACTTCAAGGACCCCAACTTCACCAGTGAGTGCCTTCATCGGTGCTAATTGCGTGGAGCAAGGCGTGAGTGTGATGTCAGATGTTGTGGGAATTGCCAGAATCAATGTGCATTCCTATCACAATAGAACTTTTGGAAGGAGATAAATAGGTCTTGGCAAGTTACGGTGACGTGTTGCATGTCTATCAGCCTTTGACTAATGTCACGGTGAACACTTTGCCAATCTGGGATGGACCACATGATAGTTGCTTGACAGGGGAGCCACAATCCCAGTGGCAGACAATGCAAATGTATATGGTAGTGGATAAACATCTGAAAATGGATGTGGCTATGAATGTTATAGAATGCATGTCGGTTGCACATGATATGATACTGGGAGCAAGTATTGAATGTTGGCATGGTCCACCTTGGAGTGATTACAGGTCAAATATGAGAAGTTGTATATGCCTCTGTATGATGGGAGGTACTAATCCTGCGTCAATTGTAACATGTCATACCTGCCAAGTTTTCGGTATTGGTAGCAATGCGTCCTGATATGGCTCTTTGCAAACCTTTGTGAGACTATACATGTACTGTCAAGACATAGCACTTCTTAATGTGGCAAATGCCTATTGCATAAAGCCCACTGCAGGATGCAGAAGGTTCACTGATATACTGTACCATGTGTACCATTCCATAGGTACCGAAGGTCTTCCTTCCCAAGCGTAATCAGTTCTGACATGGTCATACCTAGATTTTACAATGGTGTTGAAACTGCATAGTATAACAATTGGCCTGCCTTTGCAAATAGGGCTGATGACATCTGATATGATTGATAATAGGTATGTGCATGGTCTCTCAAAGCTGCGAGATGAATTTAGGCTGTAGAGGCTGCTACCTCAGATGTAATGTAAATAATGATATTTCATGATGTTGATACCCGTTCCAAGTCAGCCGTTGAGTCACATTTGTTCCTATTGCTTCAACAGACCACATGGCCCAGATGAGCCGAGACAATATAATAAGAAAAAGGTGCGCTTCCACCACCTCCTGCGGGTCACCAAGGCACCACAGGGCCTTGAAGAAGAGATAAAAGGAGGGAAAGACCCAGGTGAAGTTATCTAGCTTCCCTATGGGACCACCAATCATGGCCAAGGGAGCTCTGCCAGGCATGGACTATCTGCTTCAGGTTCCTCCCACCCAGCCGTACCAACTACCGCCAGTAGCCGCCCTTCTATTCCACCGGGCCCTAATCCTCAGGCCACAGGAGGGCTCCCATTTTTTCAGATGGACATGAGAAAGTAATTGTCGGACCTAAACTTACGTGGGTAGTCCTTGAAAATAAAATGGACCAGGCCTTATCACTGCTGCAGGAAATAAAGCAGGCAGTTGGGCAACCCAAACGTTAATAGCCGCAGGGACCCTTTCTCCACTTCCCACTGCTTGACAAGTCATTTTTTATCAATAGCTTTTTATAGCTTAGTTTAGGGTACTGTAGTTATAGGGATAGTGGTTTTAGCAGATTTTTAGGGGTGGTTAGATTGTTAGCGGGGAAGGGTACTTTGGGTTATATGGGGTGGAGGCTGATGTGTTTATATGTAATAAAAATAAAAGACGAAATTGTTTTAAAAATGTATGAAAGCATACAAAATAAATATGATTGTTGATAAATGTGCAAAGTAAGCTAAGTTAAGGTAGTGACATTAAATATCATTGTTTGCTTCATACAGGTATACTTCCTGATTTACTGTGTGGGAGTTAGCATGTGTGCTCGGGGAAAGAATTTACAGCATATGTCGTTGCAAGCAGTATTTGGCAACATGTGTGAGTAGGTGTCTTACCTATGGGCAGGGAACTGTCACGCTGGCCATGGCTTTACACCAGCTCACAATCAGACATTGTTGAGCGGTGAGCCTGGCAATCATGATTTAATTTTGACACGGTGCTAATTGTGTGTTCACATACAATATCTATGCGTGGGTTGCTTCTGCAACAAGCATTGGAGGCATGTTGGCGTTAAAATCATTTGCCCAATTAATAGATTTTGGGCTCATACAGTGATGGCTACCCTGTACCCACTCGACTTGCAGTGTTCACTTGGCAGGCCAATATTGCAAGCTTACAGTAAGCTTGGGTGGACTTTATTCACCATTCACATTGACTGCATGACACCAGTTGAACTTAATGCTTGCAACCTTGAGTGAGCACTTGCTAGTCATCACACAAATAGTGATCACAAAATATGTTACACTCTTACTGCCTAGCATTCTCCTGGACTCCACAAAACGTGTCCCTATGGCAAGTAGTTGGTGTAGTTGCCTGCCTGAATGGTCAGTGGTCAACCTGGTCCTGACTCCTAGAGACACACAACACACAGTTGCGTTTATTTACAAGTGAAAATGTTGTAGGAGATCACAGCTAAAGTTGATTGAACAACAACTACAAAGGATGTTTATAAACAGAGGATGTCCAGACAGAGTCCATGTGGGGAACATGTCATCGGACATGTTGAGGAGAGGAATGCTTCCGTCAGGAGGATGACCACACTGTCTTTAGGGAGAACAGGCCACTTTGACAGGCCAAAAATGGCCAATTTGAACAGGGCAAAGTCAAAATAAGAACAGTGACAGTATATGTTCTGAGGCATGTTAATAAGCCCAGGGTTAAGGAGAAACTGGGTATATGGCACAGGCGAATGCTACCGGACACTTCTTCAATGGAAAGCGGTACCATCCACATCTTCCTCATTTGATGTTTGCGGTGTCTCCCGTGAAGATGGAGTTGTAGATTCGACTGCCGAGGGAGACATAAAAGATATCAGAGGCAGAAGATGTGGAACCCGTGTCCACAGAAGCATTCATCTGTGCCAACACATAAGGCATCATTGCAGCGAGGAGAATCTGCTGGTTTTACAACACAGCAGCAACGTCATTGTGGGAGGCAGCCATGGGGGGCCTGCTTCAGCTCCATGGACTCCAAGATAGTTCTGATTGCCCCCAGCTCTTTGGCCATGTTGCTGGTGCCACTTTGGCAGGGCAGTTGTTGATTCCTCTGCCTCATGAGACCAGCAATGTCAGCCAGGGACTGGTGGAGGCCAGGGAGTGGAAAGTATGTGTCTCTTATGGAGACAGTGTTGTCCCTATTGGGATGAAGGCACCCACGGACTCACCCTAGGGTGGCCGCCACAGTCACCATCCCCGCCCGCACCTGATCTGCCAACGCCAGCTGGACTCCTACCACAGCAGGTTGGAAGGTAATATGTGGGTCCTCGAAGTCTAGGGTTCTGGTTGGGGCGGCAGGTGCAGCCTGTTGGTTGTTATGTGGGGGATGTGGAGACCCCACAACACTGCTAACCCTCCCCGTGTCTGGAGATGGTGTCGCAATGGAGTCCAGGAGTTCTTGGAGGGTGTCATGGTCAATGGTTGGTAGGTTGTCATCATTCTCATCATCACTGTTTTCCGGAACAGGATGCAGGACAGGAGGTGAGGATTCATCCTCTGCAATGAGATGTGGAAATGCTATTGGTGATGCGTTCGACATGTTGACATGGTTAAAGCAGTTGACCAACAATATGCATTACATTGCACTTTCAGTTCCTCATTGATGCGTAGGACAGCTGTAACGCAAGGGTATGGATTGTAAATAGCACTGTATTTCCCTTTCAGGTGACTGGATGCTTGCATTGTCATCGCTATCACTCTATGCCTACTCTTGAGTCGATGGGCCCTGTCATAGTAGTCAGAATACATTATCTGAGGTTTTAAGCCATTTCATCATGACCGGAGTTGTTTATCAGCAGGGTATCACACATCGTTTTCATCAAACCCATGAAGCTGCATGTGTACATACCCCCTCTGGCTGATCCACATTTGGTCCAGGCAGCCCACTTACTGCCACACAGTGACGGGACCCTGATCATACATTGACTCTCAGGTGCCTATGACACCTATATCATGAGTAGCCATTTCCAATAGGCTTACATGGCAGGCTATTGTGGAGTGACATGTGTCAGGCAGCACCCCAGATGGTAGTAGCGCTGGGAATGGTGATATGTACCTACTGAGGGGCATGTTCTCACAGAAATGGCACAAAACTTCGGTGCAAGCACTTTAGCTGTGCCACCCTGCGTAGTTACACAAACACAGAAAAGCTCCGTATTCACAAGGACACGGCGCACCTCATGTGTTTTATCTTGCCCTGGCACCATTAATAACAACCAAGCACCAACACAGACATTCTTGCACTATGGTGCAAGGGTGCCTGCGTTGGCTCATGGCTGTTCTTTTTGCAACATCGCAGGAGTGTGCACAAGGGTGGCACATATTCCAGTAACTACAGACAATCCGTGCATTTGTGAAATGATGCAGCTTTGCGCTGCAGATTTGTTAGCACCGATGCCCTGCGCCTTTTCATGTTAAATAAGGGCCATGGTTCGCTGATTTACATAACTTTCACCTCCACACCCAGTCATATATATTGTAATTGCATTCATGTAGCGCTTACTACCCCTGACAGGGAGTAAAAGCGATTTTCGGCGAGTAGCTCGCGACTCCGGAAGCAGAACAGGATTAATGGTGAATTTGTATTGGGAAATATTAAATTAATTTGAGCAGTTCATATGAGTCTGTTAATTGGATTGAAAAGGAAAGTAGAGGGATAGAAGAGGGGGGGGGGTCATTAATCATTAATCTTGTGATTAGACCTGAAAAGTTTTCATAATGGAATTTAGGCATAGGTGATTTTGGCATTCAAAAATCCAGAGCTTGGATCTATAGGTCTCCAAAATAAGTTACTTCTTTCAATGTACTTGATGATCAAAAATGTTACATCTATCAACCTACTTAATACCAGGAAAGATGAAATAATAAATTCTGAAATAAGTATGTATAAACTTGATGTTAGAATCAAACACTAAAGTCCATCAATAAGACTCAAATGTTCTCCCCACTCCCCAGTTTAGGAGATAAAGGGCTAGAGGTACAAAACATTTTTGCTGTTACAAATGGCCCGATTCACAGAATTGGGCTCTTTGCGACTGCCGAAATGCTTTTTGTAATTTACAAACTCCAAATTGCAATTTGGAAACTTGTTACCGGATCACAGTTAGCGTTTTTGAAAACAAACAGAATTGCAATTTGGAAGGGGAGTGTTCAGGGCACCCATTCCAAATCGGGAATCTGAATAGTATGTACCATTCACACTATACCACCAGCTCAAAGTTGGTGGTAACCCATTTGCAACTGGGAAGGAATTTCCAGTGACCCTTTACCCTTTGAGAATGTTTGAAATAATATTTTATTAAGAGCAGGCAGTGGTCCCATGGACCTCTGCCTGCTCTTCAAAAATAAAAATAAATTGTTTCATTTTTATATTTAAACATATGCCGTTTTTCTTTTAGGAAAATTGGCTGTGTTTGAAAATAAAATTATTGTTTTATTAAAAAGCAACACTGACATGGTGGTCTTCTTACCGCAGCACCATTGCTTAAGAAGACAAGGGCAACCCGTACTCAATGTTGGTTTGTTTGTGGTCTAGATGTCGACGATTCGACCTTGCTACGGACGTAGGGTTTCATCAGGACCAACAGTTATAGGGACACCTCACTCTGTCGCCTTGGATATTGCACAGTGTATACATCTGTGACAGTCACCCAAGGTGAAAAGAAACAAGAACGTTACTTAGATGGGGAACTCAATATGAGTATCTCTGAGATGAATTGTACAGACAAATGGCAGTAATCGGTCCAATTTAATGCGGGAAGATGTAAGGATAAAGGCTGGAAATCAATACTTTCTCTGCTGAGGATAACCCTTAGCAGAGCTGCAAGCGTCAGCTCTGCACTCTGTGTCTCAGTCAGTGGGACATCTTATATAGGTTCCTGATATCTCAAACGAAATGCCTGAATAAACCTTCTACCCAGCACCTTCGCTCTCCTTACCTGTGTTCGTGAATAACTAGTACTCCAATGCTCTCCGGGTGATGTCACAAGGAATAGGCAATAGGATTTCTTACCTCATTATCTAGGCTCGCAGGAGAGATGTGGGTACCCCAGGTCCCTACCCAATTGCAAAATGACATGGCTCTAAACACCAGACTGTTGAAACTATTGGGGGTGAGGGAAGGAGACAGAGAGAGGCTTATCCACAAATATTTGGAGAACAACTGAAGTATACAGTTGTAAGAGATGATATCAATGCATGAAACTAGTGCAAAGACCAGTATTGGTAACCCAGCACCTTAGACATAATGTAACTGTGGTATCTATCCATAACAGTAGCCAGTCATCATACATGTATATTCATGCCGCACCCACAGCCATCCACCTTCAGGTGATTCAAGAACACCCAGGAGTGTGGGTATTTTTGCAGGAGGTCCCTTGGGTCTTTCATATCAAGCCCAGATTGGTCTCAGGGAGCTGGCTAGTGGTGGGAAGAAGATGAAGTTCAGTGTAGGTCTTCCCTGGTGGGCTTTGGGATTCCCAGAGGTATCTGCGGGCTGTGAGGGTTGCATAACACATTGAGGGACTTGTGGGACTCAGGGACATGAGAGGTACGGAGGACATGGAGGTCAGAGAGGGTCTCATGGAGCATACTGCGTGTGGATGACGGCTGGACCCATGGGCTGGGTTGGGAGAAAGTACATGACTTAATTGGGGGCTTTTCTGACAAATCACTGTAGAAGGAGTCCATATGACATTTGCCAAATTCTCTTGAGACTCACACCCATTACCCTGTTGTCTATGTATTCCTTCCATTAGACGAAGCTCTCTGCCCCGCATTTGGAACAGTTGGGTCCAAACGTACAAAATGCCTTTTTGCAGAAGACTTTGATTAAAGAGAATCATCCTTAATCTGGCAAAAGCTGTCTTCTTCTAAATCCACTACCCATAACTGTTAAAGACACAAACTCCCCAGCAAGGGTTGATACTGACCTGGAAGAACATGCACACTTGATCCTGGCATTGTTGATGTGATCCCCTCTGAGAGCTCTTTATTCAAATTTTCTACATCTTTCCTCCAGGTCTACAGCCATCCCTTTTTTAGGTCGAGCGTAGCGAAGGGACCTCGTGTATACTTTAGTATACTGAATATGTGGACAGAGTCAGACGCGCGCATTTTCCGTCTCGGATTTGACCTCGTGAGCGCGCATGTGTGCGAGCGCGACTCTGCCATGCGCTTTGAAAAACGAAACCTAAGAGCCGCGCGACGTGAGCTGTCTACGGTAGAAGCTCACGCGCGCGTCTGCAGTGTCTCTGTTTCATTCCGAGCGTGAATGTTTGTTGCTGGCTTATCTGCCTCCGTTTAATTTTACACTTGTCCTAGAATCCAGTATCTTTTCAAATACACCGCGGCACCCCCGTCTTCGGGCCGAGCGTGGTATGCTCCCAGTGCACGCACCCTGGTGTGTGAGGAATCTTGGCATTGCTCTTCCAGCTGCAGGAGAGCGCGTCTCGAGCCCGGTCTGTGCGCGCGCCTGGTGGAGGCGGCGTAAGCGCGAGGCTCCGTCCCGAGACCCTTGAGTCTGAGCCGGGAGGCTCGGGGCCGCCCGTGGCTCGCCGTCTTCCCACACTCTCACAGCGCAGAAGATGTACGGCTTCCGGGCTGCTGTGTAGCGGAGGGTGTGACAGGAGGTTCGGGCCAGTCCTTCACTCCTTGCAGCCATGTCCACTCCTGGGTCTGGCGAGAGGAACCCGAGGCGCGCCTGTAAGCAAAACTTTTTTAATTCACTCCTATCCAGTAACACCGGTAATTACTAATACGGGCATGACATGGGCTCTCGTATGTGGAGCAGCGAAATGAGCTCCTTTAAAGGACCGGGGTTACGTTACAACTGTTTGCAAAGGGAGTAGCTTTTAATAGTGCAGCGGGTGCAGTTGCACCAGAACCAAGCAACCGCGGGTCCGCTTTACTCCCTTTAGTGGCTGGGATTTTACTATCAAACTCGAGGACGGAGGGTTGGTGTGGGGGTACTCCTCGCTTGCTGCGCCACTGCCTGCTTGAGAGTCCGCTGCACAGAGGGAGGAAGCGTGCTGTCACAGGGGCTGTAGATTGTTAATACGGTAATAATGCGCATCACAATGGGGTGTAATGAATGAAGATGAAACAGCTAAAGCAAAGCAGAGGAAAGTGGGAGGCTTAACGTGGATTTGTGGCTTCCTTATGTGTGCTGTAAACTGTCAGGCAGAAACGCGATTGTGGGGGGGGAGCGAGGGTGGCAATTACAGAGCCCTGCTTCCGAGATTTGTGATTAAAGCAGCATGTTAATGTAGGCTTATAGAATCCAGGCGAGCTATAGCCCTGTCCTGATTAATGCAAATGCTGCGAATATCTCTAACTCGGGGACAAGCAGCGAGTTTCTTTATGCTGAGATGTCAGCGCGTTCTGGCATATTTCTGCCAGTTATGAAATTAATGTGTAAACGATCCGGTCAGGCGGTATTGGTTTGGAAAGGGATTCCCAGTCCGTATGTTGATTTTTCTCATAAATAACATTTGCCCGAGGTCTTTTCGGGACACGTCCTTTTCTCGGAGATGTGCCCTGCTATGCACGGCCTTGCACGAATGGCTCAGCGGATAAATGCCGTCTTGTGCACCATTTATTCCACTGCGTGAAGTTAATCTCGATAGAGCTTCCTGGCAGTCCTAACTGAAACGGCCTAACCCCTCCAGACCCCCCCACACACACACCCCCACACTAACCCCCCCCACACCCACACAACCCCCCACACTCACCCCCCCACACACACACACAACCCTCCACACACCCCCCCAACACTCACCCCCCCACACACACACACACAACCCCCCACACACACACCCCCTGCACTCACCCCCCCACACTCACCCCCCCGCCCCCACACCACACACACACAACCCCCCACACACACAACCCCAAACAAAGTCCACACACACAACCACACACACCCCCCACACACCCCAAACACACAACCCCCGCCACACCCCCCCACACACACAACACCCCACACACAACACCCCACACGCAACACCCCACACACAACCCTACACACACAACCCCCACACACACAACCCCCACACACACCCAACGCCCCACACACACACCGCCACACACACCCACACACACCCACACACACCCACACACCCAGCCACACACACAACCCCCCACACACACCCCACACACAACCCCACACACACACCCCACACACAACCATACACATACAACCCCACACACAACACCCCCACACACAACCACACACACACACCCCCACACACACACAAAACCACACACACACAACCATACACACACAACTCCCCACACTCACAACCATACACACACAACCACACACACCCCCCACACACCCCAAACACACAACCCCCGCCACACCCCCCCACACACACAACACCCCACACACAACACCCCACACGCAACACCCCACACACAACCCTACACACACAACCCCCACACACACAACCCCCACACACACCCAACGCCCCACACACACACCGCCACACACACCCACACACACCCACACACACCCACACACCCAGCCACACACACAACCCCCCACACACACCCCACACACAACCCCACACACACACCCCACACACAACCATACACATACAACCCCACACACAACACCCCCACACACAACCACACACACACACCCCCACACACACACAAAACCACACACACACAACCATACACACACAACTCCCCACACTCACAACCATACACACACAACCCCACACACAACCCCCCACACACACAACCACACACACAACCCCCAAACACACAACCCACACACACAACCCCCCCACACAACCCCCCCCACACACACACTCCTACCGCCCTCACTCTATCGCCCTCACTTTATTGCCCTCACTCACTCTATCTATCGCCCTCACTCTATCTATCGCCCTCACTCACTCTATCGCCCTCACTCTATCTATCGCCCTCACTGTATCTATCGCCCTCACTGTATCTATCGCCCTCACTCTATCTATCGCCCTCACTCTATCTATCGCCCTCACTCTATCTATCGCCCTCATTCTATCTATCTATGTTCTACCTGCACATCAATGCTCTTGCTTCCTGACATTGCTGTCTCTGGTCCACTCGGGTGTGTCAATAAAGTCATCCAAGAGCTCTTCGCTGATGCTCCACCCTGGGAGCGGGGAGAGAGAAGGGTGAAGCGACCTATAAGGTACAGACCAAGAGGCTTATTTTGAGTTTGGCGGACAACATACACCTTAACAAGCATTTACAATGCAATAGGTCTCGCATTATTAAAGTTGGAGCAATTGGCATTGTAAATGACAATGTCTTTTATTCATTGTTTTTAAAACCTGCAATCGGTGCATAAACACGCACTTTGAACGTATATTCCTTGCTTACAATGAGCAAAGCTGGCAGTAAAAGAGACTTACAGCCTTGCTTCTCATAAGCATGGACTATAAGTGCAAAGTGCTTGTTTACGCAACGATGCAAATTAAGAAAAGGCATTGTCATTTACAATGCCAATAGCTCAAACTCTAATAATGCGAGACCTATTGCATTGTAAATGCTTGTTCTTATTTATTCCTCATCATATCATCCCATGCCATGTCTCAGAAATTCATGTTTTCCGCTTGATGTCTATATAGTTGAAAAGTGCAGCACACTGTTCTTTGCGTTCATTAATAACACTAGCATGAATTAAAAAATGTGGGTCTGATTCACAAGTGTAAGTTACACTTTTGAGTAAGTTTACACTTCTGAATAACTTTACTACTTGTAGGTATTTTCAATCTGCACTTTTCTATAAACCTACACTTTTGTAGCACTGAACATGGCAACCCCTGATACTGGAACATCTTCAAATTCAACAGAATGTAGGCAGGGACTTATTATAAAAGTGTAACTTACTACAAGAGTACAGTGTGTGAATAGCACTTTGTATTAAGCCATGTAGTCAGGACAGTAATGCTGCACCACTTACTACAAGGGTCAGTTTGTGAATCAGGCCCTTGATGTCCAGCTGTCAACGGTGACTGGGACCCTGGATCACAACTCATTCCTACTCCAGTGATTAACCTTCTTTGGCTCTACCTTCTTTTTTTAACACCTGAAATAATACATCCACTATCCTTCCCCTCCCCAGTTTCACTTTCGTTCTCCAACCTCCTTGTGTCCTTGTGTCCCCCTCCTTTTGTCCACTCTCCATCCCCTTCTCCCGACGCCGTGATTCCCAATGGCCCCTCCTCCTTCTCTACCCCTAATGATCAGCCTCTTCCCCATGATCTGCCCCGTCTCTGTTCTGTTGCCCCTGCTCCCCTCTCTCTCCCTCTGTTTTGCTTCACTAGCTCCCTCTGGCTCCCTCTGGGGAGTAGTGTCTCTCCGCGGCGCAGGGCGGGGGCTGTCCTAGTGCCGGGGAGTAGTATCTCTTCGCGGAAAAAGTCAGGAGTCTCTTTTGCGAATGCGCATTTTGTATCAACGCTCTGCGCAATTGCAAAAGTTTTTTCCGCGCATGCCCATCAGGTCAGTAGCTCTCTACTGCGCATGCCCATTAGCTCATTTTTTTTACTGCGCATGCCCAGTGACCGGTTATAACCACTCTCGGTAAGTGAAGCTCCCATCAGGCCTCTCTGCGGGTTGTTGTTTTTTTCAGCGAAGGGCGAGGCCTGCCCCCGCCCACGGCGCTGGAGCCCCTTTCCTGAGCCAGCGGAGCCTACAGCCCCCGGTGCCGGCCCCTCCCGGGCAGGCCCGGTGTCACTGTCTTCAGTCCACGGTGCAGCGGCCTCGAGTGAGCCGAGGCGCCCCGGACCCCGCCCTGAGGGACTTCGGCGGCCCCACCCCGAGAGGCACGAGGACGAGCAGAGCAGCCCCAGCGGGAGGAGGTGGGAAGAACCGTTTGAAAGATGTGTTTATTTACTTAATGCAGCTGATAGAGCGCGTGGGTCACCCGACCAATAATTTCGCCACTTCCGGCTTCGGGCCCATATATTTCAAATCACCATATACATTGATCGGATGACCTCACGGTCTAACTATCAATAATTTGTGTGAGTCCCTTACAATATTCTTTAGAGTACCCGACTTACCATCCACCGATGCAGGTACCTATGACCACAATGGATCAGGGAGCTAGCTGTAAAAGGAAAGGCAGCAAAATACAAACCCAACAAATAACATTCAAAATTCTTTGTAAAATGACCACGGACAACTGGAAGTTTTAAAGTCTTTATCTAATTTAGAAATATTCAGAGAGTATCAAATTCACAGTAATTAAACAATCAATAAACAGGATAACATACAGTACACAGCTAAAGAGCAAATAGGTCAATACAACCATTTATACTACTAAGGAATCAGGGCACATTCCATAGTTGAAGGGTCAGAAAATAGAACATCTAGGATGAATCACTAGAAATGGGGTAGGCTTGATTATGACTAATATTCTAGAATTATCTCAAGGAAATGAGACAGGAGTTCGGGACATTTATATAACTATAGGAGAGTCTATGAAGAGAGACACGCTATGCATTAAGGCAAAAGTTCTTTAGACAGTTTAAGTAAGGATGTTCTAGACCATATCAGGAAATAACAAACTGCAATGCAAAATATAATTTCTAGCAAGTAGGGTAACATAGGAACACGTTAATGAAATAAAATGCAATTGACTTTATGATTCGATGGTTGCGGAAAGCATGGAAAATTAACATATGCAAAGGTATGTCTTTATTAAAGCAAAGGACAGAAATTCAGAAAGGTGCAAGATTCAGAGTTTTCAGAGCAATATTTACCTAGACTGGTGTGGAAACCAAACCCTGGCCACGGGTCAGTTTAAGGACAGGAAACCCTCAAGGAAGGATACCCCTCAATGGACAGCAGGTGCAGAATGGACACCCAGGACAGGACAGGAAGACCAGATTAGGATCAGGACAGGAAACCCTCAGGACAGGACCCTCAGGACAGGACCGGCACCCGCAGTTCGGAAGCAACGCCTGCGCTCCACCCTCTCTGCAGCTATCGATCAAGACCCCGATTGGGTCAGCGAACTCCCAGCAAAGTGCTCCGCCAGCACTTTAAGTTTTAGTAAAACCTTAGTCTATGGTCAAATTTTGGACAGAGTGCTCCGCAGCGCTCTGTATCTTCAGTCACCTATTGAGTGCGTTGGGTCAGTGACAGGTCAGCTAAACCAGACAAGTCGGACCATTTCCCTAGGTGAACCCAGGGTAGATATACTGTTTGGGACGGTGTACCACCCCCCAATGTTGCAAAGTGTCAGAATCCCTCAATTTGGATTGGTCCTAAGGTAGGATTTGGGTAACACACCAATCAGGACAGACTATTTGGAGGCCTAATTTGCATCTCTGGGTACCGCCTAGCAAGATTGGGGTTCCCATGGGAAGTCACAGAGAATACAATGGAAAGAATACATTTCGATACAATAGAACATAATCATGATGCTTTTCGCTGGGCGAAGGTGCACTTTCCCAGGGTGGCTCTGGCATCAACCTTCTTTGTCCTGAGTTCAATGTCATGGCAGCCTCTAGTGATTCTGCGCAGAAATACCCTCCAAGATAGACTCCCCAGCCCAGCACCCCTCCGAGTCGAGGATACATGAAAAGTAAGCAAAAACAAATTAAAACATAGAAGTGAAGGTATGAAAAACACATCATTGGTTTTGTACTTTAAACTTATCATTATAAAAATATACTATGCAGTTTAAACGTTAGCAACATATACACGAACACAAGAGCATTCACCACGTTATTCACGAAAGCTGTGTATTACGCATGCGCTCCCTTTCCCACCAAACTTATAACTACGTCAGGTCACGTGAGTGTGACTGACGCATGCGCAGAAGCAATTTTCCAAGCGGCGGCCATGTTTTAGGGACATGGATTAGTCGTATTAGAAAACACATAAGGAAGCTTCATCTACTTCGTTCGAATATGAAAATAAAAGATTAGTAAGACGTACAAATTGTATTACTTGATTACACACGGGCGAGGTTCATGACTCGAGCAAGTCGCAATGCGAAGCTTGCTCTATCAATCCCCTCTTTGATGATATTTACTATCATCACAAAATATATGGAACCAGATGCCAACTTCTCACACTTTATACAACTCTATCTCTTCCAGCAAGCGATTCAGCTTCTCTTTTTCATTTTTGGTAGGGTGAGAATTTTTCACCTTTTTGTATATCTGATTATTCATTTCCTCTCATTCAAGCTCATCCACACTTCGTTTCACTCCTCTGGCATTCACTTGATGCTTTCTGGTGTGCTTTCGGCATTTGCAACAGACAAATATGAAAAATAGGATAAGACCTATAATTCCAATTGGCATCAGTACCTTAAACAGTAAGCTTTTACTTAAGCTAGCAAGCCAATGACCTACATTTGAGAGACCATCTACCAGTCTCTTCCAGGCACTATCAACCTCGAGTGGTTTGAGTTCCTTTTCCAAATTAGTAATGTTTTTCACGTATCTTTTGAGCTGCACGCTTTTGTCCGGAATATAAGTGCAACAATGTTGCGCCTTCAACATCCGGCAGACTCCGCCCTCTTTTGCTAATAAGGTGTCAAGAGCAAGTCTGTTCTGCAAAACCATTGATCTGATCGCAACCATTTCGGTATTGACCAGCAGAAATCCATGAGCTGTGTCTGTAGACAACACATCCACTATGGTGGACAATTTGCAAATTCTGTGAGTGTTCAGAACCACTCCCACTCCAGGTATCAGTGCACTGAAAATACTACCCATTATTTCACCTACGCTTTCTCTTTTACTACGCACTAAGCCATTAGTATTTTCACTGCTTCCAGCAACTTCATTCACATGGTATATTTTCGTGAAGACAATGCCAAAATAGCAGCTTCCATACCAGTGATCCGGCAATTTGAAATAAGCCTTGTCTCCACATATATAATAAATTCCAGGAAACACAGGTTCTGACCCATTTTTGAAACCCCATCCTCCAATTACCTTGTAATTATGTTCACATTCACTGGAACCAATGAAAATGTTATTATAGTAGCTAGTCTTCTCGCGGTGAAGACATAGCTTTCCCTTCCTTTCAAAATCCAGCAACAGAGCAGGTCCCGCCCCACCATTTGAGGTGCCCTCCATGTCCTCAGCCCACTTTGGCGTTTTCTGTCTTTCGTCATCTGCCTTTCTTTGTATTTTTATTCTCCTCTTTTCTGCCATGTTCAGGAACATCTTTTCCTGCTCACGCAAAGAACAGGTCAAGTTATCTCTGTGTGCGTCACCTATGTCTATATTACCTATAGTCAGAAAGTACTCGCCCATATAGCGTGTAACGTCACTTTTGGTATGTACAGGATTCAGGTTCCCACGTATAGGAAGTTCAGAAAAGATCACGTCATTGTTAGAGTAATAGTACTGTAACGGTCCTCTTTTGTAAAATAAGCTTGCTAAAATGCTACAGGATATTCCGTATGTCAGGGGCAGGTGATGGTATGTCACGCCTTCAGCTACAGAGGTAGGTAGCTTCATGCAGACATAGCAATCCTCAATTTCCATAGTCTCTACATAGTGTACTAACAAGTTTGCGAAAACATTTAAATGTGTCTTATTCTTAACTTCATGATAATGTAGTCCTCCCTCATCTGATGCGTCTAGGTCTCGTTTTGTTTGTTTGAGTGCTTTCTCATGTCTTGCTACACTCTGTGTTGTCAGTTCTTCAATGTCAGTATTTACAATCTCAGTAGGGTCAATATCAGTACTTTTGCTCACCGCAAAAGGAATGAAAACTGTTAGTCCTATCCAAACTAATATCACTATGATTATACTACATACACATACCTTGCAGCATGTTTTACAACAGCTGCGACTAGGTCTACCACTCACGTTTGAATCAGACATTTTGGCTCAGAAGAAGTTTCTCGACCCCTCTTTGTGTCTCTGCACGAGTAGCTTACTTTGTGCAAATTCACGGTGGCTCGTCTTCTTCTTCGGCAGAGTACTCAGCAACTGGTTCTCCGTCGCTTTCGTCAGTTATATCAAGATCTTCAAATTCTTCCAAAACAAGCGTCCATTCAGGAGACTTGTACTTTTTGTTTTGTCTCTTTATTCGATCGCTTCTTCTTTTGGAAGTGTCTTCTGGTTGCTCTGCTATGCGAGCACTTCTCCTTTCTTCTGCACGTTTTTCTTCCACCGTTTTTATCCTCAGCCTCAATTTCTTTACGAAGCCAGGTTCCAGGTGCTTTCTTTTCTTAAGTCTTTTAGTTGGCACTTGGATTTCGTTTTCTTCTCTTGCTCTTTTATTTTCATTAGTCGGTGGCAATTCTGCTTCTTCTTCCCTTCCTATCTGACTAGTTCCAGGGCTCGCATCTATTTCTTCTGCCTGGTTACTAATCTGGCCTTGTTCAGGAGAGTTTTGTGTTTGCTTTTCAACTGTCTCTGTTTCTGTTTCCCGAACACGTTCTTCTAACCCTATCTGATCCTGTTCGAGCACTTCGATCCCTTGATTTTCTTCTGCTCGAACTATTACACTATGTCTAGTCTGTCCCTTTTCGACATCAGGAGTCAGTGGAGGTGTATCAATTATTTGCTCAGTCCCTGTCTGACCTTCTCCTTCCTCAGTTTTGATGTGAATCCCAATAGTCTGAGGTTCTTCGCCTGTGCCTTGCTTTTCCTCTCTATTCCACTCTCTACCTTCCCAAATTCGCTCTCTTGTTCTGATTGGGTCTTCTGTGAGGTCAATCAAGGGTATCCACTCATCTGGCCATATGCTCGGCAGCTCGTCATCAGCTACTTCTGGACCAACGTCTGGGAACCCCTCAGCAGGCTTGACTCTTGGTAGCTCGTCATCAACTACCCCTGGACCAACGTCTGCGGACCCCTCAGCTTGACTGGTACTGGGCTGTACGTCGTCAGCTACTTCTGGTCTTGCTTCTGCAGGCCCCTCTGCTGGACGGCCTCCTTCTCCAGGCTCCTCGTCTGGTAGTACCTTCTGGGTGTGGCTGGCGTGGATCCAATGGGGAACACCTGCACACTTCACTGCTGTGGTCGTTACCAGGATTACTTGGCGCTTCTGTCCCCACCTTGGTTCCAGGCAGCTCGACCGAGTATGCTTCTTTATTTTGACCCAGTCCCCTGGAACCAGCTTGTGGAGAGGGGTCGTTGGATTGGCGACGGCGTCTTCTCCGGTCTGGCGAGAGATATAACGCACTTGGTCACCTAATCTCTTGCAGTATTCAAGCACCAAATCATCAGTAATACTCAACAGTTTGCTTCCTGGTACCCACGCTTGTCTCATCACTCTTCCCATCAGGATTTCATGGGGGCTCAGGCCTGTCTTCCGGTCTGGAATACTTCGGAGTCCCATCAGAACCAGAGGCAGGGCCTTTACCCAGGTCATGCCAGATGCATTACACAATTTCGCTAGTCTTGTTTTGATAGTCCCGTTTATTTGTTCCACCACTCCAGAAGCCTCTGGATGATATGCACAGTGGAGTTTTTGCGAGATCCCAAAGGCCTTACAGAGTTGATCGATCACATCATTCTGAAAATGTCGGCCTCTATCTGATTCAATAGTGACTGGAACCCCGAATCTAGGTATCAGTTCTTTCAGTAAACACTTGGCTACTGTCAGTGCGTCGCTTTGGGGAGTAGGGTAAGCTTCCACCCATTTTGAAAATAGGCAGACAATGACAAGGACATATCGCTTCCCCTCACAACGTGGCATGGTGATGAAATCAACCTGTATTCTCACAAAGGGACCCCCTGACCTCCCAATTCTCCCTAGTTCCACCATTGTTCTCTTGCCTGCATTGAACTGTTGACATGACAAGCACCTCTGGCAGAGGGACTCTGCTACTTTCCTGAACTTTTTGCTGTACCAAGTCTGTTGGAATACCAGAATCATGGCGTCCCTACCAATGTGTGATCCCTCATGTATCAATCTAGCCATTGTGCCAAGCAAGTGTCTGGGTAACACAGGCATACCATTTGGGCCCAAGATGACACCATCCTCACGTCTTGGTCTACACCCTTCTTCCTTCCACTTCTCTCTCTCTTGCCAGGGTGTCGCCTGCTGCCATTCTCTCACTTCATCCCATGTAGGCACTTCTTCAAACACTCGAAGTTGGCAGCTGTTTCCGGCCCCCCCCCGTTTCGGGTTTATTATTAGTCGATCTGTTGCGCAAAATTTTGCCACTCGATCCGCGAAATCATTTCCCAAAGATACAGGGTCAAAGCTCGTCTTATGAGCAACACACTTGACCACTGCCAGTTCCTTTGGTAACTGGATTGCCTCTAGAAGGTCTTGAACAACTTTTCCATTTCGAATAGGGGTACCTGATGAAGTCAGGAACTCCCTCTGTAGCCATAATTGGCCAAAGTCATGCACAACTCCATAACAGTACTGACTGTCAGTATACACTGTTATGCGTTCATTTTTTCCCAATTTGCAAGCTTTTATCATGGCGATCAATTCGGCTACTTGTGCAGACTTTACTCCAAATAAATAACCTGCTTCTTCAATTCTGGTTAAGGAGACTACAGCATAGGCAGCATTCAGGCCTCCTTGCTCATGTCTTAGGCATGAACCATCCACAAACAATTCCTTGTCATGTACAGGTAATGGTGTTTCTTTTATGTCTGGGCGTGGTTTTGTGCTAAATTCTGTTAAATCAATGCAGTTATGCTCGTCTTCCTCCCCATCTTCCATATCCATTGAGTTAGGAAGCAGAGTGGCGGGGTTCAGAATGTTGCACCGGACAATTGTTATATTTGCAGCACCCACGAGAATCCTCTCGTATTTAGTCAGCCGACTAGGGGTGAGATACTGAGTTTTTGTTCTTGTTAGTAAAATCACCACTCCATGTGGAACATACACAGTTACAGGATGTCCCATGATAATCGATTCACTCTGCTCTAAACTTGTGCAAGTAGCAGCTACTGCTTTCAGACATCCTGGTAATCCAGCAGCCACTGGATCCAGGGTGGCAGAGAAATATGCCACTGGCCTTCTGGTTGTGCCATGCTCTTTTGTTAGGACTGACAACGCGCAATTATCGCGAGTGTCACAGAACAGGGCAAATTCCTTGGAATAGTCTGGCATTCCCAACGCAGGGGCTGTACACAGACAATCTCGCAGTTTTGTGAAGGCTGTTAAGCTTTCATCATCCCATTCTACGATATCCGGTGTTCCTCTCTTGGTCATTTTTATCAAAGGCCTAGCTAGGACTGCAAATCCCAGAATCCATTGCCTGCAGTATCCTATCACCCCAAGGAACATTCTGATTTCTTTCTGAGTACGGGGTAACTGCATCTTTTGAATTATTCTCACTCTTTCTGACGTTACTTTCCTGATGCCTTTTTCTATCTGGTGCCCCAGATATTTCACTGATTTTGCAAAGAACTGCAATTTTTCAGGGGCCACTTTATGTCCCTTCTCACTCAGGTGATTCAGTAGGGCAATGGTGTCAATCACACAATCCTTATGACTTTTGGACGCCACCAAGAGGTCGTCAATGTATTGCACCAAAACAGAATTTCCAGGTAAGACCAAAGTTTCCAAGCATTTTTTCAAGATCTGATTAAAGATAGAGGGGCTCTCTGTGTACCCCTGGGGGACCCTATTCCAGACATACACATGACTGTTGAAAGCAAATGAGAAAAGAAACTTGCTGTCTGGATGCAAGGGAATGGAAAATAATGCATGACATAGGTCTATCACAGTGAACCACTCAGCATCCCAGGGAATCTGGTACAGAATCACTGCTGGGTTCGGTACAATAGGACAGCAAGGAACCACTATTTTGTTGACCTTTCTTAGGTCCTGCACTACTCTGTACTTGCCACTAGGCTTTTTGATGCCCATAATGGGTGAGTTGCATGGGCTACTCATTACTTCCTGTATGATGTTTCCTTCTAGCAATTTCTGTATTTCCAGGGCAACACCTGCTCTCACTTCTGCATTCATTCTGTAGGGTTTAGTATTAGGGTACACTGCATTGTCCTTGATGGCTATCTGTATGGGGTCTACGTTTTTCATTAATCCTACATCTTTTCCAGTAAAGTCCCATACCTCTGGCTTCACTGTTTCTTTGAGTTCTTTGGGCAAATCCTGCATAGTCATTCGTTTAATTTCTGAGTCAGGTCTGATTAACATTAATTTATAAATGCCATCTTCATCTGGGGTCTGAATTTCGACACCCTTTGGTGTGCAAAAGATGGTACAGTTCATTTTGCACAGCAAATCCCGTCCCAGTAAGTTCACTGGACTGGTGTCACAAATGACAAATCTATGCATTTCTTTAAAGTTTCCAATTGAGATCTCCATGGGCTCGGTAACAGGAGTACTAATCAATTGATTAGATACCCCCACTACTTGGATTGCTTCTCCCGAGAGGGGTAGGTTTGGAACGTCCACTGTTCTCACAGTAGAACGGGTAGCGCCAGTGTCCAACAGAAAGGTGACATCATTTCCGTCAACCTTTCCTTCAATGTATGGTCCTGACTGGTCTACCGGCAAGGAGGCGCCAAGTACGCACTCCTCGTCCTCCCCTCTCAGGCCCCGTCAGTACTGGTCATCACAAAGGAAGGTATCATTTAGTAAATACTGCGAAGTTGCTGCATTTCTGTTCTCATTGCTCCCCCAGACTTCTACGTCCTCACCCTGCGTCGATTTTCCCTTAAATACTTGCTTTGGTGCTCGGGGCAACTGAATCGTTTTTACCTGTTGTTGGGTCTTTCTTGGTCTTTCATTCTGCGTCTGTGGAGTTAAATCAGGTGTTTGGGAGTTATCATCCTGCAAATAGGGACACTCGTCTCGCCAGTGTCCAATTTCTCCGCACTGGTGGCAGGGAAATTTCTTCTTTGCCTCCTCCCTGCTCATTTTGGGCCGGGGCTTTCCTCCACCCCCACCCCCAGGACCTTGGTTCTGAGTAGATTTAGCCATTTTATTCAATTGCTTTTCCTGCTGTTCTGCGAGCTTCACTTGAGCCCACATAACCTTCTCCTTGAGAGCCTTTTTCTTTTCTGCCATCTCGTCCTCACAGTACTTTGCGTACCGTAGGACCTCATCCATCTTTTTAGTGTGCCAACAGATTTTGTTATCTTTTATCCATTGACAAATTTCGGGTCTTAAACCATTTACAAACCTGTAAATAAAATGTGTCATATCCTTCATCTCGATGTTATCTATACCACTGTATGTTTTGAACACCTGCAACAGCCTTTCATAAAAGGAGTGCACAGTCTCGTGTCTCTCTCCTGCGTTGTTCTATCTATTTTGGTCCAATCAGTTTCCTGTGCGGGCACTTTTGCTTTCAGATGTTGAATTACTTGTTCATATTTTTTCATCACCTCTTTCGATGGTTCCCCTGTTTTTTCGTCTCTCTGGTATTCTTCACTAGGCCAAGCTATGGCTATTTTACACTCGGTCCATAGATCTACCGGGACCACAATGTCAAAGAACCCATCCAGGTCTTTCCACAGGCATTTTTGCACCTTTACGAACCTTTCCACCTGTCTGTACCAGTCAACTGGCTTTTCGCGCAATTTCGGGAAATCGTTAGTAAAGGACACAATATCCTGTCTGGACCATGGAACGTGCACATATTTTCCACCTGGTACCTCGCGCATAGGGCATAACTGTTCTGGTTTCTCAGCTTCCCTTAGAACAAATTCGGGAGTTGTCTGCCTAGACCTGGCCTCATCCTTTTTCTTGACCCATCTGGCTTTCCATCTTTCCACATCTCCCCATTTTTGCAATACTGTCAATAGTTCTTTGACCTGTGCTTTCTTCCCTGTAACATTCAAGTTTTCCAAATCTTTGTCTGAGAAATCTGCCCTATATGGTTTTTGCAGCGGTTTCGATCTCGAAATATCTATTCCCATGCTAGCAGCAGTGTCTGTCAGCTTTTCATGAAGTACTCGGGTATTTCGGGTGAGACTTTTGCAAATGAACAGCATTTCGTCTTCAGAGTAGGTATTTAGTCTGTCTAATCCTACGTTTCCTGCCATCAATTCCTCTATTTCTATTCTCAGTTTGTAGAGATCTAAAGGTTTCGTTGAGGACGTTTGCTTTTCCAATTCCTGACTCCATCTTTCGATTTCTTCAGGAGTCACCAATGTGACACTCCTAGTACCCGAGGTCGATTCCATCTGAATTTCCCTCGTACTAAACGTGTGCGGCTTCGGTATCCTTTTTCCGGTCTTTTTAACGGGCAGATCTAGCAGCGAGACCTCCGACTCGCACTCACTTGTCTGGTCATCTATAATTAAGGGTTCTGGTCTGGTCGGTGCAATGATAGGAGTAATTACTGGAGGTTTCGGACTTCCTTGACGGTCCCCGTACAACGGAACCACTGGTCCGATAGTTACTGGGATTGTCAAGGCTTCAGGACTTCCATTTAGCTGTGACATTTTCCGTATTATCTCAGCTCTCTGATTTCCTAGCACTTCCCGCTCTTTCTCTTCTAATAGCCTATCCAACGAGTTTCCGTGTAACACCTGCGGGGTTAGAATGGGAGCGTAACTCGGGGCAGTGGGATGTGTCTCACTTGGTCCTCCGCCATAATTAGGTTTCTGAAACAGACTTCCGGTGCCTAGAATTCTCGGATCTTCCTCATCCTGGGGCTGTAATAACGGCATTCCTGAACCCACGGACCTCACCTCACCTCCGTAGGGGGGGCGAGAGCAGAAATCTCCTTCCCGTGAATATCCCATCTCCCCCCCAATTGGTCTCCTTGGGTAAATACTTCTCGTTTCTACGGGTCCTAGATTCTCAGTATAAGGAGGAATTAGATAATTCCCTCCTACACTTGCGGACCTGACCTCCTCCCTTGGTAGGGGTCTCCGGGGAATATCTCCTGCACTTGCAGGTCGGTGTCCTTCATTATAAGGAGGCGGACTTCTCATGCATATGTCATCTAACAATTCGTCATCTGATTCTCCGAGGGGCCCCCAATGTTTGGTCTTTTCCGTTCTTTTCCCCCCCCCCGGAGGATCTTCTGCTGGCATCATGGGAAACAGTCCTTCAACTATCACACTCTGTCTCCACTGTTTCATCTTTTTGTCTCTAGTTTCTTGTTTCAGTTTTGGGTAATACTTTGTCAGCCCTTTGTCCATTCGGGGCTTTTCTCTTTGGAAAGCCTCAATTTCCCATTCCTCTAATTCCTCATACTGCGTTAGTCTCGGTCTGGGATGTAATTCATTCATTCGGGTTCTTAGATTGAATAGGATACTACCATTAAAGGTACCTTCTAACGGGAAAGCCATGATTCCGTCATCTTTTGTGTATTTCACCCAATTTTCTAACCACACACATGTATTGTACCCTCTGTCAAACATCATGAAAGAGGCGGGAGTATTTGGTGGTGGAATAACAATGCCCTCTCTAGTTTTAATCGGCTTGTCCTTTTTGAAGTAATTCTTTACCTTATTTACAAGGGACATTTTTCTCTTATTTCCGTACATAATGTCGTATCTATTAGCCTTCCACTGATCTCTTTCGAACCCTAGATGCCTTGGGTCAGGTCTAGTATACGGCGTATATGTATGCCACATATAAGTTCCTGTGAGCGACTTTGTTTACAACTCACTTCCAATCAAAATGCGTCTTGTAGTTCCGTGCGACCAATTAGGTGCACGAGTTAAAATATTTTCGGCCAATGGGTGCGCGGCCCCTTCGTGAGACAGTTCTCACGCTCCGGCGCTCACCCCTCCTTCACAATTCCAGGCCCGCTACCCGCCCGCTGTATCTACCAATCCCAGCGCAGCACGGAGTGATGTCAGAGACGCTTCGCGACTGACTCCCTCCCTTCACAAGGTAACGGAAACTTTCTTTCTTTCTAAAGTGCTCAATGCTTGGTTATTTAACAACGAATACACATTCGCCACAGTGCTCAAGTGTCTAGACAGGAAAGATTTGTTTTTACTGCAAGTAAACTACTTCCATTTTACTTTTCATATACTACGGGTAGATCTCTTCCGCCTACCCTTCACTCTAGCATCAGTGAACCTGTTACTTCCCTAGACCCATCCACTCTTTCCGGGATATATCCGAGTCTAAGGTTTCCCAGCGGACCCCTTTGCTTTCACCCAAGCTCCGAAGTACCTGCTACTCTTCCGATGTGACCCTTATTAGGTTACGCCACTATGGGAATTTTGCCAATGAACCTCGTTGCTAACATTTATTCACACATATATTCAGAAAAAAACCCTAGTTAGTGCTTCCGGTTCTATCTAACCTGCACCTAACCTTCCTTGAGCCTGCGACCTCAAGGCAAATGGATTCTATTCACCAATTGCCATTCAATTCCCCGGGGAGTTCCGACAACACTTAACGAACCGTTTTACATACGCATGGATTAATACATATAACAATACAGGAACAAGAATAACAATTTTAAAACAATTCATAAATTTAAAAGCAACACATTTCAAGAGAGTGATCAATTCCTCGAAACGGCCGCTCTTGTAGCAGCAATAATGTCAGCAGCTACCGACTTGGCTAGCCTAACTAGTCGTACCTAACCTTTAACTATTCCCTAACCATAGCTCTGCTACCAGAAAATACTGATAGAGCGCGTGGGTCACCCGACCAATAATTTCGCCACTTCCGGCTTCGGGCCCATATATTTCAAATCACCATATACATTGATCGGATGACCTCACGGTCTAACTATCAATAATTTGTGTGAGTCCCTTACGATATTCTTTAGAGTACCCGACTTACCATCCACCGATGCAGGTACCTATGACCACAATGGATCAGGGAGCTAGCTGTAAAAGGAAAGGCAGCAAAATACAAACCCAACAAATAACATTCAAAATTCTTTGTAAAATGACCACGGACAACTGGAAGTTTTAAAGTCTTTATCTAATTTAGAAATATTCAGAGAGTATCAAATTCACAGTAATTAAACAATCAATAAACAGGATAACATACAGTACACAGCTAAAGAGCAAATAGGTCAATACAACCATTTATACTACTAAGGAATCAGGGCACATTCCATAGTTGAAGGGTCAGAAAATAGAACATCTAGGATGAATCACTAGAAATGGGGTAGGCTTGATTATGACTAACATTCTAGAATTATCTCAAGGAAATGAGACAGGAGTTCGGGACATTTAAAGAACTATAGGAGAGTCTATGAAGAGAGACACGCTATGCATTAAGGCAAAAGTTCTTTAGACAGTTTAAGTAAGGATGTTCTAGACCATATCAGGAAATAACAAACTGCAATGCAAAATATAATTTCTAGCAAGTAGGGTAACATAGGAACACGTTAATGAAATAAAATGCAATTGACTTTATGATTCGATGGTTGCGGAAAGCATGGAAAATTAACATATGCAAAGGTATGTCTTTATTAAAGCAAAGGACAGAAATTCAGAGAGGTGCAAGATTCAGAGTTTTCAGAGCAATATTTACCTAGACTGGTGTGGAAACCAAACCCTGGCCACGGGTCAGTTTAAGGACAGGAAACCCTCAAGGAAGGATACCCCTCAATGGACAGCAGGTGCAGAATGGACACCCAGGACAGGACAGGAAGACCAGATTAGGATCAGGACAGGAAACCCTCAGGACAGGACCCTCAGGACAGGACTGGCACCCGCAGTTCGGAAGCAACGCCTGCGCTCCACCCTCTCTGCAGCTATCGATCAAGACCCCGATTGGGTCAGCGAACTCCCAGCAAAGTGCTCCGCCAGCACTTTAAGGTTTAGTAAAACCTTAGTCTATGGTCAAATTTTGGACAGAGTGCTCCGCAGCGCTCAGTATCTTCAGTCACCTATTGAGTGCGTTGGGTCAGTGACAGGTCAGCTAAACCAGACAAGTCGGACCATTTCCCTAGGTGAACCCAGGGTAGATATACTGTTTGGGACGGTGTACCACCCCCCAATGTTGCAAAGTGTCAGAATCCCTCAATTTGGATTGGGCCTAAGGTAGGATTTGGGTAACACACCAATCAGGACAGACTATTTGGAGGCCTAATTTGCATCTCTGGGTACCGCCTAGCAAGATTGGGGTTCCCATGGAAAGTCACAGAGAATACAATGGAAAGAATACATTTCGATACAATAGAACATAATCATGATGCTTTTCGCTGGGCGAAGGTGCACTTTTCCAGGGCGGCTCTGGCATCAACCTTCTTTGTCCTTCAATGTCATGGCAGCCTCTAGTGATTCTGCGCAGAAATACCCTCCAAGATGGACTCCCCAGCCCAGCACCCCTCCGAGTCGAGGATACATGAAAAGTAAGCGAAAACAAATTAAAACATAGAAGTGAAGGTATGAAAAACACATCATTGGTTTTGTACTTTAAACTTATCATTATAAAAATATACTATGCAGTTTAAACGTTAGCAACATATACACGAACACAAGAGCATTCACCACGTTATTCACGAAAGCTGTGTATTACGCATGCGCACCCTTTCCCACCAAACTTATAACTACGTCAGGTCACGTGAGTGTGACTGACGCATGCGCAGAAGCAATTTTCCAAGCGGCGGCCATGTTTTAGGGACATGGATTAGTCGTATTAGAAAACACATAAGGAAGCTTCATCTACTTCGTTCGAATATGAAAATAAAAGATTAGTAAGATGTACAAATTTTATTACTTGATTAAACACGGGTGAGGTTCATGACTCGAGCAAGTCGCAATGCGAAGCTTGCTCTATCACAGCTTTATGGCGCAAACTTTGCTCAAAGGGATCAGAGCGCTTTAAAATAGACTCAAGGACGGCACCCGTGATGGAATGAACACACCACAGGCTACACACAATCAGGACGAACGAAGGTGGCAGCAGCAGGTGGATACAGGTCTACAATACTTATATGCAAAGTTGAGCTCACGGCCTGGGTTGAATTGTAAGCGCGCTACTCACCCGTGAGGGTCTCAAGGCGCTGAGGGGGGTCCGCAGATCTGTTTGGCCGAATAGCCGGGTCTTGAGGGTATTCCTGAAGGTGGTCAGGGAGGGGGCGCGTCTAATATCTGCCGGTAGCTCGTTCCAGGTCTTGGCTGCAATGTGAGAGAAGGATCTTCCGCCCGCTCTGACTCTGTGGATGCGCTGGGTATCGGCCAGTGCGAGGCTGGAAGAGCGGAGGTTTCTTTTGGGTAAGTGGAAGTTGATTCTGTCTTCAAAGTATTTGGGTCCGTTGTTGTGTAGGCATTTGTAGTCGTGAGTGAGGAATTGAAGGTGACTCATTTCTCCACGGGGAGCCAGTGGAGACTTTGTAGGTGCTGGGTGGTGTGTTCATACTGGGCGATGCCTAGGACGAGTCTGGCGGCGGTGTTCTGTATTGTCTGGAGTTTGCAGAGTAGGGACTTGTTGATGCAAGCGTAGAGTGCGTTTCAATAGTCCAGTCTGCTGGTGATGAGTGCGCGGGTGACTGTCTTCCTTGACTCAGGGGGGATCCACTTGAAGGTTTTGCGGAGGGTGTTGAAGCAGCTGGAGGTGACAGCGTTGACCTGTCGGTTCATGGTGAGTGATGAGTCGAGTACAATGCCAAGGTTCTTGACGTGGTCTACTAAGGTAGGTGGGCTTCCGACGACAGACGGCCACCATGTGCTGTCCCATGCTGATGGGGTGGTACCAAGCATGAAGACCTCTGTCTTCTCAGCGTTGAGCTACAGACAGCTCTTGGTCATCCAGACTCCGACATCTTACATTCCTTTCTGGAAACTGAGTTTGGTGATGGTGTGATCTATGGTGAGGGAGAGGACGGGTTGGGTGTCAGCGTAGGATACGATGTTCATGCCATGTTGTCAGACGATGGGTGCGAGGAGGGCCATGTAGATGTTGAGGGTCAGGCTCTCAGAAATGACCCCTGTGGGACTCCGCAGGTGATTTTCGTGGGGTCGGAGAGGAAGGGTGGCAGTGTGATCCTTTGGCTTCTTCCGGTGAGGAATGATCGGATCCAGTCCTGGGTTGTTCCTTGTGTGCCTGAGTCATGTAGTCTGGTGGCTAGTGTGCGGTGGAAGATGGTGTCGAAGGCCGCTGATAGTCGAGAAGGATGAGGGCTGTGGATTGGCCTTGGTCCTGGATGGTGCAGAGGTTCGAGCAGAAGCTTCCAGCATTTCGTGAAGGTCTAGAGCTGCCTGAGATTTTGAGTTTATTTGCCAGATAGCCATCTGTGGAAGTGTGCAAGACTTTGTGGATGATGAAGGCAGTCTTTCAAATTAACATAGCTTCGATGGGAAACCAGCGAAAGGAAAACAGTATGGGGGTTATGTGATTATCTATTTTGTCCCCATAAAGGAGCTGCTGAATGGAGGATGGATTTTAGAGGGGAAAGGTGGGTTTTGGGGAAGGCCGCAAGGAGAGAGTTGCAGTAGGCCAATCTGGTAAGAACAAAATAATTGGACCAAAGTTTTTAGGTCTTGCTCAGGAAAGAAATGCCAACCCCCCTGTCCCCTGAAAAGGGGCAGCTGGTAATGTGCATTCTTGGCGATTTTATTGATATGGGAATGTAGCTTGAGCCTTTTGTTAGGTCGAGCTGACCTAGCATTCAATGCGAAAGCATTGAATGCTGTCAGCAAGACAACTAATGTTACCCGTATTTGGGAATGTGGACACGAGAGGGTGCACGAGCGCAGATTTGCTCAGATTTGACCTCGTGAGCGCTCACGGCGCCGTGCCCCTCTCATGCCTTACATTCCCGTGCGCACACAGCCAGCCCCCACACCCCTGCACACAGGCACACGTACACACAGGCAGGCACACACACAGGTACAACACACGCAGGCACATACAAGCGCACCCGCCCCCCGCCCCCCGGTTACATACACACACAAACGCGCACACACACACTCCCAACCTCGCTCACCGGGCACACGCAGGGCTTCCATCTCTGGGGGGGGGGGGCGGGCACCGTCAATGTGCCCCGAGGCCCCCCCTCACCGGGTCTGCTATACTCTTCCCCGTCCCACAGCCTCACAGCACTCCTCAAGTACAGTGGGCGAAGACTGCAGGCGCCGCCACTGTCACGAGCCGCAGGGAACGCCAACGTGCACGCTCACGGCGTCACGCTCCTGCCCTCTCGCGTCTCTTCTGCGCTCCAGGCCGACGTGCGCCAAAATACACCGGCAAGGAAGGGGACCGCAACAAAATGCCATTCGACGAGTTTGAGCGTTTCATGACTTGTTGTATTATGTATTAATAACGTGGAGTCAACACACCAGCTTGCAGAGCCGCTTTCCTCGAGTACCCCGTTGCACATTTGATGGACAGCGCCGTGTAGCCTGCTGGGGTCCCGCCCCCGCCAGCGCGAGGGCAACGGAGGATGCTGGAATGTTCTGTGTGGTAGAGGCGGCCGCGAGATGCCCCGTGAGGAGGCCATGCTCTGCTGACTCGCCCCGTGAGAGCCTCCTTTCCCTCGGGTCCTGGCACCAGTCCTCTGCCCCCCTCTGCTCTGGAATGCAGACTGCCCGGGAGGTGGGAGCCAAAGGCGGCCTGCCCGCCTGACAGCCCCCTCAGCGCCGAGAAGCCTCGTGTGTTTACAGTGAGCGCTTCACTGCTCGCGCATTATGTTAGGAACGAAAATAGTGCACAATGGGTGGGACGGGCCCCTGGCTGTACAAAGCTCTACTGATGACGCGCATTATTTATATTGGGAATTACGTATCTCAAAGAAACAGACAGGATTATGTTTCTTAAATAACCTGCAAACCAAATAGCTCCTCAGCTCTGAGGTTATGGTAAACAAATGCACCTCAGTGGCCATGAACATTAACTCTATAAAAGCAATAACGGACACTAAGGGTGGGTGCCCAAAGTATTCCTCTGAGGTTTAGCGGGGCATGTCCACTCGGCTGTCTTGTCTTCAGCAGCGTGTAGAAAACTCAAGTGTAGAGACATATTTTAGACATACTTTAGACAGCCAGACACAGGAACCGCTTAAATACGGACTATTACGGTTTGTTTTCTGCATCCTCTCTGGCCTAAGGTTAATTCGCAGTCTAGAGCGGTCGCGCTCCCTCACGCACTTCCTTAATGATCAATTGATCCATCACAGTTCAGAAGTAGTGTCCTCCTTCTTATTAATTTTTTTCTTGATATGCCTTGTATATTGAGTTTGATTATGTAAACATACAGTAGGTTGATCCTTCTAAATGAATAGGTGATAACTGTTATGTTAAAACCAGTTGTTTATTTATATCTATTGCTTAAAATATATGCACTCTCTTTTTTTAAAGTTACAGTTTCTCATATATGTATAAATTAACGAATGTATTGCTTTAGACTTCACTGCAATATTCATTGGAAAGAGAATTACATCGCTAAGGATACTGTTTTGGGGACCACATAATTACACTCCACATAATTACACTGCACTCAATGCAACATACACTCCAAATCCCACTCAGTGCCACATAATTACACGCCACATTAATTATTAAAAAAAATTACAAGCCTTTGTTATTTGTAATATCAACAAATCTAAGTCCTGTAAATACAACACATATTGCGTTACAAATGCTATAGGTGTCACATTTGCGAAAGTTAAAACTATTGGCATTGTAAATGACAAAGCTATAAATTTCGCTATTTTCAAAACCAGCACATAAATAAAAAAATTGTCATTTACAATACCATTAGCTCAAAATTTCCTAATGCGAGACCTATTGCATTGCAAATGCTTGTCTAGGATGCCGCCTAGGGATTTGCTGCTGTCAACATTGGTAGGTTTGTTGTTCAGAATGCTCAGATTGTTCATCCATGATTGAACAGGAGGAGGACAGAGATAGGTAGAGAGGAGAAAGAATTCCGTTTTGGAAGGATTCAGAAATAGTTGATATGTTGACATCCAATCTTGGATGGAGTTGAGAGTGGTGTTGAGGATTGAAATGTCATGTGCTGGAGACACCTTTAGGAGATTTGGTCTTCATCAGCAGAGAGGTGATAATAGACCCCATATTTTTTAGGAGATTTCTCAGCGGTTCCATGTAAAGATTGAACAGGGTGTATGATGACAGTCACAATATAAAGGGTGTATTGTAATTAAGGCTCCCCGTTTTCCTTTTTTACAGATTTTTACAGATCAATACAGACAGAAAACCATATATTTTCTTGTCTGTATTTATTTTTAAATGTGGAGAAAAACTGAAATTGTGTGCTTTTTGGATACTTCTAAAACACTTTGCCATGGCTGCTAGGCAAATAATTGTGTAGATTGATAGATAAGGGTATTGAAAAGAAAGGAATTTTAGTAAAGAGGCTTAAACAGTAGTAGCTATGCACAATGCTGATACTGAAATTTGCATATTTTCATATAAATAAATTGATTTATCTTCTGCGGGTGTTCATTGTTCATATCACTTAAACTTGGCAGGTATTCAAGCATGACCGCAAATTTATTGGTTAAATAAATGTGGAAATATACCAGTTTCAGCTTTACTTTTTGCACAAAACCCATAATAAATATGGATAAATACAGATAAAGTTGACAAAAAAGAAATATGTAAAAATACAGACGGAAATTACAAAAAAATAAATACCATAGAAGCAGGAGCCCTAATTGTAATTATTGCCTTATTAAGTGTTGGACCTGGCCCTGGCCACCCCAAACTTTTTCCTTTTTCCCTCCTCTTTTTACTGAATTAGTTTTTGTTGGCCTAAGGACACAGTGACCTTATCACTGCTAACCAGTGCTGAAGTGCCTGTGCTCACTCCTCTAACACATGGTTAAATTGGCTTATACCAAATAGGCATATTAAATTTAGTTCTAAGTCCCATGTAGTGTGGTATACCATTAATCGTGGCCTGTAAACTAAATGTTACCACTCGTCATGCAGCGCGTATTGGGCATCCACTTAAGTAGCACCTTAAAACAAGTCATGTGCCTTCCATTGTAGACTGAATGCAGTTTTAAACTGCCAAGTAGACTTGGCATTAAGGCCCCTTGCCAAAACTCTTATTACATATGTCATCCCTAAGGTACGCCCAATGTAGCCCATAGGGTAGGGTGCTGTGTAATTAAAAGGTCGGACATGTACTTTTTAGTTTTACATGTCCTGGTAGTGAAAAACTCCTAAGTTCGATTTTCACTACTTTGAGGCCTACCCCTCCATAGGATAACTTTGAGGATGTCTTATTACATTTAATAAGCTGTCATTTCCAATTGGGAGCAGGTAACTATCTCATGTTTGGTGTCTTTGGAATTGTAATGTAAAACCCTATGTAATTGTAAAGTTGGGTTTTTGATTACAATTTTGAAAATGTCACTTTAAGAAAGTTGTACAAAAGGGGGTGGTGATGGACGGAGCATCTGAACCAATCAAACACTCACACCCAGTCAAGAGATCTGGGTTTAATCCATCACCGTTCTTTAGCCCACTCTGCCACCCCAGTTCAGACCGGTCCTCGGAAGCTTGTTTCCGGTCCAGGCTTGGCAGTTCTGGCTGGACTGTTCCCATGAGGCACAGGGTCAGACTGATTTGCATATGGCCATGTCTGAACTGGGGTGGCAGACTGGGCTAAAGAACGGTGATGGATTAAACCCAGATCTGTTGAGTGGGTGTGAGTGTTTGATTGGTTCAGATGCTCCGTCCATCACCACCCCCTTTTGTACCGCTTTGTTCACCATAAGTTGGCGGGGTATGCTCAGACGTGAGTCCCTTGCTCACTTTGACACTGGATTCAAGCAAGCCGGGCTGAAGACGGGTGAAATGCCAGAAACCGGTCCTCGGAAGCTTGTTTCCGGTCCAGGGAAGGCATGGCTTGGCAGTTCGGGCTGGACTATTCCCATGAGGCACAGGGTCAGACTGATTTGCATATCGCCATGTCCGTACTGGGGTGGCAGAGTGGGCTAAAGAACGGTGATGGATTAAACCCAGATCTGTTGACTGGGTGTGAGTGTTTCAGATGCTCCGTCCATCACCACCCCCTTTTGTACCACTTTAAGAAAGTTGGCATTTTTTCCCTTAGCTATTTTGTGCCTATAGGCTGTTTAGGGTCACATAACTGGGTGCAACAGGCAGACTTTGTGAATTTCTCCCAGACAGCCTCACAATAGAGGGATTAGGTGTGTTGTAATGGTCCCTCACTCAAAGAACCTAACACCTACCTGTTGTCACTATAGCCAGCTTGGAGCTATGGTGGGGAGGCAACACATTTCATGCACTTCAAACCGACAGTCTAGAAGCTTCTTCCACCTTCCAGAAGTAGGACACCTGGGTATAAAAATAGAACCTCAGACACCAACTCTTCAGTACACTTCTGGACCTGTGGATACTCTGCCAGGAAGAAGGTCTGCGGTGTTGTTGAATGGACTGCCACTCTGCTGGACTGCTGCTCTGAAGAACTGCTGCCCTGCTAGATTGCTGCCCTGTTGTCCTGCTGCTCTGCCACCTTCGGCCTGGGGACAAGAACTGGATCTTCAACTGTCACTGGGCCTCCAGAGTGACTCGCATGGGCTAGTTTACTGGCCTCTTGTTCAGAGTCACAGGGACACAGAAGGCTTCCTTCATCTTGAACCTGCACCTGGACCCAGACCGAGTGCGTCCTGACTCCAAATGGAGCCTCCCCCCCAGTCCTGGACCCTTAGCAGTGGTGCTAAAGGTGGCCAAAATAAAAAAGTGGGGACTTAAACATTTTTGGGCTAAAAACAGCTCTGAGAATCAGGAAGAGACTGGGACCTACCTGCTTCCCTAATCGCCCGAGGTACATCGCTGGTCGGATTGACTTTGCGGCTTCTCACCCTACGTTCTTCTTCATAGCAGCAAATGCTTTTCAGCAGTCCTTTGCCAAAGAAATATCCGCTCTTGTGAAACTGCCTTCTGCCTTGTCCCCCATCAGCAGGTCACTGCTTTGTGCTATATAAATCTCTATACATACATATGAGGAATTTAAAGAAACATTGGGGTACTTGAGCACATACAACACTGAAGTGCTGCTAGAGGTTCCTGTAGACACAGACTTAGATAAGAGCTATGTCTCTTTTGTTCCAATGTCCAGCCAAACAGAGGAATTTTTATTTAAAAAATAAAGTGAAAATTCAAGTTTTAAGTGAAGCACAACATAGATCAAGAACTGGGCACAAGCCTGTACCAAGTAAGAAGAAGGAGAGAACAATACATGGGGAAAATAAACAGGCAAACAAAGTGGAGCAACAGGTGGCTTACAATACAATGCAATCTTGTGTAAGCACAACTCAACAGTAACTACAATACAAAAATGCACAAATTTAGGATGTAGTACTGTTAAAACAGTCGACGTGACGTTTCGATCCCTATCTCCAATAATACACTGGGATCATCTTCAGGACTACTAAAGCATCCCATACATCATAACATTCATAAGGCATTCATGGCCACATTCATATCCCAAACAGCTGTGATTTCATCAAACATTCATTCAAACATTCAGACCACACTATAAGCATTCCATTACATCAGTAGAAAACATCAAGTCACAGTATTCAACCAATTATTGACAAGGGTGAAAGAAGGGCACAAAAAATGATATTTGGGTCATAGATGGTAATGTTGATCCGGCCCGATGGGAAATTAACGCCAACGCGCGTTTCGGTGTTCCAGCCTATTCAGGCCACAACTTCGTCAGGGCGATGAGTGACCAACCAGTATGGGACAAAGACAGCCAACTGTAATAATAAGCAATAATGTATTTTCATTAAAAAGCTAGACATATCTGAACATTCACACAGCTATCTAAACATTTATGTATTTATGCACTCTATCAATGGACGTAAGGTAATAGTGTTTTTTCATTAGAAAGCTAAACATATCTGAACATTCACATAATTATCTAAACATTTATATATTTATACATTCTATCAATAGACGTTGGCTTTCATACGTTCAGTGACTTTGAATACACTCAGTTGCTTTCAAGAGTTAAGGATAAGGAGCTTTCCTAAGAATAGCAAAAAGGACGGGGGACCAGTCAGGGAACTCTACACGACAAGTCTTTTTTTGCAATTGGTAGAAGAGGCCTCAAGCTCAAGCCTCCCCCCCAGTCCTGGACCCTTAGCAGTGGTGCTAAAGGTGGCCAAAATAAAAAAGTGGGGACTTAAACATTTTTGGGCTAAAAACAGCTCTGAGAATCAGGAAGAGACTGGGACCTACCTGCTTCCCTAATCGCCCGAGGTACATCGCTGGTCGGATTGACTTTGCGGCTTCTCACCCTACGTTCTTCTTCATAGCAGCAAATGCTTTTCAGCAGTCCTTTGCCAAAGAAATATCCGCTCTTGTGAAACTGCCTTCTGCCTTGTCCCGCTGGGTTTTCGACTTCCATTTCAGAAACTAAGTCCGAATAAATCTTCACTGACTCTTTGACCCATGGCTATCAGACGATGACGCTCCCTTCTTGGATATCCCCTGCAGCCTTCCTTGCCGAACTTTACCTTTTAAGAAAATTTTTCCCAAGAATTCTCCTAAGTCCCAAGGTAAGCGTTGACCGGGACCAATCCACTTCTTGTATCCAAACCTGGTCTTGCACGACTAAGTGTCCGCATTTGGCACTTAGATATTTTAAGCGCTACTTTTAAATAAAAACTTTTAAAATTCATAACTGCGCTTTTCATGATTGGATTTTTGTCATTTTGGTGTCAACTTATGTATTAAAATTGACTATTTTTCTAAAGTGGTTTGGGATTTTTCTTATGTTGCGTTCTCACTCTATTACTGTTTGTGTGCTGCATAAATACTTTACTAAGTTAAGCCTGACTGCTTTAAAGCACAGGCTAATTTAGTGATTTTTTGTGATTCACCCTGCACAGTATTGTGGCTGTTGCTTGACGAGGGCTCACACCCCAGTCAACCAGCAATCCAGTTTCTAAGATTAAGTCTTTTTTTGCAACAAAATAGAAGAAGGTTCCCCGGTGGGTCTCGATATGTCGGCAGGTATAGGGAAGATAGGTACCAGAACAAGAACAAAAACCCTGCCGCCTTAATGAGAAATGGTCCCATTAAGGGATCCTATCACTTTACAAAAAGCAACACTAGGTATAATCAAAGTCACACAAAGTATTTATCTTCTGGCTACATCAATATTTAGAATTTTGATCATTTTTATTTTCATAGTTATTTTTTTCACAGGTTCTTATATAAAAAAGATATAATACATACTGACATCCACATACAAATTGATAACATGTGGAGCTAATAGCAAAACAAAAGCATCCCATACATCATAACATTCATAAGGCATTCATGGCCACATTCATATCCCAAACAGCTGTGATTTCATCAAACATTCATTCAAACATTCAGACCACACTATAAGCATTCCATTACATCAGTAGAAAACATCAAGTCACAGTATTCAACCAATTATTGACAAGGGTGAAAGAAGGGCACAAAAAATGATATTTGGGTCATAGATGGTAATGTTGATCCGGCCCGATGGGAAATTAACGCCAACGCGCGTTTCGGTGTTCCAGCCTATTCAGGCCACAACTTCGTCAGGGCGATGAGTGACCAACCAGTATGGGACAAAGACAGCCAACTGTAATAATAAGCAATAATGTATTTTCATTAAAAAGCTAGACATATCTGAACATTCACACAGCTATCTAAACATTTATGTATTTATGCACTCTATCAATGGACGTAAGGTAATATTTTTTTTTCATTAGAAAGCTAAACATATCTGAACATTCACATAATTATCTAAACATTTATATATTTATACATTCTATCAATAGACGTTGGCTTTCATACGTTCAGTGACTTTGAATACACTCAGTTGCTTTCAAGAGTTAAGGATAAGGAGCTTTCCTAAGAATAGCAAAAAGGACGGGGGACCAGTCAGGGAACTCTACACGACAAGTCTTTTTTTGCAATTGGTAGAAGAGGCCTCAAGCTCCAGTGCACCACTGATGATTATGGGTCATTAAAACGTTCCGCTACCAGAGAATGCTGCAGGCCAAATACTTTAAAATGTTAGACCCTCACTGTCTTATTCTTGTTATGTCTATTGCAGAGTGCACTTTATTCCTCATATTACATGGTTTCCCGTTTCATTTGATACCTAACTCATACTTATTTCTGTCCACCGGACTCCATATTAAAACATGTAGATATTTCAAGTCATGGTGGATAGGTGTTTGTAGTTTGCGTCAGTTTTGGAAATTGATGTTGACAATTATGTCTAAAGAGTGAAATTTCTGGTGGATAATACAGTTCTTTATTATATCAGACTAGTTACATCTTCAAGTGGCTCCCCACTGAAGCCAGGAAACCTCTGGTCCAGGGCCTGAACATCAGCCATCTTGATTATGGCAATGCTCTGTATGCTGCACTTAATGAGGACCTGCTTTCAAAGTTGCAGACCCTCCAGAATGCTGCAGCCAGATTGGTCCTGAATCTTCCTCCCAGAACAACCCCTGCTCCCTGCCTAAAAAAACTCCACTGGCTCCCTGTTCGTCAGAGAAGCCATTTTAAGATTTTGAAGATGACACACAATATTCTGTATAACACCGGCCCTAAATACCTTCTAAAGAAACTCAATTGGTATGTACCTAAAAGACCCTTAAGATCTAGTAACAAATAAATTATGATTCAACCACCTGTCCGTACTTCCCGTAATGGCCATCGCTCCTTTTCCTATCTTGCCCCATTGCTTTGGAACAAATTCCCTCCCCACCTTCTATCCATCACTGAACACAAACAATTCTATAAAACTCTCAAAACTTGGCTTTTTCCAAAATAATCTTTGGACCTCCAATAAAAGCTTCCGACGTCGTCAACCGTTTTTCACTGCAAGCACTTTGAGACCTCACGGTGATAAGCTGCGCTATATAAAAACTTTTGACATGACATGACATGGCACTTCATGCACAGTTGGGCCCCAAAGCACATTTCGGTGCTTGGGTAGTATACTACTCTGTTGGTGATTCTTCGTTGGTAGGATGTGGGTTTATAATGTGGTCCTCACGGTTTGTTTTGGTGTCATGTGTGATAACCAGTGGGGCGCCTATGATATTCTATGCCTTGAATTGCAGTTGGTTTCTAGTGTGGTAGGATGTAAGTAGACGTAGAATGTAGAGGGGTTTGGAGGATGTGATGAGAATCGTGGGAAGTGAGATGAATGTGTGGCTTGAGTACTTTGAGCAATAAACTTCAAATGTGTTTGGACAAATCTCGCCTTTTTGGATTCTTCATATAATAAATGAGTTTCATCTGCTCACGCAGCTGGAAATGTCATTGTGCAACGATCATATGATATCTGTGCTATATCTCACATACATTTCAAGTGTATAAAATTCTATTATTATGAAATCGTTCTAAACTATGATTAGATCAAGTTACAGCAAAGAAAGTTAAAATAATGTGCCAATCAATTAAAACTATGGAGATATGTTACGTGCAATTATGATTTGGGATCGTCCGCTTGCAATAGGCAGCTGTTGACTGATTTCATAAACTTGACTCCTCGGCAAGACAGGATGCTTGAGGAGCCTTCCAACCAGCTTATCACTGCTTGTCTGCTAGAGCGAATGCTCAGGTTGATAAAAATCGTCTTTAGGTACTGTCTCCTTTGGGTTAACATGGCTGGACAGGCGCACAACAAGTGGGCCAAGGTTTCCTTTTGGAATACGCATAAGCGACAACGTTCTGAGTTAAAACCTGTCACCCAAGAGGGGGATAGATCCTTGGAGACATGCACCCCCATCCTGAACTTTAAGAAGCACGTCTTTAAATAGGAACTAAAATGGGCAGATAAGTAGGCTTGTGGCTTTGTAGACCTGTTTGAATTCATGACTGTCCATCCATGCCGTCTCTTTGTGAGCGCCAATTTATCTTCCAATAGAGATTTCTTTTTGCTTGTGGCATTCACTGTTTTGTTAAAGGACGCTCGATCCATCTTGTTGTCCCACGCTGTTTGAAGTTCCAAAGTGGCCAAAGATGTACTCAAGTAACTCCCCCAAGAATTTCGGAGTTTCTTGCTCGTTCTGTGACCTTACTTCGTCCCAGCAAAGTCTATTTAGAGTGTCCTCTTCGGATAACCGGAGGGAGTAGCAGAATTTATTAAAGTTGCTCATTGCCCTGTATTTTAGATCCTGAAGCCCAAATTCCAGTCTTACCTGGGCGGGCGAGGCACATTTTGGCAAATCAAAAACTGCTTTGTAGATTTTTGACTGCAAATCGATCTGGAAATGCGAATTTTTGCAGCACCAGGGGACAAGGCCGTAGGACAAACTTGGTTGGATTTGGGCAGCCATAACTTTTAGCAAATGCGAATGATTTGGGCAGTCCAGTTTTCTGCGCAAGGATCTATAAGCATAGATTAGAGACTGGGTATTTGCTTTGAGGGACATTTTGTGTTCTTTGTGACTAGTGCCCTGCCCGTTTTATTACGCCCAGATATTTGTATGAACTTTTTTCTTCCACTTGGGCCCCCTTAACACTCCATTTGAACTTTAATTTCCTACTGTCAACCAGACAAACAATTTTTGTTTTGTCTTTGTTTATCTCTAGCTTTTCCGAGTCCAGGTAGGATGCCAAGTTATTTATTGATCTTTGTAGTCCCACTGGGGTTTGGCTTAGCAAGACTATGTCGTCTGCATATTGGAGGATTGCGACTGGCTTGTTGGCCAGTTTCGGGGGGTGGAAATCTGGGTTTTCAAAGTGTCGGGCAATGTCTGATAAATATAGATTGAAAAGACTTGGGGCCAAGACACAGCCTTGCTTCAGACCACTTTGTATAGGAATTCTTCCAGTGGTGCTCGACCCGTTTCCCAGCATGACTCTTGTCCAGGTGTCAGTGTGCAAGGTTACGATAGCGGTGAGGAGTGCATTTGGTATCCCCCAACTTTTTAGTTTGCTCCATAAATGATTTTTGCTCACTCTGCCAAATGCTGATTTAATGTCCACGAAACAGGCTAAGAGGCGGAGTTTCCTTCTTTGCGCCTGTTCCGGCAAGAGAGCTAGGGTTGCAAGTTTCGATTGAGTGCCCATGCCTTGCCTGAATCGTGTTTGGAAGTTGGGGATGATGATGATGTTTTGTTCCTCCATCCAACATTTCAGACGGTTCAATAGGCACGAGGCGTATAGTTTGGCTTCCACGTCAATCAAGGAGATTAATCTATAGTTCCCTGGCTTACCATGATCTCTCTTTTTGTATATGGGGTGGATGACGGTCCCCCTCCAGGAAGCTGGGATGTTAGAATATACGAAGATCTCGTTGAAGACTGGTGTTAGGATTTCAGACCACAGCTCTGGGTTGTTCTTGAAGATTGCGTTTGGAATGCCGTTTGGCCCAGCCGCTCCCTCGGACTTTAATTTCTTTATGTGAATTTTTAAGTAGTGCACTAATTGCTCAAAATTACTGTGCTACTTTACAAAATAACGCATTTCAGAGTACACTGCTATAAATATTTTTATTGAAATAAAAAAAAAAAAATGTTAACCGTACAAAAATACCACACTTTATACTTACCTATATTGGAAGGTGTAATGCAGAACACAGACAAACTGTACCTAAAAACAACATAGCTCTATTTAACTTTTTTAAAGCCAATGATTAGACATTTAGCTAATGACTTGTAATCATTATGTACTGTGGTACTATTGTGAAATACCCCCATATTTCTGTTCAATAACGCAACAGATATCACTAATTTTAAATACCTTACAACTTATAATTTAGTTACACTACTTACCTAAACTACACGAAATAATCATTTCGACACTATAATATGTAATCCTTCCACATTGTAATAAAACGCGCCTGGCGGTTTTCGCCAAACCGAAATTACAAACGTTTATATGAAATACATTGCAATTAAGCATGTTTTGGGACCCCCTTATTTTTTGGACCCCCCCCCGACTAAATCCCACAAAACATTTAGTTCTTCCCTAACTATAACTCGCCCCTTCTCCATGCGCTACCTATACCCTTGCATATTACAGAAGTTAGTATATGTGAAATGATTGCATTAATAACAACACTTATTACATCTGAAATTATATAATGTGGCAGAACATAGTCCTCTGTCTGTGAAAACGGAACAAATGTGACAAGATAATAAGATTTAAAGGCATTTTTATTGCTCACAAAGTTAATGAGCAATAAAGATGCCTTTAAATCTTGTTATCTTGTCCCAGTTGCTCCGATTTCAGAGACGGAGGTCAAGTAGGTTGCAGTTAGGTCGAGGACATTTTTTAAGGTACTAGTCCTGCAGGACTAGTTCCATTTTTTTGGATTTTTCGAGCCCTGGAAAGTGATGTATAATGTCTAATGATTGTGTAATTTAAGATGTGCTTTGCTGCCACCCTCAGAGAGCAGCTACTTATGCCGCTGCCGCCGGGCAGCAACAGTCTTTTTTTCTGTTTCGCCGCCCGCGTCAGATCTCAAGGTTCCTTCCACCTGACGGTAGCATTTTCAAAGCACCTGCCGGCTGGAAGCAGACTTTGTGGTTGCTCCTGCGTGGCGGGAGATAAAAAACAATTCCCCAGGTCACAGCATGTGAGCCAGCGAGGGAGATAGTCACCAGGGCCATTAATGGCTCGGTGAGGGAGCCCCCTCTCCTTAAATAATACAGTGGGCCCTGGGGGATGGGGTTCCCAGGGACAAAACTATCTAGGGAGGATAGCTGCGTGCCCCCCTACGCTGAAAAATAATGGCGGACCTCCAAGAGAGGCCGAAAATGACCTGGTGAAGGGGAGGCCACACACCCACTCCCCATATTAAATGCTGCCCGTGGTGGGCTCTTGTGCTGTGGGTCCATCTGACAGACTCATGAAAGCGAGACTGGTATTCCAAGCTTGGAGCCAAGCTCGATCGCCAAAGCTGGGAATATGCGGATCAACTGTGGCAATTGCCCAGAAGTGTGCCAGAGTTTTTTGCACCAAAAAGAAGAGACTATTGCCAAACCACAGCACTCCCCAAGTTTGTCTGAGTTGATTTTGCTGTGGTAGCCATGGAATTCACACTACAAATGTTTCTTCTTCAATGGCACAGAGCTGTCTGTGCCGTTGAAGAAGAGACCTGTATAAGCATGTGGCACCTGTGCCATGTGTGCCTGAATGGACTTTTATGAAGGCATATGAAGGTAACACTTGTCCCAACATGTGCCCATGTGGACTATGTTCCTATAAGTGAGACTGCTGCCCGAGCACTTGACACTGTGTTCGAGTGTGCAGCTGCTCGTGGCACTGGCTGGATGTGTGCCCTGAGAGACCACTGCTGCACCAAAGCACCTTGAAACGACTGAGCTGCCACCCCCAGACGTGACTGGAAGAGAACCGCTGGACATGTATGGTGACCTGGAAGGGTGCACAAAACGTGCCCTTGTTTTAGGCAGGGGATTACGGTCCCTGTCATTGGTTTTAAAGTGATAGCGGAAACATACCGTGTTTTGAGAATCATTAGTTTGACTGGACCTTTTTATCTGGGTCACTGGAGTGGAGGCCTACAGACCCAATCATTTGAAGTTCCACTTCTTTAGTATGGAAATGTGTCAAGGGAGATCAGACTGAATTGGGAATTCAGATTGTGAGCAGGTAGACAACCTAAAATTACATGGCCCCGGAGTCTGAGGTTCAGCTTCCTTTACAGTGATCTCCTTTTCATGACTGTACGACCGAAATAAGACAGGGTAGTGTTTGCCCTACATTCACGCCTTGCAACAACATTGGCCCCTAAAGTTTTCAGGCTAGCTGACAGTGAAAAAGCATTACCAACTTGCTATGGAGACTGTCAATCTCTGCCGAGAGATCCCCTTGGGGATGATTCGTTTGACCTCTATAAATCTACAAAATCAAATCGGGTGTGGGATTTGTAGGAAGCGGGTTTTGTTGCATTTAACCCCCCTCCCCTTCACTTTTTGCCAGACTACTGATACACTTTGACTTGAGTCCCTGTCAATCAGGTTCCCAGAGCCTGTGTTCTTTCCCAAAATTGTACCTTGTCCCCCCAATTGGCACCTCTCTGGCCGCATGTCAGTCCCTTGTAAATGATATCATGAGTATCAAGGGCACTGTGGCCAGGGAAGGCCTCTTAGCGCTTCAGCACCTATTGTGCCACCCTTAGGAGCCCTGTACCTTCACACACTCTCTCTCTCTCTCTCTCTCTGTCTCTGTCTCTCTCTGTCTCTCTCTCTCTCTCTCTCTCTCCCTCTCTCTCTCTCTCTCTCTCTCGTGTTTTGGTGCAGAACAATGTGAAGAGTCCACTTGGCATCACCCCTGTGTGCCATGTCTACAACCCACTGCACTGGCATAGGTCAGCCACCCCTCTAGCTGGGTGCCAGTGGTGAGGGTACAGGTGCATGAGCCCTGTACCCCTACAGTGTCTAAGCCAATTCTTAGACAATGTAAGTGCAGTAATGCTATTTAGAGTATATGGTGCTAGGAGTTTGTCATTACGAACTCCACAGCATCATATTGGCTTACCTGAAAACTGGGAAGTTTGATATCACACTTCTCAGCACATTAAATCCACACTGATGACAGTGTGGAATTTAATGAAAAATATACTCAGAGGGCATCTTAGAAATGCCACCTGAAAAACAACCAGCCTCTGGTGGATTTCATGACTGGTACACACCAGCCTGCCACCACAAGACATGTTTCTGGACCCCTGGGGTGGGAGCCTTCGCTCCCTGAGCCCAGAAACAAAGCCTTTCCTAGACGGAGGTGTTCACACCTCTCCCAGGCCATGAAGAGCCATCTGTGGCAGTGGAGCTTCAAAGGCCTTGTGCCTTTGTAATGGGACCCCCCAGCCTCTCATGCTATCAGGAGCCCCCTTCCTGTCTCCCCTCCTTTTCGGCTGGAAGACCGACGGAAAAAAATAGCACAACCCAGAAGGTGTGCCCATCTCTGCCAACCCCACCCCTCAGGTGGGGGAGGCGAGGTGAAGCTCACTCTTCAGTGCCTGCCATCTCGTAGATGGCAGGCACTCTCCTACCAGGATTAGGGATTGTGCTCACTCCCCCACGTGGGGTGAGCACACCAAGGCAGGTCTCGAAAAATTCACTTGATCACTCGCATTTGCGAGTTAGATTAATTCAGGACGAGCTATTTTTAGGTCCTACTCGCCCTTTCTGGCGAATAGGAAGACAAACTGACACTTGACCTCTGCCTCTGAAAGCAGAGGAAATGTGATAAGATAACAAGATTTAAAGGCACACAAAGTAAATGAGCAATAAAAATGCTTTTAAATCTTGTAAATGGTCACATTTGCTCATCTTTCAGAGTCAGAGGTCAAGTGCATTTCAATTAGGTCGAGGAGATGTTGTAGGTTACTAGACCTGCAGGTCTTGTGTATTTTTCAAGATTTTTCGACCCCTGCAATGGTGTAGCCACCCTAAGGTCAGTAGCCCATTGGCTAATCACCTCGAGACCACTAAAACGCCCCCTAAATACAGTATTTAGGGAGCAGCCCTGAACCAAGAAGTCAGACAAGCAACGACCAAGAACAAATCTAAGAAGACGACGACGCCTACTGACTGGCCCCAGCCCTATCGACCTTTAATCACCTTGAACCTGCAGAAGCTAAACTCTGGTGTGTCCTGCATCCAGCAACCTTAAGAACCCTGAGGACCTGCCCTGCCTTCCACAGGAAAGACTTGGTCTCCAGTGTACACCGGATTTGTACACCGAGCGACTCCAGCTCCGGTGAAATCTGCGAGTCTTCTCCATTCTGCACCCGACGTCCAAGGCTGGAGTTTGAGTGGCCCAACACCACGAGGAGGTTTTCCCGGCAATCCTGACCCGAGATCCAGTGGTCCCTGACCTGCCTCAAGGCTCCAGCCGACGCCTGCTGTCTAAATTCAGAGGGTTCTCCCCATCACAACCAGGAGCTGCTAAGAAGATCCGACCGGAAAAGACACCCCTGCACCCGAAGGCCCATGTCGTTGGGTGACCCAAACGACAGTGTCTAGCCAACCCCCAGCATCCCAACTTACCTCTCCAAGTGGTGGTCGCACCCAGTAGGTCCTCGTCCCCGAGCCAGGCAGTGTGTTTGCAAACCGAAGAATCCCCATTGCAAGTAACAGGACACCAGATGCCAAAACAGCACCCTGCCACCTTAGTCCTGCTGGAGGTGTACCTTTTGTCCTAACTTGAACCACCATTTGCCCTGAGCTTAAGCCCAGGAGCTTTTCTCACACAACCTTGTGGCCTGCTCGTCAGCAGCCACCAACGGAAGGCCCCCTATCCCCCATTGGATAACTTTGGGCTCAGCACTCTGCACCGGCCTCCCTAGTGCCGCTGAGTGTGCATCCTTGTGTGGAATTTTAGTTCGTGTACTGAACATCATCTACGCCATCTTGCAGACTCATGTATGAGCATACACGACAGCCATTTTAGGTACCATGGTCTCCCTGTTCACGATCGCCCGTCAGCACACTTCCCTGAACCTTGCAAGCCTTCCCCGCGCACCCTGGCTGCCCCCGCACTCACATGCACAAGTCATGAACCCTCCCCTCCCATGACTCTGTCTCAGGGAATCGCACCCCGCGCCTGACCAACACTTTCCTTTCCGTCCATGAATACCCCTCCTTTGATGACCCCTTCCTCTGAGCCGACTGCCTGTACGAACCGCTGGTCATCCCTTAGCCCGAGGATACAGTTTATTGCCCACTACTGTATGCACTCGCCTTTTCTGAAAGGAGCCACTATTGATCCTGACCTCCCCATCCCCTGAGATTCGATCAGGCGCACACATTCCAAAGGAATCGGCAGAACACTCAGCTGCGTGATAGCCCCCTCCCAATCATATGAGGGGAAAGGGCCTCTACTGTTGTCATGTGTTGGAATGGGCCGGAACTGGGGGGGTACCGGGGATGTCATCCTCATGCTTCACAATGTCTTTGTTGTAATAAAGGGCGTTCACATGTCTTAAACCAGGGTATAAAAGACCAGGTCTCAGAGAGGCTGGGACAGCACCTCGAGACGATACCTTGTTGTCTGATCTGCTGTGTTCTACTCCGTCGGAATAAACTTGTTTCCTGTCTTCCTGTCTCCAGCGCCTGCCTCTTTATTGAATAACTTCGTATGGTATTAGAGGCGTTTTTGCGCCGGGCAAATTTAACTTAGGAAACATCTACTGAAAGCGCCTGACCATTTTGAATTGATATTTATCAATTGGCGTCCCAAACGCGGGGCCCATCAGCGACACGTTGTGGTAAATAAATAATTAAATACCTGTTCTATTTTTCGGAATAATTAATTAACAGATAGCTCAATAAATAAGAGTCAGGATTCGAGGTAGCTGGAGTTTGCAGGTTTTAATACAGCATAAAGGACAGCAACAGGACAACCTGCACGGGAATAGGATGGCAGGGCCCGGCAGCTGCCGGGGCAGGATCTGGGATGAGCGCGCTAACTTTAATAACAGTGTACAACATATATATACTAAAACAATTGCATTACATTCAGTGTAGTAGGCGTAGCAGTGGGTGGAGTTTGTAGCAGTCGCGAAAGATAAGGCATAAAGTAGGTGTAACAAGAGGCGTGTACATAGACATGTGATGTAAACGTAACAGAATATGTCATAAATGGGGCGGAAACATGGAGGGGGCTACCTAAGGAGCCGGGACCTCTGACCTAGTGGTGCGCGCAAACTGGCAATGACGTGTTACCAGGAGGAGCTGGGGCTATGACTTCTGCACTAGAAGAGGAGACTAAAGTCTGGAGTGTCAGAGCGACATGTACCTAAACACTATCTAGTATCTGATGTTTAGAGAACATGTTGATAGAATCCAAAAGTTATCAGGGCAAAGGCTAACAGACTCTAAGACTGGTGCATGCATTATTCTACATGTAGTGCGTGTCGAGGAATATTAAACGACCATTAATACAGTATTTCTCTTACATGGAGACGTAAAGGCTAGACTATGACTGAAACTATTGATGCGATTTCAGTAGCTTAGGAATGCAGAGAAGGAGGGCTGGACTGATAACTAGAATCATAACATACTCTTGGCAGACTGGCAGGCAGAGCCAGGCCGAGCCGGGCACTGCGAGGCATGAAAGTAAGTGAAGGGTCAGGGATACAGGTGGGGGCTGTATCGCTCCTCAGCGAGGGTTCAGGAGACAGGAGCTGAATCTGAGTCCGGGCCCTTTTGAGGCCTAGAAACAGGGACTTTTACTGAATTAACGTGCACACTGTGAAACGTGGCAACATAACTTTACATAGGCCTAATACTCGTAGCTTTCACGAGAACTGGAAACTGGCATACTAGAGTTGGACACAACTAGAATTGCGTCTTTAATCGATCATAAGGGAATACATATGCATATTAATCATGCACATATAACATAAGATGGGGAACACGTAGGGACACAGAACATAGCAAAATTTACTTTTCCACATTCCCTCCTTGTCACTACGTTTCCATCAGGAAACATCAATATTCATTATACCATCTATCATTTCATACAGTATCATTTGCTCGTCTCGAATTGGCTTGGAACGGGACTTAGGACTAGGACTGGGAATACAGGATGTAGCACAAATGCCGCAAATCGCAGGGCCACATTGTAAACAAAGGCAGCAACTGAAAACGATCATTACTGCTATACCTAGGAATGACAATACTTTCCATCCCCAGGCAGAAATTATACTCCAGAGCCAACCGGACCATGTCCAGGTGCCTGGATTCTGGTGTAACTGATGGGCAATTTTGTGAAGTCTGGTTATAGCTGAATAAACAGACGGCGCGTTATTAGGAATGAAAATGCAGCAACTAGATCCGATGACTCTACATGCTCCTCCTCTATCGGCCAGTATGACGTCAAGAACGAGACGATTTTGGAGCACGACAAATCGCATAGCAGATTGCTCTTCGGTTAAGTTACCTAGAGCAGGAGTAGTCTCATTCACTACTGCTTCAAGAGTTCTGGTTAACCTACGGATTAGCTTACTATTCTGGACAGGGCCTATAAAGAAGAAGAATCCTTTATTGAAATCTTGATACTGTTCTAGAGCAGTTTCAGTTTGATCGACAATCGGGGACTCAATCTCCCTTCTATGTCTAATGTGTACTAGATGTGTGTTTCTATGATAATCGGATGGGGCTAGGAAAACTGGTGGCAGTAGGAAGGCAATGTAACAGGTTCCATCCCAATCGAGGGGCAGACGAACATATGCGGTCTGACCACAAACAAAATATGAATGACGTGAGGCTTTGAAAATAGATTTCCCACTGTCACTATACTCGACAGTAGTAGTACAATCACTATGTCCTACATGTGCGGAACCATTCTTTCTGACACATAATTCGCCTTTGACTGGTAGTACTGAAATAGCAGGTAAATCTGGAGTAGTATCAGACTGAACATTCAGGACCATAAAATTCGATGAATAATTACCTAAGTTATAAACTTCATTTTCTAGATCTAACCCTGTTCTATGGGTGAGACCTTGCTTGTCTGGAAAACATGTACTATTCAGAAGGGACATATCTGTTGAGGATGACGTTAACGTGGACCATGCTCCACACGAACCATTATGTGAAAACGGATAAGGAAAGAGTGGCAGAACTCAATTCGGTGTCTGGAAAGGGGGGAGTCGACCACACACCCAACAATTAGTGGCATTGCTGGTCTGGTGTGAATAGTGTAGCATTCTGATGAACGTATTATTTCTCATAGCAAGACGATAGGATAGCTCGTGAGGAGGCAGATCACTAAATGTGTGCTCTACTGTGGCATTAGAAAACTTATTTACATGAGAAATTGGAAAACATAAATGCAATGCATAACTTGTGCAGGTAACCATCAAACTCAAAAATAGAAGAAAACATAGAATAACGATACATCTGATAGAGTTTTGACTAACTCTCTCACTATGGGGGTCTATCTCATACATGTCAGAAACCTGTCTAACCGCTTCACCCGAGGGGGACTTAGACAATTAAACTGGCTGACTTATTTTACTAGACCGGAGCTTCTTTTTATACTCCTGCTGCGGAGTTTCCTCTAACAGGGGAGGCTTGGAATCAAAGTCTGTAGCGGGACAGTCCTTAAGAATAGGGCAGTTTTTAGAATTCTGGCAGTCCTTAAAAATGGAACAGTCCAATGTTTTTATGCGACATCCATGGAATTTCTTGACGTGGGACAGGTGCACCCAGCCTTTGCGGCCTTCCAACTTCACGGCCGTGCGGGTGGTCAGAAGGACAAGTTGAGGTTGTTTCCAGCGGGGCTCCAGCGGACTTGAACGATCAAAATTCCGGACAAGCACTAGACTTCCTGGAACGATTTCATGCGGTTTTACCTCGGTATTGTCTGGAAATGCGGCGGCAACCTGTGAACGACAAGAGTGGAGGGCAGACATCAAGGAAGCTAGGTAATCTGTCAGCATATTACTGGAAACATCTGTAATACTTCGGGGTCTAGGTGTACCCCACATGTTCGGGGGGCGGCCGAATACAACCTCATAAGGGGACAGACCTGATCTGGAATGTGCGACCATGCGCATATAAAACAAGGCGACTGGCAGAGCTACTAGCCAGTCTACACCTTTCTCTTTACAGACTTTGGCAAGACGGATTTTTTAGAGTCTGATTATGTCTCTCTACGAGACCTGCTGCTTCAGGATGGCGTACACAATGAAACTTCCACTGGTACCCTAACAGAAGGGAAACATGCTTCATTAACTCTGATGAGAATGGCTGGCCGTTGTCTGAATACACGACCCTAGGGAGTCCATAACGGGGGAAAAATTCACGAACCAGCTGCTTGGCAGTGGTCGCGGCTGTGTAATCTGGAACTGGATATGCCTCTGTCCACCTGGACAAAGCGCATACAACTACAAGGACATACTTGAAACCTCGACATCGTTCCATCTGAATATAATCCATCTGGAGGACTTCAAAAGGGTGGTCAGGAGGCTGGAATCCCCCTTGTTCCACCGGGACACTTTTACCTGGATTGAACTGACAACATATCATACAGGTACGGACTTTCTGCTTGGCTGCAGCTCGTAAATGCTTGTTGAACCAAATGTTCTGGATACTGTCTAACATGGCTTTTTCTCCTAAATGTGCAGGACTATGTGCGGTATTAATAATGACTTGAACCATTGAGTCGGGGAGAAACCATGTGGCTTTTCCCTTTGTCAACCATCCCTGATCTGTCTGGACCCCTCCTTGTTCGGACCATTTCTTGATTTCATCGGGAGTAGCATGTGACTGGATATCTATGATATCTTGAGTGGGGTCCTTAACTGTCATACATGTAGTCGGATCTGGAGTGTGTGTCAGTGTCGTGTTAACTGGAATGTCTGGAGTCTGGGCTGTAAGCTTGGCTGTTTGATCTGCTAGATCATTACCTTGAGAAATAATGTCAGTGACTTTCGTATGTGCTTTGCACTTCATGATAGCGATAGCTGTCGGTAAATGTATTGCATCTAACAGAGCTTGAATGAGGAGACCATGCTGAATCTTGGTTCCATGAGAAGTCATGAAACCTCTCTCCTGCCAGAGCACTCCAAAGTCGTGTACGACTCCGAATGCATAACGTGAATCTGTGTAAATATTAACTTTCAGGTTCTTGGCACGTATGCAGGCTTGGGTCAGAGCAACTAGCTCTGCTGCTTGAGCGGACAGGGTGTCAATACGGTGTGTCTCTATAACTTCAGTGTCAGTAGTCACTGCATACGCGGCTACTAGTTCTCCTGTACTTGTTCTCATACATGAACCATCCACATAAAGTGTCAGGTCGGGATTAGGTAATGGAATATCTGTCAGGTCTTGTCTTGGCTTTGTCATGGTGTTAACTACTTCCACACAGTCATGTGTGGCAGGATTTGAAGTAACTGACGGTAACAGTGTAGCAGGATTTAAAACGTTGCAGCGTCTGATTTCTATGTGTGGTTGGAACAGTGTCAATTCATAACCTGTTAAACGTGCAATAGTCAAGTGCTGAGTCTGTGTTCGGTTTAAAAGAACTTCCACGGAGTGTGGAACTTGTACTGTCAGGGAGTGTCCTAATACTATGGAATCACTTTGTCTGATAGCTAGTGCTGTGGCTGCAACTGACTTGAGGCACGCAGGCAGAGCCTGGGCTACTGGATCTAGTGTGCTCGAAAAATAAGCACAAGGCTTGTATTGTCCTGCTTGATCTTGTGTGAGAACAGATAATGCTGTACCTTCACGTTCTGTGACAAAAAGTGTAAAAGGCTTACTGTAGTTCGGTGTAGCTAGAACAGGTGCTTGACATAAGGCTTTCTTTAATTCATTAAAAGCAAGTGTATGTTCAGATGTCCAAGGGAGGACAGTCGATACGGCTGCCTCCTGTGTCGTTAACTGTATCAGTGGCTTGGCTAGAAATGCATACTGAGGAATCCATTGTCTGCAATAAGAAGTGAGGCCGATAAAAGCTCGTACCTCCTTCTGGGTCTTGGGCTGAGGAAGACTCGCTATTAACTGGATACGGTCAGGTGTCAACTGCCTACCCCTCTTGGACAGTAAGTGGCCTAAATAGATCACTTGCTGGACACAGAATTGAAGCTTCGAAGGGGACACCTTGTGCCCCATCTCGGCAAGGAAATACAGAACTGTAAGTGACGCACGCTCGCAGTCACGTTCAGAACGGGCTGTGATCAGTAGATCATCGACATACTGGAGCAGGGCAGTGTCAGTTGGCATGTGAATATTGTCTAGTTGTCTCTTAAGTGCTTGACTGTAAATGCTAGGACTTTCTGTGAAACCTTGAGGAGCTCGTGTGAATTTATAGCTCCTTCCATTTAAACAGAATCCGAAAAGGAACTGGCTGTCTGGATGAATGGGGACACTGAAAAATGCGTTTTTGAGGTCTATGACAGTGAAAAATGTAGCTTCAGAATCAATGGCTGTCAATAGGGATGAAATATCTGGAACGACTGGGTACTGGGGAATGATACATTTATTAAGTTCTCGAAGGTCAATCACTAATCGATATACTGGAGGTGCATTTGGATCAGTACGTTTCATGACTGGAATGATAGGAGAATTACATACATTGGAGACAGTTTCTACAACCACTCCTTGAGCAATGAGCTCGTCAATAATTTTGGATAAGGCTGCTACAGCCTCAGGTGGCAATCTGTACTGTCTGATTCGTGGTAACACTACACCTGGTTTGAGCGTCACACGATGTGGTGTGATTTGCATAAAACCAACATCAGTTGGACCTTGTGCCCATAGATGCTGGGGAACATTCAGTAATCTTGGATCAAAATCACATAATACATAGTGACCCTTAAAGTCACGTAAAAACAAACGTATTCCTTCTGGGGAGCAGCAAATAACTGCACCTAATTCTTTCAGTGTCTTAATGCCTAACAAATTTTCTGGACATGACTTCGTAAGTAATAAATCAGTAGTTCGGGACAATGGACCTACTTCTAGAGTAACTGGTTTGGAAATCTCGTTAACTATTGGCTTTCCTGAAAATCCAAGGGAAACATTTCTAGAGCCTGAGAGCGGAGCCCCTGGAACCTCGTCATGACTGATAGTAGTCCTACTTGCCCCTGTATCAATCAGAAACTTTCTGTCTTTCCCTAATACTTGACTGTGAACATAGGGACCCTCTTGATCTACAGGTATCTCGATGAGAGGCAAGCCTACCTCCCTCTCTAGGCTGTTTCATGAATATGGCTGATACTCTGGATACTCGGACTGGGCATACTGGTACATCTGCTGTGTAACATGCTGTGTTGCAGCTATAGGCTGCGGTGCTGGAACTGTCTGTTGTGCATTCTGTGGTGACTGAGAAGTCTGTGAAACTTGCTCTGGTCTAGGCGGACGTGGTCTTTCTTTAGTTTTACCAGTGGCTATGTTGTGTTTCAGAACTGCACACTCGTTTATAAAATGACCTGGCTGTTTACAATAATTGCAGGTCCCTTTAACAGGAACTGCAGGATGACTGGCTTGATTCGTACCCCTCTTCTGACTGTCTTGAGGAACAGATTGTGCAACTAATACTTTCATTTTCGTGTCTTTCATACGTTTCCTTTCGTGTTCTTGCTCTTCTCTGATTCTATTCTGGTGATACTGGAGCATCTGAAGCATTTGGGACGGAGTATTAGCTTGCCAGGTACTTTCGACTTTCAAAACTCGATTTTTAACTTGTGGACTTGAATTCTCGACTAGTTTAGTAACAAAAAGATGAGGGTATGACTCGCTACCTGTCTTCAAACCACTGTTAATGATAAAACATTTCTCGAATCTAGAATAAAAATCACTAGTATCTTCATCCTGTTTCTGTTTACATGCTGAGATTGCATCCCAGTCTTCCTTTTTCGTGGCTAGTAATCTTGGCAAAACTTGTATTAATAGCTCGGGTAATTCTTTACATTTATCTCCTAGACCGGTACCTGGTACTCGTATTTTATCTTCAGCTTCTAGAGCTGTCCAATCAATCTTTTTCTCTCCCACCTCCCATTCTTTTTCCTTGAGTTTCTCATATACCCCTGCGGGCAACAGGACCTTTAATATTTTAATAATATCTGGATACGTGTATTCTCCCATACGGAGCATGTCTTTTAATTCTCGATGGAACCCTGCTGGATCTTTGTCGTGACAGGGAATTAATTTCTTCATCTCTAAGAGTTCCATCTTTGTGATAGGGGTGTAAACAAATACTCGTTGCATTTCACCACCCGCTGTCCTAACTGGATGCACTTCTCGTAATGGATGCTGTCTATCTATGTAAAATGGTTTACTTTCTGGAGGTGAGACGTGAACAAAATGCGGGTTCAGAAACGTTCTATACTTGTGGCGCTGTTCTAGAATAACACTAATTAAATCGGTACCTAAACCTTTCCATTTATACTGGAGTAACTCGTTCAGGACATCATGTAACGGACCTGGATCAGAATGTTGACCCTCATACAATGTAATGAGGTGCTGAATCATATACATACCCACCAGTCGCTGCTCGGCTGGGGGCAGTTTCAGAAACATTTGTGCCACTATTTCGTCTGGAAAAGTGGTAGAATCAGTAGCCCATCGGACTGCTGATCGGGCTAGTTCTTGTTCATGCATGGTACTAAGCTCACTATAACCGATACGTGATTTCAGAATATGATCGGTAGCTTGAAATACTTGCTCAAGATTCTCTTGTTCTGGCGCTGAAAGAGGAACAGTTTTCTTATAGTCTAGACGTGAATGTCGGTCGGAAAGTCTAGTTCTACCTACATACGCTATTCTGGAAGGATTCTCGTCTTCTACCTCTTCAGTAGAAGAGTCGTTTTCCTTCTCGCTTACTTGTGCTGCTTTGCGATTTTCGTGTAACCTTATTATTTCCTTACGAATTTTCTTGTACATACTCTCTATACAACTGAGCGTCCTGTATCTTCCCTCGGCTATATTATCACTCCACCTTGTCAGGACTTTCATTTCGGTCGGATCTTTAGTCGGATAATCTTGTTCCCTTATTAAACAATTTATTAGAAACTTTAATAGCATGAGCTGAATCTCAGCTTTTCTTAGAAACATGACTTCGCCAATACTTTCTGGGTCTGTTCCTGTACGAATGAAACGATATATTCTGTCTAGATCTTCTTTCATATTTGGTAGGGTGTCCAAATACTCGGTCACCCGTCTTACACGCAATGAATATATAACCATACTATCATCACCTGGGACTGGATCATAACGGCATTCGGTGAGAGCTCGTCTGATATCTGCAACGGACTGATGTTTGGGCGTACGCTGTAACGCACGTTCATGTAACTCGACTGACGTTACACGTTTGTGTGGCGGCGGGGTACCAGGAGGACCTCCACCCGCGGCCCCTAAACTGGAATCGTCGACTGATACTCTTCGTGCTGGCAGAGTGACTGATGTAGCGGGTACTTGTACTGTAGGCTGGACCGGGGGTACTGTAACAGGTGCTGTAACAGGTGCCCCGGTGGCTGGAGGAACAGAAATTACATTATTTATTGGAGCTGGCGGAGCAGGATTTGCATATTCTGGGACTGTGTCGTCCAAATAGGACGAGAGAAAAATATCAGCTGCGGTCGGTTTGTGACGTAGCTTGGTCGGAACTAATGGTGGCGGAAAATTACTGGATGCCTCCGGGGTTGCTTTTGGCAAGCCCTCGGCAAGAAGAGGATACATACCCTTAATGAGGGCATTTCTCTGTCTGTCTGACTGTTCGGCTTTAACTCGTTCACCTATTTCGATTAATTCCCTTTCTTGGGTTCTTTCTGAGGATTCTCTACTTAATTCCGACTTTCTGATTTCTTTTTCGGTTCTTTTATGAGATTCTTTGCACCATAACTCGATGGCATCTTTCTGTGACTGTCTGGCTTTCTTTTTCCATAATGCTTCTTCTACTCGCATGATGCACTCGGCATCCCACGTACCTGATACAGGCCATCTATATTTCTCTTCTAATTCCTTAGTGTACTCGACCCATAAGTCTAGATATAATATGGCACTTATGCCATGCTTATGATACATAAAATGACCTGGACTGTCCCTAGGCGGGACAGGAACTGCTTCCTCGAGCAGACCTTTTCTAGTTCTTAACTGACGTAACTTGGAGAACAGAGGCATGACGTAAACTGGGATCTGGACACAATACAATACACAATGAACACGATAATGACTTGAGACTGGTCACTCATACCACGACATTGAAAACACATGAAATAACATTAAAATAACAGTTCGGACAGAAACATTACCTGGAATACTTGAGAACAGAAACACATGAATTTCTCGAGAACAGAACTTACTAGAATTACTAGATGCACTGCTGAAACAGTACGAAACATACCGGTCTCATAAAGAGACACGTCAGGACCCGCATCCACCTAGGTGGACACTTCGTGTTGGATTTGCGTACCCAAACCCACGGACCAAAGACAAATTAATTGACCCTGTCTAGATACTACCCCAGCAACGGTACTCACCGGGCAGCAAGAACGGAAGGCCTCGGACTGGACTGGACTGCTACGACGACGGACTACGAACTTCGGACTTCAGTTACGGGTGGGCCTCCGGATACCTCGGACCTTGGCCTTTCGGCTTGGGCTCTGGTCGGGACTCGCCGCGTTCCTCCACCGCCTCGTCTGGATGCTGGACCGCAACCTCCGTCTCCTCCGTGGGCCTGAGGGATACTTGAAGCAGAAATATCTGCACGTGCACGGTATGGTTCCGTCACGGCTGCAGAGGGTCAGGGGGCTGGCATGGCTTCTCCGGCGCGTGGGGAAAGGGCAAGTCCCTGTTCGTGCGCCATTATGTGGTAAATAAATAATTAAATACCTGTTCTATTTTTCGGAATAATTAATTAACAGATAGCTCAATAAATAAGAGTCAGGATTAGAGGTAGCTGGAGTTTGCAGGTTTTAATACAGCATAAAGGACAGCAACAGGACAACCTGCACGGGAATAGGATGGCAGGGCCCGGCAGCTGCCGGGGCAGGATCTGGGATGAGCGCGCTAACTTTAATAACAGTGTACAACATATATATACTAAAACAATTGCATTACATTCAGTGTAGTAGGCGTAGCAGTGGGTGGAGTTTGTAGCAGTCGCGAAAGATAAGGCATTAAGTAGGTGTAACAAGAGGCGTGTACATAGACATGTGATGTAAACGTAACAGAATATGTCATAAATGGGGCGGAAACATGGAGGGGGCTACCTAAGGAGCCGGGACCTCTGACCTAGTGGTGCGCGCAAACTGGCAATGACGTGTTACCAGGAGGAGCTGGGGCTATGACTTCTGCACTAGAAGAGGAGACTAAAGTCTGGAGTGTCAGAGCGACATGTACCTAAACACTATCTAGTATCTGATGTTTAGAGAACATTTTGATAGAATCCAAAAGTTATCAGGGCAAAGGCTAACAGACTCTTAGACTGGTGCATGCATTATTCTACATGTAGTGCGTGTCGAGGAATATTAAACGACCATTAATACAGTATTTCTCTTACATGGAGACGTAAAGGCTAGACTATGACTGAAACTATTGATGCGATTTCAGTAGCTTAGGAATGCAGAGAAGGAGGGCTGGACTGATAACTAGAATCATAACATACTCTTGGCAGACTGGCAGGCAGAGCCAGGCCGAGCCGGGCACTGCGAGGCATGAAAGTAAGTGAAGGGTCAGGGATACAGGTGGGGGCTGTATCGCTCCTCAGCGAGGGTTCAGGAGACAGGAGCTGAATCTGAGTCCGGGCCCTTTTGAGGCCTAGAAACAGGGACTTTTACTGAATTAACGTGCACACTGTGAAACGTGGCAACATAACTTTACATAGGCCTAATACTCGTAGCTTTCACGAGAACTGGAAACTGGCATACTAGAGTTGGACACAACTAGAATTGCGTCTTTAATCGATCATAAGGGAATACATATGCATATTAATCATGCACATATAACATAAGATGGGGAACACGTAGGGACACAGAACATGGCAAAATTTACTTTTCCACATTCCCTCCTTGTCACTACGTTTCCATCAGGAAACATCAATATTCATGATACCATCTATCATTTCATACAGTATCATTTGCTCGTCTCGAATTGGCTTGGAACGGGACTTAGGACTAGGACTGGGAATACAGGATGTAGCACAAATGCCGCAAATCGCAGGGCCACATTGTAAACAAAGGCAGCAACTGAAAACGATCATTACTGCTATACCTAGGAATGACAATACTTTCCATCCCCAGGCAGAAATTATACTCCAGAGCCAACCGGACCATGTCCAGGTGCCTGGATTCTGGTGTAACTGATGGGCAATTTTGTGAAGTCTGGTTATAGCTGAATAAACAGACGGCGCGTTATTAGGAATGAAAATGCAGCAACTAGATCCGATGACTCTACATGCTCCTCCTCTATCGGCCAGTATGACGTCAAGAATGAGACGATTTTGGAGCACGACAAATCGCATAGCAGATTGCTCTTCGGTTAAGTTACCTAGAGCAGAAGTAGTCTCATTCACTACTGCTTCAAGAGTTCTGGTTAACCTACGGATTAGCTTACTATTCTGGACAGGGCCTATAAAGAAGAAGAATACTTTATTGAAATCTTGATACTGTTCTAGAGCAGTTTCAGTTTGATCGACAATCGGGGACTCAATCTCCCTTCTATGTCTAATGTGTACTAGATGTGTGTTTCTATGATAATCGGATGGGGCTAGGAAAACTGGTGGCAGTAGGAAGGCAATGTAACAGGTTCCATCCCAATCGAGGGGCAGACGAACATATGCGATCTCACTAGAAACAAAATATGAATGACGTGAGGCTTTGAAAATAGATTTCCCACTGTCACTATACTCGACAGTAGTAGTACAATCACTATGTCCTACATGTGCGGAACCATTCTTTCTGACACATAATTCGCCTTTGACTGGTAGTACTGAAATAGCAGGTAAATCTGGAGTAGTATCAGACTGAACATTCAGGACCATAAAATTCGATGAATAATTACCTAAGTTATAAACTTCATTTTCTAGATCTAACCCTGTTCTATGGGTGAGACCTTGCTTGTCTGCAAAACATGTACCATTCAGAAGGGACATATCTGTTGAGGATGACGTTAACGTGGACCATGCTCCACACGAACCATTATGTGAAAACGGATAAGGAAAGAGTGGCAGAACTCCCTTCGGTGTCTGGAAAGGGGGGAGTCGACCACACACCCAACAATTAGTGGCATTGCTGGTCTGGTGTGAATAGTGTAGCATTCTGATGAACGTATTATTTCTCATAGCAAGACGATAGGATAGCTCGTGAGGAGGCAGATCACTAAATGTGTGCTCTACTGTGGCATTAGAAAACTTATTTACATGAGAAATTGGAAAACATAAATGCAATGCATAACTTGTGCAGGTAACCATCAAACTCAAAAATAGAAGAAAACATAGAATAACGATACATCTGATAGAGTTTTGACTAACTCTCTCACTATGGGGGTCTATCTCATACATGTCAGAAACCTGTCTAACCGCTTCACCCGAGGGGGACTTAGACAATTAAACTGGCTGACTTATTTTACTAGACCGGAGCTTCTTTTTATACTCCTGCTGCAGAGTTTCCTCTAACAGGGGAGGCTTGGAATCAAAGTCTGTAGCGGGACAGTCCTTAAGAATAGGGCAGTTTTTAGAATTCTGGCAGTCCTTAAAAATGGAACAGTCCAATGTTTTTATGCGACATCCATGGAATTTCTTGACGTGGGACAGGTGCACCCAGCCTTTGCGGCCTTCCAACTTCACGGCCGTGCGGGTGGTCAGAAGGACAAGTTGAGGTTGTTTCCAGCGGGGCTCCAGCGGACTTGAACGATCAAAATTCCGGACAAGCACTAGACTTCCTGGAACGATTTCATGCGGTTTCACCTCGGTATTGTCTGGAAATGCGGCGGCAACCTGTGAACGACAAGAGTGGAGGGCAGGCATCAAGGAAGCTAGGTAATCTGTCAGCATATTACTGGAAACATCTGTAATACTTCGGGGTCTAGGTGTACCCCACATGTTCGGGGGGCGGCCGAATACGACCTCATAAGGGGACAGACCTGATCTGGAATGTGCGACCATGCGCATATAAAACAAGGCGACTGGCAGAGCTACTAGCCAGTCTACACCTTTCTCTTTACAGACTTTGGCAAGACGGATTTTTTAGAGTCTGATTATGTCTCTCTACGAGACCTGCTGCTTCAGGATGGCGTACACAATGAAACTTCCACTGGTACCCTAACAGAAGGGAAACATGCTTCATTAACTCTGATGAGAATGGCTGGCCGTTGTCTGAATACACGACCCTAGGGAGTCCATAACGGGGGAAAAATTCACGAACCAGCTGCTTGGCAGTGGTCGCGGCTGTGTAATCTGGAACTGGATATGCCTCTGTCCACCTGGACAAAGCGCATACAACTACAAGGACATACTTGAAACCTCGACATCGCTCCATCTGAATATAATCCATCTGGAGGACTTCAAAAGGGTGGTCAGGAGGCTGGAATCCCCCTTGTTCCACCGGGACACTTTTACCTGGATTGAACTGACAACATATCATACAGGTACGGACTTTCTGCTTGGCTGCAGCTCGTAAATGCTTGTTGAACCAAATGTTCTGGATACTGTCTAACATGGCTTTTTCTCCTAAATGTGCAGGACTATGTGCGGTATTAATAATGACTTGAACCATTGAGTCGGGGAGAAACCATGTGGCTTTTCCCTTTGTCAACCATCCCTGATCTGTCTGGACCCCTCCTTGTTCGGACCATTTCTTGATTTCATCGGGAGTAGCATGTGACTGGATATCTATGATATCTTGAGTGGGGTCCTTAACTGTCATACATGTAGTCGGATCTGGAGTGTGTGTCAGTGTCGTGTTAACTGGAATGTCTGGAGTCTGGGCTGTAAGCTTGGCTGTTTGATCTGCTAGATCATTACCTTGAGAAATAATGTCAGTGACTTTCGTATGTGCTTTGCACTTCATGATAGCGATAGCTGTCGGTAAATGTATTGCATCTAACAGAGCTTGAATGAGGAGACCATGCTGAATCTTGGTTCCATGAGAAGTCATGAAACCTCTCTCCTGCCAGAGCACTCCAAAGTCGTGTACGACTCCGAATGCATAACGTGAATCTGTGTAAATATTAACTTTCAGGTTCTTGGCACGTATGCAGGCTTGGGTCAGAGCAACTGGCTCTGCTGCTTGAGCGGACAGGGTGTCAATACGGTGTGTCTCTATAACTTCAGTGTCAGTAGTCACTGCATACGCGGCTACTAGTTCTCCTGTACTTGTTCTCATACATGAACCATCCACATAAAGTGTCAGGTCGGGATTAGGTAATGGAATATCTGTCAGGTCTTGTCTTGGCTTTGTCATGGTGTTAACTACTTCCACACAGTCATGTGTGGCAGGATTTGAAGTAACTGACGGTAACAGTGTAGCAGGATTTAAAACGTTGCAGCGTCTGATTTCTATGTGTGGTTGGAACAGTGTCAATTCATAACCTGTTAAACGTGCAATAGTCAAGTGCTGAGTCTGTGTTCGGTTTAAAAGAACTTCCACGGAGTGTGGAACTTGTACTGTCAGGGAGTGTCCTAATACTATGGAATCACTTTGTCTGATAGCTAGTGCTGTGGCTGCAACTGACTTGAGGCACGCAGGCAGAGCCTGGGCTACTGGATCTAGTGTGCTCGCAAAATAAGCACAAGGCTTGTATTGTCCTGCTTGATCTTGTGTGAGAACAGATAATGCTGTACCTTCACGTTCTGTGACAAAAAGTGTAAAAGGCTTACTGTAGTTCGGTGTAACTAGAACAGGTGCTTGACATAAGGCTTTCTTTAATTCATTAAAAGCAAGTGTATGTTCAGATGTCCAAGGGAGGACAGTCGATACGGCTGCCTCCTGTGTCGTTAACTGTATCAGTGGCTTGGCTAGAAATGCATACTGAGGAATCCATTGTCTGCAATAAGAAGTGAGGCCGATAAAAGCTCGTACCTCCTTCTGGGTCTTGGGCTGAGGAAGACTCGCTATTAACTGGATACGGTCAGGTGTCAACTGCCTACCCCTCTTGGACAGTAAGTGGCCTAAATAGATCACTTGCTGGACACAGAATTGAAGCTTCGAAGGGGACACCTTGTGCCCCATCTCGGCTAGGAAATACAGAACTGTAAGTGACGCACGCTCGCAGTCACGTTCAGAACGGGCTGTGATCAGTAGATCATCGACATACTGGAGCAGGGCAGTGTTAGTTGGTATGTGAATATTGTCTAGTTGTCTCTTAAGTGCTTGACTGTAAATGCTAGGACTTTCTGTGAAACCTTGAGGAGCTCGTGTGAATTTATAGCTCCTTCCATTTAAACAGAATCCGAAAAGGAACTGGCTGTCTGGATGAATGGGGACACTGAAAAATGCGTTTTTGAGGTCTATGACAGTGAAAAATGTAGCTTCAGAATCAATGGCTGTCAATAGGGATGAAATATCTGGAACGACTGGGTACTGGGGAATGATACATTTATTAAGTTCTCGAAGGTCAATCACTAATCGATATACTGGAGGTGCATTTGGATCAGTACGTTTCATGACTGGAATGATAGGAGATTTACATACATTGGAGACAGTTTCTACAACCACTCCTTGAGCAATGAGCTTGTCAATAATTTTGGATAAGGCTGCTACAGCCTCAGGTGGCAATCTGTACTGTCTGATTCGTGGTAACACTACACCTGGTTTGAGAGTCACACGATGTGGTGTGATTTGCATAAAACCAACATCAGTTGGACCTTGTGCCCATAGATGCTGGGGAACATTCAGTAATCTTGGATCAAAATCACGTAATACATAGTGACCCTTAAAGTCACGTAAAAACAAACGTATTCCTTCTGGGGAGCAGTAAATAACTGCACCTAATTCTTTCAGTGTCTTAATGCCTAACAAATTTTCTGGACATGACTTCGTAAGTAATAAATCAGTAGTTCGGGACAATGGACCTACTTCTAGAGTAACTGGTTTGGAAATCTCGTTAACTATTGGCTTTCCTGAAAATCCAAGGGAAACATTTCTAGAGCCTGAGAGCGGAGCCCCTGGATTCTCGTCATGACTGATAGTAGTCCTACTTGCCCCTGTATCAATCAGAAACTTTCTGTCTTTCCCTAATACTTGACTGTGAACATAGGGACCCTCTTGATCTACAGGTATCTCGATGAGAGGCAAGCCTACCTCCCTCTCTAGGCTGTTTCATGAATATGGCTGATACTCTGGATACTCGGACTGGGCATACTGGTACATCTGCTGTGTAACATGCTGTGTTGCAGCTATAGGCTGCGGTGCTGGAACTGTCTGTTGTGCAATCTGTGGTGACTGAGAAGTCTGTGAAACTTGCTCTGGTCTAGGCGGACGTGGTCTTTCTTTAGTTTTACCAGTGGCTATGTTGTGTTTCAGAACTGCACACTCGTTTATAAAATGACCTGGCTGTTTACAATAATTGCAGGTCCCTTTAACAGGAACTGCAGGATGACTGGCTTGATTCGTACCCCTCTTCTGACTGTCTTGAGGAACAGATTGTGCAACTAATACTTTCATTTTCGTGTCTTTCATACGTTTCCTTTCGTGTTCTTGCTCTTCTCTGATTCTATTCTGGTGATACTGGAGCATCTGAAGCATTTGGGACGGAGTATTAGCTTGCCAGGTACTTTCGACTTTCAAAACTCGATTTTTAACTTGTGGACTTGAATTCTCGACTAGTTTAGTAACAAAAAGATGAGGGTATGACTCGCTACCTGTCTTCAAACCACTGTTAATGATAAAACATTTCTCGAATCTAGAATAAAAATCACTAGTATCTTCATCCTGTTTCTGTTTACATGCTGAGATTGCATCCCAGTCTTCCTTTTTCGTGGCTAGTAATCTTGGCAAAACTTGTATTAATAGCTCGGGTAATTCTTTACATTTATCTCCTAGACCGGTACCTGGTACTCGTATTTTATCTTCAGCTTCTAGAGCTGTCCAATCAATCTTTTTCTCTCCCACCTCCCATTCTTTTTCCTTGAGTTTCTCATATACCCCTGCGGGCAACAGGACCTTTAACATTTTAATAATATCTGGATACGTGTATTCTCCCATACGGAGCATGTCTTTTAATTCTCGATGGAACCCTGCTGGATCTTTGTCGTGACAGGGAATTAATTTCTTCATCTCTAAGAGTTCCATCTTTGTGATAGGGGTGTAAACAAATACTCGTTGCATTTCACCACCCGCTGTCCTAACTGGATGCACTTCTCGTAACGGATGCTGTCTATCTATGTAAAATGGTTTACTTTCTGGAGGTGAGACGTGAACAAAATGCGGGTTCAGAAACGTTCTATACTTGTGGCGCTGTTCTAGAATAACACTAATTAAATCGGTACCTAAACCTTTCCATTTATACTGGAGTAACTCGTTCAGGACATCATGTAACGGACCTGGATCAGAATGTTGACCCTCATACAATGTAATGAGGTGCTGAATCATATACATACCCACCAGTCGCTGCTCGGCTGGGGGCAGTTTCAGAAACATTTGTGCCACTATTTCGTCTGGAAAAGTGGTAGAATCAGTAGCCCATCGGACTGCTGATCGGGCTAGTTCTTGTTCATGCATGGTACTAAGCTCACTATAACCGATACGTGATTTCAGAATATGATCGGTAGCTTGAAATACTTGCTCAAGATTCTCTTGTTCTGGCGCTGAAAGAGGAACAGTTTTCTTATAGTCTAGACGTGAATGTCGGTCGGAAAGTCTAGTTCTACCTACATACGCTATTCTGGAAGGATTCTCATCGTCTACCTCTTCAGTAGAAGAGTCGTTTTCCTTCTCGCTTACTTGTGCTGCTTTGCGATTTTCGTGTAACCTTATTATTTCCTTACGAATTTTCTTGTACATACTCTCTATACAACTGAGCGTCCTGTGTCTTCCCTCGGCTATATTATCACTCCACCTTGTCAGGACTTTCATTTCGGTCGGATCTTTAGTCGGATAATCTTGTTCCCTTATTAAACAATTTATTAGAAACTTTAATAGCATGAGCTGAATCTCAGCTTTTCTTAGAAACATGACTTCGCCAATACTTTCTGGGTCTGTTCCTGTACGAATGAAACGATATATTCTGTCTAGATCTTCTTTCATATTTGGTAGGGTGTCCAAATACTCGGTCACCCGTCTTACACGCAATGAATATATAACCATACTATCATCACCTGGGACTGGATCATAACGGCATTCGGTGAGAGCTCGTCTGATATCTGCAACGGACTGATGTTTGGGCGTACGCTGTAACGCACGTTCATGTAACTCGACTGACGTTACACGTTTGTGTGGCGGCGGGGTACCAGGAGGACCTCCACCCGCGGCCCCTAAACTGGAATCGTCGACTGATACTCTTCGTGCTGGCAGAGTGACTGATGTAGCGGGTACTTGTACTGTAGGCTGGACCGGGGGTACTGTAACAGGTGCTGTAACAGGTGCCCCGGTGGCTGGAGGAACAGAAATTACATTATTTATTGGAGCTGGCGGAGCAGGATTTGCATATTCTGGGACTGTGTCGTCCAAATAGGACGAGAGAAAAATATCAGCTGCGGTCGGTTTGTGACGTAGCTTGGTCGGAACTAATGGTGGCGGAAAATTACTGGATGCCTCCGGGGTTGCTTTTGGCAAGCCCTCGGCAAGAAGAGGATACATACCCTTAATGAGGGCATTTCTCTGTCTGTCTGACTGTTCGGCTTTAACTCGTTCACCTATTTCGATTAATTCCCTTTCTTGGGTTCTTTCTGAGGATTCTCTACTTAATTCCGACTTTCTGATTTCTTTTTCGGTTCTTTTATGAGATTCTTTGCGCCATAACTCGATGGCATCTTTCTGTGACTGTCTGGCTTTCTTTTTCCATAATGCTTCTTCTACTCGCATGATGCACTCGGCATCCCACGTACCTGATACAGGCCATCTATATTTCTCTTCTAATTCCTTAGTGTACTCGACCCATAAGTCTAGATATAATATGGCACTTATGCCATGCTTATGATACATAAAATGACCTGGACTGTCCCTAGGCGGGACAGGAACTGCTTCCTCGAGCAGACCTTTTCTAGTTCTTAACTGACGTAACTTGGAGAACAGAGGCATGACGTAAACTGGGATCTGGACACAATACAATACACAATGAACACGATAATGACTTGAGACTGGTCACTCATACCACGACATTGAAAACACATGAAATAACATTAAAATAACAGTTCGGACAGAAACATTACCTGGAATACTTGAGAACAGAAACACATGAATTTCTCGAGAACAGAACTTACTAGAATTACTAGATGCACTGCTGAAACAGTACGAAACATACCGGTCTCATAAAGAGACACGTCAGGACCCGCATCCACCTAGGTGGACACTTCGTGTTGGATTTGCGTACCCAAACCCACGGACCAGAGACAAATTAATTGACCCTGTCTAGATACTACCCCAGCAACGGTACTCACCGGGCAGCAAGAACGGAAGGCCTCGGACTGGACTGGACTGCTACGACGACGGACTACGAACTTCGGACTTCAGTTACGGGTGGGCCTCCGGATACCTCGGACCTTGGCCTCTCGGCTTGGGCTCTGGTCGGGACTCGCCGCGTTCCTCCACCGCCTCGTCTGGATGCTGGACCGCAACCTCCGTCTCCTCCGTGGGCCTGAGGGATACTTGAAGCAGAAATATCTGCACGTGCACGGTATGGTTCCGTCACGGCTGCAGAGGGTCAGGGGGCTGGCGTGGCTTCTCCGGCGCGTGGGGAAAGGGCAAGTCCCTATTCGGGCGCCATTATGTGATAAATAAATAATTAAATACCTGTTCTATTTTTCTGAATAATTAATTAACAGATAGCTCAATAAATAAGAGTCAGGATTAGAGGTAGCTGGAGTTTGCAGGTTTTAAATGTAAATGTAAATGTGCTGGACTTGTAAAGCGCACAGCTGCCCGTGAGCGTCCCGGCGCTTGCTTAGGGAACCCGTCCTGGTATTCCCCTGTGAGAAACCCAGCATAAAGGACAGCAACAGGACAACCTGCACGGGAATAGGATGGCAGGGCCCGGCAGCTGCCGGGGCAGGATCTGGGATGAGCGCGCTAGCTTTAATAACAGTGTACAACATATATATACTAAAACAATTGCATTACATTCAGTGTAGTAGGCGTAGCAGTGGGTGGAGTTTGTAGCAGTCGCGAAAGATAAGGCATAAAGTAGGTGTAACAAGAGGCGTGTACATAGACATGTGATGTAAACGTAACAGAATATGTCATAAATGGGGCGGAAACATGGAGGGGGCTACCTAAGGAGCCGGGACCTCTGACCTAGTGGTGCGCGCAAACTGGCAATGACGTGTTACCAGGAGGAGCTGGGGCTAGGACTTCTGCACTAGAAGAGGAGACTAAAGTCTGGAGTGTCAGAGCGACATGTACCTAAACACTATCTAGTATCTGATGTTTAGAGAACATGTTGATAGAATCCAAAAGTTATCAGGGCAAAGGCTAACAGACTCTAAGACTGGTGCATGCATTATTCTACATGTAGTGCGTGTCGAGGAATATTAAACGACCATTAATACAGTATTTCTCTTACATGGAGACGTAAAGGCTAGACTATGACTGAAACTATTGATGCGATTTCAGTAGCTTAGGAATGCAGAGAAGGAGGGCTGGACTGATAACTAGAATCATAACATACTCTTGGCAGACTGGCAGGCAGAGCCAGGCCGAGCCGGGCACTGCGAGGCATGAAAGTAAGTGAAGGGTCAGGGATACAGGTGGGGGCTGTATCGCTCCTCAGCGAGGGTTCAGGAGACAGGAGCTGAATCTGAGTCCGGGCCCTTTTGAGGCCTAGAAACAGGGACTTTTACTGAATTAACGTGCACACTGTGAAACGTGGCAACATAACTTTACATAGGCCTAATACTCGTAGCTTTCACGAGAACTGGAAACTGGCATACTAGAGTTGGACACAACTAGAATTGCGTCTTTAATCGATCATAAGGGAATACATATGCATATTAATCATGCACATATAACATAAGATGGGGAACACGTAGGGACACAGAACATGGCAAAATTTACTTTTCCACAACGTGGATCCAGTGGGAGAGGTCCAGACGACAGAGTGAACGACTGCAACGATCGGGAGAGCTCCTGTCCGATAGACCCTCGTCTGACAGCCGATCATCTGAACTTCACTGATTCCGAGCAGACCTCTCCCGAGTGATCTACGGTCCTGACTGGGAACCACCAGGAGTGCCGCGATAGCAACAGAGAATAGAGGACAATCGGGCGCTGGAAGCGGAAGACGAGAAACTGTCCATGCGGTCCGGGTAAGGTCGTGACACACGACAAATTGCGAAATTGATTGATTGATTGTTTGAAAATACTAGTATTACTTATTGATTGTTTCTGAGAGATTCTCTATTTGCAAACAAGCACAGAATCGCCATACTCTGTTTAGTCTTTGCAGATAGTGAAGGATAGGTAACGCGGACTTTTGTCCCCCATTGTAATCTGCCGTGCCTATTTTTCTCCCCATTGATTGATTGATTGAATCGAGCATTGAATTGTTCGAAGTTGGTTCTCTTAAAGGATCTTCTCTGCCTGCAAACGGGGAAGAATAGGAATATTCTCTCTCCCTTTGCCGATAGTGAAGGGTAGGTAACGCAAGCCTTTAACACGTCGTGCCTATTTCATTCCTCATTGATTGATTGTTTGTCCAAACATTGACTGTTTGGAATTGGTTCTTTCTGGAGGTATTCTCTGTTTGCAAACAGCGTAGAATAGAATATTCTGTCCAGTCTTTGCAAATAGTGAAAAGATAGGTAGTGCAGGCTTTTGCCCCCCATTGAATCCGTCATGCCTATCTTCTCCCCATTGGTTAATAGTTGGGTCAACCCGGACCGCTTATTAGAGATGAACCATCGAGCTCCACTGGAAGGCACCCCTAATAAGGACATGTTTACTAAGCAAGGACTAGTCGCTATAGCTTATAGTAAGTTATGGCATAAATATACAAAAAAGGATCCTGAAAGTCAGTGGCCACTGATAGGTTATTTTGATGAAAATAAAATAAAAACACTAGAAGCAGCTGTAAAAATACATAAGGCAACGCCCACTATGCTCGATAGTATTGGCATGTGGCGCAAAGAAGCAGAACATCGCAGGAAAAGAGAGGAAGCAAAAATAGTGAAAGAGTTACGAAAAGCCGCCCATCTGGCCGCAAAAGAACTAGATGAAGAAATAAGAAGAAAAGAGGAAGTTAAACAAACGCAAGAATCAGGACTGGCAGGCCAATGCCCTGTCAGGACCCCCTCTACGCTCTACCCGGAGATGCCCTCCAAACAGCGGGCAAATGACGAGTTACTGCTCGGTCCTCCAATTATCTACATGCCTCCTCCTTATGCTCCCTGCCAACCTCTACTACAACACTCACCAGTTCAAAATGCAGGCGAAGGTGACCCTAGAGCTAGTGCCCCGGCTCTTATGGCCTTCGCACCAGCCGCATTAGTAACAACAGCAGATGAACATGAGACTAGCAGGCAGCTAACAGCCAGGCCAAATAGGTTGAGCAAAGATGAGCGGGATGGAATCGACCAGATAGCAAAGACCCTGGTAGAACGGAAGGAGAGCGAAGAATATACGATGAATATGCATAATTCACATGCCGGTAGTCACAAAAGGCATTTCATTTTACGGTTCAGCTACCACACCCTGAACGCGTATGAGGATAGGAATAAAGGTCCTGCTAAACTGACGACTCTATATAGAAGGGTCGATGTTGGAGATGGGACTGTGAGCGATGTGACGGACCTCTTCATGCAAACGCTTGAGGTCTTCCGCCACCTCGCGGAACAGAAACCAGAGGTCAAGATCAAAGTCCCTGAGACGATTGAGCCCCCATTAGAAGCAGCCAACACTATGATGCCTATCAGAGAAGCCGCCCCCTACTGGGTTCCCCCAAGAGGTCAGGGAACAAACGATGATATCAACCACGCAGATGCCAAAGGGAGGGTTGTGTACAACTGGGTTTACCAACCATGGGATCGGCAAGATATTTGAACTTTTAAGCAAACCCTGCCCGATTTAAGAAAGAACCCTACAGCATTTTATACCGAACTAGGCACAGCCTTGGGCTCAACTATAATGACTTTATCAGACATTGATTTGTTTTTCGGGTTGTGTCTGCCGGCCGATGTGTGGAAGCAAATCCGGAAAGCCGACCACACAGATCTGTTCGGACACACCTGGAAACGGTTCGATGAACTAGATAGGCAGCGAGAGCCCGGAAAGAAACCTGTAAAAGACATACTGGCACTCCCCGACAAAATAGTACAGAAGCTAAAGACGTTGATCCCAGAAAAGAAGGTAGACTGGTCGGTAGTCACGGCTTGCCGCCAGAAACCTCAGGAGGACGTATCAGAATACTTCTCCCGATTTGAAACGGTGTTCTCCGACTACAGTGGCCAAGATATGACCACCGCAACCGGACAACACCTATTCGTGCAAAACTACGTAAAGGGGCTATCGCAAGAGGTCTCCCAAAAGTTACAGACGAGCGAGAGCAGTTGGGGAGCCTCTAAACCTGCAGCTATCCTTCAGATGGCTCAGTATTACGAACACCAAAAGAACGAGAACGAGAGGGCAACTGAGAAAAAGAAAAAGGACTTAAAGGAAGGAGTAATGATTGCTCAATTGCAGGGAGTGACTACAGGAAGGGAACGGTATAGGGGAAACTACCAGTCGAATGCCCCTAGGAACTCGCCCCCTAGAGACCGCAACCCCACACCTGGCACTCCACGAACCGACCTCGATGAGAACCAGTGTGCATTTTGCAAAGAATTTGGACATTGGAAGTCTCAATGCCTGGCCCTCCGGGAACTGATTAAAAATAAAGAGACAAGGGACATGGCAAATGGCCCCAAAACTGGAGGGCAGGGACGAGGGCAGGCCCACGACACCACCAATGACCGACCTGGCAGACCAAACATATTTGACCGCTCCCGACAGAATCAGTGCCAACAGTCCGATTGCAACAATGCTCACGACTTTGCATAGGACTGCCAGGGGCAAGGGAGGGATCCAGTCGAGCTCTGTGTTGACCAGCAAGGTCCTTACGTCACTGCTAAGGTCCTGGGTACAAAGTCTCCATTTTCGGTAGACACTGGAGCGACACGTAGTGTATTATCAAAACGACTGATTCCAAGGGCACCCTTGTCTGGCTCACACATTACATCGATAGGTTTCGATGGAACGCCCTCCACTAATCCCCTGTCTGTACCTATCTCCTTTGACCTAGGAAACAATCCCACTGACACAACATTCCTGCTCTCCTCCAACTCCCCTGACGCCATTATGGGTATTGATTTACTGAAACATTTCCGAGCTACTATTAGGTGTTCCCCGGATGGAGTCCGAGTCATCCTGTACGACAACCCGAGCATGTCCAGACCCTACCGCGCACGACATATGTACACCATAACAGATGCTGACCTATCCTTGCTCGATACCCTACCCCTGTACCTATGGGCCAGAAACGATTCGGATGTAGGACGAATGATGATCGATCCTGTACACATAACTGTTCGACCAGATGCAATACTCCCGAAACTCCCACAGTACCGGATATCGCCCGAAGGCGAGAAGGCATTGGTAGCGATTATTCAGTCCTTGGTAGATGCAGGAGTGGTAGAGGAAGTGGTTAGTAATGTCTGCAATAGCCCTATCCTACCCATTGTTAAGAAGCAAGGTGAGGGAGATGAGAAAGCGTACCGCTTCATCATCGACCTGCGAGAAGTCAACAAAGTGGTGGTGCCACAGTACCCCGTAGTCTCAGACATCGCCACCATTCTAACTCTCATCCCGTCCACTGCCACCACCTTCACCGTTATCGATCTTAAAAATGCATTTTTCTCTATCCCCATCCATCCAGACAGCCGTTATCTCTTCGGCTTCACTTTAAAAAACCGTTCATACCGATTTTGTAGAGCTCCCCAGGGCTACACTGAAAGTCCCAGCATTTACAGCCAGGCCCTCAAAAGACAGCTGGACGCCGTCAAGCTACCAGATGGAGTGGTGTTGATCCAATATGTTGATGATATCCTTTTGGCGGCCGACACCACTCCACTTGCAATCACAGCCACTATCCAACTCTTGCACTTTCTTGCAGAGAATGGCCACAAAGTCTCCAAAAAGAAACTGCAGTTCTGCCAGCCCCAAGTGACATACCTAGGCCATCTCCTGTCCAAAGAAGGGAGGAAACTCACGCCTGACCGAATCCAAACCATCCTAGACACCCCCATTCCAAAAACACAGAAGCAAGTCCGTTCATTAGTGGGCCTTACTTCTTTCTGCCGACAATGGTTACCAAATTTCAGTCTCATTATAAAACCCCTACTTTCCCTGTTGGCCAAAGATGTTCCGTACCCACTCCCTTGGACTCCCGAATGCCAAGCATCCTTTAAGGAGTTGCGGGATGCCCTTTGCTCGGCACCCGTTCTAGGAACACCAGATTACTCCAAGCCCTTCTCCCTCTTCACTCACGAAAGGGAGGGATGCGCATTGTCTGTTCTAACTCAGCCCATCGGCGCCAAACAATGCCCTTGTGCCTACTTCTCTGCAACTCTTGATCCAGTCGCCAGAGCTCTACCTGCCTGCCTTCGAGCAGTAGCCGCTGCCGCTGTCTCTATCCGCCAGAGTGAGGGAATTGTACTTTCGAACTCTCTCACGGTATTAGTACCCCATGCAGTTGACACCCTTTTGAACCAGACAAAGTCTCAACACCTGACTAGTGCACGACTGACAGGATACGAATTGACTTTACTTGCGCCCCACATCACTCTGAAGAGATGCACGACATTGAATCCTGCTACACTGTTACCCTTGCCTGAAAATGACCCCGATGTGCCCCCTATACACGACTGTGTGACCCTCACGGACGAACAGACTAGGAGTAGAATTGACCTCCGAGACATTGCTTTTACAGATCCTGATGGAGAACTATGGGTAGATGGCTCTTGTATCAAACTCCCAGACGGCACCACTTCTGCTGCCTATGCGGTGACGACAGCTCGAACAGTAGTTGAAACAGCTCGCATCACACAACGATCCGCACAGGCAGCAGAACTAATTGCCCTCACACGAGCATGTATCATAGCAGCAGGAACCACGGCAAACATTTACACGGACAGCCAGTACGCCTTCGGGGTGGTTCATCATTTTGGCCTCCTGTGGAGGGAAAGGGGATTCCTGACGTCCCACGGTACGCCCATCCTTCATGGAGATCTAGTCTCCGCCCTGATTGAAGCAGTTCTTCTCCCCAAACAATTAGCAGTGATCAAATGCCAGGCACACAAGAAGGTGACAGATTTAGTTGGACAGGGAAACGCACTAGCCGACATCACTGCCTGAACCACAGCTGAGAATAGGGCAACGACACGCATGTATGTGACCAGGTCACAAGCAGAAAAATGGACTGACGATAGGGAAACAATTAGGGACATCCAGTCGGCTAGCACACCTCTCGAACTGACTGAATGGGCACGGGTGGGTCTAAGGGACGATGAAGGCTGCTGGCGGACAAAAGACACGAACAAATGGTTGCTGCCCGACTCATACTTGATCCCCATATTGACAATGGCACACTCCCCTGCACACATAGGCTCTGCCCGCATGATTGAACTCATTTCCAAAGTCTGGCACAACAACAAGGTCCCCGACTCGGCCAAACGCCTAGTCCAGCAGTGCCTTATCTGCCTACAACACAACCCCGGGAAAGGAACTGTGGTACCCCGGGGAGGGTTTGGGATCCCCGACCACCCCTTTGAGGTCCTCCAGATGGATTGCATCCAACTGGAGAGGTGCCAAGGCTTGAAGTACGTATTAGTCATTGTATGTGCCTTCAGCAAATGGGTGGAAGCCTATCCGACCCGTGATAACACTGACATGACTACTGCCAAAGTACTACTGAAAGAGTTTTTCCCTCGCTACGGCCTTTGTCGAATTTTATGGAGCGACAATGGCCCCCACTTCATAGCTGAGGTTATCCAACTAATCCTGAAGGGGTTGGGGGTAAAACAGAGGTTCCACGCAGTCTTCCACCCCCAATCCGCTGGCCTGGTTGAACGACACAACGCTACACTGAAACTGAAACTGTCAAAAATAGTGGCCACCACAGGACTTAAGTGGCCAGATGCCCTTCCACTGGCATTACTATCGATGCGCTCCACTCCCACTAAGCACCACTTGACCCCCTACGAAGTTGTGTTTGGGCGGCCTATGAACCTCTGGACTGCCCCCAAACCGACCTCCATTCACGACGTCCCCGACGTCCTGCTGTCAGATTATTTATACAAATTAACTAAAACGTTGTCTGTCATTCATCAACAGGTGCAGCAGGCCATCCCCGATGCTTCCAGGGGTCCCGGTCACGATATCCAACCGGGAGACTACGTCCTAGTCCGGAACTTGAAACGAGCGAAGAGTCTGGAACCCCGGTGGACGGGCCCCTGGCAAGTACTGATCACCACTCGGACGGCTCTTCGAGTGGAGGGGAAGAAGAACTGGCTGCACGCGCACCACTGCAAGAAGGTTTCCTCGACCCTGGCCACGACAGACAACGTCAGCACCCAAGAAGAGCTCCTGAACAAAGACCGACCATCACTGAACTGCTATCCTGATACCGAGGCACTTGAACTTGCAAAACGCTCTGATCCCACTGTGCCTTCCCGAGAAGGGTATTTCCTGCGTCGAAAGGAGGGAGCTTCGGCTAAGTAGGCCACTGACTAAGTTAAAAATCTCAGAACGGTGACCCAAAGCAACCAAGGGTTACCTGGAGAGAAGCTAAACAAAGTCTGTGGTTCTGCCCACTACCGAGCACCTCGAAGATGAAGATGATGGAAGCGCCAGATAAGAAGATGATGGAAGCGCCAGATAAGAAGACGTCGGAAGCAACAGGAAATACCCGCTACAGGAACCCAAAGACTGATAATTTGCACAAATCAAAGACAATCGCTTTCTTCATTGTCCTCCTCTTTTGCCTCCTCCTCATGACTTCCTTCTGGATCTTGGAGGAAAGCACACCCGCTCACCAGATGTTGCCAACCACTGTCCAGCCAACCACCATGAAAGAGCACCACCTGATCACCCTTTCACCTCAGCTCCGAGAAAGGCGTAAGGAGTTCTGGAACAATTCCTTCGTACAACTGTTGCACCAGCACAACCTTGCTGCAAATGCCACGAACTGCTGGATCTGTGGGTTGCTCCCACATGCTACCGGACACTCCATCCCCTTCATCCCTTCTCCTTTCTCAGTTCACGGCTCCTGCCTCGCCTGGTTGATCCTCATGCAGGAAAGCCACAAGGACAACGCCGCTTCTGGTCAAACAGTGTCACACTTCTACTATGGGTTCTGGCTGAACAAAACAGGAAAGACGTCTGCTCCCTTTTGTCCTGCAATTTCAGGTTCAACCTTCCTTACGAACATCCCTGCCAAGAAAGGGTCGAAATGCAAGTGCTCCACAATCCAGCCAGACCCACCTTCTCCCACTTGCGGAAACAAACGGCTGCCACCCTGACCGTGGCCCTGTCTGTCATCAATGTCACAGGACTCGTATGCCTCGAAGGACAGGGAACGCAGCTAGTGGGTCACAGTTCTTGTCGCATCACCAAAACATTGGTCTCAGCTGACCCCCCCCTCCTTTGTTGCTTCCCCGAATATGTACTTTGTTTGTGGCACCAAAGCTTACACTTGGTTCCCAAAAGGCTGGAGGGGTACGTGCTACATCGCCTTCATTCTTCCTCCCACGTATGTGGCTTCAGCCTACCACCACCGGCAAAAGCGCACCGGAGATGTTGAACAAGCCGACTCCACCGGAGCACAGTTCCTGGATGCAGCAAAGGGACTGGTTCCTCTGTGGGGACCAATGGCAAATAGCCGCGCTATCCGACACCTGACTCAGGCAGTAGAAACAACCATTAACATCACCGCTGGCATCCTTGCTAACAACACGGCTGAGCTTCAGGCAGTCCGCCTGGTGGCTCTTCAAAACCGCCTTGTTCTAGATGTGGTTCTGGCCGACCGTGGAGGTGCATGCCGCATCATCGGCTCCAGCTGTTGCACCTACGTGCCAGATAACTCACCTTCAGTCTACAAAGCAATTGAACACCTCCACAGACTGTCCTCAGAGGTTCACCAGGAGCAGGAAGGATGGTCGCTTGGAGGCTAGTTCTGGGACACTTTGAAGAACTGGGGATGGAGATTGTTCACGTTTTTATTGATACCAATCATGATACTGTGTGGGTGTTGCTTAGGTATTCAATGTTTACCACCTTTATGTGCACTCATTTCCAACTGTATGTGCCCAAAGACTTTGAACTTTAAAACTGAGCACATGAGTCCCCTATACGAGATAGAGGTGCGTGGTCTCATGGGGATCGATCCGAACTGACAAGCTGGCGAGACATGTTAAAGGGAGGACTGTGGAATTTTAGTTTGTGTACTGAACATCATCTACGCCATCTTGCAGACTCATGTATGAGCATACACGACAGCCATTTTAGGTACCATGGTCTCCCTGTTCACGATCGCCCGTCAGCACACTTCCCTGAACCTTGCAAGCCTTCCCCGCGCACCCTGGCTGCCCCCGCACTCACATGCACAAGTCATGAACCCTCCCCTCCCATGACTCTGTCTCAGGGAATCGCACCCCGCGCCTGACCGACACCTCCTTTCCGTCCATGAATACCTCTCCTTTGATGACCCCTTCCTCTGAGCCGACTGCCTGTACGAACCGCTGGTCATCCCTTAGCCCGAGGATACAGTTTATTGCCCACTACTGTATGCACTCGCCTTTTCTGAAAGGAGCCACTATTGATCATGACCTCCCCACCCCCTGAGATTCGATCAGGTGCACACATTCCAAAGGAATCGGCAGAACACTCAGCTGCGTGATAGCCCCCTCCCAATCATATGAGGGGAAAGGGCCTCTACTGTTGTCATGTGTTGAAATGGGCCGGAACTGGGGGGTACCGGGGATGTCATCCTCATGCTTCACAATGTCTTTGTTGTAATAAAGAGAGTTCACATGTCTTAAACCAGGGTATAAAAGACCAGGTCTCAGAGAGGCTGGGAGAGCACCTCGAGACGATACCTTGTTGTCTGATCTGATGTGTTCTACTCCGTCGGAATAAACTTGTTTCCTGTCTTCCTGTCTCCAGCGCCTGCCTCTTTATTGAATAACTTCGTATGGTATTAGAGGCGTTTTTGCGCCGGGCAAATTTAACTTAGGAAACATCTACTGAAAGCGCCTGACCATTTTGAATTGATCTTTATCACTTGACACGGGGGGACCTTTGAGTCTAACCCCAGAAACCCAAGTTTGACAACAAAGTACTTATCTCTGAACCGATAACACTATTTTCCCCCATGGGATAATATTGGCTATTTTTCTGTGAAAAAGTTTCTAAGTGTGGAGTTGGAAACTATAAAAATCTCTAAAACTGTAACTGAATACCTAAACTGCTTTTACTTACCTGTTTACAGGAAATGTCCCAGTGCAGTATCCGGGTATACTACACTGTGTAAGAAAAGTAATCTGTTACTTGACATCCCATTGAAAAGTTAATACAAAGTATATGTACAATATTGCAAAGTATTGCATTACCAGTAATTCTACTGTAACCAAACTAAAGTATATATACAATTGCAATTCAATCTGTATTATTACTGTAAAGTATAAATCACTTACCTGTGCCAGGCTTGCTTGGTTCTAGGAAATCAAATAAAAGAATATTTTTATGCAAAACCCATTCAGTCTTTGAATGTGTGCAATCATTTGGTGGTTGAGTGTGTACAACAAATGCTTAACACTGTCCTCTAATAAACCCTTACTGCTCCCCCACACTACCACAAATAGAGAGTGAGGTGCTATCTACCTTTGCCCCTGCCTACCTTCACGGTTCCACTGGGCTCTGTGCACACTATACCTCACTTTGGTATAGTATATACAGAGCCAACTTCCTGGAGGATTCCCTCCCAGTTATGAACTGTTTTCCTAGAAATAGAGAATTTAACCAATTTCTGTATTTTTTTTTATTCCAAGTCCTTTTTACCGTTCTCCTTTTGTAAAGCTTTACCTCTTGAATTGGGTATGGGAAACTGCTGAAGCAGAGCGGTGTTCAATTAACCTCATGATCTCATTTCAACTAGTAACTCCTGTTACTATTCAAATCAATAGGCACATTAGTAATTTCTGCCTACCTTTCATAAGGACCTATGTTTCAATATCTTACTGTACAGTGTATTCTACCTGGTAAACTCCCTGTGAAGCTTGTCTTTGATAAATACTGTGGGCCATTCCAAACCGATCGCAATGGAGCAGTGAGTGTGTTCAATCCCTAAAACATGGTAAAATTGGCTTAAACCCAATTGCCGCATTTAATCTACTGGTAGGTCCCTAGCAAAGTGGTTCCACATGTACCCAGGGCCTATAAATTAAATGCTGCTAGTGGGCCCGCAGCACTAATTGTGCCACCCACTCAAGTACTCTTTTAAACAGATTTCAGGCCTGCAATTGCAGCTTGTATATGCAGCTTTAAACTGCCATATTGGCCTAGCAAAATAAATGTTTTGCCAGGCCTAAACCTTTTTTAATGCACTTGTAACCCCTATGGTTGGCCCTAAGCCGCCCAGAGGGCACGGTGTGGTGTATTTAAAATGTTGAACAAGTACTTTTATGTTTTACTCTCCCTGGTGGTGACTAACTCTTCAATTTGTTTTCCACTGCTGAAAGGCCTACCGCTCCCATATGATAACATTGTATTACATTATTACATTTAATAAGTGCTAATGTTCAATTGGGAGCAAAGGGCAATGTCAAGTTTGGTGTCTGAAGAACTGTATTTTAAACCCTCTTTAACAGTGAAGTGGGATTTTAAGTCACAATCACACTTTTAGAAAGTTGTCACTTTCTTGTTGTTAGAACCGGGTTCTCTAGTTGGCAGGGGTATGCACCCTAGTCCAAGTAGGGACTATCACTTCCGACAGGGTAGCTTGGCACAGAGCAGGTAGGCTAACCGCAGGAGGCAATGTGTAAAGTATTTGTGCAACACACCCCAACAGTAACACACTCATTTCCAACTGTATGTGCCCAAAGACTTTGAACTTTAAAACTGAGCACATGAGTCCCCTATACGAGATAGAGGTGCGTGGTCTCATGGGGATCGATCCGAACTGACAAGCTGGCGAGACATGTTAAAGGGAGGACTGTGGAATTTTAGTTCGTGTACTGAACATCATCTACGCCATCTTGCAGACTCATGTATGAGCATACACGACAGCCATTTTAGGTACCATGGTCTCCCTGTTCACGATCGCCCGTCAGCACACTTCCCTGAACCTTGCAAGCCTTCCCCGCGCACCCTGGCTGCCCCCGCACTCACATGCACAAGTCATGAACCCTCCCCTCCCATGACTCTGTCTCAGGGAATCGCACCCCGCGCCTGACCGACACCTCCTTTCCGTCCATGAATACCCCTCCTTTGATGACCCCTTCCTCTGAGCCGACTGCCTGTACGAACCGCTGGTCATCCCTTAGCCCGAGGATACAGTTTATTGCCCACTACTGTATGCACTCGCCTTTTCTGAAAGGAGCCACTATTGATCATGACCTCCCCACCCCCTGAGATTCGATCAGGCGCACACATTCCAAAGGAATCGGCAGAACACTCAGCTGCGTGATAGCCCCCTCCCAATCATATGAGGGGAAAGGGCCTCTACTGTTGTCATGTGTTGGAATGGGCCGGAACTGGGGGGGTACCGGGGATGTCATCCTCATGCTTCACAATGTCTTTGTTGTAATAAAGAGAGTTCACATGTCTTAAACCAGGGTATAAAAGACCAGGTCTCAGAGAGGCTGGGAGAGCACCTCGAGACGATACCTTGTTGTCTGATCTGATGTGTTCTACTCCGTCGGAATAAACTTGTTTCCTGTCTTCCTGTCTCCAGCGCCTGCCTCTTTATTGAATAACTTCGTATGGTATTAGAGGCGTTTTTGCGCCGGGCAAATTTAACTTAGGAAACATCTACTGAAAGCGCCTGACCATTTTGAATTGATCTTTATCACTTGACACGGGGGGACCTTTGAGTCTAACCCCAGAAACCCAAGTTTGACAACAAAGTACTTATCTCTGAACCGATAACACTATTTTCCCCCATGGGATAATATTGGCTATTTTTCTGTGAAAAAGTTTCTAAGTGTGGAGTTGGAAACTATAAAAATCTCTAAAACTGTAACTGAATACCTAAACTGCTTTTACTTACCTGTTTACAGGAAATGTCCCAGTGCAGTATCCGGGTATACTACACTGTGTAAGAAAAGTAATCTGTTACTTGACATCCCATTGAAAAGTTAATACAAAGTATATGTACAATATTGCAAAGTATTGCATTACCAGTAATTCTACTGTAACCAAACTAAAGTATATATACAATTGCAATTCAATCTGTATTATTACTGTAAAGTATAAATCACTTACCTGTGCCAGGCTTGCTTGGTTCTAGGAAATCAAATAAAAGAATATTTTTATGCAAAACCCATTCAGTCTTTGAATGTGTGCAATCATTTGGTGGTTGAGTGTGTACAACAAATGCTTAACACTGTCCTCTAATAAACCCTTACTGCTCCCCCACACTACCACAAATAGAGAGTGAGGTGCTATCTACCTTTGCCCCTGCCTACCTTCACGGTTCCACTGGGCTCTGTGCACACTATACCTCACTTTGGTATAGTATATACAGAGCCAACTTCCTGGAGGATTCCCTCCCAGTTATGAACTGTTTTCCTAGAAATAGAGAATTTAACCAATTTCTGTATTTTTTTTTATTCCAAGTCCTTTTTACCGTTCTCCTTTTGTAAAGCTTTACCTCTTGAATTGGGTATGGGAAACTGCTGAAGCAGAGCGGTGTTCAATTAACCTCATGATCTCATTTCAACTAGTAACTCCTGTTACTATTCAAATCAATAGGCACATTAGTAATTTCTGCCTACCTTTCATAAGGACCTATGTTTCAATATCTTACTGTACAGTGTATTCTACCTGGTAAACTCCCTGTGAAGCTTGTCTTTGATAAATACTGTGGGCCATTCCAAACCGATCGCAATGGAGCAGTGAGTGTGTTCAATCCCTAAAACATGGTAAAATTGGCTTAAACCCAATTGCCGCATTTAATCTACTGGTAGGTCCCTAGCAAAGTGGTTCCACATGTACCCAGGGCCTATAAATTAAATGCTGCTAGTGGGCCCGCAGCACTAATTGTGCCACCCACTCAAGTACTCTTTTAAACAGATTTCAGGCCTGCAATTGCAGCTTGTATATGCAGCTTTAAACTGCCATATTGGCCTAGCAAAATAAATGTTTTGCCAGGCCTAAACCTTTTTTAATGCACTTGTAACCCCTATGGTTGGCCCTAAGCCGCCCAGAGGGCACGGTGTGGTGTATTTAAAATGTTGAACAAGTACTTTTATGTTTTACTCTCCCTGGTGGTGACTAACTCTTCAATTTGTTTTCCACTGCTGAAAGGCCTACCGCTCCCATATGATAACATTGTATTACATTATTACATTTAATAAGTGCTAATGTTCAATTGGGAGCAAAGGGCAATGTCAAGTTTGGTGTCTGAAGAACTGTATTTTAAACCCTCTTTAACAGTGAAGTGGGATTTTAAGTCACAATCACACTTTTAGAAAGTTGTCACTTTCTTGTTGTTAGAACCGGGTTCTCTAGTTGGCAGGGGTATGCACCCTAGTCCAAGTAGGGACTATCACTTCCGACAGGGTAGTTTGGCACAGAGCAGGTAGGCTAACCGCAGGAGGCAATGTGTAAAGTATTTGTGCAACACACCCCAACAGTAACACACTCATTTCCAACTGTATGTGCCCAAAGACTTTGAACTTTAAAACTGAGCACATGAGTCCCCTATACGAGATAGAGGTGCGTGGTCTCATGGGGATCGATCCGAACTGACAAGCTGGCGAGACATGTTAAAGGGAGGACTGTGGAATTTTAATTTGTGTACTGAACATCATCTACGCCATCTTGCAGACTCATGTATGAGCATACACGACAGCCATTTTAGGTACCATGGTCTCCCTGTTCACGATCGCCCGTCAGCACACTTCCCTGAACCTTGCAAGCCTTCCCCGCGCACCCTGGCTGCCCCCGCACTCACATGCACAAGTCATGAACCCTCCCCTCCCATGACTCTGTCTCAGGGAATCGCACCCCGCGCCTGACCGACACCTCCTTTCCGTCCATGAATACCCCTCCTTTGATGACCCCTTCCTCTGAGCCGACTGCCTGTACGAACCGCTGGTCATCCCTTAGCCCGAGGATACAGTTTATTGCCCACTACTGTATGCACTCGCCTTTTCTGAAAGGAGCCACTATTGATCATGACCTCCCCACCCCCTGAGATTCGATCAGGCGCACACATTCCAAAGGAATCGGCAGAACACTCAGCTGCGTGATAGCCCCCTCCCAATCATATGAGGGGAAAGGGCCTCTACTGTTGTCATGTGTTGGAATGGGCCGGAACTGGGGGGGTACCGGGGATGTCATCCTCATGCTTCACAATGTCTTTGTTGTAATAAAGAGAGTTCACATGTCTTAAACCAGGGTATAAAAGACCAGGTCTCAGAGAGGCTGGGAGAGCACCTCGAGACGATACCTTGTTGTCTGATCTGATGTGTTCTACTCCGTCGGAATAAACTTGTTTCCTGTCTTCCTGTCTCCAGCGCCTGCCTCTTTATTGAATAACTTCGTATGGTATTAGAGGCGTTTTTGCGCCGGGCAAATTTAACTTAGGAAACATCTACTGAAAGCGCCTGACCATTTTGAATTGATCTTTATCACTTGACACGGGGGGACCTTTGAGTCTAACCCCAGAAACCCAAGTTTGACAACAAAGTACTTATCTCTGAACCGATAACACTATTTTCCCCCATGGGATAATATTGGCTATTTTTCTGTGAAAAAGTTTCTAAGTGTGGAGTTGGAAACTATAAAAATCTCTAAAACTGTAACTGAATACCTAAACTGCTTTTACTTACCTGTTTACAGGAAATGTCCCAGTGCAGTATCCGGGTATACTACACTGTGTAAGAAAAGTAATCTGTTACTTGACATCCCATTGAAAAGTTAATACAAAGTATATGTACAATATTGCAAAGTATTGCATTACCAGTAATTCTACTGTAACCAAACTAAAGTATATATACAATTGCAATTCAATCTGTATTATTACTGTAAAGTATAAATCACCTACCTGTGCCAGGCTTGCTTGGTTCTAGGAAATCAAATAAAAGAATATTTTTATGCAAAACCCATTCAGTCTTTGAATGTGTGCAATCATTTGGTGGTTGAGTGTGTACAACAAATGCTTAACACTGTCCTCTAATAAACCCTTACTGCTCCCCCACACTACCACAAATAGAGAGTGAGGTGCTATCTACCTTTGCCCCTGCCTACCTTCACGGTTCCACTGGGCTCTGTGCACACTATACCTCACTTTGGTATAGTATATACAGAGCCAACTTCCTGGAGGATTCCCTCCCAGTTATGAACTGTTTTCCTAGAAATAGAGAATTTAACCAATTTCTGTATTTTTTTTTATTCCAAGTCCTTTTTACCGTTCTCCTTTTGTAAAGCTTTACCTCTTGAATTGGGTATGGGAAACTGCTGAAGCAGAGCGGTGTTCAATTAACCTCATGATCTCATTTCAACTAGTAACTCCTGTTACTATTCAAATCAATAGGCACATTAGTAATTTCTGCCTACCTTTCATAAGGACCTATGTTTCAATATCTTACTGTACAGTGTATTCTACCTGGTAAACTCCCTGTGAAGCTTGTCTTTGATAAATACTGTGGGCCATTCCAAACCGATCGCAATGGAGCAGTGAGTGTGTTCAATCCCTAAAACATGGTAAAATTGGCTTAAACCCAATTGCCGCATTTAATCTACTGGTAGGTCCCTAGCAAAGTGGTTCCACATGTACCCAGGGCCTATAAATTAAATGCTGCTAGTGGGCCCGCAGCACTAATTGTGCCACCCACTCAAGTACTCTTTTAAACAGATTTCAGGCCTGCAATTGCAGCTTGTATATGCAGCTTTAAACTGCCATATTGGCCTAGCAAAATAAATGTTTTGCCAGGCCTAAACCTTTTTTAATGCACTTGTAACCCCTATGGTTGGCCCTAAGCCGCCCAGAGGGCACGGTGTGGTGTATTTAAAATGTTGAACAAGTACTTTTATGTTTTACTCTCCCTGGTGGTGACTAACTCTTCAATTTGTTTTCCACTGCTGAAAGGCCTACCGCTCCCATATGATAACATTGTATTACATTATTACATTTAATAAGTGCTAATGTTCAATTGGGAGCAAAGAGCAATGTCAAGTTTGGTGTCTGAAGAACTGTATTTTAAACCCTCTTTAACAGTGAAGTGGGATTTTAAGTCACAATCACACTTTTAGAAAGTTGTCACTTTCTTGTTGTTAGAACCGGGTTCTCTAGTTGGCAGGGGTATGCACCCTAGTCCAAGTAGGGACTATCACTTCCGACAGGGTAGCTTGGCACAGAGCAGGTAGGCTAACCGCAGGAGGCAATGTGTAAAGTATTTGTGCAACACACCCCAACAGTAACACAGCAAAACACTCATAAAAGGGACACCACACCGGTTTATGAAAACAAAGGTAGCTTATCTGAAAATTATTTGAGATACAAAAATATGGCGAGAATATTCCATGTATAGTGTAAAGTTCCCACTATGTAATGTCCCTGGAGAGAGTGCCACCAATACTGGGTAGTAGCTGTCTCTTGGGGGAAAGTACTGGGGCAACCACAACAAAACAGTTCCCAAATGGATTGGAGTAGATGCTGTTCCTAGAAGTAGTGAGTATAAGGCACTTTGGGGCACACTTCACGATATTCAGGGCAAAGAAAAGTCTCAAGCAGGCTTGTGCCCACAATGCCCAGATCAAAGAGGTTAAGGAGGGCATGTCACTCATTGTCCTAACCGTAGCGGTAAAACGCGGGTCACCTTATTCTGTTATTGGCAGTGTGCTTTTAGCTACAGAGGGGCCAAAAAGGTGCAGAATAAATAGTCCCCAGGGGACGCAGTGCAGTCTGGTCCCCGGGCTGCCAGCTTTGATTACAATGAAGCAGCGCTTTTCCTCCACAGCGCTCCTCGTCAGAGCGCTACTCAAACACAGTGCTTGTAGTTGATTTTAGGTCCTAGGCAGGCGGCAAAGTTTGTACAGGCAGCGCTTCACCTCACAGCACTCTCAGGAGGCGCACAGCGTGTCCAGGTGCCCCAAAGCGGCGGCGGTAATTCAAGGGTGATCAAGTAAGCAGTTTGGCACACCCAGAGCTACAGAGGCAGTCTTATAAAAGGACTAAGATGTGGCAGCCCTTATAAATCTTTACAGTTCAGTAAGCAGGGGGGCCAGTCACAGGAGAAAAGTCATTGGGTATGGTATTCCTGGTTCTCCACTGGCAGAGCAAGATCAGCAGGCAATGCGGGAACTGCACTTCGCACTACTTCGCTGTGACTGCCAATGCGAACCTCCAGTAACAACTATCTGTGACGCCCAACATGATCCTCGCACCACAGCGGCGACCGTCCGCAAGGCCAGTCCTGCTCTTCAGGCTAAAGTGACGACCATTCACAATGTTCTCCCTGCTTCTCGCAGCCTCCTTAATAGCGACCAGAACTCTTCGCGCTGAACTTTTGAAGATAACGCTTTCAGCAGGGCTAAGCTGGTCCTTGTATACGGCCCACGCTCCTTTGCTGTTGGCCTTAACTTGTGACTTTCAATGGTCTCGCACGACCAAATAACTGTGAGTGGCGCTTTGTGCCATTCTGCAATATATTTACATAAACTCGTTAAAATTGCATATCTCAAGTTGTACTGATTGGATTTTTGTTGTTTTGGTCTCATATATTTTTTTACATTTTACTCTATCTAAATTTGTATGGGATTTTTCTTGTGTTGTGTTTTTGCTTTATTACTGTTTGAAGTGTTGCATAAATCTTTACACATTGCCTCTAAGTTAAGCATGACTGCTTTTGTGCCAAGCTACCAGAGAGATAAGCACATGTTCATTTGAGGTTGGCTTGTGTTTCACCCTGATAGAATTGTGATTGTTGCTTTAGTAGGGTTTTCACCCCCCTCAGCCAGTAACCCAATTTCTTACAATCACACAAGAACCTGTTCACTGACTTCTTTCCTTCCAAATTTCAAGGTTCTGTGATTGTGTCGTCCACATTTTCAATGAAGGACCGACAGGAAGAGCTGCGCCGCTTGGATGATAAGGAGGCCCAGAGTAAAGGCAGCAGGAACCAAGCAAGTAAGTGACAAATTAGACACGTTTTATCATCAACCTGATGTCAAGGCACAAATTCTCCTCGCACACGGTGCACACACAGGACATTGATGTGCACGGACACACATGCACATCGAAATACATTCTCTCCACCTCGCCTCAGAACAGTAACGTGGCAGATGTCATTGGGATTCTGTCCTTCCTCTTCACCGACATGTGATCTTGTGTTTGCAGACGTTCCTAATCCAAACCCATCAGCAGGTCACTGCTTTGTGCTATATAAATCTCTATACATACATATGTGGAATTTAAAGAAACATTGGGGTACTTGAGCACATACAACACTGAAGTGCTGCTAGAGGTTCCTGTAGACACAGACTTAGATAAGAGCTATGTCTCTTTTGTTCCAATGTCCAGCCAAACAGAGGAATTTTTATTTAAAAAATAAAGTGAAAATTCAAGTTTTAAGTGAAGCACAACATAGATCAAGAACTGGGCACAAGCCTGTACCAAGTAAGAAGAAGGAGAGAACAATACATGGGGAAAATAAACAGGCAAACAAAGTGGAGCAACAGGTGGCTTACAATACAATGCAATCTTGTGTAAGCACAACTCAACAGTAACTACAATACAAAAATGCACAAATTTAGGATGTAGTACTGTTAAAACAGTCGACGTGACGTTTCGATCCCTATCTCCAATAATACACTGGGATCATCTTCAGGACTACAAAAATACTATTGCCTGATTTTTTGGAGGCCTGTGGGAATAAACAGGGAAAGGAAGAGGGAAGAAAGACAATTTTAACTCAGGGACTATTTACATTTGAATTAAGCATGTCAGACGCACTTAAGGTGATTTCAAACAACTGTGACAATGGTTTCGGATGCGGTCAAGTCAGGTGACTAGTTTCTAAGGAAAGTTGTGCTTGCAGTAGTGCCCGGTGCAGTCATGGTGACTGGTGTTCAGCGACATATACTATGTCCAGCTCGATTGCGACGTGCATGGAGGGACTATTGTAATGGGCATAGGTATAACTATGCTCATTTTACTGTAGCTCAGAAGGTGCTATGAGTACATGTGCGATTGCCAAGGAAAACGTGCTAGGTGTTTTTTTTCGCAAGGGGGTGCCGGAGTGGGTGAGCGAGCTCGTCGGCGACGCATAAGTGTTGGCCCGTGTGTCGTTGTTGCAAGGCGCGGGACGTTTTTATGTGAAGTTACCAAGGTCACAGTGAATAGCAGTCGGCGGTGGTGATGATGAGCGTGATACTAACCTGCTAGACGTGTGAGGGTGACTTGGCGGCGTCTATTTGCGGAGACTCATGGGTGGTGTTGTGCACCTGGGGACGGAAGGAACCGGTTTAAGTCCTACCGAAGGATTCAGATTAATCTACTGGGATACAACCCTAGGACAGGTCAGAATGGGAGTAGTTACCTGATAGAGCAAGCAAGGAGCCTTGTAGGCTTCCATGCAGAGATGCGAGGCCAAGCAGGACGGCTAGGTTTAGATTCCTAAATTAACGACCTACGGGGAGAAAGAAGTGCTTAATTCGAGGCTTGAACATTGTGAATGAAAACGGTGACCGACTGGCGGTAAAGTGATTTACCTATGCACATAGGCGGAGAGCCGAGTTCGGTATTTTGGAATTGCAAGCGTGGCGAGGATGGCTGCTGGGATGGTGCAGTGAGGGTCCTCTTGGTCCTGTGGAGAATAATTATGGGCAATTCAGGATCGGTGTCACGCTAATGAGGCGTTAGAAGAGCGGACACGGAGGAGCAAGGGGCAAACTTACCTTGATAGGGTCACGGAGCCGGGCTGCAGGGAGTCCCGTCCCTCTTGGTCCCGTGGAGAATAATTAAGGGGATCAGGGTCGGTCTCACAATGGCGTGGCAGTTGTCGAGTGGACACAGAGGAGCAAGGGGCAGGCTTACCTCAATACAATCTCGGAGCCGGGCTTCAGGGAGTCCCGTCTGGATTATCGCGGTGGCTGGTTGTCAGTGGCTCTGCCGAGAGACGCCTTGAGATTTAGTTGCAGTAGCTACTAAGAAAGAGATCATAATGCTGTTCTGAGTGTTGGGTAATTCTGGTGGAGACTGGTGGTTGGGTTTGGGACTGAGGATAAGGAATCAAGCCTTTTTGTAGAATATGTTTCACTTTTATCTGTTTCACCCTGAACCGAGCCGGCGACATGAGAGTGGGTTGCTAGGGATGTTATTTGTGCAGTTCATTTTCAGCTACGATTGAGTATCATCAGAGTACTGTGGAAATAGAATCCCAGGTGTGTAATTGTACGCCTAAAGGCACAACAACTAAAAAAAAAAAAATTCCCACAGAGTTTTATATAGCGCAAACTTGACCCGTAGGTATCAGAGCTCTTCACATGAGCACCAGTGCGTTACAGACGGACACATTCATTTTTTGTTAGGCACGGAGAGATTAAGAAACGATTTTGCGATTCCTTAACAGCGATTATTAATAAATCGCTATCATGGAATCGCAAAAGTGAATGCATCAAAACATTCGCTATATTTTAGCGAATCAGTAACATTTGCTATTTCCAATGGCAAGCCTGCTATTACAGAATCGCTAATAGCGATTTACCCATATTGCTGCATTGGGATGACATCACAATCAGGAACTGAATCAGTGAATGCACACACCTGTTCACAGAGAGAGTCGAAGCAGGTGGCAGACTGGTGGAAGTGAGCAGAAAGCTGTGTTTGGAGCAGAAGTAGTGAGAAAACAACAGCAGGGCCACAAAAAAAAAAGGAAAGAGAAAGGAGAGGCAGGAAAAGAAAGCTCAAATTCAGTGATAACGAACTGGAAATCCTCATTGAGAAAGTGGTGCTGAGCCACAATTTTTGGTAAACTTTGGTAAGCAGGGAGAGCTTTTTGGTAAACTCTCCCTGCAAGTTGCGGAGTCAGTCAAACGAAAAATCTGGCTGGGAATCCACGCTAAGGTTAATGCTGTGGGGATTACACAGCATGCAATCTCGGACCTGCGCAAGCGCTGGTACGACCTGCGCAGCCGAGCTAAAGAGAGGGTGGCTGAAAGGCTAGCAGCTGCAAAGGAAACTGGAGGGAGCCCATCTTTCGAACGTCCAAACACGTCCAATCCACGCTGCAACCAGAGGCAGTTGTCGGGATAACACAGAATTACACCTCTGAACAGGCGGGTACCTCGCAAGGTGTGACCACTGCTAAATATATTTCAATGTTAAATTTAACTAAATTAGCCCCAAATGCATATCCTGCATAGTGTAGCATACCTGTCCACATTTTACTTGCAACACCCAAATGCATTGTGGGAGTTGTATACAGACAAATGTAAGAGCAAGGCAAGGAGGGACCAAAACAGCTTTAGTGCTGCAGAGTACAGCAAGGAAATGACTAAAGTAGACTTTGTCCATAACAGAAGTAAATTTATTAGACATTTGCATGCGCAGTGTCACAAACATGTACAGAAAAAGAATAACTGAACTTGCACTGTTTAAAATCACAGATGCAGCAGCACTGGACAGTGACGTGGCTGACGTCCACAAGTCAGTGGGACCAGTGGATCAGTCTGAGGAGGTACCAGAAGGGCCAGCATCCTCACCCATACCTTCTCCCACTCAGTGCAGGCGAATAGTCCCACCACTACCTGCTTTGGGCAGTGATGAAGAGAGGGACACAGGTACGCCCACACAGCAGGTTGGCAACACACCACCAACACCAACACCAACAGAGGTACCAGTGCGGCGCAGGTCCATCCATTTCTGCAGGCAAAGGCCCAGGGCAATCCTGACATCTGCAAAGGATGATGGGGCAGCTGCCTGGAGTGGGCTGGAGGGCAAGATGCTCAGGGTCCAGCGCCTTCAAGGAAGGAACATTAGGATTATGCAGGGCCAACTGGGGACAATGGCAGCACACCTGGAGGACAAACGTCACTGCCTGAGAGAGCTCACCACTGCTATAGTTGAAGGGCCCGGGGCAAACACGGAAAACCTAGCCAGTGTTTCAACAGCTATGCACGACTTGTGCAGGGTCATCTAGGGTGAGCATGCCTCCCATGGTAGGAGGCATCACAGTTTGATGGGGCGCCTGGATGGTTACACCAGGGCAATCAGTAGGTTGAGCACAACTACAGCTCAGCTTTCCTGTCGTGCTGTCAGCATGCACAGGAGATGAGCCACCGCTCTGGGGATGTGGCCAGGGGCCTCATCCAGGTCACTAATGTAGTGGAACAACTCCAGACTGCTGCAGCTGGTGGCACCAACGTACGTGCAGGGGGGATAGTGAGTAGGCCTCCAGCCTCAGTGGCCTACTGGCACCTGTCACAAATCGCATGGAAGGTAGTGGGATGGCTGCGGAGTTCCATGCCTCCGTGTAGCCCCCCGTGACCCGTGGTCTGTGACCCCGCCTCCTGGAATGGCGAACGTCGTCTGAAACGCCACGGCAGAGATCTGCTCCTGTTCATGCCCCGAAGCCATTTTTACCCTCACGGACTTCAGCGGGGGTGATGCGGCTGGAGCCCACAATCTTTATGTGAGGTCGAGGGGTGTTTGCGGCCCCTATAAGCTGCCGGGAGGTCATAGCCTGCTTGCTTTTCCGCGTTCGGCATTTTTGCACCCTGAGCGGACACTGTGATTTCCATGCTTCAGTTTGGACTCGGGGGCAAGTCTCTTGCTCTTGCTATTGGAGCTGATGTCTAAAAGGGATATAACTTCTAAAGACTTCAGAGGTTTTTCTCGGGATTGTGGTGCGTTTATTTCTGTGACTCTGCACTCCCCCTGGTTTTTGAATCAGATGCAGCCAGAGGTTGGAGGCTGGAGGCTGTAACCTGCGCACATGTCACCAGCCGACTGGACTACGGAAACGCCCTCTACGCCGGAACCACAGCCAAGCTACAGAAAAGACTCCAGCGCATCCAGAACGCCTCCGCCCGACTCATCCTGGATGTCCCCCGACGCAGCCACATCTCCAGCCACCTGAGGAACCTGCACTGGCTCCCCGTCGACAAGAGGATCACGTTCCGGCTCCTCACCCACGCACACAAGTCTCTCCACGACCTGGGCCCCAAGTACCTCAACGACCGCCTGACCTTCTACACGCCCATCCGCCAGCTACGGTCCACCAGCCTCGCCCTCGCAGCCGTACCACGCATCCGAAGAGCCACCGCCGGAGGAAGATCCTTCTCTTACCTGGCTGCCAAGATTTGGAACTCCCTCCCCATCCACCTTCGGCTGACCCAGGACCATCTCGCCTTCAGGAAACAACTCAAGACCTGGCTGTTCGAGCAGTAGCATACAACTCCCCCCAAGCGCCTTGAGACCCTCCAGGGTGAGTAGTGCGCTATACAAATGGCATGATTGATTGATTGATTGATTGATTGATTTGGACTCTGTAACCCCCTGAAAATCCTCGCTCCGGTGGCAAGATAAGAAATGTTGGACTTGCATCATGCCTATCACTGTGAGTAACGCCTGGCCTAAAAAAAAAGGGGGAAAAAATATAAGGGGAAAGGAAAAACGTTTTTTTTTTTGCGAGAGCATCAGTAAGAAACTTTTAAGGGGGCTGAAATTGAAGGTCCTGGTTAAAGGAAAATTCTACTTGTTCACGGATGTAGACGAGGCGCAATCTCTTCTCAAGGAGATCTCTTCAGGTGCTAGGGCCTGAAAAATTTAATCTAGGCCTGGCAATATTCTCCTTTTTCCTGAAGTTTTCTCCTCTTGCTACTTTTACTTTGTGTTTCCTTTTTCCTTTTTCCTCTTACTAGTATGAATAATGCACAACAGTATTATGAGGCAGAATCAGATCTACGGGTCACCTAGGGTGGAACAAAAGGACACCCAGACCAGAAGAAGTGGGAGGAATGTGGCAAGCGTGGCAGGGAGGGGAGTCTCCACATTCCTGGGAAGGGGGGGGGGTAAATGCAGCAAAAAGGAATATGAGCAAAAAGGAGTGTGAGCAATCGGAATTTCACTTTTTTTAGGTTTATTAATAGGTACTCAACAGTGATAAGATTGTTTTTTTTTCTTTATGAAATTTAATACAAATTCGACCCCAGCCTGCATATTAATGATGGACGCAGAAAAAGCGTTCGACCTGGTGAATTGGGCAGCACTATTTTACTCTCTCGGTCAATTTGGTTTTCCAGCCACAATTATTAAGATGCTTTATAACATCTATGAGGGAGCATCGGCCCAAGTAATAATCAACGCCAAACAAGCTGGTAAAATGAAATAGGGGTACAAGGCAGGGCTGCCCGTTGTCCCCGTTGCTCTTTACTTCTTTTATCGAGCCTCTAGTAATAAAGATCAGGGACAACGTGGCTATCCTGCCCCCTATCATCGGCATGTCTAAATTAAAGTTATTTGCCGATGATATTATTTTATATTTAATACCTCAAAAAGAAAATATTGAAATCCTAATGAGAGAGTTTAATAACTACGAAAAAATAGGGGGTTATTAAGTAAAAACTTAAAAATCAGAGGTCCTCGTATTAAACACTGATCTTCAATTTCTCCCTATTGATCTGCAGGCCCAAGCTGCAAGGAGCGTCCCAATTAGATACCTGGGCATATTTGTGACTACCGAATACAACATGCTTTATTCTATGAATTACATCAGAATGAAGAACAAAATTCGGATTCTATTAGATCAATGGCTCCTTCTCCCATTATCAGTTATAGGCAGGGTATCATTGATTAAGATGTCGGTGCTACCATTGCTCATATTTTTGTTCAGTAACGTTCCCATTAAAATTAATTTCGTTTTTTTAAAGAGCTTGAAACAATGCTGAGAGGTTTTATATGGGGTAATAAAGCTTCGAGAGTCAAACTCCCAGTATTACAACTTCCAGTTGAACAAGGAGGTTTAGCCCTACCCCATTTAAGGACCTATTATGAAGCTGCATTTTTTGATATATTGGCAGGATTATTGAGGGGTAATCAAACAAGAGATCTTTTTTTTCTTACAAGAATGTTACAAGAAGCAGGTTCCCAAATTCCAGTTTTTTTTAAAATTGCAAAGCTCCCAAAGAGGTCAAGATACAAGACGTTAAGAGAATATGCCTCAAGAATGTCACTCCTTTTTAAAAAAAATGGCACTGATGGCTCTCATTATTTAAGTTTATCTGAATGTACTAAAGTAGGCCTCCCACTAAGTTTGATTCATATTTAAACCTGGGAACTTTGTGGGTTTCATGAGTTGAGGCATATGATAGTCCAAAATAGGGTAATTAGCTGGCAGGAGGTAGTTGTTAGAATTAATGGTCCATTGCGCCCGACCTTTTTTGAATATATGCAGATTTTGCATTTTATTAGAAATGTGACAATGTGCCTGATAAATGTTCCCAATGCTATACTAACAGCCCTATATGCTGGAAAGAGCAAAGGTATCGGATACTGGTACAAGATGCTTCATTGCTCGAACCAAAACAGATTAGTAGATAGACATCTTGAGAAAATAAATATCTCTACACGAATTACTTTCCGCAATTCCGGAAATATACAAATTGAAAAAACTCAAAAGCAAGGGCCCAGTAAAAAAGGAGATAATGGACGCAGTGTTAGAATATGAAAGCTGTCCTACGGGCATGGAAAACCAATCACCCATAGCAAATTGGGAAAATCTACATAAATTTGTGCTGGGAAAATTTCCAATAAATACACCGGTAATTGATGGTCGCAAAGCAAACAAAGAGCCATGGTACAACACCAAACTAAGAGATAAGAAAAGGGAAATTGCGAAAAAATTAAGAATAAGGGCAGCAGAAAGAAGGTCAGGAAACGAAGTAGATAATACCGACATACAAAAAATGAGGAAAGAATATAAAGAGGACTGTAGAAAAGCTAAAAAAGCTCACACAGAAGAAATCTGGGTGGATCTTTTAAGAACAAGTAAACTTCCAAATAGTGGAGAATTTTGGAACATAATAAATAAACTCTCAAAAGTAGTTGGTGAACAAGCCAATATAGGAATAAGTGAAACAACATGGGCCGCGTATATTAACAATCTGTACAACATCCAGAGCCATCCAATCAACACAGAAACAATCAAAAACCTAAAAGATCTAGAACAAAAAGATACAGCTCCCGGACAATGGAAGAACGTCCAGCAGGAAAGCGTTGCCCAAGAGGAAGAAGCACCGTTGACAACGACTAAACACCTAACCGCACTAATAAGGAAAATGAAAGTGGAAGGAGCAGCTGGCCCAAATGGAATGCCGAATGCCTTATTCAAATATGACACCGAATTCTGGGCAAAATACTTGACTCCACTATTTAATTATATTCACAAAGAAAAAAAGATCCCACCGTCCTGGCAAGGAAACATCTTCCACCCAATTCATAAAAGTGGATGTAGAATGGAACCCGGGAATTACAGATTAATAGCCTTAATTGATGTGGAGGCTAAGCTTTTCTCATCCTGTATATTGTCCCTACTTCAATTTTGGATAAAAGACAATAATATAATACCTAAATTCCAAACCGGTTTCAGGGAAGGCATGGGCTGCTTAACCAACTTGTCAGCACTGTCGTTACTAATCGAAGGAGCAGGGAAAAGAAAGACTGGATTAATAGCCTGCTACATAGACCTGAAAGCCGCCTTCGACCGAGTCCCCAGAAAACGCCTATGGAAAAAACTGGATCTTTGGGGTCTACCGCCGGCATTAATGGAAACAATAATGGCACTATATAGCGGAACATGGGCAAAAATAAAACTGGGAGACGGAAGAATAATATCTGCAGAATTAAATATAACTAATGGCCTCAAACAGGGCTGCATGCTCTCCCCAAGCCTTTTTAATATATATCTGGCCGACCTAAAAAACTATCTACAGAATGCAAACGGACATCCGCCAAAATTAGCCAACGAAAGTATTCAGTTTCTCCAATATGCCGACGACATTGTAGTCTTAAGTCAAACGCCAATAGGCCTACAAAGAAAAATATCAGAATTAACAGATTACTTTGAGAGAGAAGGCCTAGAATTAAACATCAAAAAAACAAAAGTGGTGAGACTAGCGGGCAATAGTAGAAGATCTTTTAAATGGTACACAAAAGGCAGACAAATCGAGGAAACAACTGCTTATAAATATCTGGGAGTTACAATAAGTAAAAACATGTCCCTTTCAGACCAAAAAAGAATCATCACCGCTAAAGCACAATCACTGAGCTTTGCGTACAAAGTTATACAAGATAAACTGCAATGTCCATCATACGACCACCTGTTAAAGGCAATGGCAGCCCAAGTCTTACCATCACTCTCATACGGACTGGAAATATGGCATGGAAATGAATCAGACATTTTAAATACTCTCCAGACAAAAATATACAAATCTGTGTTCCATCTATACAAAGGATCAGCCCCGGCCCAAATAAAACTAGAATTTGGGTTACAAAATCAAATATACCAACGGAAAGCTGCTCTAGTAAAATGGTGCTGGAAACTAAGATCGGCGGAAATGGGCTCTTTAAACAACTTATGTTGGCAAGAAATTAAAAAACAATATGACCGACATGAAGCCAACTCATGGGGCAATGATCTGCGAGCATCACTAGAAACCCTCAAAATAGAGGAGATCTGGAAGAAACCACTGGAAGAATCAGCTTTCAAAAAGATTTGCAAACTAAATGCAAAAGCCTTATCTTTGGTAGAAGATAAAAAGACTTTGGCCAAGCGACGCCATGCATGGACCGTTTTAAATTCATACAAACAATTAGAACCTCAAGCCTACCTCATAGCGCACTTCCGGCTATCTTTAAAAACAAAATTCATGGCCCTCAGAATGGGAGACCACTGCTCCAAAGACTTGATCCCATCATGGAAAGGCACGCATCAGGGACGAAGTTGTAGGTTATGTGACTACCACAGCGAGACCTTGTGTCACCTCCTATGCACATGTGAATCTTCCATAGAAAAAAGGAAGAACTTATTGAAACCTATTTTTAACATGCCACAGATCCGTACCTGTAGGCAAGCTGTGACCAGCTGGATGGGAGCAGGTTCAAACATTCTAATATGGGGGAGAGGTGTGGCGCCGCGGCCAGGGCGACTGACGTTGGAATCTGGGGATCAGGGTTCGATCCCCGGCTTCGGCGGCAGGTTAGCCCAGCACCATGTGACTCTGGGCAATAGCTTGCTTAATCTTCCCGACGGCCCCCAGCGCCTAGAGACCCTTACGGGTGATTGTGCGCTTTACAAATGTGGATTATTATTATTATAATATGCCGCGGGGTAAAATTCATGAACTCTGTAGAGAATTTGCTCCAAAAATAGAAATAGACCACAGATAAGGCCTGGGAGGAAGTATTTAATTAATTAATGAATGCTAAAACAAATTTTAACCACATGAACTTTTAACCTGTCGTTATTTTAATAGAAGTTTTGTATATGTATGCTTTATGGTTGTGATAAACCAAATAAAGTAAATTTTTGACTGACTGACTGACTGTAAAATATCTCTACACAGTGTAATTTTTCCACTAAGGATTGGGAAGTCATTTGTCAGTTGGGGAATGGTTCCTTACGTGCCGCCAACTTTAAAAGGATGTCTTTCCTATCTCTCTGGTTATTGTATTATACACCAGAGGCTTTGGAAAAAATGTGTCCCGAAGTTGAGAATAAATGCTTCAAATGTATGGGCGGATGGAATCATATCTTTTTTACTTGCCAGCAGTTAGAAACCTTCTGGAAGGGAATATTTGCCTATATCGCACAGGCTATTGGGAAATCTTTTTTACCAGCAGCAGAAGTAGCCCTGTTCGGTATATGCAAAGATAGGAGTGGGCTTAATAAAGCAGAAGAAGTATTTATATTTACATCTTGTGCAGTTGCTCGCTCCTTAATACTTCAAAATTGGAAGTCCAGCGAGATCCCATCACATATAAAATGGTTTAATAAAATGAGGAGAACCTGTTTTTTGGAAAAAGCTTATGCTGGCAGAGTGGGAGCCATTGGAAGATTTGAGAGGAACTGGAAATATTTTGAGAATCTAGAAGAAATTAAGGGAGGATGATTTGTGAAGAAAATCGAGAGTAGATGTTTTTTTATTCCAGGACATTAGCACTTATTAGCACTTTCTAATTAACATAAGCTTGCATTACGCACTTTTTAAGATGGTACTTTTTGTACTCTTCGCACTTTACTTTTTGCACTAGCACTTTATTGCAGTTTTGCACACTCTTGCAGATGCACTTTATAAAATTGCATATTTTGCACATGTCTTGGAAACCTTAATGATGTAGTAGACTGTTTTCGATGAACTTCCCTTTTTATCCTTGTACACTGTTTTATCTTTTTATCTTTTTATCTCTTGTCTGTTATCTAAGAAATTTATTGGAAATGTGTTGTCTTGAAATCTAGAGTGTAATATGTTTTGTACCTTTGGTTTACCTATTGCTCTATTCAATAAAAAAAATTATTAAAAAAAATAAATCCCAGGAGGCGCAGTACCAGGAGCAACACTGGCTCGGAAGGCTCAATTGCGGATGTGGCTGACCCTACTGAGAGGCCCACGGGAGTGCGTGGCTGGAAAAAGTAGTGACCTGGACAGGTACTATTCTGGTGAGGTAACCAGCAGCATGTACATTGTTCATACTGACGTGTAAGTGCCAAGGCAATGTCATTTAATTGTCTGTATGTACACTACACTTTTCGGCACCTGGTATGTGTGCATTGACACTACCACAATATTGTTGCAATAAACCGGAGAGCACCTACTGTGTTGTCTCATGATAACCCACCTTAGAAATAATGTTGAGTGATCCCCTCTGCTGCATTTGGACCGCCTGCCGCTTGCGGCGGTTGTCTTGGCTGAATGCCTACCAATGGCTCGCTGTCAGAGTCTTCCAGGGGAATGTCTCTATTTGGGGATATGTTGTGCAACATGGCACATGTGGCAACTATTTTGCAGCAAGTCTCCGGCCTATACTGTAATGCACCCCCAGTTTTGTGTAGGCAGCGAAACCGAGATTTTAGTAACCCAATTGTCCTCTCAATCATGTTGTGTGTGGAGATGTGTGCCTCATTGTATCGCTGCTCACTTGGTCTAGCAGGATTCAGATATGGAGTCAGGATGATAGAGCGCACAGCGTATGCGCTATTACTTACAGGATGTAAAAAGAAAATACATTAGTCACTGCAATGTGTCACCATGGCAGACAAGTGTGCACGTCAGTATTACATCTGTTTACTGAGCAAATATCCTTCTCCAAATTCACCCGCAAGTAGACGTCTGTGTATGCCACTATGTCCGAAGATATAGGAGTCATGTGCACTGCCAGGGTAACTAGCCACATTGTCTGTGATTATGTTTTTAGAATTGCAGATAACTTGAATGTTCAATGAATGGTAAGATTTCCAGTTTCAGTAAATATACTCATTCCCTGAGGGGAGACAAATGGCTACATGCGTCCCATTGATGCAGCCTATGACATGTGGAAATGCGCAACTTGATAAAAATGTAATTTAGTTTGCAGCAATTCCTGTGGTGTTGTGGGGAACCGAATGTGGTGGTGTTTCCTCTGCAGCATGGCATCAAGGAATGCATTGAAAAATCTTGAAAGGGCACTTTGGGCGACACCTCCAGCGGCAGCAATTACTCCCTGGAAGCTCCCTGAAGCTAGGAGGTGCAGAGAACAGGCGACCTGCACGTGCTTGGGGATGGCATGTGTCCTGCGAGTCTGACACTGCAGTATTGGATCCAATTCAGCTATGAGCTCATAGATTGTGTCAGCATTCAGCCTATATTTATCTCTTCCTCCGTCTGCCCTAGCAAAGTAACGCGGAGTCTGAATATACGCTCCTGTATCCTCCTTCTCTGTGCTGCCGCTCTTAGCCTCATTCTCCACACCATGACGTAGAGCGCTGCCATTGTGAAACATTCTGAGGCCTTCTGGGACTGTTTTAGTAGTTTGCTGATGATTTGCATCTGATCTGTTCAATTAAAAATTGTTACCACCTGATATAATTTGTTCTTATTTAAAAACTGCTAATCGCGATTTTTTTGAGGATTCGCAATCTGCAAATTTTTTTTTTCATGCATAGGTTTTGCGAATCTTTAATTGGGATTACCTATAGCAGAATTGGTATTAAGGTAATCGCAATTTTTATCGAAAACGTTTGAAAATCTGCTATTTTGCTTCTGGTATTGCATTAGGCTATTTTGCAATTCCAGACAGCCTTTCTTTGCGATTCACAACGTTTGCAATCACAAAATAGCTTGATGCATGGGTCCCTAAGTGATTAAGAATCACAGGATGTTGAGCATCCCTGCCGAGACTCAAACCTTGTTCGACAGCTCTAGCTGTAGGGCCACATCCTCGTCCCAACTTGAACAACAATCATTAAGAACTGAGCATTGAGTAACACAGAAGGGTGACAACTTAATATTAGGGAAGATGTCATAATTTTCCACGCAATTTCTCCTCTGCCTCATCCTTATCCACATGATTTATTGGGTATTTTCTTTTTCAGCCTTTAGCTGCACTTCTGCGGTTCTATTTCGTCTGATTATTATTTTATTTTTCACAGTAATGGTAAACCCAACACCTGCTGTTTCATCAGACATCAAGGAGGAGGCCCAGGACTGCGCCATTGAACACGATCATGAGGATTGTGAGACAAAGAGAAGTCTCAATATTATTACAGGTGAGGAAAAAGGCCCACTTGAAAAAGACATAAAATGTCCTCCCTTAATCCCAAAGGTGACGAGTCCACCCCTCTACCCCTTAGTATCTGAGAGCTGTTGAAAGTTGTTCATTTCCCTCGTCCCTTCACTATCTGACAGATGATGACAAAGACATAGACCTTCCTTTATCATAATGCACCCCCCTCTGCACACCCTGTTTATTCTCCACAGCCATCAGAGTTGGCATTTGACATAGATCTAGAGAGAGACCCTTCCCCTCCTCCATCCTGCTTAAGGAATTCTGCCTTTTTGCTGAATATGTTTCAGTTGTATCTGTCTCACCCATGCCCAGACCGGGGACATGCGAGTGGGTTTGGTATCGATTTTATTTGTGCAGTCCATTCTCTGGAATGACAGAGTATCATCAGTGTATGGGTGGAGATAGAATCCCAGGTTGTGTACCTGTTCACCGAAAGGCACAACATATAAGTTGAACATCAGTGGGATAGGGTGGAGCCTGGAGTACCTCTGAAGGGTGAAAGTCTAACATTAGAGGAGTCACCAGTGTTACTTTTCTCCCTCTGCCTCTCCCTCGTCCCCGTCCCCTTCCTCTCGCTTTCTTGACCATTTTCATTTGCAGCCTTTACCTGCACTTCTGTGATTGTATTTCTTCTGAGTCTCATTTTATTTTTGGCAGTAATGGTAGACACCGGACCTGCTGTTTCTTCAAACTTCAAGGAGGAGGCCGAGGACTGCCCCATGCTGCCAGATAACGAGGACTGTGAGACCAAGAGAAGCCTCAATATTATTACAGGTGAGAAAACAAGGCCCACTTGAAAAAGACATACAAATAACCTCCCTTGAGCCCAATGATGATGGAGAAAACACCCCTCTACGCCTTAGTATTTTAGAGCTCTTAGGTTCTATATTTGCCTCATGCCTTTACCCTCTGACAGATGTTGACAAAGGCACATAGAGTCTGATCAGTGTCTTGGTACCAGACAAAGACTTCAGCATTATACAATCCCCCACAATCTGGGCCCGATTCACAAAGAGCCTCTGCACTCGTGGTGGAGGTTTTGCAGTCGTGGCAGGATGTCCACACACATGGTGTGATCTCCACAGTACAGTTTTTTTTATTGCACAGATGCCACCACAAGTGCCCAACCTCTGCCGTGAGTGCAGAGCCTCGGCCACTAATGTGGTGCCTTGGCCACAAGGGTGCAGCATAAGCCATGAGTTCAGAGCCTCTGCCACACGTGTGCAGCCTCTGCCACAAGTACGCAGCCTCTGCCACAAGTGTGGAGCCTCCACCGCCTCTGCTGTGAGTGTGCAGCCTCTGCCGTGAGTGCAGAGCCTTCACCACGAGGGCAGAGCCTTCAGCACAAGTGCAGAGCCTCCATCACGAGTGCAGAGCCTCCACCACGAGTGCAGAGCCTACACCACGAGTGCAGAGCCTTCAGCACGAGTGCAGAGCCTTCAGCACGAGTGCAGAGCCTCCATTACGAGTGCAGAGCCTCCGCCACGAGTGCAGAGCCTACACCACGAGTGCAGAGCCTTCAGCACGAGTGCAGAGCCTCCATTACGAGTGCAGAGCCTCCACCACGAGTGCAGAGCCTACACCACGAGTGCAGAGCCTTCAGCACGAGTGCAGAGCCTCCATTACGAGTGCAGAGCCTCCACCACGAGTGCAGAGCCTACACCACGAGTGCAGAGCCTCCGCCACGAGTGCAGAGCCTCCCAACACGAGTGCAGAGCCTCCCAACACGAGTGCAGAGCCTCCACCACGAGTGCAGAGCCTACACCACGAGTGCAGAGCCTTCAGCACGAGTGCAGAGCCTCCATTACGAGTGCAGAGCCTCCCAACACGAGTGCAGAGCCTCCCAACACGAGTGCAGAGCCTCCCAACACGAGTGCAGAGCCTACACCACGAGTGCAGAGCCTTCAGCCCGAGTGCAGAGCCTCCATTACGAGTGTTGAGCCTCCACCGCAAGTGCACAGCCTCCTCCATGAGTCCGCTGCCTCTGCCACAAGTGCTCAAGGAGAGCTACAAAGGCAACCTGCCCCCCCCAACTTATGCAATGTCTCTGCTGAGTAATTGTCTTTGGAAATTCCTGTTATGTGCACAGATTTGGTAATATCTCATTTCTTTGCAGTAATGGCAGACATCAAACCGACTACTGTACCAGACATCAAAGAAGAGCAAGAAGATCGCTCTGTGGACGGCAAGGACTCGGAGGTGAAAGGAAGCACCAGTGTTCAGAGAGGTGAGTAAATAACACCAAATATAAATAGAAAAGAGACCTTCTTGATCCCAGCAGGAGCGCGGAGTGTCATCTACTGTGCCCCAGTTGTTGGCATTGGCTCATCCTGTGTGATGGTGCTTTCATTGGTGTTTGTTTTGCAATTAAACAAATGGCATCTTTGTTTGTTTTGCCATTTCTTTTCCTCATCTCTATGTTGCTTTCTCCTCTTTGAAATATTCCTTTACATGTTTCATGCTCCTAGTTTCTTGTTCTTGCCCCAAACAACACTCCTCACACAAGATCTATTTACTGTCCAGGATTTGGGGCAAGGTTGAGTGCTGTGATTCTATACCAGTCTCCTCGTCCGTTTGATTCTTGGCACACAATGCGTAGCTCTTTCATTCTGTCACAGTGTGACATTGGACACTTGTGGCATTGAATGTAGTGCAAGGTGCCCGTGGGTGCTGTAGAGTACAAGCATCGCCACTGAGAGCATTCCTGCATCCACTGCTCTCTAGGTGAAGGGATGGAAGGGGAGAGAACGCTTTCCCTGGTGACGTGTACTGGATCTCCTTAAATGATTCCATAAAGGGCAGATTTCCCCGGAGGAAGTTGTTGGGATCCATGCTCTTCATAGAGGCGGGGGAAGAATGTGTGTTCTTCTCTCTCAAGAGTCTTATGTTGCTTTCCGAGAGAAAGGGAGGATCAGTGGTTCAAAAGGACTTGAAGACTAGAGAGCCTTTGCTGGCACTAAGAGGAAAGGTGATCTTGATGGCAGCACTTGGATGATGATCTGCCGTGACAGTGCCCATTTAGCACTACTGGAGTTCCTCCTCCTCAGAGAGTTTATTATATTTTTAATATCACGCAGGGATGAGTTTACCTTGACATGGATGGATCAGAGTCTATGAGTTTTTGGGACATTAGTAATTTAAGTTATGCTGCTTCTTTGCTCAGGTCAAACTGATCTGGTTAATCGTGATTCTCTATACCCCCCGAGCCTATTCTGAGCAAGGAGGTGGGCCTATCAAATTTGCATGGTAGGTGCATCCCATAACAGGCCAAGATAGCACTGGCCAGAGTGACTAGGACATTTTCTAAACCTCATCCCTGTATTATGTTAGTGAAAACACCTCGCCCTGTAGGGGGGAGACCTTCGCCACCAAAGACTCAGTTTGGGATTCACAGGGACAAATACATGACTCTCTTGGAAACAAAGAATTGGAGGATGAAGGATTGAAATGGACTCCCAAGCTTTCAGTTTCATCCTCCTAGGATCCAAGAACGAGGTTGAGCCGATGATATATTGGCATTAAGGCAACTGCAGCATTTGAGTCCCAGCGGAGCAGAGATGGGTTTATTAACCCAATATCCGGCTCCGGGATGGATCTTGTATGAAGTCCACTCTCTCTGATAGCCAGGCATGAACCCAAAGCAGATGGCATCCTGAGGAGACCGACTGCAGGTACCAAGAGACACTCCTGAGAGTCCTGCAGAGGAACCAGAGCTGTGGTCCCCACAGAGTTATTCGAAGAGCCAGGTCTTCAGCTTCGTTCGGAACTCAAGAAGTGAGGAGGAGGCTCTGATGTGTTGCAGGAGCTCATGACATGTTGTGGCTGCTGCCGGGACCTGCCATTTCGGCCTGAGGGAGAGGGAGAGGGAGAGGAAGCGGAGCCGGACCACAAGTCCCAGGCTCCCTGTGGCTCCTGCCGTCGCCACCACCGACGCTGGATTTTCATGCCAGGATGCACACATAAAAACAACACCGGGCTCCCGCAGCGCGGGAAGCTCCTAATTACTGCTGCTGTCGTGACCTAGCATTCCGGCCTGAGGGAGAGGGAGCAGAGCCGGACCGCAAGTCTCAGGCTCCCCGTGGCCCCTGCCGTCGCCACCACAACCGACGCCAGATTTTCGCGCCAGGAGGCGCACATAAAAACAACAAAAGGCTCCTGCAGCGCGGGCATGTCCGGGCACAGACCGGGCAAATGGCTGGCCCGGGCCTGTCCGCGCCCGTCAGAGGTTGGAATAGGCCGTGCTGGGCCCATTCTCTTGGCTACATCATCCAGCATCCATCGGAAGGGTACATCGCACCCCTATCCTTGCCTGAGCTAGTGGGAAGAAGGGGGGTAAAAGAAAAACAACGGACAGTCATTCACCGAAATCGATAAGTAAGCCCAAAGCTGCTAACATGACATTGCTAAACCATCTCACTGGGGTCGTAGGTGTTATTGAAGACAAATCACCTCTGTTGAGGAACCATTAAAAATGGACACTCTAGGGCCCACAGCAAAGGATAAAACTACTGTATGTGTGAGTAGGAGGGACACTGTTAATCACAGTTTGGGACACATAGAGGAGGGACAACTGAAAAACGGGTGTATTCAGATAATTGATGATGATATCTTCACAGTGACGTAGACAGTGACACTGTACCCCCGCAAAAAAATCCTGTAAGTTATCAAGTGCTGAAACTCTAGACATTCAGTCAAATGGTGCACACACAACCCCACAGAAACCTAGGCTGTCAAAGACTAACTCGAAAAAACAGCAGGGCCCAAAAGGAAAAAATCTAAATAAGCCAGGCACTGCTGATGTATCTTGTTTCTGTAATAACTGATACAGTCAAACAATCTATAAATGCTTTGACCGTTACGCTGGACAAAATCGAAGTAGGTTTAGAGAAAGTCTTAGAAAAATTGAACCTACATATTATTACTGCATCAAGTTCACACCTACAGCCTGAGTGCGTAACGCAAAAAGAGTTGATGACAGTACCAAAAAGGCAGACAAGAGAAAGAGTTAGGGGTAAGGGGACCGGGGACTGGGAAACACTTTAACTCGGAAGGAATCACTCACAACCCTGTACCAACCAGCAGAGATATTCCTAGGCAAACCAGGACAGAAAGACCGGGACACGATGTAGGCAAGAGTGGGGAGCGAGGAGGGCAAGGTAAAAACAGGTACACACTTGATGCACAATAGTGCTACGAAGAATGTGAGGAGACCTCAGACCTTTAACTTACCTCCGGCAGCCACCCCTTATTTGGTCATTTTAGCTAACGTCCCAGTTCTAGCAACAGAGGAAAAATAAACCTGGATGACATTAAGGAATAAAACTATACACTACCTGGGGAGTAGAACTGGACTAACAAGGGATATCTTCCGAGAGTTTAAAATGGTCAGGAGAATAGGCTGGGTTGTAGAAAACGTTTTCAAGGCAACTGTTTTGTCCTCTCACTAGAATGTGGAAAAGTAAAATTTTGCCATGTTCTGTGTCCCTACGCGTCATCCATCATATGTTATCTGTGCATGATTAATATGCATATGTATTCCCCATGTTCGATTAAAGACGCAATTACAGTTGTATCCACCTCTAGTATGTCAGTTTCCAGTTCTCGTGAATACTACGAATATCAGGCCTATGTAAAGCTACGTTGCCACGTTTCTCAGTGTGCACGTTATTCCATTGTAAAGTCCCCGTTTCTAGGCCTCAAAAGGGCCCGGACACCAGATTCAACTCCTGTCTCCTGAAGCCTCGCTGAGGAGCGATACAGCCCCCACCTGTATCCTCGACCCTTCACTTACTTCCTGCCTCGCAGTGCCCGGCTCAGCCTGGCTCTGCCTCTGAGTCTGCCAAGAGTATGTTATGATTCCAGTTATCAGTCCAGCCCTCCCTCTCTGCATTCCAAAGCTACTGAATCGCATCAATAGTTTCCGTCATTGTCTAGCCTTTACGTCTCCATGTAAGAGAAATACTGCATTTAATGGTCATTTAATATTCTTCATCACGCACTACATGTAGAATAATGCATGCACCATTCTTAGAGTCTGTTAGCCTTTACCCCGATAACTTTTGGATTCTATCAACATGTTCTCTAAACATCAGATACTAGATACTGCTTAGGTACATGTCGCCCTGACTCTCCAGACTTCAGTCTCTGCTCCTAGCACAGAGTTCGTAGCCCCCAGCTTCTCCTAGTAACACGTCATTGCCAGTTTGCGCGCACCATTAGGTCAGAGGTCCCGGCTCCTTAGGTAGCCCCCTCCATGTTTCCGCCCCATTTATGACATATTCTGTTACGTTTGCATCACATGTCTATGTATACGCCTCTGTTACACCTACTTTCACCCTTATCTTTCGCGACTGCTATTGACCACACCCACTGCTCCGCCTATCGTATGTATTGTAATGCAACTGTTTTAGTATATATGATCATGTCTTGTTATTAAATGTTACGCCAGTCCTTTCCCCATTCCCTTACGCCGATTCCGATCCTGTCCCCGGCAGCGCTGCCATCCTATTCCTGTGCAGGTTGTCCTGTTCCTGTCCTTATGCTGTATTAAACCTGCAAAACTCCTACTACCTCGAATCTTGACTCTTATTTATTGAGCTATCTGTTATTCATTTATTCATCCAAAAATAGAGGTATTATTTATTTATTTACCACATAATGGCGCCCGAATAGGGACTTGCCCTTTCCCCACGCGTCGGTGAAGCCACGCCGACCCCCTGACCCTCTGCAGTCGTGACGGAACTCTTCTGCGCACCGGCAGATATTTCTGCTTTAAGTATCCCTCAGGCCCACGGAGGAGACGGAGGAGGCGGTCCAGCATCCAGACGAGACGGTGGAGGAACGCGGCGAGTCCCGACCAGAGCCCAAGCCGAGAGTCCAAGGTCCGAGGTATCCGGAGGCCCATCCGTAACAGAAGTCCGAAGTTCGTCCGTCCGGCGTCGAAGCAGTCCAGTCCAGTCTGAGGCTTTCCGTTCTTGCTGCCCGGTGAGTACCGTTGCTGGGGTAGTATCTAGACAGGGTCAATCTAATTGACTCTGGTCCGTGGGTTGGTGGTACACAGACCCACAAACGAAGTGTCCACTTCGGTGGATGCGGGTCCTGACGTGTCTCTTTATGGGACCGGTAAGTTTCGTACTGTTTCAGCAGTGCATCTAGTTCCTGTTCTAGTCAGTTCTGTTCTCGAGAAAATTCATGTATTCTGTTTCCCGTATTCCAGGTAGTATTCTGTTCGAACTGTTATTCATAATGTTCTTCATGTATTTTAATGTCGTGGTATGAGTGCGAAGTGATTCTCGTGTTTATTGTGTATTGTATTGTGTCCAGATTATAGTTCAGTCATGCCGCTATTTTCAAAACTGCGTCAGTTAAAAACCAGAAAAGGTCTGCTAGAAGCAGCAGTTCCTGTTCCGCCTAGGGACAGTCCAGGTCATTTCATGTATCAGAAGCATGGCATAAGCGCCATATTGTATCTAGATTTATGGGTAGAGTATACCAAACAGTTAGAGGAAAAGTATAGATGGCCCGTATCGGGTACATGGGATGCCGAGTGCATCATGCGAGTAGAAGAAGCATTAAGGAAAAGGAAAGCCAGACAGTCACAGAAAGATGCCATCGAGTTATGGCGCAAAGAATCTCATAAAAGAACCGAAAAAGAAATCAGAAAGTCAGAATTAAGTAGAGAATCCTTAGAACGAGCCCAGGAAAGGGAATTAATCGAGATTGGTGAACGAGTCAAAACCGAACAGACAGACAGACAGAGGCATGCCCTCATCAAGGGTATGTATCCTCTTCTTGCCGAGGGCTTGCCAAAAGCGACCCCAGAGGCATCCAGTAATTTCCCGCCACCACTAGTTCCGACCAAGCTACGTCACAAACCGACCGCAGCTGATATTTTCATCTCATCCTATTTGGACGACACAGTCCCAGAATATGCAAATCCCGCTCCGCCAGTCCCTGTAAATCAGGCACTTCCCGCTCCTCCAGACACCGGAGTACCTGTTACGGTACCCCCGGTCCAGCCCGCCATACAAGTCCAGCCTGCATTTCCATTTCCCACTCTGCCAGGACGAAGAGCATCAGTAGACGACTCTAGTTTAGGGGCCGCAGGGGGAGGTCCTCCTCAGACCCCGCCGCCACACAAGCGTTTAACGTTAGCCGAATTACATGCACAAGCGTCACAGCGTACGCCCAGGTATCAGTCTGTTGCAGAAATAAGAAAAGCCCTTACCGAATGTGGCTATGATCCAGTCCCAGGCGAGGATAGTATGGTTTTATATTCATTACGCGTGAGAAAAGTGACCGAGTATCTAGTTACCCTACCAGATATGAAAGAAGATCTAGACAGAATATATCGTTTCATCCGTACAGGGAATGATCCAGAAAGTATTAGTGACGTCATGAGCCAAAGAAAAGTTGAAGTCCAGCTCATGATATTAAAGTTTCTGATTAATTGTCTAATAAGGGAACAAGATTATCCGACCAAAGATCGAGCCGAAATGAAAGTCCTGACCAGGTGGAGTGATAATATAGCCGAGGGTAAGCACAAGACTATCAGTAGTATAGAGAGTATGTACAAGAAGATTCGTAAAGAAATAATAAGGGTACACGAACAACGTAAAGAAGCACAAGTAAGCGAGAAAGAAAATGACTCTTCTACAGAAGAGGTAGAGGACGAGAATCCCGACAGAATAGCGTATGTAGGAAAATCTAGATTTCCAGATCGCCATTTGCGCCTAGAACACAAGTCAATTTTTCATCATCCAGCACCAGAACAAGGTTCTCTGGAACAAGTATTTCAAGCTACCGATCACATTCTGAAATCACGAATAGGTTATAACGAGTTAAGTACTATGCATGAACAAGAACTAGTCCGATCAGCAGTCCGATGGATTACTGATTCTACCACTTTTCCAGACGAAATAGTGGCACAAATGTTTCTGAAATTGCCCCCAGCCGAGCAACGACTGGCGGGTATGTATATGATCCAGCACCTCATTACATTGTATGAGGGTCAACATTCTGATCCAGGTCCGTTACACGATGTCCTGAACGAGTTACTCCAGTACAAATGGAAAGGTTTAGGTACCGATTTGATTAGGGTCATTCTAGAACAGCGCCACAAATATAGTATGTTTTTGAACCCGCATTTTGTTCATGTCTCACCCCCAGAAAGTAAACCCTTTTACATAGACAGACAGAATCCGTTACGAGAAGTGCATCCAGTTAAGACAGACGGTGGTGAAATGCAACGAGTGTTTGTTTACACCCCTATCACAAAGATGGAACTCTTAGAGATGAAAAAGTTAATTCCCTGTCATGATAAAGATCCAGCAGGGTTCCACCGAGAATTAAAAGACATGCTCCGTATGGGAGAATACACGTATCCAGATATCATTAAAATGTTAAAAGTCTTGTTGCCCGCAGGGGTATATGAGAAACTCAAAGAAAAAGAATGGGAGGTGGGAGAGAAAAAGATCGATTGGGCAGTCCTAGAAGCTGAAGACAAGGCACGAGTACCAGGTACCGGTCTTGGAGATAAATGTAAAGAATTACCAGAATTATTAATACAAGTTTTGCCTAGGTTATTGACAACTAGAAAAGAAGACTGGGATGCAATCTCAGCCTGTAAACAGAAACAAGACGAAGATATTAGTGATTATTATTCCAGATTTGAGAAATGTTTTACCATAAACAGTGGCCTCAAGACAAGTAGCGAGTCATATCCTCATCTTTTTGTTACTAAACTAGTCGAGAATTCAAGTCCACAAATTAAGAATCGAGTTTTGAAAGTCGAAAGTACCTGGCAAGCTAATACCCCGTCCCAGATGTTACAGATGCTTCAATATCACCAGAATAGAATCAGAGAAGAACAAGATCACGAGAGAAAACGTATGAAAGACACGAAAATGAAAGTACTAGTTGCACAATCCGTTCCTCAAGATAGTCAGAAGAGGGGTCCAAATCAAGCCAGTCATCCTGCAGCTCCCGTTAAAGGGAACTGCAATTATTGTAAACAGCCAGGTCATTTTATAAACGAGTGTGCAGTTCTGAAACACAACATAGCTACCGGTAAGACTAAAGAAAGACCACGTCCGCCGAGACAAGAACAAGTTACACAGACTCCTCAGTCGCAGAATGCACCACAGACAGTTATAGCACCGCAGCCTATCGCTGCAACACAGCATGTTACACAGCAGATGTACCAGTATGCACAGTCTGAGTATCCAGAGTATCAGCCGTATTCATGAAACAGCCTAGAGAGGGAGGTAGGCTTGCCTCTCATCGAGATACCTGTAGATCAAGAAGGTCCCTATGTTCATAGTCAAGTATTAGGGAAAGACAGAAAGTTTCTGATTGATACAGGGGCAAGTAGGACCACCATCAGTCACGCCGAAGTTCCAGGGGCTCCGCTCTCAGGCTCTAGAAATGTTTCCCTTGGATTTTCAGGAAAACCTATTGTAAATGAAATATCAAAGCCAGTTACTCTAGAAGTAGGTCCACTGTCCCGCACTACTGATCTGTTACTTACTAAGTCATGTCCAGAGAATCTATTAGGTATTAAGACACTGAAAGAATTAGGTGCAGTTATATGCTGTTCCCCCGAGGGAATACGATTGTTCCTACGTGACTTCAAGGGTCACTATGTATTACGAGATTTTGATCCGAGATTGTCCAATGTTCCACAGCATCTATGGGCGCAAGGTCCAACTGATGTTGGCTTTATGCAAATCACACCCCATCGTGTGACTCTCAAGCCAGGTGTAGTGTTACCACGAATCAGACAGTACAGATTGCCACCTGAGGCTGTAGCAGCCTTATCCAAAATTATTGACGAGCTCATGGCTCAAGGAGTAGTTGTAGAAACTGACTCCAATGTATGTAATTCTCCGATCATTCCTGTTATGAAACGTACTGATCCAAATGCACCTCCAGTATATCGTTTAGTGATTGATCTCCGAGAGCTTAATAAATGTATTATTCCCCAGTATCCAGTTGTCCCAGATATCTCTTCCCTGTTGACAGCCATTGATTCCGAAGCTTCATTTTTTACAGTCATAGACCTCAAGAATGCATTTTTTAGTGTCCCCATTCATCCAGACAGCCAGTTCCTTTTCGGATTTTGTTTAAATGGAAGGAGCTATATGTTCACACGCGCTCCTCAAGGTTTCACAGAAAGTCCTAGTATTTACAGTCAAGCACTCAAGAGACAACTAGATAACATTCACATGCCAACTGACACTGCCCTGCTCCAGTATGTCGATGATCTCCTGATCACAGCCCGTTCTGAATGTGCTTGCGAGCGAGCAGCCTCCGGATACTCCCTTACAGTCTTGTATTTCCTAGCCGAGATGGGACACAAGGTGTCCCCTTCGAAGCTTCAATTCTGTGTCCAGCAAGTGGTCTACTTAGGACACTTACTGTCCAAGAGGGGTAGGCAGTTGACACCAGACCGTATCCAGTTAATAGCGAGTCTTCCTCAGCCAAAGACCCAGAAGGAGGTACGTGCTTTTATTGGCCTTACTTCTTATTGCAGACAATGGATTCCTCAGTATGCATTTCTAGCCAAGCCACTGATACAGTTAACGACACAGGAGGCAGCCGTATCGACTGTCCTCCCTTGGACATCTGAACATACACTTAGTTTCAATGAGTTAAAGAAAGCCCTATGCCAAGCTCCAGTTCTAGCAACACCGAACTACAGTAAGCCTTTTACACTTTTCGTCACAGAACGTGAAGGTACAGCATTATCAGTTCTCACACAAGATCAAGCAGGACAATGCAAGCCCTGTGCTTATTTTTCGAGCACATTAGATCCTGTAGCCCAGGCTCTGCCTGCGTGACTTAAGTCAGTTGCAGCCACAGCACTAGCTATCAGACAAAGTGATTCCATAGTATTAGGACACTCCCTGACAGTACAAGTCCCACACTCCGTGGAAGTTCTTTTAAACCGAACACAAACTCAGCACTTGACAATTGCACGTTTAACAGGTTATGAATTGACACTGTTCCAGCCACACATAGAAATCAGACGCTGCAACGTTTTAAATCCTGCTACATTGTTACCATCAGTTACTTCGAATTCTGCCACACACGACTGTGTGGAAGTAGTTAACATCATGACAAAGCCAAGACAAGACCTGACAGATATTCCATTACCAGATCCCGACCTGACACTTTATGTGGATGGTTCATGCATGAGAACTAGTACAGGAGAACTAGTAGCCGCGTATGCAGTGACTACTGACACTGAAGTTATTGAAACACACCGCATTGACACCCTGTCTGCTCAAGCAGCAGAGCTAGTTGCTCTGACACAAGCCTGCATTCACGCCAAGAACCTGAAAGTTAATATTTACACAGATTCACGTTACGCATTTGGAGTCGTACACGACTTCGGAGTGCTCTGGCAAGAGAGAGGTTTCATGACTTCTCATGGAACCAAGATTCAGCATGGTCTCCTCATTCAGGCTCTGTTAGATGCCATACATTTACCGACATCCATTGCTATCATGAAGTGCAAAGCACATACGAAAGTTACTGACATTATTTCCCAGGGTAATGATCTAGCAGATCGCACAGCCAAGCTTACAGCACAGACACCAGACGTTCCAGTAAATAAGGCACCGACACCTACTCCAGATCTGACTACATGTATGACAGTTAAGGACCCTACTCAAGATGTCATAGATATCCAGTTACATGCTACTCCCGATGAAATCAAGAAATGGTCCGAACAAGGAGGGGTCCAGACAGATCAAGGATGGTTAACGAAGGGTAGAGCCACATGGTTTCTCCCCGACTCTATGGTTCAAGTCATTATCAATACCGCACATAGTCCAGCACATTTAGGAGAAAAAGCCATGTTAGACAGTATCCAGAACATTTGGTTCAACAAGCATTTACGAGCTGCAGCCAAGCAGAAAGTCCGTACCTGTATGATATGTTGTCAGTTTAATCCAGGTAAAAGTGTCCCGGTGGAACAAGGTGGATTCCAACCCCCTGACCACCCTTTTGAAGTCCTCCAGATGGATTACATTCAGATGGAGCGATGTCGAGGTTTCAAGTATGTCCTTGTAGTTGTATGCGCTTTGTCCAGGTGGACGGAGGCATATCCAGTTCCAGATTACACAGCTGCGACCACTGCCAAGCAGTTGGTTCGTGAGTTCTTCCCCCGTTATGGACTCCCTAGGGTCGTATATTCTGACAACGGCCAGCCATTCTCATCTGAACTCATGAAACACGTGTCCCTTTTGTTAGGGTACCAGTGGAAGTTCCATTGTGTACGCCATCCTGAAGCAGCCGGTCTCGTAGAAAGACATAATCAGACCCTGAAAATCCGAATTGCAAAGGTTTGTCAAGAGAAAGGTGTGGACTGGCTAATAGCTCTGCCAGTTGCTTTGTTCTATATGCGCATGGTCGCACATTCCAGATCAGGTCTGTCCCCGTATGAGGTCGTTTTCGGCCGCCCCCCTAACATGTGGGGTACTCCTAGACCCCGAAGTATTACCGATGTTTCAAGTAATATGCTGACAGATTACCTAGCTTCCTTGATGTCTGCCCTCAACTCTTGTCGTTCACAGGTTGCCGCCGCATTTCCAGACAATACCGAGGTGGCACCGCATGAAATCGTTCCCGGATCCATGGTCCTAGTGCGAAATTTCGATCGCTCAAGTCCACTGGAGCCTCGCTGGAAGGAGCCCCGACAGGTCCTCCTGGCCACCGGTACAGCCGTGAAGTTGGAGGGACGCAAAGGCTGGGTGCATCTTTCGCATATCAAAAGGTTTCATGGATTGAAACCAGTTTCAAAGAACATTTCCCAGGATTCAAAGGACTGCCAAAGTACTATTCTTAAGGACTGTCCCGCAAAAGACAATGATACTGCACCCTCCCTGTTAGAGACAACTCCGCAACAGGAGTATAAACTCAAGTTAAGGTCTAGTAAAATAAGTCAGCCAGTTTGATTGTCTAAGTCCTCCCCTAGGTGAAACGGTTAGACCGGTTTCTGACATGTATAAAATAGACCCCCATAGTGAGAGAGTTAGTCAAAACTCAATCCGATGTATCGTTTTTCTATGTTTCATATTATTTCTCAGTATTATGATTTCCTGCACCAGTTATGCGTTTTATCTGTATTTTCCAGTTTCTCATGTAAATGAGTCTTCTAATGCTACAGTAGAGCACACGTTTAGTGATCTGCCTCCTCATGAACTCTCTTACCGCCTCGCTATGCGTAACAATTCTTTCATCCGCATGTTACATTATTCACACCAGACCAGCAATGCCACTAATTGTTGGGTGTGTGGTCGACTCCCCCCTTTTCAGACACCAAAGGGAGTTCTGCCACTCTTTCCTTATCCATTTTCACATAATGGTTCGTGTGGAGCATGGTCCACGTTAACGTCATCCTCAACAGATATGTCTTTTCTTAACAGTACATGTTTCCCAGACAAGCAAGGTCTTCCCCACAGAATAGGATTAGATCTAGAAAACGAAGTTTACAACTTAGGTAATTATTCTTCGAATTTCATGGTCCTGAATGTTCAGTCTGATTCCACTCCAGACTTACCTGCTATTTCAGTACTACCAGTCAAAGGCGAATTATGTGTTAGAAATAATGGTTCCGTACATGTAGGACATAGTGATTGTACTACTATTGTCAAATATAGTGACAGTGGGAAATCTATTTTCAAAGCTTCACGTCATTCTTATTTTATTTGTGGTCAGACCGCATATGTTCGTCTGCCCCTCGATTGGGAGGGAACCTGTTACATTGCCTTCCTACTGCCACCTGTTTTCCTAGCCCCATCTGATTATCATAGAAACACACATCTAGTACACATTAGACATAGAAGGGAGATCGAGTCCCCCATTGTCGATTATACTGAAACTGCTCTAGAACAGTATACAGATTTCAAAAGAGGTTTCTTCTTCTTTATAGGACCTATCCAGAATAGTAAGCTAATTCGTAGATTAACCAGAACCCTTGAAGCTGTAGTCAATGAGACTGCCTCTGCTCTAGGTAACTTAACCGAAGAGCAATCTGCAATGAGATTTGTCGTTTTACAGAATCGTCTCGTCCTTGACGTCATATTGGCCGATAGGGGCGGGGCCTGTAGAGTCATCGGATCTAGTTGCTGCATTTTCATTCCAAATAACGCGCCGTCTGTTTATTCAGCTATAACCAGACTCCATAAAATTGCCCATCTGTTACACCAAGATCCAGGCACCTGGACATGGTCCGGTTGGTTCTGGAATATAATTTCCGCTTGGGGATGGAAAGTCTTGTCCTTTCTAGGTATTGCAGTAGCGATCATATTCAGTTGCTGCCTCTGTATACAATGTGGCCCTGCGATTTGCGGCATTTGTGCTACCTCTTGTATTCCTAGTCCCAAGCCCCGTTCTAAATCCCGTTCCAAGAAAATTCGAGACGAGCAAATGATACTGTATGAAATGATAGATGGTATCATGAATATTGATGTTTCCTGATGGAAACGTAGTGACAAGGAGGGAATGTGGAAAAGTAAAATTTTGCCATGTTCTGTGTCCCTACGCGTCATCCATCATATGTTATCTGTGCATGATTAATATGCATATGTATTCCCCATGTTCGATTAAAGACGCAATTACAGTTGTATCCACCTCTAGTATGTCAGTTTCCAGTTCTCGTGAATACTACGAATATCAGGCCTATGTAAAGCTACGTTGCCACGTTTCTCAGTGTGCACGTTATTCCATTGTAAAGTCCCCGTTTCTAGGCCTCAAAAGGGCCCGGACACCAGATTCAACTCCTGTCTCCTGAAGCCTCGCTGAGGAGCGATACAGCCCCCACCTGTATCCTCGACCCTTCACTTACTTCCTGCCTCGCAGTGCCCGGCTCAGCCTGGCTCTGCCTCTGAGTCTGCCAAGAGTATGTTATGATTCCAGTTATCAGTCCAGCCCTCCCTCTCTGCATTCCAAAGCTACTGAATCGCATCAATAGTTTCCGTCATTGTCTAGCCTTTACGTCTCCATGTAAGAGAAATACTGCATTTAATGGTCATTTAATATTCTTCATCACGCACTACATGTAGAATAATGCATGCACCATTCTTAGAGTCTGTTAGCCTTTACCCCGATAACTTTTGGATTCTATCAACATGTTCTCTAAACATCAGATACTAGATACTGCTTAGGTACATGTCGCCCTGACTCTCCAGACTTCAGTCTCTGCTCCTAGCACAGAGTTCGTAGCCCCCAGCTTCTCCTAGTAACACGTCATTGCCAGTTTGCGCGCACCATTAGGTCAGAGGTCCCGGCTCCATAGGTAGCCCCCTCCATGTTTCCGCCCCATTTATGACATATTCTGTTACGTTTGCATCACATGTCTATGTATACGCCTCTGTTACACCTACTTTCACCCTTATCTTTCGCGACTGCTATTGACCACACCCACTGCTCCGCCTATCGTATGTATTGTAATGCAACTGTTTTAGTATATATGATCATGTCTTGTTATTAAATGTTACGCCAGTCCTTTCCCCATTCCCTTACGCCGATTCCGATCCTGTCCCCGGCAGCGCTGCCATCCTATTCCTGTGCAGGTTGTCCTGTTCCTGTCCTTATGCTGTATTAAACCTGCAAAACTCCTACTACCTCGAATCTTGACTCTTATTTATTGAGCTATCTGTTATTCATTTATTCATCCAAAAATAGAGGTATTATTTATTTATTTACCACAAGGTAGGTAGCCGTTTGCATTTCTCAAACGCTGAAATTTGGCGAATTTCGGCGTTTGCGAATCGCAAACGGAGTTTTGATATGTAGGTGCCACTTAGCAAAATAAGGAATCGTAAAAATTGCGATTCCTTATTTTGCTTATAGCATTTAAGGAATCGCAATTTTGCGATTCCTTAAATGCTATGTAGGGGTGCTTTAAAAATTGCGATTTTTGCATAAGGAATCGCAAAATACCACCTACTTCAAGTAGATGGTATTTTGCAATTTCCTTCAAAAATGCATTTATTAAAAAAATTCAAAGTGCCATGTGGCGCACAGACATGCCCTTAGGGCATGTATGTGCGCCACATGTACTTACAGGCACATTCCAACGGGTGCAACAGGTGTCCTTTGGACACCCTGGCACCCTTGGAATTGCGATTCTCAAATTGCGATTTTCTCATAGAAAATCGCAATTTGAGAATGTATTCCCATCCATTATAGGAATGAATGGGACACTCATTCCTTAATTGCGATTCGCAATTTGCGAATCGCAATTAACACCTTGCCTGCGGCACCGATTTTCCCCCGGTGTTGAACATTCCAATCGCGGGTGTGGTCGTGACGGAACCATTCCGTCATCCGCACAGCTCAACCGTGAGGCATGACGTAATGGTTCCGTCACCAGCATCGAAGGGGTTAAGGAATGTTAGAGATTCGCAAAAAAATAGCGAATTATTACCTACATTCTATTTTGCGATTCTCAAATAGCGATTCCTTAAAAATCGCTATTTGAGAATCGCAAAATGGAAATTACCTACATATGCCCCTAGGTTCACAATCCCTAGTTAAGGAAATCTTGCTAAGATGCCAAGACACAAGTATCACACATACGAGTATAAATGTCCTTCCTTTAGGTTTTTTCTATCAACCCAAACATTTAGCTCAGCAAAATAGTAACCATCCTTTTAGACAGTTCATTGACTACCCAGCTTACAACATTGAGGTGGCTAATAGATTTGGGCCTCTTCAATCCCTGAGTGATAATGAATGACTATCTACTAGTTCTGATCACAAGGCACATGATAAAGGTTATGAAATTGAAAAACCAAACATAGTCAAGATGAATGCCAGTATAGCCCCCCCACAAGTGAATTGAGATCTAACATTATACCCGGTGAAGAAAATCCTGAGCTGGCACATCTAAGTAGGGTTGAGACAAATCTGGGGGTAATAGAATCTCCTCACCAGGACTGATTTCTGGGCCAGAATGTATTGTTATAATTGATTCTGTCGATGGACCAACTTCACCCAAATCAGTTAGAGCCAGATGTAGGTAATACTGAAACTCTGAGTCCTTAATAGCGAATTTTACCGATTCGCAATTAAGAAGTCTGTATTTTCGATGTAGGTAATAATTAGGTAAAAATTACTGATTCGATAACAATCGGTAATATTTAGCGATTTCGTAAAAATCACAAAAAAAAAATTACTGATTCCCCATTACCGAATTGGTATTACCGATTCCTTAATACAGATTCGGTAATTAGCGATTCGGTATTTTAAAAAATCGGAAATTGTTGAATCGGCCAATCCTGTGCTTCCTCATTACCTCACAACCAGGAAGTGGCTACGCACATGCAGCTGCACTGATCCTGAAGCTGTTGGAGAGGCAGGGAGCACAGCTAACAACCCAGGAGCAACTTTTCCTAGTTTTTGCTGACATCACAGCCAAGATATGGATAAACAGGAGAGGGAAAAGGAAACATAAATTTAGTGAGAGGGAGCTGGATGTCCTTATTGAGGAGGTTACTAAGGACCATGGCAAAGTATTTGGTAAGAATTCCCTGCAGAAGAGGCTGATATGAATGGTCGCCCAGGAAAGGATTAATGCCATCAGAGTCACCCAGTGCTCCATTGAAGAACTTAAAAAACACTGGCATGACCTCAGGAAGCATGCAAAGGAGAGGCTGGCAGAGAGAATGAAGCAAGACAACCAGACAGGTGGAGGGAGAAACACAGCACCTGCACCAACTGCCCTGGATCTCCTGGTGGAGTCCACACTCCAGCCGAAGAGTGTGAGTGGGATTGGGAATGTAGACAGCTCAGCCAGAGTTGGCAACAGGCAAGGTAAGGTGCATGCACAGCATGCTGTGCCCCCCACTCCCTAACCCCAATCCCCAATGAGACAGTATGAATCCCGCTCCAGTACATGTTTTACTACTAACTAGCAATGCATTATGGGAGATGTAGTCAGAAATAACACATATCATAAAAGTTAGTCCACTGAACCCAAAGGCTTGTGACACACTTCAGCAATTAGCAAGCAGAGGACAGCCAGTTTGATTGCCAGTCATGAAATGTATTATTACGCAAATGCTGCCAGACAAGTGAGCAAATGTACATTCTGTCTCCACAGGCGAGCCATCACGCAGGGCTGCAGAAGGGGACACGGGAAAGGCACCCAGGAGAGAGAGAATACAAGAGGAGGTCTTGTCGCCTGCAGAACATACCTCCCCATCACCAACACCACCATCACCAGCATCACCACTGCCACCACCACCGAGAGCCAGGAGGCATACTGTGGCTAGCCTCCAGCAGATGGAGGTGTCTGAGGAAAACAGCATGGGAGGCCAACAGGCCACGGTGGCAGAGGATGCCAACAGTGCAGGCACACAAGCCCCCACCGAGCACGCCCACACAGGTGCCAGACGCCGCAGAGCAAGGGCAGCCAGTCCAGTTTCACAGGGCGAAGATCAGAGTGTATTTGCCGGTCTTGAGGGGAACATGCTCAAGGTGCAGCGCCTGCAAGGCAAAGCAATAAGATCAGTACCACGTCAGATGGTACACATGAAAAGACACATGCTGCAAATCGAGACGGGCATCAGCAGCATGAACAACACTGTGGCTGATTGCGTGAGGGACATGTCCGAGGCAGTGAGGCTGGATGAGGACCGTTTGGCGAGGCGCAGGTGGAGGCGGAAACTTGACAACTCCACTAAGGCGATAAACCGCCTCGCCACTGCCACCTTTCTGCTCTGCAGGCGCTCCATGGCCATGCAGGAGGAGATGGCTCACTGCAGCCGTGACTTGGCAAGGGGGCTGGTCAGAATGACCAGTGCACTGGAAAGGCTACAGAAAAACCAGATAGCCACTACAGGTACAGGCGATGGGGGGGATAGTGAAGAGGCAACTAGCCGCAGTAGCATCACACCCCCTATAACCAAGTCCAGGAGGCGCAGCGAACGGCACAGCGCTGCCACAGGACAGACTGCCAGTGAGGTCAGTGTGCCCAGGGAACTCAGCAGTGCTGCACGTAGGCGCAGGAAGTAATGCCAGCCATCACATGGTATTGCGAAATGGGTGATGTAACCCATTTCGCCTTTGTAATCAGCATTGCATATTGGCCTGGCATGTTAAGCCCTTCATGTTGTGTCCGTGTGCTATGCTAATAAAACACCGTCACACAATTACAGTAACTGGCTGTGTCTCCTTACTTACTCAGAAATAGTTGCGTGTGATCTGAGCCCGCCTGTGTCTCCCATCTGGTGCTGCTGCCACACCTGATGTGCTGTGCTCTGGCTGTGGACAATCCTCACCCTCGTCCTCGGAGTCAGTTAGTTCCACTGCAGTTCCTTTCTTTGTGGCAAGTTTATGCAGCATGGCACATGTTGCTATTATTGAACAGCAGATGATGGGCGGTACTGACGTGCACCCCACTTTTGTGGAGGCAGCGGAACCTGCCTTTTAAGAATTCAAATGTGCTCTCCACAATGTTGAGCGTAGTTCTATGTGCCACATTGTATCTTCTCTCACTTGGGGTGGATGGGTTGAGGTATGGAGTCAGGATAAATGCCCGCACTGCATATGCGCTATCACCTGAGTGAGAAAGGGAGTGCCATTATTAACAGTCACCAACACATTTATCCAAGGTATATATCCGGGTGTGTCACATTGATTTACCTAGCAGGTATCCTTCTCCAAATTCACCCCCAGCCCGGCGTGTGTAGATCCCACTGTTCCTTAATATGTTGGAGTCATGGGTACTCCCTGGAAATTTGGCTACGTCAGTGATGATGTGGTCCGCATCGCATATCACCTGCACGTTGCTGGAATGTGTAGATGTGCGATTCCGATAAATGTACTCTGTAGCTCTAGGAGGGCAGATTGGTTTGTGTGTCCCATCAATGCACCCTATTACATGTGGGAACTGTGCCTTTTGGTAAAAATCCATCTTTGTTTTCTGCAGTTCCGTCTGTGTGCTGGGGAAGCGAATGTAGTGATGCATTGTTTGCATCATGGCATCCAGGAAAGTGTTGAAAAGACGGGACAGGCAACTCTGTGACACACCACCTGCCACAGCTATCAACCCCTGGTAACTACCTGATGCAAGTAGGGGCAGGCCACAGAGCACCTGAACATGTGTTGATATAGCGTTCCCCCTTGGTGTCTGATGCTCCAGGAGTGGGTGCAGGTCCCATATCAGGTCTAGGATGGTTTGGGGGTCTAGCCTGTACCTCTCATGAATTTTAGCCTCAGTCAGTTGGAACAGTGTAATGCGCTGTCTGTACAGGCCCTCCTCCCGCCTCCAGAGCCTCAGTCCTGCTGCTTGCATACGTAGCCACCTTGCAATGACGTAGAGGGCTGCCATTGTGTTCATACTGTTGCGTTTTGGGGCTGTTTAAATGCAGTGCACCTGATTACCACCTGCTTTGAGTCAGTGGTAATTAGCGACGCCTAATTACCAAAAAATTGAAAAATCGGTATTACCGATTTTTGGTACATCGATTTGCGAGTTTTTAAGGATTTCTTATTTAGCGATTCGGTATTTGGGGTTTTCGGTGTCTGCTAATCGCGAATTCAGGAATTGGTAAGTGGTTTCCCTTATTTTTACCGATTCCTTATTTGCGATGGCGTTTGGTGTTACCTACATTGTACATGGCTAAATAATGGTCGGTAACGCAGAAATTCTGCGAATTTCGGCGTTACTGACCGGTATTTAGCCACCTATATCTGGCCCTAAGTGTTCTCTTTTGGAACATAGCAGGCATCAAAAATAAGGTGGACAATATAGTATTGGGGGATTTTATTAATACATTTGACATATTATGCCTACAAGAAACCTGAGTGGTAGAGGAAGTGCATATAAACGAATTCAAGACGCTACATACTCCTGCAATTCACTCAATATGTGGAAGACCAAAGGGGGTAATTTGTGTATATGTATCAAATCTTAATGGGGCTTTAAAGATAGAGATGATCAAATCAGGAATGTTTTAGCATATTGTAGCAGTCCAGGTAGATGGCAAATGTATTTTGAATGTTATTAATTTTTATAACAATGTAAAAAAAGATCAGCGGGGTGAAATACCGAAGAAACTTAGCCACGATATTAGCATTCTGAAAGTAAATAGAGATGTTGAAACGTTAACAATATTGGGAGGAGATTTTAATGTTGGGTTGTGTCCGTTAGCCGGGCTAGGCACATGTGGGTTAACACTAGAGGATGACGATCATTTGATCCACTTTGCGCATTACGAGAGTGGTGAGATGTTAAATGAGATCCTATTTTCACATGATCTCGACTTTGCGAACCGCTTATGCTCACCTAGGGTGGATTTCGGGCATACCCTTATAGGTAGGGCTTTAGAATCCACAATAGATTTTAGAATCTCTCCTAATAGATACGCTCACTATATCAAGGGCTATAAAATACACAAAAATGTTTTAAGCAATCACTTGCCCCATAGCATCAACCTCACCTTCCCAACAATTTTAGATCGTAAACGCAGTAACCAAGTAGTGTGGACCCAGAACGTCGAAATAGGAAGACAGAATGGTTACATGCTGCGATGGTCGAACCAAGACCCGCAGGAGCTTAACAAACAAATTGTCACCAGTGCGTACAAATCGATATGAAACTGTTTGGATGAACTGATACTGAGTTCATTTTCCCATATTACAACAACTATTAAAAACTTGCTGCTGTTTGGAGGTTCTCTCAGCTTTCGAACGAACCTCAGGCCTTCGGTCAACCCGGTGAAGTCCACACTGGTTCCCCTCTGCCCATCCCATGCCTGTTTCGACTGGCAGACAACCATCCCCTTGCGCAGGCAATTCTTCAAGTACCCGGGGATTTGGGCTTCCCTGCTTTCAGAGCTTGAGTGGGCCCTGAACATCACACCTCTGCTCACCAAGGCCAGGACGGACCTAAAGAAATGGCAAACCCTTCCCCTTAACCCCCTTGGTAGAAGTGCCCTTTTCAAGATGATGGTCCACCCCCGTTTTTTGTACATTCTGCAGACTATTTCCTTTCACCTACCGGCGACCTGGTTTTGAGAGTTTGACGGTGTTCTCACCCGTTTTTTGTTGGGGGGCGGGAGATCACGTATGTACTTGGTACACTGCAGAATACCTCCTTATGACAGAGTTATGGGTGTCACTAACCTTCATCTCTACTACCTTGCCACAAAACTTATTGTGGTTCACGGGCGGCTGGTCCGACCCATCGTATCAAGTGGAACTTCAGGTGATGGACTTTCTGTGACTCCAGGCCTACTTATATGGGTCCCCCGTGCCGCAAGAACTGGCCCCATCACTCGGTCGGTCCTCCTGGCTTGGCGCACCGCTTTGCGCCACATGAGGTGGGATCGGACGCTTACTAGGCAGACCCCCCTGTGGCACGGCACATGGCTGCAGGAGAGCTCATCCCTCCGGGATTTCCATTGATGGGATCTCGCTTTCCGGGGACGTTTGGATGGGGGACCATATCAGAACATTCGCAGACCTGCAACAGCGCTTCTCTCTTCACCCCTGTTGGACCCGGCCTCATGGCGTGGTCCTACCCCTCCCGCATGGCGGGCCCAGGACGATATCCGCCCTCCACCCGACCTCGGGCGGCCCCTTCGGCCCCATCCTGCACGCCCCAACACCACAGGGCCGGCTACCATCCCGGTCCTCCACCGCAGGCCTGACCCCAGCATAGGCCCATCACGACCTAAGCACGAGGCCGTGCCCGACTCCATCTTGGGCCACCACGTCACAACCACGTGGCCTCGGCCCCGGCCCAGGCCCCAGCGAAGTCCCGACATTGAGGCACCAAGATCCACCCAGGTGGTCGAGTGGCCACTCGACAGATCCCGGAGGAAGAGGAGTTTCGATGGCCCTCCAGCCGTCCCCGGACGCCTGGTATCGATCGCCCTCCGGCCTCCCTGGGCGCTGGCTCCACCCCCCTGCTGGGTGTCTGGACACCTTCATCCCGGCCCCTCTGACCCCCAGGCGCGAGGGTCCGGACTTCAAAGACCTCCAGACCTATATCTGGGCCAGCCCTGGATTAGGTCTTCAGTTGTATCCTGGACTGGAAGCCCTGCTGACGCTGTCACAGCCGACACCAGACGAACTCATCCTCCCCGTAACCCGACGACCTTCTGAGAGCCTGCTGGCGCTGCCGCGGCCTACCTTGCTGAAACATCTGAGAGCCTGCTGGCGCTGCCGTGGCCTACCGTGCTGCACCTTCCGAGAGCCTGCTGGCGCTGCCGCGGCCTACCTTGCTGAAACATCTGAGAGCCTGCTGGCGCTGCCGCGGCCTACCTTGCTGAACCTTCCGAGAGCCTGCTGGCGCTGCCGCGGCCTACCTTGCTGAACCTTCCGAGAGCCTGCTGGCGCTGCCGCAGCCTACCTTGCTGAAACATCTGAGAGCCTGCTGGCGCTGCCGCGGCCTACCTTGCTGAACCTTCCGAGAGCCTGCTGGCGCTGCCGCGGCCCACCTTGCTGAACCATCTGAGAGCCTGCTGGTGCTGCCGCGGCCTACCTCGCTGAACCACCCTGAAAGCCTGCTGGCGCTGCCGCGGCTCGACCTCTCGGAACCCCCCAGCTCGAGGATTGAGAGCTGTGCGTAGGGTATCCCGTCCTCAACCCAGAGTAAGACTGTCCCGCTACCTTACCCCCCTTTTACGAGACTTTACAGATCCTTCGATCTGCTTGTACCTACTGCCAAGGACCCGCAACCTTTTATTATCTATAAAAGCTTAAGAACTTGACCTCTGGTGTGGTGTCCATCTGTAGTGTTGTGATTACTCTGCTGTACGATCCTAGGAGAGGACCCTCATTCAGGAGGCCTCTCGGTAACCGCTCGGCTACTTCTCGACGGAGAGGTGGACCTAGGGGTGGTCAGTCAGACATCTCCTGCCTCCCCCGGGGTCGCCTTTCTAACATTGATGGCAAGCGCTGGGATCCGAGCCCACGTAGATCGTACAGAGAGTAATTCGCTCACTACCAGGAAAAACCCACTGCGACCATGAGCACAGAATTCCAGAAAGAGAGAATGGAAGACTACAGTCACAAGGAGCTAAAGCAATTCTGCAAAGACCTAGGCATCGCTACCACTGGCTTAAGCACCAAAGATGACTTCAAATCGGCCCTGCAGGCCTGGGTGGACGCCGGCGAGGCGCCACCCCCGAGGGAAGATAACCCGGGCCCGAACGGAGGCCCGGAGGCTGCGACGAACCCAGCGGGAGGGAGACCCGCGAACCCAGTCACGGGCCTCTCCCACGAAGATGCCCGAGAACGAGAGAAGAACCGGCTCCACGAGTTGGAGCTCACTCGACTCAGACAAGAAGGAGAGATCCAACTGGCAGAAAGGAAGTTAGCCCTCGAGCAGCTACGGCTAGAAGGAGACCTGGAAGAAAAGCGAAGACAGAGAGATCTCGAGGAGAAAAAACTCATGCTCGAGCACGAGCGCGTCCTCAAAGAAATGGAATTTAAAGCCAAGGCCAACGAGACTGGCCTCTCCGGGGGGAAGACCTCCCCTCCCCCGGTGGACACAAAGGTACATATACCCAAGGATGTCGTCAAAGAGTACTATAAGAACGACGACATCCAACAGTGGTTCAAAGCCTACGAGGTCGCCATGACCGCCCATCGAGTACCCCTCAAGGACTGGGGCGCCGGCCTGTGGGGGAAGTTTATCAACGAAGGGAGAGACGCCCTGCTGGAGCTCGCTGATACCGAGATGACCTCGTACGAGCACATGAAGACCGCCCTCCTCACTCGCTACGGACTCACCCCCGAGATGTACCGACAGCGATTCCGAGACTGCAAAAAAATCCCCGGTACCACGTGGGTGGAGTACGTGAACTATTACAGCAGAGCCTTCGAGGGGTGGACTCGGGGCTGTCGGGTCACCACCTACCAGCAGTTGGTCGACCTCATTCTGTGGGAACATCTATCCAATAACTGCATCATTGAACTCCGGCAACACCTCCTCGACAGCAAACTGACTGAGACACGAAAACTCGCTGTCGAGGCGGATAGATGGGCGAGCACCCGAGTCGCTCGGGGTCCGACGGAAGACTCCGGCCGGGGATCCCCGGGAAACCACCGACCCCGAGGCAGCAGAGTAGGCCAGAGCCGGGGACGGGACGCCCCCCAGGGGTCATCCCCTGCCTCCACGTCGCCACCCTTGGGCCAGAGAGGGGGCCCCCCAGCCAGACCAGGGCCCCGCCCGAATGTTACGTGCCACAGATGCCAGCGACAGGGTCATTACGCGAATAACCCCCTCTGCCCGATGAACCAGCAACCCGGCACCACCGGTCCTCCAGCCCGCCAGATAATGGCCGCGGCCCTGGGTGAAGAAGGGAGTGAGGAAGAGGACAACGGCCCGAGCCGGCCGAGTGGGAGCCCGCCGCCATGACCTTAGCCTGCCTAGGGACTCACGATCTGATCCCCCGAGGCCCGATCCCCGGCAACACCCAGAAATACCGCCAGTGGGTCACCATCAATGGTCACCGAACTGAAGCCCTCCGTGACACCGGAGCCAGCGTGACAGCCGTCCGCTGCCATTTGGTGACCCCCGAACAGATCCTTCCTAACGTCCTGTGCCCAGTCCGGTCCGCAGATAACTCAGAGACTTTGTGCCAGATGGCCCGCATCCCATTCGAGTGGGGGGGAGTGTCGGGCATGCTAAAAGTGACTGTCCGCAACGATGCCCCCGTGGACTGCCTCCTTGGGAACGACCTAGAAAGTTCCCCCTGGGCGGGCGTCGAAAGAAGAGAGCACCTAGGGATGCTAGGCCTTCCCGAGTGGGTCTGCGCGACCACCCGGTCCATGTCCGCCCGAGCCTCCACCCCAGCGGGGGAAGCTCCGACCAAAGAGCCGGAGTGGCCCACACCGCCGCCACCCGTCATCCCCGAGGACCCTGGCCTTGAGCACGGCTCCCAAGAGCCCGAGCAAGAAAATCTCCCAGAGCTCCAACACCTCCCCGAACTCGCTTAATGGCGCCAAGAAGGGGGTCCCACTCGCGAACAGTTCCGGCAGGAGCAGAAAACCTGCCCCTCCCTTGAGGGGGTTCGACAGCAAGCCGCTACACAGGCCGCGGGAGACCCCGCGGGGTCCCACTGGGTCTATTGGGACAACGACCTTCTCTACAGTGAGCAAAAGATTGCCGAACTAGGGGCCAGCCGGGTGCTGGTCGTGCCCCTCCGATTCAGAGACTTCCTCCTGAACTTAGGAGTTCAGTCCTTTTGAACTCTTGTACGGACACCCGGTCCGAGGCCCCCTCAGCCTGGTCAAGGAAGGCTGGGAGACGGCAGTCCGAGATGCCCCGCCTGATGTCTACCGGTACCTCCTGACGCTCCGCAACCAGACTCGGAAGTTCCGGGAACTTGCCGAGGCCAACCTAGAAGCTAGTCAGGAGGAGATGAAACGCTGGTATGACCAGAACGCCTCGTCAATCGAATTCGAGCCAGGCCAGCAGGTCTGGGTCATCCCCCGGTCGAACCCTGCGCCCTCCAGGACAAGTGGACGGGGCCCTTCAAGGTGGTGGAGCGCAAGAGCCCCGTCACCTACCTAGTGGACATGGAGTCCCCCCGGAACCCTCTCCGGGTTCTACACGCTAACCGACTCAAGCCGCACTTTGCCCGCACTGAACTAAGTCTGTTGCTAGCGACCGATGGCGGAGCGGAAGACGACTCCGACCCACTGCCAGATCTCCTCAGCACCTCCGAGAAAGACGGCTCTCCTCTACCCTGGCCCCAGAGCAGCAACAAGAATGCCGGAAGATGCTGGAGCAGTTTGCGGATCTGTTTTCCCTCACTCCGGGGGTCACCCGGTGGTGTGTCCACGATGTGGATACCGGAGACAGCCCGCCTGTGAAACACCGAGCTTTTCGAGTACCCGACCGGGTTCGGGCCTGCATCCAATCAGAAGTAGCCAAGATGTTGGCCCTGGGGGTGGTCGAACCCTCCAACAGCCCCTGGGCCAGTCCCGTTGTCCTGGTCCCTAAAGCCGCCGCCCCCGGAGCGGCTCCGGAGCTCCAGTTTTGTGTTGACTACAGGGGACTAAATGCAGTCACCAGGACCGACGCCCATCCTATCCCCCGGGCAGATGAACTAATCGACCGCTTAGGAGCTGCCAAATTCCTCAGCACCTTCGATCTCATGGCGGGATATTGGCAGATCGGCCTTACCCCTGGTGCACAAGAGCGATCAGCCTTCTCAACCCCAGACGGCCACTATCACTTCAAAGTGATGCCCTTCGGCATGAAGAACGCACCCGCAACCTTCCAGAGACTCGTGAACCAGGTGCTGGCCGGACTAGAGGAGTACAGCGCCGCCTACCTCGATGACATTGCTGTGTACAGCCTTCACTGGGGTGACCACCTGACCCACCTCTGGACGGTTCTGACGGCCCTTCGGCGGGCCAGACTCACCCTCAAAGCCAGTAAGTGCCAGATAGGCCAAGGGTCCGTGACCTATCTGGGACACCAAGTGGGGAGCGGCCACGTGGCTCCCCTCCAACCAAAGATAGACGCCATCCGGGACTGGGAGCCCCCGGTCACCCAGACCGCCGTCCGAGCCTTCCTGGGGCTCACCGGATATTATCGGCGTTTTATAAAAGACTACGGGAGCATTGTGGGGCCCCTTACAGAACTCACCTCCAAGAGACTACCAAAGAAGGTGCACTGGACCCCTGCGTGCCAAACGGCCTTTGAAACTCTAAAGACTGCCATGTGCACCGCCCCTGTGCTCCGAGCCCCCACCTACAGCAGAGAGTTTGTGGTCCAAACCAACGCCTCGGAGCACGGCATCGGGGCGGTCTTGTCCCAAGTCAACCCCGAAGGAATCGACCAGCCGGTGGCCTTCATCAGCCGACGCCTGCTGGCAAGAGAGCAACGCTGGAGCACCATCGAGAGGGAAGCCTTCGCCGTGGTGTGGGCCCTCAAGAAGCTCCGGCCCTACCTCTTCGGCACCCACTTCCGGGTCCAGACCGACCACCAGCCCCTGCGTTGGTTGATGCAGATGCGGGGAGAAAACCCGAAACTGCTACGCTGGTCCATCTCGCTGCAGGGGATGGATTTCACCGTGGAACATCGCCCCGGCAACGACCACGCCAATGCTGACGGCCTGTCCAGACTCTTCCGCTTTGGCGAGGAGAATCCCCAAGAGGATGGGTGACTCTCCCCTGCCTTCAGCTGGGGGGGACGCATGTTGGACCCGGCCTCATGGCGTGGTCCTACCCCTCCCGCATGGCGGGCCCAGGACGATATCCGCCCTCCTCCCGACCTCGGGCGGCCCCTTCGGCCCCATCCTGCACGCCCCAACACCACAGGGCCGGCTACCATCCCGGTCCTCCACCGCAGGCCTGACCCCAGCGTAGGCCCATCACGACCTAAGCACGAGGCCGTGCCCGACTCCATCTTGGGCCACCACGTCACAACCACGTGGCCTCGGCCCCGGCCCAGGCCCCAGTGAAGTCCCGACATCGAGGCACCAAGATCCACCCAGGTGGTCGAGTGGCCACTCGACAGATCCCGGAGGAAGAGGAGTTTCGATGGCCCTCCAGCCGTCCCCGGACACCTGGTATCGATCGCCCTCCGGCCTCCCTGGGCGCTGGCTCCACCCCCCTGCTGGGTGTCTGGACACCTTCATCCCGGCCCCTCTGACCCCCAGGCGCGAGGGTCCGGACTTCAAAGACCTCCAGACCTATATCTGGGCCAGCCCTGGATTAGGTCTTCAGTTGTATCCTGGACTGGAAGCCCTGCTGACGCTGTCACGGCCGACACCAGACGAACTCATCCTCCCCGTAACCCGACGACCTTCTGAGAGCCTGCTGGCGCTGCCGCGGCCTACCTTGCTGAAACATCTGAGAGCCTGCTGGCGCTGCCGCGGCCTACCGTGCTGCACCTTCCGAGAGCCTGCTGGCGCTGCCGCGGCCTACCTTGCTGAAACATCTGAGAGCCTGCTGGCGCTGCCGCGGCCTACCTTGCTGAACCTTCCGAGAGCCTGCGTAGGGTATCCCGTCCTCCGCCCAGAGTAAGACTGTCCCGCTACCTTACCCCTCTTTTACGAGACTTTACAGATCCTTCGATCTGCTTGTACCTACTGCCAAGGACCCGCAACCTTTTATTATCTATAAAAGCTTAAGAACTTGACCTCTGGTGTGGTGTCCATCTGTAGTGTTGTGATTACTCTGCTGTACGATCCTAGGAGAGGACCCTCATTCAGGAGGCCTCTCGGTAACCGCTCGGCTACTTCTCGAAGGAGAGGTGGACCTAGGGGTGGTCAGTCAGACATCTCCTGCCTCCCCCGGGGTCGCCTTTCTAACAACCCCTCCCAGTTCTACAAATACCTGCAGCTCAGGCACACCCTGGGGGTGCACCTACCCTCTCCCTCCTCCCTTCCTGAGCTTAGTCCCCTTCAGGCCCAGGTGATGGAGAATATGGGCAGGGGCTGAGTCTCCCGGATAAACCGTTCCCTTGTGAACAATACCCCTGTGACCTTGGACGCGCTGCAAGTCAGTTGGGAGGGTTAGCTGGGCCCCTTGGAGGAGGCGGATTAGAGGGACGTCTTTATGGCCCCTGAGGCCCTGATGACCTCATCAAAGCTGCTTTTAGTCCAACTTTACTACTTGCACGGGGCTTATCTCACCCAGAGCGCCTACATAAAGCCCTACTACGCCTCTCCCCGGCCTGCGGGCTTTGCAACCAGTGCCCTACCCGTGCTTCATTCTGGGTGGGTGTGGAATTGGAGCTCTCACAGACCCTGGGGTGGACCGTTCCCAGATTATTCCCAGATTATTTGATGAAGATTGCGGGCAGAATAGTTTTAGATCGACTTCAAACGTGGGCTGAAGAAAATAGCATCTTAAGTGATGTGCAATATGGTTTCAGATCAGGTTTAGGCACAAATGAGCTGGTCCTTAATCTCAGTATTTTAATTGGAAAATATACACAGGCTAAAGCGTGGAGAGTTTACCTGGCTTTTGTTGACCTCACAGCTGCGTTCGACTGTGTCGTTCACAATACGTTGTGGGATATTTTGACCTATTTAAAGGTAGAACCGGCACTAGTACAGTTTTTAAGACAACTGTACATCGGGGCAAAAGCCAAGATCCGATATGGAATAAAAGAGGAATGTACTGCGTCGGTTAAAGTAGAGAAGGGAGTGAGGCACGGCACTCTCTATACAAACGCTTTGGAGCAGGAATTGGTGTCGGATACCAGGGACCCACCTTATGTCAACTAACGCCCGATAGTCTTCCTTCTCTACGCGGACAACACAGTACTAATGGCACACACACAGATAGGGCTACAAAAGGCACTCACTGCTTATACCGGTTTTATGAATGAACTCGGATTACAGATGAACGCTAAGAAAACTTTTATTATGTCCTGTGGGTGGGGAAAGCAAAAAAGTAGTAGTATCTATATGGGTATTCTGTGGGTGAAATCAGAATAGACTCCACAAACACATTTACTTATTTGGGTGTTCTATTTAACCGGACCTGCTCCTGGTCACAGGCGATTAGGAGTAGGAGCCTTCTTTTTATGAAATCGACAGCGGCTGTAGTAAACTTCTTTAAAAAACTTGGTAAAAGTCCCCCTGAAATTCTCTTAAAGATTTACAAGGGGAAATGAGTAAGCATAGCTACATACGGGACAGGAATTTGGGGCTTCCAGGATTGTTTTCCTATCATATATGTTGAAAACGCGTTTTTAACATTCATTTTAGCATGTCCTGGTCTCCTGTTTTTAACTGTCATATTGAACTGGGGGTCCCATTTATCTCCGATGTAATTAAGATACAACCTGTGTTACTTTGGCACCGAATTTGGACGTCCGATTCCACAGACTTAAACCGAAACATTTTGTGAGACTCCATGAAATTGGAACATGCAACAAAAATTACCTGTTCTTGGGTGCCCAGATTATTTTAATTTACCAGAGTCCTTAAAGTCTATCTGTCGGAAAGTATTTAAATCAATCTGTATGTCTCACCTTGAGAACAACAGGCTAGTATTGGAATGAGCAAACCTGCGGCGGTCGCACATTATCAATTGTTTGTTACAACATATGACATTCAACCTTATCTCTTGGGCTGTACAGGGGGATATGACAGATCTGTTTTAATGCGTTTCAGGTTTGGAACATTTCACTGAGTGATTAGCTATCCGAAAATGAATAATTGGTCTAGAGAGTTATGCTTATGCCCCTGCAATGAACTTTCCCCACAATCAACTATCCACGTGATTTTATTGTACAAATTTTTCTTAAAGAAAAGATCTAGGTTGATTATACCACTGCTGAGAAAAGGGAATTGAAGGCAATGTCGACCTGCGTTTCTGTACTTGCCATTATTGGAAAGCGATTACTGTATGGTGTCATGGCTGGTGACTTAAAGAGTATACTAAGAGCTAGGAAAACTATTAATGCCAAAAACCCGTTTTAAATAGAGTAGTTTGTATTACATCAATTTATGCAGGGCCGCTTTAATAATGTATGTCTATCTTATCTTGATTATTTGATGCTTATCTTAATGCGTACGTTTGCACTTTTTAATATGTAAATCAGTTTTATGTAGAATCTATGCAATGTTTTTAAATGTCTTTTTGAATTCTGACTGCTTTTGTGATTTTATATGTCTAAAATCGAATAAAGCTCTTTTTGATTTGATTTCATTTGAGTGCAATATATAACGAACCACCTTCTGCTCAGATTTTGTTAATTCGGGGGGTTATGTGCGAGTGAGAGTGAGGCTGGGCTTAGGTGTCTGGCAGTCTGGTGCAAGTGTACACGGCTGTTCAAGTACGCTGAGCCAGTGTTGTACAAGTCTTTGTATTTTATGTTATGTAAATTGGTAGAGCACAGCTAATCACCCATGAGGGTATCCAGGTGCTGAGTTGGGCAGGCCTGAGGGGGAAGAGTCGATCAGGTCTGTTTTGCCTGGAAAAGCTATGTCTTGAGGTTATGTGGAAAGTTCATGAGGGAACGGGAGGGTCTGAGATGTTTTGGTAGCTCGTTAAAGGTCTTGGCTGCGAGGTGTGAGCAGGAGAGACCTCCTCTTCTAGCCTTCTTGATGCGGGGGAGGTGTGTTCTTGCCTGAGACGCAGATCAAAGGTATCTGGTGGGTTGGTAGAGGTTGAGGCGGTGGTTGAAGTAAGCTGGACCAATGTTGTGTAGAGTTTTGTAAGCGTGTGTGAGTAGCTTGAGCTTACATCTTTCCTGGACTAGGAGCCAGTGGAGATTGTTGAGGTGTGGAGAGTTGTGGTTATTTCGCAGGATGTTCAGGATGAGTTTGGCTGCTGCGTTGTGGGTGGTTTGAATTGAATTGAATTGAATTGAAACAACACTTGTATAGCGCTATCTACCCGGAGGCCTCGTAGCGCTTATGACAGGAAACTTATCTAGCGAGGACTCAAGGCAGATCAGCAGGGTGTAGCATTCAGGTGTGTATTCAGGGTTTTCCTGAAGGAAAGATGATTTACAGTTCCCCGGAGGGATAGAGGGAGGGTGTTCCAGAGTCTAGCCGCAGTGTGTGAAAAGGAGCGGCCACCCCAACGGGCTTTCCTGACTCTGATGGAAGTAGCCAGCTGGAGGGAACAGGAACGAAGGGAGCGGGATGGAACATAGGGAGTGACCAGGGACTGAAGAATTGCGGGGCCAGTACGATGAAAGGCCTTGTGTAATATACACATGGCCTTAAATTGTATTCTTGCCGCTATAGGGAGCCAATGAAGTTCCCTTAGGGCATTCCTTGCTGACTGCCATCGGGGGAGGTTGTAGAGTAGACGGGCCGCACTGTTTTGGGTGACTTGGAGCTTTTGGATGGTGAATGCAGGAGCTCCCATATAGAGGACATTCCCATAGTCCAGGCGAGATAGTATAAGGGCCTGGACCAGGATCCTCCTTGCCTGGAATGGGAGCAGAGGGAGCACCCTCCGTAACATCCTCATCAGCCCAAAACAAGTAGCCGCAGTCTTCGTAGCTTGGACCGAAAAGTTCAAGTCAGTATCAAACCAAATCCCTAGGCTTTTTATTTGGGACTTGGGAGTAGGGGGCGGGCCTAGACATGGAGGCCAGGTGGATGCAAAGCCCGAGGGGGAGGGATTGCCCAGTAGGATGACATCTGTCTTCTCCCCGTTAAGTTTTAAACAGGAAGATTGCATCCATCTGGAAACAGCCTCCAGACAGGGACCTAGGGTGCTAGACGATCCCTCCTGGTGGTCTAAAGAGACCACCAGTTGAGTATCGTCTGCGTAGGTGACGATACGCACACCGAAGGGATGGACTATCCTGTCTAGGGGTTCCATGTAGGCATTAAACAGAGTGGGGCTCAGGGAGGAGCCCTGAGGAACCCCACATCTGAGAGGATGTTTAGGGGATGCCACCTCGCCCTCAAAGACCTGGAAGAAACGGTCAGCCAGGAAGGATGTCAGCCATTCTAGGGCCGCGCCCGACACGCCCATGTCCGCCAGGCGTTGTAGAAGCGTGACATGGTTAACCGTGTCGAACGCGGCGCTAAGGTCTAATAGAATGATGGCGACTTTTCCACCCTGGTCCAACACAGTTCTTGCTTCTTCAGTTACCGCTAGGAGAGCGGTTTCAGTTCCATGTCGAGGACGGAACCCTGTTTGGGAGGCACGCAGAAGGCCATTTGATTCCAAATAGCTCATCAAGATGTTATTTACGTGCCTCTCTAGTAGTTTGCTCAACCAAGGGAGCAAAGAAATGGGGCGATAATTCGCCAAGTTGTTCTGGTCTAAATTGGGCTTCTTCAACAGAGCCCTCACCATTGCGCACTTCCATGAAGGAGGTACGGATTTCGAAATGATGGAGGTGTTGAGAACGTCCAATATGACCGGGCGAATTACGTCCGTCACCTTGATAAGGGTCTGGGGGGGTGCCGAGTCGCTAGGAGAGCCAGAAGTGATTTTAGAGATAAGGCTGTCCAAAGCCGGCATATATAAGAGTGGAATTGTATTGAGCTGACAAGGGATAGAGGTGACCGCGGTAGTGAGGGCAGAGGGATCTAGAACATTGTTGACATCTCTAAAAGAAGAGTATATGGTCTGAATTTTTTGGGAGAAAAAATTAGCCAGGTCGTTACAGCGATTCTGGGCACCATCAGCGGAGGGACATTCCGTCGGAGGTGAAATGAGGGATTTTACAATTTTAAAAATTTCCCTTGGAGCATTAGCGGCAGCATTAATTTTGCTGCCGTAATAGGAGGCTTGTGCTGTTTTTAGCTCCTGTTTATAGAGCCTAATGGCCGCTCTATAATTATCCTTCCTGTCTTGGGAGTAGTCCTGTCTCCAGGCTCTTTCATATTTACGGCAGATTAATTTCCTGGATTTAAGGTTGGGAGTGAACCATGGGGCGGATTTAGGTCTTTTTGTGACATTACTGGCTTGCACGGGAAGGACCATGTCAAGTGTAGAGGAGATCCAACCATCGAAATTGTTGGCTGCTGTGTTGGCATTCAGTGCCTTCTTAGGGGGATCTCTGACCAGGGCGGCTTCCCATGCAGGGAGGGGGAGTGAGGACCACTTCCTGCCTCGCTGTTTAGCAAGATGGTGAGTGGGGAGAGAGAGGTCTGTGCGCCAAATGAAGGGTACTAAAAAGTGGTCGGTCCAAGGTAATGGAATAGGGGTACCACCGTAAGATCGTCACTATTACTGTAAATGTGGTCAAGAAGATGACCTCTATTGTGGGTTATATGGAAACCCTTTTGGTGAAGGTCCAGTGCTAGAAGGTTGGAGCGGAGGGTATTGGCTGCTGTGTCGTGAGGATCATCTAAATGCAAATTGAGATCCCCTAGTAAGGTAAAATTGGGTGAGGATAACACAACGCTTGCAGCAAGATCCGTTATTTGAGCAATGGAGTTTTTAAGAGCACCAGGAGGACGATAGGCTAGTATGCCTGAGAAAGTGGTGGTAGGGGAAAATTTTAACGAAAAGTGGACACTTTCGCAGGTTGGTGAGGTGGTGGGGGTAATGCGGCATGTATAATTGTCTCGATAGACAATAGCCACTCCCCCGCCCCTCCCAATCTGACGATCTAGTCTCTTTAGCGTAAAACCCTGTGGAATGGCCCACCCAATAGCAGGATCATTGTCTGTATGAAGCCACGTTTCCGTTAGGAAAAGAGCGTGAGGATTGAGCTCTTCAATCAATATATGTATTTCCGTATGATGTTTACAAACGGACCTGCAGTTTAAGAGAAACATTCTCCATTCCAGAGTAGAGGATGAGTGTGACATTTCACAAAGGTCTTATTAGCAAGGTGTCTGTTGATGATTTTTCCACAAGTACTGCCATTGGTAGAAGGTGAATGTGGTGAATAGGACTGCAGTATTTGTTGTTCAAAGTGAGGAAGTTTCTTTGGACAGGTCTGCCCATTTTCTCTGTCATTGATTACTGCTTCAGGAAGGATGATGAACCATATGCAGAGAACTCACACTTCAATGTGTCCTGCTTGGTAACAATTCTGTTGGTATCTGCTGTGAGAGACATCACTTTGCACAAAGGCTGTGTATGAAAGTAGCCTGGAAAAGACGTTTGAAGAACAAGCACCCCTACTTGTTCTGAAGATTTAGACAGTGGATCCACCTCACTTTGTTCCAGTCCCAAGTTCATCTTGACACAGGAAGGGATTGCTCTGTAGAGTACTTCAAGAACTGCTGTGTAACTAAGTTCCCAAGCCATAATTGCATCGTCAGTGGCTCTCCGGAGGCGTCCCCCGTTTGGAGTCAGTTTAGAACATGGCCTGGGATTCCAAAAAAGAGGGCATTTTCGTAATCAAGCCTACTTGTGATAAGAACCTGGGTAACAGTTCGTCTGGTGTTCAGTGGGATCCACTTCAACATCTTGCGTACCATTCGCAGGATGTGGAAGCATCATGAGAACACGCATTGATCTGTCTGCACATGGAGAGATTGGTGTCCAAAATGATGCTGAAGTACTTGGCATGGTGCGCAGGGGTGGGTGGGGGGCCAAGTTTGGAGAGGCACCAAGAGGCCTCCCTGGGGGAGAGGTTGTTACTCAACATTTGAACTTCGGTTTTGTCTGTGTTGAGCAGGCGTCAGTTGTTTGTCACCCAAGCAGCAATATTGGTCATGCAGTTGGCAAGTGTGCTTTGTCAGTTAGTAAGGAAAAGGATCAGCTGTGTATCATAGATGTAAGATACTATGTTGATGCCGTAGGCTCTGACGATGTCCGTGAGGGTGTCATGTAGAAGTTGAAGAATGTTTGTAAGTAGCTGGCTCTGTATATACTATACAAAAATTAGGACTAGTTTGCACAGAGTCCAGTGGAACCCCAAAGGTAGGCAGAGGTAAAAGTAGATAGTACCTTACTCTCTATTTGTGGTAATGTGGGTGAGCAGTAAGGTTTTATCAGAGGGTAGTATTAAGCATTTGTTGAACACACTCGGTTATCAATGATTGCCACACTCTCAAAAACTAAACTCAGACCAGTTTTGTTGCTATAAAAAATATTCTTTTAGGTATTTTCTTTTCTTGTGCCAAGTAAGCCTGGCACAAGTAAGCAATAAATACTTTACAGTAGTAATGCAGATGTATCACAGTTCGGTTTGCAATTGTACATGTACTTGGAATATGCTTAGAGTCGAATTACTGGCAATGCAATGCTTTGAAAACGATTGTATATATACTTTGTATTTTCAGTAAAATGGCATGTAAGTTACTTTTCAGATTACTTTTCTTACACAATGCAGTACACCTGGATACTGCACTTGGACATTTCCTGTAAACAGGTAAGTAAAAGCATTTTTTTTAATGTGTACATTTTTAAGAGAATTTCTTAGGTTTTCCAACTCCACACTTAGAAACTTTTCACAGTAAAACAGTCAATGTTATCCTATGGAGAAAAATAGTGTTAACGGTTAGCAGGTAAGTACTTTGTTATGGGAGTTGGTATTCTGAGGTTAGACTCAGGGGTCCGCCAGGGTTGAGGATACACTCACAAATCACCCCAAGCAGCACTAGGGCGGCCGGGTGCAGAGTGCGGAGCCCCAATGTTATCCAATGGGGGATAGGGGGCCTCCGGTTTGTGGCTGCTGGCGATCATGCCATACACGTGTGGGAGCAAAGCTCCTGGACTTAAACTCAGGGCAAATGGGGGTTCAGGCCAGCACAAAAAGTACACCCTCAGTGGAAAAATACTTTTTCCCTGCGTCAACAAACGTGATGCCTAATAATCCCTCTTGAGTAAAAGGTCTGCTGTTTTGTGACATCCGAAATATTGTGCTGTCCTTGTATGCATGTCAAGCATGCATGTTTGTGTAGTCCTTGTGGAGCACAGATATGGTAGTTGGACTTTGTGTGCTTGTTTGTCTCTGTCAGAGTAGTGAAGGCAGGGGGATCCATTTTGGATGCCTCTGGTTTATCATGGTACACGATGACTGGTGAGGATAGATCCACCAGACAGGGGAAGTCTATTGACTGCAATAATGTGGTAGGATCGTGGAGACCCAGACATTGAAGAGAGGAGAATGGGAACAGTTTACCTTTAGACATTTCACAAAGGTCTTATTAGCAAGGTGTCTGTTGATGATTTTTCCACAAGTACTGCCATTGGTAGAAGGTGAATGTGGTGAATAGGACTGCAGTATTTGTTGTTCAAAGTGAGGAAGTTTCTTTGGACAGGTCTGCCCATTTTCTCTGTCATTGATTACTGCTTCAGGAAGGATGATGAACCATATGCAGAGAACTCACACTTCAATGTGTCCTGCTTGGTAACAACTCTGTTGGTATCTGCTGTGAGAGACATCACTTTGCACAAAGGCTGTGTATGAAAGTAGCCTGGAAAAGACGTTTGAAGAACAAGCACCCCTACTTGTTCTGAAGATTTAGACAGTGGATCCACCTCACTTTGTTCCAGTCCCAAGTTCATCTTGACACAGGAAGGGATTGCTCTGTAGAGTACTTCAAGAACTGCTGTGTAACTAAGTTCCCAAGCCATAATTGCATCGTCAGTGGCTCTCCAGAGGCGTCCCCCGCTCGAATAGGGAGGCACCTGGCGGGCAACACTAATCCAGAGGTAGCCCCATGGATTGGTAACCATAGTCACATGGAGATCTGACATACTGAGTTGTACCTGAGCACTGATCTAGCGCCTCCCTGCAACTTGGCTCACACGGTGAGATGCTGCGAATACCTATTCAACTTCTGTAGCCATGGGCAAGGTCACATTGAAGATGGACCAGGAGATAGGGGTACTATTCCTGGGAGGCACTACTGAACCCCGAACGACATTAGCACTCCAGCTCAGCAGCCTAAATCCATTGAGTGCCCCAACTTTCCAGGACATACTCCAGGCCATACCAGCCTCCTGAGAGGTACTAGAAACTAATAAAAGACATTCTTGGAGCAGACCTGATCTTTTTAATGGACATTCTTCCCCGCCTAGCGGAGCGTGTTACTACGGCGGAAAGAGACCTAGTTGATGTGCCCCCTGTCCTGGCATCGTATACTAGAGGCTAGCCACAATGGAGGCTAAGGTTTGCATGCTCAAACTTCGGTCTGAAGACGCCGAAAACCGTTCAGGCTGAAACAATATAAGGGTGGTGGGCCTGTTCGAGAGAATCAAAGAGACCAACATAATGGCATACTTGGAGAAATGGGTCCGAGAGGCAGTGGCACCAGAGGACTTAACATTGTTTTTCATTCTAGTGAAGGAAGTGGCCTGATTAGGGTCACCCGGGTCACTCATGACCACCTCTCAGCCTTCCATACCAAATGTAGAGTTGGTCAGACAGTAGAGAATACAAACCAATTTATGTTTATTCAGATACACTCGAGCGGAGCCCAATCGCTAGGAGTGCTGCATAGGGACTGCCACCAGCAAGCATGGTAATACATTATGTACTATTCAGAACCAATGAAAACAAGCCCAAACTGGTAATTTTCAGATGGCGGCTTCTACAAAAGGAAGGTACAGAAGGAGGAGTTTCCATCCTGAGACCGGGCACACACTATCTCTGTGCCAAGGTTGTTCTGCCCGTATCCACCGCTGGACTAGTGGGAGCAGGCCTCTACCTAGTGGGAAAGGTATACGCTAATAAGAAAAGTGTATTCATTAGTACAGCAAGGCCAAACTAAGGAGACCTGCAGCTTATCACAACAGCTTTTCGCAGGCAGAGACAGATATTAATTTTGATTGTGAATCAAAATGGCGGCCGAACATAAAATGGTGCTGTGAATGCTAACTTAACATATAACATGATACGTAACCAACAATCTTATTCTAACACTCGAACTAGCCCACAGAGTGCTGGCCAGGCTGCTAATCCCTTTGTGGCCCAGTTGCTGTACTATGAAGATCGAGACCACAGTCTGGCTCAGGCTCTCGCAATGGAGACCTTTCAGTCGAGAACAACTCGGTAAAAATCTTCTCGAATTTCTCACTTTGGGTACAGAGCCAACGATCTACATTCCTGGAAGCAAGAGCAAACTTACACAAATGTGAATTCCCTACACAATGCTTTTACCGGCCAAGTTGAGAGTGGTAACAGCGGATGGACTCAAGACCCCGCAGGAGATTTGGGGTTGGATTGACCAGCAACCTCCACCGGGGCCAGGCCTGGACCCCCGGCAGAAGCGCTCCCGTAGGGCCAGATCAAGACGCAGAACCAAGGCTCTCAACACTGCCTCCCCATCTTAGGCTGAAGTATAACAAGTGAGACAGAAAGTAGTGGCAACAGTAGCATCGCTGAGGGTCAGCGGGACGGGACCCCCCATCACCCGATAGGGATGGGGCTGCACAAGACTCGGACTCCGACCACAGCTCCAGTGTCTCTGGGGATTCAATTCTGGAACTGCCTAAAGTGACCCCAGGAACGTTGACTGAAATCCTCTGATGCAGTGGACATGTTGGTAACGTTTAAGAGGACTTGTTTTGGCGTGGCCAAGATGGCGGGCTGAGTGGTCGCACTCTAAGTGAGCTCCGCCATCCCGAGACCCTGATCCTGCTGTAAATGCGCTGATTCTCCCCCGGGACGCTGCATTACATAGAGCGGGGGCCCATAGCACCGGAGGAGCATCTGTGGGATCGCCGGACCCCCCCTCGGGGAGCTGGGCTGACACCAGACGGGACACCGCTGCGGAGGGCGAGCGGGGCCTAGCACACGGCCTAGTGCAGCGACGGACCCTGCCCGGCCGTAGACGTAAGCCCGGGTGATTGCTGCGGATTCGCCGACCCTGCCCGCCTGCTCCGGATTTCTGAGCCTCTCATTGCCGCGGGGGCCGGGGGTCTGGGCTGCCGGACCCAGAACCATAGAGACTCCGACGCCGGACCGGCGTCGGACTTCACGCAAGGCCGGGGCTCGGGCCTGGGTCCTGGGCCTCGACTACTGTGACGGCCTCTGAGCGGGTCAGCGAGCACTGTGGGCCCTGCCTGCCGGACCCGGACGGGCCTGCCTGGTCCTGTGTCACCCCGTCGGAGCGTGGACCGGCTGGAGCGGGGGTGAGGAGGGAGAGGTCCCGGACTCGGGGCACCCTGCTACGCGAGGCCGCGGCTTCGGCCTGTGCCCCGGGCCTCAGAGACGCTGCACGGCGGTGACCCCCCGGCCCTCCGGTAGACATTGTGGAGCACGGAGCGGCGCTTCTGGGCAGACGCAGAACCCTGTGGTGAGTCACACAGCTGGGGGACAACAGTGAGGACTGTAGCGGCCGTCACCCCTTGGGGCCACGGGAGACCGGGAGTTGGGCTCCGGTGGTTCTGTCCGCCCTTACACTTGGCCACCGGTATAGAACCGGGACGGACCCCTTCTCAAGCGGGCCTCTGGCGGCATTCTGGGCCTGACCGTGGGAGAAGGAGGGAGACGCCCGGACATTACTGCAGCCCCCACGTGGCCCCTGAGGGTCTGCTGTGGCCTAGCTTGATGGGCGATCCCTCGGTGGCGTAGGTGACTCCGAGCCCGAGGCCACGGGGCTTGTGCACCGAGAGAAGAGAGGCAGCTGGGGAACAACGGAGAGGACTGTGGCGGCCGCCGCCCCTCGAGGCCGCCGGGGACCGGGAGTTGGGCTTCTGTGTTTCTGCCCGCCTTTGCACTTGGCCACCGGGGTAGAACTGGGACAGGCCCTTTCCTCAAGGGGATCCCTGGTGGCATTCTGGGCCTGACCGTGGGAGACGGGGAGAGCCGCCCGGACATTACTGCAACCCCCACGTGGCCCCTGAGGGTCTGCTGTGGCCTAGCTTGAAGGGCGATCCCTCGGTGCCGTGAGTGACGCCGAGCCCGAAGCCGCGAGGCTTGTGCAGTGAGAGAGGAGAGCAGAGCCGGGCGGATTGGAGCTGGAGGTCCGGGAGGGTGGTCTATCGTCGAGGAAGCGGCCACTGGGGGGAGTCCGGCGGTGTGCTTCCGAAGTTGCACCTGGGATTGGGCTGTTGGATTTTCAGGAGAGCACCTCGAGAGCCAACATGTCGAACAACAAGGGGACCCGGAAGGGGGACCGCACACTGCCAGAGATGCTGAACCGGAGCACTGCAAGACAGGACCGAGGTCACCCGTCCCCACCCCACTCGAGCGGTGCCCAAGGAGCGAGTGGAGGAGAACCCCCAGTTACGAGGTCCTTCCTGGAGTCCCTCTTCAGCTCCTTGAGGGACGATTTTCAGACGCTTAAGCAGGAGGTCGCAGGTGAAGTCCGTGAGATACGGAGGGAGGTGGACGGTCTCGGTGACAGAGTGTCCACAGTGGAAGAAGCGGGCCACGCTAGGGACGAAGAAATTACACAGTTGCAACAGGAGGTCGTCCGACTCCGGGAACAGCACCTTGACCTGCAGGCGCACACAGAGGACCTTGAAAATCGCTCCAGGAGAAACAACATCCGCGTCCGGGGAGTGCCGTCCCGGGAAGAAGGGGAGGATGTGGCGACCTACCTCGGGGAGCTGTTCAGAGAGGTGCTGGGGGAATTGGCTGACTTTGCCATTCGGATTGACAGGGCGCACAGGGTAGGTCTGCAACGCCGGAGTTCAGCGCCTCCCCCTGACATCTTGGCTTTTCTGCCGGACTATCCCTTGAAGGAGCGGATACTGAGGGAAGCTCGGAGGAGACCCTCCCTGGAATTCAGAGGCCACCGGATAGCTCTCTATCAGGACCTAGCCGCATCTACTCTGCAAAAACGCAAAGCTTTTAAAATTGCGACTGACTTTCTCAGGGAACATGGCACTCAATATTCCTGGGGACATCCCTTCCGGCTCATTTTCAGGTGGAACGGAACCTTGCACCAGTTGCGTTCTCTTCAGGACACGTGTGGAGTGCTGGGGATCACAGCCACTGAGGACGGAGCTCACACACCGCACCTGAGCCGTATTACTAGAGACGGTTGGCAGACAGTCCCCGGCCAGCGATCATCTGCTTCCTTGTCGCGCCCGGACTCTCCTAGGGCCCGAGAGGAGTCGGATGCAGCAGTACAGGATGGAACTGGAGCTGATATTGCACCTGTGGTGGCGCTGACAGCATAAGTGAACTCCGGGGGGAGATCGACATCGCTGTGATGGAGCTGCAGGTTTGAGGGTCTGGGGGGGTGGGGGGAATGGGGGGTGCGAGGTGGCTGGACGTCCACTTTTTCTGACTTTCCGCGGGCTTGTCCTATAAGGACCGGACTGGGACAATGGGTCTACAAGTTCTGGGGGGGGTAGAGAGGGGGGTGTTTAAAGTGGTTGATCCGGTCCCAGTTGCGGGAGGAGGCTGGATGCGAGAGGGTGGGTGGGGAAGACGGGGAACAGTTGGGGGGGACAAGGGGAGTTGGGGAACAGAGTGGGAGATGGGGTCTGGGGGTTTGGGATGGGGAGGGAGGGTCGTCCAGTGCACACGGGGGTTCCTGGTCATTTTGACTTTGTCTGTGCTTTTTGATCTGCTTCTGATTGGCTCTGGCTTCAGCGGGGCGATCTGCCTCTCTGCTTGGCATGAATATTGGGGAGAGGAGGGAGGGGTTTCCGGAAGTTTCTTGAGGGCGGTGAGCTGCTGGTTGGGTGGCCTGCTTTATGGTTTGCCTGGAACTGTCTGCTTTTTGTGTCAATATTCTATGCATGGTACTCTGCTGCGCCACGGGCTGATTGACGCTCTTGTCCTCCTGTTTTTGCGGTGGGTCCTTGTTGCTTTCTACTACAACACCACTCATGCCTCCAACCACTTGTAAGGTAGTGACCCTGAATGTCCGGGGTCTGAATAATCCCGTGAAGAGGCGGGCCGTCCTTTCACTTTTAGAGAACACACAGGCAGATATCTGTCTCCTCCAGGAGACGCACCTACTGTCACAGGACACTCATAGGCTCCGCTCACACAAGTTCCCCGCACAATTCTTTTCCTCATGCACCACTAAAACAGCTGGGGTGGCGATTCTGGTGGCGCGGCGTTTCCAGGGGGAGGTTCTCCACAAATTTGCTGAACAAAAGGGTAGGTTACTGGCTTATCGATTTCGAATTGGGGGTCTCTTCTTCACGATAGGGTCCCTCTATAGTCCTAATGACCGTCAGGACCGCTTTCTTCAGGCGGCGATCGAGGAGGTCACATCTTCCCAGGATAGACATGTCATACTCGGGGGAGACTTCAATATTGTCTTCGACTCTGCGCTGGATAGGTCGGCGCAACGCTCCCCTCAGGTTGGAGAACTCTCGGCGGACCGTAAGGCTCAGCTGGACGAGGTGGACCTACTTGATATATGGCGACATTTGCACCCGACAGATAGGGACTACTCGTACTATTCTCATGCCCACAAAACGTACGCACGGTTAGATCACCTGTTGGTTACCTCCCCAGTGAAGGCGTTGGCATCTGGATCTGAAATGGGTGTGATCTCCCTCTCGGACCATGCCCCGGTCGAGGTCCTGTTAACTATGCCCCCGACGGCGCTCCGCCCACGGACGTGGCGCCTTCGGGATACGCTGCTGCATAGGGCAGAAGTGGTGGCTCGCATTGAAAAGTCGATTCAGGAATTTCAATCCCATAACGATAATGCAGACACTAGTCGGGCCACGCAATGGGCGGCTTTGAAGGCAGTCATCAGAGGGGAATTTATAGCGATTTCCTCGGCGGACAATAGGGAGCGGCAGGCCAAGAGAGATGAACTCACAGATCGTGTTAGGGAACTGGAACAGATCCATCGCAGAACCGGGGCCCCCCGAATTTGGCGGCAGCTCAAGGAAGCCAGGAAGCTCCTGGCGGCCCTGGACCTCGACCGGGCGGAGTACGCCGCTTTGCGGTTGCGACACGCCTTTTATACTGGAGGGGACCGCTGTGGCAAGTTGTTGGCAAATAGGCTCCGTGTGGCGCGGCAGAGCCAGCTGGTCAAGGAGATCTCTGGTCCGAAGGGCATGCCGGAAACTGAAGACGAGCGGATAGCTGCAGTCTTTCGGGGCTTTTACAAAGACCTCTATACCGGGGATCCTCCGGATGAGGAGGCGATGGACACTTATCTGGCCTCGATCACACTTCCCTCTCTGGACCCTGTGCAGGCGGACTATCTGGACAGGGACATTAGGATCGAAGAAGTAGTTTCTGCCATTGCCCGACTCAAGCACGGAAAGGCACCGGGCCCAGACGGCTACATTGCGCTGTATTATAAAACATTTTGCATGACGCTGGCACCCATCCTGACGCGCCTCTTCAACTCCTTTGCGGAGGCCGGGGCCATTCCACCTGATCTGCTCAGGGCCTCGATCTCGGTTATCACTAAGCCAGGTAAGGACCCGAAGCAATGTGGATCCTACCGGCCGATCTCCCTTCTGGATATTGATTTAAAACTGTATACGGGGATACTTGCTGCTAGACTAGCTCTCCATCTACCCAGCCTTATCGATCCCGACCAGGCGGGTTTTGTCCCGGGGCGGCAGACAGTGGACAATACGAAACGAATTGTTCATTTGCTGGAGAAGGCCTCTCGGGTTCCGGGGGAGCGAATGATGTTGGCGGTGGACGCAGAGAAAGCGTTTGACCGAGTCCACTGGCCTTACCTGGAGCGGGTGCTCATGAAAGTGGGTATAGGTGAGAAATTCCGCACCATGATCCTTAATTGCTACGTTCGTCCATCGGCGGTGGTCCGCGTTAATGGGCACGCCTCTGCCTCCTTCGACATTGAACGGGGCACCAGGCAGGGTTGCCCGCTTTCACCTTTGCTTTTCGCGCTGTACATGGAGCCTTTTGCCCAGCGGGTGCGAGATAACCCACGAGTGACCGGCATCCGGATGGGGGCCTTCACACACGCGGTTAGCCTTTACGCTGATGATGTTATACTGTCTATTGACAAGCCCGCCGTGGCTCTCCCGGCATGCATGGAGGAACTCTCCTCTTTTGGCGCGGTGTCTGGATTTCGGATGAACATGGGTAAATCGGTAGCGCTGGATATCTCCCTTGACCCGGTCACTAGGGCCTGTTTGCAGCAGCGGTTTCCCATGTTATGGTCCTCGGAAGCAGTGCCCTATTTGGGCATCCAGATTGCACCTACCGTGGCGGCGATGGTGTCGACAAACTATCGAGCCCTGGGGGCCAAGATCAAGGAGGAACTGGGCCGATGGAGTCGAGGCGCTTTTTCCTGGCTTGGCAGGATAGCTGCTGTTAAAATGACGATTCTACCTCAGGTGTTATACCTCTTTCGGGCCTTGCCGCTCCAACCGCCCGGAGGATGGATCTCGCAATTACAGGCCGACGTTTCTCGGTTTGTCTGGCAGGGGAAGAAGCCTAGATTGCGTAGGGCCCTCTCGCTGCTGGCCCCGGAGGCGGGTGGACTGGGTATCCCAGACTTCCGCAAATACTTCCAGGCAGCACAGCTGCGTTTCCTGGTGGAATGGAGTAGGTGGGAGTCTGATAAGCATTGGCTCTTCCAGGATCAGGCGGTGGCTGGGAGACCGCTGCAGGAAATCCCCTTCCTGCGTCGCCCACATCGGCCCAGAAATCTCTATGCCTCTTTTGTTACAAGGGTGCCACTGCGGGTGTGGGATGCTACGAGCGTTCTACGTGACCTCACCACGTTCCCGTCACCGCTTACTCCGCTGGTGGACAATCCGAAATTTACCCCGGGGATGGAAAGAGGAGCGTTTGCGAGGTGGCAACAGGCGGGGTGCAGAGCCTTGTGTCATCTTTATGGCCCAGACGGGGTGGTTCCTTTTCCCCAACTTCGCCAGGAGTTCTCACTTCCAGAAACGGAGCGACTTCATTACATGCAGGCCCGCCACTGGGCCCTCCACCCGCAAGTACGAGAGACGGCCGATCGGCCTTTTTTCCCTTATGAGCACTGGCTCATGACACGGACTTCGGACTCCAAACTGATTACTGACTTGTACAAGCTGCTGCAGCCCCCGGCAACACACTTTTATCACCCTGGGAGAGAGCGTTGGGAGAGGGAGCTAGGGAGGACGCTGAGCCCTAAGGAATAGGAACACATAGCCTATAGAGCGCGGCACTCAGCCTACCACATGGGACTCACTGATACCTTGACTAAAATCTCTACCTATTGGTATTACACACCGGAACGAGTGCATGAGTTTGACCGTAGTAAAGCGGATGCGTGTTGGCGGGGGTGTGGACATAAGGGTACTCTTACGCATGTACTGTGGGATTGCCCACTCCTAGAACTTTACTGGAAGGAAGTGTTGGATGAAATTGATTCTGCTTTTGAAATTGAATTGCCACGGTTCCCTGCCTATACCCTGCTGGGACTTCCGAATGATCTGATGTATCCCCTTCGTTCCCGCAGAGGAAGACAAATAGCTATAGCTCTGGGCTCCGCGGTTCAGAACATTCTGATTCATTGGCACACTGCTACAGTCCCGTCTATCACTGGCTGGCTCCACAGGTTGTGGCATGTGTTGGGTATGGAGAAGCTGTCCCTCATGGTGGCGGGTGATGTGGACCAGTTTAGGGAGCTCTGGCGGCCATTTCACTCCCTATTGCTTACTGAATTTAGGGAACTTACCTGTCCCAAATATCTCCGCCTTTTGAGGCTTCCAGCCCAGGTGGAGTCTGCCCCTTAATCTTCCTGTGAGTTTCTCTCCTTCGTATTGTAGCGCTGATGTATGTTGAGCTCGGGGACTGTGCACTGGACGGGGGTGGGATTGGGAGGGGGGGATGGGAGTTCGGGTGTTGGGGGGGCATGTTGGGTGGGGGGGTTTCATGGGTAATGTCATAACATGTTGAGGCGGATAGAGCCCTCTATCATAGCGCAGGCGGAGTTAACGGATGGCTATTCATTAACGGTTCTTTTGGACACTTGCTTTTCCGCCCTGCTACATTCTCTTGAAATGTTTGTTTGTCCTTACATGTTGTCATGAATAAAATACTTTAAACCTAAGAGGACTTGTTTTGAGTAACAATGACTGACTATGACTGGCAGCAAGTCAACTACATTTGTCTCCCCTGGGTCAGGGAACTATACGTATATGCACAGAACTGGGTGGGAAGACCCGGTGGTAGAGCAGCTTTTTGGCTTCACCCCCCCCCCAATAGTAAGACGTGGGTACTCCCATGTGCCAGGACTCCCGGATCTCACCTGAGTACTGCTGTGGGTGAGGCGCTCTTCGTCCGGGGACACTCAGGAGTTCTAAGTAATATTTAAGTGTTGGTACCAATGCTTACAAAAAACACATTGAAAGATCCTGTATTCCACTGATCCTGCCTATCACTCTTCTAGTGGTACTGCCTCACAGGAGACAATGGAGGGGGGTACTTGAGGCATGGGCCGCAGCAACAATGGTGGGAAACCTATTCAGAATGGCAAAACTGCTCCCATTTGGAGAATTCCGCTCGGATATGATCTCCCGTAGGGCGACTTTTTGTGTCAATGGGCAGTGTAGGAAGCTGGCTCTCTATATGTTATACCAAAGTAAGGTATAGTGTGCACAGAGTCCAGGAAGTCGCCAGAGGTATAGCAGAGGCTAAATTAGGTAAGTACTAACAGCCCTCTTTGTGGTAGTGTGGGCAAGCAGTTAGGCTTATCCAGAGGGTGTGTTTGTATTCACTAACTCAAGGATTGAATACACAGACTCAGAGACAGAATCCAGACCAATTGGGTAAGTATAAAAAAGGTATACTTTTAGTTTATGTCTAGAACCAAGCAGGACTTGGTACAGATAGGTAAAATATACTTTCAATTGTAAACCTTTACACAGAAATGAAATTTGGAATGGATTTGCAATTGTTACAGGTTCGTATAGTTTCAAAAAGCAGTTTAAATTACACAGTAATTAATTTTAGGATACTTTTTGATTGCTTTCATGGGGTGGTATGCTTAGATACTGCACCAAAGGATCTCACAAGACAAGGTAAGTAAGATTTTCTTGGTTTTAGTTGGTTACTTTTTCCTCCATACAAAACAGCTGTTTAACACTTAGAACAATTTCGGCCCAAAAATACATAATATTGATTCCTATGGGTGAAAAATGGTTATCGGTTTCACAGGTAAGTAAACGTCTTCCGATTGGGCGTTTTGGGGTTTAGGGCCAAGGTTCCACAAGGTCTAGGTAGGCACTCAAGTTACACCCCCTGCTGCACTGGGGCGGCAATGTTAGCCAATGGGGCTAAGGGGGCCTTTGGTTAGAGGCTGCTTACGAGCAGACCACTCGGGTTTAAGAGCAAAGCTCCTGGGGTTAAGGTCAGCACTGAATGGGCCAACAATCAGTATAGGAGCTGCACCACCAGCAGCACAGAGGTGGCTGGGTGCAGTGTGCCAAAAGGATGTCGGGGACCCTGTGATATCCAATGGGGACATTCGGTTCAGCAAAGATGCTGCAGGCTCGGGCAGGGAGACTTCCTGAAGGTGACCGCTGGCTGGAGAGATAAGTTGGATTCTTGGGGGATGCCTAGGCACCGTCTATTGGGCCACCCAAGGCTGTGGGGCATCGGGTGTAGGGGTGTCTTTGGCATTGGTTATTCTTACCATCTCCAGTCACGGTCAGGGGACCCTTCAGGTTAAGGCTGCAGGAGTTGTCTTGAAGCTTGAGGGACATTGGGGATCACCAGTTCCCAGGTCAGGATCGCTGGGGAGACATCTCGTGGGGTTGGGCCAATCTAACTTGTGCCGTAGGCTTTGGGTGCAGAGTGGTGCAGAATCGCAGAGCCGCTTGGGTCCGGATTCTGTGGGTGAGTTTTTGCTTGAGCAAGTCTGGTGCTCACGGGAGACAGAGTCTGTAAGATGGTTGCAGGGCAGGCCCTCTGGGGGTACTGCTGGCTGCTGGACATGCTGGTTTCTTTGCTGTAGGCAGATCGGAGGCAGACAGGCCGGTAGGGATGGTGCCAAAGCAATAGCAGTCCTCTTCTTCCTCTTCTTCATGGGACAGCACAGCTCTTCGGCCCTTCTACTTTCTTCCTTGAATCTGAGGAGGCAAGGTACAGGGTCGCCCCTAAATACTGAATTTAGGGGTGTTAAAGGGGGTGTGCATGTCAGGACCATTTGTAGTGTAGTTCCTATATTCCCAATAGGCTCTGCGCATTGGAATAATATATCCCATAGATTTGACGTAGGACTTAGGTCAGTAGGTCTCTATCGAATATACTAAAGTTAATTGTGATTGCCAGCTAGCTCAGAGGTCGCTAGAAACTTTCTCGAATTCACAAGAAGGGATTAGTTTCTGACAACCGCATAAACATGACAACTTTATTTCCCTAGGACTGAAAATTATCTTCAGAGTTGTAGAAACAATAGATAACTATTTTACTTAGTCAATCGTGCATGCTTAGTTTCTACAGAGTTTGCAGAGAAATAGTGAGACGGGTATTTTCAATAAAAGGATTTATTGAACAGTCTTATTTCTCATACAAGAGATCGCTTCTCTTGTATGAGAAATACTAGCGAACGCTAAATCACCATCAGCTGGGACCCCGGAGGTCACGCCCACCACAGCTAGGCCACGCCCCCCGCTAGAGCACTTAAGGCGCGCTGAGAACGAGCGCGAGCCAGAAGACTGCATTTTCTCCTGAGGCACAGCCGGGAGCGTTGTTTTAGATTGTATTATTTTAAAAACAGAACTGTGATATCGTGTTTTTACCTACGCTCTCCCTTGGGCACTCTCAGACGTGGTGTTTACTCCCCTGGGCATCCCCGCGCAGCCGTTTTTATCGCTGCGGCAGGAGACACCCGAACGCTAAATCACCATCAGCTGGGACCCCGGAGGCCACGCCCACCACAGCTAGGCCACGCCCCCCGCTAGAGCACTTAAGGCGCGCTGAGAACAAGCGCGAGCCAGAAGACTGCATTTTCTCCTGAGGCGCAGCCGGGAGCGTTGTTTTAGATTGTATTATTTTAAAAACAGAACTGTGATATCGTGTTTTTACCTACCCTCTCCCTTGGGCACTCTCAGACGTGGTGTTTACTCCCCTGGGCATCCCCGCGCAGCCGATTTTGGCGCTGCGGCGGGAGACACCCGAACGCTAAATCACCATCAGCTGGGACCCCGGAGGCGACGCCCCCCTGACATCCCCCCTATATAGTATGTGTCACTTCCGGACGCGCAGCGGACGAGCGCAGCGGGCGCGACGAATGCGCGCCAAAGTCGCGCCTAAGTCAAGCCCGTCTGCGCCCGTCCGCGACCGGACGGGGCCTGGGGCCAAGATCTCTGCACAGACTGGGCAAACCCGCATTCAGTATGACAAACAGGAATTGCTAAAAATACAACTTCCTAAAGAGGAGCCTTGCTGACACTCTATGGAAGCCCCGACTCTACGCAACTGTGTACACTGTTCTTTCAGAGTTACAACAGAATCATTAAGCGGATCAACAAATAGATTCGTCCAGGGAGCCCTGCTAAACTGTAGGTCGCTAAGGAAGCACAGCATTCAGATCTGGGATCTCCTTCTGGAGGGCAAATTGGATTTTCTCTTCTTAACGGAGACCTGGCTAGGGGAACACTCTGATCCAGAGATCATAGAAGCTATCCCACCCTCCTACTCACTGGTCAGACTAGACAGGAGTGAAGGAAGAGGGGGGGAATTGCCATTGTTATTAAATCACCGTTGGAATGTACCCTAGAAGCTATAAATATAGACAATTGTGAGGCAGGCTGCTTTGTACTAAAATTGGGGCCTCAATTGTCTATATCGGGGATTCTTGTCTATAGACCCCCAGGTGGACTAAAGAACTTTAAAGGTAGTTTGCTGGCGGGCATTGCTCATCTGGCAACCAGAAAGAGCAGATTTCTGATGTTAGGAGATCTTAACATCCATCTTGATGATGAACAGGATAAGGAAGCCGCTAATTTGATATTAGATCTACAGGCACTACAAATGGACCTAAAAAACCACATGCCCACTCACAAACATGGCCACCTATTAGATCCGGTATTTGGTAGCTGGGATGGAATAATGACTGATACTCCCCTTCCGATCCCGACCACTATTTAGTCCCATTTAAAATTCTTACTTCAACCCCTGACTCTCACCTAGCGGAGAATAAAAGATACCCCTGACGCAAATGGAAACAATTCTCCCAAGATGTGTTCAATGAATTGCTGCTAGAAGGGGGCCCACCGGGAGGCGACGATTGTGAGCTCGCTCTCAAAAGATTAGAACAGCGCATTCTCGAAGCCCTTGATAAGACAGCCCCGATACACCTCGCCAGAATAGGGTGCAGAAATGGGAAATCAGCACCATGGTTTACGCCTGAACTACAAGAGGCTAAATCGGCATGTAAAAAAATAGAACGGAGATGGCGAATAAACTTTTGCCCTCTAAGTAAGCTAAAATACAAGGAGGCTCAGAAAAAATATCAAACGATGATACGTGGAGCAAAGGCAACTCACTATAAGATTCGTATTGGGGAAGCAGAAAACTAATCGAAGGAGCTCTTTAAAATCTTCAAAGAGATCTCAATGATACGTGCCCCAACCTCCCAGCACTCTGACTCAATAGCAGTATCTAACAAAATTGCCGAGTATTTTGCAGGAAAGGTGAGGAAAATATATGATACCTTTTCCAACAAACCTGCAGCCGGTACGAAATTTGTAGTAATTAGGTCAGGAGATAATATTGAAGGGGGACTGTCATCTTTTTCAGTTCCTCCTCCAGAGATGCTCTGCAGCCTCTGTCAGGGAATTAAATCGGGCTCCCCTCGCGATCCAGCCCCTCCTAGGGTAATGAGAGAAAGTCTCTCGACACTGGAGCCGTATATTAGGCACTTACTCCAGGTCTCTTTTTCCACGGAACACCTCCCAGAAATTTGGAAAAAAGCAATTGTGCTCTCTTTAAAGAAAAAACCCAATATGGCCCAGGATCTACTGGAAAATTTAAGACCCATTTCTCTGCTCCCCTATTTAGCTAAGGTTGCGGAGAAAGTAGCACATGGTCAATTAATGACACATTTGGAAAAAAACGAATTCCTGCACCCCTGGCAATCTGGATTCCGGGCGGGATTCTCCACGGAGACAGCTCTCCTGAGAGCGACTGAGTTCCTTAGACAGGGGGCGGATGCCGGTAACACCATGGCCTTGGTGATGCTTGACCTCAGTGCGGCATTCGACACTGTAGCACGTTCCATCTTACTACAGTGTCTAGTTAGAGCGGGTGTCATCAGCTCCGCACTGGGGTGGCTGAAATCCTTCCTCACAGGTAGAAGCTTTAAGGTGCAACGAGGCTCTTGCAGATCAGCCGAAATGGCCTTGGAACAGGGGGTTCCTCAGGGCTCGGCCCTGAGTCCAACGCTTTTCAATCTGTATATGACCCCCTTGGCCGAAGTGGTGCAGGCATATGGAGTAGAACTGGTATCCTACTCTGATGACACCCAACTGCTGATCTCGTTGTCTCAAGCACCTGAAATGGCAGCATCTAATTTTAAGGCGTGCATGCAAGCATTAGCAGAATGGATGGATGCACATTGCCTAAAGCTAAATGGATCCAAAACAGAGGTAATGGTGGTGGGAGGAAACAACTTGAGTTGGTCCCCAGACTGGTGGCCGACGTGCCAGGGTCCCACACCTGTTCCTTGTAAAGAAGCCAAAAACCTGGGTATTTGGATGGACCACACCTTATCCTACGAAGGCCACATTCGTCGCCTCGTAGGAAAATGTTTTGGAGTCCTGAAAACACTAAATCGTACCCTGGATTTACTCCCACTGGAGGCCAGACGCACTATGACCCAGGCGCTGGTGAACTCCCGGATGGATTACGGGAATGTTCTGTTCCTGGGTGCTACAGAACATGGTCTAAAGCGCCTACAGGTCCTCCAAAATACAGCAGCGCGTCTCGTTTTACGACTCCCCAGAAGAGCAGCATCTAAACCAGCTTTAGCTGCTCTACACTGGCTACCGATCAAAAAGAGAGTGATGTTCAAAGCCCTCCTAATGTGCCACAGGATACTCCAACGTAAAGCCCCTCCCTATTTGTTGGATCTAGTACTCAGATATCAGCCAACCAGAGCCCTCCGATCGGAGGGGATGGGGCTGCTGACGATCCCCCGTGTCAAAAGAGCAAAACTAGGCGGTCGCTCTTTTAGATACATAGTAGCAAAAAACTGGAATACTCTCCCCACATCCCTAAGACTGGAAGAATCGGAAACAAAATTCAGAACAATGTTAAAAACACACCTATATAAACTATAAATGGGGGCATGGGGGTGGGTGTTCGGGGGAAGTCTGTATGCCTCTGATAACTTGCTGTCTTCAGCGCGGGGACACGCCGGGATGGCGTCACCAGGCGCTTTATAAATTACTTTATGATTATTATTATTATTATATGAACTGCTACAATCGTTAGACGGAATGCAAAGTATAATACGTACAGTGAGAATAGTATTATGAAATAATACTGTAATAGCATGGTATGGTTTCTAAGCCATAAAAATACAAACATAAATAACACAGGCTAAAATACTCAACTGGTGCTTCTAAAATACACCTACCCCAATGTACCTAACCTAGGTCTAGTACTAGGGAAGAAGTAAGAGTTTGTTTAGCATAGGTTTTAGTTCTGCCAAACATCTACCAAAGGTTTCTCTAGGTTCTAATCAGCTCCATACCTTTAGAATGCAGGAGGTCTGGTATCTCTGTCTCTGACTCGATTTCCCAACACCCCGCAAGGGAAGTCAGAAACACTGGAGATGGATTTCTCAGCAGAGGAGGGCAGCTTCCTGATCAGTGCGTCAACTGGAGAGTCGGCTTCCTTCGGCACTTGCTGTAGCGAGCTGCGTTGGGTAAGTAGGTTGTCGATCTGCTCCGAACCACCGTGCGTTGCCGTAGCAAGTGAAGGTATATTTATACCTTGAAGGTGTTTAGGAATGCCATGTTTGACGTAAAGTCGGCAAATGAATGTCATGAATGAACCCCTAAGGGCTAGATGTTCATTGTAAAACTAACTGAGTTCTTGGAGAAATCAATATTCAAGCAAGGGGAAGTCCCTGATGGCTTAAGCTGGTTTTTCAAGAAACGTTGTGACGTTTGGTGAACGGATGGAAGTAGCCATGCCTGTGGGGTGGGTGCACCCCCTATATGCCACCCTCCAGTGGGAGGGAGGCATGAGCTGCTTCCTGGTTGGTTGGGTCCCATGATATTTAAGATGGAGGGTACTGAGATATGTGCTTCACCTCGTCTCCCCCATCTGAATGGTGGGGTTGGCAAAGGTGGGCACACCTCTCTTCTAAGCTTGGTTTTCTCGCCTATTCTCCCATCCAAGGTGGGTGGCAGAACCAGTGGGAGCCAGTTGCTGGGGGCAGCAAAAGGCAGGGACAGCTCACAAAGGCGGCAGGTCATTGAAGCTTACCCTTCATAGACCCAGCCCATCCTCGGGGAGGAGGCATGAAGCCTCTGCCTGGGATGGGCGTTGTTTCTGTACCCAGGGAGTGGAGGCTCTCTACCCAGGGGTCCAGAAACCTGTCTGGTTGAGGAAAATGGCAGGCAGCCATTCAGAAACCACACCAGGCCTGGTTGTTTTTAAGGAGGCATCTCTAAAATGCCCTCTGAGTACATTTTTACCACAGTCGGCTTACCTGTGATCAGAAATGTGTAAATTGTGAGTACAGAAGTACAGCTGTGGGAAAGAACACAGGACCTGGGAACCTGATTGGCAGGGATCCAGGGCACACCAAATCACAAGTGCATCATGGGTCAGGCATAAAGTGGGGGGTAACCATGCAAAAAGGGGCACTTTCCTACAGGTGGTTACAATGGCGTTCCGCAAGCACTGGAACACTGGTACCTCAGAACCACAGATAAACCAGAGCTGCCAATGCATGGTTCTTTCTGAGGGAACTTTTAAGGCAGCCACATGTCAGTAAAGGGCGACATGTGGCAATGGCACCGGCTATTTGAGCAAGTACGGGTGACATGGGAGGAGGACTTAGGCATCCCCATACCTGAAATGGACTGGGACTCGATCCTTGATAGAGTACCTAAGGTTTCCAGAAATGCCTGAGTCAAATATATAAACTTTTACTTCCTTCAAAGAACATACCTCGCTCCGGAGCGCATCGGCAGATACTTCAATGTGGCCGGCGTAACATGCCTGAGATGCGCAGAGGCAGGAGTTGACCTTTTGCATATTCTCGGGTCTTGCCCCTCACTTCATACCTTTTTTTTTTGTAACAACTCTTTATTGTCAGGTATTCAAGTGTACAATAATATTATTACTGATAGTGAACACCGTCACAGCGATTTCAGTTAACATCATAGGAATTGTGGTCATTAGATTGCAATCTTACAGAGTGATGATATCCTTTTCATATGGATACAAATGAGACATTCGCTATTAAGACTCTCGTCCTTCATCACATCATCAGTTTCCTCCCATGTCCCACCTCGTGTTCCGCCCTAGTTTGTTATAACAATTTCTTCCTGGCAAAATTAACTTACATCAAAGAAAAAGGAAACATTAAAACCCAACTAAAGTCATCACTTGGTAGAGGGCTAATCCCGCCCATATTCATGTGTTAGCCATTTCCCATGTCCAGCACTACATCAAAGATATCATTACATTCCCGCACCACCCCTACATCTACCCGATGCAATATGCATGCCCACCCTCACTAATCCTCCTCCTCTTCAGAGTCCAAGTCCTCATGTTCCGGCAGGAGTTCACACGGTTCTCCCCTGTATTTATTCCAAGGCGTGCACACCTTATTCCACTTACGTGGGCATGCCCGCAGTACATAAACTGCTCTCTCTTTCACCATGAGGAGGTCAATATTCCTGATCCAGCCAGCCACCGTAGGCAATTCCGGGGCACCCCATTTCTGTGCAATGTCCCTTTTGGCCACTGTGACCGCCAATGTGACCCATAGCTTGCCATACCTGTCCAGGTCATTAGGATCCCAAATGTTCAACAGACATTTACGGGGTTCAGGTAGGATTGAGAGCCCAATAGCCTGGGAGATCGTGCGCATAATTTGCTTCCAGAAGTCCATTACCAGAGGGCAATCCCACAATGTGTGAAGCAGAGTTCCCTCCTCCCCGCAACCCCTGAGGCAAAAGGGGTGTGCCGCCCTCTGTATTCTGTGAAGAAGTGTTCTGGTGTAGTAAGTGCGGTGTAATATCTTGAGTTGCACTAGCCTGAACCTAGCCGAAATGCCTACTTCCCTTGGTGACGCAAGCGCTTCGTTCCATTCTGTATCATCCATGTCGCCTATTTCCTCAACCCATTTCTCTCTAAGTTTCTGTGTGGGGTCTGGCAAGTTGTTGACCAGTTTTTTATACATGAAAGAGGTTGCCTTCTGCTCCATAAATTCAGTTAACAGTCTGTCCTCCAGTGGCGATGACTCTTGGAGTGTGGTGTCAGGGGGAATAGCCTGTAGGAGTGCGTGTCGGATCTGCACATACCTAAATGTTTCAGTGGTTCCCATACCATACTGTTGTTGGAGTTGTGGAAACGTAACCACCGTACCCCTGTCCCAAAGATCCCCAACCACGGAAATTCCAATGTGGTCCCATCTCGTAAAGCCCCTACAGGACCTCAGGTTGCCCAGCTCTCTCAAAGTTCAAAGTTCAAAGTTCAAAGTTTTTTATTTTTGTTTCGGTACTCTTTCGAGGACCACAAAATTGTATAAAAGAAAATACATTCTGCATTTATAAACAAATTAATACATTTTCAAAGTTATTTTAAAAAATTTATAAATCTTATTGCAAACATACTCGTTAGGAGGCTTAACACATACAGAGATGAAGTCCCTTGAATTAGTGGTCCGACAGGACCGATGTATCGGCTCCAGACATGATAACCTAGCGGTGACAACGACATTATTCGGACATATAAAGAGCATATGCTCTAAGTTCTGTTTACCCCCAAAACACAGGTTGCATTGTGAACTACTCTTTATATTCCAAGAAGAGGTAAAAGATAATAAAGGGAGTATGCCCAAACGTAACATCATAATCGTGCGCCTTACTCCATGGGTAAGTGTATATTCCAAATAAGGCAATTTTTGCTTATATTCTTGGGAATCAGCATAAGATTTATACATAGCTAATTTTGTGCAGTGTGACTGATCAAGCACATAACTCAATTTTGGTGAAAAGTTTTTCAGAAACAGCTTGAGATGTGCGGGTGTCCAAGATAATAACATTTCTGCACTTATTTCTGCGAAACGGAAAGCTTCATTCAAATTTTTAACAAATATAGAGTCCTTGGTCTCCTCACTAAAGCACTCAATTTTTAGCAGATAACGAAGGGTACCTTCTTTGGAATGAAGAAGGTTATAGGCCCACCTAATGAGGCTTGCTATAGATATTGCAAATGCACTTGTAATCGCACATTCCAGTCTGAGTGCCTGTACTGGAGTTGAGTTAGAAACTTTTAATAGCTTTTTTAGGATTTTCCCTTCGTTCAAGTCCATATAACTCCATTCTTTTAGGGGAATATGTTCAGAGGCGTAGGATAAAACCGGGGAGATCTTGGCTCTATACATTTTTATTAAGGCTGAAAAGTGCCTACTTCCGGTATTTGCGTATAAGCGCGATATTGCCCCCGCATGTAACTCACATTTCCTTTTTAAATGGATAATCTGTTTACTATTGCTCATGTTGTGTGAGAATATTCTTCCGAGATAGGTATATTCCTTTGTCTGTTCCAAGGACTCCTCTCCCATTTTCCATTGGTACTTCACATCTTTCTTTAACTTTGTAAATGCTACTACTTTAGTTTTACTTACCGAAAGCATGCCGTCCGTCCCCAGCTGCGACCAATCCGCCCTGTACGCGGGGTCGTCCCGCGGGACGTGGATCCAGTGATTAATTATCTTAAGTTGGGACGCCCAGTAATACAACTGGAGGTTGGGCAATGCGATCCCCCCCTCATACCAGCTCTTCACCAATTTGTCCTGTGCTATGCGGGCTGGGCCGTTGCTCCACAGCAGGCTGGAAATTAGCGCAGCGACCTGTTTAAAGTAACGCGGTGCCACCACATAGGGGGTGTTCTCAAGCACATAGAGGAACCTAGGGAGAGCCATCATCTTATATAGTGCCGCGCGCCCGAGGAGGGTCAGCGGCAGGGCAGCCCAGTACTTAATATCAGTACGTAGGCGAGCCAGAGGCGGCAGCAGGTTCGCGTTATGAAATTCCGTGGCGTCATTAGTGATGGAAATACCCAGGTATTTAAAGGAAGTGGCCGCCAACTGTAGGGGACAATCGTTCCGGAGTAGAGGGGCCGGGCCTCGAAGTACGTATATTACTGACTTGGACCAATTCAGGGTGTAACCTGACGCCCTGCCGTGCTCATCACACAGAGCCAACAGGGCCGGGATCCCCTCGTTAGGATTAATCATGTATATTAGCATGTCATCCGCGTACAGGGAGACTTTATCCTCCCACCCTTCCTCCCGTGTGATGCCCCGGAACAGCGGTGTCGCTCTGAGCAGGATGGCCAATGGCTCCAATACCAAAGCAAAGAGCAGGGGCGAGAGTGGACACCCCTGTCTAGTTCCGCGCCCCAGCGGGAATGGCGGCGAAATGTGTCCATTTGCAACCACCTGTGCCACCGGCGAGGCGTACAACAACCGCACCCATGCAAGATATTTTGGGCCGAAGCCCATCCGAGCAAGGACAGCAAACAAATACTCCCACTCCACCAGGTCAAACGCCATTTTGGCGTCTAGGGACAAAACCACAGCCTGGTCTGAAAGAAGATGCGCCCGCGCCAACACCCCATGTATCCTTCGCAGATTCATTGCCGTGCTTCTGTGGGGCATGAAACCCGACTGATCAGGATGTATCAGGGTTTGGAGGTGTCGGGTCAGGCGACTGGCCAGGAGTTTCGCCAAGATCTTTACTTCAACGCTGAGCAAAGAAATGGGCCGGTATGAGGTGCATAAATTCGGTGGTTTGGCCGGCTTAGGAATGGCCACTATTGTGGCCGTGCGTTGGTCGAGAGGGAGCTCTGCCCTCTCCACACTTTCAGCATACATATCCAGTAGGGGTTTGGCCAACACGGATGCTGTCGCCTTATACCATTCTACGGGTAGCCCGTTAGGCCCTAGGGCTTTGCCGGACTGCAATTCCTGTATGGTCAATTGAATTTCATCCACCGTCAGGTCCAAGTCTAAGTCTTGCTGTGCCTCCTGTGAAAGCACGGGGATAGCAATGTGTTCGAGCGACGCCGTCGCCTCCTGTTCCGATACGGTCCGCACCGGGGTGTAGACCTCCTGATAGTGGCGTGCTAGGGTGCGTACTATTTGTTCAGGGTGTGTTTGTAGCTGTCCGTCATGTGCATAGAGGCTCTGTACCCCTCTGTGACTACCGCCCCATCCGTCCAACCACGCCAGCATTTTCCCAGCCTTGTCACCCACGTCATATATTCTGTGTGCGGTGTGTGCTAGATGCCCCCTCGTAATCATTGTGAGGTGAGTCTGGTGCTGTTGCTGTCGGAGGTGCAGTGTATGCAAGGTGTCAGGGGTGGGGTCAGCCATGTGGGCGGTGTTCGCAGTGCTGAGCGCCAACTCCAACTTTGCGAGTTCACTTCTGGAGTCACGTTTGTGTCCTGTGATAGCCGCTATGGCCACTCCACGTAGAACTGTTTTATACGCTTCCCACAGCACTGAGGGTGAGGAAACCGTTCCCACATTTTCGTTAAAGTAGTGTGTTGTGGCCAGTTTGAGTTTCTTCCTAATGCCAGGGACCGTCAAATAGTTGGGGTATATCGGATATATTCTAGCGCGCTTCCTCTCTCTGGTAGTAAGGTGGAGGGACATGGGGGAGTGATCAGATATGCCCCTGGGTAGAATCTCTAGTTTGTCCACCAGCCCCACTCCCATCCCCAAAAAGAAAAAGTAGTCAATGCGCGAAAGGCTGTTATGTGTAGAGGAGTAATGCGTGTATTGGGTCGCCGCGGGGTTCAAGTGACGCCAAACATCTGTGAGGCCCAGTGCGCTTAAAAATCCAGGGAGTGTTGCCGCTCCTCTCGGGCGGTCCCGCCTGGGAAAGGTGTCCAGCAAGGGGTCCAATATTGCATTGAAGTCCCCCCCCAATGACCATATCCCCCTCGGGGAGATCAAGGAGAAGCTGCCCAAGCGCCGGCAGCGCTGTAGAGTGAAGGGCCGGGGGGATGTACACAGATATCACATTGAGGGGCCTCCCCTCCCACTGGCCAGAGAGCGCCGCAAATCGACCCTGATCATCCGTCTTGCGGCTGCCAACCATAAAGGATGAGTTTTTTTTAAGTAATATCCCAGTGCCCCTAGACCCCGTAGTGAAGTCTGCATGCACTGCCATTGCATAACCACGTCTGTCAAGCGCTTTACATGTAGACCCCGCCAGGTGTGTTTCCTGAAGCAGCACTAACTCAGGCCCAGAGCGCTTGATGGTTTGTAAGACTAGACCCCTTTTAATTTTGTCCCCCAGCCCTCGAACGTTCCACGTGAGTAGTCTCAGTGGGGGCACCGACGTCATTGCATGAGCGCTCTCAGCGGGAGCATCCCTTACCTGTCGGGCCATCTAGGTTTGCGATCAGTGTCACTGATGTGTGGCAGTGCGGCGCGTCGCATAAGCAACGATGTGTGCTGGGATTCCATGAGTGTATGGCTTGCGATAGGACCATGGTCCACAAGAAATTAGTGATGACTATGAACGAAAACTGTAACATTACAACTTCTCCCCCCCACCCCCTCCCTGCTCCCCTGCACCATGGACGAAAACCCGCCCGCTTCCCCAACTTGGCAGAGTGCTTAATCCCATCCCTATCTATCTTACTTGCTCGTGGGGTTGGTGAGTCCCCTACAGGCACCGGCCGATGCCCGCCCTACTCAGCTCCATCGGCGTCAAGGTCCCAAATGCTGCGAACGTGTTGTCCCTCACGCAGCATAATTAATCAAACCCTGACAGGCTGCCCTGAATCAAGTGGGTCCCTCTCCAGATCAGAGTCCATTCTCGCGGCATCCTCTTCGTGCGTGGGTTGACTCGGATGTTGCTCCGCCGTCCTTCCGTTGCGATGGGTCTGGCGTTCTCTGTGCGGGCGCTGTGGCTGGCCCACCTGTCTCCATCCATCAAGCCAGTCTCGCGCCACCTCCGGCGTATCAAAAAACCACGCTTTTCCATCGGCCACTATCCGCAATTTGGCGGGGAAAAGCATTGAATAAGGCAGGCCTTTGTCACGCAGCGTCTTCTTCACTTCGGTGAACGATTTTCTGCGCCGAGCCACCTCCGCCGTGTAGTCTGGAAAGAACGCCTGAGTCGAGTTTTGAATCTTAACCGGTGGCGAGACCCTCGCCGCTTGTAAAATGGCGTCCCTGTCTCGAAAATTAAATAGCCTAGCTAGTACCGGTCGTGGCGTGGCTCCTTGCTTGGGTGGTCATCCCGGCACTCGGTGTGCCCTTTCAACAGAGAAAAAGTGTGACAATCCCTTAGGTTGCAACTTGGTTTTGATGAGGTCCTCTATGTATAGATCCATGGCGCCTTTTCCTTCTGATTCCGGAAGGCCTAAGATGCGGACGTTGTTTCTTCGTGAGCGCCCTTCTTGATCGTCCAACTTATCCTGCAGTTGCTTAGTGACCTTCTCCATTCGCTCCATTGCTACTTGCAGGTCCGAGGTGCCCTCTATGAGCGATTTCGTAACCACTTCTACTTGAGACACCCTCTCCGACATTTTCTTAAAGCCCGCCCTCAGCAAATTAACCTCAGAGGAGATTGTGCCCACTGTCGTTTGTACCTCGGTGAGGGTTTTCATGATGTCCTCCAGGGTGACCTTCTTAGTTCCGTCTGTGTCCGGAGGTGCACCTGCGGAATGGCGCCCGCCGCCCTGGGAGTGTCCATGCTGGCTGTACGCAAATTTGTCTAGTTTTGCCTGTGTCGACGTGCTTCTCGTACCCTTGCCTGCCATGGCGCCGTGCTTGTGGATAAGTAGCCCGGTCCCTGCGGCAATGTCAGTGCCACACGCCAATTTCCTGTGTGTTCCCCGTACTACAGGCTGTGTGCACCCGAACAGGTGTCCCGCTGGCTCCAAGTGCCCGGAGTTACAGTCACAGGGTCCAGGCGTGCCCCAGCCGGTCCCCTCGATGGACAGGCCGGCGGCGCCAGTATTGTGTGCGTGGAGCTCACCTCGCGCCCACTCCGACCTCTTGTGTCCACTGTATTGTGGCGCGCTTCGGCGCTTCGGCCTGTGGTCTGCGTCGGAGCCCCGACCTGCAGCAGAGTAGCAGCGTTACAGTGTCTCTCAGTGGGCCGGGCCCCACTATGGACGCCTTCTCAGAAAGCACCCCCTGCACCAGGATTCAAGGGCTTCTCAGGATTTCGGAGGGGGACTCCGAGTCGCGGCGCTATGCGAGGCTTGCTGAGCCCCCGGTGCCGTCCCCCGTATCCCTCAGTGTGAGCGCTGCGGCCGGTCGCCTGTGTCACCCAAAATGGCGTCGTCCGGGTCCCAGGGTCGTCTTCACCCACGGAGGTACCTGTTCTATGCCTGGGCGATGCACGCAGCCAGTCTCGGATGAAGCAGCCCCTCTCGTTCGCATGGAGGTCCGCGCCGGCTATGTTGAGCGCCGGAGCACCTTACTGTCCGAGGGTCCGCCAGGGTCGGCCGGAGCCCTCGTGCCCAAGCCGAGCAGGACGCACTTCCGCCCGGCCCCGCCAAGCACGCCAGGTCGGTGCGGCCAGGCAATCACAGGCCCCAACACTCCGTCGCAGAGAGGACCACCTCCCGGCAGCCGAAATTCACCGGGATCGGAGCAGACAGTGTCGCTCGGTTCCCCGAGCCGATGCCGCTTCTTCGGGCGGGTGATGAACCGGATTATTGTACGGATATTCAGTGCGGGCCGGGATGCCTGAAGGAGCTCCCGCTTCAAGCTGCCACCATGCTCGGCAGTTGGCCACGCCCCCCACTTCATACCTTTTGGGAGGAGATCACAAGAACGATTGTGGGCATTATTGAAAAGGTTCCTTGCTCACCTAGCCAATGTCTTCTAGGCTGGCTCCCACGCAGTTCCAAAACCAAGGCCACGAGTAAATTCCCAGACCTAGCTTTTATTCTGGAATTGATTAGTGGTATAGAATGTTTACAATCTTAAAGCGACTTCTGGGGCAGAGGGATGCCTTAAAGTTGATTTCATTGGGCTGTTGACTGTGCACTTTGGAAGACACCTGATGAACCAATGTAATCCGCATATTATCAGTTAAAACATTTTTGTTTGCACAACGTAAGTGATGTAAAACCCAACAACATATGTTAGAAAAAATTATAATCATTGGTCTGCAACCAGCCACGAGGGCCACAGCTATTGAAGATTGGAGCAGCCGCACAGACATGCCCAGTGAGTCCACTCCTTGGATTCTGACTAAAAAAGTTCTGCCACTGTAGCTATTGCAAAGAAAGAATCAATGCCCTAAGGGTGGTATTGCATCCCAAACACCCATTGCAGTCTGAAGTGCAATGCACCCAAGAGCAGGTCAACATGGGGCTAGCCCTGCGTACGGGGACAAAGACCGGCACAAGTGGCAAGACTGCCGCACCACTTATTTATTTTTATTTATTTATTTATAAAGTTTTATATAGCGTGAACAAGATCCCGAAGGATATCAGAGCGCTTTACAATACGTTGGTGGAGAAGACAAAATTAAATATACAAAGCAATTGTGAGGAGAAAGAAAAAAAAACACAATGATAAATAGTAAACAATGGAACACATAAAAGGTACAGTATTAAGTAGACGATATGGACCTTGACTGTTAGTGGTGCTTGGAGCTGGAAGCCAAGAGACAGCCACCTTATGAGTATCAAAGCCCCCTATGGTAGGAATTTGCTCATTAAGAATCTCTTGGCTTCCAGTTTTTACCCGACGGCCACAAGAAAAAAAAAAAGACAAGAGAGACCCAGATGACCCTGACAGCCTCGGCCCAGACCCCGAGGAGAGGACTTCTTGGTTTTTTTGTTGTTGTATTCAGCCAACCTGGTCCACATCACCAAATTATGTGAAATTAAAAGCTAAATCAAATATACCATTCTTCCCATTTTTGTGTTCCCTCATACCCACACGGCCTCAGACTCCAAGCGATTTGGCTGAATCTATGATGATCAGAGTGCAATTGAGAGTCGTGAGGTGAGGTAACCAGAGATCGATCTTGGGGGTGTGGTTCGGCGGGGAGATAACCAAGAATTCCGTTTTGGAAGCGTTGAGCAGGAGATGATTCTCCGTTCACCAATTTTGGGTCGACGTGAGGATAGAATTTAGTGAGATGATGTTGTCCGGGGATGAGATTTTTAGATAGAGTTGTGTGTCGTCTGCATGCATGTGGTAGAGAATATTCATAGAGTTAAGTATGTTAGTAAGAGGTTCCAAGAAAATGTTGAAGAGGATAGGAGAAAGGGCGGATCCTTGGGGGACCCCCATGAGTACTGGGGAGGGCTAAGAGAGAGAGAGTGATTTAACAAAGGGTTGAACAAGACATTGAACTGAATTGCTTTACTAGTGAGTGGGATTGCTTTGAGTTACCTGCACCAGTACCTAATCATTGCCTACTCCAAATTGGGTTAGGAACTTTAAAGACAGAAACATGACCATACCAGGAAGAGGAGGGGTGGTAGGAAGAAAGGGGGTGTAGTGCTTCACTGCTAGATGCAACTACTTTCAACACTGTATTATGCTCTCATTGTGTTGTGTAGTAGTTAGCTTTGCTGTGGGATTTAGGTAATTTCTTTTTCTGTAAAAGACAACCATTGAGTTGGGCATTTCTTTATTGTGTCTGATGGTTGGTTATTGAGGTCTAGGCTCTTGTCACATTCTCTCTCTCTCTCTCTTCCTCTCTCTCCTGGGACTGCTCACCCTTGTTGCACGAGAGTCAAGTGTGAAAAGTGTTGTTCTTGGCTCTGTTTGTGGAGTCAAGTTCACCAGTGACTAACAACCTCAAACACCGTGATTGGGGCCCCTGAACAATCTGACAGACTGCCTTATTGCGGCTGTATTTCCAAGCATTTGTAAGTCACAAGATTGCACAATATCAGCCAATTCCCTCATTCATTGTGTGTCTGAAAATCCTGGTATTGTCCTAATGGCAGAACTAATGGATAGCACTTGATATTAGGGACTGTCCAACATGTGTCTATCAATGGAAAGTTTGAAACTTTCATGTTAGTAAGACCACAACATCTTCCTTTAACAGCGACTGTTCAGCTTTGACATTTAGCATCGCAGCTGTTTTTATATTTTATTAAACAAATTCTCATTTTTAAATTTGCCTTTCTTATTTTATTCTGCAGCACAGCAATTGGAGACAAGAAAAATGAATGAGAAAGAGTCCTATACATGCTCTGAATGCAAGGTGAACTTTACTCACCAGTCCACCTTAAAAAAACATCATCAAATCCACAAAAAGCAAAGATTGTTTCCGTGTACTGAGTGCGAGAAGAGTTTTTTTAAGAAGGCAGATCTTGTAGGGCATCTTAGAATCCACGAAGGTGTGAGACCTTTCCAATGCAATGAGTGTGGGAAAAGATTTACTCATCGGGCAACTCTTTGTCATCACCGAAAAATACACTCAACTGTGAGGCCTTTTACCTGTACCGAGTGTGAGAAGAAATGTATTAGTAAGGAAGTTCTTGAGGTACATCAGAGAATCCACACAGGGCTAAGACCTTTCCCCTGCACTGAGTGTGGAAAGAGCTTTACTACAAAGTCATATCTACGAGAGCATGAAAGAAGACACACCGGAGTGAGGCCTTTTCACTGCTCAGAGTGTGACAAGAGCTTTGCTCGTAGGTCACGTCTTCTAAATCACCAGAGAACACACACAGGTGCGAGGCCTTTTCAATGCACTGAGTGTGACAAAGCTTTTTCTCAAAAGTCAAATCTTCATCAGCACCAAAAACTACACACAGGAATGAGACCCTTTCCATGCACCCAGTGTGAGAAGGGATTTATTAGTAAGGCAAGTCTTCTTGAGCACCAACGAATACACACAGGTTTGAAGTCCTTTCACTGCACCAAGTGTGACAAAAGTTTTACACAAAAATCTAATTTCCTACGTCATCAAATAATACACACAGGGCTGAGACCATATCACTGCAATGTTTGTGAAAAAAGCTTTACCCATAAGTCAACTCTTCTTTCTCATGAACGAATACACTTAGGAGTGAAGCTACATCAGTGCACAGAGTGTGAGAAAAGCTTTACTCGAAAGTCAACACTTGTAGTTCACTTAAGGGTACACACCGGAGTTAAGCCCTTTCACTGTACTGAATGTGAAAAGACCTTTACTCAAAAGATAAATCTTATAGAGCATCAAAGAATACACACAGGAGCAAGACCATTTCACTGCAATGAGTGTGAGAAAACATTTGCTCGAAGGTTGGGTCTTCTTGAGCACAAAAGGACACATGCAGGTGTGAAACCATTTCATTGTACAAAGTGTGAGAAAAACTTTACTCGAAGGTCAGATCTTACAAATCACCTTAAAATACATACAGGATAAATAAAATGTTTTATCTGAAATGGGAACTTATCGAGCATGTTGGAATCTGAAATCGATAACCCAGTTTCAATCCCAAGTGTATCTTCAGAATTTTACATTGAAGGCTGATGTTCAAACATCTCTCAGATATATAGTACAGATAATTTTTTTTAAAGAAAACATTATATACACTCATGTACTCAAGAAAAGACTGGACATTTATTCTGTTACCACATATTTATGTAGTTTTTTTGTTTTTGGAATTATTTAAGATAAACGATGCCCCTTCATTGGATTTTTTCCATTGCCTTATAAAGTGGCCCTTGCTTTCTTGAAAACCTGAAACGATTATAAAGTTATCACTACAGTATGATTGCCTGCCACTTGTTGTTTTTATTTATATAAATAAATGAACTTTTAAATGTTGATTCAATTGATTTGTTTTCAGTGGGTCTTGAAGTCGAACATGAGATTAAAATCAATACAGAAGATCTGCTGCATTCATGTGAATAATGCAGGGTAGAGTCCAGTCTTTTGCTCATTGTTATCCTGCGCTTCAGGGCGGTGAATCTCCATATGTATTGCAATACCTTGATCACTGATACTTCCCACCACCATCGCTCAATCACATTGTTATGGATTTCTAGCAAGTGCATAATATGCCCACTGAAACATGGATTCACAGTCGCCTTTCACAGCGCAGTGAAAAGAGGCAGAGGGGGCCATTTAGGATCAACTTATATCCTGGCTGAGCGAACGGCTGAAAGGAGAACAAGAGAGAATCAATATAGGTTTAAATTGTTGCACTATAATGATTTAATTTACAGTAGCACCAAGGTCAAATGTATTTCCGAAGGTGCTGTCGTTGCTGAATTTAAATGTCCCTCTGTCCATCTGAAGAAAAATAAAAGGAGTTCCCAAAAGCTTAATTAATTTCCAAATGAAATCTAAATATCTCTAATTGCAGCTCTGTGATCCTACAGAATCTGTAATAGTGTCTCCAAACAGAAATACTGGTATTTTCAGATGCCAAATAACTAAATCAAGAGTCCGACAAAACAGCAGCTGCATTCAGATTGACTAGTGCTAGCTTAAGATAGGCATTCTCCTAATATGAGGTTGTACAATGATTCCAGCATCATGGCCTCAACTTGTGTATGTACGCCCAAATATCCATCTAAGATATGTAGGTTTTTTCACCTCTTGTGACCCATATACATAATGCCTAATGTGATTGCCTGTGGAATTCAAAGACGAAGCCGGTGGCTCTGATGCGGTAGGGGGGGTTTGTTCCAGGCTGTTGGGGCAATGTTGGAGAAAGCTTGACCTCCGGCTCTGGCCTGGCAGATGCAGGTGATAAGAATGGGGAGTGGGTTAGCGAAGCAAAGGTGTCTGGCCCCTGTTGTGAAACAGGTTGCTATTGTTAAGGTAGCGTTGCCCTTGGTCGTGTTGAGTTCTTTAGGTATGTGTGACGAGTTTGTAAACAAAGCTCTTGTGGAGAGGGAATCAGTGAAGGTATTTGAGGTGTTTGGATGTTTGAATGCAGTGTGGCGGTTTTAGTGTGAGTCTTTCGGCTGTGTTCTGTATAACTTGGAGTCTTTTGGTAAGTTGGGCAGTGATGCCAATGTATTGGGCATTGTTGTAGTCCTGGCCTGCAGGCGGCAGAGACTTCCATGACTGAGCTGCAGGCATCTAAAGTGAGCCATTTTGGGACTTTCCTTAGCCCTTTGAGGGTGTAGAAGCAACTGTGTTAACTTGATTGGTCATGTAAAGTCAGTTGTCGATTATAAATGTATTTATATAGTTCTTACTACTCGTCAGGATGCCCAGGTTCCTGCTAGCACTGGGTGGGCAGGGAGTCGGACCTAGCTCAGTGGGCCTCCAGCCTGGGGATCAGAAAAAGTTGTATTTGTTGAAAAGGACTTCTTCTGTTATGTCGCTGTTAAATTTGAGGTAGTTTCTGTTTTTCCCAGGGTGGTACTGAGGACATGCAGTCGTCAAAGTTTGCTTGGGTAGTGGAAGTAACTTCTGAAAAGGAGAGGGTGAGCTGAGCGTTGTCTGCCTAGGATATGATGTTGAATCTATCAGAGCGAATGGTGCTGCATGACAGGAGGTTATGTAGATGGTAAACAGTGTAGGGCTCCGAAAGGACACTTGAGGAATGCTTTAAAGCAGGGATACAGGTGTTGGACAAGTAGGGGCAAAGCTGACTACTTCAGTGCGTCAAAAGAGGAAGGAGCTGATATATTGTAGTGTCGAGCAATGAATTTTGGCCTTGTAAAGGCATTGGAAGAGGAAGAGAGACTGCACATCAACATTGTCAACTCATCATTTAGATCCTGCCACCTACCCTCAATTCATCATTTTCTACTTGTATGGCTATTGCTTCAACTCTTCAAAAATTACACAGAATGACTCCCCCCCCCCCTTAGCACATCACCTTTTTAACTTCGTTTGATACATTACAAATTTTTGAATGCGAAAATATAAATACAAAATTTTATAAAACTAAAAGAATGAGAGCACTCTGGAAGAGGACCACGAAACTCACCTCAGCTTTTGGAGCAAAGTAGTAAAGGCAAAAGGCAGGCAGTGCTGTTTGAGCAGGAGCTAGAGTATGGTCCTCTGGGCGATAGTAATGGCACCAAATCGTATAGGGATTCAGAGGAGAGCAAGATAATAGGAAATTAATATTATGACCACCTCTTTCCTTGCAGGTCTGTTAAGTGCCTTTTGAGATTGCACGAATAATGGACAACTCACCCCAGGACCCTCCATAGGTCAGTAGAGTTTTGGCGTACCTTAGTCTTATCACTAATGGGGCGTATGGCTCTGATAAAAATGGTGGTCCTCTCCGATGTTTATATGTAATGCAGAACTCCCTTTATCGGATACAATGGGAGTGCTTCCTCCGACTAGACCGCCTGCTGGTAGAACTGTTGTGGGAAAACAAACGGAAACGAGTGGGTGGGGTCGCAAACATTGCAGAGAACCTGGGAAAGTGGAGGTCTGAAAGTACCAAAATTGGAATTTTATTATATAGCAGCACAGCTCCAGCATGCTGTACAACGGCTCGACGACCAAGATAATTGGGAGAAACAATTGCTGAGCGGAACTCACTGGGATAATTCACTCCCCGACCTGCTGATGTTGGGCTCACGCGTGCCTGATCATCTCCCGTATATTATTAGGCATGTGGCCTCTACATGGGAGTCTGCAGTTAAGGTTGCAAAACGAAGTGCACCTTATGCCCCATGAGCTCCATAATGGGCAGTTGTCCCATTTGGACAGATCGGTCAAGTTCTGTCCGTCTCAATATGGGTGGAGGGCAGCTGTAGAATGTTGGGAGATTTGTATTTAAATCAGCATTTTCTGACCAGGGAGGAAGCAGTGACTGTGCTTGATCTGGGCAGAGGTCAATATCTTCAGTATGAAAAAGTGGCTGCAGTAGCATGGGAGATATGGCCGACATTCCCCAATGAGCCTCCAATATCCACCACCTTCAGGCCCTGGTGAGTCTTGCTGGAGGCCTGGTCTCTCATATTTATAGAGCGTTATGGGCGGATCTTGCTGCGCACCCTCTTCCGATTAAGTCTAGATGGGACAAAGTGTTGGAGTTGCCCCTTACAGATTCTGAATGGAAGAGGGTGCATGAAGAAGTGAAACAAATCAGTTCAAATACCAGATTTAAACTCATCCAATTCAATATTGTACATCAAACCTATTTAATACCGCAAGTCCTGCGTAAAATATATCCAGAACGTTCCTCCTGTTGTCCCAGATGTGGTTGTGATGCTGCCTCATTTTTGCATATGGTACGGGAGTGCCCGAGACTGAATTCTTTTTGGGACTCCATACTAGAGAGATTGCGCTTAGTAACGGGATGGACGCTACCGTGGTCTATTAAAGAGATACTGTTGGGTTTACTCCCCTGTCCCAAGGGTAGGAAGCTTAGATTTCTCCAACTGGGGTTAGTGCTGACCAAAAGACGGATAGCAATTGACTGGATGGGCTCCCAACCCCCCAAGGTGGAAAGTTGGGCCAAAGATTTGAGGGCATGGGCAACAGCGGAATGGATCCGTATGAAGAGGGTCAGGAGGGATGATAAGTTGGAAGAGGATGCTAGGACCTGGTGTGCTTTGACGATGGAGGTCCCTTTGGAGATTGCCTCTGACACGCAGCGATTGGAGAGCAAACAAGCAGTCCGCACTGAGGACGACTCAGAGGAGCAGTGCACGGACGCTCCCGTAATAAACGTAATCACACTGTTGTATGGAGCGATGGGGTGCAGTGACCTAGGGCATGATCGGAGATTCCTTTATGTGTGTGACATGGGGAGAGGGGGGTGGGATTGTTTATGACATTTTGTTTTTGCGATTTGTTTATTGAGAAATTTAAACGTGCTATTTGCATTGTACAAAGTAGAGATGCAGATGCGGTCCTAGTTTAGGAGGTATTATTTCCTAATGTACATTTCCATTCCACTTGTAGTTTATTTATTGCTATTTTATACGATTGATCTTAAGTAAGAGATTGCTGTTTCTGCACTGATTTTCTGAAACCGGAAGGTTTGTACCCTCAAAAAATGAAAACATGTTTAAAAAAAAAGAAAACTCACCCCAGGAGCCACAATGCCGCAATGCACAGTAGAATAAATGTGAAAAGCGACAGCGTCTCCTCTGGAGGGTCAATGGAGTGACACTGCCTAATGGTAAAAGAAATCATTTGGTGATCTGTGTAGATTGTGATTGATTTTGTAGATGTTGTTGGTGATCATCAGCAAGGCTTCAAACTCCCCATGTCTTTAGGAGAGAGAACACTGAAGCAGGTAAAACGTCTGGATTCAGATGATCCTTAAGGAAGTTGATCCAAAACTAGTTAAAGGAAAAATAAAAAAGTAACAAAAGCTATTCCAGACAACGGCAAATGAAAAATTCACTAGGAATGATTAAAATATTCTAAGAAAAATCAGGGACAACAATTAAGAGCAAGAGCCATTGAGTGCAACAAAAAATAAGGGAAGAAATGCATTGTGAGACATGCATCATTTCCAAGAACTGCCTTTAGTGTGGCAAGAATATGAACTGACCCTATAGGAAGAGACACTGGTGTGTCTGGGAAGTTCATGCCATTCCCAGTGGAGAGGACACCATCTTGGGGTGAGAACCTTATATTGTCAAGCTCAGCCATACACCAAGAACACAGTGTCCATGATCTCACAAAGAAGAAGCCCAAGTTTAATATTCTATACCCTATGCAGTAATTTGAAGGCCTACCACGTCCATTGGGTACCCACAAGTATCCCCTCCAGACTCCAGTGGTCATGAAGACACCAGAGTGACTCTAATAAACTGTAGGCCCTGCTATGAACGTGGGGCACCGGATACAAATGCAATGAAGAGGAGCACGTCTTCTGAAAGCTGCATGAATGTAAGTAAGTTCTAGTTCTTCGTTTAACTCAAAGCATAAAGGTGACACTGTATTATCCACTCAGGGTGTTGCATCTGCTGAAGCTGGATGTGGGCTGACATCTGTCGGTCAAAGGGAATGTGAATAGGATCCTGATGGAATGGCAACATCAAATGAATTGTGCATATACATCTCTACAATCACCTCCTGGCAGACACATGCATAAACCAACTTACCAACAGAAGCAGGAAAGGCAGACACGCTGCGGCCCATGCACCTCCCTCGACTTATCTCGGGATAATGCTTATTGGGCAACGACCAGTTCTGTGAGAGGATGCCAGAAAGACATTTATTAGTGAGTTCTGAAGCTCCTTTCAGCACAAAAATGGAGACACATAAGAAATAAACACTATATTTATATATTAAAAGGGGGTTTAAATATTAAAGCTCAGTTCTAATGTGAATGTATAAATAAGTGTTGTGCCAGAAAAAAAAATTATTTGCAAAGCAGAAATGCCATACAGGTAACAACCAGAAAGCACGGCAAAATATCAGATGACGATCATTAAATCGGACAATTGATGTAATCAATCGTTATTGGAATATCTCGCTTCTTAGCTCATAGCTAATGTCTATATTAGCACCAAAAATACTCAATAAACGAGTTGTCCATTACACATATAACTTCACTCACAGCGATCTGATGTTTCTTAGTCTTGCTTTGAGAGGAAGTCTCTTTCTTTGTTTTGTGCTGCTCCTTAGAAAGTGCCAGTGCATGACCTTCAAGTGGAAATGATGAAGATACTCTCAACTAAAATGCCTTTACATCTAATACAGAGCACGAATACAAAAGCAATAAAAGTGCAAAGCGTATGAAACCCCCCCATTGATAGGTCAACACTTCTAGTGAATATGTGTACATTATTTCAATCAACGACCAGGCTTGAAAAAAGCTCTCTGCCTAATTCACATATGCCACATGGTACGAAAAAAAAAAAAAAAAAGAATTCAACGCAAAAAGCTGACTTTGGATGGAATGGCTAAAGTAGGACCAGCAGCAACTGACCCCGTTTCTCTTATTCAAGTGTTTGTTTCAGTCTGGAACCAATGGCAAATCAAAAGGTGAGTCTTCTTCTGCTGCAATGTCAAGACTGAATCCATGAGTGGAGGTGATGGCATGATAATTCCTGTTTCGATCAGAAGAAGCTGTAGGGTAGGAACCCGCTGCATTGGTAAATCGACTGTAGACAATAAAGAAGGCAAAACGTGGCCAAACATTGAAGTCCTAGATGATGCCGGTGAATAAAGCATCAGATGCGACATTAAAGGCGAAGTCAATAGTGCAGCTGCTCCGATGGGATTGACACGTGAAGTGTCATTTGACGCATATGAGAATGGTAAAAGCGCGGCTCCACCAAAGTTTGTTGTTCCAGAGATAGTTCAAATTAAGCAGCTTTAAGGACAAGCATATTTTGTCTAAAAATAATCGAATTACGCCAAGTAGAACAGAAACATTGTTCAAGCCAAGTCCTAAGCTTTTATGAAAACTGGGGAAAAAAATTATTGAAAAAAAAGGCACACAAAGCCATTTCTTCGAATACAGGAAAGAAAGGGCACGACCACTGGCAGAAGTGGCTGCAAGAAATTCGAGAATGTAAACCAATGCTGCGTTTGTTATATGCAGATTTTTTATTAGGATAGTAGGGAAACGTGTCCCAGCCATATTTACCGGTTGCCCCTAACTGCAGATAGCGACAGTTGTGTGGCGAAACTGTCAGTTTTTTCGATCGCCACTTCGGTTAGTGATAGCTAACTAAAATGAGATGCAAGGTAGGCGTTTCCGTGCAAAAAAACGGCTGCTAACCCCACTTCGCGATATTTACAATGATCGCCCGGTCCGGCGATAATTTCTCAAAATAGCCGCTGATGACCCTTAGTACCTGGTTATTAAGACAAGAAAAAAGGTGGTCTAAAAAATGGTAATAACAAAAGAGGACATAAGGGAGACTACCCCAGAGCCTCATTTGCTAACATACTGATGCCACGGAGGTGCTATTCTTGCAGCTCGGAGTCCCAAAAAGATCACAACAACTACCGCCACCGTACCCAGCGCCAAAGAAGAGAGCAGGTCTACCACCAACACATCACGCTGATACACCTCACGCCAGAGGATGTGATAGCCCACTAGAGGCTGAAAAGGACTTCCATCCTCCGCATAAAGAACCCAGATAGCCCCCAGGCTGCAGGCACCATCACAGCGTAGCACCATCATCCCTCCGCAGACAAAGCTACTAGCAGTGCTGCACATGTTGGCTAAGAGTTGGTGGAGTCTCCCAATCATCCTTCTCAAGGTTCCTCCCAACTGTCTTGGATGCTGTTATCAGCCTGACGCCACAGCACATACGCTTCCCCAACACTGCGCTTCTATGCCAATGCTGGCTTTCCATTTGTGTTGGGGGCAATTGACTGTACCCAGGTTCCACTTGTGCCTCCTGCGGACACTGAACACATCTACAGGAACAGAAAGCACACACACTACATGAATATGCAGGCAACCGCGGACCACCTGGGCTTGTTCAGCAATGTTGTCGCCAAGTTTCCGGGGAGTGTGCATGACTCCTACATCTTATTTATTTATTTATCGGATTTTTAGTGCGCAACTAATACCCTAAGGTGTCTTCAGGCAGTCCACCATCAACCAGCAGTTTGAGAATGGCACATATGGAAATCGACGGCTTGTTGGTAACTACTAACTGAACACACCACACACCTTAAGTCCCAAATCATGCTCCCCGGACCCTCGCCACTCTTCGCAACTTATCCTGACAACATCCTGAATTTCTGGATGGCTTATTGAAGAGGAACCTTAGCTGAAGTCATAACTCTTTTCAAATTTTGATTCGGACTTTGGGAACCGAAACTACGTCATTTTGAACTTTTGAGGCCCACCCGGCGGTAAGCCGGGGTCTTGGTGGATTGTGACGCCCGGACGGAGTTGAACAACAACGGCTGAGGGGTTCTCCCCCAGTAGCCCTACTTCAACTTTCAGTTTCGCTTTTGAGTTCAGGCGTTGTCGGACTGGGGGGCAGTTCCAATCGGTCGGAGATCTGTCCAGCCTCGGCTCAGTTGGAGTGTGACTCTACCCTCTACGCAGTTGGGTCGAACTGTGACTTCGCCTCGGCCATGCGAGCCTGTTTTTGTGGACTGTTGGTGCCTTGCCCGCAGGCAGCCATTTTCACTAGGTTTCGCAGGTCCCTCCGGGGCGCATCTTCCAGCATGGCTGCCAGGACCGAAGCCGAGAAACAGAAGACTAAGACCCCCCTCCACGGGGGACCAGTCCAAACCAACATTATGGACCGGTATACTCAATCTAAAGGATCTCCTGGTGGCGCCAGCCACACCCCGGGGGACCCCAAGGATGACTCCACTGCCTCTATGGATCCGTCTCTTCATGACATCATGGGCGCCATCGCCAGTATGAAGGAGACCATCGACCAACAGTATGAGGCTCTTGCTAGTAAAATCGACAAGGTGGCCATCGATGTCACCCTGATCAGAGCCGACCTGGCCAAAACCAACGAGAAGGTGAAATCGCTGGACTTGAAGACTTCTAGCCTCACGGCCGATGTGTCTGAGCTTCAAACCGAGACTGGTAATCTGAAATCAGCTAATGATCTCATGTCTCATCGGCTGGAGGATTTTGAGAACAGGGCAAGACGCAATAACATCCGCGTCATAGGTGTTCCAGAAAACCCTGAGGATCACCCGATGGATCTCCTGGTTGAGGATCTTGTCCTGAACCATCTTGCCCCTTCTGGACTGAGCAAGTTCTTTGCAGTGGAGCGCTCCCATCGAGCTCAGGGTGGAAAGCCCAAACCGGGCGCCCCTCCGAGGCCTATCATCGCAAAGCTTTTTCACTTCAGGGACCGTGACACTATCCTGCAGGCTTGAGGGTGAGCGGCCCAGTGAAATTCGAGAACTCCAAAGTCAACTTTTACCCGGACTTTACTCAGCTCGTCCAGAGGCAAAGGATGGGTTTTCAGGGGGTAAAGTGACGTCTCCGAGACCTAGGCCTGAAATACGCAATGCTTTTCCCTACTAGGCTTATGAGGAACGGACAGTTTTCTTTGACCGGCGAGAGACTGTGGGTGACTGACTGGATTCTCTGCCTGCCCGGAGCGACCGCACTGAGCACCCTGGTGGTGCCGAGGGTGGTGAGCCTAAACAAAACTGATGACTTGGCCCCTGATCCCTGATATTTGACACTGGTCAGCTGGGTTCTATGCTTTTGCGGGGGGGATGGGCCTCTTTCCTCCTCTGGGGTCTTTCTGTAGATTGGGACTGTTAGGGCGACAGGCACACTGCATGTTGGGGTGGCTATTTAGTCTACTGCAGGGGTGCAGGGAGGGGGGAGTTGTAACGGGAGTTGGTTGGGGGGTGGGAAGGGGTGTTTGTGAGTCTGTTTTTCTTTCTCAAGGCGACGTATTGTTTTTTTTTCAAGCTTCGAATGTTCTGCTCTTTGTGGGGTGACTCATGCATTATTTGTTGGGATGGGGGTAGTGGGTTGAGGTTAATATCTTGGAATGTCAATGGATTGGGCGATCGCATAAAACGGGGTGTGGTGCTGCAGTATCTGCGTCGCTTGTCTCCTGACGTGGTACTTTTGCAAGAGACGCATTTGGTGGGAAATATGTGTCACGCTATGAATAGGTGGGGTTATCGTCTGGTCGCGCACTCTGGGTTTACCTCTGGTTCTAGAGGGGTGGGTATTTTGGTTCGGTCTTCTCTCCCTTTGGAGATTGATGATGTAATCCTCGACGGCGGAGGGCGTTACGCCGCCCTCACTGGTAGGTGGGAGGGTAAGACTCTTACATTGCTCACTGCATATGTTCCCCCGGGTCTCCAGACTTCTACCTTCTCTGATATTGGCAGTGTGATGCTGGAGCTCCCTGAATGTATTCTCCTTATGGGTGGGGATTTTAATTCGGTGCTTTCTGGCACTTTGGATCGTCACCCCCCCAGGGATCTTCCTAATTCTCAGTCATGGCTTCGTGGGTTCTTGAGGTAGAAGTGAAACGGCATCTAGTTTCATCCCTTTAAGGCACACATGTTTGTTGTCTAGTTTCACTTCTACCTCATAATTCAAGACGCCGTTGGACCCTCGCCGTCACCTTTAGGAGCACCATAAAATAACAATAAACTTTCTCCAAACATCACCACAACAGCAAAAGCTGTGCATCTATCCAACATCTTATCAATGTTCGTGGGTTCTTGGACACCTTTGGTCTGGTAGACTGCTGGAGGCTGATACATCCGACACAGAGTCAGTACACCTTTCACTCTGGGGCCCATGGGAGTCTTTCCAGACTTCATTACATCCTTATGCCCGCTGTCCAGTCCTCTTCTGTCAGGGAAATCAGACACTTGGCCCGGGGCATTTCGGATCACTCTCCATTGTGGCTCTGCATGGACACTGGGGTGAACGCTGCGGGGCGGGTTGCCCCTATCAACCCTTGGCACTTGCGTAATCCCAAGACCCGTAACAGTTTGATAAAGTCCCTAGACCACTATTTCCTGGAGAACGAGGGGTCTGTTTCCTCCTCTGTTTCACTGTGGGAGGCTTTTAAGACTGTTAACCGTGGACAGGCCCTATCCTTAATTGCTGAAACTAAGAAAGCTAGGAATCAGGAGGTGGTGAGTCTTGAAGCCGAAATATTGAAATTGGGGGCTGACCTAGAATCCGGCGTCACCCATGATGGACTCCACGCCCTTGGTCTGAAGCAGCTAGATTATAAATCCCTTGTTACTGATGCTGCCAAGTCGATGTATAGGGAGCAGCAGGGTAGACTGTATGATGTCGGGGATAAGGCGGGTAAACTGATCGCGTGGCTTGACAAGAAGGAGAGAGCGAGTCGTGTGGTTCCTGTGATTCAGACTTTAGATGGAGTGAGTGTGACTGACCCAAGTGAGATAGTGGAGTGTTTTGCGGATTATTTTCGTGTTGTTTACTGTTAGACCTGTCAGCCTTAGGGTGATCTTCCCTGTGAGTTTTTGCCCTGGCCTCATTTTTTCCACCTATTTTTTGTTGGCCCTTAGGTCTTCGGGCACCTTTTCACAGCTAACCTGTGTTAGGGTGCAGGTGCTCTCTACTTTCAACATGGCTGCCACTGACCCCTGCTACTGCAGCGTGGTCTTTTTAGTGTAGCACCCTAGTTGCCAGGAGCAGGCTGGGTCCCCATACATTGTTGCAACACCAGCCACCCAGCCCCTGTCCATAGTTAGAGTGGGGAAGCTCCTGGAACCTTCCAGAAGGAAGGCGGACCTGACTTTTCCCGCCTTAGAGAGTGGTCACCTGACCTGGGCATATATAAGCCAGGGAGGGAACTTTTTCCAGTCAGTTGGGGCATCACTGACCTGGGGAACCCACGCAGGAGTTTAAGGCGGGAGGGCCTATTTGGGAACCTATGCTACTGGGAGTGACAGGATTTAGGTGCTGCCTCTTAAGCTCAGTGAGGTGTCCAAAGCTAGCTCCCTGATCTGGCCCAGTGGTAGGGAACCCCAGGGCCCATCTGCAGTGACTGAGGAGAAATTCTTCAGGCCCTCAACTCATTCCCCCCCCCCCTCTTCTGCAACTTCAAGAAACAAGCAACCAAGGGTGCAGAATCATCCAAGCGCCAAGAAACCTACTTCATGAGACAAGGTACTGGACTGAGTTGCCCTGCGCATCCCCTGCCTTCAGCTGGGCCTACCTGTCTCCCCCTGACTGAACTGTGTGACAAGCGCTGTAATTTGCCCCCATCCTGCCACAGTTCTCACTGACTAACTTGTGGAGCGCTGTAACCTGCCCTCCTGCCCAGCGCTGTGACTGAGGCTGCCTGCCCTGTCAGGAATCGTCGAAATTGCCTCCCTGCCCTGCCGGCGCCTAGCGCTGAGAAGCGCCGCCAAGCGCTGTACTTGATTGCCTGAGGAGGGCCCCCCACGTCACCGCAGCATCAGCGCCGCCCACGCGACGCCTGGGAGGCGCTGCCGGCCTGTCCTGAGGCTGCCCGTCTGTGCACTGTGTCCCGCGCTGTGTTTGGCCCCCTCGGCGGCCCTCGATGCCAGGAGAGGGCCGCCGCTTTGAATCTGTCAGGCCGCGGTAGGCCTGTGACGTACCAGGAATCCCCAATCTCCTTCTCAGGGATCTTACCATCAAGTAGTCCATTAAAAAGCAGCAAAGAAATCAACAGAGAATCTGAAATATGAAAAAGACATCTTTATTACAATTAATTGTGAGGCTACGTCGCCCAGTCACACCTAAAGCAACTGAATGAGATAGCCTGCTGACTGGTCTGAGCACAGACCCTTTATACCAATTATCATGCCCTAGGCACATATTTGAAGTACATTCCCAGAACGTGCACACAGATGCAAAAAACCCATTTTCAAGATAAGTCCAGGCCATAAACAATGTCCACATAATGAATACATTCTTTAGCTGACAAGGCCGGATAACCCCGAAACAGTAAGGTCACAGCCCATGGCGTAAATAGCTCGTGGAGGCAGGAACAGGGACAGATGGAAGTAAGATAGGCAGGGTGCGTGCGCGATGAAAAGGTTTATGGCATGTTGGGCCTTGATGCTATCTTGCTCGGCCACTGGGAGAGGAACTGACCAAACAGGTTCGGCCTGGGGCAATGGTTTCAACTGGTCCAGGTCAGGGAAAAGTCAATCAAGGTGTACGTGGCCTTTTGGAATCGAATTTAGCTGTATTATAGCCTATGTAAAGGGCAACACACAAAATGGCTGCTGTACACAAAATGGAAGCCAAGGGTTCAGAACGAAAATGACAATTTCGAGGTGAAATTGTTACTGGAATATAACGAAAATGCTTGTACATAGTGTACTAGCCATTCTCGGTCTTTTGATATAAAAATCGTCATGCTATGACAAAGTTTATTACATGAGTCCAGAATTTTCAGTACCACAGACGCCCCTTTTGCCCTTACATAGGCAATAACCTATACTCACGCTAGTCTGAGTCCAGGCCTATATTTTATAAAAATACTCAAGATGTTGCTGAAGCATAATCCTATTACTTAGCGATTCTCCCAGGACAGGTCTCCTTGCACATGCAGTAGCACAAAGGCCATATATGGCTGGACCAAATAGGGAATGCCTCTGTCTGTAGTATGTGGTATAAGACCACACGCCCAACAATCAGTGATGTTCAGCTACTAACTGGTGTTGATGCAATAACTGTACAAAAGGAATTATCAGTAAACTCTGATCTCCTAACTATCCATGTTTTAGGTAAAATCTGGAAAGGATGCAAAAAGGTAGAAGTAGGAAGAGACATAGGTTGGGAGGTGGGTACAGGTGTGAATTGGGCAGCAAAAACAATCCCACCCATAAAAGCAATGCCATGTTTAAAAAAACACTAGAAAACACGTCATTAAGAACATATAGACAAAATAGTGACCGCTATTACAAATGAATCATAATTTTCCACAACCCTAAGCAAAAAGTAATTCCTAAAATTATCTAGTACATTTTAGGTCTTCCTATGCATTTCTGTAATTCCTTATATGTTCAAGTGAAACAGTGGTGACCCTCATTAATGCTCTGGGGTGAAAAGGGGATACTCTTTCACAGAAAATGGACTTTATTCTGCTTTTACTAAACAGAATACTACTTAAAATAATGCCAGCAGAACAATAAAATCATTCTCCTAGTACGTAGTCTATACAATCATTCGGAAACCTCTTGCGCAACCAACTATGCCCAGAGTCTGTTCGAAAAGCCTCTCTGGCAGACTTCTATTGTCCATCAAATCCGCTTCCAGTGTCTTCTTCGCGTTGGGCCTCTTCATTCAGGCCTCTTCATGAGAAAAAGTACTGCTTAGTTGGAGTGCCCTCCTGGCAAACACTCATAGCTCATTCAAATAGTCTCAATGTCTCAAGGCAGTGCACCAGTGTCTCTTCTTTGGGGCAGACACTACAAATGATGTGCTTCTTCATTGATCATGGGCACAAAACATCTCGTGCAGATCCAAGCACTACTGAGAAACAACCTCTCAAGATCAGCAGCACTTCCAGACTCCAACACTCATCATTTAGTGTCAGAGGACGCTCAAGCTGCTCTCTCATGGGCACCAGAATGTAGTGCCTTTTTCCAAACGTGGATCCTTGGGTGCACTGCCTTTCCGCTGGAGCAAAGGGAAAAGAGGTGTGTGGGGGGCCAAAAACTCAGGCCAAGGGGATCAGGGGACCGCGCGCTGTCAGAGGTTCAAGCACATGACAGTTGAACAAACTGAATAAACTGGATGACAGCCCTGCCATCCACAACAGGGATCCTTCGCATCTTTGCACTGAAATTCTGAGGCAAAACCAAAAACCAGCTCCTCTTTTCTTTTCTTTTTACAATGCCTTCTGATGAAACAAATGGCTTGCTTGGGAGGTACCATTGGGGGCACGCTGATGATCGCTGTCACGCTGATGATCGCTGTCACGCTACTTTCTGGTTGCAGGAATTGTAGAGCCAAGAAGTCTGTCTTTCATCTGTCACTGATGGAGAGTGGGCTTAGTCTCGATCACAGGTCTGCAGGGTATCACTCTTCCTTTGACTCTGGAAGATCCCGCAGAACCTAGTGATATAGGAAATGTAACACAATTGTTAGTTTCCTTCAAATCAAGCAAAAACAGTTCATGGGTTTTAACAAGGGGACTGCAAGCAGGTGGCCTGCAATATGCAAGGGAGTGGCCACACGCCATGGGACAATGTTGGTCTAGAATGCACTGTCATTTTTCAAAAAGCAATTCAAACATAAAGGCAATAGGCAAAACAGTGTCTCTAGGCTTTTCAATTGGGTTTCCGTGTGAGAGCATATCCTTCATCATCTAAGGGTAAATAACTACACGAAAATTCTATCTAAATGGATGTCTTCACATATGGTGGCATTGTCTAATGGTGAAAATACATATTTTCCTCAATGATTAAACCTAGGTGTTCCTAAATTCCTTATCTAGAACATCTCAAATAGAGAAATGACATAATACAGATTATCAAGAACATGAAGAAAGGTCCCTTTAAAAAAGGTGCATTAAGTGCACTATGCAATAAGTGCACTATGCAATACAAAGGCTAATGATCAAATGTGCAGACAAAGGACAAACACTAGAAAGTCCTGGTATTTGCATGATTAGAACACATCTGATACCACCAAAAATTAAAGCAGCAGGAACAAAAGAGAACTGAAAAATTAAAATAGACATTGAAAATTCGTCATGTTCAAAAAGGTGAATTTAAGATATCTCCTATTGAAAACGTGTCTTACTATAATATTGGGTCAGTTAAACCAGCCTATCGCTACCCTGACAGTCAGTCTGAAAGAAACATTTTACGTAACATGGGGGGTTCCTGATACATCACTTCAGTCTAGAAGTGTGCACATAAACAATACACCCATAATAATAAATGGGATGACTGGTGAAAGGAATATGGAAAAGGGAAATGGAAGTAGGACACAACTAAAAATCCCCAATAACTAAGCATGATGCGACATCGGTCAGGGGAGAAGCAACAAAAGAAAAATCTATAGGAGGAACAAGAGTTTGCTTGGGTGCCTCAGGCATGTGACACAGCACCAAGAGTACGGGGATACAAAAAGACCAAAGTTACACAAATTTTAACTCTACCGCTGGCAATCTACACCATATACGGTAATCCTAACTAATGTTCCAGTTCCTTCTTCAGGGAAAAAATGAAACCTGGTTTGCTTTCAAGGGACAAAGCCATATGCTATTTGGGAAACAGAACATGATTAAGTAGTGCGATATAGAAATTAGGTCACCATGTACAAGAGTCACAAATCTATAATTTATCCTTACGTCCAATCAGGATATATAATTTTTAGGGCTGCCTATTCCTTTAAGGGAATGTGCCGTAAGTGACTAACAGCAGATGACACACTTTGATTTTGTATATCTTTTTAGTTTTCTTCAGTATCATTATAGCCAAATTTAGGCATGCACTGGTAAAAGTGCTGCCTGTCTTCCTCACAGTATGAAAACCATATCTGTGAAATTTATCATTATACCAAATCCATCCAACTGTTGTGTAACAATACGTATCGTCATACGATCCTTTCACAATACTGGGGGAACTGGTAATAGTAACAACATATACAACAAAACATACACAAAATAATGCACATGTGTGGACAAGCGGTGACACACAGCAACATGGCACATGTACTTTATGCACTATAAACCTGCAGCACAAAACCCAATATTTGGGCCTGTCTAAATTTGTCAGGTCTAAAATCCATACCCTCCTTTTGACAGTAGATCACAATGCAGTGTGAGTCTGCTGTCAGATATAACTTTGAACCAAGTAAAAATATTTCACGACAGGGCCAAATATACAGATGAAAACATGAACATTTCTTTTAAGAAATTACGCAAAAACACATCTTCTTTTCAAGTAACCAAACTCACGTGTCATGTCAGCTTTAAACAATCCATGAATAATCTGCAAGCAGAAGCAGAAAAATACACAACACAAAAAAAACATTTTAACATATACAAAAATAAATTTTCATGACTTAACTGTTACTCTCTTGTCAGTTCACCTTGCAATATCAAATCACCTGATTTTATCGTCCTAGAAGAAATAGTTATACTGACACTCCATATTAATTTTTGCACCTATAATTTCCACTGTGAAAAAAAATAATTCCTAAGTGGCAAATCGTTCTCACTCAGGCCTAAGGCTTTTAACTCTGCTGACTACTTGACTCGAAGCTGGACCTGGTTCCCCCATTCCAAAGTGGGCAGCTGTGACCATTATGCCACATCCTTTTCCCTACAACTGTACAGATGGAACGTTTTAATTGCTAATAACTGCCTAAAAATGGCAGCAGGCAGTTGTTTTAGCAATCAGTCCTATAAATAAGCGAGTCAGTGCGGAAAATATGATAAAAACACAAAAGCCATGTCCTGTGGGAAGACTACCGATATAATATATCTGGTAAGATTGGTGAGGTATAATAGTCTGAATTTATTGGCTGGTTGACCGCAGGTAAGGAAGTATGTTTAGAAATGCAGCTTATGAATTGTCTAACCTTTAGTTAAACTGTCTGTTAATATAAAAAGTATTCAAAAGAGTTGCACAGTTACTTGTACTAAATATGTTGTTAGTGATAAACACACACTTGATTTGAACGATAGTCGTTGCATCCAAAAACTGAATATCTATTTCTTGCTGTAAAGAAACCCTATTGTTTTAGGGCCATGCCGAACACCTGTAAGTGCAGAATATATGCACAGTTTTCCCACCGATTAAAGGAAGTACCTGCAACCATGTATGTACGTAATAACCAGCTGAGGGAGTGCACTAATGAAAAAAATGTAAACCAAATTAAAGTGTGCCTTAAAAGAAACCTTAGGTAGGGAACGATATTTTTTTGCTTTTTGTACAAATAAACCACAGGAAGCATTAATGCAATTATTATACGGGTGCACATTGTACGATGTCAGAATTGGCAATATACTGTGGTGGGTGTATTTAGTGCTACAAAAGAAAATAAAGGACGAAGTTGTGTGAGGAATACCTTTCTTATTCGTTGATTATCTCAGGTGTGCGCTTTTAACGCAGATGTAGGGTGAACACGGCAAATGAGAACACGGCAGCCTTCAATGAATGAAGCTTACAGACTTAAAGCATATATTTAACTGCATTTTAAATAAAGTGCTTATCTGCAGCATTTTGAAAGCAGCTGGGTGTCTGGGAGTTATGCAAACCATGGGTGGTTTGGGCTCTACAACCCTCCAGGGTACTCACCATTTGTATGGCATACAGAAGAGGCTGCAGTCTTACAAGCTAAATAGGATTCCTTTATCATGACTAGCGGGATGAAGTGCTGTGCCAGCCCTGCCGGATATCTAATTTGGGATAAGTGTGTTGGTGACATAATTTGCCAAACAACAGGCGTTTTGTGGGCACAGGCTGGAGCCATTATTTACTCTTCCGCTAGTGCCATCTCATTTATTCTTTAAATGCAATCATCATTGCTGTACATGGCCCTTCGTGCTGTACAGGTGCCCTGCATCCTTTGCTCATACTAGTTCCCAAAAAAAAAAGAACCCCAACCCAGCAAAAGTCAAATTTGTAACGCTTCTAAGAAGACATTTTTAATTATAAACACGCTGAATATTCCAGGCTCTAAAATATGATTAAATCCGATTTGTCTGCTATAGGTTGTAAATCGCATAGCCATTTGTATTTGTTATGCAGAAGTGAACATATTACACCTGACATGAGCAGAAATTAAATCTATCGGAGAGTTCACATTTTCCTTCCCAAGAGGTTCAGGAGGAGCAGGTCAGGAGCCACAGTATTACTTCCTTTTCAAACGTTCCCTTCAGTAAAAATGCCCGCCTTTTACTGTTATTCGAATGACCTCAGGTCAGGACCATGGCAGGGGCAGGAAGCGAAAAACAGAGAGGCGGCTGAAGTTAGAGCGTGGGGGAAGGCTGATCTATGGCTATGCTGAGGTCATTCTGCATTCCACAGGCGAAGCCCTAATTAAAAGGTCTTGAATGCCAACATGACAGATAACATCTCGGCCGCGCAGCTCAAAACAGCCTCTGCAGGTTTCTCAGCTCCTGCCACACTGGAGCTGACAAAGCCAGAAGGCTTAACTCAATAGTTCACTCTATTTAAAAAAAAAAAAAATACAATTTCCCTTTTTGGGCGCTAAAAAAAATGTACTTTCTGTTCCCAGATTATTAGTACATTTACTATCAATAATTCACAAAACCTAATACCAGTTTTTTCTTTAGAGTAAAAGCTTGTTGCAATTCTATGCGATGGTACACATTTTCATCGACCTTAAATGAGCAAACTTTTTCGTAGGCCTAGCTGGAGCCAGAACCTTTTAACTCTGATATTAAAACAAGCCTTTGCACTGACACATTGACTCGCTGAGTCATAAGAGGGCACAACCTGCAGATATATATATATATATATTAAGACCTAAATGTATGCATTTACTTAGGCTTGAGACACTTTAAAAGTACTCTGAATGAAAGCAAAATGCAGTTTAAACAGTGTTTTTACTCAAAATCGACTTTTGTATTTTGGGCATTAAAAAACGAATATCCTACAATTTTCTTGCATAATATGCATTACTAGAATGTCTATTACATAACCCATGAGTCAGGCATTTGAAAATAATAACTTATACTTCATAAAAATGAGCTTGTTTGCGCCTATGCCAAGGGAAAATTATACACACGAATGCTTGTCATTTCAGTGATGCAACATAACTTAAATCAAATTTTAATGCTAGGTAGTCATAGTATGAGTGTTAAGCTTCATAAATATTAAAAACCGATTTTTGTAGCACTTATTTTTAATAACTATTTTTCATAATTAATAATTTTTTCTCCAAATAAAACCCATTATTTCTTTTTGTGATTGTTCTACATATAAGAGTCCACTGCATCCCTTGCCTATCATTTTGGATGTATTAACTCACAAACCCGCGCACATATGCCTAACTTAAAACGCGTCACATTTCTGCGTCACATTTCTGCGCCACATATATTTAAAAGGACGGTTATGCAAAATTCCACCCATGTTTAACTGGAAAAGTGCTGGCTAAATGAACATTCCTGTCAAATATACTGCAACTGAAAGGTTTGCCTGTGAACATCTAATACAGTGCATCTAAGGAAAATGCTGTAAATTTATTTATTTTTGCAAAAAAATAGACAATTTAGTTTTCTCCTTTTTGGGGCCTTATTTATATCCATTGAATGTTTTTCCTAATTTTATCCTTTAAGCGTGTAACGGCAGTTTTGTATATGTGCACAATTGCTCATTCTACAAACTAAAGAGCAACACATACCCATCTTAGCACATTACATGTTTCATTTCTGTATCTTTTACTCAAGTCTCTACTCAATATTAACCAACCAGTATTTTACTTAACAGACTGAAAACATGAAGAATACCACAAACACATTGAGGACATTGCAAACATAAACAGAAAGTGTTAAAACATTCAGGACACACAATACAGCGCTGTCAGGCATCTCTTTCATGAATTGCGCAAACGCCACTCACATACCGAATTTACACTAATGAGAGAACCACATAGACATTGAAACACACATTGAAACACACATTGAACCTACAAATCGTCACTCAAGACGAAAATAAAGCCATTTGTAAATACTGGCTTAGTCATATTTACAAGAAACACGTCGCAATAGTGTTCCAAAAGACTGCAAAAAACACAGCGCACGAAGCCACAATACACTTAATTCACTAATTTTGGCTGGCAGAACACCACAAATCGTTCTGCATATAAAACTGCGTACAACAAAGGATCCTTGTTTTGTATTATGTCATATTTTAATTCCCTGGGGATACAAAGTCACCAAGGAAGAAATATGTTTTTTAAATGTAAACCTATTTAGATATCTAGCCGGCTAATCCAAACGTGCACAAAGTTGGCCAACACAAAGCTCCAAATTTGCTAAGATCAGGCATCTTATAGCTCACTAATCTAGCTTCAAAACTTCAAGGGGCTATCTCTATCGATACACTCGTAAATATACAAAACCCTCGGTTATTGAAAATTGCAATGTTCAAATAAACTTAAGGACCAAATACCAAAGAACTAAGGACTGGGAGAGACCCACTTATACTTCAACTAAAACAGATGGAGAAAAAAGTCTCTTCATTATCTGCCTACACAAATTGCAATTCGCATATACAAACCTATACAAACCTATCAAAGCGCAAATAGTTGTCAAAATTCTAACTACCAAGCTCTAACTGAAAAAAACTTAAGCCAAAATGGGTTCCTCAGTCGTGAGTGACATCTTTTGGAGAGTTTAAGTCAGAAAAATCAAAAATATACTGGGCCGCAAAGACAGAAAATCCCCAGAACCTCTGTGCACAGAGTACCTCTTTTAGTAGATTTCTGTCCTGCCTTCCCCAGTAGATTTCTGTCCTCCGACAAGATGACTCCTCCAGATAGTCACTGCTTGATGAGGCCCACTGTTAGGGCGCCATCTGACGTACCAGGAATCCCCAATCTCCTTCTCAGGGATCTTACCATCAAGTAGTCCATTAAAAAGCAGCAAAGAAATCAACAGAGAATCTGAAATATGAAAAAGACATCTTTATTACAATTAATTGTGAGGCTACGTCGCCCAGTCACACCTAAAGCAACTGAATGAGATAGCCTGCTGACTGGTCTGAGCGCAGACCCTTTATACCAATTATCATGCCCTAGGCACATATTTGAAGTACATTCCCAGAACGTGCACACAGATGCAAAAAACCCATTTTCAAGATAAGTCCAGGCCATAAACAATGTCCACATAATGAATACATTCTTTAGCTGACAAGGCCGGATAACCCCGAAACAGTAAGGTCACAGCCCATGGCGTAAATAGCTTGTGGAGGCAGGAACAGGGACAGATGGAAGTAAGATAGGCAGGGTGCGTGCGCGATGAAAAGGTTTATGGCATGTTGGGCCTTGATGCTATCTTGCTCGGCCACTGGGAGAGGAACTGACCAAACAGGTTCGGCCTGGGGCAATGGTTTCAACTGGTCCAGGTCAGGGAAAAGTCAATTAAGGTGTACGTGGCCTTTTGGAATCGAATTTAGCTGTATTATAGCCTATGTAAAGGGCAACACACAAAATGGCTGCTGTACACAAAATGGAAGCCAAGGGTTCAGAACGAAAATGACAATTTCGAGGTGAAATTGTTACTGGAATATAACGAAAATGCTTGTACATAGTGTACTAGCCATTCTCGGTCTTTTGATATAAAAATCGTCATGCTATGACAAAGTTTATTACATGAGTCCAGAATTTTCAGTACCACACCTGAAGCCAAGCAGTCCCGCCCCACGTGATCGGGGAGCTCCTCTGCCCCGCCCCAGGGTGCCGCGCTGCCATTGGACGAGGCAGGCGCGCCCTCGAGGCGGGAGACGTGAGTGGCTGGAGCGGCCCCGGCCCCGGAGCCTTGCCGGTAGGCCGGAGACAGCCTGTAACGATCGCGGAGGGGGTCGGGAAGCTAAAGGGCCCCCTCCTTTCCGAAACCTGTACGTTGGCCTTGCCCCGGCGCTGGTGCCCAGAACAACAGCGACACCGCGCCGGGCCGAAGGAGGCCCTGGGAGGGACGCACACCCCCGCCCCTCTGCCCAGAGCCAGCATCTTCGCAAGGGCCCCGGAGGGCCGAATAAGAAAGGTAACCCCCTGGGGAGGTGGGCGGTAGACTGCGTGAGGCCCGAGGTCGCCCCTCCCCCAGGGTTAACTGTGACTGGCCCTGTTGGACCCTTTCTGAATGTGCCTCATCGCATTGTTTTGCCATAATTACAAGCCTGCATTATCCTTCGAGAGCCATATTTACAAGCCTGCATTATTCTTCGTGAGCCATATTTACAAGCCCATTAATGAGAGGGAGAGTCACTTCACTGTACTGAATTTTCTTGCAGAGGTGGACTCCCATAACACTTTTGATGCTCTGATCTGGGTCGCAGCCGACCCGCATTCACAAGAAGAAAGGCTTGTCACAAATGACTAAAGGCTGTGTTCTTTGAAGTTCTTTGTTAACCTGATAAGTACTTGCTGATATGTTTATTCCTTTCTAGGAAAAGCGACCATGAGAGGTTTGATGTGCTGCTTAGATGCATTATAATTGTCGCTTCTTGTAGGATCCTCCAGGTTTATTCCATTACCCCTTTGCCTGTCAAAGAGTTGATGCGACAGGCGGGGTCAGTTAACGTTTCATTGCATAGATGAGCTGGCTATAGTTTTGTAGAAAAGCCTTACTGAAATGTTTACTCTTCACAGGAAATGCAACCTGCATGTGATACATGAAATGTCTTAATGGAATGCTCATTTGAAATGGTAATGAATTACCAATGCCTTGCTCTAATTGAAAGCCTATATAAAAGATCTTGATTTTTCAAATACAACATCTGGTGTGGTCTCCATTATTGCGCCACTGTGTGTTTTATTGGATGTGTGTGTTAAGTAGCTGCTTTACACATTAGCCCCTGGCCGCCTTCCTGCTCGAGCCATGCTACCCCCCGGAGAACTGGTGGTCCCAGTTCTTACATTGGTGCCGAGCGGTGGGATCCAGGACCTGTAGCTACTTAACACCCTCCAGTGAGACAGGGTGTGCTGCAATTAATTGGACACCTATCGTGCTTCAAGCAAACCCAATTGCTCACCACTGTCTAGCCTGCAGCAAAGTGTGTTGAACCAGTATTGTTGCCTACGTCCTAGAATTTTTTCTTCCAGGTTATCTAGGTCCTCACCTGATAAAATGGAGTTCCAGCTGGCTGACATTGATAAGTACACGGCAGCGCAGTTAAGGGAGTTTTGTCAGGGGATGGGGGTGCCTGTGGGGACGAGAGCTGTAAAAGAAGAGCTCCGTACCGCCTTAAGGGCATGGGTAGGGGCCCACCCAGAGGAAGAAGAGGATGGGGAACAGGTCACCCACGGGGAGGTGGACACTCAGGAAGACCCAGGGTTGCTCAACATTGACGTATCAGATAATGTGTTGCCAGGACCACGTTCCAGGGCAGGGAGCAATGTATCTAGGGAGAGTATGTCACCGCAGGAGTATGAAGACAGGAGGGAGGAGAGGCGATTGAAGTGGGAGCTTGCCAAGTTAGAGCACGAAAGGGAGAGAGAAAGGGAAGATAGGCAGTTTGCTTTGGAGGAAAGGAAGTTGGCGCACGAGCTGCAGCTCAAGGAAATGGAGCTGCAGGCGTTGCAGTTGAGTGCGCCAGGAAGTCCTAATGGTGGCAGCAGACCGGAGGCTCAGCAGGAGCCCAGATTCTGGTTACCCAAAGAGGTGATAGCGAGCTACACCAAGGGGGATGACATTGCCAGGTGGTTGGAGGCGTATGAAGTGGCCTTGACTGCCCATGGGGTGCCTGAGAAACATTGGGGAGGTGGTTTGTACCGGTATATACCTCCTGATGTCAGGGACTCACTCCTGTATTTGGAGAAAGCAGACCAGTTTAGGTATTCCCCCATGAAGGAGGCGCTTATCAAACATTTTGGCCTCACCCCTGAAAGGTATCGCCAGAGGTTTCGTGGCGGCCATAAGCTGTCCACGCAGAATTGGGTGGATTTTTTTGAGTATGCCCGAAAGGCTCTGGATGGTTGGGTGCGTGGCAGCGAGGTGCGTGATTTTGAGAGTCTGTATAACCTTTTTTTGAGAGAGCACCTCTTGGATAAGTGTTTTCCGGAGTTGCGCCAACATTTGGTGGACCGCAAGCTTACTGATTCCAGTGAGCTCGCGGAGGAGGCGGATATTTGGGTTAGCACCCGGGTGTCACACAAGGGCCCCAGGGGAGAGGGCGCCCCTCAGAAGAAAGAGGGTGGTGATAAAAGAACAGAGTTCTCACGAGGCCCACAAACTAGACAGTTTGGGAAAGGAGTAGGTACCCCACCTCAGAACCGTTCCCCAAAACCCACTTACCCTGACAAGAGTCAGCAGCCAAAAGTGGTCCGGTGCTATGAGTGCGGAGAGGTCGGACACTACAAGGGAGATTCCCAGTGTCGCAAACGACCCCCAGCCCCCACTGGTGGCAAGAGTCCCGGGGTGGCTAGTATAGCGCTTGGGTTGGAGCTGCCCCTAGATAGGGAAGGGGAGTGGACAAGCTTGACCCTGGTTTCACTTGGAGATAAGGAGATGGTCCCAGTGACGCCCTTACCATCGAATACTGCTAAGTACCAGCAGAGGGTGAAGGTCAACGGGGAGGAGGTGGACGCTCTGAGGGAAACAGGAGCCAGCATGACCACTGTAGTGAGGCGGCTGGTGTCCCCTGAGCAGGTTGTTCCTGATGTGTACCATCCGGCCGTATTGGCTGACGGCAGAATGAGCTACTATCCCGTGGCTCAAGTTCCCTTTGCATGGGGAGGAGTGTCAGGCCCTTTGAGAGTTGCGATCAGCCCTGCCTTGCCTGTGGACTGTCTGCTCGGTAATGACCTCGAACATACCGCCTGGAAGGAAGTGGAGTTTAAGGCCCACACTGAGATGCTGGGATTACCAGGGTGGACGTGCGTAGTCACGCGGTGCCCGGCAAGAAGCTCAACCCGGGTTGGAGCCTGAGACAACGGCCCAACCCACTGTCGGTCCAGAGGAGAGTGTTGTGGAGGACACACCCCGTGTGACGGATGGGGAGCCCGCGGAGGTAACCCCGGAGTCCGTGGAGGTGGATGTCGTTCCCGTGGGGGATTTGCCAACCCTTGCCGAGTGGCATGTGGAAGGAGGTCCTACCCGGGAGGAATTCTGTCGGGCGCAGAAGGAGTGCCCCACGTTTGAAGGCATGCGGCGACAGGCCGAAGCCCAAGTGGTGAACAAGGAGACCGGCAGCTATCCCGTGTATTGGGAGGATGGTCCCCTGTACAGTGAGCCAAGGGTTCCAGTGCATGGATCTTCGAGGGCCTTAGTGGTCCCCCAGTGCTACCGAGCCTTTTTGATGGAACTGGCGCATGAGATACCTCTAGCCGGACACCTGGGCCAGGACAAGACCTTTGCGAGGCTAGTCCCACATTTTTATTGGCCTAGGATGAGAGTTGCCTCTGACACCTATTGCAAGACCTGCAAGACTTGCCAGGCCAGTGGCAAGACTGGGACCAAATTGAAGGCCCCATTGGAACCACTCCCAGTGGTCGGGACCCCTTTCGAGCGGGTCGGTATTGACATCGTTGGGCCATTGGACCCTCCGACCTCTGCGGGACATCGGTTAATTCTGGTGTTAGTGGACCACGCCACTCGGTACCCGGAGGCCATCCCTCTGAGGACCGTTACTGCACCTGTGGTGGCGCGGGCCCTGATGGGGATATTCACCCGAGTGGGATTCCCCAAGGTCGTGGTGTCGGACAGGGGCACAAATTTCATGTCGGCCTACATGCAGGCCATGTGGAAGGAGTGCGGAGTGACCTATCGGTTCTCCACTCCTTACCACCCCCAGACTAACGGGCTCGTGGAGCGCTTCAGCAAGACCTTGAAGGGAATGATCCGGAGTCTGCCAGAAGACCTGAGGCGGAAATGGGACATCCTCCTCCCTTGCTTGCTGTTCTCGTACCGCGAGGTACCCCAGAAGGGAGTCTGGTTCAGCCCATTCGAATTGCTCTATGGTCACCCCGTTAGGGGACCCCTTAGTCTGGTCAAAGAGAGTTGGGAGAAGACTTCGAAGAAGCTTCCCCGGGATGTTGTCAACTACATGCTGGCATTCCGCAGCCAGATGGCTAAGCTGTGGAAAGAAGCCTCAGACAATCTGGAGGCTAGCCAAGCCGTCATGAAGGAGTGGTATGACCACAACGCTCAGACGGTGGAGTTGGACACTGGACAGAAGGTGTGGGTCATGGAGCCTGGGGAGCTTAGTGCCCTCCAGGACCGGTGGACTGGACCGTACGAGATTGTGGAGCGTAAAGGCCAGACCACCTATGTCGTGGACTTGAAGACCCCCCGACAGCCCCACCGGGTGCTCCACGTCAACCGCCTGAAGCCTCATCATGAGCGATCGGAGCTTGCTCTCCTCATGGTGACGGATGGGAGCGAGGAGGAGGAAAGTGAGCCTCTCCCTGACCTTCTAGTGGCTCAGGAGAAGGATGGTTCAGTAGAGGGAGTTGTCCTCTCTCCATCCTTGACCCCAGAACAACAGAGGGACTGCCGCCAGGTGTTGGCGCAGCACGCCTCATTGTTCTCCCTCACGCCTGGAATTACGCATCTGTGTACCCATGATGTGGACACAGGGGACAGTCCGCCAGTGAAAACCAAGTCTTACCGGCTGTCCGACAAAGTAAAGAACAGCATCCAGGGTGAGGTGACCAAGATGCTGGAGCTGGGAGTAATCGAGCCCTCCAGAAGCCCATGGGCTAGTCCGGTCGTTCTAGTGCCAAAAGCGACTCCACCGGGCACCACACCAGAACTTCGGTTCTGTGTGGATTATTGGGGGTTGAACTCTGTCACCAAGACAGATGCTCACCCGATACCACGGGCAGACGAGCTGATTGACCGGCTGGGAGTAGCCAAGTACCTCAGCACCATCGACTTGACATCAGGGTACTGGCAGATTGCCATGGCCGATGGAGCAAAGGAGAAGACAGCATTCTCCACCCCCGAGGGTCACTTCCAATTTCGAGTGATGCCCTTCGGGCTCAAGAATGCTCCTTCCAGCGGTTGGTGAACCAGGTATTATCTGGCCTGGAGTCCTTCTCCGCAGCTTACCTGGATGACATAGCTGTCTTCAGTAGCACCTGGAGGACCATCTGCAGCATCTCCAGGAGGTGCTGCGGGCGTTACAACGTGCTGGCTTGACCATCAAAGCTAGCAAGTGCCAGATTGGACAGGACTCTGTCGTGTACCTGGGACACTTGGTGGGCGGAGGTAAGGTGCAACCCCTCCAGGCCAAGATTGAGACCATCATGGCCTGGGAGTCCCCCAAAACTCAGACTGAGGTCCGAGCTTTCCTCTGCCTCACTGGCTATTACCGCAGATTCGTCAAGGGGTATGGTACCATCGTGGCCCCCTTGACCGAGTTGACGTCCAAAAAGCAGCCCCGTCGGGTCACCTGGACGGCTGCTTGCCAGGAGGCATTTGTAACACTGAAGCTCGCGATGTGCCCCGCTCCGGTGCTGGCCACTCCGGACTTCCAAAAAGAATTCATCATGCAGACAGATGCCTCGGAGCATGGCGTAGGCGCCGTGCTGTCGCAACTTAACGATGATGGTCAAGACCAACCTGTGGCCTTCATCTCCCGAAGACTTCTTCCTCGGGAACGGCGATGGAGTGCCATCGAGCGAGAAGCCTTCGCTGTGGTCTGGGCTTTGAAGAAGTTGGGGCTATACCTCTTTGGCTCTCACTTCCTGGTTCAAACCGACCACCGACCCCTTCGCTGGCTCATGCAGATGAGAGGCGAAAACCCAAAGTTGCTAAGGTGGTCTATTTCCCTACAGGGGATGGACTTTAGGGTGGAACATCAGCCCGGAGCTGACCACGCCAATGCTGACGGTCTCTCCCGGTTTTTCCGCCTTAGTGACGAGAACTCCCTAGAGGTTGGGTAGCTCTCCCCACTTTCAGATGGGGGGGACGCATGTTAGACCTGTCAGCCTTAGGGTGATCTTTACCCCTGACTTTTTGCCCTGGCCTCATTTTTTCCACCTATTTTTTGTTGGCCCTTAGGTCTTCGGGCACCTTTTCACAGCTAACCTGTGTTAGGGTGCAGGTGCTCTCTACTTTCAACATGGCTGGCACTGGCCCCTGCTACTGCAGCATGGTCTTTTTAGTGTAGCACCCTAGTTGCCAGGAGCAGGCTGGGTCCCCATACATTGTTGCAACACCAGCCACCCAGCCCCTGTCCATAGTTAGAGTGGGGAAGCTCCTGGAACCTTCCAGAAGGAAGGCGGACCTGACTTTTCCCGCCTTAGAGAGTGGTCACCTGACCTGGGCATATATAAGCCAGGGAGGGAACTTTTTCCAGTCAGTTGGGGCATCACTGACCTGGGGAACCCACGCCGGAGTTTTAGGCGGGAGGGCCTAGTGAGGAACCTATGCTACTGGGAGTGACAGGATTTAGGTGCTGCCTCTTAAGCTCAGTGAGGTGTCCAAAGCTAGCTACCTGATCTGGCCCAGTGGTAGGGAACCCCAGGGCCCATCTGCAGTGACTGAGGAGAAATCCTTCAGGCCCTCAACTCATTCCCCCCCCTCTTCTGCAACTTCAAGAAACAAGCAACCAAGGGCGCAGAATCATCCAAGCGCCAAGAAACCTACTTCATGAGACAAGGTACTGGACTGAGTTGCCCTGCGCATCCCCTGCCTTCAGGTGGGCCTACCTGTCTCCCCCTGACTGAACTCTGTGACAAGCGCTGTAATTTGCCCCCATCCTGCCACAGTTCTGACTGACTAACTTGTGGAGCGCTGTCACCTGCCCTCCTGCCCAGCGCTGTGACTGAGGCTGCCTGCCCTGTCAGGAATCGTCGAAATTGCCTCCCTGCCCTGCCGGCACCTAGCGCTGAGAAGCGCCGCCAAACGCTGCCCACGCGACGCCTGGGAGGCGCTGCTGGCCTGTCCTGAGGCTGCCCGCCTGTGCACTGTGTCCCGCACTGTGTTTGGCCCCCTCGGCGGCCTTCGATGCCAGGAGAGGGCCACCGCTTTGAATCTGTCAGGCCGCGGTAGGCCTGAAGCCAAGCAGTCCCGCCCCACGTGATCGGGGAGCTCCTCTGCCCCGCCCCCGGGCGCCGCGCTGCCATTGGACGAGGCAGGCGCGCCCTCGAGGCGGGAGACTTGAGTGGCTGGAGCGGCCCCAGCCCCGGAGCCTTGCCGGTAGGCCGGAGACAGCCTGTAACGATCGCGGAGGGGGTAGGGAAGCTAAAGGGCCCCCTCCTTTCCGAAACCTGTACTTCGGCCTTGCCCCGGCGCTGGTGCCCAGAACAGCAGCGACACCGCGCCGGGCCAAGGGAGGCCCTGGGAGGGACGCACACCCCCGCCCCTCTGCCCAGAGCCAGCATCTTCGCAAGGGCCCCGGAGGGCCGAATAAGAAAGGTAACCCCCTGGGGAGGTGGGCGGTAGACTGCATGAGGCCCGAGGTCACTCCTCCCCCGGGGTTAACTGTGACTGGCCCTATTCGCCCCTTTCTGAATGTGCCTCATCGCATTGTTTTGCCATAATTACAAGCCTGCATTATCCTTCGAGAGCCATATTTACAAGCCTGCATTATTCTTCCTGAGCCATATTTACAAGCCCATTAATGAGAGGGAGAGTCACTTCACTGTACTGAATTTTCTTGCAGTGGTGGACTCCCATAACACTTTTGATGCTCTGATCTGGGTCGCAGCCGACCCGCATTCACAAGAAGAAAGGCTTGTCACAAATGACTAAAGGCTGTGTTCTTTGAAGTTCTTTGTTAACCTGATAAGTACTTGCTGATATGTTTATTCCTTTCTAGGAAAAGCGACTATGAGAGGTTTGATGTGCTGCTTAGATGCATTATAATTGTCGGTTCTTGTAGGATCCTCCAGGTTTATTCCATTACCCCTTTGCCTGTCAAAGAGGTGATGCGACAGGCGGAGTCAGTTAACGTTTCATTGCATAGATGAGCTGGCTATAGTTTTGTAGAAAAGCCTTACTGAAATGTTTACTCTTCACAGGAAATGCAACCTGCATGTGATACATGAAATGTCTTAATGGAATGCTCATTTGAAATGCTAATGAATTACCAATGCCTTGCTCTAATTGAAAGCCTATATAAAAGATCTTGATTTTTCAAATACAACATCTGATGTGGTCTCCATTATTGCGCCACTGTGTGTTTTATTGGATGTGTGTGTTAAGTAGCTGCTTTACACATTAGCCCCTGGCCGCCTTCCTGCTTGAGCCATGCTACCCCCCGGAGAACTGGTGGTCCCAGTTCTTACATGTACCCCCCGGTGTCTGACAGAGATGAGGACGACTCCCATTCATTGCTACGTGACATAGCGTTGCCCTGCCTTTCTGAGGAAGATCGAGAGTGCATGGAGGCTCCGTTGTCCGTGGACGAGATTGCAATTACGATTCGTTCTCTCCGTTCGGGCAAGGCTATGGGCCCGAACGGCTTGCCTATTGAGCTGTACAAACTGCGCTCTGATAGAGTCGCACCATATCTTCGTGATATGTTTCTGGAGTCACGTGACCTGGGCACTCTCCCTTGTGACCAGCGTTTGGCAACGATTGTGGTCATTCCCAAGGAGGATAAGCCTCGGAACCGTTGCGCATCGTATAGGCCCATCTCCCTGTTGAACGCTGAGCCTAAGGTTCTTGCCAAGGTTCTCGCTAATCGTCTGCTTTCAGTGATCTGTGACATGATCCATCCGGATCAATCAGGTTTTATACCGCATCGGAACACTGCTCTCAACTTGCGGCGCCTGCATGGTGTTCTCGCGAGGGCAGGGTCTCTTTCGGAGCCGGCCATCTTGGCCTCCTTGGACGCCACGAAGGCCTTTGAAACGATAGAATGGCCTTATCTCTGGGCCGCCCTCGCGAAATTTGGTTTTGGTTCGGAATTCGTCGGGTGGGTGAAGGTCTTATATAGGGAACCGTTAGCGCAGGTTGTGGTCAACGGTCGTGTGTCCACGCCCTTTGCTCTTGGGAGGGGTACCAGACAGGGGTGCCCGCTGTCCCCCCTGCTCTTTGCTCTTGCTTTAGAGCCGATGGGAGCCGTCGATAAAGGGCATCCAGTGGGCCCCCGATTTTGAGGACCGAGTCTCGTTGTATGCTGACGATATTCTTTTGTATCTTACCTCCCCTCGTAAGTCCTTTAACGTCTTTTTTGATGTTCTCTCTTCGTTTGGCAAGAATTCCGGCTTGATTATAAATTGGTCGAAATCTTGTGTATATGCCATCTCGGGCGGCCTTCCCCCATTACCAAGTAGATTTCCCATTCAGGCCTCTCGATCCGGCTTCAGATACTTGGGGATTTTTATATCGCTGCATCCGGCTGCCCGCTATGAACATAATCTCCTTCCTCCTCTCCGAAGGTTGAGACTAGACGTGGCCCGGTGGCGTAAATTGCCGTTGTCGCCGCTCGGCCGCGCCGCACTTTTTAAAATGATGTCTCTGCCTCGGTTTTTATACGCACTCCAGAATTCGTTTGACGTCCTTCCGGCGAGCTATTTTCGGGAGGTGGAGGGCTTACAGAGACGGCTCGTTTGGGACGGCCGTGCACGAATTGCTCTTGCAAAGCTAACTCTCCTCTGGTATGACGGGGGCATAGCGCTCCCGGATATCAGGCGGTACTATTGGGCCTCCCAGTTCTCCGCCATCAATCACGCACTGTGTGCTCCCAGTCCAAATCCGGCTTTCGAGATGGACAAGCATCAATTGCCGGGTGGTGACTACAATAGGGCGCTCTACTCTCGGGCAGCGGGGAGTAATCTGACTGGGCCCACCAAGATTGCTGTGCGTTTGTGGAAGGCCATGGGATGGTACGATCGATCGACACGAGCGACCCCTTTGTATGCGTCGGAAAGACTGGGATGCCTCTGGACAACGAAAGGTTTTGAGAAGTGGGACATGATCGGTATAAGCAGAGTGGGAGACCTTTGGGTGAAGGGCGCGGTTAAGACCTTTGCGGTCCTTCAGAATGAGTATGAGTTGAGGATAGAGAGTTTTTCAGATATGCACAGATCCGCCATGCCTTGACGTCGGTCTTCGCCGCCGGCACTGATGTTCCCGAGTTCTCCCCACTTGAGGACCGTGTACTCGATGGTCACCTGCCCGATAGTACGATATCGTTAATATATAAGAAGTTAATTAACGTTCGGGCAGATCTCCTTGTGCATCTCAGGGTGGCCTGGACTGGGGACGGGTTGGAGCTGGATGACGAAGACTGGCAGTCAGCATTGTCTTCCCCGAAAGAGGTCGCCATTCCCGCCCGTCTCCGTTTCGTCCAACTTAAAATTCTTCATCGGGTGTATGTTACTGGTCCTCGTTTGGTTGATATGGGCTTCTCCTCGGATGGGTTGTGCAAACGCGGGTGTGGTTTGAGTGCTACTTTCCTTCACATCATTTGGGAGTGCCGGGACGTGGCTGCATATTGGACCCGTGTGCATGCAGTGATGGAGTGTGTCATCGGGGTGTGTCACCGGGGTCGCTCTGCTGCCTGAGGCTCGGAGATGTTTGTTGAATGTGTGGGAGCAGAATGATTACAACGTCGCTCAGGTCCAGTGGGCGGCCCTCGGGAACATGATTGCGAAGAGAGACATTGCACAGCGGTGGGGTTCCCGACGGCCCCCCACCGTGCCAGTATGGAAGGAGAGTATGGACTGGTGTATGTTTAGAGAGAAGACCGTGTATTTGGCTAGGGGCAAACCTAAGGCGTGGAATAGAATCTGGAGTCAATGGAACGCTTATCGAAGAAACATCTGCACACCCCCATTTGATGAAAATCTGGACATTTCTCTGTCCCCCTAATCCGACATTCCTGGACGAATCTACTCTTTATCCTGATTCTCTGACTTCCCCACTGACCCTACCCCCCCCCCGGCATTTTCCATCGCTTACCTGGTCATTTATCCTGTATTGAGGGTCCCCCCGTTGGAGCACGGCTTTGTTTACAATGATTTCCGCCTTGAGCTTTGTTTGTTTGTTTCTCTTTTTGTTCTTTTCTAAAAAACGAAAATCATGATATCCTGATACCATCCTGTGTTGCAAAGACTTGTATCCTGTATTTTGCCGGACCTCTGGGACATCGGCCGCTGCTTTATGATGTTCAAGGCATGCTTTCTATGCTCTAGCGGACGGCCCCTGTGGTTGTAGGCCCATACTTGTAATCGTATTTGCATTGCACAATAAAGTTTAAAAAAGAAAAAAATTGATAATGCACAAGTAGCAAATGTAATACAACATGCCTTGCAATAGGTCCGCCTACCATACACAAGAACCAAGGGACTGCGGTAAGTGGGGTAGCCTTGTAGTTCAAGTTCAAGTTCTGACATTTATAAAGCGCATTACTCACCCAGAGGGTCTCAAGGCGCTAGGGGAAGGTGTTCATTATTTGTCGAAAAGCCAGGTTTTATGTTCTTTTCTGAAGGAGATGTGGTTCTGAGTAAGGCGGAGGTGAGTGGGGAGTGAGTTCCATGTCTTGGCAGCCAGGTAGGAGAAGGATCTGCCACCCATGGTGGATTTCCGGATGCGCGGGACTGTGGCGAGGGCATGATTGGACGATCTGAGTTGACGGGTGGGTTTGTAGAAGGACAAGCGAGTGTTGAGGCATTCGGGTCCTAGATTGTAGAGGGCTTTGTGTGCGTGGGTGAGAAGGCGGAAAGTAATTATTTTGTTAACGGGGAGCCAGTGAAGGTCTTTTAGATGTCTGGTGATGTGGTCATGACGCGGGATGTCTAAGATGAGTCTCGCTGAAGCGTTTTGGATGCGCTGGAGTTTTTTCTGTAATTTTGCTGTGATTCCGGCGTAGAGTGTGTTACCGTAATCCAGTCGACTCGTGACCAGTGCGTGGGTGACAGTTTTTCTTGTCTCGAGGGGGATCCAGCGGAAGATCTTTTTGAGAATGCGAAGTACGTTGAAGCAGGAGGACGAGACGGCGTTGACTTGTCTGGACATCGAGAGATAGGAGTCTAGGATGAAGCCAAGGTTACGTGCATGGTCTGTGGGTGTGGGTGCTGCGCCCAGTGCGGAAGGCCACCAAGAGTCGTCTCAAGCTGAGGGGGAAGAACCTAGGATGAGTACTTCCGTTTTGTCTGAGTTGAGTTTTAGGCGGCTATGTTTCATCCATTCGGCTACTTCTTTCATGCCTTCGTGAAGGTTGGTTTTGGCGGTGTTGGGGTCTTTGGTGAGGGAGAGGATTAACTGGGTGTTGTCGGCGTAAGAGATGATGTTGAGGTTGTGTTGACGCGCGATGGAGGTGAGAGGACTCATGTATACGTTGAAGAGGGTGGGACTGAGTGAGGATCCTTGAGGAACGCCGCAGATGACTTCGGTGGCCTCTGAATAGAATGGGGGAAGTCGGACTCTTTGAGTTCTCCCAGTGAGGAAAGAGATGATCCAGTCCAAGGCTTTTCCTTGTATGCCGATGTTGCTGAGTCGATGTATAAGGGTGCTATGGCAGACTGTGTCGAAAGCGGCGGAGAGGTCAAGTAGTATGAGGGCCACTGTTTCTCCGTTGTCCAGGAGTGCTTGGATGTCGTCGGTCGCTGCAATGAGGGCGGTCTCGGTGCTGTGTTTGGCTCAAAATCCAGATTGAGATGGATCAAGGGAGTTGTTGGATTCAAGGAAGGTGGCGAGCTGGCTGTTGACGGCTTTCTCGATGACTTTGGCCGGGAATGGGAGGAGGGATATGGGTCGGTAGTTTTTAAGTTCAGAGGGGTCTGCTGTGGGTTTCTTCAAAAGGGCGCTGAGTTCGGCGTGTTTCCAGCTTTCTGGGAAGGTGGCAGAGTTGAATGAGCCGTTGATGACATCACGGAGATGGGGGGCGATGATGGAGTCAGCTTTGTTGAAGATGTGGTGGGGGCAAGGGTCAGTGGGCGAGCCAGAGTGGATTGAGTTCATGAGGCGAATGGTGTCTTCAGTGGTGATTGGGTTCCAGGCGCTGAGGATGTTAGTTGGCGGAGTAGGATCAGAGGGGGGTGGGGAGGGTTGATTGCTTGGAGAGTTCTCAAAGCTGTTGTGGATGTCGGCAATTTTGTTGTAGAAGAAGGAGGATAACGCATTGCAGAGGTCTTGGGAGGGAGTGATGTCGTTAGATGCTGCGGTGGGGTTGGTGAATTCTTTGACAATGTTGAAGAGTTCCTTGCTGTTATGAGTTTTGTTGTCGAGACGATCCTTGAATGCTGATTTCTTAGCGGATCAAATCAGTTGGTGGTGTTTGCGGGTGGCAGACTTGAGGGAGGTCCTGTTGTCTGAGGATGGGTTTATTCTCCATATCTTCTCCAGAGAGCGGCATAGTTTCTTGGATTTTTTAAGGTCATCATTGAACCAAGGAGCCTTTTTGCTAGATGGATTGATCTGGTGTTTTTTCAGGGGTGCTAATTCGTCAGCGCTGTGGGTGATCCATTGCTTGAGTTTGATGGCCGCTTGGTTTGGGTCCAATGGGAGGGTTTTGGTTGAGTGAAGTGAGGAGTTGGATGGAGCTGATTTTGTTCCAGTTTCTCCGAGGGATAGGATGAGGGCGATTGTGGGTAAGGGAGGTTTTGTAGCTGAAGTGAACGCAGCTGTGGTCCGTCCAGTGGAGAACTGTGGTGCGATCGAAGGAGATGTGCTTGCTGGATGTGAAGATAGGGTCGAGCGTGTGTCCGGCTACATGGGTGGGGGTGTCCACAAGTTGTTTGAGTCCGAGATTGACCAGGTTGTCCAGAAGGGTGGTGGTGTTGCTGTCAAGTTTGTTGTCAAGGTGGTAGTTGAGGTCTCCCAGAAGAATGTAGTTCTCGGAGGCGAGGGCGTGTGGGCTGATGAAGTCCGTGATGTCATCGCTGAATTGGGTGCGGGAGGCCGGTAGATGAGCGTTCCTCTCAGTGTGGTCCTGGGGTCGGTGTGGATCTGAAAGTGGAGATGTTCGGCTGTTGCAAGATTATCGTCGGAGCTGGTTGTGATTTTGATGGTGTTCCTGTGGATGATGGCGATGCCTCCTCCTGTTTGATTGGTGCGGTCTTTTCGGATGATCTTGTAAGCGTCCGGTATGGCTATGGCGATGTCGGGTGCTGGTGATGTGTTCATCCATGTTTCTGTAAGGAAGGCAATGTCCGGTGACGCAGAGTCGATTAGGTCCCAGAGTTCTGTTGCGTTTCTGTGGACCGAGCGGGTGTTGAGCAGGATGCACTTTAGGTGGTTAGAATCGGAGTTGTGTTTGGAGGACGTGGAATTGGTGAGGGTCCTGAAGCAGTTGAACTTGCAGGTGAGGCAGGCGAATGGGCCGTGGGTACGTCCTGGGGTGGCATCGCAGCATTGTGGTGTGCGTCCGGGGTTGAGGGCGAGGAGAGTTGCGGCATTATATGTGAATCTGTTGGACTGGGTACGGCGGGGACCAGGGGGACAGGCGCTGGGCGCAGTCCAGGCGCGGACGGGCGCAGACGGGCCCACCCTTGGCGCACCCTCGGCGCGGCCGCAGCGCGTGGACGCTGCGCGTTGGGACATCTGTCTTAAATGGATAGTGGAGGGGGGAGGGGCGAGGGAGGGACAGCTGGGAGGCCGAGGGCGGGGTGTAAGTCCGAGCAAGGAGGCACCACAACAAACGTGAGAATGAAAATGGCTGGTAGCAAAATAACCAAGTTGTATTGGGCAGTACTACGCTATGCAAGTATGCATTCATAAACATATATATTAATAAATTAAATCAAGGCACAATGCGGACTCGCTGACTGCGCGCTTCACCTATGTCAATTTTTAGAATCCGGCAGCAACTGACAGCAACAAGCGTGTTCGAGTGAAATAACTTCAATCCACTCGATTCTGCAGCGCGACTAATTAATGGCAGCCTACTTTAAAGTGCGAGCGATGTGAGGAGGAAGCAAGCGATAAATGCAGCACACTTTTAAATTATGAGCAATGCGAGGCAGAATCCCTGTGAAAGTCAGGCGCTACGATATTGGAGCAAGAAATGCAGCACACTTTTAAAATTATGAGCAATGCGAGGCAGAATCCCTGTGAAAGCCAGGCGCTACGATATTGGAGCAAGAAATGCAGCACACTTTTAAAATTATGAGCAATGCGAGGCAGAATCCCTGTGAAAGTCAGGCGCTACGATATTGGAGCAAGAAATGCAGCACACTTTTAAAATTATGAGCAATGCGAGGCAGAATCACTGTGAAAGCTAGGCGCTACGATACCACTGCAGATGGGTGGGGAGCTGCGTGGGGGAGCGGCCGTCTCTGGAAGAATACGGACGGTTTGAGGACAGTTTGTAGACAAACTGTCCTCAAAGGTCCTGCCCCTCCGTCACACATTTGAAAATGCGTTGAGACACATTAAATCCACCTGAATAGGGCGCACAGAAAACACTACAGAACTGGATGGGAGATAAGCATACCTTCCACCTTTTCCTGAGAGTGCTGCTGTCTGCACCCTCAATTGAGAACAAGATAGGGAAACACCCCAACTGAAGACCCAGGGAGGAAACCCTATTTTGCCCTGAAGAAAACCCAGGACCCATGTAGGCCACCGAATATGGGTGAAACATGTTGGCATGGCATTTGGACCATCATCTCCTGACGACACCCATTCATTTTCTTCCTCACATCCCCTGCGACTCAATTATTGAAGGGATACCTTGAGACGGAGGAGGAGTTTTAATCTTCAGACCGCCTGGCCTAGCTCTCTTAAGTGCAACCTGAGATATGGTTGAACTCACCCTGACATTTAGTAGTCCGGGTGAACCCGATTATGAAGCATTACACTAATAGAGTGTGTGAGGGTTATTTAACAAAAAGGAATAGCGTCCTTCCCTGCATTTGAGCGGTTGATGCCACAAGAGTTCAGTGCCGAGCTTTCATTACACCGGATGGGATACCTCTGGTGAATAGTATTTAATTTGGGAGGACGTATCCACACCCGGCAATACCTCTGTACCCTTGCAGCTTAGGTGAAGGGCTCTTCTACCGTAGCCAAGTATAACACGCATATGGCTACCCCGGTGAGGTTCAGCAATATGATCTACAAATGCTGAAATAACAATGTTTGTCGATTGTTAACTGACACGCACTGAAATATTGATGGGTATTACTCAAACATGCATACATGCAGAGTCAAAGTCAATTCATGCACAAGGACATCAATGCATATGGACGTTGTCATCACATGTCCCAGTGATTACATTGCACCACGTAGCAGTGCCACTGTCACTCAAACACTAACCCACCTTTGAGACAAGGTGGATGTAATTAGCCCACAATTACTTCAACGTTTAGCAGGCAAGGAATCTGTCTCACAGCTACTCTCAGCACAATCACTCAGAATGAGGCATATAGATGATGTCCCAAAATAGTAATCATCTAAAACTTAAGGGGGATGTTTCAGCAGGCACATGTGCCAGTGGTGCACCCCATTAAATATGTGCATGTGAGAGGATCAGTATGTGCAACAAGCCTGTAAACAAACTGTAATCTATTTACGAGATAAACATACATCCTGACAATCACAACATGGATGCAACACACAGGATCCAGTAAATGCCACCACGGTGATGTGTAGGCTGTCAAGTATAGGCAATTTAATTTGCATTGATGCTGGTCAATTGTCTGAAGCTACACATGACAAATATGAATTATTATTATTATGATACAGCTTATAGAGTGCTTGGTTACTCCAACGGAGTGTCCCCGCGCTAGAACACCAATAGTACCTTGATAGTTGGCCAGAGCCACCCACCCGCCCTCCAGCCTAGGTCCCCCAAGGAACAGCTACAGAGGACTACTTCCGGCCACCAGAGGGATGCTGGAAGAGCCACGTTGTTGGACTTGGCCCTTCTGGCAGGTTCACCCCTGAACTTTTTGCCTTTTAGTGTTACATAATTATAATGATTTCTGGTCTTTGCGCACTTTAGCACTGTGACGCAGTGTAAAGTGCGTGCGCTCTCTGAGTGCGTGTGTGAGATTGGCCTGCCCTCCCATAGGAATGCATGGGGGAAATGTGTGTCCATGGTAATTCCTGATGCGTGGGGAGTGCAAGGTTGAGTTTGGTATGTGCGAACTCGTGAGATTGAATGCTGCGCGATGATGTGTGCGGCGTTCATGTGTCTAGTGTGGAAGTGCCGCTTCTAGGAGTTGGTCTGTCTGTGCAGTGACTGTCTGGCTTGTGATTGGCTGGAGCTGGCTGGTGTGCCTGGCTCCAGAAGTCAGGATGGGTCTGCCCCGGTGGTGAATGAGAGATATGCATGTTGATGGCCAGGGAGGAGTGCACCTGGGACCTGAATAGGGCTGGGCTTTCCACTCACAATGCTGGCTCCACCCCCTGTGGTGTGTCTGATGTCCCTGGCCCATCCTGTGAATAGGCAGAGGGGCTGAGCAAAACAAAGTGCTCAGGAACCAGTTGTATCTGGTTCGCCCCTTGCCTGCACCTTTGTAGACAAAGGATTTCTCTGTATAAAAGAGGGGCTGTGACCCCATGAAAATGTTCTTGTTTTTCCTGACTAGAATCTACCAGGGGTGTGCTGCTGCTGGGGCCCAGGGGAAGGCTTGCCTCCCTGGCCCTGCCCAGCCCCTGGATGCCCTGAATTGCTGGAGGAATTCCTGGAACCCCTTTGACCTTTCTCCCCAGCTCCCAGGTCCCTTTTGCAACATGCGAGAGCTGTATTTTCCTTTGGGAATGCTGGCCCGGTGAGCGCTTGGTTTTCCCCTCTGGGAGTGTGCTATTTGAACCCTGCAGCGCTGGGCTGCGTTGTGTGTGAGGGAGTCCCCCTGCCTGGGGATCCCCCCCCTTGGCTCATTTTTGGCGCAAGTGCCCACCTCGCTCATTTGCCATGTACAGGAGCCTTAACTGGTGCCCACCCCATTTCTACTTTTATTTCACGCACCTAGGGTGCACACCCCTTGGTACTGTTCCCGCAAAGAGATGCTGGTGCCGCCGCCGTGGCGAAACCGGAAGCCAGGCCCGAGCCTGCCTGACTGTAGGCGGGGCCTGGATTATGTCACTACCGCTTCCCCCTGCCTAGGGGAAGCCATTGCCTCCATTACCGGTCTCCCCGGAGATGCTGCCGGCAGGCGGGGCTCCTTTGGTTAGGGAGAGCCCAGCAGGCGCCACCTAATGCAGTCCGACGGCGGAGGGGGCACGAGGCACATTGCCGGTGCCTGCCCCCACTGCAAGAGAAAGGAGGAGACCGCCGCCCGAGAAAGAGGAATCCTGCCGAGCCTGGTAAGTGAGGGCTGGGCATGAGGGAGCACGGCCGTATGAGTTCTTGAGCGCCCCCCCCCTGATAGGGGGCTGCTCCAACGAAGGGGTGCAGTGTCCGTTTTCAGAGCATGAGCGGCCCGTGTGCTGAGCGGGCCGCTCCAACGATGTGCACAGTGGCAGGGGGCATTTAGGGTGGCCCCGGATGGCAGTGGGCCGCCCCAGCGTCCTACTAGCCCTTTACTGAGCCCGAGGGCCCCAATGAAGTCCTCATTATTTCTAGAGCCTAGATGGCTCCCGGGGCACATTATTAATTTAAAGGGCCAGAGGAGCCCGTGCTGAGCCTATGACTGGGGCGGCTCCTACGCCCCAGTCATTGTTTAGAGCCTGGAGGGCTCCAATATGCACATTATTTTTCCCCAGAGCCTAGAAGGCTCCAAAGTGTACAGTTGGCTCCAGAGCCAGAGGGCTCCAACCTATTGCGCAGTGTTTGCTCCTAAGGGCTAGTGAAAGCCCCAGTCGCCGTTTTGAGTTCACAGCTGCCCAGCAAGTAGTGGGCAGCTGCACAGTTTAGGTTTTCCTTTCTAGGGGACTTGTTCCTTGGACTCAGGAGTGAGTCACACTCCTTCATCCCTACTTTGGCCTTCCCCAGCTGCGCAACACTTAGTGCCAGCTGCAGCGTTTAGGCCCTGGTCTTGTCTTCAGCTGCCCAGCAAGTAGTGGGCAGCTGCTACGTTTAGGTATTGGCGCAGTGGCGCAACCTGGACTTTGATGTGAGTTATGTGGTAAAGGTGATTTCTGCTATAAATGTGATTTATGTGCTTCTTAGGGTGCTAGGAAATGTACTGTGTGTAGAATGTTTTGCGCACTCTGTTCTGATACCTCTAGACATATGTTTATGCTTAGGAGGTTGTTTTATCTAGTATGGGTTATACTAGTGTGTTCATGGTTCTCTGCGTGATATTTGCCTAAGGTGTTTAGGATTGCGTAGGCGGTACTTACCTTTTACCAGTGGTTACTGGTTGTGTGCTACATTTGCTATTTGGTGCTACAGTTATTATACGTGCTATGTGCTAAACCTTATTTCTACCAAGTGCTAGTTCTGAAAGTGCTTTTTCCTGACAGTGGTCCATGTGGCCCTGTCCCATGTATATAATCCCCTGTAAATTCTGCCCGTGCCTATGGCACCTTGTAAGGTGTGTGTTTCTTATCTAATGTGTTTGGTATAATACAAAGGCTATTTTTATATATAACCTTGTGTGGAGTTCCCTTTATAGGGTGCCTTGGATGTTGTTGCTGGTGGGTGTGTGCGCAAATACTTAACCTACATTGCCTCCGTGGTAAGCCTTACTGCTCGTGTCACGCTACCAAGGGGGTGAGCAGGGGTTATCTTGGCGTGTAACTCCCTTGCCCTGACTAGAGTGGTGGTTTCTGCCTGGTTTTGGCGCCAGCCTTAGCCAACCAAAAATCCCATTTCTAACACACGTCCTTAAATGAACAGGGAGGTCAATCCAGGCCTTAGCTGCAAGGAAGCAAAAAGAGCTCCCACCAGCCCGTACCTTACGAACCTTAGGCACAATCAACTTTGTCGTGCCCAAGGACTATAGGTAACGTGAAATTGAATTGAATTGAAATAAGTTTTTATAAAGCGCGATAGCTACCCGCAGGTGTCCTAGGTCTATAGGCGGTAAGAAGGGGGTGCAAAAAGTTAGGACCTTTCTTGTTGAAGATCCTGTGGCTAAAACACAAGGCTTTAAAGGTGACCCTGTATGGGGAGCCAGTGTAATTTCCTCAAGGTCTCCCCCACGAAGCCCGCCTAGGGATATTCAGAATTAGCCGAGCTGCAGCATTCTGAACCTCTACATGATGTTCAGATATCTTTTGGTCACCCCTAGGTACGGGATATTGCAATAATCTATAGCAGACGTAACAAGGGCCTGTACAATGGTACGTCTGGCATCTAATGGGAGTAGATCCAGGATTTTTCACAACATTTTAAGAATGCCAAAACAGGCACCAGCCACAGCTGATATCTGCTCTGAATACGAGAGGGTGTCGTTGAACCATACTCCCAGATTCTTGACCTTAGCCTTAGAGATCGGAGTCAGTTCCAGCTCCTCCTGCCACCACGAATGTGACCAGAGGGCTGCTTACCAATTACCATCACCTGTGTCTTTCCCGCATTCAGCTGCAGATAGCTGATCTTCATCCAATTGGCAAGCTCCCCCAGGCATACCTTGAAATCAGATGCCGTTCCTGCCTCATTTTTCTCCAGGGTATCGAATTCCCAAAGTAGCACAAATCACACACCCCAAAATAGAAACTCTGCAAACACAGCAGGCACAAATACTAATGGACACATCTCTCCATTATATGTTTCAGGTGATCAAGGATATGCAATCTCTCTGTGGCTGGTGACCCCCCTCAGAGCCACAAACACACAGGCACAGAGAGAGTACTATGTTGCCCTTGGACGCACCAGGTCCATTGTCGAAAGGACATTTGGCGGCTGTAGTCAAGGTTCCAGTGCCTTGACATATCAGGCGGCAGACTGCTGTACAGCCCAGAACTTGTGTGCAAAATAATCCTGGCATGTTGCGTCTTGCACAATGTATGTGTCCACACAAACTCACAATGGCTTGACGTGCCGGCAGATCCGGACAATCCCGAGGATGACCTGGAAGAAGAGGCAGATGCGGCACACACCACAGCTTCTGCTGCTGGAGCAGCATGGAGGGAATGAATAATAAATAATTTCTTCACATAATCACAATATCAAAATATGACATCCCTGAAAAATGTACATAAGCCTGGTTTGTGCAATAAAATATCACTACACCAAAACCTTGTGTGCATATTTATTCTCTGCATAAGTTCATATATCTGACAAGTGAAAGTTAAACATTGTGCAGGGATATATGTTTTGGGGTCAGATTTGAATTTTAGGGTGTGTTTTGGGGAGAGATATGAATTTTAGGGTACGTTTTGGGTGTCAGAGATGAATCTGAGGGTGTGTTTTGAGGTCAGATATGAATTTTAGGGTGTCTTTTGAGGTCAGATATGAAATTTCATCAAATCCTGTACATCTGAGGAACAACTTGCACTTAGCATCCAAATTTTGGCCGCCATACGCAAGCACGATCATTTTTGGAAAAGAATCGCTAAATACATGTAACAACACGGAATATTACTGCTAAAGCTAACTTGCATGCAGAATCTCACTGCAGTCAAAAAACGGGCCACAAACACACAGGAAGGGATGTCAGCATGCATCCTGTTTAATGTGCACTTTCACTTTCCCTTTTGAGAACACTGCTAGTGACTGTGGAGAGTGTTGGAGCCGTTTGCAGTTGAGTGCTGGTGATTTTGGATGTTGAGAGTGTTGTGCCCTATGAACTGTCCCTAGTGTCTCTGTGAAGTCTTGTGTACTTGTCCTTACGTGTTGTTTGCCTCTTGCTGGGGTATGTTTTGGGGCTTTATTTTTTCAGGAGTGGGTTTAGGTGTGTTCTGGGAGATTGTGGGTGCGGGTAGGGAGGGCAGGATGTCAGAGGGGGCATTGGGAGGCCTCCTCTGGCTAGTTGTATACTACCGGCCCTTGATGGTTGAGGGTGGGGATTGGATCCTGCAGGCATATGCTGTTCGTGTGCGGATGGTGAGGTGGGAGCATCTGAGGAGTCCGATGCTGAGGATCTTTGGGGTGGACAGGACTGTCTGACAATGGAAGCACTGATGGCAGGATTGCGTGGGCAGTGAAGGTGACATGTTGGACCACCTTGGAGTCCTCATTGGCCTACATGGTGGTAAGTACAACCTCAACATTTTTAAATGAACACTTTTGAAATAAATCAAATATACTGTTTGTAACACAATGGGGCATATGTCCAAGAAAGTGGCGGAGTGAGGCGTTAGCTGTCAGGGCTTAACGCCAACTTTGCCACTTCAGAAAATTAAGGCTGCCCCATATTTACAAGCATATGGTGCGGGCTTGCGTTTCCCCCTGCACTGGCACTACACTTAGCAGTGTAGTGCCAATGCAGGCACCCTTGCACCATGGTGCAAGGGTGTCTGCGTGCATGGCAAAGAGTGTTCATGTACAGTAAGGGTGGCCTTCCTGTACATAAACAATCCAAGGCATTTTGTATTTTCTATGTGTGCTGCAAATGGCAGCGCACATGGAAAAAGCAAAAAGGATGAGAAATAATGCATTTCTCCTCATTTTGCAAAGTTAGGATCATGTTTTCCCTGTCCTTAACTTTTGGCGCTGCCTCCTATGTACGCTGCCCTTGTACATAGGATTTGTGTAACGTATGATGAGATAGGAAAATGTGTTCATTTAAAATAAGCCACCTCCAGAGTGTCAGTCTGCCACATCTGAAGGTGTGATCATACGCCATCAATTGTTATGGCACACCCTTGTGCAATCTACAGTAATGCTATTGTCTACAGACCATGGAGAACATGATGTTGTTGGGAGAAACAGGGCCTTGGGAATGTGTCACACAAGTAGTGTGTGCAAAATGTACAAATATGCAAGCAGGATTGTCTTGTGTTGCCAAACTCAGCATTGTCATGTCTTGTGGGAATAACAGGCAAATTAGACATAATCATGTATGCAACCTGAACTGCAACAGTACAGTTACATAGCTTTGATGTTGATGAATCGGAAGATGAATAGGACACGTGTGAATTTATGTCTGATACTAACACACTTTTCTTTTCATGTCTCACAGCTGGCAGACCACTGATCACACAAGGAGACATCGACTCCTTCAGGGAACAACATGCCACTGGTGAGTTCACCCATTAAATATTGTCATTGTGTGATGTGATGAATGTCTGTGTAAAATCGGTACGTGGTAGTATGCAGTATGGGTGTGTATCACATGTACCTTGCCTACAGTGTGATGCTGTTTCGAAGAAGTGTGAACAAATCAGTAAGTGAAGATGGAGCAATGCATATGTCTTCCGGATGTAACTTTGCACATCCCCAGTCAGTGATACCCATGCAAGAAATATCAATGGGGTCTGTCACTACATGCATGTGGCTTACACAGCGTACAGACAGGTGAGGAGACATGCTAGTGGTGTTGGTAAAGAGGATGTCCAGACATGGAAGGCGTGTCCATCCTTGACTGAAATGACTGTGCCGGTTGGCCAGATTATGCATAAGGAGGTAGTGTTTTTCAGACCGTGCGGGGTCAGACACAGGTCTGCACAGCACTATTGTAGGTATGCTGCATACCAGCTGTCCAGCAGTTGCAGGGCGTAGCTTTAAGCCAAGGTTACCAATGGCACGTTCCCGAACCACTAGCAAAGATGGCCCTATGTATCTAATTGCCATGTTTTGGCACTGCAATGGTGTTGTCAAGCTATCTCCTTGGGGTCATTCCCTTCGTAGATTCACAGGCAGATGTAGAAGCCCCTCTCGCCACCACTACGTCACCTATTGTGACGTTGTGGTGGCGGGAGGGGCTTTGTCTCATGTATAAGTCAGTGTTCAGCCACCCAACGTTGTTTTTCCATGTGTGCTGGAAGAAGACCAATTGCATTGTTTGTTTCTGTACAGGAAGGTGTCCTTTCCTGTGCATGTACAAATAAAAGGAAAAATGCTATTTTGACGCTTCCATGTGTGCTGCTTGATGCAGCACAAATGAAAGTGACAGTAGGGCTTTTCCAGGATTGTTTATGTGCAGGAAGGGACACCCTCCAACACGTAAACAATCGGCCCCTGCACACAGACACCCTTGCACTCTTGTGTAAGGGGGCCTGTGTTGGGGCTGAGTTGATAAACTAAGGGCCATCGCCGGGGGACACGCAGGGCTGCACCACATTTTTGTACATATGGTGCAGCCTTGTGTTACAGAAGTGGAGGAGCGAATTGCAACACCCGGGGGGCTAATGCCTCTCTCCTCCAATTCCTTGTACAATGCCCCCTCAGTCAGGATATGTGACAGCACCATCATTTGACACCGACAGTCTCATAGTGTTGTGACACACCATGTCACATACCATGCACTATCATGCCAGTGTCACTATCATGTTGTAACTGATTCTTAATTCAACATTTCATTGTCCATTTCACTTTCAAACTTCACAATCTTTCGTTAGAGTGTAGGCTCCCATGTTTCACTGACCTTATGTTTCAGAATTAAATGGAGAACTTTGACATAGTCGTCAGGACTCACATATTGTCATTGTTCTTATTTTACAGACAACATGCCGACAGAGGAGACGCACTCGTTTCAGGTCAGGAAAGACCCATATCTGCATAAACAAGGGGTGGCCAGGGGCTATCGCAACATGGAGAGGAGACAAAGAGCTGACGGGGCAGCTGGGAGGTGGAAGTCTCTGCCTAAAGTTGTACTCCACCAGATGCAGAGGGACACACAGGTCATACCTGGCCCTTCTAGCGACAGGAGTGGGTCCCGACATAGCCTGAGATCAGCTCATCACACCGAGACACCACACAGACAAGCTGCTGCCACAGGATCCGGCACACAATCTAGTGCCCCCTCACAGCCACACGGAGAAGGGACTGCCGTACTGCCATCTTTAGCACCGGCACTGCACTGTGTAATGGACATGAACGTGACACTGAGACAAATCAAACAGGAAATGGCGGAGCTGAACACCCACCTCCAGGCCATTAAGGCTGCCCTGGGTCTCCCATTTTGACACTGACCAATAGTGACCCATCCCCCTTTTCCCGTTACCCCATTGTTTTTTCATAGTTAGTCATAGATACATTTTTTTAAGTGTTGAGTAGTGTAGTTGTAGTGTAGGAATAGGTAGTGTAAGATTTTAACAATGTATTAGATTTTTATTCTGTTGTAGTATTTGGGGATAAGTTTCCTTTTCCTTTGGGTGGGGGGTTGATGTATTTGTTGTTATATAAAACAAAATATATATAGCAATGTCAGCCCTTCAATGTGGAGTATGAAAACTAAGCTGACGAAACCACTCATTGAAACAGAGCATCAACTGCATGCTGGTATATGCAGTCATTGAACACCAACGATTGGAGTGCGACACAGGTGTGTCCCACGCTACTTTAGGGGATGGGCCAAAGCAATTTTAAATGGACTCCAAAAGTGCCAGAGGCATCTGAGGAAGGCATCACCGAAACGCGTCATGCCAGGCTCTGAATAAATGGTCTCCCTGAAACCCCGCCGTGTCCCCTTGTTTCGTTTACGGAGGAAGACAACCTTGGCATATGTATATATATATATATATAGTAGTACATTGCATCCAGTGCATGTAAGCATCTTACAGCACTTAAGAGCGGTTGCCATCGATGACCAAAGCTACCCTGTGGCACGCCATATTAACGCTTTTCATGGAGGGAGAATAGAAGACCTGCAATATTATGTCTTCGACAGTGTTAGCAAAAACATAAGAGGAGGCAATAGACTCCTAGCACTCAGAAGGTTGGAGTCGAGGTATATCATCATGCTTGACACCAAGACTCCTAATGGCTTAAATTCAGACGAAGCCTTGAGTGTGCATTTATAACCTAACACACAAAGATAGGTCCTGTATCTGCAATATCAACAATATTTTGCTCCATTTGATGCTGTTAATCCCACTCCTCTGAAAACTTCGTGGGAAGGGTGCTCAAATAAATATAACAGCACCAACAATTTGATTTAATTTAATTTTTCACATTATGGTATAACACTATTTGGAGCTCATTGAGTAATTCACATTTTCACCAATTCACACACACAAAATATATTAGCTACAGTACTGAGAGATCCAACATCAGCCATAGATAGCTAGTTGGATGGGATAATTCACTATCAAACAGGAATGAGAGGATATTAGTAGTCCATAGTCGGTTCTAAGCCCACTGGGGCAGAACACACGATGTAAAAATGGTGACAAATGGTCTACGGAAATTGATATATGTTTGCCACATGAAGCTCATAATGTAATTCAGTACTGTTTTATGTATTTTTCAAATTTCATTTTTCAAGTTTCACAATTTCATTATTTTTCTGCACAAAATCTAAGGGTTGCGTGTATGGTTATCATTTGTTGCCTTCCTATGAAAGAACAGATATACCATAGGGGATATATTATCAATAACATTATTTGAAAAAATACTTGTTCAAATAAGATCTCTATAAAATGTTTATTTAAACCAAACATAATTAACTACATACATATGGTTCACATGAATTGCTGTCTTATCAAATGCTGTATATAATTTGAAAGAAAGACTATATGTCATGTAATGAATTTTACGTCGAATGCAACATACCTCTTCCATGGTAATGAAAGGGAGGTGGGGTACCGTAGCAACCGATGCGCGTCACTACTAAGCTCCAAAACCTTGTATATATTCCCATAGCACCAACTGTGAAGTTGTTGTGAACAAGGCGGGGTCCCCGCCGAAACGCGTAGAGCCATTTTTCGTTGAGAGATTAACATAATAATTGCTCTTTGTTAAGAATCCCACGGTGTCAGCGCCTTTTTTCGTATCAAGAAAGGAAGGATTGGATGACATATATATATATATATATATATGTCCAAAAAACACCTCTCCAATGCCGAAGAAGTAAGAGGCCACACGGGGGAAATCCTGTCTGGAGCCTTTATTGTGGACACAGGGCATGATGCATTTCGGTGACCCTTCGCCTTGTCAGATGCCTCCACACACGGAACAGTACTCCATCTCCAGTTAAATAGTCTCCTTCTGTTCTCTGATTGGTCACAGAGTTTGGCCCACTGCTGACTCAGTGCACACCTTCTGTAGTCCAACATCATGATTGCATATCTCAGAATTCACCCGCATAGGAAGGGAGTGCACGGGGCATCAAATAAACGATTGTCCTTGGGGAGAAACGATGGCTGCTGTAATGATGTCTGGCCCCGTATATATATATATGTAAGATAACTGTGTAGTTAGTTAATGTTTAGCTATTTATTATTATTATTATTGTAATTTGTAGAGCGCAAACAGCTACCTCTGACGGAGGTGTCCCGGTGCTAACAGCGATTGCCGGGGTAAGATACCTGGTGGGGGGAGGCTCTAAGGTAGGTCAAATAGCCAGGTTTTAAGAGACTTCCTAAAAAGTGGTTCTGAGTTAGCCTTTCAGAGGTGCTCCAACATGGAGTTCCATAGAGCGGCGGTTTTAAAAGCAATTGAGCGACCGCCATTCTTGCTTTTTTTAAACGTGGAATAGCTAGGAGTCTCTGATGATTAGATCTCAGAGTCTGTTTTGGGTATATCTGGGTTGTCTTTGTTGTAAGTATTTGGGGCCATAGTCATTGTTGGATATTTAGGCGAGGGTCAGAGCCTTAAACTGGATCCTCTTTTAAACAGGCAGCCGATGTAGGCTGCGCAGATGTTGAGAGATGTGATGACTGAGTGGAACGTTCTCAATGAGCCTGGCGGCCGCATTTTGAATAACCTGCCGCTTTCTGATGAGGTAGTCTGGGAGACCCAAGTAGAGGCTGTTGGTGTAATCCAGCTGCGAAATAACCAGTGTGTGTACTACCGTTTTTCTGCAGTCCATTGGTAGGAGATGTAAGTATCTCTTTAGGGTTTTCAACTTCCAGAAGCATGAAGATGAGATATGGCCTAGCTGGGCCTTTCTTGGGAGGGCGGAGTAAAATTTAAACCCTATATTTCTCGCCGACGAGACTGGCAGCGGGGGAGAGGAGGATTCAGTTCCTTTGGCCACCAGAGCTCGGCTTTTGGTGGTGATGGCTGATTAAAAAGTAGAACTTCAGGTTTGTCTGTGTTTAATTTTAAACAGTTGGTTGTCATCCATGATGAGATGTTAATCAGGCACTGTTTAAAGTTGGTAAAACTGCCTCAGAGTGATCCCTGAAAGAAAACACCAACTGGGTGTCGTCAGCGTAGGAGACCACTTTGACACCATATTGTTCAATGATTGAGGCAAGTAGGGCAAGATAAATATTAAAAAGGGTTGGGCTCAGGGCCGAGCCCTGAGTGATACCACAAACAAGCGGGCGGGTAGCGGATACATGAGGGCGTAGACCGATTTTCTGGAGTGGAACCAAGTTAGGACAGTGCCTCTCACACCCATCTGCTCAAGCCTCTCCATAAGGATCAGGTGTGAGGCAGTGTGAAATGCTACAGACACGTCCAAAAGCACTAACAATGCGTAATTACCCTTATCCAAGGTTTCTCATATCATTTCTGCCACTTCCAGTAGAGCTGTCTCTGTGCTATAACGTGCCCTGAATCCAGATTGTGAGTCATGTAGGAGGTTGTTTGATTCAAGGTATGCTGAAAGTTGTTTCTGTACTTCCTTTTCCAAGATCCTGGCCGGGGCTGGCAGAAGGGAAATTGGCCTAAAATTCTTTAATTCGATATGGTCAGCATCCGCGTTTTTTCGGATGGGCTGTACTAGTGCGGTTTTCCATATAGATGGATAGGTGCCAGTATTTAAGGAAGAGTTCCAGATCTGATTTAGTGATGGGTTCAGTACCGGGGCAAGTAAGGTAAAAAACTTAGCCGGACACGGATCGGTTGGAGATCCAGATTTGATTTTGACAAGTAGATTAAGGAAAGCTTCAGAGCTGAATCAGTGAAATTTACTCCGGGTGTCTGAGCAGTGAGGTTTGGGTGGGGGCGGGGTAGGGGTTTTTGTTGGGGTAAATGCAGAGTATATTGCCTGTTTATTATTCTGAAAAAAGCCGGAGAGGTCCTCACACAAGGGGGCAGAATGTTTAATAGTGCATTCCAAGGCCTTTTGCTTGATAAATCCTTGGACAATCCTAAAAACTTCTTTGGTAGAATTGTCAGAGGCACTAATTTGATCAGCCAGAAAGTCTCTACTAGAGTGACATTTGTCTTTTTAAAAATGTTTTAGTGCAGCTTTGTAAGCGCTCTGAGTTTTAGTGTCATAGGTTTTCCACCATATCCGTTCCAACTTTTTACAAACACCTTTCTCTCTGCGGAGTTCATCTGTAAACCAGGGGGCGGATGGTATGGTTCTAATCATTTTTGGATTTCTAATCGGGGCCACTTTCTCAAGAGCTGTGGAAACCCAGCCATTGAAAGAGGAGGCATAATGGCTTGGTTCCTTTGTGAGCAGCAGAGGACTGTTTGGAAGAACCCATCCCATAGATTCCAGTGAGGCTTTCCTCCAAATCCGTTTATCTTCGTATTTGGCTTTCACTGGATCTTTGCGGCTAGGACCAGCGAGAGTAAAAGGTATTAAGCTGTGATCTGACCATGAAAGTGGGATCGGATCTGCCACCTTTAGAGTTGGAACGTTGGTAAAAATCAGGTCAAGTAGATGACCGACTATGTGAGTAGGAAGAGTAATCATTTGGGTAAGGTTTAGTCCCATTAAGGAGTCAGACAACTGAGAGGCTAAAGGACAGTTATCATTGTCCATGTGCACGTGGAAGCTAAGATGTAGTTGACCTGTCTTCTGATGTGTTTTAAGGGTGGGAGGGGAGTTGATGTCTTAGATATTATGCTGCGTGTTTAGGATTAGTTACAGTGGATAGTTTAGAGGAGCATTCACTTAGTTTCAGTTAGTTAACATTAGGTTAGTTATAGTAGTGCTTAGTGTTAGTTCAGGGTAGTTAATTTTGTGAATTGATAATACATTTTTACTGGTTTTGAACTGTGGTTGCACCTACGTCTGAAGTGATTTGGTGGAGTGGTGCTTTTTGCCTTGTATACAACTTATTTAATCACATAACAATAATTTGAATGTGTACGTGTGATCATGACATGTAATTTAGCTGGATGGATAGTGTCAGGATCCATTTTATTTGTGCACAGGAAACTTGCATAGATTACTGGGTGGCAAATCGGAGTTATGCCCTAGGTTAGGGGCACTCTTTTGTGAAGTTGAATCTCTTATGTGTGACTCACAGAGTTGGACAGCACATTGTTACCCATTTACAACACAATGTAGGAACATGAGCTTGAACAAACCGTGAGATTGCAACTCTTATCCATCATGGAGATGGATGTATGCGCCGGGATCCCCAAATTACGGACCTGCCATGCATTTCACATGAGCCTGGCACAGAGTCCATCTACCATGCACAGACATAGGCACACTTGCTATGTAGTGCCCTTTCCATTTTTTGCTTCTATGTAGTGCAAGTGTGTCAGCTTTATAGAAATTGGATGTTCCTGTGCAGGGAGGCTCACCTTCCTGGACATGCAAAATGTTGTAATTTTGTGGCTCAAATGTGCACGGCACAAGGCAGAACACAGTTCTGCAGCAAACAGGAGGGGAAATGTAGCATTGCTCCCTGTGGTGCCAGTGTTCTACCCACTTTTCCCAGCTGTTATTTTTGGCATCTGACTATATGCTAATTGCAGTACACTAAACGCCACTAGACACATTGCCCTCCCCCTTCACAGTGAGCAAAGCATACGAGGGTTCCTTATTTCCAAGACATTGTTTTATCCACAGGAAGTGGCTGACTGAGGACTTGCACTTTTGGAAAAGTCCCTATTGCCAACACAACTTTACTGAAACCGACATTGTGGTTCCAATAGCGGGCGGTAGATACGTGCCATTGCGAATCGTCATCTACGTGAATATGGTGTATGCTCTATCTTGAAATGTGGCATGCAGTGACCCCCATCACAACCAGCTTTGTCCACCCCGTTGAGTGTGAGTAGATCAGCTAAGTGAGACTTTTTAAATTAATTTATTTATTGACATTTCAAATAAGTAACCAGGCAAATTAAAGGACAAGCACAGACATTAGTAGCATGAATCAGCGACAATGCAGTATATACACACCAGTCAAATAGAATCACAGCATTTCTGAAACAATAATCAATACGTACACACAATAAAAGCAGAGCCACGCTTTGCACCCCTTGACTTAGACCACTGGGGGGTATATTTGTCAAAGTCCCAAAACCAGTCGAGGGTCCCTGTGACCAGTCCAGCATAGAAAACCACCTACTCTCCAGCGCGAGGGGGCTAATCTACCTGCGACCTCCCCTCCATCACAGTCGTGTCAACCTCATGTGTATTTGAAATGTCACGTTCGGGCCTCTTCTCCAGAAACAGTGCCCAAAAGTTCTTGAGCCTATTGCAGGGGGTGAGGGGGGGTAATAAGTCATCATATCATTCAGTTTGTGTACAGCAGTAAAGCATTTCTTTAGTCCACTGGGAAAGCGTTGGCACAGGGCTCTGCATCTAAGAGAGTGCCACGCACCTCTTGGCCACCAGAAAGGCCATGTCCACTAGTCGTCGGTGTTCTGTCTTGATGGTCTTAGAGTACCCAAGAATAGCTAGCAGGGGAGTTGGGAGTAGTGAAAGTTCCGGAATTCTATTCACTTCCTCATAAACTGTGCACCAAAAGGCAAACATTACTGGGCAGGACCAGGCCACATGTAAAAAATCAGCCAGCTGCACTCTGCATCTCTCACAGCGTGAGCTCTCCCGAAGTCCGTATAGATAGAGCCGTTCTGGGGTGTAGTAAACCCTGTTTAAACATTTTAAATGCAGCAGCCGGTGGCGACCGTTGAGCGATAATATTTTGGTATTAGCACAACAGTATTGCCACGTTTCCTCTGGGAGGTCCACCGCCAGGTCAGTCTGCCATACCAAACGGGGCTTAGTGTAGTCCGTCGATCTCTGAGAGAGAGCAACTCGATACAGATTTGTTATTGACTTGGTCGAAGTCTTGGCATTAATGATATAATCATATGTCATGATCACCGGGGGTTCCGCCATGTCCTCCCCTAGCAGGTCTTTGAGTGCGTGTCGGACCCTATGGAATTGAAAGCGAGGAAGGAGGGAGTGAGTGGCGTCCTCAGACTCCAGTTCGTCCCAGATGCGAGCCCTACCATCCATGAATAAGTCTCCCATGTGATTTATATCTAGTGCAGCCAACGCTGCCAGCACTTCTTTATCCTTACATGGGACAAGCCACGAACACCAGGCGAAGGGGGCCTTCAGGGCTCACCGAAGCGTGCAGGCCGGTTTTGGTCTAAGGCCCAGGGCCCAGGGATCAGTACGCTCTTTCCACGCCAAACATCCCTGAGAAGGCCCCGTCTCCCAGTAGTGATTTTAAGAGGTTTTCCACAAATATCTCCTTATTCCCGGTCTGTGTAGATTCCGGCAAACCCGTAATGCGGAGATTGCATCTCCGGGAACGGGCCTCTAAGTCCTCAGTCTTATCCTGCAGGAGTTGGAGCACTCTGCCCAGTTGTTTGTGTTCCGTATCAAGGGACGTCTGTGCTTCCTCCACCTCCACGATGCAGCGCTCGGACATGCCGATCCGTTCTGCATGTTTATCTAGCCTCTCCTCCATCCGGTCCATGCGGTAGGTGAGTGCGTCCAACGTTGATCCCAGAGAGGCGCTCCCACCCTGTAGGCCCTTCTCCATGGCTAAGAGGATGCTGCGGATATCTTGCTGTGACGAATCACACGTTGATTCCATCTCTGCGCGGTCCTCGCCCGGTGGAGGATCACTAGATTTGGATCTCTTGTTGTCGAAAGACAGTTTGGGTTGATTCCTATCCGTGCGCCCTATCGCAATGCCAGCAAGTGCTCCGCAGCCGACAAACAAGAGACAAGTAAGTAGGGCTCGAGGGCCGCCCGCACTAGGGTCATAGCTCCCTCTTCACCAGCCGGATGTGTGGCAGGCGTATGGCCCTCGGGCCGCAGGGAAGCTCAGGCAAGGTGCGGTTTTGTAGCAGGTATTAGGCAGATATCTCACCCAAACAGACGAGGGTCCAAGTCGTGCCGGGCAATGCGTCGTACCAAACAGCAACCACCTTCAGATATCCATCGCATCCATCGAAACCACAGTAAGCCCTGAGTGCACTCGGGAGGCGCCAGGTAGGGTGGCAATACTCTTCACTGGACATGAGCTCCAGAACTCAATAGCTCTCCAACATATCATAGGAGTTGGGAACCAGTTACAGTTATAGGAGGGAGAGCTACTCCACGGGGACGGCCCCACTGCCAGTTCCGTGCTGGCGCACTATGTCAAGGAGCGTCCGTCGCACCTCCCACGTCGTGCCACTTTACTGTCTGGAGGTCATGTCTCACTGGCTGTGTACAGTGGAGTTCCAGAAGTGGCACAGATCTCAGGGGCCCAGCCGCGCCTCTCGGGCCATCTCCACCACGCCTCAGCACCAACAAGTCACCTCCGCGTCGCAGCCGGGTTGTCAGCGCCGGTCTCCCCACTCAACAAAGTTTCCGCAGCGTCCCCACAGCCCATCCCCGGCTGTCGCTGAGCGTCCGTTAGAGGCAGCGCCCCCTGATGCCCCCGGCAGCAGTCCCTCCGCCACAGATTACTACGGAGAGGCAAGGGCCATCAATCAGGAGCAGGTGGATCGCGGACCCCCGAAGGTGTCACCAGGCGTCAGGCCTGTCTCCAGCAGGCCGCCACCAAAGGGGCAACCAGCGCACCCCTCAGCTCTCGGATCACAGAGAGAGCATTCTCTGCTGTGGTTCTCCTCTCAGGGCCGAGGCCCAGCAGCACACAGCAGCCGGGCACCAGAGTCCCACAGGCCCGCCAGGCACTCACGTAGCGCGTCTCCTCCGTCTCCTCTGCTGGGCAGGTCCACTCACCTCGCAGTCCCCGCCCCTCCGGCAGCGCGCCCTCCGCTGCAGCAACACAGAGGAGACCGGGACTCGGCAGGAAGCAGCAGTCGGGCACAAAGACGCGCACAGGCGCCGCCAGTCGCCCGGGCCGCCACCAGCAGGTCACCGACTCCTGGGAGCACAGATCGTACCTCGGCTCTCACCGCCGCAGCAGGCTCCGCCTCACTCCGGCCCACAGCGCGTCTAGGCACCGCAGCCCGTCATAGCTCGATCAGCAGGGATCAACGGCCGGAACCTCGCCAGGCACCGGCCGCAAACACCGAGGGACACAAATCAGGCTGGTAGGACCGTCTAGGGTGCAGCCACACACAGGATATTTAACAGGATAGTGTCGGAGACAGGGGAGCTCTCTGCTCAAGAATCCATCTTAGTTGCGAGCTAGCTCCGCCCCCCTGCTAAGTGAGACTTGTTAGCAATGCTAAACGAAGACACTACTTGTGGCATGCAACGGATTTGAACATTTTCCACACATGCCTATTCCCATCATGTATGTAGGGCAATGTTGGACTCTTGCAAGAGTGTTGTATTTGAGCAATGAGGACACGGCTAGTCCACACATACCCGGTAATCTCCCTGCCTATCTGGGACACTGATTCAACCTACCCATTTTTCATATGTCCCTCGGTGTAAGTTTTGGTGGATTCACTGGCCCAACATTTTTTAAGACTTCTATACTTGAATGGTCGTAGGCAACACACATCTGTGTGACTTACATTTTTTTATTACGAAGTGCATTGACTTTGGTGAAGACTGGCCAAGGAGGGGAGCCATGCAGCCTACCTCCCTGGGCCAATTTTAGATCTAAAGGGGGGCATCCGCAGGCACAAAGCAAAAATCATGAGGGAGGAGGACACGCAGCCCCCTCCCTAAGGTCAATTTCAGCCCCAGGGACCCCATCCTCGGGTCAGGCTGTAAAAGTAAATGGGAATGGGGCAACATGCAACCCTCCCAGAACTATAAATAAGCCTGGGGACTCCATACTCCATTGCCGGCTTGGCTATGCAGTGGGGGGCCCACACCCAGAGCATAGCAGTTTCCTTGCCCGCACTGGTCCGGACACGGAAACCTGTGATTGCGCTTCGTGGGAGCAATTTTTAAGCTCCTGCAAAGCGAGAACAAACACTACATCTGTGCCCAGCAGGCAGGAGCATTAAAAAATACACCTGGCTGCTGGGAGCAGCCTTTACAATTGCTTCCCTGCCCGCTGTGAAGTGAGCAGAGAAACAGATGAAAAAATTGCTCTTGCATGCAGGGAGCAGCATTTTTAGCTTCTCCCTGAGAGCGGGAGCAATTTGGTTCATGCCGGAGGCATGGTGCATCTGGGGCAGTGCCCTAAGGTAACTACAACTCACACTCTGGCCGTGCACCGCTAATTGCCCCATATATTACATCACTCATGATAACTTCTATGCCATCATTGATGATATAATTTGCAGTAAAATGATGGTGGGCGTGCAAGTTATAGGTACCCGAGAGCACGAGTTATAGTTTCTTGAGATAACTCTAACCATTACTGCTGAATTTCTATGGTTTTGTGTATAAATTGTTAACCGAACTATACCGTCCCTGTAACCTTTGTTTTTTTTTAGCTAATTTCTCAGGTTTATTAAATTCTATTTCCTAACAAGAACATCCCTGTAAACTTTGTTTTTTTTTGTGGATAAATATATAAATATATATATAATATTTATAGTTAAGCACCCATAGAACTATGGAATTACTAGCCCCTAGACAACCTCATAAAATTCTCTTTTATAGGTAACTTGGCAAAGGTGTAAGACGACCTTACTAAGTAATCACTGTGAGGTAGCTCCATAGATAGCCTTTGCTAGGACTTTATCACTGTAAGAACAAACAGGGGCTCAGAAAAAGAGCTTCTCATACTATGAGAAAAAGTATAAAACGATGAGTTAATCCGAAACCTAGGAGGAGCAACATTCTGGATTATGACCTTTGCAGGAGCATTTCAACAAAAAAACAAAAAATCAAATAACCATTACTTTATAACTTCTGACCCTTCACCCTTACTTGGTGCTCATAGGTTTATGAGAAGCTCTTTGTACTGTGCTCCTCCATTCCACAATAGTTCCTATCAATAATGTTGCTGTCATGCATTGATTCTATCCCATAACCAGTTAGAATTTGGTTGGAAGTGGCTCTGTAAATAAGAAACTCATAATATATATTTATACAATTAATCTAACCATGAATCACTTACATAGCCAGCGTTGAGTCAAGATCCAGCTAGATGATAAACACCTTTGTTATATACAATTCATCTAACCCCGACTCATTTCCACAGCCAGTGGTGAGCCAAGATCAAGCTCAATTATAAACACCTTTGTTGTATACAATCCATCTAATAGTGAATCTGTTACATAATCAGCGGTTGATGAGTCAATATCCAGCTCGATGATAAACACTTCTGTTATATACATTTCAACTCACCGTGACTTATATACATACCCAGCGGTGAGCCAAGATCCAGCTCGATGATAAACACCTCTGTTATATACAATTCATCTGACCGTGACTCATTTACACAGCCAGTGGTGAGCCAAGATCCAGCTCAATGAGAGAAGGAAGCAGCCTGAGTAGGAATCTTCTGTTAATCTGTTTTTAGCATTATATGTTTCAGATGTAACATTTGTTTTAACCTAGAACTGCCTTTCATCTAAACGGCCTCTTACCTGATTACGTTTCGCGCATTGTTTGGAATGCTCTCTGGTCCACCGCAATTGGATTTCCGATTGATTGAGTGGAGAGAGCACGCCCATAGTCTTTCATACCTGCGGGGCGCCAATCTAACGGTTAGCGCTCTATTGGACAGTCCTCCCAGGTATAAAATCACTGCATTTCCTGCCGCACGCAGCGGGCGTGCCACTAGCCCACCGAAGTCGCACCTAAGGCAAGCCCGTCTGCACCCGTCCGCGCCTGGACGCTGCCGGTTGCCAGGGGATGCTGCCCGTTTTTCCACAGGGACCTCAGGCTCCCAGGCTGGTGTACCCTAAGGAGAGGTTGGTGGAATATGGGGTTGCCTCAGCTTGTGCAGGGGGGAGAATTAACCTGCAAGTAATAGATGCTGTCACCTTAGAGAAGTGCCCCGATTGTGGATGGACATAGGGGAAAGTCATGCACACTCCCCTTAGTCCACTATTATGTTCCATCCCCAGTCCTACTGGAAGGGTGCAGGACACTGAAAGTGAGAGACAGACCAGGATGGGCCTAGCATTACCATTTAAGGGCTTGTATCTGAATGCGTGTTCTATCCCAAAACATGTGGTGGAAATTTGGGACCTATTAGACGAGACCTGGCCAGACATCTGCCTTTTTACGGAAACCTGGCTGAATAATGAAGCAACGCCAGCTTTGGCAATGGCTTTTCCAGAAGATTATGCTGTGGTCCGGCTAGATAGATCAGGAAAACGGGGTGGAGGTTTGGCCATTCCCACTCGTCCCCCTTATCATATTAAGACTCTTGATACACTATCTTCCCCCAATATCGAGCTATTGATCTTCAGAGTGCATCCCCACCAAGAGATTGAGTGGGGGGGAGCTCTAGCATATCACCCCCCAGGAAGGAGTTTTGTTCAGCACTGCTAGAACGGCTGGCCCCTTATACGTTATAGACCAACAGGTTTCTATTGGTAGGGGACTTCAATCATCATCTGGAGGTTCTCTCCAATACAGAATCTGTCTGTCTGATGGCAGTGATGGAAACTCTTGAACTGTCCCCTAGAGTCACTAGCCCTACACATGTGGCTGGACATGTGTTGGACATGATTTTCACCAGCATCCCTGAGTTAGTTGCCGAACCCCCCCTAAAGTTAGGCTGGACTGATCACCTGGCACTACATTTTTCTTGGGCATTGAAAAAACTGCCCGGCCCCCCACACACTCACAAGGAGTTGCGTATATCCTGGAAAAAGGTAACTTCCGCTGAGTTTAGTCGGTTCTATATCCCTCCCATACTTGAGAACTGTGACAATTGTGAGACTGCCTTAGAAAGGTTCGAGGCCTCTATAACGGATGGCCTTGGCTCTATTGCACCTTTAAAGAGGGTAAATATTTAGGCAAGGGCAGCTCCTGGTACTGAGATCATTTTAAGAGAGTAAAGGCTTCATGCAGGGCGTTAGAAAGAAAATGGAGGAAATCCAACTTGGAGCATGAGGAATCGCGCTACCGAGTGGCTCATAGAGCCTATCTAAACAGCTGTAACATAGCTAGGCGATCCTACCTAGGCTCCCACATTATGGAAGCTAGGTATTCCTCTCGGGAGCTCTTTACTATCCTAAAGGAATTCACAAACCCGAGGTCTAACAACCCACTCCCGCCATCCACCCAAGAATTATGTGAGGATCTAGGGAGCTACTTTACTAAAAAAATGAACGTGATCTATTGCGCCTTTGGGCCTGAAGAGGTAGCTCTTGAAAAGGTCCCTGTGCCTGAAAACCACTGTCCTTCGAGCCTAGAATATTTTCCCAACATCTATGGGGAACAAGTAAGCCTGTTATTAACGCAGGTGAAATCTGGTTCCCCGCTAGACCCGGTGCCGCCTGCTGTTATGTCTGAACTAACCCCAGTCTTATCTTATGTGCTTGCTCAAGTTTGTAACATCTCAATAGGCAGAGCAACGGTGCCACAAAATGGAAATGCGCTCGTATACAACCTTTGCTTATAAAGGCATTAGCGGACCCTACGGATTTACAGAATTTAAGACCGATTTCATTGCTTCCCTGTTGTTAAAAAATTATGGAGACACTAGTCAACAGGCACCTTTCCTGCTACTTGGAACAGAATAACTTACTGGACATATCTCAGTCGGGCTTCCGTGCTTCTTATAGCACGGAGGCCGCTTTGTTGGAGGTTACTGACACTTTAAGAATGTCTCTGGAGGAGGAGGAGCCAAGATGGCGACCGAGATGGCTGCATAAACGCTCGGCTCCGTGAGCCTTCTCACCCCGCGCATATATCCTGGCAACTATCCTGAGCTGTAACGTCATATTTGAGTAGGTGAAGGACAACTTTCACTTACCGTTTGCTCCTGAGGTTCCTACGTGCGCCAGATCCGTCGAAATGTCCCCGACTGTTTTGCGGCCTTCACGGTGCTTGGACCGGGGTCTCGAGTGAGGAGAGTATCCGGCCGCGAATGCAACAACAGCGGCCTCTGGTGGCGGTGAGGAGTCGGCCGGAGGGAACCGGAGATCTGGTGGCCGATGGTGACAGTGCCGGCCCAGTCCTACTGGCGGAGTGCCCTGAGGGAGGTGCGGTGGAGCAGGGTCGAAGGAGATTCGCGATGCTTGGCCCCCCTTTCCGGTGTGGTGTCCGGGCATACTAACGACTTGTCCCGGCATCAGCGGGCGGCTCCCAGGGAGCGGCGGAGATTTTGTTTAGCCCTTTGGTGACCCTCCGCTGGGAAGCCTGCCTTGACTTTCGGGGTCCTCGCGGTGAATCCTGTTGTTCCCTGGTGTGGGGCCCGGTCCCGACGTGAGGTGGAGAAGGAAGAGGCTGGAGTTCAAGTTCAAGTTCAGAAATTTGTATAGCGCACTACTCACCCATAGGGTCTCAAGGCGCTTGTGGGAGGGGGAGCATTATTTATCGAATAGCCATGTTTTAAGTTCCTTTCTGAAGGAAATGTGGTTCTGTGTGAGGCGGAGGTGAGTGGGGAGAGAGTTCCAGGTCTTGGCCGCCAGGTAGGAGAAGGATCTGCCTCCCGTGGTGGATCTGTGGATGTGCGGAACTGAGGCAAGTGCTTGGTTGGAGGATCTAAGTTGGCGGGTGGGTGTGTAGAAGGACAGTCGTGTGTTGAGGCATTCGGGTCCTAGTTTGTAGAGGGCCTTGTGAGCATGGGTGAGGAGACGGAACGTTATTCTCTTGTTGACGGGAAGCCACTGGAGGTCTTTCAGGTGGCCGGTAATGTGAGCTTGGTGAGGGATGTCCAATATGAGTCTGGCCGATGCATTTTGGATGCGTTGGAGTTTTTTCTGTAATTTGGCTGTGGTTCTGGCATAGAGGGTGTTTCCATAGTCCAGTCGGCTAGTGACCAGTGCGTGGGTGACCGTCTTTCTTGTTTCGGTGGGGATCCAACGGAAGATTTTTTTGAGCATACAGAGTACGTTGAAGCAAGAGGATGAGACGGCGTTAACTTGTCTGGTCATCGAGAGGGAGGAGTCTAGGATGAAGCCCAGGTTGCGTGCGTGGTCTGTGGGTATGGGTGCTGTACCCAGGGCCAGTGGCCACCATGAGTCGTCCCAGGTAGAGGGGGATGATCCTAGGATGAGGACTTCCGTTTTGTCTGAGTTGAGTTTTAGGCGGCTGTTCTTCATCCATTCGGCTACTTCTTTAATGCCTTCATGAAGATTGGTTTTGGCGGTGTTAGGGTCTTTGGTGAGGGAAAGGATCAGCTGGGTGTCGTCAGCGTAGGAGATGATGTTGAGGTTGTGTTGTCGCGCGATGGATGCTAGGGGGCTCATGTATACGTTGAATAGGGTGGGACTGAGTGATGATCCTTGTGGGACTCCGCAGATGACTTCGGTGGCCTCTGATTTGAAAGGGGGGAGTCGGACTCTCTGGGTTCTCCCGGCGGGGAACGAGATGATCCAATCTAATGCTTTTCCTTGTATTCCGATGTTGCTGAGGCGTTGTATGAGGGTGCTATGACAGACTGTGTCGAAGGCGGCGGAGAGGTCGAGTAGGATGAGGGCAGCTGTTTCTCCGTTATCCAGTAGCATTTGGATGTCATCTGTCGCTGCAATGAGGGCGGTTTCGGTGCTGTGTTTGGCTCGAAAGCCGGACTGTGAGGGGTCGAGGGAGTTGTTGGATTCAAGGAAGGCAGCGAGCTGTCTATTGACAGCTTTCTCAATGACTTTTGGCTGGGAAAGGGAGGAGGGAGATGGGGCGGTAGTTCTTAAGTTCAGAGGGGTCAGCTGTGGGCATCTTCAGGAGGGCAGTGAGTTCGGCGTGTTTCCAGCTTTCTGGGAAGGTAGCGGAGTTGAAGGAGCAGTTGATGACATCACAGAGATGGGGTGCGATGATGGAGTCTGCTTTGTTGAAGATGTGGTGGGGACAGGGGTCGGTTGGCGAGCCTGAGTGGATGGAGTTCATTAGGCGGATGGTGTCTTCAGTGGTGATTGGGTTCCAGGCGTTAAGGTTGTTAGAGAGCGGTTTCGTTTTGGAAGTGGGTGGGGTGGGCTGTTCTTTCTAAATGTTTTGTTGTAGAAGAATGAGGATAATGAGTTGCAGAGGTCTTGGGTAGGAGTGATGTCGTTTGAGGCTGCGGTGGGGTTGGTAAATTCTTTGACGATGTTGAATAGTTCCTTGCTGTTGTGGGCGTTGTTGTTTAGTCGATCTTTGAATGCTGATTTCTTGGTGGTGCGGATCAATTGGTGGTGTTTGCGGGTGGCTGCCTAGAAGGTGGTCAGGTTGTCAGTGGTTGGGTTTTTTCTCCATGTTTTTTCGAGAGTACGGCATAGTTTCTTGGAATTCTTAAGGTCATCGTTGAACCAGGGGGCCTTTTTGCTACCTTGTTTGATCTGGTAGTTTTTCAGGGGTGCTAATTCGTCAGCGCTGTGAGTGATCCATTGTTTGAGTTTGGTGGCAGCTTCGTTTGGGTCTGATGAGAGGGCGGGAGGGTTTTGGTTGAGCGATGTGAGGAGTTGGTCGGTGGTGATTTTGTTCCATTGTCTTCGAGGAATAGGTTGTGGGGGGTTGTGAGTCGTGGTAGTTTTGTAGCTGAAGTAAACACAACTATGGTCAGTCCAATGGAGAGCTGTGGTGTGATTGAAGGAGATGTGTTTGCTGGAGGTGAAGATAGGGTCGAGCGTGTGTCCGGCTAGGTGGGTGGGGGTGTCAACAAGTTGTTTGAGTCCGAGATTGGCCAGGTTGTCCAGAAGGGTGGTGGTGTTGCTGTCGTTTATGTTTTCCAGGTGGAAGTTGAAATCTCCCAGAAGAATGTAGTTCTCGGAGGGGAGGGCATGCGGGCTGGTGAGGTCAGTGATGTCTTCGCAGAATTGTTTACGGGTTCCTGGTGGTCTGTAGATGAGGGTGCCTCTAAGTGTGGTCCTGGGGTCGGTGTGGATCTGGAAGTGGAGGTGTTCGGCGGTTGCAAGGTAGTCGTCAAAGCTGGTCGTGATTCTGATGGTGTTCTTATGAACGATGGCAATGCCGCCTCCTCTTTGGTTGGTGCGGTCTTTTCGGATGATCTTGTACGCGTCCGGGATGGCTATGGGGATGTCGGGTGCTGATGATGCGTTCATCCAGGTTTCTGTGAGGAAGGCTATGTCCGGTGACGCAGTGTCGAGTAGGTCCCAGAGTTCTGTTGCGTGTTTGTGGGTCGAGCGGGTGTTTAGCAGGATGCATTTCAGGTGGTTAGGGTCGGAGCTGTGTTTAGAGGTCGTGGATTTGGTGTGGGTCTCGATGCAGGCGAACTTGCATGAGTGGCAGGCGAAGGGACCGTGGGTACGTCCTGGGGCAGCCTCGTAGCAATGTGATGTGCGTCCGGTGTTGAGGGCTAGGAGGATCGAGGCGTCATACGTTAAGCGGGTGGAGTGGGTTTTGTGAGGGCCAGGGGGTCTGGCGCTGGGCGCTGTCCAGGCGCGGACGGGCGTAGACGGGCTTACCTTTGGCACACCTTTGGCACGCATGGGGCGCGTCCGCTGCGCGCAAATGCATCGATCATATGAGGATAGTGGAGGGGGAGGGGCGAGGGGGGATCAGCTGGGAGGCGGGATCGTGGTGGAGGGGCCGGGCTCCTATTCACAACAACAACAAAAATGGCTGGCGATTCTAAACCGGGACAGGCTGTGCACGCTATTAATTAATGCGGAGGCAATGCTAGTCAATGAGGGCACACAAAGCGAGCACCACACCACAGCAGCTGAGAGTTTTCTAAATTATGGCGGATGCAGCTGAGGAGGAAATGCGAGCAGCGCAGGCTCCAGGAGAAATTATAGAAAGTTACAGGAATAAATAAAACGGCAGCAGATTGCAGCGTGCAGCGCAGGCACCAGAGAAAATAGTTATGAGCAGGGTGAATCGGCAGCAGAGTGCAGTGAGATACGATACCCAGGTGGGACCAGGGGTCGTTGGGAGCATCCGCTTCCGATGATATCAGGGCGGACACTAAGATGCAGACACTAGGAGCAGCTAAGATGGTGGATAGCACCACCTTACGCACATCTCATTCGGGCGGAGAAGCCACTGTCTGGGAGAATCCTGGGGTCTGGTGACACGAGAAAGAGCCCACGTCCAGAGATATCCTGGATGCGCTAACAACCTTGCAAATGACCCTGATCCGGGACGCCCGGGACCTGGGAAGAAGGATGGCCGCCATTGTTGTCCCACCGTTCTGCGGGGGCATGGGTCGCTCTCAAGGAGACGCAGTTGTGCCCGCCGCTGCGTCACTGATGATTGCTTCCGCTACGTCTACGTTCGTGGAGACGCTGGTAGACCCGGTCCATGAGATCGCTTTGGATGGATCTGTTGTACATGTGAGTGACTCGTCGGGGCCCTTATCTGTTCGGCGGGTGAAGAAACACCATCGATCTATGGTTCGGGCTGCCCCGGCGGCATTTCAGCGCTTACCGAATTGTGTGGTTCCCTTTCCCTGGCTGGTGAGACTGTGTTCGGACTGGAGGATGTTTTCGGTGTCGATACTGACACAGACGACTTTCCGCCATGCATATTCGGCTGAGTATTGGTGGCTACAGTCCTATGGAGTAACAACACTGCCCGGTCCGCCCGGTTCAATTGGACCCTCCGCACTGCTCTGGATGCCGATTGATAAGTGGACATATGATGGTACTGTTGCTAGAAGGGGCCAGGGGTGAGACCGTCTAGGACATAGTGGAACTCGTTGTTGGCTGACGGTGATCTAGGGGACACTCAGCGGGGATGTCACTGATCGTGCTATTGATGATTGCTGTTTTCCGTGCTACTCTGACCTTGTTGTTAGGATAACTACTGAGCGCGGAGGGGTGGGGGGGGCCAGGTGACCGGATCGATGGCCCTTCTCCGCATTTTTCTTCTTTTTCTTCTTTTTCTTTTTTCTCTTTTTCTATATTTTGGGTCTCTTATTTAGGGCGATAGGCACGCTGCTGGGGGGGGGGGGTAGGCCATAGCCTTCTGCAGGGGTGCAGGGTGGGGGGTTGAGGGATGGAGTTTGTTAATTTGTCCTTTCTTTGTCTCTATGGCCGTTTGTCTTTCTTCTTTTTTTTGGTGTCGTCGTTTTTCATGTTTCCTACAGTATGTCTCCTTTTGAGGGGTGGGGTACAGCCCGCCATGCAATGTATGTGTTTTTCACATTTATTCTGACTCGTATGCCTTACCCCCGTTACTTCAAGTGTATTTGCAATATTTACGGATTTCCTGTTCCATGCTTGCTATTGTAGGACCATGTATGACCGTATGGCATTGCTTCTAATTTCTTTATTGTAAAAATGAACCTTCTTGACTCCTAAATCTCACAAAGTACACTTGAATACAAATTATATCCTGGACACTTATCAGAACCCGATTTTCGTGCTGCTGTATCTTTCTATCCTGATTTGTTGTATTTCCGACTTGACTAGCGGCCCAGCGGACTGGTTGTAGGCCCACGTTTGTATTCACTTGAAGTGACAATAAAGGTTCTCAAAAAAAAAAAAGAATGTCTCTGGACAAGGAAATCCCTGTGATGTTAGTGCTGCTTGATCTGTCGGCGGCCTTTGCCACCATCTCTCATCGCATCCTGTTGGACAGGCTTTGAGAGATTGGTGTCAGAGGCATGGCCCTTAAATGGATTCAGAACTATCTGTTTGATAGAACACAGAGTGTCCAGTTGGACTCTTTTTTGTCAAAAACCACTTTGGTAGATAAAGGAGTCCCACAAGGCTCAATATTGAGCCCTACCTTGTTCAATATATATGTGGCCCCCTTACCTGCCATCATTAGGAATTGTGGTTTGGAAACTATATCCTATGCAGACGACACACAGGTGATAATCCCCTTTGAGGCTAACCCTTCAGTAAGCAAACTTAAATTTATAAACTGCACGATCAGCATCGCAAGCTGGATGAAGACGAATTTCCTCCAACTCAACTCCTCAAAAACAGAGATCTTACTGTTTGGCAAGGCTGAGGAGATATGACCCCAGATTGGTGGCCAGCAGAATTAGGAGAATCCCCTTCCCCTAGAGGATGGGCTAAGAACCTGGATATCAAAATTGACAACAAATTATCCATGGAAGACCAGGTGAAGACCGTGTCAGGCACGTGTTTTGGTACCATAAGGATGCTCAGAAAAATCTTTCAGTGGATCCCACTAAATGCCAGAAAGACTCCTATCCAGTCACTCCTAGTTAGTCGACTGGACTATGGCAACTCTTTGTTGGTGGGAGTAAGAGAGGACTTGGCGGCCAAACTTCAAGTGGTTCAAAATACAGCAGCCCGTCTTGCCCTCAATAAGCCTGCTCGAACCCCCTCTTTACCTCTCTTTCACCAACTGCATTGGCTCCCCATTAGAAAACGAGCCATCTTTAAGCTGTTGTTTATGGTTTTCAAGGCCCTCCAGGGTATGGGCCCATCATATCTGACAAAAAAAATTGATTGTCATCAACCCGTACGACAGCTTCGATACAGCAACCAAACCCTGCTCTGTACTCGGAGAATAAGGAAGACCATAATGAGTGGGCTAGCCTTTTCTTATCTGGCACCCAGTTATTGGAACTCTCTCCCCGAAGAGCCCCGTGCCTGTTCCAGTTTCTTTCAATTTAAGAAACTGCTTAAAACCTGCCTTTTCTAATCTGGTTCCCACTGTCAATAGGTTGTTATCTTCTCAAGCGCCGAAAGATCCCCTGGGGATGATTCGCTGCGCCCAATAAATGACCAAAATATAATAAATAAACAAAATAAATGATATACAATCTATCTAACCATGAATCAGTTACAGTCAGCGGTGAGTTAAGGTCCAGTTTGATAATAAACACCTCTGTTGTATTCAATCCATCTAATCGAGCATAAGCTAAATAGTCAGCGGTGCGTAAAGATCAAGCTTGATGATAAACACCTCTGGTAAAGGGCCACTATGATGGGTGCATTTACAGACGCAACGATGGACAATGGAGTCACTTCTTCCACATCAGGGCTTGGGTGGTAAATGCAGTGCACTGCAAGCATTAACCCTGAGAGTCAAAGCTCACATTCTTCTCCTTTCATTCTTCCATGTCAGGGCCTGGGTGGTAAATGCAGTGCACTGCAAGCATTAACACAGAGAGTCACAGCTCACATTCTTCTCCTTTCATTCTTTCATGTCAGGGCCTGGGTGGTAAATGCAGTGCACTGCAAGCATTAACCCTAAGAGTCAAAGCTCACATTCTTCTCCTTTCATTCTTTCATGTCAGGGCCTGGGTGGTAAATGCAGTTCACTGCAAGCATTAACCCTGAGAGTCGCAGCTCTCATTCTGATCCTTTCATTCTTTCATGTCAGGGCTTGGGTGGTAAATGCAGTGCACTGCAAGCATTAACACAGAGAGTCACAGCTCACATTCTTCTCCTTTCATTCTTTCATGTCAGGGCCTGGGTGGTAAATGCAGTGCACTGCAAGCATTAACACAGAGAGTCACAGCTCACATTCTCTCCTTTCATTCTTCCATGTCGGGGCTTGGGGGGTAAATGCAGTGCACTGCAAGCATTAACCCTGAGAGTCAAAGCTCACATTCTTCTCCTTTCATTCTTCCATGTCAGGGCTTGGGTGGTAAATGCAGTGCACTGCAAGCATTAACACAGAGAGTCACAGCTCACATTCTTCTCCTTCCATTCTTTCATGTCAGGGCCTGGGTGGTAAATGCAGTGCACTGCAAGCATTAACCCTGAGAGTCAAAGCTCACATTCTTCTCCTTTCATTCTTTCATGTCAGGGCCTGGGTGGTAAATGCAGTTCACTGCAAGCATTAACCCTGAGAGTCAAAGCTCACATTCTCTCCTTTCATTCTTCCATGTCGGGGCTTGGGGGGTAAATGCAGTTCACTGCAAGCATTTACCCTGAGAGTCACAGCTCACATTCTTCTCCTTTCATTCTTTCATCTCAGGGCCTGGGTGGTAAATGCAGTGCACTGCAAGCATTAACACAGAGAGTCGCAGCTCTCATTCTCTCCTTTCATTCTTCCATGTCGGGGCTTGGGGGTAAATGCAGTGCACTGCAAGCATTAACACAGAGAGTCGCAGCTCTCCTTCTGATCCTTTCACTTGTTCAGCGTCAGGGCTTGGGTGGTAAATGCAGTGCACTGCAAGCATTAACACAGAGAGTCAAAGCTAACATTCTTCTCCTTTCATTCTTCCATGTCAGGGCCTGGGTAGTAAATGCAGTGCACTGCAAGCATTAACCCTGAGAGTCACAGCTCACATTCTTCTCCTTTCATTCTTCCATGTCAGGGCCTGGGTGGTGAATGCATTGCACTGCAAGCATTAACCCTGAGAGTCACAGCTCACATTCTTCTCCTTTCATTCTTCCATGTCAGGGCCTGGGTGGTGAATGCAGTGCACTGCAAGCATTAACCCTGAGAGTCACTGCTCACATTCTTCTCCTTTCATTCTTCCATGTCAGGGCCTGGGTGGTGAATGCAGTGCACTGCAAGCATTAACCCTGAGAGTCGCAGCTCTCATTGTGATCCTTTCATTCTTTCATGTCAGGGCCTGGGTGGTAAATGCAGTGCACTGCAAGCATTAACACAGAGAGTCGCAGCTCTCATTCTCTCCTTTCATTCTTCCATGTCGGGGCTTGGGGGGTAAATGCAGTGCACTGCAAGCATTAACACAGAGAGTCGCAGCTCTCCTTCTGATCCTTTCACTTGTTCAGCGTCAGGGCTTGGGTGGTAAATGCAGTGCACTGCAAGCATTAACACAGAGAGTCACAGCTCACATTCTTCTCCTTTCATTCTTTCATGTCAGGGCCTGGGTGGTAAATGCAGTGCACTGCAAGCATTAACCCTAAGAGTCAAAGCTCACATTCTTCTCCTTTCATTCTTTCATGTCAGGGCCTGGGTGGTAAATGCAGTTCACTGCAAGCATTAACCCTGAGAGTCGCAGCTCTCATTCTGATCCTTTCATTCTTTCATGTCAGGGCTTGGGTGGTAAATGCAGTGCACTGCAAGCATTAACACAGAGAGTCACAGCTCACATTCTTCTCCTTTCATTCTTTCATGTCAGGGCCTGGGTGGTAAATGCAGTGCACTGCAAGCATTAACACAGAGAGTCACAGCTCACATTCTCTCCTTTCATTCTTCCATGTCGGGGCTTGGGGGGTAAATGCAGTGCACTGCAAGCATTAACCCTGAGAGTCAAAGCTCACATTCTTCTCCTTTCATTCTTCCATGTCAGGGCTTGGGTGGTAAATGCAGTGCACTGCAAGCATTAACACAGAGAGTCACAGCTCACATTCTTCTCCTTCCATTCTTTCATGTCAGGGCCTGGGTGGTAAATGCAGTGCACTGAAAGCATTAACCCTGAGAGTCAAAGCTCACACTCTTCTCCTTTCATTCTTTCATGTCAGGGCCTGGGTGGTAAATGCAGTTCACTGCAAGCATTAACCCTGAGAGTCAAAGCTCACATTCTCTCCTTTCATTCTTCCATGTCGGGGCTTGGGGGGTAAATGCAGTTCACTGCAAGCATTTACCCTGAGAGTCACAGCTCACATTCTTCTCCTTTCATTCTTTCATGTCAGGGCCTGGGTGGTAAATGCAGTGCACTGCAAGCATTAACACAGAGAGTCGCAGCTCTCATTCTCTCCTTTCATTCTTCCATGTCGGGGCTTGGGGGGTAAATGCAGTGCACTGCAAGCATTAACACAGAGAGTCGCAGCTCTCCTTCTGATCCTTTCACTTGTTCAGCGTCAGGGCTTGGGTGGTAAATGCAGTGCACTGCAAGCATTAATACAGAGAGTCAAAGCTAACATTCTTCTCCTTTCATTCTTCCATGTCAGGGCCTGGGTAGTAAATGCAGTGCACTGCAAGCATTAACCCTGAGAGTCACAGCTCACATTCTTCTCCTTTCATTCTTCCATGTCAGGGCCTGGGTGGTGAATGCATTGCACTGCAAGCATTAACCCTGAGAGTCACAGCTCACATTCTTCTCCTTTCATTCTTCCATGTCAGGGCCTGGGTGGTGAATGCAGTGCACTGCAAGCATTAACCCTGAGAGTCACTGCTCACATTCTTCTCCTTTCATTCTTCCATGTCAGGGCCTGGGTGGTGAATGCAGTGCACTGCAAGCATTAACCCTGAGAGTCGCAGCTCTCATTGTGATCCTTTCATTCTTCCATGTCAGGGCCTGGGTGGTAAATGCAGTGCACTGCAAGCATTAACACAGAGTCGCAGCCCTCATTCTGATCCTTTCACTTGTTCCGCATCAGGGCTTGGGTGGTAAATGTTGTGTACTGCAAGCAATATACCCGAGAGTGACAGCTCACATTCGTCTCCTTTCACTTTGCTTTTGGAAACTGTTCTCTGACCGCTGTCACTGAATCATTACTGTTGTAGAAAACAACCAAACACCACAATCAGCTGTGACTATTCACCAGTGTGTGCTTGTTAAATTAGTTCTTCTTGCAGGGACTTAGTCCAAGTTTTTTGAGTTTATAGGTTTTATCACTGATCCCTAAAGTTAGCTGAAAATACCCTTCTTATTCCAAGCATTGTTTCTAGAGCTGCTTTTGTTGCGGGGATTCTGCTCAGGCACAGAACTATGCACAGGAAACCAGGACCTCAGTGTATTGTGGTGTACCAAAAACTCCACCTCAGTGCCCGGAACCCCTATCCGACTAGCAACAGTGCCTCATTCATTCTCGGTACTACAGCAAAGCTACCAATGATTAGACAACCCAGAACAAGCGACTTTGGGACCTCTCAGGAATAGTGGGAATTAAGAACACTCTTTTGTTTTTATTCTCATAAATGTCCACAACGTGAGTAATCAGAGACACAGTATAGTTTAAAATGCTTATTTCAACTACGTGCTCTAAGATGCAGTATCTTTACCGACATAGGTAAAAAGATGCATAAAATCAATACAATCAGCATTGTTACAATTCCATAAAATACAAAGGGAGAAATCCTATTATAATGATAGTGGAACCAGGTCTATAGCGCCTTGTGTACCATCATCCCTTGGCTAGGAGCTATGTATTATAATAATAAAAGATTTCTAGGTTAAAACGGGGTACCCCATACCTCCAAAGTCAGGTGAAGTGAATCTCATCCCAGATCAGCACAGCTCTTTGTCGATTGAAAGGTTTTTTCCAAGTGCTAGTCTCATGCATGCAGTGCAATATTAAAAGCACATGAGTTTCAGAAAGGAGCAGCTGTGTTCGTGTTGTGTTTAGAGCGTGGGCCGATCAACCTGCATCAACAGCACACATTGTTATTTTAACCTTGAACACTTTGTGCAGACTTGAGGCCGCAGTGTGAGTCTAGAGATGTGAAAAACAGACCATTCTCATGTGAAGGAAAAGCAAGAGACATGTAGTGTTATGTGCAAAAGCAGCAAAATGGCGTTTGAGCAACTAACTCACTTATGCTAACATAGCAATGTGTGCAGGCAGAACCGTATCCTCAATATACCCTCCCTTGATCGGGCCAATGCACGAAAAGAAACATAAGAAGAATGCAGAGTTCAAATTCATCCGAGACAGAAATAAGTTCATTCTTGTAAAAAAAATGGGTCACGAGGAAATGAAATGAAAAGAATGTCTATTAAAAAAGAAAAAAAATGCAAGTGAAAGAAATAAAAATAACACCACAGGGAGAAGCAAAAAACTTGAGTGATGCATCGCATGCTGGATCGTGGCCAATCTAATCCATCAGCGAGTATGCACAGTATGTCGCAACAGCCTCCAAAAGGAAGCCATTGTTATTGTCAGCAAAGAGTTCCACTAGACAGTTTAGTAACGGAAATGAACATACATGTTCTTCAATTGCAGGCAACGTGCGTTTACTTCAAGATAACTTCGTTCCTGGGAGTCATGCGCAGCCGTGTATATGTCCCAATTCGCCAAAACTCAGTGCGCCGCTGCACAGACCATAATCCCGATTACAGAACAGGCCAACTCATGAGCCACTAAGGAACTCATTAGATGGTCAAAATCTGGAGCAGGAGACACTGTATTTTAGAGACAGAGTTCTAATGGCCATTTGAATTGGCAATTCAGGCAATGGAACACGGGCTGAGCACAAGTAAAGTATGAAAAGTGAAATGATACTCCATATACCACGCCCAATGTGCCCAATGGCAGTACTCCATAGTGTTCAAGCTTTCGATGCATGAAGCTGCGTGAGCCTGGGTCGGCTGTCTCTTGTCACAGACAGTGCAGCCATTTTGGAGCAAGCAAATCAATAGCAGCACACCGGCAGCCAAGGCGAGAATTAGAGGGAAGCCGCCAAAGATGCTGGAAAAAATAGAATGAAAAAATGCCGGTATCACACCAAATATTGGGGCTCATTAGGATGGCGGACGGACCTGCGTCCGTCCGCCACCCTAGAGGAGGAGGGACCGTCCCCAGGGGCAGCGGCGGTCCCTCCAGTGCAATTAGGATGTGACCGCCAGCCTGGCGGTCACATCCTCTATAGTTAACATTGCGGCGGGTGCTGCTTGAAGCAGCACCCGCCGCAAGGTTAAATATGCATGCTTAGCATTTGCATGCACAAAGCGGCAGGCACCGCGCGGTGCCTGCCGCTTCATGCACGCAAATGCAGGGGGGTACCATAGGTACCCCCATGTGCACCCCCAATCACCCTGGGGGCCCGCAACGGGCCCCCAAAGAAATCACCGTATGCCTTTCCACGGCGGAGAATCCGCCACGGAAAGGCATCTGTTTTCCGCCATCCTAACATGGCTGGTGGTGTCTGAAAGACACCGCCAGCCATGTTGGAGCTTTTCCGCCGCGGTCGGAAGGCGACCACAGCGGAAAAGCTGCAGACCGATTTTGAGACCCACCGCCATCCTAATTTGGCGGTGGGTCTTTTGTGCCTCCCCAGCGTTTTTTCCGCATCCTCCGGGCCGGCGGTGGCTTCCGCCGGCCCTGAGGATGCGGGAAAACCGCGATCGTAATGTGACCCATAGTTAGGAATGAGGTCACAAGGCTGGAGCTAACAGTTTTAAAAAAGTGGGCCAGACCTGTAGTGGTTGAGGCATTAAAGATAGTGTGGTTAAAGCACCAAAATGAAGTGGGAGATCCGTATTTAAAAGCGTGTGTACTTCTGTACGCGTTTTAGTAACATGAAGGACAAATGTTTCATGAGACGAAGTGAGAGCGACTTCTTTTTGAGACAATAAAGCTCTTATTCTGTTCAACTTGTTGAACTCTGCTTTCAGTGTCGGAATGGAAGGCCACATAGAGATATCGAGCATCCATTGCGGGGGCGGGAAAAGCTAATTTTTACAGCAAACTACTTGCTGTGAAACAGTGACAATGTACAGAATTCCAGCCAACATCCCGAAGCAAGCTTCATTATTTAAAAGCAAATAGCTACCAGTTGCTAATAGTGTGAATGTTGGTAGGATAGCTGGCACGTGCCGTGCAATTGAACATTCTTGCATACGAGTGAATGATCAGGTGTGGAAGTGCACTCCTGCCCTTTTAAGTAAACCTCTTAGCCATCCCTCAGACATCTGTATGAGAAGGGCAGAGACCAACCTTCATGGAGAAAAGCGGTACCAAGTGGTTCACATCTACCCAGGGCATAGTGTTTTATACATGAACTAAACTTAAACAGAGGAAAAGCCAATGTTATTAAACCATGGATGAGCCACACAGCTGAATTAGATTCGGCTACAGAAAATGGTAATGGTTCTAATTTTTTTATATGCAATAGAGAATGTGACGCATCCTTCATGGACATGAACTGTTGTTTTTCTGTTAAATTAAACGGTATAAACACTGACTAAATATTAATGTAGTCCCAAGGCACTTTCCCAGATTTTAAAGTTTGTAAGGTCCAAGCAAACTGTGTGATGGACCGCAATTGATTTTGACCATGGAACAAAACAGAAACATCATCTTGCACAATATGCACAACAGATGAAACAATATTATGCAAGGTGTAAATCCCGGAAGAGAGTGTGTTAATGCTATTATCAATGAGAGCAAGCACTTTTTCCAAATTAGCTTGGTCTATTGCTCTTAAACTGGAAGCAGCCTCAACCTGCGACAGTTTCCAAACTTCATTGTAAATCGCACATATATATATATCTTTTAGATCTTCCACTCACAGGACCCTTAACAAAATCAGTTAAATCAACATTGTCGGTAAACAAAGATAAATGACGTTTAACAGACGAAAGAGTGGAATGTTTCCGCCAATTTTGACATCATTTCCCCACTGACTAGGTGGTAACTGAATGGGAAGTTTCAAAAAGTTCTGTCCTGTGTAAGGCCAGGGGCTAAACCCAGAAAGCCATGTTGACAAGAATCAGAACTTGTTGGCCACAACAGCCAACCCTCAGGATCCAGGGACAAAATGTTAAAGGAGGAATTTGAAATGAAAGATTGTAATTCATCAAGGGATCTATCAGTATGATTGTTCCAATTAGGGTAAGCATGCAGATTAGGAATTTTAGGGGTATTCATGTGTTTTGAAGTGGCCAAACTAAGACAAGTTGTTTGTGAGATCGTACTATTTAAAAACAACATGTGGCCGAGAATAAGACATGCTCGGTGTAAAGCTTCAGTGCCCTGCACTTGCCAGGGTCTAGAACCCCAAACAGATTTAAGATCTATTCTATGGTATATTTCCATAGCTTGTAGCCATCCACTGCTAACTGATGCATAAAGGATTTGGAATACAACAATTTTGAGTGAGTAAGTCTCACTTTCGAATTAGATTTGTAATTTAATTTAAAATAAAATGAACTCGGGTTAGACCGATCATTGTCAGTAAAATGTGAATTTATTCAAAAGGGTATTTGAGCTGCCTTCTATGGAAGTAGGACAATGTTCCCATTGGGTGTAATTAACCACATTTCTAAATGTATTAGCCTTATGCAGAAAGTGAAGGCCATAGTGTTGGTAACAGAACAAGTCGGCGTAGTTTGTGGAGTCTAAATATAAATCCTCAGCATCAAAGGCAGCATAATATTTCAAATCAGAAAAGACAGCTTCAATGGCTTGGACATCGCAATCATCAGAACGTATGTTTTGTTTCACAACATCCCCCATTGAAACACGAAGTACATTAGGAACATTAACCACCTCTGTGGGTCCATGAATTTGAAATTTTATAGCATCTCATACAATAACATCTTGCACGGGCGAGGCTGTGATGTTGACAAGAGTCTGGTCTCTTTTCATGATGTATGATGAGGAGTGTGGGGCCAAAGTTCCAGCAATTAATCAGATTTTTGATCGTTCAATTATATAGAGTCCATTTACCAGACGGAAAAATACCATCACAAATCCAATCGACATGAACAAAAAAATGGAGATGAGAACCAACCAGATGTAATTCCAAGGTTGAACCAAAAAAAGTCTTTTAAACCAAGTAACAAAAATAGAAAACCTCAATGGTACATTCGATGTTATAGAGTCAGAGTCAAAGGAAAAATGTGACTTGTCAGCTAGACTTGTTTACACACCAGGCAATGACAAATCCGTGGGATATGTATACTCAGTATCTTCATGTGGATCGCCAGCTGGCGAATTTAATAATGGATTAGTGACGGTGGACATCTCTATAGCAAGGTCAGGGATGTTGGTGTCAGCAGAGGCCAAAACAGAATTTCTCAGCAGTGCTGGACAAGAGACAGCAGGAGTCATACTAAGAAGAATCTGCCACTCGTTGTAGTTTGACATTGTCAATGGAGTCGTAACTGTTTCACCTGCGACCAGGAAGTGGTGGTAAAATGACTGTTCTTGTGCCTGCATGCCAAGCACTGGAACGGGTGCATGATACGAGGGGCTGAACTCCTTCTTGTTCTCCACCTTCTCACAGACCAGGTCACCGACTTGGGGTAGCCACCTAACTACCGGAATCTACCGGAATCTGTAGAGCAGCTTCAGCTCCATATGTGGAGGGCAAGTGTTCCTTTGCAAGACTGTCTCGAGTCTCTTGTAGGTTCTGTAACACAGCAGAATGATTATCTACGTCAAAGGGTACGGTTGTCGCCGCCATGTCTAGACCATCAAGGTCCGGGACAAACATTTTTATGCCAAAGAGCATTTCGTACGGGGTCTGCCCACCCAGAGATCTTCTAGGAAGATAATTTAGTGCACGTAGTACCTAAAACCCTAGCAGTCAAAGATTGCTTTAAGTCACGGTTCATTCGCTCCACAACAGAATTGCCCTCCGGCCAGCATGGAGACAAAAATTTCACCTGCACCCCCAAAGACCCCATGGCTTCCTTGTACACCTTAGAGGTGAACGCTGGACCTGATCAGAATGGAAGGTGCCACATGCGAAAATTCCCACAAAGACATGCAACTCTCTGATGACAGTTCGAGCATCAGCACTCCTTTGTGGCCAAACGCAGAGAAAACGTGTGCATGAATCCACTGCAACTAAGATATACTTATACGCAGTATCAGCAGAAAAAGGTCAGCAGTGATCTAAATAAACACAACCAAGTGGTCTATTAGATATGTACAGCTGAGTTTGTGGCGGCCGTGCAGCAGTTGAAGGTTTAATCTGCTGACATACATAACAAGAAAGGACATATTCACAAGTTTATTTATAAAATCCACGCCACCAGTAACGCTGCTGTAAGATAGAGACATACGCTGAAACGTCTGCATGAACCGAGGCTATGCCTTTGTGAGCAACTGTTATCAAGGGTAGCCTGCGGTCCGCGTCGGGAATCAGCCTGTCACCAACATTGTTAATTCTCACATAGGGAACTTTATCAGGACTTAAATGATAAGAGTATTTAGAAGGGAAACCCTTAGGGTAATTATCACCGATCTCTGTAGCAGCTATAGCTGCCAAGATGTCATCATCATTCTTACTGTTGGACCTTGTAACTGCTGCTACTACATATGTTGCTACTGCAGTCTTTGCTGCTTCACCAGCAAGACTGTTGCCAACAGCGTGCACTCCTACACGCTGGTGACCAAGAGTATGAATTACATTTACGAGAGGCAGACGTTCTTTATTTCTGCGACTCAAACCCATAGCATCTTGTGCTTAATTGTGCCACCTTTGGAATCACGATAGTCATTCTGAGTCCAAAAGAATACATTTTTATTGAAGGACTGAACACAGTAATAAGAGTCACTCACAATTAAAGTAGCCACATGAGGGTCAGCAAACTTCAATGCAAACACTAGAGCACAGTTTGAGAAAGGTGTGTCAGGGCAAGCTTTGTTTTTTATAGTCTATTATGAAAAAATTCCAATTACACGATGGTTCATTTTTTTGTTTTAATTAAGGTGTTACTATATTCGTGATAGTACGTAGGAGAACAGCCAACACTTGTTTCACCCCTTACATGGCCATCCGGCCTGGGGCTTCCTCAAGGTGTTACGAATCAGGTAGAAGGAGTATATCTGGTCGTTCTTTTCTGTGGATAAATAGGGATTCCCTGATTTTGGTGTAATGCCGGTACGAGTCATCTCGTGCGATTGGAATTTTTCCATAATAGACTATAAAAAACAAAGCTTGCCCTGACACACCTTTCTCAAACTTTGCTATAATAGGGGGTTAGGGGTTGCCCCATGCCGAGGGCAAGCTTGACAAAAAAGAGGGACCATTGCTCAATAAACGGCTAGTAAGGGATTGGGACCTTTTACCCCTCATTCTCACTAACCCAAGCACTAGAGCACGTAGCTCTGCCAACTGGGCGGTACAGTCACCTAATGTCTGCGTGTGTACGACATTGGGCTTGAATTCTCCATTCACCATGGTACCAGCCACGATTGCGCAGGCCACTGAATAAGAATGCTTAGATCCTATCGCCGGTTGCGCCGAACCGTCAGTGTTAATGATACAATGGTAATCCTCAAGCGTGCGCATGAACAGAGGAGCAGGATGAACAAACTCATACTGTAAGAACTCCTGAGTTTGCAATGAGGGGTCAAAGATAAATGTGACATCCGGAGATGTCAACGAAGTTGCCCATTGTATCCAATTAGGATATAAAACTTTAGAATTTGGTACACTGGCTTTCATCACTGCTACAAATGCAGGATAAGGTGTAACAACCAACATGTGTTTTCCTTGTGACTGCGCTCTCTCTTTTAGAATCGCCATCTGTACAGCTGTCAAGACTTTCTCGACAGAAGAAAATCGCTTTTCAGCCGAAGTGTACAAGTGTGACTCGTAAGTTGTAAATTAGCCATCCAAACTAGGAAGGCTTCTTTCTTCGAGGAAAGAATAGTTGCAGCCAGGAATCCACAGAAGGAAATCTTTCGGGTTCTGGCGGAGCTCAGGATTAACAAAGAGCAAAGCACTGAGTTCGTGCAGGAGGATTGCCAGAGGTTCCAGGACTTTTTCGTGAATAAGATCTCCGATATTCTGGGTGAAATTGCTGCAACTACACCCCTCGAATGTTCCTGCCCACCCGACCATACTGCCCCACTGGACATCATCCCGTTAGTTGGATTCCCCTTAATTTCGTAACAGGAATTATCCACAATCACTGGCCGAGTTAAATCCGGCTCCCTGATGGACCCATGCCCCCCTGAAGTGTTTAAGCTGGCATTACCAGGCATCGAGGATGAAGTTTTGCATTTGCTGAACACTTCCCTCCATACAGGACAGGTTCCTCTAGCTTTCAAAGAGGCTCGCCTGATTCCGTTATTAAAAAAACCTGGGTCGGACACAAAATGTTTAAAGAACTTCCGTCCCATCTCACAGCTGCCTTTTTTGGCTAAGGTGGCCGAGCAGCATGTGTTGGCTGTGCTCTCAAAACATCTAGAGTGCAACAACCTGCTGGAGGCTAATCAGGCAGGGTTCCGTGCTAATCATAGCACGGAACTAGTGATGCTATCAATCCTGGACGAACTGAGGAGTCGGGCTGATAAAAAAACACCGAGTGCCCTGGTACTATTAGATCTCTCCGCGGCCTTTGATACCGTGTGTCATGAACAACTTCTGTCGCGGCTGAGATCTTTTGGTATCAGGGGCTCCGCTCTTGCATGGCTTACATCTTTCCTGCAGGGCAGGACACAAAGAGTACAGTTGGGGGACCTGCTTTCCACCTCCGCACCCATCACCTGCGGGGTCCCACAGGGCTCTGCCCTGTCGCCCTTACTCTTTAATGCCTACTTACAGCCACTAATTGCACTCCTGAACAGGATGGATTGTTTAGTATACAACTACGCCGATGACACCCAGATAATCATTCGGCTGGATGATGGTCCAGGAGCGTCTACCAGGCTGCAGGACATCCTTAAAGCCACGGTTAATTGGATGTCTAAAAACTCCTTAAAAATTAACCCGGACAAGACGGAAGTGTTGCCCATTTCCATCACGGGCAACCCCTGGAACGAGAAATTCTGGCCTGTGGAGCTGGGTGTACCACCGAAACCGGCGGCCGCAGTGAAAAGTTTGGGCTTGTACGTGGATGAGAAGCTCTCCATGGGAAAACAAGTCTCGGCGGTTGTGGGTACCTGCATTGGCCTGATGCGGCAATTGAGAAAAATTTCAGCTTTACTCTCATTTTCCACCTTCAGACGCGTGGTCTCAGCCATAATTTTGGCTAGGCTGGACTACGGAAACTCCTTGTATATAGGGCTACCCCAGCGGCTGCTGGATAAGCTACAGGGGGTAATGAATGACGCTGCCAGGCTGATTTACAAAAAACCTAGGACGGCACATTCGTCCCCACTGATGCAGGAGCTACACTGGCTCCCGATTCGGCAAAGGGTTGCATTCAAAGGATTGTGCATTGTGCATAAGGCGCTATATGGCAATGCACCAAAATATGTGAAATCTCGCCTATCTCCCTACACGCCGAGCAGGACTTTGCGCTCGTCGGATGCTACCTTCCTTTCTCAATCTCGTTTTAAGTTGGCCACAATGGGGGGGTGTGCCTTTTCCAATACACTCCCTGCTCTGTGGAATAAATTGGCCCCGGAACTAAGGAAGGAATGCAATCTGTTAGCCTTCAGGAAAAAATTAAAAACAGTTCTGTTCAAGCAAGCATGGAGCAGCTCCTAGATGTACTGTTAAGATCATGTACCTGTCAAACCTTACTACGCAATCTGGACAATCAGCGCTTAGAGACCCCTGTGGTTATAACGCGCTATACAAATTAAATAAATAAATAAATAAATAAGCGATAGGCACTGTGTCTCCTTCATTAAACGTCAAGTACGTGAAACCCACGGCACCAGGCACAATTCTTATTACCAGGTTAGTGTGGTTATCATGAGTCAATAAGTACATAGAGTCAAGAAGATCAGACTGCAAAAATTGCAGAATAGCTGAATGTTCAGGCAGCCAGCATGACTTGGTAAAAGTTGGTTGTATCAAAGCATATAGAGGTTTGATACGCTGGGCATAATCGGCAATATAAGTACGCCCGAAATTCAAAAATCCCAGCAAGGATTGTAGTTTTTTCAGAGTTGTAGGAGACCATAAACATGCGCATTTCTCCAGGAAGTGAGGTGCAAGACCTCTACCTTCATTGTTGAGCCCAGGAAAAACACTGCGAACTCCGCAATGTCTGCCTTTCCTAAGATAAATTTATAACCGAAGTCGGCAAACATAACTATGATGCGGTCAATGCGACACAGATGCAGCCATAATTCTTCGTCCATTGGATAAATATCATCAATTTACGAGTACGCATCAGGATCAATGCCATCTAAGAAAGAGACGACACGTGCGGCAAAGACACCTGGGCTGTTTTTATAGCCCATGGCCAATCTTTTAAATTGTTTTTGTTTGCCGCCACAAGTGAACGCTGTCCATTGACTACTAACGGAGGACAGGTTATGACTAAAAAAGCCATTTGAAATGTCTCGTGTGATCTTGAATCTTTTTCGCATCAGACTGGTAACGAGAGCGGAACTGTGGTTGTTCTGTACCGCACATGTACGACAATGTGAATTTAAATGTCGATAATCCAAAACCAGAAAACACAAGAATATGTCTACAGCCAATTAATTTCCTAAAACTTATTTCAGATCATAGGAGAAACACAAACTTATTGAGTTTGACCCGGTATTTTTATTTATACCTGTCTACTTCGAAAAAAAATGTCATTCTTCTTTTGAAAGTTTCGCAAAAAAGGAAAAAACTGTACATGCAATACATTTAAATTCCAACATCTAACTATTTATAAACAAAATATTTACAATTCATATACACAATTATCATACATTCCACAAAAAATTCACTATACAAACACAAGCAATTGAAATTTTCAAAAAAGTTAATCTGAATTCATAAATAATGAAGAGACAAAGTCAAAAGGAAGGAGCACGTCCTAAAATAAGGATGACTTTTACAACCAGCCAGAGCTAGTTCAAATGCTTAGTGATATTGATTGCTCCCTCAGATGTGCCGACGCATTTCTAGTCCGATGAAACCGGTTCCCAGACTGTCATCAGGGCTTTGTCACTTTTCTGTGTAAAATGCAGAAAAACAATAAAGTTTTAATTATCTAGCTTGAAGCCTCTATTCTTTCTGGTGTGCACTAAACGATTTGTCAAAAGTATGTTTATTAAGTTTAAAAAACATAAGAAAAGATGCGACAACCCGCACATTGTCCCTCACAGGGGATAGCGTTACTTCCGCCCACATGCACCCCGCACACTAGGAGAGTAGTCTTGCCCAGGCCCCAAGAGATAGCCTAACGCCTCTATAGATGTATCATCTGACGTATGTGGGGACTCCAGGTGAACAGGGCGTTTAGTGGGGATCAGCCACAGTTTGACCCAGCCTCTATGGTCAGTAGGCAGAGTTCCATATGTCCTGGCCAGGGTCTAGAGACACCACTCTATGGCGGATTAGACGGCACCCAGCTGGAAGTAGGTACCTCGGGGCAAGGCCGTGGGAAGAGCTCATGCGGAAGGCAGAGTAAGAACAACAAAACCCCTAAACCCCCCTCCCGACCCCTTACCCCCCCAGTCCTCCCCCTCCCCAGTGGTGGTAGCTATTTTGAAGGCTTTGTTCAAGGCACTTGTAGATGGGAACTCAAAATTGAAATAGGTGAAGGGATCGAACACTCGCCGGACACACTGCGGAAGGCAAGCCTTGGGATAGAAATCGAACCAGTGGGCCCCATCGAAATTCAAAGTTCTTGAAATCATCCAAGAATATGTCAGCCATTCTCTCTAGACTCAACAGTCTCCAAAGCCGTGAGTGCCAGAGGGAGATGGCCGGTGACTCCCTCCTCTTCCATGCTGCAGCAAGGGTGAGCTTGGCCGCCCCGATACAAAGCCACATAATCTTCTTGTCCGTCCTAGTCTGGTGTTCAAGACTAGGATCACGGAGACCCAGAAGGGTAGTGGCTATCGAGGTAGGAATGGGCTACCCCAGCAGTTCCTTAATTTGAGCAAGAATTTCCTCCGAGTATGGGCGAATGATAGGGCAGTCCCACCAGATGTGCTGAAAATCCCCTAGCAGCCCACACCCCCTCCAGCATTTATCAGAAGTCCCCGGAAAGATCTGCCGCAGTTTGGCTGGGAGTAGATACCAATCTAACATGGTTTTCATGTGTGCTTCTCTAAGGTCTAGAGAGTGGTTAAACTTGGACATGTCTGACCATAAGTGTGACCATTCTGCATCAGTGATTTCCCGCTGAAGAATTCCCTCCCACATGGACATGTATTGGGGTCTGGGTGCGATCGCAGTGGCCAGCAGGAACCCATAAATAAATGTGATAGGAAGTTTTGGTCAGGAACATTTCAAACTTCGTGAGGGGGCGTTAAGCTACGTCCCTCACCTGGGGAGATAATGCCCAGTAGAGTAGCTGAGCGTGGTGGTAGCGTTCCTGCTCCTGAATCCCGTAGTCCCTCTTGCAGTTGTCAAAAGTGAGTGGAGCCAATCCGTGGATTAGGTGTGTATGGGCCAGGAAACCCCCCTCCCGCAGGGCGTCAAAGGGCCCCTCAGATGCTGCTGGGGGGAAAGCAGGATTAAAATGTAAGGGTGTAAATGGAGAGGGAAACGTAGTCCACCTATTGTCCCCAGAGACTTAGTCCCAGACCTTCAAGGTGGTGCGGGTGGGGGTGCTGATGTAAGCATTTTTGGGCCTGTCACTCTTGGGCTTCCACACAAGGTCCCAGTCAGTCCTCCCCGCAACACTCTGATCCATATGTAGCCAATGTTTTTCCGACTCCTGCTGCGACCATTCCACCAGTATTCTGAGCTGCGCAGCCTTATAATATAGATGCATATCAGGTAGCCCCACCCCCCCTGTCTTCAGTCTACTGGCAAAGGAGAAGCGCGCACGCCCCCCCCTGCCACATAAATCGCAGCATCATGGATTTTACGCGCCAGAAAAATCTCCGTCGAGTTCAATGGGCAGGGCCTTGAACAAGTATAGAAGCTTGGGGAGAAGGGACATCTTGATCGTGTGGATCCTTCCCAGCCAAGAGATGTACAGCGGTTTCCAGAGATTCAGGTCAGCCTAGATCTTGGCTAGTAAAGGAGGGAAGTTGGCAGAGTAGAGTTTCCCCAGCAAGGGTGTCAGATGGACTTCCAGATAAAGGATGGATAAATCCGCCCAAGGGAGGCGTATAAGTGTCTCCAACCGGTGAACCTCGGATTGGGGTAGTGTGAGATTCAGGACATAGGATTTACCGTAGTTGACCTTGAATCCCGACACTGCTTCAAAACGCTCTAGTTCGGCTTGGACGTGGGGGAGAGATCGGGCCGGGTAAGAAAGGGAGAGAAGGACATCGTATGCAAAGAGAGTGATCTTGGGCGCTTCCCCAGTGAAGGGTAGGCCGTGGATGTCGGGATTGTCCCTCACTTCCAAAGCCAGTGGTTCTATGCTTAGAGCAAAGAGTAGAGGCGAAAGAGGGCAGCCCTGCCTGGTGCCCCTGGAGTGCACAAAAAAGTAGGACGCGTGGCCATTCACCGAGACTCTCGACCTGGGGGAGAGGTAGTTCGTCCGAATCATCATCAAGAATTTAGAGGAGAAGCCGAAGCTAGCTTTTGGAAGAGGAACCCGCAGTCCACCCTGTCAAATGCCTTTTCGGCGTCAAGCCCCACTAGTACTGCCGGGATTTTGAACCTATTGGCCTTTTCAATCAGGTGAATCACCCGTCTCATGTTGTCGTGGGTTTGCTGCCCCTTGATGAATCCGGATTGATCCGGGTGTATGAGTGCCGGCATCAGGTCATTGAGACGCTGGGCAATGATGGAGGAGTAGAGCTTCGCATCCAGATTTAAAAGGGCAATCGGCCTATAGGAGGCACAGACACTGGGGTCTTTCCCGGCCTTAGGGATAACCGAGATCAGGGCTTCAGCCATCATACCCGACGTCTCGCCCTCTTCTGCCATGCTGTTAAATAGGCGTTCTAGGTACGGACTGAGTTCTGAGGCAAAAGTTTTGTAAAACACGGCCGTGTATCCATCCGTTCCCGGGGCCTTATGAGGTTTCAAGGCCTTGATAGCTGCCAGCACATCATCTCTAGTGAAAGGAGCCGTGAGCATCTCGTTCCACTCCGCTGAAACCTGGGGTATCGGTAAAGTTCGCAAATAGTCTTTCTGTGTAGCAGCGGCCAAGGAGTCCCCAGAATAGAGAGTTCGGTAGAAGGAGCCGAGTAGTTCGGCCTTAGCACTGTCTTGGTGCGTCAGTTCGCCCCGAGCGTCCCGAATCCCTCCAATGTATTTCCGTTCTCTCTTGCCCCGAAGTTGCCTGGCCAGGTGTTTCCCCACCTTATTGCCCTGTGAGTAGGACAGCCGACGTAGTTTCAGCAGAGTGTACTCTGCCCTATTATTATAATGCGCCTTCAGCTTACCCCTGATGGCCGTAAGGTGTCGTATTGCGCGCCTCGAGGGGTTCTTCTTATGTTCCGCCTCCAAAAGGGAGAGCTCCTTTTCCAAGTGTTCCCTCTCGCGAGCTCGCTGCTTGTTGAGAGCAGCGTTCAGCGCTATACATTGCCCTCTGATACAAGCTTTAAGAGCGTCCCATGTGGTAAAGACCGAGGTATCCCCTGTGTCATTGTGGGCAAGGAACTCTGATATGGCGCCTCTCAAAGCATTACAGGAGGTTTTATCCCGGACCAAGGATGCTGGGAAATCCCATAGAGGGCCAGACCCCTTCTCCCCCACCCAGTGGATGCCTACCGCGAGTAAGCTATAATCGGACACCGATAACGGAAGGATCTTGGCCTCGCGAAGGCCGCCCCGGAGCGATTGACTCAAAAAGCAGTGGTCTAGTCTAGAGTATGATCGGTGGACGTGTAAAAAGAATGTGTAATCTCTAATTTGGGGGTATAGGAACCGCCAAGCGTCAAAAAGGCCCATATCCAAAACCTTGTGCTGCAATTCCGTGGAAAAGGAGCCCATGTCAGATCTGTGAGCGTGAGTGCTGTCTATGTCCTTCTGCCAGACCAGGTTAAAGTCCCCCATAACAAGCAAAGGCCCCTCTGCAAAATTAAGGACCTTACCCAGTAGAGTGTGGAGGAAGCTATTCTGCCCAGAGTTGGGTGCATACAGTATGACAAAGGTGCATAATCTACCTCGCAGGAGGCCCTACACCATGACCCAGCGCCCTTCTCTATCACTTTGTATTCCTGCCGGTTGGAAATGTAGGGACGAGCGGAACATAAGGGCCACTCCCCTCTGCTTCGTGGAGGCAGACGACCTGTAGATGAGTGGGAATTGTTTGTGCATAAGGTGGGAGTCGTCCTTTTTAGCCTCCCCCTCCCTCCCTCCCCAGCCCCAACCAAGAACCCAAAAAAGCAAACCATAGTCCCAGGCCCAGTAACCAGTTCAGGTCCGTGGGAAGTCTTGTGGAGGGTGGTGTGGCAGTGGCGACCTCTTCGGACCCCCCGGCCCGTCCCCCATACCCAAACGAGCATGAGGCAAAGGATGAAAATCCCACGATCGTGCGTGTTCAGTGATCCGCTACAGTGTCCTTGGCTACTTCTTGTATGGCCGCTGCTTGTTACTGGACCATGGTGGTTACGTGCGGTTTAAGGTTTGCTCTCGGGGAGCGCTGGCGCCCCACGCGTTGCCACTCGCCCCTATTGTGATGCCATATTTCCTCCTGCTGGCGTCGTGGAGAGATGCTGCCATCCTGATTGTCCCCTTCCGGGTCGATTCCCAGCAGGGAGCATGTGTCTTTGAGGGAGCAAAGTTGGTGCAGTGAGCCTTTCTATTTAAAAATAAGACGAAAGGGATGGCCCCAAGAGTAGTTTACCCCGTTGTCCCTGAGGAACGTGGTGGCCACCCGGAATGCCTTCCGCTTTTGCAGGGTGATGGCAGAAAGGTCCTGGAACAAGGCCACCGGGTGGCCCCGAAAGTGGAAGGGTTGTTTTGACCGGGCCTCTTTTAGTATATGTTCCTTTAGAGGGAAGTCTGGGAGAAAAGCCAGTATGTCCGGGGGGGGGGGGCTGGTGCGCGTTTCGCTAGGCCTACTCTGTGCGCCCTGTCTATGCGGATTTCAAAATCTGCTGATTCCCTCAGGATGTCTCTGAAAAGCTCCTGCAGGTACTCGGTGACGTTTTTCCCTTCCGCTTTTGATGGCACTCCCCGGACGCGGATGTTAATCCTCCGGGAGCGGTTCTCCAAATCTTCCGCGTGGGCTTGGAGGTCTACCTGTTGTTCACGGAGACGGATAACCTCTTGTTGTAGGTACTCCACCTCCTCACTCCACATCAGGTCGGCCTCCTCCACCGACGCTACCCTCTCCCCCAGGCTATCCAGGTCTCGGCGAAGCTCGCGTTGCTCCCCGGCCAGGTCCTGTTTTAGCATTTGAAAGTCATCCCTCAGGGTATTAAAAAGGGACTCGAGAAAGGCCTTGGTGATGGGGGCCCCTCCGTCGTCCTGCCCCGGGTTGCTTGTCGCCGCCGGTGAGGATGGGCTTTTGTCCCCCTTGGAGGCTCCCTTGGTGAAAGTGTCCGTGATCGTGCGGCCTCCCCTGCGCCCGGTGGTAGCCATTTCGCCCCCTCGGTCAGCTCGCCGGAACCGTGGAAGTCAAAGATATCAAGGATGTCCCCCCTAGGCAGGTCCTGCGGTGCTCGGGACTGCGCAACAAGCTCGGGCTCCCTCGGGGTTATCTGTGCACAGGGGGGATATCGCTGCACAAGGGGGTTCCCTCTTGGCTGAGGCCTTGATTACAGGTTGGCTCCGTTGGTCCCCCGCGATGCAATGGGCACCCCCGGCTGCTCCCGTGCCCCTCCTCACCTCCTGTGTGTTAGCACCTCCTGTGGGCGAGCCCAGACCCCGCAGCTCCTGATCGTATGTGCCAAGGGTATGCGGGCAGGCCCGACGCTCCAGGTGCCTGCTTGAGCTGTAGGCCCCAAAGCCTGGGCCTCGATTTCCGTGCCTGGCCAAGGCTCCACAGGCGGCCCCCCACTGGGAGCTCTCACTGCTGGGGTCATGTTGGCGCCTGACTGCTGATTAGATGCCTTGGGCCTTGCTCAGGAGGCCCTCCCCGCTCTCCAACTTCGCGAGGGAGCTCGCCTCGTTACTGCCTGCAGGCCTCAGACCGTGGCCTCGATTTTTGCAGCACCCACGAAATGCGTGCGGGCCGCCGCTCTCCCCGCTGTAGCTCTTGCCGTCCTGGGCAGTGGGGCTTTCCTACCCGACTCATCTCCCAGGCGATTGCGGGATTCCTCCTTGTCTGCCTTGGGCTCCGATCGCCCGTCGTTGCACTCTCGTCACTGCTCCGGGCTCAGGGGCTCCCAGCGCGGCCCCCCGACGCGTTGCCGACGAGATGCCGCGGCTCGAGGTCGGAGCTTAGGCCCCGGGCGGGACGTCGCTCCGCAGGGCACCCAGGGCCGTCAGACCGCCTCAGGAATCAGCCCGATGGCTCCGCTGGTCATCAGCTGCAGAAGCCTGCACTTGTCGGGGCTCGCATGCAGCTGTGCAGGCTATATTGGGGTTCGGGCCGGAGGTGCCTCGCACTGCCACGTCCGTTGAGGCCACCATCATAGCCACGCCCCCGTGCTCCTTCCATTTTACTTTGTCTCTTCATTCTTTATGAATTCAGATTAACTTTATTGAAAATTTCAATTGTTCGTGTTTGTATAGTAAATTTTTTGTGGAATGTATGATAATTGGGTGTAGACATATCCTTGTGTTTTCTAGTTTATTACGAACCAGTCTACCCCATACCCTACATGGACCTAACTCCTTTGTTTCACAAAGATAATCCAAAACCAGGCAGTACGACCCATCAGGTTTGGTAACAATGAAATGAGGATTATTCATGGGTGACACACGTGTCTCAATCACACCTTGATATTCTAATTGTTCAAGGATTTCCGCAACAGGGGCTTTAGCCAATCGCCGCATAGGATAGCGGGGTGGTGGCTGTGGCATAAACCGCAATGGAATCTTGTGTCTGGGAGAAAGTTTATCCCACCCGACTGGAGCATGGTACAACGCAGGTGCAAGCACCAGAGCACACTCTTCTGCAGAGTTCTGCGGACTGCTCCTTGGGCACGGTGTGCGGAAAGCTGGGGAGGGTGACCTCCTCCCCTCTTGGAGCAGCCAAAATGAAAAGCGGGGGCCAGTTTGACTCAGCTAACAGAATGTCATATGTAGAGGTCAGATGTTCCCAAAAATCCCTTTTATTACACGTTGAATGTCACCTTCTATTAAAAGAACTATATCATATAGTCTGTCAGGGGGAGCCACAGTACTGTCAGCAGTTTCCATTGTGATAATAGTGTCAGTTGCTGTCGCCTTCAGATATGGACGCAGTGCTTGCCGCACTATTGTAACCTCTGCTGCGCTGTCGAGCAGCATTCATGCCCATGTCAGGATCCGAAGCTGTGTTCCCACTATCCGTGGCATACCTTACGGTTAATGAAGCATCTTTCTTTTTCTGACAATGAGGGCGTTAACGTGGCAATCTTCCTGCTTGCCTTTACCATCAGACGGGCGGGGCTACTCACGTCCTTGTGGGGCACCCCGACCCCTGCCGTGTTCTCCTCCACCAGCTTGCGCGTGATGTTTCCTGTGAAGAACGAGGAGAACATTGCTCAGGAACCTGAAATCTATCAGGAGACCTAATTCTTGCGTGGTCGCACAAATCATAAGTGCGCTCAGTAGACGCTGCTATCGGCGACGCCGGACGCGACCCCTGTTTCTATTGCTGCCTCCCCTGATTTTTATTCTTCCAATTCTGTTTTGGAAAATTTGGATGGTCGTCTTTAGTAGACTTTGTTATCTGAGTCTGCGGTTGAGTTGCCGTTTTAGCAAAAGGCTTAACACCCAAACTATTGCGGCCAATGGTCTTATAAGCCTCCGCAATAATTCACGGTAACGCTCGGGGTTTGTCGACGTCTTGGACAAGGCGCAAAGCATTCGACACCTGAAAGTTAACCGCATCTCCCTTTACATTACAAAAGATGGGATCAGCAACTACGTCAAACACTCCAACGAGCCTCATTCTCAACTCGACAGCCGCCTCCGCACTGTGCTCATCCGGAAAATGCTTGATCACAGAGGGCAAGACATTCATAGACGGCGTGCAGAAACACTTCGCATATTCTGCTGCAAATACTTTCCCACAAATCTCACAATCAGTTACCCCTGGCAATAAGTCTTTCTGCAAACTAATTGTGAGAATCCAGTGTTTTTCCACAGGAGTGGTATTAGGAAACACTGCTTCCAGTTGGTCAAATTTCTCAGCAAGCCAATAAGGCATATCGTACTTAGTTTGAGGGTGCTTGCCCATTACCGAATTAACCGAATTAACCATGACTGGACTAATCTACATCCCGGCCGGTCCAACTTGTTCCGCTGCAAGAAAGAAATTGAACTAAAGCCCTATGTACCCCAACAAAAGAGGTATAAAGTTGACACAAGTCGTCAATCGGGGCATTGACATAACGTGGATATGGTGTGAACCCGGCTAAGTCTGGCCAAGTGGCCCGAGGAATTGACAAGGGACCTAACCGAACTGGAGTTACTGTGTGGGGGAGGGTGCCATACAACCAAACACGATGCTGCTATGCCGAAATTGGAATCTCTTGTGTCCTATATGGAGTATAGTTCACAGGAATCGCAGTGTGAGTGTATGTATGAAACGTATCCTCATCTGCATTTATTGCAGGAAATGTGACCCACGAGTAGAAAAGCTCAAAGGGGAACGCCGAATCAGCAATCACCACAAAGATAACAGACATACCATCGTCTGGTACTCCAAACTGCGTCAGATGACGCCAGAGCGCTGCCCAACTATGCTGAGCTATGTCAATATCACCCATGAGGACATAGAGAAGAAAAACAATTTATATAAATTTCAGTACAACAAAGGGTAGTAATTCAAAATGTGAACCTTTTCATAAATCTCATGCTTGAAATAACCTATAACACATTCGTATAGGTAGGATAATCCGTCACGCCTGTTAACCGGAAAAGGTGTTGAGGGTATTGTGGACAGATACGAGCATTAATCAAGACTTTGGGCGCCATGTTGCGGGAATTCTGCTCATGCACAGAACTGTGTGCAGGAAACCAGGACCTCAGTGTATTGTGGTGTACCAAAAATCCACCTCAGTGCCCAGAACCCCTATCCGACTAGCAACAGTGTCTCATTCATTCTCCGTACTACAGCGCAGCAACCAATGAACAAGCGACATTGGGACCTCTCAGGAATAGTGGGAATCAAGAACACTCTTTTGTTTTTATTCTCATAAATGTCCACAATGTGAGCAATCAGAGACACTGTATAGTTTAAAAGTTTATTTCAACTACGTGCTCTAAGATGCAGTATCTTTATTAACATAAGTAAAAAGATGCATAAAATCAATACAATCAACATTGTTACAATTCCATAAAATACAAAGGGAGAAATCATATTATAATGATAGTGGAACCAGGTCTATAGCGCCTTAAGTACCACCCTCCCCTTGCTAGGAGTTAGGTATTATAATAATAGAAGATATCTAGGTTAAAACCGGGAACCCCATACCTCCAAAGTCAGGTGAAGTGAATCACATACCAGATCAGCACAGCTCTTTGTCGATTGAAAGGTTTTTTCCAAGTGCTAGACTCATGCATGCAGTGCAATATTAAAAGCACCTGAGTTTCAGAAATGAGCAGCTGTGTTTGTGTTGTGTCTAGAGCGTGGGCCGATCAACCAGCATCAACAGCATGCATTGTTATTTTAACCTTGAACACTTTGTGCAGACTTGAGGTCGCAGTGTGAGTCTAGAGATATGAAACACAGACCGTTCTTAAGTGAAGGAAAAGCAAGCAGTTTGTCTTTATAAAAACAGAGATGTAGTGCCATGTGCAAAAGCAGCAAAATGGCGTTTGCACAACTAACTCATTTATGCTAATATAGCAATGTGTGCAGGCAGAATCATATTCATCCATGAACATAGCATAGCATGAACAGGAACACTTGGATGTTTTTCTTTGTAACTCTTCATCGCCAAATAAAAGCCACCAGTGTTTCTTTTCTTTCATTCCACATTGAGCTAGTCTCCCAGTGGATTTCCTGTTATATCGCGTTGTTTTTTCTATGTGTACCGAAATGAACAATCACTGGGAACTGACACTTTTAATATTCTACAATCTTTCGTTTTCTTCATTTCTTCTAGTCGAGTCTTCATTCATCTGGTATTTGAATAACCCACATATTTATATATTTTTTCCTGTAATTCCTTCATCTCACAATAACGGCACTGTTCTGCTACTGTCTATGTCCTCAGACTAGTCAATATTATTGTTAATGTTCTTAAGTTCTTTCTGAATTCACTGCATCTCTAGGATTATTTCTAAGTGAGTTAAATGAATCTGTGTGTTCGCTGAGGCTATGTAGGATCAAAAATTGACAAAAGCTCGTCACACTTTCAGTAATTGTAAGGTTTACCCCAGGTGTGTTTGCAATTTGACAAATTCACTTCTGACATTCATTGCAATGCCCATTTTTACTCTGTGTATGTTAGTTGATGTATCCATAGGTTTAATAACTGACAGAAGGTATTCACACATTCACTGCACCTGAAAGGTTTTTTCTCTGTGTGCATTAACTGATGAATCCTTAATGCGAAAGATTTCTTAAAGGTACTTCTACACTCACTACAGTTGTATGGTATTTACAGAGTGAGTGCAAGCTGATGTCTACATAGGCTTGATAATTGACTACATTTATTCACACATTCATTGCACTTGAAGGCTTTTCTTCTGCGTGTGTTCGCTGATGCCTGTTTAGGATTGATAATGGACTACAGCTTTTCAAGCATTCATGGCATTTAAAAGATTTGTTTCCCCTTTGTGAGCTCGCTGATGATTTCTTAATGCTGAAGAGTAAGTAAAACTACTGCCACATTCATTATAATCGTAGGGTTTTTCCCATGTGTGTGTTCTCTGATGTGTGTGGAGGTTTGAAATTTGACTGAAGCTCTTCACACATTCACTACAATGGTATGGTTTTTCCCCTGTGTGTGTTCTCTGATGTGTGTGGAGGTTTGATTGTAACCTAAAACTACTTCCACATTCACTGCAATTGTATGGTTTTTCCCCAGTGTGTATCCGCTGATGTCTCCGGAGGTATGTTAACTGACTGAAGCTCTTTATACATTCACTGCATTGGTATGGTTTTTCCCCTGTGTGTATTTTCTGATGTGTGTGGAGGTTTGATTGTAACCTAAAACTACTTCCACATTCACTGCAATTGTATGGTTTTTCCCCAGTGTGTATTCGCTGATGTCTCTGGAGGTCTGTTAACTGACTGAAGCTCTTTACACATTCCTTACAATGGTATGGTTTTTCCCCTGTGTGGGTTCGCTGATGTATTTGGAGTTCTTGTAACCGACAGAAGCTCTTCACACATTCACTGCAATGGTATGGTTTTTCCCCTGTGTGTATTCTATGATGTCTATGGAGGCTTGATAATTGACTGAAGCTCTTCACACATTCCTTGCAATGGTATGGTTTTTCCCATGTGTGTGTTCGCTGATGTGTTTGGAGTTTTGATAACGTACTGAAACTCTTCACACATTCACTGCAATGGTATGGTTGTTCCCCTGTGTGTAATCTCTGATGTGTGTGGAGCTGTGAAATTTGATTGAAGCTCTTTACACATTCCTTGCAATGGTATGGTTTTTCCCCTGTGTGTATTCTATGATGTCTAAGGAGGCTTGATAATTGACTGAAGCTCTTCACACATTCCATGCAATGGTATGGTTTTTCCCCTGTGTGTGTTCGCTGATGTGTTTGGAGTTTTGCTAACGTACTGAAACTCTTCACACATTCACTGCAATGGTATGGTTTTTTCCCTGTGTGTATTCTCTGATGTGTGTGGAGCTGTGAAATTTGATCGAAGCTCTTCACACATTCACTGCAATGGTATGGTTTTTCCCCTGTGTGGGTTCGCTGATGTTTTTGGAGTTCTTGTAACCGACAGAAGCTCTTCACACATTCACTGCAATTGTATGGTTTTTCCCCTGTGTGTGTTCGCTGATGTGTTTGGAGCTGTGAAATTTGATCGAAGCTCTTCACACATTTCTTACAATGGTATGGTTTTTCCCCTGTGTGGGTTCGCTGATGTTTTTGGAGTTCTTGTAACCGACAGAAGATCTTCACACATTCACTGCAATGGTATGGTTTTTCCCCTGTGTGTGTTCGCTGATGTGTTTGGAGATGCTTTAACCGACTGAAGCTCTTTACACATTCATTGCAATGGTATGGTTTTTCCCCTGTTTGTATTCGCTGATGCTCTTTTAGGGTTTCTAATTGGCTAAAGTTCTTGACATATTCAGTGCAATTGCACGATTTTTCTCCTGACCGTGTTTCCTGAAGGGTCAGCATAGTTAATAAATAACTTGCGTTATTTTCACATTCCCTGTATGTGTGTGATATTTCCGATTTAACAAAAAAATACAAGACTCACTAAATACCTGCCACATTCATAATATCAGTAAGGCTTCCTTGTGGGTGATTGCATCTTTAGATTGGATAATGGCTTCGCATGCTTGTGGGTAAAGCTTAATCTTCCTTCCGGTAGGTGCAAATTGGGACAATACTCTGTACTTCAGAGAGCAGATCTCCGCTTTCCTTTAGCCTTCAGTTGTTGGGCTCTACTTTGTTGTGCTTTTCCCTGGTGCCTGTGGTTTGGCTAGAAAGAGTTAACAATACACCTAGAGCACTGAAAGCTGGTCTGGTGCCAGTTTAGGTAGCGAAGCACTGCTCTAGCCATATCATGATGGTGAAGCGACTCGTAATGTGTACAGCTACTCCAAAGAGTGTCCCGGGGCAAAGCACAGGTCAGAAAGAATGTAAATCCGGTTGTTTCAAACATGGACAAAAAGCCAAGTTTTCAACCTTTTTTAAAACATTTTCATGTTACTAACAGCTCAAAGCTGAAGAGGGAGTTTGTTCCAAGCCATGGATCCCAAATAGACACGAGACCTTCCTCCAACTCTCATACCGGCCTCATGATCAAAGCTGGTGTTGGATTCTTGTTTATACAGGAGGTGGTTTGTCAGTTTTGTTGCCTTAATTTTGTAGAGGTCATTTGTTCGTCTTGGGGTGTCGAGGTGCAGAGCTCAGACTCGGACACTCACTGAATTGCCTTTGACTGCTTCTTCCTGGATCTGTCCTCTGCCTCTGATTGCACTGATGTTTTTGGAGCTCCTTATTTTTGATAATTTTTGCAGGTTTGATGTGTTATCTTCATTATTCATAATCAATCCGTGAATTTAAGACCTATTTTCTGTTGGATGTAAAGAAATGTAATATTACTAAACGCAAATGTAATACAATGTGAAGACACAATATTTAACCAGCTGGATAAGACATCTCTTCTCTACCATATTTGAAATTTAGTAAGGAACATTTTACCATACATGGATATTTCATTAAAACTGTGGTTGAACATGTCACATCTTATTTACTTCTGGAAAGGCAGTGATTTACCATTGTTCAGAGTAAATTACTAAGCAAAGGGCAGCTACAGAGCACTCATGTGCTACAGGTACAGTTTTGGGTAGATACACATGGATAAGATTTCATTTAAACAGAACAGATTGTGGAAAAAGAGAGGAATCAGGAAGCGCTGCCGTTAATTCAGTTTCAGGAAGTATCTACCTTAGGTAGCTCTTCAGGAAGTGTATAACAAAGGTAACTCTTCAGGAAGTGTATAACAAAGGTAACTCTTTATGAACTGTATAACAAAGGTAACTCTTCAGGAAGTATATATGACAAAGGTAACTCCGGACATCTTTTTCCACAATGCTTTCCTGTTCACACTGGATCAGCTCAAATGCCAACTGCCGCCTTTACCTTGCTTGTTACTAAAGACAGGGGTCCCTGTTTACACAGGGTGGTCACTCCTTGACAACAAGGGAGATGTCTTCAGTCTTCTAGTCTGTATAGAATGTCGATGGTCAAAGAGTTTCATTTCAGAGTTTCGTTCCAGGATAATCTAAAGTCCTGGGGACACAGCACCTATCTTTATAGTAAGGAAATAGGCTGGATTACCCGCTAGGCCCCTCCTATGGGTGGACCTGGGAAGGGGTGGTTACACCCCTTTCCCTTTGTCCAGTATCGCGCCAGAGTGGGGCTGGAGTTCCCCAGTAACTGGTTTGAACCGGGCTATGCATGGAGCATCTTGTGTGCCCCAGGCAGTGTCTGGAAAAGCATTGTTCCATTCAACCCACCCTGCCCCAGTACACAACAGGCTGTCTGGGGAGGTGCTAGTACCTCCCTGTGAGAAGTTGGCCTGATAGGTGAGGTTTCCAATTCTGGAACCACCTGTTATCAGACCAAACAATCCCTTATGGTGTCTGGTTGTAAGTCAACCTTATTAGACAAGCTATCCTAGGGGTAGCATGGACTAAGCAGCCTAAAGGCTTAACTTAAGAGGTCGTGTTAAGCGAGCTGTTTTACCACATACAATCCTGTAATATCAAATGAAAGGACACCACACAAGTATATATTATAAAAATATATGTATTTATTACTAAAAACAATCCCCAGTATTCTTTATGAATAAAGGGGCACAAGCGTTAAATCAAAAGCACAGTTTAAACATACAAAGTTGCACAATTATGGATGAGGGCGGGGGGCCACTCAAACCATATACTAAACAAGTGGTATAAGAGATACCAATCGAACAGTGGTTAGGCCTAGGGCCTAGGGAATCGCTGGGAGCAGTCAGGACAAGCAGTGCTGAAGTCGGGAAAAGCCCGCGGGATTCGGGTGCAGTGCAGAAAGCGCACGCATGCACCAATGTTAACCAATGGTGCGTAAAAGTTATAAAGTTAAAGTTTAAGGACACTTCCGCTGAACCTAGAGGAACAAAACTTAAGACACAGACCCTAGAGATGTGTACCAGTGTGGGAACACCGGCGGAGCAAAGTTACCTCACCCACAGGAAGCGGGTGCACAGGGTCGAAGTTGAGTCGGGTTTCGTCACGCAGGCTCTTGGTGCTTGAAGCTGAAAGGGCTGCAGGCGGGGTGAAAGAGAAGTGTCCGGTGGAGTCCAAGGGTGGACTCAAGTCGAAAAGTACCTGAAAGCAGAGGGGACAGAGTCTGGGTCACTCAGCAGTGACCAGGGTGGAACCAGGACGGAACCAGGCAATGTCGGGCGCAATCAGGTGGTCGTCGAGGAGCTTCTCTCCGCTGTCACGTGGGCTCTGGGGCATCTATGACGTCCAGGAGCAGGTCACGATCTGTCCCACGCAGGCTCTCGCCGTCGGCGCTGTCGGCTTCAAGATTGGAGCAAACAACACTTGGCAAAAGCAATCCACGCGGAACCGGGAGATTGCTTCTCACTCGAACCAGGAGGGTCAGAGTGGGGGCTCCTTTTCAGGGGAGCTGGTGCAAATCTGGGGCAACCAGAATCGCAGGTCGAATTTCAAGTTTCGTCGGCACAGGGGCCACAAGCCGGCTGGCAAGTGACCGGGCCAACGCGTTGAGCCAAAAGAAGCAGAAGGGCCCCACGCAGCACTCGTCGAGTGTGGAGGGCTGAACTTCGGTGCAAGTGTGGCTCAGGGTTGGGGCTTCTCAAACCCCGGTGTACAGCTTCGAGGGTCACTCGTGGGCTGCACGGTCAGCGTCTCGTGGTCTTTCCAAGATGGCGTGCCCCACGCTTCCGGTCGCCTCCACGGGTCTCAGCTCTGCAGGGACTGTGGATCGGGCTGTTGGAAGGCAGGCAAGCTTGATCTCGTCAATCTCTGTCGCTTGAGTTCCGGCGGGAACTGCGACAAAGCAGACGTCGATGGCTGGATGGTGCCTGTTTGCACAGGGTGGTCACTCCTTGACCACAAGGGAGATTCTTCGGGCTTCTACGTCGAGTAGGATGTCGAAGGGTCCAGAGTTTCGTTTCTTATGTTTCATCAGGATAATCTGAAGTGTCTTGGCACTGCTCCCACTCTAATTCGAATCTGGGGGGCTGGATTACCTGCTAGGTCCCCTCCTATGGGTGGGACCCAGGAAGGGGGTGGATACACCCCTTTCCTTTGATCCAGGCCGCCCTGGCACGAGGGCTGGAGTGCCCCAGAACCGGTTTGGCCGGATTATGCAAGGGGCAGCCTTGTGCGCCCCAAGCAGTGTCTGGTTTCTTTCAAACCTCCCTGCTACAATCCACTATCTCCTGTCTGGAGGGTGGTAACACCCCCCTGCGACAGGAAACCCTTTGTCCAGGCCCCATTTGGCTGAGTTTCGGTCAGCTGCAGGGGGTCAGACTCTTGTCTGTGGCAGAGGCATCCATTTTGTGAATCTAAGGCCTTTTTAGAAATTAACCGCATTTAAGTAAAGTAACATGTCTTACCCCTCTAGAGGGGTGGAATGCTATCCCCGTCGCCAGAACTGGCGAGGGGATAGTATCGTATGACACCTTACACGACATGTTTTGATAAAGCCAAACCAAAGTTGCTATATAACCGCGAGGATTATAATGCACTTAAGAGTATATGGTATGGCCTTATCCTGAAACAGCTTAGGGAGTTGTTCCAGACGGCTGCAGACAGGCTCAGCTCATGCTAGAGCTCCATCTCACATTAAACCACGCACTCTGCCTCCAGGATTGATGAGGCCTTCCATAGGAGTGGCTCACAGGTTTATATGTGTCCAGATATAGGTTTAGATATAGGTATACCATATCTAAGTAAGGGGTGAGTGCACCACCTTACCCCAGCTGAGTGATCAGCCAGTTGTGTCAATTTAAGAACCAGCCAGGGGTGGCAAAAGATATGCTGCAGCCCCTGGTAGGCCTTGGTGGCACCTATGCCCTGGGCACCTATAGTGCATTATACAGGGGCTGACAAGGAGTCCATTTCCAATTGTGGTATGTGCCTATAGCACATGTATTATTAATTTAGTGAGAGAACAGCAGGCTGGGGGTCTGATCAGCAGGCCCACAGCCTCAGTAGTCGAAAACCAGTGAAGCAAAAAGCAAAAATTTGGGGTGACCATAGGATAGCAGACCCTACTCTCCTACACAACCCCCCCCCAAACGCAGGGACATTAAACTAACCTTGACCAGATAAGTCTTCATGTTCTAAGTGGAAGTACCTGGAGAGACCATCTGCATTACCATGGTCAGTCCCTGGGCGGTGCTCCACTGTAAAGTCCATCCCCTGTAGGGAAATGGACCACCTGAGCAGTTTGGGATTTTCACCCTTCATCTGATTGAGCCACAAGAGGGGCTTATGGTCTGTCTGAACTAGGAAGTGAGTTCCAAACAAGTAGGACCTCAACTTCTTCAGGGCCCAAACCACAGCAAAGGCCTCCCTCTCAATGGCTGACCAACGTTTCTCTCTAGGGGTCAGCCTTCTGCTAATAAAAGCAATGGGCTGGTCTTGACCATCTTGATTAAGTTGTGGGAGCACAGCTCCCACCCCCAACTCAGAAGCATCTGTCTGTACAATGAACTGTTTGGAGTAGTCAGGACTCTTCAGGATAGGTGCAGAGCACATGGCCTTCTTCAGGTCATCAAATGCCTTTTGACAGCTAACTGTCCACTGAACCTTTTTTGGTATCTTCTTGGATGTCAAGTCATTTAATGGTGTCACTATAGACCCATAGTTCTTCACAAACTTTCTGTAATACCCAGTCAGGCCCAAGAAGGCTCTGACTTGTGTCTGGGTAACTGGAGGAGCCCAGTCCTGTATGGTCTGGATTTTGCTCTCCAGTGGTTGAACTTGACCTCCACCTACTAGGTGGCCCAAGTATACAACCTTACTCTGCCCTATCTGGCACTTGGTGGCCTTGATAGTCAGGCCTGCCTTTTGCAGGGCCTCCAAAACTTTCTTCAGGTGGATCAGGTGATCCTCCCAGGTGGAGCTAAAGACAGCAATATCGTCTAGATACGCTGCACAAAAGTCATCCAACCCAGCAAGGACTTGGTTCACCAACCTTTGGAAAGTGGCAGGTGCATTCTTCAAACCAAAGGGCATTACCACAAACTGATAATGTCCACTAGGGGTAGAGAATGCTGTTTTGGCTTTTGACTCCTCAGCTAGTCTGATTGGCCAGTAGCCAGCTGTCAAATCAAATGTGCTCAGAAACTTGGCAGAAGCCAATCTGTCAATGAGCTCATCTGCTCTTGGAATGGGGTGAGCATCTGTCCTAGTGACAGCATTGAGACCCCTGTAGTCCACGCAAAATCTAATTTCTCTCTTTCCATCTTGGGTATGAGGTTTTGGCACAAGGACTACTGGGCTGGCCCATGGGCTCTCTGATGGCTCAATCACTCCAAGCTCCAACATCTTTTGCACCTCAGCCTTGATGCAATCCCTGACATGGTCAGGTTGCCTGTAGATCTTATTCTTCACAGGCAGACTGTCACCAGTGTCCACCACATGGGTACACCAGTTAGTCTGGCTGGGTGTGAGTGAAAACAAATGCCTGTGGGCTTGCAAAACTTGTCTGCAGTCCATCTGTTGCTGGTCAGTGAGGCTGCCCGCCAAGGCCACTCCATCAACTGAACCATCATCAGGGTTCTGGGAAAGCAGGTCTGGGAGAGGGTCACTCTCTTCCTCCTGATCCCCATCTGTGGCCATGAGCAAGCTCATGTCCTCCCTGTCCACAAATGCTTTCAAACGGTTCACATGGATCACCCTGTGAGGGCTCCTAGGGGTTCCAAAGTCAACCAAGTAGGTGATTTCTCCCTTTTTCTCAATGATAGGATCGGGTCCACTCCATTTGTCCTGGAGTGCTGCTGGGGCCACTGGCTCCAGTACCCACACCTTCTGTCCTGGTTGGAACTCTACCAGTACAGCCTTTTCGTCATGCCAAGCTTTTTGTAATTCTTGGCTGGCCTCCAGGTTTTTGGATGCTCTCTCCATGTATTCAGCCATCCTGGAGCGGAGACCAAGTACATAGTCCACTATGTCTAGCTTAGGCTTTTTGAGAGGTAACTCCCATCCTTCCTTCACCAAACACAATGGACCCCTCACAGGGTGGCCAAACAAAAGTTCAAAAGGGCTGTAGCCAACCCCCTTCTGTGGGACCTCTCTGTAAGCAAAGAGCAGGCAAGGTAAAAGAATGTCCCATTTCCGCCTGAGCTTCTCTGGTAATCCTTTTATCATGCCTTTTAGGGTCTTGTTAAATCTCTCCACAAGCCCATTGCACTGTGGATGATAGGGGGTGGTAAACTTGTAGTTTACTCCACACTCCTTCCACATTGCCTTCAGATAGCTAGACATAAAGTTTGTGCCTCTATCTGACAGTACCTCCTTTGGGAAGCCCACTCTTGAGAAAACTGCAATGAGGGCTTTTGCCACCACAGGTGCTGTGGTGGTCCTCAGGGGAATAGCCTCTGGATACCTGGTGGCATGATCCACTACCACCAGTATAAATCTGTTCCCAGATGCTGTTTAGGGGTCCATTGGACCCACAATATCAATTCCAACTCTTTCAAAGGGGACCCCCACCACAGGTAGTGGTATTAGGGGGGCCTTTGTTGTGCCACCTGACTTACCACTGGCTTGGCAAGTGACACAGGAGCGACAAAACTCCTTGACATTTTCTGACATGTGAGGCCAGTGAAAGTGTGAAACAAGCCTGTCCCACGTCTTGTTCTGGCCTAAGTGTCCTGCAAGGGGAATATCATGGGCCAAGGTAAGAAGGAACCCCCTAAACTTCAGAGGTATAACCAACCTCCTGGTCATGCCAGGCTTGGGGTCTCTAGCCTCTGAGTAAAGGAGTCCATCATCCCAATACACAGTATGGGTACCTTGGGCATCCCCAGCAGCCTCAGCAGCAGCCTGCTGTCTGAGGGGTTCAAGGGAAGGGCAATCTAATTGAGCCTGCCTCAGGTCTGCCCTTGAGGGTCCCCCTGTCCCCAGAAACTCAACCTGGTCAGGTTCAAGTTCCTCAGAGACAGTCTCCTCTTGAACTGCAGAATCAGTTTCCTCTGAAACTTGATCCTCAACCTGGGGCAAGGTGGAAGGCTCAGCCTTTCCTCTCTTGCTCCTTCTCTTGGGTTGTGGTTGGTCTATTGTTCCAAGATCCACCACTGGTTCAGGAAGGCACTTCTTAGCCTGAGACCTTGTCACTGCAAGGACATGAGCTGAAATCCCTAGCATTTCTGCATGAGTCCTGTACTCCACTTCTGACCAAACTGAGCTTTCAAGATCATTGCCTAACAGACAGTCTACTGGGAGGTCTGCACTCACAACAACTTTCTTTAGGCCATCTACCCCTCCCCAGGAGAAGTTCACAACTGCCACACTATGGGAAGTAGTGGAGTTGCTTGCATTGGTCACTAGGTAAATTTCACCTAGTACAATCTGTCCAGGGTCCACAAAGTCAGGTGTCACCATTGTGACACTGGCACATGTGTCCCTGTAGGCCTGAGCCAGTTTCTCATTGATTAAAGGCGTCTGCCTATATTTGCCGAGGTTACTGGGACTCACTGTAGTGGACAAAGCTAGGTCCACATCATATAGGAGAACTGCCTGAGTAGGGGTTCTGACTAGGCCAGATCCTACTTCAATACCCAGGGTCAACCCTGCTACACCCTTGGACTGTGTTCCACCACTGCTTACTGGACTAGGGGTTGCAGTTGCTTTAGGAGCTGTAGTGGTGGGGACTGGATTTGTCTTGGTGCATTCACTGCCCCAGTGTGAAACTGATTTGCAGGTATTACACCAAGGTTTCTTTGGGCCATTGTTCTTCTTCTTCTTGTTTCCATTTTGGGAACCACCCTCCTTATTATTAGTTTGGGGGCCTGAAGACTTCTGGTCTTTTTCTTTATCTTTCTGATTTCCACCCTTCTGGTCTGTTTTCTTCTGGTCACCACCTTGGTTCTGGGGTTTCTGCTTAATCCTTGTTCTGACCCATTTGTCTGCCTTCTTTCCCAATTCTTGGGGAGAGGTCAGATCAGAGTCAATAAGGTATTGATGCAACAGCTGGTTTGTACAGTTATTAAGGATCTGTTCTCTCATGATAAGATTGTACAATCCTGTATAGTCTGAAACTTTACTTCCCTGCAACCAACCCTCCAGAGCCTTAGTGGCACAATCTACGAAATCAGTCCAGTCTTGAGTCTGTGCTTTTTGGGTGTCTCTGAACAACAACCTGTATTGCTCAGTGGTTAGGCCAAACCCTTCAATAAGAGCACTCTTCAAGACAGAGTAGTTTTTGGCATCCTCAGGTCTAACTGTGAGGAGCCTGTCCCTCCCTTTCTCAGAAAAGGAGTACCATAAAATTGCAGCCCACTGATCCTGAGGAACCTGCTGTACCATGCAGGCTCTCTCAAGAGCAGTCATCCATTTGTGGATGTCATCCCCTTCCTTTTAGGGGAACACAATTTTTGTCAGGTTTCTATTATCATAGCTCCTGTCTTTTTCTCTAGGAATGTTGCTGCCACCAGTGGCATCTAAGCCACACAATTTCCGCTCTCTTGCCAAGGCAAGTCGAGCTTGAGCCAAGGCTACCTCCTCCCTCTCTATTTGGAGTTTGACAGCCCTCATTCTGGCCCTATGCTCTGAGAGGCAGTCATACCTCTCTGAGATTCTCTTGAGGCACTAGAAATATGAGAGTCCCCTGAGGGAGATCTCACTCTTCTGTTGCCTGGGAGAATGATATGGTGGGATCTGGGGAGGTGCTGGCCCTCTCCATTTCCCAGTAGGTCTAAATTGGCCTGGTTAAGCCTGGCAACTAGGACCTGGCTACCCCTCTGATCCTGTTTTTCTGGGTCCTCTACATCTGAGTCCTCCTCCTCCTCCTCTTCCTCTTCTTCTCCCTCCTCTGGAGTGGTATCAGTTACAGGGGGGTTTACTCCATCTCCTGACTCTAAGGGAACTTCATTCGCCTTCTCTAAGTCAGCCTGTTCTAGAATGGCTATCAGGATAGGACAGGTGGGACTTCTGCCCCTTTTTAACCCTCTTGAGATGCACAAGGCAATCAAGTCCTTTCGGGTTAATTTGTCATAGCTGGAAGTTGCCTGGGTAAGGTCAACTGTCACAGGAGCAGACCCTGAGGCTTTTCCTGTGTCAGACATGACTCTAGTGTGGTGTAAGTGATGCACCTACCTACACTAAGTGTTTCCCTACTGTACCTTGCTAGTGAGTTGTAGTCAGGGTGTGCTAATCCCTTTAATCTACAACTACTAAGTTCAGTAGAACTTAATATGCTAAGCTTTTGATTTATATGTACCTAGAGGTACTTGATGTGATCTTTCAATTTGATAAAAGATTGCAATGGTAAAACAACAGCAAGCTCAAATCCGCACCACTGCTCACCAATGTGAGAAGTTGGCCTGATAGGTGATGTTTCCAATTCTGGAACCACCTGTTATCAGACCAAACAATCCCTTATGGTGTCTGGTTGTAAGTCAACCTTATTAGACAAGCTATCCTAGGGGTAGCATGGACTAAGCAGCCTAAAGGCTTAACTTAAGAGGTCGTGTTAAGCGAGCTGTTTTACCACATACAATCCTGTAATATCAAATGAAAGGTCACCACACAAGTATATATTATAAAAATATATGTATTTATTACTAAAAACAATCCCCAGTATTCTTTATGAATAAAGGGGCACAAGCGTTAAATCAAAAGCACAGTTTAAACATACAAAGTTGCACAATTATGGATGAGGGCGGGGGGCCACTCAAACCATATACTAAACAAGTGGTATAAGAGATACCAATCGAACAGTGGTTAGGCCTAGGGCCTAGGGAATCGCTGGGAGCAGTCAGGACAAGCAGTGCTGAAGTCGGGAAAAGCCCGCAGGATTCGGGTGCAGTGCAGAAAGCGCACGCATGCACCAATGTTAACCAATGGTGCGTAAAAGTTATAAAGTTAAAGTTTAAGGACACTTCCGCTGAACCTAGAGGAACAAAACTTAAGACACAGACCCTAGAGATGTGTACCAGTGTGGGAACACCGGCGGAGCAAAGTTACCTCACCCACAGGAAGCGGGTGCACAGGGTCGAAGTTGAGTCGGGTTTCGTCACGCAGGCTCTTGGTGCTTGAAGCTGAAAGGGCTGCAGGCGGGGTGAAAGAGAAGTGTCCGGTGGAGTCCAAGGGTGGACTCAATTCGAAAAGTACCTGAAAGCAGAGGGGACAGAGTCTGGGTCACTCAGCAGTGACCAGGGTGGAACCAGGACGGAACCAGGCAATGTCGGGCGCAATCAGGTGGTCGTCGAGGAGCTTCTCTCCGCTGTCACGTGGGCTCTGGGGCATCTACGACGTCCAGGAGCAGGTCACGATCTGTCCCACGCAGGCTCTCGCCGTCGGCGCTGTCGGCTTCAAGATTGGAGCAAACAACACTTGGCAAAAGCAATCCACGCGGAACTGGGAGATTGCTTCTCACTCGAACCAGGAGGGTCAGAGTGGGGGCTCCTTTTCAGGAGAGCTGGTGCAAATCTGGGGCAACCAGAATCGCAGGTCGAATTTCAAGTTTCGTTGGCACAGGGGCCACAAGCCGGCTGGCAAGTGACCGGGCCAACGCGTTGAGCCAAAAGAAGCAGAAGGGCCCCACGCAGCACTCGTCGAGTGTGGAGGGCTGAACTTCGGTGCAAGTGTGGCTCAGGGTTGGGGCTTCTCAAACCCCGGTGTACAGCTTCGAGGGTCACTCGTGGGCTGCACGGTCAGCGTCTCATGGTCTTTCCAAGATGGCGTGCCCCACGCTTCCGGTCGCCTCCACGGGTCTCAGCTCTGCAGGGACTGTGGATCGGGCTGTTGGAAGGCAGGCAAGCTTGATCTCGTCGATCTCTGTCGCTCGAGTTCCGGCGGGAACTGCGACAAAGCAGACGTCGATGGCTGGATGGTGCCTGTTTGCACAGGGTGGTCACTCCTTGACCACAAGGGAGATTCTTCGGGCTTCTACGTCGAGTAGGATGTCGAAGGGTCCAGAGTTTCATTTCTTATGTTTCATTAGGATAATCTGAAGTGTCTTGGCACTGCTCCCACTCTTATTCGAATCTGGGGGGCTGGATTACCTGCTAGGTCCCCTCCTATGGGTGGGACCCAGGAAGGGGGTGGATACACCCCTTTCCTTTGATCCAGGCCGCCCTGGCATGAGGGCTGGAGTGCCCCAGAACCGGTTTGGCCGGATTATGCAAGGGGCAGCCTTGTGCGCCCCAAGCAGTGTCTGGTTTCTTTCAAACCTCCCTGCTACAATCCACTATCTCCTGTCTGGAGGGTGGTAACACCCCCCTGCGACAGGAAACCCTTTATCCAGGCCCCATTTGGCTGAGTTTCGGTCAGCTGCAGGGGGTCAGACTCTTGTCTGTGGCAGAGGCATCCATTTTGTGGATCTAAGGCCTTTTTAGAAATTAACCGCATTTAAGTAAAGTAACATGCCTTACCCCTCTAGAGGGGTGGAATGCTATCCCCGTCGCCAGAACTGGCGAGGGGATAGTATTCCAAATCGTATGACACCTTACACGACATGTTTTGATAAAGCCAAACCAAAGTTGCTATATAACCGCGAGGATTATAAGGCACCTAAGAGTATATGGTATGGCATTATCCTGAAACGGCTTAGGGAGTTGTTCCCGACAGCTGCAGACAGGCTCAGCTCATGCTAGAGCTCCATCTCACATTAAACCACGCACTCTGCCTCCAGGATTGATGAGGCCTTCCATAGGAGTGGCTCACAGGTTTATATGTGTCCAGATATAGGTTTAGATATAGGTATACCATATCTAAGTAAGGGGTGAGTGCACCACCTTACCCCAGCTGAGTGATCAGCCAGTTGTGTCAATTTAAGAACCAGCCAGGGGTGGCAAAAGATATGCTGCAGCCCCTGGTAGGCCTTGGTGGCCCCTATGCCCTGGGCACCTATAGTGCATTATACAGGGCCTGACAAGAAGTCCATTTCCAATTGTGGTATGTGCCTATAGCACATGTATTATTAATTTAGTGAGAGAACAGCAGGCTGGGGTCTGATCAGCAGGCCCACAGCCTCAGTAGTCGAAAACCAGTGAAGCAAAAAGCAAAAATTTGGGGTGACCATAGGATAGCAGACCCTACTCTCCTACACTCCCTCGACAGGAAACCCATTTTCCAGGCATCCCTTGCTGGAGTTTCGTCCAGCAGCAGGAGTTCAGACTCGTGTCTGTGGCAGCAGCATCAATTTTGCGATGCTGAAGCTCTGTTTAACTTTAACCGGGTAAAGCAGTAACATACATGTCTTTTCCCTCTAGAAGGGTGGAATGCTACCCCCGCTGCCAGAATTGGTGGGGGGGTAGTATTCCAAAGTGTTTGACACCTTACACCACATGTTTTGATAAAGCCACACCAAAGTTAGCATTTAACCATGAGACAGAGAGAACTCCTGAGGCGGAAGCCGGGAGCAACGAGCATTATTTTAAAATTGTATTTCTTGTGTGTTTTTAACTTTACTTACCTGCCAACACCCTCGCTAGCACTCCCCCTGCACAGCCAACTTGAACGCTGTCGCAGGGCCGCCACACTTTGTGACGTCATTCTGGGGAAGCCTGGTCAGGCTACGCCCCCTCCACAACAGGCTACGCCCCCCTTGCCTTGATAACGCGCCAAAATCCGAGCGCTGACAGACAGAGAGAACTCCTGAGGTGGAAAGCCGGGAGCAACGAGCATTATTTTAAAACTGTATTTCTTGTGTGTTTTTAACTTTACTTACCTGCCAACACCCTCGCTAGCACTGCCCCTGCACAGCCGACTTGAGCGCTGTTGCAGGGCCGCCACACTTTGTGACGTCATTCTAGGGAAGCCTGGTCAGGCTACGCCCCCTCCACAACAGGCCCGCCCCCCTTGCCTTGATAACGCGCGAAAATCCGAGCGCTGACAGACAGAGAGAACTCCTGAGGCGGAAAGCCGGGAGCAACGAGCATTATTTTAAAATTGTATTTCTTGTGTGTTTTTAACTTTACTTACCTGCCAACACCCTCGCTAGCACTCCCCCTGCACAGCCGACTTGAACCCTGTCGCAGGGCCGCCACACTTTGTGACGTCATTCTGGGGAAGCCTGGTCAGGCTACGCCCCCTCCACAACAGGCCACGCCCCTTCCGTTTTTTCTTCTACTTAAACCATGTGCCTTCCACGTCCGCGCAGCGGACGGGCGCAGCGGGCGCGCCGGTGGCGCGCCAAAGGCAAACGCCCGTCTGCGCCCGTCCGCGCCAGGACGGGCCTGAGGGCATGCCACGCTGATCATCCCATCAGATACTCACCTCAAGCACTGAGAGATTTTCAGAACACTGCCATATTACCATCTTCTATGGCTCTGCAACACATCTCCTCTGCTGGTCTTACGCGCCCCGACCAACCCCTTGCTGACGGTCGCCTACCTCCAGCCACGCTGACTAGGAACTCCATGTCCATCAGGGTATCATATTTGAATACTCGCTCGCTAGTGAGACATTCTGAGGACATTTTCATCCTGCTTTCCAGTTCTAACCCTGATATACTTCTACTCACGGAGACGTGGCTTACTTCAGAATCTCTGCCAGATATCCTGGTGGCCCTCCCCCCCTATTATTACATTCTCCACGCAGACAGTCCCGGCGACCGGCCCGGGGGTGGGGTAGCGGCCATCGTATCTAAACGCCTGAATTCTATCTCCTCCTACTCTCTTCCCCTCCCTGAGGTGGAGAACCTACTCATTAACGTACAAACGAATACCGGCCCTCTTACTTTCCTCCTTTTATATCGGCCTCCACACTGTATGCCATCTTTTTCCACCATCCTGAGTGAACAACTGTCCTCCCTTCTTACACTGCACTCCCGCTTTGCTATCTTTGGCGACCTAAATTACTGGTTTGGCGACACTAAAGCCGGTCCTCATGCCACCGAGTTCTTTGAGACTCTTAAAAATCTGAATCTCGCCCAACATGTCTCCCAACCCACTCATATTAAGGGACACATTTTGGACCAGATTTGGACCTGCAACCTGGCGCTGTCCCCACCAGACATACTTCCGTGTGCCTGGTCTGATCAACACCTGGTGGACACCACCATCACAGTTGTCGGTCAGACTCCTGCCCCCCTGATGGCTGGTGGCCTCTCCCGTAAATGGAGCTCATACGACTCCCAGGGCTTCCTCACCGCCCTGGCCGACTCCTGCCCAGTCATTCCCCAACGACATTGATGGATTAGAACAAGACTTCGCCTCCTGGCTAGAGTGCGCTAGTGATCTGTTTGCCCCCTTAGTCAAATTTCCCTGTACCAGACACCGGAATTCTCATAGGTGGTTCTCCGACGACCTTAAAGCCCGGAAACTAAAAACACGCCAGTTAGAACGCACCTGGAGACATGACTACTCTGACTTAGCCAAACAATCTTATCTGGCCGCCCGCAAAGACTTTAAAACAGCTATCCGCTCAGCCAAAATGGAACACTTCTCCAACAGGATCTCCCTGGCAGTCGACAAATCCAAGGAGGTGTTCAGAGTCTTGAATGAGCTAACTACAGACGACAGAACCCTCCCAGTCCAGACCCCCACCCAGGAGGCCTGTGACACTCTGAACTCCTTCTTCCTAGAAAAAATCTCAACAATCAAAAAATCCATCCCTCCACTTCCCCAATTGCCACCACCGGACAATTCTTTTAACAACCCCTTGACCCTCACCTCCTTTCCTGCTCTAGATTCCACCTCCTTGGCGGAACTAGCCACTCGCGTGAAATCCGGCTCTCCGAACGACTGCTGTCCACCATCTGTCCTGCGGAGCATTTGTCTTAACTTACCAGACAGTGTCTTACACCTAATCAACAGATCTCTCAGCAGCGGCATCTGTCCTATCTCCTTTAAGGAGGCCATCCTGGTACCCCTTCTAAAAAAAACGGGTGCTGATATGTCGGAGCCATCAAACTACCGCCCCATTTCCCTCCTCCCTTACTTTTCCAAACTTATGGAGGCCCATGTCACCCGCTGCCTGTCAAGCTTCATAGAATCCTCTTGTTATCTCGAGCCGACTCAGGCTGGCTTCAGACCTGCCCACTCCACAGAAGCCGTTATCTTGGCAGTTCTTGACACACTCAGGAGTAACGCGGACGCGGGAATCCCCCAAGCCCTCATCCTACTGGATTTGTCTTTCGCGTTTGAAACAGTGGATCACAACATCCTTCTCCACCGTGTCGAGCAGGCGGGCATCCAGGGCGTTGCTCTTGATGGGTCAAATCCTTCCTTACGGGAAGAACACAGGCGGTCCGCCTAGGTCCCTTAACTGCCAAACAAACCCCCACGTCCTGTGGTGTCCCCCAGGGCTCCTCCCTTTCCCCGCTCCTCTTTAATCTTTACCTTCGACCACTCATTCAGTCACTTTCGAAATGGGATATCGTCACTTATAATTATGCTGACGACCTACAAATCATCTTTTCTCTCAATTCACCACATGCCATCAAAACCTTCCACGGAGCCATGATTCACATCCAACTCTGGATGAACCAGAACCAATTGAAGTTGAACCCCGGTAAAACTGAGCTCCTCCTCCCTGGACTCAGTCACACCTACTGGGGTTCACAGTTCTGGCCTCCAGAGTTCTGCTCCCCCCCCCCACCCCAGTAAAAACAGTAAAGAGTCTGGGTGTCATCATCGACACCGAGCTCTCCCTCAGGGCTCAAGTTGGAGCGGTGGTCTCCTCTTGCATGTATCAACTCCGGAGGATCCGTAAAGTTTGTTACCTTCTTCCCCGGCGGCACTTACCCAAACCGTCATTTCGCTGGTACTCTACCGTTTGGATTTTTCTAATGCCATCTACCACGGTCTGCCGCAATTTCTGATACAACGTCTTCAAGTTGTCCAGAATCAAGCGGCCCGCTTGATTCATGGAACCCCCAGATGGCAATCAGCTAAGCCTCTGCTCACGAGCCTTCACTGGCTCCCAGTCGATCGAAGGGTCGCCTTTAAGGTGGCATGCCTCGCCTTCAAAGCACTTCACTGCCCTGGTCCCGCCTTCCTAAAATCCCTCATTCGCCCTCACTGTCCCACACGCAATCTCCGATCAGCCCACCGCGATCTGCTGATCACCCCCAAGAGTAAAACTAAGAGATTCGGCGGCCGCCGTTTCTCCTACCTAGCTCCTGTGCTTTGGAATCTCCTCCCTCTCTCAATCAAATCCTTCCCCTCCCTCCTGAATTTCAGAAAAATGTTAAAAACCCACCTTTTCCCCATCTCTGGCTAGAACTTGTCATCTATGCTTCCCCCTCATTTGTTTCTGTCTATCAGCGCCAGGAAGCTTCGGTGTCAGTGCGCTTTATAAATGTCATTTAAGATAAGATAAGATACGATTATAATGCACTTAAGAGTATATGGTATAGCTATATCATAGAACAGCTATAAGGACATGGTTCGGAAAGCTGCAGAGGGGCTCAGCTCACGCTAGGGCACCCTCTCACATAAAACCAAGCACTCTGCCTTGAGGATTGTCGAGGCCTACCATCGGAGTGACTTATAGGTGCATATGTGTGTATATATAAAGGTAGATATAGGTATACTATATCTAAGTAATGGGTGATTACATCACCTTACTCAAGCTGAGTGATCAACCTGTGGTGTCAGTTTGGATGGCCAGCCAGGGGTGGCATAATACATGCTTCAGCCCATGGTAGGCCTTGGATGCACCTATGCCCTGGGTACCTATGGTACACTACACAGGGGCTCACAGAGGTGACCCAATACCCAATCTGGTATGTACCTAAAGTACATGGAGTCCATTTTATAGGGAGAGCAGATAGCCTGGGGCCCTGAATAGCAGGATCCCAGGCCAACTAAGTCGAAAACCAGCAAAACACAAGGCAAAAAGTTGGGGTAACCATATAGTCAGATATCCACCTTCCTACACCCAGTGTCTTCTCAGTGTTGGAAATTATCAATTTTATTAACAGCACAATATTAACTCACCACTGCTGTGGCTTGCAGTCATAAGGCCATTATGAATGGACTATGTTGTGTGCCAGAATGCCTGTGAATAGTTTAGCAAGAATGTTTGGGAGGGAGATTGGTCTCATGATGAGCAGGCCTAGGGGTTTTGCCAGGGCCTGTGAATAACTGTTATTACTGTTTCTCTCTTGGTGTCAGTGGGCTTGTCTGTGTCCTCAGCTCTTTCAACAATGTTTGAAAACAAAACTAGTCAGATGATAGCTGCCAGGTGTACATGTTTTGCATGTGTAGAAGCACACATTAGTAACTGTAGTGCATGCATGATTCACCTTGTCAGTTTGTGATCAAGTGAGCATTCACAGACCCCAATCTGACTATTTCTGACACTGGAAACAGTTAGAGTTTCACTTCCACAAAATGCGGGAGTAACTCTCTTTCCAGGGTAGGAAGAGAAATGGATCACCCTCTAAACGTGGTGGCGAGTAGTGCTATACGGTTCATAGCACCATTTATCTGGGGAAAACTGGGGAAATGGTACAATGCACTGGGAAAATGGCATGTGATGACAATGTGACATGACATTCCCACTAAACCTGCTTTTACACTTTTTTTGAGCTGTCTTTGTTCAGTTTATCAAGGCCCAGGCTTTAGTTTCAAGTCAAGAGATAGTGCAGGATTAGACTAGTTATAATGTCATAGATACCAACAAATGCCTTTAACACGTATGCCTTTACCCTGCAATGCCTTAAACACGTATGCCTTTACCACGTAACACCTTTAAGATGCATATGCCTTGACCATGCATAATGAAGGATTTACAAAAAAGGGTGGGTGCCCTTGAGCCCATCCAGGCCACCCACATGATCAATGTTGAGGAACCCCAAAGTCCGCATGACGCCTGCGGGAGCCAGTATTGTTCCAACCCATAGGGAGCAGCTTAAAATCCTGTGCTCTACAGGCAGGAACAATTTTTTCATGTGTTTCTCTGCCCGCTTTATAAGCTGTGCATTGTGGGGGGTGTAAGTTATAGTTAGCCCAGGTAACTATAACTGCTCAGTTTCTACGGTTTTGAGTATGTAAAATCTGAACATAAGTAAACATCTCTGTAATCTTTGTTTTTTTCGGTGTATTTCTAAGGTTTTTGATGCTATTTCCTACCTATAACGTCTCTGTAAACTATGGTTTTTTTTACAGTGAAAATATATCTCTCTTTCTCTCTCTCTCTCTCTCTCTATATATATATATATATATATATATATATATATTCACTGAAAAAAACATAAGTTATAGACCATATATAGTTAGGAATTAGCATTTACAAAACCTTGAAAATTCACTGAAAAAACCATAGGTTATAGACCATATATAGTTAGGAATTAGCATTTAAAAAAACTTTTTTTACTCACACAAAACCATTGAAATTCCATATATAGTTAGTAGTACTAACTATATATCGCGCACCCGCAATCCACTGCTGATCATGTCACATATTACATCATTCATGACATGGTCAGTGACATCACTGATGACATCACTGATGACATCTCAAATGACATCACTGATGACATCACTGATGACATCTCAAATGACATCACTGATGACATCACTGATGACATCTCAAATGACATCACTGATGACAACATCCAGTGACTGTGTATTTCTGTAAAGTTAAAATATGTCTTACATATTGAAGAATGAGTGGATGTAGAAGTGTCTGGATGAAGGATTTAGTAGGTGCATGACTGACTGTATGAGTGAGTGGTTAAATGTGTCTCACTGAGTGCATGGGTTAGTGACTGAACTGTGTTAATTTGTGCATCATTATGTTTGTTGTTCTGTAAACTGCTGCATGTGTTGATCAGTAGCTATATGAGTAAGTATATGGGTTATTGATTGGTTGCTCAAGTATTTGTATGGGAGACTGAGTGTGTGTGTGGGTGGCTGGGAGGTGTATGACTCTGTGCATAGATGTGTGAGCAGTTGATTCACTAGATGTATGGGTTCAAAAGTGCATGTGGAAACAGCTGTATGGGTGGTTGACTGTGTGCATGAGTGCATTGGTGAGTGAATGGATATCTCAGTGCTACATGTCAAAGTAAGTACATATGTAAAACACAGTACATGTGAGAGTTGGCATATATAAATAACTGTGCATAAGAGCCAGTGAATGTGTGAGTGGCTGTATGGATGATTGTGAACTTGTATCAGGGATTGTAAAAGAGAGTAAATATGTGTTAGTATATGTTTGAATAAGTAAGGTGTGTATAACTGTATAGTTGAGGAAATGGAGGTGTGATTGATTCTTTGCATGACTGACTAGGTGTGTAAGTAACTCCATGGATGAGTGACAGTCTGTGAGTGTCTGTTTACACTGAGTGTATCTAAGGTTATATTAGAGTTTGAAGAGGTTCATCGTATTATCACATGAATGATGTCATCAGTGATGTGATCAGTAATGTCAAATGAGATGTCATCAGTGATGTCATCAGTGATGTCATTTGAGATGTCATCAGTGATGTCATTTGAGATGTTATCGGTGATGTCATCAGTGATGTCATTTGAGATGTCATCAGTGATGTCACTGACCATGTCATGAATGATGTAATATGTGACATGATCAGCAGTGGATTGCGGGTGCGCGATATATAGTTAGTACTACTAACTATATATGGAATTTCAATGGTTTTGTGTGAGTAAAAAAAGGTTTTTTAAATGCTAATTCCTAACTATATATGGTCTATAACCTATGGTTTTTTCAGTGAATTTTCAAGGTTTTGTAAATGCTAATTCCTAACTATATATGGTCTAATACCTATGGTTTTTTCAGTGAATTTCAATGGTTTTTTAATAGCAAATATCATAAGCTGTCGAATGTCAAGTACTTGGTAAGAAAAAACATTTTCATGTTTATGCACACTGATCTGCTTTGAATGCTGCCCCCCCCCTCATTTCTATTAGGAGTACTCTCTCTTTGCAGATAGTGAAGGGTAGTTAACGCAGGCCTTTGCCCCCGTTGTAATCCGTCGTGCCTGCTTCTCTCTCCATTTGATTGATTGTTATCCAAGCATTTACTGTTTTAGAATTGGTTCTCTTTGGTTCATTCTCTATTTACAAACAAGCACAGAGTCGCAATACTCTGTTTAGTCTTTGCAGATAGCGAAAAATCGTGTAAAAAAACAAAAGGAATCGAGCAAAATCAGTAGGCCACTAATGGGATCTCTTTTTGACCTCGCTAAAATAGAAACATTAGGAACAACCCCTCATGAGAAATACGAAACTAGTGAGATGAACTGAACTCCACACCATGATGGCTGCAAGACAGCTCGGCTCCGCCACCCACCCCGCCCAAAATAACGATAAACTCTATGCAAATATTACAAATATATACAACACACCAGCAAAGTAACAGGGTAAAACATTTTATTAAATAACTATTTACATAACTATTTTATACTTTTTGTTGCCCGATCCGGCTAGCTCAATCGATCGAGCATGAAACTCATGCACTCTGATAGTTCAAAGTTTTGAGGAGTGCTTGTAACACTGTCTGAAGCCTATTTGCACTTGCTACAGCTTCACTATTCTCAATGTAAGTGGGGGCTGTTTGAGGATGTGACTGCATTTGAAAACAATGTGATGCGGTGCCACCCTGAACCGCTTGACGGAGGCCCCCGAGGGACGGTGTCATGGCGCGGACTCGGAGGGGGCGCTTGGCTCCGGCCCCCTCCGCAAGTCGTGTTGCCCTGGTGTGGCCTGAGATCGCCCCCGACATAGGTGGCCGTCTCCCGGGGTCAAGCGGAACTTTTTGCCTTTTGGTGACTCTTCCATTCTTGACCTTGTCCCACAATCCGTTTCACCTAAAGACACGCTGTAGTGGGGCGCCCCTTTACCGTTTCAGTTGCCATTCCGCCCGCTTTTGCTACACTGTGCCTCTTCCGCTATTCAGCTGTTTACCGCCCGCTCTTTCGACTACAGCGTCTCGCTCACCATGTACTTGAGTTGCTCCCGCTCTTGCGGTGCAGCGATAGGCGGCTGCCACAGGACTCTCAAAATGGCGGCCGGCTCTTCAGATTTGGGCGTGGTCCACTAAAATGGGCCTGCGACACCTTGGAACTCGGACGCTTGTCTGCTAGAGCTTGGGCTCCATTCTCGAAAGCGTCCCCTCAGCCTTGAAGATTCTACAAAAGTCTTGGGGGCCCCCAACTCCCGCAGGCTTCTGATGGGGAGCGGCTAGCATGATTGCTCGTGGAATGGCCACGACGGAGCTACGAAATGGTGGTGCTCTCATGCTAACGCCAGCTTCAGTCTGAAACATCCAGAAACACTGTAGACTACCAATTCGATCAGTTCCGGTAGCGCCCCAACGTGACCCGGTAGAGAAGAACTTGCCCTCCCCTCTTTGACTGATGGTTCTTGTTGCCTGTCCCTTCTGTTGTCATTTAACAGAACTATTTAGCCTGCTGAAAGGGGTTGTGTTCCGACCGCTGGTTGGTGGAGACATTTTGACTATATTCTGGACCTGCGTTGTCGCGTAATGCGTCATATGACGCGCCGCGTTAGCGCATCCGGAAGTGCTCCGGTGCGCGAAGCGCAGCTTCCCGGAAGCGATGCGGGGCGCGGCGCGCAGCGCGTAACGTAAGCATAACAGGTCATGTGACTTGTTAATAAAACTTTTCATTGGTTCCTTTTACTTTTCTTATTCTAATGATGAAAGGCTTGGTCATATGACCTAAAAATGACGCTTTTTATTACTTTCGAACATTATTTTCTCTTAAACATATGTTATAATGTTCCAGGCTAATGTACTTTCCCGGAAAATTTACAACTGTCCTGCAAGTAAAATATATTCCTTTTTCGAGAAAAAGGGCGTTTCTTCGTCCCATGACGGAGCCGTTGAGCAAAAGAGGCTCGGCCTGCTGTCTTAGTCGCCGATACGCCTGAATATCAGATTCTTATCGATCACTTTATGTTGCAGAAGTAGAAACACAACAGCCCTTGACCATTTATCTTTACTGCGTTCCTGCGTATTATACCTTTTACCCTTCATGTAATTGGACTGCTTTATTTCACTTGCCTTTTACTGATTCCAAAACAGTGACTATTATTAAAAACTTTACCAATGTAAATACTACTACCATGTTTTCTTTTAAAAACCTTTATTGTGAAAATGTCAGTATACAAATACGGGCCTATAACCACGTGGGCCGGCCACGGAGCAAACTGTAATCGTATATGATGAGTAGACATTTACACTGTAGAGGAACGTAACGGGCGGGCCATTAGGTTGCAAGAACTAAGGTGTCTAACAGTTGCGGAATCGGTGGACGTACATTTTATAATTAAAATACGACAGAGCCAGTTACAATAAAATTATCTAGATATACATTTGCGGGCAAGTACCATGGGTGACGTTAATTCGAACTTTCAATAGTACAGTAATCAATAACACATCAGAACTTAATATCAATAGGGATGTCGAAATATTCAATCAATTCTCGTCCCCGCCCGCCATGTGCTTCAAAACTGCATACGTATCTCGTGATTTCAAGGTTCTGCAACCAGTACACAACAAGGAGTTACGAGTCCCATTTATTCCGGCGCCATTTTGGGCGAGGACGGGCAGGTCCAGGATATAGTCAAAATGTCTCTACCAACCATCGACTATGATGATGTTCATATGCTGTATTTATTAGAGTAACACTCATCTGTCCACATGAAATTAATTTGCCACAATCTAAACATGTCATTTTAATCTTTCCAAAGTTCTTCTAAATATTTGGGACCGTTTCCCTTGCCTCTGATGCTGTCAGTGCCACTTCTTTGGTGAATGTACTGGCAGGTCGGGGGTTCTCCTCCAAATCTCTCTTTTGTGCAGCACTATAATTAATCGGTGCCACCTCTCCATATGACGATGCATGGTATAGTTACCATAACTATATTTTTTTTCGGTTCCTCTGGAGAGTACATCGTGGCAGATGAGGCAGGTAACGTACCGGGCATTTACCTTTTTTGCATGTAGAGGAAAGGAAAAAAAATTCGAGCGTCCGAGTTCTAAGGTGTCCCAGGGCCATTTTAGTGGACCAGGCCCAAATCCAAAGAACAGGCCGCCATTTTGAGAGTCCTGTTGCAGCCGCCTGTCGCTGTAGCATCAAGAGCGGCCGAAACTCAGCTGAATGGCAACTGAAACGGTAAAAGGGCGCCCCACTACAGCAGACGAGCCTTCACCTGGGAAGGCCCGTTCAAGCCGCCCCCCCCCCCCTTCGGGCACCCCACGCCGTTATTCGGAGCAGGATTGTAGGATGGCCACACCAGTGCGGCAACTTGCTAGACACCACCTCGGTGCCAACCGAATCTCAGCGCCTTGTGGTGTCTTCTATTCAGAAAATATTGTTGTGCTGCCTTCGGCCTATTCGCCGCAAGTGCGCACGCAACTCAGCTGCATAGCGAGTGAAACACCAAGGGGCGCCCCACTGCAGCCGAGGAACCTTCATCTTGGGGGCGACGCACAGCATCACATTGCTTTCCAATGCAGTCAGATCCTCAAACAACCCCCACTGACTGACGCGAACTCACAGGCCAACGGAGCGCCCCACGCCGACTTTCGGCGCAGCATTGTAGGATGGCCACACCAGTGCGGCAACTTGCTAGACACCACCTCGGTGCCATCCGGATCTTGGCGCGTTGCGCTGCCTTTGGCCCTATTCGCACATCGGTCCGCTACTGACGCCACCTCACAGGCCAACGGGGCGCCCCACGCCGACTTTCAGCATTGTAGGATGGCCACACCAGTGCGGCAACTTGCTAGACACCACCTCGGTGCCATCCGGATCTGGCGCGTTGTGCTGCCTTCGGCCTATTCGCACATCGGTCTGCTACTGACGCGAACTCATGGCCAACGGGGCGCCCCACGCCGACTTTCAGCATTGTAGGATGGCCACGCCAGTGCGGCAACTTGCTAGACACCACCTCGGTGCCATCCGGATCTTGGCGCGTTGTGCTGCCTTCGGCCTATTCGCACATTGGTCCGCTACTGACGCGAACTCACAGGCCAACGGGGCGCCCCACGCCGACTTTCAGCATTGTAGGATGGCCACACCAGTGCGGCAACTTGCTAGACACCACCTCGGTGCCATTCGGATCTTGGCGCGTTGTGCTGCCTTCGGCCTATTCGCACAACGGTCCGCTACTGACGCCGCCTCACGTGCCAACGGATTTTCTACGCTTTTTATACCCTATGCCGCATAACAGGTCATGTGACTTGTTTATAAAACTTTTCATTGGTTCATTTTACTTTTGGTTTCCTAATGATGGAAGGCTTGATCATATGACCTAAAAATAACACTTTTCATTGGATGAAAACTTTTTTTTTTCCCAAACGATGAAAGCCCCACCTTGTTTCTGGATGTTTCAGACTGAAGCTGGCGTCAGCATGAGAGCACCACCATCTCGTGGCTCCGTCGTGGTCATTCCGCGAGCAATCATGGCAGCCGCTCCCCACCGGAAGCCTGCAGGAGTCGGGGGCCCCCAAGACTTTTGTAGAATCCTCAAGGCTGAGGGGACGCTTTTGAGAAGGGGGTCCAAGACCTAGCAGACAAGCGTCCGATTTCCAAGGTGTCCCAGGGCCATTTCAGTGGACCAGGCCCAAAAAGGAAAGAGCCTGCCGCCATTTTGAGAGTCCTGTGGCAGCCGCCTATCGCTGCACCGCAAGAGTGGGCGCAACTCAGCTGAATGGCGGATTTTGACACAGTGTACCAAAAGCGGGCGGAATGGCAACTGAAACGGTAAAGGGGCGCCCCACTACAGCAGACGAGCCTCCACCTGGGGAGGCCCGTTCACACCGCCTCACCCCCCCCCCCCGGGGCGCCCCACGCCGTTATTCGGAGCAGCATTGTAGGATACCAAAACCAGTGCGGCAACTTACTTGACATCACCTGGGTGCCATCCACATCTCAGCGCGTCCTGCTGCCTTGGGACTATTCGCACAACAGACCGCTACTGACGAGCCACCCCCCGGGACGCCCCACGCCGTTATTCGGAGCAGCATTGTAGGATACCCAAAACCAGTGCGGCACCCAGGCAACATCACCTGGGTGCCATCCAGAACTCAGGACGTTGTGCTGCCTTGGGACTATTCGCACAACCGACCACTACTGACCATTGTTCCTTCTTTTTTCCTAAAAATGTTTAAATGTTTTAACTGTTTTTGTTGCGTTGTATATATTTATAAGTTATTAAAGTTTTATAATCCTACTACTTTGTTGGAGTGCTATATATTTTTAATGTGACACATAATTGTAAAAACTTTGATGTACAAAGAGGCATCCCTGGAATCTTCCGCTTCAGGCTCGGGCCCCTCCCCAATCACAATACAGGATGGTTTTCAGATAGTAGGAACGCGTGTGGTGTGACGGATCTCATCGGGTGGGGGCCTTGATCTACTGTAACTCCTTTGAAGAGGGGTGATTCTTTACAGCTGGGGCCATAAACTACATCTGCAGGGCTACCTGATAGCCTGGGACTGGCCTGGACAATCGGGCACAGAGGAAGAGGAGTGTCAGAGGGTGCGGTAGTGAATAGGGCGAAAGGGAGGTGTCGGGCGGGCACAGGGTGTGATTCTCAGGGAGGAGCAGCGCAGATGGGGGAGGTTTATTGCCCATGCATAAGACAGAGAGCGGGGGTGACCAGTGCCTGGGGGAGATGCTTGCGAGGGTGGGGAGCCATGCTAAGGATCGACAGCGTGCAGAGAGTGGGTCTGGTCAAGGCATCTAAAATGGCTGCCGTGCACGACAAAAGTGTGGCATTTGAAAAAAGGCAAGATGGCGCAGACAATGTTTTTCAACACTTCCTGATTACCTTCGAATCGAACGTTAACAGACGTTATCTCTCCCACACTACCGGTCCCCCTGGGCTTAAACGCCGAGATGGTAGGGACTGCATCCCGTGGAGATAGGCCGAGACGTCACTCAGCAGAAAAAAAAGAAAAAAAAAAGTCTATAAACATACAATAAGTTAAAAGTCAATCATTCTTGTTTCCTGGTAGTACGCTCCCCAGTCCGCTTCCCGTTACGCTAACCGGGCGCACCCCACCCAAAAAAACGATTTTTTTTTTTTTTTTTTTGCCCCGCGGAGCCCTTTTAAAGCCTCCACATCAAACCTATGGGGTCAGGGAGGATCTACTATGCCCCCTTATGGTCATTTGCCCCTTCGCTTTGGCCTCCTCTTGTCTCTCGATCCTACCGAGAGACAAGATGGCGGCCGCTCCGTACTGTTTGGAATGTTTACAGACACCGGAGAGCCAATCAGCTTCGCTTCGCAAAGCTCCGTAACGCGAAAAGTACGCGAAACGGAGCGCTACCCGGGACGCTGTCACAGATATATATCTTTTTTTGAACGTTAATTTCTCAAAATCCACTGCAGCACATATATTGAGACCCAGCAAAGGCACATCGGGCTACCGGTCCCTACAATTTTGCCAAGTTTCATGTGCTGGATTTGTAAAGCGCACGGCTGCCCGTGAGCGTCCCGGCGCTTGCTTAGGGAACCCGTCCTGGCATGCCCCTGTGAGAAACCCCAGCAGGGCGTCCACAAGGTGAAAGCCAGGCATCCCGCCGCGAGGGGCCGTAGTGGAGATTAAGCAAGCTATTGCCCAGAGTCGCAGAGTATGACCCCATGAGTTGAGTAGGCACCAGAGTGAGAATTATCGAGTCTGTGGAATTTTGAGCCCGAGACCTGCCGAGGCGGGGAATCGAACCCTGGTTTACGGTCAATCTCAGCTTCCGGGTCTGCCACCTCTAACCACTGAGCCACGCTTCTCATGCAAATCCATTCACCGGTTCGATTTTTTTTTTGCCCCGCGGGGCCCTTTTAAAACCTTCACATCAAACCTAGGGGGTCAGGGAGGATCTACTATGCCCCCTTATGGTCATTTGCCCCTTCGCTTTGGCCTCCTCTTGTCTCTCGATCCTACAGAGAGACAAGATGGCGGCCGCTACGGACTGTTTGGAATGTTTACAGACGCCGGAGAACCAATCAGCTTCGCTTCGCAAAGCTCCGTAACGCGAAAAGTACGCGAAGCGGAGCGCTGTCTGGAGCGCTGTCACAGATATATATCTTTTTTTGAACGTTAATTTCTCAAAATCCACTGCAGCACATATATTGAGACCCAGCAAAGGCACATCGGGCTACCGGTCCCTACAATTTTGCCAAGTTTCATGTGCTGGATTTGTAAAGCGCACGGCTGCCCGTGAGCGTCCCGGCGCTTGCTTAGGGAACCCGTCCTGGCATGCCCCTGTGAGAAACCCCAGCAGGGCGTCCACAAGGTGAAAGCCAGGCATCCCGCCGCGAGGGGCCGTAGTGGAGATTAAGCAAGCTATTGCCCAGAGTCGCAGAGTATGACCCCATGAGTTGAGTAGGCACCAGAGTGAGAATTATCGAGTCTGTGGAATTTTGAGCCCGAGACCTGCCGAGGCGGGGAATCGAACCCTGGTTTACGGTCAATCTCAGCTTCCGGGTCTGCCACCTCTAACCACTGAGCCACGCTTCTCATGCAAATCCATTCACCGGTTCGATTTTTTTTTTGCCCCGCGGGGCCCTTTTAAAACCTTCACATCAAACCTAGGGGGTCAGGGAGGATCTACTATGCCCCCTTATGGTCATTTGCCCCTTCGCTTTGGCCTCCTCTTGTCTCTCGATCCTACAGAGAGACAAGATGGCGGCCGCTACGGACTGTTTGGAATGTTTACAGACGCCGGAGAACCAATCAGCTTCGCTTCGCAAAGCTCCGTAACGCGAAAAGTACGCGAAGCGGAGCGCTGTCTGGAGCGCTGTCACAGATATATATCTTTTTTTGAACGTTAATTTCTCAAAATCCACTGCAGCACATATATTGAGACCCAGCAAAGGCACATCGGGCTACCGGTCCCTACAATTTTGCCAAGTTTCATGTGCTGGATTTGTAAAGCGCACGGCTGCCCGTGAGCGTCCCGGCGCTTGCTTAGGGAACCCGTCCTGGCATGCCCCTGTGAGAAACCCCAGCAGGGCGTCCACAAGGTGAAAGCCAGGCATCCCGCCGCGAGGGGCCGTAGTGGAGATTAAGCAAGCTATTGCCCAGAGTCGCAGAGTATGACCCCATGAGTTGAGTAGGCACCAGAGTGAGAATTATCGAGTCTGTGGAATTTTGAGCCCGAGACCTGCCGAGGCGGGGAATCGAACCCTGGTTTACGGTCAATCTCAGCTTCCGGGTCTGCCACCTCTAACCACTGAGCCACGCTTCTCATGCAAATCCATTCACCGGTTCGATTTTTTTTTTGCCCCGCGGGGCCCTTTTAAAACCTTCACATCAAACCTAGGGGGTCAGGGAGGATCTACTATGCCCCCTTATGGTCATTTGCCCCTTCGCTTTGGCCTCCTCTTGTCTCTCGATCCTACAGAGAGACAAGATGGCGGCCGCTACGGACTGTTTGGAATGTTTACAGACGCCGGAGAACCAATCAGCTTCGCTTCGCAAAGCTCCGTAACGCGAAAAGTACGCGAAGCGGAGTGCTGTCTGGAGCGCTGTCACAGATATATATCTTTTTTTGAACGTTAATTTCTCAAAATCCACTGGAGCACATATATTGAGACCTAGCAAAGGCACATCGGGCTACCAGTCCCTACAATTTTGCCAAGTTTCGTGCAAATCCATTCAGCCGTTCGAGCTAAAAGTGAGTCCAACCGCCCTATGGAAATGAACATGGGAAAAACGCGTTTTGGGACCCCCCTTTTTTCTCGGCCCCCCCTTGACGAACCCCCCCCCCAAAATTTTCAGGGGCTGCTCAGAAACAAAATGTTCCATTTTCCTGAAAATTTCAGCCAATTCCGTCCACAAACGCCAAAGTTATTAGACATAGAATTTTCAAAAATCCCATAGAGAAAAAATCCTAACTATATATACCTACTGGCGACCGCCAGTAGGTAATATATATATATATATGTATATATATATATGTAGAGAGAGAGACAGATATATACATATATATGTGGATATATACATAATTTATGACTTATTATTATTAGAGACAACTCTATAAGGCCTTGTAGAATGCATTATTTATAGATTGTAAATAATTGTTGTGACAGAATAACTTACTGCCATGAATGAGGAAATGATATCATCATCTCGCACGCAGCACTTTAAGAGTACTTCACAGGAATGGAAGAAAAACAAAATGGCGATTGTATTGAGCCATAGTTTGTAAATGTAATGTAAATGTCTAGTGTTTAATGAACACAAAGAAGGGTACTAACACTGATCACTTTTTATAAATTTACTAGATGCCTGGTACTCTATGGTCCATTTAAAGGCTAATTGTAGCCGAAACGCGTAGGCCGTCCTATTCTTGCACGTTTTTGCACATGGTGCTTCAAAAAGAAAATAATTTAGATAACCTACCTGCTGTCGTGCCGTGACTTCCGCTGGGAAAAGAAAAGTGGCGAGAGGTATCAAAGGAATCTATGGTGCGTGGACTGGGACGGACATCACAGGCACTCACGAAGGAGGCGAGGCGATCTGGGAACAATTCCAGTCATTTGAAGAATCGGAACAAGATGATCGACGCCTCTATCATCTGCCGTGTTTAAACGCATCCAAACAAACTAGAGAAAACGGATGCCTGGAGTCTGAGTGGCAAAGACCCGGCGGTGAGTGAGCGAAGTGGGGGGTGGGCGGTGTCTGTGCAACTCAGTAGCGCGGCGGAAGCGGCGTATGAGGAGCGGGGGCCCGCGGCTGCCTTCTCGATCACAAACCGCCGGGAAGAGTAGCCGAGCATTGTGTCATCGCGAAAGGGGCAAAAAAAATAAGACGCTTTCCAAAAGACGGTTGATACGAGACTACGCATTGCGTTCTCAACTCCTAAATTACAGGCAAAAACTGTCTCTGCAAGAAACCCGGAAGAAGCTAAATGAGAGGGATTGAGCATTAAAGAAACAGTATGGTATATCGTGATTCCTCGAACGTGGGGAGTAAGAGGAGCAGCAGGTCAATGGGATTCTGAACTAATCTGGGAGCAGACGACAGAATCCTGAAATAAAACAAATAAAACACCAAAGCAATTACAGACAAGAAACTGTGAAAATTATAACCTAATTTACATAGATGGCAGATAAAACCAGGAATCGTCAACTAAGGGCGAGTGAACTACTCAATGATGATGAAACAACTCCCTCAACTAGCAAAAATACAAGAGGAACAGCAGGAGGAAAAGGAAAAGAAAAAGATAACAGAACAATAGTAAATGTCCTAAGAGAATTACAACAAAACCGGATCTTGGAAATTAAGAAATGGTGGGAAAAAAACGACATTAGAAAAATATATAGCGTTTAAAAGAGTCCCAAGAGGGTTACGGATACTCATCATGCCCACATGGAACGATCTAGACCCGGATTTGATAAATTGTGGCAACAGGACACCAATGAGTGTTCATTTAAACTCATGAGGACATTAATCATACACGCCGAGAGGAAATTGGAGAAAATTACGAGCATAATCCAATCACTGGAACAAGAGTTAGCGAAAATCCCGGTATCTGAAGAAAACAAGGAATTGATTGAAAATATGGAGAAAAAATTGAACAAACATGAGACGGAGGTAGAGAAACGAAAAGCAAACAAATTCACGAGGGACCGGATGGATTATGCAAACTGGCGCATATATACGTTTGCCCGCAAGTGCGACACTCTAAGAAGTAGAGTTGTGATGGACAAGTGCGCTGGAACAGTAAATACCGATACAATAGACAGTTCAGAAATCAGCTCAGCTGATGAGGACACAGTAACAACTCCACTGGATTTTCGCGGGGAGATACAATTGGCGCAAATGATAACGCGACAAAGAGGAAGAGGCAGAATCAACACATGGGGGAGAGGACAACCAAAACCAGAAGAAGGAGCAAAACCAAAGAGAGGAAAAGGAAACAAAAATAATCCTTAAAAAAAGAGGAATAAATCAAGATAAAAATTTGGTCCTGAACATATCCGACAAACAACTAACGGATGTTCAAATCAAACTATTGAATCGAGGACTATCCTACTGCCCCAACAAGGATATGGATATCCCCAATGTACGGATTGATCTCTACAAGTTTTGTGGAAAATTAAACTTAAAAAATACTTTGCGGAGAAGAAACCTCAACCTAATGCCTGTCAATCAGAAGAAACAAATCCATCCTTAATAGCTCAAAAAGATCTACCAGCACTCAGAGCATTAACATCTTTGAGAGAGGATGAATCATCAAACATAGAGACAAGTCAAGATTCGTACACATCAGATATTGACTTCTGTAACACTATTGGACTGACAACAAACATGGGAGGTGAAAGTGGACTAAGAAAACAGTCCAGGTTCTGTCCACAGATGCCACAAGGGAATACAATTGACCTATTCCTTGAAATAATGGTAGTAGAAGTTACCAAGATGTCAAGCAGATCCATCGCTAATAAGAACATGGATTGGAATAATAACAACAATAAAAAAACTTGGAACCTCTCGCCAAAAGAATATCAGGCAATCACAGAACTCAAAAACGATCCTACAATAATAATCAAATCCTCGGATAAAGGAGGAAACATTTTGGTCCAAAATGTTACCGATTATATAAATGAGGCAAAGCGACAGTTGGAGAATCAAGATCATTATGAGCTATTGGCCAACAACCCGATGGAAGAATGGACGAATGAATACCATACACATTTGCTGGGGTCGAATGAAAGAGGCCTAATTGATTTTGATGAATATTGCTACTTGAAAACAGACTTGAAACTATCTACTTTCTGCCGAAAGTTCATAAATCAATTGAGAGACCACCTAGTTCAAGTTCAAGTTCAAGAATTTATATAGCGCGCTACTCACCCAGAGGGTCTCAAGGCACTGGGGGGGGAATAATTATTTATCGAATAGCCAGGTTTTAAGCTCTTTTCTGAAGGAGATGTGGTTCTGTGTAAGGCGGAGTTGAGTGGGGAGTGAGTTCCAGGTCTTGGCCGCCAAGTAGGAGAAGGATCTACCTCCCATCGTGGATCTTTGTATACGCGGAACTGCGGCGAGGCCTTGATTGGAGGATCTAAGTTGGCGGGTGGGTGTGTAGAAGGACAGTCGAGTGTTGAGGCAATCGGGTCCTGATTTGTAGAGGGCCTTGTGTGCGTGGGTGAGGAGATGGAATGTTATTCTCTTGTTGACGGGAAGCCAGTGGAGGTCTTTGAGGTGGCCGGTAATGTGATCTTGGTGAGGGATGTCCAAAATAAGTCTCGCTGATGCGTTTTGGATGCGTTGGAGTTTTTTCTGTAACTTGGCTGTGATTCTGGCATAGAGGGTGTTTCCATAGTCCAGTCGGCTGGTGACCAGTGCGTGGGTGATCGTCTTTCTTGTTTCGGCGGGGATCAAATGGAAGATTTTTTTGAGCATACGAAGTACGTTGAAGCAGGAGGATGAGACGGCGTTGACTTGTCTGGACATCGAGAGTGAGGAGTCTAGGATGAAGCCAAGGTTACGTGCATGGTCTGTTGGAATGGGTGCTGAGCCCAGGTCTGAAGGCCACCATGAGTCGTCCCAGGCAGAGGGGGATGAACCTAGGATGAGCACTTCCGTTTTGTCTGAGTTAAGTTTAAGGCAGCTGTTTTTCATCCATACGGCTACTTCTTTCATGCCTTCGTGAAGGTTCCTTTTGGCGGCGTTGGGGTCTTTGGTGAGGGAAAGGATCAGCTGGGTGTCGTCAGCATAGGAGATGATGTTAAGGTTGTGTTGACGTGCGATGGAAGCGAGTGGGCTCATGTAAACTTTGAAGAGGGTGGGGCTGAGTGATGATCCTTGTGGTACACCGCAGATGACTTTGGTGGCTTCTGATTTGAACGGGGGAAGTCGGACTCTCTGAGTTCTCCCAGTTAGGAACGAGATGATCCAGTCCAAGGCTTTTTCTTTTATGCCGATGCTGCTAAGGCGTTGAAGGAGGGTGCTATGACAGACAGTGTCGAAGGCGGCGGAGAGGTCGAGTAGGATGAGGGCCACTGTTTCTCCGTTGTCTAGTAGTGTTCGAATGTCGTCTGTTGCTGCGATGAGGGCGGTTTCGGTGCTGTGTTTGGCTCGAAAGCCTGATTGTGAGGGATCGAGGGAGTTGTTGGATTCAAGGAAGGCGGCGAGCTGGCTATTCACGGCTTTTTCAATGACTTTGGCCGGGAATGGGAGGAGGGATATGGGGTGGTAGTTTTTAAGTTCAGAGGGGTCCGCAGTGGGTTTCTTCAGGAGGGTGCTGACTTCGGCATATTTCCAGCTTTCTGGGAAGGTAGCAGAGTTGAAGGAGCAGTTGATGACATCACGGAGATGGGGTGCGATGATGGAGTCAGCTTTGTTGAAGATGTGGTGGGGGCATGGGTCTGTTGGCGAGCCAGAATGGATGGAGTTCATCAGGCGGATGGTGTCTTCGGTGGGGATTGGGTTCCAGGCGTTGAGGTTGTTCGAGGGTGGTTTGTGTTCTGAGGGGGGTGGCGAGGATTGTTCGTTGGAGCTGTTTTCGAAACTGTTATGTATGTCTGCAATTTTGTTGTAGAAGAAGGAGGATAGCGAATCGCAGAGGTCTTGGGAGGGAGTGATGTCGTTTGAGGCTGCGGTCGGGTTGGTGAATTCTTTGACGATGTTGAATAGTTCCTTGCTGTTATGGGCGTTGTTGTCGAGTCGGTTCTTGAATGCTGATTTCTTAGTGGATCGAATCAGCTGGTGGTGTTTGCGGGTGGCTGCCTTGAAGGTGGTCATGTTGTCGGTGGTTGGGTTTTTTCTCCAAGTTTTCTCGAGAGAACGGCATAGTTTCTTGGATTTCTTAAGTTCATCGTTGAACCAGGGGGCCTTTTTGCTGTCTTGTTTGGTGTGATGGTTTTTCAAGGGTGCTAATTCGTCAGCGCTGTGAGTGATCCATTGTTTGAGTTTGAAGGCCGCTTCGTTTGGGTCCGATGAGAGGGCGGGTGGGTTTTGGTTGAGCGATGTGAGGAGTTGGTCGGTGGTGATTTTGTTCCATTTTCTTCGGGGAATAGGTTGTGGGGGGTTGTGGGTGGAGGTGGTTTTGTAGCTGAAGTGAACACAGCTGTGGTCCGTCCAATGGAGAGCTGTGGTGTGATCAAAGGAGATGTGTTTGCTGGAGGTGAAGATTGGGTCGAGCGTGTGTCCGGCTATATGGGTGGGGGTGTCAACAAGTTGTTTGAGGCTGAGATTGGTCAGGTTGTCAAGAAGGGTGGTGGTGTTGCTGTCGGTTTTCTTTTCCAGGTGGAAGTTGAGGTCTCCCAGTAGAATGTAGTTCTCGGAGGCGAGGGCATGTGGAGTGATGAAGTCGGTGATGGATTCGCTGACAAGTTTACGGGTTCCTGGAGGTCTGTAGATGAGGGTGCCTCTGAGTGTGGTCCTAGGGTCGGTGTGGATCTGGAAATGAAGATGTTCGGCAGTTGTGAGGATGTCGTCGGAGCTGGTCGTGATTTTGATGGTGTTCTTATGGACGATGGCGATGCCCCCTCCTATTTGGACGGTGCGGTAGTTTCGGATGATCTTGTAGTTGTCCGGGATGGCTATGGCGATGTCGGGTGTTGATGATGCGTTTATCCATGTTTCAGTAAGGAAGGCGACGTCCGGTGATGTAGTGTTGAGTAGATCCCAGAGTTCGGTGGCGTGCCTGTGGACCGAGCGGGTGTTCAGCAGGATGCACTTCAGGTGGTTAGAGTCGGAGCTGTGTTTGTGGTTAGTGGGTGTGGTGTGGGTCTTGATGCTGGTAAATTTGCAGTAGTGGCAGGCGAAGGGTCCAAGGGTGAGTCCTGGGGCAGTTACGCAACACAGGGGTGCGCGTCCGGGGTTAAGGGCTAGGAGGGTGGCGGCGTCATATGCTATGCTGGAGGAGTGCGATTTGCGGGGGCAGGGGGTCTGGCGCTGGGCGCGGTCCAGGCGCGGACGGGCGTAGACGGGCTTACCTTTGGCGCACCTTCGGCGCGCATGGGGCACGATCGCTGCGCGTGACCGCTGCGCGCAAATGCATCTGTCATATGTGGATAGTGGAAGGGGAGGGGCGAGGGAGGGTCAGCTGGGAGGTGGGAGCGTGATTGGAGGGACGGGCTGGGACTGCACAAACAACAAAATGGCAGCAACAATAAACAAATGTGAGCAGGGCGAGGTTGGGGCGAGCAGTGGAGCGCTATAACTAACAATCAAGTTACCAGCAACAGTGATGAATATTAAGCGCTATGAAGGATCACAGATTAGCGCTATGATCCGATCACGAATAAAGCCCAAATGCAACGCTACGATTTTGAGCACAAAGACAAAGCACAGAGCACCACTATGGCTAGAGCACGATAAAGCACAACGCGGCGCTATGAAATTAAGCAAGATGAAAAGCACAAAGCACGGGCAGCGTGGAAATAGCGCTACGATACCCAGGAGGAGTGAGGGGAGCGACCGCTTCTGCACGGGACAGGACGGTCACCTAGTAGACCGATAGTGAGTTCCATAGGATCACTTTTGGAAACAACCTCAAGATTCATTGACATCTTCCTCATGAATTACGTAACAATGCTCCCTTCGTATCTGAGAGATACCATGGACTTTCTAAACAAAATATCTAAAATTGAGTGGATCCTTGATGACCACAATAGACGTAACATCACTCTACACCTCGATACATCATGAAGACGGAACAAGAGCCCTCAAAAAATTTCTGGAAAAAAGATCGATCAGTCACCTCGAACGCTAATCGACATGTTGACCTACTGTCTTGAACATAATATTTTCCTCTTCCTTGGTAGCCTGTATTTACAAAAACAAGGCACGGTGATGGGGACATCTTTCGCCCTAACTTATGCAAACTTAATGATGGCGCTCTGGGAAACCAAAGTCGTGGAACAAGAAGCACCTTGTAGTGGTTTGAAGTTACCATCTAAATTCTTACCACAGATTCCACCTGATACAATTGACACATTCTCAGACTTAATCATCAAGGATTTGATGACATTTTGAGAAAGGAGACCAGCTAGGAAACGTGACAATCTCACTATGACACAACGACAAGCATCAAAGATTTACAGAAAGACACCTCAATTATCTATAAGCCATCTGATAAAGGAGGGAATGTCGTTTTGCTCTCACGTGAACAGTATGTTGAAGAGGCGATGCGTCAACTGGGAGATCGGAGTTGTTATGAGCTAACTTCGAGGGCCAGATATGATGAAAGCGTCAAAGAATTACATATACTGTTAAAAAAGTGGCATGATCAACAAATGCTGGACTTGGATGAATACTTATTCCTGAGGACGACTTATTCCCCAATCCTCCCTACGTTCTACTATCTTCCGAAAATACATAAAAACATGGATAGACCACCTGGACGACCCATCGTCTCATCAATCGGAAGTCTCACCGGAAATCTCTCCAGATTCTTGGATCACTTTCTATTTGAGGCAGTTTTGGAATTGAAATGATACATCAGAGATACCACAGATTTCATTATTGCCTGATCACTCTTGACATCACCAGTCTCTACACCTGTATAGATCATATACAAGGATTGTCGGCAGTAGAGTACTTTCTGAAGAAAAGAAAATTGAAATTTGCAACTCATAACAGAATGTTATTGAACCTGATCGAGTATTGCTTATTCAATAACATCTTTCTTTTTCAGGGTGATCTGTTTAGACAAATCTCTGGGACAGCCATGGGCTCCTGCTTCACCCCCAGCTATGCGGATTTATTCTTGGGCTGGTGGGAGGAGCAGGTAGCCTGGGCACCTGAGAATGAGGCATGGTCAAGGAAAATCATATTGTGGTATCGATACATTGACGATTTATTCGTGGTGTGGAATGGTACAGTGAGGGAGGGAGAAGATTACATCAAATTTCTGAATATCAATGATTACAACTTAAAATTCACTGGCCAGGTTAGTTTGGTGGCAGCAAACTACCTTGATCTGAGAGTGGAAGTACATGAGGGCAAAGTCAACACCTCCCTATTCAGAAAGCCGACTGCTGGAAACAGCACGCTACATGCGTCCAGCAGCCATCCCCGCAACCTAATTAACAGTATCCCATATGGAGAGTTTCTTAGGTTGAAACGGAACTGTTCCATGAAATATGATTTCGATACAGCTGCCAAAGAGAGTTAAAACAGATTCCTATTAAGAGGATATAATGCAGAACTCCTAACAATGACACTGCATAAGGTAGAACTATTGCCTAGAGAGGATCTTTTCAAGAAGAAGGAGCAGCGTAGTGATGATGGTCGATTTCGCATGATAACTACATTCTCTCAAGATGCGAATTGGCTAAAGATGACAATGAAGAAGCACTGGCACAGCTTAAAATCCGATAACATTATCGGAGTGGATGTTCCTGTGATAACTTTCAGGAAAGCTTGTTCCTTAAGAGACAGCCTAGTGAACAGCTATCTAGAACCGATGCCAAAAAGGAAAGGATCACTACAAGAGGCAAAGGGTTTCTTCCCTTGTGGGAGATGCAAAGCATGCTCCTTTAGTAAAAGAACTTTGTCTTACGAAGTCAAAGGACTAAAAGAAGGAAGAAAAATCAATATGTTTATGTCCTGCCAAACGACGTTCGCAGTTTACTGCTTGAAATGTCCGTGTGGACTAAAATATAGGAGCACGATCAATTGTGTTAAACTGAGAATTTTGGAACACATGCGAGCCATCGTGAACAAAGATTTTACCTATCCGGTGGCTCGGCACTTTTCCATTAAGCACAAGAGTGATCGAAATTTGTTACAGTATTTTTGTCTAGACTGTGTACCTGATTGTCCAAGAGGAGGCGATAGACTACAAAAACTGCGTAGGCTGGAGTCCCGCTACATAGTGGACCTTCAGATGAAGGCCCCTGGGGGACTGAATAGTGGGGAGGAACTGGCAGTACACCTAGGTACCTAGAAACTTGAATTATGATTGGTCAATAACATCTGGACTTAAGATTAACTGGATTTAATTGTTGAGGTAGGATGATTGAGAACTGATTATGAACTATTTTTAATGTCCTATGGGTCACTTAAATTGATAGCTATGTGCATATGTAACATAACATGAGAACTACAAGGGAGTTTAGGCAACCTGGATAGGTTTCCAATGCAGATCCACGGCAAGATCACAAATGTCACGACTGTAATGATTTGTCGACCAACACGATCATGTTATGATTAACTATAGCATTTGAACTTGATTTCAGGCAATGCTTGTTGGTGCATTATGTGACTTGTTTTGATACAATGTAATGGATACTTCCAAGATGGCGCTTGCAATTTTGTGGGACGCCCACAGTCCCCTTTCTGTTCTCATGTTAAGATTTGTTGAAATGGCGCCGCGCAGCGCGTTACACTCTAACACCGAAGAAGGTAGTTACCCGAAACGCGTCTGTTTGTGAAGTGAATAAAAACTAACCTGTACAGATTCCCGAGAGTACTGCTTTGTTTTCCTATGAACTGGGAGAATTTGGAGCTTTGATATTTGCGAGGAACACCGACGCGCAGCAGCACCCGCCTGCTGAGTGCCTTACTACTTGGTTTACTTCGAGCAGGCATATATTACCTACTGGCGGTCGCCAGTAGGTATATATAGTTAGGATTTTTTCTCTATGGGTTTTTTGAAAATTCTATGTCTAATAACTTTGGCGTTTGTGGACGGAATTGGCTGAAATTTTCAGGAAAATGGCACATTTTGTTTCTGAGCAGCCCCTGAAAATTTTGGGGGGGTTCGTCAAGGGGGGGCCGAGAAAAAAGGGGGGTCCCAAAACGCGTTTTTCCCATGTTAATTTCCATAGGGCGGTTGGCCTCACTTTTAGCCCGAACGGCTGAATGGATTTGCACGAAACTTGGCAAAATTGTAGGGACTGGTAGCCCGATGTGCCTTTTGTAGGTCTCAATATATGTGCTTCAGTGGATTTTGAGAAATTAAGGTTCAAAAAAAGATATATATCTGTAACCGCGGACTGGGCAGCGCTCCGCTACGCGTACTTTTCGCGCAACGGAGCTTTGTGAAGCGAAGCTGATTGGTTCTCCGGCGTCTGTCAACATTCCAAACAGTCCGTAGCGGCCGCCATCTTGTCTCTCGGTAGGATCGAGAGACAAGAGGAGGCAAAAGCGAAGGGGCAAATGACCATAAGGGGGAATAGTAGATCCTCGCTGACCCCCTAGGTTTGATGTGGAGGTTTTAAAAGGGCCCCGCGGGGCAAAAAAAAAAAATAATAATAATAATCGAACGGCTGAATGGATTTGCACGAAACTTGGTAAAATATTAGGGACTGGTAGCCCGATGTGCCTTTGCTAGGTCTCAATATATGTGCTCCAGTGGATTTTGAGAAATTAACGTTCAAAAAAAGATATATATCTGTGACAGCGCTCCGGGCAGCGCTCCGCTTCGCGTACTTTTCGCGTTACGGAGCTTTGCGAAGCTGATTGGTTCTCCGGCGTCTGTCAACATTCCAAACAGTCCGTAGCGGCCGCCATCTTGTCTCTCGGTAGGATCGAGAGACAAGAGGAGGCCAAAGCGAAGGGGGAAATGACCATAAGGGGGCATAGTAGATCCTTCCTGACCTCTTAGGTTTGATGTACCATTTTGCCAAGTTTGGTGTAATTCCGTTCAGCCATTCAGGCTGTAGACGTATGTAAATGTCCTATGGAAAATTGCATGGGGAAAACACATTTGAAAGTGTTGAAATTTAGAACCAATTAAAATGTTACTTTGGTTTTGTATTTGTGTGTGATGAAAGTTAATTGGTTATGTATATATGTCAAATGAGAGGAAACCACAGCCATTTTGTGATACTACTGTCTGAGGTACATTTGTGAGGAATTTTTGGTGGTGAATTTCTGGTGTTTGATTTACACAGTACTAACACTTTTCCTACTTTTGAAAAGGTGAGTTGTTAATTTGTAAGGGGAACTATGTTGTACACTTGAAGATAATTTGAAAAATGTTTTCTGTTATTTATTTGCAGTCCTTCTGTTATACTAAATACTTGATAAAGTTAGTTTTATATTATGTATTACTAAAAACGATAAATGAAAGTGATTATTTTTTTCTGCAATTTACAGCAAGCAATTTCAAAATAAAATGGCTCACAATGAAGAGACCGTGGCAATTTCTTTTGAATCGTCCACTACATTGATTGAAATTGAGAGCACCAATAATGAAACATTGTCACAAGGAGGACATGACTTGTATGATTCCATTAGATTGATTGAAATGGACAGCACCAAGAATGAAATATTGTCACAAGGAGATGACTTGAATGAGTCCACTACGTTGATTGAAATTGAGAGCAGCAATAATGAAATATTGTCACAAGGAGGAGATGACTTGTATGATTCCATTAGATTGATTGAAATGGACAGCACCAATAATAAAATATTGTCACAAGGAGGAGATGACTTGAATGATTCCACTACATTGATTGAAATTGAGAGCACCAATAATGAAATATTGTCACGAGGAGATGACTTGAATGATTCCACTACATTGATTGAAATTGACAGCACCAATAATGAAATATTGTCAGAAGGAGGAGATGACTTGAATGATTTTTTTGATCAATCTCTTGATGGCGAATTTATCGAGTGTTTGGAGACCATAGAGTTACAAGAATCATTATTGGAGACTTTTCATGAGGACATTGCTGATGAGGACATGTTACTAGTTCTTTCAAATTTAGAAAATTCTGAAGAATAAATTTATATTTAGAAATCAAAAATTGTTTGAGACATTATTCATTTTTATTTTTAATTTATGAGGTTGTAGCGAAGTGATTGTAGTATAAAATGAGACTTATAGTATAGAGTGCAACATTTTTATGTTACATGGTAAGTTTACTCATATTTACTTCCCTTCTGCCACTATATTATCTCCAATGTGTATTTGACATCTCTTCTTCATCTCCGGCCTCCTTTCTCTCATTGTGTGTCTCCGATGCATCTTATCGCTGCTATTTTGTGTAATTACAGAAGAGAGTAAAATAAAATAGTTCGGAACGTGAAAAGGGGGCAAAGTAGAGTACTCCTCACCCCCTAGGCCTTTTTAGGCGGTCCCAAAAGGATCAGTTTCTGCTTTCCTGAGAGATTATGGTATGAGTTCCATATACCACAATAACTTGCATTACAACATGCAAGATATCTATCTCCTATTACCAACTTTTGGAGATATTCGCGCTAAGCGCGAATATCTCCAAAAAGTAACACCTGCCCTGAGCAGTTCTTAGCCATGTTATCCAATGGGAGGTGGATAACATGGCTAAGAGCATTAGCTCGGTAATGTATGAATATCGCTGAGTTTTTAGCGATATTCATGCATTGCGGCCGTTTATTATCGCATTTGTGATAAACCTTGATAATAGCAAGGTTTATCTTCGATAATTTCTGATGATGCTTAGCGGTAAAAAATTCGTTGGTAAGCATCGTTAGCGATAAATATCGCTTAACTTTGGTAATATGCCCCAACGTCTGTTAACGTTCGATTCGAAGGAAATGAGTAAGTGTTGAAAAACATTGTCTGCGCCATCTTGCCTTTTTTGAAATGCCACACTTTTGTCGTGCACGGCAGCCATTTTAGATGTCTTGACCAGACCCACTCTCTGCACGCTGTCGATTCGTAGCATGGCTCCTCACCCTCGCAAGCATCTTCCCCAGGCACTGGTCACCCCCGCTCTCTGTCTTATGCATGGGCAATAAACCTCCCCCCCATCTGCGCTGCTCTTCCCTGAGAATCACACTGTGCCCGCCCGACACCTCCCTTTCGCCCTATTCACTACTGCACCCTCTGACACTCCTCTTCCTCTGTGTCCGATTGTCCAGGCTATCAGCTAGCCCTGCAGATGTAGTTTATGGCCCCAGCTGTAAAGAATCACCCCTCTTCAAAGGAGTTATAGTAGATGAAGGCCCACACCCGATGAGATCCGTCACACCACACGTGTTCCTACTATCTGAAAACCATCCTGTATTGTGATTGGGGAGGGGACCGAGCCTGAAGCGGAAGATTCCAGGAATCACTCTTTGTACATCAAAGTTTTTACAATTATGTGTCACATTAAAAATATATAGCACTCCAACAAAGTAGTAGGAATATAAAACTTTAATAACATATAAATATATACAACAAAACAAAAACAGTAAAAACATTTAAACAACGAAGAGACCGTGGCAATTTCTTTTGAATTATCCAATAGATTTATTGAAATTGACAGCACCAATAATGAAATATTCTTGTCAGTAGCGGTCTGTTGTGCGAATAGTTCCAAGGCAGCAGAACGCGCTGAAATCTAGATGGCACGAAAGTGATGTCTAGCAAGTTGCCGCCCAGCAAATAACGGCGTGGGGCGCCGCGGGGGTGAGTGAGTCCAGTAGGCACCACAGCTATTCTTACCGGCATTGCAGAATTACTGCTGGGGACAATGCCTGTGCTGTAGCAGGGTCACAGCAGAAACAAAAAGGATTCTGTTGAAGATGTTGTTGGTTTTCAATTTGAAAACAGTTCTGGTGTCAACTGCTATGTTATTGTAGTGGTTAATGTTTTGTTTTCTCTAGAAAATGTAAAAGAGGGGGAGGCAGTCCAAAGTTCCGTTAAAAGGGCAAAGGAAAGGATCGGTGGTTTGAACTATCAGTCAAAAAGGGGAGGGGGTGCAACAATTTTTCCTACCGGGTCACACTGTGCTTTCACCGGAAGTGAGGTCTGCAGGATTCTAGTAATTCAAAGTGAGGCTGGCGCCGACGTCCCGCGGATACAGTTTCGTCACTCCACGGGTGATCATGGCAGTCATTCCCCATCGGGGGTCGGAGACTCCCGCGGCTCCTCTAGAATCTTCAAGGTCGTGGAGGACTACGGTGGTGGAGTCAACCAGTGACCGGGTCATTTCTTTATGCTGGGCCCGCTCTTGCCAGGTCGACCGCCATTTTGAGAGTTCGGTAGCTACTGGCGATCGCGGGGTCAAATGAGCGGACGGGCTCCACCCTGCCGGGCGAGACGTTGCAGCATGGCCACAGTGGAAGAACCCTTTTCCGGGCGCCTGGAGCGCTGAGGGTGCAGCTGGGAAGCCTCCACCTGGGGAGGCGGGAGAGGCCTGTTCGCACCGTCTCTCCCTCCCAGTGCACCCCACGGCGTCTCGCTTGAGATTTGTTATGGCCGGACCAGGCGATGAGGACGAGGGGGGGGGGGTCGGAGGCATGTGCAAGACATCCCCCCCCAGTGTTGTCGCAGCCATTATAAAAGAAAGAAGTGTCCCGTCCGTCTTCGGGCCGGGCTTCCGGTAGATGTCGGCCGGACGCCCCTGGCTCTGGCCCCATGAACGGGTTTCTTGGTTTATTGGCTGCAGCCGGATCCCGTCGGCCTCGGCCCCCCGACCGTTGGTGGCCGGACCGGAAGAGCATGTGGCGGGACTACCTGCAACTCTCAAGGGCCACCGCGGCCGGACTGGGAGAGAGAGGGGAGGGTCGAGGAGACATTCCCCCCCCCTGCAACTGTTCAGCGTTGTAAAGGCAATCCCCTGGCCGGGTCCCGCTGGTCTCGGCCTCTCCTCCGGCTACACCCTACGTTAGGATCTCCTGGCCGAGGCGTGGCAGCAGGACCTGCCTTATATGGGCTGCTCCCGGCTGGGCGTAGCCGGAACCCTGCCCCACCTTGGAAGTTTCCAGAGTGGGGGCGGATGTTCTACTGACTTGCATTTTCCCTAGTCTATCGATTTTTTTGGCGTGGCAGGCGGTGGGACAGCGAGGGGTGATTTGGTTTCTCTTACTGTTTTTCTGGTCTCTCACCACTGGCATATTTCGAACGTTTTCTTGTTTCTAGGACATTAATAGGTTTTATCATTACGTTATGTTATCGTTTCTTTGTTCGTTGTTTAATAAAAGTTCATGTTCATCAGTGGCCTACTGATTTTCGATTTCCTATTCTTTTCTTTCCAGGTTGTTTCATGCTAAAGTTTCTGTTAACAGGATACAGTGATCACTTCGTTATTATTGCATATGTCCTTTTCACTAGGGGTGCTCTCTGGTCGGGCCAGATGACGTATGTCTAGTAAATGGTCCGGGTGAAACAGGTGCATCAATCAGTGGGGAGTAGATAGGCATGACAGATTACAACGGGGGAGAAAGGTCCGCATTACGTACCCTTTCACTACTTGCAAAGATTTTCCTACGTTTATTTGCAAACAGGGAATACCTCCAAAAAGAACTAATTCCCAAACAGTCAATGTTCGGACAATCAATCAATCAATGAGGAATGAAATAGGTACGACGTGTTAAAGGCTTGCGTTACCTACCCTTCACTATCTGCAAAGGGAGAGAGAATATTCCTATTCTTCCTCGTTTGCAGGCAGAGAAGATCCTTAAGAGAACCAACTTCGAACAATTCAATGCTCGATTCAAACAATCAACAAGGGGTACTGTGAACACAAATGAACTCCGCTTATGTACATACGCATTGCTATTTTCAACAGGTTGTTCCTAATGTTTCTATTTTAGCGAGGTCAAAAAGAGATCCCATTAGTGGCCTACTGATTTTGCTCGATTCCTTTTGTTTTTTTACACGGTTTTTCGCTATCTGCAAAGACTAAACAGAGTATTTTGACTCTGTGCTTGTTTGTAAATAGAGAATGAACCAAAGAGAACAATCAATCAAATGGAGAGAGAAGCAGGCACGACGGATTACAAAGGGGGCAAAGGGCTGCGTTAACTACCCTTCACTATCTGCAAAGAGAGAGTACTCCTAATAGAAATGAGGGGTGGGGGGCAGCATTCAAAGCAGATCAGTGTGCATAAACACGAAAATGTTTTTACTTACCACGTACTTGACATTCGACAGCTTATGATATTTGCTATTAAAAAACCATTGAAATTCACTGAAAAAACCATAGGTTATAGACCATATATAGTTAGGAATTAGCATTTACAAAACCTTGAAAATTCACTGAAAAAACCATAGGTTATAGACCATATATAGTTAGGAATTAGCATTTAAAAAACCTTATTTTACTCACACAAAACCATTGAAATTCCATATATAGTTAGTTGCACTAACTATATATCGCGCACCCGCAATCCACTGCTGATGATGTCACATATTACATCATTCATGACATGGTCAGTGACATCACTGATGACATCACTGATGACATCTCAAATTACATCACTGATGACATCACACTTGACATCAATGATCACATCACTGATGATATCATTCATGTGATAATACAATGCATCTCCTCACACTGTAATATAACCTCCGTTACACCCAGTGTTAAATAGAGAGTATCATTTTTGAAACCATTGACACACCAATACTAGTTACTACATACGCACTCACTGATTCCTATGTCTACACACACATTCACTTATACAATCATTCATACATACAATCACTCATCTTTACAACACTATCATATGCACTCATACACTTATACAGACACTCACACTCTGCCACTCATTCATGGAGTTACTCACACACCTAGTCAGTCCTGAAAAGAATCAATCACACTTCCATTTTCTCATCTATACAGTTAAACACAGAACACCTTACATTTTTGAAACATATACTAACACATAGTTACTCTCTTATAGAATCACTGATACAAGTACACATTGATCTGCACAGAGTCACACACCTCCCAGCCAGCCATACACACACTCAGTCTCCCATACAAATACTTGTGCAACCAATCAATAACCCATATAGCTACTTATATAGCTACTGATCAACACATGCAGCAGCTTGCACAACAACAGACATACTGATGCACACTTTCAGACAGTTTAGTCACTAACCCGTGCATTCAGTAAGACGCATTTAATCACTCACTCATACAGTCAATCACGCACCTACTAAAACCTTCATTCAGACACTTATACATCCACTCATTCTTCAATATGTAAAACATATTTAAACTTTACAGAAACACATAATCACTGGATGTTGTCATCAGTGATGTCATCAGTGATGTCACTGACCATGTCATGAATGATGTAATATGTGACATCATCAGCAGTGGATTGCGGGTGCGCGATATATAGTTAGTGCAACTAACTATATATGGAATTTCAATGGTTTTGTGTGAGTAAAATAAGGTTTTTTAAATGCTAATTCCTAACTATATATGGTCTATAACCTATGGTTTTTTCAGTGAATATATATATATATATATATATATATATATATATATATCCACCACAAAGTTTTCTTCATAGAAAGACTCGCACTCGGGATAACCTCAGTTTATTAAAGCAAAGTAACGCGTTTCAACAGCAAAGGCTGTCTTGATCACACAGTTTGCTCACTGAAACAGGAAGTCTATACATAGGTATTGAACACTTACAAAGGACTCGTTGTTTGATAACTAGTGTTCACATCTTAACCTTGGCGTCCATCTTACAATGGTAAAATTAATATCACTGTAGGTCAAACATGTTCATATTTACAACATATTTACAGCATATATACAATTCATGTGTCCATTTCGAGACTACTGTTTCTATAGTATTTACATATATACATGTACTTGGGCAAATTGTAAAATTCATTCGCCATAGTGTCTACTAAAAATTGCCCAATTTGTCTCTCTAACATATATTCTCCATATGTGGCATAGTGCCCAAGTTCTATCAGAATTGTACTTATTTTACATACAGTAAATTACGCAAATTTATTGAACATGATCCTACACATCATGACATGCGTATTTCAACGATGGACCAACGTGTATGCATAATATACCAATGGTAAGCTTCCTGTGTCAGAAAAGAGAAGAAAAGAAAATGTGTAAAGTGCATGAATTCAATAAATGTAAGTGTTAAATATTAAGTGTTCTTATCTGAAAAAACAGGACCCAGGTGGAAAAGGAGTAGGGTATAAGGGACAGATGAATAGTCCAAATTGCCGTTAACCAATCCCTTCCACCTAAAAGATCAGAAAAAATAGGTATAAACAGTGTTGTGTTGTACGTGAAGACAAATTTCATAAAGAGGGCACGGAAAACAGATTTCAGTATAAAGGAAAAACAGGCATGAACAGATAATGCACATAACTAAACCATACATTATTCTTTTAAATGATAGGCAAGTTCCTCATCAAGGTTATTGCCTTTCGGGTACTTAGTCACGAGATTAATGATCCATTTTGACTCGCGTTTGCGGAGAGCAAGGGTCCTATTCCCGCCTCTAGGGCCAATATGTACTTGTTCCAATGCAAAGAAACATAGTAGATTGCTATTGGACTGATGAAAAAGTTCGAAATGCCTTGCTGTTGGATAGTGGGGGTCTTTGTTGGTTATAGCCCGCATATGTTCCAGTACTCTTTTTTTAGTTGTGTGAGTGGTACTGCCCACATATTTCATCTTGCAGGGACACATCAGTACATATACACAGAAGGTGGAGCTGCAAGTCAGAAATTGATCAATGTTTTTGGGCGTAGTATAACCAGGAATAGTAACTGATTTCACCATGCTACTGTTGCGACACAAGGAAAAAAGCCCTTCAGCTGATGTTCGTTAGCATTTCTTGTGGGTGTGATGTCATTACGGACAATAATGTCTCTTATGCTCCTGCCTTTCCTGTAAGTTATTTGGGGCCTGCGTGGCATACTTGGGCCAATGAGAGGGTCACTAGTCAATACATCCCACTTGTCAGCTAATATTTTAGATATTTGGTTGGAATTACTATTGTACGTAAATATTGCCCGTACCGTGGGTTCTGACTCCTTACTCTGATCTTCTGAGTTAGTTCCTTTGTTTGCACTGAGTAGGGAAATACGATCTATACTCCTCACTCGTTCTTTGGCCTTATTGAGTACCCATTCAGGATAACCCCTGTCTCTAAATATTGAGGTCATGCTATCTATCTCTTTCTCGAAGTCACAGGTGGAACTGCAATTTCTCCTTGCCCTCAGCTGCTCCCCATAAGGGATACTCCACTTGAGAGTATCAGGGTGGCTGCTGAGGGCATGGAGAAGAGTATTTCCTGCCGTCGCCTTCCGATAAAGACTGGTTTTCAAAGTGTTATCTTCAGCAGTTATGTGTAGGTCTAGAAACTCAATGGATGCACTACTGATCTGGCTGGTGAGTGTGATGTTGCAGCTATTGTTGTTCAAAATGTTGATGAACTCTAGAGCCATTGCTTCTCCTCCAGTCCAGATGACAAACAAGTCATCAATATATCTGAACCACACCTTGACCATAGAAAAGTATACCGAAAAGGTGTGGTCAGATCAAAACAATATTCCTCCCACGTTAGTAGTCCCATTTGCTCCCAATGTTTCAACTTGGAGAAGTGGGATTTGATGTGGAAAAGTTGAAACATTGGGAGCAAATGGGACTACTAACGTGGGAGGAATATTGTTTTGTGAAAAGATATTACCCCAAACTGTCTATACTGTATCTTCTCCCTAAGGTGCATAAAAATCCCACTTCTCCACCAGGGAGACCCATTGTGTCCTCGATTGGGAGTGCATTAGAGAATGACTCGAAGTACGTTGACTTCTTTTTAAGGGAATATGTTACTGAGTTACCCTCATATGTGAGAGACAGCACAGATTTTATCTGTAAAATACAAGATGTCGTGTGGGAGTCGAATGATTTATTAATAACTATGGATGTGAACTCACTGTACACAATAATCGACCACAAGGATGGCATACAAGCTAGTCATCACTATCTGAAAAATAGGTCAATACAATTTCTAGAACATACCCAGATGGTGATTGACATGATGTCATTGTGCCTAATGGGTAACATTTTTATGTTTAATGGTACTCTCTATCAGCAGATTCGTGGCACGGCCATGGGCACATGTTTTGCCCCGAGTTTTGCCAATCTCTTCCTCGGCAAGTGGGAGGAGGAGATTAGATCTGACCACACCTTGCCGGTATACTTTTCCATGGTCAAGGTGTGGTTCAGATATATTGATGACTTGTTTGTCATCTGGACTGGTGGAGAAGCAATGGCTCTAGAGTTCATCAACATTTTGAACAACAATAGCTACAACATCACACTCACCAGCCAGATCAGTAGTACATCCATTGAGTTTCTAGACCTACAAATAACTGCTGAAGATAACACTTTGAAAACCAGTCTTTATCGGAAGGCGACGGCAGGAAATACTCTTCTCCATGCCCTCAGCAGCCATCCTGATACTCTCAAGTGGAGTATCCCTTATGGGGAGCTACTGAGGGCAAGGAGAAATTGTAGTTCCACCTGTGACTTTGAGAAAGAGATAGATACCATGACCTCAAGATTTAGAGACAGGGGTTATCCTGAATGGGTACTCAATAAGGCCAAAGAACGAGTGAGGAGTATAGATCGTATTTCCCTACTCAGTGCAAACAAAGGAACTAACTCAGAAGATCAGAGTAAGGAGTCAGAACCCACGGTACGGGCAATATTTACGTAACATAGTAATTCCAACCAAATATCTAGAATATTGGCCGACAAGTGGGATGTATTGACTAGTGACCCTCTCATTGGCCCAAGTATGCCACGCAGGCCCCAAATAACTTACAGGAAAGGCAGGAGCATAAGAGACATTATTGTCCGCAATGACATCACACCAACAAGAAATGCTAACGAACATCAGCTGAAGGGCTTTTTTCCTTGTGGGCATTGTAAAGCCTGTCACAACAGTAGCATGGTGAAATCAGTTACTATTCCTGGTTATACTACGCCCAAAAAAATTGATCAATTTCTGACTTGCAGCTCCACCTTCTGTGTATATGTACTGATGTGTCCCTGCAAGATGAAATATGTGGGCAGTACCACTCACACAACTAAAAAAAGAGTACTGGAACATATGCGGGCTATAACCAACAAACACCCCCACTATCCAATAGCAAGGCATTTCGAACTTTTTCATCAGTCCAATAGCAATCTACTATGTTTCTTTGCATTGGAACAAGTACATATTGGCCCTAGAGGCGGGAATAGGACCCTTGCTCTCTGCAAACGCGAGTCAAAATGGATCATTAATCTCGAGACTAAGTACCCGAAAGGCCATAAACTTGATGAGGAACTTGCCTATCATTTAAAAGAATAATGTATGGTTTAGTCATGTGCATTATCTGTTCATGCCTGTTTTTCCTTTATACTGGAATCTGTTTTCCGTGCCCTCTTTATGAAATTTTGCTTCACGTACAACACAACACTGTTTATACCTATTTTTCTGATCTTTTAGGTGGAAGGGATTGGTTAACGGCAATTTGGACTATTCATCTGTCCCTTATACCCTACTCCTTTTCCACCTGGGTCCTGTTTTTTCAGATAAGAACACTTAATATTTAACACTTACATTTATTGAATTCATGCACTTTACACATTTTCTTTTCTTCTCTTTTCTGACACAGGAAGCTTACCATTGGTATATTATGTATACACGTTGGTCCATTGTTGAAATACGCATGTCTTGATGTGTAGGATCATGTTCAATAAATTTGCGTAATTTACTGTATGTAAAATAAGTACAATTCTGATAGAACTTGGGCACTATGCCACATATGGAGAATATATGTTAGAGAGACAAATTGGGCAATTTTTAGTAGACACTATGTCGAATGAATTTTACAATTTGCCCAAGTACATGTATATATGTAAATACTATAGAAACAGTAGTCTCGAAATGGACACATGAATTGTATATATGCTGTAAATATGTTGTAAATATGAACATGTTTGACCTACAGTGATATTAATTTTACCATTGTAAGATGGCCGCCAAGGTTAAGATGTGAACACTAATTATCAAACAACGAGTCCTTTGTTAGTGTTCAATACCTATGTATAGACTTCCTGTTTCAGTGAGCAAACTGTGTGATCAAGACAGCCTTTGCTGTTGAAACGCGTTACTTTGCTTTAATAAACTGAGGCTATCCCGAGTGCGAGTCTTTCTATGAAGAAAACTTTGTGGTGGATTGATTGCCGAGTGTCCCGCTCGGTTTGACTCGCCATCTGTGAATGGGCCGCGGACTTCGTGGAAAACGGGTCTTCTTGGTGTGTATATATATATATATATATATATATATATATATATATATATATATATATATATATTCACTGAAAAAACCATAGGTTATAGACCATATATAGTTAGGAATTAGCATTTACAAAACCTTGAAAATTCACTGAAAAAACCATAGGTTATAGACCATATATAGTTAGGAATTAGCATTTAGAAAACCTTATTTTACTCACACAAAACCATTGAAATTCCATATATAGTTAGTTGCACTAACTATATATCGCGCACCCGCAATCCACTGCTGATGATGTCACATATTACATCATTCATGACATGGTCAGTGACATCACTGATGACATCACTGATGACATCTCAAATGACATCACTGATGACATCTCAAATGACATCACTGATGACATCATCTAGTGTCTGTGTGTTTTTGTAAAGTTTAAATACGTTTTACATATTGAAGAATGAGTGGATGTATGGAAGACTGAGTGTGTGTGTGGCTGGCTGGGAGGTGTGTGACTCTGTGCATATCAATGTGTACTTGTATCAGTGATTGTATAAGAGAGTAAGTATGTGTTAGTATATGTGTGAAAAGTATGGTGTTCTGTGTTTAACTATAGATGAGGAAATCGAAGTGTGATTGATTCTTCACAGGACTGACTAGGTGTATGAGTGCATATGATAGTGTTCTAATAATAAGTGACTGTATGTATGAGTAATTGTATGGGTGAATGAGTGAATGTGTGTGTAGACGTACGAATCAGTGAGTGCGTATGTAGTAACTGGTATTGGTGTGTCATGATGTCATCAGTGATGTCATTTGAGATGTCATCAGTGATGTCATTTCAGATGTCATTAGTGATATCATCAGTGATGTCACTGAAGTATGGTGTTCTGTGTTTAACTGTATAGATGAAGAAATGGAAGTGTGATTGATTCTTTACAGGACTGACTTGGTGTGTGAGTAACTCCATGGATGAGTGGCAGTGTGTGACTGTCTGCATAGGTCTATGAGTGCATATGATAGTGTTGTAATAATGAGTGACTGTATGTATGAGTGATTGTATGGGTGAATGAGTGAATGTGTGTGTAGACGTAGGAATCAGTGAGTGCGTATGTAGTAACTGGTATTGGTGTGTCATGATGTCATTTGAGATGTCATCAGTGATGTCATCAGTGATGTCATTTGAGATGTCATCAGTGATGTCATCAGTGATGTCACTGACCATGTCATGAATGATGTAATATGTGACATCATCAGCAGTGGATTGCGGGTGCGCGATATATAGTTAGTGCAACCAACTATATATGGAATTTCAATGGTTTTGTGTGAGTAAAATAAGGTTTTCTAAATGCTAATTCCTAACTATATATGGTCTATAACCTATGGTTTTTTCAGTGAATTTTCAAGGTTTTGTAAATGCTAATTCCTAACTATATATGGTCTATAACCTATGGTTTTTTCAGTGAATTTCATTGGTTTTTTAACAGCTAATATCTGTAGCTGTAAAATGTATTCTTCTTTAAATCCAAAAATATATTTTATATGTTTATTAATAACTTTTTTAAAAAATATTTTTTTTCTTCGTTCCCGCTTCGCGAATCGGGAAGCTTCCCGTTAGCTGACCTTGATGCCGCGAAATAGACCGCGAGCCGGTAAACGTTTCTTTACCGCAACTGCCGCGTTAGAAAACAACATCGTCACGCCTCCCGTCCGCATGACGTTTCGCGTTGTCGCGTGATACGTCATATGACGTGCTACGTTAGCGAACTGGTACGCTTACCGAGTCGCAAAGCACAGGTTTCTGGAAGCAAACCGGGAGGCCCTGCAAAGCGCGTAACGTAAACACAGCAGGTCATGTGACTTGGTAATAACACTTTTCATTGGTTCATTTCACTTTTGGTTTCCTAATGATGTAAGACTAGGTCATATAATATAAAATGAACACTTTTCATTGGTTGAGAACTATTGTTTTTCCCAAATGATAAAAATCCCTCCTTCTTTCCTCACTCTGACTTTCATCATTGTGAGAGAAAGACCCTTTGTTACCAGTGAGCATTGGCTTCTTTAGTAGCTTCAGCTGGTGCTTCCCCACCACCTCCACCACATCCAAGGAAGAGTGGACCACCTGCTGAAGTTATAATTCAGCAAGAAGAGGAAGAAGAGGAACAGGACGACGAGCACGAAGAGAGGCACTTTTTGCCTGAGGAGCCCAGGACGTCTCACCGGAAAGAAAACTTCATTTGGCAATTTTTTAAAATTCCCAAAGGTCAGAAAAAAGTAAATGCAAGATACGTAACTTGCCTTATATGTCAAGATAGACTGTCCAGAGGGACCGACATAAAAAATACAGTTTCGGAAACTACACAATGCATCGCCATATGACTAGGTGGCATCCTAACAACTACAGTGCTGCACAGTTTCGTAACGACCTAGATAATCTCCCTATTATGGCCAGAAGATCTGTTGTACCGGAAGTAACGGGACCAGAGGGCAGGGAGATGGTGTCAAATATACAAACGAGATTTCGTGAAGTAAAACAAGTCTGCGTACATTGCAGTGGATTCATTTGCTACGGAGAAAGTAGCATCACTCTGATCAACAGAGCTATTGACTATCATATGCAAGTTTGTACGAAACGCCCCAAATAATAAATTATTTTTTTTTGTTTTGTTGCTCCTGTTGAGCCCTTTACAATGAATCGTTTTCGTTGCCCCCTCCGAAAAAAAACAAAAAAATATATAAAACTGTTCAGAAAAATTCAAAAAAAGTAAAAAAATGTTCAGAAAAATAATAAAAAAAATATAAAACAACAAAAACAATTAAAAAAAAGTTATTTTCAGAACTACCTCCCCGTTATTAAAAAATTGGTACAATATTTGGAACTGTGCCAACCTCTATTTCTCTTAGTTCGCTTCCCAGTTCGCTCCCCGGTACGCGAACCGGAAGCGAACCAAAAATTTCTTTTTTTTTAAAAAGAACAGTAAGTATAAGGGAAGGAAACAGACAGTTATGTTAAAAGAAAGACAGCTATAGGGGAGTAAACTAGAGATACTATTACCCGTAATCCACTGCTGATGATGTCACATATTACATCATTCATGACATGCTCAGTGACATCATCAGCAGAGGATTGCGGGTAACAGTATCCCTAGTTTATTCCCTATAGCTGTGTTTCTTTTAACATAACTGTCCGTTTCCTTCCCTTATACTTACTGTTCTTTTTAAAAAAAAATTTTTAGATCAGTCAGAAACAGTGAAAGTAATGAAATATAAAAGACTACGTAGAATATGAGCACTGTATGCAACAACTTTGACACTTACAGAAGCCTCACCTTCTCCATGCCTCCTACACAGTTCTACATGTACATCATAAATGCAAACAGAACAGAATTAATTATACATGTTAAATGGTTTATTTTTGCTGTTCTCAGAATGTATCAAATTTCACTAAAACAGTGACTTGAAGGTATTCATCATATAACAGCGGGGAAAAAAAAACACAATCAAAATGATTGTGTTTAAAAAACCCATACAACATAACAAATCAGAATTCAGAACTCCTTAAAGTTAACTTACTTTCCATGACGGCCAAGGATGTCCTATGAACAGCTTATACTCTGTTGTGCTGTTATTACTTTCAACCCGCCACTTTCTGAAAGAAAACCTCCATCGTTTTCAAAAACATGTTACATACAATAAATGACTTCTTGCTCTCTACCACACGTTTCCACAAGGCCAAATCGTGTCTGAGCCATTTATAACTCTTAGAATTCTTTTAAGCCAATCCCGTCATGTTTCCGCAACTTTCACAATTAAAATGTTGAAGATCATTTTCACAATCCTGGACTAGTAATATCTTCCCCTTCTTGCTCAATCATGTTCTACATTTCCTATCACACTGATACTGCTTACTATGAAGCAGACTTACACTACCTTTATGACTAGTACAATTATGTAATTCTCTACATCACTTTTAATCACAAAGCAATGTAAAACAGTAGACAGCATTGCAGACTTACATTCCCTCTACTCCATGTTTTGATTGGCTGCTTCAATTAGCTTATAAAAAGAAACAGTTTTTCTGAACTCATTCAAAGTGCACGTATTTCTCCATGACGTCCAGTGTTATGGTAAGAAGTTATGTCTCTGTACTACACTTATCCTCAAGGCCAAATCGTGTAGGAGCCATTAGAACTTCTTGAAATTCCTCAGAGCACATCCCGAGATTCTTTCCCTAAAATTTTGGTTTTAAAAACACCAGGTAAGAGTTTTTAAGGTCATACGGCAAATTTTTTTGGAAAATTAAAACAGAATCATTGCAGAATGACCAGCCATTTCTACACTTTAAATAAGCTGTATAATGTCCTGATGTTATTGAAGGACCATCATGATATATAATTGCTACAGTTACAAAAGTCCTTCCTGATATTGACAACTGTGAAGCCACAAAATTTTTAATTAAAGTTGTCAATTTTGTTCCATCAGGCCTACATCGTTGGAACATTAAAATGACATACTGGCCATATGTTCGTATAAATAATGTGGACATCATTTCAGATTTACATTGGCTACACTCCATGTTGTGATCAGCTGCTTTTACTAGCTTATTAAAAGAGACTGATTTACTGTCTGGCAAAGTTAAATATATAAATCTTTCTGAGTCTACACTAGTAGTACTTGATACCCTACAGTTCTCGCAGTCATGCTGCCATTGATAAGAAAGCCCAAACCGGTGATCTACATCTACACCTTCATCATGCAATACATCAAGCATATACATTAAAAACTCCTGACAATCTTGCTGACTATTTTGAGAGAATTGTGTTTGGCCTGAACATCTGTCTAACAGATTTCGAATTTCAGACACACTTTCTATGTTTGTTCTATCAGTGCTACATTTCTCTAACACAGAATTTAACAAACTGCAAAATCTTTGATCAGAATTGACCACAATCTCTTCTTTTACATTTTCTAGAGAAAACAAAACATTAACCACTACATTAGCATAGCAGTTGACACCAGAACTGTTTTCAAATTGAAAACAAACAACATCTTCAACAGAATCCTTTTTGTTTCTGCTTATAATTTCAGGTTCATCAACTTTTCGTCTTTTTGCTACAACCTCCCCAGTATTGGTCACATTTCTTCGTTTCCGGCCTACCACGCGTTTCTCAAACAAAGGATACTGAGGCAAATGTGGCGCATACTCTCTTCTTAACCTATTGTATTCCTTAACACAATCTAGATCCGCACAAATGTTTGTGACATCACACTCAATCAAGTACAATCCCGATAAAGTTCTAACTCGTGACAATGCCACATATGCCATACCCTCCTTGAACACAGAACTGCCAATATTCACCAATGCACAGTCTACACTTAAACCTTGCGATTTATGGATTGTCACCGCATATGCCAAGCAAACAGGAAACTGCTTACGACGAACATATAAGTCTTTTACAAGCAAAAATCTAGCAGAACAACGAGCAATTAGCTGTACTTCCTCAATGCCATCAAATTTAATTTTTAAAAATTCAATTCCATCTCTATTTCTGTATTTCACAAAATCAACAACATTACCCATTGATCCATTTACCAGACCTCTTTCAACATGTAAATTCCTTCTTAAAATTATACGGCAGTTCAAGCACACATTCAGAGTCTTTTCAAAACCCGCAGTTTTAGATATACTCTTCTCTAATGAATCCAATTTTGTTTTCAGATTCTCAGACAAAATAATTGTTGATCCCATATGCTCTACTCTGTCAATAGCTTCCAGTTTCACAATCTCTTGCTTTTCTAAATGCAACATTTTGTTGTTGAATTTGGCACATTCTGCAAGAGTTGGCATCAAACATATTCCAGATTTTTTCTCAGTAACTTTCTGAAAAATATTCTCAGGCACAACATCTTCGTCTGGATATACATTTGTCAGTAATCGTGCATGTAAAGCTTCTTTCCCATGCTCGGTCACTTTTCCAATTCTAACATCTTGTAGAATAGTCTTGTAAACTTCATCCTTTGCCTGACGCATATTTTCATGCAGTTCAGCATAATTGAAGTTTAACCATATATTGACGTTGCCAATGCTCCCTAAGCACTTCCTGGTATCTTCATGCGTGAGCATTTTGAACACAGGTTGCCCTTTCACTGGTGTCAGCTGCAGAAGATCTCCGAAAACAATGATGTGTTTGCCACCAAATAACACATCATACTCTGTTTTGAGAACTTCTTGCATTCTCAAATGCACAAAGGCAAGCATGACATTGGAAACCATGCTTACTTCGTCAATGATAAGAAGTTTCATTTTCCTCAAGACTCTTGAAACTTCAAAACAAGCATCTCCAGATAGCTTGTGATATTCTAATTTGTTGTCATGCTCCACTGGCAGCATCAGTAAACGATGTAAAGTAATCCCTTTAATGTTATGTGCTGCCAGTCCAGTTGGAGCGGTGACAACACAAGACAGCGATGACTCTGTCCTTTCCTGCAAATAACATGAAATTGCTTTAATAAGGAAACTTTTTCCAGTTCCCGCTTCTCCACTCACGTACAGTCGGACAGGCTTCAACGACGTACATGAGCACTCTTTCTTGTCATGACTTAATCCATGATCAATTTGCATGGTAATCTCGTCATATATTTTCCTCTGCTCAACGTTGAGTTGTCTTTCCAACTCTTCTAAGTTAACCGCATCCTCCTGAGCATGTGCCATGGCTCTTTCCACTTCATTCATAGCAGTGGCAGCTTCATTTTCGATAAGAGGTCCTCCTAGTGGATCCTGACTCAATGAAGCAGAACTCTGACTGTCCTGAGAACTGTCTCTGGCAATCTCGGCTGCAATCGTTGCTTCCTGCTCAATTTCCACATTAAACATTTCTACATATTTGGGAAAAGCAGGACATTCTATGGTCTCCTTGGCAGCATTGAATGAGTCTTCGTAACAAAGGAAATCTCCAAGCAGTTCCTCTTCTGCACGCCAAGGCTTAAAAAGTTGCAAAAGTGCTAAATAGAAAAACTCCTTTTTTTCAGGAGATTCGCCACTCAATTTTCGATGGTTTATCAAGTGGCATTTTCTTTGCTTGACCAGACATCCCTCACTTCCTATTACAGCATACACTCCTTTCTCAGTATCTTCTTTGATGTTCCTCTTGAATATGTAATTTTGCAGAACCTCATACAGACAAACATTCTCGAGCTGACTGCTTCGATTTGGATAATATGTATCCAACATGTTGCTCTTCAAAATGTCGGTACTGTTTGGCTCCTTTTCCGCCAAATACTCAATTTCCCGCACAGGTTTCAGAACTCGATTACGCATTGCAGCAAGACCAACACTCGCCCAAACGATACTCCTGGACTTGGCATAGAGACTTGCTGAAGACAACCGGTCAGAACATTCATAAGCTCCGATTTCTCGATGCGACAACATCTTCAGACTGAAACTGTACAACTTCTTGCTGAGGCTCTTTTCATGGGAAATGTCCTCCCACATATCCTTCAATTCTGTCTTCTCTTTTTTGGTGATGTAAGATGTCACATACCGAGCCACAGCCATACAGTTATCAGCCACAAACTGTATATCCATGTTAGCATTCCACATGGACAAAATCACCGGGTTGTAGTCGTTGATGTACTTAGACTCTTCGTTCCTCTTCAAATTGTATGTGTTTTTAGGTGATTTCTTCATCACATTATGTCGCAGCGAAGACATCAAACTGTTCACTCTTCCTTTAGAAATCACCGGTCGTGGAAAGCCGAAACGACATTTGGTGTAGAACTTGTCTTTGTTCCGGAATTTACGACGACAGTACTTTCCACATCGATGGCTTTGGAAACGTTGAACTTTTTCTCTTAGGCTTTTTTTCTCCTTTGCGTTTGGAACAGCACACGTAGAATACTGTTCTATGAAACTCATCACTGAGTCTTCTGCATCCGTTCCAAATTTAGGTGCATCCTTGATCCCCAGCAACATATGTATATGAGGAGCACCTCTTGCTTGGTACTCCTTCCTCCAGAAGAAATCCAACACCTCTCCAAGAGGTGGATTCTTCTTAATTATGATGAAAGACATCATACCTTCAAATCTATGATTGAAGTACCTACATACATTGACTGGATCCAAAGAGCACAGTTCTCCGGGTGTCTTGAATTCGATGTTTTCTACGTTAGCATTTGCCTCTCGTAGAAATTCAAGTAAGTCTTCCCAGCCATACTCAGCACAGCTCAAAGTGAGGAACCATGTGGGAGTTCCTAAGTTCCTCAGCATACATTTTAAATCACCATGACGACGGTACCAGTACTCATTAGTACCACGCTGACACGCCATGAGATTAATCAGGTGAGAATCCAAAATACTGTCTTGGACATTGACTTTATCCATAAAGTCACTTGCCGAGATGTTTTGCATGTGTATACCACTTTTCAAGATGTGGTTCACTGCATATGACAGTCCAGACAGATCGCTTTCAAACAGGAGATGAAACAAATAAGGAATGCATTGTCGAAACCTAGGATCTCCTGCATACAATCGCAAAGTCCGGTATTCAGAAGCAGGAATTTGATGAGGTCGCTCATCATATCTTCCTCCCTGACCTGTTGGAAAAAGCTGTGGGAAACACCGAGCTTCCAAACTTTCCTCCCAAACACTAATGGGACTCCCTTTCGCTTGTTTCATTTGAAACAACTCAATAGCATTCCCCATGACTTCCTTGGAATGCAAAGGATGAACACTATAATGTTCATATATTTCTTCACTAGTACAGGGTTCTACTTTCTCAATTTGACCAGCACACAAATCGCTATCCTCTTCCTCACTTACTTCCTCTTCTGCAACATATACATTTTTATAGTATTTATTATATTTTTTCAAATACAATGTTGCCCTTTTGACTTTCCTAACATCTACTAAATCTTGCCATATTTTCTTATTCTTTGTCGGAACCCCATTAACTAAGATAACAAGAGGTTCCTCTTCCACTTTTTCTACTCCAATTGTGTTAATGTTTTTCTTCAAATCTAGAGGCAAATAAACAACTCTTCCCTTTAATCCTCCCTGTAAATCTGATGGAGGCAATTTCCCTGTCTTTGGCTCCATTCTTACAATAGCCTGAAAGGGATGGATACTTTGAATCAAAATAGATTCATAAGTATTTAAATCCTTCAATTCAGAAGGAATCTCAATCAATTCCAGATTATTATGAACTGCTCTAGCAGGCATCTGGTTTTGATTTAATTTGTTACAACAATAAGTACACACACGTTGATCCAATCCCAAATCAAAACAATTTTCTACCATCAAGTATGTTGTAAAATCCTTCCATTCACTATTATTTTCCCTTTCACTTTTTCCATATAAATCCACTAACTTAGTCTGATTCTTATAATAAGTGCGTCGACAACACACACAAGTGAAATTTGGCCTCTCACTTGATTTCACCTCAAACGTCGCAATTTCCCTCTGGAAATTATCTGTACTGGAAACCTGTACACTATCTTCCACATTACTCTCTTCTTCTTGGTCAATTTCAACATTCTCCTCTTTACTTCCAAAGTAACAAAACTCAATTTCTTCACATATATTCTTCACATCTATTTCAGAACCATGCAAAAGAGCAGCGCATAATTGTTTAAGCATAATTGCTGGACTCTTAGCATAATACAACATTCTAACTAATTTCCTCACTTTATTATGATGCACTGCTAGCATCCTGAAATGATGAAAAACACTCTGGCATACTCTCCTGGAAAGACAAGCCAGTGAATGACCATGCAAACCTATCACTTCTCTCACTCTGCAAGGATCTAATTCTTGCAACAACTTCATTTTCTGCTTCAAACTTTTCTTATTAAATGACCGTATAAAATCACAAAGCAAATTGATGGAATCCTGTCGTACACTGCAAATACTACTACACTTCCAGGTGTACACAGGACCCTTAGGACGTCTCCCTAAAACCTCATTACCTAACACCTCTTCTATCTCTGTTGTCACAAGTTTTTCTTTTTCAACTGGACAACCATCTTTCACTTCATAAGCTTGACCACTGGTGTCAACTGCATGCACCAAATCATTATCCTGGAAATAACTCTCCTCATTAAAAAATGCCTCAGAGCTTGAACTATGCATCCATTCTCCAGAAAAAACTTCACAAAAATTACTACGATTAACTATTCTCTTCCATCTACTATTTCTTTTGAAATCATAAATTGCCTTGTTTAGCTTCCTAATTCTATTGATTGTCAAAATAAATAACTTACGTTTAATTTCAAATGCCTGATCAATAACTTTCTCAACTATTTTTTTTCTCTTATAAAAAACCACTTTCTGTTGACCTTTCTTAATATTTTTTAACAAATTGCCAATTATCCTGTTGCGGAACATTCGTTTACGAATGTCCCTAAACTGTTGTTTCCTTCTACTTTCATGCATAGAGTTATCTCTTACTCTAGCAGTAACATTTCTCATTGGCCTTTCCTTACCGTTTGAATTGCTTCTCCTTTTCTGGACTGAAACATTTTCTGTAGTAATATTTTTTTTACTAGAGATATTTCTTATGAATGTTTTTGTACTCTTACCCGGTGCTTTCTTGGTGACTTGACAAATCTTTTTGTTAGAGGACTGCTGCTTTTTTTCATTCACCTGCTGTCTTTGACGTTTTGCAGCCTTTCTCACTCTTTCTTTGCTTGGCATCCTAAAATCTTGAAATAATCTGCAGTTGAATCTGTGGTAAAATATAATAAAAAATGTTATTAACCACTATTACCCAACAGTAAATTAATAACAGTCATCAAAAACTTAACACACTACTTAACATTTTTACATAGAATTTAGAATACAGAAATAGCAGAAAAGAAATGGAATTTATATTCATTTTACCTGTCCTGTTTTATATATGAATCTGATCTAATTTTATGACCATATTTTAATATTTTATTGAAGACACTACACATAACCTGTTTTTGAAGGTGTCTTTATTTTTAAATTAAACGGTTTACATATTTACTTTTTATTTATTATAAATTTATAAAATAAATGTTTATAGTTCCATAGGCTCAAGCAAGTCAGCTTCCCATCCTATGTCATACAATTCTGACAAATCTGCATCCTCATCACGTTCTTCTTCATCCTCAGGATTGAAATCATCCAAGGGATCAACATCCACTGATGTTTCAATTACGAGTTCAATGATGAGGTCGAAATCAACTGATTGTCGCTCATGTTGATGTTGTCTTTATCTTTAAAGAAAGATAACAACAATGAGATGTTGCACAGTAAGAGACAAATCTCAGAGATTATAATAGTAAAATTGTTTAACAAGAGTAACATTTTGCAGCTATTATTTAACCATGTCCAACGATGCTGAGGAGCAGAGGAGGTGAAGCCTATCTCCAATTTTTCACTGAACAGGACTCATCTCTTCTTAACCTTGGATAAACCTCACCGACTCTGTGTCCCCTGCACATAATTAAATGTAAAGGGGCAGATTTATATTAACTAGCACATCCCCAGGGATGCACCAGTTAACGTGCACCGCTGCTCTGCCACCCATGGTGTGCCGCATTTACAATCAGATAGGACAAAGCTACATCAAAACCCTGCGCCTGCTTGAAGCAGGCATAGATCTTGACGCAGGTAGGCTGAAAGCTAAAGCAACAACTAAGTGTCGTGTGCAGAAGTTGCAAAAAAGGAAAAATGGCGTTTAAACCAGTAATGAGCCCATGCTAACTTAACACAGAGTAAAGATATCCAGGATCTACATCAGTTTGGGGTTCACGAACCTGGCAGGTACAAGGCACTGAGGCTTTGCACCGTGCATGTCTCATCCCAAATCATATGTTGTTTGTGAATGAAGCAATTTCCCAGACCAAATGCTTTGGATTGGCTACTTCTAAAAAATTAAACACCCCTACTATCCCGGAGTTACAGGAATATGATGGTTGGAGTAATTTTACTCGGTTGTCCATTAAAGATTTACAGGCCCTACTCCGTAATTCTTCCTTTAACATTTCCAGTATAAATCCAAAAGGTTGACTGCTTTGGCAACGTGCCTTATCCACGGTTTAATAACGCTGCCTTTTGCTTTATATAAGTTTTCAAATTGTATGAAATATATACCAATAGGTCGTTATTACCCTTTACGTAGTGGTTTTCTTCATGAGGTCTGGTCGCTTCCATACACATACAGATTTTCAAAGATGATCAAGAAGTTTATCTGAATGGAGAGGAATGCACTGAGACGCCAGATCATTCACTAATGTGTAGGCACATACAGTTACACGGTTCATGCAACAAACACCGACCAAATATGGCTTGCGTGTTGCAAGGCACGCCAGTTCCTGCTATCATCCCCACGTTCAAGTTGTTGGAAAATGCTAGTTATTTGATGCTCAATAATGAAGATTGTTCTGGGTTAATTAAAAGTATTCCTTTTATCGTAACAGTAAGTGAACGGGTTATTTGCTGCAGAAATGTTCTATTTCCTCCCACACATGAACATAGGGAGTTTTCAATCTGGCCACAAATACCAACCTTGGGAGCACATTTCAACGGCATGGCAAGAATAAGAGCTCTTTTGTCTCAGAGAGAGGTGGCCTTGAGTTCGGCCCGTGAAACTTTCGTGCTTCACATAGCGAACACCCGTACAGAGGTGCAGACCCTTTTAAATACAGATTCGCCTTTCCATTTCAGCAAGATGGTTCGGACTATCTCTAACGCGTCCTCCACAAAGGGCCTGGCGCACTTTTTTAAAGTTGTTACCAGTGGTCTCGTGACTTCATTTGAGAAAATCTTTGGAGTCATCCCTGCTTTCTTTCATTCTATTTTTTCCACTGTGCTTGGTGGATTCCCATTTTTACTTGCATTACCAGCGGACGCTCTTGTGCTTTTTTACATTTTTAAATATGGATGTCCCTCCTGTGCAAGCTCCCGCCCTGCAGCTGCTGACGCTGTTCCGCAATCGCATGCTTGAATATTATGGCACAATGCCGTTGGCGATATTAAGCACGGCATATGGATTATCTTTTCGATTCTCCTACTTCACCTGTGTCCAGCCTGTATTTCACTGCCTGACCTGTGATTTCGATTGGGCCATTGATTTGTGTCTCTGCGGACCGGTTTCTCCTGATGTCGACTTTAATCAGCTGATGAGTCCTATCATTACTCACTAGTTGGTTTGTCCTGGCGAAAGGATTATGGCTGTGGCATTGATGCATGGACTAATTGGTCCCTGGAATTTACTGGCGGCAACACAGTCTTTCTTGGAACAGAGCTTTCTTGAAAACCCACCGAGCTGTCCTCTGATGGTGATAGAGGATCCGGTGCTGGGAGAGCACGTATGTTCTTTTCCGCTTTTAAATTGGATGGCTGAACTCTTTTCGGATTAAGACGGTGACTTCCTATTAGAGGCTGTTGCAGCTTATTTTGCATACACAGTTATGTCATAGACCTTTTTCATGTTTGATATGCTGAGTACTAGCATTTCATTGACAATTCATTGACTTATTTGTCAAGTTTTTATTATTTAGCTTGCCTATTGGCTTAAGCCTCGATAAAGTAGTTGGCTGTTTTATTTTTCTTTAGCATTACATTTTCCTAGTTTTTAATGTTTTACCTTGCGGACCGTCCACATATAAAGTTGCAATCTGCTCTCATGAGATGGCACTTCTATTATCTTATTCAGTTCGTTTCCGGATCATGGGGAGGTGTCATGTAGATCCTGGATATCTTTACACCGTGTTAAGTTAGCATGGGCTCATTACCGGTTTAAACGCCATTTTTCCTTTTTTGCAACTTCTGCACACGACACTTAGTTGTTGCTTTAGCTTTCAACCTAATAGTTCATCGTGATTTACATGAGAATAATATGTTATTGCTCTACTATCTGCTTTACTTGTTAAACTATATCTGTACAGCGAGTGCTGAAGTTTCAAGAACAACACGATACAGAATTGTTATGAGGTCTGATCTCCACGACTTCATACTCATAACATAAGTGCAGCTTCTGCCAATTCTGGGCATGAGGCGGGTTTTATATTGCTTTGCCGAACACACATACACAACACTTGATGCGGTTCACATGAAGAAAGAGCTGGTGTATGCTGATGTGATTCCTTCAAATCTAAGACACTAAAGTATGGGCACGCCCTAAACCAACACAAAGAGACCTTCTTAGCAAATAATATAATATGTGTATTAGGGAGGGTGAGATATAAGCAGCTGCCGGCCGTGGAGGGAGTTACGGTGGGGCAGGGAGGCGGGGAGGGGGAGGGGCAGGGTGGAGCCCTCTCCACCCTGCCCCTCCCCCTCCCCGCCTCCCTGCCCCACCGTAACTCCCTCCACGGCCCGCGGCTGCTTATAAGTGTTGCTAACTCTTATTCATTTACAGCATGTTAACATACTGTCACCATTCGCTTTTTATGTACTAGTAACTATGCTGGTAATTTTGCTACTGATAATATGTGTACTTGTATTATCTAAGATACTACGCCTGAGAAGACGGCATTAGTAAATAAACATTTCAAATACACATGTGTTCTTCTTAACTCCATGTTCTGGTTTCTAAGAAATATATAACGACCGACTGTTCATGAGTTCCACGTATCCTGAGGTACTATAAGTTCATATTCTGGATTGTCTAAACATTGAGAGCTTGTTATATCCAATGTGACACTGTACCTAGCTTGCTAAGGGGTTTTTGATTACTAAGGTGAGTTTTGGGGCACCCTAATTCGCCGAGGTTCCAATCCTCTGTCCACAGTTCTGTGTGAGAACAGAAACCCTGCGACAGGGGCACCCCTGAGCCTTGCTGGAGCTTCATCACACTTGCGATACAACTCCAGCAATGCGCCACCTTTACGGCACAGATACGTCACGCATCTGTGCTGTTTTTGCCCCATGATGCGCCGCATTGTAAATGCAGCACACCATAGGTGACGGAACAGCGGCACAGAATGACTAACACATCCCTGGTGATGCGCCAGTCATCATAAATCTATCCCTATGCTTCTTATCTTGTTAGAGATGAACCGCCATATGTATCATCAAAGTTTTTTGCATTTCCTAAATAGCGAACTTTAAGGAATAAATAGCGATTCTTTACCATTCCTAGTTTGCGATGAGCTATTTGCTAATTACAAATTACCCATTCATTTCCATGCAGCAGGAGGCCCATAGGAATGAAGGTGCAATTTGCGATTAGCAATTACCTCATCGCAAATTACGAATTTTTCCGAGGGTGCAGGAGTGTCTCAAGAACACCCTGCTGCACCCCTGAAAAAGAAATTTGGGGGCATATGGCGCACATAAATTTTGAAAACATTCCTTTACCTCAAAAACGATTTTCAACTCATAATTTGAAAACACTGCACATGGGGAAATGACTTAAAATGTCCTTAAGACACATAAAAGCGTTTTTTGATTGCCTTTGCAGCATGTTTCAGTCACCTTTAACATGCCTATGTAACGCAAACATTCAAAATCTAAATTTGCCATGCACAGGTGGGAGCATATTTACAAGCAATTTGCTCCACAGACAAACTTCTTACATTGAAATGGGAAAAATAACATCAGAGACTCTCAATTACCTTATAAAGAAGCAGACACCATTATGTCCTTGTCATCAATATTAAAACCATTGCTTTTTCTCAAAAACGATTTACAAGTCATAATTTGAAAACACTCCACAGCTCCTATGCACATAAAAACCCTGTCAGTACTAATACTTCACATTTTCTCCAATTACAATTTCTCAAAGAAACAAAATCTATTTGTAAAACACTTGAGACAAAGCAACATTTGAAAAACACAACTTTCTTCATAATTTTCTCCTTAAAGCACACTATTTTCTATCTAAATTAAAGAAATCTTTTCTCACCTTAGCAAATACTTTGAGTTTCAAAACAGTCTCAGAAACACACCAATTTGTCTTCAGCAGAGCAAAAGGTATGCACTCCAGAGTCTGCAGCTATCAAAAGCACAGAAATGCTGTAATTCCTCACACATATCTCTTATGTCACCCAATCAAAACTCTTCCCTCACTTTTTTTCAAATCGAAACCCTTCCCCCCTCTGCCCCCTCTCTGCTTTTTCTGCATAGCAACCACCTCTTGCAAGACCTCTGGTGTTTCCAAGTTCACACAACAATGTTGCAATTGAACTCTGAACTCTCAGTGCACCTGCATATCCAGTGCAATCTTTCATTTAATGATTTTTTCTTCGCCACTCAAAATACATCTTTCAACGAACTCATCCATGCACCCTAACTTTCTGTTTTCAGCAATCAAAATCCACCAATCACTCTTACTGCTTCATTAACACAGAAACTCCTCAGTTTTTTTCATTTTACACTCTCATTTTTTCAACTGCCATTTCATTGCCACACTTCATCTGACTGCATGAGAACCTTCTCTCGCCATGTTTTCTGTCTGGATTGTTGGACATAGTTACATCTATTGGTCTCAGAGGTACGCTGAAAACAGGAATTTACCTAACCTCAATTTACAAGATGTGGAAATTAAGTGGTTTGGCCACAGAGGATTAAAATGTCACCAATTGATACCATTGGTGAAAACCTTTATGCATTTGCCAAAACCTGACCTGTTAATTGTGCACTGTGGAGGTAATGATTTGGGCACTTTGACTGGGGTAGGTCTGGAAATGCTTTTAAAGGACACCTTTGAGCAATTGATGGCACTTTTTCCTCAGACTGCCTTGGTATATTCAAATATATGCCAAAGACAAAAATGGAGGTGGTCGAACCAATTTTGTCCACAAATTGAGAAATCGAGGAAGCATGTAAACAAATCTGTTTCAGCTTACATGAGAGACCATGGAATGGGCTCCCTGTACAACAATAACTTGCGTTACTACATACAAGATATCTACAGAGGAGATGGAGTTCACTTCTCAGATGAGGGCAACAGAATTTTCACTCTGAATTTAAGACTGTGCATTGGTACCTACTTATAAGTACCTAAATGTACCATAAACCCAAAAGCTCTTCTCAGAGCTACCCTACATCTGATCACTCACAATTATTATTTGACTCTAACTTTTTTCACTAATTTTCAAGAAAGTACGCTCCCCAGAACGCTTCCCGGTTCGCGAACCGGGCGCACTCCACGCAAAAAAACTAAAAAAACGATATATTTTTTTTTTGCCCTGCGAGACCCTTTTAAAGCCTCCACATCAAACCTAGGGGGTCAGGGACGATCTACTATGCCCCCTTATGGTCATTTGCCCCTTCGCTTTGGCCTCCTCTTGTCTCTCGATCCTACCGAGAGACAAGATGGCGGCCGCTACGGACTGTTTGGAATGTTTACAGACGCCGAAGAACCAATCAGCTTCGCAAAGCTCCGTAACGCGAAAAGTACGCGAAGCGGAGCGCTGTTACAGATATATATCTTTTTTTGAACGTTAATTTCTCAAAATCCACTGGAGCACATATATTGAGACCTAGCAAAGGCACATCGGGCTACCAGTCCCTACAATTTTGCCAAGTTTCGTGCAAATCCATTCAGCCGTTCGATTATTATTATTTTATTTTTTTTTGCCCCGCGGGGTCCTTTTAAAACCTCCACATCAAACCTAGGGGGTCAGCGAGAATCTACTATGCCCCCTTATGGTCATTTGCCCCTTCGCTTTGGCCTCCTCTTATCTCTCGATCCTACCGAGAGACAAGATGGCGGCCGCTACGGACTGTTTGGAATGTTTACAGACGCCGGAGAACCAATCAGCTTCGCTTCACAAAGCTCCGTTGCGCGAAAAGTACGCGAACTGGAGCGCTGCCCGGTCCGCTGTTACAGATATATATCTTTTTTTAAACGTTAATTTCTCAAAATCCACTGGAGCACATATATTGAGACCTACAAAAGGCACATCGGGCTACCAGTCCCTACAATTTTGCCAAGTTTCGTGCAAATCCATTCAGCCGTTCGGGCTAAAAGTGAGGCCAACCGCCCTATGGAAAACTCAATGTTAAAAACACGTTTTGGGACCCCCTTTTTTCTCGACCCCCCCTGGACGAACCCCCCCCCAATTTTCAGGGGCTGCTCAGAAACAAAATGTGCAATTTTCCTGAAAATTTCAGCCAATTCCGTCCACAAACGCCAAAGTTATTAGACATAGAATTTTCAAAAATCCCATAGAGAAAAAATCCTAACTATATATACCTACTGGCGACCGCCAGTAGGTAATATATATATATATATATATATATAATTACTGAAAAAACCATAGGTTTCAGGCCTGATATAGTTAGGAATTAGCATTAAAAAAACCTTAGAAATTCACTGAAAAAACCATAGGTTTCAGGGGTGTTATAGGTAGCTGGACATTTCACTCATACAAAACCATTGAAATTCCTCCAATATAGTTAGTTGTACTCACTATATCTTGTGCGCCCCCTATCCACTGCTGATGATGTCACATATTACATCATTCATGACATTGTCAGTGACATCACTTTAGGTGAATATTTTAAAGTTGCAAAACTCCACACTTAGAAGAATTTCCAAGTGAAACCAGTCAATGTTAGCCTATCGAAGGAAATTCAAGTTACTGGTAAGTATGGTTAGAATTACTTTTGAGGATCAGTACTTGGATCAAAGATGCAGCACTGAGGTCTCTCCTGATAACAGGTGAGTAAATCGGAATTCGTAGTACATCCAGTAAGCGCCACAGAGCTGCGTAGTAGAGAGATGTAAAAAGGGGCACGGCATGCACCACCTCTCTGCAACGCAGCGCAGTAGCGCTTCCTGGAAGCACCTGGTGGACTACTTGGCCCCCATGGTCCCTCAGGTTTGAAGTTGAATTTTTTCCCCAACTTAAAATGGTTCTCAGGGCACACATCACGTCAGGCCCCGTCCCCTCCCTTCACCACTGTGTAAACGCACCCTGTCACTGTTCTAAATTGAGAGATTAAGTCCCCTTCAATCCTAAGGATCCCTAGGGTCAAACTAGCCCACTAGGTACCTCCAGTAAGCACCACAGAGATGCGTTGCAGAGAGGTGTAAAAAGGGGCGTGGCCTCTGAACACCTGTCTGCAACGCAGCTCCCTGGCGCATACTGGAGATACCTGTTGGGCTTTTTGGAGACTGCCAGTAGGTAATATATATATATATATATATATATATATATATATATATTCACTGAAAAAAACATAGGTTTCCCACCAGTTATAGTTAGGAATTAGCATTTAAAAAACGTATTAAATTCACAGAAAAAACCATAGGTTTCACACCAGTTATAGTTAGCTGGAAATTTAACTCGCATAAAACCATTGAAATTCCCACGTTATAGTTAGTTGGACTCACTATAACTTGCGCGTGCAATGCACTGCTGATGACGTCACATATTACATCACTCATGACATGGTCAGTGACAATTTTAGTTTCTATTTTTGAATATGTGTTTCAAGGGTTACATTACAGTGAAAGGAGGTCTGTCACTCTGTCACAAGGATGGTGTCATCAGTGATGTCATGAGTCATGTCACTGACCATGCCATGAGTGATGTAATGTGTTGGAATCATATGATGGAGGGGGAGGACCCGCTTACATCGTGGCCAGCCAGTATGGACTTCCAGGGCTATTTGGTTCACGATTACAAGAAAGGGAGAGGAGATGGGGGTTGCCTCTGTCCTGCAAACTTCGCTGCCTGAACGTATATTTTGGTGAGCATCGCAGTGTAAGCTTAAGCACTTGGCAATCAGCATTTGACAAGTAATTTTACAACAGCATTTTCGCTGCACCTTTGAACTGGCATAAAGAATTTGGATACTGGGTGCATTTAACGCTATTCAGCATGATTGTAAAAGCCCAGCACAGACTTTTGAATATCCATCAGGTGCATGCTGGGACTCGCAGTTCAGCAAACTGCGGGTTTGAGTCCACTTGGAAATTATTGACACACCAGACTATGATTAAGGCGGAGACCCGCCGAAACGCGTCAGAGACTATTTAAATTGTGTCATTACCTGCTGTGCTCGAGACGAATAAAGTCTGTTTTCAGGTGTAAGGCGAAGTTTGGGCTCTGTTATTTTCTTGGGAGCAACTCAGCGGCAGATTCTCCATTTCTGCCTTGGAGCCCGCCCTGCAGGTGTCATAGCCCCCGGTAAATGGAACTTTGTTGGAATCATATGATGGAGGGGGAGGACCCGCTTACATCGTGGCCAGCCAGTATGGACTTCCAGGGCTATTTGGTTCACGATTACAAGAAAGGGAGAGGAGAAGGGGGTTGCCTCTGTCCTGCAAACTTCGCTGCCTGAACGTATATTTTGGTGAGCATCGCAGTGTAAGCTTAAGCACTTGGCAATCAGCATTTGACAAGTAATTTTACAACAGCATTTTCGCTGCACCTTTGAACTGGCATAAAGAATTTGGATACTGGTATTTGATATTTGATATTTGATATTTTGTGGGTATTTGTAAAGTGCAAGCGTTCGCTCCCAGGGGAGCATCATGGCGCTGGGTGCATTTAACGCTATTCAGCATGATTGTAAAAGCCCAGCACAGACTTTTGAATATCCATCAGGTGCATGCTGGGACTCGCAGTTCAGCAAACTGCGGGTTTGAGTCCACTTGGAAATTATTGACACACCAGACTATGATTAAGGCGGAGACCCGCCGAAACGCGTCAGAGACTATTTAAATTGTGTCATTACCTGCTGTGCTCGAGACGAATAAAGTCTGTTTTCAGGTGTAAGGCGAAGTTTGGGCTCTGTTATTTTCTTGGGAGCAACTCAGCGGCAGATTCTCCATTTCTGCCTTGGAGCCCGCCCTGCAGGTGTCATAGCCCCCGGTAAATGGAACTTTGTTGGAATCATATATATATATATATATATATATATATATATATATATATATATATATATATATATATATATATATATATATATATATATATATATATATATATATATATATATATATATATATTCACTGAAAAAAACATAGGTTTCACACCAGTTATAGTTAGGAATTAGCATTTAAAAAACGTATTAAATTCACAGAAAAAACCATAGGTTTCACACCAGTTATAGTTAGCTGGAAATTTAACTCGCATAAAACCATTGAAATTCCCACGTTATAGTTAGTTGGACTCACTATAACTTGCGCGTGCAATGCACTGCTGATGACGTCACATATTACATCACTCATGACATGGTCAGTGACAATTTTAGTTTCTATTTTTGAATATGTGTTTCAAGGGTTACATTACAGTGAAAGGAGGTCTGTCACTCTGTCACAAGGATGGTGTCATCAGTGATGTCATGAGTCATGTCACTGACCATGCCATGAGTGATGTAATATGTGACGTCATCAGCAGTGCATTGCACGCGCAAGTTATAGTGAGTCCAACTAACTATAACGTGGGAATTTCAATGGTTTTATGCGAGTAAAATTTCCAGCTAACTATAACTGGTGTGAAACCTATGGTTTTTTCAGTGAATTTAATAGGTTTTTTAAATGCTAATTCCTAACTATAACTGGTGTGAAACCTATGTTTTTTTCAGTGAATTTCAAAGGTTTTTTAATAGCAAATCTCTATAGGTATGAAAAGTAATATTTTTTATAACGAATTTTATATGGTATAATTATGTAATAGTATTTTTTTACCGGGGCGCGTACCGATGCGCTCACCGGTAAGCGCCGTGTAACGGCGCGCCCCGGGGCGCGTACAGGTGAGCGTCCCGTTAGCGCTATTGCCACGAACGAAAACAACATTGTGACGTATCGCGTAGCCGCGTGATGCGTCATATGACGCACTGCGTAAGCGCACCCGGAAGCACACGAGTGCATACGATCGCGCAACGTAAGCACCGACGGGCGCGCCCCGGGGTGCGTAGCGTAAGTGCGTCGGGTCATGTGACCTGAAAATAACACTTTTCATTGGTTCAAATCAGTTTTGGTTTCCAAATGATGAAAGCCTGGATCATGTGACTTGAAAATAACACTTTTCATTGGTTCAGAACAGTTTTGTTTTCCAAATGAGGAAAGCCCCCACCTTTTTTCCTCATTCTCACTTTGTTCTTTGAGTGAGGAAGACCTGTTTTTTTCTTACAGATATGGCTACAGTACTATCAGCAGCTGGAGCATCTGCCCCACCACCACCACCACCACCACCACAAGGACCACCAGAACATTACATTGGTGGTCAAGAACAAGAGGAGGAGGACGAGGAAGAGGAGGAAGAGAGAAGGCAGTTCCTGCCTGAAGACAATGCCCCATACAAACCTAGGGAGCACTTCATATGGGAGTTTTACAAAATCCCAAGGGGTTCCAAAAAAGTCAACGCTGCGAAGGTAACCTGTTTGATCTGTGGTGCTGTGCTATCCAGGGGAAACCCTACAAAAAAATATTCCTTTGGGAATCATACGATGATTCGGCACATGCAGCGTTTGCACCCCAACAACTATTCTGCAGCAGAGGTGAGAGAACTCTGCAGAAACCTACCGCAATCATCTGCCAGAACCTCAACAACGAAAGAACCCACTTCATCGGGTCCAGAGGCAAGTCAGATGATTCCAAGTATACAACCAAAGTTTGGGGGATACAAAATTGTTTGTAAATATTGTGGCAAAACAATTTGTTATGGTGAGCAAAGCATTACGCTCATCAACGTTGCTGGTGATAACCACAAATGCCAGAAGAAACCTTAATTTTTTTCTGATTTTGTTTTGCTCCAGTTGAGCCGTTTACAATTCCCTGTTTTTTTGTTTCTCCCCATAAAAAATACAAAACAAAATTTAAAACTGTTCAGAAAAGCCAAAAAAAGTAAAAAAAATTCAAAAAACAATAAAAAAAATATAAAACAACAAAAAAACTGTTCTTTTTAGAACTACCTCTAATTTATCAAAATAAACCTATATTTTTAAAGAATCTCTGTCAATCTTTTTTCTGTGCACCGGGGCGCGCACCGAGGCGCGCCCCAAAAAAAAGAAAAAAAAATTAATGAAGGAGTGAGCATGAGGGAAGAACACAGAGAGAGTAATGTTAAGAGAAAGAGAGCTAGAGGGAGCAACACAGAGGGATTGTTTATTACATAGTAAAAAAGAGAGAAGGTGTAATAGAGTGTAAGTGAGAAAAGGAAAATTAATAAGGGAGCCAAAGAAGGGAAGAGAGAGGAAGAAGACTAAAGTAGAGGTACTGGGAGAATGTGAGTGGATGTTGAAAGTAAAAGGAAGGACAGTAAAGGATGGGGAATGAGGGGTAGTGACGGAACCGGAATAAATGAACAACGGTGAGGGAGGGTGAGAAAAGAGCAGTGAGTGTAAGTAAAGAGGGGTGAAAGAGGGTGGATAAAACTGAATTAGGGTAAGACATGGGGAGTGACAGAGAGAAAGGACAGAGAGAGTAAAGGAAACAGTGACTGAAAGGGTCTGAGTGAAACAACAAAGAAAGGTAAGTAAGGCAGTGTGGGTGACTTATAGGGAGTCAGTATGACAAAAGAGTAGTGACAGAGTGAGGGGACAGAGACAGCGACGGTAAGAGAGACAGAGTGAGGGAACGGAAGTGAGGAACTGTGAGGACAGACGGACTGAGAGAACGAGTGAGAGGAGTAAAGTAAATGGGTAAGAGAATGAGTGAGGGAGCAAAGGAAGGGAAGAGAGTGTAAGGGAAGTAAAGCAGGGAGACTGAAATAAGTTGAATGTGGTAGGACAGTAGGGAAAGAGGAGTAAATATGGAGGATAAGAATAAGTGAGGGAAGCAGAGTAAGGAAACAGGAGTGAGGTAGGGTGAGAGAATAGTAATGAGGTTAAAGCAAAGGGTGATGACAAATTACATTTTTTTAGTCATACTTACCTTTAATTAATGTAAATGTAATTACCTGTTTTAACTACACTTTGTATCTGTGAAAGAGAGAAAAAAATAAGTTATAATTAGTAAAATATATATTTTAAAATAGAAGATACAAGTCAAGATGTTAAAAATCATAAAAGTGTACTAAGAAATAAAGTAAGAGTGAAGGACACAGAAAGGGAAATAAAGTAATGTAGAAGGACAAAAAGAGGGAAAAAGAAATAGAAGGAGAGTAAATTACTAAGAGTAAGGTAGATACGTTCAGTGACAGAGAGGAAGAGAAGAAGAGAGAAATGAACTGAAGGTAAGAAAGATACTAAAAGAATGTGAGTTAGCAAAACTTAATCAGAAAACAGGAGTAAGTAAAAAGGGAATGACCGAGAGGGAAAGGAGTCTGATTGAGGATGCATTTACAAGAACGAGGAATGGAAGATGAGTGAGAGTGAGTGAAGGGGAGTTACAAAGTGAAGGGATGAAGGAAGAGAGGATAATATAGAAGGATTGAGGAAAAAGGAGTGAGGAAGTTAGTGGACAGAGGGACTAGGGGAAGGACTGGGTGAAGTGGAATACAATGAGTGAGGAAAGGAAAATGAGTAAGGGAGGAAAAGAAGGAAAGAGAGGAGAAGAGGAGTAAAGCAGTGGAACAGAGAGAATGTGATTCGTTGATGAAAGTAAAGAGAAGGACACTGAATAATAGGAAATGAGAAGTAGTAATGGAACCGGAGTAAAAAAAAAAAGAGATGAAGAACTATGATAGAGGAGCAGTGAATTTTTATTAAGAGAAATGATAGAAGGTAGATAAACATAAGTGACCATAAGACAAGGAGAGTCAGGGACTGAGAATATAGAGGTAGTGAAGGAAAAACAAAGAGAAGAGGACAAAAGAAAACAGCATAGAAAGATAAGTCAGGGAGGGTGGGTGAGGTATAGTGACAGACTACGACAAAAGAGCTGAATGAGTAAAGAGGAATTACTAAAACAGGAAAGAAGGAAAACACGGAAAAGGGAAATAAAACAGAGAGACTGAAAGTTGAAAACTGATGCAAGGGAGAGAGGGGATGCAAACAGTTGAAATGGGAATAAGGGATTGTGAAAGAAGTGGAGTAAAGGAACGGGGGTGAAACAGAGTGAGAGAAAGACATTATAAGTGAATAAAAAGAGCTGAAAGAGGGTGGAAAAAGGAAAGTGAGTGTGAGACAATGGGAATACAATTTAAATTACACAGTACAAACTATAGAATAACTTGTACAACATGTTACATAGTTTATTTTTGCTGTTCTCAGAATATATTGAATTTCACTTAAAACAGTGAGTTCAAATTACTCATCATATGACAGCGGGAAAAAAAAACACAATCTAAAAGATTGTGTTTTAAAAAAAAACGTATAAACTTAAAAATCACAAATGTACACTAATCTTTGATTCACTTACTTTTCCTTTAGGCCAAATAGTACATCATGAAGGTCCTTTTCGTTGGAAAGTACTCTGCTGTTCACTAAAAAATCCATTTCATCGACTTTCTAGAAGAAAAGCACCAAGAACATCTGAAATATTTTCATTATTTTCATATACTCCTTTTTTTCAGTCATGACTCTTTGCTCATTCCTTCACTTTTCCTTAAGGCCAAATAGTGTCAGATGTATGAGTATATTTTCAAATTACTTAAAAGAAACTCTGAAATTACCGTTTTCCCGACGTTCTGAAAGAAAGACTCATACAACATTTTCACAATATTTAAATATTCATAATTCCATCTCTGACTCACTCATGTTCATCATTATGTATGATACTGATATCATTTACTATGAGATCCACTTACAGTACCTATATGACAACTCAATTGTTTATATTATCTTGATCACTTTTACTCAGAATATAATTTTAAACAGTAAACTAACTTTTATTAACTGCTCCCGTCTTCATAGGCCAATTACCTTTACTTAAATTTTGGTTCTAAAAACACTAGGTAAGAATTTTTTAAGTCAAAAGGCAAACGTTGTTTGAAAGTCAAATGAGTATCATTACAGTTAGTCCAACGTTTTCGACATTTTAAATAAATTGTATAATGCCCTGATGTTGTTGAAGGACCGTCATGATAAATAATAGCTACAGTTGTAAAAGTTCTTCCTGAAATTGATAACTGAGAAGCCACTAAATTTTTAATAGAAGTTGTCAATTTACTTCCATCAGGTCTACATCGTTGGAACATTAAAATGACATACTGACCATAAGTTTGTATAAATAATGTGGACAGCATTGCAGACTTACATTGGGTACATATCATATTGTGATCAGCTGCTTTAACTAGATTATTAAAAGACACTGATTTGCAGTCTGGTAAAGTCAAATATATAAATCTTTCAGTGTCTATTCTAGTACTACTTGATAAACTACAATTGTCGCAGTCATGCTGCCATTGATAAGAAAGACTAAAAATATTTTTTATATCTACTCCTTCATCTTCCAATACATCAAACATATACATTAAAAATTCCTGACAATCCTGCTGAATATTCTGTGAAAATTGTTTTTTACCAGAACATATGTCTAAAAGATTTCGAATTTCTGAAACACTTTCTATTTTCGCTCTATCACTGTTACATTTCTCAAACACAGAATTCAATAAACAGCAGAATGTTTGATCTCGATTTTCAACAATCTGTTCTTGTAGATTTTGAAGAAAAAAAACAACATTAACCACTACATTAGCATAGCAGTTGACACCAGAACTGGTTTCAAATTGAAATCCAACAACATCTTCAACCAAATCCTTTTTCTTTCTGCTTACAATTAAAGTTTCATCTACTTTTTGTCTTTTTGCTAGTACCTCACTGCAATTATTCTCATTTCTTCTTTTTTGGCCTACCACACGTTTTTCAAGCAGAGGATATTGAGGCAAATGTGGAGCATACTTTCTTCTTAACCTATTGTATTCTTTAACACAATCTAGATCTGCACAAATCTTTGTCTCATCACACTCAACCAAGTACAATCCTGATAAAGTTCTGACTCGTGATAATGCCACATATGCCATACCTTCTTTAAACACAGAAGTTCCAATGTTCACCAGAGCACTATCTACACTTAAACCTTGAGATTTATGAATTGTGACTGCATATGCCAGACAAATAGGGAACTGTTTTCGGCGAACATATAAGTCTTTCACAAGCAAAAATCTAGCTGAACAACGACTGATTTGTTGTATTTCATCAATGCCATCAAATTTAATTTTTAAAAATGCAATTCCATCTCTATTTCTGCAATTCACAAAATCAACAACATGACCCATTGCTCCATTTACCAGACCTCTTTCAACATGTAAATTCCTTCTCAAAATGATACGACAATTTAAACACACATTCAGAGTCTTTTCAAAACCAGCAGTTTTAGATATAGTCTTCTCTAATGAATCCAATTTTGATTTCAAATTTTCAGACAAAATAATTGTTGCTCCCATATGCTCTATTTTATCTATAGCTTCCAGTTTCACAATCTCTTCATTTTCTAACTTTAACATTTTGTTGTTGAAGATGGAACATTCTTTCACAGTTGGCATCAAACATATCCCAGATTTGTTCTCAGTAATTTTCTTAAAAATATTCTCTGGAAGAATGTTTTCATCTGGATACAAGTTTGAAATTAATCATGCATGTAAAGCTTCCTTCCCATGCTCACTTAGTTTTCCGATTCTTACATCTTGGAGAATATTTTTATAATCTTCATCCTTTGCCTGTCGCATATTTTGAAACAGTTCTGCATATTTGAAGTTTAACCATATATTAACATTTCCAATGCTTCCTAGGCACTTCCTGGTATCTTCATGCGTGAGCATTTTAAACACAGGTTGTCCTTTTACTGGAGTCAACTGCAGTAGATCTCCAAAAACAATAATATGTTTTCCTCCGAATAAGACATCATATTCTGTTCTAGGAATTTCTTGCATTCTCAAATGCACAAAAGCAAGCATTAGATTTGAGACCATGCTTACTTCATCAATGATAAGAAGTTTCATTTTCTTCAGGATTCTCGAAACTTCAGAACACGCATCTCCAGATAACTTGTGGTATTGAAATGTATTATCATGCTCAACTGGTAGCATCAGTAAACGATGTAAAGTAATCCCTTTAATGTTATGTGCTGCCAGCCCAGTTGGAGCGGTTACAACACAAGACAGCGGTGATTCAGTCCTTTTCTGCAAATAAGTTGCAATTGCTTTAATCAGAAAACTTTTTCCAGTTCCCGCTTCTCCACTCACGTACAGTCGGACAGGCTTAAATGATGTACATGAGCACTCTTTTTTTTCATGACTGAATCCATGTTCAATCTGTTCTGTGACTTCGTCATATATCTGTTTCTGCTCAATGTTTAGTTGTTTCACCAAATCTTCTAAATTAATTACATCCTCTTCAGCTTGTTCCATAGCTCTTTCCACCTCATCCATGGCAGTGGCAGCCTCATTTTGAATAATTGGTCCTCCTAGTGGATCCTGACTCAATGAAGTAGCACTCTGACTGTCTTGAGAACTGTCTCTCGCAATCTCTGCAGCAATTGTTGCTTCTTGCTCTATTTCTTCGTTCAACACTTGCAGATAATTTGGAAAAACAGGACATTCTATGGTATCCTTGGTTGCATTAAAAGAGTCTTCGTAACAGAGAAAATCTCCAAGTAGTTCCTCTTCTGTACGCCATGGTTTAAAGAGTTGCAAAAGAGCCAAATAGTAAAATTCCCTTTTGTCTGGATTTTCGCAACTCAATTTTCGATGATTAATCAAATGACCTTTTCTCTGCTTCACTAGACATCCTTCACATACAATGACAGCATATATTCCATTATTGATATCTTCTCTGATGTTCCTCTTATAAATATAGCTTTGCAGAACTTCATAGAGACAAGCGTTCTCAAGGTGAGGACTTCTATTTGGATAGTATGTATCCAACATGTTTGTCTTCAAAATATCTGTACTATCTGGTTCTTTCTCTGCCAAATACTCTATTTCTTGTACAGATTTCAAAACTCGGTTTCGTGTTGCAGCAAGACCTAGACTCACCCAAATGATGGTTCTAGATTTGGCATATAGACTTGCTCATGACAATCGATCAGAACATTCATATGCTCCAATTTCTCGATGTGACAACATCTTCAGACTGTAACTGTATAATTTCTTGCTTAGACTCTTTTCATGTGAAATGTCCTCCCACATTTCCTTCAGTTCTGTCTATTCTTTTTTTGTGATGTAAGACGCCACATATCGAGCCACAGCAATAGAGTTGTCAGCAACTAATTGAATATCCATGTTAGCATTCCACATGGACAAAATCACTGGGTTGTAGTCGTTGATGTACTTGGACTCTTCGTTTCTTTTTAAATTGTATGTATTTTTTGGTGATTTCCTCGTCACAGTATGTCGTAGAGAAGACATCAAATTATTTATTCTTCCTTTGGAAATCACTGCTCGTGGAAAGCCAAAACGACATTTTGTGTAGAAATTTTCCTTGTTTTTGAATTTATGACGACAATACTTCCCACAACGATGGGATTGAAAGCGTAAAACTTGTTGCCTTAGACTGTTTTCCTCGGTAGTTTTCGGAACAGCACATGTTGAATACTCTTCAATGAAACTCATCACTGTTTCATCCGAATCTGTTCCAAATTTGGGTGCATCTTTAATCCACAACAACATATGTATGTGAGGAGCACCTCTCGCTTGATACTCCTTTCTCCAAAAGAAATCCAAAACCTCTCCAAGGGGAGGATTTTTTTTGTTGGTAATAAAAGACATCATAGCTTCAAATCTATGATTAAAATATCTGCATACATTCACTGGATCCAAAGAACACAGTTCTCCAGGTGTTTTGAATTCTATATTTTGTATATTTGCATTTGCCACGCGTATAAATTGAAGTAAGTCGTCCCATGCATACTCGGCCCAGCTAAGAGTGAGGAACCATGTAGGAGTTCCTAAGTTTCTTAGCATACATTTCAATTCCCCATGACGACGGTACCAATACTCGTTTGTATCACGTTGACATGCCATGAGATTGATTAGATGAGATTCCAAAATATTATCTTGCAGATTGACTTTCTCCATAAAGTCCCTCGCCGAAACATTTGGCAGATGTGCTCCACTTTTCAGTATATGATTTACTGCATAAGAAAGGCCAGACAAGTCACTTTCATACAGTAGATGAAACAAATATGGAATACATTGACGAAACCTTGGATCTTCAGCATATAATCTTAAAGACCGGTATTCAGATGCAGGAATTTGAAGTGGTCGATCGTCATATCGTCCACCTCGACCTGTTGGAAATAGCTGTGGAAAAGAACGAGCTTCCAAACTTTCTTCCCATACACTAATGGGACTTCCTTTTGCTGCTTTCATTTGAAACAAGTCAATTGCATTCCCCATTACTTCTTTGGAATGCAAAGGATGAACAGTATAATGTTCATATATTTCTTCACTTCTAAACACATCAACTTTTTCAATTTGGCCGGCTGAACAATCACTGTCTTCTTCTGCAGCTATTTCCTCTGCTCCAACACATACATGTTTGTAGTACTCATTGTTTTTGACTAAATACAACGTTGCCTTTTTGACTTTCCTAACATCCACTAAATCTTGCCAGATTTTCTTACTCTTTGTCGGAACCCCATTAACTAGAATAACTAAAGGTTCCTCTTCCACTTTTTCTACACCAATTGTATCAATATTTTTCTTGACATCTAGAGGCAAATAAACAACTCTTCCCTTTAATCCTCTCTGTAAATCTGAAGGAGGCAATTTCCCTATCTTAGGCTCCATGCGAACAATAGCTTGAAAAGGATGGACACATTGAATCAAAATAGATTCATATATATTTAAATCCATCAATTCAGCAGGAATGTCTACCAACTCAAGATTATTATGAACAGCTCTAGCAGGCATTCTGTTTTCATTTAATTTATTATAACAATATTTACAAATACGCTGATCAGAACTCAAATCAAAAGAATTCTCGACCAACAAATAAGTTATAAAATTCTTCCATTCACTATTATTTTCCATTTCACTTTTTGCATATAAATCAACTAACCTAGTCTGAATCTTATAATGAGTCCGTCGACAACACACACAAGTAAAATTAGGCCTTTCACTTGATTTCACCTTAAACTTGGTAATTTCCTGGGCAAACTTTTCTGTACTTGAAATCTGTACATTATCTTCCACATTACCTTGTATTACTGTGTCAATTTCTACACTGTCCTCTTTTTCACAAAAATAACAAATCTCAATTTCTTCACAAATCTTCTTCACATCTAATTCAGTTCCATGCAAAAGAGCACTATTTAACTGTTTAAGCTTAAGTGCTGGACTTTTTGCATAATACAACCTTCTCACTAATTTCCTCATTTTGTTATGATGCACTGCTAACATCCTAAAATGATGAAAAACACTCTGACATACTTTTCTTGAAAGACAAGCCAGTGAATGTCCATGCAAACCTGTGTTTTCTCTCACTCTGCAAATGTTGGCCTATATGAGCCTCCTAAACTCCCCTCAGAAAACCTAGGGGGTCAGGGGGTGTCTACTGTGCCCCCTTTTACCCATTCCCAATGTTGTTTGTCCTCCATCTTGTGTCGCAATTCTTCCGAAACACAAGATGGAGGACTTCCGTAGCGCTACCGGTACGCGTACCGGGGCGCTCCCCTGTAAGCGCTCCTAAAAATTAATTTACAAAGAAACCTCTGTAGAGATGTTCACCAAATATAGAATAGGCCCTACTACATAGCAGTCCCTACTATTTCCCCAAATTTGGTGATATTCCATTCAGCCATTTAGGCTATAGCCCTGTCTAAATATCCTGAGGTAAATTACATGACAAAAACACATATGAAAGTGTTAGAAATTACAACCAATAAAAATGTTACTTACATTTTGTACTTTTATGTGCTGACATTTGATTGGTTATGTACATGAATATATATAAAAAAAGAGAGGGAAACACAGCCATTTTGACTAGTACTTCCTGAAGTACATTTGAAAAGGATTTTCACTGAAAACTTCAACTGCTTTCACAAAGGTAAGTTGTTAATTTGGAAAGGGAAGTATGTTGTGCACTTTAAGTTAATTTGGGAAAACATTTTCTGATAGTTATATACTATCCCTCTGTAATAGTTATAGATTGAGATAGGCTTCTCTGTAATAGTTATGGATTGAGTTAGGCTTCTCTGGTATAATTATGAATTTACTTAGGCTTCATCACATGCACTTTTTAATAGTTCTACTTCCTGCCTGAAACCATACACTGCCGAAAATTTACTTCACTGTTAAAAACTCAGAAATACCTGTCTGAACTTAAACCCAAAAGTACCCTAACTCAACTGATAACGTTATTTTTTATGCAATTTACAGAAAGAAAATGGAAGAAAAACAACAATCCAATGTTATTTCTTTCGAAGTAAAGATTGAAAACAATCCAGATGAAAAAAAAGATGTCTTGAATTTCATGGATGACTCTATAGACCAACAATTAATTGACTGTTTGGAACAAATTGAATCATGCAATGATAATTTTGAGGAAATTCCAGACAATATAATGTTAGAAGTTTTATTAAATTTTGAAAAAGAATCAGAAGAATAAATTTATATTTATTAATCAAAAATTGTTTGAGACATTATTCATTTTTATATGTAATTCATGAAGTAGTACCAAAATGATTATAATATAAAGTGAGACTTACAGTATACTGTGCAACTTTTTTGTGTTACATAGTAAGTTTCCTCATAGTTACTTCCTTTCTCCCACTATATTATCTCGAATGTGTATTTCACATCTCTTTTTGATCTCCAGCCTCCTTTCTCTCACTGTCTGTCTCTAATGCACCATATCACCACCAATTTTGTGTAGATTCAGAAGAGAGTAAAATGTAATACTTGAAAACATCATAAGGGAGCAGGGTAGACTACCCATGATCCCATAGGCTTTCTCAAGGAGTGCCTAAAGGATCTGTTTCTGCTTTCCTGACAGACTATGGTATGGATTCCCTATACCACAATAACTTCTGTAACAACATGCAAGATATCTACAGAGGAGACGGTGTACATTGAATTTAAGACTCTGCATTGGTACCTACATGTTGGTACTTAAATCACCCACACAACACAACAACTCTATTCAGAGCTACCCTACCTCTAAGCACTTTAAATTATTATTTTACTGTTTCACTGGGTTTTCCCCTTCGTACGCTCCCCGGTACGCTCCCCGGTGCGTGTACCGGGCGCTCCCCCCGCGAAAATCGAAAAAAAAATTTAAAAAATGTTTGCCCCGCAGGGCCCTTTTATGGCCCCCACATCAAACCTAGGGGGTCAGGTTGGGTCTACCCTGTCCCCTTTTGCTCATTTCCCCCTTTGTTTTTACCACCTCTTGTGTCTCGATCCTACCGAGACACAAGATGACGGCCGCTCCGGACTGTTTGGAATGTTGACAAGACACCCGAGAGCCAATCAGCTTTCCGCTCCTGAACTCGTGTAGCGCGCTGGAACGCGACCCGGTGCGCGTACCGGGGGGCGCTTATAGAAATATATATTTTTTTTAACCTAAATTACTCAAAATCCACTGGAGCACATATCTTGAGACATATCAAAGGCACATCGGGCTACCAGTCCCTACAATTTTGCCAAGTTTGGTGGAAATCCATTCAGCCGTTCGGGCTAACAGTGAGTCCAACCGCCCTATGGAAATTAACATGGGGAAAACACGTTTTGGGACCCCCCTTTTATCTCGGCCCCCGCTTGACGAATTCCCCCCAAACTTACAGGGAAGGAGCAGAGCGGAGCGGGCCATCTTCTTTGAGAAATTCGCGAAGATTCGTCCACCGGCGCCAAAGTTATTCCCAATACAATGTTGTGGATTTCCTATGGAAAGTAGATCCCAACTATAACTACCTACTGGCGACCACCAGTAGGTAATATATATATATATATTTGAGTATTACACGTTTTGTGATATAGTGCCTCGATTCACCTGGTAAATCCTAATTTCTCCCAAATGTACACACAGAAATGTTGGCAGTTTTCCGCATTAAAGTAAATAGATTCTCTGTATTTCCCGATTTCATATTTCCCATAGAAAACAAAGAGGCTACTTGTAATGAGGGCATAAGAGGGTACACCGTGGCTGACCTCCGGACTGCCCTGGGGCTTGTATTTATGGCTGCTTCCCCTTCGAGTCTCTATGGTTCGCAAGTAAACATCCCCAAGGATCTGGGCTCTTAACGCCTTAATATTATGTACTTGCAGCACATACAGGAGATCACCATATCTAGTTAAGTTGTCCAAACGTCATGGCAAGACCTAGAATACAGGCACCTGTAATGCACCGAGCAGCCTCCTGTACTTAGCTGTGTTCACATTCAGTCCTGTTAGGCACTGCCATGCTCCCCGATGGAACTTCCCGCCACTAACGGGGCTGATAATCATTTCCAACTCTAAAGCAGGTGTATTTCACGAGTAGAACAATATCCAACGAGTCTTTACTCTTCCATACAGCATCCCTCTCGCAAATAACGTTCTCCAGCAAGGCTAGGTGACAGCAGTAGCCAGTGTGTCAGGGGCTCTAGTCCAAGAAAGAAATTCTCTTTTGGCCCATGTTAAACTGTGAAATACAGCAATAATTAGAGTTCAGTGGGACCTGGTGCCACTGCACCTGGTGCACCAATGAAAGCTACGCCTGTAGTTTACGCATTGTGTTTGAAAGTAGATGTGGAGGATAAACAATCTGTGTTTGTGAGTAAAATAATGATTTACAAGTACAGTTTTTACACTGAAAATCTTATCCTAATAATTGACTGTGAATACATAGAAAATTGTGTGTGCTAATGTAATTTAATGTGTGTTTTAATGTATAGGGCAGGCATAGGGAATACCTCATTAAAAGAGGATTTCTATCTTCTAAGGAAGAGGTTAAGCACATTGATAGCCCTCAACGACACCGGCCCAGCGTACCTCAACAGACGACTCAGCTTCTACACCCCCACCCGCAAGCTCCGCTCTGCCGACCTCGCCCTCGTCGCTGTCCCCCGCATTCGAAGAACAGCAGCCGGAGACAGAGCCTTCTCCCACCTCGCCGCCAAGACCTGGAACATCCTCCCCACCAACCTACGGCAGACCCAAGACCTACTGGCCTTCAGAAGACTACTCAAGACCCGGCTCTTTGATCAGTAGCAGAGCCCCCCCCCCCCCCCCAGCGCCTTGAGACCCTCACGTGTATGTAGTGCGCTTTACAAGTGTCCTGAGTGATTGCTTGATAAAGACAGAAAAGAGTGCTCCCACAAAGAAATACACATACACAGAGATGCACAGACCCACAAACACACACCAAACATGAACATACAGACACCTAACTACCCACAATGGTGCACACAAACACATAAATACAAATAGAAACAAACTAACACCCACAAACTGATATTCAAATAGACGCACACAAACATGCACACATAAGCAAACACACAGGCTAAAAGACACTCACATGTAAACCAACACACACCTCATTGACACTGAAGTAAATAGGTAATAATGAGACACTGGCAGGCAGAAGCGTTGCTTGGTCACCTTCCTGATCCCCTCAGCGACGGTCGCTCCTCTCTGCTCCCAGCGCTCGTGGTGTGGTATTGTAGCGCTTTACTTCCGATTGTGCTGATCTTGCTGTGTGCCTGCTCGTAATTCCCTAGCAATACTCCCAGCGCCTGATCGCCCCGCATATTAGCATATTCGCGCTATATTTAATAAGTGCGCTTTGAAACGATCTGCATTGCTTTTAACTGTGATTTGAACTGTAGCTTCAACTCGCGCCTGACTCTGCCGGTGCCACTAGCATTTCCGTCGCTTTTATAACTTTGTGTGCCCCGACCCTCTTTCGCGTTTGGCTTGCAGCCATTTTGTTTGCTTGTTTGTTGTCGTGTCCCTGCCCGACCCCCCACCACGCTCCCGCCTCCCAGCTGACCCTCCCTCGCCCCTCCCCGTCCACCATCCGCATATGAAAGATGTTCCCGCGCGCAGCGTTCACGCGCAGCATTCGCGCCCCAGTCGCGCCGAAGGTGCGCCAAAGGTAAGCCCGTCTGTGCCCGTCCGCGCCTGGACCGCGCCCAGCGCCCGTCCCCCTGCTCTATGCCGCTCCCAACCCCCCAGAATAACTCATGATGCCGCTACTCTCCTCGCCCTCAACCCCGGACGCACCCCACTTTGCTGCGAAGCTACCCCAGGACGCACCCACGGCCCATTCTCCTGCCTCTCCTGTAAGTTCAACTGCTCCAGGACCCTCACCAAACACACTTCCTCCACACAGAGCTCCGAACCCAACAACTTGATTTGCATCCTGCTCAACACCCGCTCGGTCCACAGACATGCAACCGAACTCTGGGACCTAATCGACACTGCGTCACCTGACATCGCCTTCCTTACTGAAACATGGATGAATGCATCTTCTGCCCCCGACATCGCCATAGCCATACCGGACACTTACAAGATCATTCGAAAAGACCGCACCAATAAAACAACTGGAGGAGGCATCGCCATCGTCCACAGAAACACCATCAAAATCACAACCAGCTCCGACGACAATCTTGCAACCGCCGAACACCTCCACTTTCAGATCCCCACCGACCCCAGGACCATCCTTAGAGGCACCCTCATTTACAGGCCTCCAGGCACCCGATCACAATTCAGCGACGACATCACAGACTTCATCAGCCCGCACGCCCTCGCTTCCGAGAACTACATTCTTCTAGGAGACCTCAACTACCACCTTGAAAACACACTCAACAACAACACCACCACCCTTCTGGACAACCTGTCCAACCTCGGACTCAAACAACTTGTTGACTCCCCCACTCTCACAGCCGGACACACGCTCGACCCTATCTTCACCTCCAGCAAGCACATCTCCTTCGATCGCACTACAGCTCTCCACTGGACGGACCACAGCTGTGTTCACTTCAACTACAAAACCACCCTTTCCCACAACCATCCACAACCCATTCCCCGGAGAAAATGGAATAAAATTACCACCGACCAACTCCTCACATCACTCAACCAAAACCCTCCGACCCTAGCAATGGACCCAGACCAAGCGGCCTCCAACCTCAGGCAATGGATTACCCACAGTGCGGATGAACTAGCACCCCTGAAAAAACACCAGTTGAAATCATCCATCAAAAAGGCTCCCTGGTTCAATGATGACCTTAAAAAATCCAAGAAGACATGCCGCACCCTGGAGAAGAATTGGAGAAAAGAACCAACCCCCGACAATATGGCCTCCCTCAAGACAGCCACCAGCAAACACCACCAACTGATTCGATCCGCCAAGAAATCAGCATTCAAGGACCGTCTCGACAACAATTCTCATAACAGCAAGGAACTCTTCAATATCGTAAAAGAATTCACCATCCCTTCCGCAGCATCCAACGACATCACTAACTCCCAAGACCTCTGCGATGCGCTATCCTCCTTCTTCTACAACAAAATTGCCGACATCCACAACAGCTTCAAGAATACTCCCAGTGACCAACCCGCCCCACTCCCTTCAGATCCCACCCCTCCAACTAACAACCTCAGCTCCTGGAACCCAATCACCATTGAAGACACCATTCGCCTCATGAACTCAATCCACTCCGGCTCGCCCTCCGACCCCTGTCCCCACTACATCTTCAACAAAGCTGACTCCATCATTGCTCCCCAACTCCGCGATGTCATCAACTGCTCTTTCAACTCTGCCACCTTTCCAGAAATCTGGAAACACGCCGAACTCAGCGCCCTTCTGAAAAAACCCACAGCAGACCCCTCAGAACTGAAAAACTACCGACCCATATCCCTCCTCCCTTTCCCGGCCAAAGTCATCGAGAAAGCCGTCAACAGCCAACTCGCCGCCTTCCTTGAATCCAACAACTCCCTGGATCCCTCACAGAACGGCTTTCGAGCCAAACACAGCACCGAAACGGCCCTCATTGCGGCGACCGACGACATCCGAGCACTCCTAGACAACGGAGAAACAGTTGCCCTCATCCTACTCGACCTCTCCGCCGCCTTCGACACTGTCTGTCACAGCACCCTCATACAACGCCTCAACAACATCGGCATACAAGGAAAAGCCTTGGACTGGATCATCTCGTTCCTAGCCGGAAGAACACAGAGAGTCCGACTCCCCCCTTTCTACTCAGAGCCCACCGAAGTCATCTGCGGCGTACCTCAAGGTTCCTCACTCAGTCCCACCCTCTTCAACGTCTACATGAGTCCTCTCGCCTCCATCGCATGCCAACACAACCTCAACATCATCTCCTACGCCGACGACACCCAGCTAATCCTTTCCCTCACCAAAGACCCCAACACCGCCAAAACCAATCTTCACGAAGGTATGAAAGAAGTAGCCGAATGGATGAAACAGAGCCGCCTAAAACTCAACTCAGACAAAACGGAGGTGCTCATCCTAGGATCCTCCCCCTCAGCTTGGGACGACTCTTGGTGGCCTTCCGCTTTGGGATCAGCACCCACACCCACAGACCATGCACGTAACCTTGGCTTCATTCTAGACTCCTCTCTCTCAATGTCCAGACAAGTCAACGCCGTATCGTCCTCTTGCTTCAACGTCCTTCGCATTCTCAAAAAAATCTTCCGCTGGATCCCCCTCGAGACAAGAAAGACGGTCACCCATGCACTGGTCACGAGTCGACTAGACTATGGCAACACACTTTACGCCGGAATTACTACAAAATTGCAGAAAAAGCTTCAGCGTATCCAAAACGCGTCAGCGAGACTCATATTAGACATCCCGCGCCAAGAGCACATCACCGGACACCTAAAAAACCTCCACTGGCTTCCCGTCAACAAGAGAATTACTTTCCGCCTTCTTACCCACGCACACAAGGCCCTTTATAATCAGGGACCCGAATGCCTCAACACCCGACTATCCTTCTACATTCCCACCCGCCAACTAAGATCATCCAATCAAGCCCTCGCCGCAGTCCCGCGCATCCGTAAAACCACCATGGGTGGCAGATCATTCTCCTTCCTGGCTGCCAAGACCTGGAACTCACTCCCCACCCACCTTCGCCTTACTTAGAACCACATTTCCTTCAGGAAAGAACTGAAAACCTGGCTATTCGACAAATAGTGAACCCCTCCCCCTAGCGCCTTGAGACCCTCTGGGTGAGTAGTGCGCTATATAAATGCCCGAACTTGAACTTGAACTTAAGATTGGAGGGGGTGAGCTGTAGGTTTCCCATGAATGGAGCTGAGTTATAATGTGCATGAGAGGGCCTAACGGGGCAATGAACAGGAGACACATGCGGAGTGAGAGAAAACACATTAGTTTGTAATACAACCAACATTGTTAAAGACTTTCAAAACAGAAAGGGAAAAGTGTGTGTCGATAAAAATTCCTTTTGAAATATGACAGACATCTCACCATACCCGACTAAAAGCACCTATTCCCAACAATTTAGCTGAAAATACATTTTACATTTACTGCTGGCATGGCAGTGTATAACACCGAATAGGGAATGAAGTAGAATTTCAAGTACTAGGGTCTCTACAGCAGCACAGAGGATGGGTGTCTAACTTGGCCTGGTGCTCTAGGGGGGCCGTTCCCACTAAATCTGCAGCCTGATCTTGCTTTGCCAGGGATTGGGGATGGCGACGCGATAACTTAAGACACCCAGTGGGTCGGTAACAGGCAGGAAGCTCTGATACCAGCTATTTTTAGCCCACTGAGCAGACAAGAAGACCATGTTCCAAAGGGGGCTACTTCCCACTAAATTAGTTTTCAAGGATCACAGACAGGATCACATCTGTCCACAACAGCCCCTCAGAGATCACTGAATAGGGCAGGGGGGTGAAACTTTTAAATGTGTATTTAAAGGAAATTGGCTGAAACTCCATGGAGATCGCAATAATCTGTCACAACGACAAGAACTTCCAAATCTCCATTTTAAACGAAATTTTAAATAATTGATGTATGGAAGTATGTTGTAGCCCAACCGTGTAAAAATGCTACTAATGATTTTACGTGTTTATATACGTATGCAGTAGTACTATTATAAATGTCATTGGTTTAATGTTTTTTGTTATTAAAAGACTGATCACTTAAATAAATAAGTCTATACACAAGGACAGAGCACAGAGGTCGCCTTCATCAGCCATGGTTCCTCCTGAAGCCCTCGTGATCCGTATTCAATGGGCGGGAAGCGCAGTGGGGGTAACAAGATGGAAACGAGGAACAGCGGTACAGATACGAGAGAGAGGGAAAGCCAAGGAAGAAAAAGTGCGAGGGAAGGAATAAAAAGGGCGCCTGGAGAAGGAGAGATCCTTACATTTCGCTCTCGGCACGTAAGCATGTGGCCTGGGCACTGATCTTATCCCGATTAGACTACTGCAACGTGCTCCACCTGGCTATCAACAAGACTGTAATAGCCAAACTGCAGCTGGTTCAAAATGCGGCGGCAAGATAGATTTTTGATATTCCTAAATCTCAATCAGTTTTGGCAGAGATTCTGAAGCTCAATTGGCTACCTGTGACAAACCTGTTACCATCAAACTTTATGCATCGTTCACAAGGCACTGCATAACATGGGCATGGAGATATTAAAGACATGTTTCAATGATATATTCCCTCCAGACAGCTTCAATCCTCAAGTAAAAATCTTGTAATTGTTCGTAAATACTAAAAGGCAAGTTGGGGAGTCCAGAGCCTTTTCCGTGGCCGTATTCAAGCTATGGAACCATTCCATCTCCTGTCTTCAGGCTCACACCCCATTTCGTAAGGCCTTAACCCGTTCGTTGCGTGAGTCGGCCAACGGCTGTCGCGAGCACTACCTCCGTAGTGCTGCGCACGTCCGTTGGCCGACACAGCCCCGCCCGCGCATGGAAACATCCGCACCGCGTCGGATTCTGCAGCGCGCTAAGGGGGTTAAAAACCTGACTTTTTATTCTGTAATGGATGCTTTCGGGGCTTGAGACCATGGAATTTCTATTTCCATCTTCTTTTCCTTCTTTAGGGATAATTGCTCTCAGCGCCTTTACACCTTTGGGCATTTGTTTGCGTTCTATAAATCCTTTTCATTTCCTATAACGTTAGAGAGACGTCAAGACAAACAGGAAAATGTAAAGTGAAGGGGGTGAACGAGGAACACCAGGAGAACGCCAGCCGTAAACAATAGCTTGTTTTCTGGTCCCATTATCTTTTCTTCCTGCCCTTCAATAGAAGGGCAAGAAGAAAAGACAATGAGACCAGAAATGGGGGCAGTGACAAAAATGCCAGTCTTATTAGCTGCAATAAAGAACTTAAAAAGCATTGTGTGTTCAGAATGGGAGGATATGTAAACTGAGCTCTCTTTGTGTTGTTGTTGAAGTAATTAAAATAATTTCAGAAGTTGTTATTATTATTGTTAATGTATAATTATTATTGCGTACACTAGGTCTCGAAGGAAGAATCAAAGCGCTAAGTTGTTCTCTCCTCCTGGAAACCACCGAAGGCCTCCAGGAGCACACAACCAACCATGCTCAGTCTCATGCCCCGTTGTGAGCAGCACTCTTGGATAAACTGCAACAAAAGCAATGCAAGCACCATCCAAGCTAAGAGGCGATTGTAGCACCATTGTGAGTGGATAAATGTCTTTGTCAAATCAGTACACGCGCCGCCGCCACCCTTGGCCCGGATTGCACCCGTTGTGTGAAAGCACTGGATAATGCTTGCGTGATACAGTGTCTTGCAGGGACTGAAGAATGCATGGCTCAGCAGTCTGTCTGCAAAAACCCTCAAGAGGCATGCATGACTCTGCAATCAGAGCACAAATATATCTGAAGGATGCATGGCTCAGCAGTCTGTCTGCAAAAACCTTTAAGAGGCATGCATGACTCAGCAATCAGAGCACAAATATATCTGAAGAATGCATGGCTCAGCAGTCTGTTTACAAAAACCCTAAAGAGGAATGCATGACTGCAATCAGAGCACAAATAAATCTGAAGAATGCATGGCTCAGCAGCCGGTCTGCAAAAATCTTTAAGAGGCATGCATGATTCAGCAATCAGAGCACAAATATATCTGAAGGATGCATGGCTCAGCAGCCTGTCTGCAAAAACCCTTAAGAGGCATGCAAGACTCAGCAATCAGAGCACAAATATATCTAAAGGATGCATGGCTCAGCAGTCTGTCTGCAAAAACCCTTAAGAGGCATGCATAACTCAGCAATCAGAGCACAAATATATCTGAAGGATGCATGGCTCAGCATTCTGTCTGCAAAAACCCTAAAGAGGCCTGCATGACTCAGCAATCAGAGCACAAATATATCTGAAGGATGCATGGTTCAGCAGTCTGTCTGCTAAACCCCTTAAGAGGCACGCATGACTCAGCAATCAGAACACAAATATATCTGAAGGATGGATGGCTCAGCAGTCTGTCTGCAAAAACCCTTAAGAGGCATGCATGATTTTGAATCAGAGCTCAAATAGATCTGAAGAATGCATTGCTCAGCAGTATGTCTGCAAAAACCCTTAAGAGGCATGCATGACCCTGCAATCAGAGAACAAATAGATCTGAAGAATGCATTGCTCAGCAGTATGTCTGCAAAAAACCCTTAAGAGGCATGCATGACCCTGCAATCAGAGCACAAATAGATCTGAAGAATGCATGGGTCAGCAGTATGTCTGCAAAATCCCTAAAGCGGCATGCACGACCCTGCTATCAGAGCACAAATAGATCTGAAGAATGCATGGCTCAGCAGCCTGTCTGCAAAAATCCTTAAGAGGCATGCATGATTCAGCAATCAGAACACAAATATATCTGAAGGATGCATGGCTCAGAAGTCTGTCTGCAAAAACCCTTAAGAGGCATGCAAGACTCAGCAATCAGAGCACAACTATATCTAAAGGATGCATGGCTCAGCAGTCTGTCTGTAAAAACCCTTAAGAGGCAAGCATGACTCAGCAATCAGAGCACACATATATCTAAAGGATGCATGGCTCAGCAGTCTGTCTGCAAAAACCCTTAAGAGGCATGCATGACTCAGCAATAAGAGCACAAATATATCTGAACAATGCATGGCTCAGCAGTCTGTCTGCAAAAACCCTTAAGAGGCATGCATGACTCTGCAATCAGAGCACAAATATATCTGAAGAATGCATGGCTCAGCAGTCTGTTTGCAAAAACCCTTAAGAGGCATTCAGCAATCAGAGCATACATAGTTCTGAAGAATGCATTGCTCAGTAGTATGTCTGCAGAAACCCTTAAAGAGGCATGCATGACTGCAATCAGAGCACAAATAAATCTGAAGAATGCATGGCTCAGCAGCCTGTCTCCAAAAATCCTTAAGAGGCATGCATGATTCAGCAATCAGAGCACAAATATATCTGAAGGATGCATGGCTCAGCAGTCCGTTTGCAAAAACCCTTAAGAGGCATGCATGACTCAGCAATCAGAGCACAAATATATCTGAAGGATGCATGGCTAAGCAGTCTGTCTGCAAAAACCCTTAAGAGGCATGCATGACTCAGCAATCAGAACACAAATATATCTGAAGGATGCATGGCTAAGCAGTCTGTCTGCAAAAACCCTTAAGAGGCATGCAAGACTCAGCAATCAGAGCAGAAATAAATCTGAAGAATGCATGGCTCAGCAGTGTCCACTATCACACTGTTGCGACGCATGCAGGCAGGAGGACTCTAGCATCACAAATATACTCTATGTAGGAAGAATGAGAGGGGATTTCCGTCAGTGCATGCACACACTTATGCTGGGCAAAGGACGTGCACGGCTCGTCTGTGTGCACACAACTGCGCTGTAGAGCATACAAAATAGCATGCATAGCTCAACAGTCTTGTGCACAACTGCGCTGTACTGGATCCATACAAGATGTATGTGGGGGTGTGGTGTGTGTGTGTGTGTGTGTGTGACTAGCACACAGGGTTGAAAGCAGGATGGCGCAACAGTGTGCACAATTGTACTGTATTGTAGTGCACAACTGCACTGTACAGCAAACAAAGTAGGAGTTAATAGTGTGCAGAACTGCACCATATAGGAAGCATGCAAAGCGTAACTGTTTATACTCCGCAGCACAGCACACTAAATGAAGCATGTATGGTACTAAAGTGTGTGTACAATTGTACTGTGTAAAAAGAAAGCATGGCTCAGCAGTATACAAAAATTATTTTCACACTAAGCATTTAAGACCTAACATTATGCACAACTGCACCTTAAACGAAGCTTGCAAGGCAAGAGAGATTTCTGCACGGTTGGCTATAGGATGCATTGAGGGCACAGCTCAGCAGTGTGCACAACTGCACAGTATCATAAGAATACCTGGTAAAGAAAGGCGCAGCACAGGGTGTGCACAATTGTGCCATATAGAAATTATTCACGGCTCATCAGTGTGGGCACAATTGAAACGAAGATGAAGCACGCGTGGTTCAGCAGTGTGCACAACTTCCCAATATACGAAGCATGTTTGGCTCAGCAGTGAATGCCCCATTACAGTGAATAGAAGTATGCAAGGCGCAGCCGTGAGCGTCTGACTGGAAGCATGCAATGCTCAGCAGAGGGGTTACAATAGTGGTGCATAGGGATGCATGGCTCGCCACGGCGCTAAATTGCACTCAAGGAACCATGTATTGCTCAGCAGTGTGTACTAAAGCAAAGTACAGTGAGCATGCAAGGTACTGCAGTGTGCACAAGGGTACAGTAAATGAAATGAGCTTGACTTTTATAACAAATAATCAAACAAATAGGAAGAGAACACACGGTTTAGTAATGCATGCATGATTATGTAGCTACTGCTGGTTATAGCAGAAGTGTCACAGCCAACCGTGTGTGACTACCCAGATCCTATATGCCTAGGAAACATGCACTGCTCAGTACTTCATTTCGTTCCTGTATGTCTCAGCACAAAGATTAGGTGTGGGATGCTAATGTCTGTTTTTGTGGGATGTACATGCACCGCTATGTGGCCCACGTTGTCAGTTCGGTTGCTAGAAAGCATACACTGCTCTCCTGTCAGTTCGCTGACCTTGTCCATGCAGGGATTTACTTTGCACTCGGACAGCGGATGTAACAGAGCAGAGAGGTCACTGCAAGCCCTAAAAGCAGCAAGCACCTTTCACCTCTTTTCACTTGCACCATAAACAAGTACTTCCCAATAAGCACATGGTTATTGAGAGTGCCAGCCCCAGTGCCCTATCCGTGCTCTGCCATAAGCACATGCAGACCCGGATGCAAATTGCAACAATTACCTGGGGGCTCCCATGCAGCTCAGCATGTAGAGGGGCTGAAGCGGGCTGTCCGCTGACCATGGAGGAGAGAGCTGCAAGGTGCTTCCGCGAGATGGTCATGCTGCTAAATCTTTTTCTTTTTAATTATTTAAAGACTAATCAATGGATTTGCACCAAATTACAAAATGAGAACTTTCTGGAACAAGCTCTAGCTTGCTGCCAAATTTGGTGTAATATTGTTTAGCGGTCCAGGCTGTAGTCATGTCTAAAACCCTATGGGAAATTGCATGGGGAAAAGGCATTTTGGGACCACCCTTTTTCTCGGCCTCTACTGATGACTGACCCCCAAAGCTTTCCAGACAGCAGCTGAATTGAATAGTAAACTAGCTTTAAAACTTTTGTAGACTTGTCAAATGGAGCCAAAGTTATTAGCAAAACAAAAAATAATTTCTACGGAAACTAGGTCCTAACTATAACTACCTACTGGTGACAGCTAGTGCTTTATATATACATACACTGCGCGCATTGTCTCGCACACGGGGGGTCCAGCAACACATAGAAGGGATCTAACCTGCAGTGACTAAGGTGCGTTAGGTATTTACACCTACGCCACGCAGTTTATGCAATACACATGGCCTATACTGCATTAAAGAAACGCGAAGCATCGGCTCATAGAATCTTTAAATCGAAGTCAGCTGTGAGACGAGACGCGTCGCCGATGTAAGTGATGCCGAAGGCCCAACCGGCACTTTGAAAAAATGAGGAATTACACTGGAAAAAATTAGGAAAAGGGAAATCAGTTAATGGTGGGAAACCACATCACTTCAAAATTACCTGGATTTAAACAGAATAACGAGAGGCCTAAGAAACTTTATAATCCCCACAATGGCAAATCCTAGACCTGAGCTACTGAAGGATTGGACAGAAAATACTTAGAATCCTGATCAAGAGTGCATGGATAGAGCATACAGATTTAACAACTAAAATCAAGGGCATAATGGATGAATTTGAGAAAGAAATAGATCAGGAAGGCGTTAAGAAAATACTTAAGCCAATTGAAGAACACCTCAAAACCCATGAAAAGGATGTAATAGAGCGCAAACAACATAAATTCCTTTGAGATGAACTGATTACGCAGCAGTAAGGATTGTGATATTTGCCCAAAACTTTGATAAAGCCCACCAACAAATTGCTAAAGATAGCAATGGAGCAGAGACAAATAGTTTCTTACCTGTCGGTGAAGTTTTGCAGCTTGAAGATCTTTCTGGATTCACTATGCTGTGCATTATCCCGCGGTCTAGTGGTTGGGTCCGGCATCGTAGTGTTTTCATTCTTCTTTTTTTTTTTCGTAGCCCCGGTGGGAGTCGACGTCCCACCTTTTGGTGTACTTCCTGTGGCGTCGGCATGCTTCCTGCGGAAGCTCCCACCTTTGGGCGCCATTTTCGGATTCTTATTTCTTGTTTTTGTGTTCTGCTTGTGAATCCTTTGGCAATGTTTTCTAGTTTTTCCTCAAAGTAAATGATTTTTGCCGCTTTGTCTATTTAAGTGTCTGTTTGTATATTGTCCTTTTTATTTCCACCTTCTTCTCCTGCCTCATCTTTCTGGCGGAGGTGGGTGGTGAATCCAGAAAGATCTTCAAGCTGCAAAACTCAACCGATAGGTAAGAAACTATTCATTTTGCAGCGTGAATCTTTGTGGATTCACTATGCTGTGCATAGACTTTGTAGCGGTTTGTTATGTTTGTGGCGGCTGGGTGGAAGATGAGCGTTGGTTGTTGAATATATGTTGAAGCACCTTCTGTCCTACTTGTGCTTCCTTGTTCATTTGTATATCCACACAGTAGTGCTTAGTGAACGTGTGCACTGAAGCCCATGTTGCTGCCAGGCATATGTCTTGAATGGGTGTGTTATCCAGGGAGGCTATTGTTGCTCCCTTCTTCCTGGTAGAGTGGGCTTGTGCCCCCTCTGCTAGTTGTTGGCCTGCCTGTTTGTGGCAGAATTGTATAGTTTCTGCAATCCATCGTGCGATGGTTCCCTTTGTTACTGGTCTACCCAGGAAACTGCTCGCGAAGGACACAAATAACTGATTTGTTTTTCTGTGCTCCTTAGTTCTTTCCATGTAATGCATTACTGCTCTTCTAGCATCCAGAGTGTGCAGTGCCCTCTCTGTGCTTGTGGACGGTTTCTGAAAGAAGCTTGGTATTTGTACTGTCTGGTTCATGTGGAACCTAGACACCACCTTTGGCATAAAGTGTGGGTCAGCTCTCATTACCACCCTATTATTGTATATTTGAATGTAGGATTCCTGCAGTGTCAACGCTTGCAGTTCGCTTACCCTGCACAGCGAGGTGATATCCACCAGAAAGGCTGTCTTCATTGCCAGCATTTGTAGGGAGGCCTTATGGATGGGTTCAAAGGGCACTTTCATAAGCTCTTTTAGGACTAAATTAAGGTTCCATGCCGGTGGCGGCATCCTCTTAGGTGGTACAATCCTTTTTGCCCCTTTCAGGAATCTCTTTACTACTTGTGAGGTAAAGAAGCTCTTTCTTGTCTCTCCTCTTGTGTAGGCTACTATCGCTGCTAGGTGTACTCTTAGCGAGGATGAACTTAGGGGCATATTATCAACACAGGCGATAAAATTATCGCTGCTTTTATCGGCAGAAAACTGCCGCTAAAGCCGCTTTTGCGGCAGAAAACTGCAGCTAAAGCGGCTGTTTTCTGCCGATAAAAGCAGCAATAATTTTATCGCCTGTGTTGATAATATGCCCCTTAGTTTTGCTTTCAGCAGGTGCGTGAGGTATCTTAGCACTGTTGATTCCCTTACCTTCATGTGTAGTTTCTTCTTGCTACACCATTGTGTGAACCTCTTCCATTTTGCCACATAGCACCTTCGTGTGGTAGGTCTCCTTGCCTCTCGTAGCACCCGCAGGGTGCTCTCAGGTAACCTTAGGTGTGCAAACTTTATGTCTTCAGGAGCCATGCCACTAGGCTGAGGCTCTCTGGCTCTGGGTGTAGTACTTCTCCGTTTTGCATGGAGAGTAAGTCTTTTCTTTTCCCGAACTTGTGGGGTGGTCCCTGTGCCATTTCCATTATTTGTGAGCACCAGGTCTGCCTTGGCCACTGTGGTGCCACCAGGATCAGTGTCATTTTGCTGGTTCTGCACTTGTTGAGTACCCTGTGTATCAGTGGTATCGGGGGAAAAGCGTAGGCAAATATTTTCGACCAGCTTATCCATATGGCAGTCCCCCGGGATCATTCCCCTGGTTACCTGGATGCGAAGTGTCGGTATTTTGCATTCTGGTGTGTTGCAAATAGGTCTATTGTCGGTGGTCCCCATCTCCTGAATAGCCTTTGCGTTTCCTGTGCATTGAGCTTCCACTCGTGGGATGCTGAAGTCTGTCTGCTGAGCCAGTCTGCTTCCACATTTTCCTCCCTGGTAGGTGTCTGGCTAGCAGGTCTATTTTGAGTGGGATGGCCTATCTCCATATTTCCTGCCCTAGGTTGGATAGTGCGACTGATTGTGTTCCTCCCTGTTTGTTGATGTAGAACATCGCTGTTGTGTTGTCTGTTTGTATCAACACTCTCTGTTTGTACTGTTGTTTCTGGAATGCCTTCAGGGCGAGGAACACAGTCTTCAGTTCCAGGTAGTTAATGTGTTTGACCGCATCTGGTGGAGTCCACAGCCCCTCACCTTGAGTTTGTTCATGTGTGCTCCCCATCCCATCTGGGATGCGTCTGTGGTGATGGTCACCATTGGGGTTGGTGGTGTTAAAGGCTTCCCTTTTGTTATGGTCTCCCTGTTCCACCACATAATCTCCTCCTGCACTGTATGCATTACAACTACTAGATCTTCCCAACTTCCTGTAGCTTGTGACCATTGTTGTTGCAGCCATTCCTGGAAAGGTCTCATGTGGAGCCGTATATTGGGGACCAGGTGTTTGCAGGACGCCATTATCCCCATGATCTTGCTCGCTGTCCTCACTGTCAGAGCTCACCCCTTCTGGTAGAGGCGTGTGTCCTTCAGCAGGGCCAGTGTTCTCTTGTCGCTGGGGAACACCTTGCGCTGTATGGTGTTGATCTGTGCCCCCAGGAAGATCTTCACTTGCTCTGGTTCCATTGAGGATTTCCCCCAGTGTATGGAGAAACCCAGGTCTGTCAGTGTTTCTGTGACCCGCTGTGCGTGTTCCTTGCATGTCCTGTGTGAACTTGCTTTTATTAGCCAGTCGTCGAGGTAAGGGTATACATGAACCCCTGCCCTGCGCAGGTACGCTGGCACGGCTGCGAGACATTTGGTGAACATCTTTGGTGTGGACTTTAGTCCGAAGGCTAGGGCTGTGAACTGGTAGTGTTCTTTGTTGATGGTAAATCTTAGTAGATGTTTGTGCTGCCTGTTCATGGGAATGTGCAGGTAGGCATCTTTGAGGTCTATGGTGGACATGAATTCTCCGTCCCTTATCTGAGGAATGACCTCTTGTAGGGATGTCATTTTGAATTTTTGTGTCTTTATGTATTTGTTTAGGTGAAGGATGGGTCTTAGCGTTTCGTCCATCTTTGGAACTAGGAAATAGTTTGAGTACACTCCCTTGTTCCTTTCTCTGGATGGAACTGGTTCGTTAGCCTCCTTTCGGAGGAGTTCTTGTGATTCCTCTAGGAGTAACGCTAGTTCTTTTCCTGAATGTGCCTTCCTCTTTGGTTTTCTGTTTGGTAGTTTCTTTTCCAGTTCTATGCAGTATCCAAACTGTATGATGTTGAGTATCCATTTGTCTGTAGTTATCTTCTTCCACTCCTGGAAGAAGTGTCTTAGCCCGCCTCCTATTGGTGTTACATGTTCGTCGATGTTTGGTCTGTGTAACTCCCTCTTGTTGACCTTGTTGTACCTCACCCTCGGAGGAGTCGTGTGGGTGGGCACGCCTTGCGTGACGGAGTCACTTTGTGGTGGGTTGTTGGCCCACTCTTCTTGTTTGCCCTCGTCCATTCGCCCTCCCACGAAAGGACTGGCCCCGAGGTTGGTACTGCCAGGCTTGCTTTTGCTGTCCCTGCTGCGATTGATTGCCGCCCTGGTGTGCCTGCTGGAATGTCTGGTGAGACGACCTTGGCTTTTCGCCGGTCTTCGCTGCCTGGGAGTCCTTTTCGAAGGATCCACTGGGCTGTTTGTCCTTGGATGCAGCTGCAGCCATCGAGATTTTCGGTGCCAGTGCTCCCTTCGCGGACTTAGACTCTGCTTTTCGAGAGTCTGACTCGGGCTTTCGAGAGCCTGTCGGGGGTTTAGGGGTCGATGTCTCTCCTACCTCTTTAGATGCCTTCTTAATGGTCTCTACAACTGTATAGTCATCTGGTCCCTCGGCGATGTTGTCCTCTTCATCGCTGGAGAGGCCCAGGTCCCAAAGCGACAGAGGTTGGCCTTTGCCTTGCATGGTGTAGTTGGCTTTCCTCTGTCTCTCTCTAACCCTGAGTGTCTTCGGGTGAAGGCGGAGCAGGCATTGCAATCCTTGCTCTTGTGGTCAACTGGTAAGCAAAGGTTGCAGACCGGGTGCTGGTCCTTCTGCGCGTATTTGTGGTGGCAGTTACGGCAGAATTTAAAAGGTGTTTTGTCCATTCCTGCGCTCAGGGGGCCCGCTGTGTGTCCATTCTCCGTTGGACGACGAAGATCTCAAAGTTCTCCTCCTTCTTCGTCGTCCCGGTTTGGTGATATTGTTCCTCTGTATCTTCTCCAATCTTTTCTGTGTAAAATTCGTCTTTTTCCTCTTCTTTTCTCCAAAAACTCTGGAGCCTCTCGGTGACGATCCAGGCCCAACGGCGGAAAAGAGAATCTGAAAATGGCGCCCAAAGGTGGGAGCTTATGACCGTGTAGTCATCTGGTCCCTCGGTGATGTTGTCCTCTTCGTCGCTGGAGAGGCCCAGGTCCCGAAGCGACAGAGGTTGGCCTTTGCCTTGTATGGTGTAGTTGCCTCTTCTCTGTCTCTCTCTAACCCTGAGTGTTTTCGGGGTGAAGGCGGAGCAAACATTGCAATCCTTGCTCTCGTGGTCGACCGGTAAGCAGAGGTTGCAGACCAGGTGCTGGTCCTTCTGCGCGTATTTGTGGTGGCAGTTACGGCAGAATTTAAAAGGTGTTTTCTCCATTCCTGCGCTCAGGGGGCCCGCTGTGTGCCCATTCTCCGTTGGACGTCGAAGATCTCAAAGTTCTCCTCCTTCTTCGTCGTCCCGGGTTAGTGATCTCGTTCCTCGGTATCTTCTCCAATCTTTTCTGTGTAAAATTCGTCTTTTTCCTCTTCTTTTCTCCAAAAACTCTGGAGCCGCTCGGTGACAATCCAGTCCCAATGGCGGGAAAACGAATCTGAAGATGGCTCCCAAAGGTGGGAGCTTCCGCAGGAAGCGTGCCGACGTCACAGGAAGTACACCAAAAGGTGGGACGTCGACGCCCACCTGGACTAAAAAAAGAAAGAAAAGACTACGATTCCGGACCCAACCATTAGACCGCGGAATAATGCACAGCATAGTGAATCCAGAAAGATTCACGCTGCAAAAGTATCAGAATCAGGCACAGACCAGAGCAATGAACTCGGATCGTTGGAAGGCCTGAGAAACAAGATGGCACCAAAAATGGTTTTTTTCTGAGGAACTTCGGATGCTCCAAAAAGAAAACGAACACTCATTTCAGTCAAAACAAAGAGGCAGAGGAAGGGGCATAAAAGTGAAAGCCAGAGAAGAAGGCAGCGAAGGAAAACGAACAGCGGAACTGGAAAGAAAGAACAAGTAATGGCAGTACAATCGAAGGAAGTAACAGTAATAAACCACTCTAAAACACAAGCCTCACATGAGGACAATGAGACTCTTAAACTTGGACTATCCTTTTGTCCTACATCACAAGTAAATTATGTACAATTAAGTATTGATTTATTTAAGTTTGTTAGGAAGGTGAAATTGTACAAAATACATGCATTACATCCAAACAGGGAAACAATTGATGTGACAACAACTACAAATTCTCCTCAGACCGCCCTTACAATAAGAGACCTTGAGATATTACAAACACTACACAGTTTAGAAGGAATGGAAGAGACCACAATCATATCTAGTAATTCCAATGACTCTCTAGATCCCACTAATATTGAATATATTAACAACATCCTTGGTATCGACACAGGGGGTACTGAGGCGACGAATTTTAGAATGCCATCTAGATCCATACCCCAAATACCCAAAGACAATATTGACGTATTCTCAGACACAGTTGAAGAGGACATTTTGAAACTAAGTAGAGAACACTTGAAACAGAGTAACTTGAACAAGAGACAATGGAACACATTAACTGAGTAAAAGAAAGATCAGACAATAGTCATCAAACCCTCCTACAAGGGGGGGGCAACATAGTGATAATGTGTAGAGAGAACTATGTAAAAGAGGGACTCAGACAGGTGAGGAATAGCACCTGTTACGTTAGAACTGACAGGGAATATTTACAAAAAGTAATTACACACTATAAACAAAGACTACTGGAGTGGCATGAACACCAACTACTCAGTTGGGATGAACTACAGTTCCTATAAAATGAAACACCTACCAGCGCCACACTCTACCTGTTACCAAAGGTACTTAAGGATGCACTAAACCCACCAGGTCGTCCCATTGTTTCCTAAAAAAATAGTATATTTGAAAATACCTCAATCTATGTAGATCTTTTTCTGGCGCCATATGCACAGAATTTTGATTACTAGATTAGAGATACGCAAGACTTCATCCAAAAATCCAGTAATCTGTGTTGGGACAAGGAATGTTGGCTAGAGTGCTTAGACGTGGAAAGTCTGTACACTAGCATTAGGCATCAAGATGGAATGAATGCCTGTAAATACTTTCTCAGAATGAGAGATGCTAAGGTACTACAACACACACAGATGATCATGTAAATGATCGAAACTTGTCTAAAGGAGAACATTTTCCTCTTTGAAAATACATTCTATAAGCAAATACAAGGAACACCCATGGGGACATGCTTCGCCCCCAACTATTCCAATCTTTTGGTGGGCTGGTGGGAGTAGCACGTCCTATGGAATCAAGATCTGAATATATTCATTGGTCAAATCAGTGTGGGTTCAGGTATATTGATGACGTCTTCCTCGTTTGGGAGGGGAGTGAGGAAGACCTTAAAATCTTTTCATCTGTCATCAATAACAACAACATCAATCTGAGATTCTACATGAATTACAGCCAGGAAACAGTGGATTTCAATGATATCAAAGTTTCACTCACAATGGCACACTCCAGACTGATCTCTATAGGAAGAACACTGCTGGCAACTCGATCCTCCTTGCGAATCTATCATCCACCAAGCTACTGCTGGAGTATCCCCTATAGCAAGTTTCTCAGAGCCAAAAGAAACAATAGCATCAATGAAGGCTGTAGGAGAACCAAACAGGACATGCTAGATCGCTTTAGTGCCAGAAAGTATCCTAAGAAAAGCTTTATAAAAGCTCGCATAAGGGCTGATGAAAAATTGAGAGATTAACTTTTACAAGGAAAACCACATATATCAAGGGAACCTGACAAAGAAACGATATGATTTATCACCAAGTTTACAAGTCAGACAAACAACTTACGCAAGATCTTAAAGAGTAGATGGGCAATACTAACACATGATACCACCTTGAGTCCGAAGAGAGGCTAATACACCCAACATCACTTTTAAGAGAAATCTCTCCATAAAAGACATGTTAGTACACAGCCATCTCACAAGTAACAGACAAACTTGGTTGCAACAGAGTTGAGGTTTCAGAAAATGTAGCCACTGCAAGGCGTGCAAATTCAGCACTAACATCTATGAGATTACACTTGACAGGATTAGGAAGAAACGCTGTATCACAAAACCAATCACATGCGAAAACAAACTATGTACTATATGTAATCATCTGCCCATGTGACAGATGGTATACAGGGTCGACTACCTTTCCCATACAAAAGAGTATACTCGAACATTGGCATGCCATCACAAATGCAGACATGAGCTACAGCACAGCACGACACTTCAGGGAACACCATGATGGAGATTGGACCAAAGCCAGATTGTTTGGCATTGATACTGTTGTGAAACACCCTAGGGGTGGCAACAGAACTACTGCAGTACGCAGAATGAAATCTAGGTACATATTAGAAGCAGGAAGTCTTGCTCCACATATTATGAACAAGGACGAAGAGCTTTACACACATTTGTAAATTTGAAGCTCCTATGTGTAACTCATTTTTCTTTTCTTTTTTTGATATTTCTAATGGTCACAAATGTATATAGTTCTTTCTGTAGACATATCACATTCATCATCGATAATATTTTCTCCTCTTATAATGGTTTTCCAAGATGCAACACAAAGAAGGCTGTACTAAGGTTGTACTTACGTTACGTTGGTATACTAAATCATTATTTTTCTCCCTTATAGATATTTGGAAGCTTCCATGCACATCTGCTGGTAGTGTTAAGGAGACTATAGAATGCGATACCCATGTGGCAACACCTTTTTTTATTAACTGAGGTGGAAGTACAATTTAGTTTCATTTGGGTACTATACCCTTAAGCACAGCAGCATTTGTTTGTCAGTTTTGAGTTAGGGCACTAGACCCTAACAAGAAATTATTTATCAAAATAAAAATATAATTCAGAAATAAGCCAAACATAGCTGAACTGTCATAGAAACTGTACTATACCTAATATATGGTGGCTGAAGTCAATATTATTGGTAAAACTTCGTTTACTACATAACAACTTTTGTGCGTCATTGATAAAGTTTTTGTTGAAAAGAGTCGATGAGGAATTACAGTATTTTGTTTATGTCTACTTGAACGTGTTATTGCACGTTGTATAAATGCAATGAACATAGAGAAAAACGGGTTATGTGAAAAAGGTTGTCAGATCGAAACGCGCCACTTTCATTTGCCAAATAAAAAACAGTGATAAAATACTACTGCTTTGGTGTGGCTGCTTTCTCAGGAGTAACAGGCAAAGAGGAATACATGTGGAATATACATGTATATTCACTGAAAAAACTACAGGTTACATGGACATTAGAATTAGGTCAGATTTCACTGGTGCAAAACATAGGAATTCAGCTGGAACAGTTACCTGAGCTAACTATAACTTATGCCCCTGTAATGCACTGCTTATGACCTCACATATTGCATCACTCATGACATGGTCAGTGACATCGCTAATGACAACATCCACAGAACCACTCACACACCCTCTCCTACCCCATAGAACCTCTTATACACCCAATCCCAACCCCACATAACCCCTTACATACCCATACACAGACCCATACCAATACTCACACAACCAATGACTCATCCAAAGAGCGACTCACAAATCCACTCACTCACACAGCCACTTACACACCCACTAAGTCACCCATACAGCCACTCATGCACCCACTCACTCACCAATACAACCACCCGCATATACATACAGACAGACACACACCCACTCCTACCCCATAGAACCTCTCATACACCCAATCCCAACCCCACATAACCCCCCACACACCCATTCACAGACCCATACCAGTACTCACATAACCAGACGCATCCAAAGATCCACTCACAAATCCACTCACTCACACAGCCACTTACACACCCACTAAGTCACCCATACAGCCACTCATGCATCCACTCACTCACCAATACAACCACTCGCATACAGACAGACACACACCCACTCCTACCCCATAGAACCTCTCATACACCCAATCCTAACCCCACATAACCCCTCACATACCCATTCACAGACCCTTACTGGTACTCACACAACCAGTGACTCATCCAAAGAGACATTCACAAATCCACTCACTCACACAGCCACTTACATACCCACTAAGTCACCCATACAGCCACTCATGCACCCACTCACTCACCAATACAACCACTCACATATACATACAGACAGATACTTACACACCCATACCTACCCCATAGAACCTCTCAGACACCCAATCCCAACCCCACCTAACCCCTCACATACCCATTCACAGACCCATACCAGTACTCACACAACCAGTGACTCATCCAAAGAGCCACTCACAAATCCACTCACTCAAATAGATACAGCACATTCCTGCCCTTTCACTATCACTCAGTGCAGCTAGGTGACTTGCTGAGCTGCGCTGTGTGCCCCTAAGTGTAGTTGAAGGACGTGCAGTATGGGAAGATTTTTCTCAGTGAAGAGTAAAGAACAGTGCAGCGCGCCCAGCGTTTCTCTTTTTTAAACGCCCCTCGGACTGTAGTAAAAAGTGATTCCGTTTGCAGACCACAGATGGGCTCTAAACACCCTGTACAGATTAGTCAAAGGCAGAGCAGTCCGCACAGATTTCCTCTTTTATTTTAAACCCCCTCACAGTGTAATAAAAAGCAGTGCAGTGTGTGCACATTAGCTTTCCTGCCAACAGCCGTCATAGAGCAGGGAAAAGCAATGCAATATACAGATTTTTCTCGGTTCACAGAGATTATTAGTAAACTGAGCACAAACTTCTCACAAAGTAGCAAAAAGCAGTGCCGTTTTCACAGACATTCTCTTCTTCAAAGTGCAGTAAAAAGCAGAGCAATGTGCACCGATTTCTCACAGTGCATGGTGCACAGACTACTCATAGTGCAGTACAATGCATGGCAGCAGGCACAGATCACTCATAGTGCAAATAGCCCTGCAGCATGCACTGATTCCACACAGTGCAGTACGATGCAGTGCAGTGTGCACAGATTTCTCTCAGTGCAGTGGCACAGACTTCTCATAGTGCTGTAAGATGCAGTACAGTGTGCACAGTTTCCTCATAGTGCCCTACGATGCGGTGACGTGTGCACAGATTTCTTATAGTAGTAAGATGCAGTGACGTGTGTACAGCTTTCTTATAGTAGTAAGATGCAGTGTGCACAGATTTCTCGCAGTGTAGTAAGATGCAGTGCAGTGCGCATAGAATCCTCACAGTACAGTAAGAAACAATGCAGTGTGCATAGATTATTCATAGTGCAGTACGATGCAGTGCAGCATGTACATATTCCTCATAGTGCAGTAAGATGCAGTGCAGCATGTACAGACTGCTCATGGTGCAGTATATTCAGTGCAGTCTGCACATATTTCACACAGTGCAGTTAGATACAGTTCAGTGCACAGACATAGTCTTGTCATAGTGCAGTAAGATGCAGTGCAGCATGTACATATTCCTCATAGTGTAGTAAGATGTTGTGCAGCATGTACATATTCCTCATAGTGCAGTAAGATGCAGTGCAGCATGTACAGACTGCTCATAGTGCAGTATATACATTGCAGTCTGCACAGATTTCACACAGTGCAGTTAGATACAGTGTAGTGCACAGACATAGTCTTGTCATAGTGCAGTAACATACTGTGCAGCTTGTACAGACTGCTCATGGTGCAGTAGATACAGTGCAGCGTACAGAGATTTCTCACAGTGTTGGGTGATGCAGAGCTGCGTGGACAGATTTCTCACATTACAGTAAGATGCAGTGTAGAGTGCAAAGATTCTTCACAGTGTTGTAAAGATGCAGTGCAGCAGCACATATTCCTCATGCAGTAAAATGCAGGGCAACATGCAGTGATTTCCATCGTGCAGTGAGATGCTGTGCAGACATTACTCATTGTGCAGTCAGTTGCAGTGCAGTGTGTACAGATCCCTCACAGTGCAGTAAGATACAGTACACAGACCTCTCATAGTGCAGTGAGATGCAGTGTAGCGTCCGCAGATTATCTATAGTTCAGTAGGATGCAGTGCAGTGGCACAGAAGTCTAAAAGTGTATTAAGATGCAGTGGAATGCACAGATTTATTATAGTGCAGTAGACAGCAATCCAGTGTACACAGATTCATCACAGCGCAGTAAGATGCAGTGCACAGATCCCCTCTTTAACACAAATGATGCCCACAAACACCCCCAGGGTAGAAGGAAAGCCCCCCAGGGGCCCCGGATAGAAGAGCTCAGCTCAGCCCCAGGGGCCCCCGGATAGAAGAGCCCAGCTCAGCCCCAGGGGCCCCTGGATAGAAGGGCCCAGCTCAGCCCCTGGGGCCCCCGGATAGAAGAGCCCAGCTCAGCCCAGCCCCCGGATAGAGGAGCCCAGCTCAGCCCCAGGGGCCCCGGACAGAAGAGCCCAGCTCAGCCCCAAGGGCCCCCGGATAGAAGAGCTCAGCTCAGCCCCAGGGGCCCCGGATAGAAGAGCCCAGCTCAGCCCCAAGGGCCCCCAGATAGAAGAGCCCAGCTCAGCCCACGGGCCCCCGGATAGAAGAGCCCAGCTCAGCCCTAGGGGCCCCCAGATAGAAGAGCCCAGCTCAGCCCGGCTCCTGCAGAGATTCCCTCCAGGATTATTCAGTCTATTTATACAAACACAGCAGAAGGTGCAGACAATCTCCTACCTGAGCAGAGACCTGTGAAGACATGTTCGGGCTCTCTCCTCCCCCTTGGGTGCCGGTGGGGGGCAGAACTGGGGTCTGAGGGTGGGCAGATCTGAGGTATGAGGGGGGGGTCTGAAGATGAAGGTATCTGCATAGACAGACAGGGCTCCTTCCTCCTCTGCAGAGGCCGAAAGTGATGTCACCGCCGCTGCTGGTGCTGTCTCTGCCTCTGCTGACCCGGAAGAGGAAACCCTTCTCTTTTTCATACTGTATACAGCTCCGTGGGATTTATCAGCAGGCGAGGAGCGCCCTCTGGTGGCCGCTGATGGAACCCAGAATTCCAGGAGTGAATTGGAAATGACAGCCTGAGTTTCATTAAATATTTGAAAATGTAAGAAACTGCTAGAATTAAACTGGTCAACGTTTTTCTGCTTCTATTTTTGCAGTTTCTGTGGGTAATTCTTTATATTTGTTAGGGCTGTGTATACTCAAACAACTTTCCGACTCTGCCACAAATTAAGTTTTGCATGTGTCTGCATTGTTCACCACCTCACTCACTTCAACGATTCACTTATAAAATAAAGAAAGAAGTAGAGTGTAGTATCAATAGATTCAAAAGACAGAACAATCAGGTTTGACTCTCAGATTTTCTCCCTCAGTGGATGGTGTCATGGCAGTGAGTGACCGGTGCTGGGTCTGAGGATGAGAGGGTATTCCAAGTCAAGTCAAAAAGCTTTTATTCGATATGCAAGATATCTTATAAGCACACATGCAATACAAACATTTTCAATTATACAAAAAGCATCACTTAAAGAAGTCAGTATAAAAAGCACATTTAAAAGGGATAAAAGGACATAGATTGTCCGCTGATAAATTAGCTAAACAGAATTAAATCGCTACTGACAATCTCTTGCAACGAATAAGCCAAAACTGTTTTAAAAATTTTGCAGTTCCACATACAATCAGGGGGGATGTGTCCGTGGTTAGGATACGTAGAGCTGTTAAGTGGCTACGTGTGCCCATATTTCGGCAAAGGGGCTTCAACCAAGTGCCCCTAGGCCTTGCATAATCCGGGCATTCAAACAGTACATGCGCAACGGACTCTATCTTACTTGGGCAACAGGCACAATTCGGGGACTTACGAGGGTATTCCAGCATTAACTAGTGTTGACTCCTTCATACAGGCTCCTATTAGAGTTACCACCTTTTGGTCATATTTTAAGATTTTGCAAAGGCCCGGATATTATTCTTCAATAAGACTTTGTGTAAAAGTGTTTGTATTAATTATTAACATGGCTTTGCTGTCTTTGTTTCCTTTAACTATCAGTCATGATTCATTAAGGCAGCTCTAGAACACATTTTAAAGGGATTTATGCTTGTGTTTGATATTTTAAGTTTGCACCAATACCAGCTTTAAGTAATCTGCCTACTGTTGTAGTGGCCGGAACAGTAAAATAATGGCCACGCCTATAAAACATCGGCCAGGTGGTACCCCTCTCTCCTATCATAAGTCACTCCTCGTCCACGCACCATCAATGTGCGGGTGCAGGGGGGTTTCGTAGCATTGTCAGGTAATTTGCATTTGTTGCCTCAGCAGTGACATCAGATCTAATATGCGCACACATCAGAGCATTCAAGTCTCACTCATCATGAGTGACACTCACACATTTAGAGGTCGTGCTGAAGTCTCACTCACACCTAGCTGAATCTTATAACTGGGAGGCGGTCCTAGTACTCCATTTGTGACTTTGCTTGCACTTCCACTCTGTGCAGAGTAGACGCTTACAACTAAAGAGGGAGACACTATTCACTTCATAGAGTTCAGCAAACCCACTGTCCTACATTTTGATAACACTACATTTTCAATATTTCGCCTTGCGGCTACACAGATTATACTTTCGGTGTATTGTTAATTTAGATGTCTGTATTAAGGATTTGGATGTTACCTGTGTACTCATCATTCCTATCATTGCACTAATGTCTCTTCCTCTGACATTATCAAAGACAAATGTTATGTGACATCACTTCCTGTGAGGTCATCAATAGGATAGTTTATTTTTGCTCCTAAGAATCTCAAAAACTTGAGCTCCGTGAAGCCCATAGATGTGCGCTCATCTGGAGTAAGGGGGAGGAGAATGCTCTTAGCTCAGAGATGAAAGTGCCTGGAAGCAGTGGAGGCGCTTCCCTGACACGTCCCTGACAAGCTTTGCTCTCAGCATGCACACCAGAAGAGTGCTGATCTCTGCAAAAAGAAATGAAATGTTTGTTTCAGTTTAATTGCACTTCATGTCAGTGATGTTCAACTTTACAATGGTCACAAAGTGGTTCCTCGCTTGAGTCCCTACGAGTACCTTCAGTCTCCTGATTTTCACGCTGTGCTCTTTCTCCAACTAAATTGTCCTTGGAAGAGCACACTGTCTTTTCTGAGAGAGAAGTCAAACTTATGTTTCCTGAAGAAAGTGGTTAAAGGCGCTGTCTATGTTTCTGCTGATTCTTGGATTTGACTAAAGTGAGTCAAATTCTGTGCCGAGGTGGGTTCACTAAGAGAAGCCCTTCCAAATGTACATTGACGCTGTATGGATCTGGCTTTGTATATGGTATGCCCACTAGGTGGTCATTCCATGCACAGAGATCAGGGGTTCCCCAAAAGTGTACAGGGCTCAATGTAAAACCCAAAGTGCTCTATTAGTGGGAGTGTGGGCGAGCAGCCTTAGGCCTCACACAGAGGAGAGGAAGACATTTATTGCACAACATTGACCAATAATGGACACACAGCTCGATAAGGAGATCCACACCACTTTTGGAAAAATATACTTTGTTTGTATTTTATTTGAAGACCAAGATCTTCGCAAAAAGGTAAGTACGTTTTTAAATTAAAAATACTTTTCGCTTTTAAAAGTTGGCATTTAGAATATGTTTGAAGCAGTTCAATGTTCCCTCTGGTGAAAACAATAATGCCGTTTAACAGGTAAGTTCCACACTTACAAATCCAGTATTTTGGCCCAAAGGTCTGCAAGGAGCACGGGTTAGGTGAGTACCAAAACTGCACCACTAGCAGCAGAGGGGCGGCTGAGTGCAGAGGTCAGATTTCGGCCCAATGCTTTTCAATAGAGACAGGGGGTGCCTGGAGCTACGCTGCTTGCAGGTAAGTGGATCAGTTGCAGAGGCTAAGCTTTGGGGGTTAGCACAAGCACAGGGGGGGGCCCAAGCAGCACCAAGCATACACCACCAGGGGCAGAGGGGCAGCTGGATGCTACATCAGCGTTGGGTGCCCAATGCTTTTGAATGGAGTTTGTAGCTTTTGACAAACAGGCTTCAGGCATCTCACTGGAGGTTGCAAGAGGGAGACCAACTACAGGAGAGGTAAGTAGAGAGGCAGGGTGTGGTAGGGGCACAATTGGTTCAGCTCACCAAGGCCCAGGGGCTTCGGTGCAGGGGTGCCTTTCAACTTCCAAGTCTTCTTACCTGAGCCAGTCACGGTCAGGCAGCGCCTCTGGATTCAGTCTAGAGGCATCGTCATGGAGGTCAGGAGGGAGCGGTCAGCGAACACTGGTTTTGAGGTCTAAATCACCGGGGAGACTTCACTGGGCAGGTGGGCAACTCAGACTCGGGCCGTGGGCGTCGGGTGCAGGGATCGCGGTTCCAGCTGGATCCAGATCCCTTGGAGTTGTTTTCTTCTGGACAGGTCCGCGGTCATGGGCGATTGGAGTCTTTTTCAAAGGCAGCAGTCCTCCCAGGGTTGTCACCGGCTGCAAGACAGGTTGCAGGTTCGCAGAAGCTGGAGACAGGCTAGAACCCACAGGCCAACCGACCAGGGATCGCGAAGGGAATCAAAAAGCACCAGCCCACAGAGCACTCATGGAGTGGAGGCTGGAGATGTTCAGTGGACATACTGCTCAGGGTTTATTTATTTATTTTTTACATTTGTATGGCGCACAGCTACCCAAAAAGGGTTTCCCGGCGCCGATGATTCTTCTATGTACGGAGGTAACGGTGTAGCATTAGTACTTATTTCTGGAAGAGCCAGGTCTTTATATTCTTTCTGAAGCTGGCGTAATTTTCTTCCTTGCGAATATAGGGGGGAAGTTTGTTCCACAGAGAAGGCCCTAGTACAGAGAAGGATCTACCTCCTATTCTTGCCAGTTTGAATCTCGGGGTCGAAAAATTTGCTGCGGTTAGAGAACGCAGTTCTCTCCCCGGGGTGTAGGGAGTCGCTAGGGATAAAAGATACTTTGGTGCGGTGCCGGATTTGATCTTAAACATGTAGCTCAGGGCTTTGAACCTGATGCGGTTCTCTACCCTGAGCCAATGTAGATCATTTAGAAGTTTAGACACACTAGCAGTTTTTGGAATTTTACAAAGTAATCTTGCAGCCGAGTTTTGGACTAGTTGTAAGCGTTTAATGACTGCTTGATTCGATTCCAGGTAAAGAATGTTGCCGTAGTCAAGCCGTGATGCAATTAGTGCATTGACTACGGTCTTTTGCGTTGCAAGGGGCAGCATCCATAGGATTTTCCTCAACCATTTCAGCATGGTGAAACAGAGACCTACCACTTTGTTTGCTTGAAGTTTCATCGAGAGGGTATTATCGATGATGACCCCCAGATTTCTTACGTGGGTAGCAGGGGTGGGGATACTGCCTAGCTCAGAAGGCCAATGGGAGGCGTTCCATAGGTGTTTGTTTTTTCCCAGGAGGAGGATTTCGGTTTCATCACCGTTCAGCTTCAGCTGGTTAGTAGACATCCAGCTGAAGATTTTTTCTAGCCCTTGTTTAAGGGTGGACGGGGCGTAGGTTTAGACTCTGACAGTGAGAAGACGATTTGAGAGTCGTCTGCATATGTCATCAGAGTGAGTCCCGCCCTGTCGGCTAAATCAGCCAGGGGTCTGAGGTAGAGATTAAAAAACAAAGGGCTTAGAATGGAGCCCTGGGGTACACCATGTGGGGTTCTAAACGTGTCCGAACAAGCGATGGGAGATGAAATCTGAAAAGTTCTCTGGGACAAAAAAGACTCAATCCATTTGAGTGCTTTGCCCTTTATACCATTTCTCCCGAGAGTGTGGCGTGAGAGATGGTATCAAATGCCGCACTCAGATCAAGCAAAATGGTTGCTACTGTCTGGCCATCATCTAGGAGTTTCCTGATGGTTTCGGTTACTCCCAGTAGAGCAGTTTCGGTGGAGAAACCCGCTCTGAAACCTGACTGACGGATGAAGGAGTGAATTTGCTTTGGTGAAGAGAGTATAAGTAGTCCAAAGCACAACCTCAGGGGTTGCCAAAAAGCATATGCTGCTGAAAAAGTACTCAGTGCACAGGGGTTTGGGTTGCACGATCCCCACGAGGGATACGGGTCTAAGGATTGCTGAGAGAGCAGATCAACCTCAGAAATGCTCGGGAGCCCACCTCCTGTGTTGCAGAAATCCTCAGGAGCTCGGGAGACGCAAACCAGTCAAATGCTTTTAGGTGCCTGCTGATGCAGGGAAGTAACTCCTTTACTCCAAGGGAGATTCTTCTATCATCCAGCGAAGTGTAGACCATTGAAGTACTTGGTTTCTACTTGCAGAGTTTAGTTGACTTAAAATCCAAAGTCCTGTAGTCAGGTTTCCCACTTTATACCCAGGGAAGGCATTGAACTAACTCTAGGACCCTCCTAGGGGAGGGTTAGGACAGAGGGGTGGCTACACCCATGTCCTTTGTCCAGTTTCACACCAGAGCAGGAGCAAATGGCTCCTGCAACCGGTTTGAGCTGGACTATGCACAGGGACACCAAATGTGCCCCCAGTGCAGACTTTCTGGCACTCTAAGAGTGCATCCACCAAGCCCCAATACACTATGGCCTCTCTGGGAGGTGGTCACACCTCCCTGTGACAGGAAACCTATTGTCAGGCTTGGCTCAGCAGCAGGAGGGCAGCCTTGTGTCTGTGCTTGGCATCATCTATTTTGTGATGCCCAGGTCAAAAAAGCTGGTACCAGGTGTACCGGTGTTTCACATAAGTCCCTCTAGTAGGTTGGAATCATACCTCCCCCGCAGGAGGTAGGATTCCAAGGTGTTTGACACCAAAAACAACATGTTTCAAAGCAGCCGTTTTAAAGTACGCTGCCTTGCACATCTTCCACTCCTTGTCAGCTAAACTGGTAAGAGTGTCTAGATTTAAAAGAGCTAAATCAGGAGGAAGGGCCTTTAGTATTGCAGCGGCACTGGCCTGGAATACACTCCCAACTGAACTCAGGCAGATGGAGAACTTGCTGCAGTTCAGGAAGAAGTTGAAGACATGGCTCTATCCCCCCAAAAGTAGTAAGTACGTTCTGTGAATACCAAAAGTAGTAAGTTTAGGATTTTGTCTTAAGTTAGTTCTGTGAATCGAGCCCACAGGATTAAAGCGCTTTCCTCTCTTAAAAGATTTGGATCAATCTAACAGATGTGGTTAGGACACGTGTGTGGTCCACAATCAGCAAGAAAGGTAATTTAGCAATTCACCTTTAACTGGTCCTTAAAAACTCCCAGAATTAAGTTAGTGCTGTGAATCGGTCCCTGTGTCACTCTTCTGTCAGAAATGTGAGTCCCTAAATAGGGTGACAACCTGATTAAGTAATATATGAAAAATCTAGACCTATATGTTCTTCCATCTGCAAGTTCAGCTTGCCCCGAGACTGTTGCCGCCCTGAAATCCTCCCTGAAATCCTGAAATCAGCTTTGCTGTTTGTTAACCACATTTTGAACAAACTGCTGAATGCCTCACAGAAGTCTGCTGTTCTTCTGAAGGGGTGAAAACAGTCCCTCCTGGTACCACTGTTAACAAAACTAATGCTGACCCCAAATTTCTTAGCAAATTCAGACCTATTTAAATTCTTCCCACAGTAGCCAAAATGCTGGAAAAGGTGGCTAATTGACAGCTTTCCCTTTTTCTGGAATCAAACTCCCTTTTCCATGATACGCATTTGGGTGTCCAATTAGGGTACAGTACAGAGTTGGCCTTACTGGGGGTCTCCAAAGTTTATCAAGTCTAATCTGGTTCAGGGTGCATCGGCTACGGTTGTAGAATTGGATTTGTCATCAGCGTTTGACACGGTCTTGCATTCTATCCAGCTGCATAGGCTGTTGAAGACTGCAATTCAAGGTAAAGATCTGTCATGGCTTAAATCATATCTCGAGGACAGATCTAAGGCTGTTTTTCTTGCTCCTTTTACTTCGGGCCCAAAGACCCTTAAATATGGATTCCCCCAGTGCTTTGCCTCACTCTTTTCAATGCGTATTTGGGGCCCAGGCTAACTTGGGCGAAGCCTGGGGCTGAAAAGTGATTTCCTGTGCTTATGACGTTCAGCACTTTCTGTCCTTCCTGGATGAAAAAAAAAATCCAGTATTTGTAAAGCGCACAGCTGCCCGGAGGCATCCCGGCGCTGGGGGCCGTTGGGAAGATTAAGCAACTATTGCCCAGAGTCACATAATCCTGGGCAGACCCCTGCCGCCAGAGCCAGGGATCGAAACGTGAGCCCCAGCGTTCGGTGTCAGTCGCCCTGGCCGCGGCGCCACACCTCTTCCCTTGATAAGGCCTCTGATGCTTTCAGTTCTTCTAAGAATTGCCTGAAAGCATTGGGCAATTGGATAGGCGAGAGCCGCCCTAAACTGAATTTTGAAAAAAATAAAATTCTTCTCTTTGCCTCTATCAAGCCCCACCCCCATTCTCTCAACTGATAGCTCTAAGAGGCTGGGGCTCCTCCAATTTCCTCCTCTTGTGTGAGGAATCTGGGTTCACATTTGACCCTCACTTGTCTTTTGAACTGTAGGTCAAAGCAGTCTCGGCTAGCTGCTTTGGTACCTTAAACTCCCTCAGGAGGATATTGCATCTGGTTCTGGTGATGCCACAGAAGACTATTGTTCATGCCCTGGTTACCTCAAATTTGGACTATGTGAATAGTCTATGTCTGGGCTTACCAGCATACTTACTGCAACGGCTGCAGATCCCTCAAAATGCGGCAGCGCCTTCTTCTTAAGGTAACCATGCGTCAGTCTGTTTCTGCTCATCTTTGTTAGCTGCGCTGGTTACCGGTTGTTAGAAATGGGGGTCACTAGTTGGCAGAGGTAGGTACCTTTGTCCAAATAGGATCCCTTGCTTCTAGTCAGGGTAAGGGGGATACACACTTTAGATAGCCCCTGCCTCACCCCCCCCGGTAGCTTGGCACGAGCAGACAGGCTTATCCCAATGGCAAGGTGTAAAGTATTTGTACCAACACTCACAGTAATACAGTGAAAACACCACAACAGGACAACACACCAGTTTAGAAAAATAAAGTAACTTCATCTAAACTAAATAAGACCAAAATGACAAAAATCCAACATACACAGTTAAAAATATGTCTTTATAAAGGTTTCAATAACTTGTACCATAGAAATCTATGGATGCATAACTTTTCACCAAAGTTCCTATAGATGTGTCAAAGTTCCAAAAGCCAAACTGCCGCAGACTCAGATAAAAAAAGAGATGCAACACTCCTGAGACCTTGGGGAGGCGATGCGACAATTCTGTGACACACAGAGAGCGAGTTGCGTCGAATCTGGTCTGTATGGGGAGTGATGCATCGATTATTCGTGATGGTTCTGCTTCGCAGGTGATACATCAGGAAAGCGTGCCGCACAGGTATGATGCGTGTAAATCCGGGATGCGTCAGCAATTGATGCGGCAGCGTCGAGCGTTGCTGCGTCGGTCGTCTTCAGCTACGATCCCTCGATGCATCGATTCTTGCAGATGCGACAGGTGCTGCGACGGTTTTCACAGTGGCACGACGATGCGTGGAAATCCTTCTCACGCCGTGGAGATGCATCGAGAAAACAGCCGCAAGAAGAGCGATGGATCGCATTTTAGCAGTACTTTGCGTTTTTTCTTTCTTATAGCTCCCAAACAGCAGCAACAACCTCAAGAGGCCCAAAACTTGCGCAGGCACCTCTTGGCAGGCTAGAACTCACTGCAGAATACAGGGGAGCTGGGGTGAAGTATTTGTGTCCCGGAGACTTCTGAACAGGAGGCCAGCTCACTTCAGGCCCTTGGAGATCTTCTTAAAGCAGGGGACACAGCACACAGCAAAGTACTTCTCCTTTCCCTTGGCGGAAACAGCAACTGCAGGCCAACCCCAGTCACACAGCAAGGGCAGTACTTCTCAGTCTCTCCAGCTCTTCTCCTTGGCAAAAGTTCCTCTTGAATTCCAGGAATGATCTAAAGGTCTGGGGTTTCGGGTCTGATACTTATACCCCAAAAGGTATTTGTTCTCTTTGTGCAAGGGGCTCTGAGCCCAGTTCAAACCAGGTCTGCGGAGCACTCTACAAGTGCACAACAACATCCATTGTCAGTGTGAGCCTTGGCTCCAGATACACCACAGGGGAGGGACGTCAGCATTGTGTAAGGGAGGCACAGGCCTATTCAGGTACAGGTGCTCCTCCTCCCACCACTCCAAATGCAGATCAGGCCTATTCAGATTAGTGCTGACTCATCCGGATTCCTGGATCCACTGCACCTCCACAGCTCCTGTCACTCCAAAGCCAGACAGTCAGTCCACAACCAAGCAGAGACACACAGGATGGCTGAACAAGAAAATAGCCACTTTCTAAAAGTGGTATTTTCAAACACACAATTTAAAAACCATCTTTACTAAAAAGATGTGTTATTAAATCTTGGGTTCAGGGATACTAAACTCAATTTTTCGGTCTTATTCCTATAGGAAGATATGCTTGTAAAATGTTAAAAAGCATTCCCCATTCTGTCCTATGGGCAAGATAGCCTTTAAATAGTAAAAAATGAAATTGGCAGAATTTCACTATCAGGACATGTTACACACGCCAGCACATGTCCTACCATTTACATACACTGCACCCTGCCCAGGGTGGTACCTTGGGCCTACCATAGGGGTGTCCTATGTGTAAGAAAAGGGAAGGGTAGTTGACTTGGCAGTTAACAAACTGCGCACAGGCTCCACGGTGGCAGCCGTGAGACCTCTTTTCAGGGATACTCATGTGGGTGGCACGTTCAGCACTGCAAGCCCACTAGTAGCATTTGATTTACCAGCCCTGGCACACTCAATGCAGTTTACTAGGGACCCACTGGTAAAACAAATATGCCAATCAGGGAGAACCAATCACAAAATCCATTTACACAGGGAGCACTTGCACTTTGACACTGATCAGCAGGGGCAAAGTGCCCAAAGCATCTAAACTAGCACAGCATAAACAATACAGGAGGTAGAGGAGAAAAGTCTGGGAAAACCACGCCAAGGATGCCAGGTCTAACACTGGTCATTAGCCATATCAAATTCAAGGCATTAATCTTCGCCTACAGAGCCCTGGAGCAGAAAGGTCTGCAGTGTCTGAGACGAAGACTCAGGATCTATTGTCAGGGCAGATCCTGAGGTCCAATTCACTGAAGCCCTTGAATACCCTCAGCGTTCGTAGGTCCAGGAGTGGTGGGAGACCCTTTGCTTTACTAACAGCGAAACTATGGAACTCGCTTCAACTGCCCTCTGGCTTTCACCATCAGAAATGGTCTTTAGGAAAGGCTGAAGACTCATCTGTTTATTGCCTAGGCTGGCTGCCTGTTTTTGTGTGGTCCTGCTGCTAACACCAGGACGCTTCCTTGTGAGCAGCTGCACAGTTTACAAATGCCTATGTATTGTATTGTACCTAATGTCTAAAAGGAATTTAGATTCTAATAGTTCTCTATAAAAGTCTCACCCGAGATATTACTTGCGAGCAAAGTTTTCTAAATGGGAAATGGTCCTTCGGCAGCAAGCCCATCGAGGGACCCCAGCATCTCAGCGAGTGGCTGCCTTTCACCACCAGCCAAGAGTGAGTGGCTGCCTCTCCACACAGACCACAGGGAGAGACTGCCTCTCCACACAGCCCACAGTGAGTGACTGCCTGACTGCCTCTCCATACAGCCCACAGTAAGTGACTACCTCTCCACACAGCCCACAGTAAGTAGTGGCTTCTACACACAGCTCGCAGTGAATGACTGCTTTCATATACAGCCCATAGTGAGGGACTGCCTCTCCACACAGCCCACAATGAGTGACTGCTTCTATATACAGCCCACAGTGAGAGACTGTCTCTCCACACAGTCCCCAATGTTTACCTGCTTGTCACATTGTCCACAGTGAGTGGCTACCTCTCCACAAAGCCCACAGTGAGTGGTGGCTTCTACACACAGTCGACAGTGAGTGCTTGCCTCTCCTGGGAGACTTTAACTATTGGCCAGGCGACCCCAGGGAGGACCTGTCCTCTAAGGACTTCTCGGCCATTCTTCAGTGTCTTAACTTCCTTCCTCACCTTCACTCTCCTACCCACGTTCATGGCCATACCTTAGATCAAATATGGTCAGCTAGTTGTACTATTCTCCTCCCCACAGTCCTCCCTTGCACCTGGTCCGATCACTTTTTGATTTCATTCCCTATTGAGCTCGGAGCACAAGAGAAACTCCCCCTGCCCAAGAATGTTACAGCTCGTAATTGGAATCGGGTTGACCTCAACTCTCTCTGTGCCTCTCTCACTACCTCTCCCCCGACTTATGTACTCTTTTCCTTGATCTTCAAGTAGACGCCGTGAATCATTGGCTTTCCTCCTCTTGCGATCGGGTTGCCCCCCTCAGGAAAGTCAAGACCTGCCGCCCCCATGACGCCCAAAAAGGGTTTACAGACGAGCTGAAAATCCTTAAACTGGACCTTAGGCGTTCCGAACGCCATAGGAGATGCAACTATTGTCCCTTCTTGCGAGCCAAATACAAGCTTCTTCTGGCTAACTATAGGAAGGCTATCCTTTTAGCCAAAACCACCTACTTTTCAGAGAGAATATCTTTGTCAGAGGCTGGGTCGCGGACGAGACCGGGCTGCATGCTCCTCACCATCGATGCAGAGAAAGCATTCGATCGAGTGCACTGGCCTTACCTGGACTTGGCCCAAAGAGATTTTCTCCATAGTTCGCAACTTAGTTGCTTCCGATAGGGTCAACCCTAATCTCATCCCTTCCCATGCTCTCTGTCTGTCTCTGAACGACTTCTTTCTAGAGAAGATCGCGAAGATTAAATCCAATATTCCTTCAGCACCCTCGCCACCTCTTTCTCCTCCTGTTACCCTTCCTCTGTCTTTGCCTTCTCTCGATCAGTTTCCACCTATCCCTCTGAACTCTTTTCTGGCGTTACTTCAGAAAGTGAAGTCAGGCTCTCCAGCTGACTGTGCTCCAGCTCGCATTCTGAGAGAACTTTTCACTCACTGCCCCGACCCCCCTCTTTCCCTTCTTAACGCCTCTATCTCCTCAGGTTTCATTCCGAAATTCTTTAAATCAGCTATAGTTCACCCCATCTTAAAAAAGCCTGGTTCAGACCCCTCTCTTCCCTCCAACCTCAGACCCATTTCCCTTCTCCCTTACCTGGGGAAGATCTTGGAGAGGTATATTACATCTTGTCTCTCTTCCTTCATTGAGGATAATCATCTCTTGGCCTCCCACCAAGCGGGTTTTCTCCCGGCCCATTCTACCAAGTCAGTGGTCCTGTCCGTTCTAGACGAGCTAAAGAGTAAGGCAGACTCCAACTTACCTCAAGCCTTGGTGCTCCTAGATCTGTCCGCTGCGTTTGACACGGTCGATCATTCCATTCTCCTCGGCCGTGTCTGCGCGGCGGGCGTTCAGGGCACCGCCCTCTCTTGGCTCGCCTCTTTTCTCAAAGATCGGACTCAGGCCGTCCATCTCTCTGGCTATACCACCCCAACCCGCTCGGTTCCTTGCGGGGTCCCCCAAGGTTCCTCCCTGTCCCCTCTTCTTTTCAATCTTTATATCCGTCCCCTTATTCTTTCTCTCCTTGACATGGGGATCTCCGTATATATGCGGATGACCTCCAGTTAGTTTTTTGATCTCTCTTCTCCTCTGCACTCCCTTCCTAAATTCCACTCCATTTTAGTTTTCATCTCGGAGTGGATGAACCGTACCAACTCAAGCTTAATCTGGACAAGACGGAGTTGGTCCTGACTGGACCTACCATCTCCCCGTGGTCGGCCGCCTTTTGGCCCTCCATCTTCGGCCCCCCGCCCATACCGGCTGCCTCCGCAAAGACCTTGGGTATTAAAGTCAGTCGGGACCTCTCCATGCATGCCCAGATTAGCTCAGTTGTTTCTTCCTGTTTCCTCTCTCTCTGGATTATCCGGAAAGTGTCCCGCTTTTTTTCCTCTGATGCCCTCAAACGTATTATTTTGGCAATGATTCTTTCCCGTCTTGATTACGGGAATAGCCTGTATGTGGGCATCCCGGCCTACTAGTGGAGAAGCGTGGCACAGTGGTTAGAGGCGACTGACCTGGAAGCTGAGATCGGCCGTGGACCAGGGTTCGATTCCCCGTCTCGGGCTCAAAAATTCCACGGACTCGACAATTCTCGCTCCGGTGCCTACTCGACTCACGGGGTCACACTCTGCGACTCTGGGCAATAGCTTGCTTAATCTCCACTACGGCCCCTCGCGGCGGGATGCCTGGCTTTCACCTTGTGGATACCCTGCCGGGGTATCTTACAGGGGAATACCAGGACGGGTTCCCTAAGCAAGCGCTTAGATACTGTGTGAAATCAGTGATTTGCGCTATATAAATACATGTACATTTACATTTACATTTACGAACTACATCGACTGCAGGCTATCCAGAATCAGGCCGCCCGTCTCATTTATCACCTTCCCAAGTCCTCCCACATCACTCCTATTTTAAAATCCCTCCACTGGCTTCCCATCTGCCAGAGATCCCTCTTTAAGATGGGCTGCCTGGCCTTCATGGCTCGTACCTGCACTGCCCCGGCCTTCATCAACTCTCGTATTCTCCCCTATACTCCTAAACGTGCCCTTCGCTCCTCCAATCAATCTCTCCTCACTGTTCCACGGTTCCGTAGATGTAAAACTGGAGGCACTAGATTGTCTGTACTAGCTTCCCGTTTTTGGAACACCCTCCCTCTGTCGATTAGATCTATACCAGTCTACTCCCAATTCCGCAAAGCTCTCAAGACTCATTTGTTTTCCATAGCGTACTCTAGCTGATCTCTTTTGGCAATACCTACTCTTCAGCTCTTTACCCTCAGCGCCAGGAAGCCGCTTGGTCGCAGTGCGCATTATTAAGAACTTTCTTCATTTCATTTCATTTCACAAATAGCTCCCCTACTACGTGACCTATATAATACCTTCGATCAACCGGGTGCCATACCTCCAGACCTGCTAGAGGCTGCGATATCCGTGATACCTGAGGCTGGCCGGGACCCCGATCGGTGCAGCTCATAAAGGCCAATATCCTTGTTAAATATCGATCTTAAGCTATACACGGGCATCATCGCAAGTAGACTGGCCCCGTATATGCAGCAATTAGTGGAACCCGATCAGGCGGCTTTATTCCGCAACCTCAGACCAGTGACAATACTAGGCGAATTCTCCACTTAATAGAGGCTGGGTCACGGACGAGACCGGGCTGCATGCTCCTCACCATCAATGCCGAGAAAGCATTCGATCGAGTGCACTGGCCTTACCTGGACTTGGCACTGCAGAGGTTCGGCATGGGAGAGACTCTCCGCAACCGTATTTTTAACTGTTATCGACAGCCGACTGCGACGGTCAGAGTCAATGGTCAAACCTCCCCACGGTTCCCGATTGGCAGGGGGACCAGACAGGGCTGCCCGCTTTCCCCCGTACTTTTTGCGCTGTATATGGAGCCGTTAGCGCAACGTATAAGGCAACACAGCCTTATTGAGGGCATCCCGTTCGGCAGCGACACACACAAAGTCAGCCTATACGCAGATGACATTTTACTCTCCCTGATGGAGCCGATGCAATCTCTTCGAGCGCTCTTTGTTGAGCTTCATACCTCTGCATTGGCCTCTGGCTTTAAAGTCAACGTGGGAATGTCGGAGGCCCTGAACATATCCCTGTCACCAAGCGTACCAGCGGAGGCCAAGGCTGAATTTGACTTGCAGTGGTCTGACTCTTCCATTCCCTATCTGGGGGTCCTGCTGGCGCCAACTGTGCGAGCCACGGCAGACGCCAACTACGTGAGGCTCAGCTCGCGTCTCAGCGAGGAACTTAGGAGATGGAGACACCTCACACTCTCTTGGCTGGGCCACATAGCGGCCGCCAAAATAACCTTGCTGCCACAGATTCTTTATGTCTTCCAAACTCTCCCTCTGCGCCCGCCGGCGGGATGGCTTCAGAAGACGCAGTCAGACCTGGCTCGTTACATCTGGAATGTTCGCCGCCCGCGCTTTAAGCACTCGATTGCTGTACTCCCTCCCGCACATGGCGGAGTGGGAATACCCGACCTTACTCTGTACTTTCAGGCAGCCCAGCTGCGCACGCTTGTGGAATGGCACCAATTAGAGTCCAGTAAACACTGGCTCTTTCAGGACCAGGCGGTGGCAGGTCGGCCGCTTCAGGATGTTCCGTTCTTACCGCGCCCTACCGCTTGCCCTATTTGCAAGTCCATCATTGGGTCCTACACCCGTCGATTAAACCCGGCGCGCAGCAATTCCTCACACCGTACGAAAAATGGCTATTGACGCGCACATCCGACAAAAAGTTGCTCTCTGACCTCTACCAACACCTACTACTCACCAACATCTACTCGTACAATACGGGGAGGGCCAGGTGGGAGAGGGACCTGGGGAGAGAGCTCACACGCAAGGAGTGGGAAGGCATATACCACAGAGCCAGCCACTCAGCATACCACATGGGCCTTACTGAAACGCAGACCAAAGTGGTCACTTATTAGTACCACACGCCTGAACGCCTACACCGCTGGGACCCTCGAGTTAGTGATCGCTGCTGGAGAGGGTGTGGGGAGCTCGGCATACTGGAGCACCTATTGTGGAGCTGTGAGCCTTTAAGACCTTATTGGACCTCAATCCTAGACTTAATAGACATGCACTTAGACACACAGCTTCCCCGATTCCCCGCCTAAGTGCTGCTTGGCCTCCCTAACACTTTGATGTACCCCCTGAAATCCATGAGGGGAAGGCTTATAACAATTGCGCTGGGGGCGGCGGTACAGAATATTGTGGCTCACTGGAGGGACGCTCAACCACCCCTACAACTTGGTTGGCTGCATAGGCTTTGGACAGTACTGGGTATGGATAAACTATCATTGGCAAGGGCGGGGAAGAGTGAAGAGTTTGCGGACCTCTGGCGGCCGTTCTTAACCCTACTTACGGGAAAGTTCAGGGAACTGAGCTGTCCTGGCTACCTGCGACTGTTGCGCCTCGCAGATACCCAGCTCGCAGATCACAAAACACAGCCACATAAGCGGAAAGTCCGGGGGTGAGAGGCCATCCAGGGAACCCTTTAAAGTGGTGTCAGTCTATTGCTTGTTTCCTTACTCGGTGGACAGGGAGGGGGGTGGTGGGGGAGGTGGGGGGGGGGGACTTGTTGGAGTTGTGTTTTCCTGTTTCATGATACAATGCAGCCAAAGACGGCTTCTAAGTCTTTAAAACGCGGCCGGCCAAGTTGGGTTGTAGGCGGCTTGCTGTGTATAACGCGCAATGAATGGAGCTCACTACAGTCCTGCTTACATGCATGTATTATCATTGGCAGGCCCTTGCCTCTTCAAGCACGAGCCGCTATATTTCTTGCAATCTTTATTTAAGGCTTAGCACAAGACTCAAATAACGTTTGTAAAATGAGGTCACAATACTATTTAGCAATAAAATGAGGATTCTGTTAGAAATGCCTAATTCTTGGATCCTGTGCGCCTTGCGCACTCTTTTCTGACTCTTACAGTTGAAAAACAATGTCAAAAAGGTATTAAACCAGCGTTGCGGACTCCGTGATCCGTGGCGTACACCCTGTGGTACGCGTTGAGTGACAGAACATTTTCTGCGATGAGGAGTCCGGTTCGAATGAGGCGTCCGAGACGTGCAGGCAACACAAAGATGCTGGCGGCTCCTCTGCGAGGCGGGGCCCGGCTCTGGTATGCGTCTCAGTGCAAGGCATCGAGCAGGGGGGCCTCGAGGAGCGGGGCGGTCGATGCGGGTTGCCTCTGACGTTCACGGCGTTCGAGCTGTACCTTCGGTTCGTAGCTGCTGATTCAATGTGGGCAGGCGCGGCACGAGGCAGCCAGTACGAGGCGTATGGCCGGGCTCTCTTAGTGCGGCGCGGCCCCGGTGATTACGAGTGAGATACAAGGCAGCTGGTACGCTTCGTGCGTATGGGCCGTCCTTGGCTTCGTGAGGCACTCCGTTCGGCTTCCAGCGGTGGGGGCGGCGAGGCAAGCAGTGCGGCTCGAAAAGGGGGGGAAGAGTGAGGCAGAGTGCAGGCGGCCCAGCTGGATGGTGCAAGGAACGGTTGAAGTAGTGTGGGTTCACACGGTGCGGGGGCGGTCAGGCACAAGCGACATGGCAAAGGAGGGGACGAGGCGCACTGGGGATCGCGGTTCCAGCGATAAGGGCAAAGTTCAGCAGATTTGTCAGCGAAGGCAGGAGGAGTCCAATAATCTCGGGACTCCGTTCAGGGGGCAAGCTCACCCACAAGCCCTCAGAGATTGTTTGAAGCACAAGTAGCAAAAGTCTCTTTCAGTCCTTTTTCTCTCCTTTCTCAGCAAGGCACCCACTGCAGGCCAGTCCCCCAGGGAAGGGACAGTACTCCTCACAGCTTCTTCCAGGTCTTTCTCGTCAGTCAGAGGTTCTTCTTGGTAAAACAGGATCTGATTTCTTAGGAGCAGGGCTCCCCTACTTATACTGCATTTCTTTTGTTCTTTCAGGCCAGGGGGTCTTTTCCTAGTTATGCACGGCCCATAAAATCCTGTATGGTAAGGGCCCCCCCATCCTTTTTAATACGGCCCGTCCTTACAAACCCACACGTCTTTTGCGCTCAGACCAAAAACATCTTCTGCAGTCAGCGAGAGTAAGGAGAGCCCGCTCTGGGAGCAGGCGTTTCTCAGTGCAAGTGGCGACTCTGTGGACCTCTTTGCCCCTTAAGATTCGTTCAGAGCCCAAGATACTTCTGTTTAGGAAACTCTTAAAGACCTATTTGTTCCCACAGTAGTGTTTGGACTTGACTCTCTCCCCTTGGTTCTGTCTCGCGCTGGGATGCCCCCGGGTAAGCTGAGCGCGCTACAAGTTTCATATAATAATAATAATAATAATAAGTCCAGTTTCTAAGCACTTTGTTGATAGGATGCAGGCTTCTGCTTTCAGTGTGCAGGGCAGAAGGTGGAGCCAGCATTGTGGTGACAAGTACAGTCCAGGAGTACTATGTTGACAGTCTTCCCTCTCTCTTTACAAGGTGCAGGGCAGAGACCTCAGACACTCCATAGGGGGTGGAGCCAGCATGGTGGTGGCAGAGCACAGCCCTATTCGGAACCTATGTGCACTCCTCCCACCCATCTGGCTGTCATCTTCCTATTCATCACCCTGCCGCCCCAGCCTGTCTCCTGGAATTCCCCAGCCCTGTCACACACAGAGACCAGACAACAGATACACATCAGAACAGAGGCGGGCTGAAATGGTTAGGCAAGCAAATACCAACTTTCTAAAAGTGGTATTTGCAAATACAGACCATTAAAATAAACTTTACTAAAAGATGTATTATATTATTCTGAGTTCAGGCATACTAAACTCGAATTTCTACCATGTTCCCTGAGTCTGTCAGGAATGTAGAATGTAACAATTCCAACAGCCCATTCTGGCCTATGAGAACAGGTAGCCTTACAATAGTGAAAAACGAAAATGGCTGTAATTCACTATTAGGACATGCCACACACATCAGGGCTTGTCCTACCTTATGCTTACAATGCACCCTGCACTTGGGCCTACCATAGGGGTAACTAATATGAAGTTAAGGGAAGGTTTAGGGACTGGCAAGTGGGTGCACTTGCCCAGTCAGCATGACAGTACCAGACTGCATGCAGGTTCTGCATCGGCAGACCTTAGACACATTTTACAGGGCTGCTTCTATGGGTGGCACAACCAGTGCTGCAGGCCCACTAGCAGCATTTGGATTTACACGCCCTAGGCACTCCTGGTGCACTTTACTTGGGTCTGACAGTAAACCAAATAAGTCAATCATGGAAACCAATCAACATATACACTTTATACAGGGAGCACTTGCACTGGGGCACTGATTGGCAGTGGCACAATGCTCTGAGCAGCTAACATCAGCAAAACACATGAGGCAACAGTAACAAAAATGAAAGGGAGACCCATGACAATGGTGCCAGGTCTAACAAGTGTCCCCTCCAGCTGAAATGTGGGGAGAACTACCCTTCTCCCGGGAGTTCTCATCACTAAGGCGGACAATTCTGGACAGACCGTCAGCATTGGCGTGGTCTGTACCAGGGCAGCGGGTTGTTGAAGTGGAGGAAACTCTAGCTACTACTACGGCTCAAACAGGCCGACATGATGAAGTAATCGGGTCCCTATTAAACAAAGTAGAAGAATTGGAAAATAGGCAGAGGCGACAGAATTTAAGACTTTTTGGAATACCCGAGGGATCAAAGGGGTCAGATGCCAGGGCTTACTTGGTCAAATTATTCGAACGGGCATTCCCTGACCTGTCTGATTGGGACTGGGATTGCCAATTACAACGGGTGCACAGATTACCTATAATTTCTAGAAATAAAGAAAGCAAATACCCACGCCCAATCATGATTTACTTCGGCAATTATTTGCTAAGACAAGCAGTCTCAATCAAGGCTAGACCTAATACTCCTGTGACATTGGACAATATAACTTTCTTTGTTAAATCTGATCTTAGTAAGATAACTATGGACAAAAGGTGGGAGTTGCGGAAACTGATTGATTCTTTCAAATCTAAGGGTGCCACAGTCTTCCTCCAAGAACCTGCCCGTCTCAAAGTCATGAAATCTGGTCATACTTATTTTTTCAATGATGTGAAGGAGGCTGAGCAATTACTTACTAAAATGAATGTAAATGTTTAATATTAGATCGCTGAAGGAGGAGAAGGAATGAGAGAGAGGGGGTAAAGATTAGAAATAGCCAAAAAATTAAATGGAAGGAAAATGGAGATTGTAAAGCTTACTGGATATTCACTGGGGCACTTTCTTTTAGTTTATGATTTATGATTTCTTTCGTATGAGGCGAATACGGAGATTTGCGGGTCTCGGGGAGACCTCTCTGATCGGCTGCCCCTTGAACGGCAGCAGAAGATAGGGGTAAGCTTCCGGGGAGACACAGGGAGGGGGTGCTTTAAGTGCTGGGAGGGGGGGGTTAAAGGTTGACAGTGGGGATGGGATAAGACAACGAGGGCAAGGGGGGGGAAACAGAAAACGACAAGACAAGTTTAAGGGTAATTGACATAGTATCTTATAGATTAAGAATGAGCTTGAACGTAAGGAAAGGTGCAGTTTACTTTGATCTTATAATTAGCCAATATGTTGCGTTTTAAATGTTTAGCTTGGAACGTGTCAGGCTTGAATAATAAAAACAAAAGAAATTTGATATATGAAGAACTGAAAATATATGACCCACATATGGTTTTATTAACTGAAACGCATATTTGTTTCAAGGACAAGAAGTTATTGACTCAATTGGGATATGAGCTGGTGACATGTACTACTTTAAATGCTTCTATTCGAGGTGTGGCTATTCTGAAAAAGAGACAATTAAGTGTAGAAGTAATTAAATCTGCTGCGGACAAGGGGGGCCGTTGGGCAATTAGCCAAATGCAGTTAGAAAATCGAAAATTTGTTTTTTGTGCTATTTATGGGCCGAATATTGATGACCCACATATTTTTGATTGGTTAAATTTGGAACTACTTGCATGGGAGGGGGAACTTATTGTAATGGGAGATTTTAATTGTGTGTTAGACTATGATCAAGATGTTACAAAGAGAGGTATATTTCGACGCATGCGTAAAACTAGGGCGGCAATCTTAGAATTAGCAAGGATACACAATGTTAAAGATGTGTGGAGAAATCTATTTCCCGATATACCTGGATACACATACTACTCCCCACCCCATAAACGGTGCTCACGAATAGACCTGGCTTGGGCGTCGGATGAAATCATCAATACAGGACATATGGAGATTTTCCCAAGGATCTCATCCGATCACAGCCCTATACTCTTCATATTTAATATCGGTCAAACGGCACCCGATTTTAGACCCTTCACGTTCCCTAGATATTTGTTAACTGACTTAGTATTCATAGCTAAGCATAAGGTACATATAAAAGAATATATTGAAATTAATATCAATACTACTAACCTTCTATCAGTTTGGGATGCTTGTAAAGCTTTTATCAGGGGAGTCGCGCAGCAATATGTACTCATACAAAACTCTATCCGGAAGGCAGAGACCAAGGCTATTTTAGCCAATATTTTATTATTAGCAAATCAGTTAGTTGAAAAACTTAGAGCTGATGAGACGAATGCACAAAGTATAGCTCAAATAGAAATTAAATTAGTAAGTCAGCGCTCAATTCTTAAAAGCTCTCTTAGGGAGAAAAACTCTCAGAAAATTATCAAATGCAAATTATCTCAATATGAATGTGGTGATAGAGTTGGGAAGTTTTTGGCATATAAAGTTGCAGATGATCGTGCAACGACCCTAGTTAAAGCAATTAAGGGTCCCAATAATATCTTATATACTCAATCGGCTCTAATTCTGGGACAATTTCTCTCATACTATGAAAATGTATATACCCCCGAGAGCAGATGCACTGAAGACCAGAAACAATCTTATATTAACAAGAATCTGCCGGCAGGAACATACTTGGAACAAACATTAATTGACCAACTGGAAGAGGAGGCTACATTATCTGAGCTTCGTCTTGCTGTTACCCCTCTTCCATCTAATAAAGCGGCTGGCGAGGATACACTTCCTATAGAGCTATATCAAATTTGCGCAGAAGAAATGTTACCACTGCTCTGTTTGGTCATTAATTCAATTGCTGCCATTGAGAAGGCCCCAGATTCATGGAAGACAGCTAAAATTATGTTCTTTCTAAAAAAAAAAAATCTCCGGTGGAGTGTGGGTCTTACAGACCTATCTCTCTGATAAATACTGACGCAAAAGTTTATTCTAAACTGTTAGCAATGGGATTAGCTCCCCTTATGCCCCATTTGGTAAATGATCAACAACATGGTTTTGTTGTTGGGAGAGACACCACTACACATGTCAATATGGCTATTACTGCCTTTGACGTTGCTACGACTGATCGCACCCCACTCGGTATGATACTTTTAGACGCGGAGAAGGCGTTCGACCGAGTGGGGTGGGATTATTTGTGGGGCGTCTTAAGGCAATTTGGTTTTAGAGGGCGTTTTGTGAGAAGCATACAGGCGTTGTATAAGGACCCTAATGACAAAATCAGCTATGCTGGCGCTCTCTCATCAGCTTTTCCAATCCTACGAGGGACGCGGCAGGGATGTCCGTTATCACCCCTGCTTTTCGCTCTCTCATGGAGCCATTTATTAACGCCCTGGAAGCTCAAACTAAGATTGCCCCGATCTTCCATGAAGGTAAATCTCTTAAAATTACTGCATATGCAGATGACTTCGCTATTTACACCACCAATGTCGTAGATGCACTATTAGGGATCATGACAGAAGCTAAAAACTTTGGATCTATCTCTGGCTATAAATTAAATATAAATAAAACACAAGTCATTATGAACTATAAGACCAATTTATCAGTGCAAGGACTTTGTCAATCTGCAGTATATCTAGGGGTAAAGATATCATCTAATATCGCTGATATAAACTCATTAAATTATGATCCTTTATTAAAAGAAGTGACCAATCTTCTGAAAAAATGGCACAAGATTCCATTAAATCTTTTAGGTCGTATGAATTTGATTAAAATGAACATACTGCCGAAGTTTCTATATCTTTTCCGCTCTATACCTTGTCGCGTTAATAACTTATTCTTTAAAAAATTAGACGGCATTTTAAGTAGTTTCATTTGGGGCTATAAGAAGGCTCGTAGGTCTACGATAATATTGAAACTCCCACCTGAGAAGGGAGGTTTAAACTTCCCGGACTTCAAAGCTTATTTTATTGCTTCTTTTCTAGGCCGGCTCCGTAGTTTATTTGTCGCTAATAACCAATTATTTTTTCACCAATTTATGCTAGGTGGCTATTCAAAACAATTCCTGGCCAAAGTACAAGACCCAAATTATTTTAAACGGGTAAAATTTAAGACCGCGAGAGATGCGGTATTTATATGGAAACAGATGTTGACTAAGTGCAATACTTCGTTTTTTCACAAAGAGCTGCCAATATGGGATAATCCTGGGCTTCCAGATATTTTTAGAGATAAAACTGGCCGATAATGGGCCAATTATGGTATTGAGACACTAGGTGATCTCTATGGTACGGATGGGTTTCTACAATTTCCAACATTACAACTTTTATATAAATTGCCCGAAAAAATGAGATACAAATACATTCAAGTTAAGGATTATTTAATACGTAAAATGAATCTGGTAGAAATCACTAGCTCAGATATATGGACATGTTTCTATTCTGTGCATAGAAAATCACTAATTAGCTTGGGATATAAGTGTCTCAGCCAAAATAGCTCTGACGAAGCCCCTAGATTGGCACTAAAATGGACTACCAGCTTAGGATTTAACGTGACAACCCAGAATATCTCCGCTGCCTTAGCCAATATCAGTAAAGCCGTCCAGTCTTCCAGTTTGAAACTCCAATCTTATAGGACGATTAGTCAACTGTACTACACTCCATTAAAAATTTCAAAATGGGCGCAAAATAATTCCAACAATGATCGCACTAAATGTCCTAAATGTGGTCTGGTGACAGCTGACCTTATACATATGATTTATTTGTGCCCATTTTTAGCAAAATTTTGGTTGGACATAGAAAATATTTTAACCCATAATCAACTGATCAATTTTTCGCTAAATGCCGCTGCGGTACTTTTGGCTATATACCCGGTTAGTCCTATTTATAAAGATTTGTTAAATATAACATTGGCTTGTGCAAGACTGGTGGTAGCAAGGGCCTGGATTTCTCAGAATCCTCCTCATACAACTGAATGGTGGTCATTGGTTTATGAAATTCATACTATGGAAAAAGCTATTGCCAGGAATAGAGGAACCAAAGCCAAAATTAAGTTTATTAAAATGTGGGGTAATTTTTTTGCTATGTCGGCAATGATTTGAACCATGTATGTGTGTTTTTTTTCTTCTTTTTTTTCTTCTCTTCTCCCTTTGTTTATGATATTTCAATTATTAGCGATTTGTCCTGACTAGGAACTATTTCTTTTACTTTTTTGTGTTTTTATTTCTCTAATATGTATCTGCATCAAATCGAATTCGATTTATTTTTCTCAGATTATGTATTCGATATGTTGATTTTCTTGACTTGCTTGTCAAAAAAATAAAGTTAAAATAAAAAATAAAAGATCTGTACCTGGGCGATATTCCACTGTGAAATCCATACCCTGTAGGGAAATGGACCACCTCAACAGCTTTGGATTCTCACCCCTCATTTGCATCAACCATCTGAGGGGCCTGTGGTCTGTCTGAACCCGGAAGTGAGTCCCAAACAGGTAGGGTCTTAGCTTCTTCAGTGCCCAGACCACAGCAAAAGCCTCACGCTCAATTGCACTCCACCTCTGTTCCTGTGGAAGTAACCTCCTACTGATGAAGGCTACGCGTTGGTCAAAGCCCTCCTCAGTCATCTGTGAGAGAACAGCCCCTACACCATGCTCTGAAGCGTCTGTCTGCACAAGGAATTCTTTATAGAAGCTGGGTGCCAGGAGCACGGGTGCTGTGCACATGGCATTTTTCAGGGTCTCATACTCTTTCTGACAGGTGTCAGTCCAAATCACTTTCCTGGGCTGCTTCTTGGAAGTCAGCTCTGTCAAGGGTGCAACAATGTTGCCTAACCCTTGACAAACCTCCTGTAATACCCTGTGAGTCCTAAAAAGGCCCTCACCTCTGTCTGGGTCTTTGGGGGTTCCCAAGCCAGGATGGTTTCAATCTTGGGTTGGAGGGGCGCAACATGGTCGCTCCCAACTCGGTGTCCCAAGTACACCAGGGAACCCTGCCCGATCAGGCACTTACTCGCCTTGATCGTGAGGCCTGCCTTGCACAGTGCCAACAACACTTCCCAGAGGTGGCACAGGTGTTCTTCCCATGTGACACTGAACACTGCAATGTCATGCAGGTAGGCGGCACTGAACTCATCCAGCCCAACCTACACCTGGTTGACCAACCTCTGAAAGGTGGCAGGGGCATTCTTCATCCCAAATGGCATAACCTGGAACTGGAAATGCCCATCTGGTGTGGAGAATGCTGACCTCTCTTTGGCCCCATCAGTCAGGGCGATCTGCCAGTACCCAGACGTCGCGTCAAACGTGCTGAGGTACCGTGCAGCCCCTAACCGATCGATGAGCTCATCAGCTCTGGGGATGGGGTGCGCGTCAGTCTTCGTGACTGAATTGAGTCCTCTGTAGTCCACACAGAACCGGAGTTCGGGTGTGGCACCCGGCACTGCAGGCTTCAGGACCAAGACCACTGGGCTGGCCCAAGGACTGCTTGAGGACTCAATCACCCCAAGAGCAAGCATCTCTGAGACCTCCTCTTTGATGCAGACCCTGACCCTGTCAGTCACCCTGTAATCCTTGTGCTTCATAGGTAAACTGTCTCCTGTATCCACATCATGTACGCACCAGTCAGTGATACTAGGAACCAGGGAGAATAGGTCAGAGATCTGCCCCAGCAACTGGCGACAGTCATTCTGTTGCTCAGGGGTCAGGGTGGGAGAGAGGTTAACTTCATCCACTGACCCATCTTGCTCTCTGGCTACCAGGAGGTCAGGAAGAGGCTCAGTCTCCTCCTCCATTCCATCATCTGTTGCCAAGAGCATGCCCACTTCGGACCTCTCCAAGTGGGACGTAAGGCGGATGACATGCAGGACCCTCAAAGGGGTTCCTGGGAGATTGCAAGTCCACCAAATAGGTAACTGGACTCTTGCGCTCCACAACCTCAAAGGGCCTGTCCACTTATCCTGGAGCGCACAAGGCTCCACGGGGGCCAAGACCCACACCTTCTGTCCAGGCTGAAGCTCTACCAGAGTGGCATTCTGGTAATACCACCGCTTCATCTCCTCCTGTCTGGCTTCCAGATTTGCCTCAGAAAATGCTCTGAAATGCCTAGTCTGGTTCCTGAAGGCCAGCATGTAGCTATATAAATTCTGGGGAGGTTTCCTGGGAGATTGCTCCCAGCCTATCTTGACCAGACTTAGAGGTCCTCTCACTGGGTAGCCATACAGGAGCTCAAAGGGGCTGGACCCTAGAGACTTCTGTGGCACCTCACGGTAAGCAAAGAGCAGGCATGGCAAGAGGACGTCCCACTTACGCCTCATGGGTTCTTCCAGACCCATAATCATGCCCTTCAGAGTTCGGTTGAATCTCTCAACCAACCCGTTTACTTGGGGTGGTAAGGCGTGGTGAATTTGTAGGTTACACCACACTCTTGCCAAAGGGATTTCATATACTTGGAGATGAAATTAGTACCCCGGTCAGACACCACCTCTAGAGGGAATCCCACTCTGGAGAAAATTCCCATCAGCGCACGTCGCACCATGGGGGCCGTCACTGTCCTCAGAGGGATGGCTTCCGAGTACCGGGTGGCATGGTCCACCAGGACCAGGATGAACCTGTTGTCCATGGCTGTCCTGGGGTCCAGTGGCCCCACAATGTCAATTCCCACTCGCTGGAATAGGGTACTGACTACAGGGAATGGCTGGAGAGGAGCCTTCTGCTTCCTCCCACTCTTTTCCACTTGCCTGGCAAGTCGGGCAGGTCCAACAGTGAGGATCTGAGTTCTTGTGCATTTGAGGCCATTAAAAGTGGGTGACAAGCCTTTCATAGGTCTTGCCCTGCCCCAAATGCCCTGCCAATGGCACATCGTGAGCCAGCCCCAGTAGGAAGGCCCTGAATCTCTGGGGTACCACCAGCGCACGGTCTGACCCAGGTTCATAAACCTTAGGCTCTGAATACAGGAGGTCATTCTCCCAATAAATGAAATGTGTTCCAGACTGATCACCATTGGCCTGGTCTCCAGGCTGTTACCGCAGCCCTGCGGAATTCCTCCCTGGAGGGGCCTCCTTCCTGCTGCCAATGGGTCAGCTCAGGCAGGCCCCCCAGTTCAGCTATCTGTTCCCCGTTAGGCTCCAGGGCATCCCCCTCAAGGTCTGTTTCCTCCTGGGCCGTGGGAACTTCAGGGGCCAGTCTCCCGCACCTCCTGCGCCTTCTCTCTAAGGCCGGTTCCTGGGCCTCTCCCTCAGGCTCCAGGACCTCTTGAGCACCCGTACTGGCTGCCATTGATCGGGTGGTCACGCACGCCCAGTCAGGCAGACCCACCATCCTTAGGTGAGTACTTTTCTCCACCTTTTCCCAAAGTGAACTTTCCAAGTCGTTCCCTAACAAACAGTCTACAGGAATGGCAGTTCTCACAGCTACTTGAAGAGTACCAGAGACCCCCCCCCCCCACTCAAAGGGAACCTGAGCCATTGGACAACAACTCTCTGTGTTGTCAGCGTTGACAACCCGGCAGTATGCATGGGGGACAACCTGCTCTTGAGACACCAGGTGCTGCTTGACAGCAGTCACACTGGCTCCTGTATCTCTAAGAGCTTCCACCCTTTGGCCATTGCCGGTCACCCACTGTTAGACCTAGGAAACCTAGACTACATAGGGTAGTCTGGCACAGAGCGGGGAGTCGCTAAACCCCCAAGGCTGGTGTGTAATGCTTAACAACCACTCCAAGTAACTCAATGACTCAACACTAAAATAAGGACTCCACACCAGTTCTTAGAAAAATACGGTTCGTACTTTATAAAAATTGCATCTGTTTTCTTTGTGGTTCTGAATAATTGCTTCACTTAAGTACAACCCCTTACAATTTGGTACAGTATGATCACATTTCATATTCTTACATCACCATCCCGAACATTTACCTGTCACAATACAAGGTAACTTGCCTCTACCCCTGCCTAATGAGAGTAGAACAATATTTAATGCACAAGGGTTATACAATTTAAAGCTTCCTTCACGATAGTTGGTCAATACATTACCCCAGGCGTGCAGGGACACACACAGGCTAAAAGATCATTAACTCGGTCAGTACTTTTCACAGCTGCACCACTAGAAAAGAATAAGTAGATTAGAAATTCACTTCCTTTAACCCTACTTAAATTCCCCTCCTTCTAGAATAAGATTTGGACAGCTCAAGTAACACGCTAATGCCTGGTTTGTTCTCTTCTTCATGCCACCCTGAACTCCTACTACAGCCTGGTTCTCTCTTGCCTCTACCAGACTGTTCACTAATTGTGGTTCGATACTCCCCACGTTTAGCTTTCCCTTCCGTTTATTTGGCAGTTCAATAGTTACTCAGTTCCATTGTGAAGGATGTTTATTCGTATGTCATTAGGCACTTTAAAGTCATTAATGGTCTGGAAAATGAGCTCTGGCCACGTCTAACACCCTCCAAAGTTTGGCTTCCCTTGGTGCTGCCTCCGCCCTCTGCCCGCGCAAGACCCAGCTTACTTTAACTCTGCTGAAGTCTCGATCTGCCGCAGCACGGGGTAGCGGTTGGGAGTGGTCTGGGTTCCCCGTCGCCGGCTCGCTCAGATCAGCTGTCTTCTCCCTCGATGCTGAGGAGGTGCGACACAGCGCCCGCTGCTCTCACCTCAGCCGCGGGGATCACCACAGGAAGTCCCACCTTCGCCCGGCCTCTTTCGACGTGGACCCGCCTTCCTCCCTGTCGCTGACGATATCTCCGGACGGACGCTCCTCCTCTCACCCGGCCTCTTCCAACGCTGGTCCGCCTCCTCTCACGACGTCACCGTGGAACAGCTGGGCCTCGGCTCCATCAATGCTGCTTCAGGGTCGACAAAGTGCGATGGCCAACTTCTGTCAGGTTAGCTGCCGCAGTCTCCGCCGCTCTTCCCACAGTGAGTTGGTCTCACCAGGCTGCGCTCACAGCTCGCTTGGTCCTTTCTCCTGCAGTGCCACCAATGGGGTAGAACGAGTTTACTTTTGGTCGGGGGGGTTTCTGAGGTGTGCTAACTCCCCCGCTGCTCTCTGGTTTCACACCGTTAGGTTTTTCAGTGCTTCTAAGGTGCTAAAATAGATTTCTGGTGCACAAATGGATCTCTGCCTCAGTGGGGTTTGGTCAGCTCAAGAGTGGTCACATCCAAGCAGGTTCACAGCCGGCCCACGGGTCGATCTTGTCCCCACCAGTGCACAGCCCTCCTCCTGTAGTTGCCTCCCTCCTCACTGGTCACTACTGTTGTTACACAAAATGGCCGCTCTGTCACCGGCCTTTTATAAGCTAGCCTCTGACCATCAGAACCTACTAGGAGGTTCCAGAACTTTCCCCATGAAGTCCAATGGGGTGTCCTCACGCGGTGACAGTTGTGACAGTTACTGGGCACCATTTTAGGCGGCCCTAGATTTTCAAGAGGCTGACTAGGCCTCAGAGGTAAGAAAAGAAAAACATCATAGCCAAGGAACACCCAGCCCCCTGTCAACATTGAAAAAGAATCCTGGTAGACCCAAGAAAAGAAGGAAACACCAGGAAGCCTAGGGGGACAAAAATAAATAATAATTGGTAGGACACTCCCAGAGGCAGACAGGTCTAACACCCACTGCTCATATTTCTTAGTGTTAGAGGGCAGTTGGTTCTCAGGCACCATCTCACTGTCTCCTAACGAGACCAGGGTCATCTGAACGGGATCCCACCCACCTTGGACTACTACCTCCCTCTCAAAGGCTACACTAGCCATCTGCCGGGGCGGAGCACCAGTGGGTGCTGATTTACCAAACAGGCGACACTTGGGATCATTGGCAAAATGCCCCAGTTCACCACATTTGCAACACTTTAGGGGTCCTCTTTGAACAGGGGTACCTGTCGGGGGCCCGGTCTGTTTCTGGGGTGGGGGAGGCTGAGAACCTTTCCCTTGGTTCTCTTGGGGATTACTTTGGGGCCTCTTCTGAAACTCCCTCTGTTTGCCCTTGTCGCCCCCACTCCTCTGCTGGGGACCCTGCCCTCCCGTGGCGGAGTCTCCCACTTGATCCTTGTGGACCCTTCCTAGGGTTAGTCAGCTTGCTATCAATCAGGTGCTGGCTTAGCTCAGGAAAACAATTACTAGACAAGTGCTCCCATGCAATTAAATCAAAGAGACCTTGAAAATCATTAACTTTGCTACCCTTCACCCAACCATCCAGTGCTCTGCAGAAAAAAGTTACATACTCAACATACGTACTGTTAGGAATCTTTGCACAACCCCTGAACCTCTGTCAGTACAATTCAGGAGTTAACCCATACTTGGTCATCAAAGCTTCCTTCATGTGTGGGTAATAATTATAAACTTCAGAGGGCAAATCTAGCAGTGTGTCCTGCCCCTCTCCAAGGAACCGCCCCCACAACCCCGCTCCCCAATCTCTCTCAGGGACCTCATAGGCCTGGAACCACTGCCCTATGTCATCATTCTTAAAAAATTCTTTCACCACGTCCTTTGGCATGTACACCCTTGATTCTATCTGCATTGGCTATGCGCTGCCACCAGAGGGAGTGGTTTCCATACTTTTAGCTTTCAGCTCCAGCTCCCTCAACTTCATTTCATGCTCCATTTGAATTTTTCTTTCTTCCATAGCCAGCCTTTTGCTTTCCATCTCCAGCTGACCATTTAGTTTTGCCATCTCCATTGCATGTGCCCGGGTGCCAACTCCTCTGAAACAAACATATCAATTTATACTATAATAACAAGTGTTGTCTTCATCAGTCCTTTATTACATGTCACAATAATTATGTAGTTAGTTAGTTTTTTCCTTGGGTTCATTGGCTTAATAATATATCTCACTACTTACTGTTTTGCAAATAAGCCAACTCCTCTGGAGACAGGACTCTGCTAAAATCATGGATGTTTTCTACTGGTTCAATTTCCACTCTATTCTCAGGTGCCCTAGACTCAATCCACGCCCTCAGCGCCTTTTGGAAGTGAGCTTTGTTTTTACATCCAGACTGTGAAACTCTAAACTTTAAGCAGAAGCCATTCAGCTGGGCTAAGGAGTAGCTGTCTAGTCTCTCATCTACCCATTCTATTCCTTCAATGTCAGAGACTACAGATGCCGCCTTTTCTTCATTGACTGAATCAGGCATGACTTTTCTTTAAAAAAAAAAAAGGGAGATCTCTTGGCAAAAACAAAAATCAACAAGTATGTGGTTGTGTTATTGATCTGAACTCATTACGTGTTGTTCACCAATTACATATATTAATCACAAATGCAAATTCGAAATCCTCACCGCTGCCTCCAATGTTAGATTTGGGGGTCTCTGGTTGGCGCAGTTGAGTACTTGTGACAAGCAAGGACACTCTCCTCTAGTCAGGGCAAGGGACTTACTCTTTAAAATAACTCCTGCTCACCCTCTAGGTTGCGTGGCGCGAGCAGACAATGCTAAACTTCAGCGCGTTATGGGTTAAGCATTTATGACCACATACAGTAATTCATTGACACACCACAAAATGACACCAGTCTAGTTTTGTATAAACAATAAGTATCTTTATATAAGGCTTAGCACAAGACTCAAATAACGTTTGTAAAATGAGGCCAAAATACTATTTAGCAATAAAATGAGGATTCTGTTAAAAATGCGTAATTCTTGGTTCCTGTGCGCGTTGCACACTCTTGTCCGACTCTTACCATTGAAAAACAATGTCAAAAAGGTATTAAACCAGCGATGCGGACTCCGTGGTCCGTGGCGTACACACTGTGGTACGCGTTGAGTGACAGTACCTTTTCTGAGATGAGGAGTCCGGTTCGAATGCAGCGTCCGGGACGTGCAGGCAACACAAAGATGCTGGCGGCTCCTCTGCGAGGCGGGCCCAGGCTCTGATAGGTGTCTCGGTTCGAAGAGTAGAGCATGGGGGCCTCGAGGAGCGGAGCGGGCGAAGCGGGTTGCCTCCGGCGTTCACAGCTTTTGAGCCGTACCTTCGGTTTGTAGCTGCTGATTCAATGCGGGCAGGCGCGGCAAGAGGCAGCCAGTACGAGGCGTACGGCCGGGCTCTCTTAGTGCGGCGCGGCGCGGCGCGCCACGAGTGCGATGTGAGGCGGCTGGTACGCTTCGTGCGTACGGGCCGTCCTTGGCTTCATGAGGCACTCCGTTCGGCTTCCAGCAGTGGGGGCGGCGAGGCGAGCAGTGCGGCTCGAAAAGGAAGGAATAGTGAGGCAGAGTGTGGGCGGCCCAGCGGGACGGTGCAATGAACGGCTTGAAGCAGAGCAGGCTCACACGGTGCGGGGGCGGCCAGGCACAAGCGTCACGGCAAAGGAGGGGACGAGCCGCACTGGGGATCGCGGCTCCAGCGATAAGGAAGGGCAAAGTTCAGCAGATTTGTCAGCGAAGGCAGGAGGAGTCCAATAATCCTGGGACTCCGTTCAGGGGGCAAGCTCACCCACAAGCCCTTGGAGATTGTTTGAAGCACAAGTAGCAAAAGTCTCTTTCAGTCCTTTTTCTCTCCTTTCTCAGCAAGGCACCCACAACAATATACAGTGTAGGGAAACTTTGCCTTGATTGGATACACAGATCTACACTTAAGGATGTAAAGCAACACTTATCTTTACTTAAAGATGGCGCTGATCTTAGGGAATTGTTGCTAGGACCAAGAACACCGCATCATAAACGTTTTATATACGCCGGTTTCTTTGCTGCTTATAAAGAAGCATGGAAAATTACGCAAGCAGAGACTGCAGAACGAATCCGAGAAATTGATCGTATTAATTTAGAGAAATCTCTCTCTGTGGTTGACAATGCGTTAAAGACTCTGTGGTCCAGGATATATTCTTTAGATAGCATAGTATCTTCTGCCATAGACATCATGGAACAGGACTTGGTCATGTTGCAACATGGTCAGTCGCAAGTACGTTCTATCATGCTATTAGGCTGGACGTTGCAAAACCTTCATTCAGGCTATACTACGTCACTGTTTTCAGAATTCAATCTCACTGATATGCAGATCAAATTGGCACAAAGGGGAGCAGACAATACGGTGCTGAGCATTGAAAAACTGGAAAGATTGCCATTTACTGTCGCTGAAAAGCCAGTTATGGAATGGATTATGCATTGGAACATTCACTCAGTCAGTTACAATTTTCCATATTGCCTACAACATATACCTGCAGGCACCTATAAAAAGTTGGGTAAAGAATACATCAAGACATCCTGGGAATTGCCGTACACATACAGATGTTGGAGTGGGGGTCGTGAATTATTTCTTTGCGGGGAAAATTGTGAAAATGCACTAAGCGGTTCTCTCCTATGTCAGGGTATAAACTTACACAGGGCCTGTGATAGTTTCTCTAAAAACGTATCCTGCCACCTTCAAGGTTTTTGGACAACTCTCGAATGGGAGTTACCTTACATTGAATGATCGCAGCTGCTGTCGCATGTTGCCAGGAATACCATATCTAGTAACTGTGTCAGCCAGGTTCACTTGCTGTATGCAAGTATTGTTTCCAAAAACCAAGACAGCCGAGAGTCGCCACTTTGGTCTTCACTGAACCTCTTTTCTATACAAATTGATACTTTAAGCAGAATGAAAGCCATTCTTTTGCAAAAAACAGTGGCACTGACCTCGGCCAAAGAAACCTATGATCTGCAAGTCGCAAGGACTTCTGCAGAGTTGCATGCCCTCTTAACTACAAATTGCCCTATACATTTCTCAGAAATGTTAAGTTGTATCTTAAACATGTCTGATACGAGTGGTATTCTACATGTATTTAAGACCGTATTTTCTGGACTGTTAGCACCTTTTGAAGCAGTCCTAGTAATATTTCCAAACTTTGTGCACTCTGTGTTTGGCGGATTGCCTCTCATTTTGGGACTCGCTGCAGGAATACTATTTTTGCTTCTATTGCTGCGACATGGCAAGACATTTCACAAACGACACCTAGTTCTCCATGGAGACAACTCTACTGGCGATGAAGTGTCGTGAGCGCATCGTCCAAATTTTGGGACTACCTTGTCTAAGATAATTAAACACCACATGGTTTCTGTCATTCAGACCAATTTGGCAAGATTGCATCCTACCTGTTCAACGCTGCCTGCTATGCGGAGAAGAATGAGTGTTAGACACATGTCTCACTCTCCCATCAGTCATGCCAGAGGATGTGGATACTTTGCTTGTACCAGTAACGGCCCATGCACTGTGTTGTCCCCAGCGGCTACCGATTCTGATGACAGCATTCATTGAGATCTCACAGACGCAAAATGCTACTGCTGTAATTCATGAATTTTTATCTTGTGTTCTGATTAACTTGGACATATTATATTTGTCAATCTGTAACTTGGAAGATGTTTTTCTTTTATAAAACCGAATAAAGTTTGTTGCTAATAATCACTAGGGGATTCATTTACAGGGTAGCATGGTATCCCTCACAATAACTCCAGGAGTCACAGTCCATACAATGTACATGCTTTGTTCCCCCTACTTCCAACCTTACATGTATCCCCAATCACCTGCCCAAACCACTCCCTGCTGTTGCCTATGTGGTCCTCCGTCATCCCACAGACCATATTTTTGGCCGCTTTGCAACTGCCCATACAATAAAAATGCTGCAGTTGTAAATACATATCAACTACCATTTGTTGTGTTTGAAACATTTTATTGAATAATGAAAGCTAATAAACATAAGCTGATTATTAAAGCAAAACAAAACATCAGTCGTCATACACATAAGAGACAAACGTAGTACATAAAAATCAACATACTGTAACACAGCAAAGTTATGTAGAGCACAATTCCTAATTTCGGGCAATCTTTAAAGTTTAACAATAGAAACGTTCATATTGAACAGGAAAGGAAACAAAGAAGGTAGGATACAGTGATTTCATTAATGTAATGCTTCCTACATATAGAAAAACAAATACTAATTATTTAGCTTAAGCAATAAAGTCCTCACATTAAAATACTAAGATAAATATATTGAACAATGAACATTTCATATGTAATTAGAATTCAATTTGAATATTTAACCTCCTCAGCATTATTTGACTCATGATTACAACCTGAATGCTTTCTGGAAAGGAACCGCCTCATGGAGTTCAAAATCACATCTTTTCCAAGAATAGGATTCAAATGATAAACTTGAATTTCAATTCAATTTATTTATTTAGGCCACTTTGGAGATCAACAATTTGAAATATATACAAAATCCATACACTTTTGTAACAAATGTCTCCTAAACTTGAATTCCATCCACTTTTTGATTAAACACTTCCCATTCCAGCAAGCATCACAAGACCACTTGTTGTTATCTTCCCAATTAGTGATAATTTTTCGGCTGCCAATAACAATAAATATGTTTAGAATTTTACCTCTGAAATCATAAACATGCCATTTCTGAATCATGGTGCACAATAAAATGTAGGAACAGAAGGGCATCTTTTGGTGTAGCATTCATTAAGGTTTGACCAGGCTTGAAACTAGAATTCCTGATTTTTGGGACATTTAAATGTCATATTTTTGAAAGAGTTCTAACAGACCCAGCATGAGCTCCGCGAAAAATAGAAGATGACTGAATTGTACTTAGAGAAAATGTGCTGATAAGTAATCTATTGATGTAAAATACAGTGGTCAGGCAATGCTTGAGGATCTAATCTATTCAGATTTTAACTCCATAGTTTGTTCAATATATTGACTGAGCATAATACTTGAAGGTCCATCTCTCAGATCAGTTCTATTACAGTTTTAGTTGCGATAACACTAATACAGATCATTGATCAATAGATTTTAAAAGCCATGGGTGGAATTGATCCTTGGTCTAAATCTAGATGAAAGTCTGCAATGGAAACCAGTACAAACAGATCAAATCTAAAATCATTGAATATGTTTATTATAGTGGTTTAGAGTAAACCCAGAAGACACACATTGTTCCTGAAACTCAGAAAATGTATCTAAAGATTATGATTACCTCCTATTTTATATCCAGAGACTGCTTTATCTGCGTTCCTGTTTAAGTGACAACATTTGCAAATATATTTAACAAAACATTAACGCTGGATGTCAGAAATTCTGTCTTTAAGTATTGTGTAAGAGTTATGTGTGATGGTTTTTATTTGATCTCAAGCAACACTAACACTAAATAGGCACATGCACCGTTTATCATTCAACTAACAATATTAGCAAACTTAATTTGGAGGGAATTGAGAAAAATTGCCTCATGTTTTATTGTTAAAAAAATCTACTGGTTCAGTAATTCACAGAGTTTGCAAATGCTAAACCCCTTTTTGAAATGTACTAAGCCCATTTAACAATTCAGAATTTGGAAGTTAGTTCAGAATTTCAATATTGTCATGAAATGTACCTATTCTTTTTGTCAAACATATTGAAATATCTTTATCACAATTTTTGGGGCATTCTAAAAAGTGTTTTCACTCTCTAACTTGAAGCTTCCTCAGAAAAATACTGACGCCAGTTCCTGGTTTCTCCTAGATCATTTAGCTTTCTCACTAAAACAAGCGCAATATATTAATTTGAGAGAGGTGATTATTGTAGTCATACGCACTGGGGTTAGTTCAGAAAAGACCAATTCCTTAATCTTTCGAAATATTACTTGGAAAAGTTTATGTTCAATAATTTCAGATAACTTACTGATAAAGATATCAGATAAAGATCCCCAAAATTCTTATACCTTGTGGTATAAAAAATATGCTAGAATTAACATTCTAGTTATATTTGCGATGATCAACTTTCTGTTATTTTAACACATTTTGTCAGTGCACAGAGTATTTTCCCTACATAGATCACATTTCATGCAATGGTCTGTGCTTGAACGTACAATGAAGGGGTAAAAATGCATTTCTACCACAATCAAGAAACCCTTGGGTCTCTGAGGATTACTGTTGCAAATGAAGACCTAGCTAAGATGAAATATCCCTTTAAAAGGACAATTTCCCTCACCCACCATAGTTGGCATGCTTCCTTATTGGGAATCTCCTTGCACCATGAAACAACCCCCTCACTGAGAGGGAGGAGTTCAGGCATATTTTGTTATAGAGAATGGTATACTAAATACCACAATAATGAGCTCAGGGTAGTGGGGGCAGCAGAGTGAAAGTTACAACTTGCTAAAGGGTATGTGGTTTCCATTATTTGTACACCCCTGGGCCAGGATTAAAAATAGGACACTGTGGGAGAAATATATATGCACTGTTAGAGTCAATAAGACATCAACATGTTTCAGCCTATTAACCCTCCAAATAGGTGTTTGCGGCATTCTTCAGGACTTAATCAAAAGTTCTGCCGCTCAATGTACTCAATCAATAACAAGCATTGTCATAGCCAATAGGTCTCGCCTTTGGGACCTTATAAGTGTTTAGCCATGCATATTCAGTAACAATGTGAAATAATTACTAGTAAAAAAAAGAAGACTGTAAAGTAACTAAGCTAGACGTGACTTTATAACTGGTTAATCAAACGTTTCTGGTAAGAGTACACAACGTCAAAAAATTCAATACTGCTTTTATATTAATATACCTTTGAAAGCTTGAAGTGAAAGACAATTCTAAGTGGCATTTGGTTATGAGTAGGCGCTAATGACTATTTCCGGATGACAATGTAATTAGCATTTTTTGTATAAGATGTGTTAAAAGTATGGGTAGGGAAAATGGCTATTTTGGCCAAAGGCTGCCCTTTCTATATGCATGCTAGTTTTAATTTGTAAATCACAATTTGTTATGTGGTACACTGTAATGTTAGATGAATCTGTTTTACCCTTCTGATAAGCAAGGGATGACGATGAACCGTTTTTTCGTTCCTGGTTTTAAATGGATTCAGGTTGGAACAGAAGAGGTGTTGGTTGACTTTACCTCAGAAAATGATTGTTTCCCGCATGCTGCTTTCATGCGACTTAATTCCCTTCAGAGGAAGAGGCGGCTGCATGCCTGCAGATATGGCCAGATCAGTACTTGGCTGTTTCGGTTCTCCAGTGGGGCTAGAATAGAAGCTGTTAAGGGCAGGGGCTTAGCTTCCCATTGGTGCAGCAGGTGCAGTGGCACCAGGTCCCAGATGCCTTAAAGGCCCACTGAACCCTGATAACTGCTGTTTGTCACAGTTCAAACAGAGGACTGATGGGCCTACACAGAACAATGATTATTGCTGTTTTCCACAGTCCAAGTAAACGGCAGAGGTCACATTTCCTTTCTTGCCTTGGGGCCCAAGGCACACTGGCTAAGCCACTGGTTAAGGATGCAGTGGGGAAGAAGTGGTGAGACAGGTGGATTATCTAAACAGCTCGACGATGACTTCATGCCTGGGTATTAAAGTATTCATTACAATTAAAGACTTAAGCACGAATAGATATCATAATATATGAAGGCTTATGTACAAATGCAGCTCGATTAGCGGCTGCCTTTAACTTCTCACTTATCGCCTCTCCTAATTTACAGTTTTATATTAGATGCAGACATAAATAGTGACCTATGAATATGTTTATCTATCTTTAGGTTCAAATGACCCATCTTTTCCATATGCAAGTATCAGACAGGCCGGAAACGCCTAATGGCTTTAAACTTGATAAAGCCACATTAATCACTGGTCTTCAAATACAAATGGCAGCATTCGGCACGCAGAGGTGTATTCTACGTAATCTCATTATGTTCAGGGTACGGGAGAGTATTTATGACATAAAGCACTTTGACAAAAACATTTCTGCCACCATAGAAATTCAATCTTCCTTGTCCTACCCTAGTATACAAGTAGTAACACATTCTTTGTATACCTGAATTAAATAGGCACACAAAATAGTACCGTATTTAAAGGCCCAGTTCAGAATTACATGGAAGGTGCACTGTCCCAGACTACACAACGGTGCAGTTTTCAGTGGGTGCTATCATCACACACAGGGGGAGCACACCAGATTATGCTGGAAAAAACATGTGGTGCCCCAACGTAGGCGCAGTTGTAAACCACCAGTCTGCTTACATAGTAAAGCGTCTGGCAGCTATTAAGTGAGGTGGCACGTTTCAACTGCAGGTGGTTGGGGTCTGTCACCATCCTGTCAGGTGGGGGGTATACAATCAGTGCGCATCCTGACTGCTTGTTTGCCTTTTCGCCCGTGTCAATAATACAGTGCAGTCCTTGGAGGAGTAGTCAATTTGTATTCATGAAAGACACTTGTGTTTCTCGGATGTGTAATCCCCAGATGATGCCTAAACTGTTCCCCAATGGGCTATTTGTACATGGTATTGAATTGTATGGTCTTATGAGCACTGTTAATAATAAAAAAAAGATTTAGTGAGTGTTTATTGCCCTCTATGTCACTCTACTTCTAAGCACCTAATACAACTTGTACAGTGGTTACTGTCATCTGCTGACCTACATTATGCTTAATATAAATAGTGCACAATTTAGGCGTTTGTGTCTGCCTACAACGTGGACCTGATACAAATAGCAGTACCTACAAGGTGGATGGTACAATTCAACAAGAGTCTAAGATACTCCAGCACAGATGACTTTGCATCAACATTACGGGGCATCAGTCTTGATGGCAAGCCAACTTAAAATGTATCAGTATTGTATACATGATTATCAGAGACTATACTTGTCTCTTGGATACAACTTTACAACAGAATTTTATACATTTTCGTTCAGGTGTCTGTATATAATCAAACAACCTACCCACCATAATTGATCTGTCTATTCATCTTTTTGGGATCTGGAGTAGCATGCTACTCGCCGAAAAGCGCTTCAACACTTCATCAGGGGTAGCAAGCGCTATACAAATGGAAAACCTTCCCTCTTCTATCCCCCCACTATCTTTTTTAACCCAACTAACAGACCAACATGTCCAGCTCTCAAATACATTTTATATTTCCCTACACTAATTCACCACTAATCATTTTTGGATCCTGGAGTAGCGTGCTACTCGCCGAAAATGCGCTTTAAAGTTCATATGGGGTAGTAAGTGTTATGTAAATCTAAATACATTACAATTACTGTTTACATCGGGCTGCACTAACACGAGGTTAGATGTAGAGTGGGGATTAGAGTTTATCTGCCCAGAACGAAGCATACTACAGAAAGTGTGTGAACAGTCTATATGTCATGCGCCTGGCAGAGAAAAACACAGCAGAGGTGGGAAGAAGGTAGGTAATGTGATGGTCAGACCTATGTGGAAAGAGGCAATCACTTTGGGCAGAACAGAGGGCTTATACGGAGGACTACTTTGTCCGGATGGACAGCAAGAAAGGGAGGTCTGGAAGATAAGCCTGAAGCTCACTCATCCTGCAAGCAGAGGCGATGGCAAGCAAAAAAGCAGTCTTCTAAGGAGGCGAAGAGGACAATTATGTAGGCGCTCAAAGGGTGCACACATAAGGTAAGCGAGGACAAGATTCAACTCCGACTAGGGCATTATGAAAGGAGAAGGAGGAAAGAGATGAGTAATGCACTTCAAAAATCTGTTAACAATAGGATCGATGGCCATGCTCAAGAGCTCGGGGTACCAGACTTGGGACTGATCGCGTTTGATCTTCTTCAGCAATCTTGGCAGAAGTGGTACAGGAGGCCGCAACTCCACTCGCAACGAAAAGGGTCGCCGAGCGAGAGCCACCTTGGAAACTCTAACACGCATAACTGCTGACATTGAGCAGTCTCTTCGGTGGCGAATAGATCTAACCAAGGCTCTCCCCACTACTGAAAGAGACCTAGCACCACCTTCGAGTGAAGATGCCATTTGTGATCCATCATGCACTGGCGGCTGAGTTTGTCCGTCGTGGCGTTCAGGGAACCTGTTAAGTGTTGAACTACCAGAGATATGCCCTGATGTTCCAGCCATGTCCAAAGGCGAAGAGCCTCTTGAAATACGGTCCACGACCCCACCCTGCCCTGTTTGTTGCAGTCCCACATGGCGGTGGTGTTGTCCGTGAACACCTGAACCACTCTTCCTTTGACAGAAAGAAGGAATGCCTTCAGTGCAAGACAAATCGCCCGGAGCTCCAGAGGGTTGATGTGGTGCCTGGACTCCGCCAGAGACCAGAGGCCTATGATCTCCGGCATTCCCATATGGCCGCCCCAACCCAGGAGTGACGCATCCGTCACTACTGTGAACTCAGGTTGGGGAAGGGAGAGGGATCTGCTGTTGACCCAATCCTGGTTCGTGAACCACCACTGCAACTGACTTGCAGTCCCCTCTGAAATCTGAACGTCATCGGAAAGATTCCCCTGGTGCTGCGCCCACTGAAACTTCAGGTCCCACTGCAGAGCACGTATATGCCATCTGGCATGATGCACCAGCAGGATGCAGGAGGCACAAACACCGGGATGGAGGCTGAAACATCGGTATCATAGCCCGAATATCCTGGACTTGCTGCTAAGGAGGATAGACCCAAAACTGTGCTGTGTCCAGAACTGCTCCGATGAAAAGGAGCTTATAGGAGGGAATCAGGTGCGACTTCAGCACGTTAACTGTGAACCCCAGCAAATGCAGAAAGTCCGTCGTAGTCTGGAGGTGGGAGACGACCTGGGCGAGCTCGCCTTCAACAGCCAGTCGTCGAGATAGGGGAAGACTGGAACCCCTGATCTGCGCAGATGAGCTGCGATCATCGCCATCACTTTCGTGAACACCCGGGGGGGGGCTGATAAGGCCAAAGGGGAGCGTGGTAAACTGAAAATGCATGTGGCCTACCGGGAACCGTAGGTAATGCCGGTGGGCAGGCAAAACGGGGATGTGAAAGTAAGTATCCTGCAAGTCCAACGCTACCATCAAATCTCCAGGGTCGAAGGCAGACAAGACCTGAGATAAGGTTAACATCTTGAACTTCTCCTTTCGGAGGAAGCCGTTGATGTCCCTGAGGACTAAGATAGGATGCAGGCCTATGTCTTTTTGGGTACCAAGAAGTAGTGGGAGTAGCAACCCTGACCTACTTCTGGCACAGGGATGCGTTTAATAGTTCCCTTGGCAAAGAGATCCATAACTTCTTGGAAGAGAAGGGCCAAATGATTCTCCGACATGGGATGAAATCACCACAAACGGCATGACCCTTACGCACTCCACTGCTCGCGGAACTCCGTGTAGACCGCCAAAGTTTTTTTGTCACTTTGCGGAGTTCCTCACCGAGGAACTCCGCATAGGCTTAATCTTATCATGGAAAAATAGATATCAGTCATATGTTAAGAAACAAGGGCAAATAGAAACCTTTTGGGTGGATATTTAAGACATTATTATTGTGATTTCATTGGCAATTAGTTGATTTTTGCAAGCACTAACACTTCTCTGTGTAAAGTAAAGACCTTGAGAGTTTTGTAACTTTCAGATACTCAAATTGTGGATTCTGTTGCAATTAAAAATATTTCCAGGCCTGAAATTTCTTTGGAAGGTACATGCGGGCAGCCTAAGTTATCCTGCAAGTGTTTCTTGATGAATCCTATTGCAACTACAATATGTGCCTTACTTTTCACCTCATGTGGATGCATTTCTCATGTTTAGTGAGATCTCCTTTCTGAGTATAACGTTTCTGCCTTTCCCCACCTGTATATGGCTTTAGTCCAGTGTGAATTCTCTTATGTGAAATGACATTGTATTCAAGACTTTGTTTGCATTTCGAGCACTCATAAGGCTTTTCCCCAGAGTGGGATCTCTCGTGAAGCATAACTCTTGTCTTTCAGATTCAAGCTTTTATGGCATAAGGATTTTCTCCAGTGTGGAGTTTCTCATGCAGCTTTTCTGGCATTCAGAGCACTCATAAGGTTTTTCATCAGTATGGAGTCGCTTATGGTTAGTGAGGCTGTGCCTATCAAATAGGAATTTCTGGCATTCACAGTATTGGTAATGTTTTTTCCCTGTGAGCGTCTGCTCATGTAGAGTGAGATTGCGTTTAAAATTAATGCTTTTCTGGCATTCGGAGCACTGAATTATTTTAATGGTGTGTTTTCTTATGGTGCTTGTAACCATCTCTACCTCTGAATCTTTTCTGACATTAAGAGCACTGATAATTTTATTCACCAGTGTGGATTCTCACATGTTTACTGAGTTGAGATTTTTGGCTGAAACATTTTTGGCATTCAGAGCACTGATAAGGCTTTTCCCCAGTGTGGATTCTTATATGGTAAGTGAGACTGCTTTTTTCACTGAAACATCTGTGGCATTCAGAGCATTGATAAGGCTTTTCCCCAGTGTGGGTTCTTATATGCTGAGTGAGACTGATTTTTTCACTGAAACATCTGTGGCATTCATAGCATTGATAAGGCTTTTCCCTAGTGTGGGTTCTTATATGCTGAGTGAGACTGATTTTTTCACTGAAACATCTGTGGCATTCAGAGCACTGATAAGGTTTTTCCCCAGTGTGGGTTCTTATATGCTGAGTGAGACTGCTTTTTTGATTAAAACATATCTGGCATTCAGAGCACTGATAAGGCTTTTCCCCAGTGTGGATTCTTATATGCTTAGTGAGACTGCTTTTTACACTGAAACATTTGTGGCATTCGGAGCACTCATAAGGTTTTTCCCCAGTGTGGGTTCTTATATGCTGAGTGAGACCGCTTTTTATACTGAAACATTTTTGGCATTCAGAGCACTGAAAAGGTTTATACCCAGTGTGGGTTCTTATATGCCAAGTGAGACTGCTTTTGTCAATGAAACATTTCTGGCATTCAGAGCACTGAAAAGATTTTTCCACAGTGTGGGTTCTTCTATGCCAAGTGAGAATGCTTTGGTAACTGAAACATTTCTGGCATTCAGAGCACTGGTAAGGTTTTTCCCCAGTGTGAGTCCTTGTATGTATAGTAAGTGCTCTTTTGTCACTGAAACATTTCTGGCATTCAGCGCACTGATAAGGTTTTTCCACAGAGTGGGTTAATGCATGTCGATATAGACTCGTTTTGATACTAAACCTTTTCTGGCATTCAGAGCACTGATAAGGTTTTTCCCCAGTGTGGATTCTCAAATGCTCAGTGAGATAAGATTTACGGCTGAAACTTTTTGGGCATTCAGTGCACTGGTAAGGTTTTTCGACAGAGTGGGTTAATGCATGTCGATATAGACTCGCTTTGATACTAAACCTTTTCTGGCATTCAGAGCACTGATAAGGTTTTTCCCCAGTGTGGATTCTCATATGCACAGTGAGATAAGATTTACGGCTGAAACTTTTTGGGCATTCAGTGCACTGGTAAGGTTTTTCGACAGAGTGGGTTAATGAATGTCGATATAGACTCGCTTTGATACTAAACCTTTTCTGGCATTCAGAGCACTGATAAGGGTTTTCCCCAGTGTGGATTCTCATATGCACAGTGAGATAAGATTTATGCCTGAAACTTTTTTGGCATACTTTGCACTGAGAGTGGTTTCCCCCAGTGTGCATTGTGTCAAATTCTGTGAGATTAGATTTATGGCTGTATCTTTTTTGGCACATGTAACTTTTTTCCCCAACTTAGGTTATTTTGCCTTGATTGAGGCGGTTTTGAACACTGAATTTGTTCTCACAGTCCGTGTTTTTATAAGGTGTATTCCTAGAGTTAATATCTCTACGTTTAGTTTTCTTTTGCTTATATGCCACAGTAAGAGTGAACCCAATTTTAGAGTTGGGCTTGTTTAGATAATGTTTAGCATTTATCTCTAAAAGAAATTGTGTGTAATCTTCTTAACACTTCAATTGAGCAAAATATGTCTGAAAGCAGCCCTGTAACACCTGTCGAAATATTTTTAGCAGATAATAGTCTTTAGGTTATAGCCTATCCTGCAGCAACTTATTTTGTGACTGAAGATTTTCTCAAATCTATTTGTATAGGTTCTTAACAATGCAGTGATACGGTGTTAGTCTGATATTTATTAATTAAACTGATAAGTACCTTTTTGCACTGACGTAATGGCAGTAACTGAGGGCGTTAGAACGTGCACAGTACTATTGTGGATCACGAGTCTCAGAACATCAGTTCCTTTTACCCTTTCTATGTTTGGTGTAATGTTAAGGTTTGTAGTTCTGAAGACGAAGATTTATTTACATTACCTATAGCGCAACTGTGCTCATTTAATCCATTTTTATATTGAACAGTTTTACATATCACTCATTCACAGCAGATACTGTTGAGGCGATTTACATAGAATTACAGAACAGTACACAATAAAAAACAAACAATCTGAGATGGTTATGGACACAATAAAGTGGTGAATTTTTAAGGTTTTCACAAGAGTGAGCAGAGTGGGTCGTGGTTTTCTACCCAGAGTCAGATAGTCTCAAACTTGTGTAACTGGTTAAAAATGGTTGTTGAACAAAGGTGATTTTCCAATCTTTTGGTTGTAAACGTGTCAGCTTGGGAGTCTTCTCTCAGCGTCTTTTCTTTGATGGTCTGCAGAAGAAACCTTTTGTTATAACTTTCTTTTATGCAGTGTGTGCTTCCTCTCTGGAATTACATGATGTTTTAGATGAAGGTTATTCTGTGCACAGATTTGGCATTGTTCTGGGTTAATGAAATGCTAAATTAGAGACTTCACTTACAGTATAGTACTTTCCTCAGCTCCCACTTCCTCGCCACACCTAGATTATGGAAATTGTTTAAACGTAGAATGCTGGATGTCCTTCAGTTTTTCAGAATAATCCTTCTTATGGCACTGACTTCAGTTGCCTGGTGCTAAATCTTGCTTTCTTCGTCAGTAATTTCAATCACCTATAGTATTACAATTAAATACTTAATACATGAAAATTTCCCAAAATATAATTTACAAGCCAAATCAATGCAGAGTTGCAGAATTTTGAAAATGTTGAGGTGTTTTTTATACAGAGCAGAGTGTAGAATTGTAGCCTGAGAGAACTTGGATGTAGGAGTGAGGATTTATAGAATTTTCAACATTTTATTAAGCTCACAAAGGATACATGCACCCTATGGACTTGTAAAATAGAATCCCAAAGGCAGAAATTAAAGTCATATGCACTGGCACCAAACAGATATTTAAAAAAGCATTTACAATGCAACGGTTTCGCCTTTGCAAAAGTTAGAGCTATTGGCATTGTAAATGACAACATTTTTATTTATGTGTTGGTTTTGAAAACATAAATAAATGGCATTGTCATTTACAATGCCAATAGCTTAATCTCTCGCAAATGCCACCCACACACACCCACAGAGAGCCACACCCACAGAGAACCCCCCCTCAGAGCCCCCCCACACACACCCACACAGAGCCACCCACACCGAGCCCCCCCACACACCTACACAGAGCCGCCCCACACAGAGCCCCCCACACACCCACACAGAGCCCCCCACACACCCACACAGAGCCCCCCACACACTGCGAGCCCCCCACACCCACACAGAGCCCCCCCATACACTGCGAGCCCCCCACACACTGCGAGCCCCACGCACTGCGAGGCCCCCCCAACACACACTGCGAGCCCCCCACACACACTGCGAGCCCCACACATTGCGAGCCCCACACACTGCTGCTGTTTACAAGGAGGGGCCGCATGTAAAGGTCAAGTTGGACACAAGCGGAAACAGTTGGAAACAGAAGAATGGTGAGATGGTTGGAAGTTGGTTCTGCTTGGGTATGGAAGGTGACACTAAAGTTACTCCTTTCCTTGTGCTCAAAATGCCTTGCACTGTCTTATGAGCTAAGATGGACCTTGAACACGAAGCAAGAAGTGTACAAGTACCTGCACTTAGCAACAAGGCCAGTGATGTGAGACTACAGGATCACGTGATACACATAGATCTGGCAATACAGAGAAGGTTGTGAGCGAAAGGATGAAACCAGAAAATGAATGCTGTCAAATAAGAAAGCGCATCTGGTAATCCGCGACAGGCAACAGTTAAGTTTATCAGAAATTGAGGTTTCTTTTTTTTTACTTGTCTCTACTGCTATGATTCTCGGTAAAATGTAAGAGTTGTTTTTCTACCGCTCTGAGCTCTGTTGGGGCCGCCGATCCCCAGTTCACCGCAGGCGTCAGCTCACTGCCGCCCATCGCCTGTAGAAAGTGATTTACAAGCTGCTTGTGCCAATTAGCGTCTGCGTCTTACAACGGGGGGCTCACCAGGGCACCTCTGAAGTACAAATCGTCCGGGAGGCGGCTTAAAGGTGTCCTCCAGGTGTCTGGGCCTTCTGGACAGGCAGTGTTGTCCTGCAGCTAAATCCACATGGGAGGGTCCTGTCCACCCCGAGAGCCCGGCCTGTCAATACAGCTGCTGAGCCCAATCACAACACGGCTTAGGCGGGATTTGTTTATTACTGGCGAGGTTAAGTAATTGTCACGGGATATGGAGAGCAGACAGGACTGGTTCGGGTGGGCCAAGTGGGGTGGATTCTATAGATGCCCTTTCTGGAGATAGGTGTCGACCTACATTTCTCACTTCCTAACTTCTGAGAACTTAAAAACGTGACGTATTTGTACACCATGTGCCAGTGAATTCGATGCGTGTTCTGCACAGTTGATGGTACTTTCGGCAGCCACCCTTCAGTACGTTTTTCATGAAGCTTAACTGATTTCAGAACTAAACCTAAACGCTCTGCGTAACGGGTGACATTACCTCCAATGTACCTTCTTTAAATCTGACGCGGTCTGGCTGGAAGTCGAACACGTGAGTGACAACTGCACGGCTGAGACAGCAATGTTACCCAGGGCAGGGTCCAATTTAGTAAAATTGTACTTTAGAAAAACAAATTGTTGGTAAACACCATCATGAAAGCTATATGTGTTTTTGAATGAAATAACAGTTATGCATCATAAGAATGTCACCCCTGTATGTCCCTTATGTCCTTGTACATAAAGATGCTTTGGAAATTAAAGATCGTAGGTGCTACAATTTATACGAATAACTTTCTATTTTTATTTCAGAAGGAATACTTTTTTGCTTCGTGCGGACAGTGGTCACCATAGCACAGTTAAAGAGCGGAGAGTTGGTAGACGGGCTTGTCGAAGAGGGCAGGGAAGGGGCAGGCCGAGGGGGTACTTTGTGGGGCCTTACATGAGGTCAAAATCTTTTTTCCCTCTCTGCAGGTAGTTGTGCACCAGCCAGCTAAGAAACAGTGGACTTGTTATAGAGGAATCTAAAATAAAGTTTAATTTGCATGTAACAAGGACTGGCAGTCGTGTACTAGAAGCCCACAGTGTCGTTGCGCTTTGTTCTTTGCTAGCCCATTGTCACTTGAAATAACCGATTGGGCCATGAACTCAGTATAATTCAAATACACATCCAGGCCCACTCGAGCAGGAGTTTTGTTTTCCTGCTGAGTTCCACCCATGGGGGGGCTCTATTACTCCTGGAACAGACTCGGTTTGCCTGTGGCCTCCATCTCTGCGGCTCGCGTCCGACAGGTGAGGAGGGCTCGGTGGAGTGGTGGGGCGGTGTCCAGACGCCCTAATGAGATTTGGAAGCTGCCGAGCTTCTGAGTGGGGATGAGGTCTCAGGGTGTAATGGCCTAGCGTTTATGCAGACTCCATGTGTGGGAGGATTATTATTTTTATTTTTTTAAGGGTTGGAGATGTCAATGGAGAAGGTACGGATGCAATATTGAGGAATAAAGATTAGAAAGGGAAAGCACCAGAGCCCTAACGTTTTAGGACTACGGATGGAGTGGGCAGAGCAAAAACCAATTTGCAGACTCGGTACCTGGCAGCAAAGCTCAAACTTCTTGTCTGGCGCGAGGATGCAGAGCAGTGGTTATCGATGTAAAGGGTCCGGATGCCCCGAATTTCCTGGTACACCTACGAGGAAGGGACACTGGTGGGGCGGAGTAGCGTGGTGGCGATCCAGCGGAAGGCAGATGTAGTGACACACGAAACCTTCTTGCGGAAGGGAAATTCTAAAGGGGAGACAAATAACCTAAAACATTCGATCTATACAAAAATACCCAACGCGCAGCTTGGGTGAATGGCAGACCCTCCCAGGGGCCCTGCATACCGCGCCAGCCCCATCCCGGCACCAGAGGCCATCAGGCCAGCGGAAGTATGCGTTTCTGAATTGCATGCTCCTCGTTTGAGAAGAGACCGATATATGAGGACTGTATACCCCGATTGATTGATTTCGTGGGGGCGCAGGCACGGTCTGCCACCCACCCCCCGCAGAGCAGCAGCTGTGCCTCTCGCCGCACCCCTCCCAGGTCTCACTACTCAGTCCCACCTACACGGCTCTCGCCCTGCACCCCGTCACTGTAGCCGGTGGCCAACATTAAGCCTGCAAAGAAAGAGCACCACACTCACCGCGGCCCGGGTTCACCAATGCTCACGAATAATTACCGAAAGCAGCCGTAGCTTTCCGTCCTCGGGCAGCCTTACGGTTGTTTTCTTACTTCCGTTCAGTTCGTCACTTCCGCTTACCTGCAAGGAAAGTGACATCGCGCAGCCCACCCCAGCTCGGAGTAGGGAGCGGGTTGGGTCTGCGTCCTCACAGGGAGAGCGAGCAGGCTGGTGTGACGAAGGATGCCGAGACCCAAAAAAAAAAAAGAACCCGCCCACCGCCGCATGACGTGGGCAGAAAGCCTAAAAATCGCTGGAACGCCCACAAATCTGCTCCGGCATTGATGGACAGATCTGTCTTCCAATGGCTAGCCTCCATTTATGGAGCTAGCCAATGGAAGACAGAGGCGGGACTAGGCCAACATACTGTTGACATAACATTTCGCCTGCGCGAAACGCTGCTGTAAAGCATGTTAGTCGACAGGCTCATCAAATTAATAACCTGAAATTTAGATGTAAGAGTTGCCGCCTTCAATTGCAAGGAAAGATCAAACTGGTAGATTGTAAACAGTACAAAGTCCTCTGTTACCTAGGAATAATGTGCTCTACAAAGTACCCAGGTGCCTGCTGTGCCACCAGGGATGGTGTCAGCCTGACAGTCTATCTAAGTTGAAGGGACATCACCTGCAGGCTGAATTACTTAATTGAGAAGCTGTGTACCTGTCCTGAAGAGCCTAGAAGTCTGCCTAGAAGCCTGCCTGTCTGGTAAGAAAGGGAAGGGAGGACAAGGCTGTCCTTGAAGAAGCAAGGTCCTACACATCCACGTTATTTGTAGGGCAGGCAGGAAAGCCATCCAGCAGGACCAGCTAGTCTGGGGGACCCCCACCTCCCCCGCCAAGACTCTCCCAACAGTTCAAGGCAGAAAATAAAACTCCACGGCAACGTGATTGTTGAGGCCCAGTGGGACGATTGTGTGCTGCCAACTGCCCGTTCAAGGTTGCATTTGCCAAATTCCTAACACATCAGGGTCTGAATCTACTGGCTTCCTGGAGAGCCTGTGTTGGGCTTTTAGCAGCTGAATTTCTGGCTACTCTGTGTCAGAGGCCCATGAGGGACTACAACTACTCCAGTGTCGAACACCCTGTCTGAGCTTACGCCTGTGGTCCAGCCGGCCACAGTGTGGGCTTAATTGCTGACGGTCGGGCCTCCAGAGGGGCTGCACTTACCAACAGGCCAGGTGTGACTGCTACCTTGGGACTGCTGATCTTCAGGCAAAGGCAAAGAAAAGACAGAGTGGGTGCCCTACTGTATGCAGCCTTACATCCAGGACAAAAGCTCTCCACAAAAGCCTGCTGGTGGGTCACTGCTCTCTCGAGTGTTCGGGCGTGCCATTCAAGTGCCGGGAAACAGGAAAGAGACCCAGACAAGACTGACTCATCCAGTGGAAGGATAAGACGCTTACGACAGAGCATACGCATTGGGGTGACTGGAGTGACAGAACTGCACCTATACTATATTCATGATACTCCTAAATGCCCCTAGAGGGGAAGAGGGTATCAGAACCGGACACACTTATCTGCAGCACATGGTAGTCTGGCATGCCTGCACCATCCTTTCACCCAGACTGTCCATAAAGTTGATTTTAGAGCTGTTACGCACATAGCAGGGGGAATCTCAGACCATTCGCTGGAGGAGGTGCAACTCGATGGTCCAGTTGTGGACTTCATCCTACCCCCAAGGGTTGATCCGTGATATTTAAAAGACAAGACGTTCAAAGCTTGTATGAGAGATAGTGGTACAAAAGGGGGTGGTGATGGACGGAGCATCTGAACCAATCAAACACTCACACCCAGTCCACAAATCTGGGTTTAATCCATCACCATTCTTTAGCCCACTCTGCCACCCCAGTTCAGACATGGCCATATGCAAATCAGTCTGCCCCTGTGCCTCATGGGAACAGTCCAGCCCGAACTACCAAGCCATGCCTTCCCTGGACCGGAAACAAGCTTCCGGGGACCGGTTTCTGGCATTTCAGCCGTCTTCGGCCCGGCTTGCTTGAATCCAGTGGCAAAGTGAGCAAGGGACTCACGTCTGAGCATACCCTGCCACACTTATGGCGGCCAAAAGTAGTACAAAAGGGTGGGGTGATGGACGGAGCATCTGAACCAATCAAACACTCACACCCAGTCCACAGATCTGGGTTTAATCCATCACCGTTCTTTAGCCCACTCTGCCACCCCAGTTCAGACATGGCCATATGCAAATCAGTCTGACCCTGTGCCTCATGGGAACAGTCCAGCCCGAACTGCCAAGCCATGCCTTCCCTGGACCGGAAACAAGCTTCCGGGGACCGGTTTCTGGAATTTCAGCCGTCTTCGGCCCTGCTTGCTTGAATCCAGTGGCAAAGTGAGCAAGGGACTCACGTCTGAGCATACCCTGCCACACTTTATGTATGAGAGATAGAGCAGAATTATATTTTAGGGAGAATGGGCGGCCTGTTGAATCAGCTTGCGTGCTATAGGGTGAATTCAAGGCAGTGATTTGAGGCCAGACACAAGCCTTGATTGGGAGAATGTCGAAGGAACGTAAATTGAAGTGCGAGGCTCAGGACAAGGAATGTGCTTTCCTGGAGGTTCGCTTGGCAAGTGGGGAATCAGTTTCTCTCCCATTACACCATCAACTGAAGCAGCACACATTAAGAGCACTAATGGAAAATAGTGTGCACTCATGCGCTGGCTACCCAGCATTGTATCTATGATGTCGGTGATAAAGCCAATGAGTTGCTTACATGGTTAGAGAGACAAGACAAAGAACGGAACTGGATCCTTGAGGACACAGACAACAAGGGGACAGAAATACTTGGAGAGACTTCCTGAAAGACCTGACCCTGCCAATGCTAACGAATGAGGACCGAGACGCACTAGACCAAGACCTGACAGTAGACTAAATAAATAAGACAATAAGAACCTTGCAAACAGGGCAAGCGACGGGGCCTGATGAGCTCCCGTTAGAATGATATAAAATCATGATGGATAAAATCAGGGAGTACCTCCAGAGTATGTTTCAGACTGCCTGAAAATAAGGATGTCTCCCGGAGGACCAAAGAACGTCTGAGGTGGCGGTCATCCCAAAAAGGACGAACCAGCAACTGAGTGTGGGTCTTATAGACTTATCTCCCCGCTTAATATTGAGACTAAGGTACTTGCGAACGCCCTGGGGATCTGCCTGCGGACAGAAATTGCAACAGTGGTTCATCCTGATCGATCGGGCTTTATGCCACATCAGGGAACGCGCTTAAATCTCAGACACCTTAATGGAGTACCACATGCAATAGGGGATTCCTTTGCTGAACCAGTGGCGCTGCTGTTAAGCTCTTGTATGTGGCTCCTCTAGCGAGCATACGCATCAATAATATAGTCTACCGAGTCTTTGCCGTCCGACAGGGAGGTTTCTTGTCTCCTATGCTCTTCACACATGTTTGGTTTCACCAGGACCTCTCATATGGGGTATTCCTGTTGATCAGGATATAATATCAACTGGAAGAAGTCCTTAATATTCCTGCTGGTGGCAGGGGCCCTGCGGCTACACTCTAGGTGCACAGTTAGGGTGGCACTACATGGCTTTAAATATTTGGTTGTGTTCATTACAAAAGAGCACAGGCAGGAACATACTCCCGAAATTAGACCGTCTTCGCTGGGATGCCCCACACTTGCGGACGCTCCCACTCTCCTTACTGGGCCTGGTGGCCCTATTTAAAGTGATGGCCCTCCAGGGTCTCCTGTACATTGTGCAAAAAATGTCCTTTAAGATCCCACCAGACATTTTTTTTTCAAAAGGTAGTCTGAGAACTTCGGCTCCTGTTGTGGGATGGCGGCACGTCACGCTGAGTAAGGTGCAGAGGGGAGTTTATTAAGGTGGACTGGCGGTCCGGAGTATTCACAAGTATTACTGGGCCTCGCAGCTGGTGGCAGTCAACAACTGGGTTTTTGCGGACCGTGAGGAACCTGCTTACTGGGTACATAGATTGGCCATGGGCAAGAGAGGTTACCCCACCCCGGTGCTGTATCGAAGAAAGTATGAGTGCACCCTGCCTACTCATACCCAAACATTGGTAAGGGCGTGGAAAGAGGCTACCAAGTGTTTAGGCTGAGAAGGTAAGCTGACTGAAATTACTCCACTGTAAGATGGTGATCTCGTAAGTGCAGAGGGAGGATTGCAGGGCTTCACAAAATGGGGATTGATTAGCTTAGAGTGGCTGGGCGATGTGTGGAGGGGACAGGCTCTTGTGTCCTTCACGATCCTACAACAAAAGTATAAATTAGGTGACTAAAAACGGTTCTGACATTTGCAGGCGTCCACGCTCAGCAAAGTCACATCCAAGAAGGGGGGGAGTTGTCTGATGCTTCCCCACTGGAGGACCAGCTATTAATTGATCCCCTAACCGAAAAAGAAATCTCAACCATCTATAGGAAGTTGATCTACAATTCTCTGGATCCCTTGGGGACACGGAGAGCTGTGTGGGAGAGGGATCTAGGCACGCTTGGCGATGGCGATTGTGTTGAGGCCATTCAGGGTGTCAGGGAGTTGGCAATTAGAAGTCATTTTTGTCTAATTTAACTGCAGATACTGATACTGCCAAATCAATGACCCTGTTTACATTAAAGAGCAGCTTGAACTCAGAGCTCAACAACAGACTCGATTGAATAAATGGCCAGCACACTGCTTATCTTGCCAAGACACAGGTACTTTGTAAAACTCTTTTTATTGAACAAGTGCTCAATCGATGGTGTTGACAACGAAAATACGGTGCACATTAGTGAGAGTGATTAGACCAAAAACACAAAGTCTGCAAATATAGAGTGAGTAACATAGCTTGGCTTGTCCTGACACTCCCTGGCCAAATCCCACTACATAAAACTCGATTGCCCTTTATCGAAGGCAGGTAGTCCTCCCACGGTTATGGAGGTCGCTGGGCTGCAAGACGACTTGCCTTTTGGTTCTGGATCATCTAAGGATGCAGACAGGCCAGTAGGACTGGGACCAAGACAATAGTTCTCTACAGATCCTCACCAGCAGAGAAGGCTGCAGTGCCCTTAGGTCGCCAAGAACTGAAATTCAGGGTCTGGGGATGCCACCTAAAATCTTGATTTAAGGGTGTTACAAGGGAGTGACAGGTAGAGTCTAATGGGCCCCTTTCCTGGGCTGTCTACACCCTCTATCGTGCCCACCTCCTGCGGGAAGGGGACATAGTCCTAGCCCTGATTGGATAAGTCCCATCATCTTCAAGACGGTGGGCACTACAAAGTGTACTTCACCTCGCCTCCAGCACCTGAGGGATGGAGTTAACAGAGGGGGCGGGGGCACACCTCCTGTTGTATCTAAGGTTTCCACCTGTCCTTGCGCCTAAAAGGGGGTGAGGACAGGAAGATCGCTTGCTCCCTCTAAGAGGAGAGGCTGGGGTCGCATTACAAAGGCGGCAAGGCCTTTGAAAATCCTTGCCACAGATGGCTCTTCCTGACCAGGGGAGGAGTGAGCACCTCCACCCAGGAAAGGCATCGTTATCGACCTCGAAGTACACAGGCACTCTCCCCATGAGGACAGAACACACTCTGGTGGTAGCAGGCTGGCTCAGGCCAGTCGGTGACCACAATAAGGATTGGTAGATTTTAGGGGACCCCTCTAAGGGGTACTCTGTGTGCAATTTTTAATAAATCGGACACTGCAATCATCGCAGGTATATTTCCTAGGACAGCGAAAACTCTACAGCAGGTCTTGCTCACAGTCCTTATACTGTGACTGCCACTACTGAACATTGATCTTGAATTGTTAAACCAGGGTCAGGATCTGGACAGGAGCCAATGAACAGGAGGGCAACTCACCAGATAATAGAAGTCTTCTGTCTTCACACGCACTCAGAGAGAACAATGCCATCCCATGTATTGCATGACTAAGAGACCACAACCCTCAGTGAAACACTCACCTCTCAGATGTGATTCGTTAATAAAATGAAAATACCGCGTCCCTGGGGACCCCGCAGATACACCGTTCCTACCAGTACTATAAATGCCTGGGGTCCCGCAGGTAAACCTAACAGTGCTACAAAGGCTTAGGGGCCCTACAGGTAAACCTTTCCTAACCCAGTGCTACAAATGCAATGTGCTCACTACAGCAAGACTGGGCGCTCTAGGACAGCAATTAGGTTGCTTGGCATTCATCTACCCTTAGCTAAGCCACGTGATAAAGGCAGTAGATCAGGATGATTCTCCTCGATCAGAAGTAGCTCTCACTATCGAAAAGATGAAGACCCTGGTATAACACAAACGCAGACTTGCGGTTCAGCTCTACCAGGACATGTAGTAAACTATTCATTTATGTTTATGTAGGATTAGATTGCATTGCAGGTTAATTCTTATGTCACTATTTTCCGCACACAACATACAACATAGATTTCTCACGAGCGCCCCCTGATGAAGGGAGAACCCCCAAAATGAATTGGGCAGACTGAATTTGAATTTACTTGAGGAACAGTGGATTTTGAAACTGATTCTCTGAGAATAAATATGCTTAAACTGGAATACAAGTGGATTTGCTTCCAAGGGAAGGAGACATTGATGCACTTTTATGGGTACAAGCTGTGGAGCAGGAGACACAGACCTGATCTAGTCTGGGCTATATAAACAACTGTAGCCAAATACATCTACCTTTTGGCACGCGATGAGTGGATTACATAAATACTAGAATAATGAATGAAAAACACACGGCATGCATAGACAAGGTTTGCTATGTAACCTCTGGACTCCTGTAAACCTAAACAAACACCAGTAATCAGACACTAGGGACATCACCTGAAGCTCCTAAGATTCTCCTTTTGTTTGGTATCTTGTTTTTGGAAGGTGGGTTTTTAGGATAAGCTATTTTTAGGTGTGTCTTCTTTTATTCCAGGATGGGGATTAGTTTTAGCATTGTCAGCTTTATACTCTGCATACCAAGGCAGTACATAAAATGCAGCCTGCATACTACAATCCATGGCTGTATCCCATAAAACATCCTTACCTTTTAACAACAAGGACCCAAGACCTTCTGGACTTTATTCAGTTCACCAGACGCATCTCCCAGTCGATTGACATTAGTTATAGGACTCAGCGTTAAGGAACAATTGGTGAAATGCCTCACAGTAGCCAACAATCTAGCACCTAAAAAAAGAGTGCAATAAAGGTGTCTGGTCTCTGTCGCAAGGGTTGGTCGTTAAATGCCACTCTAGATTTTTACATAGTGACTTTTCTGGGCTCAGCTCTGTAGGATACCAAAGGGCGCGAGTCCTGTGTTTATTATTAGAATGCGTTCTAAAAGGAGCAATGTTATCAAAGGCAGAATTTAAAGCCTTACACTAGTCCGCTAAGGTGTGGTTTATGTCCTTCGAGGTAACAGAGAAAACCAATTTTTCAGCGATAGGAGTAATGCGCTGCAATTGACAAGAGAGTCTTTTGCTCAGGTCTTGTTTCTCAGGGAACCCAGCTTTAGGTATTTGAAAGAAGAGTAATGAGTGGTAAGTCCACGTCAAAGGCATGGGCTTCACAAGTTAGTGCAGTAGAGGTGGTGAAGATTAAGTCCAAGATTGTGGCACGCCGAGTGAGTAGGGCCTGTAATCTTATGTTGCAGTCCTCAAGTCTTTAAGTCTGATAATAGTTTTGCTACTTCCATATCTAAAAACTCTTCTATATGATAATTAAAATCCCCAAGCAGGAAAAATGTTTGTGATGACTACACATAAGTCGCTAAATAAAATAGTCAGGTTCCAAACAACTAGTCTGCTAATTTGCCCCTACAGCTCTGGATGTGGGGCTTGAAAGATTTACTCTGCTCAATCGGGGAAGTCCTGCTGCAGACAGGGATGTCAAAAAGATACAGCACAGTCTATATAAAAAACATAAAGATGATATATACAATAAAAACAGAAGCAGCCAAGTTTTTGTCTTTAAAAGTATTAAGAAGTACTAATGCTCTGTTTTCATTTGTCTGCAAGGTCCGCTGTGTATTCCTTATATATTTATTTGAGAGAAAGCACGAGTGACTGTGCGAAAGGGCTATAGATCTGTTACCACAATTCCTGGAGGGAGACGGGGTAGTCATGTTTGGTGGCTGCCAAAACCATTTTCTACCTTTCTAGGTTTAGGGATGCTTATAGTTTTGTTGCTTGCTGTTGCATTATTTTTCTGCTTTACTGAGTGTGTTATACTCATTTTTTTCCTGTACTTGTACTTTGAGGGGATGTTCCTGCCCGGGTGGCCATTTTGTTCGGCCACACTCTCCCTCCGGGAAGCGCTCTTGTCGCTGCAAGCGTCCTGCCTAATCCCTACTCAATGGCCCCAAATCGGACGCGTGCAGCTCGCTTAATCTTCCCAATGGCCCCCAGCGCCGGGATGCCTCCGGGTAGCTGTGCGCTTTACAAATACTGGATTTACTAGTTACTATTTATTTTACGCAATGTTTCTTACTGAAACATGGCTGCACATGAGCTCTGGCCCTGATGTAGCTGCAGCTTTACTGTTTAACTATGCTATAGTCAGGAAAGACAGGGACTCCAAGACAGGTGGTGGCATTGCTATAATTTATAAAAAGTCCTACCTGTGCATTTACGAGCTGTGAGGCAGCATTATTATAGCTTGCCCTGACCCCTAATTTCACCTTCTCAGGCATACTAGTTTATCGTCCCCCTGGGCCATCCGGTCCATGGGCTTCATACTTTCCTGACCTATTAACCCCTTTTCTCTTAAATGCCACCAACTTCTCCATCTTGGGCGACCTTAACTTAGGCTTGGATGACTCTGCATGTACTAATAGCGCTACTTTTATCTGGCAGCATTGAATATTGCACTTTGCAACTCCGGTCCCATTCATGTGGCCGGCCACCTACTGGACCCTATTTTCTCCAGTTTATCCAACATTCAAAGCCCACCAGCTCTTCCCTTATGTTGGTCTGATCACTTTGCGATCGGCTTGGTTTCGAGATCTCAGTGAACTCACCTGTAGCCGCACCTAGCATCAGGAAACCAACTATGAACTGGGGAAAACTGGATATTGAAGCGCTCAATAAGATTCTGTCTTCCAACGCTCCTATCACAAAACAAATGCCTGTCACTCTTTCGGGTGTCGTCCAAAAGTGACTTTTACATGCCTTTGATACCTGTCTTCCACCCTCTATTAAGAATGTGAACAACCACCGCCCCCCTCCCCTTGGTTCACTGAGAATTTAAAAACAGAGAAAATCACATGCAAAGCTTTGGAAGGACGCTGAAGGATGAACTATGCGCCGGACAACAAACTCGCATATAAAAGGGAAAAACGAGAATACCACACTCTCTGTAAGTCAGCTCGTGCTGAATATGTCTCCTCGACCATCTCTAGTGCGCTGAATTGTTCCAAGACATTATTTAAAATGGTCAAAAAACTTTCTGGATCTGAAACTCAATCTACTCCCCCTTCCCTGAATGGTTTACAATGTGACGACGTGGAGAAATTCTTCCTCCATAAAGTGGAGAAAATATACTCTGAAATGAAGGGCATAAAACCAGGTACCCCCCTTCAGCAAGCACCTACATCCCCACAAGCAGCCAGAAACATCTCTCACAGAGACAACAGGATCGCTGAATCCACTAATAAACTGGAAATGTGGGCTCCATTAGATATGAACTCCCTTATACGACTCATAGCCAGTATTAAATCTGGCTCACCCTGTGACCCTCTTCCGATCTCGGTGCTCCAGCAGATTGAGTCGCTTTCACTCACAATAATCATGGAACTCTTGAATGCCACCTTACAGGAGGCAATGGTTCCCCCAGAGTGGAAACACGCAATGGTGCTTCCTCTTCTGAAGAAGGCTAACTACCGGCCTATTTCATTGCTCCCGGCAAAAAAGAACAATGGATTGACAGTATGCAGAACAATGTCATACATTCACCCCAGTACAGCGATCTGTGCCTAAATCCATCGTTTTTTTCCTCACTATCCCATTCCAGTTTGGACCCAGCCATATGGAAATTAGTCTTGACCCTGCACCCAATGGGAACAGTCTAGCCCGAACTGCCAGGCCAGGTCCTCCCTGGACTGGAAACAAGCATCTATGACCGGTTTCAGGCTTTCAACCCTTATCAGCCAGGATAGCTTGACTTCAGTGGCATGGAGAGCACGGGACCCACGTCTGGGAATACCTGTCCCACTCGGGGTGACAAATAGAAAACAAGCATTTGCAATGCAATAGGTCTCACATTTGCGAGAGTTTAAGCTATTGGCATTGTAAATGATAATGCCTTTTATTTATGTTTTAAAAACCATTACATAAATCAAAGGCGTTGTCATTTACAATGCAAAGAGCTCAAACTGTTGCAAATGCGAGACCTATTGCATTGCAAATGCTTGTTCCATGAAGTCTCTCCTGTCCCTTGAGCAGGCTGTCCCCTTTATCCCTGCAAGCCCCACGTTGCGCCTGGTGCACGATCCCTCTTCTCCCCAGTGCAGCTGCCCTGCTCTACCTACTGTTCCCAGTCACCCAACTTGCTGCGCGCTGGGGCACAGTGACCAGAGCCGGAGCTCATCTACGGGTATGCAGCAACTGTGCACCTGCTAATAATGCAGCTTTGTCACACCGTTTGGAGGGGCTTGCTCCTCGATTCTGTGAAAAAGTCAGTGTAGGTTGGGGGCTCCATGGGGAGGGGAGGGACAGTCATCCACACTGAAAAGCTGGCTGTGAGAAGTTGGCCTGATAGGTGATGTTTCCAATTCTGGAACCACCTGTTATCAGACCAAACAATCCCTTATGGTGTCTGGTTGTAAGTCAACCTTATTAGACAAGCTATCCTAGGGGTAGCATGGACTAAGCAGCCTAAAGGCTTAACTTAAGAGGTCGTGTTAAGCGAGCTGTTTTACCACATACAATCCTGTAATATCAAATGAAAGGACACCACACAAGTATATATTATAAAAATATATGTATTTATTACTAAAAACAATCCCCAGTATTCTTTATGAATAAAGGGGCACAAGCGTTAAATCAAAAGCACTGTTTAAACATACAAAGTTGCACAATTATGGATGAGGGCAGGGGGCCACTCAAACCATATACTAAACAAGTGGTATAAGAGATGCCACTCGAGCAGTGGTTAGGCCTAGGGCCTAGGGAATCGCTGGGAGCAGTCAGGACAAGCAATGCTGAAGTCGGGAATGGCCCTCGGGATTCGGGAGATGTGCGGAAAGCGCACGCATGCACCAATGTTAACCAATGGTGCGTAAAAGTTGTAAAGTTAAAGTTTAAGGACACTTCCGCTGAACCTAGAGGAACAAAACTTAAGACACAGACCCTAGAGATGTGCACCAGTGTGGGAACACCGGCGGAGCAAAGTTACCTCACCCACAGGAAGTGGGTGCACAGGGTCGAAGTGGCGTCGGGTTTTGACACGCAGGCTCTTGGTGCTTGAAGCTGAAAGGGCTGCAGGCGGGTTGAAGATGAAGTGTCCGGTGGAGTCCAAGGGTGGACTCAAGTCGAAGGGTACCTGAAAGCAGAGGGGACAGAGTCTGGGTCACTCAGCAGTGACCAGGGTGGAACCAGGACGGAACCAGGCAATGTCGGGCGCAATCAGGTGGTCGTCGAGGAGCTTCTCTCCGCTGTCACGTGGGCTCTGGGGCATCTGCGACGTCCAGGAGCAGGTCACGATCTGTCCCACGCAGGCTCTCACCGTCGGCGCTGTCGGCTTCAAGTTTGGAGCAAACAACACTTGGCAAGAGCAATCCACGCGGAACCGGGAGATTGCTTCTCACTCGAACCAGGAAGGTCAGAGTGGGGGCTCCTTTTCAGGGGAGCTGGTGTGGATCTGGAGCAACCAGATTCACGAGTCTTCTTCGTAGTTTCGTCGGCACAGGGACCACTAGCCGGCTGGCAAGTGACCGGGCCAACGCGTTGAGCCAAATGGAGCAGAAGGGCCCCACGCAGCACTCGTCGAGTGTGGAGGGCTGAACTTCGGCTCAAGAGTAGCTCAGGGTGGGGGCTTCTCAAACCCCGGTGCACAGCTTCGAGGGTCACTCGTGGGCTGCACGGTCAGCGTCTCGTGGTCAATTCAAGATGGCGTGCCCCACGCTTCCGGTCGCCTCCACGGGTCTCAGCTCTGCAGGGACTGTGGATCGGGCTGTTGGAAGGCAGGCAAGCTTGATCTCGTCGATCTCAGTCGCTCGAGTTCCGGCGGGAACTGCAACTAAGTAGACGTCGAGGGCTGGATGGTGCCTGCTGCTGCAGGGTGGTCACTCCTTGACCACAAGGGAGATTCTTCGGGCTTCCACGTTGAGATGGAGGTCCAAGGGTCCAGAGTTTCGTTTCTAATGTTTCTTCCAGGAAATCTGATGTGCATTGGCACTGCTCCCACTCTTATTCGAATCTGGGGGGCGTGATTACCTGCTAGGTCCCCCCCTATGGGTGGGACCCAGGAAGTGGGTGGATACACCCCCTTCCTTTAATCCAGGCCACCCTGGCACGAGGGCTGGAGTGCCCCAGAACCGGTTTGGCCGGATTATGCAAGGGGCAGCCTTGTGCGCCCCAAGCAGTGTCTGGTTTCTTTCAAACCTCCCTGCTACAATCCACTATCTCCTGTCTGGAGGGCGGTGACACCCTCCTGTGACAGGAAACCCTTTGTCCAGGACCCATTTGGCCGAGTTTCGGTCAGCTGCAGGGGTCCAGACATTTGTCTGTGGCAGAGGCATCCATTTTGTGGATCTAAGGTCTTTGGAGAAATTAACCGCATTTAAGTAAAGCAACATGTCTTACCCCTCTAGAGGGGTGGAATGCTATCCCCGTCGCCAGAACTGGCGAGGGGATAGTATTCCAAATCGTATGACACCTTACACGACATGTTTTGATAAAGCCAAACCAAAGTTGCTATTTAACCGCGAGGATTATAAGGCACTTAAGAGTATATGGTATGGCATTATCCTGAAACAGCTTAGGGAGTTGTTCCCGACAGCTGCAGACAGGCTCAGCTCATGCTAGAGCTCCATCTCACATGAAACCACGCACTCTGCCTCCAGGATTGATGAGGCCTTCCATAGGAGTGGCTCACAGGTTAATATGTGTCCAGATATAGGTTTAGATATAGGTATACTATATCTAAGCAAGGGGTGATTACACCACCTTACCCCAGCTGAGTGATCAGCCAGTTGTGTCAATTTAAGAACCAGCCAGGGGTGGCAAAAGATATGCTGCAGCCCCTGGTAGGCCTTGGTGGCCCCTATGCCCTGGGCACCTATAGTGCATTATACAGGGGCTGACAAGGAGTCCATTTCCAATTGTGGTATGTACCTAGGGTACATGGAATCCATTTTACAGAGAGAGCAGATGGCCTGGGGCCCTGATTAGCAGGGAACCAGGTCAACTAAGTCAAAAAACCAGCTAAACACAGGCAAAAAATCTGGGGTAACCATAGTCAGGTAGCCACCTTCCTACACTGGCACACCGGAAGCGAGGGCTGGGGTCTACATCAAGGTCGCTTAAATCGGTGGGGAGGTGGGGGCCGCTGTATTCAGGGACCCGTCCGGGCGTGTGAGTCAGTTACGATATTGCGAGGACATTGGAGTGGTCTGGTCACTGCAAGGAAGAGGAGGTGGGGAAGCGCTGCATCTTTGGGGTTGCTCCTTCATCAGAGCGGCCTAGTTACCCCCGCCCCCACGATCTCTCAGCGACATCCTTACCTCTGTCTGAGCCTGGCACCGTCCTCTCTGTCGGGCAGAATCTCGATCTATCCCCCAGACTCGCCTCGAGCATCCTAACAGCGGGACCATCATATAAGGACTCCGCCTCGATCAGCTCTCCGACACGCTAACCATCTTTTCGACCACCAATGCATCTTAGATCAATGCACCTAAATCTGGTGGACCATGCAGATACTGTACGCCACCCCAGGCTGCACCCCCCTCACATAGTACCAGGCCTGGACAGTTCAATCAAAGCACCACGATGCCTCTGGGACTGTTGTTAAGACTATTGCATTTCATAAATAAATAGCGCAATCAAGCACAGGAGGCGGACAATGGCAACGAGCAGGCAGATTTGATGGCACACAAAAGCAGCGAGCAAACAGTACAGGGGTACATCAATGAGAGCACTTGGCATTTCATTCCGCCCCCCTCGACACGTTTAGTGGACTCAAAGATGAGAATTGTAACGGAATGATGGAAGGAAAAGGAAGAAGATCCGTGAGATGTTGTGCCTCCAAATTAACACTTGACAACGATTGCAGTTGAAACGTGGACACTTACGAAGCTGCCGGTGGGAGGGGGGGGGGGGTTGCTGGAGAAAATCAGCGGAAGTAAAAACAGTAGTTTTTGATGTAGGGAGGAAGTAGACAAACACACATCTCAGTCACAACCCAGTGTTGCATGGCCGTCCACGCAGTACTGGAAATAGAAATAAGAAAACACCGCCGCAGGCTGCGTGAAAACCGGAAGTCAGGCACTTTTGGCTCAGACGGGGGCGGGGCCTGCAATCCGGCAGGAAGTCCCGCCCGCCACCACCGAGGAAGAAGTGAAGCCGGCCGACTGATGGACTCTGCGCAGCCCGGGGCTCCCAGGTGCTGGAGGGAGCCCCAGAAGTGAAGTCCTGCCCCCTGGTGCCGCGACGAGACGAGACTGCCGCAGAGAGGAGCCGATCCCCAGCAACAGCCCGGTGAGTGCCCACGGAACACGCCGAAAGAGCCCGGTAAGTGGGGAGTGGGGAGGGGGGGGTGTGGTGGTGTACGCTCGTGTGTCTGTGTCTGTTTGAATGTGTCTGTGCGTGTGTCTGTGTGTGTGCGGGTGGGTCTGTGTGTGTGTATGTGCGCATGCGTGAGTGTAGAGTGTTTGCGCAAGGGAATGAGGCACGAGAGGGGCACGGCGCCGTGCGCGCTCACGAGGTCAAAACTGAGCAAATCTGCGCTCGTGCACCCTCTCGTGTCCACATTCCCAAAAACGGGTAGCAATAGTTGTCGAAGCACTGCAATCAATGCTTACGCATTGAATGCAGGTCATGGTTCGACCTAAACAACAATTCATGGACAGAATGCACAACAACATCATACATTTACCATAGTACAACAATCTGGGCCTAAATCCATTGTTTTTTTGCTCACCATGCCATTGCAGCTTCGATCCAGCAATATGCAAATCAGTCTTGACCCTACACCCAATGGGAACAGTCCAGCCCGAACTGCCAGGCCAGGTCCTCCCTGGACTGGAAACAAGCATCCTAGGACAGGTGTTGGGCTTTCAGCCCTCATCAGCCAGGATAGCTTGACTCCAGTGGCATGGAGAGCACAAGACCCACGTCTCGGTATACCCGTCACACTCGGGGTGACAAATGCAAAAAGAACAATTGATGGACAGAATGCACAACAATGTCATACATTCACCCCAGTACAGCCTAAATCTATTGTTTTTTTGCTCACCATGCCATTCCTGTTTGGACCCAGCCATATGTAAATTTGTCTTGACCCTGCAACCAATGGGAACAGTCGAGCCCGAACTGCCAGGCCGGTCTTCCCTGTACTGGAAACAAGCATCCATCAGCCAGGATAGCTTGACTTCAGTGGCATGGAGAGCAAGGGACCAATGTTTGGGCATACCCGTCCCACTTGGGGTGACAAATGCAAAAAGAACAATTGATGGACAGAATGCATAACAATGTCTTACATTCACCGCAGTACTGCGATCTATGCCTAAATCCATCGTTTTTTTTGCTCACCATCCCATTTCAGTTTAGATCCAGCCATATGCAAATCAGTCTTGACCCTGCACCCAATGGGAACAGTCCTGTTTTGAATTCCGTCCATCAATTGTGTGTCTTTTGCTTTCTCGCCCTAAGTGCGCCGGTAGTATGCCTAGACGTGGGTCCCAGGCTCAATGTGCCACTGGAATCAAGCTATCCTGGCTGATGGGGGTTGAAAGTCCAAAACCGGTCCTAGGATGCTTATTTCCGGTCCAGGGAGGACCTGGCTTGGCAGTTCAGACTGGACTGTTCCCATGAGGCACACGGTCAAGACTGATTTGCATATTTCTCACTGACTGAACGTTCCAGGTCTTCGCCCCAACGGCCAGTTCTGTTACTCATTCCTCTCCCAGCGGGGAACCCTATGGCTCCATTCTTAGCAATTTGTTATTTAACGTGAGTGTCAGACCTCTGGCTGACATTGCAGAGGAGGCGGGCTGTCCCTGTTCTCCTATGTTGACGACACCCAGATAGTCTTCTCTCTCTCTATGGAGAGGGTGTCTGAGACATCTGCTCTCCAGATGGGGTTGAGTAAAATTGCATACTGGATGCAGGCCAATTTTTTCAAACTCAATGGAGAGAAAACTAAGGTCCTGATTCTGGGGAAGAATAAAGAACTTTGGGGTCCCCAAACTGGCTTACTGAAATGGGTGTTCTTCCTCAGCCCTACCGCCAAGAACGCAATTTAGATTTTGATAAGAATAGCCCGGGCTGTTTTCAGCCAGAGTAACAAAGCTAGTAAAAGATTTTAATGACCAAGTATTGTCCTGTGTCGATGACCAATATCTGACGGATGATGACCTCTTGGAACATCTGACAAGAGTAAATCGCATAATTGCTCACATGGGCTACAAGTAATTTTAGAAAATCAAAGATTGCCAACCTCAATATCCTTTTTCTGCGCTGGGGAGATGGCTATGTCTCTCCTCGGCACCAGAGCGAGGGATCACTCTAGCTTTATCCACAGCTCACAATGACTCTGGTTAAAGGCAAATACAGAACCGTGACTGGCGCCTAGACTCCGAAAAAACCACAGAACACTACATGTGGTAGAAATATGCTCTGGCTACTGAAATAACTCAATGGACTGAGAGAGCCTGGGCACGAGAGACCCCCGGCAGTGGCAGGGCTCACCTTTGGAAGGCAGCGAGTAGGGGACAGAATTATACAAACCTTGACTAACACCGAGGCATGCACCCCTCTACCCATGAAGCTGAGCTGGGTTACAAGGTGCCAAGTGCTCCGATGAGGCGCTGTGTTAAACATAAGTCGTGAAGTCTCCACTCCCCCACATCTCGGCCTCCCTTCCCTTGGCGATACAGAGACAAGCTTGCCCTATTTAAACCCCAAATATACTTCTTTTTACATAATTATATTTTCATTTTATATAATGAAAACTTAGCTGAAATAACACCTGTACTTCACTTGATAACTTATCCTCGATTCTCCTGCACGTAGAAGCATGATCACAGTGCACGCACTCTTCAGCCATCACCATCACTGGGAAGAGATCGGCTCAACCAATCAGCACGTGCTCTTCAGCCATCAATGTGAAGAGATCGGCTCAACCAATCAGCATGCTTAGAATGCTGCCACTAATACTGTAATTTGTCTGCATAATAGGCCCTGTGAGAGTGAGAAGCATGGACATCGACCGGAAAGTAAGAGTGTGCCTTTCTGGGTGTGGTATGATGATGGAGAGAGGATATAAACTTGTTTTTAACATGCCGTCTGGCATTAACATTTGTTAATTGTCTGTCCCCTTGTTGCATTCCCTCGCCTTTGGCTCTTTCACTTAATGTTATGTTATGTTATGTTATGTTAAAATATTTATATAGCGCAACGTTCACCTGATCGGTTTCTTGGCGCTGCTGGGATTGAGCTCTATGAGGCTGGGGGCTTAGAAAGAGTAGGCTTGCTGAAATAGCCACGTTTTAAGCAGCTTCCTGAAGTGAAGATGCGAGTTAGTGGATCGGATTGAAAGAGGGAGGGAATTCCAAGTTTGGGGGGAAAGCGTGGAGAACCGGATCCCGCCATATTTTAGGCTCTTATAGCTAGGGACGGTCAACAAATGTTGACCAGAGGAGCGGAGGGTACGGGAGGGAGTGTATTTCTTGATCCGATTGGGGATGAACCTAGGGCCTGTATCTGATAAGGCTTTATGCGTAATGCAACTGAGCTTGAAGATACTGCGTTGTTCCACAGGAAGCCAGTGCAGTTGTTTGAGCAATGGTTTTATATGCTGGCGAGCCGGGAGTTGGAAAATCAGTCTGACCGCCTGGTTCTGTATTAGTTGCAAGCGGTGCATCTGGTAAGCAGGAACACCTGCATACAGTGCGTTGGCATAATCTAGCCGCGAGATGATAATCGCAAGAACGACCAGAGTTAGGGCTTCTGTTGATAAAAATCTTTTTATTTTTTTTATTTTCCGTAACATGAGGAAGCAGGCTGACACCACAGAGCTGATCTGAGGTTTCATCGATAGATCGCTGCTGATCTTGACACCCAAGCTTTTTGCCGAAGAGGCTGGGGTAGGCGGGGAGCCCAGGGCGGGAGGCCAGAAGCTGGCATTCCAGGGGTTGAGAGGCGTGAGTGTCAGGACCAACTCCGTCTTGTCAGGATTAAGTTTTAATTGGTTAGTGTTCATCCATGTACTAATGTAGGTCATAGTAGCCTGTAAGTTGGATTCTGATAGTCTCGTAGGTTGAATATTAAAAATAAGTTGCAGATCATCTGTATAATTATAGACCAGGGTTCCCATTTCCTTCAAAGCCGATATTAAGGGTTGCATGTATAGGTTGAATAAAAGGGGGGATAATGAGGAGCCCTGTGGGACTCCGCAGGAAAGCCGGCCTTTCTTTGAGCAAAAATTGCCTAATCTGACTGATTGATGTCTATCCGTCAGGAAGGAGTGTACCCACCTTTGGGCCTGGCCTCCAACGCCAGCGCTGCGGACACGGTCGATCAAGATGTTGTGATCGACCGTGTCAAATGCGGCAGAAAGGTCGAGGAGGATCAGGGCCTGGGGGGAGTTGTGATCAGCCCCCGTGCGAAGCTCGTCCATGACCGTCACAAGGACCGTCTCGGTCGAATGGGCAGGCCTAAAGCCGGCCTGATGAGGGTCCAGATAATGGGACTCCTCAACAAAGGAACTCAAGCACTCCGCCACATGTGTCTCCAGGATCTTACTTAAGTAAGGTAGGAGGGATATTGGGCGATAATTACTCATCACTTGGGGGTCCGCCCCAGGTTTCTTGAGGATGGGAAGGATCTCTGCACTTTTGAACGAGTCAGGGACCTTGCCACTGCAGATAGAGGTGTTGAGAAGAGATATGGGTGGGTCAAGGCAGGTGCCGAAAGCCTCGCGTAATATATGGGGAGGACCAGTGTCCAGAGGAGAGCCAGATTTGACCCTGTTTATCAGGTTGGAGAAAGAGTCTAGGCTGATGGGGGGGAAATGATCCAGTCGAGGGGGGAGAATTTGGTCAGGCGAGGCAATAGGAATGGGTGTACTTGTTAAGGGGATGCTTGCTTTAATTATGACAATTTTTTCGAAGAAGTAGTTATTTAACCTATAGCACAATTCTTGAGAGTGCACTGGTTGTGCTGAGACTCTCTCCATCCCTGTCAGTTCGTCAACGATCGAAAAGATCTCTCTGGTTTTGTTAGCAGAGTTCAAGATTTTACTTGTGATGAACTCGGTTTTGCATTTAAGCACAGCAATTTTGTAATCCTTGAGAAGGGACAAATAGCTGGTTTTCAAATCGGGCTCATATTTCCTTCGCCATTTTCGCTCAGCTTGTCTGAGGCTAAGTTTTTGTTCCTTTAGGGCGGGAGCGAACCATTTTTGAGCATCATGAGACCTACGTGCTTTAATGTTTTTTTAAGGGGCAACCTTGTCACTGGCTTGTTCAAGCCAGGTGGCTTGGTTTTCCGCCTGGTTTGTGAGAGAGGTGGCTTGGATCGATGGGGCAGTGTTGATAAGGATTGTTTTAAAGGTGTCGATGCAGGCTTGGCCCCAGTTCCTCGCCATCATGCTGCTGGGTCTGATCGTGGGAGGTACTGCCAAGCCTGCAAGCGTGCACCTAATTAAACAGTGATCTGACCAGGCGCAGGGAAGGATAGCAAGTTGAGTAATATCTAGATTAGATGACCAGACTTGGTCTAGGGTATGACCTTTGTTATGCGTGGGGGTATGTACATGCTGTAGGCAATTAAGATTGATCAGTAGGTCCGTGAAATCGCGAGAAAGTGGGCTTTCATTTGTGTCGCCCGGCCAGTAGTTGAAATCGCCCACGATCAACACTCTAGAATGATTTATGACCAAATGGGCGATTAAATCGCCGAACTCCAGCGGATATGACGGCATGTGCAGTGGAGGTCGATAAGCGACGACGCATGCCAGTGAAGAGAAATGCGTTTCCAATTTAATAATAAGTGTTTCCGTCTGAGCGATTTGTGTAGTTGTAAGTGCTGTAAACTGGTGTCTTTTGTGAATAATTGCGGCCACGGATGGCTGCTAGGATGTCCGGGGAGGAATCGTCACATAGCCAGGTTTCAGTCAAGAATATCCGGCCTATTCAGCTCAATCAGGGAGAATATCTCTAGCTGGTGCTTGCCGAGGGAGCGAGTGTTAAGGTAATATATCGTAAGTTCGTCTCTTTTATTGTCGGAGATATCCAAAGTCGATTCTGGGACAATGTCGCAGTGCAGGTCAGTGCGGGCAGGAGATGCCCTCCCAAGCCAAGGGATGTCGGAGATGACTGGGCTAAGATCGGGGGGCAGAAGGCCATATAGCTCCAGTCGGTGTAGCTGAGCGGTACCTAGCCAGTAATTGCTGCGAAGTGCTTTTAGTTGGTTAGCCGTATAAGTCAATGGCCGAGCATAGTGACCTGCCCCTTGCCCCGGCCTGGCGCGGACGGGCGCAGACGGGCTTGCCTTTGGCGCGCCATCGGCGCGCCCGCTGCGCACGTCCGCAGCGTGACGGCCAGCACATCCGTTTTATGGGGAGAGGAGCAATTTAGCACTAGACCGCTCACCCGTGGCCCTGCCGGAAGTGTGGGAAAAGTGAAAGACAGCAAAAGACCTCCCTCCACAACAATCGAGCCAAGCTCGCGGTGGAACGGGGAGGTAAGAAGAGAGCTGAGGGGTTTAGGCAATTCTTAAGTCAATTCCCCATATTCCCCAAAGTGCAAATGAGCAAGTAATAAAAAGTACGAATAAAAACACATGTAGCAGCAACACAGTATTAAAATCACGGTGCACTAACGCCTAAATCGCGTTAGCCTGCTCCAAGGAAGCCTGCCAGAAGGGTAGAGCACGTCCGCTGCGCGACGGCCAGCACATCCGTTTTATGGGGAGAGGAGCGTTTTAGCACTAGACCGCTCACCCGTGGCCCCGCCGGAAGTGTGGGAAAAATGAAAGACAGCAAAAGACCTCCCTCCACAACAATCGAGCCAAGCTCACGGTGGAACGGGGAGGTAAGAAGAGAGCTGAGGGGTTAAGGCAATTCTTAAGTCAATTCCCCATATTCCCCAAAGTGCAAATGAGAAAGTAATAAAAAGTACGAATAAAAACACAAGTAGCAGCAACACTTAACAGCAGTTAACATCCTTTGCAGGGCGTTAATCTTGTTTGTTAACGCCCTCAGAAGCAGGCGATAAGGCTTAAGGGATAAACTGTGATAAAAGCAAATCGAAAGTCCTCCCAAGAGGCTTGATACTATAGTCGGCTCTTTTCTGCCGTACGGCACACTCATTCACACATTCAATGTACACTTATGTCACTCATGCCTTCAGTCATTCCAAGGGGCCCTCGAAGGTAAGCTTTGTATCGCTTCTACATGGTACAGGAATGTATGCCAATAATTTCTTGGGTATTTAAAAGAGACAAAGTATCAGAGGGTTAAGTGATTCTTGTCACACCTACACACCCATATCTAGGTGCTTCCAGGCGCTACAGCAGGGTCCAGTTATTTTATTTAGCCCTTAATACTGGCCTTCAGACAACAGTTCTCTGCATTCAGACAAATAAAGAAGCTAACACACAGGAAATGAACACCAATTTTTGCTAGATACTCCCAATCCTATTTTAACTCACCACTGTCCATCTACACAATTCTGGCCCCACACCTGCACTTCACCATACGGCTTTCGGATAAAAGATCATCAGTAAAGTGCCCCTTTTTAGGGAGCCCGTCTGTCATTTTGCCATTAGAGGACCGGCATAACTCTACTTCTTGGATACTGTGACGGGGCCCCCGTTTATGCTGGACCTCCCACTCCCTCGTGAGTGGAAAAAGCCCGAAAGTCCCTCCTTTTTGTGTACAGTTCTTTGCACGGCTAAACCCCGTGGGACTTATTTTCGGTGGGTAAGATTTGGTCTGTCCCCCTCAAATTTGGATTACACACCACTATATTTGAGTGGTCACCCTCCAAGTGAGGGTGTATTTTATTCACCCAAACTAGACCCTCCCAACCAGGCAATGGAAGGCCAGGTTTTGAGTTATGGTGAGGACTAAGAAGTAGAAATATTTAGGACCCACTCAATTCTGGGCCTCGACAGTGATGGCGCAACTGGAAGCCAATCGGAAGATTGGCAACCACTATCAGACATGAGGAGGGAATGGGTTACAATCACCTTACATGATTTTTATATAATGCTGGAGCCTGGGCAACAGCCCATTTTCTGGCATATGTGTATTTTTTATGAATTAGAACATGATTTGAGAAGGCTGGCATAATGATTTCTTCGCCATGTGGGCACTCCCTGATAAATTCAGGTGGCCAGTCTTTTTCAGCTAGAAGAATGTCATAACCCTTAGATAGCTTCTCCCAAAAGAGTGCTTTTATTTTCTTCAGGATCTTGCGAGCTATGGTGAATTCTGCTGCGCTGTCTAGCATTGTCTGAGCCCACTCCCTGTTCTTGAGTTGTGTCCTCAAGATCCTCGGCATGTCTGATTTTTAGACCTGCTACCTTCTTTTTGGTGAATCGAGTTTTATTTTTCTGAACGTGTTGATCGTCTTTGGACTTCACACATTCTTCCTTGTGTTCTGACCGTCTTCTTCTTTCTTTCCGATTTTTGTGAAAGGTACGAGAGGAACGTGTATCAGTATCTTAATATCTATCAGGTTTTCTCAAATTATCCCTATTCCTGAGGTAATACCTCTTTTCAGAGGGCTCCTTTTGAGGAGACCTTCCTCTGGACTGAGAACGCTTCTCTTTAGGAAGGTCTGTTTAGTGTTTTCCCACTTCTTTTTAGGACTAGTGAGATTATTTTTAATAAAGACTTTTTCAGGATTTTCAGTCAGTTCAGGTTTCACTGGTTTACCACCCAAACTGTCTCTGCCTAACTCTTCATAGGATTTTTTAAATGATTCTTACAAGTTCATATGGTTGCTCAGTAATATCAAGTTATTTTAGTTTTTGGCAGATTGCCACGAATACTGCTTTACCTTTAATTTTAGCTAATAATATAGCCGAGACCTGTGTGAAATCTTTTAGTAATTACATACCAAGATTTAAGGCAGGTTCTGGTCCGTATTCATTTTTTATCTGTTTCAGGACGTCTAGTATCACTGCCATGGACGGAACGGCATGTGTTTTTGTGTAGATTGCAGCAAAGACTGTACCCCAAGTGTCCCAGTCCTCCAGGTATTGTGCTATCCCCATTGGTAAACAGATTGTTAGAATCCTGTGTTTCTCATGAGGTGTACTATCGGGAAATACTGCCTCAATTTGAGTAATTCTTTGAGCTAACCAGAATGGAATTTGTTCCCTTTTTGTGGGTATTTTACCAATGACTGATTGTATAGTCTGTGGTGTCATTTTGTTTGTGTTCCCCTGGTGTGGGATGTGCTGTGGAATCCTTATAGCAGGTTGGACTGTTAAAGTCTGCATGACATATTGAACAAATTGTCTATATATTTTGATTAACTGTTTTAGCTGAACTAATAGTTCTGGGCCTGTCATTTCTTCAATGTAAGGATGTAGTGTATAGCTGGCTAGTAGCGGCCAAGTTGCTCCTGGTCTACCTAGTGGACCGAGCCTGGTAATGTGATTTTGATGTTGTAGGGCACCTTTAAACCAGAGCTGATGCTCTTGGCATGTTAATGGAATTTCAATATCCTCGAAAGGAATGTATTCCACTGGTGGTTCCTCTACTTTGTAGTAGTGGAACTCATGTGTTTCTGGATTTGCTGTGGGAAACAGAAACCATGAACAGAATACCTCTGTCTGCAGATATTCATGTGCCTCTATAACAAATATTACCTTACCACCTCTTGATGATACACCATTTGTTATAAGCTTTATAGTGATGGCTTTCTTTACATTTACCAGGATGATTATGGCATCCGGGTCGGCTTCAGTAAAGCCTGTAGTATCTAAAATCGGTTGGCCTGCATTTACTGCAGCTCTAGCCCTTTCGTTGTCACTCATTTTGTTGACCGAAAGTTTGCAAAGCAAGTTTCAAGGAAACAAAGATAAGGTGCACAATATTTTTGGAACACTGTATCCTTCAACATTGAACAAACCAAAAACTAATACATAGGATTTTTCATCATACTCAGTTATTGCGGATATTTTATCCTTTCACCCACTCCAGATGACTATTGGAGTATTTTACATGAAAAAAGGGGTCTCTGTGAAAAGCATGACTGAGTTACTCTAGTATCTAGCGTTAAATTAGTGCCTTATCAAACGTTGGGCGCAATGTAGTGTAGATCCTATATTCCCAATAGGCTCTGCGCATTGGAATAATTTATACTATAGAATTGACGTAGGACTTAGGTCGACTAGGTCTCTATCGAATATATTAGACTTAATTGTGAGTGCCAGCTGGCTCAGAGGTCACTAGAAACTTTCTCGAATTCACAAGTAGGGATTTGTTTCTGACAACCGCATAAACATGACAACTTTGTTTCCCCAAGATAAACGTATCTCTAGAGACGTGAAACAATAGATAGATATTTCACTCAGTCAGTCGTGCATGCTTCGTTTCCCCAGAGGTGCAGAGAAATAGAGAGACGGACATTTTCAATAAAAGGTATTTATTGAACAGTCTTCTTTCTCATGCAGAAGAAATGAACTGCTACAATCGTAATACTGGTTGTAAAGTATAATGCGTACAGCAAGAAGAGTATCATGAAATAATACTGTAAAAGCATGATATGGTTTCTAAGCCACAGAATACATACATAAATAATAAATACTAAAAAAGTACTCAACTGGTGCTTCTAAAATACGCCTACCCCAATGTACTTAACCTAGGTCTAGTACAGGGGAAGAAGTAAGTGAGGTGTAGCATAGGTTTAGTATTCTTTGCCAAGAATGTATCCAAGATTTCTCTTAGGGTCTAATCAGCTCCATACCTTGGTTTAAAATTAAGGAAGTCTGGTATCTCTCGGTTTCAGGACTCGATTTCCCAACACCCCGCAAGGGGAGTTTGGAAACACTGGAGCTGGATTTCTCGGCAAGAGAAAAGACAGGGTCTCTCTCAGTGCATCTGCTGGAGGGTTGGCTTCCTTCGGCACTTGCTGCTGCGAGCTGTGTTAGGTAGGTAGATAGTCGAACTGCTCCAAACCACTGTGTGTTTGCTAGGGCAAGTGTGGGCATATTTACACCTTGAAGGATGCCGTGTTTGGCATAAGGTTGGACATAATAACGTCATCAAAGACTCGCAGTTCTTTGAAAACTCCATGAGTTCTTGGACAAATCAATTTTCAAGCAAGGGGAAGTCCCTGACTGCTGAAGGCGAGTTTTTCCAAGAAATCGGTGTGGATTTTCGGAACTAGTGGAACTAGCCATGCCTTATTTGGACTGCATGGACTAAGTCTAAATATGGTTATGATTTCTATGCCTATATAAGGACAAGGTGATTTATACCTATATATGGGCATAAATCGGGAAAATTACACTAGGGTCCTAAAATGCTATACAACACCCACTCCACTTTAATATGTTCAACATTACTAAATTATAAGCATTTTAAACATATCTAAGGCATTTGTTTACAATCCCACGAAAAATACATAAAATGCACTTGAAATGGCTGCACACGAAAAATGAGCATTTGTACCGTACGCATTTGTAAAGGCAATGGTTATATTCAAAGCATATAGTTTGACATTGGCAATGCTACCGAATGAATCACTGAATGACATTTCATGAAAAATGGCTCTTAAATACAGGAGAAAGGGTCGAGATCATTTCATAGCAGAATATATAAACTGTTTCGGTTTAAGGACAAGTTAAAATATTGTCTCTTGGAAGCAATTCAAAGAATTCTTCTTCTCTAAGAATAATTCTACTTTAAGCAAATTACTTTGTGGTCCAAATTATTTTTACAATTTTGGAAAAAGTAAAATCGTAGAGAAAAAAAAATAGACACACATGAACATTCAAGAACATAAGTTTCTGGAAAACTATTAAGCATTCTATCAGAATCAGCCGCCCTTCACACCCAGGAATTATTCAGTCTTTGGAGGGTGAATTGCACGTCGTATAAGAGGAACACTACATGACTCAAAGCTCACTTCTCAGGGATGTACTGAAATGCCAGCCTCAGGGCACACTTAGCCAGCTCTTCACCTCCTCCTCCTCAAACTGTTGACCAGCTATCAGGGCAAATGAGCCTGCAGCAAAGCATCACTGGCTTGGTTCCACACCAGACCAGGCAAGGTGGTCAACTCCATACTCCTCTGAGTCAGTAAGCACTCTGGTCGAGCCAGTCCTAACCCCACATGAATGTGTCCCATCACAACTATTTTAATGGTACTAAGTTATGTTCCTGCCAAATGATTGAGTCAAAAATTGAAAGGTTTTACTATGAAGTGCTGAAAGAGTAATCATTAAGTTTTTCAATATTTCTGAGTCTGCCAACGTACACAGGAGCATTATTTCTCTACAGCAGAAAATCATGTATGTGCCCTGTAGAAAGCATGTTTGAATGAAACATGGAATGCATTGCAGCCAACAAGCTATGTAACATCATCGCAGAGTACAAGATAACTTGTGTTATTATTCCAGCAGAACGAAATGCCATTCCTAATATGTACATCGTTTTAAAGACGGTGCCAGGAAATTTATGGTCAGTATTGTTCTTCTGCCAGTTAAAAGACTATCACCATTAATGTGCCAGGAAATAAAATACTATGGGATATCCTACTGGTTGGCAAGGTGCTGCATTCCACTGTGTTGCAGGTTACTTCCAACATAATCTGATTTATACTTACATAGTCCAGGGTGCTACCAGCTATCGGGTCTTCACACAGCAGTCTTTGTAGTGTAGTTCCTATATCCCTAATAGGCTCTGCGAATTGGAATAAAATACACTATAGTTTTGACATAGGACTGCAGTCAGTATGTCTTTATTGAGTACATTAAACTTAATTACTTGTGTGTGCTAGCTAACTCAGGGGTCACTAGAAATTTCTCGAATGACCAAGAAGGGATTCTTTTCTGACAACCGCATAAACATGACAACTTTGTCCATTTAACCTGTCGGCCAATATCTTTGCAAAGATCTTATAATCGCAGTTCAGCAAAGATATTGGCAGATACGAATCACAAATATTTGGGCATTTGCCTGGCTTCAGGATTAGAGAGATGTTAGCATCATCCCATGAGGCTGGCATGTTAGCCCCCTTCAAAAAGAACTCGTTAAAGAATTTTACAAAGATAGGTTTAGTACACTGGCCAGTACTTTGTATACCTCAAGAGGTATGCCATCAGGATCAGGGGCTTTTCCTTTCTTACCTTGTCTTATTTCCCCTTCCCCAAATCTCCCGATTCAACTGCCTGCTCTTCTCTGCTGAGAGGGTGCTACTTGAGCCCTGTCCCGACCAAGCTTCGACCTCATCTTGGGTGGGTTTTAGATCTTCTTGGTATACCCTGCTGTGATAGCTGTGAAAAACATGCTCAAGCTCCCTATTGTCACTAATAAGGTCGCCAGTTTGTTCACATTTAACCTGGCCCATACTGCTTCTCACCTGCTTCTTTCTGACCTTCCAGGCCAGCAGCTTACTGCAGCGTTCACTATATTCGAAATGAGCCAATTTACTGGCGTCCTATTTCTTCCTCACCCTTTCTTGTAGGATTACTGCCATCTTACCTTTTGCTTACTGCACTTTTTGAAGCAGACTTTCCCGGGCTTCTTCGTCTATCGTGGGATCAGTCAGATCTTTCTCTAGGGCCAGAACCTGTACCTCAACTGTTGACACCTCTTTGTAGTAACTGCATCTTTTTTCAGCTGCCAAAGCCCCTAATCTACCCCTCAGAAAGGCTTTATAAGCATCCCAAATTATTCTGTGTGCTGCGGACCTCTGATTGAGGTGGAAAAACTCTTCTGTTTCCCTAGATAGGGCTGCCATAACTTATTCTTCTTGCAGAATTGTGAAGTCTAGAGTCCATCTGGAGTGGGGGATTCTCCCCTGTGACTTCAAATGTAGGACCACAGCTGAGTGATCAGACAGATGAACTCCCACATGCTCAACCTTCTGGATCCAATCTACCAGATTACTGTTAATAAGGAAGTAGTCAATCCTCGACTGGTGCCTATATTTTTTATTATAAAAGGTAAAGCCTTTTATTTTCCCTACCTTCTGTCTCCAGATGTCACAAAGCCCCAGCTGAGCCATAATTTGCTTGATAAATGTGGACATCTTTGGATTGACGCATGCTCTGCTGCGTGAAGTTCTATCTAGAGAATGATCTAAAACAGCATTAAAGTCCTCTGCCATAATGATTGGATCCGGAGATTCTATTAATTCTGCTAGCACATCTCCTAAAGGAGAGACATCATCTTTGTTTGGACCATAACATCCCACTAGAGTGAAGGCCTGCCCCAAGATCTTAGGGTTAACAATTAGCCAACTTCCAGCTTTGTCAGAAATCTGTGCCCCAAGAACCACCTGTGCCCCTCTCTTTACTAAAATCACCACCCCTTTTGCTACAGCCATATGGGACGTGCAAGCTACCTGAGAGATCCAGTTTTGGGCACTAAAAAGATCCAAGGCCTCCTCCTTTGATAGGTGGGTTTCCGGCACAATGATGATCTGGGCTGAACAATCCTTCAGGTACTGTAGAATTTTGTCCTGCCTCGCTTATACTCTAAGACCATTGACATTCCAGGACAGGATTTTAATTTTTATTGTTTTCCCTCCCTTCTCACCCATCTTTCTATGGGATCAAAGAAACAGCACCAAAATTCCAAACACCTAATCAATGCAAAAAACTTTATAGAGGCAATAGAGGATCTTTTTTTTGTCTTTTACCCCACTGCTCCCCATCCTGTGCTCTCCCAATACCCCACTCCCCATGGGAAACCCTCCCCTATTTCTTCATGAACCAAGGCCATATGGGTGTCCCCCCAGAGCGGACGTGATATTTGAAAGTAGATATAAGGTGCAAAAAAATTATATCTACATGAATTTTGCCATTACCTTTTTATTAAGCTTGCAAAATTCATACCCTTAGGATAAGATCAAAGGATTTTACGCCCTATCCCAGTAGTGTAGTAATAATGTAGTAGTCTAGTAATAATGTGATACAATTCAGGAGAGAGGTCTATCCCCCTGGTTGTAAGTTTTTAATAAAATAGTCCAAAGTTTCTACAGAATGGAAGATGTGCATCTTGTTATTTAACATAACCTTTAAAAAAGCTGAAAATCTCAGCTGTACAGAGGCTCCTAAGCTCTTTAGCCTATCGATCCTTTGTCCCATCTCCTACTGCCTATTAGAGGTGGTAGCAGAAACATCTGATCTAATCTCGTATCTAGCACCATCCACCTCAGTAGATTTCACCCCCAGGGCTTTTGACAGTATTTTCTCTTTCATAGAATACGTTAGAAAATTAATTAACATTTTCCTGGATTTAGACCGGTTTGTATTAAGTCTAAAAGAATCCATGTGGGCTTGTTTTATGTCTTTTGCTATATCCTCTTCTAACTCCTCCATCTGAAGCTTATTCTTAATCAATTTTACTACATATGATTTAATATCATCACCCTCTCTGCCTTCAGGTACTTTCAGGATTTTCAAATTATTTTGTCTCTGGAAATTTTCCAACCTTTCGATCCTGTCCAAATTCTCTCTCTCTGCAGTCCTTAGTTTGTCTATTTCAGCGCAGTTTGCCTGTACGGTTTCCCTAAACTCTATGACGTCCTACTCTAATGCTGTAGTTCCGCTACTGAGGTCATCTATCTTTCTTTCCATTACCTCACAGGGCTTCTTTATCTCCAACTGATTCGACTCTGATATTTCAAACCTGTTTTTGATTTCCGCTGATAATACTGCTAAGTGTGCTCCAACAGATGAGTCCGCCTTCTGTAGGTGGTGAGGGCCCTGTACGAGGTCTTCAGAGATAGGGACTAGGCTACCTGGATTTTTAGCGGAAAGCTGATTGCCTGTGTCGGTATCAGAGTCGGTATTCATCTGAGACTTTGCTACCCCGTCTTCATGGCCCACCTTACCGGGATCATCTAGGTGGCTTTCAGGAGTTACTAGCTTGGGACAGAACGGATTATGAAATTTTTGGCCCATCGGAGCTGTTGAAGATTCTACACCAGTTCAAGATTTCCTTGAGTGACTTTGTTTCATCTAGTACCTTTTCTGATGATTGGGACTTCGAGACTGTTAATAATATGATGTCAGATGTAGAAATGTCTGCAAAATTCACAAATCGTGAATATTTAGTAGGTTCATCGGATTATGAGCAAATGTATTGTTATAATCACTATGGTCATCATTTCTTGCATAAATCTGCAAATCCTAGAATGTATTAACTTATAACCAATAGGAACATTGTCCTACGCCACCAAAGGGTAGCTCAAAAACATTTTATGGCAAATTTCCATACTTTTCAGGTTTTAATGTTTCAAATCCAGAATCATTTTACTTTAAAAATGTTAATAAGACAGGAATGAAAAGTATGTTGAAAAATACCAAGCAAATGTATTCTGCGGCCTTTTATGCTCACCTGTCTTCACTAGATTTTGACTTTTGGAAAGACAACATTAAGACAAAAACTGTCTGGGGCACAAAAGACTGACAAGTGCAGGGATTGGAAGCCTTATTTAGAGCCTGCATCATCCCAGAGCAAATAATGTTTTTGAATGACACTGTCCAACAGACGTCTTGTCTTTTGTTAGCCAAGATAAAAAACTTGAACAAACCGTCCCTACCTACAACTACACCTGATAGTAACAACACTACAGTGGGGGAGGTCGACGTACATACTATTTTGCTTCACAACAGAACAGATCCTGATTGGAAAAAATGATTAATCTGGCCCACAGACACAAACACCTGACAAGATAGATTTCTGAAAAAGACACAAGGGTTCACATTCACTAGGCCAGATCCAAGATATGTTCAGAGACAGCATCCAGGAATAGTAACATCATACAGTGTAGGGAAACTGTGCCTTGAGTGGCTACACAAATCTACACTAAAGGAAGTAAAACAACACTTCTCTTTACTTAAAGATGGAGCTGATCTGAGGGACTCCTTACAAGGACCTACTAAACCGCGTCATAAACGTTTTATATATGCCGGTATCTATGCATTGTATAATGAAGCATGGAAGAGACTGCAGAATGAATACGAGAAATTGATCGTATTCATTTAGAGAAATCTCTCTCTGTAGTTGACAATGGATTAACGGCTCTGTCATCCAGGATATATTCTTTGGACAGCATAGCATCCTCTGCCATAGACATAATAGAACAGGACTTGGTCATGTTGCAACATGCAGCTCCCCTACACCACTCATCCGCCACACACCTCACCATTCCCACGATACACTCCAATCCCCTCAGACCCCCTACACTAAAGAACAGAAGCTCCATACCTAATAACCTTAGAAAAGTCCCCCTCTCTCTAGTACCCTCTACCTCCCTCGACACACCAAGTCTCAAATGCACTCTCCTCAACTGCAGATCGGCCTCTAGACACTCCTCCGCCATCGCTGATCTCATCATATCATTGGACCTTGACCTAATCATCATGACTGAAACATGGCTAACTGAATCCTCTACACCTATAATGGACATCCTGGTTCCGCCAAACTATCACATCATTAGACTTGACAGGCCCGGCAAAATAGGTGGTGGAATCGCATGCATACACAGGAGCAACCTCTCTGTTCTGAAAGTCACCTCCTCCTCCCTACCCTCCCCAACTTCATGTGAATACATATGCCTCGATATTATCAGTGAGGGCAAACCGATATGCTCTCTTCACTGCATTTACCATCCACCCGGGGACAACGCTATCTTCTCCCAACAAATCATGGATATGATCTCAACCAATTCCGGACGGCAGCTCACCCAAATATACCTCGGTGACTTCAACCTCTGCTGGAACGACCACAATGACGCGGTGGTAAATAGTCTTAAAAATTTCCTCAAGGCCCTTGACCTAACCCAAATATGCAACAGCCCGACCCACGAGAAAGGCTCTATCCTCGACCTTATCATCTCCAAAGAAGACTCTATCCAACTCGAATCGATCCAACCCTGCGACTGGTCAGATCATCATATTATCACATTCTACATCAATGAAAAAGTCAAAGTTAACCCGGCTCAAACCACTAAGCCCAAAATTTGGAAAAGAGACCTGAAAAAACTCAAACCAAACTCTCTACCCCCTAACAGCTGCAATCTCCTAGCTCCCCCTGCCGGCATCTCGGACGTTCAATCCTTGACTGACCACTATCTCAACGTAATGACCACAATAATTGATGAGGCTGCACCTTTGCAACTAAAAAGAGTATCTTCCAAAATCTCCAACCCATGGTACGACGGGAGTCTCAACGAGGACCGACGAGCCATGCGAATGGCAGAGCGCACCTGGAGATCAGCTCCCTCTGCACTGCATCTAAAAACACTGAAGAAAAAGAGAAACGCCTACTTCAGGAAAATTAAACGCTCAAAAACTGTTTTCTTCAGCCACCAGCTCGACCAAGCAAGGAACAGGCCGAGGAAACTGTTTGAACTAATCAGAACTCAATGCAAGGAACAACCCCAGCCACACAGCAATATGCACGAGGCTCCCTCCTGTGAGGACTTCTCCACTTTCTTTATCCAAAAAACTGACAACATAAAGAGCAATCTCATCATTGACGCAAGCCTCTACTCCAAGCCTCATTGCATAGCATCCACTGAACGAAAAAACAATGCCACATGGTCATCCTTTGTCACCTACTCTGAAGAAGAAATAGGGAAACTGCTCAGCACCATTAAACCATCCAATCACCTCACGGACCCCCTCCCTGCTAACGCTGTAAAGGACTTTATCCCTCTGCTCCTCCCACTCTGGACTAAAATTATCAACAGCTCACTTCAACAAGGAACAATCCCTGACTCCCTCAAAGTAGGACAAGTCACGCCTTTACTAAAGAAACCAACAGCCGACCCCTCTGATTTAAACAACTACCGTCCCATTACCAATATCCCCACTCTCGCCAAATTGTTGGAAAAATGCGGACAACTACAATTGACTAAACACATTGACCAGTTTGGCCTCCTCAATCCGCATCAATCAGGCTTCCGAGCGGGGCACAGCACTGAAACGGCTATGACTCACATAATTGACGACGCCCTTCAAATGCTAGATCAAAATGATACCTGTCTCCTCATCCTTCTTGATCTCTCTTCAGCTTTTGACACAGTTAAGCATGAGAAATTACTCGAACTACTAAACACAAGAATGGGTCTATCTGGGACAGTCCTCAAATGGTTCACTTCCTTTCTACACAACAGGTCGCAGAAATTCAAGAGTAACAACCTGATGTCCTCGCCTATACCTGTTTCGTTAGGCGTCCCACAAGGTTCCTCCCTATCCCCAACTTTGTTCAACCTAGTCATGGAACCCCTCACCACCTTGTTACAAGAGTCCAATATACACTTTCACATGTACGCTGATGATACCCAACTATATCTCAAATTACAATCCCCCAAAGACATTTTGCTCCTGAACTCAACGATCAGAAGCACCCAATCCTGGCTTGCCGATAATCATCTCAAACTTAATGCTCTGAAAACAGAGTTCTTTCTTATCTCACCTCCCACCAAGATCTCTACCACACAACTCTGGCTTAAAGACCTAACTGCACTCAATGTCCAACCCACCATCGTAGACTCAGCAAAATCATTAGGCATTACACTTGACACCAATCTCAACATGCAGCAACATATCAGCAAGGCAACTAAGGGAGCGAACTACCAAATCAATACCCTGAGGAAACTTAAACCCTTCCTCCCTGCCAATGACTTCCGAACTGCAGTACAAGCACTAGTCATCCCTCGAATAGAATATGGCAGCATCGCCCTCTGCGGACTCCCCCTAACTACTACTGCTCCACTAAGAGCTTCTCTAAATGCTGCAGCGAGACTCATCACTGGTTCAAAAAAACACTCACATATCTCCCCTGACTTTAAAAACCTGAACTGGCTGCCTTTCGAAGCCAGAATACATCTGAAAATCGCCTGCATGACGCACAAAGCTGTCCACATGAGCTCACCAAACTATCTCACTCAGAAGCTGACAATCTCTGGTGGCTCTAGAAACACCAGAGGCACAAACAATCTTCTGCTGAAGCCTCGTAGATTCCGGAAGGAAAAAACTTATAAACGCTCCTTCTCAGGAATGGCACCCAGGATTTGGAACTCACTCCCCCCTGAAACGAGGCTTATTTCCTCCACTACACTGTTTAAGAAAGAAGTAAAAGCTATATTCATGGCTAAATACACCTGAAGTGCTATTCTGAACATTGTTAAGACTCCGCACTGTTCTGTACTCCTTGTTTGACCCCGTGGCTTATTTGTTTTATATGTATTAATGATTTATGTGATTTTCTTGGCTACCACGAGTTTGTACTACTAGCATTTTTACTTACCTGTTTGACTATGTTCCCTCATGCTCCCCTTTTCTATGTGAAGCGCTCTGATATCTGTAAAGATCTTGTTCGCGCTATACAAAACTTTCAAAATAAATAAATAAATAAATGGTCAGTCACAACTACGTTCTATAATGCTATGAGGCTGGACGTTACAAAACCTACATTCAGACTATGTGCCTTGGCGCCTAATCAACACCACGTCACTGTTTTCAGAATTTAATCTCACTGATAGATCAATCTGGCACAGAGGGGAGCAGACTATATGGTGCTGCACATTGAAAAACTGGAAAGATTGCCATTAACTGTCGCTGAAAGACCAGCCTCAGAATGGATAATACACTGAACAATCACTCTGCCTATTACAATTTTCCATTTTCAGTATTGCTTAAAACATATACCAGCAGGCACATATGAAAGGTTGGGTAAAGAATACATCAAGACATCCTGGGACTTACCATACACACAGATGTTGGAGTGGGGGGAAATAAGTGTTTCTTAGTGGTAAAAATTGTGAAAACGCACTAAGCGGTTCTCTCCTTTGCCAGGGTATTAATTTACACAGGGCCTGCGATGGTTCCTCTAACAACTTATCCTGCCACCTGCAAGGTTCACCAGCTGCAGTGATTGATCCAATTTTTGGACAACTTTCTAATGGAAGTTACCTCATGTTGAATGATCACAGCTGCTGTGGCATGTTGCCAGGTTTGCCCTATCTCGTAACTGTGTCAGCCAGGGTCACTTGCTGTATGCAAGTATTGTTTCCAAAAACGAAGACAGACTGGGAGTCGCAACTTTGGCCTTCACTGAACATATCTGCTATACGAATTGATACTTTAAGCAGAATGAAAGCCATTCTTTTGCAAAAAAATGTGTCATTGACCTCGGCCAAAGAGACGTATGATCTAAAAGTCGCAAGGACTTCTGCAGAGATACATGCCTTTTAACAACAAATTGCCCTATACAGTTCTCAGAAATGTTAAGTCGTATCTTAAACATGTCTGATACGAACGGTATGGTACATGTATTTAAGACAGTTTTTTCGGGACTGTTGGCACCTTTTGAAGCAGTCCTAGGCATATTTCCAAACTTCGTGCACTCTGTGTTTGGCGGACTGCCTCTCGTTCTGGGACTCGCAGCAGGGATACTATTTTTGCTCCTACTGCGCCGATATGGCAATCCAAATAACCAGCGATACCCAGTTCACCGTGGAGAACACTCTACTCGTGATGAAGTGTTGTGAGCGCATAGTCCAAATTTTGGGATTAACTCATTTAAGAGAATTGAATACTACATGGTTTATGTCATTTAGACCAATCTGGCAAGATTGCATCTTACTTGTTCTACGATACCTGCTATGCGGAGAAGAATGCGTGTTAGACATCTATCTCACACTCCCATTAGTCCTGCCAAGGGATGTTGATATTTTGCTAGGACCAGTAACGGCTCATGCACTGTGTTGTCCCCAACGGCTACCAATCCTGATGACAGCATTCATTGAGATCTCACAGACGCACCATGCTACTGCTGAGGTACGAGTGGAAAGCGGCACACAGGTTCCTTCAAATTCAAACATTGCTAATGCTACTAACGCAGACGGCGATGCTTCACATCTATGTGCGATTGATCAACTTAACGAGGTAATCCAACTTTCACCTACAATGGTAGACAAATTCTTTACAGACTTAGAAGACTTGATGTTTTCCCCAAACAATAACACTGACTTTTGATTTGGCACACAGTGTCTGAGAGACTCCGAATTTGACCTTCATTTTTTTTAATTTTTTCAAAACAAAGTTTCTAACTTTGGAACTCTTTTTTCTATGATTAATTTTTGTTTTCCAAATTTGTACTTTTTCATTTTTTGGCACAAATTAATCTGCTTAAAGTAGAACTATTCATAGAGAACCAGAATTCTTTGAAAAATCTTCCAAGTAAGACAATATTTGACCTTGTCCACATTCAACAAGTTTATATATTCTGCCATGAATTGGTCTCGACTTTTTCTTCTGTATTTAAGAGCCATTTCATAAATGTATTTTTGTGTTTCATTCGGATAGCATTTTCAAGTATCAAATGATCTGCTTTGAATGAAACATTGCTTCAAATGCGTACAGCACAAATGCTTTTTTTGTGTACAACCAATTCTAATGCATTTTTTATGTATTTTGGGTGGGTTTTTAACATATCATGTTTAGATATGTTTTATGTGTTTAGAACTTAGTAATGTCGTACTTAAGAAAGTGGAGTGGGTGTTGTGTGGTGTTTTAGGCCCTGAGTGAATTTTCCCGATTCATGACCTTATATAGGTACAATTCACACTGCCCTTATATAGGCATAGAAATCAAGCCCTTATTTAGGCAAAGCCTACTCCACCGTCTCCAGACAGTCCAAAATGCCGCAGTCCGTCTGGTCTGCGGCATCTCCCTACGAGAGCATATCTCCCCCTACCGGAAAAAACTACATTGGCTGCCAGTCCAAAAAAGAGCAGAATTAAAGCCCTCACACTCGCCCATAGGGCAAAAAAAGGAAAGGGCTCTGCATATCTTGTCTCCTGCCTCCGCCCCTACAGTAATGCTCGCCTTCTCCGTTGTAGCTCTAAACATCTCCTCGCCACAATTAGATTAAAAAAAACACGTTCTGGAGGGAAAACCTTCCAAGTCTCCGCTTCCTCTCATTGGAACAGACTTCCCATCTCCATTCGGATGATACAGGAAGAACTCCCCTTCTGTAGAGCGCTCAAAACCTTCCTTTTCTGCTAAAAACTTCTCCCCAGTTTCTGATCCAGCTTAGTATACCCAGAAGCGCCGGGACACCCCGTTGGGGTAGCTGTGCGCTATATAAAATTCACAAATAATAATAATAATAATAATAAAGCCCATGCTGCCCAAATACAGGCATGGCTACTTCCACCCGTACCAAACATCACAACGATTTCTTGGAAAACCGGCTTAAACAGTAAGGGAACTTTCCCTTGCTTGAATATTGATTTCTCCAAGAACTCAGTTACTTACAATGAACAACTATTCCCCAGGGGTTCATTATGACGTTCATATGCCCGACTTTACGTCAAACTATGGCATTCCTAAACACCTTCAAGGTATAAATATACCTTCACTTGCTGTGGCAAACTACGGTGGTTTGGAGCTGTTCGTCTATCTACTTGCCCGATACAGCTCGCTACAGCAAGTGCCGAAGGATGCAGACTCTCCAGCTGACGCACTGATCAGGAAGCTGCCCTGCTCCTGACGAGAATCCAGCTCCAGTGTTTCCGGCACCCCTTGCGGGATGTTGGGAAATCGAGTCCTGAGACTGAGATACCAGACCTCCTTCATTCTAACCAAGGTATGGAGCTGATTAGAACCTAGAGGAACCTTTGGTAGATTCTTGGCAAAGAAAACTAAAACCTATACTACACAATACCTACTTCTTCAAGCGTACTAGACTTAGGTTAGGTACATTGGGGTAGGCGTATTTTCGAAGCACCAGGGAGTATTTTAGCCTGTGTATTTATGTATGTATTTGTATATGGCTTAGAAACCATATAATGCTCTTACAGTAATATTGTATATTACTATTTACGCTGTACGCATTATACTTTGAAGTCTGCCTAACGATTGTAGCAGTTCACTTCTCTTGCATGAGAAAGAAGACTGTTCAATAAACCTTTTATTGAAAAAGCCTGTCTCTCTATTTCTCTGCAACTCTGTAGAAACTAAGCATGCACGATTGACTGAGTGAAATACTTATCTATTGGTTCCGCGACTCTAAGAGATATATTCTTATTCTTGGGAAACAAAGTTGTCATGATTATGCGGTGGTCAGAAACTAATCCCTTCTTGTGTATTCGAGAAAGTTTCTAGTGACCTCTGAGTTCGCTGGCACACACACAATTAAGTTTTCGATAGAGGCCTAGTTGACCTCAGTCCTATCTCAATTCTATAGGATATATTATTCCAATGAGCAGAGCCTATTGGGAATATAGGAACTACACTACAGGAAAACATGGATTTGTCTCAGTTAACCCTTTTAGTATGGAAGCTAACCGAAGAAATTCAGGAACTAAGGTAGGAAAACCAGGCCCTTAGACAAGAGCTGGATAGAACCCGAACAGAATTTACTAATTGGAGAGACTCACAACCAGGAGAAAATGAACCTATCATTGCTCCCGGTAAATTTGGTCCCTCATCTTTTTTTTCCCCTAGTACATAAGGCCCTAACAATGATCAGAACCTGCAAGTCACCGTGGTAACTCCAATCCCAGTTCCCTTGGCAAACCCGGAACGATTTACTGGCGGTAGTAGTCATTTTACTACTTTTCTGAGCCAATGCCAGTTACACTTTTTATGTAAACTGCAGGTTTTTTCCACCGACACTTCCAAGATAGCTTTCATCATCTCTTATTTAGGAGGCGTGTCGCCCACCTGGGCTATGCCTTTGGTTGACACAAATGAAACTTTATTGCACAATCTAGCTGCTTTTAAAACAGCTATGTCCAGTTTACTTGCCAAACATGTTTTTATTCAAGCATCCGATAACGAGCGTTTAAATCTACGCCAGGGGTCCAAGGATCTTTAACCTATGTAACAAATTTCAACAGATTGTTATCAGAAACACACTGGCCGGAGGAGAAAAGAATATTTTTATTCTATCGGGCCTTAGAGATGAATTAAAAGATTCTTTGGCACACATTGTTAATTTGCCTGAGGACTACGCAGAATTTCCTGCATGTGTAAACGGTCTTGGCATGTACACGTGAATTACTTGGGAAAGATCTAAGGCCCAAATCACCTTCACATGCACACGTGAGAAAACCTGAGACCCAAAGCTATTTAAACTCCACCAACTTGGTTCCCGATGCTTTGCTTCGTGCCTAAACACTCACCTGACTCCGGACCTGGGTGGCAGATCATCCGAAGCTTTTCAGTGCTCCACCCTGCTTCCTTCCCTGTCTTCACTCAGAGTCTTCGGCTGTGTTCTTGCTGTTCGGAGCACATTTAAGACGTTCCTTCCGGTTTCTGAATTTCCGGCTCCAAATCCTCTCCCAGCACGGTTTCCGATTTCCTGCAAAAGAGAAAAGAAAAGAGATTCAACAAAGGGTTGCCAAGCAACACCACGCTCTGAATGGTAAAGCGTTAGCATGCTTGAACACATACCAGTAAGAATTTAAACTTTATCAGAACTGTGGCAGACCTCTTGACCTTCTATAAATCAAGAGAACGTTTTGAAACTCTTCCTGAAACAATCCAAGGACTTTAAGGACATTGAGTAAGTGAAGACTGTTAAAGTAAAACGGACATTTGTGTAAATACCTTGAGTCTGATTAGAAGACTGAAAGGGAACAGAGAGCTTGATTGTTATTATCATTTATATATATTTAATGTGAAATTACGGAGCAAATATTGTAAAGGAAATCAGTAACACTTGTGATAATTTGAGCACACAGATTATTAGTGCACCTGTAGTGTTTTTTTTGTTTATTCTTTCTTTTAGTTTCAAGATTCCTTTTGAGAAATGGTCAAGGGTAATTAAGAGTTCCAAAGGAGATGTTTGACCTAAAGTAGTGATTTAGGGTGTTCAGATTAATCGGGTACATTTATCAGATTATACACGAGCTGAAAACTGAAGCCCAGTAACACTTTGCCTTTCTCGAGAGATATTCTACACAACTGAATTGTCAAGTCGGTCTACAAGAATCCAGTGTGTCTTCTCTTTTCTCTCGTCCCTATTTCCCCCCCCCCTCCCCTGGGGTTCGATCAGGGCGGCAAGTGAATACTATCCTTGCCTCTCTGATGGAGTTCAGAGGGAGTTTGGTAATAGCAGCATCAAGGAAGGAACAAACCGGAGTACAGGTGGGTGAATTCGTGACACCCTGGGCCCCGGGGACCGCCACCTCCAAGGGGCTTTGGGGGGCCGCGCAGCCCCCATTCTAGAGCCCTTGATGGCCTGGGGACCATCAACCCCTAGAGCCAGCTGCAATGTCTCCCGCTATGCCATAGCAAACTCTGCTTTGCTCCTTGGAAGCGAGAGCAGGAAACCTGCTCTCGCTTCCAAGAAGCAAAGCAGAATTGCTTTTCGGCAAGGGGAGCTGCATGTTAGCAGCTCCCCTTGCCCAAAAGCAATTATGGCTCCCGCAGGAGGCGAGGAGCCGGCAGGGACCGTGGGGGCATTGGGGCTCCCTCCAAATTAAGGGTCAGCCCCTGGGGATGGGGTCCCTGGGGCCAGAAATGGCATTGGAGGGGGGGGCCACAAAGCCCCCTCTCCTTTAGTTTAGATTTTTTTTTAATGGAACGGCAGCCCTGGGGGATGTGGTCCCCGGGGCTAGAGGTGGCCCAGGGGAGTGAGGCCACGCTGCCCCCCTCCCGGCAATTTTTTTTTTTACACAAGGCCAGGTCCTGGGGGATTGGGTCCCCGGGGTCACAAGTGACCCAGGGGACCCTCTCCCTGCAAAAAAATAAATAAAACAAGGCCAGGCCCCGGGGGATGTGGTCCCCGGGGCCAATAGTGGCCCAGGGAAGCGAGCCCACACGGCCCCCTTCCTGTTTTTTTAAATGCTCAGACCCTGGGAGATGAGATCCCCAGGGCCCAAAAAATGTTAATAGAAGGCGGGCCACACAGCCCCCTCCTAAAAAACGAAAAAGAAAACCGAAGCTGGATCTCGCCGAAGGCCCCGCCCCCTCCCTGCACCACTTGAAAACACGCCTTCTGGCGTGTTTTGGGTTGGGGGATGAAGTCCCCTCGCATCTTATGGGTCCTTAGGGGCCAAATAGCCCACCAGGTACCTCCAGCAAGCACCACACAGTGGGATTGCTGAGAGGTGGTCCGAGGCCACGTCTTTTTTTACACCACTTTGCAAACGCGCCTTGTGGCGCATTGCTGATGGGACAATGAGGTTCTGTTGTGTCCTGGGGCCCTAAGGACTAAAGTGAACTTCATCCCCTGAGCAGCAGTGCGCCAGGAGTCGCGTTTGCAGAATGGTGTAAAAAGGTGGCATGGCTTTGAACACTCTCAGCAATCCAGCTGTATGGGGCTTACTGGAGGTAACAGGAGGGCTAGTTGACCCTGAGGGACAGGGCACTGTCGCAATTAAAGCTCACATGTGATTATTGGCAGTGGTCTGCATTTTCTGAGACTCTGGCTTTACTGCCTCACTGATGAGTGATCCTATCCACTTACGGGTACTCACTGACACCCAATGTGCTCCTCGGCCCTTCCCTCTACACTCAAAGATATCAATTTATAATAGGATCTTCCAGTTAAGCCATAGGCTAGTTAGTAAATTCTCTCTCTCTCAATCTATGCAGCCTCCATTTGTAACTGCTTTGACTGCCTACTCTTTGGAGTGCAGCACGTTGGCAATCAAAGTCTTGTATCGATCATGATTACTGGACTATTTATACTTCACAGATGTGCCTGCGATTACTCTGTGGCATACTTTTTCCCCAAAACAGCAGTCTACAGACAGCATTTCCTTGTGAGAACTAGTTGGCACTGAAAGTCGATGTATCATTCTATTGTGAGGTAACTTCAAACTGTTTATCCTGAGTTTTTTTAATGGATCAATATTGCTGCTTTTTCTTTATTCCCACCACCTACAAGTGGTGTAATTGTTTTGATTTTCATTAGTAAATCCCGTACAAAAGACATTGCTACCTGCGCCTGGTTATAGTATTCATGAAAAGTACGTCAATTTATGAGAAAAAAACCTTTAACATCACAAATTCCTTCAATGCAGCCTTTCTTCTCATTCCACTTTACTTTCTCTCCTTACATGTCTCTCACGAAAGTGGGCCCTCTTCTATCCTTTTCAGCCTCTCATTCCCTCACTCTAGTGGTCCTTCATGCTCTTACTTTATCTCTTACTTTCTCTTTCTAGCTTCTCACTTTCTTTTTCCCGTATTATCCCACTGTTTTCTTTTAACTCTTCCTCTTTTTCAACAGCCTTTTTTTCTTTCAATCTTGTTTTTTTCTCACTCTTTTTCTTCTTGCTTTTACTTTTTGTCTCGCTGTCGGTTGTATTTTCGCTCTCTTGATCTTGTTCTCTTCTAGCCCTGCTGCTCTTTTTATCCCTCTGTTCTTCTCTCATCCTCATCTTTGTCTCCTTTTATCTCTCTCTTTATTTTTGCCTTATTTGCTTTTCTTCTGAACCATTGTCTGCATCACCCTCTTTCTGTCCTCTTTTTCACTCTGTTCTCTGATACTTTTGGGTTTCCTCTTGCTCTCCCTTCTCATCTTTCTCACCATCCACCCTACTTGCAGAGTGTGCACCTTTAAGCACTCTGAATAAGGGGGACATCATATCTGACAATCTCTGGCTAATATCCATCATCTCAACATCTAAATGCAAACCTTTGACTTTTTCACTCTATTCTATAATTCCCTTGATTTTGCGGTCACTTTCATGTTAATGTGTTTCTCTTTTGCTCTGGTTCTTACCCTATTTCATTCTCTCGTGCTATTTCTCACTTAGTTTTCACATTCTCTTAGTCTATCTTTCTATCTCTTTTGCTATTTTGGTCACACATAAGACTACCAGATTTTGAAAACAACAAAAAAACTGTATATTTTAAAAAATCTAAAAGAAGGACGACTATTTTACATCAACTGAGGGGTACGGGATGACAGTGCTTATCAACATCGAAATGCCAAGGAAATAAATAAAATGTCATTTTAAACACCGTTTCATACCTGCTAATTAAATTGCTTTCTGATCACAGAAACTAGCCAGTTCTCCAATGGAATACATAAAAATGTGCCTCTTTCAGCTAGCCCTCTATGAAAACAGGGACACAAGACAAATTTCTTGAAATTTGAAAAACTGGTGTTGTCCTGGGAAATCCGGGGCACCTGGTCACCCTAATCACACATGCACTTCATAACCTTTGTTTCTCCTTTGCTGTTTCTCGTTCTGTTTTTCTACAACATCCACTCTTTTTTATATCCCCATTTTCTCTCTTGCTTTGTTTTCTTATCTATATTCTCTGCATAGCAGGTTTCAAAGAGGCCCTTACGGATTGCAGAGTTGAAAGGGTCTTATCTAATGTATGGTTCATATGAGGGAAGATGGAGTCACATGAGGGCACATAAATGTAAACAGCACAGTGCAACCAACTCTCAAGGCACTGAAGGTTAGGGGTCAAAGTGCAAAATGCTCCTAGGACAGAAAACATAGGCACATCTATTATTAGTGCAGCAGGCACAGTGGCACCAGGGCTGAAGAAGAGGTAAGAGCCGGGGGCGTGGCCAAGCCAGAGACCAAGATGGTCGCTCGGCTTTGAAGCTCCGCCAGCAGTCGTTGCAACAACGTGATGTCCCGCTATCCAGCGAGGCTACCGGGCAGGGAAAAGACGCCATAATGCAGTGGAAGGGATCCTGATTAAAAGTCTCCCTGCGGTGCTGCGAGAAAACCACCGGAACTGCAGAAATCGGCGACTCCAGGCGGACGGACGACTTTCAAGATGGCGGCATCGACGATATGAGGAGACTCCGGGTGCGGCAGCGGAGGGACTGAGCCAGCAGCTGGGGTGCTGCGAGTCACCGGGCCACGGGCCGGATCGTTGAGCGGCCACAATCTGGGCAAAGCGGCGCTCGGTACTGGCGGGAGGTCCGTTTGACCTTCGGCGGTCTGAGCGCGGCACTCTTATGTCTGCGCTGATCGTAGGGGCACACAGGGACGGTGCCTGTGATTGCTCCCCCGTCGACACCTGGTACAGCATTTCCAAAGCACCCTTGGGGATCTCCTCCCCGCATATGCACTCGCTCGGCCGCGGCCTGCGCTGTTCTCCCTCTCTTCTCCCGCAGGGCTCCGTTTTTGTAAGGCTTCCTGGCATGTCTGCGCTGCTCCCGGAGCGAAAAACTGAATCCAAACCTCAGCAGTGTCTCCGCCCCAGCCACCAATTTATGCTGCAGCAAACTTGAAACATTAACTGCCCACTGCACATTGCCTTGTCTTCAAACAACCTGCTTCGTGGAAGTACTGTGCCTCGACCACTACTGCGCCACAAGCTCCATTATGGGAGACAATAGTGAAATACCCAAAACCTCCCCTGTTGCCAGGAAAATACAAACACGGGTTAGATGCCCATTCCTTGCTGATCAGTTCTGCTTGCCTAATCTCTGTTCGCCAGCTACTTGCACCTGCTCGGCGGCCATAACCAGAAGACTCTGTCATTGGGCTTAATTAATACTTGGCAGGTGGAACTACGGTATGGGCCGCAAAGACCCCAAACAGTGCCTTCTCCCGTTCGAAAAGGTACCGAAGTGGCACAAGAAGCCCCTGACAAGATGGCAGAAAGTGGCCAGAAAGAAACAACACCAGAGGTTGATACCAACCAATTAGGTTCCCTGCTACAAGAGATGAGAGCGGGGTTCAGAGCCCTAGATGAGCGCTTTGATGCCCTAGATAAGCACATGGCGGATCTGGGATCGAAGATCCAAGTTCACGACAGAAAAATCGACGTGGTGGAATCGCATACATCAGATCTAGGAGATGGAACGGCGCAATCCTTGAAAAGGCTCGGCCGAATGGAACGTTACCTCAAAGTCGTCGCGATCAAGAAAGAGGACTTAGAGGTGCGCAGTCGCCAAAATAACGTGCACATTTTGGGTGTTCCGGAATCGACAGCCACTGGTCGCATGGACACCTTGGTAGAAACAATCCTGATAGACTTGTTTTGTAGAGAAGTCTTCACTATGGGCTTTGTGATAGGACGCGCTCTTAGATCACTAGGTCCAAGGCCCAATCCTGGATGCCCGCCCAGACCCATCACTGCCCGTGTCATGAACTTTAGGGATTGAGACACGGCCCTGCGCCTGGCACGAGAACGGAGCGAAACGGTATGCAGGGCTCCAAGCTGTCCCTATACCCAGACTTTACAATCATGGTACAGGAGGCCAGGCGGAAATACACTGGAGTTAAGGCAACACTCAAATCTAGGACTGCTCTATCCAGCTCGGTTACGTGTTGAGATCAATGGGAGAGCCCGTGTCTTTGACAATCCTACGGAGGTGCAGGAGTTCTGTCACTCTTACAAACTTAACAACAAACGCCCAGCTGAGGACAAAAGACTTCCCCCTCCGCAGAGTGGTTCAGACGCCAGCATGGAACTATTCTCGGGATCTGGGCACGGCTAAACTGTTAATATGGCCTTTCTTTACATGGAGAATTTAATAAGTTGGGATTTCATTCAATCACTTTATAGTATCATTTTTTATTGCCACATAGCTGTAGGGCCGCTGCCACCACCCCTAATGGTGTTCACCTTATAATTGTTGTGTGAATTTAGTAAGTACTATTTATGGTTATTTTTCAGCGATGCAGAGGAACTATTATTACTGCACTGTTTTTGGATAGTAATGGTTTTGCCTCTCTGGTAGGGTGGGGAGGCTGGGTGCGGGGTGAGGCTGGGACATTGTTTAGCTACACTGAGACGTTCTTAGGTACACACTTGGATGTAACTGGCAAGTACGCACGGTTGATTTTCATTAAGCACTCATTTTTACCACCACCATGGCTCAGTTAGGGCGTAATTCTGTACCCTCAGATGGGGTTTTGGTGACATGGAACTTCCGCGGCCTGAACAACACTCGCAAGAAAAGGAAGATAACACAGTATTTACTACGTCACAGGGTAGATGTAGCTTTCTTACAGGAAACTCATCTGCCTCCTAGTGATCAGGCCCACTTTGCCGCAAATTGGGGAACACATCGCTATTTTGCCAACTTCAGCAACTTCGCAAGGGGCACTGCCATTCTTATACATAAACGACTCCCCTTCCATTTGCATTCTGTAATATGTGACAGTGAAGGCAGGTATATCACTGTCCTGGGTACGTTAATGGGTCACAGGGTGGCATTGGTCTGTGTGTATGACCCCAATAGCGACTCCCCAGACTTTTATTATACCCTACTCTCTAAACTGGTGCAGCTAGGCCCGGTTCCCCTTTTACTGGGGGGTGATTTTAATATAGTCCAGGACCAGTCACTTGACACCACTTCGAGAGCACTAGATCCCAAACCGAGAGCACGAAAGGCATTGAGCTCGCTTTGCGATCAATTCTCCTTAATTGACATCGGTCATACGCAAAACCCGCATAGCACTGACTATACTCACTACACTGGCAGTCATAACACATGGACGAGGCTCGACTATTGGCTGGCATCCCCAGAATTTATCAGCTGGTGTCATGTGATCCGGAGGCTTCCTCGCACATATTCTGCAAGGGGATAGGCGGCAGGGGCTTGTGCTGAAGTTTGCGAGCAGTGGGATTCCGGTGCGAATGGGCTCATTTCCACTCATGAAGAGTTCAAAAGCTTCATTTAGGAGCCCACCGAACCACAGCAAGGTTCTAGGGCCTGAGAGGCACAATTTGGGAGCAAGGAACGTGCTGAAGACTGGTCCAGGCACTTCCACAAAATGAATGGGAGGTCAGGAACAGCACCAGCCCTCACTGCACAAGCTTCTGTTGATTGTAAATACAAGAGCATGGCTTTAACCCGTTTATTGCGGTGGCAATTCCGCTGCGATGTGGGCGTTCGAATGCGCGTCCGGGGCCGTGTAGGCCAATGGACGTGCGCAACACTACTGAGGTAGTGCTTGCGACGGCTGTTGGCCAACGCACGCACGCAAGGGTTAAAAAAATATTTGCTGCAAACCCCAGATCAGCCAAATTAAAAGATGCTCATGTGGACACACTTGTGTCAAAAACTTATTTTATAGATGCGGTCAGCAAGTGGGTAAAGTCTGTGGTTGCGGTGGCTCAGGAGAAAGGTAAGAATGTGCAACTTGAGATTCGCGGACTACGGCGGCATTCAGAATCATGCCTGAAGCCTCCAAAAGCAGCCCGCCGGAGCCTGAGGAATTGTCAGTTCTGAGTTGCAAGCCGCAACAGTCGTTAGTCTACAGACCTGAGGACATGTGACTGGGAGCCCCAAGGCCACGACGACCCTCCAACCGCCTGGTCGCAGGGCATTGGATTTATTTAGGCATTTTTTATAGCGCATACTTTACCCAGCGGAGTCAGAGCGCTTTACAATAGAGCGAAGTATATAGGATTAGATATTATGGTAACATATTTACAGAGTATAAATCCACCAAAAATGACACGATACAAACTAAAGTTGGAGCGATTAGGGTTCCAAAAAAACACATTCCAGAGTTGAAGCGTAAGGACAAACTAGTCTCCAGTGAGGAACATGAAACAGTCAATGCCTCCAGGCTGTGTAGGTGTATTGTTTTGACCCCGCCCCCCCAGCCACTGACCACGCCCACGTGCCCCGCCCCCACATACACCAGACCCACAAGCCCCGGCCCCACATTCACTGCCCCCGCCCGAGTAGGAGCATTCACACCCACAGGCCCCGCCCCCAAATTCACTGACCCCACCCCCGGCAGAGGAGCATCCACACCCACGGGCCCCGCCCCCACAGGCCCCGCCCCCTCTCAGGAATCATACGTTAATGCTCTTCCGCCACTGCCTCGAGTCCTTGTCTCCCCTTACCTCTCTTGTGGTTTCGTGGGGGCAGTGTTGGCCTGGTGGAGGGGACACACCGAGGGCCCCACGTGACAACAAAGCGCGCGCTGGACAAGTGCCGCCCTGATCTGTAGCTGCGCATGCGCAGGACACTCAGTTTGTCACAAGTGCGCATGCGCAGGATGTCTGCTTGTTGTGGCCGCGCATGCGCTGAGAATAGCGGAGCCCATGAAACATAAAGAGTGTGTAATTGAGCAGCCCGCAGGGAAGCACGGCCTGGAGAGTCCAACCGAGAGGGGACGCAACTGGGAACGTCCACACTGTCTTCCATTCAGAAAAACTGAAAACCCCAGGACTTAACTAAGAGCGCGGGTTAAAGAGGTCTTGATGGGTTAACAACTGCGCATGCGCTGGTGACAGACACTGCGTCCCGCAGCGGAGCACGAGCTAAGAAGGGCCTTGGATTAACAACTGCGCATGCGCTGAGAACAGACACCTTCAAGAGGGCCTTGTATTAACAGCTGCGCATGCGCTGAGGACAGACACTGCTCCCGGGCCTTGGATTACCATGAGCTCCTCACTGCCATGCCAGGGACACTGCAGCAGCAGCTCCAAGCAGCAGGTAGAGGGAGCACAGAGGGGTGAGACTCTGAGACACACATGCAAACAATCAATCAATAAAATCTGTATTCGATCTCTTAAATACAGATCATAAAAGCACAATTTAAATCAGTGATCAACAACCAGCCCCAGTTCATAACAAGTTAAAATCCTATAGCAAGTAGAATTATCTAAAAAGAACATCAGATAATTTTTACAGGACATTTTATCCCATAAAGTGCATCATGTGCCTCATAGACCGAATCCAGTTAGTTTACATCAAATTACTCATTTCTGCATATAATTATTAGTTAAAACCAACCTCGCGCCTTTCTACTTTTCATACAGGCCCACAAAAAGGTGGCTACCACAGACAAAGGGATCAGGCAGAGATTTAAAGAAGTAACGTGCCACCTGGCATTGTTTAAAATTGTGGCGCTTTAAAATCGAAAGGATAAATTCTTCTCTTCCTGTATTATAAAACACACAGAACAAGACTAGGTGCAGGTCACATTGGGGGGAATGGTTGTGGGTGGGCACCGGCCTCCAGCAACAAAGCGCTCCCAGCGCTAGAGGTAAAATAAAGCGCTCCCAGCGCTATAACCAGAAAATAAAGCGCGACCAGGCGCAAATAACGCGCTTCCAAGCGCTAGGAGGCAATTCCAGCGCTCCCAGCGCTAGAGGACAGCACAAGTCCAGAGAAAGTCCTTGGAATGCAGCAAGATGGGGGGGCAAGGCTGGGCCAGGGCCCAGCTCACTGGGCCCTCCAGGCAGGAAGGCAGTCCCAAGTGGCGGTTCCTCCTGGCGCCAGCAGCAGCAGCAGCCCCCCTCAGTAAGATCAGGAAAGAACAACTTGCAAGGGGACACAGACACTTTTTATACTAATAAATCCTTTGTCTGTGTGCAGGGTGGGGGAAGAACCAGTCGCAGCTGGTCTGGGAGCACCCTTGATGTGCTCAGCCCCTCACTCTATTCACTAGGCAGGCTAGGGTCGTTAGACGCACCACAGGGGGCGGAGCCAGCATTGTGTGGGGAAAGCCCCGCCCTATTCAGGACCCAGGTGCACTCCTCCCCAGCCATCAGCACGCTAATCTCCACACTCACCACCGGGCAGACCCATCATGACTCATGGAGCCTGGCATCCCAGCCAGCTCCAGCCAATCACACGCCAGCACCTTTACAGCACACACACAGCCATGTCTAGAAGTGGCACTTCCACACTAGACACATACACGCCGCATACATCATTTCGCAGCATTCAATCACACGAGTCCGCACATACCAGACTCGAGCCTGTACACCCCACGCATCAGGAAATACCAGGGACACATACATTCCCCATGCATTCCTATGGGAGGGCAGGCCAACCTTACTCCACGCACTCAGAGTGCGCACGCACTTTCCACTGGGACACAGTGAAAGTGCGCAGAACACAAAAATCACCATCACTAGGTCACCATTAAAAGCAAAAAGTTTAGGGGTGAACCTGCTAGAAGGGCCAAGTCCAACACTAACCATGAAGAAAATGCTAACCACCGAAGGGAAAGAATGGGACATGTTGTTGCCACTCGCCCTCTTTGTTATTTGAAGCCAGGTTCAGAGAAGCTTGGGTTGTTCTCCCTTTGAACTTCTTTACGGGAGACAGCCACAAACCTTGCTAGAAATGACAAGAGAAGCGTGGGAACAAGAGAAACAAGAAGAGACACAACACCATCTAGAATACACCCAAAGCCTAAGAAACCGCATAGAGAAATTGCGAGATTTTGCTCACAAAAACCTAGAAAAAGCTCAAAGAAGCCAGCAGATGTCTTACAATAAAGGAAAGAGGTGACAACAGTTACAGGTCCATGACTGGGTGCTCCTATTCCTACCTTCCTTTATACGCCAAAAACGGGCAGAATGGAAGGGACCATATGACGGTGCTGAAAGGGTAGGCCTCACTACTTACCGGTTACGCCTTTCCTTAACCAAAACCCAGATATACCACATAAATCTACTAAAGAAATGGTTGGGACCCCTCCCCAAAGACACCCATTACGTTTTGTCTGACTCAAAACCCATTCCTTCAACATTGAATACATTGCCCATAAACGAACATCTAACAGAGGAACAAAAAGTGTCTCTTCAGACCCTCTTAGAGTCCTTCTCCTCCATCTTTTCCGACCTCCTGGGAAAATCAACAATACTCGAGCATGCCATTGTTACCCCACCAAATAAAGTAATAAAACAAAACCCCTACAGAATACCAGGCGTTAGGCGGGACGCAGTTCCTGACGAAATAGAGAGCATGTTACAACTAGGAGTCATAAAACCTTCCAGCAGTAACTGGTCTACCCCATTGTCATAGTTCTCAAACATGCTGGTTCCATCAGTTTTTGAATAAATGTCCGAGCAGTCAATACCATCTCGAAATTTCACTCATACCCGTTGATGAATCGAGAAATTAGGCTTAGCCCAACATATAACCACATTCGATCTTACAAAAGACTATTAGCAGGTACCACTTAAACAGGAAGACCAAGAAAAATCGCCTTTAGCACCTCTAATGGGCTATATGAGTTTACTGCACTGCCTTTTGGGTTACACAGAGCACCAGCGACGTTCCAAAGACTTATGAACAAAGTTTGCTCCCAACATCAAGAGTACTCCTTAGCCTTCATAGACGATATCATAATATTTAGCCCTAACTTGGAACTACATCTCGTCCATTGTGGGAAGATATTCCAAGCACTTAGGACTGCAGGGCTCCACGTGAACTCCAAAAAGACCAGGATAAACTTCACCATAGTCAAATATTTGGGCTATTTATTGGGAGATGGTGCTATCGCTCTGCAACAAGAGAAATTGAGAGCAGTCTTAGACACCCCCTTCCCTCCCACCAAAAAAGGCATTAGATCCTTTTTGGGATTACAAGGCTACTACCGCTGGTTTAAACCCAATTATTCTGAAATAGCAGCACCACTAACCGACCTACTGAAGAAAGAGAAAAGGAACTAAGACTTGGTAAATCCTCCCCAAGCCGCCAGAAAGGCATTCCACGAGCTCAAGTGAGCCATAACCTAAGGCGGAGAAACCAGCAGGGAAGACCGGAAAAACGGAGAACACCGAACAGCCTTCCGAGAGAGAGAACTGGAGCCTTGGGGAGGTCACAGCTTGTTGGCGAGGAGGGAAAGTCGAAACAGAAGGAGACCAGACCTCGCTGAAGGACGTGGAGTCACCACGCCATGGCCCCGGAGTGACGTGGCTCTTACAGGTGAGTGGGCATCTATGGGGCTTTTGGAAAGGGGCTGAGTCAGAGAGGGACGGGAGGGGAGGCTGAGGGGTGAAAGGGACCCAGGGAAAAGGAAATAAGTGAGATGGAATAGGAAGACAAGAGCAGAAATCATCGGCTACTCTTCTTGTTTTGGTTGCTCCAACCCCCTCCCTTCACATTTATGCATAGCTATTATTTATCTCTCACATCCTCCTTTGAATAAATCATAAAGCAAAAAACACTTACCTGAGTCTTTTTCTTCTGTCCGAGAGACGACGGCGGCCGAGGCTCACCTAAGGGACTGAAGTGGAAGACCCTGTGGGAAAGAAGAATACAAAAGAGACAATCAATCATTGTGATTTCCTGTAATAATAATAAAAAGTGCATACCAAGAAATTATTCAATGCAGTGTGCTCCTTCTTGACCGACTCTTCTTCAACGGGGAGCTACATACTTTCCCTACAGGGAATGGGAGACAGACACACACACACGGGAAAGCATAGTAGGAAAACGCTACATACAGTTTGTAGATGCTTGCATATGTACATTATTTTAGAAAGATGGTGGAACTATTGATTCTGAATGCACTTTCTTTTCTTAAGTCACAAATGTATGAAACAGTTTGTTGCAGGTCTAGTTGTTCTGCCGTCCTCTTCCCTCTCCCCATTGGTTAGCTATGTGACGTACAATGGAATGTTGGTATAATATTTATATGACGTGTACACCTCTACTCGGTGACTATATTACCTTCCTGACAGCTGTCCCCTCCCACCCGCAAGCTCGTTCTACGTACATAAATACCTATGAAAATATACTGTTATTTTCCTTGTTATTGAACCTACATTCTACAACACAGTCCAGACTCTGGAATTCACTGCACAGCCCCTTCCCTGAGTGTTGCCTCTCAGTGTCCTGAAGATGCCCCCGGCTCGAGAGTCACCCCGGGGTCAGAGGCCTCCCTCGCCTCTGCTTGAGCCCCGCTGCAGGGTCTGGGGGGAGGGAGGCACCGGGGGCCCGGCTGCCTGTGAGGAGTGGGGCCGGTGTGTTATTCCCCCTCTGAGTGACGCGCGAGCTCAACAAAACATTGGGTCTCACTGCTACGCACGCGCAGGACCGCGCGTCACGGCTGCGCACGTGCGGAGCAAAGACACGACATCCTATCGCCGAGTTAGGACCTTGCACGGGGTACGGACTGTAAACCGCCCTGGACACACGACGCGCAGCCTCACTGCGCCTGCGCAGAGAGACACTTCCCGCTCATACGCCTGCGCAGAGAAAAGGCACTTCTCCCAGAGGAGTCGACCGAGGAGCTTTGCATATGCATCTCACCCTGTGCTGTGGCAACCAGTGTCCCCGCGCGGACCCTGGAATTCAAGGCCTTCCTGACCTCGCGTTCCTCGGTGGGAGGCAGTGTCTGTCCTCAGCGCATGCGCAGGTGTCCATCTACGGTCCTCTCTAACCCACGCTCATAGTTCAGTGCTGGGGTTACTCAAAGGCCTCATAAAGCTCAGCCAGACCCACAGCAGGGCCCTCAGCACCCACGGTACACCCCAGGTGAGGCATGAGGTACAATGACTGTCTGGAGCTGGAGGGTCTCCAGCCTGCTGTCCGGGATTCATTTGTTGTTGTTGCATCGATCGATGATTATTTTGTCTCCACAATGCTCATTGGCCCTCTCTGCTGGAGTTGGGTCGCTCTTTTCAAGGCCTCAGCAAACGGTGACATTTGTTTCGCCTGAAAAGTCTGTGATGAGAAGATCGACCAGTAAAAGTAACACATGTACAGGATAAAAATAAATAGAAAAATAAATAGATAAGCAATGTCCAATCCATAATGTAGCAAAATACAGTAAACCTAGGTAAAGTGCATATTGTGAATAGTACAATATGAACGACTTCACAGATCGCACATAGATTTCCGTGCACCCGTAGCCACTCTCACAAAGGTGCCAATGCGCAAGATCAATGCAACATTGTCCAATTTAAATTTGCAGTCAACAGCGTCTGTTAAATTAATAGGTGACAAGTTTTTTTAAAATACGGAATTAGCAACCATTGTGCATATTTCATATAGTATTTACTAAAGACTAAAAAGTGTAAAAGCGTTTGACCGCTGTGATCATCACATGGACATGGCAGGGAGTCACGTTTTGCGTTATACCCATGGGGAAAACAAAGCAAATATCTTACGGTCCCAGCTCTTAGACGGAATAGGAGGCCTCTCTCCCATTGGGACATCGGTAGTGCAATATAACTTGATAGACAGTGCTCAGGGTGCTCAATGGATATAAATTTTGCGACCGTTTTTATATTCAATTCCCTTTCTAGTTTATCCGCGCTATAAAGTGCGTACAGTGCTGTCTTTAAAACGTTTTTGTCCATTGTTACAGCTGTGTTTGAGTTGGCAAACAGTCTACCAAGGTTAACGCTTTCCAGACCGTTAACTACCCCAGGAAGCCATGGAATATCCATCCCTTTCTCACAGCGAAGACTATCATCTATTATGTCCCTTGTGAGAGAAGCCTCGGGATTCTCCATTATGGCTAGCCAAAATAGTACAGGGCGGGCCCTATGATGTCTTCAATGTATCCTAATTTCAGTTTGCAGTGACATATGTACAGAGGGGTGGAGATTAGGGCGCCCAAGAGTTTTCTACAAATTCTACTTTGCTCTGATTGGATGCAAGAGCAGTTGGCAACACTCCATTCCTCTGCCTCATACAGGATCACACAGGATCTTAAAAATCTTTAAAAAGGCTGGAATTGTTCCGATTTTCTAGGGCGGAGGAGACTGAGGATTGAGTTAAAAGCCCTCGAGAACTTTCTTTTACAATATGCCAAGTGTTCACACCAGGTGCCGTTCGCAGCGAAGACCATTCCCAGATAAGGGGAAGTAGCAGTGCAAGTTAATTTTTGGTCGCCCACAGAGATAAAATATTAACAGACATTTCCTTGGCCCACAAGGCATTATAAAAGATTTCTTAAAATTTGTGCATAAATCTAGGCCGGACATAAAATCTGTGAAACCTCGAACTAAAGTGCGTAGTGCATTTGGTGTGCGACCAATTAAAACTGCATCATCTGTGTATAAAAGCACTGGGAGAAGTTTGCCTTGAATTCTGGGAACATCATTAGTTAGTGTGATCAGTAAATTGTTTATATATATGATAAATAGAAAAGGGTCCAGAACACACCCCTGTCTGACTTCTCTATCTACACTGATGTAATTGGAAACTTCTCCCCCAACACCAATCCTGACCTCGCTTTCAGGTCCGTATGGAGATAGGCTAAATAATGAACAAGGGCCTCATCCAGTCCATATTCTAAAAGGATGGACCATAGACGGGACCTGAAAACAGCAAAGCTCTCGCGACCACAATTAATGTAAATACATAAGGATATGACAACAGTAATCTCAGTGGAGTAAGACACAACAACAGATCTTCATCTTTTAAGTATTTCTCCTTCAGGAAGTTTATTGGATCCACAATTGGCTGAATTGTGGATCCAATAAACTTCCTGAAGGAGAAATACTTAAAAGATGAAGATCTGTTGTTGTGTCTTACTCCACTGAGATTACTGTTGTCATATCCTTATGTATTTACATTAATTGTGGTCGCGAGAGCTTTGCTGTTTTCTCATTAGCGAGGTTCTCCTAGACTCTCTTGGAACGGTTCAGGGTTTTTTCCGTTCGCTCTTCACGCACCACACTACACACATTGTTTTCCTACGAAACATAACGTTGATTCTAGGCAGAGCGCTTGGGTATCTGTAACACTACAAACCCTAACAGCTGTCTCCATAGACGGGACCTATTGACAAAATCGAAAGCTGAGGACAGGTCCATAAAAGAAAGCTAAGTAAAGTGGCAAGTGCTGTGCAAAAGTGTACTTCCCTGTGATCAAATTAAGAATAAGACTTTGCTCGTTTGTGCCAACTTTACCCCTGAAACGTAGTTGGCATTGTTCTAAAACTGATTGTCCTCTGTCCAGGTTAAAATTTTTGTGTATAAAACTCTGCCTAAAATTTTAAGGTTGTTATCTATGAGGGAGATCGGTCTACAGCAACAAGGTTGTGTGCAATCGCCGTTTTTAAAAATGGGAACGATCGTGCTAGTAGACCACGTCTTAGACAGTGGGGCATTGGTTAGAATATGAAAAATATTTAACAACTGTGGGGCCCAAAAATCTGGTTTATATTTAATAAGATCAATGGCCAACCCATCAGGGCCTGGAGTTTTATTGCCCGCACTCTGACGTATAGCCTCCTCAACCTTGTTTATTGATAATGGGATTCCAGGTGGCACCCTGTTAATAAAAGGGTCGGATTAAAAAGCAGGCTCTTGGTAAATAGTGGAAAAATGACTTTCCCAGGTGGCGCTCATTATGTTGCATCTGATGGGAGTGAACGGTTGTCCAATTGATCTTTAGTGGTAGTCCAAAATATATTCCCATTATTTAAGCTGGTGGCATTAATGAGCGCATCCCATTACACCTAGGGCTTTGAGATAGGACCTTGCGGAGCTTTCTGTTGACAATTGAGCACTCCTGATTGAACCATCTAGGTTCACGCAGTACTGTACAAATGGGTTTAGACAGCAAGGATTTAATGGTCCACTGAGTTCGGTAAAGGCGCTGATAGCCACTGGGTGTGGAACAGGGCCTATAAGCCGATGTTAATAAGATTCATGTTTCCCCTAACCATAGAACTGAATCGTTCTGTGTTATTAATGCCTCGCCAGCCCAGTCTGAGGTTATCTGTAGATGGTGATCGGTCCCTAGCACCACATTCTGTCTGAGGCGTTGGAACTGGAGACATCCGTAACGTTATTTGTATTGGGTTATGGTCCCCAAAGATTGTGGCTATAATTTCGGCTTTAAGCAAGCTTGCTTCTCAAGCGGGGGAGATAAAAAACATTATCAATTGTAGATGAGCAGCCCCTCCCTCTGAATGTCGGTTCGGGGGGGGGGCATTATCTTTTGAAGTTGCATCAATTTCCATAACATTAATTAAGTTAAGGGTGTTCAAATGGTCCATTAGCTCTCTACCCCATTGCATGTTTGTCTGCTGCTATGTGAATATTCACTTGACCATGAGTAAGTTAGCTTAGCATTAAAATCGCCCCCAGACAGATTCCTACTGACTTGAAAGAGTCGTTGGATTTTACAATAGATGCAATACAATTAAACAAATATATAAAATGCATATTTGGAACAGAATGAAAATCACAAGACCTGCCAAACGCCATTCAGCTACAAGCAATGCGCCCGCATGTTTATGGGTAATTCCTTCCACCCGAAAAGGAGCGTTATTCAAAGCACAGCAAGGGGGTGTTCGCCATGACCCTTCATCAGTATGAACGCTGTACCCTTCAATACGTTTTATTTGGTAGCCGAAACCATGCACCTTATTGCTGCTCTACTATAAAGAAAAATCACACTTTGATACTAATATACACCTGGGGTTTACTTAGACGTGGGCTATTGTGTAAAACTAAACAAGCCCACACACAGAGTGTCCCGTATGCCACCCATAACCGTCAAAGTTCCTATTTTACACACACAAGCAAAACATGTTTCTAAACATGGAAATAAATATAAGTATACTCAACCACGATTATAAAAGACTTCTAGACAGATAAGCTGTTGGCCTTCACTAAGCCAGATGACTCACTGAGTTGACCTGACATCCGAGTGTGACCTCTACCAAATCTGAATACTCGTAGGGCAGGCTCAGCCTTTCATCCTTTAGAGGGTGATAAACTGGTCGCCATTGAGCTGGTAATAGGAACATCGGGTTATAAGGCTGCAATTGGTGTGATGCAGAAATGTACTTCTAATAACTCGTCCCACCCGTAGAGGTTTATTCACAGTAAATTACACCTCGTTCACTCCTGAGGCAGAGAGAGGCTTAAAGCTTCTGCCATCAGTAAACAATGTTATGTTATGTTATGTTAACATTTTGATTAAGCGCAACAGCTGCCCCAGCAAAGAGGCGTCCCGGCGCTGAGGATCCACAAGTACCATACCAATAGCGGAGAAAGAGCTGAGGCAGGAAGTCCTAAGGAGAGGGGAACAGATGGGTCTTAACGGCTTTCCGGAAGGCGGACAGGTTTTCCAAGGAGCGAATATTCAATGGCAAGGAGTTCCAGAGCTTAGCTCCCAGAACCCTGAAGGAGCGACCACCAATACGGCAGAGCTTTGTGCGGGGTACTATTACTAGGTGTTGGCCTAAAGAGCGCAGACTGCGCTGTGGCACATAAGGTGTTAGAAGCGGGCGCATGAGTTTTGGGCATCTGGATTTGAGGATCTTGAATGCCAGGGTGAGGGTTTTAAATTGAATACGAGATTCAATGGGAAGCCAATGCAGCTTTCGAATGGTAGCTCTGACAGAGCATCTGCGGGGAAGACCCACCAAGGATCTTGCCGCCGAGTTCTGAACTCGTTGCAATCGCACTATCTCCGCTTTGTTTGCACCCAAAAATAAAACACTGGCATAGTCCAAGCGAGAGAGGATTGTGGATTGTACAATGAGTTGCCGGACTTTATAGTAAAACAATTTGAGTATCGGGTTAAGACTCCTCAGCAGGCCCACACAGGTAGCTGCCACTCTTTTTGAGTAGGTCTGGAAGCTAAGCGAGGAGTCTATCCAGACTCCCAGGTTTTTGACTAATGATTTAGGTGGTGGAATGGTGCCCAAAGAAGAGGGCCACCAGGGCTCGTTCCAATAGCTGGTATTCCTCCCAACAAGCAGCACCTCCGTCTTACCTGCATTGAGCTGCAGGCAATTGTCCGTCATCCACTGGGCTACTGCAGCCAGCCCACTCCTGAATCTCGAGGCCGAAGTAGATGGTCCTTCGGTGAGAGTGATTACCAGCTGCGTGTCATCTGCATATGACACCAGCGTGAGGTCCCACTCCTTAGCCACTACCGCAAGTGGCTGCACGTAGAGATTAAAAAGGAATGGGCCAAGTGCAGAGCCCTGAGGGACTCCCTGGCCGATGGAATGGGACTGGGAGAGAAACGGGCGAGCCGACACCCGGAAGGATCTGTCCTTCAAGAATGAGCGGAACCATTCCAGGGCAAGACCGGTAATCCCTACTGTCGCCAGACGATGTAGCAGAATGTCATGTGAAACCGTATCAAAGGCTGCGCTGAGATCTAACAGAATCAGCGCAGCGCTCTGACCGGCATCAAGAATTGTCCGGAGGTGGACAGGAGGGCAGACTCAGTACCGTGGCCCGGCCTGAACCCGTTTTGTGATGGGTCTAGGATGTTATTTTGATGCATATATTGGGACAATACGTTGCTAACATGAGCCTCCGCAAGTTTAGACACCCATGGGAGCAACGAAATGGGCCTGAAGTTTTCTAGTTTGGAGGGGTCCAGAGTAGGCTTCTTGATAATGGCGGAAACCCATGCTTGTTTCCTGACAGTCGGGACATTGGCCGAAGAGAAGGAAAGATTAAGTATAGAGGCCAGGGATGGTAGAAAGTATTCTAAAGACTTAATATTGGAATTAGTGGAGTTAAGTGGATCAAAAGAGTGCTGCGGGAATGACCTATATATTTTTTGCACTTTTTCTACAAAGAAAATGGCAAGGTACTCGCACTGCTGCGCGGAGGTGATACTGGAGACAGGGCTTCTGCTACTCTGCAGTTCTTGCACCAATTTAAAGATACATTTGGTGGGGTTCGGGCTAGAGTTGATTTCTTCTGCATAGAAAGAAGCACGCGCGGAGCAAATAGCTTTGTGATAGAGTTTTTGTTTGGCCAGATAAAATGCTTTATCCCTATCATTGTAGTCCCTTCTCCAGATTCGCTCGGCTTTTTTACAATCTTTCCGCATGGATCTCAAAGTGTCATTATACCATGGGTTGGAGGGGGATCTGCGCCCCTTGGTCCATTTAGCTGGAATGAGGGCATCTAATCCTCTGGTAATCCAGTCATGGAAGGCGGCGTATGCCATATTGATGTCCATATTTGTCTCATAATGGAATGCTCCTAGAGTAGAGTGGAGGTCATTGGTTGTAAGTTTATGTCAAGGCCTCTTGAAGCGCCGGGTTGGCTCATCCTTGTTGAACATTTCCCTGACCATCATAGTAATTTTGATTAAATAGTGATCTGTCCATCTCATAGGTTTAGGCGCATCTGTCCTAACCTCCGGGATATTAGTAAAGACAGGGTCTAATACATGCCCAGCCGAGTCCGTAGCAGTCTGAATTAAAGAGTCTAGTTGTAAGGCCGCAAGGTCCGCCAGGAGATTTTTGATGGTAGGGTCATGAGTCAAATCAAAATGGAGGTTTAGATCTCCTAATATTGTGAAGTTGATGAACTTAGAAGCAGGTCCGGGGGGTCGATAGATATAAAGCCCTGACAGAGCAAAGTGTGGGCCCATAATGATCTTAAATCGAGTGCTTTCACAGCCATAAATATCTTCCTTAATAAAGGCGCAGATATATTGATTTTTATAAATGACTGCTATGGCGCCGCCCCTTGCGTCTCTATTTAAGGTCTTGATCAAATAGCCGTCTGGCAACGTGAGGTTCGGTAGACTGGTCATGTTGTCCCGAAGCCATGTTTCACATAAAAAAAGAATGTCAGGGTTCTCATCAAGGAGGAGTGTGTTGACCTCTAAGTGGTGTTTTGCGAGAGACCTAATATTCAGTTGGAGGACGGTAATAGGTGTTTGTTTAAACGAGTCTGACCTGTGCCCAGATAAGCAGGGACTAGGTGTTGTGAATTCACAAGACTTACATTGTAAGCATGTCTGTCCAAGGTGGCCTGATAGCTCATCACAGGTCTGGCCAGGGTTCAGGGCAAGTAGAAGCTCCCTATCATAATGGCGAATTTCCCGTAGAGCTTGGCCAGGGGGACAGGCGAGAGGCGATGTCTTGGCGATGACGGGCGCAGACGGGCTTGCCTTCGGCGCGCAGACGGCGCGCCCGCTGCGCTCGTCCGCTGCGCATCCGGGGAATGCACATGGTTTATAGAAGGGGGCGTGGCCTAGCGGTAGTGGGCGTGACCATAGAGCTCTCGGTGATGGCGGCAAAGAATATTGTTGATATGACTCGTGGCAGCGCTAAAATCCGCTGCGCGGGGAAAGCAAGGATGTGATAAGTAAATAATAGGTTCCCAGGGAGAGGAGTAGGTACATAAAAACACAGTCTCACGGTCAATTTTATTTAAAAATGCGAACAAGCGCTCTCCCGGCTTCCGCCTCAGGAGGTAGGATTCTCTGGCTTGCGCTAGTGATCAGCGCTGCTTAAATGCCTTCGGCGGGGGCGTGGCCTAGCGGTAGTGGGCGTGGCCATAGGGCTCTCGTGATGGCGGCAAAGAAGATTGTTGATGTGACCCGCAGCAGCGCTAAAATCCGCTGCGCGGGAAAACCAAGGGTGTGATAAGTAAATAATAAGTGCCCAGGGAGAGGAGTAGGTAAATAAAAACACAGTCTCATGGTCAATTTTATTAAAAAATGCAAACAAGCGCTCTCCCGGCTTCCGCCTCAGGAGGTAGAATTCTCAGGAGTGATTCAATGGAGTGATTGTCACATACAGAACGAAGATCGGATTTGACAGAAATGTTTCTGGGCCGCAGATTGGACTCGTTTTGTCCATATTTAAAAAAAAAAAATCTTTTTATTTAAGAAACAAGAAAAAGAACAATAATAACAGGTGGCTTACATCGCGGAATGAAGGATTAATAATATACATACAGGGCATATAGACGGAGAATCATCAAGAGAGTCTGCTCACGTGTTACATCTGGTATATGGCTGCACTACAATCAGGTTAGTCAAAAAAACGCCTACCACCCACCCCACCTCCCCAAGAAAGCAGGATAAACATTGAATAACAACCCCGGATAGAAGGGAGGGGGAAGGGTGCAGCAATAAGAAGGTTACGAAGCTACGTCCACTGTACCGAACACTGTGAGAAATTACGCGACAATTGGCTAACTCACGCAAGTGATATCTCCACCAGAACCCGTCCACCCCATAACACAAATCCGCTACTCAAGAAGACCACCTATATCAGGATTTTGAAGGATTTAAAACATAAAAAACTACAAATACAATCTAAACAAACACCCCTCCCCCCACCCTGCACCCCAGCATATGGCTTGCGCCCTATCCCCAACTAGCTGCGTGCCTGTCGCCCCATCTAACTAGGTACTAAATGTAGTAAAACTTGGAGGAGGACATCTCAATACGGACCCCCGGTCCTCCCCCCCCCGCCAGAACCAAGAATCCCCATAATAAACACATAACTCCATTGAAAAGCAAATTTAAAAACTAAACAGGGGAAACAGTAACAACCACCCTACCTCCCATAAATACAATGGTAACGAATCCCACTTCAGAAAACCCATAGTGCCAAACCCCAACAGTCAGTCTCATCCTTGACCCTTCCGATCAGTCGAGCAAGCCCCTTCCAGACAGGCTTTTGCCTCCGCAGGATAGTCGGAATGTGAAAACAGTTCAGTATAGTTCCGTATGAGGCGAGGCAAAGTTATAGAGTCCCTAGGAATTTTATCGGCAGCAACGGTGACCCTCGTCGACATAAGCTCACGACGTCTGTGCCTCTGTGAGGAAATTGAAAGCGTCAAAGAGGGGTAGAATGCTGAATCATTCCATAGAGAGATCCCAGCAAGAGAGTCCGGAAGGGGAGCAACAATTCAACCAAACTCGGTAGACGATGTTGGTGGGCTTGGCAGACCATAGGGCACGTCGAGTACACGATTATCGGCCATCATATTGCCATGAAGCTCCGACACCTCTCGTGGCACGGGGTACACTGCCGCTACAGGGACCGCAATAAGTGATGTAGGCTGATCAGGATTTTGAGACGGTGTAGGGTCCGGTCCCACTTGTCCAAGTCCGTGTGCAACCACAATCATTTTTCAGACAATGAACTCCACATGGGAATGTAAGGCCCCGATCGCTGCCAATACAGATCGTATCGACGGTTCAGACTCAGTCCGTCCCACCGAATCGTGGTCCGAGACACCCATGTTCGCGTCCCCCCGAGGCCCGGCCTACCCCGGGGGAATCGGCTAATTTTGGGACGGACTGTCGTGGAGGGAGAACGAGGACTTACCAAGGTTGCGGTCCAGGTTCCGAGGCCACAGGCGTAGATCCCAACCCGGCAAACACCGGCGGGGTTCAGACCGGGTCTCCGGGCCAGGGACCCACACCCGCAGCGCACTGTCGTGCCTCGTCAACCCTCCATCGATTGTAGGCTAGAACAACGACCGCCGTCAAAATCGGGCTTAAAATCTTTTGCCATGTCCAAGGACCGGACCCTGATGGTCACCCACAGCCGATGTTATTCAACTGGAACCCGGCTGGGCCAGTACTCAAGTCCCCGGATCACAAGCTGGTGTAGGCCCCAAACTAAAACTCGACGTAACTTCGTCCACAAAGCTGGAAAAAATCCCGGGATTGCACCAAAATATAACGTAGCCGTTCACACACCCGGAGGCAGGGTGGAAATTCAGGATTTGTAGCAGGATTGTCCGGCGGAGGATGGAGGTCGGCGGAGCCGGGAGCCTATGCGGCCATCTTAGTTGCGAGCCTAGCTCCTCCGTTTTGTCCATATTTGTTCGCAGATTAACCCGGTTTAGTATTCAGACACATCACACAAGGGTCTTTCTAGGACTCTTGACTTGGGCCTCCAAATGAACATCTACTGAGGTTTGTCTGGCTCGTTTTCTGCTTTCCGGGAAGAATGCTGTCACGCTGCATGTTTGTTTAGGAGATTAGACAAAGTAATCACAGTGTTTCTTACAAAAAATAAAGCGTGAATGCCGTGTGTAATTAAAAAAAAATGATGTCAGAGAAGCGCATTTTTTTCTGAAGCAAACTAATCAAAGTAACCAGCGTAAGTAAAAAATCTGGCTACATTGTAAACGGTAAAAAAAGTAACCAACACGTAAAAACGGACTCTGGAGCAAATGAGTTTTAAAGGTGTCCAATAGCTTCCGGTAGAGACTATATAGAAAACTGAGAAAAAGGAAAACATCAAGTGAAAACGGACTTGGAAGCAAATGAGGCGGGAGGAGTAAAAGCACAGAATGGGAGGCTGATGCTAGCGGTTTCAAATTGAAAGCTAAAGAAGGGAATGTTTGAAAATGGAGAAGGGGTAAGAATAGTTGGCAAACAAGTCGGATGGGGGTGGGGGTGGGGGAGAAGGGGAGTGAGCGAGTGGGAGGGAAGCACTGGTGAAGCGTCACGTTTCAAGAGCCTGGTGGGTGGGGGGGCGGGGGACCCAGCGAGTGTGAGGGAGGAAAGGAGCATATGGGGATGGGGTGTGAGTGAGGGGGATCAGAAGCCTTTGATGGTGGTGTGCGAGGCCAAGCGCGTACTGGAGAAGCGCCACGCTTCAAGAGTTAACATGCATTGTGAGAAATCCGCATGGAATCTGCTTGGTCAGAGAGTTTGTTTTAACTACATTACTCTCGTCTATTTATCCCTGCGGGATAGAATAGTCGAGACCTAAAAACTTCATCTTGCAGACGAACCAAGAATCACGCTTGAATGTCACAACTTTTTAAAACAAGGTAGTCAGGAAAGTGTGGCGAATATATTGCAGCTCCTTGCATTTTGACAGCCCCAAGCAAATTTGAGAACAGAGTGGATGTATGTAGCAGAGACGAGTCTGTTCACCCAATGTGAGTGGTGATATCCGCTTTGCTGATCTGTCTGCAGTTATGATGCTGCTGACAGTAGCGTGTCTGCTAAAAGTGATGGCGTGACTGGTGGAACAGTAAAGCCAAATAAGAGAAAGTTATCTTCCGACACCGCAGTCTTCGTGACTATGACCAGTAATACTGAAGACTCTTGAGACTCACAGCAGTAATTTCTTCTTTCAGAGCGTTATTGCTGCAGATGGAGTGAAGCCAAGAAGTAAGCACATTACTAAGGTACCAACAACGTTCAATATTGTTCATTTGTATTAACTGTTTCTCTTTTGCAGCATTTTGAAATGCATTTTCTATTTTTGTTGCTTTTTGTTTAGTTTTTTCTTGTAGGTTGTTACCTTTGGTTTAAAGGGAAATATGTTGTAGTGTGTGATCTTAATGCTGCAGTTTGCATTTCATTACCATTATTTGCTTATCCTGGAAAATCTCCAGGGTGTAGGAGATTTGTTGTTCCAGAGTTCATTCTTCAGCTTCTGGGCAGTTGTCGCTCTGTGGCGATCTGTGGTCCTGTTTCTCTGCTCTTCTTGTAGCAGCTCCTATCAGAGCTTCATCCTCCCGCCAACGATAATAAGATGCCAGGCATCACACAACACAGACTATGTTGGGTTAAGTCCATCTGCTCTGCGCAGTTAGAGCTAAGATAAAGTTCTACGGACCCATCAGGCTGTGAATGTAACCTAAGGGCTTAAGATGAAATGTAGAGCTTACCTCCTTCCTGAGTGGCTCCAGTCTGCTGTGTGCAGACCCTATAGCTGGCAGCACCCAGGAGTATGTATGTATAAATCAGATTATGTTGGAAGTAATCTGCAATATAGTGGCAGGCAGCCCCCTTGCCATAGAGTAGGGTTTCTCATAGTGTTTTAATTCCTGACACATTAATGGAGATTGTCTTTTAACAGGCAGAAGAACAACACTGACCATATATTTCTCTGGATTTGTTTTTAAAATGATGTACACATTCAGAATGGCATTTCGCTCTGCTGGAATAATAAGACAAGTTATCTTGCACTCTATGTTGTTGCATGGATTTTTGTCTGCAATGCATTCCATGTTTTATTCAAACGTGCTTTCTACAGGGCGCACATACATGATTTGCTGCTGTAGAGAAATAATGCTCCTGTGTACTGTGACAGATTCTGAAATATTGAAAAACTTCATGATTTCTCTTTCAGCACTTCATAGTAAAACCTTTCAATCATTTGGCAGAAACATAACTTTGTACCATTAAAATAGTTTTGATGGGGAACATTCATGTGGGGTTAGGACTGGCTCGACCAGAGTGCTTGCTGACTTGCAGGAGTATGGAGTTGACCACCTTGCCTGGTCCGGTGTGGAACCAATCCAGCGATGCTTTGCTGCAGACTCATTTGCCCTGATAGCTGGTCAATAGTTTGAGGAGGAGGAGGTGAAGAGCTGGCTAAGTGTGCCATGAGCCTGGCAGTTCAGTACATCCCTGAGAAATGAGCTTTGAGTCGATGTAGTGTTCCTCTTATACCACGTGCAATTCATCCTCTCCAAAACCTCAAGAATTCCTGGGTGTCTAGGGCGGCTGATTCTGATTGGGTGCTTGATAGTTTTCCAGAAACTCATGTTCTTGATTGTTCATGTTTGTCAGTAGTTAATTAAACACGCCCAGGGGTTTTATCTCTTCAGTGACACAAGCTGCAATAAAACTTTCTTTGTCGTCAAAGAATGGAAGGGCTGTGGAACTGTCATTCATCTCACTGCTAAGCAGAGCAGTGTCATGCTTCACCCTCACTCAGGCCTCTGATTTTGACCAACATCGCTTAGAACAATGGGACTTTTAAGACAATCCTTTTAATGAGAAAAACAAAACTACAAGTCCCTTAAGCAATAGTGGTGGAAGGTGTCACGCATGACCTGGAGCAACATCCGATTCAGCACATCCAGTTCCATTTTTTAAGTATTTGACACAATATTGAATTTATAACCTTTGTTTTTTATGGTCATGAGTCATCAGATATACTAAAAACGTGTATTTTATTTTCAAGGTCAATTAAGTAATGGTCACCAGCTTGGAAGCTCTGTTAATTCTTCGGTATTTGTCATTGATCTCCACATGTGGCTGGTTTGGGTCTGCCCCTGCATCATTCCCGATAACTCACACAGGTAAGGAGCTTGTAGCAGCAACATGAAAACCCCATACTCGTCTGTAAGAAGTGCGCTCCGAGGCAGGTATCCGATCATTTTTGTGAAACAAGCAAGGGTCAATATCTGCTATGTACATTTGTTAAAATAAAACACAGTTATACTGTTCCGGAGGTTCAGTCCCAAAGACATTATTTAGTTATTTATTTAATTATACAAGATTTATAATGCGCATGGCTGCCCCAGCGACGAGGCGTCCCAGCGCAACCAGAACCGGCAGCGAGAACAGGGGGGCTTACAAACATGGGAGATTACAGAGTGGGGAACAACCATGTTTTTAATGATTTTCGAAATGGCAAAAGATTGGTGGTCAATCGAATGCTAACTGGCAGAGAATTCCAAAGCTTGGCTGCCATGAAACAGAAAGAGCGACCCCCCGTCCTTGCCCTCCTCACTCGAGGGACACAGACCAAACTGTGGTTTACGGAGCGCAAGGTGCCCCTGGGCAAATAGTACTTCAGCAGGCCAGATAGGCCAGTAGGGGCTTGCTGTTTCAGGATTTTGTGCGTAGTGCACAGCACCTTGAACTGAATACGAGCTTCGATCGGCAACCAATGCAGTTTCAGAAGCACTCGTGCAACAGATTGGGATCTTGGGAGTCCCACTAACATGCGGGATGCCGCGTTTTGAACCTTCGGCAGGCGTTATTGGCCCCTAAGTATAGGGCATTGCCATAGTCAAGCCTCGCAAGAATGGAGGCTTGCATGATGGTTTGGCGAACGCTGGGCGGAAAGAGACCAAGCAAAGGCCTCAATCCTCTCAGAAGGCCAAAGCAAACAGCAGCAACAGCTCTGGTCTGCTTCTCGGATGTTAGACCGGAGTCGAACCAAACACCCAGGTTCTTTACCATCTCCTTCAGAAGCGGGGCAGGTTTCAGATGTTCAGGCCAGCACTGCTTGGACCAAAGCTCCTGGTCGAAGAATCTCAGACTTGCTGGCATTTAGTTGAAGGCAATTAGCCTTCATCCAGTCGGAGATAATCGCCAGATCCTCTGTAACTGAACGCAGATACCCTAGGAAGCATGTGCTTTTAAGACAAGTTGCGGTCACTTACCTGAAGGTGACATGCTTCATCATTGGGCTATGCTCTTCACCAGGTCGGCGCTACAATGCCGGGCGGGTACCACAAGAGGGGATTTTGTCGGAGATCTTCTAACACTATCAATGCTACAGCAATTCCTTCCTGGTGCTGAACATCTTTGAATCCCATTGTTCATGACGAGCTCAGCTCGTCATGAGCACACAAGCAGTGTACTGCATGACCAGCTGAGCTCGTCATGAGCATGGAAGGGGTTAAGAAGTACGCCGGATAAGCATAGTAGGTCAGAGGATGTTGTGTCATAAGATGTGAGATTGGTGAAGTCTGAATATAAGATCAGCTATCGACCAGTTGCCGCAATATAGTTCATGTGATCTTCCTGGTCCATGTTGAGATTAAAAACAGTGGCAGAGAAACTGAGGAACTAATGGCCCCTATCACTGTGTACAAATGTGGTAAGCTGGGGTCTATACTTCATGTCAACTTTTTTCATGCCTTGTGTAGTCATGGAGCAATCTGTTGACATTTCATCAGGACCAAATATGGGAAAATGGGTTAATGTGACCTAATCTTCTCCACCATGTGAGGAGCTCTGTAACTCAAAGCCCTGCACCGTGCATACGTGATAAGGTGCCTATTAACTTCTTACAACCACAGGTGAGCACTGCCTAACAGAGTGCACTAGATACGGTAACCCTCCTAAAATTCAGGACATATTGACTTATCCAATAGCGAGGACGCCGCATCAGAGGGCAACTGGTTTGAAAAGCACATGCATCTAGCGTGCCTGCGTTCAGTTAGAGATAATGTCTGTGGGACTGAACCTCCAGACCAGTATACTGTGAGTTGATTTATATGAAGAATGTGTATACTGGACTGTATTTTCCTCGTCATCTCTTGTGCTATGTAAAATAAAACGCAACACACCGGGAGGCCAACAAATCTATCATACATTTAATGCAAAAATAGCAAAAGGCCAAGCAAACTAACAAGTGACAATTGTCTTTGCAATGGACGAGAGCATCCACCCTAAAGCAAGTTGGAGTATATCATGCTAATGCTACACAATGTATTTTTATGCACTTTTCTCCTAATACAAGTCAATGAAACATGAACACGTGATAGAAACAGTTACTGAAACAACACTAATGAGTAGGAGGCAGGATCTTCTCTCGAGAGGAATGTGAGGAGTCCGTGAGGTGCAGATAAAAGATACACAGACAAGCTGCAAAATTCACTGTTTCGGAAATAACACTTCTGTTTGTAAATATTCAATTTACTACTAGATACAGGAAAGTGTGCAGATGAACATCACTAAATAAAATGGTTCTGGGCCCTAATAGAATCATGTAACTTTGCAGGCATATTAAGGCGAACAGTCCCATCAAATTAATATAAGAATATTGTAATTTGGTTCTGTAATATATCAATGCACATTGAGGCATTCATGTGTAACCAATTATCGGTATTAAAGAAACCAGTATATCCAGTTATGCTTTCTCAATTCCTGCTTGTAATGAATACCAGAGGCTAGCGTTGTTGTTAGCCAGCTCCAGTCACCAGTGGCCCGTCACATATTATCCTCAATAGGATCAATGCCCAAGGCCTGTGCAGCCGCTAACCTGCCCTAGTCAGTAGTGACCTCCCAGACCTGTTATTCTGCATATAATCAGCAAGGCTTCGGCTCTAAATACACTCACCCCCACATCCTTCCCGTATAATAGCAATGTAATTTATTTACTTACATCATACGGTAGGTATCGCACTATATCACACGATCCCAAAAACAAAGAAAATAAAAAATTGCCTAACCATTCAGCACTCCACCTGGTCAAAAATGACTAAATCACACCAAGCACTATAGCCTGCCACATCACATGGCACACTCAGCCACAACATGACCAGATACCACAGCAGGGATTTGGGGCCATTAATCTTATGTTCGAGGCATGTGTGCTGTAGATGCACATGCTTTGCATACTCCTGCCATCTTGTGTTGGGTCCAGATGTTTGCAAGTTGTTTTTCTTTGAAGAAGTCTTTCCAGTCACGAGGTAAGGTGACTCCTCCTTTCAGTGATAGTGCACATGGTCATTGACTCCATTGTTAGATTGTTTTTTACCCCCAACGGGTTCGGATGTGTATTGCTGTGCTCCGACACCGTTCCTCGGGTTCCCCTCGGTGCGCAGCAATACACTCTACCCTCAACAGTATTGTTTCAGTATGCATTTCTTTGTTCTCCGCATTTCAGATTGATCGACAAACTCTCCATTATTGATAGAAAACCTTGTGGGCAACCGTTGGGCTACGTAGGGCCAGCCTTCTACAAATGGAACGGACTCCATTCCATTTCTTTCCTTGGTACCACGCCAAGTACCCTCGCACTGGCCTACATCAAGTTTGTAACTTATGTCTCTCTCCGGAGCACAAGGAGGAAGACTGTGACGCTTGTAAGTTCTTTCAGTCCAATAGGACTCTACCCGATCATCAGGCTCGATGACGAGAGAGGCAGAGCCAAAGCATTCAAAACACTCTGGATATCTTTGCAGAAGAATCTGACCTAGAAGAGATAGAAGCGTCCTCCGTTGAAGAAGAGGCGATTCCAGAGCCCGATTCCGAGCTCGAAATCTATCTGAAGTCCCAAGATGTGCCTTCGGGACATGGTGCCGTGAGTACTGAAGACCCCTTGCCCCCTAAATCCTCTTCTAAAACTCATAAGGCTACAGCACCACCTCTGCCTTCTGGCCAAAGTCGGCACCGAGACAATGTTTCCAACGTCACATCCCTCGGCTCGGCACCAAAACAAACCGTCAAGCCTTCCAGCTCCAGATCGAGTCAGAAGAAATTACCTTCAGATCCGAAATCATCAGGCTCCAGGACAAATCTGGTTTGGAGCCGAAACCCTCCGCTTCGAAACACCATCTCGCTTCTGAGGCAAAACATTCTATAGACTAGCCGAAATCCGAGGACAATGTTCTCGAGCCTCCATAACCAATTTTAGACGTTCTTAAGGCCAAATTGGATCTTAAACAAAAGAACATTTTAATTTATCCTGATACTGGACATAAATCCAGCGAAACACAAGCATCCTGGAGAGGACACTTCTGATAAGATTCCCTAAAAGAAGACAGACATGGCTACTAACCATGTTAATCCTGCCCCACAACCCTCCCCGTCGCCACCTTCTTCTCCACAGTTAATAATTGAAGAGCCCTTACACATAATACCTCAGGGATCTCCACATCCAGATCCAGATGTGGACAAGGTGATGATGATACTCATTTGCCTGCAGACCCATGGAATGATTACACCATTGGCCTCCAGTAGACAATGAGCCAGACCTTTACCCGGCAAAGCTATCACCACCAGATGATAATATGGCTTATGAACAGCTCATTGCCAGAGCAGAAGAGTATCATGGGGGTACCATCACATAAAGAGACATTAGAGGAGGACTTCCTATTTGAAACACTTGAGTCTACGCACAGGTCAAGTCAAACACTCCCTATGCTTGAAGGCATGATGAGGCATGCATATGATATCTTTAAAGACCCTTTCAGGGCATGTATTATAACTCCAAGGGTAGATAAAAAATATCAACTCTCACCATCAGAGCCTGTGTTTATTAAGGGACAATTACCTCTTGAACCTCTACAACGCTTGCAAAAGAACTAACTCGCAAACCTGTGGGGATGCACCTCCCCCAGATAAAGAATCCAAACTTACAGATGTCTCGGGGAAATGAGTAGCTGTTCAAGCCGCTAACCATTGACGCATCGCAAACACACAGGGCCTACTAGCTAGGTACAACAGGGCACACTGGGATGAGATGGAGCAACTGCTCCAATATCTCCCAGACTCACACAAAACTAAGGCACAGCAGTTAGTTGAAGAGGGGAAACTCATTTCTAACTCCTCAATGAGATGTGCTTTAGACGCAGCAGGCACCGCAGCTAGGGAGATCAATATCTCCTTAGAAGGCGTGCATGGCCTAGAATCTCAGCTCGGGAGATCAATACCAGCATTCTCCTCAGAAGGCGTGCATGGCATAGGATCTCAGCTCGGGAGATCAATACCAGCATTCTCCTTAGAAGGCGTGCATGGCTTAGGATCTCAGCTCGGGAGATCAATACCAGCATTCTCCTTAGAAGGCGTGCATGGCGTAGGATCTCAGCTCGGGAGATATATACCCGCATTCTCTTCTGAAGGCGTGCATGGCCTAGGATCTCAGCTCGGGAGATCAATACCAGCATTCTCCTTAGAAGGCGTGCATGGCTTAGGATCTCAGCTAGGGAGATCAATACCAGCATTCTCCTCAGAAGGCGTGCATGGCTTAGGATCTCATCTCGGGAGATCAATTCCAGCATTCTCCTCAGAAGGTGTGCATGGCTTAGGGTCTCAGCTCGGGAGATCAATTCCAGCATTCTCCTTAAAAGGCGTGCATGGCTTAGGGTCTCAGCTCGGGAGATCAATTCCAGCATTCTCCTTAGAAGGCGTGCATGGCTTAGGGTCTCCGCTAGGGAGATCAATTCCAGCATTCTCCTCTGAAGGTGTGCATGGCTTAGGATCTCAGCTCGGGAGATCAATACGAGCATTCTCCTTAGAAGGCGTGCATGGCTTAGGATCTCAGCTCGGGAGATCAATACCAGCATTCTCCTCAGAAGGCGTGCATGGCTTAGGATCTCAGCTCGGGAGATCAATTCCAGCATTCTCCTTAGAAGGCGTGCATGGCTTAGGGTCTCAGCTAGGGAGATCAATACCAGCATTCTCCTCAGAATGCATGCATGGCTTAGGAGCTCAGCTCGGGAGATCAATACCAGCATTCTCCTCAGAAGGCGTGCATGGCTTAGGGTCTCAGCTCAGGAGATCAATACCAGCATTCTCCTTAGAAGGCGTGCATGGCTTAGGATCTCAGCTCGGGAGATCAATACCAGCATTCTCCTTAGAAGGCATGCATGGCTTAGGGTCTCAGCTAGGGAGATCAATACCAGCATTCTCCATAGAAGGCGTGAATGGCTTAGGATCTCAGCTCGGTGGATAAATACCAGCATTCTCCATAGAAGGCGTGCATGGCTTAGGATCTCCGCTCGGGAGATCAATACCAGCATTCTCCTTAGAAGGCGTGCATGACTTAGGGTCACAGCTAGGGAGATCAATACCAGCATTCTCCTTAGAAGGCGTGCATGGCCTAGAATCTCAGCTCGGGAGATCAATACCAGCATTCTCCTCAGAAGGCGTGCATGGCTTAGGATCTCAGCTCGGGAGATCAATACCAGAATTCTCCTTAGAAGGCGTGCATGGCTTAGGATCTCAGCTCGGGAGATCAATACCAGCATTCTCCTTAGAAGGCGTGCATGGCGTAGGATCTCAGCTCGGGAGATATATACCCGCATTCTCTTCTGAAGGCGTGCATGGCCTAGGATCTCAGCTCGGGAGATCAATACCAGCATTCTCCTCAGAAGGCGTGCATGGCTTAGGATCTCAGCTCGGGAGATCAATACCAGCATTCTCCTTAGAAGGCGTGCATGGCTTAGGATCTCAGCTAGGGAGATCAATACCAGCATTCTCCTTAGAAGGCGTGCATGGCTTAGGATCTCAGCTAGGGAGATCAATACCAGCATTCTCCTAAGAAGGCGTGCATGGCTTAGGATCTCAGCTCGGGAGATCAATTCCAGCATTCTCCTCAGAAGGCGTGCATGGCTTAGGGTCTCAGCTCAGGAGATCAATACCAGCATTCTCCTTAGAAGGCGTGCATGGCTTAGGATCTCAGCTCGGGAGATCAATACCAGCATTCTCCTTAGAAGGCATGCATGGCTTAGGGTCTCAGCTAGGGAGATCAATACCAGCATTCTCCATAGAAGGCGTAAATGGCTTAGGATCTCAGCTCGGTGGATACATACCAGCATTCTCCATAGAAGGCGTGCATGGCTTAGGATCTCCGCTCGGGAGATCAATACCAGCATTCTCCTTAGAAGGCGTGCATGACTTAGGGTCACAGCTAGGGAGATCAATACCAGCATTCTCCTTAGAAGGCGTGCATGGCTTAGGGTCTCAGCTCGGGAGATCAATACTAGCATTCTCCTCAGAAGGCGTGCATGGCTTAGGGTCTCAGCTAGGGAGATCATTTCCAGCATTCTCCTCTGAAGGCGTGCATGGCTTAGGATCTCAGCTCGGGAGATCAATACCAGCATTCTCCTCAGAAGGCGTGCATGGCTTAGGATCTCAGCTCGGGAGATCAATTCCAGCATTCTCCTTAGAAGGCGTGCATGGCTTAGGATCTCAGCTCGGAAGATCAATACCAGCATTCTCCTTAGAAGGCGTGCATGGCTTATCATCTCAGCTCGGGAGATCAATACCAGCATTCTCATCAGAAGGCGTGCATGGCGTAGGATCTCAGCTCGAGAGATCAATACCATCATTCTCCCCAGAAGGCGTGCATGGCTTAGGGTCTCAGCTCGGGAGATCAATACCAGCATTCTCCTTAGAAGGCGTGCATGGCGTAGGATCTCAGCTCGAGAGATCAATTCCAGCATTCTCCTCTGAAGGCGTGCATGGCTTAGGGTCTCAGCTAGGGAGATCAATACCAGCATTCTCTTTAGAAGGCTGCATGGCTTAGGGTCTCAGCTCGGGAGATCAATACTAGCATTCTCCTCAGAAGGCGTGCATGGCTTAGGGTCTCAGCTCGGGAGATCAATGCCAGCATTCTCCTTAGAAGGCGTGCATGGCTTAGGGTCTCAGCTCGGGAGATCAATACCAGCATTCCCCTCAGAAGGCGTGCATGGCTTAGGGTCTCAGCTCAGGAGATCAATTCCAGCATTCTCCTTAGAAGGCGTGCATGGCTTAGGATCTCAGCTCGGGAGATCAATACCAGCATTCTCCTTAGAAGGCGTGCATGGCTTAGGATCTCAGCTCGGGAGATCAATACCATCATTCTCCCCAGAAGGCGTGCATGGCTTAGGGACTCTGCTCGGGAGATCAATACCAGCATTCTCCTCCGAAGGCGTGCATGGCTTAGGGTCTCAGCTCGGGAGATCAATACCAGCATTCTCCCCAGAAGGCGTGCATGGCTTAGGGTCTCAGCTCGGGAGATCAATTCCAGCATTCTCCTCAGAAGGCGTGCATGGCTTAGGATCTCAGCTCGGGAGATCAATACCATTATTCTCCCCAGAAGGCGTGCATGGCTTAGGGTCTCAGCTCGGGAGATCAATACCAGCATTCTCCTTAGAAGGCGTGCATGGCTTAGGATCTCAGCTCGGGAGATCAATTCCAACATTCTCCTCAGAAGGCGTGCATGGCTTAGGATCTCTGCTCGGGAGATCAATACCATCATTCTCCCCAGAAGGCGTGCATGGCTTAGGGTCTCAGCTCGGGAGATCAATACCAGCATTCTCCTTAGAAGGCGTGCATGGCTTAGGGTCTCAGCTAGGGAGATCAATACCAGCATTCTCCTCAGAAGGCGTGCCTGGCTTAGGGTCTCAGCTCGCGAGATCAATTCCAGCATTCTCCTTAGAAGGCGTGCATGGCTTAGGGTCTCAGCTCGGGAGATCAATACCAGCATTCTCCTCAGAAGGCGTGCATGGCTTAGGATCTCAGCTCGGGAGATCAATACCAGCATTCTCCTCAGAAGGCGTGCATGGCTTAGGATCTCAGCTCGGGAGATCAATTCCAGCATTCTCCTCTGAAGGCGTGCATGGCTTAGGATCTCAGCTCGGGAGATTAATTCCAGCATTCTCCTTAGAAGGCGTGCATGGCTTAGGGTCTCAGCTAGGGAGATCAATTCCAGCATTCTCCTTAGAAGGCGTGCATGGCTTAGGATCTCAGCTCGGGAGATCAATACCAGCATTCTCCTTATAAGGCATGCATGGCTTAGGATCTCAGCTAGGGAGATCAATACCAGCATTCTCCTTCGGAGGGGTGCATGGCTTAGGATCTCAGCTCAGGAGATCAATACCAACATTCTCCTCAGAAGGTGTGCATGGCTTAGGATCTCAGCTAGGGAGATCAATACCCGCATTCTCCTTAGAAGGCGTGCATGGCTTAGGATCTCAGAGTTTAAGCCTGAGGTTCAACAGCCCGTTTTGAACACTCCCTTTGACAAAGAACACCTGTTTGGTCCTTTAGTTGACCAAGCCTTGGAAAAGAAGAAAAAGGACACTGAAGTAGCAAAATCCATTGGAGCACTCCAGTCCCCATCCAATAGGGGCTCCTTTCACCGCTCGTTTTACATAGCAGGGTCCAAAACAACATCCTCAGGCTCAAATGCTTCCTCCTACAAAGGTAACATCCAATCCTTTTCCTCTGGAGGTTTCTACAGAGGAGGATATAGAGGAAACAATTCCAAAGGCAGACCCCTGCTCAAGAATCCCTCAGCGCCCCCACCTTCCTCAAGAACTACCGACCCATCTCCCTCCTCCCTTTCGTGACCAAAGTCACAGAGAAGATCGTCCATGCCCAGCTAACAAAATTCATCGAAGAAAACTCCATCTCGACCCCTCCTAATCCAGATTCCGCAGCAACCACAGCACCGAGACCGCTCTCCTCGCTGCCATAGACAACATCCACACCCTGCTCGACCAAGGGCACACTGCAGCTCTGATCCTACTCGATCTCTCTGCGGCATTCAACACCGTCTCCCACCGCACACTCACCGGCAGACTCCACGACGCTGGCATACAGGGAACCACCCTTGACTGGATCTGCTCCTTCCTCACCGGCAGAACCCAAAGAATCAGACTGCCACCCTTCCTCTCCAAACTCACAGAAATCAACTGTGGAGTACCTCAAGGATCGTCGCTCTGCCACACGCTCTTCAACATCTACATGGCCCTCCTTGTCACCATCGTCAAACAGCACGGACTCAGTATAGTATCCTACGCCCACGACACCCAGATCATCCTCTCTCTCACCAAGGACACTACACAATCGGACAACAGTACATCTACTTCACCAGTTGGGTTTTACAATAATTGCACAAAAATCTCACCTGTGTCCGGCACAAGTGCAATCTTATCTGGGAGCTTCCATCAACACTCTCAATGCTCTAGCCACTCCCAATATAGCCAGGATTCACAATATCCAGGCCACGCTATTACAATTTCAACTCAATCAATCATTACCAGCCAGAGTCTTCATGCAACTGCTGGGAATTATGGCATCCTGCGTTGAACCCGTTTGCACATGCAAAATCACTGTTGGCCATGTACAATTCCAAAATAGCAAGTTGCAGTTTTTTTGCAACTCTCTATTTAAGAATTGCAAATCGCAATTAGGAAGGGGCACTCCCTTCCTAATTGCGTCCGCAATGCTATGTGTGAATGTTTTGAGACCACAATTGCGGTCACAAAACACTTGCAAATGGCCACCCTCTTCAATAGGGTGGTAATGGAGTCGCAATTTCGAAGGGGTCCCCAGGGTACCCCTTCCACTTTGCGACTGTGTCTAAAAATATTTTTTAAGGGCCGGCTGCATTTAAAAAAAAGAAAGGAAAAAAAAAAGCTGCTTTATTAAAAAGCAGTCCCAGACATGGTGGTCAGCTGAGCCCAGCAGGCCACCATCCCTGGTAGGGCTGGCATTCCCAATGGGCTCGCAAATTGCGGGATGCTCATTAATATTAATGAGCCTTTCAATTTGCGACCCCGACCTAGTGTTGGTAGACAGCGGGGACCATCGCTCCCTGCAGTGGTGGAACCCTCAAAACTTAGCAAAAGGGCGGCCTTTCATAGACCCGATTCCACAGTAACCGGTTGGGGTGCCCATCTTCAACATTACAAAGTCCAGGGGCTGCGGTCAGACAAACACAAACGTCTCCACATCAACTACCTGGAACTTCTAGCAGTGTTCATAGCACTCAGCTTTTCTCACCCAACTTGTATGCAAGACTGTCTTAGTTTGCACAGACAACATGACAGCAATGTACTACCTACAGAAATAGAGAGGGACTCACTCTCTCCAGCTGTCGCACCTTCACAAAGCATTTGGGATTGGGCGATTCGCCAGAAAATCTATCTCCTAGCAGAACACCTCCCAGGAGTAGACCATCAGATTACAGACCTGCTCAGCAGACACAGGTAGCATGTACACGAGTGGGAACTTCATCCCCAAGTTCTCCTTCCCTACGTTCAAAACTGAGGTTTTCCACAGACAGATCTGTTTGCCACAGTGCACAACACAAAAAGCCCAAACTCTGCATCCAGGTTCCCACACCCAGCATCCGAAGACAATGCCCTATGGATGATTTGGTCAGGGATATTTGCTTACGCATTTCTGCCTCTCCTGCTAATTCCATTACTAGTTCGGAAGCTCAGACAAATGTCCCTCACTGATCTTAATAGCCCCCACATGTTCTCGTCAACCTTGGTACTCTCATCCTTAGAACTCTCAGTGGTTCCACCTCAAAAGCTACATCTCACACATTGTCTCCTCACTCAGAGCCATTGAGAATTCAGACATCCAATTCCCAGAGAACTCAACCTAGCCATTTGGCTCCTGAAGTCGTGGAGTTTGGTTATTTACAACTACAACCAGACTATATGAATAATTTCAAGGAAGCTAGTAAGCCAGCACTAGAGCATGTTATGCAGCAAATGGAAACGTTTTGTTTCCTATTGTAACAACAACAATATCAATCATCTTGATGCTTTTGTGCAGAACATCATTTGTTAACTGTTGCATTTACAGTAATGTGGATCAACTTACACATCCATTTGTTAACACCTGGGAGTCGTAGCTGTACACTTGCAAAATAGACAACACCTATCTCTCTTCAGAGTACCAGTGATTAAAGCCTTCATGGAAGAATTAAAAAGGGTTATACCGCCAAGTATTCCCCCTGCTCCAGAGTGGAACTTAAAAACATAGTCCTTACAAGGCTAATGGGCCTGCCTTTTGAACCAATGCACAAATGTCTGTTACAATTCCTACCATGGAAAGTTCCTCATGACGATAAACTCACTAAGGAGAGTTGATGAACTTCAGGCATTAACTATACAAGAGCCTTTCTTTCAACTTCACAAAGATTGAGGGGTTCTACGTACCAATCCTAAATTTCTCCTTGAAGTAGTTTCTGCTTAGGGGTAATTTGTGTGCGATATCAAATTAAAATAACATAACATTAGCATTTTCATTATTTATTGAACCATCGTAATTCTTGTATAGAATTTATGTGCTGCAATGATAATAGAGCAAAAGACACACAATTGATGGACGGAATGCAGAACAAATCAAAACATTCATCCTCAGTCAAGAGATCTGGGTAAATCCATCATTATTTTGCTCACCATGCCACCCCAGTTCAGACATGGCCATATGCAAATCGGTCTTGACCCTGTGCCTCATGGGAACAGTCCAGCCCGAACTGCAATGATAATAGAAGCAGATAAAAGTAATTGGCAAAATAAGCACATTGAACAGAATAAATAGTTCCACCATCTTTTAAAACAATGTACATATGCAAGCATATAAAAACTGTATATAGCGTTTTCCTACTATGCTTTCCCGTGTGTGTGTGTCTGTGTGTGTGTCTATGTGTCTGTCTCCCATTCCCTGTAGGGAAAGTATGTAGCTCCCCATTGTAGAAGAGTCGGTCAAGAGGGAGCACACTGCATTGAATAGTTTCTTGGTGTGCACTTTTTATTAGTATTACAGGAAATCACAATGATTGATTGTCTCTGTTATATACTTCTTTCCCACAGGGTCTTCTTCCTTAGTCCCTTAGGTGAGCCTCAGCCGCCGTCGTCTCTCAGACAGAAGAAAAAGACTCAGGTAAGTGTTTTTGCTTTATGGTTTAGTCAAGGGTGGATGTGAGGGATAAATAATAGCTATGCATAAATGTCAAGGGAGGGTGTAGAGGTTGGAGCAACCAAAAGAAAAAGAGTAGCCGATGATTTCTGCTCTTGTCTTTGTTTCCGTCTCACTTATTTCCTTTTCCCTGGTTCCCCCTGGTTCCCTTTCACCCCTTAGCCTCCCCTCCTGTCCCTCTCTTACTTAGCCCCTTTCCAAAAGCCCCGTAGATGCCCACGCACCTGAAAGAGCCACGTCCCTTCGGGGCCATGGCGTGGTGACTCCGTGTCCTTCAGTGAGGTCTGGTCTTCTGGTTCGGCTTTCCCTCCTCCGCCAGGTTCGGGTGTTCTGCTCGCTGACAAGCTGTGACCTCCCCTGGGCTCCGGTTCTCTCTCTCGTAAAGATGTTAGTCCTTCTCTGTCTTTCCGGTCTTCCCCGCTGGTTTTTACGCCTCGCGTTCCCATGCCGCGTGTAGCTGGACCAACTACTGACCAACCTGACGCACTCTCCGCCCCCGCCTTCTTCAAGTGTGTATCCTCTGATGTCCGTCCTCAGCTCCGGCTTAAAGGGGCCGCCTGCCGATTCCCCTCTCTCCACTTCTTGATGACAGCAAAGCGGACAACCGGTAAAAGGGGACTGTGAATATCGGAGGGGAGAAATATATGAAGGGATGGCAAGGCACTCCTTATCCTCTATCCCATCGTCTACCACAGGGGCTACCTGACACACCCCACCCCCAGACGCACCCAAAAATAGCTTATCCTAAAAACCCACCTCCCAAAAACAAGATACCAAACAAAAGGAAAATCTTACGAGCTTCAGGTGATGTCCCTAGTGTCTGAATGCTAGTGTTTGTTTAGGTTTACAGGAGTCCAGATGTTACATAGCAAACCTTGTCTATGCATGCCGTGTATTTTTCATTCATTATTGTAGTATTTATGTAATCCACTCATCGCGTGCCAGAAGGTAGATGTGTGTGGCTACAGTTGTTTATATAGCGCCAGACTAGATCTGGTCTATGTCTCCTGCTCCACAGCTTGTACCCGTAAAAGTGCATCCCTTGGAAGCAAATCCACTTGTATTCCAGTTTAAGCATATTTATTCTCATAGAATCACTTTCAAAATCCACTGTTCCACAAGTAAATTAAAATTCAGTCTGCCCCAATTCATTTTGGGGGTTCCCCCTTCATCAGGGGTATGCATGTGAGGAATCTATCTTGTATGTTGTGTGCGGAAAATAGTGACATAAGAATTAACTTGCATTGCAATCTAATCCTACAGATACATAAATTAATAGTTTACTGCATGTCCTGGTAGAGCCTAACCGCAAGTCTGCGTTTGTGTTATACCAGGGTCTTCACCTTTTCGATAGTGAGAGCTACTTCTGATCGAGGAGAATTATCCTGATCGACTGCCTTTATCACGTGGCTTAGCTAAGGGTAGATGAATGCCAAGCATCTTAATTGCGCCCCTAGAGCGCCCAGTCATGCTGCAGTGAGCACATAGCATTTGTAGCACTGGGTTAGGAAAGGTTTACCTGTAGGGCCCCCTAAGCCTTTGTAGCACTGTTAGGTGTACCTGCGGGACCCCAAGCATTTATGGTACTGGTAGGAACGGTGTATCTGTGGGGTCCCCAGGGACCCGTTTGGTTCATTTTATTCTTATTAACGAATCCCATCTGAGAGAAGAGTGTTTCACTGAGGGTTGTGGGCTCTTTGTCATACAATACATGGGATGGCATTGTTCTCTCTGAGTGCGTGAGAAGACAGAAGACTTCTATTATCTGGTGAGTTTCCCTCCTGTTCATTGGCTCCTGTCCAGATCCTGGCCCTGGTTTAAAAATTCAAGATTTATGTTCAGTAGTGGCAGTCACAGTATAAAGACTGTGAGCAAGACCTGCTGTATAGTTTTCGCTGTCCTAGGAAATATACCTGCGCTGATTGCAGTGTCCGATTTATAAAAAATTGCACACAGGGTGCCCCTTAGAGGGGTCCCGTAAAATCTACCACTCCTTAGTGTGGTCACCGACTGGCCTGAGCCAGCCTGCTACCACCAGACAGTGTTCTGTCCTCATGGAGAGAGTGCCTGTGCACTTCGAGGTCAATAACTATGCCTTTCCTGGGTGGAGGTGCTCACACCTCCCCCTAGTCAGGGGAAGCCATCTGTGGTAAGGATTTTCAAAGGCCTTGCCACCTTGGTAATGCGACCCCAGCCTCTCCTGTTAGAGGGAGCAAGCGATCTTCCTGTCCTCACCCCCTTTTAGGCGCAAGGACAGGTGGGAAACCTTAGATACAACAGGAGGTGTGCCCCCGCCCCCTCTGTTAACTCCATCCCTCAGGTGCTGGAGGCGAGGTGAAGTACACTTTGTAGTGCCCACCCTCTTGAAGATGATGGGACTTATCCAATCAGGGCTAGGACTATGTCCCCTTCCCACAGGAGGTGGGCATGATAGAGGGTATAGACACCCCAGGAAAGGTGCCCATTAGCCTCTACCTGTCACTCCCTTGTAACACCCTTAAATCAAGATTTTAGGTGTCATCCCCAGACCATGAATTTCAGTTCTTGGCGACCTAAGGGCACTGCAGCCTTCTCTGCTGGTGAGGATCTGCAGAGAACTATTGTCTTGGTCCCAGTCCTACTGTCCTGTCTGCATCCCTGGATGATCCAGAACCAAAAGTCAAGTCGTCTTGCAGCCCAGCGACCTCCAGAACCTTGGGAGGACTACCTGCCTTCGATAAAGGGCAATCTAGTTTTATGTAGTGTGATTTGGCCAGGGAGTGTCAGGACAAGACAAGCTATGTTACTCACTCTATATTTGCAGACTTTGTGTTTTTGGTCTAATCACTCTCACTAATGTGCACTGTATTTCGTAAGCGTCTTATCCTTCCACAGGATGAGTCAGTCTTGTCTTGGTCTCTTTCCTGTTTCCCGGCACTTAAATGGCACACCGAACACTCGAGGGAGCAGTGACCCACCAGCAGGCTTTTGTGGAGCACTTTGGTCCTGGTTGTAGGGCTGCATTCAGTAGGGCACCCACTCTGTCTTTTCTTTGCAGTTGCCTGAAGATTGGTACAAAAGGGGGTGGTGATGGACGGAGCATCTGAACCAATCAAACACTCACACCCAGTCAACAGATCTGGGTTGAATCCATCACCGTTCTTTAGCCCACTCTGCCACCCCAGTTCAGACATGGCCATATGCAAATCAGTCTGACCCTGTGCCTCATGGGAACAGTCCAACCCGAACTGCCAAGCCATGCCTTCCCTGGAACGGAATCAAGCTTCCTAGGACCGGTTTCTGGCATTCCAGCCGTCTTCAGCCAGGCTTGCTTGAATCCAGTAGCAAAGTGAGCAAGGGACTCAACGTCTGAGCACACCCTGCCAACTTATGGCGACAAAGCGGTACAAAAGGCGGTGGTGATGGACGGAGCATCTGAACCAATCAAACATTCACACCCAGTCAACTGATCTGGGTTGAATCCATCACCGTTCTTTAGCCCAATCTGCCACCCCAGTTCAGACATGGCCATATGCAAATCAGTCTGACCCTGTGCCTCATGGGAACAGGCCAGCCCGAAATGCCAAGCCATGCCTTCCCTGGACCGGAAACAAGCTTCCGAGGACCGGTTTCTGGCATTTCAGCCGTCTTCAGCCCGGCTTGCTTGAATCCAGTGACAAAGTGAGCAAGGGACTCACGTCTGAGCATACCCTGCAAACTTATGGCGAACAAAGTGGTACAAAAGGGGTTTGTGATGGACAGAGCATCTTAACCAATCAAACACTCACACCCAGTCAACATATCTGGGTTGAATCCATCACCGTTCCTTAGCCCACTCTGCCACCCCAGTTCAGACATGGCCATATGCAAATCAGTCTGACCCTGTGCCTCATGGGAACAGTCCAGCCCGAACTGCCAAGCCATGCCTTCCCTGGAACGGAATCAAGCTTCCTAGGACCGTTTTCTGGCATTCCAGCCGTCTTCAGCCAGGCTTGCTTGAATCCAGTGGCAAAGTGAGCAACGGACTCAACGTCTGAAGATCAGCAGTCCCAAGATAGCAGTCACACCTGGCCTGTCTGTAAGTGCAGCCCCTCTGGAGGCCCGACCGTCAGCAATTGAGCCCACACTGTGGCCGGCTGGACCACAGGCGTAAGCTCAGACAGGGTGTTCGACACTGGAGTAGTTATTGTCCCTCATGGGCCTCTGACACAGAGTAGTCAGAAATTCAGCAGCTAAAAGCCCGACTCAGGCTCTCCAGGAAGTCAGTAGATTCAGACTCTGTTGTGTTCGGAATTTGGCAAATGCAACCTTGAACGGGCCGGTTGGCAGCAAACAATCGTCCAACTGGGCCTCTACAATCACGTTGTCGTAGAGTATTATTTTCTGCCTTGAACTGTTGCGAGAGTCTTGTGGGGGGGTGTCCCTCAGACTAGCTGGTCCTGCTGGATGGCTTTCCGGCCCGCCCTACAGATAACGAGGAGGTGTTGGACCTTGCTTCTTCCAGGACAGCCTTGTCCTCCTGCTGGATAGTCAAACTCCCTTCCCTTTCTTACCAGGCAGGCACGCTTCTAGGCTCCGCAGGACAGGTACACAGCTTCTCCATTAAGTAATTCAGCCTGCAGGTGATGTCCCTTCAACTTAGATAAACTGTCAGGCTGACACCATCCCTGGTGGCACAGCAGGCACCTGAGTACTTTGTAGAGCACATTATTCCTTCGTAACAGAGGACTTTGAACTAGGGTATAAAAAGGGATATATGGTCCCACTTGCATACACAACTGGCAGGCAGGAGATGCAGTTTACTCTGTCGCACTCTCACATTGTATTTAAGCTACGCACACCGATACCCTAAACACGCACTTGATGTTAGCGCAAAGTCTGTGCACAGGCATAGAAATGGAGCATTACATGTGTGTGTCAGTAGGACGCCACTCCACTGACCATGATGCAAAGATCACATCAGGCTATTGATCCTTACAACAGGGTGCATTGCCACCACCGCTCTATCTGGTAACAGGTCACAGGACCGGTCCAAGACCTCTCATAGTCCCTTGTTAGAAGTTGCATAGTACTGATGTGGCAGAAAAATATCATGTAATTGTTTTTTTTACCTTGTGGTAGATTTACCCCAGTAACGTGCAGTCACAAGTTTGACCCCATTGACTGGGGAGTTGCCACGTGGAACAGATTCTTCTGCCTGTCAAACCACATGCCATTCACTATTTCATAGTGTATTTCTGCTTTTATTTAGCACTAGTTTTAAGCAGGGGAGGGAAGGGGAGCGAAATTTCTAACAGAGGGAAAATTGTGTGTTTCCCCCAGGTAGTACAAAACAGCATAAGTCTTCGCTGCTTTTGCTGCACCCAGAGTCTTGTGCGTCTTTTCAGTCTAATTTTCCTATATGGAAAAAAATTGTGTCCTGTTTTTCTGCACCCGGTACATCCAGGTGCAGAAAAACCTAACAACTGATAATCAGGTGGAATAAAATGAACACATGAAAGTACGCCTTAATTTCATTGCCCTTGATTCATACTCTGAACCATAGTTGAGGGATTGGTCTAGGCATAGTCCTCGCAATACACAATAGATTTGCGAGAGGCAGAGACCAGAACTCCAAAGTCAGGATACCACGTACAAGTAGGTGGCAACTCAGGGCAGGGGAAAAATGCCTTTTGTCCATGGAGGGGAAATACCCGTCCCAGAAATCTACATTACAAATTAATTAATTGTATCCTTTTTTAAATATCTGTTTGGTGCCTGTGCATATGACTTTAATTTCTGCCTTTTGGATTTTATGTCAAAAGTCCATAGGGTGCATGTATCCTTTGTTAGCTTAATAAAATGTTGAAAATTCTACAAATCCTCACTCCTACATCCACGTACTCTCAGGCTACCATTCTACACTCTGCTCTGTCTGAAAAACAGCTTAACATTTTCAAAATTCTGCATTGATTTGGCTTGTAAATTATATTTTTGGAAATCTACATGTTTTAACTATTTAATTTTAATACTATAGGTGATTGAAATTACTGACGAAGAAAGCAAGATTTGCACTAGGCAACTGAATGTCAGTGCCATAAGAAGGATTATTTTGAAAAACTGAAGGACATCCAGCATTCTACGTTTAAACAATTTCCAAAGTCTAGGTGTGGCGAGGAAGTTGGAGCTGAGGAAAGTACTATACCTGTAAGTGAAGTCTCTAATTTAGCATTTCATTAACCCAGAGCAAAGCCATATCTGTGCACAGAATAACCTTCATCTAAAACATCATGTAATTCCAAAGAGGAAGCACACATTGCATAAAAGAACGCTATAAAAAAAGGTTTCTTCTGCAAACCATCAAAGAAAATTCGCTGAGAGAAGACTCCGAAGCTGACATTTTAACAACCAAAAGATTGGAAAATCACCTTTGTTCAACAACCGTTTTTAACCAATTACGCAAGTCTGAGACTATCTGCCTCTGGATAGAATACAAAGACCCACTCTGCTCACTCTTGCGAAAACCTTAAAAATTCACCACTTTATTGTGTTCATGACCATCTCAGATTGTTTCCTTTTTATTCTGTACTGTTCTGTAATTCTATGTAAATCGCGTCAACATTCTGCTGTGCATGCGTGATATGTAAAACTGTTAAATATAAAAATGGATTAAACGAGCACCGTTGTGCTATAGGTAATTAAATAAATCCTCGTCTTCAGAAGTACAAACCTTAACCTTACATCAAACAGAAAGGGTAAAAGGAACTGATGTTCTGCGACTGGTGATTCACAATAGTACTGTGCACGTTCGAACACCCTCAGTTACTGCCATTACGTCAGTTCAAAAAGGTACTTATCAGTTTAATCATTAAATATCAGACTAACACCTTATCACTGCATTACAAAGAACCTATACAAATAGATTTGAGAAAAACTTCAGTCACAAAATAAGTTATTGCTGGATAGGCTATAACCTAAAGACTATTATCTGCTAGAAACATTTCGACAGGTGTTACAGGGCTGTTTCCTGACATAGTTTGCTCTATTCAAGAGTTAAGAAGATTACACACAATTTCTTTTAGAGATAAATGCTGAACATTATCTAAACAAGCCCGACTCTAAAATCGGATTCACTCTTACCGTGGCATATAAGCAAGAGAAAACTAAATGTAGAGATATTAACTCTAGGAATACACCTTACAAAAACACGGACTGTGAGAACAAATTCAGTGTTCAAGCCCGCCTCAATCTGGGCGGGCAAATTAACCGATGTTGGGGAAAAAAGTTACCTGTGCCTAAAAAGATACAGCCATTCATCTCATCTCACAGAATTTGACAGAATGCACTCTGGGAAAAACCTCTCTCAGTGCTCTGAATGCCAAAAAAGTTTTAGCCGTAAATCTTATCTCACTGAGCATATGAGAAGCCACACTGGGGAAAAACCTTATCAGTGCTCTGAATGCCAGAAAAGGTTTTGTAACAAACCGAGCCTAGCCCGACATGCATTAACCCACTCTGTGGAAAAACCCTACCAGTGCGCTGAATGCCCAAAAAGTTTCAGCCGTAAATCTTATTACACTGATCATATGAGAATCCACTCTGGGGAAAAACCTTATCAGTGCTCTGAATGCCAGAAAAGGTTTTGTAACAGACCGAGCCTAGCCCGACATGCATTAACCCACTCTGTGGAAAAACCTTATCAGTGCGCTGAATGCCAGAAATGTTTCAGTGACAAAAGAGGACTCACTCTACATACAATGGCCCACACTGGGGAAAAACCTTACCAGTGCTCTGAATGCCAGAAATGTTTCAGTGACCAAAGCTGTCTCAATCGACATACAAGAACCCACACTGGGTATAAACCTTTTCAGTGCTCTGAATGCCCGAAATGTTTCAGTTACAAAATCAGACTCACTGAACATATAAGAACCCACACTGGGGAAAAATCTTTTCAGTGCTCTGAATGTCAGAAATGTTTCATTGGCAAAGACAGGCTCGCTCGGCATACAAGAATCCACACTGGGTATAAACCTTTTCAGTGCTCTGAATGCCAGAAATGTTTCAGTTTCAAAATCAGACTCACTGAACATATAAGAATCCACACTGGGGAAAACCCTTATCAGTGCTCTGAATGCCCAAAACATTTCAAACTTAAATCACTTCTAACTGCACATTTGAGATTCCACACTGGGGAAAAACCTTATCAGCGCTCTGATTGCCAGGAAAGGTTTTATAACAAACAAAGTCTTTCTCGACATGCAATAACCCATTCTGTGGAACAACCTTATCAGTGCTCTGAATGCCAGAAATGTTTCAGTATAAAAAGTAGTCTCACACGGCATAGAAAGATCCACGATGGGGAAAAACGTTATCAGTGCATTGAATGCCACAAATGTTACAGTGAAAAAAGCTGGCTCATTCGGCATACAAGAACCCACACTGGGGAAAAACCTTATCAGTGCTCTGAATGCCAGAAATGTTTCAGTGAAAAACGCCTTCTCACGGTGCATATAAAAACCCACACTGAGGAAAAACCTTTTCAGTGCTCTGAATGCCAGAAAAGTTTCAGAGACAGAAGAAGTCTTTCTCAACATACAATAACCCACACAGGGGAACAACCTTATCCATGCTCTGAATGTCAGAAATGTTTCATAAACAAATTCAGTCTCACTCAGCATATAAGAACCCACACTGGAGAAAAACCTTATCAGTGCTCGGAGTGCCACAAATGTTTTAGTGTAAAAGGCAATCTCACTCAGCATATAAGAACCCACACTGGGGAAAAACCTTATCAGTGCTCTGAATGCCAGAAATGTTTCAGTGACAAAAGCAGTCTCACTCAGCATATAAGAATCCACACTGGGGAAAAACCTTATCAGTGCTCCGAATGTCAAAAATGTTTCAGCCATAAATCTCATCTCACTGAACATGTGAGAATCCACACTGGAGAAAAAAAATTATCAGTGCTCTAAATGTCAGAAAAGATTCAGAGGTAGAGATGGTTACAAGCGCCATAAGAAAACACACCATCAAAATAATTCAGTGCTCCAAATGCCAGAAAAGCATCAATTTTAAACTTAATCTCACTCTGCATGAGCAGACGCACACAGGGGGAAAACATTACCAATGCGGTGAATGCCAGAAATTCCTATTTGATAGGCACAGCCTCACTAACCATTGGCGACTCCATACTGATGAAAAACCTTATAAGTGCTCTAAATGCCAGAAAAGCTGCAGAGAAAAACGCTATCTCACCATGAGAAACTCCACTCAGGAGAAAATCCTTATGCCATAAACGCTTGAATCTGAAAGACTGTCTGCTTCATGATAGACCCCATACTGGGAAAAAAACCTTATGAGTGCTCGAAATTCAAGCAAAGATTTGGCTACAAATTACTTCTCACTTGTCAAGAGCGAACTCACACGGGAGAAAAAAGCCTTATGTGTGTTCTGAATGTCAGATAAGGTTTAGTCTCGAATACAATGTCACTTCATATGAGAGAATTCAAACTGGACTAAAGCCTTATACAGGAGGGGAAAGCCATAAACGTTTTACTCAGAAAGGAGATCTCACTAAACATGAGAAATGCATCCACACCAGGTGAAAAGTAAGGCGTATCTTGAGTTGCAGAAAAGCTTCTAACAACCTGACTTTACATGAGAGAGCACATATTGTAGTTGCAATAGGATTCATCAAGAAACTCTTGCAGGATAATTTAGGCTGCCCACATGCAACCTCCAAAGAAATTTCAGGCCTTGAACATTTTTAATTGCAACAAAATCCACAATTTGAGTACGTGAAAGTTACATAACTCGCAAGATCTTTACTTTACACAGAGAAGTGTTAGTGCTTGCAAAAATCAACAAATTGCCAAAAAAATCACAATATTAATGTCTCAAATTTTACTCCACCCAAAATGTTTCTACTCACCCTTGTTTCTTAACATATGACTGATATCTATATTTTCATGATAAGATTAAGCTTAGGTGTGGCATCTTCTTCCCCCACCAATTCTACGAGGGCACCTACCCGTTACCCTTTACAGCACTCCAAGCAAAATTTGGTATTGATGCTGCCGAATTTTATACATTCCTAAACATTAAAACAGCCATTACGAAAGCGGGATTATCCCCCACACCTCCAGCCCTTCCACCGTTCTTATCCAATCTAAATAAGCTGGGCCACCAGGTCTCCAGACTATACAAATTGTTAAACCCCCAAACCTCCAGATTAAATGAAAAATCTACACAATTTTGGTCCTCTCTCGCCTCTTTCCCCATCTCTGAGTCGGAGTGGTCAGCGACGTGGAAATCCTGTATGAGCCATAAAATAAGCCCTACGTTGTCACAAACCAAGTTCTGGCTCATGCACAGGGTCTTCTGGACGCCCGCTCGCCTCTATGCCCACAAAATCAGCCCCGACGCATTCTGCTGGAATTGCAAACGGGCTGAAGGAGATCTAGACCATCTTGTCCTTCAATGTGACTGCGTCTCATTCTATTGGGACAGAATATTTAACTTCATCCACAACCTGTTCAACATCAAGCCCCTCAAAGAACTCCCCTACCTTGTTTTTGGCTTCGTTAAGGAACCCCAACTCCATGAACCAGACAGAGCCCTACTAGATCTCCTACTCATGGCGGCTGTTAAGGTTGTCCTAAATAATTGGAAGGACACCAAAAAGGCAAGTTATTCTTGCTGGTTAAACTGGGTGATTAACCTCAGAGGAGCAGACAACATCACTCTCCAAACCACACCATGGCGACCCGCACGAAGAAAAATGTGGGACGTACTAGATAGCTACTTTGAAACCCATAAACCCCCCATGATCTGCCACCACTCCTGACTTCCAGATCGCCACGGAGTCCATAGCAATAGCACAGAACACACACACCTCTAGATATACTGAAATGACCAGAACCGTGGTGCTCCATTGTGGCGCTCTTCTTCTTCTCTTTCTCTTGTTCCTTCCCTCTCATCATCTTCTACAACTCTATTCTTTCTCTCCTCTCTTCCTCTTTGATCTCCGACTCAATAAAGCTTCTTGAATATGCTGTGTTATCTGCAAGATCCATGGTCACATCTGAATGTAACAGAAACTACCGTGAACAATCCTTCTAAGGTGTGTCTGCCATAATTGTCCTTCTGACCCTACCCCTGTTCAGATGTACTCTCATCCGCACATGCCAAGTATTCAAGCTGCTGTACTGAAATATTCAATAAAAAATTTCTGAAATAAAAAAAAAAAAAACATTAAGCTTAGGTGGAGTTCCTCAATGAAGAACTCAGTGAAGTGACAAAAAAACTCTGGCGCTCTACTCGGAGTTCCGCGAGCAGCGGAGTGCGTTAGGGTCATGCCCTTCTTGGTTATTTTGATCCTGGGGTGTTTGTCCCGCCCTGTAAAAATAATCGTGAAAGGCATCATGTGCAGCACAAGAGGGTGCAGTTGCTTCTACTCGAGCGGCAGCTTTGTCAATGCGAAGGAAGGTTTCTCAACGCGAGTGGTTGTGACCTGCCGCGACCACTTGCATTGAGAAATCCGATGACCAACTTTGAGAAATCTCGCCAGGAGGTTGATTTTGCTCGCCAACTAGACCTTGGCGAGCTCGAGCAAGGAAAAATCTCATCAGGTGGTGGATTTTCCTCGCTCCAGCACATGACGTTGAAGAGCGTGAGCATTGAAAAAAACCTTGCTACGCTCCATTGAGCAGAGTTTTTAGGAACTCTGCAAGCTCCGCGGAGTTCACCACCCAGAATTAGATAATATACAACAGCTGGAAAACATAACAAACCAGTTACTTGCCTTTGGTAACGCTCTTTCTGATGGATACTCCTTTACCTGCAGATTCCTTACCTTGTGAATATTCCCCACATGCCAGACTAGATCCGCAAACTTTAAAGCAGCCCTGCTGCACGCAGTAGGAGACATTGTGCAGCTCAGTGTCGACGTCATTCTGCTTCAGAAGTGACAAGCAGAGACTCATATAAGCACTTCCCATGTGCACTGTGAACAAATACAGGGGTCTGTGAGTTCATTATCTCACAGGTCTGTATCACATATGCAGGCCCTGGGCATATATTAATTCACCATTTTTATCATGATTAGAATTCAGATGATGCCTTTTCATTTCCAAAAATTCTAATTGTATTCTCAGCATCAAGTGTATATATAAAGCGTTGAGTGATGACTGCGCAGTGCTCAAGATGAAAGTGATATGATGATAAAACTGTCCGATCCACATTTTGTACACACAAATAGGGCTGTAAATACTTTTGTACAATACAAGTTAAGCCAAGGCTATTCTTATAAGACATAATTTATATGAAATAGTCCCTGTATAGTTAATATTTTGACCGCTCCAGTTAATTACCATGGTCTCATCAGGACGGTAGATCGCCGCCTCTCCAAAATGCTTCTCAACTATATTCAATACAACCCAGTAAGTATTCTTCTGTATCTCGGGGCAGCGTACCTGGGAGGAAGTCAAATTCAACTAAGCAGTTCCAGCGCCCGTTCGTCGGACCATACAACTACAGCCAGTGAATTCTTGGCTCGCTGTCAAACAAGTTCAAGTGTGACACTTCCTAATGAGACCATCGTCATTGACTGCCTTGTCTGTGAGAGGCTGCACCAGCCCTCCTGTGATGGTAGGCCAGAAGACCTTCACCGCCAAGTGAAATGCTCGCCACTCCAACAGCTTGATGTATAGTTGGGTCTCTGCCGCTGACGAGGGTTCCCTAATCTATATCTCCCATATGGCCTTCCCATCCCAGAAGTGATACATCCATCGCCACTGTTATGCCTGGGTGGAATAGGGAGATGGGTCTGCCACCGGCACAATCTAATTCATTGGGGAATATGTTGGATACTGCCCACAATAGGGCGAGTCAGTGTCTGGCAGGACACAAAGATTTTTTGCAGCTGCACCAGTTGTATCGGCAGGTCACGCAGTGGCATGATGTCCTGGACGTTGCCTTTATGTGCCATGGCCATGAAAGAACTGGGAGACCTGCTGGGTTTTCAGCAGGGTCTGGCGCTGGTAGTGTTGAAAAACCCTACTGTAGCCAAAAGGGGACGAGATTTATGATGAAATTGCATGGCGGAGGGAGACAAGCAGTCAGGAGGCGCACTGATTGTGTACCCCCCACCTGACAGGATCGTGACACACCCCAACCACGTGCAGGGGAAACGTGCCACCTCATCTCATAGCTGCCAGGCGCTTTACTATGTAAGCAGACTGGTGGTTTACAACTGTGCCTACGTTGGGGCACCACATGTTTTTTCCAGCATAATCTGGTGTACTCCCCCCTGTGTGGGATGAAAGCACCCACCGAAGACTGCACCTTTGTGTAGTCTGGGACAGTGCACCTTCCATGTAATTCTGAACTGGGTTTTTAAATATGGTACATTTTCTGTGCCTATTTAATTCAGGTATACAAAGAATGTGGTACTACTTGTATACAAGGGTAGGAGAAGGAAGATTGGATTTTAAGGTGGCGGAAATGTTTTTGTCAAAGTGCTTTATTCCCTAAACACCCTCCCGTACCCTGAACATAATGAGATTACGTAGATTAAACCTCTGCGTGCCTAATGCTGCCATTTGTATTTCAAGACCATTGATTAATGTGGCTTTATCAAGTTCAAAGCCATTAGGCGTTCCCGACCTGTCTGATCGAGCTGCATTTGTACATAGGCCTTCCTATATTATGAGATTTATTCCTGCTTCAGTCTTTAATTGCGATGAATACTTTAATACCCAGAATTTTTAACAAAGGAAGGAGAGAGAGAGTATATGGATTCGTTCTCCCTAGGTAACGTTAACAAAACAAGAGGAATCCATAAAGTTATGGGTTGACGATGTCCCTACTGTGGTTGGGAGCACGTCTGGTGTTTTTAGGTACCCCTCACACACCAACAGGCCCCTTGGTGTCATGCTTCATCATCGGGGTCATCGTATCCCTCTACGGGATACGGCGTGCTGTGACCGGCTAGTACGCGGGAGCACTCTTATGGCTATGTGTGGTGTATAGTGAGGGTTTTTTATCATATAGTGAGTGAGTGTGGTGGTGGGGTCGGGATAGTGAGTGGAAATTAAAAATTAAAAAGGACCTGACTCGTGGGTAGGCTCAAAAAACTTTAATGGTTCCCCGAGTTGGTACTATTAAAAGGTATAAGAGGAAAAGCGTAGTATTATGTGCGCTGCCTCTGGGTGTGTGTCAACATGTTTCGATGTAAGAACATCTTCTTCAGGACAGGGTTACACAAAATCCCCACCTTACTCACGTTTTTCTAATTTGTGTATATACAAAAAAGTGATATTTATTAGTGAAGGTCTATTATTGTACCTAAACTTTAGCCGCTATTTTGCAGACCTGTAGAGAGAAAGGATAAAAAAAAAATTCTGGTAGTCCTTGCTTTCAAAAAAGACCATGGGTTAAATACATCCGTGGTATTGGTCATGCAGAAAAAGTGCGGTCTTTAAAATGTTGAAAAATAATCATGGCACGAAGTGTTTACTCTACACAGCTATTTTTAACGTGCCTATTGTGAAAAAATACTATTTCCAAAATATTCGAAAAATATTCGAAAAAAAGAGGACACATACAAAACGAACGTACATACAACATAAAGCACACACTCTAGATTCGGGCCATGTTTGGTGCCACCTTTACTTTTCAATGGTGGTATGGTAACTGTGCTGTAAACAGTAAAACCGCTGAAACATACTGTAAAAACGGGAGTTCAATGCTCCATGAGACCGTGTCTAACGTAGGGGTTACCCGGGCTTCCTTGCTGCCTGTGAACAGGAAAAATGCACAAGATATATACATTCTGCTGTTGGTTTTGTTTGGTACTTACAATGCCATCTGGAAAAGTCCGTTTCATTCAATTACTCACGGGTCTATGAGGAGAATCCCTCTTCGCTGCCCCTTACGCCGGCTCCGCTGTGTCTAAGAGTGTGTCTTAGACGAGCCCTTTTATATGCTGGGTACACGCCCAGATCTTTTCTTAATTAGCGGCCGGTGTGCACGTATTTTGTCAATTAGCCGCCGGGGAGCCCATATTTGGTCTACCGGTGATCTGTCTGTTAATCGGTGAGAGGCCGCGCGGTTGTCTTACGCGCATGCGTGTTGAAGTGGCCTTCCCCGTGTTTAACGTGAGGGTGCGTCTCTGTTCATGCGCATGCGCAATGCATCAAAACGGGATGCGTTGTTGTTTATGATGATCAGTGAAACTGGGTGTGGATAACGTGGGAATCCGTCTCCGTTTCGCGCATGCGCATCGCATAAATACGGGATGAATTGTTTTTTGAAACATTGTCATGACTTCCAACCATTCGTATCACTAATTTATATTAATGGGGCAGCATCCCGGCCCCTGTTATTCAAGCTGCTCTGTGCATGCTCGTCTCATCGAGCTCATGTTCCTTCTTTTCTATGTGTCAGGCGAGCAAGGTGTCGGCAACCTTTTACAGCACGGTCCCAAGGTGGTTATAACACTAGGTGTGTATATTCAGAGGTGTCTTAATGTCAACTCAGTTTCTTAACTGCCCCCATGGAATGTCATCGTTGAGGCCTGATATATGGGTCCCCAAACGGAACACCCAAAGTTGCTCCTTCTCAAAAAGGCCATGTTCTGAAGGCAACTGTTCAATGATGGTCCAGTGGATGTCATTGACACAGTGTCCCATCTCTAGGAAGTGGTTGGCCATTTTGGTGGTGCTTTTCTTGCACCGTATATTGCTCTTATGTTCATTGAGTCTTGTTTTTATTGCTCTTGTTGTCATGCCAATGTATTCCAGACGGCAGGGGCACGTAATCATGTAGACAACGTTTTTGCTGTTGCAGTTTGTCAACCTTCTCTGGTCCCATTTCGTACCATTGGTGAAGGTAAGTTGTTTACTCCTTTTTGTCAGGTGACAGCTGGCACAGTTGCCACATGGGAAATGACCCTGTGTCCCATGTACAGAAGGTTGGTGTTGTGGAGAAGATCTGGGGCGTGTATGTACAAGGATGTCCTTAAGGTTCTTCCCGCGTCTGTGGGAGAACATTGGTTTCTCAATTTCCAAATCACCGCAATTCAGGATGCGCCAATGCTTGTTCACTATTTTTGACACCTCATTTGAATGGGTGTTATATGTGGTGATACATATTGGCCTGGTTTGTTTCTCACTGGTTACCACCTTGTTTTCAAGGAGAGCCTCTCTGTTGTTGTTCTTGGCTCTCTTCATTGCTGTGTTGATTACTCTGTCCGGGTACTTCCTAGCTTGCAGTTTCATTTTTAGGTCTTTGGCCTGTGATTTGTAGCTATCCATCTGTGTGCAATTCCTCCTGAGCCTCAGGAACTGACCATAGGGGAGGTTCATCCGGAGGTGTCGCGGATGAAAACTGTCATACTGTAGTAGACAATTCCTGGCCGTGGGTTTAAAATGTGTAGTAGTTTCCAAACCTCCATTCCGATGGTAAATATTGAGGTCAAGAAAAACCAGTTCCTCTTTAGAAACTGAATGGGTGAATTTCAGGAAGCGATCTTGGGTGTTTAGCCATTCCATGAAGCTGGTCACTGTCTCTAGGTCGCCTTCCCAGATGATGAAAATGTCATCGATGTATCGCTTCCAGGTGAGTATATTGTCTCTGTAGGGGTTCCGTGGGGTCAGGATTTTGTTGGTTTCCATATGGTGCACATACAGCCCCGCCAGACTCGGCGCAAATGTGCTCCCCATGCTCGTGCCATGGCTTTGGAGGTATATGGTGCCATTAAACTCGAAAAAGTTTTTCGTCAGAGCTAGTGCAATGCACTCCATTACCACTCCTCTTGGGGTGTGGTACCGCCAGCTTGCACTGTACAGAACTTCCTCAATTATGGCCAGGGTTTCGTCATGGGGGAGGCTGGTGTACAAGCTCTCCACATCCAGGCTGAGTAGTAGTTGGTGGTTTGGATCAAATGGTAGGTCTTGGAGTAACACCACCAGATGCCCTGCTACCCATCGAAGTATTAACCTTCGAGAAGGCGGTAATGAGCGACCTGAAGAATTTGCATTCCACAGTACGACCAGTTTTCCATAACACCAGCAAAGAAGAACAATTGGCAATACGTGAACTGACCGAAAACCAGGCCATAACCATAAAACCCGCTGACAAGGGCGGAGCAATTGTCATGCAAACAACAGTGGCATACAACCAGGAATGCCTGAGACTCCTATCAGACAGACGCAATTACACTGTACTTGCCCAAGACCCTACCGAATCCCTCAGGAGAACCATTGGTGGTATGATCGAAGAGGCTGTGACGCATGACTGGCTGTCCAAAAAAGAATCTGAATTCTTAATACAGAGCCATCCACGGACACCCCAGTTTTACTGCATACCCAAAATCCACAAAATCATAGACAACCCACCCGGGAGACCCATTGTCTCGGGTATCGGTTCAATCCTCGAACCACTCTCGAAATTCTCAGACGCATTCTTACGACCTCTAATTCAGGCCACAGACACCTATCTGAAAGATACAAAAGCTGTCTTACAATTACTCCAAGACCTACCATTTGATCCAAACCACCAACTACTACTCAGCCTGGATGTGGAGAGCTTGTACACCAGCCTCCCCCATGACGAAACCCTGGCCATAATTGAGGAAGTTCTGTACAGTGCAAGCTGGCGGTACCACACCCCAAGAGGAGTGGTAATGGAGTGCATTGCACTAGCTCTGACGAAAAACTTTTTCGAGTTTAATGGCACCATATACCTCCAAAGCCATGGCACGAGCATGGGGAGCACATTTGCGCCGAGTCTGGTGGGGCTGTATGTGCACCATATGGAAACCAACAAAATCCTGACCCCACGGAACCCCTACAGAGACAATATACTCACCTGGAAGCGATACATCGATGACATTTTCATCATCTGGGAAGGCGACCTAGAGACAGTGACCAGCTTCATGGAATGACTAAACACCCAAGATCGCTTCCTGAAATTCACCCATTCAGTTTCTAAAGAGGAACTGGTTTTTCTTGACCTCAATATTTACCATCGGAATGGAGGTTTGGAAACTACTACACATTTTAAACCCACGGCCAGGAATTGTCTACTACAGTATGACAGTTTTCATCCGCGACACCTCCGGATGAACCTCCCCTATGGTCAGTTCCTGAGGCTCAGGAGGAATTGCACACAGAAGGATAGCTACAAATCACAGGCCAAGGACCTAAAAATGAAACTGCAAGCTAGGAAGTACCCGGACAGAGTAATCAACACAGCAATGAAGAGAGCCAAGAACAACAACAGAGAGGCTCTCCTTGAAAACAAGGTGGTAACCAGTGAGAAACAAACCAGGCCAATATGTATCACCACATATAACACCCATTCAAATGAGGTGTCAAAAATAGTGAACAAGCATTGGCGCATCCTGAATTGCGGTGATTTGGAAATTGAGAAACCAATGTTCTCCCACAGACGCGGGAAGAACCTTAAGGACATCCTTGTACATACACGCCCCAGATCTTCTCCACAACACCAACCTTCTGTACATGGGACACAGGGTCATTTCCCATGTGGCAACTGTGCCAGCTGTCACCTGACAAAAAGGAGTAAACAACTTACCTTCACCAATGGTACGAAATGGGACCAGAGAAGGTTGACAAACTGCAACAGCAAAAACGTTGTCTACATGATTACGTGCCCCTGCCGTCTGGAATACATTGGCATGACAACAAGAGCAATAAAAACAAGACTCAATGAACATAAGAGCAATATACGGTGCAAGAAAAGCACCACCAAAATGGCCAACCACTTCCTAGAGATGGGACACTGTGTCAATGACATCCACTGGACCATCATTGAACAGTTGCCTTCAGAACATGGCCTTTTTGAGAAGGAGCAACGTTGGGTGTTCCGTTTGGGGACCCATATATCAGGCCTCAACGATGACATTCCATGGGGGCAGTTAAGAAACTGAGTTGACATTAAGACACCTCTGAATATACACACCTAGTGTTATAACCACCTTGGGACCGTGCTGTAAAAGGTTGCCGACACCTTGCTCGCCTGACACATAGAAAAGAAGGAACATGAGCTCGATGAGACGAGCATGCACAGAGCAGCTTGAATAACAGGGGCCGGGATGCTGCCCCATTAATATAAATTAGTGATACGAATGGTTGGAAGTCATGACAATGTTTCAAAAAACAATTCATCCCGTATTTATGCGATGCGCATGCGCGAAACGGAGACGGATTCCCACGTTATCCACACCCAGTTTCACTGATCATCATAAACAACAACGCATCCCGTTTTGATGCATTGCGCATGCGCATGAACAGAGACGCACCCTCACGTTAAACACGGGGAAGGCCACTTCAACACGCATGCGCGTAAGACAACCGCGCGGCCTCTCACCGATTAACAGACAGATCACCGGTAGACCAAATATGGGCTCCCCGGCGGCTAATTGACAAAATACGTGCACACCGGCCGCTAATTAAGAAAAGATCTGGGCGTGTACCCAGCATATAAAAGGGCTCGTCTAAGACACACTCTTAGACACAGCGGAGCCGGCGTAAGGGGCAGCGAAGAGGGATTCTCCTCATAGACCCGTGAGTAATTGAATGAAACAGACATTTCCAGACGGCATTGTAAGTACCAAACATAACCAACAGCAGAATGTATATATCTTGTGCATTTTTCCTGTTCACAGGCAGCAAGGAAGCCCGGGTAACCCCTACGTTAGACACGGTCTCATGGAGCATTGAACTCCCGTTTTTACAGTATGTTTCAGCGGTTTTACTGTTTACAGCACAGTTACCATACCACCATTGAAAAGTAAAGGTGGCACCAAACATGGCCCGAATCTAGAGTGTGTGCTTTATGTTGTATGTGTGTTCGTTTTGTATGTGTCCTCTTTTTTCGAATATTTTTCGAATATTTTGGAAATAGTATTTTTTCACAATAGGCACGTTAAAAATAGCTGTGTAGAGTAAACACTTCGTGCCATGATTATTTTTCAACATTTTAAAGACCGCACTTTTTCTGCATGACCAATACCACGGATGTATTTAACCCATGGTCTTTTTTTAAAGCAAGGACTACCAGAATTTTTTTTTTATCCTTTCTCTCTACAGGTCTGCAAAATAGCGGCTAAAGTTTAGGTACAATAATAGACCTTCACTAATAAATATCACTTTTTTGTATATACACAAATTAGAAAAACGTGAGTAAGGTGGGGATTTTGTGTAACCCTGTCCTGAAGAAGATGTTCTTACATCGAAACATGTTGACACACACCCAGAGGCAGCGCACATAATACTACGCTTTTCCTCTTATACCTTTTAATAGTACCAACTCGGGGAACCATTAAAGTTTTTTGAGCCTACCCACGAGTCAGGTCCTTTTTAATTTTTAATTTCCACTCACTATCCCGACCCCACCACCACACTCACTCACTATATGATAAAAAACCCTCACTATACACCACACATAGCCATAAGAGTGCTCCCGCGTACTAGCCGGTCGCAGCACGCCGTATCCCGTAGAGGGATACGATGACCCCGATGATGAAGCATGACACCAAGGGGCCTGTTGGTGTGTGAGGGGTACCTAAAAACACCAGACGTGCTCCCAACCACAGTAGGGACATCGTCAACCCATAACTTTATGGATTCCTCTTGTTTTGTTTACTTTAATACCCAGGCATGAAGTCATCGTCGAGCTGTTTAATTAATCCATCTGTCTTGCCACCTCTTCCCCTCTGCATCCTTAACCAGTGGCCTAGCCAGTGTGCCGTGGGTCCCAAGGTAAGAAAGGAAATGTGACCCCTGCCCTCTGTTTGGACTGTGGAAAACAGCAATAATCATTGTTCTGTGGGCCCCTCAGGCCTCTGTTTGAACTGTGACAAATAGCAGTTATCAGGGTTCAGTGGGCCTTTAAGGCATCTGGAACCTGGTGCCATCGCACCTGCTGCACCAATGGGAAGCTATGCCCCTGCCCTTATCAGCTTCTATTCTAGCCCAACTGGAGAACCGAAGCAGCCAAGTACTGATCTGGCCATATCTGCAGGCATGCAGCCGCCTCTTCCACTGAAAGGATTTAAGTCGCATGAAAGCAGCATGCGGGAAACAACTATTTTTTGAGGCAAAGTCAACCAACACCTCGTCTGTTCTAACCTGAATCAGTTTAAAACCAGGGACGAAAAACGGTTCATCGTCATCCCTTGCTTATCAGAAGGGTAAAATAGATTCCTCTAACATTACAGTGTACCACATAAAAAATGTGATTCTGTGTACAAATTAGAACTAGCATGCATATAGAAAAGGGAGCCTTTGGCCAAAATAGCCATTTTCCCTACCCATACTTTTAACACAGCTTATACAAAAAATGCTAATTACATTGTCATCCGGAAATGGTCATTAGCGCCTACTCATAAGCAAATACCACTTAGAATTGTCTTTCACTTCAAGCTTTCAAAAGTAAATTGATTTAAAAGCAGTATTGCATTTTTTGACATTATGTACTTTTACCAAAAGAGCATCAATTGTATATGGCACATCATAGAAAAAAGGACTTGTTTATATATACTAAACCTCCAGAAACGTTTGATTAACCAGTTATAAAGTCACGTCTAGCTTAGTTAGTTTATAGTCTTCTTTTTTTTAATAGTAATTATTTCATATTGTTACTGAATATGCATGGCTAAACACTTATAAGGTCCCAAAGGCGAGACCTATTGGCTATTACAATGCTTGTTATTGATTGAGTACATTGAGCGGCAGAACTTTTGATTAAGTCCTGAAGATTGTCGCAATCACCTCTTCGGAGGGTTAAATGGCTGAAACATGTTGACCTCTTATTGACTCTAACAGTGCATATATATTTCTCCTACAGGGTCCTTGTTTTTAATCCTGGCCCAGTGGCGTACAAATAATGGAAACCACATACCCTTTAGCAAGTTTTAACTTTTAACTTTCACTCTGCTGCCCCCACTACCCTGAGCTCATTATTATGATATTTAATATACCTTTCTCTATAACAAAGTATGCCTGAACTCCTCCCTCTCAGTGAGTGGGTTGTCTCATGGTGCAAAGAGATTCCCAATAAGGAAGCATGCCAAATATGGTGGGTGAGGGAAATTATCCTTTTAAAGGGATATTTCATCTTAGCTAGGTCTTCATTTGCAACAGTAATCATCATATACCCAAGGGTTTCTTGATTGTGGTAGAAATGCATTTTAACACCTTCGTTGATCGTTCAAGCACAGACCATTGCATGAAATGTTGTGATCTATGTAGGGAAAATACTCTGTGCACTGACAAAATTTGTTAAAAAGACAGAAAGTTGATAATCGCATTAAATAACTTCTCAAACCTGGATTTATCTAGAAGAGAAGTCTGTTAATTCTATCAAATTTTTGATACCACAAGGTAGAAGAAATTAGGGGATTTTTATCTGATATCTTTATCAGTAAATTATTGAACATAAACTTTTCCAAGTATTATTTCTAAAGATTATGGAATTGGTCTTTTCTAAACTAACCCCAGTGCGTATGACTACAATAACCACCTCTCTCAAATCAATATTGTGCTTCTTTAAGTGAGAAAGCTAAATGATCTACGAGAAACCAGGAACTGGCGGCAGTATTTTTCTTAGGAAGCTTCAAGTTAGAGAGTGAAAACACTTTTTAGAATGCCCCAAAAATTGTGATAAAGATATTTTAATATGTTTGACAAAAAGAATTGGTACATTTCATGACAATATTGAAAGGGGAACTAACAGGAACAAATATTTACACAACATTACAAAAATATTAGAGACTAAATTTCAGCGATATAGGAAATACTGAGGTTCATGTACTAATAATCTATTTGGTAAAAAGTAGTTGCTTGTAAAGTCAGCACACTACTGTGTCTGTGATTGCTTTTAAATAAAGGCATTGTTTAATGCACCCCATTTTACTTTCAGATTCACAAATGTCCCCTTGGGTTACTACCTCCTGTTACTGTTTTTCAGTCCACATGGTTTCAAAACTCAATACATACCTTAACAATGTATTAAATATTCAGAAGGGAAACTATTAACATTCCCCTTCCAAATTCTGAATTGTTAAATGGGCTTAGTACATTTCAAAAAGGGGTTTAGCATTTGCAAACTCTGTGAATTACTGAACCAGTGGATTTTTTTAACAATAAAACATGAGGCCATTTTTCTCAATTCCCTCCAAATTAAGTTTGCTAATAAAGTTAGTTGGATGATAACCGGTGCATGTACCTATTTAGTGTTAGTGTTGCTTCAGATCAAATTAAAACCATCACACATAACTCTTACACAATACTTAAAGACAGAATTTCTGACATCCAGCGTTAATGTTTTGTTAAATATAATTGCAAATGTCACCTGAACAGGAAAGCAGCTAAAGCAGTCTCTGGACATAAAATAGGATGTAATCATAATCTTTAGATACATTTTCTGAGTTTCAGTAACAATGTGTGTCTTCTGGGTTTACTCCAAACCTCTATAATAAACATATTCAATGATTTTAGATTTGATCTGTTTGCACTGGTTTCTATTGCAGACAATAATCTAGATTTAGACCAAGGATCAATTCCACCCATGGCTTTTAAAATCTATTTATCAATGATCTCTATTAGTGTTATCGCAACTAAAACGGTACTAGAACTGATCTGAGAGATGGACCTTCAAGTATTATGCTCAGTCAATTTATTGAACAAACTATGGAGTTAAAATCTGAATAGATTAGATCTACAAGCATTGCCTGACCACTGTATTTTATATCAATAGATTACTTATCAGCACATTTTCTCTAAGTACAATTCAGTCATCTTCTATTTTTCGGTGAGCTCGTGCTGGGTCTGTTAGAACTCTTTCAAAAATATGACATTTAAATGTCCAAAAAATCAAGAATTCTAGTTTCAAGCCTGGTCAAACCTTAATGAATGCTACACCAAAATATGCCCTTGTGTTCCTACATTTTATTGTGCACCATGATTCAGAAATGGCATGTTTTTGCTTTCGGAGGTAAAATTCTAAATATATTTATTGTTGTTGCCAGCCGAAACATTATCACTAATTGGGAAGATAACAACAAGTGGTCTTGTGATGCTTGCTGGAAAGGGAAGTGTTTAATCAAAAAGTGGATGGAATTCAAGTTTAGGAGCCAATTTTACAAAAGTGTATGGATGTTGTATATATTTCAAATTGTTGATCTCCAAAATGGCCTAAATCAATAAATTTAATTGAAATTCAAGTTTATCATTTGAATCCTCTTGTTGTAAAAGATGTGATTTTGAACCCCATGAGGTGGTTCCTTTCCAGAAAGCATTCAGGTTGTAATCATGAGTCAAATGATGCTTAGGAGGATACAATATTCAAATTGAATTCTAATTACATATGAAATGTTCATTGTTCAATATATTTCTCTTAGTATTTTAATGTGAGGACTTTATTGCCTAAGCAAAATAATTAGTATTTGTTTTTCTATATGTAGGAAGCATTACATTAATGAAATCACTGTATCCTACCTTCTTTGTTTCCTTTCCTGTTCTTTATGAACGTTTCTATTGTTGAACTTTAAAGATTGCCCGAAATTAGGAAATGTGCTCTACATAACTTTGCTGTGTTACATTATGTTGATTTTTATGTACAACTATCGTCTCTTATGTGTATGGCAACTGATGTTCTGTTTTGCTTTAATAATCAGCTTATGTTTATTAGGTTTTATTATTCAATAAAATGTTTCAAACACAACAAATGGTAGTTGATATGTATTTACAACTGCAGCATTTTTATTGTATGGGCACTTTCAAAGGGGCCAAAGATATGGTCTGCGGGTTGACTGAGTACCGCATTGGCATCAGCAGGGAGAGGTTTGGGCAGGTGATTGGGGATACATGTAAACTTGGAAGTAGGGGGAACAACGCATATACATTGTGTGGACTGTGACTCCTGAAGTTATTGTGAGGGATACCATGCTACCGTGTAAATGAATCCCCTATTGATTATTAGCAACAAACTTTATTCGGTTTTATAAAAGAAAACCATAAAAGTCATACATAAAATGATAAAACATTTTCCAAGTTACAGATTGACAAGTATAATATGTACAAGTTAATCAAAACACAAGATAAAAATTCATGAATTACAGTACAGAAGTTAATCGCAGCTTGACCTGAGTCTAACAGCGACCCGTAAAAAGTTAAGCGTATTCAAAACAGTGTCATTAGAGCAGTTATTAAAAGATAAGAGCTGGTCTCACCCTCCTAAAACCCGCTTTTTTGAGAATGGGAATAATAAATAACTTTCTAGGGACAGCATAAAAACTACAAAACCTTAAAAAGTGCATCATGTCCTGAGGAGACTCACCGTTGCAGCCACAGGGCATGAGGCACTGGCCTCTGTGAGAGCCACGAGGGTGTGCCAAGAGGTAATGGAAGAGGTTGAGCCGAAACAGGGTCAATAGATCATGGATGCTTTTAAGCCCTAGAAGATAAGGTTCGCTGGTTGGTCCGGTTTTTAACACGATGTGCATACGCACACTAGGCTTACACAGCTCATTTCCCTCTCTTTCACAGCAGCTCATTCTTAAAAAACACTCTTTGACCAGAGAAAGGTCCGTCTTACATATGCACTCAGGTTTAGCAAATAGTTTCTACCTACCCTGGAGAGACCAACTCTTATATACTGGAGCCATCGGATGCTTGAGACATGGTCAAGGGAAAGTCATTCCCGTAGGACATCTTTGCAAGTGTACTTTCTTAACCCCTTGGCTGCGGGGCATATTCCCCTGCTGTGCTGGCGGAGTGGAGGGGCGCGCACAGTGCCCCGGTGCTCATGACGAGCTCAGCTTGTCATAAGCCACGGTTCTTGTGTACGAGCTGAGCTTGTCACGGCCATGCCCGTTTCAATAGAACGCTCAGCACAGCAGGGGAATAATCCCCGCGTGTGAGCATTCTAACGGCCGTGACGAGCTCAGCTCTTCATAAGCACACGGGAACCGTGGCTCATGACGAGCTGAGCTTGCCATGAGCATGGGAGGGGTTAATAAGCCCAAATATTAAGCCACAAAGACAGGGGACGGAAAGCCAGTACATCTGAGAGGAAAGAAATCCCCAACTCTTCGTGCACGACATAAAATGGGTTGCTTTGTGGGACAGAAAGGGCACGTCGCAGGAAAGAGTTTTCCTCACTTTGCACTGCCCCTACCCCAATGTAACCGCTTATCTCACTCCCATAACTAACCTTTGAGATATATTTGACTTCATATATCTTCAAAAGAGCCCCTATTGGCTTCCCTTCCACTCTGCTGGCAAAGTTAAGAACAGCTGCAAAAGCTTTCACTATATCCCCTTTCTTGCAAGTCAGCAAAGGGCACCAACTCAAGGAATCGTTACACAACTCCTAAATAGGAGAAAACATTGGTCTTGGGTATTGACGAAAGGTGAACTGCTTAGCTTTACGAGGTCCCACCTGCAAAAATGAACGAATTGGAATGATTAAACGAAAGATTCAAGTCCTTCATAAAAAGGGCAGAAGAATTAAAAAGAAGTTGTAGGCCTCTAGTTGTCCTCGCCCAAGGACTGCGTCATCCGCGTAAAGGAGGACTGGCAGGCTACGCTTGCCTACCTGGGGACAATCAGCATTTGTGCTTTGCAACATCTACATGAAGTCATTACCGGTACTGTTCATTCAATTTCACCTCACGTGCTATAACTATGCCGATGACACACAAATACTCCAACTGGAACACCCCAAAGACATTGGAAAATCCCCAATTTTCAGTTGTCTCAGAGCTGTGGATCAGTGGATGACTTGGAGCCATCTCAAATTGAATGCTTCCAAAATGGAAATATGCAAATGTGGCGATTGGAAACTGTTGGACCTGGCCCTTTTGGCACGTTCACCCCGAAACTTTTTGCTTTTTCCTAGCCCATTTCTGTTACCTGGTGTTGGTGATTTTAGGCCTCTTCGCACTTTTTCACTGGGGTCCAGTGTAAAATGCGTGCGCTCTCTGTGTATGTGTGGTGAGTGACCTGCCCTCCCATAGGAATGCATGGGGAATATGTGTGACCATGGTAGTTCCTGATGTGTGGGGAGTGCAGGGTTGAGTTTGGTATGTGCGAACTCGTGAGATTGAATGCTGCGTAATGATGTATGCGGCATGAATGTGGCTAGTGTGGAAGTGCCACTTCTAGACATGGGTGTGCGTGTGTAGTGAGTGTGCGAACACGTGATTGGCTGAAGCCGGGCTCCAGGAGTCTGGATGGGTCTGCCCAGTGGTGAGTGTTGAGATTAGCATGCTGATGTGAGGGGAGGGGTTCACCTGGGTCCTGAATAGGGCTGGGCTTTCCCCACACAATGCTGGCTCCGCCCCCTGTGGTGCACTGATGACCCTAGCCTGACTAGTGAATGGGAGGGGTGGCTGAGCTCATCAAGGGGGCTCCCAAACCAGCTCCGCCTAGTTTTTCACTCACCCTGCACCTTTAGACAAAGGAATTCCCTGTATAAAAAGGGGCTGTGTCCACTTACAAAATGTTCTTGTTCTTAACTTGAATCCTGCCAGGGGCATGCTGCTGCTTGGGCCCAGGGGAAGGCTTGCCTCCCTGGGCCCTGCCCTGCCCCTGGATGTCTGGAAGACTTTCCCTGGATAGGAGCTGTTGGTGCTCCCTCTCTTTGTCCCTGGGCTGGTGTGTCTCTAGCGGTGGGGAGCGCTTTTAATTTCCTATAGCGCTTGGAAGCGCTTTATTTGGTCCTCTAGCGCTAGGAGCGCTTTATTTTCCGATAGTGCTTAGGAGCGCTGTGTGCCAGGAATTCACCGCCAGCCCCGGGGATTACCGAGGAGACGCTGTGGCCGCCTCCCTGCTCGGGGCCGCACTGCCATTGGCGGCCCTCCGAGGCAGGAAGCCAGGCAAATTCAGGGAAGACGTGGGCGGGGCCTGAATGAGGCAACTTCCGCTTCCCCCTGCCTGGGGGAAGCCTTCGCTACGTTGCCGGTCTCCCATGCGAAGGAGGGAGACCGGAGATGTGCCCGGAGATGCTGGCTGCCCCCGCCGCACCCAGAGGAAGAGTGTTGTGGCCTGTCGTGGGGCTCCCCTGTGCTGAGGGAGCCCCACGGTGCCCGGAGGAGCCTGGACCGATGTGCCGAGAACAGCCCTGCTGCTGTGATGAGAAGGAGTCGTCCCCCCCCCCCCCGCAGGAAGCCCGGTGAGTGAGAGAGGGCTGGGGAGGGGCTCCAGGCGGCCGAGTGGTGATGCTTTGTTAAAGCCCCGTAGGTTGGGGGCATTTAGAACGGCCCCGGAAGGCAGCGGGCCGGTCCCACGCTAGCACATTGAGAGGGGACATTCGGGGCGGCCCCGGATGGCAGTGGGCCGCCCCCACGTTTTATCAGTGACGATCCGAGCTCGAGGCTCCAACGTTGGGACCCATTTTTGTTCAAGAGCCCCATTGGGGGTCCCCACGGCCAGTGGTGCCGATGCCTGGTTGATGAGGGGCATGATTGTTTAATGAGCCAGTGTGCTCCCCGTGGCATATGTTGGATGTCTAGAGCCTATGCGTGGCTCCAGTTCGGGGGCACTTTTAGTTGGCTAGAGAGCCTGTGTGGCTCTGACTGGCCTATATGTATTAAAAAGCCTAGGCCCCCCCCCCCATATGTATGTGCAGAGCCTAGAAGGCTCCCAGTTGGCGCAGTTTTGGTCCCTGAGGGCTAGTGAGAGCCCTGTCGCAGTTCTGCTTCATAGCTGCCCAACAAGTAGTGGGCAGCTGCACCGTTTAGGCGCAATGTGAGAGAGAGAGTCCTTGAGAGGGAGAGAGATGGCACAGTGGTGCCAGGCCTGCTACAGCTGCGCAGCACTTAGTGCCAGCTGCAACGTTTAGGCCCTGTTGTTGTTCCCAGCTGCCCAGCAATTAGTGGGCAGCTGCAAAGTTTAGGTTTGCGCCGATGGCGCACCCCTGACTGGTGCTGCATTGGCAGCGCGCCCTGACATTCTGGACACAGGGCTTTTTGAGTCCCCTTGTTGGATGGCCAGTTGGCCAGGGGGCTGGTATGTGGGTAGTGCGCAAGGCCTTAATGTGATTTCTGCGCAATGTGATTTTGCTATGTTTTTGATAGTAATTGCCTAAGGTGATGTTTTGCGCAAGTGTGTTTTCTTACACCTCTGAATGTGTCGGTTATACATCATGTGTTTTTCCTGTGTTGCACCTCTGAATGTTTTAGGCATCATGTGTTTTCCTTCCCTACACCTCTGAATGTTGTGATGCATCATGTGTAATGTGTTCTTGCCTATACCCCTAAATGTATGGTGATACTTAGGTGGTTGTTCTTTCTAGTACAGATGTGCTAGTGAAGCCCAGGTTCCCTGCGTAATATTCTCCTAAGGTGGTTAGGGTTGCGTAGGTGGTACTTACTTGTTACCAGTAGTTACTGGTTGTGTGCTAAAGTGATTATTATTCTATGATCTACAAAGTGCTATTTCTAACAGTATTTCTAGTTCTAAAAGGGTTCTGACAGTGGCCCATGTGGCCCTGTCCTGTAAAGAATCCCTTGTGAATATTGCCCGTGCCAGTTGGCACAATGTACATGTGTGATTACTATCTGATGTGTTTTGACAATACAAAAGTTATTTTTATATAAACTTGTGTGTAGTTCCTTTTGTGGTGTGCCTAGGATGTTGTTGTTGTTGTGTGCGTTCGCAAATGCTTTACACATTGCCTCCGGGACAAGTCTGTCTGCTGTCTGCTCGTGCCAAGCTACCAAGGGGGGGAGCAGGGGTTATCTTGGCATGTGACTCCCTTGCCCTGACTAGAATGGTGGTTTCTGCCTGGCTTTGGCGTAAGCCTTAGCTAACCAGAAATCCCAGTTCTAACAGAAACATTATGACCCGCTTGCCGCCTGGCCTGATGAACTGGGATCACTGCCTAAAGTATCGAAGGAAGTTAGAAACCTCGGAATGACCATGGACTCCAAGCTATCAAATAATGCCCAAGTGGACAAACTAGCAAGATCAAGCTTTGTCACTATAACAACACTGAAACAAATGTTCCCTCATTTGGGATTTCCACACAAGGTCCAAGCTACGATCACCCTTGTTCTGTCCAAACTCGATTACTCCAATAGCCTCTACCACGGATCACATTTAACGACCATGAAAAGACTACAACGGATTCAGAACTCGGCTGCCAGACTACTCCTGCATATCAAACCGGGCAGACCACATCTGACCTGGCTTGAAAACCCTGCATTGGTTACCGGTTGCCAGAAGATCCACATTCATGCTACTTTGTACCACCCACAAAGCACTACATGGAATGGGACCGCTCTTCATTAGGAATAAAATCACCAAACACCTCCGCTCTAAAGGGGCATCTTGCCTCAAAATCTTAAGATACCAGAAAAAACCATGGGTGGCACATCCTTCTCTGTTCAAGCAGCCAAACTATGGAACTCTTTACCCCCCAACATAAGATCCACTGACAACCACCGTATCTTCAGAAAACTACTCAAGAATTGGCTCTTCCCCACAAAAGCACCATACACAAAAAGGCATTTACAGCATATCTCACTGTAAATAAGCATTTATTTCACCATAGATATGTACCTATCGTTGTATTGCTTTGTATGAACATGTACAATAATTATGTTGTTAATAAAGAAATGTAAAAATCATCTTTGGTCCACATGTACTTGCTTCCATTGTGCATCTATGTACCTTCCATGTTCTTGGATCTGTGTGATATTTACTTTTCTCCTGAAAAAGCATATCCAATGCACTACCCTATTTCTCATCCTGTACCTCTATCAATATCTTTAATCTACATATACTTACCTCCTTTATGCATCTATATACTTTCAATGTACTTATGGATCTATACATTTATCACTTTCTTCTAATTAAGTATTTCCAATGCACTACCCTATTTCTCAGCATATACCTCTCTCAATATATCTTCTAGCCCAACTATCTGTCTCATCTCGACTACTATTTCCAATGCGCTACCCTATCTCTCACCCTATACTGCTATCAATATATCCCCTCCATCCACTCTCTCATTTATCCTAAACCCCATACCACTACTATGATCCCCAAAATAACCCTTTCTAGACTCTCTCCTACTCTACCCCTCCCTGCATCATCTGACATCTTTTACTATACCGATTCCCAAAGCAAACCTTTCTAAACTCTTCCCACTGACTCTTCCCCTCCAAAAAACCCCTCCTACTGCTATGACCTAAAAAAGAAATCCTTGACTATCCCACCACTATCCTTGTCAATCAAAATAACAGACTAACATGTTCACTTCTCAAATTCCATATTCCACTATACTAATTCACCACTAATCCTTGATGGGTTCCTGAGTAGCGTGCTACTTGCCAATGAAGCGTTTCAACACCCCATCAGGGTTAGAAACGTTATATAAATGCAAACCTTTTTTTCCTTTTCTACTCTCCCCAACCCTTCTCAATCCAAATAACTGACTAACATAGCCACCACTCAAATTAATTGGCTGTTTCACCATACTAATTCAACACTAATCCTTATGGGTTCCGGAGTAGCATCCTACTCACCAAAAAAGCACTTCAAAACCCCATCAGGGGTAGCAAGCACTATATAAATACAAACCTCTTTCCCTCTTCTATCCCGCTGCCTACCCTTCTCTATCCAAATAAATGACTGACATATCCACCACTCAAATTAATTTCATGTTTTACCATACTAATTCAATGCTAATCCTTATGGGTTCCAGAGTAGTGTGCTACTCGCCAAAAAAGCGCTTTAAAACCCCATTAGGGGTAGCAAGCGCTATATAAATTAAAACCTCTTTCCCTCTTCTATCCCCCCACCTACCCTCCTCTATCCAAATAACTGAATAATGTATGCACCACTCAAATTACTACATATTTCACTATACTAATTTTCAACACTAATCCTTTATGGGTTCCAGAATAGCGTGCTAGTCGCCAGAAAAGTGCTTCAACACCCATCAGGGGTAAAAGGCGCTAAATGAATGCAAACCTTTCTTCCCCTTCTATCCCTCCACTATCCTTCTCACTCCTAGAAACCCTAACAGAATAGCATCAGTGTCACATTAGCTCTTCGTCCTACAGCAAAGTAACCAATGATTAGACAACCCAGAACATGCGACTTAGGTTACTCTCAAGAATCAAGAACACTCTTTTTTTTGTTATTCTCATACCAGTCCACAACACGGGTAAAAAAGAGACACAGTAAAGTTTAAAAAGTTTATTTTAACAACGTGCTCTAAGATGCAGTATTTTTGCGAGCATAAGCAGGGATATGAATAAAAATAATACAAGCAGCATTGTTACAATTCCATAAAACACAAAAGGGGAACTCATATTATAATGATGGTGGGAACAGGTCCTATAGTGCCTTGTATGCCACACCCCCTAGTGAGGAACTAGGTTTTATAAAATAGAGAAGGTCTCTTAGGCTTGTTTGGTGGACCACATACCTCCAAGTGTTTCAAATCATGTATGCGGTGTTCACGATTTTTAGGTCTCGCGGCCTGTCAATGCGCATGCACATTGAGCGGGAGCGAGACTATAGGGGTTTAAACAGACTTTAACTAACTGGCGATTTGATGGTGTGCCCGTGCGCTTTTAGGTCAATGCGCAAGCGCATTGACCTAAAATGCGCGTGCACAGCATCAAATCGGCAGCCATCTGTTTCCCAGCTTGGTGCCGCTCCACCCCCTGCGGCATCAAAGGCTTTCACGGCCGGCCGGCCGTGCTTTCAGTTTGCCGCTCCACCCCCTGCGGCATCAAAGGCTTTCACGGCCGGCCGGCCGTGCTTTCAGTTTCAGGAGCGCTTCATTGTTTTCACGGCCGGCCTCCGGCCGTGACTCGCATTTCTCCTTCCTTCCAGCGCTGCCTTGTTAACTTTACTGCGATAACTTGTAGTTCCTGAATAATACCATGTTGAGTGATTTTTTCTAATCATTTTAATCAAAGCAAATTGCAAAATATTATTTGACCCGTAGATGCTATTGTTACGCATGGCAACATTCAAACGCTGTAAGAGACATTACAGCCAGTTACCCATAATTTTCAAAAACATATTCATAATTTTTAATGTAAGTTGGAGCTTTACATTAAATCATTTTACTAGGCGGGTCAGTAAGTTACTCTAGCGAGTTACTTGTTAGAAGCCCGGCAGTGTCCTTCTTCCATTATCATGATTAAAAACGTCCTACGGGTTCAAGTGAACTTGTCCTTTTCGTCCGCCCCTGCCGCTACTTGTTTCAAAGACATCCCTTAATCCGTTGGTAAATTCACAGTAATGGCAGTAGCCTGCTTTTGGTTGTGTTTGGCTCGCTGCCCGCTGCTCCTGGGAATTTCCCGCTGCTCCTGGAAATTTCCCGCTGCCCGCTGCTTCTTGGAATTTCCCGCCGCTGCCTCCCTGCGGCCCCGCCCCCCTGTGATTCCATTCGCCGCCCCGCTCCCGCCACCCAGCTGCTCCTCCCTCCCGGTTCCTTACTTAAGGGGACCACAGAGTGTGACCGCTCAGCCCTCCACAGGGCTTGGTCGCCCCACTCACTGCTGCCGCTCCTGCCTGCCTTTGCCGCCTCCTGCCTGCAGATTCCTTCGCTCGCTGCCCGCTGCTCCTGGGAATTTCTCGCTGCTCCTGGGAATTTCCCGCTGCCCGCTGCTTCTTGGAATTTCCCGCCGCTGCCTCCCTGCGGCCCCGCCCCCCTGTGATTCCATTCGCCGCCCCGCTCCCGCCACCCAGCTGCTCCTCCCTCCCGGCTCCTTACTTATGACGCCCCCAGAGCGACCGCGCAGAGGATGCGCGCAGCGGGAGCACCGATTGAGCGCCGAAGGTGCGCCAAAGGTAAGCCCGTCTGCGCCCGTCCGCGCCTGGCCCGCGCCCAGCACCAGGACCCCTGGCCCTCCCCGCCGAGGTAAGACAACCCGACTGACCTACGACGCCGCCACTCTCAACGCACTCAATGCCGGCCGGACCCACGCCTGCTGCCGAGCCATCCCGAGACGCACCCACGGACCCTTCACCTGCTGCACCTGCAAGTTCACCTGCCTCCGAACCTGCCCCGCACCCGCCAAGACAAACACCAGCACCAACCACGTCAAGTGCATCCTGATCAACATCCGCTCCATCCACAGACACGCCGTGGAACTCTGGAACCTCCTCGACGCTACATCACCGAACGTCGCTTTCCTCACAGAAACCTGGATGAACGCCTCCTCTGCACCCGACATCGCCATCCCGGACGGGTACAAGATCATCAGGAGGGACCGCATCAACCAGACCGGAGGTGGCATCGCCATCGTCCACAGGAACACCATCCGCATCACGACTGACGCCAACGACTCCTTCGCCGCAGCCGAACATCTCCACTTCCAGATTCACACCGACCCTAAGACGACCCTCAGAGGCACCCTCGTCTACAGACCACCGGGACCACGCACACAATTCAGCGAAGACATCACAGACTTCATCAGTCCGCACGCCCTCCCCTCCACTGACTACATCCTCCTCGGGGACCTCAACTTCCACCTGGAGAACAACAAGGACCGCAACACCACCGCCCTGCTGGAAAACCTCGCCAACCTCAGACTCAAGCAACTGGTCAACACCCCCACCCACTACGCCGGCCACCCGCTTGATCCCGTCTTCTCTTCCAGCAAGTACATCACCTTCAGCCACGCCACCGGACTCCACTGGACCGACCACAGCTGCGTCCACTTCAGCTTCAAAAGATCCACGACCCACCACCACCCGCAACAGGTACCTCACAGGAATTGAAGCAAGATCACCGCAGACCAGCTAACCACCTCCCTCAGCCAGAGCCCACCCGCCAACACAACGGACCCCAACGAAGCAGCCCGCAACTTCACACAGTGGCTGACCGCCTGCGCCGACAACCTCGCGCCACTAAAGAACCCTCCCAGCAGACCCAGAAGCAAGAAGGCATCCTGGTTCACCGACGACCTCAAGGACTCCAAGAAGACCTGCCGCACCCTTGAGAAAGCCTGGCTCCTCGACCGGACCACCGACAACATGACCGCCCTCAAACACGCTACCCGCAAGCACCACCAGCTCATCCGCACCACCAAGAAGAAATCCCTGAAGGAACGACTGGACAACAACGCCCACGACAGCAAAGAGCTCTTCACTATCGTCAAGGAGTTCTCCAACCCCAGCACCGGCACCAACGACATCACTCCGTCACAAGACCTCTGCGACTCCCTTGCCTCGTTCTTCCACCGCAAGATCGCCGACATCCACAACAGCTTCGGCGCCCCACCCACGCACCCAACCGTCGAACCAACGCCCCCCACCGCCACCCTTCGCACCTGGACCACGGTGACCACCGAAGACACAGCCCGCACGATGAACACCATCCACTCCGGATCACCGACCGACCCCTACCCACACCACGTCTTCAACAAGGCCGACTCCAACATCGCACCCCAACTCCGGAACATCATCAACGCCTCCTTCAACACCGCCACCTTCCCGGAGAGCTGGAAGCACGCCGAGATCAGCGCCCTCCCGAAGAAACCTACAGCGGACCCCACCGATCTCAAAAACTTCCGCCCCATCTCGCGCCTCCCTTTTCCTGCTAAAGTCATCGAGAAGATCGTCTACAGACAGCTGACCGCCGTCCTCGAGACGAACGGATCCCTCGACCCCTCGCAGTCCGGCTTCAGAGCCAACCACAACACCGAGACCGCCTTCATCGCAGCCACCGACGACATCCAGACCCTGCTCGACAAGGGGGAAACAGTGGCCCTCATCCTCCTGGACCTCTCCGCTGCGTTCGACACGGTCTGCCACCGCACCCTAGTCCAGCGCCTCAGCAACATCGGTATCCAAGAGAAGGCACTGGAGTGGATCATCTCGTTCCTCGCCGGAAGAACACAAAGAGTCCGCCTCCCCCCGTTTCGCTCCGAGGCCACCGAAGTCATCTGCGGCGTCCCGCAAGGATCTTCACTCAGCCCCACCCTCTTCAACATCTACATGAAACCTCTTGCAGCCATCGCACGCCAGCACAACCTCAACATCATCTCTTACGCCGACGACACCCAGCTGATCCTCTCCCTCACCAGAGACCCCGACACCGCCAGAACCTGCCTACACGAAGGGATGAAAGACGTCGCCGAGTGGATGAAGGACAGCCGCCTGAAACTGAACTCGGACAAGACGGAAGTCCTCATCCTGGGATCTTCGCCCTCCGCCTGGGACGACTGCTGGTGGCCCCCAGCCCTGGGCACCGCACCCAAGCCAACCGACCACGCACGCAACCTGGGATTCATCCTGGACCCCTCCCTCTCGATGACCAGACAAGTCAACGCCGTCTCCTCATCGTGCTTCAACACCCTGCGTATGCTTCGCAAGATCTTACGCTGGATCCCGACCGAGACCAGGAAGACTGTCACCCAGGCACTCGTCACCAGCCGACTGGACTACGGAAACGCCCTCTACGCCGGAACCACAGCCAGGCTACAGAAAAGACTCCAGCGCATCCAGAACGCCTCCGCCTGACTCATCCTGGATGTCCCCCGACGCAGCCACATCTCCATCCACCTGAGGAACCTGCACTGACTCCCCGTCGACAAGAGGATCATGTTCCGGCTCCTCACCCACGCACACAAGTCTCTCCACGACCTGGGCCCCAAGTACCTCAACGACCGCCTGACCTTCTACACGCCCACCCGCCAGCTACGGTCCACCAGCCTCGCCCTCGCAGCCGTACCACGCATCCGAAGAGCCACCGCCGGAGGAAGATCCTTCTCTTACCTGGCTGCCAAGACTTGGAACTCCCTCCCCATCCACCTTCGGCTGACCCAGGACCATCTCGCCTTCAGGAAACAACTCAAGACCTGGCTGTTCGAGCAGTAGCATACCCCTCCCCTCAAGCGCCTTGAGACCCTCCCGGGTGAGTAGTGCGCTATACAAATGGCATGATTGATTGATTGATTGATTGAAATGTGTCATCCATGGCTGGTCATGTACTACCTAGACCAGTGTATTTAAATAGCTGCCAAGTTGTGAGGCAACTTATCTTTGGCATATCCATAGTTTCTGTCTGGTTAGTGGCTATTAAATGTCTTATGTTTGACACTTAGAGTGATACCGAACAGAGAACAACAGCTAAACCGTAGTGAGACAAACTTAACAAATTCCCATTCCATATTGTGTTAAAAAAAACAAGCATTGGCATAGCCAATAGGTCTCGCCTTTGGGACCGTGTAAGTGTTTAGCCATGCAACAGTTGATGTTGCAGGAAGGATATTGTGCTGCATAACTAAATACTTAAAAGGTTCCAAAGGCGACACCTATTGGCTATGCCAATGCTTGTATTTTCACTCACCGACCTTGCCGTGATTGCATGCCCCACTTCCCAGCAGCCTACCACTTCCTTTCGGACTTTTTCAAGCAGACAAGGGACCTGCTGACCCTAAACCCAGTACCCCTGCACTCAGACATACACACTGCTCAAACAACCGCACACACGAAAGCATAGCATGTATCCCAAACAAACCACTTCTGCACAGACATAGCGCGTGCAAGCACACAGTACTTCCTTTTTCTATTCTCGCACAGAACACAGGTTTAGACACTCAGAGATGACATACAGCTCTTTCTCTCTTAGACACACAAAGCACACAAGCACTTTCGCTCAACCCCTCAAGTACGCTATATGCGCACACTCATCTTCCCTCTCCCAGCACTCTGCATCGTATCTGCTCCCATAAGATAGAGGACAAAAGCCCCCCTGCTCCTACTCCTCGCAAGGCACAGATGTAGGAAACAGTGCTTCTGCTCCTCTTTGGCACACGCAGCAGAGGTAAAAAGAAGCCCAGGATCACACGTTTTTATTTTCACTCACCGACCTTGCCATGATTGCATGCCCTATTTCTTTCAGTCTACCACTTCCTTTCAGACTTTTTCAGGCAGACAATGGACCTGATGTTGGTGGTTATCTCGAGGTTTTTTTCTATACTAGCCAGAATGGTAAAATACTTGTCGGGAAGCAACCCTACCTGATGGATAGATGGTATTTATCACACCCGTTCAAATCTGATACCCAGGAGCCAAGCAGCTTTGACCTGCTGAAATCTACACTGGAGGGGGTTGGGGCTAGGGGAGGGGTAGTTTGGTAATTACAGGGTTTGTTGAAATCCGACCCACTTGTAAATGCAATCCCTGTGCGGCCTAAACAGAGTTTTAAAATTTCGAAGATTTGGCTTACCAAGCGCCTGGGGAGCGGAGGCGGCTCCGTGGTCTCTGCGTCGGAAAGAGAACAAGACCGCACGCTCAGCGTCTCCTTCCTCTGTTTACGTCGCTGTACTGTACTGTGTCACTGAATGCAAGCATTCGCCCTAATATGCCAGTGACAACACGTCATGTAAGTTGGCTTGGGTACGGCACTGTCCCAAAAAGATGAAAGAGGAGAGGAAAACCCCATCTATATATGGCTGCATGCTACATCCCCAAGAAAAGAACGATGCTACAGTAGAGAAAGAAGCCTTAGCTGTTAAAGGCACTTCAATACTACTTGGAAGGACAGGAAATTGCCCTATATACATACCATGCTCCTCTTGAATGGATGGCTCATAACAAGGGTTGAAACCCTCGCATACTAAGATGGTTCCTGGTCCTTCAGCCTTTTCATTTTAAAACGCAACACCGTAAGAGAAGGGGGAGAACAAGAGAAAGACGCCAGCATGGAGGAGAGACAGGAGCGAGACCAGCAAAACAAAGAGATCTCAGAAAAGAAGCCTCGAGTCAGCGCCACACTGGAGGAGAAGAATCGGCAGGACCGCAGCAAGGCAGAAGAGATCCACTATGTGTGGTTCGCCACCGATTGGTAGACATTGCCAGAGATACTGCTGCAGCTCTGGAGAGCTCTGAGCAAGGTGGTGCGCATTATTGTGGGTAGGAGGAGTACCTGCATGAAGGGGAAAGGAGAAAAACTGGATGCCCATGCATGTGTCTTAGAAAGTGCAAGTATACAAGTAGGGGGAGGATAATATGAAATTCTAACTAACTAACCAATCATGTAAGGAGAGTCTGTTCTCTTAACAGTACTACACAAGAAAACATGTCAAAGAGGGGCGAGGGAAGTGAGTCCCTCATAGGCGAAATCTACATTTGCTTGACTGAGGTTTCAATTACTGATGTAATGCTATTTAACCCGTTCTGTGCTCCGTCGGCACTAACTCGCGGGTGTTGCGCACGACCGTTGGCCGCCGCAACCCTGCCCGCTCAATGGAATGCCCACACCGCGACGGACATTCCGACGCGGTAAACGGGGTAAACTGAACCTGTCTGTCTAGCATGGCAGGACTGTTAACTTGTTCAATGCAAATAAAAACGATTTAATAATATAAAAATAAAAAAGAGGGGCGAGTGAAAGCTTAGTAAACAAGCAACGGCAAAGCCAATAGGTTTTGCCTAAGCGAGATCTACTGGATTTATCAATGCTTTTAGACATGTTGCACAGCAGTGCAGCTGTTGTGCAAAGCAGCTTCAAGTAAAGAAAAAAACACTGTGTGGGTTTCTACTTTAGGAATAAGAAAAAAACAAATGTCAGTGATCCTGAAAAAAGGTTACTGCTACATATAGAGCGTTGGCTTGTAAAACAGTGATATGAGGTGTCCGCAAACACTCGGCAACTGTTATCAGCTGTTTTAAAGAATCCATAGATTCTCCTTTGGCTTGATAATGGCCTGCACAAACACAAGTATCTTCAAGGTCAATAAGTTAGGAGGGGCAACAGGCCTAAAGGTTTGGAACACTTAAAGTTCATAAAACAGTAGACACAGTCAGTTTCTTAATTTAAACATGTGTTTATTAAAGCACAGAGAAAAATGTTATGGTGTCTTTTTACTGCAATGACAAAAACATAACAAACAAGAACTTAAACTAACGAAAGAGTTTAAGTGTTTAAACCCTTAAAGGAGTTTAAGGGTGAAAACCCTTAATGGTCACTCTGATCACAGGCCCAGGGAAAACTCTTCAACCAAATGGGATGCAGAGGGACATCTGTTTGTCTGTCTGTGAAGCAGAAGAGTGCAAACAGCTCCTTATTGCCCATCCTGCCTGGAAGGTGCTGTGGGCGAGAAGGTACTACCTCCCTGACCACTGGTTTATTCTGGTAAGACACGTGCAGCTCTAGTGCACGCGGGACCTGTGGTTGGATGACTCACTGCCGATATCTGATCATGGATGAGCTATAACACCCCTTCGAGATGGGCTAAGGCCCCGGCTTGTGATAGGAGGTAAGATGATTGGTAGCAGTTTCAAACATCTGTGTGCCCCAGAAAAGTTCTCAAGCTGTTGTGGGTGGTGGGAGGAGAAGGACAAATAAAATGTGGGAGATAAACCACCAAATAACCAAAGAACACGGTGCAACAAAGTGCAAAACAAAATTTCCCCTATTTCCATTTAATTAGCAAAATGTGTACTCTTAACAAAACAATGCTACCACTGTTCGAAAATCCCATATTATGCCTTTTCCTTAATTTGCATTCTGGGGATACTTGTTCTTGAGTGCGTTGCAGCTCTCACGCCCTGCATTTGTGCTTAAAGAAATGTTCTAATAATATTGTTTCACCTAACACAGGAATTACAAATCTATCTAAATGCCCTATTATAAGTTCAGCCTTCATGAATAGCCATAACAATATATTTAAGTTGATAATCGGTTCCTTTTCACAGATGCCAACTCCAAACAAGCATTGCTTAGGAACTGGAACTAAAACGTGGAAAACTTAAAAATGGCAGGGAAAAAAGGGACTTATTAGCCCAATTGTAAGAATATGGACAACATGCTTCTCCCACCCGCCTTCACTTAAACGGAAAAAAGAGGGTGCTGGGTTTCACAGCTCATAGCAGCCATCTCTCCTCTTACTTTGCCAGCTTGATGTGACCTTGTTGTGGGACTCTCAGTCCCTCAGAGTCGAGATGGCCATTGTTTATAAACAGACACAACATTGGTGGGCAACTTGCAAGATCAAAAGATGCCTTAAAGATAAGCAGCAAAATTTGATTTATTCACCATTTCAGTACAATTCGGTGATTGAGTTTACCACCTATCAGTATAAACATGTATATTGTAGAGGTATCATTGTAAGCCGCCAAAAACAAAGGCACTGGATGTAGCCACTTGGATGTGGCACAGATAGCAGGGCTCGGAGAACAGAGTAGCACAGCCCTGCCAGTGATGCTTTGTCTAAAAATAAAGAAAATGTCTTTACTTCTCAGAGAAAGTAAGCAATCAATTGATCTTCAATAGCCCTGTAAGTCAATACAGATACATGGCCTAGAATACGCAAGTCGTTCTAATCTTCCTGGCACCAGTACTTTGGTGTAAGCAGAAAGACCATTGTGCGTGATAAGCAAACATCCAATTCATACATATGCCAACAGTCAGTTTGTGCTCCCACAGGGACTGAACAACCATATATCTGCAGCGGGGCACTCAACCTTTGAGTGAAAGACGGGAAGGGGGCCAGAAATGCTGCCCAATTTCCCATTCAGGAATACCCACCCTACACCATTCACATCCACAAACAGTGCATACTCACACCAAATGTACACCACACACAACCCTATGCACATACAAATGTTACCAGCATACACTATAAAACAAACCAAAAAACATCTATACACCCTCCTATCCCAACTACCACACCGTCACCTATAAACAGTATATAACTCTATCGGATACCACTAACCAATTCATTCATCCCTAACACAACACCATACATAACTACATCCCATTCAGACATGCACTCCCTGCTCTAAACACCCCTATCAGACCACTGTATCTTACCAACAAACATATAATCAGCCTTCCATCATTTGTCCAACCAACACCCTCCTCTTCCTTCTACCTTAGCACTAACGCACAACACATACACTGCACAGAACCACACTTTTTAACTCTTGCAACACACCAGTCTAAGACAAAGACAAATACTCTTACCTCTACTTCATCCCCTCCTACACATAACATACACTCTACTCATACACACATCACCACCGCTCTACCTTACAACATGCACTCATAAACAATACTATACAAACAAAACCATCACATGAAACAAATACACCAGAACTCCTTTTCAATATTCCTCAAAAACAAAACATCACACACACCAGCACAACAAAATCTTCAAAGCGCAACACCTCTTAATACCTACCATCACAAAATACAAACATACACCGGCCTTTCAAACAACATAAAGGAACAAACTCCAATGCCAAGCTTTCTCTCTTCTACCACACCTAACAAAGATACAGCAACACAGCAACACTCCTCCAAACGCCTCTCATCCACTGGACAATTTAAGAATCTTACTACGTGACCCACTGCTGCACCACCACCCCTGACTCATACACCTGCCGCCCTAAACAAGCAAACAATATAAGCATCGTGCCACAACTTCGCTTCCCCATGTCTACTGCACAACATTGTTACACCATGAAAACAACACAGCCCACCAACTCACTCTCAAACACCATCTTCACCACATTCACGCGCAGACCCATAAAAATGCCTTAGCATGCTGGATGAGGAGCATGATACAGAATAGCTACACGATTGCTATCCTAATAGAGCTAATACCAGCACTAAAAACACACCAGCTAGAAACCCACACAATACGGATCACTGTTCTACAAAACAAACTCTCACTTTCACCAAAGCCCATTCTCTAAACTGTCTAATAATAAATGCTCGGTTCCTCTCTAAAAAAAACTTCACATCTACGACCTCCTCACCCGATGCAAAACCAGACATACTATTCATAACCGAATCATGGTTGGGAGATGATATGGCTCCAGTCCTGCATGAAGCTGTTCCTCTAGGCCAGTGTTTCCCAAACTGGGGTCCGTGGACCCCCAGGGGTCCGTGACACATGCCCAGGGGGTCCCCAGGCAGCAGTTTCAAAAGAACTGCCAAGTTCCTTGTAGAATTAGCAGTTTTCGAGCAACAATAAAAGTGTCAAGATAACACCAGTGATTAATGTACCTGCTGCAGAGAGATGCGAGTTTTGTCCTGAGGCAGGTTTCACTTACCTAATGAAGCACAGAGGGTTAATATGCCTGCTACAAAGAACACATAACATGCATTTTAAAAAACAGTATTTTATGTGCATAGGTCAGTTGGTTACTGTTTTTGTCACAGAGATTCTTTTGTTACTCTGCAGGTCATAAGAGACAATCATAATCTAGCACGGTGACCTGTCATCAAAGAGCTGCCTACACACTGCATGGTACAAGTTAGTAACTTATGTTTTTTCCAGTCTTTCCTTATCCTGATGCTGCTTAGGGGTTTATTTGGGTGGAAATACATTTTTATTGTTAAAGTCAATGCTAACCACTGTGTTATGTTCTGAATCCTGAGTTTGTGCTTTTCCAGACAAGCACTCTTTAAAAATGTCTACAAGTATGCATGACATGTGAATCCTACACCTTGTAGTCCCCTTTGCCTTATGTACCATTTTCTCTACACTGAATTACACATATGATTCATTGTCTTTATATGTGTGTGATGTAAAGTGCTCTGACATCCTACAATGGAATGAGAGATGCTATAAAACAAATGAAATAAATGTGACAGATGTGCTATGGAGAAATGAGAGGCACTGTTGAAGGGTGACAATAAGGGAATCATTGAAGAACCCCAACAAAGATAGTTGTATCCTGGTGCATATTAAGGTCATCATTTACTATTCTTTAAAAGCTAATACAATTCAATATATAATGATAAATGTGTTGTAGAATGCACCATTGATTCCTAACTTTTCTTGGGGGTGAGAGGCCACTCACTGCACTTAGTGTGCACTGTATGGGGACTGGTCTCAAAACACTTGCCTTGGCTGCTTTGGGGTTCCACTCTGGCAGGAGCCTTGTACTGTGAAATAAAACAAACTATTTAAAAGTTAATCACAGAGATGCAGCACCAACCTTCCCTTTACATTGTCCCATTTTTTGCAAACTCTTTCAATATAAAATACTAAAATCCTTAGTAATTTGAGTATTTGATTTTGTGTAAACGTGTGTTTATTTTTTTTTAATTACTCTTTTAATGTTTGAAATTTAAATCATACAAATTGCTGGGGGTCCCCGACTTCCAGTGGTGAGTCAGTGGGGGTCCTCAGGAGTCAAAAGTTTGGGAACCACTGCTCTAGGCTATCAAACGATCACCCAAAATCGTATAGGCAAAAAAGGAGGTGGTCTAGCTGTTGTGTTCAGACAAACATTACATATCACTAAAGTTGACGACATCACCATAAAGAATTGTGAGGCTCTTCTCACCAGATGCAATCCTACACCGTCTTCCTCCTGTAACCGTCTGATCCTTTACAGACCTCCACCTAGCAAGACGACATTTCCAGACACAGTTCTAGACACAGTTTCAATATGAATTCTGGGTGACCTCAACATTTGGTTTGACAAACCCAATATGACCCATCCGAAAACAATAATCACTGGCCTAGACGCACTGAACCTGCATCAAATTGTCCACAAACCGACACACATCGCCAGACATATCCTAGATGTCATTTTTGCTAATACTGAACTAGTTATGTTTCAAACTATAACTCCAGTCACATGATCAGACCACCACTTGCTTTCCAAAATCAAACAACACTAAGCGACTCACCTAAAACTACCTTACATCTATCCACCTATCGGCTGTGGAACAAACTCAACTTGGAACACTTAGAAACACAACTAATATCCAGTGCAAATCTGCATACAATACATTCTGTTAAAAAATGATATAACTGGCTACGGGAACCTTTTGACATCCTGATACCACTCAAAACCACACAACAGACCAAAAGAAAAAAGCGCCTTGGAGAAACATAATAATAAAGACATAAAACAACAAATTAGAAAGCTGCAACGTACCTGGCTCAAAACAAACGCCAGACAATACAACCTTCACCTATTGAAAATTAACAGATTATACAAACCAGCTATTAAAAAAGCTAAGAAAAGGTACTATTCAGACAGAATTCAAACAGCTAAATGTGCAAATAAAGAATTCTATAAAATTCTTAATGAATTTCGCAAATCAAATTGCCTGGAAGGAATTCATCATGTTACTCAAGATTTCACAGACAACCAAGGCAAATCATTACACAGACAAAGCAGACACACTGGACTCATACTTAAAACAGAAACAAAGCACCAGCACTAACCCTTGTACAAAACAACAACCCAAGAATACTATAATCTAGCCTCTCCGTTCCTTCCAACACATCTCACACAATGAATGTATGGACCAGGTCAATGCAAGCATGCCTGCCGGCAGCCCTTTTGACGTGTGTCCACCACAAACTTTCAAGACAATTCTTTAAACAACCTCTGCTGCCACTCCAGTAAAAAGAATCATCAACGATTCCTTAACTACCGGACTATTTCGAGAAGAACTCAAAAAGTCACACACACTCCCTTTACTGAAAAAAACAAACTTGGATCCGCTGAACCCTGACAACAACAGACCTATTACAAATGGACCTTTCCTGGGCAAACTGATAGAGCAGCATTCGCCCAGATTTCACAATTCATTGAAGAGAATGACATACTTTCAGACTTCCAAACAGGATTCCGTTTGGGAAGAGGCACAGAATCTGCCCTTCTTGCCATCAGGGAAGACCTAAAGAATACAGTAGACTGCAACGGGGTTGCTGCGCTACTCCTCTTGGACCTCTCAGCTGCCTTTGACCCGGTTGACCATGACACTCTGTAACAAAGACTCTATGAAGCCGGCATAGAGGGGACTGCTCTACACTGAATTGTGTCCTACCTTCGAAAAAGAACTAATGTCATCCATACTCCACTTTTCTCGTCCAAACCATACGCCACAAAAGCAGGGGTCCTTCAAGGCTCTTATCATCTCGCCCATGCTTTTCAACATCTACATGAAGTCATTACCGGTACTGATCAATACATTTCACTTCACGTGCTATAACTATGCCGATTACACACAAATACTCCTTCAACTGGAACGCCCCAAAGACACTGGAAAATCTCCAATTTTCAGTTGTCTCAGAGCTGTGGATCATTGGATGACTTGAAGCCATCTCAAATTGAATGCTTCCAAAAACGGAAATACGCAAGTGTGGAGATTGGAAACATTATGACCCGCTTGCCACCTGGATTGATGAACTGGGATCCCCACCTAAAGTATTGAGGTAAGTTAGAAACCTCGGAATGACCATGGACTGCAAGCTATCAATGAATGCCCACGTGGACAAACTAGCAAGATCAAGCTTTGTCACTATAACAACACTGCAACAAATTTTCCCTCATTCGGGATTTCCACACAAGGTTCAAGCTACCATCTCCCTTGTTCTGTCCAAACTCGAGTACGCCAATAGCCTCTACCACGGATCCCATTTAACGACCATGAAAAGACTACAAAGGATTCAGAACTCAGCTGCCAGACTACTCTTACATATCAAACCGGGAGACCACATCTCACCTGCCTTGAAAGCCCTGCATTGGTTACCGGTTGCCAGAAGATCCATGTTCAACCTACTTTGTATCACCCACAAAGCACTACCTGGAATGGGACTGCTCTTCATCAGGAATAAAATCACCAAACACGTTCAACAAAGGAACCTCAGCTCTAAAGGGGTATCTTACCTCAAAATCTTAAGATACCAGAAAAACAAGCATTTGCCATGCAATAGGTCTCGCATTAGGAAAGTTTGAGCTATTGGTATTGTAAATGACACATTTTTTATTTATGTGTTGGTTTTGAAAATAGCGAAATTAATAGCTTTGTCATTTATAATGTCAATAGTTTTAACTTTCACAAATGTGACACCTATAGCATTTGTAAAGCAATATGTGTTGTATTTACGTGACTTAGATGTATTGATATTACAAATAACAATGGCTTTTTATTTTTTTAATAATTAATAATTAAATAAAAGTTATTGTGATTTCTAATGGCAATAGCTTAAACTTTTGTAAATAACTTTTGTGAAGATTATGTTAAGTGTATTTTATTGTGAAGAAAATCCAAGAACAGAAGTGAAATATTAACATTTTTTTCTGACATTTGTAATAAAGCTTGAAACATTGAGAGAACATATTTGAACCAGTTGTTGTTGAATGGTTGCACAGATTGATGCTGTGGTGGGGCTGAGTGATGTTGTGGTGGCGACGAGTGATGCTGTGGCGTTCAGTGATGCTGTGGTAGCACATAGTGATGTTGTGGTGCCCCTTAGTGATGCTGTGGTGGTGCTGAGTGGTGCTGTGGTGATGCGATAGATAGAGTGAGTGCAATAGATAGATAGAGGGAGGGCGATAGATAGATAGATAGAGAGAGGGGGATAGATAGAGTGAGGGCGATAGATAGACAGATAGAGTGAGGGCGATAGATAGCTAGAGTGATGGCGATAGAGTGAGTGCGATAGATTGACAGATAGAGTGAGGGCGATAGATAGATAGATAGATAGACAGATAGATAGAGTGAGGGTGATAGATAGAGTGAGGATGATAGATAGATAGATAGATAGATAGATAGATAGATAGATAGATAGATAGATAGATAGATAGATAGATAGATAGATAGATAGATAGATAGATAGATAGATAGATAGATAGATAGATTGAGGGCGAAGATAGATAGATAGATAGATAGATAGATAGATAGATAGATAGATAGAGTGAGGGTGATAGATAGATAGACAGATAGAGTGAGGGCGATAGATAGATAGAGTGATGGCGATAGAGTGAGTGCGATAGATTGACAGATAGAGTGAGGTCGATAGATAGATAGAAAGCTAGATAGAGTGAGGATAGATAGATAGATAGCTAGATAGATAGATAGATAGATAGATAGATAGATAGATAGAGTGAGGGCGATAGATAGATAGATAGATAGATAGATAGATAGATAGATAGATAGAGTGAGGGCGATAGATAGATAGAGTGATGGCGATAGATAGATAGAGTGAGGGCGTTAGATAGATAGAGTGAGGGCGATAGATAGATAGATAGAGTGAGGGCAATAGATAGACAGAGTGAGGGCGATAGATAGAGTGAGGGCGATAGATAGAGTGAGGGAGATAGATAGATAGAGCGAGGGAGATAGATAGATAGAGTGAGGGTGATAGGTAGATAGATAGATAGATAGATAGATAGAGCGAGGGCGATAGATAGATAGAATGAGGGTGATAGATACAGTGCGGGCGATAGACAGATAGAGTGAGGGCGATAGATAGATAGACAGATAGAGTGAGGGCAATAGATAGATAGACAGATAGATAGATAGATAGATAGATAGAGTGAGGGCGATAGATAGATAGATAGATAGATAGATAGATAGATAGATAGATAGATAGATAGATAGATAGATAGATAGATAGATAGATAGATAGATAGATAGATAGATAGAGTGAGGAGAGATCAGATAGTAAAAAAGCTAGACTTCTGGTGACCAAACAGAAGCTTGAATGTCATATTTCTGGCTGTAGCACTTGAATTGAAATGCAGTTCATTCAACTAAGATAACCCCTTACTAGAAGGTGAGTGCCCTGTTGTGGCGTTTTAATGGGTTCCAAATATAATGTAAGCATTTAAAAACATTGAAGAGGCCTTCAGCGTGGCAAATACTATTTGCAAAGCAGGTGGTACTCCTTCAAAAACCATATGATTAATGTGGTTGTAGGTGGCCAAACTTCATCTTGTAAATTACTCTTCTTTTAGAATAGAGCCGTCTCTTTGGCACCAGAAGCCTTTCAGACACCCCTTTGGGGAACTGAACTATAATGTAAGAGAAGCTTAAACTATTTCATGCATCACTGAGTGCGATCTCCTGTGTCCCTTCCATAACGTCTTGGGGTGTGCTGGAAGCGAACTCTGTGAATCCAACATGACAATCAACAGCCGCAATGGCTTTACAATAAGCACTTATTGTGAATTACGCTGTGGTTACTAAAGAGGTTTGGTAACTCCCTGCACCCGTGTGTGGCCACCTCATAAAAATATCACTGGAACACCTAATCCCACTACAGAGAGGGAAGGGGCAAAAGGAAGGACGGCTGCAAGATTGGCGGACAAGAGGCAGGCCTCCATGTGGCTGCAGAGGAGCATACTGAGGGGATGGAAGAAGTAACAAGCACTGTCAAAGTAAACACGAGCCATAAGGGCACTCAACCAAGAATCCTCCCTGCTCCGTGCAGCTCTAGTCAGATCTCTTGGCTGTAAAATAAAGCGGCTGCATGGAAAGTGGGCAGAGTGCCAGGATTTAAACACCGCAGGCACTTCTAGGAAGTGCTCAGCTTGTGAGCATCTGCCGCAGCAACAGATCCACAATCCGGTCCCCTCTGGCTAACCCACCAGAGCACAGGCAGTTTGCAGATGCACAGATGTTTTCAGCAGAAATCTTGACAAAGACACGTCCTCTCAAAAACCCCGATGATTTTAGATATCCCCGTCGTGAAACAAATGAGATGCACTTTTAAAAGTACGGCTTGTAGGCAGAAAGGTAGGTTTCAGTTTATTCAAGTTCAAAAAGAAGCGAAGTGACAAAATGCCAGTTTTATTGAAAACGTGTCAGTGTCTGAATGAGGATATGCCACAGGACACTCGTCTACTCGTACGTGGAGCGGTGGAGGGGAAATCGGAGAGAGGTTGAAGTGTAAGGAGAATGAGAAAGGTAAAACCCAGCAGGGCAAGTAATCTTGAGACATTATTAGGAAAACAGAGAAAGCAGCACTAGCGCGAGTCGGCAAAGAAAAATGTAATTGCAATAATCCTGAAAAACAGCCCAAGTCCTAAACAAGCTTCGGCATTGTGCAGAGGGGGGCGGGGGAGCAGATTCCTTTGAAGTCTGAAGCTCACAGGCTGCCAAATGGTGTGCGATGTGCACGCGCCCAAACACATACACTGTATAGATATCCCTGTCCTGAAACAAATGAGATGCACTTTTAAAAGTACGGCTTGTAGGCAAAAAGGGAGGTTTCAGTTATATTCAAGTTCAAAAAGAAGCTAAGTGACAAAATGCCAGTTTCACTGAAAACGTGTCAATGTCTGAATGAGGAAATGCAACAGGACACTCGTCTACTTGTACATGGAGCGGTAGAGGGGAAATCGGAGAAAGGTGGAAGAGTAAGGAGAATGAGAAATGTAAAACCCAGCAGGGCAAGTAATCTCGAGACATTATTTGGAAAGCAGAGAAAGCAGCACTAGCGCGAGTCTGCTACGGAAAATGTAATTGCATTAAGGCCGGAAAACAGCCCAAGTCCTAAACAAGCTTTGGCATTGCGCTGAGGGGGGCGGGGGAGCGGATTCCTTTGAAGTCTTTGAAGTCTGAAGCTCACAGGCTGCCAAATGGTGTGCGATGTGCATGCACCCAAACACATGCACTGTAGGCAATCCGCCTGGAAAAGCATTTGGGAGCATTTTTGAAAGTCCCTACTTTATATCTCACCAAAGCATAGCTAACGCAATGGCTCAGGCGAGACCTAAAAACATGGGTGGCATATCCTTTCTGTTCAAGCAGCCAAACTATGGAAGTCTTTACCCCCCAACATAAGATCCACTGACAACCACCTTATCTTCAGAAAACTACTCAAGAATTGGCTCTTCCTCACAAAAGCAGCATACTGTATGTAAGCATTTATTTCACCATAGATATGTACCTATCTTTGTGTATTGCTTTGTATAAACATGCACAATAATTATGTTGTTAATAAAAAGATTTAAAAATCATCTTTGGCCTACATGTACTTGCTTCCATTGTGCATCTATGTACCTTCCATGTACTTGGATCTGTGTGTCAGATACTTTTCTCCTGAAAAAGCATATCCAATGCACTACCCTATTTCTCATCCTGTACCTCTATCAATTTCTTTAATCTACATATACTTACCTCCTTTATGCATTTATATACTTTCAATGTACTTATGGATCTATACATTTATCACTTTCTTCTAATTTAGCATTTCCAATGTACTACTATATTTCTCAGCCTTTACCTCTCTCAATATATCTTCTAGCCCAAAAATCTGTCTCATCTCTACTACTCTTTCCAATGCACTACCCTATCTCTCAACCTGTACAGCTATCAATATATGCTCTACGTCCACTCTCTCATTTATCCCAAACCCCATACCACTACTATGATCCCCAAAATAACCCTTTCTAGACTCTCTCCTACTCTACCCCTCCTTGCATCATCTGACATCTTTTACTATACCGATCCCCAAAGCAAACCTTTCTAAACTCTTCTCTCTGACTCTTGCCCTCCAAAACCCCTATTACTCATCCAAAAGCCTCCTCCTACTGCTATGACCTCACAAAAAACCTTGACTATCCCACCACTATCCTTTTCAATCCAAATAACCGTCTAACATGTTCACTTCTCAAATTCCATATTCCACTATACTAATTCAACACTAATCCTTTATGGGTTCCAGAGTACACATCTACAACACGTATACAATGGTAACTGCCTTAACAACGTGGTCTGAGACAGGCATGTCGTTTACCTGCAAGTGGAACCATGCTTACCTTAACCACACATATTCATGTTTAAGGCAGTGCGCGGTCTGAATGTTGGATAGGCAGGGACATGAACAGGAAGCGTTAAGAAAGAAAGGTCAACGCGGACAGGTGGAGGGGCTGGGGTCGGGTTTGGGGGTGGAGTAGTTGGTTTTGGGGGGGTGGTCAGGGTAGTTTTTAGGGCTTGAGGTTGGATTGGGTTAGGGCTCCTTGAGTTAGGACTCAGGGGCCATTTCAGTTTTGCACATATAGGAGTTAGCAAGGTTTGGCTGAAATTTAGTTTTTTGACTTGTTTTGGCTGAATTTTGCTTGTTTTTGAATGGGTGCAGGTGGGGTTTTTTAGGTCAAAAGTCATACCCATTCCTGTGAATCGATCAGATGCAGCTTGGTAGGCATTTGGGGACAAGTGGGACTTGTGTCCCTCCAAGTTTTCAAAGGATCGAACAAGTGGAACTAGTAGAAAAGCAATTGTTTCTGAGATGCTGGTGTCCAATTTTATCCAATGGGCCCATTTTGGAGGTTCTTGAGAAATACTTTTGGGGTGGTTTCAGTTGCTCCAAGTGAATGCGGCTTCTGATGGTTGGGGATGCCTGCTGTGTGTATGAACATTTTGGGGGAAATCGATCCACAGTAAGGGTGGTTGTGGACCTAGTTTGGAAATAGCAAATCGCCTGCATTGGGGCCTATGGGATTGCATCTTGTGTTTCTGAGTGGAGCTAGTTGGATTTGCTGGTTTTGAAATTACCCCACATATTCATTTAGCAGTCAAACCTCTGCAACAAAAATCGTTGTAAAGGCATACATAGTAAACAAATGCATGGTTAAGTCGCATTTGAGGTTGGAACTGCGTTGTAGAGGCATGCATGCTTCAGCCATGACTGCCTCTGTCATACAACCTTATGTAATGTTTTGGACTCATTAGGCTCAGTGAGTCTCAAGGTCAATCTCATAAAAATCCACTTAGCCACTAGAAAATGTGTTGCAGGGATTCTGCTCCTACACAGAACTGTGCACAGAGACTCAGGACCTCAGTGAATTGTGGTGTACCAAAAACCTCACCTCGGTGCCTAGAAACCCTAACCAGCTAGCATCAGTGTCACATTAGCTCTTCATCCTATAGCAAAGGAACCAATGATTAGACAACCCAGAAGCAAGATCACTCTTTCGTTATTCTCTCATACCTGTCCACAACAGGAGTAAAAAGAGACAGAGGCAAAGTTAAAATATTTATTTTACCGACGTGCTCTAAGATGCAGTATTTTTTCTAACATAAGCAGATATACAATCAGAAATAATATGGCCAGCATTGTTACAATTCCATAAAACACAAAAAGAGAAATCATATTACAATGATAGTGAAAACTGGTCTTATAGTGCCTAGTATAACACCCTCCCTAGATAGGAACTATGTTTTATGAAATATAGAAGGTCTCTTAGGCTTGTGCGGGTGACCCCATGCCTCTAGGATCAGCAGGAATGTATCACATCGGGATCTGCAAGAGCTCTCTGTCTCTCTGGAAAAACGGGAGTCTTCCAAGGGCCTGAAATCATGCTTACAGTGCATTATTAAAGGCACCAGAATCACGTTGGTGGCAGCTGCATGTATGTTATGGCTAAAACATGAGCCGATCAGCCCGAAGAACAGCTTCCTTATTATGATAACCTTGGAAGCTTTAGAACACTATTTGCAGACTAAAGTGTTCAATGTAAGTCTCAGGATGCTAAAAACAAGCCATTCTCATTTTTTTTTTGTAAATATTTTTTTATTGCAGCAAGTCAGGTGGTAAAATCAAAACATTTGCAGCATTTCCTTCGTTGCCCGGTATAACTATTAATCTCCAGTATTCGTTCTACACAGCCGTTTAGCTCACACCCCGGAGGTCGAGCGGCGCAACCGTAGTTTAAATCTCGTGTTAGGAGATACAGCATGACTCTGTGACACCCGGGTGTCTGTGAAATGGCAATGCTACTTTCCAGTTCTCCCTGCCTCCCCCCCTGCGCAGTGTCCAGTAGGATCAGTAGTTCTTCTTTTACATTGCTGAACAACACCCCCCGCCCACTCAACCCTCTCAATCCCGCCCAACCCCCACTCCCTCTCTGGAACTACCCCTCCCGCCCCTAACTCTGCCCCCCCACCCCCCGGACGTGCCAACGTAACACCAGTGCGAATCCACACCCGTCCCGACCAATCCAGACCCGAGGCAGACCGTCAGGAGCAGTCAACAAACATCATGCAGTCAGCACCTAGGAAGTAGGGGAACTAGGAAGGGGGACTAGGATCCCATCTCATCAGGCGGTCGGACCGCTGGAGCAGGGCTATGCTCTGGGGTGTCCACCTCGTCTAGGTCTAAAAGTGTGAAGTCCAGGACCAACCCCTCCCACGCCCTGGCCCCCTCTAGAGCCACGTCATTGTCTGCCCTGAGTGCAGCTTGCATACGGAGCTCCCCCTCACACCGGGCCCACTTGAGAAGCTCGGCCTTCCATCTCTCCACCGCAGGGCCCCTATTCGCCTTCCATTGGGATGTTATGGCCCGCTTCGCTAAGAGTAGACCCAGGTCCAGGAACTTGCTAGTAATCTTGTTTTTCGATGTGTGTGGGAACCAGTGTAGGATGCAATGTGCCATGGTGAATTGCAAGTCTCTCTCCGTAACCTCCCTCAGGCTGTCCTCTACCTCCCGCCAAAAGGAACCCAGTGCTGGGCAGGACCAGAACATGTGCTGGAAATCAGCCAAGTCCGCCGGACAGCGCGGACAGGTCGCCGGGTGGGCCGGGAAATATTTATGCAGCTTGTCAGGGGTCAGGTAGGCCCTGTGTAGGACATAGAGGTGCACCAGCTGAAATCTAGCGTTGCGCGTCCCGCTGCGAACCCGGGCAACTATGCCGTTCCACGCCTCCTCAGGTATCTCCGTCGATAGGTCCGCCTCCCATTTCGCCTTCAGGGTCAGTAGTGGGGTGACCGTCTCCGAGACCATGCGTCTGTATAGGCACGTGACTGCCTTGACCGTCCCCGCCATCATCACCACGTACTGGCAGCCCAGAGACAGTGGTGGCTCCGTCATGCCCGACTTCCAGTGCCTGTGGATCGCCACCGTTAGTGCCGCATGAAGGAGGAAGTCTCCCCCCGCCAGCTCAAAGCGGTCTCTCAGAAGGTCAAAAGGCAGCAGTACCCCTTCCTCATAGAGGTCCCCTATGGACGTGAGACCTTGCAGCTCCCATCCTCCTAGCCCGTGCCACGAGCCCCCATGCGGTAACGCCCCGCACAGCCTGAGCGGGATCTCAGGGGCATAAGGGATCGTAATACGGCCCCTCCGGCGATATCTGTTCCAGCATTTTCGGGCTGTCGCAAATTCCTGAGTGAGGTGGAAATCTCCCGTCGGGAGCCCCAGAACAATCCGGGAAAGCACTTGAACCGGGCCTGCCGGTTCCTCCAATCCACCTTCCCCCTTTCTGGCTCTCGCCACCCATTGCGTCAGCCATTGCATCTGGGTATAGGTAGTATAGTTCGTAATCTGGCACCGCCAGCCCACCTTCCTCTCGAGGGCGGAGGAGCGTATTGTGTGCCACCCTGCGTCTGCCCGCCCCCCACAGAAAGCCGATTACCATCGACTTCAGCCACCGGAAGTAACTCACCGGGATCCAGATCGGGAGGGTCCTGAAGAAATAAAGCAGCCGCGGCAGGGTCACCATCTTAAGAAGTGCCACTCTCCCCATTAGTGACAGTGGGAGCGTGCTCCAAAAATCGAAGTTCTCCCTAGTATGCCTAATCGCCGACCCAATATTTCCCTCAAGGATATCCGTCTTATCATGGAAGATCGAGGTCCCTAGGTAGCGCAGGCTCCTTTCTTCCCACGTCAGCCCCTCCGTGGACTGTGGACACATTCTTCGCGGGCGGGCCGGGAACAGGTAGGACTTCGCCCAGTTTACTCGGAGGCCTGACACCCTGCTCAACGATTGGAGGAGGGTTTTTGCTCCCCGCAGCGAGTCAGTGGAGTCCGCTAGGAACATCAGCAGGTCATCTGCATATAATGCGATGTGATGCACCTGGCCATAAACATCCAGCCCCAAATACGCCCGACCCAACCAGGCTCGCGCCGCGAGGGGTTCGACGGCCATGGCGAACAACAGGGGGGAGAGAGGGCACCCCTGGCGAGTGCCCCTGCCCACTGCACACAACTCAGAGATAATTCTCCCAGTTCTGACCCTCGCCGTTGCGTTCCGGTAGAGCAGCCCCGTCCAATCCACAAAGCCCTCGCCCAGGCCCAACGTACGCATGACATGGAATAGATAAGGCCACTCCAGGCTGTCAAAGGCCTTCTCCATGTCTACAGCAAACACCACCGCCTCATCTCCGTGATAGGTGTCAGCCTCCAAAACATGCAGAAGCCGCCGTACGTTAAGCGCCGTATTGCGGGCCGGGATGAAACCAGACTGGTCTGCATGGATCAGCCTGGACATGTAGGGGAGCAAACGCGTCGCCAATATTTTACTCAGGATTTTATAGTCCAGGTTGAGCATGGACAGGGGGCGATACGCCGTCCGGTCCCACGGTTGTTTGCCCGGTTTTAATAGGGGGACTATGAGCGCTTCGCTAGTGGTCGTCGGTAGGCTGCCCAGTCGCTTCGCCTCATTGTAAAGGCCCGTCAACCTGGGTGCCAGAAGGTCGATATAGGCTAGGTAAAACTCTGTCGGGAGCCCATCGGAGCCCGGCGTCTTGTTCCTCGCCATACCTTTGATGGCGACTCTCACCTCCCTCTCCTCAATTTTGCTCCCGAGCCGCCTCGCGTCCTCCTCCCCCAGTTCCGGCAAGTCTAGCCCCTCCGTGAAGCTCTGGAAGTCTTCCACCGACGGCAGGACCCTGCTGCGGTATAGCTCCGTGTAGTAATCATAAAATATCTCATTAATCCCCCCTTGGTCAAACCGCGCCACACCCGAGTGGTCCCTGATCTCAAGGATGACCGAGCTCCGGCGAGCCGGATTGGCCAGCCAGGCCAAGAGAGTTCCCGACTTATTGCGCTCCGAGTGTGCACGTGTGAGGTAGGCCTTGTAGTCAAAGCACCTGAGGCGCTCCACCGTCGCCGCCACCACTTCCCGCGCCTCAAGTAGTGCTTCATGCGTGTCCGCCCGCTCCGGTCTCGCTCTTTCCAGCTCCCGCAGCTTCTCGTCCCCCTTCGTGATGTCGTCCAGCAAGGTTCTCCTAACTCCTGACGCCGTCGCAATGCATTGCCCCCGCACCATTCAATCGCGGCTGAGCCCGCGGAGCCCGCATTGATCTGGAAGTACGCCTCGATGTTCGAGGCTATAGTGGTGCGGAAGAGCCGGTCGTCTAGTGCCTCCGGGCGCAGCTTCCAGGCTGGGACTCGCGGGCGACACTGTGACCAGCGCAGCTGTACAAGTAGCGGATTATGGTCGGAGATCGTGCGCGTGAGATATTCACTGTGGCACACCTCCGCATGCACGTCCTGAGAGCAAAAGAAGGCATCAATGCGAACGTGGAGCTCGTGGAGAGCGGAGAAAAACGAGTAGTCTCTGTCCGACGGATGGCTAGCCCTCCATGAGTCGACAAGACCCCATTGGCGTTGCCAAGCAGAGCGCGCAAGTGCCAGTTTGCCAGCTGGTGCGTTAGGCAAGGGGGGGTGCGATCTGTCCAGTGTAGTGTCAAGCACGCTATTAAAGTCCCCGCCAAGGAGTAAAGGCTCCACCAAAAACTGGGCCAGTTTGTTGGACAGCAGGGAGAGAAAAGCCGGTTGGTCAGTGTTCGGGGCGTATAGGCAACCCAAGGAAAGGTCCCTCCCATCCACTTTGCCCCACACTATGACATACCTCCCCTCTGGGTCAATTAGTTGCTGAGTGCACTGAAAAGGAACACCCGCCCGCACCCAAATGGCCACCCCCCTAGCATATGCGGAGTAGCCAGTGTGGTAAAAAAGTAAAGTAAAGTCCACATTTGTATAGCGCACAATCACCCGTAAGGGTCTCTAGGCGCTGGGGGCCGTCGGGAAGATTAAGCGAGCTATTGCCCAGAGTCACATGGTGCTGGGCTAACCTGCCGCCGGAGCCGGGGATCGAACCGTGGTCCCCAGATTCCAGCGTCAGTCGCCCTGGCCGCGTCAGTCGCGTCAGTCGCCCTGGCCCTGGCCGCGGCGCCACACCTCTCCCGTAGACCTGCCCCCTCCATCTCCGTTGTAGTGCCTTCCCTTCCTTAGCTAGTAGATGTGTTTCCTGGAGGAAGGCGAAATGAATGCCCCGTCTGACTAAATAGGAGTGGATTTTGTGGCGTCTGTGCATAGTATGCATCCCTCTAACATTGCACGTGAGACATTTGTAGCTAGGTCGGGTCCCATTGTAGAGCCCATCGCGCTTCATCCACACTCTCAGCGACCCCCCTGGCACGCCCGGGTCCCACCCCCATTCCCCCCCAAACCGAGTAAGTAAACTTCCCCAACTCCCACACCCCGGGACAGACAACCAACTTGGAAATCCCATCCAAACTCAAGCAACGAAAGTGTATCTCAAGTGAATAGGGCTAGGGTGGCCAGTACGCCTACCCAAACAGGACCGAAGACCCCCGCCCCTGCCCCCCCAGGACAGTCAGGAGGAATCCCCCCTGCTCTACCCCCCCCCACATTCCAGTGGTGAGCTACAGGAGGTCTCTGCATCTCACTGCATAGCGTTCGAAGGTAGCTCTCACCCACAACCCAGTACCTTACAAATTTGTCCAACTGCTTGCCGTCAACATCAGCCAAAGATGCCGTCCGCCGTCTGGGGAGTCACCACCGGCAGGTCCGTCTCCGAGAGATCGTGTCCACTACTGGAGCCAGGACTGGGAGCGCTGACCTTCGACTGCTCCGACGTGCCGCTGGTAGGGCTGGTGCCTCCCTGGCTGATGGCCGCCACCGCCAGCACCGCCTTAGCTCTTTCCTGCTGCCATCCCGACGGGGAACCAGATCTCCGCGGCGGCGTCGTCTCAGCGGAGCGCCTACCAGGTGAGGCCACCGGAGGGGGGCCCACGTCCGACTGCCCCCTGGTATCCAACCAGCTCCAAGCCTCCTGCGGTGTGCGGAAAAAGTGGGAACGTTCTCCAGCGATGACCCGTAGCCGGGCCAGGAATAACATAGCATAGGGCAGCTGCAGCGACCTCAGCTTCCGCTTGACCGCCAGAAAGGAGGCCCGTTGTCTTTGTACGTCTCTGGTGAAGTCCGGTAAGACCATGACCCTGCTATTATCTATTCTCAGGTCCGGCAGGTCCCTGACCCTCCGGAGGATGTGGTCTCTATCTCGAAAGTGCAGGAGGCGCATCACGATTGGTCTTGGCGGTCCCCCCCGGCTTGGGAGGGCGCGCCGGAACCCTGTGGGCTCGCTCCAGGGCGAAAAACTGGGAAAGTCCTTCTGAAGCCACCTCGGCCTGTAGCCATCCCTCCAGGTAGGCAACCGCGTCCTGGCCTTCCACCTTTTCCGGAACCCCCACGAGGCGGAGGTTGTTTCGTCTGGAGCGCCCTTCACTGTCCTCGGCCCTGAGTTCCAGCACCCGGACCTTCTGCGCCACCTCCGCCAACGACGCTCTCAGGGTAGCCACCTCTTCAGGTAAGTCTTTCAGGGTCATCTCCAAGGTCGCCACCCTCTCCTTCAGCTTCCTGTGGTCATCCTTCAATAGGGTCAGGTCCGAGCCGATGGTGTCCATGCGCTTTTCAAGAGCTTCCCGTGACGCTACTATCGCCTGCATTATGTCACTCAAGGACGGATCCCGCTGGCCAGTCGAGCCGCTCGCTCCAGACGACGGCGCTCCTTCCTCCTCTAGGTGGCCCGGGTCGTCCAGCTTCAGTGCATCGAAGCCCTTCTTCTTGCCTCCTCGCGCCATGCTGCTGGGCGGAAAGGTCTGTGTTTCACAGCGGTGGTCACCAGTGGATCAGGGCACTCCCGGGTCCCCCTCCGGTCCCGCCTCAGTCGCTCGGCTCTGCACCTCTAAGCCCTTACCAGACAGGGCTCCAGTCCGTCTATCAACTCCATCCGCTTTTGTTTTAGGTGGAGACTGCCCACCTGGGTGTCCCAGGCCGGGTTCGCGTCTTCAAGCCGCAGGCCCAGTTCGCTCTCGGTCAGGAATCAATCCCCCACCGCTAGTGGTCCAGGCGTCTCTGTGGCGGACACCAGCGAGGCAAGGCGCTCTCCTTTGGTTTCGCGGCTGCCATTTTGGTCGCCTGGGGCTCCGGGCGCTCCTGCGGGAGCAATAACGCTCTGTTTTGTGGCAGCTACGGGGACCTCAGTGCCGCCAAAGTCAGTCCCAGCGCTCACCAGACCCTCCCCTGCGTGTCCGAGGGTCCGATGGTCGAGCCGGGGGTCAGGATGTGTTGCGGAGCGTGGCGGGAGCGGAGGAGCTCCGGAGTCCCGCTGCCAGTTACATCGGCGCCTTAGCCACGCCCCCCAAACAAGCCATTCTCATGTGAAGCATTTCACGCAGCCTAACTTACAACAACATTTATGTGTAGTGTCGTGTGCAAAAGCAGCGAAAAGGTAAAATGGCGTTTAAACTTCTAATAAGCCTATGCTAAAATAGCAATGCACACAACAAGGCCCAGTCCTCATTGCACCCTCCCTTGATCGGAGAACGCACAATAGCGGGGGCAATTTCTAGAACTCAGGGTTCAAGTTCGAATGAGAGAGAACCCAGTTCAAAATTTCCCCAAACTGAATAATTTGGAGTAAAATCCGAATTAGTAACATGAAAAATTACAAAACCCATCAGGGGTGCATGTTGTTAACACACCTACAAAGAGTAAAGAAGGAAAAAAATGAATGAAAAAATCACGAGTCCATGCAGAACAGTTAAATGGGTAAACATGGTGTGGTGATCTGGCTGCATTACATCATTACTCATGTCATGAGGATCTAGAATATATTATGCTTTGCCTGACTGAAGCATTCTATGTGAGACAGTTACTATTTTTCTCGTTCACCAATAAGTTTTACAGATTTTCAAGAAAATGGTGATGAATATGATGAAGAATGTTTGCTTGCAAGTGTTGACATTTGTCATGACACTCCTTTCAGTGAACAGGAGTGCTTTTCAGATCCTTGAAAGATAAAGAATTTGAAAATGTAAGAGGGTATGTTATGACTGGTTGGCCAAAAGAAAGAACACTCCCACAAAATGTACAACCTTATTTCAAGATAGCTGATGAATTGTCTATTGAAGGTAAAGGGATGCCAGTTCGCAGAGATAAGTTAATTCCACCTGTTTCGTTGAGGGGTAGAATTATCATGTATGGCCATGAAGGACATTTGGGTCAAACCATAACTAAGAGAAAAATCAGGGATAGTTATTGGTGGCCCAGAATGGATTCTGATATTGTTGCTTGTGTCCGTAGTTGTGTCATTTGTGCAACAAGTGACAAAAGTTTAAAAACTGAAGCAATTCCTTTACAGCCCGTTGACCTACCAAGTACAGTTTGGTCGAAGTTGGCTATAGATTTCATTGGGCCTTTTGGCACACTTCCAAGGAAATTGAGATTCGCTATAGTTGTGGTTGATTATTACAGCAAATGGTGGGAGGTAAAGTTTGTGGAAGAACCCAATACTCTCAACGTCATTACGTTTTTGAAAAACCTATTCATAAGAGAAGGATTTCCTAAAGAGATTGTTTAGGACAATGGTGTCCAGTTTACTTCTAAAGAGATGAGAAGTTTTCTTGACAATAATGCGATCATACATAGGTGTGTGGCTTTATATCACCCTCAGGCCAATGACCTGGTAGAAAAAATTAATCGCACATTAGTAGAATGTATTCAATGGGGAATCCAAAATAAGTTTGATATTTGCAAGGCTGTTGAAGAAATGTTGTGGTCTCATAGATGCTGTCCAAATGTTGTTTCTGGTATTTCACCATTCGAGGTCTTACGAGGACGGCCACCTGCCTCAAGACTATATCCTGCTTGGTTGAGAGAATTTCAACACAAAAATGATCATATGTTAAATATGGACAAAGTTGTGAGACCCAATGTGGGAGAATATCAAAACAAAATGAAAAATCATTATGATGCTATTCACAGGGTAAAACCTGTAGAAAACAAACTTAAGGTAGGTGACTGGGTCCGTATTAAGGATCCTAATCATGTTCCTAAAGGGTTGTCGAAATTCAAACCTCCGGTCAAGATTGAGGTGGTGACAAGAAATGCTGTGAGAACTAGTAGAAATGAATGGTGGAATAAGGGAAGAGTTGTCAAGGTGCATTTGCATGATGTTCTTTCTCAGGATCATAATGTTCCTTCCAATGTTTCATCAAAGACATCTTTCCATACTGTTCCTTCTACAGTTTCCTCTCCTGATATCCATGTTGCTGAACCAAAGTCTTATTCCTATCCGTTATCTGTATGTAGGACCGGTAGGAGAAATATAGTCAAACCCTCAAGGTTTCGTGATTAATGTCTTCAATTAACTACATGTTTTTAACTACAATTTCTTTCATGTTATGTAATATTTCATTGTCTTAATTACAATTTATTTTCTTTAGCTTGAGTTTTTTCATGTCATGTAATATGTCATGATTATTATGTTAATCTTCATTCTAATTATTTTGTTTAAGTTATTTACTTGTGTATAAAGAAGGGAGATGTTGTGGTGATCTGGCTGCATTACATCATTACTCATGTCATGAGGATCTAGAATGTATTATGCTTTGCCTGACTGAAGCATTCTATGTGAGACAGTTACTGAGGATCTGCAACAGCTGTGGCTAATAAACATTCATCTTGAAGTATCTATGTCTGCTGGCATTTCCTATGATATACTTGATTACACATGTTTTGCTGATATTTCTTCCAACAAAGAACCCACCCCTTTCAGACCGCAGATGTTCACAACAACACAATCCCCTTTGCATGATTTTTCCATTCTACCCACCCAGCTCACTTTTCTTTTTTTTTTTTTCTTTTTTTTTTTAAAACCTTTATTTGAGCAAGCAAGAAAGTACAAGGATGGGCCTACAACCACACGGGCCGGCCGCTAAAAAGGAGTAGACACATATCATATATGCCCGCAGAGGTAACAGTCAATCAACAATGCAATACTCCACATCATATACAGGACAAAAACAGATTTTATGTATATAAAAGAACAAACACACAAAAAAGGCGAAAGTGTATCACTGAAGGTCAGCTCAAGGGACGCAAGGGGGGGACAGCAACGGAAGTGCAGTAGCAAAATTCTAAGCATTAAGGAGCTCGGGGGGGGGGGGGGAGGGGCACAGAGGTCAGTAAAAAGGGGGGGGGGGAGCCGGAAACACCAGCTCAGCCCCTATATGAAGGTTCCGAGAACGCTAGCCTAAGGAGACAGGGTAATCTCGATAGTGTCCACAAGGGGAGGAGTACAAATGTCGCCACGGTATTCGTTCCATTGACCCCACACCTTCACCCATGCCCTGGGTCTGCCCCTGGCCACATAGACAGTTTTCTCACGGAACATGGACCAATCCATGTTATCCTCCCATTTCGAGAGGTCAGGGGGCCTGGAGGCCCCCCAGAGTTGTGCAATATCTCGCTTCGCAACCATATAGCCCAGGGTGGCCCATCTAGTCTGTGCCACCGAATAGTCAGTGGGCTCCCAAACATTCAAAAGACAGCGACGAGGTTCCGGACGCAAGGACACCCCTGTCACCACAGCCATCAGATCAAGCACAGCCACCCAATAAGCAGCCACCATCGGGCACTCCCAAAGAATATGCAGGAAAGTAGCACGCAAACCACATCCACGCTTACACAATCCATCGGAGGAAAAGCCCATCACCACCAGTCGCGGTCCCGTCACGTACACCCGATGAAGGATCTTCAATTGGACCAGACGGAGACGAGCCGGAATAGCCACCTCCTTCGGGGAGGAGAGGGCCGATTGCCAATCCTCATCATCAAGTTCTAACCCATCGCCCATCCACATTTCCCGAAGTCGGGCCAATAAGTCAGTCCGATTGTTAATCAACTTTTTATAAATCAGGGAGATAGTGCTATCAGGAAGATGTTCGTCAAGGATACGGTCTTCAAGGGGGGAAGAGTCAGGCGGAATCTCACCAGGAGCAAATACCGAAGCCAAAGCGTGCCTGACCTGTAAATAACGAAAGAATTCCCGACCACTCAGGCCATAGTCAGCCTGGAGGGCCTGAAACGGTCGCACAGAACCCTTAGAGTACACATCCCCCACCTTAGAAATCCCAATCAAGTCCCAACGGTCGAAACCCTTGGAAGACCAAAGACCGCCCAGACGTTCTGAAGCATAAAGCGGCGTCGCCAACGTCAAGCGATCCTCCCAGCCCAAGCTCACATTCGCGGCACGCCACACCGTCAAAGCAGTCAATGTAGGTCCCACAAGATGGCGCCCAGCGGAGCGAGAATAGAGCACTCTGTTAAAGTCACCTCCCGGAAGCTGAAGTTTATCCATCTCAAACGCCGGATTACGACCTGGCGAAAACATAGCGTGATTGATAGCGGACAGATGGGAAGCCCAGTAGTACCTCTTAATGTCGGGGAGCGCCATGCCCCCGTCATACCACGGGATGGAAAGTTTCGCGAGAGCAATGCGCGGTCGCCCATCCCAAATAAGCTGCCTCTGAAGGCTCTCAATCTCCCGAAAATAGGTCTTAGGGATAGGATCATAATAATTCTGGAGAGCGTAGAGAAACCGCGGCAGTGACATCATCTTAAACAGGGCCGCCCGACCCAGGGGAGACAAGGGAAGTTTGCGCCAACGGGCAGCGTCCAAACGTAGCCTAAGCAACGGGGGAAGGAGATTACGATCAAAGCGAAGGGACGAGTCCAAGGTAACAAAAACCCCCAAGTATTTGAAGCCATCCCGGGCCACCTGAAGAGGAAGTCTACTCGGCAACGGAGGCAAGATACCAGATAAAACGTATACACAGGACTTAGTCCAGTTGATGACGAGGCCTGAGTTAGCGCCAAAGGACGCAAGAACGTCAAATAAAACAGATAAAGACTTGCGAGGGGAAGTAAGATACAAGAGGATGTCGTCCGCATAAAGCGAGACGCGGTCTTCGAAGTCCGGGGCCCAACGAATCCCTTTAAGGGACGGTTCCCACCGGAGCCAGGCCGCTAACGGTTCAAGAGCGAGCGCAAACAACAGCGGGGATAAGGGGCAACCCTGGCGGGTACCCCTGCCCAAGGAGAAGGGAGCCGACACTCTACCGTTTACTACAACTTGTGCCAGAGGTTCCGCGTACAACAACTTAATCCAGCTAATAAACTTGCACCCGAATCCGAATTTCTCAAGAGTCGCCCATAAATAGGGCCACTCCACAGTGTCAAAGGCCATGGAGGCATCCAGGGACGCCAAAATGGCCGGTTCAGTCAAAAGCCCCGCCCTCGCCAGCACGCCGTGAAGGCGTCGTAAATTCAAAGCAGTGTTGCGATGCGGGATAAAGCCAGACTGATCCGGATGGACCAAATCCCCGAGAACCGAAAGGAGACGGGTCGCCAAAAGTTTTGCCAAAACCTTGGGTTCAACATTTAATAGGGATATGGGTCTATATGAGGAACAGAGGTCACGTGGTTTACCCTCTTTGGGGATGACGACGATTGTCGCCAGACGCTGATCATAGGGAAGTATGTTCCGCTCACGAGATTCTAGAAACATGGCGCGAAGATACGGCGCCACCTTATCGGGGCGTAACTTGTACAACTCAATAGGCAAACCGTTCGGGCCCAATGCTTTGCCCGAACGGAGCGAACGGACTGCAGTAGCTATCTCATCATTCGTAAAAGGGGAGTCCAAAGCAATACGGTCCAAGTCGGTGACACAGGGCAAAGTGATATCACGCAGAAGAAGGCGGGAGTCAGCAACATCCCTCACAGACACGGGAGCATATACAACACGGAAATATTCCGCAAAATGATCAACAATGGCAGTCGGATCAATCACATTCTCACCACTCGCAGACTGAATCACGGGCACAACACGATTAACTCTTTCTTTCTTGTCCAACCACGCTAGGAGTTTGCCCGCCTTATCACCCACATCGTACAATCTGCCTTGTTGCTCACGAAACATCACCTTTGCAGCGTCAGTGACCAGAGATTTATATGCAAACTGTTTTAGACCCAGGGCATGGAGTTTCTCAGGCGTGACACCAGACTCCAACTCGTCCTCCAAAGCAGAGATCTCCCCCTCAAGGTCCACCACCTCCCTCCTCCCAGCCTTCTTAGCTTCAACAATAAAGGAAAGGGCCTGTCCACGAATCACAGTTTTAAAGGCTTCCCACAGGGTCACAGCCGAAGAGACCGACCCCTCGTTTTCCAGGAAATATGCATCCATGGACTTGAGCAAGAGGGTACGAGTCTCAGGGGAGGAAAGATACCAAGGGTTAATGGGAGCCACTCGGCCCGCCGCCTCTACCCCAACCTCGAAACGAAGCCAGAGCGGCGAGTGGTCAGAAATACCCCTTGGCAAATGCAAAATCTCACGAACCGCCGACGACTGGGCCGCGGGCATCAGGAAATAATCCAGCCGAGACAGACTGCCATGAGCCCCAGAATGGAAAGTGTATTGGAGCTGAGTAGGATGCAACAGTCGCCAGCAGTCCACAAGGCCAAAGGTATCTAGAAACCCACCCAACCACTGCTGAGCCTGCGGGGTATCCCTAGGGGGATGGCGATCGTGAAGGCCGGAAAGCACCGAATTAAAATCACCGGCCAGGAAGAGAGTACTATCAGGGAGATCTAACAAAACACGGCCCAAATCAGTAAAAGTAGAAGTCTGCAAACCCGGGGGAACATAAACATTGAAGAGAGATAGGGTGCGGCCTTCATATCTACCCACCAAGACAGTGTATCTCCCACAGTCATCTTGAATCACCTCATCAATCGCCAGGGGGAGGGAGGTTCGAACAAGAATACCCACACCCCTAGATCCGGAGGTAAACCCCGAGTGCGCCACAAGGCGGTAGCCCCATCTATTCATTGCATAACAAACATTACCAATCAAATGGGTTTCTTGCATGAAAACAATGTCCGGCGACAAACGTCGTATACATTTCAAGACCACACTGCGTTTAATACGATCTCCCAGGCCGTTAACGTTCCAGGAAACGAATTTCAACCCTCTACCCCCCATCCCATCCGCCCGAGCCAAGACCCCTCGTCCATGAGCTAGACATCAGAAACAGCAGCAAACACAGGAGCAATTCGCCTTGAAAACAACACACAGAAAAGAAAAAACTTCCCAACCCCCCTCCCCCAAACTGAAGAGAAACACCCCCCACCCTGCACCCCTGCAAAAAGCTAAAGAGCCACCCCAACCTGCAGTGTGCCTGTCGCCCAAGAACCCCTATTCTACACAAAGACCCCGGAGGAGGAAAGGTCTCCGTTCCACCCTCCCCCTGACCTCAGCAAGAACAAAAAATAACAAACGAAAGACAAAATAATCACAATGTAGAGGAACGCCGGCCAACACTCCTGAAAATGTATTCAAAATAAGACATGAGAGCCGAACAGTTAGATCTCCACACCACCTTCGGCACCACCAGGGTGAGCGGCGGATTCAGTCTCAGGAGGACGGTCAGGCAAGGAGTCCAGCCAGTCATTAACAGCATCTGGTCGATCAAAGAAAAGGGTACGCTCATTGTATTCGACCCGAAGTCTGGTGGGAAAGAGCATTGCATAGCGTAGGCCCCGATCCCGAAGACGTTTCTTGGCACCACGAAACTCCATACGTTGTCTCTGAACCTGTTGGGAAAAGTCCGGGTAAAAGTTCACCGTAGCATTCTCAAAGGCCACCGGGCCCTTCACCCGCGAGGCCTGCAGGATAGCGTCCCGGTCTCTATAATGAAAAAGCTTCGCTACAATGGGTCTCGGCGGGGCTCCCGGCTTGACTTTGCCCCCTGGAACACGATGTGCGCGTTCCACTGTGAAAAATTTTGTAAGACCAGAAGGGGCAAGATGGTTCAAGACCAGATCCTCAACCAGGAGATCCACCGAGTGGGGTTCAGGGTTCTCCGGTACACCAACCAGGCGAACATTGCAGCGACGTGCCCTATTTTCAAAATCCTCCAGGCGTCGGGTCATGAAGTCGTTCACCCGACGGAGATTACCGACCTCTGTCTGGAGCTCCGAGACGTCCTTCGTGAGGCTAGACGATTTAATATCCAATGATTGTACCCTCTCATTCGTCTTGCCGAGATCAGCACGAATCAGATTCACCTCAATAGCCACGGTGTCAAGTTTATGGGCCAAGGCCTCGTACTGTAGGCCGATGGATTCCCTCACACCCGAGATGGCGCCCATGATGTCCTGTAGGGAGGGCTCCGCCGACTCTTCCAAAACTCGTTCGGACGCTGTACTGGAACCAGGCAGGGCAGCTCCGGGGGACCCCTTAGAATGGGTATAGCGGTCCATGACATTTGATTGAACTGGAGCTCCGCGCAGAGGTGTTTTCGTCTTGCGCGTCTCTCTGTCCCCTCTGCCCGCCATTTTGAAGATGCGTCACAGGACAAGCCACCAGGGTCGACGGGCCCGACACCCAAAGTACAGGATCAAAAGTACACTAAAAAAGGGGGCACAACTCGGGTAGAGGTCGCCAAGCCAGCAAATAGGTCACATGAAAGCCCAACAGCCGATCTGCCTCCAAGTCTCAGCCGCAGCACGATATTCACACCCGTGGCCCAAGTCGGAACAGAATCGAAACCGAAACTTAGGAAGGGGGGACCCACAAGGCCAGATCTCCTGCCGTTGTTGTTCAATTCCAGGACGGCTACAGAACCGCACCCCGTCCCGGGCGCACCTCAAGGGCGGAGCCCAAAAGTTCAGATCACCATATCTCAGGAATACAAGACCCAAATCAATTTCTGAAAAGTGCCAGGGTAATCAGCCAAACGTCCTCCACACGAATTCTTGCAAGAAATCAGGATTCAGCCAGGATAAAATGCCGGGAGTGGCGAGGGTCCGGAGAGCGCTGTGCTCAAGCGGCCATCTCGGATGCCCGCCAAGCTCCTCCCCAGCTCACTTTTCTTAACATAATTATTTCCTGGGAGAGAGTACTTGTACTACAATGAGAATTTGTGGAAAACCAATGTGCAACTCCATTCTTTAAAGACCCCTAAGATTCTATGGAATTGGCAATCAATTTCTGGACTTTTTTAGAACAACAAAATAGGGGGTCGGCTGGGGGGGTATATTGAGAGAAACCTCGCCAGGCCTCATGAACCGCTGAAGTCCTTCAGTTTCTGGATAATGTTTATTCTGTAAAGTATTTTGTGGGTTATTATCCCTTAGTTTTGCGACAGAATGTGCTCGGGGTGCTTCCTCTATATGGCTCACCAGTGTCGGCTTATATTTCTGTCATGGGAATATGACCAATTTGTATTCTATCATCCGAGTTGCTACTAGGCATTACCTTGTGGGACGTCTCTGGTGACAGTAACTTTGTAACCAGTTTAGTTAGATCAGAAATGTCTTTTGTACTAATTTGATTTCTGGCATGACTCGTCTTTCAGTTTATCAATTTCTCCATGTAGTTTTTTAAACAAAGTATCAATGCCTTGCATATAGTTTGTCGATTCTCCTGCCCCCATTCCTTTTACATCCGGTTTAGCTTTTTCCCTTTTTTTGCTTAGTTTTCTGATTTGCATTTTGGGAGCTTACTTTCATATTTGCTGGGTGCTATTTACTCTTTTTTACTGGTGGAGAAATCAATTCAGAATTATCTGATAGAATTGATATGTCAAGCGGGAGTATTCATGCATCAGGGCCCAATCTTGTGGGGCAGGCTAAATTAATTATATTGGATCTGTTGGCCTCCTTACTTTTACTTTTGCTTTTACTTGTGTCCTGAACTCCAGATTGAGAGGCAGGTTCCGCAGGGTCTTCCAAGGCTGTCTTTGCCTCCTTTTGGGATGGATTCAGCGCCTTTTTTGTAGCTGCCAATCACTCCTCCACTTGTACTATCTCGTTATTAATAAGCCATGGCACTTCAAATAGTTAGTACTTGGCACATTTTTGCCCACAGAATTCCCTCTGCCTGGTGTCAGTTTTCTTTTGCCCGTTCTCTCAAGAATGCTTGAGTGATTGTTGTATAATAATATAACAGGTCCCTTAATGGTTATCCAGTTTCCGATTCGTAGGACTGAGAGATGTGGCCCAGCCCGGCCTCCTTTGGTCTCTGGACGGGCGTGGGCTGGCACAACGGTGTGCGTCCTACGCTGTGGGAGTCCTGGCTAGTATTTAGGCACCTCCTGGCGTTGGTGGTGAGTGCACTGCTTGGCAGATTGAGAACTGTAGTCCCTGTGCTCCCTCTCCCTGTGGGAAGAAACTGACAGAAGAACGGGCCGGCGGCAACAGGTAACAGTAAGAGGTGAGCACCCGTGCTGCTGGAGCCCTGGCCGGTATTTTGGCGCCTCCCAGCGCATAGGCTGACTTTGGCAGTAAGCGCGCCGCTTGGGAACTGTAGTCCCTGTGTTCCCTCTCCCCCGCTGGGAGAAACTGACAGGAGAACGGGCCAGCTCAACAGGTAACAGGCTCCCGCTCGTACACATCTCATCCCTCACCATGAACTGACAGGTCTACGCCGTCACCTCCAGCTGCTTCAATACCCTCCGCATCCTACGCAAGACCTTCAAATGGATCCCCCCCGGACTCAAAAAAGCCAGTCACCAACACACTCATAACCAGCAGACTGGACTATGGAAATGCACTCTACTCTGGCATTGACAAGTCCCTACTCTGGAACCTCCAGACATTACAGAACACCGCTGCCAGACTTGTCTTCTGCATCCCTGGCACAAACACATGAGCCAACACTTACGAACTCTCCACTGACTCCTCATGGAGAAAAGAGTCACCTTCTTAGTCCTCACTCATGCTGACAAATGCCTACACAACAACGGACCCAAATACCTCAACGACAGAATCAACTTCCATGTACCCAAAAGAATCCTCTGATCTTCCAAACTCGCACTGGCCGAAACCATGCACATCCACAGAGCTTGAGCAGGAGAAGATCCTCCTCCCACAATGCAGCCAAGACCTGGAAAGAGCTACTGGCAGACATCAGATGTGCCCCCTCCCTGATACCTGCAGGAAGACACTCAAGACATGGCTCTTTGGCTAACAGATCTGCGGACCCCCCCTCCCCTCCCCCATTGCGCCTTGAGACCCTCATGGGTGAGTAGCATGCTTACAATTCCCTGATTGATTGATTGAATTATCTTCATGTGATGATTGTTACTCTTCTGCAATGCTTGAGGCTGTGGGGCAACGCTCTTCTGCCTCTACCATTAACAGCTCCAAGGGTCGCAAGGCGGTCTTCTCACACAGGTTAGCAACGTGTCTCCATGCAACCTGCCAGACTTCACCACCAGGTACGGGCAATCGTGGCGCCTCAATGTCTGCCGCCACAGCTCCTCCACATCCCACTTCAGGCTCCAGACGCAGGTCCAGCAAGGAAACCAGGCATCAGACGCAGGTCCAGCGAGGCATCCTGGCTCCAGGTGAAGGTCCAGCGAGGCATCCAGGCTCCAGATGCAGGTCCAGCGAGGCATCCAGGCTTCAAACGCAGGTCCAGCGAGGCATGCAGGCTCCAGATGCAGGTCCAGCGAGGCACCCAGCCTCCAGATGCAGGTCCAGCGAGGCATCCTGGCTCTAGGCACAGGTCAAGCGAGGCATTGATGCTCCAGACACAAGTCCAGCGATGCATCCAGGCTCCAGGGGCAGGTCCAGTGAGGCATTCTGGCTCCAGACGCAGGTCCAGCGAGGCATCCAGGCTTCAGATGCAGGTCCAGCGAGGCAACAAGGCTCTCATCCTGGTCATCCTGGATGCTGGTTGGCTTGCAGGGGTTGTTGATATGTGCTGCACTTGGCCCTGGCTGCGCTATTCTGTATTTTATTGGTTGTTATGCCTATTTAGGTCTCGCACTGCGAACCGATCGCGAAGTGATCGGCGCTGAAAGACTCTATTGCAATCGTTTCTGCTTTCAAGGAGTCAAGGGAGACAGGAGACAAGTGATGTGCATGCGCAAAATCGGATCAGGTCGCGCGCGCGTTCACTATCTCCTGTCTCCTTAGCTCCTTGGAAGCAGACACACACACTGAGTCACACACACGAGCGCACATACACGTAAGTACACATAGAGACACCCCTCCACCCCCCGCCGCCGCGCGCACATACACACACAGACATACGCACGCACACACACACAGACGCACACATACACACACGCGCACAGCCCCACCCCCCCCCCCCACACTCACCGTGCTCTTTCCGCATGTTCCGTGTCCCTCTCTCCCTTGTCAGCCAGTGGGTCAGTCTCGAACTCTCTCCGCAGCGCTGTTCTTCACCCGGGCCCCCTCCTGACACCGGGACTTCAGCTGCCGGACTTCGTTCACCATAACAAGGAGCGCGCATGTGCGGCCAGCCCCCGCCCTCTCACTCTGAGCCCTAGCTGCTTTCGGTTTCGCTGTTTTGTTGAAGCGGTATAATGAGAGTGGCGGCAGTGAATCGCCAGAGAGTAGCGGTGTCGCCTCAGGGTAGATGAGAGTTTCCCAGAGAGCAGGCGCGCTGTCCAGGGAGCCGTCGCCTCCGAGGGAATCGGTGAGAGCTGTGCCGGCGCTTCCGGCGGCTGTAGAGGTAGAGTCCAGGGACGACAGTACCCAGTCCTCACTCACTGTGACAAGATCAGAGGCATGGGCTTAGTGCGCGCAGTTCGCATTGGGATGTCCGAAAGCTGCACAGCGCTGACTAAATAAGGGGGCGGGCCTGCGAGAAGGGTGAGGGTCCTGCACTTTAAAATGTGAGACCCGGAACTGGCTTGAAACAAAACCTTTCAACTGCTCGTTGCTCCATCTCTCTCTCTTTTGCCAGTGTATGCTTCTCCCTCCCTCTGTTTTCGTGCCCTCCGCCTTCCCCCGCCCTCCCGCACCGTACCGCATGTGCGCGCGTCCCCTACTTTCTTTAACCTCTTGTTTGATGTGATACAGTGGGGGTCTTGTTCCCGGTAGGGAGGAGGTGGGTGAGATATTATGCTAATGGCGCAGAGTCCGCCTCCCCTGCCCGGGGCAGCAGATGCACAGGGCAGGCAGCAGGCAGCGACGGGGACTGAGGTGCATAAGGAACCGGGGCGGGCAGGCACAGAGCTCAGAGGAGCAGGGGGGCACGGGGAGGACAAGGGGTGCCCAGACAGACTCTGCCTGCACTGCTAATAGTAGAAACAGAGGACCAAGTATCCGCGTACCGGGCAGAGCTCCGCAGATCCCTCCAAGGCTCACTACACCCGACCCCCGACGCTCCACGGACTGCGCGTGATGTAACCTGGGAAAGGGACACTGGACCTGCAGAAAGAAAACACTGTGTGCACCGACTGCCTGCTTTTCATAGCTTCTCCCGTCAGCCTGTCTCCGCATTTGTCAGAACTAGAGGGGACTCTGGTATCCGAGGGGACCATAGCCAGAGGGGGCTGTTCCCGGACGCCCTCCGCCTCAGCAGGGGTAAAAGACCCCTAGCTAGGCTGCCTGATGGCGCCCCGGAGCCCGCGCAGGTTCACCCTGCTGCTACTGGCCGTCGCCTGGCTGGGAGACGCCAAGGGCACCTACTACCACCGCCCGCTGACCTACGGCAGCCGCTACAAGCTGTACACATCGGGCAGCAGCCCGCAGCACTACCCGGGCAGACCCATGGGCAAGCACAAGTAAGACGGCTCTTTACTCCTGCGCCTGCTACGCGTCCTTGCGCCGGTGCCTGCACCCCTGCGCGCGCACGGCTTCATGCCCAAAGAGCAGAGACACTGGAATTATGCTGCAGGGGGGAAATATCAAATTATGCGGCATGGCTGACTAATGAGATACATTTTGTGAAAGTTCTGCCTTGTTGAATTGTGTGTATACGTTAATACTGTCAGGGCAAATATTTCAGTTCATTAGTATTATTTAGACACCAAAATACATAGATAACCTACAGAAAGAGGACCAGACAGCCCTTTCAAAGGGGCCTCCACCGCTCAGCAACACGCGTCTCGGGGTTTGAGTAACTTTTCATCTGTTTGAGCTCGAAACCTTTTTTTATCTGTAGATTATGCAGGAGATTATCGACTATGCGGCAAATGGGGCGAATCCTCATGTATGCGGAAAACTCAGTGACCACAAAAACTCCAGCGGCCCTACTTAACAGTTAGGTATAGTTCTGGGTAAAATAGGTCTGTCATGGGCATTAGATCGTAACATGCATCGGGGGCAGTAGCACCGGGTCCAGAGGCTTCGGGGGCCCAATACGCCTGTTTACATCCCACACGGCAGGCAGAGGCAGCAGGGGCACATTATCTGTGCTTGCATTAGGACCCCTGGCACCCTTGCTCTCTGCTGAGGTCCCTGTGGGGACCATTGCCAACCAGTAACAACCACGAGGGACAGGATGGGGACTGAAGCAGGCACGTGGAAAAGAGTGCGATACACATTAAAAACTAGCATTTTGTCTCAGCTGGTTTTGGCCTCGACTGAAGAACAGTGGATTTGGAGGGCGACACAGTTGAAATCAATTAACAGGACTATGTTATGGCGGGTGGGGGGAAGGATTTCATGGTGAGTGACCCCACTAAAGTTTAGGGAAGTGTCCCACTCATTTAAGAGAGTTAAGACGAGTATAGGGTGAATGACACCTTTAAATTGAGGGAGAGTTGAGAGGGGCATGGAGTTGTATGAAAGAAACTGGACTGGAACCAGCTATAGCACGTTGCACAAGATTGTGCCCGGCGCATCTGTGTAGCGTGCAGCCTCGCCGCGTGGCCGCCTGTAGGAGAGCGTGGGAAGAGGATAGTGCGCTGGCTTCAGTCACTTGGGTAGATAGTGCCTAGAGGCCCGAATACGTGTTGCTGTAGGCGCTGAACTCGCACATGTGCAGAATGGTCCCTAATGGTGCGCAGAGCCCAGTCAATAGTGATGTCTCGTGCGTCTTGTGCTGAGTTCTTGGAAGGCACATGTTCCCACTTCCAATCTGAGAGAATCGATTCATCAGCCTTCTAGGGTGGACGCAATAATTACCAAGTCTTGCGGGTCAAAACTTTTGCTTGGGGTTATCTTTGGGGGAAGCACGTCTGAATAACGGGAGTCCACCCCTCCCTCCGAGTAGTTTCTACATACATGCACAGACCTGATGTACAGTGTACTGTAGAAAGAAACGCACAGGGACTACCGTAGCCAAGGCGCCAAGTGCATGGCTCTAGCTCCAGAGACCACGCTGCCGAAATGTTCCATAAAAAGGAAGCGTTTTTCTCAGAATAAAAAGCATCAAACGATTATTAACGCTCTCTGCACCCCACCCCCTAGCCCTGCTCCGGCCGAGGTGTCCTGGAGGCCGGCGGCGTTAATATCTGGAGCGCGCGGCGCACTCGGCTGCTCTTCATTAATTAGCCTCCCTGCAGCCTGTCATTAATCATATTTCCATCCTCCGGGGTCACTAGGGGTCCCTGCAGTAACAACTTGCAGTAATTAATAACACACAAAGGCTCTTTTAACAAAGAAATGAGGTGTGAAAGGTGATTCCATGGAACACGCCCCTTGATGATCTTTTCGTGGACGTATGATTTAATCACACACCTCCCCATCCCGCTCACACAATGGGCGCAGTATCAGCAACGAAAACCAACTGTGTATATTCTATTCTGAACCAGGATTTTTAGGTCTCGTGGCGATTACAGCGCAACCTGTAGACTAACGATTATGCTTTTTTAATTTTTTTTGTAAGTTTCTCTGGCTTGTAACCGAGTCCAGTGGATCAAAAACGAATGAAAGTGGTACCCAGGGCAGCATAGTGGGGCCTGAGGCCCTGGATAATTAAACCAATTAAAACCACCTCCCTCTCTAGACAACCAAAAATAGCGCCTTTAATGTCGCAACGCTAACCTTATCCAGAAATTTCTTTCGAGCAAAAGGCCAACACTGCTTTGTCGTGTTGTATTGCATGCGTGTGAATGAAATATGAAGAAGGTGGGAGCTGCTGCTGTACTGAGCTTTCGGAGTGCCCATCATCAACACTACCTGAGCTGTGGAAGTGTGCACCACCGCTTGCAGCTCTGGATTGCTCGAGGACCAGTCACAAAAGCAAGGTACACTTCGTTGTGTGCATGTGAAATTATTCTATTAGCTGTGCACGCATGTGGTTGGTTATTCAGAATATGCCTATACAAATAGGGTTGGAATTGTGGATGGACGGACTTGTATAGGGCAGTGAAGAGTGGTGTAGTGGTTGTGGTTGATTGTCAGCTGAACCCATTCACCGCAGTGATAGTTTGAAACATGGAGGTCAGTGGTTTTGTTTTGCTATTTTCTTGAATGTAAAAGAAGATTAACAGTGTGCGTTAGATCCAAAATATTTAATTCTAGCCCCTCATTCTCATGTGTGTATGGCAGGGGCAGCACATAGAATGATATGCAATATTATGTGCATATCCCTCACGTCAGCACATAGGTAGAGTTCACTGATCCGATATGCACATGATAGGTAGACTGTGATCCTTCAAACGCCTTCATCTGGCCTGCATAAAGTCAGTCCATGGCAAGACGGGGATAATAGGGAAGGGTGTGAATTTGATAATTCTGTGTGCTCTGAAACAGCAGGACTAGCCAGTTGACTTTACAAAGCCATTGGATATGGGATAGGCTACCATCCTTGTGGCTTTGCCAATGCTTTTGTGTCGAGTTGGCAGACTCAGCTGAGAGGCCAACAACTGAATGGGTGCGTGCGAAGAGTCAGGTAGCCTGTACTTCTGCCACTACACCAATTCAAAGTTTAATTTTTTTCTGGGATGCAACGCATTGTCATATACAATGCCAAAAACTCAAAATGCTGCGAGACCTATTGCATTGTAAATGCTTGTTTATATTGGAGGTTGACTGATAGGCTATTTTTTGCATTAGAGGCAAAAAAACTCGCGTTGGGCTGACTAACGTGAGTGATTTTGCTGCTAATGGGCTATCGATGGTTATCGCCCGCTAACACCGGATTTCCTATCACCATCGTGATGATGTAAAAGGCAGTTTTTACCGCCGTTCCCTGTTACTATCGCCATGTAGCGACGGCTTGTTAATACACCGCTAACATGGCGATAGTTTTCATTGTTAGGCGGTGATAAAAAAACTGCCACAAACTGGCGTTTCCGATTTCAATCGCCGGTCCTTGAGAATATCCCCCTCAACGTGTAAACCAATGACACAATCTTTTTTAAGTTTCTAACAAGTATTTTTGTACGTTTCTGCTTTCTGTTACAATCTTTTTGTCTTTGAGTGCATTCATAACTCTTGAGGGTCGAGCAGAAAACAAGCATTTTTATCACAGCTTTTAATTTTGAGTAGCACACATCCTCTGTGGGTCAGCGGAGAGGGAGACTTCATTCTGACCTTATTTGTTTTGCATGTTTGGCGTTTCCCTGCTGTTGTCTGTTCTCTAAAGCATATCTCTACCTCAGTATATTTTTCTGCTATACAACTGGAATAAAGACTCATTCTCAATGTTTACATGCATGCTCAGATGGGAAAACTACTGCTAAAAGAAGCGATGATGCATTCAATGCCTATAGGCAGTTTACACGTATAATAATATTTATTTTTCTACAAGAAAAGATAATCCTTTGTTAAAAATGGTGCAAAATTTTTTGTCTTATTTAATCTGCTTACTTGATTGAAAAGAAAAATACTGATGCTTTCTCTCAATTTCTAATGCAGTAAATGCAGCAAAAATAGTTCAAAATCATTAGGCACCATTTATTTTTACTCTGATGCAGTCCTTTACTGCGAGGCAAATCCGGTTTGCCCCATTTCATATCACATAATTAGCAACAAGCATGTGCAATGCAATAGGTCTCGCATTAATTAGTTAATGGAGAGTTATTGGTTTTGTAAATGGAAAAGAAATGTGGTGTCTGCCTGTCTTTATTTTGTTATTTATTGACTTTTGTAGCAATGGTGGCATGCCGCGCGCTTTAGATTTAGACGTTTAAAGCTCAAGCAGGGCGTGCCGACACTCCAACAAACATCAATAAAAATGTTGTCTGCTGCTGTCTTTTTTCGTATTTATTTACTATTGTTCCAATCCCAGCAAACTACGCTCAGCTTAATATGTGTATAAGTAAAGTGTGGTGTACTGCGACTGCTAAAAAAGCAAAAAATGGAAAAGAAATAATTTCACATCAGCAAGTTAAGTGTCTCGACTTCTTCTGATCCTATTAAAATCTTTGCATCACTTCACATTTCCTAATCACAAACAATTGTGCTTCATTTGTACTTTCCTAACAGCTGATATAATTTGAAATATTTGTACATTTCATTTACAGGCATTTAAATGTTGTTAGTTTGAAAAAATGACATCCTACAGGCTATTTATGCACACTCCCTCCACATAAGGAAAATTGTCAGATATTTCACATCACAAATAGCCCCAAAAGAATGACCTCACTGTCAGTTTACTTCACCATTGAGCACTGACTGTGATGTCAGTTTAAGTTAGGCTCCAGGTGTGTCTGCCCGGGGGTGTGCCTCTACAACACTAGCCTCATCATAGCAGTGCTTGCAGATCTGCGAGCTCCTCTTAGCCTCTGGTTGCTGGGGGCAGCGTGCACTGCGCTCACAGCCACTGCATGCAGCTCGTGGATCATGTGCATTATAGCGGTGCTTCATGTGGCATCTGAGGAGGCGCTATAATGCGTGACTTTGCATTTCAGTGCAGTGATGCGCACCACCACACTGAAATGCGTTGGACAAATGAGTGCGAGCCACTGGGCAGAGCTCCAGGCTCTTATAATTTATTTAGGAAAATTAATGTTGTGCACACGTTTAAATAGTCTCCTCTCTAGTTACACTAATGAAAAACGTACCTCGCTTTGTGTACACAGGGGGGTCGAGTTATAAACCAGTGTAAACAACGAAGCCATAGTTGTTCTACATGTAGCAAACAACCACTGTCAAAGCCAATCGTCCTGGCTTGTTGTAGATGTAATGTCACTTGTTGTGTCATCTATCTGGATGCAATGACAAAGACAGCAAAATACCAGGCGGTCGGCACACTAGGCTAAGCACAGGTTTATAGCTTGGGTGCTTTTAAGCCACCACTTAATTACATCTGCCTTCTCGACATGCCAGCGTGCAGCGTTTTCATCGAAGGCATCTGAGCAGGGCAGGATTGGCCATAGCGGGCACCGGGCATTTCCCTGGTGGCCCGCCAGGGTGGGGGATGGTTTTTGGTCGCTGAGGGGCTGTTTTTGTTACCGGGGGTCGGCAATATCTGCCTCCTGTAACAAAATTGGCAAAAACCGGCCCTAGCAAACAGCACAGCCGCGCCCCCCTCCCCTCCCAGGAGGGCCGGTCCAAAAGTTTGCCAGTGCTGGTTTCTGTTCCCAGTCCTGGCTTACATATGGAACTAAAGTACATAGACCCCAATTAGACAATCCCAATATAAGCAGCCATTAATTGGTATGACATATAAGAGATTTAAAAATTAAAAAAAGCAAGGCCAGAGTGGAACAGAATACAATACATTCGTGGTGAGGATGCAAAGGGGGCGGACTCAGAGCTTGCTGGGTCTGGGCTCCAACGTTCTCAGACAGGCTTTATTCTGTAGCACTCTGATACGGATGAATGCTCCCTTTACACAGCTGATAGAGTGCTGCCGGAGCACTACTGGGGGAAGGTATGTGAACCTGGAAGTGGGATTGCCGGTGAAATCGGAAGTGGGATTAGGGAAAGGTTAAGGAAGCACGTCCAGGAAAAGCAATATTTACATAAGTGTACCAAACCACTACTTTGTGCGATTCATGCATACCCACAATCCTTTGTACTGTACAGCATACTTGTTTTATGTTCCTGTGCGTCTATCGGTGACCCGCCACTCTGATAAATACAGCCTACAATTTTTTAAACAAGGAGTCCCTAAACATGACATACCAACAGCTCCAGAGGAATGAAACTGTAGTTGGTTGGTGCTGCTTCTGATAAAAACGGAAGTGATGCATTGGACCAGCAACCAATAGGGAGGCCGGAAATCGTAAATAAGCCAATTGCAATCAGCAGGCAATCAGCAGGCGAGATTACCCTCGCTATACAGATTACTAGATGTCTCGAAGAGACAGCACATGCGCCCTGCCTACATGAGACCTAAAAATGGACTAAATTGATTCAGTCCCCCATTTTGCCCTGTATAGAAGTTTTATTTAATTTAGCAAATAAGTTCTTATCTGCGGAACTGTGTATTTTAATCTGCTTCAATCATTTTACACCGTTGTGTGGTCCTTGTAGAATCACTTCCACTTTTTGTGCCTCTCCATTTTCCTAAATTAGTAGTGATAAATAAGATAAGCTACAACATGATGTAGTAAAATAAAAGAACATATTGTGACTGCAGGTAGTATAGTGAGGGCTGTGCATTATTTGCGCACATTGCTATGTTAGCATAGGCTTATTAGAAGTTTAAACGCCATTTTACCTTTTGCTGCTTTTGCACACGACGCACCATATAGCTGTTGTTGTAAGTTAGGCTGCGTGAATTGATTCACATTAGAATGACTTGTTTTCTGCATCCCTAGACTTACATCGTGATCTTAGTCGGCACAGTGAGTGCTAAAGCCTCCAAGGTTATCATAACACTGTAGCTGTTGTTCGGGCTGATCTGCTCCCGTTTTAAACATAACATACAGGCAGCCGCAACCAACTGAGATTCCGGCGCCTTTAATATTACATTGTAGGCTTGATTTCCACCACTTGGAAGAAATCCGATTCCAAGAGAGAAAGAGCTGTTGCAGATCCTGATGTGATTCATTCCTGCTGATCTTGGAGGTATGGGGTCCCCTATTCAAGCCTAAGAGACCTTCCATAGTTTATAAAACATAGTTCCTAGCTAGGGAGGGTGGAATACTAGGCATTATAAAACCTGTTTCCATTATCATTATAATATGATTTCTCCTTTTGTGTTTTATGGAATTGAAACAATGCTGATCATATTATTTCTAATCATATGTTTGCTTGTGTTAGCAAAAATACTGCATCTTAGAGTACGTCGTTAAAATAAATATTTAAAACTTTCTCGTGTCTCTTTTTATTGTGGACTGGTATCAGAATAAAACGAAAGAGTGTTCTTGATTCCCACCATTCCTGAGAGTAACCTAAGTCGCATGTTCTGGGTTGTCTAATCATTGGTTCCTTTGCTATAGGACGAAGAGCTAATGTGACACTGATGCTAGTCGGTTAGGGGTTCTAGGTACTGAGGTGAGTTTTTTGGTACACCACAATTCACTGAGGTCTTGGGTCTCTGTGCACAGTTCTGTGTATGAGCAGAATCCCTGCAACAAGATCACGTTGATGGGACCAACTTATGAGCGAGTCACGCTTCATCGAGACATAGATTTTACCAGGGATGACTCTCCCTTTAAAGTCAATTGTGCCCCAGAAATAAGCCAGTAACTCAATAGTCACTCCACCTTAACCTTTTGGTCTAATGTCTTGCTTCAACAGGGTGAGTTTGCCCAGTAGATTATGCTCATAAAATATTTGGGGGACTAGCGTTACCTTGGCCCCAGAGTAAAAGAGGATTGGGTGGTTGCATTGATCAAAACTAGCTCCTGAGGGCCATCACTAGCATTCTCCTTTTTATCACCTGAACTGTCTTGGCGTATAATATCAACACACGCTTTTGAATGCTCGTAACTTTTGGCTATGGTCGGCACTTCTTGAAGCGATGGCGTGTCTTTTTTTGCCACAGGGCGTCTCTCGTTTTGTCGAGGGTGCATCCCAACATTCAAACAATCAATCAATCAAGAAATTTGTAAAGCGCACTACTCACCCGTGAGGGTCTCAAGGCACTGGGGGGGAGGGGTGATGCTACTGCTCAAAAAGCCAGGTCTTGAGTAGCCTCCTGAAAGTTAGTAGGTCCTAGGTCTGCCGTAGGAGGATGGGGAGGGTGTTCCAGGTCTTGGCGGTGAGGTGGGAGAACAATCTGATGCAGGTGGTCACTCTTCGGATGCGAGGGATGGTGGCGAGGGCGGTGGAGCGGAGCTGGCGTTTCGGGGTGTAGAAGGTGAGTTGTCTGTTGAGGTATGCTAGTCCAGTTTTGCAGAGTGCGTGTGTGGGTGAGGACCTTGAAGGTGCTCCTCTTGTTGACAGGAAGCCAGTGCAAGTCTGTCAGGTAGGGTGTGATGTGGCTGCGGCAGGAGATGTCGAGGATCAGGCGTGCAGAGGCGTTCTGTATGCGTTGTAGACGTTTCAGGAGTATGACCGAGGATCCTGATTAGAGGGCGTTTCCGTAGTCCAGCATGCTGCTGACGAGGGCCTGGGTGACCGTTCTTCTTGTTTTGGTTGGGATTCACCTGTAGATCTTGCGGAGCATGCGGAGGGTGTTGAAGTAGGAAGATGAGACAGCGTTGACTTGCTTGGTCATGGAGAGTATTGAGTTGAGGATAAACCCTTGGCTGCGTGCGTGGTCAGTGGGTGTTGGTGCTGCTCCCAGTACGGTCAGCCACCAGGAGTCATCCCAGGCTGAGGTGGTGGGGCCGAGGATGAGGACCTCCGTTTTGTCCGAGTTCAGCTTCAGACGGCTGCTCTTTATCCACTCAGCGACGACTTTCATTCTTTCGTGGAGGTTAGTTTTGGTGGTGAGGGGTCCGCGGTGAGGGAGAGGATCAGCTGGGTGTCGACTTAGGAGATAATGTTGAGGTTGTGCAGTCGGGTGACGTGGACGAGCAGAGCCATGTAGACGTTAAACAATGTTGGGCTGAGGGATGAGCCTTGGGGTATGCCGCAGATGATCTCGGAGGCTTTGGAATGGAAAGGGGGAGACGGACGCCCTGGGTTCTGCTGGAGACGAAGGAGGTGGTTCATTCCAGAGCCTTGTATCGGATCCCTGCGTTGTGGAGGCGTGTGCGTAGGGTGCGGTGGTAGACAGTGTCGAAGGCGGCTGTTAGGTCCAGGAGGATGAGACGGATCCAAGATGTTGTTCTCCTTGAGGTAGTGGGTCAGCTGTCTGTTGACGGTTTTCTCGATGACCTTCGCCGGAAATGGAGCAGGGAGATGGGCCAGAAGTTCTTGAGGTCCCTCAGATCCGCCATGGGTTTCTTTAGTAAGGCATTTATCTCAGCGTGCTTCCAGCTCTCAGGGAAGGTTTCGGTTTCAAAGGAGATGTTGATGGCCTTGCGAAGATGGGGTGCGATGGTGGCGCTAGCTTGGTTGAAGATGTGGTGCAGGCATGGGTCTGACGGAGAGCCGGAGTGGATGGTGTTCATGATTTTGATGGTGTCGTCATTGTTTATGTCGGTCCAGGTGAGCAGGGTGTTGATGTGGGTGGTGGCTGTGGGGTCTGAGGTGTCGGGCGGTCATGTTGTTGAAGCTGTCATGGATGTCTGCGATCTTGCGATGGAAGAAGGTGGAAAGGGAGTCGCACAGGTCTTGCGATGGTGGGATGCCGTTGGTGTTGGGGTTGGAGAGTTCCTTCACGATGTTCAAGAGCTCTTTGCTGTTGTGTGCATTGTTGTCAAGGCGGGCCTTGAAGTAGGCCATTTCTTCTCTAGTTTCCGGCAGGTTTGCTTGGAGGCCTGGAGTTCCGCGTGAACCAGCTGGCTTTCTTGTTAGTGTGTCTGTTGGAGTGTTTCTTGATCGGGGCGAGAGTGTTGGCGCAGTCATCGATCCAGCACCTGAGGTTCCAGATGTTGGTGTTGGTGGGGTCGGCGGGCAGGGCTTCAGGCGAGGGTGGTGTTTAGCTGGTCTTCGGTGATTTTGTTCCAGCTGCGAGGGGGGATCTGTTGAGTGCGGTGGTGCATGGTGGGTTCCTGGAAGGTGAAGTGGATGCATCAATGGTAGGCCCGGTGGAGTTCAGTGGTGTGGCTGAAGGAGACATGGAGGCTTGCAGAGAAGATGGAGTCAAGCGTGTGTCCGGCGGAGTGGGTGGGTGTTGTGAAGAGCTGTCTGAGACCGGAGTTGGCGAGGTTGTCAATCAGGGTGGTGGAGTTGGTGTCGTTATTCTCGAGGTGGAAGTTCAGATCTCCGAGGAGGATGTAGTCTGTGGAGCCGAGGGCATGCGGGCTGACGAAGTCGGCGATGGAGTTGCTGAACTGAGGCAGGGGTCTGGAGGGTCTGTAGACAAGAGTTCCTCTGAAGGTGGTGTTGGGATCAGTGTGGATCTGGAAGTGCAGGTGTTCGGCGGTACTGAGGGTGTCTTCGGTGCTGGTCGAGACCCTGAGGGAGTTCTTGTGGATGATGGCGATTCCACCTCCCACTCTGTTGGTGCGGTCCCTGTGGGTGATCTTGTAGCCGTCTGGGATGGCTACGGTGATGTCGGGTGCCAAGGAGGTGTTCATCCAGGTCAGGAAGGCGACATCCGGGGAGGATGTGTCGAACAGGTCCCAGAGTTTAACGGCGTGTTTATGTGCGGAGCGGGTGTTCAGTAGTATGCATCTGAGGTGGTTGCGTCCTGTCGCAGTGGGCGGTTTGGCGGCTCGGAGGCTGGTGAAGCTGCAGCTCCGGCAGGAGAAGGGTCCTTTGGTGTGCTTCAGGGAGGCCAGGAAGCAGGTGTGCTGTTGTCCGGTGTTGAGTGCGTGGAGGGTGCTGGCGGTGTGGTGGAGGCGTTCGGTGTGGCATCCACGGGTACCAGGGGGTCTGGCGCTGGGCGCAGTCCAGGCATGGATGGGTGCAGATGGGCTTGAGCGCCTTTAGCACGCCAGCTGCGGTACCACACAGCGGACGCCATATCAGGGGATATGGGAGGGAGGAGCAGCTGGGAGGCGGGAGCAGGGGGGAGAATGGGCGAGCAGGCGGCGGGGCCGCAGGGGATGCAGCAGCCGGAAAACGAGAGGGTAGAGCAGGTGGAGGATACAGAAGGCAAACAACGGGCACAATAACACTACAACAGTACAAAAAAGGAATAAGGTGAAATAAAATTAATTACACTAGGGGAGCAGAAAAACAATCACAACAGGGCCAACAACAATAAAGGGCAGAGCGAGCGCAAGAGCTTATGGCCTACCACTGGCCACCAGGGATGAGACACAGTGCCTGCGGGTGGAGGAGGGCCTTGAACTTCACCACTTCAGCAAGCTGCAGCAGCGGGGAACACGGTCACACGATGTGCAGCGTGGGGAGCGACCTGCTTAAAACAGGGTCAAGGGTCGCTCTCCTCACCGCGCAGCGGCCACCAACATGAACTGATCTCTTAAGCGCTCCTCTAAAGCTGCACCAAAATTGCACGTGGAAGCCAGTTTGCGCAAGGTAGTTATGTACTATTCGATCGACTCATCCTGCCTTTGCATCCACCTCCCAAAGTGACATTGTTCAAGGACAATACTCACTATGGGAAGGTAGTGCAAGTTCAACTTTTTGATGCGTATTTCGTATTCATTAAGAGTGGAAGAGTCACTATCAGAGAGTTCAGGAAGGTGTTCAAAGAATTCTTGTCCCTCAGAGCCCAAACAATGCATTAACAATGAGGCTTTCCTCTCTGTGCTTAAGGAAGTAACACAGACATGAGCATAATGTGGGAAAACCTTGTTCCACTTCAGCCACGAGAGAGGAGGTACTCCTGGAGATATAAAAGAAGGGAGGAGAAATTACATTTTGCATGATGTACCTACTATGTTTTGACCTAGTTACTACTTAACGGTGAACTTCAGTGATCTGCTTACCGTGTGCAATATCCACAAACCTTATAAGCTGTGCATATCGGCGAAACTGTGTGAAACTTCAGCAATTAAAATGTAGGCCAATGTGTGCAATCCCAGAATCTTTATTTGCTGTGCGCATCAGCAGAACCATCAGCCCGATTACTGATGGCACATATTTATATAGGGAGGAGTCACTTTAGTCTGGTGCTCAATTACATGTGTAGAAGTGAGTCTGGTGGTGCCTGATAACTGAAAGGCACATATTTGTTTAGATACAATTTCAAATATGTCTGATTTATTATTCCTATTACATTGCCTTCTACCTTGAGAAGGCCCACCCCAGACCAGTGCGTGAACAAAACACATGCCAACTAATCGAGGACAAAGGGATTGAGACATGGTCTAGGAACACTAACAACAAATCCTACATCAAACCACACGTTTGACTGATGGAGTGCAAAGAGCGATATAAAGCGATATACTGAGAAAAAGTAACTTACAGAATTCATACAAATTAAAGTAAATTAAAGAAACTAATAAAGAACTACATAACCACAGCTGTGAGCTCTAGAAGCCGATTATTTCTCAATATAGCCCTTCTTTGCGATTACCTTACAGTGCTCACATTATCATCCGTGCTAGAAGAGATTGGAGCCTGGCGTGCCCGGTTACAGAAGCTCATTTACATAGAAAGGGGGTGACAGCCTGTTCATAACGCACAGCACAACTTGTTTACGTAAAATGTTTGTACACAGAACAGGATAAAGTCTTGTGTCTCTTTTTTTTCATTTTCTTTAATCTATCCTTAACCTCGCTCTCTTCTTCGCTTTCTCTCATTTCAATTCATCGTACATTACTCAAATTCACTATTGATTTATCAGCAAGGCACAAGTCGGGGGTCGACACAGTTTGATGGGGTCCCCCCACTATTATCTAGAAAAGGGACTCAGTTTCACCTTACTCTTTAGGCTGCTACTGGGAATTGTTACTTTGTGCTCCAGCACTGCAGTTTCTTGCATCTGCAGACACAGGCCTCAGAGTGTTTGTAACTATCTGTCCCACTAGCAGCGTTCCCTTTATTTATTTGTGTGATTGGCGCAAGCGCAGAACCGAGAACGAGACAAAATTAGCCCTTCTATTGCTTAATACACTGTAAATGTGAAACACTTTGGGGCGTAGGGTTTGGATAAAGAACAACGTTAGGAAACAAATGCTTATTAAAAGCACATTTTATATATTCGCTTAAAACAGTTTAAAAATGAAATCTCCAATTTCCACATATCTGTTTACACTTTCAGTAATTTCTGAGTTTAGTTACAAACTGATAGTGGAAAAAACACATGATGTATAAAAACTGATACCAAAAACTTCTTTTTACATTATTTTTTGTGTCTTGTTTTTAAAACAGGCCGTCAACATTTCATGTGAAAATTAATATAAGGGCCTGACATCACTTCTTGTGTAGTCGCTACATGTGACGTCATTGTGATTTGCATATGATAATGGGCTCCTTCACTATTTTCCTTACTTGTGCCCTGTTTATTGGCATAGTTATGGACAACAGGGGCAACCCTGACAAACCTGAACCAGGGGCAAATACTGAAATCCTAACAAAGTTTCAAGGTAACAATACATAAATCATAGAACAAAATATACATTAGACTACAAAAAATGTCAATTTAAAGGGTCAGTGAAGAGAAAAAGGAAGGGAAAAAAGGGAGAGAGAGAAGAAAAGGAGAAAACCTATGTACAACAAAATTAAATTCGTAGAAAATGTATTAGCAAACTTCTTAAAATACAAAAACATGTAAGACAATGGCGCTCAACACGGTACACAAACAATGAAAATATTCAACAATACAATGTGTAATTGAACAAGTGGCTGAGGGAAGGGATTATTCATGGATAGGGAGTTCAGGGCAAAGCTGCTACAACACAAAACATCAGATTGCGTCCCTCATTAATTGCGGCCACATAAATGCATCAACGACGTTTCGCCGTTGTAGACATTCACAGTCATCATCAGGACAGAAAAATAACTAAAGTTCCAATTCACATCCGATGATAGCAGAAGAAAAAAAAGAACTTCGGGATTTGAATTGGAATTGTAGAGCCCGGTGGACATGCAGGAATTTTTTGCATATGTCTAACACGACTTATCTTGACTGCGCCTAACGAATTGAATGCGCTACACAGACATAACTAAATGGTCACTAACTTTAAGACGATAACCACTTGCAGGATCAGCTCACTGCCAATTGTATTGGCTTTTTTCAATTCCTTGAATTTGTGGTTGGTCCCTTAAAACCCTCTCGTTTGGGCTTATTGATTTTATGTCCTATATATGACGATGGGATGATATCTTCGCTATTTGGCTTCTGAATAATTTTTTCTCCAGCCTATTTCTTGGTGTCTTTCAAATCATTGCCGAAATACCGGTTGGACCTTCTTCCCCGTTTGAATAGATGTCTTTTCTAACTGTTCTGGACGCTCAGATAGTTTTTTTTCTGTCCTGATGATGACCATGAATGTCTACAATGGTCAAAACGTCGTTGACGCATATATGTGGCTGCAATTAATGAAGGACGCGTTTTGTGTTGTTTCAGTTATGCCCTGAACTCCCTATCCATGTATAATCCCTTCCCTCAGCCACTTGTTCAATTACACATTGTTTTGTTGATTATTTTCATTGTTTGTGTACCGTGTTTAGCGCCATTGTCTTACATTTTTTAGTATTTTAAGAAGTTTGCTAATACATTTTCTATGAATTTAATTTTGTTGTACATAGGTTTCCTTCTTTTCTTCTCGATCTTGCTTTTTTCCCCTCATTTCTTCTACTCTTCACTGACCCATTAAATTGACATTTTTTGTAGTCTAATGTATATTTTGTTCTTTGATGTATGTATTGTTACCTTGAACCTTTGTTATGATTCCTGTTCATTGGCATGAGATGGGTCTATAGGTATTAAAAATATATAAATTTACAGACATTCAGCCCGTTTCTCTGGTGATGTCACACATTGACCTGTATTCGGCTGCTTCTTCTATTTTTAGGTGAATACAAATCACCTGCCGTTCCCCCTACTTCCATTTCTCTTTCTTTTTCTCCCCTTTTCTTTGTCTCTCTTTATCTCTCCCCCTCTCTATCTCCCATACACTCCTGTTAGCTTTAGCTTCATGAATGTCACTGCCACTTCTGGCATTCATACGACAAATCCTTCAGAACATTTGAGACCAAGGGACAATCAGTGTGGAAGACGAGTTGCTGGGAGTGCAACGGATTGTCCTGACACATATATGCTTTTGATGTGGGATTTCGCTATTTCACCACATTCTTCAAACAGAGTCTGCTGCTTACAGTGGCTCAATTCTGGTAAAAAGTAGAGTTTGGCAAGTAAAAAAATGAATAGGGAGAGGCAAGTCGGAGAGGAGCCACGGGTCACCCTTAGTTGTAAGGCCCGAGGCACAAGCTGATCCATCAACTGATAACAGTGTGTAAAAGGTGCAGCAAACATTACTTAAAAACAAGGTATATGCTCTTTTATGTCTAAAAATAAGCTATTTGTTGAACACCTGTGCTTCGCTTTAGTTCATTACATATGCTGCGTGGCATTTGTTAATAGTAATACATACATTTTGCCAATGAAGTTTCCCATCTCCAGAGCTCTGACAACATGTCCACTCTGGGTGTGTTTGGTTTGTAGGTTTTATCACTAATCCGACAATTTAGCTGAAAATACCATTGTTAGTCCCAGGATTGCTCAGTGTTGCTTTTACAGGTAGCTTGAGCAGGCGCGATTGAATGTTTTTCTTTGTATCTCTTCTTCACCAAATTAAAATCAACAAAGTTTCTTTTCTTTTAGTCCACAATGTGCTCGCCTCCCACTGTGTATCCTGGTGCATCATGTCACCTTGCTATGTGTACGGAAGTGAACAATCACTGGAAACAAACAGCTTTATAATTCTGCAAATACTGTTATCTGTTTTTTTTCTTTACTGCTAGTCGGGTCTTCAATCATCTGGTATTTCAATGTCCCACATAATAAGAATTTTATCTTTTTCCATAATTCATTCCTCTCACAATAACTGCACTGTTCTGCTCTTGTCTATGTCCTCAAATGGGTCAATAATATTTTTGATGTTCTTAAGACCTTTCCGGAGTCTCTGCATCTCTAGGATTATTTCCATGTGAGTTAAATGAAGGAGTTTATTCACTGAGGGCTATGTGGGATCGAAAATTGACAAAAGCCCTTCACACTTTCGGTGCCCTTATATGTTTTCTCCCGTGTGTGTTCGCTGAGGACTTTGAAGGTCTGATAATCGACTAAAGCTTTTCCAACATTCATTACACTTAAATGACTTTTGTCCTGTGTGAGTTCGCTGATGACTTTGAAGGTTTGATAACTGACTAAAGCATTTTGCACATTCACTGCACTTGAATGGTTTTTCCCCCGTGTGTGTTCGCTGATGACTTCGAAGGCTTGATAACTCACTAAAGCAGAGCTGCTGTGGAGCGGGTGCTCTCTGCAGCATTTTCGGACCTTTCTGCCCGCCTACCTGGGACCTCGGATTTACTGTTTCCTGCCATCTCGCCAGCAATCTTCCTCCGGTCTCCCCCGCCGCCGATGCACTTTCCCATCTATGCGCAGCGGCCGAGAGGGGAGACCACAACAACCAGCAGGCACAGCGGCTAACTCCGCCCACCACACGATTTGGCGCCAGGCGGCGCATCTTAAGGGGCGCAGAGCTGCTGTGGAGCGGGTGCTCTCTGCAGCATTTTCGGACCTTTCTGCCCGCCTACCTGGGACCTCGGATTTACTGTTTCCTGCCATCTCGCCAGCAATCTTCCTCCGGTCTCCCCCGCCGCCGATGCACTTTCCCATCTATGCGCAGCGGCCGAGAGGGGAGACCACAACAACCAGCAGGCACAGCGGCTAACTCCGCCCACCACACGATTTGGCGCCAGGCGGCGCATCTTAAGGGGCGCAGAGCTGCTGTGGAGCGGGTGCTCTCTGCAGCATTTTCGGACCTTTCTGCCCGCCTACCTGGGACCTCGGATTTACTGTTTCCTGCCATCTCGCCAGCAATCTTCCTCCGGTCTCCCCCGCCGCCGATGCACTTTCCCATCTATGCGCAGCGGCCGAGAGGGGAGACCACAACAACCAGCAGGCACAGCGGCTAACTCCGCCCACCACACGATTTGGCGCCAGGCGGCGCATCTTAAGGGGCGCAGAGCTGCTGTGGAGCGGGTGCTCTCTGCAGCATTTTCGGACCTTTCTGCCCGCCTACCTGGGACCTCGGATTTACTGTTTCCTGCCATCTCGCCAGCAATCTTCCTCCGGTCTCCCCCGCCGCCGATGCACTTTCCCATCTATGCGCAGCGGCCGAGAGGGGAGACCACAACAACCAGCAGGCACAGCGGCTAACTCCGCCCACCACACGATTTGGCGCCAGGCGGCGCATCTTAAGGGGCGCAGAGTTCCCGCGTCGCGGGACGCGCGCGGGCTAAGCCCGGGCAAAGGGCGGGCCCTCTGTGGCCCTCAGAGGCACAAAGAGGACGGGACGGGCCACCACTCTTGGTTCCATCATAGTATAAGGTACCGGATCCAGACTACAAACTATAATGTCCATCTGGGAAGAGCTGAACGACCTTTGTGGCACAAACTATATCCCAGATGCAATAACCCCCCCCATAGCGGCCAGAGACACTGATTTAGTATATTTCTCTCCCCAGGCATCTCCCGTTATAACCCTCTCTCCACTCAATAAATGTAGCTCCTCTCTACTTGCTCCCAACCCAGCCTCATTCACGTTGGATAAAGCAGAGACTCGACCAAATGACTCCGCATCCCCCCTTCAAGTGACCCTCCTGGCCCAAATAGAGCGATTGTTCATCACTGCTCTATCTCCACTGGTAGCAAAAATAAATGACTTGGGAGACAGGCTGGCCAGAATCGAAAAAACTGTAATTGGGTCATATCCATCAACTGGTAATACTGTTATACCCACACGTTCTACCCCCTCTAATATCCACCATAAGACCCGTGAAAGGTCTAACAATGCTCCCAGGAAAATTGAAACTTGCAACTCCCCTCTGATACCACCCACTCATACTGGAAAAAAAGCGACTTGTAATTCTGACCATGCCCCACATAGAGCTCATATGATCCCCCTAGAGAGAAGACATCGTATTGATCTACCCCCTGAAGCTGCCCCATACGTCACTGTTCTCTCTGGGGTCCCCCCTCTCAGTCCGGGCAAACGCGAGCTACACCAGGACCTACTGAACAAAGCCATTTTTTGGCTCAAAAACAATAGATCATTACCACCTACACTAGACGGCGGGATAATGAGCGTCAGAAGAGTGGGGTGGCTTGGTCATCTACCCAAAAATGTTTCGGGGGACCTGATCTTAATTAAATTTAAACATAGGAACATTGCCCCCTATTTGAGATCTACCAAACCCAAACTTGGAGATGGTTCCATCTGTATCTGGGACCTGCACGATTTCTATCCTGGTCCCTGAGCACCGAATCACCATAACATCGGGTGAAACAGGGGGGATTCTGTGTATCTTGGGTTATTACTTTGAATAGTAGTTTTTGTTATACTATTTTAGTTGGGTTCAAATCAATTCATATTTTAACTATGAAATGTATTGTTGAGCTATTTTTGTATGAAATGCACTTCATTTTGCTGCTTTTATGGTTTTTAAACTAAAAAGCCGAATAAAGCTTATTTTGATTTGATTTGATTTGATTTGATTCACTAAAGCACTTTGCACATTCAGTGCACTTGAATGGCTTTTCTCCCGTGTGTGTTCGCTGATGACTTTGAAGTTGTGATAACTGACTAAAGCACTTTGCACATTCACAGCATTTGAATGGTTTTTCTCCCGTTTGTGCTCGCTGATGACTTCGAAGGCTTGATAACTCACTAAAGCACTTTGCACATTCAGTGCACTTGAATGGATTTTCTCCTGTGTGTGTTCGCTGATGACTTTTAAGGCGTGATAACTCACTAAAGCACTTTGCACATTCAGTGCACTTAAATGGCTTTTCTTTCGTGTGTGTTCGCTGATGACTTTGAAGGTGTGATAACTGACTAAAGCACTTTGCACATTCACAGCACTTGAATGGTTTTTCTCCTGTGTATGTTCGCTGATGTCTTTGTAGGCCTGATAACCGACTAAAGCTCTTCACACATTCACTGCAGTTGAATGGCTTTTCCCCTGGGTGTGTTTGATTATGACTTTGAAGACTTGATAACTGACTAAAGCACTTTGCACATTCACTGCACTTGAATGGTTTTTCTCCTGTGTGTATTCGCTGATGTGTTTGGAGGTTTGATAAGTGCCTAAAGCACTTTGCACATTCACTGCACTTGAATGGCTTTTCCCCTGTGTGTGTTCGGTGGTATCTTTGTAGATCAGATAACCTACTAAAGCTCTTTACACATTCACTGCACTTGAAAGGTTTTTGTCCTGTGTACGTGTGCTGATGAAGCATGAGTTGTGATGACAAACTAAAGCTCTTGCTGCATGTGTATGATTCTTCTTTCTTGGTCAGTGTCTGTGGGTTGGGTATATATTTGTCTACATCCCATGACTGTATTTCCTGATGGGCCAACATGGCTGATAAAGCAATTGTGTTTTTCTCACACACTTTATATTTGTGCTGTATTTTGCATGTATGATTTCTGTTTTAACAATAAAATGCAATAGCCACCAAATATTTGCCACACTCCTAATACGTAGAAGGTGTCTTGGTAGATGATTGTGCCTTTAGATTGGATTATGGCTATGCACGCTTGCGGGTAAAGATGTATTTTCCTTCTGGCCGGTGCAAATTGGGACAGTCTGTTGTATTGCAGATAGAAGAACTCCTCTTTCCTTTACCCGTCAGTTGTCCGGCTCCGCTCTGTTGTGCTTTTCTCTGGTTACTGTGGTTTGGCCAGAAAGTGTTTACTATTCTCCTAGAGCACGGAATGATGGCTCGTAAGCATCTTAGAAAACAGAGCACTGCGGTAATCACATCATACCGATCCCATGATTAAAGTTGGTATTTGACACTTTTTTATACAGGAGGCGGTTTGTTATTGTTGTTGCCTTAATTTTCCTAAGGTCATTTATTCGTCTTTTGGCGTGGAGGTGCACAACTCAGACTCTTACAATCACTGAACTGCCCTTGATGCTTCATCCGGGATCTGTCAGTTTGTGTGCAGGTTCCTCTGTCGTCGACTGCGCTGATGTTTTCCTGAATACTGTAGCTCATTATTTCTGCTATTATTGAAGATTTACAGCATTCGCTTCATTATTGATGGTCATTTCATACATTCAAGGCTTGTTGTCTGTTGGATGTAAAGATATAGGGTTTATACAGGAAAGACACACTTCTTATACAAAATACCATGCCTAGACATGAGGGAAACCTTTTCCCACTTTGTATGCATGTTGCACAGTGCAGCACGCATGCAAAGTCAGAAAAGGAAGGAGAAATTAAAGAATTTCTCCTTCCTTGCGCCTAGTTTAGAAGGGTGCAGTTTTCTCATGCTAAACCCAATCTACTGTATTTGGTAAATTGGGCTTAGCGTGAGAAACCTTGGGTGGTTGCACGGGAACGCCCATGCACCACCCTTGGCAAGCCCCCATGGTGCAAGGTAATGCGAAGCAGTGCTATGCAATGCTTCATATTACTTTTACGTTATTTGCTGGAAAGAAAATTAGGAAAAAACAGATTTTGCACTGTTTTGTGCCACTTTTGTGACACAAACACGGTGCAAAATCTTACTAAATCGCCCCTTCTTCTTTTCCGCCTTTGAACCTTAGCAAGGAATATTTCATCACACACAGATATTTAACTAAAAGTTCGGTTGATCAGGTGACATCTTATTACATTTACAGAGTAAGGGCGCTCACGGAGCACGCAAGTGCTTGAGGTTTTGCTTAAGATAGACGCATATGGTCAAGACTTCATTCAAATAACAACAGAAGGTAGAAAAAGAGATGGATCAGGCAGGGCTGCGAAATTTCCAGTAACTCTTTGCGAAGTATATAACAAAAGTAACTCCATTCACTCACTTCTTCTCGTTTCTTTCCTATTCACTTAAGATCATCTCAAATACCAACTCCTGTCTTTACTCACTTTTCATAAGTCACCTTTGACACTGTCAATAGATCCCTTGGTTTAAGCATTTCTGGTTTCTTCTAACCTGGAAGATTGGAACATTATTGTGGGTTGAGGGGGGTTTCCTATCGCCATACCATCTGTCCATCTCCCTGAAACTAGTGCAGCTTACTGCACCTGGTTCTGGCCCTGAAAGACAACTTTCAAAAGCAAGTCTTAAGTTTTTCCTACAGTAGATAAGGATAAGATGCAGCTCCTTCGGGGGCTTTTTGTAAAACAGAACGAGGGGTTCACTGTAAGGCCCGTCCTTTATTTTATACGCGCAGATAAGGCAAACAAACGTTGATTCATATCATTTAATATTCAACAATATCTGTCATTTAGTACTTATAGAGAATCCTTCACAACTAACCCTGGGCGAAGTATTATGCTACGCTCGTGTAGTTTGCGAAGTTTGCGGTACTTCGACCTACGCGAATTGCATGTAGAAAGTACAAACATGCATAGCGTAGTGCAGCAGTGATTTTTTGCTTGCTCGCAGTCCTCAACGTCAAGTTGGTGACTGCGCAAAAATGACATTCCGGCGAGACTTTTTCCTCGTTCGCGATCAGCAACATCAAGTTGCCGATCGCAAGCGTGGAAAATAAACCTCCAGGTGAGATTCTCAATGCGGGGAGGTGAGGTTTCTCATTGCGAGTGGGTGCATATGCTCGCGACCGCTCGCGATGCGAAACTACCAGTTTGCGTTGAGAAAGCTGCTGCTCGAGTAGAAATCGAGCGCCAGAAAACAACCGCTTGCAATGTGCAAGATGCGGTTTGCACTGATTGCACAGTGCCGGCAAGCATCCAGCACTGTGCAATAAGAGCGAACAGCATTTTGCACTACGCAGTTCACCAAGCTACGCATAGCTCGCGTAGTACAAAGTACACTTCGCGTAGCCACGCGTAGCACTACTGCGTGACCTACGCCCAGGGTTAATCACAACCAATAACTTACCTGACATATCCACGCAACAGATGTGTGCATATTACTCTTTTTCCCCTCTTTTCCACCATTACATGGTATCTGGCATGATGTTGTCCGTTTGGGGCCCAGGATGCCACTTAGTGACTGAATAGGCATTTGGCAGAGAGGGAGGAGGTGTCAGTTATCCACAGGTGATGTGGCATTTGTACCTTTCCATATTTCTCATTTTCAAGTTTACCTCATTTCCTGTCCTTTGGCCCCCCACTGCCCTCTGGCTGCGCACTCACTCTGTGGGTGTGACAAGGAGAGTCGGCTCGGAATAGAGAAAGGGAAAACGCTGACATTGGAACCTACCGGTAGATCTCTCTCGCCTCTCTTTCCCCAGCAGCCGGAGAACTGGATCAGGGCCATAACACCACTCTTGCCCCCCGGATGGGAACCCTGTTTCTTTAACTTGGCCGAGTTTTCAAGAAGCCCGGCCCCCTTTGATGACGCCATGGCAGCTGACCCGGTAAATCCAGGAAGCGAGGAAAGGGAGGTGTGTCTTACACCCGAAGGAGGCGAGTACGGAGCGTCGGACGAGTCGAGTGAGCAGAGGAAGAAGGACGAAGACCTCAGAGAAGACCCAGCCCGAAGTCTACCGGAGCCAGGAGGCCAACGACACGGCGCACCGCCCAGCCACACTTCAGGAGAAGTGTGGCTATCTCAGGGACGTTCGCGTTTCGCGGGCTGGGCAGGGAGGAAGGGTTTTAAACCACCGTGACCACCCCAGAGAAAACCCACTCACTTCCCTTCCTGAGCACTAATGGCACCCCTCACAGCGTTACTGCACTGTGTGACTCCTCACCCCTTTCCCTGTGCACTGTATATATTGTGGCCACCCGACTGAAAACAGTCTGTTTATTTCTTTACATACTCCGATTGGCGACCGGGCTTGGGAGCACCCTGGACAGGCGACAGCGAGGAAAAGGAGGACTGAGAGGGAGCGTATCCCCAGAGAAAGAGCAGGAAGCGTCCCTTCCCTATTACAGACCTAGCCCACGAAGGAAAAAACTGTTAAAGCCAATAAAACCACACTTACCTCACCTAAACGTCTCCGCTATTTCCTCGGTCCCGCTTACAGTGGGGTTCATCAGAAGTCAGATAACGGCCTGATAGTCATAAGGTCATGGTTCTCACTTTTTCTACAACACTGATGGCAGACATGGGGCCTAGTTTAGAGTTTATCCAACAGATTATTGCCTCAAAACCAGGGGTGGGTGAAGAATTCAGCTGTGCCGGCGGAGCTTGCTTAAAAAAACGCCACGAAGTGATGCACAACTGAGTTTTTTTTCTCAAGCGGTTCACCAACTGTAAGGTGGCAAGCGCTTGTGAGAATAAAATAACGTGCCAGACCTCCTCCTGGTGAGATTTCTCATTGCGGGAGGTCGCGGCAGGTTGCGACCACTTAAGTGTAGAAATCTGCCATTCTCGTTGATGAAGCTGCCACTTGAGTAGAATGTCAATTTGAGTGGCAGAAAGCAGCATCGCCCTCTGTCGCGACGCGTAGTGCCATTCGTGCTGATTTTACAGTGTGGGACAAACTCCTGGAACAAAAAATCAATGCGAACAGCGCAACTTAACAAACTCTGCCACTTGCGGAAGTCAGCAGACTACTGCAGAGTTTTTCTGGCACTTCGTGGAGTTCCGCTGAGTAAAACTCTGCAAACTACACCAAGGCCTAATCAAAATGTGACAGATATCCTGTCTGCCTTATTTTAATTGCCACAGGATGTAATGCATTTTTAATGGGTCGGGCGAGACACCCGTCACATTCGTGATGGAATAAACCATTTGCTGAAAGCTAAATCAGTTGGTGTACATTGTGTCCAGTGTGGCTAGCTGGGCTTCAAGGATCTTGTGGTTTGTGGGGTCTCTCACTGCTTTGAGGTCACTGCCAGGCAGAACTTCTGTCAGCCGTGCCTTTTGCAGATCTTCCTTTCTAGGCAGGACTTCCGTCAGCTGTGCCTTGTGCAGATCTACCTTCCAGGCAGGACTTCTGTCCCTTGTGCAGAACTTCCTTCCAGGAAGGACTTCTGTCAGCTTTTGCTTGTGCAGATCTTCATTCCAGGCAGGACTTCTTGCAGCTTTTGCTTGTGCAGATCTTCATTCCAGGCAGGACTTCTGTCAGCTGCGCTTTGTACCGATCTTCCTTCCAGGCAGGACTTCTGTTAGCTGCGCTTTGTACCAATCTTCCTTCCAGGAAGGACTTCTGTCAGCTTTTGCTTGTGCAGATCTTCATTCCAGGCAGGACTTCTTGCAGCTTTTGCTTGTGTAGATCTTCATTCCAGGCAGGACTTCTGTCAGCTGCGCTTTGTACCGATCTTCCTTCCAGGCAGGACTTCTGTCAGCTGCGCTTTGTACCAATCTTCCTTCCAGGAAGGACTTCTGTCAGCTTTTGCTTGTGCAGATCTTCATTCCAGGCAGGACGTCTGTCAGCTGCGCCTTGTGCAGATCTTCCTTTCTAGGCAGCGCTTCTGTCAGCTGTGCTTTGTGCAGATCTTCCTTCCAAGGTGGACTTCTGTCAGCTGAGCCTTGTGCACATCTTCCTTCATGGGTGGACTTCAGTCAGCTGTATCTTGTGTAGATCTGCTTTCCAGACAAGGGCTTCTTTCCTCATTGATGAGTTCAAAAGTCGGGAGAGGTAGAACTGGTCTAGGTCATCTTTTCTATTGGAGTTTAACTGGTCAAGCGACAGAGCTCGAGCTCTGAGATGAAGGAGAGTCTGGATTTTCTGAGCTCCGTAGAGCATTGGGACAGTCCTACCGCATCCACCACACACTACAATACTCCAAGAGTCATCGCTACAAGTGCTGCTCCAAGGTTTATTTCAACGACTGTATCTGAACATCCCCTGGCAAATGCCAAATAGAGAATAAACATCCTGCCTGCACCAGCAGAGTGAAGAAAGCTTTTCAAAAACCTCGAGGTACATGGACTTTCTCTGTCTGTTGTAACTGAAGATGTTAAACCTTGGTAACATCAATTCCCTTTGGACAAGGTCCTCCATTTTGCTCTCAGAATGTAACTCATCCTGCGCAGACACAAACCCTCTAGTCCGTATTGCATGAAGCTGGGTGGTTCTCATTCAAAAGAAGGCCCTCCACAAATTGCTGACATTTTCTTACATCCCCTGGACAGCCGTGGCAACACACAGATCAACTACACCCCCTCAGGGATCACCCGTCCATCTGCCAGGATCAAGACTCAGATCTTTCAACCTTCTCTGTTACTGTCTTTGGAACGGCCCAACTCTGAGGTTCGAGGAAGCTCCACACTCAGTAAGCTCAGAGTTGCCTTGTAAAACCATCTCTTGAGAGTGGAAGAAAGGAACAATAAGTGACATGCACTGCGGAGAAGTGTAAATAAATCTACCAGTACGAATTTTGTACCATTGTCATACAGCTGTTCTTTCGATATGGATGTTTTGCCGTCTATTACAGCACCTTCTTCGTTTAAAATCGTACTCAACAGACTGTTTTCAATCATACCTACTTACCTATGTACTGTTTCTGACCCTACAACATCTGTGGCAGACATGTTGTGATGTATGTTGCTACATAAATGGGAAGTAGGCTGTTACTGCAGGATGAGTGCAGTGTCCTTGCAGTCAGATGCACTTGATTGAGGAAAAAGGTACCATCTTTGTTAGAAAAGCTGCAACTATTAGAATAATGACATACCAAAAGCCGCTCAAGCAATGCAATAACACAGACCAGGTACTAGAAAAACGTGATGCAAGCAATGCAATAAAACAGGCTGGACACTAGGAAAATGTGACGCAAACAATGTCATAACACAGGCCAGGCATTTGAAGAATCTGACAAAAACAATGCAATAACACAGGCCAGGCAAGAGGAGAATCTGACGTAAACAATACAATAACACAGACCAGGCACTTGAATTGAAGCAAATAATACAATAACGTAGGCCAGGTACCAGAAGAATCTGACGCAAACAATGCAATAACATGGGCCAGGCACTAGGAGAATCTGATGCAAACAATGCAATAACACAGGCCAGGCACTATGAGAATCTGATGCTTTTAATGCAATAACACAGGCCAGGCACTAGAAGAATCTAATGCAAATAATGTATTACCATAGGCCAGGCAAAAGAAGGATCTAATGCAAACAAGGCAATAACACGAGCCAGGCGCTAGGAGAATGTGACGCAAACAAGGTAATGGCACAGGCTAGGCACTAAGAGAATCTGATGCAAACAATGCAATAACACAGGCCAGGCACTAGGAGAATCCGACGCAAACAAGGCAATAACACAGGTCAGGCACTAGGTGAATCTGATGCAAACAATGCAACTACACAGGCCAGGCAATAGGAGAATCTGATGCAAACAAGGCAATAACACAGGCCAGGAACTAGGAGAATCTAATACAAACAAGGCAATAACACAGGCCAGGCAGTAGGAGTATCTGAGGCAAACAATGCAATAACACAGGCCAGGCACTAGGAGAATCTGATACAAACAAGGCAATAACACAGGCCAGGCAGTAGAAGAATATGACGCAAACAATGCAATAACAGAGGTCAGGAACTAGGAGAATCTAATATAAACAAGGCAATAACACAGGCCAGGCACTAGGAGAATCCGACGCAAACAAGGCAATAACACAGGTCAGGCACTAGGAGAATCTGATACAAACAAGGCAATAACACAGGCCAGGCAGTAGAAGAATATGACGCAAACAATGCAATAACAGAGGTCAGGAACTAGGAGAATCTAATACAAACAAGGCAATAACACAGGCCAGGCAGTAGGAAAATCTGACCAAACAAGGCAATAACACTAGTCAGGCAATAGGAGTATCTGATGCAAACAAGGCAATAACACAGGCCAGGCACTAGGAGAATCTGATACAAACAAGGCAATAACACAGGCCAGGCAGTAGAAGAATATGACGCAAACAATGCAATAACAGAGGTCAGGCAGTAGGAAAATCTGATACAAACAATGCAATAACACAAGCCAGGCACTAGGAGAATCTGACGCAAACAATTCAATAACACAGGTTAGCCACTAACGTTGATGCAAACAATGCAATAACACAGGCCAGGCACTAGGAGAATCTGACTCAAAAAATGCAATTGGGGGTCGGTTGGCAGGCTTCCTCGAGGCCTGGAGAGCCATCACAAACAATGCTTGGGTCCTGCAAACCGTTCAGGGTTTCCACATCGAATTTTATGATTCACCCCGTCAAGCAGGCTTCCCTCATCCTATCAGTTTTGCCGTGGCCGATGCGTGTCTCGTCGACGAGGATATTTCCGAGCTGCTCCGCCAAGGGGCGGTGTGTCGGTCGTCCCTGCATCTCCAGGGTTTTCTGAGCAATATCTTCCTGGTGGAGAAAACGGCCGGGAGGCGTCGGCCGGTCATCAACTTGAAGGAGTTCATTTCTGGCCGGCCGCCGACAAACGGTCTGGGCCTCACCCAGCTCCGCCGTGATGCCGCCTTTGGGAGTCGGAGTTCCGCAGGGCTCTGTGTTGAGCCCGACGCTTTTTAACATCTTTATGACCCCTCTGGCGGCATTGGCGGAGTCTTATGGGGCCCAGATCGTATCCTATGCCGACGATACCCAGCTCCTCTTTACGTGCAGGAAAGGAGAAGATTTTGATGGAGAGAGTATCCGTGAGTGCCTTGGGGCTGTTTTTAAATGGTTCCAGCTTAACAGCCTCAAGTGCAACTCAGATAAATCTGAGGTACTCTTCTTCGGCTGCCCACACGACCCAGTTTGGCAGGAATGGTGGCCTGTTAATATGTTTCCTCCAGCGCACTCGTCCCAGCTAGCTAAGAATCTGGGGATCAAGATGGATAATGGCCTGACGTTAAGATCTCAGATCCTTGGTCTTACGGGTACTTGTTTTGGCCTCCTCAGGATGCTGCGCAAGTTTCTTCCTTTGTTATCAGAAGATCATAGGAAGATGACGGTGCAGGCCTTAATTGGCTCAAGATTGGACTACTCCAACGTCCTGTATCTTGGCCTGCCGGATTATCTTCTGCAACGCCTGCAGGTGGTCCAGAACTCGGCCGCGCGGGCCATTTACGGCCTGTACAGGCGTGCCAGAGTTTCGGGACTCCTGCAGTCGCTCCATTGGCTGCCTATCCGGAAGCGGATAGTTTTCAAGGCCTTGACCTTGGCCCACAAGGCTCTCCATGCTTCGGGGGCAAAATATCTCCAAAGGTGGCTTGCCTTCTACCATCTGACCCGATCTTTGAGATCTGAATCATTGTTCCTTGCGGTGGTCCCTCGAGTAGAAAGGGCCCGTATTGGGGGCCGCTCTTTCGGGTTGCTGGCACCACAGATTTGGAACACGTTGCCTTTGGCACTATGCAGCACCTCTAATTTGCTGACTTTTAGGAAGGGCCTCAAAACTTGGCTTTTCGCCCAGTAGTTCGCTTCTTTTGATTGTTGCTGATCCATTTTGCTTCATTGTGTTGTGTTACTCTGCTATTGGTTTTGAACAAAAGCGCCGGGACACTCTATGGAGTAGCCGTGCGCTATAAAAGAAAAAACTAACATAACATAACATAACAATGGTTGGTTGATGTACTGTCATTTCAAAATGGAGAGGATACACCTCCTTCGGATGTTCTCCTCCCAAATGACTGGATTGTGCGGTTGGATCTCAAGGACGCATATTTGGGGGTCCCGATCCATCCTCCCCATTGCCATTTTTTGCAGTTCCATTGGAGGCAACAGGTGTACGAGTTTACTGTCCTTCTGTTGAGGTTATCCTCGGCTCCATGGTGTTTCATAAAGGTTCTACACCCGGCACTCCCATATGGACGCCTGGAATGACAGGGCCATTTTCGGGACCGCTCCCGACATTGTGATAGCGTCTGACGCCAGCAGGTCGGGGTGGGGTGCTCGCTGTGGCACTTTTTCTACCGGCAGCGCTTGGTCGTTAATCAAACAAGCACTTCAAATGAATTGTTTGGAGCTTCTTGCGGGGTCCTTCGCGGACCGGTGCTGGACCAGGGACAGAGTTCGCTACTGTGTCCTTTTGAAGATGTAGTACAAAAGGGGGTGGTGATGGACGGAGCATCTGAATCAATCAAACACTCACACCCAGTCAAAAGATCTGGGTTTAATCCATCACCGTTCTTTAGCCCACTCTGCCACCCCAGTTCAGACATGGCTATATGCAAATCAGTCTGACCCTGTGCCTCATGGGAACAGTCCAGCCCGAACTGCCAAGCCATGTCTTCCGTGGACCGGAAACAAGCTTCCGAGGAGCGGTTTCTGGCATTCCAGCCGTCTTCAGCCCGGCTTGCTTGAATCCAGTGGCAAAGTGAGCAAGGGACTCACGTCTGAGCATACCCTGCCACACTTATGGCGGCCAAAAGCGAAACAAAAGGGGGTGGTGATGGACGGAGCATCTGAATCAATCAAACTCTCACACCCAGTCAAAAGATCTGGGTTTAATCCATCACCGTTCTTTAGCTCACTCTGCCACCCCAGTTCAGACATGGCTATATGCAAATCAGTCTGACCCTGTGCCTCATGGGAACAGTCCAGCCCGAACTGCCAAGCCATGTCTTCCCTGGACCGGAAACAAGCTTCCGAGGACCGGTTTCTGGCATTCCAGCCGTCTTCAGCCCGGCTTGCTTGAATCCAGTGGCAAAGTGAGCAAGGGACTCACGTCTGAGCGTACCCTGCCACACTTATGGCGGCCAAAAGCGGTATAAAAGGGGGTGGTGATGGACGGAGCATCTGAATCAATCAAACACTCACACCCAGTCAAAAGATCTGGGTTTAATCCATCACCGTTCTTTAGCCCACTCTGCCCCCCCAGTTCAGACATGGCTATATGCAAATCAGTCTGACCCTGTGCCTCATGGGAACAGTCCAGCCCGAACTGCCAAGCCATGTCTTCCCTGGACCGGAAACAAGCTTCCGAGGACCGGTTTCTGGCATTCCAGCCGTCTTCAGCCCGGCTTGCTTTAATCCAGTGGCAAAGTGAGCAAGGGACCCACGTCTGAGCATACCCTGCCACACTTATGGCGGCCAAAAGCGGTACAAAAGGGGGTGGTGATGGACGGAGCATCTGAATCAATCAAACACTCACACCCAGTCAAAAGAACTGGGTTTAATCCATCACCGTTCTTTAGCCCACTCTGCCACCCCAGTTCAGACATGGCTATATGCAAATCAGTCTGACCCTGTGCCTCATGGGAACAGTCCACCCCGAACTGCCAAGCCTTTTGATGATGGACAATATCTAAGCGGTGCGTTACATCAACCACCAGGGAGGCCCTCGGTCTCAGACTCTAGCCAACTTGGCAAAGTAGTTTTGGGGGTTTTGCCTCGAACATCACATATCGGTGACAGCAGAGTATTTTCCGGTCCAGGCCAATCAAGTTGCAGATTGGCATTCCCTTTATTTGCGAGATTCCAGCCAATGGAAGTTAGACGTTCAGGTTTTTCAGAGGTTGGACCCCCTGTGGGGTCAGTTCTCGATGAATCTGTTTGCGTCCCGTTTGGACCACCAGCTCCCGAGGTTTTTCAGATGGAGGCCGGACCCTCTGGTGCAGGCTACGGATGCCTTTTTGCAAGAGTGGGGGAAGGAACGGAATTATGCGTTCCCTCCGTTCTCCATGATAGTGAGGTTGGCGGCCCAGGTTCGCCCTCAGAAGGCAGAGTTGGTAGCAGTGACGCCGGTTTGAAGGTACCATGTATAGTTTCCAGTTCTTCTGTAACTTTCTTGGGATTTTCCAATCCAACTACCCCGATTTCCTCATCTTCTTCTGAATCCGGACGGTGAGCAGCATCGCCTGATCGCCCAGGGCTCTCTCCATCTCATGGCTTGGCGGCTTTCTGGCGACGCTGGTCGCTCCCACGCCTTTTGGAATCAGCTGAATCCCTATCATCTAAGGCCTGGGCCTCAAGCACCTGCAAACGCTATTGATCCGCCTAGACGAAGTGGGTTTGTTGATGTCTTTGACGTGGCTTGGATCCCGTGGTCACAGGCGTCATTCCCATACAACATTTTTTGGTGGAACTGGCGACAGATGGACTAGCGTATCGAACCATTAATGCTATGCGTTCGGCTATCTCGGCGGCCCACTGTCCGGTGGATGGTTCCCCGGTTGGCGAGCATCCTTTCATTTGCCGGCTCTTGAGGGGTATTAGTTTGTCCTTGCCCCCGGAGCCCCGGTATTCGGTCTTGTGGGTCGTTAATGTGGTTCTCAATTTGTTCTTGTCCTGGCCACCGAATAAATATCTTTCCTTGAAGTTACTTTCGGCCAAGTTGGCCATGTTGCTATGTCTCGTTTCTTGTCGCAGGGTTTCGGAAGTGCGTGCACTGGACATTACTGCACAGGTATTTTCACCGGAGGGAGTGACATTTACGATTGGTCGCTGAACAAAATCGGCTTCGAGAACGATTTCCTACCCAGCTTTTGTGGATGTACCCAAACTATGTGTTATACAATGTCTGAAGGCTTACGAAGACTTAACCTCTGAGTCGCGCCCTCCGGGCAAGAGAAAATTTCTTATTGTATTACGGAAACCGCACAAAGCGGTCTCATCCCCCACCATTTCTAGGTGGGTGCGTTGGGTCATGCAGGAGGCGAGTATAGACACTAAACAGTTTGGTGCTCACTCCACTAGAGGAGCTATGGCCTCATAGGCATTTTCCCTGGGAGCTCGCTTGGAGGATCTGATGTGAGCCACAGACTGGTCTTCGGATTTCACCTTTAAGCGGTTTTACTTCAAACCAGTGGTGGATGTGGCGCGTTTAGTGGTAAGTAAGCTTTGAACTAGCATAATCGGAGCCTCCGGTACTGACATAGAATCGAAATTTGCCTAGGTTACTAACGGTAAGTTTCAATTCTGTTAAGGACACGGAGGCGAGGATTATCCCACCCTTTGCGCAGCTGGTGCAAACCCACCCGTATGTTAGCAAGTAAAGCGTTTGATTTTTTTTTTTACATGGCATCTGTATTGCTGCTTTTTGTCTCCTGTTTTGTACGTCTCTGATGGCACGGTGTGGAATTCTGATCGGATATGTTTTGTTTCAGGGAATGATGGTTCCAAATAAGACCAGTGATTTTTGAGGCGTACGCGCGAAGAAGGAGGAGGGACAACGGCTGCAAAGGACCTTATTGTAATGGACGGACGCTAAGGAAGGACTATGATCGAAGGGTCTCATTGACTTATGGCAGCTATAGTTTAATGCGATCTGTGGTTATTGTTTTTACTGGATTATCGTTTTTCCCTGTTCGGGATAAAGATGTTGTGTGACTTTTTTCTGATAGCAGCTGTGGAAAAATATTGTTATTAAAGAGAAGAAAGAAATAGCATAATCCTCGCCTCCGTGTCCTTAATAGAATTGAAAATTACCGTCAGTAACCTATGCATATTTCAATTCAACTGCGGTTGTCCGCTTTTCAAAGGACCTGAAAGTGTCCAGTCAGCTTGACATCAAGAGAGGGGTGCATTTTAGCAACCTTTCTTTTTAACCTATATATTAATTCCTTTGAGAAGGCCCTTATGGCCACAAATGTGGATTGTCCCCAGGTAGGCAAGCGTAGCCTGCCAGTCCTCCTATACGTGGACGACGCAGTCCTCTTGGAGAGGACAGATTCTTCTGAATTCTTTTGCCCTTTTTATGGAGGACTTAGACCTTTTGTTTAATCATGCCAAGTCGTTCATTATGCAGGTGGGACCTCGTACATCTAAGCAGTTCACTTTTAAACTCTGACTTTCATCAATACCGAAGACCAAAGTTTTCTCCTGTTTTGGAGTTGTGTTTGATGATTCCTTGAGTTGGTGCCCTTTGCTAACTTTGAAGAAAGGGGATCTAGTGAAAGCTTTTGCAGCTGATTTTAACTTTGCCAGCAGAGTGGGAGGGAAGCTAATAGGGGCTCTTTTGAAGACATATGAAGACAAATACATCTCAAAGGTTAGTTATGGGAGTGAGATTTTGGGCCACATTGGGGTAGGAGCAGTGCAAAGTGCTGAAAACTCTTTCCTGAGAAGAGCCCTTTCTGTCCCACAAAGCACTCCGTTTTATGTCGTGCACGAAGAGTTGGGAATAGCCTTCCTCTCAGATGTACTGGCATTCTGTCCCCTGGCTTTGTGGCTTAATATTTGGGCTAAGCAAGAAAATACACTCAGAAAAAGCTTCCTACAGGAATGCCTTTCACTTGACCGTGTCTCAAGCATCTGATGGCTCCAGTATATTAGAGTTGGCCTCTCCAGGGTAGGTAGGAATTATTCCCTAACCTTTTTTTTTTTTAAGTTGTTTATTGATTTTACCTAATACACAGTAATCAGCTTATTTCACATTGTAATTATACAGCATAGATCTATAGACAGCTGAATTGCGAAAGAAAGACAAACCAAACTTCCGGCACCGCCTCTAACTTCTCTGCATTATATCAATCTTCAGGGAGGGTATAGTAGCAATAAATCAGATTCATATGAAATAATCATTAAGAATTGAGGAATATAACATCAATACTCTTCATGCATAATGAATGACTCGGAATAGCAGGTTACAGACACATTACATAGACATTGGCATTGACACGACATCGTCACAGTTGGTACATGTCTTCAAAACCCCAGCCCCTAGCTCAGAAAGGAGAGGGGACAACCGACCAACCCTGTTATGCTATAGCTAGTCCGACCCTCCAGCTGGTGCCGGATCCGTTGCAGTAGCCGGGGAGTGTGCCCTGCTGTTGGACCATTGTATAAAGAGCTCCCATATGTCTTTAGGTCGAGATGTTGGTGGCATGAGTTCCCAGAACACGCCTAGTTGGGTATGGCCGCATGTGACATCTGATATCCATTCAGTAAGGGTGGGTATTCTTTTCCTGCCCCACTTAAGTACAATCTGCCTACGCGCATATAGCAATAGGAGAGCAGGCAATTCGGGAGGTCGGGGTAATGTGTGCTGTACTAGACCTAGTAGACCCAGGTGTGGAGATGCCTCATCATTGCGCTCAACTATCTGGTTGACTGCCGTGAAAATGTCTGTCCAGTAATTTATTATCGACGGGCAGTCCCTTGCTATATGCAAGAAGGAAGCAGGTTCATGCCCGCATCTCCAACATCGTTCATCCTCGCGCAGCTTCATTCTGTAGAGACTAACAGGAGTTCTGTAATACTGATGTAAGAATTTGAAATGCATTAGTCGGTGTTTGTAATTGGGGGATAATTCTGACAATTGTTTGCAACAGTAATCCCATTGCTCCTCTGTCAGGTGAGGATCCGATTCAGCGTTCCAGAGCTGCAAGGATTTGGGATGTATAATGGGGGCCTGGTCCTGCATGGTGGTGTTTAACCTAGTAACTAGTTTACAAGGGGAAGCTTTGGCCAAGATGTTATCTAATGCGTTAAGTGTCAGAGGGCCTCTGGGAGTCCCTCCCACAGCGCGCGACAGGCAGCTTTCAATTTATGGTAGGTGAACCGTTCAGTGAAGGTCAATTCCTCATCAGCCGTGTCCATGGATAGGGGCCTGAAACTGCCTTCCGGATATAGATCTGCGAAGGTTAGCAGTTGCGTACCTCCTATCTCTACCACCTTCCCACCTTGTTCCAGACATGGTATTGTGGGGTTATCGCGCAGAGTCATGGAGGGCGCGTATAAAAGTGGGACATTAGCCCGCCTCTGAAGTTCCCTCCAAACCCACCTCAACATGTCAGCAATATAAATGTCCTGCCGGGGCCGTGGTGCTTTTTTTGTAGAGTGCTACTTTCAGAGGTGTGGGCGCAACTGCATCCTTCTTGACCGCTACATGCGGTTGTTACGGAGTTGGATAGACCCAGAAGTGAAGAAATTGTGCCTGTGCACAAAGCGCATATAGTGGCATGTCTGGAGCCCCAAGGCCACCCTGCTTAAAGGGAAGCGTCAGGGGATCCTATGATACTCGCCTGACCACTTGCCCACACCAATGATAGCAGCTGGGTTCAAAGGCTTTTATAAAACTGCTGCATAAGTGGGAGAGGCACATTTGTAAACAAATTTCGGCAGTATGACCATTTTATACTAGAGATACCGCCAAACTTAATGAATTCGCGGAGCACTGGATCTAGGTTTTCTGAGGAATTAAGGATGTACAAAGTAACATCATCTGCGTACATGGATATTAAGAGGCTTCTGGAGCTGAAGCCAATCCCCCGGGCCGTATGATGCTGCCGAATTCTGGCCGCAAGCGGTTCCATTGCGATAGCAAACAAGAGGGGCGAAAGGGGACAGCCTTGCCTCGTTCCCCTAGTGATGGCAAAGAAGTTAGATATCAATCCATTGACACGCACTGGAGCTTGGGGCTTTTCATAGAGTAACTTTATGCGGGCGATAAAAAGGGGGCTGAATCCTATGCGAACCAGAATTCTGAAGAGGTACGGCCATTCTAGCGAGTCAAACGCTTTTGTTGCGTCTAAAAAAATGGCAGCCGCCTTCGTGCTGGGTTGCAGATAATGTAGGACAAAGAAGAGCGTTCGCAAGTTGTGCGACGTTGCTCGCCCCGGAATAAACCCAACCTGGTCCGGGAGGGCCACCATCGGCAGGAGTGGCTGCAGACGATTGGCCAGGAGCTTGGCATAGATCGTCACATCTACATTTACTAATGATAGTGGGCGGTATGAATCAAGCTCTTTTTCATCTTTATCGGGTTTTAACAATGTCATTATTAGAGCCTCAAGCATGGAGGGAGGGAGAGTTCCAGATTCTAGCGCCTCGTTGTACACTGCCAGCAGTGTTGGAGCTAATTCTACACTATAGGCCATCGGGTCTGGGGGCTTTATTCAGTGGCAAGCTCTTGATCACCTGCTTGACTTCTTCTGCTGTTATAGGTAGGTCCATAAACCGTCTGTGCGTGTCATTAAACCAGACTAGTGCTATAGAGTCAAGGAATGCCTGCAAATTTTCTGATGGGGCCGATTGAGTAGCAGTGTATAGGGAAGAGTAGAATGCAGCAAATTCCTTCAAGACGTCCTCCAGCCCTGTGACCACATCCCCTTCAGGTGTGTTGATAGTGTGGATAAATGTAGTGGATTGGGATCGCCTGAGCATGCTTGCAAGCGTGCGGCCTGGTCTATCCACCTCCCCATAGCGCCTGGCCTCGATATGCTTCCTTAGAAACTTCAGCTCCCTTTGAGCCTCCTCAGCAAATTCCAAAAGTTTACTCTTCAATTCCGCTGCCAGTGCCGGGTTAGCCCCAGTGCAGAAACGGGACTCTAAGTCCCTTATCTGTTGTTCTATCCGTGCCAGTGTCCCCCGCAGTGCCCTCAGAACACCCGCCTGCCGGGCTATGCACTTCCCTCGGATTACCACCTTAAAGGCATCCCACAAAGGAGCCTCCGATGGGACCGTACCAGTATTAAGTTCAAAATATTCAATAACATATTTTCTGATTTCCTCCTTACATGTCTCGTCTAGCAATGCATGAGGTGGCAGCCGCCAACTAAAAGCATGTGGCGGGGCATCGGGAAGTGTCAGTGTAAGTAAGCAGGGTGCATGATCTGAGAGGGATCGTGCCAAATGTGAAGTGCCTACCACCCAGGATGCCACGTCCAAGGACACCAACCAGAAATCCAACCGTGACAACGCAGCATGCTGGGCCGATATACATGTCCCCTCCCATTGCAAGGGGTGTCTATCTCTCCAGATGTCCACTAATGCACCCTCAGAAATCAGGTCTCGTAACTCTGATCCCGCCTGCGGGTGTAGTGGGTGTGGCGAGCCCTGTCTGTCCAGGTGGTCATTTAGCACAGCGTTAAAATCACCTCCCCATATGATTGAGGTACATTGTGTAGCTACTATCCGGGACCAGACCTCCCTGAAGGACCCTGGGGAATCAACATTTGGCCCATACACGGCTGCCAATACCACCTGCTTGCCACCCAGGAAACCATGTAGGATAACATACCTCCCTTCCTGATCTATGTATATCGCAATTTCCTTCCAATCTAGAAAGATGGCAGAGTACATCGTCTTCCACCTTGCGTGCCTGAGTCTTGGGGATGCCGTAACATTCAGGTGGGTCTCTTGTAAAAAACATATGTCTATATTGTGCTGTGTCAGATATGCATGCATTAGTCTGGCTTTCCTGTTATCATTTAGACCTCTGAGTACCTCTTATTACACTAATCTTCACTTTCTGCATGTCAATAGTAACCCAGTTGTGACATCGCGTTCGCCCCACCACGAAACAGCACGGAGCTCCAAAGGTCACGTAAGAAACTACAGAGATCGTGCGGACCAGAACAACTGAACCAAACAAACCCACCCCACACCCCACCCACTCCAACCCCCCAATCAGGTTGTGTAAAATCCTCCCCCGATCCACTATAAACGTGGATGAACGTGAACAAAGGGAAACTACCCATGGGGGCGAGGACGCAAAGGCATACTCCCCCGTTTTCACTGGGTGGCTGAGAGCAAATGCAATCGCCCCCGCGGTAGTGCAGCCAAGCCACACTTGGCGCCCATCACCCACAGAAGCCCAAACCCTGGGCCCACAATTCCATAGATTATAGTGTAATGCAGAAAGTATACAGAATACTTGGCAGCAAAGTAGTAGTGGCAAACAGTGTTGACATCATGAGCAAGGTTAGCAAACCTACAGCACCAGCAAGACAACCAGAGGCAATAATACATACATCACGATGAGTGTCCCTCAGTCATTATCACTTAAGCGATCAGTTGCGAGATCCGTCCCTACACCATTCCTCTTCGATTTGGGTACACATATGTGTTTAGCAAATTTAAGTGCAGATTTAGCGTCAGTAAAGAAGTGGGATTTACCATCATGCGAGACCTTGAGCTTTGCTGGATAAAGTAAAGAGTACGGGATCTGTGCCTGCATCAGCAGCCGTATAGCTGGGAGAAATTCTCTGCTTGCAGCCTGCATCGCAGGGGTGAAGTCAGGATAGAATGATATAGTATTTCCTTTATGGGTGATTTGCCCCCGTTCTCTCGACAGCCGCAAAATAGTGTCTCTGTCTTGGTAGTTCAATATTTTGGCTAGGATGGGCCTTGGCGTGCCTCCAATCGGCGGTTTCTGGCCCAGCCCTCTATGTGCCCTTTCAACCGCGAACACCGGAGAGAGGTGAGGATCGAACAGCTCGTGGAGCAGGTCAGCCACGAAGACCTCCATCTTTGGCATAGCTGTGGTCTTCGGTATTCCGCTGACTCGAAGGTTATTTCTCCTCGAGCGCGCTTCAAGGTCATAATTTTTCGCCCTTATGACCATTAGAAGCTTATCCATATTCAAGAGTTGTTCCTTCGCTTCCTGTCAGAACTCGTGGAACTCAATTTACCTGTTTTCCAAGCTGTCCAGCCGTGTTTCATGCGTCGTTACTTGCGGGGTGTCTAGTTTTGCGTCTATGTTTCTCAGGCTGGATCGCATTTCTAGCATGAGCGACCTCAGATCCTCTCCGGGTTCCTCTGTTGTTACATCTCCACCCGCCGCACCCTTGGCATCATGGTCCTAGTCAGGTTGTTTGTTGCCTCTTTTGTTCTCAAAAGTTATTTTGGGCTGTTTTGCATCAGCCTTGCCTATGGTGAGCGTCCTGTGCCTCCTCGTCGACCACTACGTGAATGTCGCAACACCCTAGCTGGTACTTTCGCAGAGCTTAGGGGAACAGAGAAACCACCCCTGCGCACCAGGGAAGCGCTGAGAACAACAGTTCTTAGTGCGGCAGAGGTGCAAACAGCCAACTTTTTGTAATCTGGTGATCGCCTTCAAAACATGTGGATACCTTGGAACGGGCAAGGATCGCCAACTTGCCCCATGGTCTCGCCCCCTCGCCCCCAGTTGAGTCTTTCGCTGCTCCGGTGATCAGCACCGCTCAGCAGGGGTGTTGCAAGGCCCCCTTCCTAGTGTTGCAAGCAGCTCCATAGTCTCCGCGTGAAAGCTGATGTGTCACTGATAAGGGGCGCCACCCAGGTTTGTTTCAGTAGCTGCTCCGAGTACAAGATGGCAGCCACCCGCAGCACGGAAAGGTGCACGCAGAGTCACCACCACTGAGGATCTCAAGTGCCCAAGACTGTCTGCCACCTACATCGGACTCCACGAACTCTCAGCGCTGTGGCACCCACCCCGGCAAGCACTCCCGAACTGTACCAGCGTCCCAGCCACTTACCGCGTATGCCAGTAGGGAGCTCCGTTCACAGCTGCAGCACCGCAGTCGAGTGGATCACTTATAGTGCTTTAGCCCACACGTACACCAAATTGTCAGTAGTGGTGTATCTTAGGTGTTCGTGTACTAGGGGCGCAGTGTGCTGCACGCATCCCAAGGGTTGCAGCTCCGTTAGTAGCCGCGGTGTCCTGCTGCCTTAGCTCACTCCCATACAAAATGGCCACCAGCACGATCGCCACCTCTACCACTCTCACCTGTACCTGGGGGTCTGGACAGCACCGGAGCCACACACAGTCGTCCTCCGGCGCCTACACACCAGCCGCCATCCGCCTCAGCTCTCCTGTCAGGAAGCGCGCCGCGGCCTCCGGAGGTGTGCCGCCTCGGCCCTCCACAGCCTGCTCAGCACCGTGCTAAAGTTTGGCGCGACTCCGGGGTCCTGGTGCTCGCCTCTGGTTCGCTGCGAGGCCCTCGTACCGCTCCTTCTGTCCGCCTCTCCTGCCGATTTGCGGGATGAAAAGTAGATGGTTCTGTGTGCCAGGGTCACCCCGTGCAGCGCTGGTAGCCGCACCACCACAAGCGCGTTGTTTTCACAGGATTATGGAAGGATAAATATCTCAGCAGGCAGAGCTCGCTCAGGCAGCGGCCATTTCGCAGCCCTGCTAGTCACACCCCTCCATTATTCCCTAACCTTGAGCTCGTATGTAAGAGGGACCTTTCTCTGGTCAAAGAGTGTTTTTTAAGAATGAGCCACTGTGATAGAGAGGGAAATAAGATGTGTAAGCCTAGTGTGCGTAAGTACATCATGTTGAAAACTGTACCAACCACCGAACCTTATCTTCTAGGGCTTAAAAGCATCCATGATCATTTTCTATTGACCCGGTTTCGGCTCAACCTCTTCTATTCCCTCATGGCACACCCTTGCTGCTTCGACAGAGGCCAGTGCCTCATGCCCTGTGGCTGCAACAGTGAGTCTCCTCAGGACATGATGCACTTTTTAATGTTTTGTAGTTTTTATGCTGTCTCTAGAAAGTTATTTATTATTCCCATTCTCAAAAAAGCTGGTTTTAGGAGGGTGAGATCAGCTCTTATCTTTTTACAACTCCTCTCTAATGACACTGTTTTGCATACGCTTAACTTTTTACGGTTCAATGTTAGACTCAGGTCAAGCTGCGATTAACTTCTGTACTGTAATTCATGAATTTGTATCTTGTGTTTTGATTAACCTGGACATATTATATTTGTCAATCTGTAATTTGGAACAGGGGTGGGGGAATCATATCGCCCGACGCCCGAACCAAGTAGATTGTTATAATGGGCAAGAAGATTTATTGTCTAATTAGTCTGTTGGGCAAGTAGACATTAAATAACTATAAAAATACGAGCTGAGGCACTCTGGAGCTCACAGGCTGGAAGCCCGTGACTGGGCTCTAGCCAGTGATTGGTTGGGAGAGTCTTGAGCCAAACGTCAGTGATCTGCGTGAAAAGTGCGGGTTCCATACTGGTGCTGCCCACATGCTTAACACAGCTGCTGAAAATCCAAGGGTGGGCCAAGAGGTACGAAACACTTTTTCCGCTGCCTCTCTGCTGCCGAGTGACTTGATCCCCTGTTCAGTGCTATCCGTCCAAGGCAGGCCACTCTACTCATCTTTGGTGCACTTCCTGGAATCGGGAGCGGCAGTTTGCTGTCTCAGACACACTGTAATGGCCCCCCCACCCCCACCCCCACCCCACTGGTGTAACATTAGCCCCCACGGTGCGGGGGAGGGACTCTGGCAATTGTGAATGGGCAGTATGTCTTTTAATTACTTTTCACTACGCCACCGGATCCTTCGGCAGGTGAGTCATTCCGATAATGGTTTATGCAGCGGTCAAACCTTAAGAAAATGGTTTGAATTGTGATGCTGCATGTTATGGGCTTGGTTCAAGGAGCGTGGCGCAGGGTGAAAGGAATGTTTAACATAATTTACAATACGGTTGGTAGGAGCCTCTCCAGCAATGCCGGCAGATCAATGAGGCGCCTGTTGCAGTTTAACAATGGAATCAGTGCAGCGTTGATCATGAGTGAAACACGATGAAAGGAAGTTCGTCATAGAGAGATATTGACCTTAACTTTGTCTCTGCTTTTATGGACGAGGTCGCATTTGGGCCAAGAAGAAAACTGTCATACTTTAAACACCTGGGAGGATTTCAGAAAATGCCACCTTGCAAGATTATGCGTGCGCTGTAAATAGATTTCTTTTTTAATTGCATCTTTTTTCCTGGAGTTCTACTAATAACGTTATATTTGAATAAAAGAACAGCCACATAATGCAGCAGACAGAAAGTATCTTTGTGATCCAGGCAATGCTGTGTGTGCAGCATATTTCACACTGTTCACTCTTGGCATTGAAACTTTGCAACCCAAACGAGGCCTCCTTTACCAATACCCTCCCCCACAGTCTTGCCTTTTCCTTATTCCAATCCCCCACCTCTTCGCTCCACGTCTTCTCGCTTCATCAGTGCCCACACTTTACGTCCCAACCTTGCCTAATGTCCGTGTCAATTTTATAGGATTTAATCCTGTCAGAAACGGGTTATTGTCCACGTTTTGGGTTTGTTACTGTTATCGTGTACCTTTTATTTAGTTGCATTTTTAGTCTCCTATACCTATTCTAAAAAGCCCCCACCGTGCACAGCGCTCTGGCGGTTTGTGCTAAGTAAGCAGAGCCACTGTAATAAAGCGGCACGAAAGGTCTAATTATGCGGCAAAAACAAGTCCATATCAGATCCATGGAAAAGTGACTCTTCCACCTGTGTGAATTTTTGTCTTAAGTCGACATAACGGTTTGTTTTTCTATCCCTACATAATTTGCCACTGGATGTTTTTCCTGTGTTCCCGTCTTTGTGCCTTCTTTATGCATGTTCCCATTTTGAAATATCTAAGCACCACCCCTTAGAGTGACCATTGGAATGCTCAGCTTCTGAAATAAATAAACTGATTGAACAAGTTGCTGCAACATTAAAACTGTATATTTCACACGGCTTCCTACAACTCCCATGTAAACATCCAGCAACTGAATTGCACGATTTTCTTGAAGATAACAGACACACCTGGGTGGACAGTGGGGAGCTGGGGACATTGGAAAAAGAGCGACACGTGGCAGAGAACTCGGATTTTAAAGAAAAGAGTGACTACTTTGTAAAGCTCAGTGTGAGAAACTTGCACATCTATTGCTGAGCTGCACCTCTGTTAGGGAAGCGTAATCTGCTGGTGCCAAAACTATACCAGTACTTTGCACAAGAGAACCCTGTACTGCTACTGCCAGTGCTGCACATACTTCTAGTGTGAGAGAAGAATGTGGAGATCTAGCAGTGAATGCACAATAATATAATCGCACCACACCTGCCCAGCAGTGTAAAAGGAAAGATAGAGTTAATTGCCCATTACTTCCTCTTGTGTATTGTTTAGTTGTGGATACTGCCTCAGTGAATCACAGCACCTCTGCTATGTAATGTTTGCTCCATGAACAGTTCATAAGCTCTGCCAAGAAGCGCAGTTCTTTCCATCCACACGTTGATCAGACCACCACATGTGAGTATTTTTTAAACTAGAAATCTATGAGTTGGCACTAGTATGGAGAATACCCTTCTGTCCTATAGGTTCATATTTTAACACACACAGTCTGTGCCAAAGACTCATCAAGAAATGTAGTCAATTACCAGTCTGCACTCTGCCTTTAGGTACTATTTTTCTACATTTAAATATCTCACACATGCCAGTATGATAATTGGGTGCAGTGCACAATGATGCATCTACATGCATGCCGTACAACCAGCCCGTACAAAAGTTGCATTTAAGGGTGCATGACTGTGCACTGCATAATTGGACTTGCATTGGAAATATATATTGGACAGTATGTTGCACTGATTTCAGTGCTGGTTCTCTACATGCAAACCAACATTAGTGAGTTATGGAGTAGGTAGGGCAAGCAAATATCTTCCCAGGACAAGTAGATTTCTGTGACATTTTGTCCCTTGGCCAAGTAGATTTTTGAAAAATGTCCACACCCCTGAACTTGGAAGATTTGTTACCACTTTATGTATGACTTTTATGGTTTTCTTTTATAAAACCGAATAAAGTTTGTTGATAATAATCACTAGGGGATTCATTTACAGGGTAGCATAGTATCCCTCACAATAACTCCAGGAGTCTCAGTCCACACAATGTACATGTTTTGTTCCTCCTACTTCCAACCTTACATATACCCTTAATGACCTGCCCAAACCTCTCCGTGCTGATGCCAATGTGGTCCTCCGTCACCCCGCAGACCATATTTTTGGCCACTTTGAAACTACCCATACAATAAAAACGCTGCAGTTATTAATACATATCAACTACCATTTGTTGGTTTGAAACATTTTATTGAATAATAAAACCTAATAAACATAAGTTGATTATTAAAGCAAAACACAACATCAGTTGCTATACACATAAGAGACAAAAGTAGTACATAAAAATCAACATACTGTAACACAGCAAAGTTATGTAGAGCACAATTCCTAATTTCGGGCAATCTTTAAAGTTCAACAATAGAAACGTTCATAAAGGAAAGGAAAGAAAGAAGGTGAGATGCAGTGTAGTGCTTCCAACATATAGAAACACAAATCTAATTATTTTTCTTAAGCAATAAAGTCCGCATTCTAAAATACTACGAGAAATATATTGAACAATGAACATTTCATGTGTAATTAGAATTCAATTTTAATATTTTAACCTCCTCAGCATTATTTAACTCATGATTACAACCTGAATGCTTTCTGGAATGGAACCGCCTCATGGGGTTCAAAATCACATCTTTTCCATCAATAGGATTCAAATGATAAACTTGAATTTCAATTCAATTGATTGATTTAGGCCTTTTTGGAGATCAACAATTTGAAATATATACAAAATCCACACACTTTTGCAAAATTGTCACCTAAACTTTAATTCAATCAAATTTTTGATTAAAAACTTCCCATTCCAGCAAGCATCACAAGACCACTTGTTACCTTACTTATTAGTGATAATGTTTCGGTTGGCAACAACAATAAATATGTTTAGAATTTTACCTCCGAAAGCAAAAACATTCCATTTCTGAATCATGGTGCCCAATAAAATGTAGGAACAGAAGGGCATCTTTTGGTGTAGCATTCATTTGGTTTGACAAGGTTTGAAACTAGAATTCCTGAACTTTTGGACATTTAAATGTCATATTTTCAAAGAGTTTCAATAGACCCAGCACGAGCTCCGTGAAAAATAGAAGATGACTGAAAATGTGCTGATAAGTAATCTATTGATGTAAAATACAGTGGTCAGGCAATGCTTGAGGATCTAATCTATTCAGATTTTAACTCCATAGTATGTTCAATAAATTGACTGAGCATGATACTTGAGGGTCCATCTCTCAGATCAGTTCTATTACAGTTTTAGTTGCGATAACACTAATAGAGATCATTGATAAATAGATTTTAAAAGCCATGGGTGGAATTGATCCTTGGTCTAAATCTAGATTATTGTCTGCAATGGAAACCAGTACAAACAGATCAAATCTAAAATCATTGAATATGTTTATTATAGTGGTTTAGAGTAAACCCAGAAGACACACATTGTTCCTGAAACTCAGAAAATGTATCTAAAGATTATGATTACATCCTATTTTATGTCCAGAGACTGCTTTAGTAGCTTTCCTATTTAAGTGACAACATTTGCAAATATATTTAACAAAACATTAACGCTGGATGTCAGAAATTCTGTCTTTAAGTATTGTGTAAGAGTTATGTGTGATGGTTTTTATTTGATCTGAAGCAACACTAGCACTAAATAGGTACATGCACCGGTTATCATTCAACTAACAATATTAGCAAACTTAATTTGGAGGGAATTGAGAAAAATTGCCTCACGTTTTATTGTTAAAAAAATCTACTGGTTCAGTAATTCACAGAGTTTGCAAATGCTAAACCCCTTTTTGAAATGTACTAAGCCCATTTAACAATTCAGAGTTTGGAAGGGGAATGTTAATAGTTTCCCTTCTGAATATTTAATACATTGTTAAGGTATGTATTGAGCTTTGAAACCATATGTGGGCTGAAAAACAGTAACAGGAGGTTGTAACCCAAGGGGACATTTGTGAATCTGAAAGTAAAATGGGGTGCATTAAAAATGCCTTTATTTAAAAGCTATCACAGACAAAGTAGTGTGCTGACTCAACTTTTTACCAAATGGATTATTAGTACATGAGCCTCAGTATTTCCTATATTCCTGAAATTTAGTCTCTAATATTTTTGTAATGTTGTGTAAATATTTGTTACTGTTAGTTCAGAATTTCAATATTGTCATGAAATGTACCTATTCTTTTTGTCAAACATATTGAAATATCTTTATCACAATTTGTGGGGCATTCTAAAAAGTGTTTTCACTCTCTAGCTTGAAGCTTCCTAAGAAAAATACTGACGCCAGTTCCTGGTTTCTCCTAGATCATTTAGCTTTCTCACTAAAACAAGCACAATATTGATTTGAGAGAGGTGATTATTGTAGTCATACGCACTGGGGTTAGTTTAGAAAAGACCAATTCCTTAATCTTTCGAAATAATACTTGGAAAAGTTTATGTTCAATAATTTCAGATAACTTACTGATAAAGATATCAGATAAAGATCCCCAAATTTCTTATACCTTGTGGTATGAAAAATATGCTAGAATTAACATTCGAGTTATATTTGCTATGATCAACTTTCTGTTATTTTAACACATTTTGTCAGTGCACAGAGTATTTTCCCTACATAGATCACATTTCATGCAATGGTCTGTGCTTGAACGTACAATGAAGGGGTAAAAATGCATTTCTACCACAATCAAGAAACCCTTGGGTCTCTGAGGATTACTGTTGCAAATGAAGACATAGCTAAGATGAAATATCCCTTTGAAAGGACGATTTCCCTCGATGGGGCGTGGCCAAGCACGCGATGTAGAAAGACGTGCCCGGGCTGAGCTCTGAGCGAAGCTCCCCTGCCACGGGCTATTTATCCTGAATTCCTGGCGGAATCGAGCCCAAACTCGGACCGAGTGTGCCCGGACACCCGACCCACCTCCAGGGCGATTTTTGGGCGCATCGGAGCAACCGACCCTCAGACCGGCAGCGGCCCTGACGACTGGCCGCCTGGAGTGCACTTCCGGCCGGCGGACCAACTACCTGAGACCGGGGATCCGGCCCTGCGGGGTAGGCCGCAAAACGAGTGCCCTGCAACACGCGGTCCGGCGGAGGAACAGGACCGCGTCCTACAAACCGGACACCCACCAGTGACCAGGCTCTGCAGGGGCCCCGGACACCAGCGGAAGATTCACCACCCAAGCCCACGGTAGGCCGCGAGACCAACGCGCCAACCCCGTCACCGCTGGGGGCATCCCGCCGAGCTCCGAGGCCACCAGGGGGTGAGTGCGCGAGCCTGGCTGGAAACTTACATTGGCGCCACTGCCCCAGGGCCCTGCCGGCCCACGACACACACAGGGAACCCGCGACGCGGTACCAGAAGTCCCCGGTGCCCCAGCCACTCGAGGGCCCTCGGCTCTCCGAACACCCACACAGAGCCGGCCCGTGGCGGTCTGTATCATCGCCCCTCCACACTCACTGGCGCTGGAGTCACCCGAACCGGCTGCACAGACACCAGTGAGCAGCCCAGCCGGGCCACCACGAGGCACACGCAGACACCGTCACCACCAAGCCCAGCGACCCACCGCCGGAGACTGCACGGCCCTATCCTGCCAGGCCTCTGCACCTGCCCATCACATAAAAGACGACACGGATCGGCACCGGACCCTCCTGGCGCCCAAACCCGCGCCACTCACGAACTGTGGCCACGTTGCACCGGCAATTGCAAAAACAACAAGTGATGGACTGAATGTGGATCAATGTCACACACTCCCCCAGTCAAAAGATCTGGGCCCAAATCCATCGTTTTTTTGCACTCCACACCACCCTGGGTTAGACAATGGCGATATGCAAATCAGCTCTGACCCTGTTGCCCCATGGGAACAGTCCAGTCCGAACTACAAAAGCCATGTCCTTCCCAGAACGGAACCAAGCATCCGAGGACCGGACCGGTTTCGAGGTAACACCTCTCTTCAGCCCGGCTAGCTTGATTCCAGTGGTGTGGAGTGCCTGGGACCCACGTCTGGGCATCCCCAGCGCACTTAGGGCGGCAATTGCAAAAACAACAAGTGATGGACTGAATGTGGATCAATGTCACACACTCCCCCAGTCAAAAGATCTGGGCCCAAATCCATCGTTTTTTTGCACTCCACACCACCCTGGGTTAGACAATGGCGATATGCAAATCAGCTCTGACCCTGTTGCCCCATGGGAACAGTCCAGTCCGAACTACAAAAGCCATGTCCTTCCCAGAACGGAACCAAGCATCCGAGGACCGGACCGGTTTCGAGGTAACACCTCTCTTCAGCCCGGCTAGCTTGATTCCAGTGGTGTGGAGTGCCTGGGACCCACGTCTGGGCATCCCCAGCGCACTTAGGGCGGCAATTGCAAAAACAACAAGTGATGGACTGAATGTGGATCAATGTCACACACTCCCCCAGTCAAAAGATCTGGGCCCAAATCCATCGTTTTTTTGCACTCCACACCACCCTGGGTTAGACAATGGCGATATGCAAATCAGCTCTGACCCTGTTGCCCCATGGGAACAGTCCAGTCCGAACTACAAAAGCCATGTCCTTCCCAGAACGGAACCAAGCATCCGAGGACCGGACCGGTTTCGAGGTAACACCTCTCTTCAGCCCGGCTAGCTTGATTCCAGTGGTGTGGAGTGCCTGGGACCCACGTCTGGGCATCCCCAGCGCACTTAGGGCGGCAATTGCAAAAACAACAAGTGATGGACTGAATGTGGATCAATGTCACACACTCCCCCAGTCAAAAGATCTGGGCCCAAATCCATCGTTTTTTTGCACTCCACACCACCCTGGGTTAGACAATGGCGATATGCAAATCAGCTCTGACCCTGTTGCCCCATGGGAACAGTCCAGTCCGAACTACAAAAGCCATGTCCTTCCCAGAACGGAACCAAGCATCCGAGGACCGGACCGGTTTCGAGGTAACACCTCTCTTCAGCCCGGCTAGCTTGATTCCAGTGGTGTGGAGTGCCTGGGACCCACGTCTGGGCATCCCCAGCGCACTTAGGGCGGCAATTGCAAAAACAACAAGTGATGGACTGAATGTGGATCAATGTCACACACTCCCCCAGTCACTTGTTGTTTTTGCACGTTGCACCGGCCCCGCTGATACCCAGCCCAACGCTGAGAGACTCTCCCGCCCTGGCGCCACGAAGCCTGCGCAGCTCGCACGCCCCACATCCACCGGATTTGTACCAGACGTGGTAAACCCACACGCGGCGCTTGGTGCCGCCTACCATCATCCGGCAGAGCGCGTCCTCCCAGGCTCAGCGGACGGACACATCGGGGGAGACCTACCACTCCGACCTGCCAGACCGCCGCGTGGCACGGACGGGAGGCGAACGGCATCCAGGACTTCCACGGTGCTGACCGCCACGATCGGAAGTCCTCACAACAGCCGCCACGCAAACACCCTGTCCTCCCTAGACGGCCACACAATACGGAACCCCGGAACCCAGCGGTGGGACGGTCCTCCCCCCCCGCCTGCGGCCGCGCGACATCCACAACAGGTAACACAGAGAACCTGACCGAGAGACTCACGTGCTCTGGCCCCTCCGCCACGCATTGCGAGAATATACCCGCCCGCCTGACCGGCCGCGAAGGCCTCCCATATGTCAGGGGGGACCAGGGCAAAGACTGGCACAGGAGGAACCCTCGGCAAAGGGAAAATGGTGAAAAACGCAGAGGCTGACCAGACTGCCTCCAAGCTGGACACCATGCTGGCGGCCATGGAACGCCTGGAGGAATCCATGCAGCTGACCCGTACGTCGCTGGAGAACAGGATCGACAGGGTGGCCGTGGATCTGACACTCCTCCGGGCAGACCACAAGAAACTGTCTGACCGCACCACAACTCTGGAGCATACGATGGCGGAGGCCGCTCCTAAACTAACGCAGACGGACAAGCACGTCCAGGACCTGCTCAACCGGGTGGAGTTCCTTGAGGATAGGGCGGAGGACGCGGAGGGACGGGCCAGAAGGAACAACGTGCGCATAGTGGGCCTGCCGGAACGTTGGGAACGGAGAGAGACAGCGGAACACATGGAGACCTGGCTCAGGAATTATTACCAGACGGCACACTGTCGCCACACTTTGTAGTGGAGCGGGCACACAGAGTACCAACCCGCCCGCCCCCGGAAGGTTCCAACCCAAGGCCGATGCTCATGCGGGTATTGAACTACCGCGACCGAGATGCCATCCTCCGCGAGACGCGGAAACTATCCAATATACAGATAAACAACGCCAAGGTGATGTTCTTCCCCGATTATACCATACAAGTTCAGCGAAGACGTCAATCCTTTCTCGAGGTGAAGCACCGACTCAGACGCTTGGCTCTCAAATACTCGCTGTTGTTTCCGGCACGCCTCAGAGTGGTGGCATTAGACAAGACCCACTTCTTCGACACCCCAGAGGCGGCAATGGCCTGGTTGGATTCGGGAGTGGACACGAACCCCGAGCCCGCGCCGAGAGAACAACGCCGGAACCGAGGCACTCGCAGACGGAGGCAGCGGCACGCCTCGAGGGCCGGGTCACCGACCGTGGAAACAGAAATCGGCCCCACCCCGGAGCAAATACAGAATGAACAATTGGAAGCCGTCCGCATAACAGCTGTGATCAGCGGGTCACAATCACCTCTACTGCTCTCCAACGCCAGCCCGCGTTCGCGCGGGAGCGAGGACGACGACTACATGTACGGTCTACCAGACGACTCGAACCCAGGGGGCCTGCCAGACGTCACCCCCCAAACATCGGATCTGATATCATAAGTGCTCCTCCCCAGCCCAGCCCTGGCTGGCCCAACGCGACTTGCACAGAGGAACAGTCAGCTCCTCCCCATCGATGGCCCGATCGGGGACTCACATGGATGCTCCTGGAGGCCCTGGCAGCCACGGGTGCCGCCTTCTCCGAGGCCTGTGCTTTGCTACCGAACCCCGCCTTCCGGATTGCCACGGAGCTACAGTGGCACCGGGTGAGGGGCCGGGGCTCTTCTGCAGGAACGTCACCAGGACCATGACTTTGGAGGGGTGGACGGACCCCTAGAGGTGAGTGCCCCTCCCCCGGGGGAATGAAAGATGGGGCCCCGCCGTGGGACCAATTGTCTGGGTCAAGTGACACTGGGAACCCTAATCTTGCCACAGACATTATCACTGACTCTTGGCGCTCTTCTGGCCCACTGCCCGTGGAGGGGAGCCGCTTCGGCTCTTTCGGCATAACGAACTACCTTGTTTCCTTTCAGTGCTGTACTTAGTCAACCCCCCATTGAACTCACGGATTGATTGAGCTCGATAGAGCGTTTGGGCGACGACTTGTTTTTGTTGTTGCCCTTTTGGCATTATGTTTATGTTCAAGTTCTTTCTCTTGAGACTAGTGTTGGTACTGACTTGCTATTGTGTGCATCCTTGGGTCTGTGGGGGGGGACGTGAGGTAAAAATGTTCACTATTCGCCGCGGCTGTGTGGGTGTGGGCGGGGCGGGTGGGGGCCCGGGGGGGGGTGGTGGACACTTGGCCGCAATCAACACTGTGATGGCTACGTTTAAGTTTTGTACCTGGAATGTCAGGGGCATGCACACACCCTCACGTAGATACCAGGTATATTCCTATCTTAAAAGGCATCAGATCCAGATTGCACTACTACAGGAGACACACCTAGTTGCCACTGAGGTGGCCTCACTTCGACGTAAATGGAGGGGACAGATATTTGCCACAACCTTCTCAGCGTTTGCGAGGGGGACCCTGATCTGGGTCCGGCCCGGGGTCCCGTTTGCGCTAACACACAGCAATATTGACACTGAGGGACGCTACGTCTTCATACAGGGCAGACTTGACGGGCAGCAGATTGTCATAGCCTCCATATACGCACCTAATGTAGAACAGGGGAAATTCTTCACACGACTGTCGACAGCGATAGCGACATGGCCGGACGTACCCCTGATGGTGGGCGGGGATTATAATTGCGTGTTGAATGCCTCCCTTGACCGCTCGTCTCTCCCAGCGGCAATCGCCCCGGTACAGGCGACCTCCAAGGCCCTCCTTGATTGGGCAATGCAGTGGAACTTACAGGATGCCTGGCGCGTCAGAAACCCCACCGCCCGGGTGTATTCTTACTACTCGGGAGCCCACTCATTACATGTCAGGTTGGACAGATTCATGCTGTCCCGTGACCTGCTCCCCTCTGTGTCCGACACTGACTACCTGGGTCGGACCCACTCGGACCATAACCCGCACACACTGGTATATGGATGGAAGCGTCCACGCCCGCCCGTACCAACGTGGCGCCTGCAACCGGACCTCCTACTCGACACCCCATTCCGAGAGGAAATCTCCGGGAAGATTTTACAGTACTTCGAGGACAATGTAGACTCGACCTCCTCCCCGAGAATCGAGTGGGACGCCTTTAAGACGGCGACCCGGGGAAGTTGCCTCAGTGTACAAGCGGGCCTGCGTAGGCAAGTAGAGCGGGACCTGGTACGGGCGGAAAAGGCGCTGCTGGGTGGAGAGCGGGGGGCAATGGGGGGCGATGACTCCCAACTCATCTCGGCCAGGGCGGACCACGCTGCTTTGATGGAGCGCCTCAAGAATATCAACTTCGCTGCGCACTCCGCGCGCACCCATAGCACAGGAGATAGGCCTGGCAGGCTACTGTCATGGTTGGTGCGACAAGACACGCAATCCGCATCGGTCCTTTCCATCCGCACAGCCCAGGGCGTTGAGGTCTATACCCAGCAACAAATCCATGATGCGTTCACATCGCATTACAAATCCCTGTACAGCTCACGACTACGAGCCACGGTAGCGGAGATCACGGACTACCTGGCGGCACTACGGCTCCCGACCGCTACTGCTGCCCAACAAGCAGAGCTGGGAGCCACGCTCACTGGTGAGGAACTACGAGAGGTGATTTTCTCCCTCTCCAATTGCAAGGCGCCGGGCCCCGACGGGCTCCCGGCGGAGTTCTACAAGGCCTACTCTCTGGTGTTAATACCGGAACTGCTGAAAATGTACAAGGCAGCGCTGGAAGACACTGAACTCCCGGCGTCCCTGAACGAAGCCAACGTGGTCTCCCTGCTGAAACCAGGTAAAGAAGCGAACGAACTCGGCTCGTACCGGCCGTTAGCGCTCCTCAATACCGATTACAAGATACTTGCAGCAGCCCTGGCCCGGAGGCTTGCACCGCTGGTCCCCACTCTGGTGCACTCTGATCAGAATGGCTTCGTACCCACACGGAGCACGTCCTACAACCTACGCCGGTTTTTCAGGGTCCAACGTTACGCGACCCCGACCTGGCCACGCTCGGGATGCATTGTACTTGACTTGGAAAAGGCATTCGACTCAGTGGAGTGGCCGTATCTCCTCCGGGTCCTTGAGAAGTACGAACTGGGAGACACCTACGTCCAGATGGTGGGGCTCCTCTATCAAGCACCCGAGGTCCGGGTCCGGACCGGGCGGTTGTTCTCGGACAGGATCCGTATTGGGAGAGGTGCCAGACAGGGCTGCCCCCTCTCCCCCATCTTATTCGCCTTGGCGATGGAGCCGTTGGCAGAGATGCTCCGCGCCTCCGGAGACACCTGGGGCATTCCGCTGGCGGACGGCATTCACTCGGTGTCTCTGTACGCCGACGATTTGTTATTATTTGTCAGAGACCTCACGCGCATACCAGCGGCGCTCTCGGACACCTTTCGGACGTTTGGAGACATGTCGGGGCTCCATGTCAACTGGGCCAAATCAGGGACCTACGCATTCGATGGCGAGTTGCCACAGTGCGATGTGCGTATGATGGGGGAGACACTCCGATGGCACCCGACGGTATTTAGGTATCTAGGGATCTTAATATACCGAGACCCTATGGATCTCCTGGAGGGGAACCTAGTGAGAGCCATCTCCTCGCTCACGGCCCAGGTCGCATTCTGGAACTCCCTCCCTTTAAATGTACCTGCCAGAGTGGCCCTGACCAAGATGATAATGCTACCCCGGCTTCTCTATTATTATACTAATTTGCCAGTGTATGTACCGGTGCGTATATTTAAGGAGCTGGACACCCTCACCAGACGCCTCATCTGGAATAAGGGGAGACCCCGGGTTGCGCTAAAGACCCTGTATGCACCCACAGACGCTGGAGGCCTAGCGGTTCCCAATCAGGAGCTTTATTACTTAGCAGCGCAGCTACAGTGGGTTGCTTATTGGCTGAGCGGTAAGAACCTAGCGGACACTGCCACGGCCGACACCATCCTATCCCCCGTACAGGCGCTCACACTCTTCCACCCACTGACGCTGGGCCGGCCCCCCACGCAGGTTCATGTAGCAGTGGCAAAGCGGTGCTTCACACGGAGCCTCCGGCTCACCAAACACACGGTGCCCTATGCTCCGAACCTACCCTTACTGGGGACACCTCTGGGCGCAGGCACACTGTCTACGGCCGAGCTGCGCAGCTGGACTGCAGCAGACCTGGATGATTTGGGCGGCCTGTACAGCAACGGTGAGCTGTTGCCCTTCGAGACCTTGGCCGCGGACACTGAGCTACCGGTGGGTCAATTCCTGACACACGCCAGACTCCTTCATGAGCTGGCGAGGGCGTGGGGTGACCTTAGCCACGAGCCGTCCACTCACCTACTCATCCAGTACCTACATGTGATGGGAGACGGGTCCCACATTGTGCACTGGCTCGCACAAGCCTTGCACAGCCATACGCAATCTTCTTCCCAGAAATTGAGGGAAAAATGGGCGACCGACCATGGCTCAGACTGGACGGACAAACAATGGAATGCTATTTTAGCTGGCGCGAGGGTCATTCCCCGTAACGCACGATTCAAGATTATCCAATACTACATCATCCACCGTGCATATCTGTCTCCGGACAAACTGAACCGCTACTTCGGGCTCACTTCATCGGCATGTCCCAGATGCGGCCTCCTGGACTCGGACTTCCTGCACGCACTCTGGAGCTGCGCTCATCTTACCTCGTACTGGTCTGCGATCACGGGGATGCTAACAGCGGCCACGGGCGGAACCCTCCCCACGACGTGGGAAGTATGCCTTTTGGGACTCTACCAGAGAACCAAGCAGACCAAGCTACGGGCACGCTTCTGGGACTTGGGCCTTATTACGGCCAAGCGTCTCATTACACGGCGATGGAAGAGTCCCACCCCGCCGCGCCCTGCAGACTGGCGTCGCTCTTTTGCCAACTGGGCCTGTGCGGAGAGTGTGTCGCTCCATAGAGAGGAAACCGCGGGCCTACGGAAATACCCGATCGCCCAAGACTGGGACGCTGCCCTGCTTACATATCACCGCGCGTGCACCCAGGCCGGCATAGAGTACCGACTTGACGCAGAACAGGGAGGGCCCACCTGATTGCTGTCCGCACCTGGCACAGACTACACCATCCCTCTCCCCCCCCTTCCCCGCCCCTCCCGTCCTCCCCCCCGTCCCGCGCGCCTCCCTACCTCCCCTACCCCCCCCCGATGACAGGGGTCCTGCGCGATGGTGATGTCCCCTGCCGCTGTCGCCCCCCCCCGCCGCTCAGCCCCCCCCCCTATTGCCTTACAGCCGCGGCGACGCCGCCTCCTCCATTGCCCCCCCCCTGCACGACCCACACAGGGTGCACCACACACAGTTAGAATCCCAGATGCACTACCACACACACGAATACTAGTCTAACGGTTATTGAAATGTTCCTTTCCCCCCCCCCCCTGTTTTCGACTACCCAGTTAATTCTTCTGGTTGCCACAGAGGCCGTTCATACTATGCTCTCGATAACACCCGACCGCCCTTCCTCGTCTACATCTCCTATAAAGCTGCTTAGATGAGCCCAGGGCTAGGAAGCGGGCACCCAGCGACCCACCAGACACCGGAGGGTATGATGCCGCCTCTATCCCCTGCTACATTGACCAGGGAACTCCATTTCAAACAATGACTGTTGGCTTTTCGTTTTGAACACGCTAGTTCCTTGTTGCAGTGCTATGGACCGTAGGCACTGCACCATGTGACATTTCCTGACACCGTCATTTATGGACTGATGCACTTTCACCAGCAACTGTTTGTTTTCACTCATGTGTAACTGATGTGTAGACATGTACTATCTGCAGGGTTAATGTTTGTAGCAATAATCCGTTGTTCTGACACTGTATGTATAACTACTGGCTTATCTGTGAAACTGAATAAAGTTTGGGACCGTTGGTCTTAAAAAAAAAAAAAAAGGACGATTTCCCTCACCCACCATAGTTGGCATGCTTCCTTATTGGGAAACTCCTTGCATCGTGATACAACCCCCTCACTGAGAGGCAGGAGTTCAGGCATGTTTTGTTATAGAGAAAGGTATACTAAATACCACAATAATGAGCTCAGGGTAGTGGGGGCAGCCGAGTGAAAGTTAAAACTGGTATTTAGCCATGCAGATCCAGTAACAATGTGAAATCATTTCTATTTAAAAAAAGAAGACTATAAACTAACTAAGCTAGAAGTGACTTTATAACTGGTTAATCGAATGTTTCTGGAGGTTTATTATATATAAACAACTCCTTTTTTCTATGGTGTGTCATATAAAATTGATGCTCTAAATTTTGGTAAGAGTACACAATGTCAAAAAATTCAATACTGCCTTTATATCAATTTACTGAAGTGAAATATCATTTGTTTATGTGTAGGCGCTAATGACTATATCCGAATGACAATGTAATTAGCATTTTTTGTATAAGATGTGTTAGAAGTATGGGTAGGGAAATGGCTATTTTGGCCAAAGGCTCCCCTTTCTTTATGCATGCTAGTTTTAATGTGTACATAGAATCACAATTTGTTATGTGGTACATTGTAATGTTAGATGAATCGGTTTTACCCTGCTGATAAGCAAGGGATGACGATGAACCGTTTTTTTGTCCCTGGTGTTAAATGGATTAAGGTTGGAACAGTCAAGGTGTTTGTTGACTTTCCCTCACAAAATGATTGTTTCCCGCATGCAGCTTTCATGCGACTTAAATCCCTTCAGTGGAAGAGGCGGCTGCATGCCTGCAGATATGGCCACATCAGTACTTGGCTGTTTTGGTTCTCTAGCGGCGCTAGAATATAAGCTGTTAAGGGCAGGGGCTTAGCTTCCCATTTGTGCAGCAAAGGCAGTGGCACTAGGTCCCAGATGCCTTAAAGGCCCACTGAACCCTGATGACTGCTGTTTGTCACAGTTTAAACAGAGGCCTCAGGGGCCCACAAAACAATGATTATTGCTGTTTTCCACAGTCCAAACAGAGGGCAGGGGTCACATTTCCTTTCTTGCCTTGGGGCCCAGGGCACACTGGCTAGGCCACTGATTAAGGATGCAGCAGGGAAGAGGTGGCGAGACAGGTGAATTATATAAACAGCTTGACGATGACTTCATGCCTGGGTATTAAAGTAGTACAAAAGGGGGTGGTGATGGACGGAGCATCTGAATCAATCAAACACTCACACCCAGTCAAAAGATCTGGGTTTAATCCATCACCGTTCTTTAGCCCACTCTGCCACCCCAGTTCAGACATGGCTATATGCAAATCAGTCTGACTCTGTGCCTCATGGGAACAGTCCATCCCGAACTGCCCAGCCATGTCTTCCCTGGACCGGAAACAAGCTTCCGAGGACCGGTTTCTGGCATTCCAGCCGTCTTCAGTCCGGCTTGCTTGAATCCAGTGGCAAAGTGAAAAAGGGACTCACGTCTGAGCATACCCTGCCACACTTATGGCGGCCAAAAGCGGTACAAAAGGGGGTGGTGATGGACGGAGCATCTGAATCAATCAAACACTCACACCCAGTCAAAAGATCTGGGTTTAATCCATCACCGTTCTTTAGCCCACTCTGCCACCCCAGTTCAGACATGGCTATATGCAAATCAGTCTGACCCTGTGCCTCATGGGAACAGTCCAGCCCGAACTGCCAAGCCATGTCTTCCCTTGCTCACTCTGCTACTGGATTCAAGCAAGCCGGGCTGAAGACGGCTGGAATGCCAGAAACCGGTCCTCAGTAACTTGTTTCCGGTCCAGGGAAGGCATGGCTTACCTCAATTAAATAGGCACACAAAATAGTACCGTATTTAAAGGCCCAGTTCTGAATTACATGGAAGGTGCACTGTCCAGACTACATAATGGTGCAGTTTTCAGTGGGTGCTATCATCCCACACAGGGGGAGTACACCAGATTATGCTGGAAAAAACATGTGGTGCCCCAACGTCTGCTTACATAGTAGTGGGTCTAGCAGCTATTAAATGAGGTGGCTCGTTTCCCCTGCAGGTGGTTGGGGTCTGTCACCATCCTGTCAGGTGGGGGGTATACAATCAGTGCACCTCCTGACCTCTTGTTTGCCTTTCCGCTTTTGTCAACACTACAGTGCAGTCCTTGGAGGAGTAGTCAATTTGTATTCATGAAAGACCCTTGTGATTCTCGGATGTGTAATCCCCAGATGATGCCTGAACTGTTCCCCAACGGGCTAGTTGTACATGGTATTGAATTGTATGGTATTATGAGCAATGCTAATAATAAAATAGTTCCACAAAAAAATAAGTGCAGTCCCAAGACAAAAGTTTTTCCCACATTTGAACGTGGCCATGCCCAATACAAAGGAAAGCATGCACGCTTAGAATCTCTCCTACGTGATCCACACTACATCAAGGGCTATGGAAGTGTCTGCAGCCTCTTCGTTAGAACAAAAGCCAAAATACCCATAGGACGCAAAAAGAGGGTGCACCCCGATGCCTCATTATGTACGAGGGCCTGTGGTGTTCGTCTGTACTAAGAGAGTGACAGAGTTAGTGGAGTGTTTATTGCTCTCTATGTCACTCTACTTCTGAGCACCTAATACAGCTTGTACAGTGGTTACTGTCATCTGCTCACCTACATTATGCTTAATATAAATAGTGCACAATTTAGGTGTTTGTGTCTGCCTACAACGTGGACCTGATACAAATAGCAGTACCTACAAGGTGGATGGTACAATTCAACAAGAGTCTAAGATACTTCAGCACAATTGACTTTGCATCAACATTACAGGGCATCAGTCTTGATGGAAAGCCAACTTAAAACTTATCAGCATTGTATACATTATTATCAGAGACTATACTTGCCTCTTGGATACAACTTTACAACGGAATTTTATTAATTTTCGTACGTTTGTGTGTGTATAATGAAACAACCTACCCACCATAAATGATCTATCTATTCATCTTTTTGGATTCTGGAGTAGCATGCTACACGCCAAAAGTGCTTCAACACTTCATCAGGGGTAGCAAGCGCTATATAAATGCAAAGCCTTCCCTCTTCTATCCCTCCACTATCTTTTTTAACCCAACTAACAGACCAACATGTCCAGCTCTCAAATTAATTTGATATTTCCTTATACTATTTCATCACTAACCATTTTTGGATCCTGGAGTAGCGTGCTACTTGCCGAAAAAGCGCCTCAATGTTCGTCAGGGGTAGCAAGTGTTATATAAATGCCAATACATTACAATTTCTGTTTACATTGGACTGCACTAAAATGAGGATAGAAGTAGAGGGGCTTAGAGTTGATCTGCCCAGAAAGTAGCATACAACAGAAAATGTTGTGCGCCTGCCAGAGAAAAACACAGCATACAATATCTATCGAAGAGTCTATTGGCTCAGTCAAGGCTTGTATTTTTAATACAATTCATGTCCGCAAGCACAAGGACAGGAAAAAAGCTTTCTAAATATACAAAAGAAAATTGGATTATTTTTACACTCCGGGCCAAACCCATCTCCCATGTAGCAGGAAGGATACACTGTGAATGCGATATCCTTTGTGGAAATGTGCACCTCTACAGGAGTTACAGGTGAAAAACATACCTCCCCCCAAAAAGAACATGTTACTGGGCCAACTGGAAAGTAAATGTAAAGGAATTAATAGGCACTGTATCAATACTGAAGGCATTTAGGACAAACCATGGTTAAAAGTTTCAGAAGGCAACAATTCGATGAACCAGGCTACCAAAGCACAGGAATGCGGCGGGAGCCTCTAGCTCTGGGTCAGATTCCTGGAATGATGCACGCGCCACAGGGAACAGATTTAGGGGGCACACAGCTTTCTCTTAAACTATCTTGACTTATATGGTGCAAAAATCTAAGCGCTTTCATTATTTGGTATTACAACGCATAGATATAGAAAACAGATCCCACGCTCCGGACCTCAAAAGAATGGATTCTTAGGCATTCTGAATTTTTTTTGTAAAGAGGGATTTAAAATTAAATATGTCGCCTGCAAATGGTCAGAGGGCACGGCGTTCTCCGGAGTGTGCATGATTTGGTTCCCATAACTCCTTGCAAGAAGGTGCTCGTGAATTTGAGTCTCCACAGATCTGCTGTGGGATCTATGACGGGTCAGTTTATCTCTCCAAGCTATCACGCAATTCATTTCTTCTTGGTTACTGCTCAGAAACCGGCAGACGAGGTCCATTTTTCATGGGTTTTTCGTACTCCAATCTGCCATAGCTTCCAGGCACATGGAGATAAAACAAAACACCTTATTAAAAGAACAAAGATCGGTCAGCAGGTTTTACAGCTTTTTGTTAACCATTGAAAAGGTCCCAAATCAAGAGAGGGAAAGGCAGAAAAGGAGAAGGTGATAAAGAGAGACAGCAAGGATAAACAAGCACAAGCACAAGCGTGTGTTCAAGGCCCTTACTAAAAGCCTCGCAGAGCAGCGCATCCGGGCTGGCTCAAGCGAGACCTAAAAATGGTGTTCGAACCAATATAAGTATAAAGAAGGGTTTTAATATACAAAACCATCCAGTGATCATATTAATCTTCATAGAGTGGTGAATTCACTGGTGGTACCTAAATGGACACATACATAGGAAATATAAGAATGGTTTGAAAAAATCTAGGTCAGACATTTGAACAACTGTGCTAGCGTTCCATTTCAAAGCTATTCAGTCCAGGACATACAAACCTGTCCGAACGGGACACAGCCATATACTGTATAGTCAATGTCTCTTATTCTTAGTATAGGTGAAAAATAAAATTATTTTCAGACAACAAGATTCACTACAATAACAATATACTGTAGAAAGTGTTAATCCGCGGACGTGGGGAAATGTGCCCCATCTCACAGTGGCAAGCGGCTCATGGTGACTCTCCGCCCAGTAAAAGAATTATATGAAGTGGAGCATGGTAAGAAAATAAGTCTTAAATATTTGGAATGGCTTTTGGTTGAATTTTATAAAATGTGCAGCAGGTGTCTTCAACCAGTCGATCGCGGGCTACCAGTAGCTCCCAGACACCACTGGATTATGTCACAGCTTTGAGTTCATTTTTAAATAAGAACAAGGTCATATTTTCCTTTTAAAGTTAAGGGGAGGCTTTGTTTATTTTATATTATTATCATCAGGCTGCAGCTAGCAGAGTCTGATAATGTAAATGTAAATTTCTTTACCAAGTGCACGATTACCAAAAAGGCATCTTGGCACTAGCGCCATTTGAAACCTGACAGTACGGGATATAAAATATCTAAACATTTGCCTAGCAGTTAGATGAGAACATTAAACTATGGGCTGAAAAGAAAAGTCTTAAGTTCCTTCCTGAACTTCAATAGTTTAGGCTGACCTCAAATGATTGGATAGAGTTCCACCATTTGGAGGTGGAGTAGGAGACACGTCTTCCTCCCTAATTGACACTTTCTATTCTGGGTATACATACCTAGTATTGCTGGACCATAGAGTACGAGAAGGGGCATGTCACTTGAACATCTTGTAGGAAGCGAGGGCCAACCTGATGCAGTGCCTTGTGGGCACAGCATAAGGCTTTGAATTTAATTCTTTCCCTAATAGGCAGCCGATGGAGGTCTTAAATGGCTTCAAAGGCAGAGCAGAATTTGGGGAGGTTCTTCATCACTCTTGCTGCCACATTTTGGACTGTTTGCAACCTATTGTTTTTTTCCCCTTCCCTAATGCTCCGCCCTGGGTGTGGCTACACCAGGGCGTATTGCAAGCAGGCCCAATGATGGAAGAATGTCACATACCTCGGTATGTGAGTGAGGGCAACTTTTTCCAATGATTGGATTCCCCTATGTCTACGTTCCGTTGTGGTTTCTTTTTTTTGTGTGTACTCTACTACCCCCCTTGTGTGTTCACTAGAATTTTTGTGGGGGCCTGGGGTGGTAGAGTTAGGAGCCCTCACCCCTTTTTTGTGTTTGATATTGCAACCTATTGAGCCCATATAAAGATCAATAAAATAATCCATTTTAGATACGACAAGAGCCAGGATAACACTTTTCCTAAGCTTCATGGGAAGGAAGGGCAAGATTTTCTTTGAATGTTTTAACATAAGGAAACAGGAAGAGGTTACCTGATTGTAGTGGTCAATAAAAGTGAGGTTTGAGTCAAGACAACTACCCATATTTCTAGCCTTCTGGACTGGGAGTGGAAGGGAATCGAGACTGTGTGGCCACCAAAAGGTGTTCCAGAAGGAGGAATCCTTACCACATAGCATCCAATTAGCGATGCTGGTCATACTTGTTCTAAAATCTTTTGCCACTTTTTCAGGTTCTACAGTAACCAATACCACTATTTGGGTATCATTGGCATAAGAGAATGCAGAGAACCAGCCGGATCGAACTAGTTCAATTAATGGAGTGCTGTATGCATTAGGCAAAGTCAGACTTATTGAAGATCCCCGAAACCCCACAATGAAGTGAAAATGGGGCAGAGGTCAAATCTTCCAAAGATACCAATTGCCCTCTGTTTGACAAAAAGAACCTGGTCAGTTTGAGAGCAGTACCGTAGATGCTTACACTTTCTAAACGGCTTACCAAAGAGAAATGGTTAACTGTATTAAATGTGTCCGAAAGATCCAATAGGATCAAGGCTGCATTAATCTCCTCTATCCACAATGGATCTGATCTCTTCAGTTACTGCCGCTAAGGTTGGCTCTGTACAGTATTAGGGTCTAAACTCATGTTGAGTAGGATCCAGACAGTCAGTATTTTCAAAAAAGGTGGTGATCTCCTGATTCATGGCCTTTTCTAACATTTCATAAGGAAGTGGAAGGACCAATTTGGATCTGTAGTTCTTTACATCTGAGGGATCGAGGGAAAGAGTCTTTAGAAGTGGCAAAATCGATGCCTTTTTCTAAGCATCTGGAAAAAAGACGGACTTGAGCACCACTGTAATAACAAAGTGAGCTGAGCAGAAATGGTAGATGAAACCGGATGGAGGGCAAGAATCTGCAGGGGCTCCACATTTCATAGTGCTAATAAGATTAGATACTTTCTCTTCAGAAAGTGGGGTGAATGTACTCATTACCAGGAAATGGTAAGTTAGTTTATTCACGGTACGTTACTCCACTATATCTTTCCCTGAAGATTATCTGGTGTTATCTTAAAATCAGGAATATTTTATTTACTTTGGAAAAAAGAATTCGGCTAGTTCATCACAGCTTTTTGGCTGGGAGTTGCTAAATTTTTATAACCAAATGATGAAAGTGATTTAACTGTGTTGAACAATAGGCTGTTACTCTTCCTCCAAAATTGTTATTGGTGCCTACATTTTCTTTTACATTTCTTGAGATCATAGGAGTACCATGGCGCGGAAGGCGCAGACAGATGGTTAGTCTTCAATCTAAAAGGCCCTAATTGACAAACTGACTGGTAACAATGTGCAAGTTGAGGTCCTACTGTCTGGTGGGGGAGTCCGAAGCCCTCCAGGTGAATGCAAAACAGCAGGCAGGCCGGTGAGGAGTAAATAAACAAAGAACACATCACTTGCCTGCTGCTGAGACTCCTCCTTTTATTGGCCCATTGGCGAGCACTGGATCAATGTAAGGACGAGGTTGCATTCACTGGCGATTTTTTTGACACATCGCTAAATCCTGGAGGGTCTCAATGACAATGCTCCCAAATATAATCATGCCCTGTGGGAAACAGTGGCCCAAATTCTGCAGGCGAACACAAGCTATTCAGGATAGATGTGTTGCAGCAAAGTTTGTACTATGTTGTGACTTGGACATAGCCTATTGCTTGGGTCAGGCGATTGGCATGAGTGTAGAACTACAGTGCATTGCCAAGATTAGGTCTATATTGTTCTCTAAAGAAACCCGAGCATCGTTAATGGACAAGCTATTCGATGGGTCTCGCCTTTTAAGCAAGAAAGTGGACTAGGCCCCAGGCAGATTCCTTTGGTCTGTCTGCCTCCGCCACGCAATTTCATCACAAATCTCGTCCCCTTTTGGTTACTGTAGGGTTTTTCAATACTGCCAGCGCCAGACCCTGCTGCAAACCCAACAGGTCTCCCAGTTCTTTCAAAGCCATAGCACATAAAGGCAAAGTCCGGGACATCATGCCACCGAGGGACCTGCTGCTACAACTGATGCAGCTGCAAAACCTCTTTGTGTCCCTCCAGACACTTACTCACCCTATTGTAGGCCGTACCCAACATTTTCTCCGGTGAATTAGATTATGCCAGTGGCAGACCCCTCTCCCTATTCCACCCAGACTTAACAGTGGCGACGGATGTATTACTTCTGGGATGGGACGGCCATATGGGAGACAGAGACTAGGGAACCCTCGTCACCGGCAGAGACCCAACTCCACAACAAGCTGTTGGAGTTGCGAGCATTTCACTTGGCGGTGAATGTCTTCCTGCCCACCATCACAGGATGGCTGGTGCAACTTATCACAGACAAGACAGTCAATGACGATGGTCTCATCAGGAAGAGTCACACTTGAACTTGTTTGACAGCGAGCCGAGGATTCACTGGCTGCAGTTGTTTGGTCCGACGAACGGGCCCTGGAACTGCTTAGTTGAATTTGACTTCCTCCCAGGTACGCTGCCCCGAAATACAGAAGAATCCTTACTCAGTTGTATTGAATATAGTTGAGAATCATATTGGAGAAGCGGCGATATACCATCCTGATAAGACCATGGTAATTAACTGGAACGGTTGAAACATTGACTATACAGGGACTATTTCATATAAATGATATCTTCTAAGAATCGCCTTTGCATAACTTGTATTGTACAAAAGTATTTACACCCCTGTTTCTGTGTGCAAAATGTGGATCGGACTGTTTTATTATCATATCACTTTCAACTTTAGCACTTCGCAGTCATCACTCAACGATTTATACATACACTTGCTGCTGAGAACACAATTAGAATTTTTGGAATTGAAAAGGCCTCATCTGAATTCTAATCTTGATAAAAATGGTGAATTAATATCTGCCCAGGGCCTGCATATGTGATACAGACCAGTGAGATAATGAACTCATAGACCTCTGTAGTTATTCACAGTGCACATGGGAAGTGCTTCTGTGCGTCTACGCTTGTCACTTCTGGAGCAGAATGATGTGACACTGAGCTGCATGATGTTTCCTACTGCGTGCAGCAGGGCTACTTTAAAGTTTGAGGATCCAGTCTGGCGTGTGGGGAATATTCACACGGTAAGGAATCTGTAGGTAAAGCAGTATCCACCAGGAAGAGCGTTACCGAAGGCAAGTAACCGGTTTGTTATGTTTTCCTGCTGTTGTATATTATCTAATTCCGGGTGGTGAATTCCGCTTGCAGAGTTTCGCGTACTCCGCGGAGCTCGCGGAGTTCCTAAAAACTCTGCACCGTGGAGCGTAGCAAGGTTTTTTTTCACGCTCGCGCTCTTCAACGTCATGTACTGGAGCGAGGAAAATCCACCTCCTGATGAGATTTTCCTTGCTCGCGCTCGCCAAGGTCTAGTTGGCGAGCAAAATCCACTTCCTGGCGAGATTCGTTGTCAGATTTCTCAACGCAAAAGGTCGCGGCAGGTCACTAGCACTCGCGTTGAGAAACCTTCCTTCGCATTAACAAAGCTGCCGCTCGAGTAAAGCAGCTGCACCCTCTTGCGCTGCACATGATGCCATTCACGATTAATTTTACAGGGCATGACAAACAATCGGAGATCAAAATCACCACGAACGGCATGACCCTAAAACACTATGCTGCTCGTAGAACTCCACGTAGAGCGGCGGAGTGTTTTTTTACACTTCGCGGAGTTCTTCATTGAGGAACACCGCCTAGGTTTAATCTTATCATGAAAATATAGATTTCAGTCATATGTTAAGAAACAAGGGTGAGTAGAAACCTTTTGGGTGGAGAAAATTTAAGGCATTAATATTGTGAATTTTTTGGTAATTAGTTGATTTTTGCAAGTACTAACACTTCTCTGTGTGAAGTAAAGACCTTGAGAGTTTTGTAACTTTCAGATACTTAAATTGTGGATTCTGTTACAATTAAAACATTTTCAAGACCTGAAATTTCTTTGGAGGTTGCATGCGGGCAGCCTAAGTTATCCTGCAAGAGTTTCTTGATGAATCCTATTGCAACTACAACATGTGCTCTCTCATGTAAAGTAAGGTTGTTAGAAGCTTTTCTGCAACTCAAGATACGCCTCACTTTTCACCTCATGTGGATGCATTTCTCATGTTTAGTGAAATCTCCTTTCTGAGTATAACTCAGTATAACTCAGTATAGCAGCCCGGTGGCAGAGGGCTTGCGCGCGTCTGTTACTGCAATTTAATTTTAATACTCTTGTCTCACCCTGCTGACTGCGAGCAGTGTAATCTAGCTTCCTGACTCCTGTCCCGCTGATTACGAGCGGTTGACATTATTTTTAAAATCATTTCCAAATCTGCCCTGCTGACTACTAGCAGCGCCTCTCACCTTTCAATCGGCTTGCCACCTCTCTAGTTGCCAAGCCACCCGCCGTGGCCTCACCGCTTAACGGTGCTCCCCAGCGGCCGTGGGCGCCATCTTGGGTAGGGTTGGTCGGCGAGATCCATCTTCGCCACACCCCCCTCGTCATCAGCCTATTTAGGTTTTACTCCTTGTCTCCTCCAGTGACCGCTAGCAGCCCGGTGGCAGAGGGCTTGCGCGCGTCTGTTACTGCAATTTAATTTTAATACTCTTGTCTCACCCTGCTGACTGCGAGCAGTGTAATCTAGCTTCCTGACTCCTGTCCCGCTGATTACAAGCGGTTGACATTATTTTTAAAATCATTTCCAAATCTGCCCTGCTGACTACTAGCAGCGCCTCTCACCTTTCAATCGGCTTGCCACCTCTCTAGTTGTCAAGCCACCCGCCGTGGCCTCACCGCTTAACGGTGCTCCCCAGCGGCCGTGGGCGCCATCTTGGGTAGGGTTGGTCGACGAGATCCATCTTCGCCACACCCCCCTCGTCATCAGCCTATTTAGGTTTTACTCCTTGTCTCCTCCAGTGACCGCTAGCAGCCCGGTGGCAGAGGGCTTGCGCGCGTCTGTTACTGCAATTTAATTTTAATACTCTTGTCTCACCCTGCTGACTGCGAGCAGTGTAATCTAGCTTCCTGACTCCTGTCCCGCTGATTACAAGCGGTTGACATTATTTTTAAAATCATTTCCAAATCTGCCCTGCTGACTACTAGCAGCGCCTCTCACCTTTCAATCGGCTTGCCACCTCTCTAGTTGCCAAGCCACCCGCCGTGGCCTCACCGCTTAACGGTGCTCCCCAGCGGCCGTGGGCGCCATCTTGGGTAGGGTTGGTCGGCGAGATCCATCTTCGCCACACCCCCCTCGTCATCAGCCTATTTAAACTTCCCTCATGCGTCAGCGCAGCGGACGAGCGCAGCGGGCGCGTCGTAGGCGGGCCGGAGTTGCGCCTGAGTCAAGCCCGTCTGCGCCCGTCCGCGGCCGGCCGGGCCCAGGGGCCAGGGACGCTGCAGCCGCGATCTTTTACACTCCTTCTGCTTTAAAGAGCCTACAATTCTATCCATGCCCCCTCTCGCCCGATGTTAAAGCTTGCATTTCCTCACTGGGAATCACGGGGAACATTTCTTCCCATTTGGGATCGGACGCGCTACACACTCCACCCACCCCTTGCGAATCTCACATACGAATACTATACCTTAATACTCGTTCCCTTGTAAGACACCAAACTGACATCTTCCTCCTACTCTCGGCTGAGAATCCCGATGTTCTTCTATTATCTGAAACATGGCTCACCGATGACTCCCTCCCGGATATCCTGGCGGCATTACCCCCTGATTATTATCTGCTGAATGCCAATCGCCCTGGGGGCCGCTCCGGTGGTGGGGTGGCAGCAGTTATACGCAAGAACTTAAAAATCATCGCTACCGCCTCTTTGATCCTCCCCGAAGTGGATAACCTGGTCCTCAGCCTAGGAACTGAGGTGGGTGCAGTCACTGTCATAATTCTCTACCGCCCCCCTCTCCCTATGCCCTCCTTCCCCTCATCCTTCACTGAGCAGTTGCCAATCTCATCACCTCCACTTCTCGTGTCGCCATTTTTGGCGACTTTAATTACTGGTTCCAACACAAGGATGCCGGGCCGCATGCCACTGAGCTATTTGAGACTCTCTCGAGCCTAAATTTTACACAACTTCTTAAGCTCCCCACACATAGCGGTGGCCATATCCTCGACCACATCTGGATTCATGGGGTGAAGTCCTCTTGCCCGCAGATCACTCCTTGTGTGTGGTCTGACCACTCCCTGATCGAGACTACAATCTCAGTCAATGATAACATCAGGGCCCCCCCTCTGGAGGGTGGTGTCGCCCGCAAGTGGAGGGCTGTCGACTCCTCTGAATTTCTCTCTCATCTGTCTCATTCCTGCCCCTCCCTTCCTAGCGATACCCGTACCGATGAGCTAGACGGTAACATCTCTCACTGGCTTACGTCAGCTAGCGATATCTTTGCTCCGCTTACCAAGTTTCCCCGTTCGCGGCACAGTAACTCCCATAAATGGTTTGACCTCCAACTAAAAACCCAACATCTGGAGCTACGCCAATTGGAGCGCAAGTGGAGAAGAACCTACTGCTCCACGAGCAGAGACACCTATGTGGCCGCTCGCAATAAATACAAAAAAGCCATCGCCGCGGCCAAAACAGCCTATGCCTCTAATAAAATTTGATCTGCCCCTTGTAAATCAAAGGAGATTTTCAGAGTCCTTGACGAATTTACCTCCGACTCCAGGACGCTCCCGACCCAGGCTCCTACACAGGAGTCATGCAATGCTCTCAGTACGTTTTTCTTAGAGAAAATTGTTATGATCAAGGACACTATTCCGGCCACCTCTCCTGGCACTGACTCTGTCTCTCCCCCTCCTAATGCCCTCTCCTTCACACATCTCCCCCCTCTAGATTCAAAATCTCTGGCCACACTGGCCGCTCGGGTTAAATCCGGCTCTCCGGACGACTGTTGTCCACCCTCCATACTACGGGACATATGTCTCTCTCTTCCTGACAATATTCTTTCTCTGTTGAACTCCTCTCTCTCCTCCGGCTCGGTGCCTAGCTCTTTCAAGGCAGCCATTCTGGTGCCTCTACTGAAGAAACCTGGAGCCGACCCCGCAGCCTTGGCGAATTACCGGCCTATCTCCCTTCTGCCCTACTTCGCCAAAATTCTGGAAGCCCACGTCACCGCCTGTCTCTCCCAGTTCATCGAGAGCTCCAACTTCCTCGAAGCCAACCAGGCCGGTTTTAGACCCGGCCACTCCACGGAGGTAGTAATCTTGGCCGTGTTGGATGCTCTTAGAGCCGGCGTGGACAGGGGCACCCCTCAGGCCCTGGTTCTTTTAGACCTGTCGGCCGCCTTCGACACGGTGGACCATAACATCCTTCTCCACCGTGTCGAGCAGGCCAGCATCCAGGGCCTGGCGCTGGCCTGGGTCAAATCCTTCCTGACTGGGAGGTCTCAGACAGTCAGCCTGGGTACTTTTAGGGCACCTAGGGAGCGTTCACTCTGCGGGGTCCCTCAGGGCTCCTCCTTATCTCCTCTTCTTTTCAACCTGTATCTTCAACCTCTTCTTTTTTCTCTGAGGCAGTGGGACGTCACCGTCTTCAACTACGCTGACGACCTGCAACTCATCTTTCCTCTTGATTCTCTTTCTGCTATCTCTAATTTCCAGGCGGTTATGGTCCACATTCTTCAGTGGATGAGCCAGAACCAACTTAAATTAAACCCCGGGAAGACGGAGCTCCTTCTCCCCGGCAAGAGCTCCACCCATTGGGGCCCGCATTTTTGGCCGGTAGACCTCGGCCCTTCCCCCACTCCCATGGCCTCAGTAAAGAGCCTCGGGGTCATCATTGACTCCGAGCTATCCCTTAAACCCCAAATAGGGATGGTGGTCTCTTCCTGCATGTATCAGCTGCGCAGGATCAGAAAGGTGGCCTACCTTTTGACTCCCGAAGCCCTGATTCAAGTCATTATGGCTCTTGTCCTCTCCCGCTTGGATTTCTCGAATTCTCTCTATCATGGTCTACCTAAGGCCCTTCTTTCTAGACTTCAGATCGTCCAGAACCAAGCGGCGAGACTGGCCTTCGGGACTCCGAAATGGCAATCCGACAAACCTCTTCTCACCAAACTACACTGGCTTTCTGTCTCTTCGAGGGCAGCCTTCAAGATCGGCTGCCTCACTTTTAAATCTCTAACCGGCCCCTGTCCTGCCTTCTTGAAATCCCTTATCAGCCCTTATTGCCCCTCACGTAACCTCAGATCTTCTCACCTCCGTCTTCTGGTTGTTCCTTCTTCTAAACTCTGCAGAATCGGTGGCCGGAGATTTGCACTCCTAGCCCCCAAATTCTGGAATTCTCTTCCTCCCTCACTTAAATTTTCTAACTCGCTCATCCAATTCCGTAAATCTTTAAAAACGTGGCTTTTCCCACAATCTGGTTAATTCCTTTCCCCTTTTTCAGTATCAGACCAGCGCCAGGAAACCCACGGTGACAGAGCGCTTTATAAGCTCCCCCTTAACATAACATAACATATAACGTTTCTGGCTTTCCCCTCCTGTATAAGGCTTTAGTCCAGTGTGAATTCTCTCTTGTGAAATGACATTGTATTCAAGACTAAACCTTATCTGACATTCAGAACACACAAGGCTTTTTTCTCCCGTGTGAGTTTGCTCATGACAAGTGAGAAGTAATTTGTAACCAAAACTTTGCTTGCATTTCGAGCACTCATAAGGTTTTTCCCCAGAGTGGGATCTCTCATGAAGCATAACACTATCTTTCAGATTCAAGCTTTTATGGCATAAGGATTTTCTCCAGTGTGGAGTTTCTCATGGTGAGATATCGTTTTTCTCTGCAGCTTTTCTGGCATTCAGAGCACTCATAAGGTTTTTCATCAGTATGGAGTCGCTTATGGTTAGTGAGGCTGTGCCTATTAAATAGGAATTTCTGGCATTCACAACATTGGTAATGTTTTTTCCCTGTGTGCGTCTGCTCATGTACTGTGAGATTGCGTTTAAAATGGATGCTTTTCTGGCATTTGGAGCACTGAATCATTTTTGATGGTGAGTTTTCTTATGGTGCATGTAACCATCTCTACCTCTGAATCTTTTCTGACATTTAGAGCACTGATAATGTTTTTCCCCAGTGTGTATTTTCACATGTGCAGTGAGACTAGATTTTTGGCTGAAACATTTTTGGCATTCGGAGCACTGATAAGGTTTTTCCCCAGTGTGGGTTCTTATATGCTGAATGAGACGTCTTTTTTCACTGAAACATATCTGGCATTCAGAGCACCTATAAGGTTTTTCCCCAGTGTGGGTTCTTATATGGTGAGTGAGATTGCGTTTGTCACTGAAACATTTGTCGCATTCAATGCACTGATAAGGGTTTTCCCCAGTGTGGGTCCTAGTATGTTTAGTGAGTTTTCTTTTGTCACAAACATTTCTGGCATTCACAGCACTGATAAGGTTCTTCCCCAGTGTGGGTTCTTATATGCCGAGTGAGACTGCGTTTGTCACTGAAACATTTGTCGCATTCAATGCACTGATAAGGTTTTTCCCCAGTGTGGGTCCTAGTATGTTTAGTGAGTCTTCCTTTGTCACAGAAACATTTCTGGCATTCAGAGCACTGATAAGGTTTTTCCCCAGTGTGGGTTCTTATATGCTGAGTGAGACTGGGTTTGTCTCTGAAACATTTGTCGCATTCAATGCAGTGATAAGGTTTTTCCCCAGTGTGGGTTCTTATATGCTGAGTGAGATGGCATTTTGCATTGTAATATTTCTGGCATTCAGAGCACTGATAAGGTTTTTCCCCAGTGTGGGTTTTTGTATGCCGTTTGAGGCTGTTTTTGTCAATGAAACATTTCTGGCATTCAGAGCACTGATAAGGTTTTTCCCCAGTGTGGAATCTCAAATGTGCAGTTAGAAATGATTTAAGTTTGAAATGTTTTGGGCATTCAGAGCACTGATAAGGGTTTTCCACAGAGTGGGTTAATGCATGTCGATATAGACTCCGTTTAATACTAAACCTTTTCTGGCATTCAGAGCACTGATAAGGTTTTTCCCCAGTGTGGATTCTCATATGCTCAGTGAGATATGATTTACTGCTGAAACTTTTTTGGCACTCTGAGCACTGAGAGAGGTTTTTCCCAGTGTGCATTCTCTCAAATTCAGTGAGATGAGATTGATGGCTGAATCTTTTTTGGCACAGGTAACTTATTTCCCCAACTTGGGTTATTTTGCTTTGATTGAGGTGGGTTTGAACACTGAATTTGTTCTCACAGCACGTGTTTTTATAAGGTGTATTACTAGCGTTACATTTAGTTTTCTCTTGCTTATATGCCACGGTACGAGTGAACCCGATTTTAGAGTCGGGCTTGTTTAGATAATGTTCAGTATTTATCTCTAAAAGAAATTGTGTGTAATCTTCTTAACACTTTAATTGAGCAAAATATGTCTAGAAGCAGCCCTGTAACACCTGTCGAAATGTTTCTAGCAGATAATAGTCTTTTGGTTATAGCCTCTCTGGCAGCAACTTATTTTGTGACTGAAGTTTTTCTCAAAACTATTCTTATAGTGCAGTGATAAGGTGTTAGTCTGATATTTAATGATTAAACTGAGAAGTACCTTTTTACACTGACCTAATGGCAGTAAGTGAGAACATTAGATCATGCACAGTACTATTGTGGCTCACCAGTCGCAGAACATCAGTTAATTTTACCCTTTCTATGTTTGGTGTAAGGTGTAGTTCTGAAGACGAGGATTTATTTACATTAGCTATAGCGCAACGATGCTCATTTAATCAGTTTTTACAAATCACTCCTGCACAACACATAATGTTGAGGCGATTTACATAGCATTACAGAACAGTACACATTAAAAAAGAAACAATCTGAGATAGTCATGAAAACAATAAAGTGGTGGATTTTTAAGGTCTTCGCCAGAGCAGAGTGGGTCGAGGTGTTATATCCCAAGGCAGATAGTCTCAAACTTGTGTAACTGGTTAAAAATGGTTGTTGAACAGAGGCGATTTTCCAATCTTTTGGTTGTTAACGTGTCAGCTTAGTATTCTTCATTAAGAGTCATTTCTTTGATGGTTTACAGAAGAAACCTTTTGTTATATCTTTCTTTTATGCAGTGTGTGCTTCCTCTCTGAAATTACATGATGCTTTAGATGAAAGTTATTCTGTCATGCTGAGGTAGTTTGTCTTTCTGATAATATTTCAGATGAGGATGCTGTGATTGGTCTTTCTGGGATTATTTCTGATGCTGTGTGCACAGATATGGCTTTGCTCTGTGTTAATGAAATGCTAAATTAGAGACTTCACTTACAGATATAGTACTTTCCTCAGCTCCCACTTTCTCGCCACACCTAGATTCTGGAAATTGTTTAAACTTAGAATGCTGGATGTCCTTCAGCTTTTCAAAATAATCCTTCTTATGGCACTAACATTCAGTTGCCTGGTGCTAAATCTTGCTTTCTTCGTCCGTAATTTCAATCACCTATAGTATTAAAATTAAATAGTTAATGCATAATACATGTAAATTTCCACAAAAATAATTTACAAGCAGAGTGTAGAATGGTAGCCTGAGAGTACTTGGATGTAGGAGTGACGATTTGTAGAATTTCCAATATTTTATTAAGCTCACAAAGGATACATGTACCCTATGGACTTGTAACATAGAACCCCAAAGGCAGATATTAAAGTCATATGGACTGGCACCAAACAGATATTTAAAAAAGAATACTATTAATTTATTTTTAATGTAGATTTTTGAGATGGGAATTTCCCTCCCACGGAAAACAGGTGTTTTCCCCTGCCCTGAGTTACCACCTACTTGTATCTGGTACCGTGACTTTTGAGTTCTGGCCTCTGCCGCATGCAAATCTATAGTGTGTTGCAAGGACTATGCCTAGACCTATCCCTCAAGTCCAGAGTATGAATCAAGGGCAATGAAATTAAGGCATACTTTCATGTGTCAGATAGTTACTAACTGGTACTAGACGCCGGAGCGCGTGAATCGCTTTGACCCTCGATGTAGCGATCTGTTGTTGGAGGGAGTGCGGGGAGAAAGGAACATTGGAACACATCCTCTGGAGTTGCACCCACATACAGCCATACTGGTCCCAAGTACTGGATGAAATAGATCTTCACTTAGAAACTCAGCTCCCTCGTTTTCCCTCTTATATCCTCCTGGGCCTGCCTAACCCATTGATGAATCCACTTAAATCCCGAAGGGGACGACTAATAGTGATTGCCATAGGGGAGGCCTGGCAGAACATCTTGATCCCCTGGCGCACCGCCCAAATCCCTACACTCTCCGGCTGGCTTCAACGGCTTTGGATGATACTGGGTATGGAGAAATTCACACTCACACTGGCTGGTAGGGGGTCGGAGTTCCCTGAGTTGTGGTGACCCTTCTTGACCCTCCTGGTATCCGAATTTCGAGAGTTGACATGCCCCAGATATCTTCGACTACTGCGTCTCCCAGACACGCAGACTCCTAGTGACAGTTCCATGAAAATTTATACAAGACGACGCTGATCAGGGCGTAGCCTTCCCCTTTATCCCTTCCAATTTTACGTTTTTCGGTGGACAAGGGGCGGGTGGGGCGGGTGGGGGGTTAGTTTGGGAAATTCTTTATTTGTTCTTCTCTTGTTGATTCTGTCGACCCGCTCCATGCTTCTTGCCTGTGGTAATGTTAAAAATTGCGACCTTGTGGTCTCCTTTGCATTCTGTCGTGGGACTGAGGGTCCTGTTTTTCTTCTGTCTAAAAATTAATAAAGATTTAAACCATAAATATTTGGGCGTGTTTATTACAAGGGAGCCACAGACAGGAACATACTCCAGAAATTAGACTGGCTTCGCTGGGATGCCCCACACTTGCAGGCGCTCCCGCTCTCCTTACTGGGCCGAGTTGCCCTATTTAAAGTGAATACCCTCCAGGGTCTCCTGTACATCGTGCAAAAAACGTCCTTTAAGATCCCACCAGATATTTACTTTCAAAAGGTAAACTGAGAACTTTGGCTCCTGTTGTGGGATGGTTGCACTTCGTGCTTAGTAAGGTATAGAGGGGAGATTAAGGTGGACTGGCGGTCCGGAGCATTCTCAAGTATAACTGGGTCACGCAGTTGGTGGCAGTCAACAACTGGGTTTTTGCGGACCGCGAGGATCCTGCTTACCGGGTAGATCAATTGGCCATGGGCATGAGAGGTTACCTCACCCCGGTGCTGTATTGAAGAAAGTATGAGTGCACCATATCTACTCATACCCAAACAGTGGTAAGGGTGTGGAGAGAGGCTACCAAGTGTTTAGGCTGAGAAGGTAAGCTGACTGAAATTACTCCACTGTATGATGGTGATCTCTTAAGTGCAGTGGGAGAATTGCAGGGCTTCAGAAAATGGGGATTGGTTAGCTTAGAGCGGCCGGACGATGTGTGGAGGGGACAGGCACTTGTGTCCTTCACGATCCTACAACAAAAGTATAAATTAGGTGACTAAAAACGGTTCTTACATTTGCAGGTGGGTCACGCTATGCAAGGTCACATCTGGGAAGGGGGGAAGTTGCCTGATGCATCCCTACTGGAGGACCAGCTGCTAACTAATCCACTGACGAAAAAGCAATCTCAACCATCTATAGGAAGTTGATCTACAATTCTCTGGATCCCTTGGGGATGTTTCAGGCAGCCATTCACCAACTTTTGTGTTTTTCAACAACAAGCTTCCAAAGCTGGAGTTTGTTTTTAAAAACCAATAACTAATCACTCTCACACCCTTGGAATTTTCTCCCTGATTAATTTTCTCCCAGGAAGTGGGATTCATTTAAAAAGAAATTCTCACAACGACTGCCAGGTATTCCCTGTTGGTCCTGAATAAGAGAAAAATACATTAGACAGCCTGATCTAGAGAGGAAGGGCTGTCCGATCTATTTACAGGCAGACCATCCGTTTGTTGGACGGGATACTCCACCACGCTTGTGAAGGAGTACCCTGCTCACCAAACTCTAAATCAAGACCTTTATCTTGTCTGTGCTATGCATGTATCTCTAGGTCTGCTTCATTATGTCCATCAGTCTTTGTATTAGTTACCTGTTATTGAGGCTTGTGTGTTTAGTACAGGTTTAATCTTACGGTGTGTGTGTGTGGTTTATTTGAACCCTGCGGTTTAATTTGCACTTGTTGTTTATGCGGTGTTATGTGGTGTTGTCACACCCTTGTAATTATAAAAAGTATGTGACAGGCGACCAGGAGCCTCTTGCCCGTGACTTCTGAGGAAGTAATGGTGCACAGTTAACAGCAGCAACATTGCAAAATGTTAAGAGCCTGATTTAGAGTTCGCTGAATGGGTTACTCAGACACAAACGTGACGGATATCCTGGCCACCGTATTACAAGCACCACTGAATATAATATATGGGAGCCTCATTTCTTTCTTTCGAACTTTCTATTCCCTTGTTTTTATTATCTTTATTTTACTCTTTTTTTTTCTTTCTTATTTCTTTGTCTGTTTCTCTCTATTCCTGGTTTATCTTTCATTCATTTCTTAATTTAAGAATGCTTAGCCTCCTAAAGCATTTTTTTCATTTGCATTTCTTCTTTCCTGTCATGGGGATGACTGCACAGATATCCTCAGAAGTAGGATCTTTTGAATTCTGCAAGAACCTATTTACTAATGGTCCTAATTGAAGGTGTCATTTAGAAGTTAAATATATGTTTCTTATGTGAGGTACGGTGGGTATGTGTGAGAATGTGTGTCAGAGAGAGAGAGAGAGTGTGTGTGTGTGTGTGTCTATCTGTCTATGTTTGAGTGTGTGTGAGTACTTGAGCGTGGGGAGCCGGCTCTCACTGTACTATACCAAAAAGAGGTAGAGTGTGCAGAGAGTCCAGTGGATCCCCAGAGATTTTACAGAGGCTAAAGCAGATAATAATAATGCTCTTTTGTGGTAGTGTGGGGGAGCAGTTAGACATATGTGAGGGTAGTTTTAAGCATTTGTTGTACACACAGGTGCAATAAATGACACACACTGTTGTACACACAGTGGCAATAAATGACACACACTCATTGAATAAATCTGAGACCAATTTAAGAATGATACTTGGTTACATTTATTTTGCGGAACCACAGAATTTCATCTTGAGTAAATACGTTTTGCAATAGAAATACTGTTCAATATAAAAAGTGGACAATTAGTGCAATTTTCAGACTTTGCAATGTTAACCTATGGGGTGAAGAAAACATTCAACATACGTATAGCCAACATCTACTTAAAAGACCATTCTTCAGAAGTTAAGGTTCGTATTGTACACGGTTCAGTTCAGAACCAACAGTGCACCACCAGCGGCACGTGGGCGCCCAGGTGCAAGTACAAGTTCAAGGTTGGAAACCCAATACAAATGAAGAGGGACTGGGGCAATCGGACAGAGGCTGTTTACAGGTAAGTAACAGCGGCTTGGGGGAACTAGGTGGTCAGGAACTGAAGTTCATGGACTAGGGATGCCACCTAAAAACTAGATTTAAGGGTGTTACAAGGAAGTGACAGGTAGTGTCCAATGGGCCCTTTGCCGGGCTGTCTAGGTCCTCTAACATGCCCACCTTCTGTGAGAGGAGGACACAGTCCTAGCCCTAACTGAACAAGTCCCACCATCTTCAAGATGGTGGGCACTGAAAAGTGTACTTGACCTAGCCTCCAGCACCCGTGGGGAGGAGTTGTCAGAGTGTGGAAAAGTAAATTTTGCCATGTTCTGTGTCCCTACGTGTCATCCATCATATGTTATGTGTGCATGATTAAATATGCACATGTATTCCCCATGTTCGATTAATGACGCAATTATAGTTGTGTCCACCTCTAGTATGCCAGTTTCCAGTCCTCGTGAATACTACGAATATCAGGCCTATGTAAAGCTACGTTGCCACGTTTCTCAGTGTGCACGTTATTCCATTATAAAGTCCCCGTTTCTAGGCCTCAAAAGGGCCTGGACACCAGATTCAGCTCCTGTCTCCTGAAGCCTCGCTGAGGAGCGATACAGCCCCCACCTGTATCCTCGACCCTTCACTTACTTCCTGCCTCGCAGTGCCCGGCCCAGCCTGGCTCAGTCTCTGAGTCTGCCAAGAATATGTTATGATTCCAGTTATCAGTTCAGTCCTCCTTCTCTGCATTCCTAAGCTACTGAACTGCATCAATAGTTTCCGTCATTGTCTAGCCTTCACGTCTCCACGTTAGAGAAATACTGCATTTAATGGTCATTTAATATTCTTCATCACGCACTACATGTAGAATAATGCATGGTCCAGTCTTAGAATCAAGTTAGCCTTTCCTCTCCTGACTTCTAGTTTATATCAACATGTTCTCTAAACATCAGATACTAGATACTGTTTAGGTACATGTCGCCCTGACTCTCCAGACTTCAGTCTCTGCTCCTAGCACAGAGTTCATAGCCCCCAGCTTCTCCTAGTAACACGTCATTGCTAGTTTGCGCGCACCATCAGGTTAGAGGTCCCGGCTCCTTAGGTAGCCCCCTCCATGGTTTCCGCCCCATTCATGACATATTCTGTTACGTTTGCATCACATGTCTATGTATACGCCCTGTTACACCTCTTTTTACCCTTATCTTTCGCGACTGCTACGCGTCACGCCTTCTGCTCCACCCACTGCTACGCCTACTGCAATGTAATGCTATGTGTTTGCGTTATGTATATATGCTCATGTATTGTTATTAAAAGTCAGCGCGCTCATCCCAGATCCTGACCCCGGCAGCGTTGCCAGGCTTGCCATCCTATTCCTGTGCAGGTTGTCCTGTTCCTGTCCTTATTTTGTATTAAACCTGCATAACTCCTACTACCTCGAATCTTGACTCTTATTTTATTGAGCTATCTGTTATTCATTTATACTTCAAAAATAGGGTATTATTTATTTATTTACCACATAATGGCGCCCGAATAGGGACTTGCCCTTTCCCCACGCGTCGGTGAAGCCACGCCGACCCCTTGACCCTCTGCAGTCGTGACGGAACTCTTCTGTGCACCGGCAGATATTTCTGCTTCAAGTATCCCTCAGGCCCACGGAGGAGACGGAGGAGGCGGTCCAGCATCCAAACGAGACGGTGGAGGAACGCGGCGAGTCCCGACCAGAGCCCAAGCCAAGAGTCCAAGGTCCGAGGTATCCGGAGGCCCACCCGTAACTGAAGTCCGAAGTTCGTCGTCCGTCGTCGTAGCAGTCCAGTCCAGTCCGAGGCTTTCCGTTCTTGCTGCCCGGTGAGTACCATTACTGGGGTAGTATCTAGACAGGGACAATCTAAATTGACTCTGGTCCGTGGGTTGGTGGTACACAGACTCACAAACGAAGTGTTCACCTAGGTGGATACGGGTCTTGATGCGTCCCTTTATGGGACCGGTATGTTCCGTACTGTTTCAGCAGTGCATCCAGTAACTCTAGTCTGTTCCGTTCTCGAGAAATTCTTGTGTTTCTGTTCTCAGTATTCCAGGTAATATTCTGTCCGAACTGTTATGTTATGATGTTGTTCAATGTATTTCCAATGTCGTGGTATGCCTGAATTGTTTTCCCAGTTGTTATTGTTCCTCGTGTATTGTATTGTGTTCCGATTCAAGTTTACAATGTCTCTCTTTTCGAGATTACGTCAGCTAAGAACTAGAAAGGGTTTGTTAGAAGAAGCAGTTCCTGTTCCGCCGAGGGACAGTCCAGGTCACTTTATGTATCAGAAGCATGGCATAAGCGCCATATTGTATCTAGATTTATGGGTAGAGTATACCAAACAGTTAGAAGAAAAGTATAGATGGCCCGTATCGGGTACATGGGATGCCGAGTGCATCATGCGAGTAGAAGAAGCATTATGGAAAAAGAAAGCCAGACAATCACAGAAAGATGCCATCGAGTTATGGCGTAAAGAAGCTCATAAAAGAACCGAAAAAGAAATCAGAAAGTCAGAATTAAGTAGAGAATCCTTAGAACGAGCACAAGAAAAAGAACTAATCGAGATAGGTGAACAAGTCAAAGCCGAACAGTCAGACAGACAGAGGCATGCCCTTATTAGGGGTATGTATCCTCTTCTTGCCGAGGGCTTGCCAAAAGCGACCCCAGAGGCATCCAGTAATTTCCCGCCACCATTAGTTCCGACCAAGCTACGTCACAAACAGACCGCAGCTGATATTTTTATTTCGTCCTATTTGGACGACACAGTCCCAGAATATGCAAATCCTGTTCGCGCTCCGCCAGTCCCTGTAAATCAGGCACTTCCCGCTTCTCCAGACACCGGAGTACCCGTTACGGTACCCCCGGTCCAGCCCGCCATACAAGTCCAGCCCGCATTTCAAATTCCCACCTTGCCAGCACGAAAAGCATCAGTTGATGATTCTAGTCTAGGGGCCGCAGGGGGAGGTCTTCCTCAAACCCCGCCGCCACGTAAACGTTTAGATGCAGCCGCATTACATATGCAAGCGTCACAACGTACGCCAAGAATGTCTGTTGCAGAAATAAGAAAATCCCTTGCCGAATGCTGTTATGACCCAGTCCCAGGCGAAAATGATATGGTTTTATATTCATTACGCGTAAGAAATGTGGCCGAGTATCTAGTCACCCTACCAGATATGAAGGAAGATCTAGACAGAATATATCGTTTCATCCGTACAGGGGAAGATCCAGAAAGTATTAGTGACGTCATGTCCCACAGGAAAGCTGAGACCCAGCTCATGATATTAAAGTTTCTGATTAATTGTCTAATAAGAGAACAAGATTACCCGTCCAAAAATCAGGCCGAAATGAAAGCCCTGATGAAGTGGAGTAATAGTATAGCCGAGGGTAAGCACAAGACTATCGGTGCTATGGAGTGTATGTACAAGAAAATCCGTAAAGAAATAATAAAGATACACGAACAACGTAAAGAGGCACAAGTAAGCGAGAAAGAAAGTAACTCTGATACTGAAGAGGTAGAGGACGAGAATCCCGCCAGAATAGCGTACGTAGGAAAATCTAGATTTCCAGATCGCCATTTACGCCTAGAACACAAGTCTACTTTCCATCATCCAGCACCAGAACAAGGTTCTCTAGAACAAGTATTTCAAGCTACCGATCACATTTTGAAATCACGAATCGGTTATAGTGAGTTGAGTACTATGCATGAACAAGAACTAGCCCGATCAGCAGTCCGATGGATTACTGATTCTACCACTTTTCCAGACGAAATAGTGGCACAAATGTTTCTGAAAATGCCCCCAGCCGAGCAACGACTGGTGGGTATGTATATGATTCAGCACCTCATTACTCTGTATGAGGGTCAGCACTCTGATCCAGGTCCGTTACATGATGTCCTGAACGAGTTACTCCAGTATAGATGGAGAGGTCTAGGTACCGACTTAATTAGTGTCATTCTAGAACAGCGCCACAAATATAGAACGTTTCTGAACCCGCATTTTGTTCATGTCTCACCCCCAGAAAGTAAACCATTTTACATAGACAGACAGAATCCGTTACGAGAAGTCCACCCAGTTAAAGGAACGGGTGGCGAAATGCAGCGAGTGTTTGTATACACTCCAATAACAAAGATGGAACTCCTCGAGATGAAGAAATTAATTCCCTGTCATGACAAAGACCCAGCAGGGTTCCATAGAGAATTAAAAGACATGCTCCGTATGGGAGAATACACATATCCAGATATCATTAAAATGTTAAAGGTTCTGCTGCCCGCAGGGGTGTATGAAAAGCTAAAGGAAAAAGAATGGGAGGTGGGAGAGAAAAAGATCGATTGGGCAGTTCTAGAAGCTGAAGACAAGGCACGAGTACCAGGTACCGGTCTTGGAGATAAATGTAAAGAATTACCAGAATTATTGATTCAAGTTTTACCCAGATTATTGACAACTAGAAAAGAAGACTGGGATGCAATCTCAGCCTGTAAACAGAAACAAGAAGAAGATATTAGTGATTTTTATTCTAGATTTGAAAAGTGTTTTAGTATTAACAGTGGCCTCAAGACAAGTAGTGAGTCATATCCTCACCTTTTTGTTACTAAATTAGTCGAGAATTCAAGCCCGCCAATTAAAAATCGAGTTTTGAAAGTCGAAAGTACCTGGCAAGCTAATACCCCGTCCCAGATGTTGCAAATGCTTCAATACCACCAGAATAGAATCAGAGAAGAACAAGAACACGAAAGGAAACGTATGAAAGACACGAAAATGAAAGTACTAGTTGCACAATCTGTCCCTCAAGACAGTCAGAAGAGGGGTCCGAATCAAGCCAGTCATCCAGCAGCTCCCGTTAAAGGGAATTGCAATTATTGTAAACAGCCAGGTCATTTTATAAACGAGTGTGCAGTTCTGAAACACAACATAGCTACTGGTAAGACTAAAGAAAGACCACGTCCGCCTAGACAAGAACAAGTTTCACAGATTCCTCAGCCACAGAATGCACAACAGACAGTTACAGCACCGCAGCCCATTGCTGCAACACAGCATGTTACATCGCAGATGTACCAGTATGCACAGTCTGAGTATCCAGAGTACCAGCAGTACTCATGAAACAGCCTAGAGAGGGAGGTAGGCTTGCCTCTCATCGAGATACCTGTAGATCAAGAAGGTCCCTATGTTCACAGTCAAGTATTAGGGAAAGACAGAAAGTTTTTGATTGATACAGGGGCAAGTAGGACCACAATTAGTCACGCCGAAGTTCCAGGGGCTCCGCTCTCAGGCTCAAGAAATGTTTCCCTTGGATTTTCAGGAAAACCTATCGTAAATGAGATTTCAAAGCCAGTTACTCTAGAAGTAGGTCCATTGTCCCGCACTACTGATCTGTTACTTACTAAGTCAAGTCCAGAAAACCTATTAGGCATTAAGACACTGAAAGAGTTAGGTGCAGTTATATGCTGTTCCCCAGAGGGAATACGATTGTTCCTACGTGACTTCAAGGGTCACTATGTATTACGAGATTTTGATTCAAGACTGTCTAATGTTCCGCAGCACTTATGGGCGCAAGGTCCAACTGATGTAGGTTACATGCAAATCACACCCTATCGTGTGACTCTCAAGCCAGGTGTAGTGTTACCACGAATCAGACAGTACAGATTGCCACCTGAGGCTGTAGCAGCCTTATCCAAAATTATTGACGAGCTTATTGCTCAAGGAGTGGTTGTAGAAACTGACTCCAATGTATGTAATTCTCCGATCATTCCAGTCATGAAACGTACTGATCCAAATGCACCCCCAGTATATCGATTAGTGATTGACCTACGAGAGCTTAATAAATGTATTATTCCTCAGTACCCAGTTGTCCCAGACATCTCTTCCCTATTAACGGCCATTGATTCCGAAGCCACGTTCTTCACTGTCATAGACCTCAAGAACGCATTTTTCAGTGTTCCTATACATCCAGACAGCCAGTTCCTTTTCGGATTTTGTTTAAATGGAAGGAGCTATATGTTTACACGAGCTCCTCAAGGATTCACAGAAAGTCCTAGTATTTACAGTCAAGCACTTAAGAGACAACTAGACAACATTCACATGCCAACTGACACTGCCCTGCTCCAGTATGTCGATGATCTCCTGATCACAGCCCGTTCTGAACGTGCTTGCGAGCGAGCATCCCTTACAGTTTTGTACTTCCTAGCCGAGATGGGGCACAAGGTGTCCCCTTCTAAGCTTCAATTCTGTGTCCAGCAAGTGGTCTACTTAGGACACTTACTGTCCAAGAGGGGTAGGCAGTTGACACCAGACCGTATCCAGTTAATAGCGAGTCTTCCTCAGCCCAAGACCCAGAAGGAGGTACGTGCTTTTATCGGCCTTACTTCTTACTGTAGACAATGGATTCCCCAGTATGCATTTCTAGCCAAGCCACTGATACAGTTAACGACACAGGAGGCAGCCGTATCGACTGTCCTCCCTTGGACATCTGAACATACACTTAGTTTCAATGAGTTAAAGAAAGCTTTATGCCAAGCTCCAGTTCTAGCTACACCGAACTACAGTAAGCCTTTTACACTTTTCGTTACTGAACGCGAAGGTACAGCATTATCTGTTCTCACACAAGATCAAGCAGGACAATACAAGCCATGTGCTTATTTTTCGAGCACATTAGATCCTGTAGCCCAGGCTCTGCCTGCGTGCCTCAAGTCAGTTGCAGCCACAGCACTAGCTATCAGGCAAAGTGATTCCATAGTTTTAGGACATACCCTGACAGTACAAGTTCCACACTCCGTGGAAGTTCTTTTAAACCGAACACAAACTCAGCACTTGACAATTGCACGTTTAACAGGTTATGAATTGACACTGTTCCAGCCACACATAGAAATCAGACGCTGCAACATCCTGAATCCTGCTACATTATTACCATCAGTTACTTCGAATTCTGCCACACATGACTGTGTGGAAGTAGTTAACATTACGACAAAGCCAAGACAAGATCTGACAGATACTCCGTTACCAGACCCCAACCTGACACTTTATGTGGATGGTTCATGTATGAGAACAAGTACAGGAGAACTAGTCGCCGCGTATGCAGTGACTACTGACACTGAAGTTATTAAAACACACCGTATTGATACCCTGTCCGCTCAAGCAGCAGAGCTAGTTGCTCTGACACAAGCCTGTATACACGCCAAGAACTTGAAAGTTAATGTTTACACAGATTCACGCTACGCATTTGGAGTTGTACACGACTTCGGAGTGCTCTGGCAGGAGAGAGGTTTCATGACTTCTCATGGAACCAAGATTCAGCATGGTCTCCTTATTCAAGCTCTGTTAGATGCCATACACTTACCGACATCTATCGCTATCATGAAGTGCAAAGCACATACGAAAGTTACTGACATTATTTCCCAAGGTAATGATCTAGCAGATCGCACAGCCAAGCTTACAGCACAGACTCCAGACATTCAAGTTAATCCGACACAGACACATGCTCCAGATCCGACTACATGTATGACAGTTAAGGACCCTACACAAGATGTCATAGATATCCAGTTACATGCTACTCCCGAGGAAATCAAGAAATGGTCCGAACAAGGAGGGGTCCAGACAGATCAAGGATGGTTAACAAAGGGTAGAGCCACATGGTTTCTCCCCGACTCTATGGTTCAAGTCATTATTAATACCGCACATAGTCCAGCACATTTAGGAGAAAAAGCTATGTTAGACAGTATCCAGAACATTTGGTTCAACAAGCATTTACGAGCTGCAGCCAAGCAGAAAGTCCGTACCTGTATGATATGTTGTCAGTTTAATCCAGGTAAAAGTGTCCCGGTGGAACAAGGTGGATTCCAGCCCCCTGACCACCCTTTTGAAGTCCTCCAGATGGATTATATTCAGATGGAGCGATGTCGAGGTTTCAAGTATGTCCTTGTAGTTGTATGCGCTTTGTCCAGGTGGACAGAAGCATATCCAGTCCCAGATTACACAGCCGCGACCACTGCTAAGCAGTTGGTTCGTGAGTTTTTCCCCCGTTATGGACTCCCTAGAGTCGTATATTCTGACAACGGCCAGCCATTCTCATCTGAACTCATGAAGCACGTTTCCCTGTTATTAGGGTACCAGTGGAAGTTTCATTGTGTACGCCATCCTGAAGCAGCTGGTCTTGTAGAGAGACATAATCAGACTCTGAAAATTCGTATTGCAAAAGTATGCAAAGAAAAAGGTGTGGACTGGCTAGTAGCTCTGCCAGTTGCTTTATTTTATATGCGCATGGTCGCACATTCCAGATCAGGTCTGTCCCCGTACGAGGTCGTTTTCGGCCGCCCCCCTAATATGTTGGGTACTCCTAGACCCCGAAGTATTACCGATGTTTCATGTAATATGCTGACAGATTACCTAGCTTCCTTGATGTCTGCCCTCAACTCATGTCGTTCACAGGTTGCCGCCGCATTTCCAGACAATACCGAGGTGGCACCGCATGAAATCGTTCCAGGATCCATGGTGATGGTCCGCAACTTTGACAGATCAAGTCCGCTGGAGCCTCGTTGGAAGGAGCCCCGACAGGTCCTCCTCACCACCCGTACAGCCGTGAAGTTGGAAGGACGCAAAGGCTGGGTGCACCTTTCTCATGTCAAACTTTTTAAAGGACTGAAACCCGTCTTAAAGAACATTTCCCAGGATTTGAAGGATTGCCAAAATATTGTTCTCAAGGACTGTCCCGCAAAAGACATTGCTACAACCCCTCCCCTGTTAGAGAAAACTCCGCAGCAGGAGTATAAACAGAAACTACGGTCTAGTAAAATAAGTCAGTCAGTTTGATTGTATAAGTCCTCCCCTAGGTGAAACGGTTAGACTGTTTCTGACATGTATAAAATAGACCCCCATAGTGAGAGAGTCAGTCAAAACTCAATCCGATGTATCGTTTTTCTGAGTTTCATATTATTTCTCAGCATTATGATTTCCTGCACGAGTTATGCATTTTTCTTGTATTTCCCAGTTCTTCATGTAAATAAGTCTGCTAATGCTACAGTAGAGCACACGTTTAGTGATCTGCCTCCTCATGAACTCTCTTACCGCCTCGCTATGCGTAATAACTCATTTATCCGCATGTTACATTACTCACACCAGACCAGCAATACCACTAATTGTTGGGTGTGTGGTCGACTCCCCCCTTTCCAGACACCGAAGGGAGTTCTGCCACTTTTTCCTTATCCATTTTCACATAATGGTTCGTGTGGAGCATGGTCCACCTTAACGTCATCCTCAACAGATATGTCTTTTCTTAACAGTACATGTTTCCCAGACAAGCAAGGTCTCCCCCACAGAACAGGTTTAGATCTAGAAAATGAAGTGTATAATTTAGGTAATTATTCTTCGAATTTTATGGTCCTGAATGTTCAGTCTGATACTACTCCAGACTTACCTGCTATTTCAGTATTACCAGTCAAAGGCGAATTATGTGTCCGAAATTATGGTTCTGTACACGTAGGACATAGTGATTGTACTACTATTGTCAAGTATAGTGACAGTGGGAAATCCATTTTCAAAGCCTCACGTCATTCTTATTTTATTTGTGGTCAAACCGCATATGTTCGTCTGCCCCTCGATTGGGAGGGAACCTGTTACATTGCCTTCCTACTGCCACCAGTTTTCCTAGCCCCACCTGATTATCATAGAAACACACATCTAGTACACATTAGACATAGAAGGGAGTCCCCAATTGTCGATTATACTGAAACTGCTCTAGAACAGTATACAGATTTCAATAGAGGTTTCTTCTTCTTTATAGGACCTATCCAGAATAGTAAACTGATCCGTAGGTTAACCAGAACCCTCGAAGCTGTAGTAAATGAGACTGCCTCTGCTCTAGGTAACTTAACTGAAGAGCAATCTGCTATGAGATTTGTCGTTTTACAGAATCGTCTCGTCCTTGACGTCATACTGGCTGATAGGGGCGGGGCCTGTAGAGTCATCGGATCCAGTTGTTGCATTTTCATTCCAAATAACGCGCCGTCTGTTTATTCAGCTATAACCAGACTCCATAAAATTGCCCATCTGATACACCAAGACCCAGGCACCTGGACATGGTCCGGTTGGTTCTGGAATATAATTTCCGCATGGGGATGGAAAGTCTTGTCCTTTCTAGGTATTGCAGTAGCGATCATATTCAGCTGCTGCCTCTGTATACAATGTGGCCCTGCGATTTGCGGCATCTGTGCTACCTCTTGTATTCCTAGTCCCAAGCCCCGTTCTAAATCCCGTTCCAGGATAATTCGAGACGAGCAAATGATACTGTATGAAATGATAGATGGTATCATGAATATTGATGTTTCCTGATGGAAACGTAGTGACAAGGAGGGAATGTGGAAAAGTAAATTTTGCCATGTTCTGTGTCCCTACGTGTCATCCATCATATGTTATGTGTGCATGATTAAATATGCACATGTATTCCCCATGTTCGATTAATGACGCAATTATAGTTGTGTCCACCTCTAGTATGCCAGTTTCCAGTCTTCGTGAATACTACGAATATCAGGCCTATGTAAAGCTACGTTGCCACGTTTCTCAGTGTGCACGTTATTCCATTATAAAGTCCCCGTTTCTAGGCCTCAAAAGGGCCTGGACACCAGATTCAGCTCCTGTCTCCTGAAGCCTCGCTGAGGAGCGATACAGCCCCCACCTGTATCCTCGACCCTTCACTTACTTCCTGCCTCGCAGTGCCCGGCCCAGCCTGGCTCAGTCTCTGAGTCTGCCAAGAATATGTTATGATTCCAGTTATCAGTTCAGTCCTCCTTCTCTGCATTCCTAAGCTACTGAACTGCATCAATAGTTTCCGTCATTGTCTAGCCTTCACGTCTCCACGTTAGAGAAATACTGCATTTAATGGTCATTTAATATTCTTCATCACGCACTACATGTAGAATAATGCATGGTCCAGTCTTAGAATCAAGTTAGCCTTTCCTCTCCTGACTTCTAGTTTATATCAACATGTTCTCTAAACATCAGATACTAGATACTGTTTAGGTACATGTCGCCCTGACTCTCCAGACTTCAGTCTCTGCTCCTAGCACAGAGTTCATAGCCCCCAGCTTCTCCTAGTAACACGTCATTGCTAGTTAGCGCGCACCATCAGGTTAGAGGTCCCGGCTCCTTAGGTAGCCCCCTCCATGGTTTCCGCCCCATTCATGACATATTCTGTTACGTTTGCATCACATGTCTATGTATACGCCCTGTTACACCTCTTTTTACCCTTATCTTTCGCGACTGCTACGCGTCACGCCTTCTGCTCCACCCACTGCTACGCCTACTGCAATGTAATGCTATGTGTTTGCGTTATGTATATATGCTCATGTATTGTTATTAAAAGTCAGCGCGCTCATCCCAGATCCTGACCCCGGCAGCGTTGCCAGGCTTGCCATCCTATTCCTGTGCAGGTTGTCCTGTTCCTGTCCTTATTTTGTATTAAACCTGCATAACTCCTACTACCTCGAATCTTGACTCTTATTTTATTGAGCTATCTGTTATTCATTTATACTTCAAAAATAGGGTATTATTTATTTATTTACCACAAGAGGGGGGCACATCTCCTATTCTATCTAAGGTTTCCGGCCTGTCCTGCCGCCAAAAAGGGGGTGAGGACAGGATGGAGGCCAGCTCCTTCGAACAGGAGAGGCTGGGGTCGCATTACAAAGGAGGCAAGACCTTTGAAGCTCCCCACCACGGATGACTCTTCCTGTCCAGGGGAGACGTGAACACCTCCACCCAGGAAAGGCATTGTTCTCAGCCTCAGAGTGCGCAGGCACTCTCCCTGAGGTCAGAACACACTCTGGTGGTAGCAGGTTTGCTCAGGCCAGTCAATGACCACACTAAGGATTGGTAGGTTTCAGGGGACCCATCTAAGGGGCCCTCTGTGTGCAATTTTAATATAATCGATACTGGAATCAGCACAAGTTTATTATGTTGAGATGCTTGGTGCCAAACATCACATATTTCAGTGAGGCCATCATGGAGCTGGTGAACTCATAATGACTAGTGTCCAGCCTAGGTACTTACTATGACTTCCCTGGTCACTTACAATATCCAGGAATCGACTAGGATATTGCAGGGGCATCAGGGGCATTTCATGCAGATATGCCCTCACAGGAGGGGGGGGTGTGGTGCAGCAGCCAGAGCTGCCGACTCAGGAACTGGGGATCAGGGTTCCAGTCTCTGCTTCAGCGCAACATCCTGTGATTCTGGCCAAATCACTTTATCACCCCGTGACCATAGACAGCGTCTGGAAACCATCACGGGTGATGAGTCGCACTATATACATCTGTGAACTTTAACTCACTGCCTGAGATATGGGTAAGACACCCTTCTAGCAGTGTTCATGGGTATGGCACACAGGTTGGCTCTTCAGTTTTGTCTGCACCAAGACACTCAGGATGCTGTTGCAGTGTGCATGTGCTAGGTGAGGGACCCCTTAGGGTGGTATAATTTGTGCTGCAGCCCTTAGGGACCCTCTTTAACCACAAGGCACTTAGTACCAGGGGTACCTTTTACTAGGAACTTATATGTGAGCTAAAGGGGTGCCAATGTGGAAATGACGGGAACAGTTTAGGGAATGAGATCTGGCACAGGAGGCCTGATTGGAAGGGACTCTGTGCACTTCCAGTCGAACCCACAATATTTTCCAGGCAACAAGTGGGGGCTAACAATGTCCAAAAGAGGCACGTGTATTCATGACACCCTCCCCCCACAAATGAAAGAGATGAGACTAACCTTCCTCTACAGAGTCTTCATCGTCCTCTTGGTGGACAATGTAAGTAATGCAGGGATACAGGGCCTTAAGTGGCTTACGTCTTTCCAAGAGGATCGCACTCAAGCTGTTCACTGTGCCCAATTCTCTACCTCTAAAGTCAAATTGACTTGTGGGGTGCCGCAGGGCTCCTCCCTGTCACCGCACCTTTTCAATCTGTATCCTCTAATTCAAACCTTAGGCTAAAGAAAGGTATGCACTTTCAACTACGCTGACGATCGTCAACTGATCTTGTAAATCGACAAGTCTGCAGCCTCCGTTAGTAACTTTCAAACTACCATGTGAGATATTGGTAGCTGGATGAACAGTAACCACCTGCATTTAAACCCAGACAACACTGAAATGATCCTAATTGGTGGGCCCTGGAACTCAAATTTTTGGCCGACTGAGTTGGAAAACCCACCCCTACCATCTAGATCAACTAAAAGACTTGGCATCACAATCGCTGCGATCTGTCTATGAAATCCCAGATTGTGACGGTGGTCTCTAACTGCTTTTATCCGCTCCGGAAGATCAGGAAGATGAACATAAGTTACTTACCTGTAAACCTTGGTTCTCCAGTATTGGTATCATTTATAGATTCACATGCTTGAATCTCCGTCGCCGAAGTGGGAGTCCCACGGTACATAGAATAAATAGCAATATAGCAAAAGCATAGCTAAAAGAGCAATAGGAAGTATTGTAACATAGAAGTTAACAGGAAAAAACTTGTCACTTTAATAACTTGTCCAAGTCCTTAGATATGGTCCAAACTCCAGCCAATCAGGGGACAGCACCCTCTGGAACCTTCTCATCAGAGGCTCAGGCTCTCCGATTTTTGAGCACAAGTGTGGCATAAGAGCCAAGGAGAAGAGGGGAGCCTCTGAGGGGAGGTGGGTGGGTCGCATGTGAATCTATGAAAGATACCAACACTGGGGAACCACAGTTTTCAGGTAAGTAACTTATGTTCTTCTCCAGTATTGGGGTATCTTTCATAGATTCACATGCTTGAATCAGAGTAGATAGAAGTAATTTGAGAATTGTGCATGGTAAACCAAAAGTAAATCGTAAACGGAGTACGAGAGAATACATATACGTATATTACAGTATAGCAGTAAACATGGGCGCATCTGCAAAAGCAGAAATATATACATACATACAATGTGTGCAGGAGGAGGTAAGAAACAGAGGCTCACCTTACTTAAAAAGATTACGTAGCACCGCTTGCCCCACAGCAGTGTCAGCATTGTTGGCAGCTGCCAGACAGCAGTGCTTGGTCGCAGCTCTGCAAATCTGATGAAGAGGCACACCAGCAAAGAGAGAAGTAGAAGAGGAGACTGCTCTAGTATGGAGCGCTTTAATCGTTGCAGGAAGTGTCTTGCCTGCTTGCTGATGGCAAAAGGAAATTGCTCTAGATATCCAACGTGCAAGAGTCTGTTTAGCAACTGGAGGTTCATTACGCATCCTGCCGTAGGCTATGAAGAGCTGATCAGTTTTACGAATACTGGTTGTTCTTTGCAAATAAAATGTCAAACATCTCTTAACATCTAGAGAATGTAAAGTCTTTTCTGCTGGCAACTGTGGATTAGGGGAAAAGTCTTTAAGATGACAGGCTCATTCAGGTAGAAATCAGATGGAACTTTAGGAATTAAGGCCGGATTAATGTGGAGCGCCACAGCGTCTTTGGTGAATTAAAGAAAAGGAGGTTTGATAGTAAAAGCTTGTATCTCGCTGACTCGAAGTAAGAGCTTAAAGCAGTGATGTCTTCCAGGAGATGAATTTAAGATCAGCCCTACGAATGGGTTCAAATGGGGACTTCATGAGTTGTGCCAACACAATGCTCAGATGCCAAGGAGGAGGCGGGCGTCGAATTGGAGGGAACTTCTGAAATAAGCCTTTGAAAAAATGTTGAATAATTCTTGAAGAATAAAGAGAATTGGAGCCATCCTGCCGGAATCTGGAAATTGCAGCCAGAAAAACCTTCAGGGTAGAGTGAGAGAGGCCTGATATTGCTAATTGTAAGAAAAAATGCAGAAGTTGCTCTGGCGTAGAGTGAACAGGGTGAACATTTATTTTTTCATAATTTGTAAAGCGCAACTGACCCCCTACGGGTAACCAGGCGCTGTGATACAGGCGACTAGCTTATGGCCCGAGAGACTGTGTCCTCTGCCAGGAAGGAGTTAGCAGGATGCCAAGGAGCATACTCGAGGGTAGAGCCAGGTTTTTAACCTTTTTCTAAAGTGCAGGATGTTGTCTATTTGTCTCGTATCAAATGGAAGCGTATTCCAAAGGCGGGACGCTGCCGCACTGAAGGCCCTACTTCCTGATTTGACTTTCCTAACTCTAGGCACCCTCACCAGAGGAGCGCAGTGCTCGTGGAGGGGCATACGATGTCAGTTTCTCCTGCAGAGATTTGGGCCTGTGACCATGTGGAGCCTTAAATACTATACATAGTGCCTTAAATCGTATCCTCTGCGAGACTGGCAGCCAGTGTAAATCTGAGAGTGCCCGGGAGGCGGAGGAGCGGCGTGGTTGCACTAGTACCAGTTTGGCCACCATGGTCTGTACTCCCTGCAATCTCTCAATCAGATATTGCGGGGATTCTAGTAACGGGGCATTACAATAGTCCGGCTTACTGAGGATGGTGCTCCGGACTATCAGTGCTCTGTTCTGTTAAAAGAACATCGGAAGGATTTTTCGAAATGCTCTGATCAGAGTAAAACAACTTCCAGCTGTTTTGTTGACAGTTTTCTAATGTCAATTTGTTGTCAACCATGACTCCCAGATTTCGTACCATGCTCCTGGGAGCCAATGGAGTAGCAGGGGATGTTTGCCAAAACTCAAGCGGAAGTTTAGGAGAGATTCTACCTACTGCACAGTGTAGAATCTCTGTCTTCTAAGAGTTAAACTGAAGAATTTGGATTTGAAGCTTCACACCAAAGATTGAACCATTTCCACTTGAGGTTGTAAGTTTTGATAGTGGAGGGTGCTCTAGCGTTAGTGAGGACCTCCCTGCAGTCCAGAGGAATAATCAAATTAGCAAACTCATAGTGCTAAGGCGCCAGTTGGATTCAGGTGGCAGATCAGGCCGTGGTTTATAGTAAGAAGATTCGAAATTGGGCGCAGCCAAATTGGATTGCACTCCGACAGAAGGAGGATCTCCGTAAACCAGAACTGGCGAGGCCATCTGGAGGCTATGAGAAGAATGCGGCAGGGTTATTTCCGCATTTATCAAAATACCCTTGGGACTTGAGGAATCGGTGGAAAAGCGTAAGCATATTTTTTTGACCAGTTCATCAAAAACGCATTCTCGCACGATTATGAGTGAGGAAGCCAACTTGCATAGAATGGGCCTTTGCGGTTCAGGTTGGTTGCGAATAAATCCAGATTGGGGTGTCCACATAGCTGAAAGATGCGGTCTAGCGTCGGCTGATGAAGTTCCCACTAGTGGTTTGACGAGACCGACCTGCTCAGGGAATCCACTAGAAGGTTGGACACCCCCAGAACATGGACTGCTGTTAAAGTGATCTGATGTTGAATCACCCAATCCCAAATTTGCTGAACTTGTAGGGATAGCAAAGTGAATCTCGTGCCCCCTTGTTTGGTCACATAATGCATGCTTGTTGTGTTGTCCATTCGGATCAACACTGAAGCTCCTTGAATGAGGGTGCAAAAGGACTTCAGAGCCGGGAATATCGCCAGTAATTCCAAAATGTTTATATGCCAAGTTCATAGGTGGGTGTCCCATTTCCCCTTGACTGTGAGGGCTTGAAGATGCGCTACCCACCATTCGAGGGAGGCATCTGTCGTGAGGATGAAACTTGGAGTGTCCACTACAAATGAACTGCTGAGATGTTTGGTATGCGAGTCCACCATATCAATGCTCTTCGTATCTGAGACGTGATGTTGATGACATCGTCAAAGGACCCTGAGACTTGTTGCAATTGGTTGTCAAGTTCCTCCAGTCAGGGTCCCATTTTGAGGCGACAGTTGGGAATTAGGGGAATACAGGAAGACAGCATCCCCAGAAGCAATTTGAACTGTCGAACAGAAACATACTTTTATGTGCGCATGAGAGTTGCCAGTTTGGAAATCCGCTGTTGTCTTTCGTTTGAGACAAAAGCCCTTGTTTGCTGTGTGTCTATGATGATCCCCAAGAAGGTCCTCACTTGAGAGGGGGTAAATTGAGACTTCTCCAGATTGATGGAAAGACACAGAGACCGGCATGATTGAGTGTGTCTGGTTGCGACTGCGAACGACTGTGCCTTTATAAGGCATTCGTCGAGGTAGCGAAGTATTTGGACACCAACTTGACCAAGATATGCTGCCACCGGTGCCAAGACCTTAGTGAACATTCGGGTGCAGAGCGAAGGCCAGTTGGAAGGACTTGGAATTGGAAATCTCTGCCAGTCACTCTGAAGCGCAGGAATATTCTGTGTCTGGGTAGGCTAGGGACATTAAAATAGGCATCTTGAAGGTCAAGTGTTGGCTTGTAATACCCTTGAGACAGTAATTGAAGCACTTCTTGGAGAGACAACATCCGGAAAGTTTGCTTCTTGAGAATCTTTTTGAGGGAACGAAGGTCCAGAATGGGGTGCCACTCCCCCGATTTTTCCTTGATTTGGAAGAATCTGGAATAGAAGCCTGCATCCCCTTGAAGATTCGGTACACTTTGATCGCTCCTTTCCTTAACATGAGATTGATTTGGCATAAAAGTTCCTTCAGACGGGCAGGAGGGGGACCTCTTGGGGAGAATTTGGAGGGAATTTCACAAATTCCACTGTAGTCTCTGGACACTATGTTCAAAACCCATCGATCTGTAGTTATTGCGGACCAATTGGAGAAGAAATGGGAGATCCGCCCTCCAACTTTGGTCGGACTGATGGGAAGAGCGGTTGACAGTTGGCAGTTGTCACTGCTTTTTTGAGGAATCTCTGCCTCAGCAGGAGGATTTCCCTCTGTACTGCTCGTAAGAGGCAGCCTGCGCCTGTCGAAAAGACTGATCTTGCAGGGAGGAGGAGTAACGCGGTTTTCCCTGATAGGGATGGTACTGCTGGTATTGGTTGTAATCTCCCCGAAAGGAAGAGGAGGAGCCACGACCCCACGCACCCCCAAAGGGCTGCATTTTAAACTGTACAGTAGACACTACACACTACACACGGACCCGAGAGGCCTGGAATTTAGATTTTGACATTCCAATGGAAGATCAAGACTGGCAGCGGTTCTGTGAACTAACATGCATCGTTTCTAGTAATGCCCATTTTCGAATGATACATTATAATTTTCTGGGAAGAACCTACTTAACGCCACAAGACCTTTATCGAATGGTCGTGTCTTGCCCAGATATATGCCTGCGCTGCAACACTGTGGGGGCTGATTTCTTACATTAACGATGGCCCTGTGATGCAATACACTCCTTCTGGCAACAAGCTGTCGAAGAAATGGTACATGCCACACAACTAAGTATTGATCCGACACCGAAATGCTGATTATTAAGCCTCATTAGATGCCAGAAGGGCGCAAGATAACCTTTCAATTTGGTCAATCGCCTATGGTACTGGCATGACGTAGAATTGCAATCACATGGCTGTCCCAGCATGCCCCAACGATTGTGCTCTGGCATAGAGATGCGCTCGACTGGGCCTAGCTGAGGAGACACATATGCGCCTTAGCAGAAAGTATGACATATTTGAGGATACACTAAACACTTGCCGTGCTCATACAGATAACTCCTAGCTCCTGCTTCCCGAGTGACAACCGACACAGACACAGACTCTGGCTCTGTAACTGATAAAGCAGAACACTACGACACTGGGGATGAGCAGGGAGGTGTCTCCACATCATAACTGTAAGGTACATTCCCAATTAGGGGAATGGGACACTTATTGATCACCTGGAGAATGGGAAAGCAGATTAGTGCATGTGTAATTATTGACTGCTTCTTGATTAACCTACTGACGTAGAACATATTGGTATTATATGTCGCTGTATACTCTGACTGCCAGGTTGTATGTTTGTATGTTGACAAAATTAAAGTAAAGTTCTAAAAAAACAAAATAAATTAAAGCCACAGACATGAAGTTGGTACCTCTGTATCACTCCTTAGGGAACCCCACCCTGGTAAATATGCTAATGAGGGCCCTAGCCACTGCAGGGGCAGTGGTAGTCCTGAGGGGAATAGCCTCAGAATACCTGGAGGCATGATCTACTACCAGACCTCACTGAAGGACGTGGAGTCACCACGCCACGGCCCGGAGTGACGTGGCTCTTCCAGGTGCGTGGGGGTCTACGGGGCTTTTGGAAAGGGGCTGAGTCAGAGAGGGACGGGAGGGGAGGCTGAGGGGTGAAAGGGACCCAGGGAAAAGGAAATAAGTGAGACGGAAAAGAAAGACAAGAGCAGAAATCATCGGCTACTCTTTTTCTTTTGGTTACTCCAACCTCTACACCCTCCCTTCATATTTATGCATAGCTATTATTTATCCCTCACATCCTCCCTTGACTAAACCATAAAGCAAAAACACTTACCTGAGTCTTTTCCTTCTGTCCGAGGGACGACGGCGGCCGAGGCTCACCTAAGGGACTGAAGTGGAAGACCCTGTGGGAAAGAAGAATACAAAAGAGATAATCAATCATTGTGATTTACTATAATACTAATAAAAAGTGCATACCAAGAAATTATTCAATGCAGTGGGCTCCTTCTTGACCGACTCTTCTAGAACGGGGAGCTACATAGTTTCCCTACAGGGAATGGGAGACAGAAACACAGAGACCAACAGACACATACAGACACACACACACACACACACAGGAAAGCATAGTAGGAAAATGATATATACAGTTTTTATATGCTTGCATATGTACATTGTTTTAGAAAGATGGTGGAACTATTTATTCTGTTCAATGTGCTTATTTTGCTAATTACTTTGATCTGCTTCTATTATCATTGCAGTTGGGGCTGGACTGTTCCCATGAGGCACAGGGTCAAGACTGATTTGCATATGGCCATGTCTGAACTGGGGTGGCATGGTGAGCAAAATAATGATGGATTTACCCAGATCTCTTGACTGAGGATGAATGTTTTTATTTGTTCTGCATTCCGTCCATCAATTGTGTGTCTTTTGCTCTATTATCATTGCAGCACATAAATTCTATACAAGAATTACGATGGTTCAATAAATAATGAAAATGCTAATGTTATGTTATTTTAATTTGATATCGCACACGAATTACCCCTAAGCAGAAACTACTTTAAGGAGAAATTTTGGATTGGTACGTAGAACCCCTCAATCTTTGTGAAGTTGAAAGAAAGGCTCTTTTATAGTTAATGTCTGAAGTTCATCAACTCTCCTTAGTGAGGTTATCGTTATGAGGAACTTTCCATGACAGGAATTGTAACAGACATTTGTGCATTGATCAAAAGGCGGGCCCATTAGCCTTGTAAGGACTATGTTTAAGTTCCACTCTGGAGCAGGGGGAATACTTGGTGGTATAACCCTATTTAATCCTTCCATGAAGGCTTTAATCACTGGTACTCTGATGAGAGATAGGTGTTGTCTATTTTGCAAGTATGCAGCTACGACTCCCAGGTGTAAACAAATGGATGTGTAAGTTAATCCACATTACTGTAAATACAACAGTTAACAAATGATGTTCTGCACAAACGCATCAAGATGATTGATATTGTTGTTACAATAGGCAACAAAAAGTTTCCATTTGCTGCATACATGCTCTAGTAGTAGGCTTACTAGCTTCCTTGAGAATATTCATACAGTCTGGTTGTAGTTGTAAATAACCAAACTCTATGACTTCAGGAGCCAAAACGCTAGGTTGAGTTCTCTCGGAATTGGATGTCTGATTTCTCAATGGCTCTGAGTGAGGAGACAAGGTGGGAGATGTAGCTTTTGATGTGGAATCACTGAGAGTTCTAAGGATGAGAGTACCAAGGTTGACGAGAACATGCGGGGGCAAATAAGATCAGTGAGGGATATTTGTCTGAGCTTCCGAACTAGTAATGGAATTAGCAGGAGAGGCGGAAAAGCGTAAGCAAATATCCCTGACCAAATCATCCATAGGGCATTGCCTTGAGGTGCTGGGTGTGTGAATCTGGATGCATAGTTTGGGCATTTTGCGTTGTGCACTGTGGCAAACAGATCTATCTGTGGAAAACCTCCGCTTTGAACGTAGGGAAGAAGAACTTGGGGATGAAGTTGCCACTCGTGTACTTCCTACCTGTGTCGGCTGAGCAGGTCTGTAATCTGATGGAGATAGATTTTCTGGCGAATCGCCCAATCCCAAATGCGTTGCGCAAGGACCGACAGTTGGAGAGAGTGAGTCCCTCCCTATTCCGGCAGGTAGTACATTGCTGTCATGTTGTCCGTGCAAACTAAGTCAGTCTTGCCTACAAGTTGGGTGAGAAAAGCTGAGTGCTAGGAACACTGCTAGAAGTTCCAGGTAGTTGATGTGGAGACGTTTGTGTTTGTCCGACCACAGCCCCTGGACTTTGTAATGTTGAAGATGGGAACCCCAACCGGTTACTGTGGAATCGGGTCTATGAAAGGCCGCCCTTTTGCTAAGTTTTGAGGGTTCCATCACTGCAGCGAGCGATGGTTGCCACTGTCTACCAACACTAGGTCAGGGTCGCAAATTGCGAAGCTCCTTAATATTAATGAGCTTCCCGCAATTTGCGAGCCCATTGGGAATGCCACCCCTACCAGGGATGGTGGCCTGCTGGGCTCAGCAGACCACCATGTCTGGGACTGCTTTTTAATAAAGCAGCTATTTTTTTCTTTCTTTTTTTTTAAATGCAGCCCGTTTTTCTTAAAGGCCCTTAAAAAATATTTTTAGACACGGTCACAAAGTGGAAGGGGTACCCTGGGGACCCCTTCGAAATTGAGACTGCATTACCACCCTCTTGAAGAGGGTGGTAATTTGCAAGTGGTTTGCGACCGCAATTGTGGTCACAACACATTCACACATAGCATTGCGGACGCAATTAGGGAGGGAATGCCCCTTTCTAAATGCGACTCGCAATTCCTAAATAGCGAGTCGCAAATAAACTGTGACTCGCTATTTTGGAATTGTACATGGCCAACAGTGATTTTGCATGTGCAAACGGGTTCGCAAACCCGTTTGCACATGCAAAATCACGTCGTACATCTGGCCCCCTGTGATTGATTCCACTGACTCTCGACATTGTTGCAGGGGACGCATGTGAAGCCTTGCATGAGGTACGATTGCAACGCAGGATGCCATCATTCCCAGCAGATGCATGAAGGCTTTGGCTGGTAATGATTGGTTGAGTTGAAATTGTAATAGTGTGGCCTGGATATTGTGAATCCTGGCTATATTGGGAGTGGCTAGAGCATTGAGAGTGTTTATGGAAGCTCCCAGATAAGATTGCACTTGTGCCGGACACAGGTGAGATTTTTGTGCAATTATTGTAAAACCCAACTGGTGAAGTAGATGTACTGTTGTCTGATTGTGTAGTGTCCTTGGTGAGAGAGAGGATAACCTGGGTGTCGTGGGCGAAGGATACTATACTGAGTCTGTGCTGTTTGACGATGGTGACAAGGAGGGCCATGTAGATGTTGCAGAGCGTGTGGCAGAGCGGCGATCCTTGTGGTACTCCGCAGTTGATTTCTGTGGGTTTGGAGAGGAAGGGTGGCAGTCTGATTCTTTGGGTTCTGCCGGTGAGGAAGGAGAGGATCCAGTCAAGGACGGTTCCCTGTATGCCGGCATCGTGGAGTCAGCCGGTGAGAGTGCAGTGGGAATTGGAGACACTCGCTGGATTTGTTGTTGTGAACCTTGCGGTGCGAGTGGCGGGTATGAATTGCTATATTCTGCTATTTGCACACAGGTTATCACGCCGAACCTTTTTAAAGTACTGTGGAATCTATTTTAAGTAGCGTTGCTCCCTAACTGCTTTTAATTGCCTTTTTATAATTTTAAAAGCTCACTTACTGCCTAGTTGCACCCGCTGTCCTGTCCGCCGGCTCCCCGGTCCACCACAGGTTTTCCCGCTTAATGTGGAGGGAGTGAAGGCGGGACAGGGACTGAGTCACGGGTTAGAGGTCGGGGGCGGGACCAACACTGCTGGAGCTCTATTTAGGCGGTCATGGGCACATCACGCAGCGGACGTGCCAGCGGCGCGCCAAAGGCAAGCCTGTCTGCGCGCTTCCGCCACCCGCAGGGACCAGGGGCCACCCACTCTGCCCAAATCCCTAAAGTTCAGACCTACTCCCGCGACTGTCTGCTCAACATCAGGGCAAATTGTTACACAAACTGTAAGTTCTTGTCATTAGAGGACCCTGCTTCCCTCTGCCACTGCCCCAAATGCAACTTCTCCTTTTCACACCTCCAGTTAGGAAGAACAGGGGAAATAGGATCCTGCATGCATGAAAAACTGGAGACAAAAAGAGCGACTGTCAGGAACTATAATTTTATTAGCACCAACTGTAGATCTCTCCCTAAACATAAAGAGGATATTTTTAATTTGTTAAATGACCAGAAGCATGATGCGATATTCCTGACAGAAACCTGGCTAAATGCCAGCTCAGACCTTGCTACGGCCCATCCCCCAAATTACACGTTGGTGAGGAAAGATCGGCCGAACAAAGGTGGGGGTGGAATTGGAATTATTTTCAAGAAAAATCTTAAATGCACTTGGGAAGATCTCAATATGGCCAACTGTGAAGCTGGTCTTTTTAAACTTACCCTCACACCCCAAATCAAATTTACCGGAATCCTGATATATCGACCACCAGGGGCGGCAGGGGATTGTGTGGCGGCTCTTTCAAATTGTATCCCGCCATTCTTGATGGAAGTATCCATGTTCTCCATTCTGGGTGACCTTAACCTGCATCTGGAGGAACGTAATTGCCCCATGATCCTCAACCTTCTTTCAGACTTAGAAGCACTTAATATCCAGTTATTGAACGAAGGCCCCACACATGTAGCAGGTCACCTACTGGATCCGATCTTTGCAAATTTTAACAACTTAAGATGTGAGCCCGCATCTCCCATTCCCTGGTCTGACCACTATCTAATTTATTTCAAAATCTGGGTGCCTACTTCAAAAGACCATGTGAATAGAACTGAGGCCTGGTTCAGGAATTGGAAAAAACTGAACATAACTGAGCTCAATTCGCTACTAATACAGTCAAAACCTGATATTAATCTCAGTGAGCTCAAAATCAGTGACCACAAAGAGATCAATAACTGGCTATCGACAGCCGTTCAAACGATTATTCCGCTCACCTTGAGTCTACGGAAATCTTGTAATCCCCCGGTCCAGTGGTTTACGGAGAAATTGAAGGAAGAGAAAAGCAATTGTAAGAAGCTAGAGAGGCATCGGAGGAGAAAGTATGATACAGCCAGCAAGGAAGTCTATAAGTTGGCGCTCAATGCCTACCACTTGTCTTGCAAAAGAGCTAAGGGAGAACACACTAAAAACACCATTTTAGAAGCCCAATGTAATCCCAGCACTCTTTTTAAAGTCCTAAAGGACCTGGCAGGACTGCACTCCAACCAGAACCCCCGACATTGTCTACCACACAATGCAATCTTGTTGCTAACTTTTTTAATGAGAAAATAGACAAGATCTATTCTAATTTCAATGAAGGTTGCGATGCTACAGCCTTCCCACGGGCGACCCCCACTCTTAAGGAGTCTGACAAAAGGGACAATACCCCTGAGTATCTACTCACTGCCTGGCCACCACTAGACACCACTACTTTTAAGGAAATACTAAACAGCATCACCTCAGGTTCACCTCTGGACCCAATGCCAGCACGTATCTTGAAACAGCTAGATCCATACATTTTGGATATAATTAGAACTCTGTTAAATACTTCCCTAACGGAAGCAGTTGTGCCCGTGGACTGGAAGCATGCTATGGTGGTACCTCTGCTGAAAAAGGCTAATTCAGACCTGGAGGTCTTTTCTAACTTTCGCCCAATATCGCTTCTGCTTATTTTTTCTAAAATCCTGGAAAAACATGTGAACAAACTACTAGCGGATTTTGTTAACAGCAACAAGCTACTACACCCCTCCCAATCGGGGTTTAGAAGGGGCCACTCTACTGAGTCTACCCTATTAGGGGTAACTGAAGCGATTCGTAAGGAATTGGACAGTGGTGGCACGGTGGCACTTATTCTTTTAGATTTGAGTGCTGCATTCAACACCATCTCACATAAAGCCCTGTTTCAGGCCCTGGAGGACATAGGGGTAAGAGGCATAGCATTGGAATGGCTGAAACAATTTCTTTCTCACCGGACTTTCCAGGTCTTTTCCAAAAACAATGCCTCCGATGTTTTGAACTCCCCTTACGGGGTCCCCCAGGGCTCCATACTGAGCCCGCTGCTCTTGAATATTTATGTGACCCCGCTGGCCAAAATAGCAGAGGAAATGGGTCTCACAATATATTCCTATGCGGATGACACACAATTAGTGTTCTCTCTATCAACCACCGACAAGTCCAACACCTTCCCCCATCGCAGCGGGCTTCTGAGAATGGCAGATTGGCTGCATACCAAGAAATTAAAACTTAATGGGGACAAAACTGAGCTGGTCATTTTCGGGGAACACAAAGAACTCTGGGGTCTTACTCATTGGCCGACGGAAATGGGCCCTACCCCGGTAGCGGTCCAATCCCCACGTAACCTGGGGGTGATAATTGATGAGAAACTGTCTATGTGTCCCCAAACAGCTAAAACGGCCTCAACTTGTTTCGCCATCCTTAGATGGCTGAGGAAAATCCTATGGCAACTTCCAGAAGGGGCGCAGAGAACAGTTTTACAGGCCCTCATTGGCTCCAGACTTGACTATGGGAATATCCTATATGTAGGAGCCAATAAAGCTATCATCAATCGACTTCAGGTTGTTCAAAATGCGGACGCAAGGCTGCTTCTCCATCTTCCGGGGCGAACAAGTGTTGCGGAACATCTTAAGAAATTGCATTGGCTGTAGATAGCCAATAGAGTTAAATTCAAAGCCCTGTGCTATATGTTCAGAATTGGCACAGGGGAAGCTCCTGCCTATCTATGTAAGCTGGCGCATGAATATCTACCCTCTAGAAACCTTCGGTCAATGCATCAGGCCATATTTTCTGTCCCTAGATTCGAACGAGCACGATTGGGCGGGCGCTCATTTGCCTACTTGGCCCCGGTTTTGTGGAACTCACTGCCACTCGAATTGCGTCTTGAATCAAGGTACCTTCAATTCCGAAAGGGCATCAAAACTTGCCTATTTAATCAATAGACTCCACAACTCCTATTTGTAACTTTCCATCTTATCAAGCCTAAATCAGATCCAAGGCGCCGGGAAACCCTCAGGGTAGCTGTTGTGCCATATAAATGTAATAAATAAATAAATAAAAATGTGTCAAAGGGAAATGCATTAGTTGATGGAGAAGCAAAGAGGATAGCACTGACAGGCTGTCAGCTAGCTATGGTACAGATGATAAGCAACAGCAAAAGCACAGAGGCTACCAATGATTCCCTACACTTTGACCCAATACACATTCAGAGCAATGTTGGCAGGGATGGGATGATCAGGTTATTTTCCCAACGCTGGTACAGCTGCAAGTTTCGCCAAATAGCAGAAAGACTTTGCAGGCAGTGCACCGTTTGCGCACAATACAATACTGGGAAAGGTACACAGACTGCACCTGGCCACTTCCCTCCGCCCCACGGTCCATTTGAGAGGCTCCAGCTGGACTTCATTGACATGCCTTCCACCCACAAGTACAAACGTGTGTTGGTAATTGTGTGCATGTTCAGTAAGTGGACCGAAGCATACCCAACAAAGAACTGTGATGCACATACGGTTGCTAAATGCCTCCTACAGGAGGAGGAGCATCGCGCGCGTCCAAGATGGCCGCGTGAGCTTAGGGCTCCCGTGAACCCTGCTGCCCCGAGAGATATCCTGTCCTAAATCCTGATGCAAGTGGTGGGGACGAGTGGCGGAAGCAGGGAGGACACAAACGCTGTTTTCCGTGTTCTTTTTGACCCCCAACGACCCGAGGAACGAGGAAGGTTTGCGGCCTGCAGGCTTGGAAGCCGTGACCTCGAGTGGATGGGCGATCCCAGTTCGAGTGCAACAACAGCGGTGTCTGTCACCGGAAGTTGCCGGTCCGTCTCCAAGTTTTATCCGGACAAGTCTTGAGCACCTGCCTCATCCGGTGGGGGCACGTGTTCGCACGTTTGTGAACATCGCCGTTTAGAACCACACCACGGATCCGGCGTATTTCTCGAGCGACCGACGGAGATATCGGGCTTCGATGGCGTCTGAGCGACTTGGGATCGGATTTACTTTGCAATATCACCGCCGGGGGTATGGAGAGAGATCGCAGGCGTCATAGCCCTGCTTGGAACACGAAGAGAAACTGTGCAACTGTGGTTGGGTGAATCCCCCCCGTGTCCGAGATGTGATGGCGACTAAACCAGAGGCGGACAAGCAGCAGTCGAAGAACACCAGGGGCTCCCGGCTTATCCAGTCGAACAGGTTTGACCGGTACACGCAGCCTAGGAGCTCCCCTGTAGGTCTCGGAAAGTTGCAAGACGACGAAGTGTGGCCCGAGCCAAAAACACTGAGCCTACGTTAACAGACGTGATGGTGGCCATGCAAGGGGTCCATACCTTCCTGGGAAAGCAAATAGAGGTCCATGGAGCACAAACTAGACACCGTGACCATCAAGGTGAATCTTATCCGGGCTGATCTCGCCAAAACTAGTGAGAAAGTGAAGTCGCTAGACATTAAAACAGCGAGCCTGACCAACGATGTGGTGGAGCTCCAGCAGGAAGTGAGGAACCTTAAGGCTTCCAGCGAGATGGCGGCCCGTAAGCTGGATGAGTATGAAGTAAGGGCCCGGCGGAACAATGTACGCGTTTTTGGTGTCCCGGAGCGGGCCGAGGGTCCAGCTCCGGATTTATTCATGGAGGACTTCATTCTCAACCATCTGAAGCCGAAGGGGCTTAGCAACCTTTTCACGGTGGAACAGGCACATAGGATTTCGTGTGGAAGGCCGCGACCGGGGGACCCGCCTCGACCGATGATTGCGAGGGTGCTCAACTTCAGAGACATAGACGCTATCCTGCAAGCATCCAGAACTGATGGGCCTTTGAAGTTTGAGAACTTCAACATTAACTTTTTTCCAGACTTCATTCAGGCGGTTCAATGGCAGCACCAAAGTTTCGCTGGGGTCAAGAGGCGACTCCGTGACATTGGCCTTAAATACGCCATGATGTTTCCGGCCAAGCTTCGGGTTGAAGCAGAGGATAAGGTCTGGTTCTTCGACAACCCTGAAATCGCTTCGGACTGGGTGGAGGGGCTGGCCTCCCAGAGAGTTCCCCAGAAGCAGAGCGGCGAAGAAGACGAAGGCTCACAAGAACAGTGACATTGAGTTCCATCGAACAATAGGCAGTCACGGTGCTAAAGGGGGGGGGGGGGGTCAGAGGCAGGAAGCTCCCGTTGATATGGTTGAAATTAAAAAAAGGGACAGCTACTCAGAAGTAGGAAACAAGAACGTTTTGATGGCGCGCCTGAAGGTGAGCAGATCATTCAAAGCTCGGATGTGCACCGGGAGCGAATTCCACAGCCCCGCAGCAAGCACCCGGTAAGAGCGGCCACCCATTCGGCAAAGTTTAAAGCGAGGGCAAACTGCCAGATGAAGAGCCTCTGATCTTAAGGATCTCAAAGGGATGTAGGGAATAAGCAAGTTAGTCAGAGCCGGCGGCGACGAAAGTTTCATGATTTTAAAGGCCAGACAGAGCGCTTTAAACTTGATCCTCTGCCTGACCGGTAGCCAATGTAGGGCCGAGATGGTGCCCGAGGCGGAACAGTGTCTGGGAAGACCAACAATGGCCCGCGCCGCGGCATTTTGTACCCTTTGAAGTCTGGATGCCTCAGCTTGATTCACCCCTAGCATCAGCGCACTTCCGTAGTCCAGCCGGGATAAAACTGAAGCTTGGACCACGAGCTGCCAAGTGGGAGGATCGAAGTATTTCAGGACTGGCCTTATGCCACGCAAGATACCATAACAGGTGGCTGCAACCTTCTTCGTGTGGCCTATGAAGGTGAGCACGGGGTCCAGCCAAATTCCTAGATTTTTCCCTTCTAAGGCTGGGATAGGAGTGATGCCCAGCTCTGGAGGCCACCACTGGTCTCCCCATAACTCAGCATGTTTCCCCAAGACCAGCACTTCAGTTTTGGTGGCATTCAACTGTAAGCAATTGGTACGAAGCCAACTCGCTACTGCCACAAGTCCAGCTCGGAATCTGGGGGCCTCCACTTCAGGGTCTCCACTTAGTGTCACCGCCAGCTGCGTATCGTCAGCGTATGAGGTCATCGTCAAACCCCACTGTTTGACGACTGCAGCTAGCAGGTTGAACAAGGTAGGGCTCAACGAGGAGCCCTGTGGGACCCCCAGGCCCAGGGGATGGATGGTAGATTGACAGGGTGGTATTGCCACTTTGAAAGTTCGAACTGAAAGGAAAGGGGTGCAGATTTGGGGGAGGGAAGGGCGGTGTGAAGTTATGTTGGTTTATGTTTTTTTGTGTTTTTGTTAGTTATTGTTATTCTGGCTCAGGTTAAGCGACTATATTGATGCATGGTGTACATGGGTTCTACGGCACGTGATAATAGAGGATCGGGGATGAGAGTGTTGAGTTGGAACGTTAATGGATTGGGTGATAAGATCAAGAGGGGGATGGTCAGTCAACTCTTCAAGCGACATTCCCCAGATGTTGTTTGTCTCCAGGAGACGCATTTAGTTGGCAATAAATGTATGGCCCTCCACAAAGGGGGGTATAAACTGGCGGTGCACGCAGGCTTCACATCCGGCTCCAGAGGAGTGGGTATACTTGTTAAAAACTCCTTCCCACTATCCATACAGGCGACCTGGATAGACCTGAGAGGTATATATGCTGGAGTCTCAGGACAGGTGGGGGGCCGAACAGTCACTCTTTTGTCGATATATGTCCCAGCTGGCCTCCAGGCTGAAACGTTTTGAGATCTAAGTACCATCTTTCTCGCACTTCCTCTTGGAGGCCTGACTGATGACAATTCGTCAGGTTAAGTACAGCAAGGCCACAGGCCCCAACGGCATACCTGTCGAACTGTATAAACTCAACGCCAACAAACTCGCCCCCTACATTCGTGCCATGTTCTTTGAAAGTAGGGAGAGGGGAGAGCTTCAATACGATCAGAGGGTGGCCAACATTGTGGTTATTAACAAAGCAGGCACGCCGGCGGAGAGGTGCTCCTCCTATAGGCCTATATCACTTCTCAATGCCGAACCCAAGATATTGGCTAAGCTACTGGCTACTAGGTTGGTGAAAGTGATTACAACCCTGATTCACCCGGATCAATCCGGGTTTATGCCGCGTCGTAGCACAGCATTAAACTTGCGTAGGCTGCACAGTATTATCGGAGTCTCTAGTAGACTGCAGGAACAGGCGGGGTTAGTATCCTTGGATGCAACTATGGCTTTTGATCGAGTGGAATGGCCTTATTTATTCGCAGTGTTGGTGAAATTGGGTTTCGGGAGTGAATTCATTGATTGGGTGCGCTTGCTCTATGCTGACCCTCTCGCGAGAGTGGTGGTTAACAACTGCAAATCGGAGGATTTCACGCTGGGGAGGGGCACCAGACAGGGATGCCCACTGTCCCCATTGCTCTTTGCGTTAGCTATGGAACCACTGGTGGCTTGGGTGACATGGGACATAACAATAAGCGGACTGCGCTGGACGCCTGACTGGGAGGACAAGATTTCGCTATATGCGGATGACGTCCTGCTCTACCGCACGAACCCCAAGGCCTCCTTCCGGTATTTTCTTGACGTACTTGCGACCTTTGGAAGGTACTCAGGCTTAGCTATCAACTGGAATAAATCGGTGATTTTTGTTTTGGCCGGAGATCCCCCCCCGATACCCCACGGTCCTGTCCTATACATATAGAGACTGTAGGGTTTAAATACCTGGGTAAGTTCATTACGCTTGACCCAAAGCTGCGCTATGAAAATAACCTGGCCTCCCCATTGGCGCGGTGTAGACGAGATGTGGAGCGCTGGAGGGCCCTCCCGCTCTCCCTGCTTGGCAGAGCCACTCTCTTGAAAATGATGGCCCTGCCCTTGCCTGGTACGACGGGGGAATAGGAATCCCTGACTTGCTTAAGTACTATTGGGCCTCACATCTAGCCGCTGTGAATCAGGTTGTCTAAGGCCAACCCGGCGATCCGGGATATGCCATGAACCGGAGTCAGGCCCCTGGTGGGATGATAGAGCGCTATATTCGAGGCCAGGTAGATACCCTCTGACAGGCCCGACGGCTCACACGGTAAGAGTATGGCATGCGGCCACCAAATGTCTAGGGTGGGAGGGGAAACTCATGCTCGCCACCCCCTTGCTAAACTCGGAGAAGTTAGGGAGCTTGTGCAAAGACGAAAGGGTTTGACAAGTGGGACCTCATAGGAATCACTCAGATTAAGGATGTAAATGTAAATGTATTTGAGCTTGTAAAGCGCACTGCTACCCGTCAGTAGGTTTCCTGGCGCTGTATAACTCTGGGGAACCCGTCCTGGCTTTCCTTGTGGGATGGTCCCTGCTGGGAGTCCCTAAGGTGGAGCCAGGCATCCCCGGAATTGATGGGGCCGTTGTGGAGATTAGGCAAGCTAATGCCCAGAGTTGCAGAGTGGAACCCCTGATTAGAGTAAGCACCGAAGCGAGAATTATCAAGTCCACTGACCCAAGTCCACGACCCTGCCGCGTCGGGAATTGAACCCTGGTCCCGGACCGACTTCTGCTCCGGGGTCTGCCGCCTCTAACCAGTAAGCCACACTGTATGGGGGAAGGATTCTGTCCAACCATTTGACTCCCTAGCGAAGTACTTTCGGTATCTGCAGGTGAGACACGCCCTCGCTGCCCACGTCCCCAAAAGTCTAGAGCTCCCGGAGGCATCCCCTCTCGAGGACCGTGTCTGAGATGGGCATTTACCTGAGAAGACCATCTCCCTCATTTACCGAAAGTTGATTAACAACACAGATGACCCGTTAAGGAAGCTTAGAGCGCAGTGGAGTGCGGATGGGTTGGAGTTGGATGACACAGATTAGACCGAGGCGGTGTCTTCCCCTAAGGTAGTTGGTATCTAGATGAGGCTCCGCTTGGTTCAGCTGAAAATACTACACAGATCCTACATAACGGGACCGCCCTTAGTGCGAATGGGGCGGGCTGACAGCAGGGCTTGTAGGAGAGACTGTGGAGAGGAGGGCACCTTTATACATATCCTCTGGCACTGCACTGTGATATGGGATTATTGGATGAAGATCCATGACATGTTGAGAACGGTGTTGGGGCAAGAGGTGGGATTGGGGGCCCAGAGATGTCTGCTGAATGTATGGGAGCCGACTGACCTGGATGCCTATCAGAAACAGTGGGTCACATTAGCGTGTATGGTGGCCAAGCGTAATATTGCACAACTGTGGGGAGCTCGACAACAGCCCCAAGTCAATAAATGGGCAGATGACCTTGATTGGTGCATGTTCAGAGAGCGGGCGGTATATCTGGCCAGGGGTTGCCCACGTAAATGGGGGAAAATATGGGGAGCGTGGAATACCCACCGTGGAGGACTTTGCGAGCCACCGATACAGGGACCAGACAAGGAAACACAGGAATCCCCTTGATCATGGAGCTAATCCTTAATTGTTTTATCCTGTACTGTGCCACATGGACCTAATGCAATGTTATTGATGGCTTTCACCTGAGAGTTTCTTTTCTTTATGTTGTTTTATTAATAAAAAGAGTTTAAAAAGAAAATGCCTCCTACAGGAACTTATCCCACGCTTTGGGATACCAGCCCTTCTGTGCTCCGACAATGGGCCAGCGTTCATTTGCCATGTCATAGGGGGAATATGTAAAGGACTTGGGGCCACACAGAAGCTACACTGTGCCTATTACCCACCTGCAGCGGGCGCGGTGGAAAGAAAGAATGGGGTGTTAAAGAATAAGGTTAGAAAAATGTGTGCATCAACTGAACTTTCATGGGTAAATGCACTACCACTAGCCCTGCTGGCAATGAGGAGCACACCAGACAGGGTAACAAAGCTCAGCCCCCACGAGATAGTATTTGGCCGACCCATGAACATTGCAGGCCATATGTCCACGGCCCCACTATCAGTAACAGACGATCTGCTTTTATGTTATTGTAAGAAATTAACAGAGACTTTACGTTATCTTCACCGCCAGGTCCTGCAGGCTCTTCCACAAGCAACAACTCAAACGCCACATGACCTGCAGCCTGGTGACTGGATCTGGGTAAAGGCCCACGCCCGATGTCACTGCCACCAGCCAAGGTGGAAGGGACCGCACCTGGTGATTCTCAGCACAGCAACAGCAGTTAAGTGCCAACGGCCAACATCCTGGATCCACAACTCCCACACCAAGAAAGCAGAAGGACCAGACAGTAAAGAACCAGCTCCACCAGCACCACCAGAGACATCTGAAGCACCACAAAGGTACAACCTCCGATCCACCACGCAGGACAAGACCCATGGGAAGTAAGAGGCAGATACCTGCTCGGGGCAGGCTAGGTCATGTTGTGTTTCTGTTGGTGTGGAAAGAGGAAAGTCCCAGAGGCTGCCCACTTGGGGCCACGTGGTTGGCAACAGTATAGTTCGGACCTTACATGGTATATGACTACTCAAACTCTTGTTAATTGGTCAAATGAACGATGCTTAATTTCTGCTACGTATGTTATGATGCTATATCCTTTGTGGTTTTGGCCTATATAAACTGTCAGACCAGTCACCTCTTTGGACATTCAGTGGCTTTGCTGATGTCTCCGTGCTGCACTTTAATTTGCCGTTTGTTGGTTTCCAATAAACTTTGCTATCTTATGTGCTAACAGAGAGTCGTTGGTGTGGAATCGTTTATCATTTCTATTTTCAGCTTCTACAGAGCGAGGCGCGCTGCATTAAAGAGGCGGAGCTAGGTGCGCGCGCTTGTGCGCGCAATCGTAAGCCGGTGGCCAAGCCTTTGGTAGCAGCACATTTAAAACCTGCTTACAAATTGTCTCACAGAGTCAGGAAATGTCTCGCAGAGCAGCGCATGCTCTGACTCAGCGAGAGGTAAAAAGGGATCTTTCTGAACAAAGGGCTACCTTTTTGCCAAATTTGGTGTAATTCCGTTCAGCAGTTCGGGCTGTAGCCGTGTCTAAAGTTTCCTATGGAAAATTGCATGGGGAACACATGTTTTGGGACCCCCCATCTTTCTCGGCCCCGCTTTCCGAAACTCCCCGAAACTTTCAAGATAGGAGCGGGCCATGAGTTTTGCAAACTTCGCGAAGATTCATCAATCGGCGCCAAAGACATTGGGAATAGAATGTAGCGAATTTCCTATGGATAACAGGTCCCAACTATAACTACCTACATATATATACATATTATATAATATTAGCTATAGAAATGGCACTATTACGTTTCTGATAATATGAACTTACTTTACAGAGAAATATAAACATATTGCGTGTGTTTCTTTCAAAAGGGCTGTCAAACTGTCAGCTGTCTTTACTCATCACGCAAGACTTTCTCTAAAACATAAAATTAAATGGCAACATAATGGGTGGGTGTTAGAAGGGGCGATCTCAGAGGGTCAGGTTGTGCTCACCCGACCACCCCAGGACCCACTTCTCCCACAGATCTTGCCGAGTCTTATCGTGAGGTCCTCACCGGGGAGGACTTCGGGTCTAGGATCGTACACACTGAGCTCACACCACACTTACGAACGGACACCACACCGATGGATTTCAGTAACAAGTTCTTTATAAGCAGCAAAAGGAAAGTAGCACTCTTATGTACAAATGATCGAGGGATCACAAAATTCTTGGAGGGTTCGGGAAGAGGGAAGCGGGACAGTCTTTAGCCTTTGGGCCAGTACGAAGCGTACCTGCGCACAGCTCTCAATCCTCGAGCCGGGGGATACGGAAGATGATGGTGTACTGCCTGCTTCACTCACGTCGAGTCGGCTCGGTCGTGATGGTGGTCTCGATGGTCCAGCCGGACCAGAGTACTCCTCGAGCCGCGACGAGGTCAGCAGGGCTCGATCCGGAGAAGTTCTTGAGGAGCCGCGTCAGCAGGGCTCAGGTGGTCACAAGTTCAAGCTCAAGCCGCGACAGCGTCAGCAGGGCTCCGATGGTTACGAGTTCAGCTCGAGCCGCGACAGCATCAGCAGGGCTCAGGTGGTTCGGTTCCTTGTTGCGAAGAGGGAGCCGCGACAGCGTCAGCAGGGCTCAGCAATGCGAGGTTGAGTTCTTCTCAGGGTCAGCCACGATCAGATCAGCAGGCTTCAGGTCCAAGATACAACTGCCCGCTAGTTGTCGGGCGGGCCCTGATATAGTCCATTGGCCCTTTGATGTCCGGACCCTCGCAGGCGGAGGTCTCATGCCTTGGGGGCTGGTCGTCGGCGAGGTCCGGTTGTTGGCTCTTTAATCTCTTTGAAAGATGCGTCCAGGGATTCCCAGACGCCCAGCAGGTCTGGAGCCAGCACCCGGGGAGGCCAGAGGAGTGACAGAAACCAGTCTCTCAGGGGAGGCCCGAGGTGCCATCGAAACTCCCGGGCTTATCTCACTCGGGGAGCCCTTTACCCCCCAGCCGGGACTGGCGCGCCTTTGGAGTCTGGGTTTCGCTGGGGCTGGGGTCACGCTAGGCCCAGGGAGACAGGGATCTCGGGAAGGTAAAATGGCTGCCGGGCCTTGTGGGGCATGCAAGGTTAGGCGCTCGGAGCCGGGAGTGGAACGGGATAGGCAGGCCTGGTCGTTGGTTACGGGGGTCTGGGCTCATCGGGGGTAGGACGACCAGGCTCGGGGTGCAGGCTACACTAACGGGGAGGCTGCGCAGGGGACTCAGGGTGCAGGCCTACGCTCCCAGGGTGCGGAGGGACAGGTGCGAACCACGCCACGAGGCCGGGTCCAACAGTGGGAAATTAGCAAGAAAAACCTGGTGTTATTAAGCACTCAGTTTGTTGCCTGCCTTGCAAGTAAGGGCTCTATGTCCCCACGAACACCTCACGCAACTCTGGACAAGGCACTGTCAAACTCAAACTCACAACATGTGATCATTGGCAGTGGTCGGCATTTTCTGAGACTCTGGCTTTACTGCCTCACTGATGAGTGATCCTATCCACTTTCCATTACTCACTGACACCAAATATGCTCCTCGGCCCTTCCCTCTACACTCAAAGATATCAATTTATAATAGGATCTTCCAGTTAAGCCATAGGCTAGTTAGTCAATTCTCTCTCTCTCTCTCAATCTTTGCAACCTCCATTTGTAGCTGCTTCGACTGCCTACTCCTTGGAGCGCAGCAAGTTGGCAATCAAAGTCTTGTATCGATCATGATTACTGGACTATTTATACTTCACAGATGTGCATGCGTTTACTCTGTGGCATACTTTTCCCCTAAAACAGCAGTCTACAGAAAGTATTTCCTTGTGAGAACTAGTTGGCATTGAAAGTCGATGTATCATTCTATTGTGAGATAACTTCAAACTGTTTATCCTGAATTTTTTTAATGGATCAATATTGCTGATTTTTCTTTATTTCCACAACCTATAAGTGGTGTAATTGTTTCGATTTTCATTAGTAACTCTCCATGCAAAAGACATTGCTACCTGCTCCAGGTTATAGTATTCATGAATATGTCATGCGTGGGTGACGTAGTTGCCCATAGTAACCTGGTGTTGCGGAGGAGAGGATGGCGAGTTCTGTCGGTTGGTGCTGCTCCAGGGGTTCTTCTGGGGAGGGTAGGGGGTTGCGTTGGGCAGTTCAAGTCACTGGCTCGGGATACGTGGCATCACCGATACGTGTGCTCGGAGCGGGGGCAGATTTGAGAGCCAGCGCACAACACCCTGCTGTGTTACTTTTCCAGTTACGTTAAGGATAACATGGGATGGGATGGGATTCAGGGATGCAGCGGGCTGTCATGATGTCTAGCACGCTGTGGGCTATAGACCTTTTAAGAGCTTCTTAGCAAGGCCGTCGTCAAAAAACATCAGCTGTCAGTTTTTAAATGGGATGAAGTAACAAATGCCATGTAGAGTGTTGTATGTTTGTCCGACTTTGCTAACTTGAAAACCAACATGCGCGTCTTCTGTGTATACCGTTGGTATTGTGTGGCTCTCTATTTACTAGAATGCTCTTTTGGAATTCCTGGAGTCTTCCAAGTTTCGCAGAACTGACAGGGAATATTAGGAGCCAGAGATTTAGGTTTAGTGGGCACGACTAGCTAGCTACTGATGTGTTTATATGCTATCAATAATTTGTTTTCTTTCATTATTGGAGTAATTTAATCTCCGACATTACTCCGCCGTGTCACGATATGGGACTAGACACCAGAAGTGGGCTGTCCTTTGTAGAGGTTAGGAGCTGTGTTCGTGGTTGCCTCACGTATTCCTCATGTACATACCCACCACTTACATAGATCTTATATCTCTGAAGAGACCTGAGTAGGACCGAAATGATAACTCTTATCAGCCCTGCGACATCTCTATGTGCCTGCATCTAACAAATGAAATAGGACGTACTTACTATGTGTGCTTTGTGTTGACTGCAGGTACTAAGGCTCTTTTTGCACGTGGCGTTTGCAGACTATGAGGCGAGTGTTCATGACTTTTTAAAGAAACTGTGCTCCATGAGAGAATATTCGTTTGGGGCACAACTTTAGAAGACTTTTCGTATTTTTCTCCAGTAATCGGGACTTTGAATGTTATGTCTTGCACAATGAGGCATGCATTTAAGTTGTTGCGATGCATAGGCTGCTGTCTATACCCCACTAACCCATTGTTTCCCAAACTGTTGGTCAGGGCTGATTTTTGCTGGGTCATGCAAATCCAAGCATTTCTGTGTTGATATGGTCTCATTTGCTGTGCTTCAAAGACGGAGGTAAAATGTCAGGCTATGTCTTCAAGGCCTCGAAAAATGACAGGAGACCTTTAGGTCTAGGGACTTACTTGAATAGTCCTCTCGACCTAACTGTAAGGCTTGACCCATTAACTCATCTCAAGTTATTTGATCCTAATCAAATATTTTATTTTACAGAGTCGTCTATTTCTTGATTATGTCCTTTGTCTCGCCTCCTGCCAAGTGCCACATATGCACATGCTAAATTCTTCGGCTGTCCTTGCTTCATCACTTCTCTCCATTTCCTTTCAATCCCCAACTAACCCACCGTGTACCCCATTTGCTCTTCCTTTGCTCGTCCTTTGTCCAGCCACGTTTTTCCTTATGCATGTTGGGTACCTCAGGCCCAAAATTTCATTTTTTAAGTTCACCATTAATTTGTCCAACTTAATTAGCCTTCTTTCCCTCTCCCTACACCTTCTCCTTGCTTTCTTTGCCTGCCTGCCCATGTCCCATCTTACTCATTTTCCCCTTAGCTTGGCCATGTTTTTCACCTCCTGCCTTTGCCATTGTACAACTGTTTGCTGTGCATTATAGCCATGCACTATTCACTCTATCCATGCACTGTGCACTCTAGCCATGCACTATTCACTCTATCCATGCACTGTGCACTCTAGCCATGCATTGTGCACTCTAGCCATGCACTGTGCGCTCTAGCCATGCACTGTGCACTCTAGCCATGCACTGTGCAATCTAGCCATGCACTGTGCACTCTAGCCATGCACGGTGCACTCTAGCCATGCACTGTGCACTCTAGCCATGCACTGTGCACTCTAGCCATGCACTGTATGCTCTAGCCATGCACTGTGCACTCTAGCCATGCACTGTGCACTCTAGCCATGCACTGTGCGCTCTAGCCGTGCTCTCTAGCCATGCACTGTGCGCTCTAGCCATGCACTGTGCACTCTAGCCATGCACTGTGCACTCTAGCCATGCACTGTGGACTCTAGCCATGCACTGTGCACTCTAACCATGCACTGTGCGCTCTAGCCATGCACTGTGCACTCTAGCCATGCACTGTGCAATCTAGCCATGCATTGTGCACTCTAGCCATGCACGGTGCACTCTATCCATGCACTGTGCACTCTATCCATGCACTGTGCACTCTAGCCATGCACTGTGCACTCTAGCCATGCACTGTACGCTCTAGCCATGCACTGTGCACTCTAGCCATGCACTGTGCACTCTAGCCATGCACTGTGCGCTCTAGCCGTGCTCTCTAGCCATGCACTGTGCGCTCTAGCCATGCACTGTGCACTCTAGCCATGCACTGTACACTCTAGCCATGCACTGTGCACTCTAGCCATGCACTGTGCGCTCTAGTCATGCACTGTGCAATCTAGCCATGCACTGTGCACTCTAGCCATGCACGGTGCACTCTAGCCATGCACTGTGCACTCTAGCCATGCACTGTGCACTCTAGCCATGCACTGTGCGCTCTAGCCATGCACTGTGCACTCTAGCCATGCACTGTGCGCTCTAGCCGTGCTCTCTAGCCATGCACTGTGCGCTCTAGCCATGCACTGTGCACTCTAGCCATGCACTGTGCGCTCTAGCCGTGCTCTCTAGCCATGCACTGTGCACTCTAGCCATGCACTGTGCACTCTAGCCATGCACTGTGCGCTCTAGCCATGCACTGTGCACTCAAGCCATGCACTGTGCACTCTAGCCATGCACTGTGCACTCTAGCCATAAACTGTGCACTCTAGCCATGCACTGTGCACTCAAGCCATGCACTGTGCACTCTAGCCATGCACTGTGCACTCTAGCCATAAACTGTGCACTCTAGCCATGCACTGTGCACTCAAGCCATGCACTGTGCACTCTAGCCATGCACTGTGCACTCTAGCCATGCACTGTGCAATCTAGCCATGCACTGTGCACTCTAGCCATGCACGGTGCACTCTAGCCATGCACTGTGCACTCTAGCCATGCACTGTGCACTCTAGCCATGCACTGTGCGCTCTAGCCGTGCTCTCTAGCCATGCACTGTGCGCTCTAGCCATGCACTGTGCACTCTAGCCATGCACTGTGCACTCTAGCCATGCACTGTGGACTCTAGCCATGCACTGTGCACTCTAACCATGCACTGTGCGCTCTAGCCATGCACTGTGCACTCTAGCCATGCACTGTGCAATCTAGCCATGCATTGTGCACTCTAGCCATGCACGGTGCACTCTATCCATGCACTGTGCACTCTATCCATGCACTGTGCACTCTAGCCATGCACTGTGCACTCTAGCCATGCACTGTACGCTCTAGCCATGCACTGTGCACTCTAGCCATGCGCTGTGCACTCTAGCCATGCACTGTGCGCTCTAGCCGTGCTCTCTAGCCATGCACTGTGCGCTCTAGCCATGCACTGTGCACTCTAGCCATGCACTGTACACTCTAGCCATGCACTGTGCACTCTAGCCATGCACTGTGCGCTCGAGCCATGCACTGTGCGCTCTAGTCATGCACTGTGCAATCTAGCCATGCACTGTGCACTCTAGCCATGCACGGTGCACTCTAGCCATGCACTGTGCACTCTAGCCATGCACTGTGCACTCTAGCCATGCACTGTGCGCTCTAGCCATGCACTGTGCACTCTAGCCATGCACTGTGCGCTCTAGCCGTGCTCTCTAGCCATGCACTGTGCGCTCTAGCCATGCACTGTGCACTCTAGCCATGCACTGTGCGCTCTAGCCGTGCTCTCTAGCCATGCACTGTGCGCTCTAGCCATGCACTGTGCACTCTAGCCATGCACTGTGCACTCTAGCCATGCACTGTGCACTCTAGCCATAAACTGTGCACTCTAGCCATGCACTGTGCACTCAAGCCATGCACTGTGCACTCTAGCCATGCACTGTGCACTCTAGCCATAAACTGTGCACTCTAGCCATGCACTTGTACTCCAGCCATGCTCTCTAGCCGTGCAGGCATCCAGGCCTGGTTTGAGCAGAGGTCATCATATGCAAATGGTCCAACCTCCAGCCCTCACCTTGGTCAGTCAGCACCGAGTGGTGTCTCAAGAGAGCCTTAGACTCAGTCCTTGGGCTGCGCTTTGGCAGTGTGCAGGTGTTGTATTGGTCGTATTTAATGTATGCAAAGCTTGATGAGATGTAAGATTGTTTAGCGCCTTAGAATCATTAATATTTCATGCAGAGCTATATTAAAGGTGACAGATAAAGCATTCGCAGGAGTGGAAGCTTCTGGAAGGCTTACACAGCACAACGGAACGGATGGCACTCGCATTGAAGGATCACCTTGCGAATATTGAGAGCGGCGACACAAAGAAGCACAACAATGACGGGGGCCGCGCGGGGACACAAAGTAGCACAACAATGACGGGGGCCGCGCGGGGACACAAAGTAGCACAACAATGACGGTGTCCGCGCGGGGACACAAAGTAGCACAACAATGACGGTGTCCGCGCGGGGACACAATGAGTGAGAAGCAGCAGCTGCCTCCCGCCGCGGAGCACGAGGCGCCTCGCGCCACAGCACCGGGTGAGATGGATTGAAGTGCAAAGCTCCTTGGTTCGGCTCTTCTATGGGTAGTGTCTTTGCTTTACGCAGGCGCAGTGAAGCTGAGTGTCTTTACTCTGCGCATGCGCAATGAGGCTGCGCGCCCTCCGTTCAGGGCTGTTCACAATCTGCACTCCGTGCAAGGTCCGACCTCGGCGATGGAAAGTAGTCTCTTCGCTCCGCACATGCGCAGCTTTGACGCGCCGTCCTGCGCGTGCGTAGCCGTTAGATACTATCTTTTTTTCGTGCGCGATGGTGGCTCGTGCAGCGGCGTGAGCGCGCGCGTCACTCCGGGGGGAATAACACACCGGGCCCCACTCCTCACTGGCAGCTGGGCCCCCGGCGTGACCCCACCTCTCCCCATGCCCTGGAGCTCCCACTGACCGGTGCTGAGCAGAGGTGAGGAGACCTCAAAGCGTCCAGCCGTGTGTGTGTGTGTGAGGTTTAAATAATATTTTTATTGGCTTTTATGTTTTAAAAAAAAAATGTTTGTTATTTATGAACAACAAAACAGAGACACTGACATCGCCATAGTCAAACCATTCCATAAGACCCCGTTCCCCGTGTGTTTGTTTGTGGGATCCCAGGTGATCCTGGTGTCTGATTCCTGGTGTTTGTTTGGGCCTCACGCACTCCGGCCGTTCTGCCACATCCAGCCCGTGAGAGCCACAAACAAGGCTCAGCTGCACGGCGCGTGAGCCTGGCCGCAGCAATCCCCGTTTCTCAGCTCCATTGGCGTGATATTTACCTCCTGCTATGTATGCAGTGAACTTTACAAATGATTGATTGATTGATTGATTGATTAGGTGGGTCAAGAGAAGTAAAGAGAGGTCAACAATGTGTATTGTCACAAAGAGAAATGGCAGTCCTAAAATAATCGGCGGGAGGAGAATTCCTCCTTTCGGAACTAGGGCCCTCACACACCCAGCCAGCTAGGTGCCATGCTTCATCATTTGGGCCTGCTCCTCGTTGGGTCGGCGCTGCAAGACCTGACGGGCCCCCAAAGAGGGCCTCTAAGGTGGAGATCTTTTGTTCTTTGCCGTTTGGTGCAGTGGAGGTAAGAAACGTATAAAGTGTAGAAAGATGTGGTGTAATGGAAAGTGATTAATTATGTGTGTAACAACCTAGGCACAGGATGTTACACACATAATTAAATTCCCTGCCCTAGGATTTGAACTAATCTTTGCTCAGGGGGCCCTTGTTTTGCTCATATTAAGGAAAGTGATAAAAACAGGTTGGGTAGTCCAAAGAATGACTTTTATTCAGGTTGGCTCCCCGCCTGGTTAAAAGGAAGAGTGGTGACTCTCTGAACTAATGGTTCAGGATAACTGCGCTCTACTCTTAAGGGGTTGACAGGTTTGATGCCTCATAGTCTGGAGGATCAGTGGCAATTCACCAGGACCTAGTGAAAAACTATCAGTACGAATGTTACTGCATATTGTGCTGTGTGTTATGTAGTCGGCTCCTCATATGCAATGCATTATTTCGCTCTTCTCGTTGAGTCCATTGTCGGTTGTGCCCAGACGTAGGATAGTTTTTCCTTCGAAGCGCGATAGTATAGAATCAGTGCAACATTCTTTTGTTTTAGGACTGTCCATTTTATGGCTTGTGCCTCATGTCTTTTTTTCTTCGCAATGTTGTACCATGGGTGCATTCTGGACTTTGCATTTAATTCTTGATCTGTGTTGAGTGATCCTCTTTTTTACTGCCTGAGTTGTTTTACCTACGTATGCAAGCAGGCATGGGCATATTACATAATATATTACGTTGGTACTATTGTAATTTGTGAATTCTTCATGTATGATACTTTTGCCTCTGTATTCAAATTTATCTCCTTCGATGGTACTCAAGCATGAGATCCAATTTCCACATTGATGGTGTCCTTTAATGTGAGGTAGTGCTAGCATGGTCTGTATGGAAACCTTTGGTCTTGTCACCTATGTATTGGCACGTACCTGTTTGTCTTTGATGTTTTTGTCAGCTGACAGCTGTCAGGGGCCTCTGTTGGTTGCTGTCTAAATTCACAGAGTTTACCTTGGGTTGGGAACAAAAGTCTGATCCGAGGGATGTAATGAGCCAGACCACTTTTGTTTGCCATGGTGGTACTGTCTGCCACCTGGGATGTATCTGTGAACAAGTTACGGTTAGGTGCTGCACAGATGAGGAGAAGAGTTCCCCGTAGGTCAGTTCAGTGTCTCAGGAGAGTGTAGATAGAGGTATCCAACTGAGTTCAAAGGGACATAGAACTGATGAGTGCCTCTGAAGTAGAGGGCCACTGTCCATGTTCTTCACCTAAGCATGTAATCAGATGTAGTATTGATATATAGGCAATCAACGTAGCATCAGTTTGGTACATTCATGATTGATTTAATGCCTTCGATCCATATTGAAATAGCCTCATTGAAGAACACCAAGTCGCTTATTCTTATTAAGAGATGCAATATTAATAAGCTGGTAATCACCATCGCATCCAGTCAGATAAAATCTTGAAAGGATTATTGCCTTTGATAAGTACTAGCGTGTAGTCTCGTCGGGTATGCCGGGTGATTGCCTATATATCTATCCTACATCTGATGACGGAAATAGCACCTTGGTGAGCTTCCCTGCACCTGCTTCACTAATGATTGCTGCTCCTGTGTGGGCATAGGGTAGGCTTCAGTGAGCTCTTACCCCTTTTTCAGCCCTGGTGCCACTGTGCCTGCTGCACTAACAATAGATGTGCCCATGTGCTGTGTAGTGTTCAACCTACAAGGATACAGAACACTAAAAAGGCCTTTGCTGCAACTGTCCAGCTGACCAGTGGCATGGACTGGACTGGTCTCGGCTGTTGGTCCTTGACTGAGCCCATATGAGGCTCTAAGTGCTTCCCCTGAGGTCCTGGGGGGCTATAGAAGTGCACTCCTATTATGGAAGAAGACTTAAAGGACTAAAGTCAAAAGGTAAAATCTTTGACCAGCATGAACCTGGTTGGTGTATCCGACCTGACTTCCATCGTGGTCACCATCAATTTATGCCTAGGTCTTCCGCAACAATGCAGTATCATTTGCACCTTGTGATTCTTGGCACTATCGCTACTTGAAGCGTTACATTTCATATCTCAGATTCCGCTTATTGGGTTTTGTCATTTTAGTGTTATTTTGTTCATTACGTTTTACATTATGTTTCTATTTCGTGTTTTTATTTTTATTGTTTTGCATTTTGACTTTTACTGTTTTGGTTTCTGCATACATATTTTACATATTGTCTTAAGTTAAGCCTGCCTGTTCCGTGCCTTAGGTACCAGGGGGTTGACTCCAGGTTACTTTTAATGGCGTTGAGAATTCACTCTGACAGGGGTTGTGATTTTCCTCTTTCACCACAAATAATAATTCAGTTTCTTGCAGAAACTAGCAGAGAGTTTTTAGAAATTATCTGCAAATAGGCAGTTGATAACCTACCAGGGTTGAAGCACTTGGAATATGGGACGAGTATCGTGCGGGAACAGAACCTCTACAAATTCAGTTTAGAGATAAACCAAGCTTCACGCTTGAACGTCACAACTTTTTAAAACAAATATATTGCAGCTCTTTGCATTTTGACAGCCCCAAGCAAATTTGAGAACAGAGTGGATGTATGTAGCAGAGACGAGTTTGTGTTTAACTGTTTATCTAAGAATTTGCAGGAGAGATTACTGAGCTGCAGGAACCCAACTCTCCCCGAGAGGTGAACATTCCTAAAAGCATACAGCGCTACACGCTTTCATCTAAGACGCTGACCTCTGAGGAGGGCGCATCACCAGTGAGTCGCATTCTTGGGACTGCTCTGGATTGTTCTTTGAACTCCAGAGACCGAACAAAAAGGAATTTGGCTGAGAAAGCTCATTATGGCAGTTGTTACAGGTGTGGATTTAAGGCACACGTGGGAAGTAATGGGAAATGCCAGGATCAAGGACAGTGTTGCAGTGTTGGGGCATTTTCAAGCAGTATGAGTGTATGCACTACTGTAAAAGTCTGCACAATTGATGTTAATGAGGAAGAATGTCCCCAGAGGGAATAATATAGTTTTAGCAATTGATTCCATAGTTCGTTCCACCTTCATGCGACAAGTAATGTGTCCCATGTGTATCGTTCATGCTGGTGCGGTGCTGTTAAATGGAATGGCGGATTCAGGACTACCCATCAAGATTTTAGTGTGATGTAGCCTTTGATAAAACTAGAGCTGTGAGAAACAGCTGACAAGCTCCAGTATAAATCCCCACACCTTAATTGAGCAGGATTTCGATATATACTGGATTACTTTGTTAGTCTGCTGGAATGATTGGGTAAAAAGATTCACACAAAAATGTATGTATCTATCAATGGAAGGTAAGGGATGGAATGGCAGATTCAGACTAAGTTGGTTTCGCTATGAGGCCGGTTCCTGATAATCCAGCGGTGTTGAGTGACATGCCTGTATTGAATGTAGATTTTGATGCCAATGACATTAAGAATACTTTACTACATTCTCCTGATGTTTCCCGAGTGGGTGCAGTGAATGGGTTGAGCATTGTATCAAACTTAAAGCTCAGGCAGTACCTCTCATTCATAGAGTGCGCTCTGTTTTTCTGAGGGTACGGAGTGAGCTTACTGCCCTCTTACATGATTTATGATGTCACCAATTCCTCTGAATGGTTGTGCCAGTTTTTATTGTCCAGAAGAGGTCTGGGGGCAAGCATCTTTTAAAGTTCGCAGACCACAGCCCTTTGCTTTGAACCCTTAATGGTGTCAGTCAGGCCCCTGTAATGTAACTAAGGTTGTTTTTAAAATTACATCTTTGGCATCAAATAAGTACACAGAGACAGAAACTACAGGGCTGGCTGCTTATCTAGAAAGCCATTTTTGGATAGTTTGGGTGACGAGGATTTGGATGTTCATGAATGTTTGTGGCAGCGGTGTTAGACGCTGTCCATGATGCTGCTTGTGCTGACCCTGGAGTGGTGCCAGTTAACAAGGACTTCACAGATGGTCTCTCCTGGGACTGGTGCTTAAGTGCTGAGGTGTTTGGGTATGCTCAAGTGGCGGCAGAGCTACCTGTGGCTCTGGGTATGGTTATGAGACCCGATTCTTTAGTTCTGCTTGGTAAGCCGAGACCATGCTTGTTGAATATTCACCCAGTGTGAGTGGTGAGATCCACATTGCAGGTCTGCCTGACGTTGTGATGCTGCCGACTGTAGCGTGTCTGCTAAAAGCAATGGCGTGACTGGTGGAATTATAAAGCCAAATAAGAGAAAGTTATTTTCCGACACCACAGTCTTCGTGACCAGTAATACTGAAGACTCTGAGACTCACAGCAGTAATTTCTCCTTTTACAGCGTTATTGCTGCAGATGGAGTGAAGCCCAGAAGTAAGCATATTACTAAGGTACCAACAAAGTTTAATATTTTTCAATTGTATTAACTGTTTCTCTTTTGCAGCATTTAGAAATGCATTTTCTAGTTTTGTTGCTTTTTGTTTCGCTTTTTCTTGTAGGCTGTTAACTTTTGTTTAAATGGAATGATGTTGTAGTGTGTGACCTTAATGCTGCAGTTTGGATTTCATTACCATCATTTGCTTACCCTGGAGAATCTCCAGGGTGTAGGAGGTTTGCTGTTTCAGAGTTCTTTCTTCAGCTTCTTGGCAGTTGTCACTCTGTGGCGATCTGTGGCCCTGTTTCTCTGCTCTTCTTGTAATAGCTCTTATCAGAGCTTCATCCTCCCGCCAACGATAATAAGATGCCAGGCATCACCCAGCACAAAACACAGCCTATGATGGGCTACGTCTATCTGCTCGGCGCAGTTAGAGCGAGGATAAAGTGCTCCGGACCCATCAGGCTGTGAATGTAACCTAAGGGCTTAAGATGAAATGAAGAGCTAACCTCCTTCCTGAGTGGCTCAAGACTGCTGTGTGCAGACCCGATAGCTGGCAGCACCCTGGAGTATGTATGTATAAATCAGATTATGTTGGAAGTAACCTGCAATATAGTGGCAGGCAACACCCTGCCATAGAGTAGGATTTGCTGGGTGTGAAGGGCGGCTGATTCTGATTGGGTGCTTGATAGTTTTCCAGAAACTCATGTTCTTGCTTGTTCATGTTTGTCATTAGTTAATGAAACACACCCAGGCGTATTATCTCTTCAGTTGACAGAAGCTGTAATAAAAGTTTCTTTGTCGTTGCAAAAAAATATGAATGGCCAACGAGCCTCTGTAGGTCAAAGAATGGAAGGGCTGGGGAACTGTCATTCATCTCACTGCTAAGCAGAGCAGTGTCATTCTTCATCCTGCGTCAGGCCTTTGATTTTAACCAACATCGCTTAGAACACTGGGACTTTAGAGCCCATCCTTTTAACGCTATCAATGCTAAAGCAATTCCCGCTTGGTGCTGAAAGTGCTTAAAATCCATTGTTCATGACGAGCTCAGCTCGTCATGAGCACCCAAGCAGTGTACTGCATGACGAGCTGAGCTCGTCATGAGCATGGAAGGGGTTAATGAGAAAAACAAAACTCAAAGTCCCATAAGCAATAGTGGTGGAAGGTGTCACTCATGACCTGGGACAACATTCAATTCAGCACATCCAGTTCCATTTTTTAAGTTTTTGACACAATATTGAATTTATAACATTTGTTTTTTATGGTCACGAGTCACCAGAATACTAAAACGTGTCTTTTATTTTCAAGGTCAATTAAGTAATGGTCACCAGCTTGGAAGCTCTGTTCATTCTTCAGTATTTGTCATTGATCTCCATGTGTGGCTGGTTTGGGTCTGCCTCCTGCATCGTTCCCGATAACTCGCACAGGTAAGGAGCTTGTAACAGCAACATGATAACCCAATACTCGTCTGTAAGAAGTGCGCTCTGAGGCAGGTATCCGATCATTTTTGTGAAATAAGGAAGGGCCAATATCTGCTGTTGGAAATGGGATCTCTGGCTGGCCAAGGCTTTCGCCAAAGTCAGTCAGAGACCACCACACCCAAGTCAGGGCAAGGGAGTTACACGCCAAGATAACCCCTACTCACCCTCTAGGTAACGTGGCGCGAGCAGCAAGGCTAAACTTGGAGGCGATGTAGGCTAAGTATTTGCGCACGCACCCCAGCAACAACAACCAAAGGCCCACCACAAAGGAAACTCCACACAAGGTTATATAAAAATAGCCTTTGTATTACACCAAAACACATTAGATAAAACACACACTTTACAATGTGCCAGAGGCACGGGCAGAATTTACAAGGGGATATTTACAAGACAGGGCCACCTGGACCACTGTCAGGAATCAGCACTTTTAGAAGTAACAATACAATACTTGTAGGCCTAGAACTTAGAACATAGCCTATCAGACAGTACCTTCCGTCCTGGTTGCACGGGATAATGCGAGTGACCTCCTTAGTAAGCTTGAGCGGGCGACCCAGCGAAGCGGCGCGGCTCAGGGGAGAGCGGCGCTGCTCGAGGCTTGGACGGGCTGCCGGCATGGTACAAGCGTTTCTCTGGGGCGACCAATGTGTGCGGCTCAGAAGAGGAGGGGGGAGGCAGGATGCGGGCGACCTAGCGAAGCGGCGCGGCTCAGGGGAGAGCGGCGCGGCTCGAGGCTTGGACGGGCTGCCGGCACGAGCTGCCGAGGGGAACGAGCGAGGCACACTTCAGCGAGGCCCCAGGGGCCCAGGGAGATCAGACAAGTCCCATCAATTTGGCAGGGAAGGCACCATAGAGTCCACTGGTCCTGGGACTCTGGTCAGGGGGCAAGCTCAGTATCAAGCCCTTGGGATCACTTATAACAGAAGATCACTGTAACACAAAATAGGACATAAAGCACAAAACCAGTACCCACTGGTAACTGGTAAGTCCCCCCTACGCAATCCTAACCACCCTAGGAACAGGTCACGCAGGGAACCAGGACCTTACTAGCACCACCTGCACTAGCAAGAACAACCACCTCAGTATCACAATACACATAGGGGCATAGACCTGGGGACAAAACACATGATGCAGAACCTACATTCAGCGGTGTAAGGAACACATGACGCATCAACACACGTTCAGCGGTGTAAGGAACAGGGCACATAATGTATCAACAACACATTCAGAGGTGCAGAACACAGGGTGCGCAAAACATACTACACATTGTACATTTCCTAACACCCAAAAGCAATAGGACATAGATCATAACAGCATCTAAACCTTTAGCGCAGAACTCACAAAGTCCAGGTTGCGCCACTGCGCCAGAACCTAAACGTAGCAGCTGCCCACTACTTGCTGGGCAGCTGAGGGACAGAACAGGGGGCCTAAACGCTGCAGCTGGCACTAAGTGCTGCGCAGCTGGGGAAAGGCCAGGGATGAAGGAGTGCGCCTCACTCCTAAGTCCACAGTACATGTCCCTAGGGAAAGAAATACCTACACGGTGCAGCTGCCCACTAATTGCTGGGCAGCTGGAAAACAAATCTGCGCCAAGGGCCCTCACTGGCCCCTCAGGAATCAAGACTGAATCCAAACTGCGCAATAGGTTGGAGCCCACCGGCTCTGGAAATACTCATTGCGCACTTTGAGCCCTCCAGGCTCTAGGGACCATGCTGCTGCACACACCACGTGGGAGCCTCGCAGGCCCTGCATAAAGCCAATGCCCCACGGTGGAGCCCTCTTCGTTGGAGTCCCGCCCGGGGGACTCGAAATCGCAAAGTGCCCCAGGAGCCTCTCTGGCTCTAAATACAAAATGCCCAAAATGTGGGAGCGGCCCGCTGCCATCGGGGCCGCTCAGTACATGAGGAGAGGGGCGCTATGCCTTGCAGGCACCCACAACATAGGGCCCCCCTTCCCTGGGGCTCTGCAGGGGACACTCAACAACGGTGGAGCGGCCCGCTGCCAGACGGGGCCGCTCTGTCTCTGTCTCTCCACCACCCCCTCCGGCCGGCTTCACTTACCGGCTCCTTGCAGCGGGGGCGGTCCTCCTTGGCCGGGGCTCCCTCCATTACATGGGAGCCCCGCAACACCGGCGCTGCACTTGGCTGGCTGCCCCGGGGCTCTCTCCATCGGTCGGGCGCCGGCCAATCCCTGCGCGGCGGCAGGCGGGACTTCCTTTCCAGACCGGAAGTCCCGCCCAGCGTCAGGCACTACGGTGCCTGACTTCCTTTTTACCCGCGGTTTACGGCGGTGAATCTCGGGGCACAGAGAGGGGTAGGCACCCTCGAAATACATCGCGGATGGCGGGGTGAGCACCCGCGAGGCACTGATAGCGGGGTGGCACCCGTGAATGAATGTAAAGAAAATCGGGCACCATGCAGGGTAGGCTCCTGCGAATCTCGGCTCACGTCACGAGCCAAATAAGATACAGCGCCCCCCAAGCGCTGGGGGCATGAAAACAGCGCTCCCAGCACAATAGGCGAAGCGGCGCGGCTCAGGGGAGAGCGGCGCTGCTCGAGGCTTGGACGGGCTGCCGGCATGGTACAAGCGTTTCTCTGGGGCGACCAATGTGTGCGGCTCAGAAGAGGAGGGGGGAGGCAGGATGCGGGCGACCTAGCGAAGCGGCGCGGCTCAGGGGAGAGCGGCGCGGCTCGAGGCTTGGACGGGCTGCCGGCACGAGCTGCCGAGGGGAACGAGCGAGGCACACTTCAGCGAGGCCCCAGGGGCCCAGGGAGATCAGACAAGTCCCATCAATTTGGCAGGGAAGGCACCATAGAGTCCACTGGTCCTGGGACTCTGGTCAGGGGGCAAGCTCAGTATCAAGCCCTTGGGATCACTTATAACAGAAGATCACTGTAACACAAAATAGGACATAAAGCACAAAACCAGTACCCACTGGTAACTGGTAAGTCCCCCCTACGCAATCCTAACCACCCTAGGAACAGGTCACGCAGGGAACCAGGACCTTACTAGCACCACCTGCACTAGCAAGAACAACCACCTCAGTATCACAATACACATAGGGGCATAGACCTGGGGACAAAACACATGATGCAGAACCTACATTCAGCGGTGTAAGGAACACATGACGCATCAACACACGTTCAGCGGTGTAAGGAACAGGGCACATAATGTATCAACAACACATTCAGAGGTGCAGAACACAGGGTGCGCAAAACATACTACACATTGTACATTTCCTAACACCCAAAAGCAATAGGACATAGATCATAACAGCATCTAAACCTTTAGCGCAGAACTCACAAAGTCCAGGTTGCGCCACTGCGCCAGAACCTAAACGTAGCAGCTGCCCACTACTTGCTGGGCAGCTGAGGGACAGAACAGGGGGCCTAAACGCTGCAGCTGGCACTAAGTGCTGCGCAGCTGGGAAAGGCCAGGGATGAAGGAGTGCGCCTCACTCCTAAGTCCACAGTACATGTCCCTAGGGAAAGAAATACCTACACGGTGCAGCTGCCCACTAATTGCTGGGCAGCTGGAAAACAAATCTGCGCCAAGGGCCCTCACTGGCCCCTCAGGAATCAAGACTGAATCCAAACTGCGCAATAGGTTGGAGCCCACCGGCTCTGGAAATACTCATTGCGCACTTTGAGCCCTCCAGGCTCTAGGGACCATGCTGCTGCACACACCACGTGGGAGCCTCGCAGGCCCTGCATAAAGCCAATGCCCCACGGTGGAGCCCTCTTCGTTGGAGTCCCGCCCGGGGGACTCGAAATCGCAAAGTGCCCCAGGAGCCTCTCTGGCTCTAAATACAAAATGCCCAAAATGTGGGAGCGGCCCGCTGCCATCGGGGCCGCTCAGTACATGAGGAGAGGGGCGCTATGCCTTGCAGGCACCCACAACATAGGGCCCCCCTTCCCTGGGGCTCTGCAGGGGACACTCAACAACGGTGGAGCGGCCCGCTGCCAGACGGGGCCGCTCTGTCTCTGTCTCTCCACCACCCCCTCCGGCCGGCTTCACTTACCGGCTCCTTGCAGCGGGGGCGGTCCTCCTTGGCCGGGGCTCCCTCCATTACATGGGAGCCCCGCAACACCGGCGCTGCACTTGGCTGGCTGCCCCGGGGCTCTCTCCATCGGTCGGGCGCCGGCCAATCCCTGCGCGGCGGCAGGCGGGACTTCCTTTCCAGACCGGAAGTCCCGCCCAGCGTCAGGCACTACGGTGCCTGACTTCCTTTTTACCCGCGGTTTACGGCGGTGAATCTCGGGGCACAGAGAGGGGTAGGCACCCTCGAAATACATCGCGGATGGCGGGGTGAGCACCCGCGAGGCACTGATAGCGGGGTGGCACCCGTGAATGAATGTAAAGAAAATCGGGCACCATGCAGGGTAGGCTCCTGCGAATCTCGGCTCACGTCACGAGCCAAATAAGATACAGCGCCCCCCAAGCGCTGGGGGCATGAAAACAGCGCTCCCAGCACAATAGGCGAAGCGGCGCGGCTCAGGGGAGAGCGGCGCTGCTCGAGGCTTGGACGGGCTGCCGGCATGGTACAAGCGTTTCTCTGGGGCGACCAATGTGTGCGGCTCAGAAGAGGAGGGGGGAGGCAGGATGCGGGCGACCTAGCGAAGCGGCGCGGCTCAGGGGAGAGCGGCGCGGCTCGAGGCTTGGACGGGCTGCCGGCACGAGCTGCCGAGGGGAACGAGCGAGGCACACTTCAGCGAGGCCCCAGGGGCCCAGGGAGATCAGACAAGTCCCATCAATTTGGCAGGGAAGGCACCATAGAGTCCACTGGTCCTGGGACTCTGGTCAGGGGGCAAGCTCAGTATCAAGCCCTTGGGATCACTTATAACAGAAGATCACTGTAACACAAAATAGGACATAAAGCACAAAACCAGTACCCACTGGTAACTGGTAAGTCCCCCCTACGCAATCCTAACCACCCTAGGAACAGGTCACGCAGGGAACCAGGACCTTACTAGCACCACCTGCACTAGCAAGAACAACCACCTCAGTATCACAATACACATAGGGGCATAGACCTGGGGACAAAACACATGATGCAGAACCTACATTCAGCGGTGTAAGGAACACATGACGCATCAACACACGTTCAGCGGTGTAAGGAACAGGGCACATAATGTATCAACAACACATTCAGAGGTGCAGAACACAGGGTGCGCAAAACATACTACACATTGTACATTTCCTAACACCCAAAAGCAATAGGACATAGATCATAACAGCATCTAAACCTTTAGCGCAGAACTCACAAAGTCCAGGTTGCGCCACTGCGCCAGAACCTAAACGTAGCAGCTGCCCACTACTTGCTGGGCAGCTGAGGGACAGAACAGGGGGCCTAAACGCTGCAGCTGGCACTAAGTGCTGCGCAGCTGGGGAAAGGCCAGGGATGAAGGAGTGCGCCTCACTCCTAAGTCCACAGTACATGTCCCTAGGGAAAGAAATACCTACACGGTGCAGCTGCCCACTAATTGCTGGGCAGCTGGAAAACAAATCTGCGCCAGGGGCCCTCACTGGCCCCTCAGGAATCAAGACTGAATCCAAACTGCGCAATAGGTTGGAGCCCACCGGCTCTGGAAATACTCATTGCGCACTTTGAGCCCTCCAGGCTCTAGGGACCATGCTGCTGCACACACCACGTGGGAGCCTCGCAGGCCCTGCATAAAGCCAATGCCCCACGGTGGAGCCCTCTTCGTTGGAGTCCCGCCCGGGGGACTCGAAATCGCAAAGTGCCCCAGGAGCCTCTCTGGCTCTAAATACAAAATGCCCAAAATGTGGGAGCGGCCCGCTGCCATCGGGGCCGCTCAGTACATGAGGAGAGGGGCGCTATGCCTTGCAGGCACCCACAACATAGGGCCCCCCTTCCCTGGGGCTCTGCAGGGGACACTCAACAACGGTGGAGCGGCCCGCTGCCAGACGGGGCCGCTCTGTCTCTGTCTCTCCACCACCCCCTCCGGCCGGCTTCACTTACCGGCTCCTTGCAGCGGGGGCGGTCCTCCTTGGCCGGGGCTCCCTCCATTACATGGGAGCCCCGCAACACCGGCGCTGCACTTGGCTGGCTGCCCCGGGGCTCTCTCCATCGGTCGGGCGCCGGCCAATCCCTGCGCGGCGGCAGGCGGGACTTCCTTTCCAGACCGGAAGTCCCGCCCAGCGTCAGGCACTACGGTGCCTGACTTCCTTTTTACCCGCGGTTTACGGCGGTGAATCTCGGGGCACAGAGAGGGGTAGGCACCCTCGAAATACATCGCGGATGGCGGGGTGAGCACCCGCGAGGCACTGATAGCGGGGTGGCACCCGTGAATGAATGTAAAGAAAATCGGGCACCATGCAGGGTAGGCTCCTGCGAATCTCGGCTCACGTCACGAGCCAAATAAGATACAGCGCCCCCCAAGCGCTGGGGGCATGAAAACAGCGCTCCCAGCACAATAGGCAGGATAAAGCGCTCCCAAGCGCTAGAAAAGGAATACAGCGCTCCCAGGCGCTAGGAAAGAAATACAGCGCTCCCAGGCGCTAGGAAGGCACAAAGAGCAACAAAAGTCCATCAGGGGTCCATCAGCAAGCCAGGGGCTGGGCAGGGCTCAGGGAGGCAAGCCATCCCTGAGCCCAAGCAGCAGCACGCCCCTGGCAGATTCAAGCAGCAAACAAGAACCTTTTCATGGGGTCACAGCCCCTCTTTTATACACCTTTTCCCTTTGTCTTTAGGTGCAGGGTGGGGGCAGAACCAGTCGCAGCTGGTTTGGGAGTACTGTTGATGGCCCAACCACCCATTCTATTCACAGGCAGGGCTAGGGTCATCAGTCACACCACAGGGGGGCGGAGCCAGCATTGTGTGGGGAAAACCCAGCCCATCCAGGACACAGGTACACTCCTCCCACACATCACTCATGCTAATCTCTCCATTCACCACCGGGGCAGACCCACACAGACTTCCTGGAGCCTGGCATCCCAGCCAGCTCCAGCCAATCACACGCCAGGCATATTTTACACTAATATGCCAACTCCTAGAAGTGGCGCTTCCGCACACGACACATACACGCCGCACATACCGTTGCGCAGCATTCACTCTCACGAGTTCGCACATACCAAACTTAAGCATGCACGCCTCACGCATCAGGAACTACCAGGGACACAGACATTCCCCATGCATTCCTATGGGAGGGCAGGCCAGTCTCACTCCACGCACTCAGGGAGCGCACGCACTTTACACTGCGCCACAGTGTCAAGGTGCGCAAAGACCAGAAATCACTACACTTCAAGGCAAAAAGTTCAGGGGTGAACCTGCCAGAAGGCCCAAGTCCAACACGACCCCCTTCCAGCCAAAACGCAGGGGAGACCAATCACCACCGTGATGGACTTCCCTGCTTGGGGCGATAGAACACGGACGCGGGCCCGCACTGCAGGGACACCCTCCGGTTCTACGCCAAGTTAATCCATAAGACAAGCACATCCTTAAAAAAAACACAGGCCCAACTAGGCTACCCCACTGGTACTCCTTAGCTGTCCACGGCTAGGACCAGGCCCTAGGCCACCCAGATACCACTGGTCCATGCCCATCCACAGAGTGGGGGGTAGTAACCCCTGGCCTACAATAGCCATTCTCCACTCCCTTTCTCAGTGTAGTTCCAAACTACCACTGATCCTTCAACCTAGGGTACGCACCCTCAGGCTGACCAGAGGTCACGGGCACGATTGCCCCACCCTACCTCTACTTCTGAAGCACCCTCCAGAACACAACTCTCCCACCAGTTTAGGACCTGACTTCCTCAGCAGCAGTGTCCACAGTCAGACCAGCACCAGATCGGTGTAGTAAGGCGTTGCACTTTGCGGGTTGCCAGATGCGGCACAGGCGGCGGCTCGCGGACCGCGTCGAGACGGGGACGGCGAGCGGCATAGACTGCGCGGCCGAAGGCAGACGCGGCTCAGTGCGGTGCCTCCAGGACACCAGGCTGGTCATGACAGAGTCACAGCTCCCTTAACTGGTTTACCACCTGGGATTCAAATTCACCGGATGCACAGGGGTCAGACTTCCTCTGACCCCCTTCCAGAGTTCTGCACCCTCCCACTGTAGAACAGGGTCCCTCCACTTAAGGTAGGCCCCACCTGCTCTCAGGGTAGTACCACAACACTCAGCCAAGAACCCTAAAGATCCCTGCTAGGCCTGTACCACCCCTTCTGGGAAACACAGGGTCTCTTCACTTAAGATGAGCCCCACCTGTGTTCACAGGGGTACCCCTAGAAGACAAACCGGCCAGGACACTGGCTACAGTCGCCCTGCCGTCCAGGACAGGCAACACCTGACCCTGGCTCCCCAACCTAGGGACGCTACCCTTTGGTTAGATGCCTGGCGCACCAGGACTTCTACAAGTTGGAAACAAAAATCTAAGACTTCCTCTCCTCCTTCAGCAGCAAGGCAACCACTGCAGGTCAATACCCCATACAGCTTACCCGGTTCCTTCTCCTCAGGCAGGAGTCCCTTCTTGTAACTTCAGGACACTACATACAGTTGCCCTTACGTCCAGATCCGGAAACACCGGCTACTGGCTCCCCAACCAAGGGACGTACCTCTTTGGTCAGATGCCTGGCGCACCAGGACTTCCTTGAGGGTGACACAACTAATGTGTCGTGTACAAGTCTGCCTGACACTCAGGACAGAAGTGGCATCACCATGGTCACTCACTGGCGACACAACCCTTCTGGTTGGCCCCTGACCCACTGGTTCTTCCACTGGGGAACCTATCCCCCTCGCACCCCTCCATCTGGACTTCTGCACCCTCCCAACTGGAGCGGTACTGCCAGACACCAGAACTACTGGAACCCTGGTTACAGAGGTTCCACGTTCTCCAGACACTCTGGAAGATCCTCCTCAAATGACCTATTGGTACAGCCTAGGCCCCCGACCTGATGTTCCCTTCAGAAACACTCCAGGCCCTGACACTGGGTTTCGGGCACCGGGAGACATGCAGTCCCACCCACTCCTTCTCCTCTTGAGACAGGACGTGAGCCCCTACACCGAGACCTAGCTGGGCTACACTGAACCTCTTCCACCACGCTGGGCTGGAAGACACCTCAGACACTCCTTTTGGAATCACTCCATCCCCTATGCCTCTCTCCTCCCAGAACATTACCAACTCCAAAATTCTGTCTCTCAACAGACCACAGAAATCAAAAAGCAGGCTCCACTATCTGCAGACGTTCTTGGGAAAAGTTCAACACACAGGACTTAAATATCTGAACAAAACAAGCATTCAGCAAGCTCCCCATCCAGAGAACTTACAAACACGTCCAGTGCCACACACCATTCATCCTCACACACCCCTCCCCAGACTGGTAAGGCAGTTTCTACCACCCCTGACTTCTCAACCTGACCACACTTGACACAGGTACCATTACTCCAGGGCAGGGACGGGGGACACATGCACTGGACACACTTATGCTGCCACCACTGGATCCCACCCTTCTGGTGAATCCAGAAAACACACTGCACTTAGGGGGATGATCTACCCTCCCGAGCTAGGGACACCTAACTCAAAGTGCACAAGAAACACATTTCCACAGAAATGACATTTTTAGCAAACTCCATACAATAATCCCCCAAATGTTTTTATCTAAAATGCAGAGTTTTGTGGTGCAGCCAGCTGCTACTAAGGTACAACGCAAACACAAATCCTTATCCCACCGCTTGCCGCCAATGTTGGAAATGGGATCTCTGGCTGGCCAAGGCTTTCGCCAAAGTCAGTCAGAGACCACCACACCCAAGTCAGGGCAAGGGAGTTACACGCCAAGATAACCCCTACTCACCCTCTAGGTAACGTGGCGCGAGCAGCAAGGCTAAACTTGGAGGCGATGTAGGCTAAGTATTTGCGCACGCACCCCAGCAACAACAACCAAAGGCCCACCACAAAGGAAACTCCACACAAGGTTATATAAAAATAGCCTTTGTATTACACCAAAACACATTAGATAAAACACACACTTTACAATGTGCCAGAGGCACGGGCAGAATTTACAAGGGGATATTTACAAGACAGGGCCACCTGGACCACTGTCAGGAATCAGCACTTTTAGAAGTAACAATACAATACTTGTAGGCCTAGAACTTAGAACATAGCCTATCAGACAGTACCTTCCGTCCTGGTTGCACGGGATAATGCGAGTGACCTCCTTAGTAAGCTTGAGCGGGCGACCCAGCGAAGCGGCGCGGCTCAGGGGAGAGCGGCGCTGCTCGAGGCTTGGACGGGCTGCCGGCATGGTACAAGCGTTTCTCTGGGGCGACCAATGTGTGCGGCTCAGAAGAGGAGGGGGGAGGCAGGATGCGGGCGACCTAGCGAAGCGGCGCGGCTCAGGGGAGAGCGGTGCGGCTCGAGGCTTGGACGGGCTGCCGGCACGAGCTGCCGAGGGGAACGAGCGAGGCACACTTCAGCGAGGCCCCAGGGGCCCAGGGAGATCAGACAAGTCCCATCAATTTGGCAGGGAAGGCACCATAGAGTCCACTGGTCCTGGGACTCTGGTCAGGGGGCAAGCTCAGTATCAAGCCCTTGGGATCACTTATAACAGAAGATCACTGTAACACAAAATAGGACATAAAGCACAAAACCAGTACCCACTGGTAACTGGTAAGTCCCCCCTACGCAATCCTAACCACCCTAGGAACAGGTCACGCAGGGAACCAGGACCTTACTAGCACCACCTGCACTAGCAAGAACAACCACCTCAGTATCACAATACACATAGGGGCATAGACCTGGGGACAAAACACATGATGCAGAACCTACATTCAGCGGTGTAAGGAACACATGACGCATCAACACACGTTCAGCGGTGTAAGGAACAGGGCACATAATGTATCAACAACACATTCAGAGGTGCAGAACACAGGGTGCGCAAAACATACTACACATTGTACATTTCCTAACACCCAAAAGCAATAGGACATAGATCATAACAGCATCTAAACCTTTAGCGCAGAACTCACAAAGTCCAGGTTGCGCCACTGCGCCAGAACCTAAACGTAGCAGCTGCCCACTACTTGCTGGGCAGCTGAGGGACAGAACAGGGGGCCTAAACGCTGCAGCTGGCACTAAGTGCTGCGCAGCTGGGGAAAGGCCAGGGATGAAGGAGTGCGCCTCACTCCTAAGTCCACAGTACATGTCCCTAGGGAAAGAAATACCTACACGGTGCAGCTGCCCACTAATTGCTGGGCAGCTGGAAAACAAATCTGCGCCAGGGGCCCTCACTGGCCCCTCAGGAATCAAGACTGAATCCAAACTGCGCAATAGGTTGGAGCCCACCGGCTCTGGAAATACTCATTGCGCACTTTGAGCCCTCCAGGCTCTAGGGACCATGCTGCTGCACACACCACGTGGGAGCCTCGCAGGCCCTGCATAAAGCCAATGCCCCACGGTGGAGCCCTCTTCGTTGGAGTCCCGCCCGGGGGACTCGAAATCGCAAAGTGCCCCAGGAGCCTCTCTGGCTCTAAATACAAAATGCCCAAAATGTGGGAGCGGCCCGCTGCCATCGGGGCCGCTCAGTACATGAGGAGAGGGGCGCTATGCCTTGCAGGCACCCACAACATAGGGCCCCCCTTCCCTGGGGCTCTGCAGGGGACACTCAACAACGGTGGAGCGGCCCGCTGCCAGACGGGGCCGCTCTGTCTCTGTCTCTCCACCACCCCCTCCGGCCGGCTTCACTTACCGGCTCCTTGCAGCGGGGGCGGTCCTCCTTGGCCGGGGCTCCCTCCATTACATGGGAGCCCCGCAACACCGGCGCTGCACTTGGCTGGCTGCCCCGGGGCTCTCTCCATCGGTCGGGCGCCGGCCAATCCCTGCGCGGCGGCAGGCGGGACTTCCTTTCCAGACCGGAAGTCCCGCCCAGCGTCAGGCACTACGGTGCCTGACTTCCTTTTTACCCGCGGTTTGCGGCGGTGAATCTCGGGGCACAGAGAGGGGTAGGCACCCTCGAAATACATCGCGGATGGCGGGGTGAGCACCCGCGAGGCACTGATAGCGGGGTGGCACCCGTGAATGAATGTAAAGAAAATCGGGCACCATGCAGGGTAGGCTCCTGCGAATCTCGGCTCACGTCACGAGCCAAATAAGATACAGCGCCCCCCAAGCGCTGGGGGCATGAAAACAGCGCTCCCAGCACAATAGGCAGGATAAAGCGCTCCCAAGCGCTAGAAAAGGAATACAGCGCTCCCAGGCGCTAGGAAAGAAATACAGCGCTCCCAGGCGCTAGGAAGGCACAAAGAGCAACAAAAGTCCATCAGGGGTCCATCAGCAAGCCAGGGGCTGGGCAGGGCTCAGGGAGGCAAGCCATCCCTGAGCCCAAGCAGCAGCACGCCCCTGGCAGATTCAAGCAGCAAACAAGAACCTTTTCATGGGGTCACAGCCCCTCTTTTATACACCTTTTCCCTTTGTCTTTAGGTGCAGGGTGGGGGCAGAACCAGTCGCAGCTGGTTTGGGAGTACTGTTGATGGCCCAACCACCCATTCTATTCACAGGCAGGGCTAGGGTCATCAGTCACACCACAGGGGGGCGGAGCCAGCATTGTGTGGGGAAAACCCAGCCCATCCAGGACACAGGTACACTCCTCCCACACATCACTCATGCTAATCTCTCCATTCACCACCGGGGCAGACCCACACAGACTTCCTGGAGCCTGGCATCCCAGCCAGCTCCAGCCAATCACACGCCAGGCATATTTTACACTAATATGCCAACTCCTAGAAGTGGCGCTTCCGCACACGACACATACACGCCGCACATACCGTTGCGCAGCATTCACTCTCACGAGTTCGCACATACCAAACTTAAGCATGCACGCCTCACGCATCAGGAACTACCAGGGACACAGACATTCCCCATGCATTCCTATGGGAGGGCAGGCCAGTCTCACTCCACGCACTCAGGGAGCGCACGCACTTTACACTGCGCCACAGTGTCAAGGTGCGCAAAGACCAGAAATCACTACACTTCAAGGCAAAAAGTTCAGGGGTGAACCTGCCAGAAGGCCCAAGTCCAACATCTGCTATGTACAATATTTAAAATATAACAGTCAAATCACAGTATACTGTTCCGGAGGTTCAGTCCCAGCGACATTATCTGTAACTGAACGCAGACACCCTAGGAAGCATATGCTTTCTAAGTCAAGTTACGTTCACTCACCTGAAGGTGACATACTTCATCATTGGGCTATACTCCTCACCAGGCCAGCGCTAAAATACCTGGCGGGCACCACAAGAGGGCACTTTGTTGCAGATCTTTTATTAGGTACGCCGGATGAGCATAGTAGGACAGAGGATGTTGTGTCATAAGATTTGAGATTATTGAAAGTCTGAATATAAGATCAACTATCAACCAGTTGCCACAATATAGTTAATGTTATCTTCCTGGTTCATGTTGAGATTAAAAACAGTGGCAGAGAAATTGAGGAACTAATGGCCCCTATCACTGTGTGAAAGTGTCGATCACCCATGGACTTGCTGGTAAGATGGGGTCTATACTTCAGGTCAACTTTTTTCATGCCTTGTGTAGTCATGGAGCAATCTGTTGCCATTTCATCAAGAGCAAATATGGAAAATTGGGTAAATGTGACCTAATATTCTCTACAGTATAGAGTTAGTGTAGTCAATGTGAGAGATGACTAAGGCTAAAGCAACTTGGGTAAGAGCTTCAGTAGTGAGAAATCTGCTGTTCTCCAGTAATGGGGTATCTTTCATAGATTCACATGCTTGAATCATTCCTCGTCGTTGAAGTGGGATTCCCACGGTACATAGAATAGCAATATAGCAATAGCATACCGAAAGCATAGCTAAAAGAGCAATAGGAAGTATTGTAACATGGACGTTAATAGGAAAAAACATGTCACTTTAATAACTTGTCCAAGTTACTAGATATGGTACAAACTCCAGCCAATTATGCAACAGCACCCTCTGGAACCGTCTCCTCAGAGGCTCAGGCTCTCAGATTTTCTACTGCACGTCATGTGAAGGGAGTCTCCCTGAGCTCTGCTCAGTACCTCTACCTTTTCCCTTCAGAAACTCTTCAGAATATCTTCACTGCTTTGTCTACTACAAAAAGGTCACTCATCAGACACTGTGAGTCTTGTGGGAAATTCTGGCTTCATTCCGAAGACCCCCACAAAAAGTGTATCTACTGCCTCCACCCTGAACATCAGGTGAGAGATTGTAAAATCTGCAGGACTTTTCTTCAAAAGACTTTAAGAGACAGAGAGGGAGGTCAACTTCTGTGGTTACAGAAACTCAAGACTAAGGATATCAGATGTTGAGAGTGATTCCTCTCTCAGGACTGTCATCTCTAAGAAGAGGGCTTGTGAGGCGGAGATGGTATCTGCTAAGGCTAAGGTCCTGAAGAAAGACCACACCTCTACTCATGAAGGCCAGACTTCTTCCTCAAAAAGGGCCCGTGTTCCTTCTAAGGGGGTACTTATGCCCTCTACGCCTCCGAGATCTAAGTCTCAGGCATCTAAGTCTCTCTTCCTGAGACAAATTTGCCTAAAAAATGGGTTCCTCGTCGACGATGACTTCCGTCGCCACTGCTACAACGACGACTTCCACCTTCTCTTCTCCTCAACCTACAATGATTATGTTGTCAGCTGCCTCTCCGTCGACGTTTGTCATGGTGTTGGTGAAGCCTCGCTCGTCTGCCACTCCCTCACTTCGTCGTGGACAAAAAAGAGGTCTGTCTCCGGTCAGTCGTCGACGGATGCCTTCTCGCCGACGAGACGGTCGATGGCTCTCAAGGCTCCACCTGCTTCGTCGACGGTTGCCTCGTCGATGGTTGCCTATTCGACAGCACAGAAGCTTTTCCCTACGGAACTTCAACCCCTCTCTTCGTCGTCGACCGCTGAGTCGGCGGCGGCACCCTTGATTCCACCTTCAGCTGCGATGTCTCTAGTCCCCTTGAAATCTTCAGCAACACTTTTGCCGCCTTCAGGAACGTCGGATGTTTCCCTACTTCAACATAGGAACTCTTCTTTGGATCTATTGCCGATTCAGCCATCTCCAAATCTTTCTGTGGAGCTTTTTGACTATGGGGCTAATGAGGAGGTTTCGGAAGAGGATGACCGGTTCCGTGCTGCTTGTACTCCTTCTGAGCTTCTCATCAAATGACAAGATATTGATGATGACCAAGGATATGATTATTACCCTGAGCCTAATACTCAACCACCACTTGTGATCCAACTGTGCAGATGCCCATGTCTCTCATCTCTAATTTGCAACATGTGCTTGATGACTACTACCGCCGATTTCCTCCCTCGGAGTCGGCCTCATCTGTCCCACTGATGCCTCTTCCTCTGCCTTCATCGATCATCAGGCCACCCCCTCCGGTGGCATTGATGTCTCATCTCCCGGAGACGCACACACAACTGACGATGACAGCGAAGAAGGGGAGTGGGTGATAGAGCCCTCCTTACTGAGTGGGACAATTATTAAATTCAGACTGCGTCATCTACTGACAAAACTGAAGAGCTGACCGGGCACACATCCCTGTGTGCCATTCCCATGAACACTGCTCTAGGGATGTCTTGCACATATCTCGGGCAGTGAGTTAAAATTCGCAGATTTATATATTGCGGCTCATCACCCGTGATGGTTTCTAGACGCTGTCTATGGTCACGGGGTGATAAAGTGATTTGCCCAGAATCACAGGATGTTGCGCTGAAGCAGAGACTCAAACCTGTATCCCCAGTTCCCAAGTCGGCAGGTCTGGCTGCTGCACCACATCCTCTCCCCCCTGTGAGGGCATATCTGCATGAAATGCCCCTGATGCCCCTGCAGTATCCTAGTCAATTTCTGGATATTGTAAGTGACCAGGGAAGTCATAGTAAGTACATAGGCTGGACACTCGTCATTATGAGTTCGCCAGCTCCATGATGGCTTCACTGAAATATGTGATGTTTGGCACCAAGCATCTCAACATAATAAACTTGCACTGATTCCAGTGTAGATTTTATTAAAAATTGCACACATAGGGCCCCTTAGAGGGGTCCCATGAAACCTACCAATCCTTAGTGTGGTCATTGACTGGCCTGGGCCAGCCTGTTACCACCAGAGTGTGTTCTGACCTCAGGGGAGAGTGCCTGCGCACTCTGTGGCTGAGAACAATGCTTTCCTGGGTGGAGGTGTTCACGTCTCCCCTGTACAGGAAGAGCCACCCGTGGTGGGGAGCTTCAAAGGTCTTGCCCCCTTTGTAATGCGACCCCACCGGTCCACCTTAATAAATTCCCCTCTGCACCTTACTCAGCGCGAAGTGCCACCATCCCAAAACAGGAGCCAAAGTTCTCGGTCTACCCTTTGAAAGAAAATGTTTAGTGGGATCTTGAAGGACGTTTTTTTCACGATGTACAGGAGACCCTGGAGGGTCATTACTTTAAATAGGACCACCCGGCCCAGTAAGGAAAGCGGGAGCGCCCGCAAGTGTGGGGCATCCCAGCAAAGCTGGTCTAATTTCGGAAGTATGATCCTGCCTGTGGCTCTCTTGTAATAAACACGCCCAAATATTTTAAGCCATGTAGTGTCACCCGAACTGTGCACCTAGAATGCAGCCGCAGGGTCCCTGCCACCAGCAGGAATGTTAAGGACTTATTCCAGTTGATCTTATATCCTGAATAATCTCTAAATATGTGAAAAATGTGTAGGATTCGTTCACTCGAGAAGGCTGATTATGTGTCCTTCAGCAAAACGTCAGCGTAGAGGGAGATGCTCTCGACCCACTCCTGATCAACTGGAATACCCCATATGAGAGGTCCTGGCGAACCTACGCATGTGAGAAGAACATAGGAGACAAGGAACATCCCTGTCGGATGGCAAAGACTCGGGAGACTGTTTTATTGGCACGCATGCACGCTAGAAGGGCCACATACATGAGCTTGACAGCAGCGCCACAGGTTTAGCAAAGGAATCCCCTGTTGCATGTGGTATGCCATTAAGGTGTCGGAGATATAAGCGCGTTCCCCGGTGTGGCATAAAGCCCAATTGATCAGGATGAGCCACTGTTGCAATTACTGTCTGCAAGCAGATCGCCAGGGCCTACGCAAGGACCTTAGTCTCAAAATTAAGCAGGGAGAGAGGTCTATGAATGAATGAAGGAATGAATGAATGAAAGTGGATTTATAACGGCGCGATTGCTGCCCTGAGGCGTCCAAGCGCTAGAGGAAACCTGCTGGTTTGAGTGAGTGAGGTTATAGACCAGGACGAAAGAAGAAGGAGAACTGAGTTTTATTGAAAAGAATTAAACAGGTATGTTTTAATTGTTTACGAAAGGAGGAGAGGTTAGGGTTGGATCTCAGGTGTACAGGGAGGGAATTCCAGATCTTGGCGGCATTGTAGGCAAACATCCTTCCACCCGACCGTGTCTTTTTGATCCTTGGGACTGTTGCCATAAAAGCCTGACTAGATCGGAGATCTCTACCTGGACGGTACTGACTTACTAGCCCAAGAGTACTTAGAGGTCCTGAGTCCCAGAAGGCCTGGTGGGCAATACACATTGCCTTAAAAGTGACTCTCTGACGCACTGGCAACCAATGCAGGCTGGTCAGTCCCGCCTTGACTGACAGTCTGCGTGGGATTTGCAGCAGAGTGCGGGCAGCGCAATTCTGTACCAGCTGCAGTCTCTTTAGGGTGTACTCTGGTGCACCCAGATAGAGGACGTTATTGGAGTCTAGACGTGACTGTATCAGACCCTGTATGGCTACCTGCGTTGCCTCCCTGGGGAGCAGAGGAAGAACTTTCTTCAGTGTCCTGAGCAGTCCAAAGCAGGTAGCTGAGAGCTTTGTGGCCTGGGTGTTGAGTGAAAGACTCCTGTCTAGCCATACCCCAAGGCTTTTGATGTTCTCCTTCGGAGCCGGGGGGGGGGGCCTAGACAGGTGGGCCACAGTGAGTTGAAGGATGTGGGATCTGCGGGGCCCAGGAGCATAAGCTCCGTTTTGTCACCATTGAGTTTTAAAGATGACAAGGTCATCCAGGCCATCACCTCCTCCAAGCATTTTATTAGTCCACCTGAAAGTGGCTGGTTAGCCTCCTGCGCTAATGAAACCACCAGCTGAGTGTTGTCCGCATAGGATATGATCTTAACTCCATACGGACGAACTACCTCAGCCAGTGGCCTCATGTAGATATTCAAAAGCGCGGGGCTTAAAGAGGAGCCCTGGGGGACTCCACACTTCAGGGGCATGCTGGAAGACACTGTCTGTCCATCAAACACTTGGAACGACCTGTTGCTCAAAAAAGATTTTAACCAGAGCCAGGCCTTGTCCACTATGCCGACATTCGAAAGACGGTTCAGCAGGGTGCTGTGGCTGACCGTGTCGAACGCCGCGCTGAGATCAAGGAGGATCACTGCCACTATAAGACCCACACTCAGTTGCTGCTTCATCGTTTTTTGGGATGACCGCCACCTCAGACTTTCTTTGGTCCTCTGGGAGACACCCTTATTTTCAGGCAGTCTGAAACCTCCTCTAGAGGCACTCCCTGATTTTATCCTTCATGCTTTTATTTAATTCTATGGGGAGCTCATTAGGCCCCGTCGCGTGCCCTGTTTGCAAGGTTCCTATTGTCTTATTTATTTAGTCTACTGTCAGGTCTTGGTCTAGTGCGTCTCAGTCCTCATTCGTTAGCATTGGCAGGGTCAGGTCTTTCAGGAAGTCTCTCCCAGTATTTCCGTCCCCTTGTTGTCCGTGTCCTCAAGGATCACTGGCTTTAATTCATCCTATAGCACACAAGCTGATTCAACAGGCCGCAAGTTCTCCTTAAAATAGAAGTCTGCTCCATCTCTCATACGAGCTTTGAACGTCTTGTCTTTTAAATATCATGGATCAGCCCTTGGGGGTAGCATGAATTCCACATTCGGACCAACGAGTTGCATCTCAACAAGCGAATGGTCTGAGATTCCCCCTGCTATGTGCGTAGCGGCTCTAAAATCATCTTTATGGACAGTCTGGGTGAAAAGATAGTTTAGGCATGCCAGACTACCATGTGCTGCAGACAGGTGCGCCCGGTTCTGATCCCCTCTTCCCCACTAAGGGCATTTAGGAGTATCATGAATATAAGTATAGTGTCAGTTCTGTCACTCCCGTCACCCCAATGCGTGTATGCTGTCGTAAGTGTCTTACCCTTTCACAGGATGAGTCAGTCTTGTCTGGGGCTCTTTCCTGTTTCCCGACACTTGAATGGCACGCCCGAAGACTCGAGAGAGCAATGACCCACCAGCAGGCTTTTGTGGAGCGCTTTTGTCCTGTATATAGTGCTGCATTGTTGTAAACGTATCTAGGACCCTATTTAAATATTCCCGATTCATGCCCTTATGTGGTTATAACAAATCATATCCTTATAAAGGCATAAGAATCATATCCATATTTAGTCATAGCCAATGCAGTCCAAATACGGCAAGGCTACTCCCATAGACTCCTAGAAAGTACAACGCGTTCTTTAAACAAACCAAGCCTCCAGCAGCCCGGGAATTCCTCCTGCTTTTGTTTTGATTTGTCCAAGAACTCCAGGAGTCCAGAAAGAACTGTACGTTCTTAGTGACGTCCTATGTCCAACCTTACGTCAAACTCGGCTCCTTCCAGGTATAAATATACCAACGTTTGCCTTAAGCAAACACACGGTGGTTTGGAGCAGAACGGCTATCTACTTACCCGAAGCCCAGCTGTAACGAGAGCCGAAGGAAGCCGACCCTCCCATTGACGTACTGAGAGAGACGCTGTCTTTTCTCCTGCCGAGAAATCCAGCTCCAGTGTTTCCAGTCACCCTTGCGGGTTGCTGGGAGATCGAGTCCTGAGAAAGAGATACAAGACCTCCTTCATTCTATAACCAAGTTACGGAGCTGATTAGATCTTTAGAGAATTCTTGATTCAGATTCTTGGCAAAAACTAACTTAACTTAAACTGCAGCTCACTTACTCCTTCCCACGTATTAGGCTTGGGTCAGGTACACCGGGGTAGGCGTATCTTAGAAGCACCAGTTGAGAACGTTTAGTCAATGATTTTATGTATGTATATATTTTATCCGTTTTAAGTATCATATGGCTCAGAAACCATATAAATGCTTTTACAGTATTATTTCATAATACTCCTTTTAATGTACGCACTACTTCATGACAAGTATTGCAATTGTGGCAATTCACTTCTCTTGTATGAGAAAGAGGACTGCTCAATAAATAACAACTTTTATTGAAAACACCCGTCTCTCTATTTCTCTGCACTCCTGGTGAAACTAAGCATGAACGATTGACTGAGTGAAATAGCTGTCTATTGTTTTCCCCGACTCTGGAGATATACTCCTTATTCTGGGGGGAGCAAAGTTGTCATGTTTATGCAGTTGTAATCCCTTCTTGTCTATTCAGGAAAGTTAACACCTTCTTGTTTACTCTAGAAAGTTTCTAGTGACCTCTGAGCTAGCTGGCAAACCTAATTAAGTCTAACATATTCAATAGAGACCTAGATGACCTCAGTCCTACGTCTAAACTATCGTTTATGTTATTCCAATGCGCAGAGCCTATTGGGAATATAGGAACTACACTACATGGCACCCAACTTTTTCACACAGACCCCTTTTTCCCGTAAAAACTCCAATAGACGTCTGGAGTGGGTAAAAGGTTAATATCCGCCGGAACTTAGTAGGAAGAGATTCCTATGTATTAGTTTTTGGTTTAGTCAACGTTGAAGGATATAATGATCCAAAATATTGTGCACCTAATCTTTGGTTCCTTGAAACTTGCTCTGCAACTGAAAAACTTTCTATCAGTAAAATGGTGGAATGTGACGATAAAAGGGAGAGAGCTAGAATAGCAGCTCAACTCTTAGTGGATGACACAAGTCTCCAAAATGAAGACCCGCATGCTATAATCATTCCGGTAAATGTAAGAAAAACTATAACTATTAAACTTATAGAAAATGGACTATCATTAAGAGGTGGTACAGTCATATTTGTGGTAGAGGCCCATGAATATCGGCAGACAGAGGTATTCTATTCATGGATACATTTTCCTGAAGCAAATCCAATAACACACGATTTCCACCATTACAAAATAGAGGAATCTCCAGAGGAATACGCCCCTTTCAAGGACGTTGAAATTCCACTAACATACCAAGAGCACCTGCTCTGGTTTAATGTCGCCATAAAACATCAAAATCACATTACCAGGCTCGGTCCACTAGGTAGACCAGGAGCCACAAGGCCGGTTCTAGCCAGCTACACACCACATCCCGACATTCGAAAAATGTCAAGCGAAGAACTTTTAGTTCAATCAATCAATCAATCAAGGCATTTATAGAGCGCACTACTCACCCAGAGGGTCTCAAGGCGCTTGGGGGGGGGTGGGGTGACGCGACTGCTCGAACAGCCAGGTCTTGAGCTTCTTCCTGAAGGAGAGGTGATCTTGGGTCAGGCGGAGGTCAGTAGGGAGGGTGTTCCAGGTCTTGGCGGCCAGGTAGGAGAAGGACCTTCCTCCTGTTGTCGCTCTTCGGATGCGGGGGACGGCGGCGAGGCCGTGGTTGGTCGAACGGAGGTGGCGTTTGGGAGGGTAGAAGTTGAGGCGGTTGTTGAGGTAGCTCGGGCCTTGGTCGTGTAGGGCTTTGTGTGCGTGGGTGAGGAGACGGAAGGTGATTCTCTTGTTGACGGGGAGCCAGTGCAGGTCTCTCAGGTGTCCGGAGATGTGGCTGCGACGGGGGATGTCGAGGATGAGTCTGGCTGAGGCGTTCTGGATCCGCTGGAGTCTCTTCTGGAGCTTGGCGGTGGTTCCGGCGTAGAGGGCGTTGCTGTAGTCTAGTCGGCTGGTGACGAGGGCCTGGGTGACCGTCTTCCTGGTCTCGGTGGGGATCCACCGGAAGATCTTTCGTAGCATGCGCAGGATGTTGAAACAGGACGCGGAGACGGCGTTGACTTGTCTGGTCATGGAGAGGGAGGAGTCCACGATGAAGCCCAGGTTGCGTGCGTGGTCTGTCGGTTTGGGTGCGGTGCCCAGGGCGGGGGGCCACCAGGAGTCGTCCCAGGCGGCGGGTGAGGATCCCAGGATGAGGACTTCTGTCTTGTCTGAGTTCAGTTTCAGGCGGCTGGTCGTCATCCACTCGGCTACGTCTTTCATCCCTTCGTGGAGGTTGGTTCTGGCGGCGGCGGGGTCGTTGGTCAGGGAGAGGATCAGCTGGGTGTCGTCGGCGTAGGAGATGATGTTGAGGTTGTGCTGGCGTGCGATGGCCGCCAGGGGGCTCATGTAGACGTTGAAGAGGGTGGGGCTGAGCGAGGAGCCCTGAGGAACGCCGCAGATGACTTCCGTGGCTGCCGATCTGAACGGTGGTAGGCGGACTCTCTGTGTCCTTCCAGCGAGGAAGGAGATGATCCACTCCAGTGCCTTCTCCTGGATTCCAATGTTGCTGAGGCGCTGCACTAGGGTGCTGTGGCAAACAGTGTTGAACGCCGCGGAGAGGTCTAGGAGGATGAGGGCCGCTGTTTCACAGTTGTCCAGCAGGGCTCGGATGTCATCGGTGGCAGCGATGAGGGCGGTCTCGGTGCTGTGGTTGGCTCGGAAGCCAGACTGTGAGGGGTCGAGGGATCCATTCGTCTCGAGGAAGGCGGCCAGCTGCTTGTTGACGGTCTTCTCGATGACTTTGGCTGGGAACGGGAGGAGCGAGATGGGGCGGTAATTCTTGAGTTCGGTGGGGTTCGCTGTTGGTTTCTTTAGTAGAGCGCTGAGTTCGGCGTGCTTCCAGCTCTCAGGGAAGGTGGCTGTGTCGAAGGAGGTGTTGATGATGTCCCGCAGGTGGGGTGCGATGACAGCGTCGGCCTTGTTGAAGACGTGGTGGGGGCACGGGTCGGTCGGAGATCCGGAGTGGATAGAGTTCATCGTGCTGATGGTGTCTTCTGTGTTGATCTGGGTCCAGGCGCTGAGGGTGGTGGTGGGGGGCGTTGGTGCGGTCGTGGGGAGCGTTGTTTGTGGGCTGAAGCTGTTGTGTATGTCAGCGATCTTGCTGTGGAAGTAGGAGGCGAGGGAGTTGCAGAGGTCTTGCGAAGGGGTGATGTCGTTGTTTCCGGCGTTGGGGTTGGAGAGCTCTTTCACGATGGTGAAGAGCTCCTTGCAGTTGTGTGCGTTGTTGTCCAGTCGGTCCTTGAATGCTGTTTTCTTGGTGGTGTGGATCAGTTGATGGTGCTTCCGGGTGGCGAGCTTGAGGGTGGTCATGTTGTCCGGTGTTGGCTCCCTTCTCCAGGCTTTCTCGCGGGCTCTGCAGTTCTTCTTGGAGCTCTTGAGTTCGTCGGTGAACCATGGGGCCTTCTTGCTGCCGGGTCTGCTAGGCGGGGTCCTCAGTGGGGCGAGGTCGTCTGCGCAGTTGCTGATCCACTTCGTGAGGTTGTCGGCGGCCTGGCTGGGGTTCGCTGAGCTGGCGGGAGGGTGCTGGCTCAGGGAAGCGGCGAGATGGTCTGCCGTGATCTTGTTCCAGTTTCTTCGAGCAACCTGTTGCTGGTGGTGGTGGATCGTGGTCCTTCTGAAGCTGAAGTGGACGCAGCTGTTGTCCGTCCAGTGGAGTCCGGTGGCGTGGCTGAAGATGATGTCCTTGCTGGATGAGAAGACAGCGTCGAGTGTGTGTCCGGCGAGGTGGGTGGGGGTGGTCACCAGCTGCTTGAGTCCCAGGTTGGCGAGGTTGTCCAGCAGGGTGGTGGTGTTGCGGTCGTTGTTGTTCTCCAGGTGGAAGTTGATGTCCCGCAGGAGGATGTAGTCAGCGGAGGGGAGGGCATGCGGGCAGATGAAGTCGGCGATGTCTTCGCTGAATTGTGTGCGTGGTCCCGGGGGTCGGTAGATGAGGGTGCCTCTGAGGGTGGTTTTTGGGTCTGTGTGGATCTGGAAGTGCAGGTGTTCGGCGGTTTTCAGGGTGTCGTCGGTGTTGGTCGTGATGCGGATGGTGTCCCTGTAGATGATGGCGATGCCTCCTCCAGTCTGGTTGCCGCGGTCTCTTCGGGTGATCTTGTAGCCCTCTGGGATGGCGATGGCGATGTCGGACGCTGAGGAGTCGTTCATCCAGGTTTCCGTGAGGAAGGCGACGTCAGGAGCTGTGGTGTCGAGGAGGTTCCAGAGTTCGATGGTGTGTCTGTGGACGGAGTGGGTGTTGAGTAGGATGCACTTGAGGTGGTTGCTGCTGGTGTTCGGGTTGGCGGGTGCTGGAGCGGGGCAGGTCCGGTTGCAGGAGAACGTGCAGGCGTGACAGCTGAAGGGTCCGTGGGTTCGTCTTGGGGTGGCTCGATAGCATCCGGGGATTCGGCCGGTGTTGAGTGCGTTGAGGGTGGCGGCGTCGTACGTCCGGCGGGTGGGCTGGGGTCTGCGGGAGCCAGGGGTCCTGGCCCTGGGCGCGGTCCAGGCGCGGACGGGCGCAGACGGGCTTACCTTTGGCGCGCCTTCGGTGCACAATCGGCGCGCCCGCTGCGCGTCAGCGCTGCGCGTGCGCACGGCCGCCATATATGGCGAAGTGCGGGGAGGAGGAGCAGCTGGGAGGCGGGAGCGGGGAGGGAACAGAAGAAAAAGGGGCGTGGCTTCACTCCCGGCGGCGGGAGGAGGGGACCGGAGCTGGTGGGCGCGTGGGCGGCGAGGCACAGGGGCACAGGGCAAAAACAAAGCAGTGGAGAAAAACTGTGGAAAAAACAAACAGTGCAGACAGTAACAATAAGCTAAACAACACTTGGGCTACTAACTAGCAGAGGGCAAGAGGCAGCGAGGCAGCGACGAGCGGCGGGGGGCGTGGCCAGCCAAGGGCTTGGTCACTCCTGTGAAGCGGCAGGCGGGGAGATCACTCGGCGGCTGGTGGCCGTGTGGTGCAGGGAGCGTCCTCACGAGGAACACGCTCACCTGTGTCGCACGGCCGCCATATATGGCCAAGTGCGGGGAGGAGGAGCAGCTGGGAGGCGGGAGCGGGGAGGGAACAGAAGAAAAAGGGGCATGGCTTCACTCCCGGCGGCGGGAGGAGGGGACCGGAGCTGGTGGGCGCGTGGGCGGCGAGGCACAGGGGCACAGGGCAAAAACAAAGCAGTGGAGAAAAACAGTGGAAAAAACAAACAGTGCAGACAGTAACAATAAGCTAAACAACACTTGGGCTACTAACTAGCAGAGGGCAAGAGGCAGCGAGGCTACTAAAAGAATTAACAAAGGCATATAGAGAATTAGTTCAATTGGCAATTGACGGTACAACCATCCGCCAGAAATTGAAAGAAACAGGTATAGCAGAACAACCTTTTGCACTTGCCAGAATCATAGAAAAATCCTATGAAGAACCAGGTAGAGATAGTTTGGGTGGGAAACCACTAAAACCACAACTAACTGAAAATCCTGAAAAAACCTTTATTAAAAATAATCTCAATACTCCAAAAAAGAGGTGGGAAGGTAATAAACAAACCACTCCCAGAGAAAAACAATTCCAGTCCAGAGGAAGATCTCCTCAACGGAGAGATAGATCTCCAGAACGAGGAGGCAAGTCTCCCCACAGAGAGCCGTCTGAAAAAAGATACAACCTTAGAGATAGGGATAAATTGAGAAAACCTGACAGATATCAAGATATTGATACACGTCCCTCTCGATCTTTTCAGAATTCCTCACAGAAATCGGAAAGAAGAGGACGGTCAGAACACAAAGAAGAGCACGTCAAGTCCAAAGACAAGGAACCTGCTCATCAAAGTAAAAAAATCACAATTTCCAAAAAAGAAGGTAGCTAGTATTAAAATAAAACATGCCGATGATTTTGAGGACACAACTGAAAAACGGAGAGTGGGCCCAGACAATGCTAAGCAGTGCAGCAGAAGTGGCCATAGCTCGCAAGATCCTGATGAATCTTCTGGAGACAGTGGACACGAATGAATACATTCAAGTGGAAACTGCAGACACCGAGTTAGCATACCCCATAAATTATATAAACTCACATTGCGTATAGAGGGGGACAAGACTAGGAAAATAAGGGGTCTCTTTTGGGATAACCTTTCGAAAGGCTATGATATCCTTCTAGCAGAAAAAGACTTGCCACCAGAGTTTGTCAGGGAGTGCCCACATGGCGAAGAAATGATTATGCCTGCCTTCTCAAATCAAATTCCAATTCATAAAAAATACACATTTGCTAGAAAATGGGCAGTGGCCCAAGCCCCTGCATTATATAAAAATCATGTAGGATGGGATGAGGATTCTCCTCCCCATAAATCCAGTTAAAAAATCAACTGACTACACAGAGGCAGTAAGAATCCTGTTAAGTAAGAAGCTAAAAAGCAAGTCAGGGAGATATTAGATCAACTTGAATATCAGGGGGTGATTGAAACATGCACCTCACAAATGAACAATCCTTTGTTTCCTGTCTCCAAGCCAGACGATTCATATCGTCTAGTTTTGGATTATAGACACTTAAACTCTTGTTGCAAAACATTTGCAGTACAAAACTCACATAGTGCAGCACTAATGAATAACATTGTACGCAAAAAATATAAAACGACATTAGATATTTCAAATTGTTTCTTTTGTCAAAATATTGCACCTGAAAGCAGGTATTTTACCGCTTTCTCAACAATGGGGGCATAAAAACAATTTTGCCGTCTCCCACAGGGATTCAAGAATAGCCCAGGATTATTCTCAGCCAGGGTAACAGAGTTACTGCAAATGTATGATGATGAGGCATTATCTTATGTCGATGACATCTATCTTACAGACGACGACCTGGAGACACACTTGAAAAGAGTGAACACCATAATACTTGGGTTCGCAGCTGAAGGGTTCAAATTCAACTTTAAAAAGTCACGAAATGCTCACCTAACTGTCCTGTTTTTAGGATATGAATTATCAAGTGAAGGCAAAAGCCTAGCAGACAACTTCTTAGAGAAGTGTGCAGTACTCCAAGCTCCAAAAACGCTGAAGAACTTACAATCAATATGAGGTTTCCTGAATTTCGGAAGAACATACATTCTAAATTATGCAGAGAGGGTTAAACCTCTATACGAATTAATAAAACCTGATTTCAAACCAAGAGAAACGGTACCAATATCTTATAAATCACACTTGTACACACAAGCTGAAATGAAATTCAGTTCAACTGAAAAAATTCTGACTGCGGTTCAAACTGCTGTAGCAAAAGAAAGAGCCCTAGCCCAAGGCAAGAGCATATCTGTTTTAACAGCAGTATCAGCCCTTGAGGCAGTAACAAGACCACGCATTCCAAATGCTGTGGCATTAGATCCAAAATGGATACAATAGGAAAATTATCTTGCTGCAGAAGACGTGAAACACGCTTTTGATCCGAAAATGAAAAAACTAGAAGATCTGGAATACGAACATGAATATCCTCTGCCAATCAAAATTCTGCCTCTCGAACAATACACCTGTGTAATCTACACGGACAGATTTTCACAACACTGCGTTGTGGATAAAAAATCTTATAATGCAGCGTGCGCAATTGTCAAAGGTCGCTGGCGCTTAGGTAAATTCAGACCGATAATCACCAAAACTGAATCACTCAGAAACTGTACAGCTCAGCGAGCTGAAATAAGATCTTTAAAGATGGTGCTTGAAAATGCCAATCGCGAATTCCCCACACTAATAGTGTGCGATTCGCATTACTGCGTCCAGTCTTACAATAATGACATGCAGACATGGATCAAAAACGGTTACAAAGATGAGACAAGTGCCACAGTAAAGCATAAAAAACTTTGGGAACAGGTAGTTCTTTTGCTGAAAGAACTACAAAAGACTCACGTGATACATACACTGAGTCATCACCGTGATGGCGTTCACGTTGTGGGAAATTCATTGGCTAACAGAGCCACAGCGGCAGCTGTTCAATCGGCTTCCGTAGCTGCAAAAAAGCGTACTAGAAAACAAATAGACGGTGAAACGCCACTAGCAGTAAAAACCTCAATGAAAGGCAACTATGCGGCGTTACCTCTAAATTATCCACTCGGAAATAAATACATAATTGATGCGAACTCTGTTCCTTTTGCTCAAATCCCTGGAGTGAGGGATAGAGTAATTCCAAACACGAACCGGAGAGCTTACTTGATTCAAGAAGCACACATGGGAATGGGTCTGAGGCACCAAGAGATCTTGAAATCTCTAATAGAATTACAATCACAATACTGGTGGTCGGGGATGAGCGTGCACATTTATAACTTTGCAATGAATTGTCAAAACTGCAATAGAGATCGCAGTTGTGAACCGGACCAGACAATTGCCAGGACACCTTTATTAGAAAGCATTAGGCTATCTATACGCAGAAATCGAGACGGAGAAATGCGATCCCATAATTATTAAGACGAGATTCATTTAGATGTGGCCCCAGCGCTCGGCTGACGCCAAAACTGTTATAAAAGATTTGCGAGTCTTTATCGGCACATACGCAATTGGCATGCTACATTCTGACCAGGGTCCTGCGTTTAGCTCTCGGGCTTACAAGGAGGCCATGGCCACCATGGGCATTGCATTGCGGTACTCTAGTCCATTCCATCCCGACGGAAATGCAGTAGTGGAGAGAAAAAAACGTGACATAAAGCAATCTATAGCAGCGAGGGTATTAGGTTCGGGTGACGGGTGGGTCAAACATCTAACAAGTGTCCAACGTAGTCTTAATAATCTGCCAAGAAATTCTCTAGGAGGTATCACTCTGTACGAACTTTTGTTTGGTACTAGAATGATCATCCAGGATCTAGATTGTCAGACTTCAGTGGTGAAACAAAAAACCTTTGATATCAAAGATCGTTTGGCTGTTTTACAGGACTTAAATAAAACAAGAAGAAGTCTAATTAACACAAAGCTAAAGCCAACAGCCACTGAAGAAAAACCACCTGTCCCAGAAAGACCTGTCTGGATTCCAAAGATTGGGGATCTGGTCAGAGAAAAAATCACGGTGAAAAAGGAATTTGGGCCTTCTTACCGAAAAGCAGTACCTGTCTTAGCTGTCAGAGGAACAAGATCAGTAGTACTACCGCCCCTTGTAGGTAAAAAGGAGAACATAGTTGTATCAATCAACCTGGTAAAACCACAATCATGTGGCCAATAAAGTAGTAGGCCCAGTGGACTCCCAAGAAATAGCAGAAGACCAAATCTTGCTACAATCCAAGAGGTTCAAACTGAGAGACTAATCACATTTGATAAACCTGCAGTGAATAAAAAAAGGACTATGCAACAAAGCCATGGAACTTGTGCCTCTTGAAACCCAAATTGCAACAGTTCGTCAAGAAACACCAGTCTACAATGATGTAGCCTCTGAACATACATATCCAAAGATAAATGAAAATCCGGAAGCAATTCAAACAATTGACAGAACTGCATCTAGCTACTTCATCAATTTCGATGACTTTTCTGATGATCCAAGTGAACATAAAGAAACGCCAGCAACAAAAACTTTCAAAGAAAAAATGACTGAACTCTTTCATCAACTCAAAGAAACATATCTAATTTCACCATGGATTGAATTATGGATTGTGTTAGGTGTACTTTTCCTCCTTCTGTGGCTCATCTTGATTTTAAGTTTTGGGTAGATTTATTGATGGAAAACATAGTACAATGGACACAGCAAGTCAGAACATCAACTTGGTCATAAAGCCTCACAGATCCTCTCACATCGAAAAAAGAGAACTGTCATCAGTGAACATCACAGCCAATCCTATACCCGGTGGGGTAGCATGGGACACAACGGATTATGAAATCTATGGCCCGATTGAGCTCTTGAAATATCCACATCAATTCAAGGTTTCCTTAAGTGACTTCGTATCACCAAGTACTTTCTCTGATGATTGGGACTTTGAAAATATTAATAATATGATGTCAGATTTACAAATGTCAGCTAGATTCACAGAGCATGATTATTTACAGGGTTCATCAAATTATCAAGAAATGTACTGCTTTAATCATTATGGTCATCACTATTTGCATAAATCTGCTAATCCTAGAAATGTTTTTAATTATAACCAATGGGAACATTGTCCAACTCCGCCAAAAGGCAGCTCAAAAACATTTCATGAGAAATTCCCATACTTCTCAGGGTTTCCTGATCCAGAAACGTTTTATTTTAAAATGTTTAATAAGACAGGAATGAAAAACATGTTGACAAATACTAAATTGATTTATTCTGAAATATTTTATGAAAAAATGTCTACATTTGGTTTTGATTTTTGGAAAAACAACATTGAGACTAAAACCATCTGGGGTCCAAAAGACTGGCAGGTACAAGGTTTAGAATCATTATTTAGAGCCTGCATGATCCCAGAACAGATGATATTCCTGAATGACACCATTCAGCAAACAACCTGTCTTGGCTTGGCCAAGATAAAAGACTTCAACAAACCGTCTATTCCAAAGCCCATACCTGATAGTAATAGCACTACAGATGTTGAGATAGACGTATCCCATATTTTACACCAAAACAGAACAAATCCTGATTGGAAAAAATGGTTGATCTGGCCCACAGACACAAATAAGTGTCTAGATAGATTCCTGAACAAAACACAGGGGTTCAAACAGAACAGGCCAGACCCAAGATATTCCCAGAGACAACATCCAGGGATAGTTACAACATATAGTGTAGGAAAACTATGCCTTGAGTGGCTACAGAAATCCACACTGCCTGAAATTAAGCAACACTTAACTTTACTTAAAGAAGGTGCTGACTTGCGAGATTTCATATTGGGACCTCGCAAACAGGGTCAAAAATATTTCATATACGCCAATATATACGCTGCTTACATCGAAGCTTGGAAAGTGACGCAAATTGAAACTGCTGAAAAAATACGAGAAATTGATCGTATAAATTTGGAAAAATCACTGTCTGTAGTGGACAATGGGTTAACGACTCTGTCCTTCAGAATTTATTCACTGGACAGCATTGTATCATCGGCTATTGATATAATAGAGCAGGACTTGCTAATGTTACAACATGGCCAGTCCCAATTGCATTCTATTGTACAGCTAGGCTGGACGTTGCAAAATCTGCGTTCAGGCTACGTACCATGGCATGTAATCAACATAACGTCATTATTTTCTATCTTTAACCTTACTGATAAACAAATCAGTTTGGCACAAAAAGGAGCAGACTATACAATTCTGAGCATTGAAAAACTTGAGAGATTACCATTGACAATGTCAGAGAGACCTGTCATTGAATGAATAATACATGGTACAATTACAAATCCGATAACAACTTTTCAGTTTCAATATTGCCAAAAGTATATACCAGAAGGCCTGTATGAAAGGTTGGGTAAAGGATACATCAAGTCAACCTGGAATTTACCTTATACACATAAATGTTATAGTGAAGGAAAAAAAGAAGTATTTCTTAGTGGCAACAACTGTAAAAATTCACTAAGAGGTACACTTCTGTGTCAAGGTATTAACTTACATGGAGCCTGCGAAGGTTCATCAAATAACCTTTCATGTCACCTGCATGGCACCCCTGCAACACAGATAGAGCCTTTTGTCAGACAGCTTTCCAACGGCAGCTATGTTATAACAAGTGACCACAGCTGTTGTGGCATGGTGCCAGGAATAGCCTATCTCGTGAGCGTTACTTCCAGGGTCATTTGCTGTATGCAAATATTGTATCCAAACAGCAAACCAGAGAAGGAGGCAGCAATATGGCCTTCTCTGAATATCTCTTCTATTTGAATTGATACTTTAAGCAGAATGAAGTCTATTCTTTTACAGACAACTGTGCCTTTAACCTCGTCCAAAGAGACGTATGATCTGCAAGTTGCAAGGACAGCAGCAGAGATACATACCCTATTATCAACAAATTGCCCCGTGCATTTCGTAGAAATGTTAAGCCAAATTTTAAACATGTCTGATACCAGTGGCATCTCACTTGTATTTAAGACAATTTTTTCGGGACTGTTGGCACTCTTTGAAACAGTTCTGGGCATCTTCCCGAATTTTGTGCATTCTTTATTCGGCGGCCTGCCTCTTCTTTTGGGACTCGTAGCAGGAATTTTATTTTTGTTCCTTCTGCTCCGATATGGCAAGCCAAGCCACAGACAAAACTCAGGCTACAATTGAAGAAACGATCCTGGCTATATGATACCGAGAACGGATTACTAAAGTCCTCGGCTTTGCCCGGCTAAGAGATCTGAGTACTACCTGGTTTCTTTCATTCAGACAAATCTGGCAAGATTGCATCTTACCTGTGCTTCGATGTCTGCTATGCGGAGAAGAATGCATGTTGGAAGTCTCTTACACTACCATCAGCAGTACCAATGGATATCAATACTTTGCTTGGTTCGGTAATGGCTCATGCAAAGTGTTGTCCCCAGCGGCTACCTATTCTGATGACGGCATTCGTTGAAGCTTCACCATTACAAATAGGTGGATGTGAAGTACGAGATGAAAGCAGCACCACACAGGTACAACCTTCTGTGAGCATTGCTGATCCAGACATCGATGATGGCAATGATTCTCACGTATGCACTATTTCAGCTTTTTCGAACTTGGTCGAACTTTCACCTACTGTTGTAGACCAATTTTTCGCAAGCCTGTCTGATTTGATGTTTTCTCCTAACAACGAGAATAACTTTTGAAACAACGAGCACACAGCGTTCCCTGAACTCTGAATTCGGCCTTCAGTTTTTGATAAACAACACTACTGAAAACAATTGGAACTATTTTTTCCCCTGAAAGTGAAATTATTTTTCCATTCCCAAAATATTTACATTTTTTTTTGGCACATGGTACTCTGCTTAAAGTAGAACTATTCTTCGAGAACAGAACTTCTATTTTTAGAGACTCTAGAGACAATATTTTTAACTTAGCCTCTAGCACATGTACAGTATTGTATAAATATGTGATGAAATGGTCTCGACCTTCTCTTCTGTATTAAGAGCCATTTCATAAATGTAATTTTCGCAATTCATTCAGCCAAAATGTATATATGCATTATCTGAATGATACCACTGCTTGAAAAACATACAGTATAAATACTCATTTTCGTGTATATACCATATACCATTTCAAATGCATTTTATGTATTTTTGGGGTGGGTTGGAAAACACATGCATCGTTATATGTTTACTATTGCTTAGTATTTAGTAATGATGGACATTATACGTGGAGTGGGTGTTGTAAACGTATCTAGGACCCTATTTAAATATTCCCGATTCATGCCCTTATGTGGTTATAACAAATCATATCCTTATAAAGGCATAAGAATCATATCCATATTTAGCCATAGCCAATGCAGTCCAAATACGGCAAGGCTACTCCCATAGACTCCTAGAAAGTACAACATGTTCTTTAAACAAACCAAGCCTCCAGCAGCCCGGGAATTCCCCCTGCTTTTGTTTGGATTTGTCCAAGAACTCCTGGAGTCCAGAAAGAACTGTAAGTTCTTAGTGACGTCTTATGCCCAACCTTACGTCAAACTCGGCACCTTCCAGGTATAAATATACCAAAGTTTGCCTTAAGCAAACACACGGTGGTTTGGAGCAGATCGGCTATCTACTTACCCGAAGCCCAGCTGTAACGAGAGCCGAAGGAAGCCGACCCTCCCATTGACGCACTGAGAGAGACGCTGTCTTTTCTCCTGCCGAGAAATCCAGCTCCAGTGTTTCCAGTCACCCTTGTGGGTTGCTGGGAGATCGAGTCCTGAGAAAGAGATACAAGACCTCCTTCATTCTATAACCAAGGTACGGAGCTGATTAGATCCTTGGAGAGTTCTTGATTCAGATTCTTGGCAAAAACGAACTTAACTTAAACTGCAGCTCACTTACTCCTTCCCACGTATTAGGCTTAGGTCAGGTACACCGGGGTAGGCGTATCTTAGAAGCACCAGTTGAGTACGTTTAGTCAATGATTTTATGTATGTATATATTTTATCCGTTTTAAGTATCATATGGCTCAGAAACCAAATAAATGCTTTTACAGTATTATTTCATAATACTCTATTTACTGTACGCAGTTTACTTCATGACAAGTATTGCAAATGTGGCAATTCACTTCTCTTGCATGAGAAAGAGGACTGCTCAATAAATAACAACTTTTATTGAAAACGCCAGTCTCTCTATTTCTCTGCACTCCTGGTGAAACTAAGCATGCACGATTGACTGAGTGAAATAGCTGTCTATTGTTTTCCGCGACTCTGGAGATATACTTCTTATTCTGGGGGGAGCAAAGTTGTCAAGTTTATGCGGTTGTCAGAAACTAAACTCCTTCTTGTTTACTCAAGAAAGTTTCTAGTGACCTCTGAGCTAGCTGGCAAACCTAATTAAGTCTAACATATTCAATAGAGACCTAGATGACCTCAGTCCTATGTCTAAACTATTGTTTATGTTATTCCAATGCAGAGAGCCTATTGGGAATATAGGAACTACACTACAGCATTCTGTAGGGCACCCACTCAGTCTTTTCTTTGCAGTTGCCTGAAGATCAGCAGTCCCAAGGTAGCAGTCACACCTGGCCTGTCGGTAAGTGCAGCCCCTCTGGAGGCCTGACCATCAGCAGTTGAGCCCACATTGTGGCCGGCTGGAACACAGGCGTAAGCTCAGACAGGGTGTTCGACACTGGAGTAGTTGTAGTCCCTCATGGGCCTCTGACACAGAGTAGTCAGAAATTCACCAGCTAAAAGCCCAACACAGGCTCTCCAGGAAGCCAGTAGATTCAGACTCTGTTGTGTTAGGAATTTGTCAAATGCAACCTTGAACGGGACGGTTGGCAGCACACAATCGTCCTACTGGGCCTAAACAATCATGTCGTAGAGTTTTATTTTCTGCCTTCAACTGTTGGGAGAGTCTTGGCAGGGCGGGGTCCCTCAGACTAGCTGGTCCTGCTGGATGGCTTTCCGGCCCGCCCTACAGATAAAGGGGATGTGTTGGACCTTGCTTCTTTCAGGACAGTGTTGTCCTCCTGCTGGATAGTCAAACTCCCTTCCCTGCAGATTATGTCCCCTCAACTTAGATAATCTGTCAGGCTGACACCATCCCTGGTGCCACAGCAGGCACCTGAGTACTTTATAGAGCACATTATTCCTTGGTAACAGAGGACTTTGAACTAGGGTATAAAAGAGGGATGTATGGTCCCACTTGTTTACACAACTGGCAGGCAGGTGACACAGTTTACTCTGTCGCACCCTCACATTGCAATTATGCTATGCACACCAACACCCTAAACATGCACTGGATGTTATTGCAAAGTCTGGACACAGGCATAGAAATGGAGCATTACATGGGTGTGTCAGTAGGATGCCACTACACTGACCATGATGCAAAGATCTCATCAGGCTATTGATCCTTACAACAGGATGCATTGCCATCACCGCTCTAGCTGTTAAACCCATGACAGTCCTCGGTCTTAAATGAGGGCACACTTGGTGTGACCCTCCAGGTCACAGGACCGGTCCAAAATCTCTCATAGTCCCTTGTTAGAAGTTGCATAGTACTGGGGTGGCAGAAAAATCTTATGTAACATGCAGTTACAAGTTTGACGCCATGGACTGGGGAGTTGCCACGAGGAACAGATTCTTCTCCCTGTCAAACCACATGCCATTCACTATTACATAGTGTTTTTATTTACCACTTGTTTTAAGCAGGTGGTAGATATATGCATGTGGTTGGTTGGGGGGGATGGGTGAAGCAGGGGAGGGAAGAGGAAAACATTTTCTAACAGAGGGAAGAATTGTGTGTTTCCCCCAGTTAATAAAAAAACAGCATAAGTCTTGGCTGCTTCTGCTGCACCCAGAGTCTTGTGGGTCTTTTCAGTCTAATTTTTCTGTCTGGTAAAAAATTGTGTCCTGTTTTTCTGCACCCGGTAAAGCCTAACAACTGATAATCAGGTGGAATAAAATGAACACATGAAAGTACTCCTTAATTTCATTGCCCTTGATTCATACTCTGGACCATAGTTGAGGGATAGGTCTAGGCATAGTCCTCGTAACACACAATAGATTTGCGTGCGACAGAGGCCAGAGCTCAAAAGTCAGGATACCAGATACTAGTAGGTGGTAACTCAGGGCGGGGGAAACGCCTGTTGTCCGTGGAGGGGAAATTCCCATCCTAGAAATCTACATTAAAAATTAATTAATAGAATTCTATTTTAAATATCTTTTTGGTGCCAGTCCATATGACTTTAATGTCTGCTATTGGGATTCTATGTTACAAGTCCATAGGGTACATGTATCCTTCCTGAGCGTACTAAAATGTTGGAAATTCTACAAATCCTCACTCACTGATCCAAGTACTCTCAGGCTACCATTCTACACTCTGCTCTGGCTGAAGAACAGCTCAACACTTTCAAAATTCTGCAATTCTGCATTGATATGGCTTGTAAACTATTTTTGGGGATATATACATGTATTAACTATTTAATTTTAATACTATAGGTGATTGAAATTACGGACGAAGAAAGCAAGATTTAGCACCAGCCAACTGAATGTTAGTGCCATAAGAAGGTTTATTTTGAAAAACTGATTGACATCCAGCGTTCTAAGTTTAAACAATTTCCAAAATCTAGGTGTGGCGAGGAAGTGGGAGCTGAGGAAGGTACTATACATGTAAGTGAAGTCTCTAATTTTACATTTCATTAACCCAGAGCAAAGTCATATCTGTCCACACAGCATCAGAGATAATGCCAGAAAGACCAATCACAACATCCTCATCTGAAATATTATCAGAAAGACAAATTGCCTCAGCATGACAGAATAACGTTCATCTAAAGCATCATGTAATTCCAGAGAGGAAGCACACACTGCATACAAGAAAGATATAACAAAAGGTTTCTTCTGCAGACCATCAAAGAAAAGACACTGAAAGAAGACTCCGAAGCTGACACGCTAACAACCAAAAGATTGGAAAATCACCTTTGTTTAACAACCGTTTTTAACCAGTTACGCAAGTTTGAGACTATCTGCCTCGGGATACAACACTGAGACCCACTCTGCTCACTCTGGTGAAAACCTTAAAAATTCACCCTTTATTGTGTTCATGACCATCTCAGATTGTTTCCTTTTTATTGTGTACTGTTCTGTAATTCTATGTAAATTGCCTCAACATTATCTGTTGTGAAGGAGTGATATGTAAAACTGTTAAATATAAAAATGGATTAAATGAGCACCGTTGCGCTATGGCTAATGTAAATAAATCCTCAACTTCAGAACTACAATCCTTAACCTTCCACCAAACATAGAAAGGGTAAAAGGAACTGATGTTCTGCGACTGGTGAGACACAATAGTACTGTGCATGTTCTAATGTAAATGTGCTGGACTTGTAAAGCGCACAGCTGCCCGTAAGCGTCCCGGCGCTTGTTAAGGGAACCCATCCTGGTATTCCCCTGTGAGAAACCCCGGCAGGGTGTCCACAAGGTGAAAGCCAGGCATCCCGCCGCGAGGGGCCGTAGTGGAGATTAAGCAAGCTATTGCCCAGAGTCGCAGAGTGTGACCCCGTGAGTTGAGTAGGCACCAGAGCGAGAATTGTCGAGTCCGTGGAATTTTGAGCCCGAGACCCGCCGAGGCGGGGAATCGAACCCTGGTCCACGGTCGATCTCAGCTTCCGGGTCTGCCGCCTCTAACCACTGAGCCACACTTCTCCACTAATGTTCTCAGTTACTGCCATTACGCCAGTGCAAAAAGGTACTTATCAGTTTAATCATTAAGTATCAGACTAACACCTTATCACTGCATTGCCAAGAACCTATACAAATAGATTTGAGAAAAACTTCAGTCACAAAATAAGTTGCTGCCGGAGAGGCTATAACCAAAAGGCTCTTATTTGCTAGAAACATTTCAACAGGTTTTAAAGGGCTGCATCCAGACATATTTTGCTCAATTTAAGTGTTAAGAAGATTACACGCAATTTCGTTTAAAGATAAATGCTGAACATTATCTAAACAAGCCCGACTCTAAAATCGGGATCACTCTTACCGTGGCATATAAGCAAGATAAAACTAAATGTAGAGATATTAACTCAAGGAATACACCTTATAAAAACACGGGCTGTGAGAACAAATTCAGTGTTAAAACTCGCCTCAATCAAAGCAAAGTAACCCAAGTTGGGGAAAAAAGTTACCTGTGCCAAAAAAGATTCGGCCATAAATCTCATCTCACTGAATTTGAGAGAATGCACACTGGGAAAAACCACTCTCAGTGCTCTGAATGCCAAAAAAGTTTCAGCTTTACATCTTATCTCGCTGAACATATGAGAATGCACACTGGGGACAAACCTTATCAGTGCTCTGAATGCCAGAAAAGGTTTTGTAACAAGCAATGTCTTTCTCGACATGTATTAACCCACTCTGTGGAAAAACCTTACCAGTGCTCTGAATGCCAGAAATATTTCTGTAAAAAAAGAGACCTTATTGTACATATAAGGACCCACACTGGGGAAAAACCTTATCAGTGCCCTGAATGCCAGAAAAGGTTTTGTAAAAAACAAAGTCTTTTTCAACATGTATTAACCCACACTGGGGAAAAACCATACCAGTGCTCTGAATGCCAGAAAAGGTTTTGTAAAAAACAAAGTCTTTTTCAACATGTATTCACCCACACTGGGGAAAAACCTTATCAGTGCACAGATTGCCAGAAATGTTTCAATGCCATAACCCATCTCACTCGGCATAGAAGAACTCACACAGGAGAGAAACCTTATCAGTGCTCGGAATGCCAGAAATGTTTCATTGACAAAAACAGTCTCACTCATCATATAAGAACCCACACTGGGGAGAAACCTTTTCAGTGCTCTGAATGCCAGAAATGTTTCAGGGTAAAAAAAAGACTCACTGAACATACAAGAATCCACACTGGGGAAAAACCTTACCAGTGCTCGGAATGCCAGAAAAGGTTTTGTAAAAAACAAAGTCTTTCTCTACATGCAATGAACCACACTGGGGAAAAACCTTATCAGTGCTGTGAATGCCAGAAATGTTTCAGTTTAAAAAGTAGTCTCACACGGCACATAAGAATCCACACTGGAGAAAACCCTTATCAGTGCTCTGAATGCCCAAAACATTTCATCCTTAAATCACTTCTAACTGCACATGTGAGAATCCACACTGGAGAAAAACCTTATCAGTGCTCTGAATGCCAGAAATGTTTCAAACACAAACTCAGTCTCACTCAGCATATACAGACCCACACTGGGAAAAAACCTTATCAGTGCTCGGAATGCCAGAAATGTTTCAAAAACAAACTCAGTCTCACTCAGCATATACAGACCCACACTGGGGAAAAACCTTATCAGTGCTCTGAAAGCCAGGAAAGGTTTTGTAACCAACAAAGTCTTTCTCAACATTCAATAACCCATTCTGTGGAACATCCTTATCAGTGCTCTGAATGCCAGAAATGTTTCAGTATAAAAAGTAGTCTCACACGGCACATAAGAATCCACACTGGGGAAAAACCTTATCAGTGCATTGAATGTCAGAAATGTTTCAGTGAAAAAAGAATACTCACTACACATACAAGAACCCACACTGGGGAAAAACCTTATCAGTGCATTGAATGTCAGAAATGTTTCAGTGAAAAAAGAATACTCACTCGGCATACAAAAACCCACACTGGGGAAAAACCTTATCAGTGCATTGAATGCTACAAATGTTTCAGTGAAAAAATCAATCTCACTCACCATATAAGAACCCACACTGGGGAAAAACCTTATCAGTGCTCCGAATGCCAAAAATGTTTCAGCCGTAAATTTGATCTCACTGCACATGTGGGAATCCACACTGGAGGAAAAACATTATCAGTGCTCTAAATGTCAGAAAAGATTCAGAGGTTGTGATGGTTACATGCACCATAAGAAAACACACCATCAAAAATACTTCAGTGCTCCAAGTGCCAGAAAAGCATCAATTTTAAATGCAATCTCACTCTACATGACCAGACGCACATAGGGAAAAAAACATTACCTATGCTGTGAATGGCAGAAATTCCTATTTTTTGATAGGCACAGCCTCACTAACCATAATCAACTCCATACTGATGAAAACCTTATTAGTGCTCTGAATGCCAGAAAAGCTGCAGAGAAAAACGCTATCTCACCATGAGAAACTCCACACTGGAGAAAATCCTTATGCTTCATGAGAGATCCCACTCTGGGGAAAAACCTTATGATTGCTCGAAATGCAAGCAAAGTTTTGGTTACAGATTACTTCTCACGTGTCAGGAGCAAACTCACAAGGGAGAAAAAAGCCTTAGGTGTGTTCGGAATGTCAGATAAGGTTTATTCACGAATACAATGTCATTTCACATGAGAGAATTCACACTGGACTAAAGCCTTATACAGGAGGGGAAAGCCAGAAACGTTATACTCAGAAAGGAGATCTCACTTAACATGAGAAATGCACCCACACCAGGTGAAAAGTAAGGCGAATCTTGAGTTGCAGAAAAGCTTCTAACAACCTGACTTTACATGAGAGAGCACATATTGTAGTTGCAATAGGATTCATCAAGAAATTCTTGCAGGATAACTTAGGCTGCCCGCATGCAACCTGCAAAGAAATTTCAGGCCTTGAAAATGTTTTAATTGCAACAAAATCCACAATTTGAGTATCTGAAAGTTACAAAACTCTCAAGGTCTTTACTTGACACAGAGAAGTGTTCGTACTTGCAAACATCAACTAATTAACAAAAAATTCACAATATTAATGTCTTAAATTTTCTCCACCCAAAAGGTTTCTACTCACACTTGTTTCTTTACATATGACTGAAATCTAGATTTTCATGACAAGATTAGGCCTAGGCGGTGTTCCGCAATGAAGAACTCCGCAAAGTGTCAAAAAAACTCAACCGCTCAACGCAGAGTTCTGCGAGCAGTGGAGTGCGTTAGGGTCAATTTGAAGTGCTTTTTCGGCGAGTAGCACGCTACTCCAGGATCCAAAAATGATTAGTGGTGAATTAGTGTAGGGAAATATAAAATGTGTTTGAGAGCTGGACATGTTGGTCTGTTAGTTGGGTTGAAAAAGAGATTGGAGGGATAGAAGAGGGAAGGTTTTGCATGTTTTGCATTTATATAGCGCTTTCTACCCCGTATGAAGTGTTGAAGTGCTTTTCAGCAAGTAGCATGCTACTCCAGAACTCAAAAAGATGAATAGATAGATCAATTATGGTGGGTAGGTTGTTTTATTATATAAATACAACTGTATGAAAATTCATAAAATTCTGTTGTAAAGTTGTATCCAAGAGGCAAGTATAGTCTCTGATAATAATGTATACAAAGTTGGCTTGCCATCAAGACTGATGCCCCGTAATGTTGATGCAAAATCATCTGTGCTGGAGTATCCTAGACTCTTGTTGAATTGTACCATCCAACTTGTAGGTACTGCTATTTGTATTAGGTCCACGTTGTAGGCAGACAAAAACACCTAAATTGTGCACTATTTATATTAAGTATAATGTAGGTGAACAGATGACAGTAACCACTGTACAAGCTGTATTCGGTGCTTAGAAGTAGAGTGACATAGAGGACAATAAACACTCCACTAACTCTGTCACTAGCTTAGTACAGACGAACGCCAACGGTCCTCGTACATAATGAAGCATCAGAGTGCACCCTCTTTCTGCGTCCCATGGGCATTTTGCCTTTTGTTCTACAGAAGAGGCTGCAGACACTTCCATAGCCCTTTATGTAGCGTGGATCACGTAGGAGAGATTCTAAGCGGGCATGTTTTCCTTTGTATTGGGCATGGTCACGTTCAAATGTGGGAAAACCTTTTGTCTTGTGACTGCACTGTATTACTGACACGGGTGAAAGGGCAAACAAGCAGTTAGGAGGCGCACTGATTGTATACCCCCACCTGACAGGATGGTGACAGACCCCAACCACCTGCAGGGGAAACAGGCCACCTCGTTTAATAGCTCCCAGACACTTTACTTTGTAAGCAGACTGGTAGTTTACAACTGTACCTACGTTGGGGCACCACATGCTTTTTCCAGCATAATCTGGTGTACTCCCCCTGTGTGGGATGATAGCACCCACTAAAGACTGCATTGTTGTGTAGTCTTGGATAGTGCACCTTCCATGTAATTCTGAACTGGGCTTTTAAATACGGTATTATTTTGTGTGCCCATTTAATTCAGGTATACAAAGAATGTGGTACTACTTGTATACTAGGGTAGGACAAGGAAGATTGAATTTCTACGGTGGCAGCCATGTTTTTGTCAAAGTGCTTTATGCCCTAAACACTCTCCCATACCCTGAACATAATGAGATTACGTAGAATACACCTCTGCGTGCCTAATGCTGCAATTTGCATTTCAAGACCAGTGATTAATGTGGCTTTATCAAGTTCAAAGCCATTAGGCGTTCCCGACTTGTCTGATACTTGCATATGGAAAAGATGGGTCATTTGGAACCTAAAGATAGATAAACCTATTCATAGGTCACAATTTAAGTCTGCATCTAAAATAAAACTGTAAATTAGGAGAGGTGAGAAGTGAGAAGTAAAAAGGCAGCCGTTAATCGAGCTGCATTTGTACATAGGCCTTCCTATATTATGAGATCTATTCCTGCTTCAGTCTTTAATTGCAATGAATACTTTAATACCCAGGCATGAAGTCATCATCGAGCTGTTTAAATAATCCACCTGTCTCGCCACCTTTTCCCTGCTGCATCCTTAACCAGTGGCCTAGCCAGTGTGCCCTGGGCCCCAAGGCAAGAAAGGAAATGTGACCCCTGCCCTCTGTTTGGACTGTGGAAAACAGCAATAATTATTGTTCTGTGGGCCCCTCAGGCCACTGTTTGAACTGTGATAAACAGCAGTTATCAGAGTTCAGTGGGCCTTTAAGGCATCTGGGAGCTGGTGCCACTGTACTTGCTGCACCAACGGGAAGCCCTTAACAGCTTCTATTCTAGCCCCACTGTAGAACCGAAACAGCCAAGTACTGATCTGGCCATATATGCAGGCATGCAGCCGCCTCTTCCTCTGAAGGGATTTAAGTCGCATGAAAGCAGCATGCGGGAAACAAACATTTTTTGAGGTAAAGTCAACCAACACCTCGTCTGTTCCAACCTGAATCCATTTAAAACCAGGGACGAAAAAACGGATCATCGTCATCCCTTGCTTATCAGAAGGGTAAAACAGATTCATCTAACATTACAGTGTACCACATAACAAATTGTGATTCTGTGTACAAATTAAAACTAGCATGCATATAGAAAGGGCAGCCTTTGGCCAAAATAGCCATTTTCCCTACCCATACTTTTAACACATCTTATACAAAAAATGCTAATTACATTGTCATCTGGAAATAGTCATTAGCGCCTACTCATAACCAAGTGGAGTAGTGTGGCTCACTGGTTAGAGGCGGCAGACCCGGGAGCAGAGGACGGCCTGGGACCAGGGTTCAATTCCCGACGCGGCAGGGTCTTGGACCAAGGTCAACAGACTCAATAATTCTCACCTCGGTGCCTACTCTAACTAGGGATCACACTCGGCAACTCTGGGCATTAGCTTGCCTCATCTCCACAACGGCCCCCCACATATGCTGGGGATGCCTGGTTTCACCTTGGAGATACCCAGTAGGGACCATCTCACAGGGAAAGTCAGGACGGGTTCCCCAGCAGTCTACAGCACAGAGATACTCCTTCGGGAGTCGATTCTAGCGCTTTAGGAACCCACAAACAATCAATCAATCAAGTGCCACTTGATATAAAAGCAGTATTGATTTTTTTGACGTTGTGTACTCCTACCAAAATTTAGAGCATCAATTTTATATGACACACCATAGAAAAAAGGAGTTGGTTATATATACTAAACCTCCAGAAACGTTTGATTAACCAGTTATAAAGTCAAGTCTAGCTTAGTTAGTTTATAGTCTTCTTTTTTTTAATAGTAATTATTTCACATTGTTACTAAATCTGCATGGCTAAACACTTATAAGGTCCCAAAGGCGAGACCTATTGGCTATGACAATACTTGTTATTGATTGAGTACATTGAGCGGCAGAACTTTTGATTAAGTCCTGAAGAATGCCGCAAACACCTCTTTGGAGGGATAATAGGCTGAAACATGTTGACCTCTTATTGACTCCAACAGTGCATATATATTTCTCCCACAGTGTCCTGTTTTTAATTCTGGCCCAGGGGCGTACAAATAATGGAAACCACATACCCTTTAGCAAGTTTTAACTTTCACTCTGCTGCCCCCACTACCCTGAGCTCATTATTGTAGTATTTAGTATACCTTTCTCTGTAACAAAATATGCCTGAACTCCTCCCTCTCAGTGAGGGGGTTGTTTCATGGTGCAAGGAGATTCCCAATAAGGAAGCATGCCAACTATGGTCGGTGAGGGAAATCGTCCTTTTACAGGGATATTTCATCCTAGCTAGGTCTTCATTTGTAACAGTAATCCGCAGAGACCCAAGGGTTTCTTGATTGTGGTAGAAATGCATTTTTACCCCTTCATTGTACGTTCAAGAACAGACCATTGCATGAAATGTGATCTATGTAGGGAAAATACTCGGTGCACTGACAAAATGTGTTAAAATAACAGAAAGTTGATAATCGCATTTAATAACTTCTCATACCTGGATTTATCTAGAAGAGAAGTATGTTAATTCTAGCATATTTTTGATACCACAAGGTATAAGAAATTTGGGGATCTTTATCTGATATCTTTATCAGTAAGTTATCTGAAATTATTGAACATAAACTTTTCCAAGTATTATTTCGAAAGATTAAGGAATTGATCTTTTCTAAACTAACCCCAGTGCGTATGACTACAATAACCACCTCTCTCAAATCAATATTGTGCTTGTTTTACTGAGAAAGCTAAATGATCTAGGAGAAACCAGGAACTGGCATCAGTATTTTTCTTAGGAAGCTTCAAGTTAGAAAGTGAAAACACTTTTTAGAATGCCCCAAAAATTGTGATAAAGATATTTCAATATGTTTGACAAAAAGAATAGGTACATTTCATGACAATATTGTAATGGGAACTAACAGGAACAAATATTTACACGACATTACAAAAATATTAGAGCCCAATGGGCAGATGTATCAAGATTCCATTTTGCGATTCCTAAATAGCGATTTTTAAGGAATCGCTATTTAGAAATCGCAAAATGGAATGTATGTAAAAATTCGCTTTTTTTTTGCGGTTCCTTAATCTTCCTTATTTGCGATTTCGAATTTTGCGAATTCGCAAATAAGGAATAATTTCCCATGCATTCCTATGGGCCAGGAGGCCCATACGAATGATTGTGAAGTAATTCTCAAATTGCGAATTCGCAATTTGCTAATCGCAATTTGAGAATTATTTCAAGGGTGCAGGGGTGTCTCAAAGACACCCTGCTGCACCCCTGAAATGTAGATGTGTGTGCATATGGCGCACACACATGCCCTATGGGCATGTGTGTGCGTCTCATGCCACCTTAAAAAATGCCAAATTGTGCATTTTTTAAAGACATCGGAAATTACCATCAACTACAACTTAGTGGTAATTTGCGATTTCTTAACCAAAAATCTCAATTCAAAAATGCTACATACATAGCATTTAAGGAATCGCAAAATTGCGATTCCTAAATGCTATGGCAAAATAAGGAATCGCAAATTTTTGCTATTTCTTTTTTTGCGAATTTTTGATGCATGCCAAAACATGCAAAAAGACCGTTTGCGATTCGCAAAAGGCTTGATACATCTGCCCCCAAATTTCAGCAATATAGGAAATACTGAGGTTCATGTACTAATAATCCATTTGGTAAAAAGTGGTTGCTTGTAGAGTCAGCACACTACTTTGTCATTGATAGCTTTTTAATAAAGGCATTTTTAATGCACCCCATTTTACTTTCAGATTCACAAATGTCCCCATGGGTTACTACATCCTGTTACTGTTTTTCAGTCCACATATGGTTTCAAAGCTCAATACATACCTTAAGGATGTATTAAATATTCAGAAGGGAAACTATTAACATTCCCCTTCCAAATTCTGAATTGTTAAATGGGCTTAGTACATTTCAAAAAGGGGTTTAGCTTTTGCAAACTCTGTGAACTACTGAACCAGTAGATTTTTTTAACAATAAAACATGAGGCAATTTTTCTCAATTCCTTCCAAATTAAGTTTGCTAATATTGTTAGTTGAATTATAACCGGTGGATGTACCTATTTAGTGTTAGTGTTGCTTCAGATCAAATAAAAACCATCACACATAACTCTTACACAATACTTAAAGACAGAATTTCTGACATCCAGAGTTAATGTTTTGTTAAATATATTTGCAAATGTTGTCACTTAAACAGGAAAGCAGCTAAAGCAGTCTCTGGACTTAAAATAGGATGTAATCATGATCTTTAGATACATTTTCTGAGTTTCAGTAACAATGTGTGTCTCTGGGTTTACTCTAAACCACTGTAATAAACATATTCAACGATTTTAGATTTGATCTGTTTGTACTGGTTTCTATTGCAGACATTAATCTAGATTTACACCAAGGATCAATTCCACCCATTTCTTTTAAAATCTATTTATCAATGATCTCTATTAGTGTTATCGCAACTAAAACTGTAATAGAACTGATCTGAGAGATGGACCTTCAAGTATTATGCTCAGTCAATTTATTGAACAAACTATGGAGTTAAAATCTGAATAGATTAGATACACAAGCATTGTCGGACCACTGTATTTTACATCAATAGATTACTTATCAGCACATTTTCTCTAAGTACAATTCAGTCATCTTCTATTTTTCGCGGAGCTCTTGCTGGTCTGTTAGAACTCTTTCAAAAATATGACATTTAAATGTCCAAAAAATCAGGAATTCTAGTTTCAAGCCAGGTCAAACCTTAATGAATGCTACACCAAAAGATGCCCTTCTGTTCCTACATTTGATTGTGTACCATGATTCAGAAATGGCATGTTTTTGCTTTCGGAAGTAAAATTCTAAACATATTTATTGTTGTTGCCAGCCGAAACATTATCACTAATTGGGACGATAACAACAAGTGGTCTTGTGATGCTTGCTGGAATGGGAAGTGTTTATTCAAAAAGTGGATGGAATTCAAGTTTAGGAGACAATTTTACAAAAGTGTATGGATTTCGTATATATTTCAAATTGTTGATCTCCAAAATGGCCTAAATCAATAAATTGAATTGAAATTCAAGTTTATCATTTGAATCCTATTGTTGGAAAAGATGTGATTTTGAACCCCATGAGGCGGTTCCTTTCCAGAAAGCATTCAGGTTGTAATCATGAGTCAAATAATGCTGAGGAGGTTAAAATGTTCAAATTGAATTCTAATTACATATGAAATGTTCAATGTTCAATATATTTCTCTTAGTATTTTAATGTGAGGACTTTATAATAATTATTATTTGTTTTTCTATATGTAAGAAGCATTACATTAATGAAATCACTGTATCCCACCTTCTTTGTTTCCTTTCCTGTTCTTTATGAACGTTTCTATTGTTGAACTTTAAAGATTGCCCGAAATTAGGAATTGTGCTCTACATAACTTTGCTATGTTACAGTATGTTGATTTTTATGTACTACTTTTGTCTCTTTTGTTTATGACAACTGATGTTTTGTTTTGCTTTAATAATGGGCTTATGTTTATTAGGTTTTATTATTCAATAAAATGTTTCAAACACAACAAATGGTAGTTGATATGTATTTGCAACTGCAGCATTTTTATAGTATGGGTCAGTTTCAAAGGGGCCAAAAATATGGTCTGTGAGATGACGGAGGACCACATTGGCATCAGCAGGGAGAGGTTTGGGCAGGTGACTAGGGGTACATGTAAGGTTAGAAGTAGGGGAAACAAAGCATGTACATTATGTGGACTGTGACTCCTGGAGTTATTGTGAGGGATACCATGCTACCCTGTAAATGAATCCCCTGGTGATTATTATCAACAAACTTTATTCGGTTTTATAAAAGAAAAATATCTTCCAAGTTACAGATTGACAAATATATGTCCAAGTTAATCAGAACACAAGATATAAATTCATGAATTACAGCAGTAGTACTTGCGTCTTTGAGATCTCAATGAATGCCGTCATCAGAATGTGACAGTACATGGGCCGTTGCTGGTTCAAGCAAAGTATCAACATCCGTTGGCATGACTGATGGGAGTGTGTTGTTCTATTGTAACATAGCTAGGATACACAAAGAATTATGGCTCAAGGATGACCCTCCCCCCCTTTAATGGAGTGTTAATTGTTTCAAAGCAAGTAGATGATAGGTTGTCCAGTGTAAAAGCAAAAGTTGAGAACAAAAGCAGTTCACTTGAAAATAAGAGGGAGGCAACTGTTGTGAAAGAGAAGAAGGAAATAAATAAAACAAATGACCAGAGCTTCAAAGGGCAGTGCTTCAGGTGTGGCATAACAGGCCATTTGGCTAACTGGAGAGAATGCCCAGAATGGAAGGCTGTGGCTGAGGGTTGGTCAGGAAGGGGCATTTTGTTCCATGTTGAAGGTACCAGAAAAACGAGAAAAGGTATAAAAGCCCCAACGTATCTGAAATATGTGATGAAATAGTCTTGCAAATGAATGAGTCAGGTGAAGGTAGTCCCAAGGATATTGTAGATTCAATGTTTGATTCTTGCTCCAGACTAACCATTATTTCTGACCAGTATTCAGATACAAGTCCAAAGATAGAGCCCAGTAGAATAACATGGACATACAACCTAGTGGGTGTGGGGGCAAACACATCATGAAAGGCTACTGTTTGGGGAATATTCAGGACTGTGGAAAGAAAACCCTAAGCAAAGTGTACTTGTCTGAGAAAGGTGACAACATTTTAGGATGCCAATCCAGAAAATCTTAGGTGTAGTTCTTGACCCTAATTCCTCACTACAAATCCAAGTTCAAGCGATCTAGGAAAACTGTTTTGTACACGTGTCCAGAAGTATTTAGCAGAAAATTAGGATGCCTCAAATCATACATCCACAAAAGTAAGTTAAAACCTAATGCAACCCCTGTTGTATCCAAGGTCTGTAGACTACCAGTGAACATAAAATGATGTGGTGAGACCCAAATTGGAGAGATTATGTGAACAGAATGTCATTGAGCCAGTCGAAGCCACAGAGTGGTTAGCTCCCATTGTGGGAGCACGAAAGCTGACAGCAAGGTGAGATTGTGTATACATTTAAGAGCACTGAACAAGGAAGTAGTGTTTGAAAGATTCCCCCTACCCACGATTTATGAAATGTTTATAGCCTTAATGGGAGCACACATTTTTTCAACCCTCAATTTCTCATCAGCCTATTACCAAATAAGGTTGCACCCTGAGTCACAAGACCTCACTGCCTTAATCACACCCATAGGCGCTTACAGGTTGAAACTTATGCCTTTTGAGCTGGTATCTACAGCATCAGTGTTCCAGAGAGCAATGTCATCAATGCTCAAAGACATTACAGGAGTATCTATTACGAGGAAGATGTATTGGTACGTGGGGCAACCAAAACAGAACACGATGGTGTGAAAATACTAGAGAAATTTGAACGTTTTGGACTCACAGTTAAAGCAGCCAAGTGCAAATTTGCATGTGAATAAATAACTCATGTGGGGCACAAGATCTCCAGGAAAGGCCCTGAACCAAAAGATGACCAGGATGAACTCTAGCATAAACCTAGCCATTCCAACCAACAAAGATGAACTACAGCCATTCCTTGGCATGGTAGAGTTTTACAACAAATTCCTAAGAAATTTCACAAACAGAACATTCCAAATGAGGTAGCTAATTAAATCAAATCACCTTGCCCAACAATTACCAAATCCACTCTGTCTCTCATGTTTACAGTGTTTCTATATTATGGATTTCAGTGGCGTTTCTCAGGGTTTTTCCAAAACTGTTTTTCCAGCCTTTACAAAAAATATTTCTATGTAGTGATTGCTATACGTATTTGATTTAAAGGAAAAATAATGCAGGGTATGTAGAGTCTTTCCATTGGCAGTGTATTCAATGGATCTATTTAAGACTCTTAAGGATAGAAAGTCTGTGTATTGGACGGTTACTCACAGGCACATCTCATTACCCCTCACACGCACTCAGGGCCTGATTACGATCTTGGCAGATGGGTTACTCCGTCACAAACAAGAAGGATATCCCGTTCGCCAAATTACAATTCCATTATATCCCATGGAATTGTAATTTTGCGAACTGGATATCTGTCACGGTTGTGACAGAGTAACCTTGTCTGCCAATTTAGTAATAAGGCCCTCTGTCTGGTTTATAGGACTGGTTATGGATTAAGAAAGAAAGAGTGCTATATTCAAATGTTTTGATAAACAACTTCATGGACACAGTTAAGGGGCTACTCACCTAATCCATACTATTATGACACTTCAGGAGTGGAACGTTGGCAGAGAACTGCACGGTACCACCTGCAGGCATGCAGGGGTACTGCTGAAGATTTTCCAGATCTACTCTGATGCTAGGGAATATTCAAAAGGTCAGAAACCTGCAGCTAAAAGTGTCAGAATTTCAACCTTTGAGGGTTCACTAATAGATTCTCAGAAATTTCAACCTTCAGGGGCGTGGCCAAGATGGCGGCGGAGTAGGAAGTGCTTTCCTGTCCCTCCGGCACCCCCTGACAATTAGCCTTGAATATCACCCTCCCTGGTGCCCATCCACGCCGGCCGCGGAGCGCTGCTGTACCTGTGTGCTGTCCTGAATCCAGCGGTGCCTCTATTTTCGGGCTGCAAGGTGGGGGGTTGCTGTTTTGGGCAGTCCGGCCCTGACACTGCCTGCATCCATCGTGGCGGAGGGAGTGGGGACCGGCTTACTGCGGTGCGACGCCCTGCCTGCTAAGTGTGGCAGCTCCCATATAGGTGTTCCTCTGCCCGGCGCCGTGCTCGGTGCAACAGAGGAGGCAGATGGACGACACTGAGCCCAGCGGCATGGCGGCCATTGTACCGGGCTGCGGCCTGCCCACGAATGCTGGACCTGTGGAGGAGCTCGGACCGGGACGGTGAAGAGCTGCTCAGGCGCCCGCCTTGCCGCGGCGGTGGCGGTCGAGACCCCCGCTGGGTGGGTGTGCGCTCCCGCGCCGAGGTGGAGCAGTGAGGTATTGCCTAGGCCCAGCTGGCTGCAGAGGAGCGAGGTGAGGAGTGGAGGGGCGGCTGACATGGGGCCCGAAACTCGGTCCGCGAGCTGGCGGGCGGTGGGAGGCCCCCGCGGGTGGCCTCGGCGGTGAGTCTCTGCTGTTCTTCTGCCCGGAGGTGTGGCGCTCCTGCAGGGGGGCATGGGTGTCCCTCGGGTAGCAGCCTCATCAAACTGTGTGGCTGCGGACCTTGCTGGCAGGCTACGGCCCGCTGCTTTTGAAGTCTTTGAGGAGCCTTATATCAGCCCGTATATCGGCGGGCGGCACTTTGACGGTCCACTTCTCCCCCGCTATATTGGGTGCTCCCTGGGGCCAGTGACTAGGAGAGTGCTGCCTGCTTGAGACCTTGTGCACTTTGGGACATAGCGGGGCCTTACATCGGCCTGCATATCAGCGGGCGACACCTTGGAGATCAGCTTTCCCCCGCTTTATTGGGAGCTCCCTGAGGCCTGTGATTGCGAGTGTGCGTCGCTGGTGTTGTGGGTACGACAGAGGGGGGAGAGTACAGAAAGGCCCTCGGAGTGACCTGAGAGGAGGTCTGTGGCTGTGGAGGAGGAGAGTCCTGGCATATCCCTGCCTTGGTATTTGTAGTTGGCCGACTGTGCTGCAGCCTCTGTGGGGTGCGTGGGACCGGGGGTCGGCCTGAGACCCTGAGTGAAGTGCTCCCCCGCCTCAATCGACTGATTGTTGCAGCGAGGTGCTCATAGGTGCCTTGAGCGGAGTGTTGGAAGTGACGGCTAGGAGGAGGGGTCGTGGGCAGAGGGTGGACTGCGCTAGCCCTTGCGCTGAGGTGGCCTTGTGGGGTCGGTGGTCCTTGGGGCCTCCTGGTGCTGCTCCTCAGCGATGCTGCTGTGGTTAGTGGATTCCGGGACGGTGGGAGGCGTACCATCTGCGTGAATACGTCGGTGCGCTGTTCCAGCAGATTCTTGATGAAGGGGATGAGCAGGACATTCAGCTGGATCATGTCCATCGCGTTGGCTTGCCGAGGGGTGCCAAGGCCCCACCACCAGACATCCTGGTGTGTGTGCATGACTTTCAGATTAAAGAACGAATTCTTCCCAAAGCTCGAGATCTTAATCCTGTGCAGTTTCGGGGCCATCAACCTGCACTCTTTCGAGACCTGGCGGCCTATACTCTTGTCAAGGGCAGAAGCTTCATGCCTATCACTGCTTATCTGCGGGAGCAGGGCATCACCCATTTGTGGGGACGCCCATTTCAAATTATTTTTAAATGCAAGGGCAAACTTCTGCAGATCCGTTTGCTAGATGCAGCCTTCAAGGCGCTGGGACTGGAGCGGCCCGCACCTCGGGCCGAGTCCGCTGGATCACCTCCTTGGCAGTGCAGATGCTCCACCGAATGGCAGCGAGTTGGGAGATCGCCTCCGCCGGTGAAGCCCGACCTCTCTGCGAGCCTCTTGGAGAGGGAAGCAGCTGTTTTTTCTGTGGCTCTGGTGACTGATAACAGGGGGGTTCCTTGAGGGACGCAAGCGTGGTGTGTAGTAGAGAGTGTGTTGGAGAGAGTGAGTAGTAGAGAGTGTGTAGTAGAGAGTGTGTAGTAGAGAGTGTGTAGTAGCGAGTGAGTAGGAGAGAGTGTGTAGTAGAGAGTGAGTAGTAGAGAGTGTGTAGTAGAGAGTGAGTAGGGAGGAGACACTTCACCTGCTGTAAAGGAGGTACACCTCTGTTGCGGGATGACGTCACTTTCAAAGTGGCCACTGGAAAGAACGGAGGTGCTCTGCTAAAGTGTTATGACGGCTAGCACTGGCCACATAATAGCGCTTTGTTTTTATTATTATTATTGTTAGCCATCTCTAAAAACAATTAAGAAAGCCACATAGCTCGCTCAGAGCTGTTCAGCTCTGTTAATGTGTTTTTTTTTAAGATGTTGCACAGCAATCAATCAATCAATCAATGCATTTCTAAAGCGCGCTACATACCCGTGAGGGTCTCAAGGCGCTGGGGGATGGGGGGGGCCTGCTACTGCTCAAAAAGCCAGGTCTTGAGAAGTCCTCTGAAGGCCGGCAGGTCCTGGGTCTGTCGTAGGCTGGTGGGGAGAGTGTTCCAGGTCTTGGCGGCGAGGTGGGAGAAGGATCTGCCGCCGGCGGTGGTTTTCCGGATGCGTGGGATTGTGGCGAGGGCGAGGTTGGCTGAGCGGAGGCTTCGGTTGGGGGTGTGGAAGCTGAGTCGGTTGTTGAGATGCGTAGGTCCGGTGTTGTGTAGTGCCTTGTGTGCATGGATGAGGAGCTTGAAGGTGATTCTCTTTTTCACCGGGAGCCGGTGGAGGTCTATCAGGTGGGGTGTGATGTGGCTGCGCCGGGGGACGTCGAGGATCAGTCGTGCCGAGGATTCGTTGTAGTCGTTTCAGGAGCTTGGTTGTTGTTCCTGAGTAGAAGGCGGGCTGCTATGCAGCATGGCTTCAAGTAAATAAAGATAAAGCGATACGGCGTGGTCAACGCTGGCCGCGCCATAGCGCTTTGTTTTTATTTACTTTGAGCCATGTTGCGCAGCAGCCAGCGCTGCTGTGCAACATCTTTAAAACATGGATAACGCCAATATGTCTCAAATAGGCGAAACCGAGTGGCTTTGCCTTTGCCAGTAAGTATTTCGATTTCTGTAGCACTTCACATGTCCAATGTAGCATCGACATGCACGAGCGGATGGATAGCACGCGTCACACCTCCGACGTGGCATCGACATGCATGAGCGGACGGATAGCACGCTTGTCCGACCTACTGGAATACGACCTTGTGGGCACTGAAGACCCTTAATGCTCTCGGTGAGCCAAGTGCCTGCTATGTAAAACTGCAAATAAAAAAAATATATAGTACTTCACAGATATTTTAAAAGCTCATTTCAAGGGTATTTTCAAGAAAGGACCCATTGATATTGAAGTGAGAAACCGTGCGCCTCTCTCTAACAAACAGCCACAATTCTACAAAAAATGCAAGTGAATCTGCCTTTTTTTCTGCCAATTACATTATCCCGAACCCCAATTCCAACCACTTCCCAGCAGTGAAAGTAGAAGGCTAACTACCTGCCAGTTCAGAATCTGTGTGACGAGCATGGCCACTCCCTCTCATGACACTGACAGCTGAATTTTGTAAGTGCTTCATCCAAGCCGGGCCCAATTAAACTTTCTTGTTTCTGCCTTCCTCTATTGATACTACAATATGTTTACAATTTGTAAAGCGTTTTAGCTACCGATCAGAGCTACATCTAAGCCCCATAAAACTCATAAATACACCAATGAAAAAACTGACCCCTACCACAGCATCTCAGAGTGCAGCCTAGCAGCATGAAGGTTATGCAAACACCATGCAAATCTTACCTTAACTTCGTTTATACAGCCCACAATCAAAGAGGGCTCTCAGCGCTAAGCGAACAATCACAGCGTGAAACGATGCCAAGGTTTCGATTTCTTTCAGAAACTCGATCCGCGTGGGAGGCCAGTCCGCACTTAGACAGCGGCCACTGAGGAGGCCTGACGCCTATTCTCGCCAAGCAGACTTTAAAAAAAAAATCTTTTTATTAAAAGACCAGGCTCCACAAACAATGGCATACTATAAAGCATCAGATAGTATGGGGGCGTACAGAAGGCAAGGTCATACATAATACAGTTTTGAACGTTTTGATCTGCTTACCAATACAAAGATACAGACACATCATGAGCAAGTTTTGGAGACAGACTGGGTGTCCATTAATTCCCCCCTATACATTCTCCATGCTGCCCATATTTTCTCCCACTTCTTGGGACACCCTCTACTTTTATAAATCCCTTTCTCAGCCCTCTTGCACCAATCTAGGTCATTTTCCCAGTCTTCCACTGTTGGTACCACATTACTACCCCATAGCCTCTCTATATCCTCTTGGCCACCATGCTCGCTAACGCCAGCCAGATCTTCTCCCACTTAGGCCATGTAATGTCAGACGTAACACCTAGGATGTGCCATCGGGCCTCCAGTGGGACCTCAGAGACAACCACTTCTGACATTATGCTCACCAGTCTGGACCAATACGCCCGAATCTCAGTGCAGTCTCACAAGATATGGAAGAACCACATCCCTTCAGACAGAACTCTGAGTCAATATATCCTATTCGGTATTGTGTCGTGCACGGGGTGGAGGAGTGGTGTAAGATGCGCAGCTGAGCAAGCCAAAAGCAGGCACGGATTGCCACTTCCCGGGGACTCTGGAGGGCCTCCCTCCAATCGTCTTCCTCCAACAACCCAACCTCGGACTCCCATTTTTCACGCAGAGGCTCCAGTGGATCACTGATGTGATTGATTAGCTTTTTATACATAAGGGAGATGGCCTTATCTATCATGGGATCGAGCAACAACCTATCTTCTAGCGGTGTAGTTGTTCCCCGTGGTGCAGATGATAGTATATGGCATGTCGGAGCTGCTGGTAATGGAGGAACTCCCCCTTTCCCATTTGGAATTCTGCCTGCAGGGCAGTGACCTCTAGCATGTCCCCTCTTTTCCAGATATCACCTAACACATCAATGCCAATAAGGCTCCATTTGGCGAAGGCCCTTCATTTTGGCTACCTCAGGAAGATAATTCCCAGCCCATAGTGGGGTTTATGCTGTTAGCTTCGCTTCCCACCACAGCAGTTTAGTCGCCCATTTCCACATCTCCAAAACTGCGGCAGTTTGATTTGGCAAGGGCGGACCACGTCTACCTCTGCGTTAAAGAGCGGCCAAGTAGGTATCTCCCCCAAAGACCATGCGGTCCACCCTGTAAGCCAGCTCATCCAACGGCACGAACACTCACCCATTGATGTTGACTAATTGTGCCGCCCAGTAGTAGAGCCTAATGTCTTTAAACAGCGAGCCCCCCTCTCGTATGCCCCCCGCTGGAGTTTCTTCAGTGCAATTCTAGGGCACCCCCCTCCCCAAAGAAGTGTGCGCTGCTCCGACTCAATTGCCCGGAAGATCCTCTCCGGAACTGGAAAGGGAGCACTTTGCAAAGCATAGAGCAAGCGAGGAAGGGCCATCATTTTGAAGAGGACGGCACATCCTATCAGAGAGATCGAGAGGGTTCTCCAATGCTCAACGTCCCCTCTTAACCTCTCTAATTGCGCGTATATCTTCAGATGCAGAAACTCCGTCTCCGAGTTCGTGATCCAAATACCTAGATAGCGGAAAGTCTCCTTCCACACCAGCCCTCGACAGTCCTCTGATAAGTTAGGAGTAGGTCCTGCCATCAGATGACCCAGGGACTTTTCCCAATTAATGAGGTAGCCGGAGTACTCGCCAAACTTGCGCAGGATCTGCATGAGTCTGTGAATTGAGTCAGCCGGACTCTGTACGTAGAGTAGTACATCGTCAGCGTATAAGGATATAAGCTCTTCCCAGCCACCCCCTAGGTCGATACCCCGCACCGCAGGATCTGTTTGTACCCTTTCGTACCCAGGCCACCAACGGCTCCAGGGCCAAGGCTAACAACGTCGGGGAGAGCGGACAGCCCTGCCTCGTGCTCCGCCCCAATTGAAACTCCCTAGAGAGGGCTCCGTTGACACGAACCCTTGCAAGCGGCGCGGTGTACAGCAACCTTACCCATGCTCGAAAGTTATCACCAAATGCCAGTCTGGCCAAGACCGCATAGATATATTGCCATTCAATTCTGTCAAAGGCTATATGGGCATCCAGTGACAATAGGGCCGCTGGGACGTTCGTGCGGTCGTACACCGCTTGGAGCACCCCAAACAAGCGACGTAAATTAAGCCTAATGTTTCTGTGCGGCATGAAGCCCGGATGGATTAGGGATTGAATGACCGCCCCCAGTCTAGTGGCTAGGATTTTGCCTAGGACCATAGTTTCGTAATTAAGGAGTGAGATGGGTCTGTAAGAACTGCATAACTCCTGTGGCTTGCCGGGCTAATGTATCACCACAATCGTTGTAGATCTAAGATCCTTCGGGAGTAGCCCGTCCTGTTTGGCCTCATTAAACATTTTTAGCATGTGGGGTGCTACCCTCCCCACCACACACCCGAACGCTTCAGCCGGAAACTCTTTGGGGCCCGGTGCTTTCCCTGCTTTCAAATCCCTCATAGCAGCCTCTACCTCCTCCACAGTAATGTCAGAATCTAGGGTATCCCTATCGTCAGGGTCCAGTGTGGGCAGTTGGATGTCCTGCAAGAATTTCTCACACTCCCTTTCCCGCCTCTCTGTGTGCCTCTGATAAATAGCCTCGTAGTATTGAGCAAATGCCTCCGCTATGCCTATCCCTGTATCTCGTGTAGCCCCGTCCAGTGTTCGTATCCCACACACCCAGGTCCGGTCCCTGTTGCGCTTTCGAGCCAGGCTATCATTTTATTAGCTTTGTCCCCCAAATCATAGACGCGCCTCTGCGTGGCAATAGCGCGCAACTTCGCTTGGTCGGTCATGACGTCCCTCAGTTCCTTTTCCTTAAGTCGCAGCTGATGACATCTTCTGTTCCTGCTCTTGCGTCTCAGGCCTGGCGCTCTCTAAAGCGTGGAACTCTGTTTCCAAACTATCAATTTGCGCATGTTTTTCCTTCCGGCGTCTACCCATCTTCGCCTGCACAAAGTCCCTGATGACGGTCTTATAGGCCTCCCAAAGAATACAGTGAGATCTAACGGAGCCCACAATATCCGCAAAATACTGTTCCACCGCTCCCGGAATTTATCTTGAAACTCCTCCTCCTTAAACAAGAACACATCCAGCCTGGGGGAGTAGACCAATCTCTCACGGGACCCCCTAACTGCACCTCTACCGGAGAGTGATCAGATATGCCTCGGGCCTTATGACAACTATTGTGGAAGCGCTCGCCAAGCAGACTTAGCTGGTACACACTATTCCATACAAAATAAATGCACGTATATCTCTGTTTCCATACACACAATGTGTGTGCGTTCTAAAGGACTTGCTCTTTCTTCCTCTGGCCCCAATCTAAGAGATCGTCAGAGCACTAAATCCCGCTTCCGACATAATAAGCACAACATGTACACAAATAATAACGCTAAACAGACTCTCCTCAAAGGGCTGGCTTCAAATTTAGATTTTCAGTTATGTACATAAGCAAAAAAGATTACACACAAAAACACTATCAGTAGTTCCTGGGGTGTGTTGAGCACAAGACTAACAACAAGCGCTCGTCAGACAGAGACTTTTCTCTTTTTGAGACGGCCCTCTTGGACGGGCTCGTCTGACTTCCTTTTGCTGTAAAAGGTTCTTATCTTTATTGGGCCAACATGGCCTGTAAAGATAAGAAACTTTTTATGCCAAAAGGAAGTCAGACGAGCCCGTCCAAGTGGGCCGTCTCAAAAAGAGAAAAGTGTACGTCTTAGAATGCTCTTTCCCAATAGCTGGCCACCGTTTAGTATAAACGTTGACACCAGCCAATGGGAATAATAATCCACATTTGTAAAGCGCAAACAATCACACGTAAGCAAGCAATTGCCCAGAGTCACATGGTGCAGGGCTAACCTGCTGCCGGTGCCGGGGATCGAACTGTGATCCCCAGATTCCAGCGTCAGTTGCCCTGGCCGCGGCGCCACACCTCTCCCGGGAAAGAGGTGCGGGGCTTAAAGCCTGCTAGTGAAAGCTCGCCTAAGTCATTAAATCTCGCCCGCGAGACTGCCCATGTGCAGCCTACGCGAGGCCGAGACCTAAAGAGGGGAAGAACTTCTTACCTGTTGATCCACCTATCACACGGGGTCAAGGATGCTACTCTGCTGTCCTAGCCAGTTGGGGGTTTCCAGGAGCCAAGATTCAACAAGGCAGAATCAAGTGACCACCTGGAGGAGCTCTGGGCACCTTTCTAGGGAGGACCTGGACAGGGAGGTGGACAATTCCCTGTCTTTTGTGTAGTTTTACACCAGAGCAGCATCCAAGGGCTCCTGAACTTTGCAAAATGGGTTTATGCATCGAAGGCACGAAATGTGCCCTTCAGTGCACTCTGGTGGTGCTAGGAAGCTCTCGGGTGGTTTGCCTGCCGTGCAGTAAACCTGAGGTAATTAGGCAAGGGAAAAAGCAATCAATATAATAGCGCACTTAAGGAAATGAAGCAAGCCACAATATTAAAACAAAGCATCAGACAAAGTCCCACTCTCCTACTAACGGTGTCAAGAAGGAAAAGTAAGGCGACTTAACTGATGGCGTAGCAGTGAAGAAAGACGATGGATTACGTTTCATTGTGGGTATTATAGACTGTCGGACTGTGAATGGATTGGACTATTGGTTACTATGGTTACTCCCTAAGGTTCATAGGAGATGAAGTTTGTGAAGTTGTTGTTTTATTTTACCTTTGAACCTGCTATGTTAATAAAAGTGAAGACAGATATGCATAATTCTCGTCTATGGTCCCGACATAGAATTGGGGTCATTTTGGTCTGGCAAAGACACACTGAGTGGGTGTTTTGCAAGGTATGGGAGACTTTGCGTGTTTGTTTGTGCTTGCTGCAGGCAATGTTTGTGGTCAGGTGAGCAGTCCCCATTAGGGTAAAAGAGCTTCAACCCCCCAGGGAGGCTGTTTTAGCCAGGGATGCAGCAGCTTCCAAAAGTCAATGGCTCTGGCCCTAATGCCACATCCTCTCCCATCAGTTACGAGAGTGACACCTCAACTTAACTTACTGACTGGCCTTCTTCCAGTGAAGGATGGGCCCGCAGCCACACCGCCCATGAGGAAATGCCCTGCTTGAGGGCCCTAAGCGTGGAAGGGTATACTCAGATGTGAGTCCCTTGCTCATTGCACCATCAGGATTCAAGCAAGCCGGGCCGAAGACGCCTGAAATGGCAGAAACCGGTCCCCGGAAGCTTGTTTCCTTCCCAGTGTAAGAATTGGCTTTTGTAGTCTGGTCTGCCCTGTTCCCATGATGCACTGGGCCAGGGACAGACTAATTTGCATACAGCCAGGTTCTGAAACTGGGATGGTGCAATGAGCTAAAAAACGGTGTTGGATCTAGCCCTGATCTCTTGACTGGGTGAGAGTACTCTGCTTAATTCAGAGACTCTGTCCATCACCACCCCTTGTTGTAAATTATTTTGTCCACCCTAAGCGTGGAAGGGTATACTCAGATGTGAGTCCCTTGCTCATTGCACCATCAGGATTCAAGCAAGCCGGGCCGAAGACGCCTGAAATGGCAGAAACCGGTCCCCGGAAGCTTGTTTCCTTCCCAGTGTAAGAATTGGCTTTTGTAGTCTGGTCTGCCCTGTTCCCATGATGCACTGGGCCAGGGACAGACTAATTTGCATACAGCCAGGTTCTGAAACTGGGATGGTGCAATGAGCTAAAAAACGGTGTTGGATCTAGCCCTGATCTCTTGACTGGGTGAGAGTACTCTGCTTAATTCAGAGACTCTGTCCATCACCACCCCTTGTTGTAAATTATTTTGTCCACCCTAAGCGTGGAAGGGTATACTCAGATGTGAGTCCCTTGCTCATTGCACCATCAGGATTCAAGCAAGCCGGGCCGAAGACGCCTGAAATGGCAGAAACCGGTCCCCGGAAGCTTGTTTCCTTCCCAGTGTAAGAATTGGCTTTTGTAGTCTGGTCTGCCCTGTTCCCATGATGCACTGGGCCAGGGACAGACTAATTTGCATACAGCCAGGTTCTGAAACTGGGATGGTGCAATGAGCTAAAAAACGGTGTTGGATCTAGCCCTGATCTCTTGACTGGGTGAGAGTACTCTGCTTAATTCAGAGACTCTGTCCATCACCACCCCTTGTTGTAAATTATTTTGTCCACCCTAAGCGTGGATGGGTATACTCAGATGTGAGTCCCTTGCTCATTGCACCATCAGGATTCAAGCAAGCCGGGCCGAAGACGCCTGAAATGGCAGAAACCGGTCCCCGGAAGCTTGTTTCCTTCCCAGTGTAAGAATTGGCTTTTGTAGTCTGGTCTGCCCTGTTCCCATGATGCACTGGGCCAGGGACAGACTAATTTGCATACAGCCAGGTTCTGAAACTGGGATGGTGCAATGAGCTAAAAAACGGTGTTGGATCTAGCCCTGATCTCTTGACTGGGTGAGAGTACTCTGCTTAATTCAGAGACTCTGTCCATCACCACCCCTTGTTGTAAATTAAACTGCTTGAGGCAACAGCAGAACAATCTTAATTCCTCCCACCACTCCAATTCACCCATAACGGGAAACGCCGCCGGTTCTTGACAAACAACAAGGGTCGGGGGATGGAAAGTAGCTACTGTAAAAGCGTTGATGGACATGAGCTTCTGTAAAAGCTTTAATCGCTTTGAGGCTTGGAGAGGAACACATGACTGAGGGAGGTCCACACATCTGTCTTCAAATTGGAGGGGTGCGCAATCATTAAGGCATGCTGGGGGTGCTGAAACACCCCCAATGGATACAGGTAATGTGTCTGGGATCAGACTTTTGGTTGCTATACAAATTACAGTCTATGTGATAATAAATGTCATGAAAATCTACAGTAAAAAAATGGCCCACCAGTCCATGAAACAGCCCCACAGGCAGCCAACACCATGGCCCTCATACTGACCTGCGGGACCAGTCTTGGCGCTGCCACACTGTCCTATAGGCCGGTCCATCCCTCGACTGGATGTGGGAACAGAGCATGTGCTCAGGGTCAGAGACACTTTGATTATGGTATCCAGGCGTGTGCACCGGAAACAATGCCCATATATTGTACACTAAAATTAAACAAATACACGCTGGCTGCACTCAAAACCTCAATGAAAGCCCCTTGGGAAATGCTAAAAAGGTGTGACGAATGTACTTTAGTGCAGGAATGTGGTGAGATGCACTACAATGCATATATGCCAATAGACCTGATTCAGATGAGAGACACCGATTTTTCAAGCCAAAAATGGCTTTATTTTAGCTGTCTCCCGCCTGAAATTGCATTTTCTACAGTAGAAGTCAATGGGGAATTTTCATTCTCCCGATTTTTTATTTTAAATCTCCCACGTCCCTGTCATGAAATTTTGGCATGTGTGACAATGTGTTACACTAACCCCTGATGCGTGGCACTTGGCACGGCTGATACTTGAAAATGCCTCCTCCCAGGTGGAACATCATGAAAACTCTTGCACCTAAATTCAAAACGAAAGTGAAAAATAGAATCAACAAAGAACAGCTTTCACCTAGTGTAAATACAGAAAGGCAGACTCCCTGATCCCTAGAAGATAAGTGGAAGAAGCCATCAGCACCCACTCCCTATAACGTACAACAGCCTAGGAAAAAGAAACACCAGTAACATTAAATACAGAAACTGTTTCCCTCAAGATTAAATAGAAGCACCTAAAAGTGATTGAATTCAGCAAACTCCTCCTTTACTCAAGCATGTCCCTAAATTGCAGATTTGTAAAGTGTGACTTATCACCCCTTAGGGTATCCAGGCGCTGGGGCCGTCAGGGAGATTACGTGAGCTGTTGCCCAGAGTCACATGATGCTGAGCAGCGGCCAATGCTGGGGCTTGAGCAGTGAGCCCTGTGCGCTGGAGTCAGCTGCTCTGCCCGCTGCACCACATCCTGTGCTCCTCTCCCTCCACCTTGGATGGATCTTGGTGGCCCGCAGCTCTCAGACTCCCCCCACATGCACAGACCAAGCATGAAACCTCAGCATCATCCTGGACTCCTCGCTTTCAATGAACCACCAAATCAACGCTGTTTCATCCTCCCGCCTCCTTCATAGGATCCCCACTGAGTCCAGGAAAATGGTCACCGATGCGCTCGTCAGCAGCAAACTAGAATACGCCAATGCATTCTACACCAGCACCACCCAGAAACTCCCAACAAAACTGCAGACCTCCCAGAATGCCTCCGCCAGACTCATCCAGAACATCCCATGATGCAACCCCATCACCCCCATCACTGGCTACCTGTCAATAAAAGAATCACATTCAAGCTTCTCACGCATGCCTACAAAGCCCTCCACAACACCAGACCTGCATACCTCAACCAATGCTGCTGCTTCTACGCTCCCACTAGACATCTACGCTCTGCCCAAGTGGCCCTGGCAACCATCCCACGGATCCACAAGACCACGGCTGGAGGAAGCTCCGTCTCCTACCTCGCTGCGAAGACCTGGAGCCCTCTGCCTCTGCACCTCAGGCAATCATAATCGCTGCCGCCATTTAGGAAGGACCTCAAGACCCGGCTCTTCGAGTGAATTGCAGACCCACCCCCCACACACACTCAGCTCCTTGAGACCCTCACGGGTGAGTAGTTGCGTTTTATAAGATTACTGATTGATTGATATCATACCTGGGCAAAGCTGTGATAGAGAACAGCCAAACACCGAGGGAAGGTACGCCGTGCGATCCATCTCAAGAAACTCGATTCACAGGGTTTCTATGTACTGCTTGTGCTACGTTTTAGCATTGAGCTTGAAGTGGATCTAGGGTGGTAGGATGAAATAACTTTCCAACTATATTAGAAAAGTTTATATTATTTTCCCTGACCATGTCATGCACTACTACATTTATTTTTGCCTTCTGTGTGGTTATCGTTCATAATTTATGCACTACACTTGGGTTTTATTAATACATATTTTAAAGCATATCCCATGCTTCTTAATGTAATTTTGAGTGTTATTCACTTATGAAAGAGGGTTCGGAGTTTCACTTTGTCCCTGAATCACCTAGTGGGAATGATAACGACCAGAAAACACTCCCGGCACAGCACTGCACAGTGGGCAGTGTATGAACACAGTTCAATGTGGTTTCCAATTTGTATTGGTGCCCTGAACTGAGTCAGGGCCCCGGGGAATTTGAAATTCAACCCTTGCGGGTCATGGGAGGGTGGGGGCAAGACTGTGACACTTTCATTCTTTGAAGTTTGAGTGTTCAAAGCATCACTCGACTACTTTTTCCCACACATTGATCTTTCCAGCCAATGAGTCATAAGTTAGAAAATACCCTCTGCTGTGCATTAAAAGGATATTTCAAGTCACCCCTGAGTTCCATGACCTGAACACGGAGCTCTTATTTGGCCTAGATGCCAACTGGCCCATCTGACATCATCCTGACAGCTCCCTACACTCTTAAAAGGCACCGACAAATATCAGGGACCACCCTGAACTTGTGAAGGTGTAGCAGGACTATTGAAAGACTCTCCAGTGTGCCATGACCCACCCAGAGAGCCGCAGTCTGTGTGCATCTGTAGCTGTGGTCTCCCATGGATTGCTCTGGCCACCTGAGGCCGGGGCCGGTCGGCAGTGGTAGAGGGGGAAATATCGCAAAGACAGGCCTGGAGGGCTGATGGTCTAGATAACACTGGTCAGGCACCCCCAGAAGGAGATGCTCACTAAGAGACGGGCATGGGCAAGAGGCTCAAACCCTCTGGTCGATCTGCAGGCTGCGGGCCTGGGATACATGCCGTGCAGCACATCCTCAGCCACCAAAACAGGGTGCACCATCCTCCCATCGCCCTCGGGGGCTACTATGCGAAACAGAGGACCCTGATCATTGGAAGAGGCACGGAAGGCTGGGCTTGAGGCTTCCCCATAGCATAGCCGGTGAACACAAATTGTTGCTGTCTTTCTCAGTGCAGACTAACACCTTGGCATGCGTTGAGAACACCTTAAGCGAGCCTGATGCCCTGAGCCGGCGGGACCAAAGAGGATATGGAGCATTCAGAGCGACGTGAAAGGTCCCAAAGTGATGACCTTCCTCCGTACTAGAAGACAGGGAACCAATCACCACCCCAGCACGGAACATTGGACTCCTTCATCGCATTGGTGAGCAACAGAGGGGGAAGAGCGAGGCATCAAAGGGGAGATTCCTTATGCCTACCCCGCAGGAGTGGCTGCTATGGCAGACGCGTCCTACTGAATAGAGAGTTGCGCACTGGGCCCTCACAGCACTTCAGACGTGGACCACTCTTAACTCGCTCCTGCACAAAGATGGTCAAAAAAACGACAGCCCAAGGGGCACATGAACAGTGAGGGGGAAGGAACCTTTCCATCTTCTAATTGAACAAGAGGCACTACAGACGAAATGAAATGAAATGAAAATGAAATGAAAATGAAATGAAATGAAAGGAGTCTTATAATGCGCTACTAAGCCCGGAGGCATCAAGGCGCCTAAAAACAAATCAAAATAACCAGTTAACAAGCACTACGGATACGCCTTGGAGAATAGCCACGTTTTTATGGCTTTCCGAAAGTTCTGGACTGATGGTTGGGATTTAATTTCGAGAGGAAGGCTGTTCCACAGTTTGGGGGCTACTGTTGAAAACGCCTTCCCACCCCATTTAGTTCTACGAGCGCGAGGGACAACCAACAGACTCTTGGTTGAGGAACGGAGAGCTCTCTCCGGAACATATGGATGCGACAGTTTCCTCACGCCTTCCGCCCCATTACCGGTAAGCGCCCCATAGGTCACACAGAGAGTCTTAAAGGCAATCCTAGACTCAATAGGGAGTCAGTGTAAGGTTTTCCTGGCAGCCGTGGCGGAGGATAGTCTAGGAGCATCCAGTACGAATTTGGCCGCCGCGTTCTGGACTGTCTGTAGGCGCTGCATAAGACCTTTGTTAGCACCAGCATAAAGAGCATTACAATAGTCAAGTCGCGAAGCCACCAATGCAACGACGACCTGCTTGGGAACCTGCGGGGACAAGTAGTGCTTAATTTTGCGAAGAATTTTAATAATGCCCCAACAGGTAGCGACTGTTATATTGACCTGCTGTGCCATTGAGAGATCGAGGTCAATGATTACTCCCAGATTCTTAGCAGAGTCTGTAGGTGTGGGGCAGACTCCCAACGAAGGAGGCCACCATTCGGCCGTCCAGATGTTAGTGTTTCCACCAAAGACCAGAACTTTGGTCTTCTCCCCATTCAGCTTGAGTGAATTGTTAATCATCCACTCAGCAACCGCCTCCATACAACTTCTAAAGTTATGAATGGGAGCGTGCACTGAGCGAGAGAGGGACACCAAGATCTGTGTGTCATCAGCATAGGAGACTACCTCCATCCCATACGATCTCACAAACCTGGCAAGTGGGGCCACATAGATGTTGAACAGGGTCGGACTTAATGCCGACCCTTGAGGGACCCCACATTGCACAGGTGTGGGAGGAGATAGAAAGTCTCCCAGCTTAACCCTCTGCTCCCTCTGATCCAGGAAAGAGGCCAGCAAGCTCAAAGCCACGCCATCTACCCCTATCTCCCTCAAACGAGATGTAAGAACCGAGGGAGACAGGGTATCGAAGGCAGCTGTCAGATCTAATAGAATCAGCAGGGAAGTATGGCCCTGATCGACCTCAGTACGGATGTTGTCAAGCACTATCGTCAGGGCCGTCTCCGTGCTGTGTGCTCTCCTGAAGCAGTGTTGGGACTGATCTAACTGACCCGAGGTATCCAAGAACGCCGCCAGATGCGTGTTTAGATGGATCTCCAGCATCTTGGCAGGGGCTGGGAGCAAGGAAATGAGGCGGAAGTTCTTGAGCACTTGTGGGTCTAGTGTGGGCTTCTTAAGAAGGGGCTTGACCACAGCACTCTTCCACTGGTCGGGAAAAATACCATCCTTCATTGCTCTGTTCATGATGTCCAAGAGCGGGGGCAGCAGGGTATCTCTGCAATCCTTAAGAACTTTAAGAGGACAGGGATCTAAAGGAGACCCTGACCTCATCTTGCTTAAAAGCAAGTCAAGTTCCTGCAGAGAAAGCGGTGGAAACACAGAAAGGCTCACAGTGGTGGCCGGGATATCAACTTCGAAGGGGGGGAGAACAGGACCAGGAGAGGAAGGGGGCATTAAGGCCTTTTGTGAATCAAGGGCCGAGTAGATGTCTGTTATTTTCGTATGAAAATATCCTGCGATTTTATCACAGAGGTCTTGTGAACATACTATAGGATCAGGCATCTGTAGTGTACAAAGGGAATCAACTACCTTAAAAAGGTCTCTCTGGGAGGTAAGAGTGGTCATTAGATGGGCGAAATATTCTTGTTTCACCTTAATGACCTCCGCCTTGTACTCCTTAAGGAGAGATTTGTGTTTTTCCTTCTCTAGGGGATTCCAGCTCACCTGCCATAGCCTTTCCTGCCTCCTGCACCCCTGCCTCAGGAGTCTTAAAGGCTCCGAGAACCAAGGGGCTGATGGTCTCTGCCGGGCAGAATAACGCAAGGTTACAGGGGCTAAAACATTTACTGCTGTCGTAACAGCATTCGTTAATTCAAAAGCAGCTATATTGACATCTTTGGCTGAGCTAATGGCAGATATCTGAATCAGAGGGGCAAGAGAAGCATTGGTAACCCTCCTAAAGTCTCTTCTAGGTTCCAATTTACTAGGACCAGTCCACTTAAGATTGCTAGGAAAAGCCTGAAGTTCCAATGGGACGGCCAAATGGTCGGACCAGTTCAGTGGAATAGGAAGACCTATCATTAACCTAGGATCGTTCGAGAAAACCCCATCCAGGGTGTGGCCCGCCTGGTGGGAGGGGAATTTAACCAGCTGCTGGAGACCATAGGCGGACAAGGAGTCCACAAGAGTAAGAAAATCTCTGGAAGTGACGTTGTCCAAATGGAAATTTAAGTCGCCCAAGACCGTCAATTGGGCACAACCAAAATAGGGTTCCAAGATGTTGAGCAGGGACTGGCTAAAGTCAGTTCTAGGACCCGGGGGTCTATAAATCAGTACACCCACAAAAGGGGCGGCCCTGGGAAGACCAATTGAAAAGTGAAGAGCTTGGAAGGGATCAGAGGGACCAGACAGTTCCGAGGTGCGACAAGTATGGGAAATCTTATAAAGAATCCCTAGTCCACCTCCTCTGCGTCCAGCCTGGCCAGCGCATATCCCTCCGGAATCGCGGCCACCAGATCAGGGCCTGAAGAGTCTGAGGCCCAGGTTTCAGTTATAAACACCCAAGTGGGCCTTCTTACCAGAACAAAATCATTAAAATCGATATTATTTTTCACCAAAGATCTTGCATTGATGAGAAAACCACTTTCCTTCGTGGGACTGGTGGTACAAGGTAGGAGAGCGGGAAGGGGAGATCTAAAGGGGTCACCTATCAGCAACTTGCCCCGGCTGGCAAAGCAGCCACAGCAAGGAGAAATTCGTAGAGCCTCCGGAGAGCAGGAGAAGTGACATGGTAGCCGAGATGGTTTATAGGCCCACATATCCTGGATGGAATATTTAAAGGTTGCGTGAATATCTACCTCTGGACTGCATATCTCCCCATGGAACCCGTCCATTATGCCGTCCTTAGCGCGGACGGGCGCAGATGGGCTGGAATCTGGCGTGACTCCGGCGTTACTGCGGCCAAACGCTGCGCGCAAACGCTGCGCGCTTGGAGGGCCGCTTTAAATGCCTGTCCTGATGACAGCTAGCCTGCCAACAAAAATGGCGCCGCCAGGCGTCCACTTCTACCCCCAAGATGGCCGCTACACAAGGGGCGTGAGGTCGGGGACCCGCCAAAGACGGTGCGTACACCGATTATAGTGCAAGATTGAGGGCGATTTAGTTAAACACAGGGAAACAGTGTACAATAAAGTAATACAAAAACAAAAAAGGGTTGTTTAAAAGCACAATTGCGTTTGGTAAGAGAGAGCCTAAAAGCGCCTGCCTGCACGCAAGCGTCGCGCAAGACCACTGCCCACAGAGTTCACAAGCCCAAGGAGAGCACTTCTACAAACATTTGCGGGCAATCAAAGATATGAAGGCCACACTCAGACATAAACTGGACACTCTGGGAATATAGGTGGGGCTGCCTCGAGCTGACCAGGTCAACCTTACAGTCAGGCTGGAGACGTATGATTGTGTCTTGGTAGGAATGTGCCCTACACTGACCGAGATGCATTCACACTTCAATGCCATGCAGGTGAAGGTCACAAAGCTGTGAGACAGGGTGGAAGATGCAGAGAGTCTCGAAGAAACAACATAAGAATGGTGAGACTCCCAGAGGGGGCCGAGCGGCCTACCATTGAGCTCTTCTTAGAACAATGGCTCCTTGACACAGTACTTAGCAGTAAGAGATTGACCTTCTACTCAAAAGAAATGGTGCTTAGGGTCCAAGGTAGAGCCTCGTCCCCGGACTCCTTGCCGCGGCCAGTAGTGGCACAACTCTTCAACTACCGGGATCGCAACCACACCCTACCAGTTGCCCCTGAAAAATTGATAATAGCACAGGGAATATATATCCAGACTATACGGCTGAAGTGGAATGCTTCTGGGGTTCCATCACGTCACGAAAGCAGAAGCTGCTTCAACTGGGGCTAAAATACTCGCTTATTTTCCCAGACAAACAGCAAGTAGTGGATGCAGATTCCGCACTAATCTTTGAAACACCGTGGATGCCTGGGAATGGATGAAGACAAAAGGGGTGCCCCAGGTCCCAAGCTGTACACTCCCACAACAAGACTGGCACAACCCCTGTTATAAGAGAGGGCTGCGTAGGTCTTCCTATAGCAAGCCTACAAATGGGCAAGCAACACACAAACAAGCCAGGGTCATGGTGGAACTGGAATCTTGCAGCAGCCTCACCCCATCACTCACACTTCAGGTGGGAGCCTTGCTGCAGGGGGAGTTGGCCCTCGCCTTGAAGAACATCCAAGCAGAACTGTGAACGGGCCCTGCTCCTGCCCTGATGACAGAGGACAAGGTGATATGACCCCAGAAACACCACTAGGACCCTGCGTTGACAGCCTTAGACTGAACATAGTGAAGGAAAGCACAGGTGCTATTGATTTGCAGAAGGGAGGGTGAGAAATGGGGTTACATGATGGCTTGAACTTCGATAGAACTAACGCACTACAAAGCCAGTGTCGGTGTTGTCGGCAAGGTTGGAATCCATGGTAGATGCGAGGAGCTTGTGCTGGGTAAGCGCTGTGGTGCAGCGCTTCCAATGGCATCTCCTGCTGTTGGCTCAGCAGATCTGTGGGGTGTCTGCGAGGGAGAGGGAAGCTGATCGAAGATGTCTGGTCGGTTAGTGGAAGGTCAGGCATTTGTTGATGTATGATGGTCCTACGTTGTGCAAGGCCATGTAGGCATGAGCCAGCATCTTGAACTGGCATCTCTACTGAATCGGGAGCCAGTGTAGTTTCTTGAGATGGGGTGTGATTTGGATCCTTCTGGGAGGTTGAGTATGAGTCTTGCCGCTGAGTTCTGTATTGTCTGGAGTCTCATCTGGAGGCGTGCAGTGATCCTTACGCAGATTGTGTTTCCAGTGCTCAGTCTGCTGGTGATGAGGGCTTGCATGATGGTTCTTCTGGTGTTTGCCGGAGCCACCTGAAGCTCTTGTGGAGCCTGCAAAGGGTGAGGCAGCAGGTGGATGAGACTCCATTAACTTGTTTCTTCATGGATAGCTTGCTATCCAGAATGATGCAGAGGTTATGGGCATGGTATGTTGATGAGGGGGTATGCCGTGCTCCATGGGACACCATGTGTCATTCCATGGTGAGGTGTTGTTCCCAAAAATGAGGACTTCCATCTTGTCTGTGTTGCGTTTTAGACAGGTGTACTTCATCCAAGCCCTTGATACAAGCCCTGGCAATGCCGAGTATATGGGGTGGGAACTTTAATTCTGCCCATGACACCTCCCTAGATAGATCCTTCCCCACACCACAACGCGAGAATGCAATCAGAATGACCCATGCATTGTGGACTGGGTTATGCTTACCCAGATGTGAAACATCCGTTGACAGATGAATCATCGTACCCGATAATACTCGTTGTTCTCACCAGTACACTAACTGCACACCAGAATCTGCTTGCTCCTATGCAATCCCTCTGTGGCTTCCTTGGTCTTGTGACCTGAATGTCTATGCCGCACACTTTCGGACCACAACCACCTCAAAATAATGATTCAGTGGGGCAGCTGACAGGCACCAGTACCTACTAGGAGGCTGTATGCCCCCGGCCCTACGGGACAGAGTCTTCAGTGATACTGAAGGTACACATATCGCCATCTTTGAACTCCTTCTATGACAGTGATAGAGTGGGATATCTTTAAGGGTGTCACATAAGGCCTGTGCATCAAAGATGTAGCATGGTGCAAAACATTCCTTGCGAGCCCAGAACCTCTCTCTTGAACAAACAATATAAACAGCGGAAATATATCTGGGGTAGCTGCATGAAACTAGAACACCATCACCCCTCTCCGAAAGGAGTAAAGAGAGGCGGTGGTCCGACTAGGAACACTACACTATCAGATACTAGCATGGCTACTAAGGTCGTTGACCCCAAAGACACCCAGAAAGGCCAGCAGATCCCCGGTGGGAGAGATATTGAATGTACAAGCAGATATAAACCAGGCTTTCCTGTAGTACCAGACGTCTGTATACCAGGCTGTGTTGGGAGTGCAAGCGCCTCAATTAGATGAATATTAGAATGGACTGTCGATCCCCAGACTTAACCCCCTTCAGGGACATACACCAGGTGAAACCCTGACCACTGAGGAAATTGGCTTCATGATTGACTGGATCGCGTGCAACAAAACTCCTGGGATGGACGGGTTCACGTGGACTTTTACTTCACCTACAGAGCAACCCTCTCTGCAAAGCTACTCCAAATGTACCAACAGGCCCGGCAAGAGGGCACATTGCCAGGATCCCTATAGGAGGCTATGATATTGGTCCTGCCTAAGCCCAACAGGGACCCCCCGGAGCTACACTCCTACTGGCTACTGTACACCGACCACAAGATTCGCAGGAAGGTCCTTGCAAACAGGTTGCTCCCCTGTCTCTCTACATTGGCACCAAGACCAGAATGGTTTCATACCTGGGAGAAAAACCTGTCTAAACCTATGGCGCCTCTCCGGCTGATGGAAAAGAATCTTCATGAATTTGTCTCCATAAACAGTACTCGCACTAGATATAGAGAAGGCCTTCAACACCCTGAGGTAGTTTTACTTAATGAAAGTGCTGATGTGCATGGAACTAGGCCCAGAAATACTGCACTGGATAAATCTCCTCTACACCAACCGACTGGCCCGCATCCGGACAGGCAGAGATCTCAGTTTCTTTTGAAGGATGTGGCAAAGATGCCCGCTGTTGATTACTTTCGTCCTAGTCATGGACCTGTTCGCTGGCCTGTTTCGTTCGCAGGACCTAGCAGTCGGTATACCGAGTGGGCCAAATTGGGAGGTCATTTCACTGTATGCTGATGATGCATTTGTGTACCTCAGGAATGTGCATTCGTATCTACCGCAGGTGATGGAGGTTCTAGACGATTTTGGTAGGGATTCTGGACTGAGGCTAAATTGGACCAAATCCAGCTTATATCCCATGCGCAAACTTACAACTTAGAACAGGAAGTGCTGCCCCAATTAGCACTGGGGTGGCACCCTGACATCTCTGGGTATTTACGGGTGAACTTACCACACCGACGAAGAACTTATACAGGGCAACTTAGGTGATGTCCAATGTTAGCAGACCCCTGTAGTTTTGGGTCTCCCTGCCACTATCATCCCATGGGTAGAGTGGCAGTTGCAAACATGCTGTTAATACATTTATAGTGCTTCTCGACCCCTCTAGTTTACCCGCCCCGGCGCTTCTTCAGGAAATTGGACTCAGTTTCTGTTCTTATGGACTTAATCTGGGGAGCGGGCCACAAGAGAGTCGCACTTCGCAAACTATACTCTACCTTGGAAAGGGCTGGGGGATGTACATTTAAAAGACTAGTAAAGAACTACAAACTACTGTGTGACTTGGAAGACAATTATTTCTCAATACAGCCCTTGCTTGTGATCTCTTTACCGTTCTCACATTATCACAGCACTAGAAGAAATGGGAGCCTGGAGTGTCTGATCACAGAAACTCATTTACATACAAAGGGGGGTGAAAGCCTGTTCAAAACGCACAGCACAACGTGTTTATGTAGCAGGTAAAGGGATTCAGGTAACAGTGTGTGTGTTGTATGGCAGGAGCGAGCAGTCTTAGTTGCTGAGACATGAATCTCTGACGGGTGCATTATTAGCTCTTTCAACTGTTTGAGAGAGGGCGGCACTCTCAAATTCTATCGGGCACAGATACCACCAGCTTCCCTCATAATCTTTGCTTTTTGCATCTACAGGTGGTGCAGATGCCACCTAAGAGAGTAACCTTAGTGTGCTTTCTGGAGTCAGCCTGCTTTGCTTTTCCCAAACTTTGGTCAGCAAAGGTAAATGTCTCTTCTACTAAAGTGTTCTTAGCTCGCATTTGGTACCGTGGCTTGAGCAGTATGGCCTAAGGTGCGCTCGAAGGTAAAGCAAAACAGTGAAAGTCATAAATTTCAATACAGTTTATTAAAAATAGACAAGGAACTTAAAGATTCAAACCAAGTTTAGATCAAAAAGAATATTTAATAATTATTCAGAAGCAAAATCTAAAGGAGGGCTGTGATTTAAGGATTATTAATTAGCAAAAACAACTGTCAAAACCAAACAAAAAGGTAAATGAATAAAAAACAAGCAGTTCCACTGAATCAATCAGGAAGTCACCTACAAAATTGTAGCTGACTTCGGTAGCTATGCTCGAGACGACAAAGATATGTTTAGTCTCTGGTGATGATTAACACTGGAATTTGATGCAAGGTTTTTGGCTGAATCAGTCTCCGAAGGTGACGAGCTGCACAGAAGTGGCTTGAAGGGCAAAATTCCCACAGAGGAAAGTTGGGTCATGAAGTTGAACCTGAATCCACGGCCATCAAAATGTGTGATACTGCAAGCAGTTACAACAGCTGCAAAGTCTTCGGAGCTTCCAAGTTGTGGAGATGGTTAAAGGTTGATGATGAGAGCCAAAGCATGGAATGTGGCAGGCCTGAGGCATGTTTAAGGGGATAGCAGGTTCCATTTGAAACTAAAAGAAGATGGAAAGAGGACACTCATGTGGATGTTTGTAATACGAGGCTGTGTCCTTTTGGAACAGAAGTCATTAGGATTATTTAGGATGGGGCCAAGAGTGATTTGCAAATGGCTGGCCTCGTCTGTTGTTACACAAAGACTAGAGAATGATGTGGTGGGATGTTGCCGAGATTAACTACCAGTCCATCCATCACCTTTAGTTTTTTTCAATGCTCAGCCCTACGTGGTACAGTCATGAACAGATGTTGGTCCCATAGAGACCTACGACAAAGAGACTCCTGCTGCAACCCCCTGGTGAGGCTTGTTACGGATGGAAACAGTTTGAGGTTCAAGCATTCCTGATCCTTTGAGGCGTGGCCTCAAAGTTCAGGATCGAATAGACTTTGTGGGTCAGTCATTGATAATAAACACTCAGCAAACAAAACACGCTGAATGGAATGAGGCCACAAATAGTTACAAAAGAATGAGGTTAATTCAAGCATTTCCATCCGCCGCTGTGAGCTTTTCTCAGTAGACAGTTTGTTGGACAATCAATAGAGTGGAGTCTTTGTGGCTGCTTCATGTAAATGTTTTGCGAGTCTGAATGCTCCTCCTCAGGATTTACATCGAGCACCTTTTATTCTCCCACATTGTCTCTCTTATGTAGAAAGGTTACATTTACAACTAAAGTTTTTGTCACATTGAGAGCATGATTCATTTTCTTTCTCATTGTGGGTTCTCTCTTGTTGAATGAAACTGAATCTCCAGCAGACTCTTCCGTGGCATTTAGAACAATGATGAGGTTTTTTCTAGGTAAGTTCTCGCTTGTTGAGTGAGACCAGATTTCGGACTGAAACTTTTCCAGCATTCAAAGAGCTAATAAGGTTTTTGCCCAGTGTGAGTTCTCTCATGGTAAGTGAGAGTTGTTTTCAGTCTGAAGCTTTTGCGGCATTCAGAGCACTGATACTGTTTATGCCCAGTGTGGGTTCTTTCATATACTGTAAGGTTGTATTTCTGACCACTGTGCCTTTAACGAGGCCGGGTCACCCCCTTGCTTCCCACGCCTGCCGCTGCCTGCCTCCTGTTTGACGCTGAGCGACCCAGCCGCCGCTGGGCCGCCCGGATCTCCCCCTGCCTCCCACGCTTGAACCAGGGACACCGACCCAGCCGCCTGCCGTCCAGAGGTTCCCGCCGCTGTCTCCCTGCGGCCCCGCCCACCACCAGCCCATTGCCGCCCCGCTCCCGCCACCCAGCTGACCCGCCCACCCGGCTCCTTACTTAGGACGCCCCCAGAGCGACCGCGCAGCGGACGCGCGCAGCGGACGCGCGCAGCGGGAGCACCGATTGAGCGCCGAAGGTGCGCCAAAGGTAAGCCGGTCTGCGCCCGTCCGCGCCTTGCCCGCGCCCAGCGCCAGGACCCCTGGCCCCCACCGACGGAAGCCGACCCGACGGACCTACGACGCCACCGAACTCAACGCACTCAACACCGGCCGAACCCCGGGCTGCTACCGAGCCACACCGAGACGCACCCATGGACCCTTCAGCTGCCACTCCTGCAAGTTCACCTGCAACCGGACCCACGCCACACCAGCACCCACCAAGCCGAACTCCAGCAGCACCCACCTGAAGTGCATTCTGCTCAACACCCGCTCCGTCCACAGACACGCCGTCGAGCTCTGGAGCCCACACGCCCTCCCCTCCGCCGACTACATCCTCCTCGGGGACCTCAACTTCCACCTGGAGAACAACAACGACCGCAACACCACCACCCTGCTGGACAACCTCGCCAACCTCGGACTCAAGCAACTGGTGACCACCCCCACCCACTACGCCGGACACACACTCGACCCGGTCTTCTCTTCCAGCAACGACATCGCCTTCAGCCACGCCACGGGACTCCACTGGACGGACCACAGCTGCGTCCACTTCAGCTTCAGAAGGACCACGTTCCACCATCACCAGCAACAGGTTCCCCGCAGAAGCTGGAACAAGATCACTGCAGACCAGCTCGCTACTTCCCTGAGCAAGAACCCTCCCACCAGCACAACGAACCCCAGCCAAGCAGCCACCAACCTCACGAAATGGATCAGCGACTGCGCAGACGACCTCGCCCCTCTGAAGACCCCGCCGAGCAGACCCGGCAGCAAGAAAGCCCCATGGTTTAACGACGAACTCAAGAGCTCCAAGAAGAACTGCAGAGCACTCGAGAAAACCTGGCGCAGAGACCCAACACCGGACAACATGACTGCCCTCAAGCTCGCCACCCGAAAACACCACCAACTGATCCACGCCACCAAGAAAACCACATTTAAGGAACGACTGGACAACAACGCACACAACAGCAAGGAACTCTTCAACATCGTGAAAGAGCTCTCCAACCCCAACGCCGGAAACAACGACATCACCCCTTCGCAAGACCTCTGCAACTCCCTCGCCTCCTACTTCCACAACAAGATCGCGGACATACACAACAGCTTCAGCACCCAACCGCCGCACGCCACGACCGAACCACTGCCCCCCACCACCACCCTCCGCGCCTGGACCCCGATCAGCACCGAAGACACCATCCGCACGATGAACTCCATCCACTCCGGATCTCCGACAGACCCCTGCCCTCACCAAGTCTTCAACAAGGCCGACGCTGTCATCGCACCCCACCTGCGGGACATCATCAACACCTCCTTCGACACCGCCACTTTCCCGGAGAGCTGGAAGCACGCTGAACTCAGCGCTCTACTTAAGAAACCATCAGCCGACCCCACCGACCTCAAGAACTACCGCCCCATCTCGCTGCTCCAGTTTCCGGCAAAAGTCATCGAGAAGACCGTCAACAAGCAACTGGCCGCCTTCCTCGAGACGAACGGCTCCCTCGACCTCTTGCAGTCTGGCTTCCGGGCCAACCACAGCACCGACACCGCCCTGATCACAGCTACCGATGACATCCGAGTCCTGCTCGACAACGGAGAAACAGCGGCCCTCATCCTCCTGGACCTGTCCGCGACCTTCGACGCGGTCTGCCACCGTACCCTAGTACAGCGCCTCAGCAACGTCAGAATCCAGGAGAAGGCACTGGAGTGGATCATCTCCTTCCTCGTCGGAAGGACACAGAGAGTCCGCCTCCCCCCGTTCAGATCGGAGGCCACCGAAGTCATCTGCGGCGTTCCTCAAGGCTCCTCGCTCAGCCCAACACTCTTCAACGTCTACATGAGCCCCCTCGCAGCCATCGCACGCCAGCACAACCTCAACATCATCTCCTACGCCGACGACACCCGCCACCGCCAGAGCCAACCTGCATGAAGGGATGACAGATGTAGCCAAATGGATGTCGAACAGCCGCCTGAAACTGAACTCGGACAAGACGGAAGTCCTCATCCTGGGATCTTCACCCTCCGCCTGGGACGACTCCTGGTGGCCCCCCGCCCTGGGCAGCGCACCCAAACCCACAGACCACGCACGCAACCTGGGCTTCATCCTGGACTCCTCCCTCTCCATGACCAGACAAGTCAACGCCGTCTCCTCGTCGTGCTTCAACATCCTGCGCATGCTACGTAAGATCTTCCGATGGATCCCCACCGAGACCAGGAAGACGGTCACCCAGGCCCTCCTCACCAGCCGTCTGGACTACGGCAACTCCCTCTACGCCGGAACCACCGCCAAACTCCAGAAGAGACTCCAGCGGATCCAGAACACCTCAGCACGACTCATCCTGGACATCCCCCGCCGCAGCCACATCTCCGGACACCTGAGAGACCTGCACTGGCTCCCGGTCAACAAGAGAATCACCTTCCGGCTCCTCACCCACGCACACAAAGCCCTACACAACCAAGGCCCAGGATACCTCATCAGCCGCCTCAACTTCTACGCTCCCAAACGCCAGCTTCGATCGACCAGCCACGCCCTCGCCGCCGTCCCCCGCATCCGAAGAGCCACCACAGGAGGAAGGTCCTTCTCCTACCTGGCCGCCAAGACTTGGAACTCTCTTCTGACCCACCTCCGCCTGACCCAAGACCACCTCGCCTTCAGGAAGCAGCTCAAGACCTGGCTGTTCGAGCAGTAGCGGACCCCCTCCCCCCAGCGCCTTGAGACCCTCCGGGTGAGTAGTGCGCTATACAAATGCTTTGATTGATTGATTGATTGATTGACTGAAGCTTTTACAGCATTCGGAGCACTGATAAGGTTTTTGCCCAGTGTGAGTTCTCTCATGGTAAGTGAGAGTTATTTTCCGACTGAAGCTTTTCTCTCAATCAGAGCACTGATAGGGTTTGAGCCCAGTGTGGGTTCTCTCATGTTGAGTTAAACCGGATTTGTGATAGAAACCTTTTTGGCATTCAGAACACTGATATGGTTTCTGCCCAGTGTGGGTTCTTTCATGCACAGTAAGGTTGAATTTCTGACTGAAGCTTTTCCGGCACTCAGAGCACTGGTAAGGTTTTTGTCCAGTGTGAGTTCTCTCGTGTTCAATTAAACTGGATCTCTGACTGAATCCTTTCCGGCACTCAGAGCACTGATAAGGTTTTTGTCCAGTGTGGGTCCTTTCATGTACAGTAAGGCTGGATTTAAGACTGAAGCTTTTACAGCATTCGGAGCACTGATAAGGTTTTTGTCCAGTGTGAGTTCGCTCATGGTGAGTGAGAGTTATTTTCTGACTGAAGCTTTTCTGGCATTCAGAGCACTGATAGGGTTTGAGCCCAGTATGGACTCTCTCATGTTGGGTTAAACCGCATTTGTGATAGAAACCTTTTTGGCATTCAGAACACTGATACGGTTTCTGCCCAGTGTGGGTTCTTTCATGCACAGTAAGGCTGGATTTCTGACTGAAGCTTTTCCGGCACTCAGAGCACTGATAAGGTTTTAGTCCAGTGTGAGTTTTCTGGTGTTCAATTAAACTGGATCTCTGACTGAATCCTTTCCGGCACTCAGAGCACTGATAAGGTTTTAGTCCAGTGTGAGTTCTCTTGTGTTCAATTAAACTGGATCTCTGACTGAATCCTTTCCGGCACTCAGGGCACTGGTAAGGTTTTTGTCCAGTGTGGGTCCTTTCATGTTCAGTAAGGCTGGATTTATGACTGAAGCTTTTACAGCATTCAGAGCACTGATAAGGTTTTTGTCCAGTGTGGGTCCTTTCATGTACAGTAAGGCTGGATTTGCTACTGAAGCTTTTACAGCATTCGGAGCACTGATAAGGTTTATGCCCAGTGTGGGTTCTTTCATGTACCGTAAGGCTGGATTTGTGATTGAAGTGTTTCTGGCATTCGGGACACTGATAGGTTTTTCGTCCAGTGCTAGTTTTGTCATGTTTAGTGAGGTGGGATTGATGACTAAAGCTGTTCCCAAAGTCATTGCTCTTATTCGAGTTGTTTGTTTCTCCAAGTTGGGTTTGTTCCTGGATACAAGTCATTTTAAGAATGAATCTGATTTCAGATCGTGTACTTGTTTATTTTACAACTCAGCATTAACTTCTAAAATACATTTCAGATGCTCTTCTTCACATTTGTATTTAACTAATGATAGTTTTTTTCCTGGAGATCATTTTCCCACCTTTAAAGGCACCTATCTAATCTGTCTTATTAACTTTCACAGAGGAGCCCCTTGTATTGATTAAGAGGCCCCTCATGGATTCCATTTCTCCAAGTTATGCCCGGGTGAATTCTCTCAAGTTTAATTAGTCTCATTTAGTGATTCTAGTTTATCACATTTGATTTAGGAGTTTTAAAAGCACTGATTAGGTCTTTGGGTTTTAGTTTTTGCCTGGTAGGTATGTTTGTTCATACAAGTAATGACAGATGATTAGGGCATGCCAGGGTGGTTTATGAATTATCAATAGCGTAACACTGGCCCCTTTTATACTTCCTGTGCCAGTATATGCTTTTTTGCTCAGTAGCTAAGACAGGTACATGATCCACTTTGGAAGTTGCAGGACACTTTGAAACCACTCGGATCAACCCAAGAGACAGAGTTGGTGGGGGAAAATCTTCCTATATTGGAAATGATAATCCAGCATCTTTGCTGTAACGACATCTGAGAAAGAGTATTTACAATGACTTTCTTTTAAACAACCTTTTCTCTCCTCTCATCTCCAGGAGACAAAAGCTTGCACTTGTAAACCGAGGATATTAGTCTTTTTGACAGTTCTGTTCCATCACAACACGTCCACGGATGCTGATCTGTTGGGGAGGGTTTGGGTCTCCAAAGCATTTTTCATAAACCATCAAACAGAATTTACAGCACTGAGTTTTCTCAAGTACACCGCGTGGGGATCAATTGTGGCCAATGTTCTCCTTAATCTCAGTTACTGACACTTGGTAAACATTTATGGCCATTTTACTGTAGGGATTTGACAACTTTCACATTCACCAGTTTCTTACGCTCCAACATCCTCTCCATTCCTGGCACATAGAATGTGTTTCTTCTCAAGAGCTCGAGAATGTTTTAACTTTCCTTGAAATAATCCTTTTCGTTGTGTTTCACTAAATTTAAACCTTCTTTTTTCTGTTCATGCTTCAGTCACCTGTAGAAATGGAGTCAAAAATTGTAAATGAACACACAAAAAAAATATTTGTGACCTTATACTTTGCACAAAGAAAGTCTTGACAAAAACAAGCCAGGAAATCAGTTGAGTTTAATTTTTGATAGTGGTGAAACAGCTCGGGAACACTGTAGATCGGGAGATTTGGATTACTGGAGCTCATGGATGTGAGAGAAAACGTAATTAATATTTAAGAAAGAAACACAAGTTGCACATATATTGTGACACAGATTCTCAGAAGCAGCCAACACTATCAATTTTCAATTTCTGTGGCAAAGACTGGCATCGAATGAGATATTTGTAATACTTTTAATGAATTATCAGATGTTATTTACTCCCCTGCCCACCTAGACTGTTCATCTATTCCTTTTTCCAGTGATCTAGGAACAAAGGAATTGGCCTTGCTGCACTCACTGCTTTAAATGCCACCATAGACTGACGCTGTGTCCAGTTAGCCCAGTGGAATTCACCATTCAAATTGTGCTGATGATACGGACTTACTTTGTGGTCCAGAACTCATCATGCTCCTTCGACAGGACCAGGGCACTGCAACACCTGAAAAAGAGAAAAAAAACAGTACAACAGTAACGGAAATGAAAAAGGGTCTAGATAAGGAAAACACAAAACAGAAGAAAGAGAAAAAGGGCTATCTTCCACTCTCACCACATGTTCCAGCATAGGAAACTGTGCAGCAGATGCTTGTAAACCCATAAGTTACTTCTAAAGACAGTGCCCCCAAGGTCAGCACCAGGTGCGGCTCCACCAGTTGCACCACCCTAAAGCAAGCCTTGTGTGCATGTGTGTCCACACACATATACTGTGTCTTTTGCTTGTAGTAGATAAGACAGAAAAGGATAGTTTAGGAGGATGCAATGAGATGGAAGTGAGATCCAGAGATGAAAGATGCTGAAAGAATGGACAGAGGGAGGATAGTATCACGTGGTGAAGAGGTGGAGACAAATGTGATAATAGTTAAGGAACTGCTGGGCAAAACTGACTTAAAAAGGAACTGAACCTGCACTACACACCCAACATTTCTAGGAGGAATGTGGCTCCATCATATTATTATCAGAAGTTTGATAACAACAAGAATAGTGCACAGAGGGAGTCAAATATTGAAGCGAAGAGACGAAAACAAAAAAAAAATCACGAAAGGGAATAGAGAAAGAAGAAACAGGGGAAAAGGAAACTTAAGAGTTATAGGAATCCTTACCTGACAGTTATGTTATATTTTGTTCCTCCAAGGGAGGCAGCCACGCTGCACTGCCTGGTCATCCCAGAATACCTTGAAAGGAAGTAAAGAAATAATTTTGTGTCAGGCGACAATCACACTTCATCACATTTTACAAATAACCGTCCTGAACTTACAAAACAAAAGAATCTCTTGTTCTCTAGGGGCCATTGTGAAGCAAATATGGGTATGAATACATTTTTTTTGGTTCACCAAGAACCATGATCCCTTGCTGGAAAAGGTCTCTGTGAATATAGAGTGCACCCACAGTCTCAGAGAACAAACCCCAACAACCCAGTCCACTTCTTCATAACCCCCATCTTTCCATTTACAGACCATTTAACTTGCAAATCAAAACAATCTGGTTTGCACAGGTATGTTAAAGTCCTTGTACATAATTCTGTCCACACTTCATAAATCAGTCAACCAGACTCTTAGATTTATACAAACCATGCTCTCTGGGCAACAGTAAATCTAGTTCAAACTGATGCAGAGTTTGAATGCTGAGCAATGGAAGCAACAAAGCATCAATGTGTTGGTGCTTTTTTATCAATAACTTATCTGAAGGAATGATGTGGAGGGTCAGTATGGATTAGTTACTTACCTGTAATCCTAGTTCTCTTTCAGGGGTATACTCATTAAAGTCATAAGCACTGAATAATCTCCGCCCGTGAGCGGGAACCCGGAGCATATAACAATATACATATATATGTGTAAATATACAATAATTAGTACATAGTACTAAACTAAAATATACACATACACATGTATAAACCCATAATATGCAGCCCAACATAATGTATAGGCTAATAAGACCTTATTACACACTTTCTGCAGTATGAAAATACTCCATACACCAATGCAATAAACAGGCTAGAGCCTAGAAATGCATTTCATAACATAAATACCCTTTATTTTCATCAAAGAACCTGTTGTAAAAGGCAATTAGCCTACCAAGGCTGCATATGAAAAAATGTCTGTGTACAGAAAATCAGACTGGCGCCTCGCCTTTAAGGTCCCAGAGAATCTGAGCACTTTGCCTTGAAGGCCTCCAGGAGAAACCTGCTTCCATCATGCACCACAGGTGACAGTTAGGTCAGTTCTTTTGTACGGTACAGTAAACTTTAGCAGGAATCTGCACTTAAAAACTTCATAATACATATTGAAAAACCTCAATGCTACTGCTCGCCCGGGGAGGCGGGAGGGTGCTTATGACTTTAATGAGTATACCCCTGATAGAGAACTAGAATTACAGGTAAGTAACTAATCCTTCTCTTCCAGGGGATACTCATTAATAGTCATAAGCACTGAATAAAGTAGCAAGCTCATACCCACAAGACGCGGGTGAACAGATAAGAGCATAGCAACAATTTTAACACAGTGTTCAGCTAGAACTAGCAAATAAATTTCTGAGCGATGCTTGACCAACTTGCGCATCAGCCTGTGTGTCTGAATCAAGACAATAATGGCGTGTAAACGTGTGTACTGAACGCCATGTCGCTGCTTTTTTTTTTTTTTTTTGTCCTCAAATTGCGAAGCTTTATGTGTTTGGAGTTTCAGGTGTCTTCCTCTAGTTTTTATTGCTCTGTTCCGTTTCTGCCCCTTGGTCTCTCTTGTCTGGGGAGTGTAGAGGAGTACCCTTAAACCATCACATAATTTAAACTTTGGTTTCGAGACGTGGGGGAGCTAGCTTTTATAGCTACTCAACAAGTACCATACTTGTTCACCAGAAGTTGTTTCGCATTAATCATAGGACTGATGTTTCTACTCTGTGCTAGGGTTTAGATGTTTTTCAAAACTTTCCCAATACTTAAATCTCTTACAATTATTTCCTTTTCTATCTAATTTGTTTATTCTTACTGCCGAGTTCATCCACTCTCCATGTGTTGGTGGAGAGGCGCTTACCCATTTTATACAGATTTCCCTTCTTGCGAGTACAATTAATACAAAAAGTATATTTTCTTGACATTTATTTAGACCCCCTATGTTGACTGTATTCTCTATCCCAAAAAGAGTAAGAGTGGTACTTACAGTTATTTCTCTTTTCATGATGTTACTCAATGTCTTACCAACTCTATTCCAGAATTCCTTTAATGTGGGGCAGCTTCTGAACATATGGATGTCATCAACCTTTTCTTCTCCGCATTTCGGGCATTTCTTTATTCCTGCATTTTTGAATTTGGAGAGTTTTTTCGGGGTCCAATATGCTCGATGAATGGTGTATAAATGATTCCTTTTCAATGCCGCAGATTTTAGAGTCGACCAGCATTTCCCCACTGATTTTTCCCAAATTAAGTCCAAGTCTGCTATGAATAGATCTTTCCCCCAAATTTGATTTCCTATATTTAGGTTTCTGTCTCCAGCTGTTATTAAAGCCCAGTACCATTTTGCCACTTCTTTTGGTATCGGTGTGATTTTTACCATTTCTTTTTCTAGTTTTTCGCTTTCCTTGCTGTTCGTAGGTAATGTTTTAGACCAACTTAGAATTTGATAATATTTAAATTTGGAGATTGAGTTATTGGTAATGTTTTGAAGTTCTACCCATGTTCTCAAAGTTGAGCCGTTCAATAACTGTCCCCAGTAGTTTACGTTAGCAAGTTTTAAGGGCATTGCCAGTGTATCCTTTAGGCATTCTGGAGTCCCTGGTGAACACCAAATAGGGGCCTTTTCGCTATAGTAGGAGATGTTTAAGATTCCTCTTATTTGTGTCCAAACTTTTGCTGCCTCCCTTAGAATTTTCAGTTTTATCTTTTTGAAGTACTTGGGGTGTCCAAATTTGAATAAAAAGTGGTCAGCTGCTTCTGTCATTACTTGTAAATGTAATGGGTAGTTTTCATGTGTGTTAAATAGCACTCGGATGTTTTTAAAGTAGAAAGCCCTATTATACTCAAATAGATCTGGACTCGCCAGTCCACCATCTTGCTTACTCCTTCGAAGTTTTTTTAGTGAAATTCTTGTGCCTTTCGAGGCCCATATGAAACTTGCGATTTCGCTTTGTGGCTTTTTCAACAATGATTTTGTGAATTCCAAAGGGATTGAATTAAACAAAAATGTATATTTTGGTATAATTGACATTTTAATGATATTTGATCTTCCTATCAAGCTAAGTGGTAAGGTGTCTTAAGCAGTTTTCTCACCTCTCCTGCCACTTTATTTATATTACGTTGCGTGATTTTATTTAGATCATGGTTTATTACGATTCCCAAATATCTTATTTCTTCTTTAATATTTAAACTTTTAAATTGGGTGTTCCATGTCATAATTTCCGTTTTTGTGTGGTTTACTAAGTAGCCCGAGACCTTCCCAAAGGCACTGATGGTTTCTTCGATTGTGACCTTGCTTTTCGGATAGTTGTCCGTAAAAATCATTAGATCATCCGCATATAGTGCAATCTTCTTCTCCCATGTTTGATATTTAAATGAGGTGATTCCTTTGGCTTTCCTTAAGTTGTTTGCAAGCGGTTCAATGTATAGGTTGAAGAGCAGCGGCGAGAGGGGGCACCCCTAACCTTGTTCCTCTACCTATCTTCACATCATCCGTGAGGCTACCATTAATTAGAATTTTGGATCTTGGTGTCTTGTATATTTGTTTTACAACATGCATGAAGGGCTGCCCTATGTTGTTTTTGGTCATGACTCTCTCCAAAAAGGCCCAATTCACTCTGTCGAATGCTTTTGCGGCATCGACAGTTAGTATGGTGAGAGGTACCTTCTTTTGTGTGGCTATGTCTATTGCAGTCAGGAGCTCTTGTGTGACTTCATGCAATTGTCTCCCCTTGACGAAACCTTTTTGATCTGTGTTTATTAGTTTCGGCAAAACTTTTCCCAACCGTTCTGCCATAATTTTAGTGAAGATTTTATAGTCTGTGTTTAACAGCGATATTGGGCGATAAGATTCGCATCTGGTAGGGTCCTTCCCGGGTTTCAAGATTATGGTAATTACCGCATCGTTCCAGGAATCTGGTATACTACTTTCCTGTTTGAGAATCAAATTTACCAGGTCCGTAATATATGGGAGCAAAGTATTTCTTAGTTCCATGTAGAACTCGTTTGGTAGGGCATCAGGTCCTGCTGCTTTTCCTTTTTTCAAACTTTTAATGGTCTCCTCAACTTCGCTTGTTTGAATCTCCTTGTTTAATTCTCTCTTTTCTTCTTCTGTTAATGCCAAGGATGGAACATCTTCTAAATAGGAGTCAATCAGCGTGTCTTGCGGGTTTGTATCTTCAGTATATAGTTTTTTGCACTCTCTCTTCCAGGATGTCTTCTAGTTTTTCTCTTTCGTGCTGTCTTTCTTGCTGTAATTCTTCTTTTCTGCTCGTGTCCTGTTCCCTTATTATTGAGGTGTCTAGAGTGCTGATGTTTGCTTCTAGATCTGAGATTTCACGCTTTAGTTTCTTATTTTTATAGGCTCCTAGACTCAATAACTTCCCCCTTACTACTGCTTTGTACGTGTCCCAAATTATCTGTTTTGTGGTGCTAGTTTTATTTAGTTCAAAGATGTGTAGTGTTTCGTTTTCTAGTTCCTTTACCATTTGTTCATCTTGTAATATTGACCTTTCTACTGTGAATCTTTTTATTTTTCCTGTTTTTTCTATCTGTAGAGTTAGTTGCACAGCCGAGTGGTCTGAGATATGAGCTGGTAAATGTACAACGCTTTCCACATTTTTGGATAGTTCTCGATCGATAAGAAAATAGTCGATCCTCGACCTGTGACCTAGTTTTTTATTATGCAGAGTGAAGGGTTGTTTGGTTGCTCCTTTTTCTCTCCAAATATCGATCAGGTCAAGATCTTTTTTGTAGAAGGCAATCCATTCTCTCATTTTTGGCAAGTTTGCCTGTTTTCCTGGTGGTGACCTATCTAGATTTGGATCCATAACTAAGTTCAAATCTCCCCCTAGAATTATGGGTGAAGTGGCTAATAATAACTGTGAATATAGTTTTCGTAAGGGGTCTGCGTCATCTAGATTTGGGCCATATTATCCTGCGATCGTCCTGGCACTTACCCCAGCCTCGCCGAGCAGGTGATTACTAGCTGCTTGGCACTAAAACGCTCGTTTCTTTGGCGCCATTTCCACGCCGAGGGAGCCTAGAGACACGCCCATCTCTGCTGGCCACGCCCCCCCCACAGAGATAAATACAGCGCGCTGAACACTAGCGCCGCTGCATTGAAAGAGTTGCTCCTGAGGCGAACAGCCGGGAGCCTGAAATTGATCATTTTTTAACATTGTGATATTGTGTTTTTAACTTGCTTATTTGCACACTGTAATCGTCCTGGCACTTACCCCAGCCTCACCGAGCAGGTGATTACTAGCTGCTTGGCACTAAAACGCTCGTTTCTTTGGTACCATTTCCACGCCGAGGGAGCCTAGAGACACGCCCATCTCTGCTGGCCACGCCCCCCCTCCGACGTCTGAGCTGCCACTACAAGTAATGAGTCCACACCGGAAGCGCAGCGGACGAGCGCAGCGGGCGCGCCGTTTGCGCGCCGAAGGCGCGCTTAAGGCAAGCTCGTCTGCGCTCGTCCGCGACGAGGACGCGACCAGCGCCGACAACCCTGCCCAAATTTACCCTCAGCTCCCACGGTATACCCGGGAGTCACTGATTAATCTACGAGGGTTTGCTCACGAAGGTAAGCTCACCTGTGAAGACACAGCGTTTCCACTACCAGACTTCACACATAAGGGCCTGCTTATGGGAGGCCTTCTGAACGTCAGATCACTACCAAAGCATGCTAATGAAATTGGTTTTCTAATAGAATCCCACCATCTAGATGTCCTTTTTCTAACTGAGACGTGGACTCAAACCGATTGCGATATTGATTTAGCCGGGGCCTGCCCTCTAGATTTTAATATTTTGCACCTCCCCAGACCCAAAGGCCGTGGTGGCGGAGTTGGCATTATCTACCGAGCATCCTGGCAAATAAACACTATAGATATAGATCAAGTGGCTGGGTTTGAGCTCTTGGGCCTATCTATAAACTGCCACCAAGGAGATATTTTCACAACAATTGTCTGCTATCGACCCCCTGGGTCCTTTACCATCCCTCAACAGCAAGTATTACTCACCACCTTTACGAATATGGCAACCTCCCACAACAAACTAATCATTTTAGGGGATTTCAATCTCTGGCCAAACGGTAGCCTAGACACAGGCCTGGACAACCTCCTGCTGTCCTGTGACAGCTTGGGACTTCACCAACTGGTTAAGCAACCTACCCATGTAGCAGGCAATCGACTCGACCTTATTTTTTCGAGTCCTGATTTAACACACATGAACGATACTCTGCCCATGAGCTGGACGGATCACTTTCTTATTAAATTTTATATTACCAGCACTAAAACAAGAAAGCCGAACAAAAGCGTTCTACCAGAATTTACATACAGAGACTGGAAAGCTCTGGAAAAACTGAGCTCTACTACCAATGTCTTCGATGTGGAAGGCAGCTTCTCTCCAACTAATTCGGTTGAAAACAACTACAGAGCCTTCAGCATGAGGATAGCATCCATTACGGACTCCATTGTCCCACTAAAACATTGTAAACCAAAAGGCAGAGCACCTGCTCCTTGGTATAATGATTCCCTGAAAAATCTCAAATCAGCCTGCAAACAGGCTGAGAGGAAGTGGAGACAGGGATACTGTGACAATAGTAAAATCATCTGGAAAACCAAGCTCCGTGAATACAAAACTGCCATCACAGAGAGCAAATCGTCCTATTACTGCTCCACTATAGTCAACGCAGCCAACAGTTCGAAAAGCATATTCCAGATTCTTAATAATCTTATTCACCCTGACTGTGCCAAGAAAACCATCCCCCCTTCGCAGACCCTCTGTGATAATCTCGCACAGTTCTTTACGGACAAAATCGTGACCATTATTAATAATCTGGCAACTCCCCCATTGCAAAACCTTATACATTCCCCCGGAGTTGATACCACCAACCGGGATCCTCCGAGTCCAGTCTGCTCTCCTAGGGAAGGTCTACGGGCCTTCCCCCCTATCCCCGAGATTGAATTCGAGAGACTGGTACTTGGCATCACCTCTGGGTCCCCTCTAGACCCTCTGCCCCCTAAAACCTGGAAAGCATGCGGAACGCAGCTGTTCCACACCCTCCGGAGGATTTGTAATCAATCCCTATGTTGTGGACTCGTTCCCACCCCCTGGAAGGAAGCACTTATTACCCCGTTACTGAAAAAACCATCTTTGAACCCGGAGTGTCCTTCCAGCTTTAGACCTATCTCGCTTCTACCCTTTCCAGCGAAGGTGGTGGAACGCTGGGTCAGCTCCTGTCTATCGACACATCTTGAGCAGAATCACGTGCTGGACGATTTCCAATTTGGATTTCGTCCAGCCCATGGCACCGAAACAGCAGTGCTTATAGCCATGGAAGAACTTCGTATGCGGGCAGACAGGGGGCAAGCAGTGGCCTTGATCCTGCTGGACCTGTCTGCCGCATTCGATACTGTTAACCACGTGATTCTGCTGGAGAGGTTGAGGGATGCTGGGGTTGACGGCACTGCCCTGCTCTGGTTCCATTCGTACCTCAGAGACAGGAAACAAGCTGTATCCCTTCCCCCTTTTCAATCTGCTTTCTCCCCAGTCCCTCACGGTGTACCCCAGGGGTCTTCTATTAGTCCGATCCTTTTCAATGTTTACTTAAAACCATTGGTCACTCTAATTAAAACCCACAAAATGAAAATGGTAAACTATGCGGATGACACCCAGCTCATTCTTTCATGGGAGGGGGAAAACTCAATCCCCATGGAAGCTTTTCACAATTGCCTAAGAGACACTGCAGGCTGGCTGCACTGTAATTCCCTCCAATTCAATTCCTCCAAAACCGAGGTTTTGTTTTGTCCCGGGAGCAGGATCCCTCGCCCTCTGCCGATGGAATTCTGGCCCCCGGAAAACCCAGACCAGCCTCAACCAGCTACCAGTGTCCGCAATCTGGGTGTCATGCTTAATAACAATCTTAGCATGGAAACGCAGGTGACCAAAACGGTCGCTACCTGTTCGGCCCTTATGCGCTCATTGCGTAAAATCTTGCCATTACTCCCCGCCCAGGCCGGAGCATTGATAGTCAGGTGCACTATTCTTAGTCGCCTTGACTATTGCAATGCTCTCCTGCTCGAGTCTCCAGCGGTACTTTTGGACAGACTTCAACGAGTCCAGTCGGCAGCAGCCAAACTGGCCCTTGCTTGGACCAGGAGATCCTCGGCCACAGCTGCTTTAGCCGAGCTACACTGGCTTCCCTTGAAGCAATGAATAGCCTTCAAGGCTCTCTGCTTGGTCTTCAAGGCACTGCACGAATCAGGCCCAAGACCCCTACAACAATTGTTCTCCTGGTATGTCCCTACCAGACATCTACGATCCGCTACAGCCTGTCTTGTGACGGTACCCAGATTCAAGAAGGTTAGGAGCGGGGGAAGATCCTTCAGAGTAGCTGCCGCCAAGCTGTGGAACAGTCTGCCCGCCGACATTCGCCAAATTCCACAGCTCCTGCCTTTCAGGAAACTAATAAAAACGTGGCTTTTCCCCTAGTCCCCTGCGCCACGTCTATCCCCTTAAAACAGTTCCCACTGCTTCTAGTTCAGGAGTAATGCTTTCAGCGCCAGGATACCTGCCAGGTGACAGCTGCGCTTTACAAATGTTTTAAATAAATAAATAAAATAAATCGTAAATGGTTTGTTTTCAATCTTGTTGCTGCTTTACATATCTCTGTCATAGACACATTCCTAAGAAGAGCTGTGGTAGAAGCTTTTCCTCTCGTAGAATGGGCTTTAGGTCTACCTGATAAAGACCTATGTGCTAGCTGATAAGCCAGAAGAATACATGACACAATACATCTAGAGATGGATCTCTTGGATGCTGCCAAACCAGTGTTAGTAGGACCATAACTGATAAATAAACGGTCTGTCTTTCTTACAGCTTTTGTCCAGTCTAAGTAAAACTTTAAGACTCTCTTCAGATCCAAAGAATGCAGAGCCCTTTCAGCAGAACTAGAAGGCTTTGGGAAAAAGTAGGCAATGTTATGGTTTGGTTAATATGAAAATCCGACACTATCTTGGGCAGGAAAGCAGGATGCGTCATGAGTACCACTCTATTTGCATGGAAGACAGTGAACGGTTCTTTACAACACAGAGCCTGAATCTCGCTAACTCTATGAGCAGAAGTAATGGCTACAAGGAACGCTACCTTCCAAGTTAAGTGTTGTAAAGAAGCTTTATGTATAGGTTCAAAAGGGGCACCCATTAACTTGGTTAACACCACATTAAGCTCCCAAGGTGGAGAAGGAGACCTGACTGGTGGATACACCTTTCGTAAACCCTCCAGAAAATCCTTCACCACAGGCATCCTAAAAAAAGATGTCTGAGTGGGCGACCTTCTGTAGGCTGTGATTGCAGCAAGATGGACTTTAATGGAATTAAACTGCAGACCAGATCTTTTTTTTTAAAGTATATTTTTATTGCAGAATTACATACAAAACATCGAAAAAATCAACCATCAGCACCCCCTCCATACAAGGTACCACATGTTTCTCGGATTGTACACAGCCCATCAGCCCACATCCCGGAGGCCGGGCGGCGTAAGTTCAATATTCAATAAGGTCTCCTAGTATGTTACACAGGGGCGTCTGGTCAAAAATATAATCCTGTTTCCGCATTTTATGTCCCCTAAACAACAACATCCCCCCCCTTTAAAGAACCCCTGGTGAGATTGTGCTTCCCGTAAGAGTCCCACCTGAGCACACTGAGTCTACAGAGCATTGTCCCGCCGACGCATCAGCGTGACACCTCACCCTATCCATACTCTGTACTACCTACTTTCCAGCTCTAACGGGGCAGTCTACGAACTCCTCAATCCCCCCCTCCCCCTAACTGCTGCTGATGTGGGTGGTCATGATGTGTGGTGGACAGAGTGGTGCGTCGTCAATAATGATTAAATGTTCGTGCTTCTAGTCTCCTGGAACTCAGGCTCCGGAGGTCTCTCCTCTGTATCGTCCGTCAAATAGTCACACAAGGCCTGCACAATCGTCTCTCAAGCCTTAGCTGCCTCTATGCCTCTTTCATTTCCCAATCTGGTGGCCTGCCGCATCCTCAACACACTCTCGCATCTCGCCCACTTCAGCAACTCATTCGTCCATCTCCCCACCACAGGGCCTTCCTTGGTTTTCCATCGCCACGTGATCTCCCTCTGTGCCAACATAAGCCCCAAATCAATGAACTTGCTCGTGACTTTTGTTTTCGCTGTGTGGGGAAACCATAGTAATAGGCACGCCGCCATGTCAAATTCCACTTCCCGATCCGTGACCGCGTTCAGAAGGGCGCCCACCTCGGGCCAATACGTATCCAGCTTCGGGCAACCCCACATCATGTGGTCCAGTTCAACCTCCGGTGCCAGGCACCTCGGGCATGCCGCATCTTGCACGTGAAAATGCCGGCGGAGCTTTCCTGGTGTCAGATACGCTCTGTGTAGAAGAAAGAAATGTATTTGTTGGAACCTAGCGTTCCTGCTACCCTTCCATGTCCGCGTCAGAATGTGGCCCCACTCTGCATCCGGAATAGGCTTGCCTATAGAAGGAGAAGTGTGGCTCAGGGGTTAGAGGCAGCAGACCCGGAAGCTGAGATCGGTCCTGGACCAGGGTTCAATTCCCCGCCTCGGCGGGTCTTGGGCTAAAAATTCCACGGACTCGATAATTCTCGCCCCAGTGCCTCCTCGACTCACGGGTTCACACTCTGCGACTCTGGGCAATAGCTTGCTTAATCTCCACAACGGCCCCTCGCGGCGGGATGCCTGACTTTCACCTTGTGGATACCCTGCTATCTCACAGGGGAATACCAGGAAGGGTTCCCTAAGCAAGCGCCGGGAAACCCACTGCGGGTAGCTGTGCGCTATATAAGCTCAACTACATTTACATTTACATATACTGTCCTCCCATCTGGCTTTCAATGCCGTGAGCGGTTCAAGCCCGTCGTTCAACATCCGCGATTGGAGACAGGTCACCGCCTTGATCGTACCCACGGCCATCATCACGTACTGACAGGCCATTGTCGTATCCGGCTCCGCCAGTCCCACCTTCCAGTGTTTCTGCATTGCAGCAGATATCGCCGCATGTAGGAGATAATCCCCCTCCGGGAGGCCAAATTGCTCCCTAAGCACCGCAAACGGGGCCAATACTCCCTCCACAAATAGATCACCCACAACATGTAGTCCCAACTCTTCCCAATCCGCCAGCGGGGACCAATCTCCCCCATGCGTCAGCGCCGTCAGCATCCCTATAGGGATCTCCGGGGCATACGGTCGCACTGCCCGTGCCCACCTCAGGCTCCTATTCCAGCAGAGCCGGAGGGTTTTTTCTTCTAAGGTGAGCTCCCTTAAGGCCAACCTCTGTTGCATAACAATATAGGATAGGACATGTCTCTGGATACCCATCCCTCGGAACCGATCAGGACCCCTAAACTCCCTGGCCACGTTCTGTGTCAGAATCTGAAGCTGGGCTGCCAGGTAGTATAGTTCATTATCCGGCACTGCCATCCCCCCTCAAGTTATCACCATATCACCTCACAACTAGAGGCGGTAGGAAATGCGCCGAGGATGCTTTACCAGATACTGAACTCCTTCCTGAAGCCGGCAGCATGTGAGAGTGTTGACTCTTCATCTCAACAACTTTGTAATGATATTTCTTGCTTCTTCACGAATAAGATCGAAACCATCTATGAAAAGATTCATGCCTCCATAGCTTCCATTGGACATGTTACCTTTCCCACTGTGGTCCCAGCGAGTAAAAAGGTCCCCGCCTCCACTTTGACAAATTTTCCGAACATCACTTTGGTTGAAGTGGAGGGACTCATTACAACTATAAAAAGTGGGAGTCCTATGGATCAGCTTCCATCGAGAGTGATGATTTCAGTGAGGAGCATATTAGCACCAGAAATCCAAAGTTTGGTCAACCTCTCTTTGGACACAGGCTGTGTCCCTTTAGAGTGGAAGAGAGCCCAAGTGCGACCCATCCGCAAGAACACCGCCACTGCGTGGGCTGATATGACCAATTTGAGACCCATTTCCCTTTTACCATTCTTGGGAAAGCTCATAGAAAAGCACGTCAACAAGCACTTGTCTAATCACCTGGAACACACTGGTGCACTAGATCCATCTCAGTCGGGCTTTAGACCAAAATACAGCACTGAAACAGCATTGCTGTCGATTACCGATGATCTACGCATGCTCCAGGACAAGGGAACATCAGCTGTCCTGGTGCTGCTAGATTTATCGGCAGCTTTTGATACCATCTCACATGAAATTTTGGTCGAGCGTCTGACTGAGAGTGGACTAGGGGGCATGGCACTGGCTTGGCTAAAGAGCTTTCTTTTGGATCGAACCCAATGTGTCACCATGGGAGATTTTCGATCCAAGGAGACCAGGATTACTAAGGGGGTGCCACAGGGCTCTTGTTTGAGCCCTACATTATTCAACATCTATGTGGCCCCCCTGGCGAATATCCTGAGAGCCTTTGGTTTTTGTTCAGTGTCATATGCTGACGATACCCAGCTGCTCTTTCCCTTTGACCACCTAACTCCAGAGGTATTACATTCTTTCTCTGAGGGGATGAGAGCAGTTTCCCAATGGATGTCTTTGAACATGTTGCAGTGCAATGTTTCAAAGACAGAGGTTATGCTCTTCGGTGAGGCTAAGATCTGCTGGGCTCCTGACTGGTGGCCTTTAGATCTAGGCCCAGTCCCTGAGCCTAAGCAGATAGTCAAGAACCTAGGGGTCCGCCTGGAACAAGAACTCAGCCTGAAGCAGCATGTTACCAACCTTGTTGGGTCTTGTTTTCGGACCATAGTATTGCTGCGCAGAGTTTTTCCACTGCTTCCAGACACCATTAGAAAGACCCTGGTCCAGGCGCTGGTTATTAGTCGTCTCGACTATTGTAATGGCCTCTTGTTGTCAGCTAATGAGGAGGATCTGGACAGGTTACAGGTCGTGCAGAACACTGCAGCTAGGCTGGTTGTAAATGCCCCTCCCAGAACACCATCAAAACCACTTCTTGCCAGGCTTCATTGGCTTTCCATTCGTCAGAGAGTCATCTTTAAGATCTGTTGTACGGTAGACAAAGGACTTCATGGTTTGGGTCCCTCTTATCTGGCAGACAAGTTTGTGCCGTATGTCCCTTCCCGTGCTCTACGGTCCAGTGATCAATTGCTTCTTACGATTCCTAGGATCAAGCGGGCAAGGCAAGGGGGTAAGGCTCTGTCGGTAAGGGGACCGAAGATATGGAATGGCCTTCCTCTCCAGCTTAGGCAGCTTGAAAACCATCTGGCCTTCAGGAAAAAGCTGAAGACGTTCTTGTTCCAGGTCTAACCATATAGTTTTAGAATTAGATTGCAGTCATGTAACTCGATCTCCTGCAGGTTCGGCAGTCATACAGCGCGGAGATACTCCCCTGGGAGTTTATTCTAGCGCTTTACAAACACGCAAATAAATAAAATAAAGTTTAGGTCGAATCATGGTGTGCAACGCCACCCTGCGCCTGCCAAGCCCCCAGATGAACTTAATAACCATCGACCTCAGGTCCTGAAAGATCCGTTGCGGGATCCAAATAGGCAGGGTTCTGAAATAGTACAGCAGTCGAGGGAGAGCCACCATTTTTAACAGCGCCACTCGTCCCTGCACCGACAAAGGGAGAGATGCCCAAAAGGACATGCAGCCACGCAATCCCCTGATACACCGCCCAATATTTCCCTCCACGAGGCTCGCCGCATCATGATATATCCGGACTCCCAGGTACGTAAAGCATCTGTCCGCCCAGAGTACGTCCATCGCGAGAGGAGGGCGCTGGGCATCCGCTCGCAGAGGGAAGATACAGGTCTTATCCCAGTTCACCCTAAGTCCCGACAATTCGCCAAAGGAGGAGAGCAGCTCCATGGCCCCACTTAAGGCCATCTTCGTATCCTCCAAATACAGCAACAGGTCGTCAGCATACAATGAGATGTAATGAGTACTCTCTCCGCAGCGGACTCCCATAAAGGATTCCCCCGCCCTTGCCAGTGCCGCTAGAGGTTCCATCGCGAGAGCGAACAGAAGGGGAGAGAGCGAGCAACCCTGTCGGGTCCCTCTGCGTACCGGATAAGCGGATGATATGAGTGACCCCACTCGCACTCTAGCCGTGGCCGATGAATATAGGACTTTCGTTCAGCGCGCAAACCCCTCCCCGAGTCCGAACCTCTCCAGTACCCCATCTAGGTAACACCACTCAAGGCTGTCAAAGGCCTTCTCAATATCCACCGACAAAACAGCCGACTCACCATCCGATTGTGGTAAATAAATAAATAATACCCTATTTTTGAATGAATAAATGAATAACAGATAGCTCAATAAATAAGAGTCAAGATTCGAGGTAGTAGGAGTTTTGCAGGTTTAATACAGCAAATACAGGAATAGGATGGCAAGGCCCAGCAGCGCTGCCGGGGTCAGGATCGGGACAAGGGGAATAACTTTTTAATAACAGTGCATGAGCATATATACATAACGCAAACACATAGCATTACATTGCAATAGGCGTAGCAGTGGGTGGAGCAAAAGGCGTGACGCGTAGCAGTCGCGAAAGATAAGGGTGAAAAGAGGTGTAACAGGGCGTATACATAGACATGTGATGCAAACGTAACAGAATATGTCATGAATGGGGCGGAAACCATGGAGGGGGCTACCTGAGGAGCCGGGACCTCTAACCTGATGGTGCGCGCAAACTAGCAATGACGTGTTACTAGGAGAAGCTGGGGGCTATGAACTCTGTGCTAGGAGCAGAGACTGAAGTCTGGAGAGTCAGGGCGACATGTACCTAAACAGCATCTAGTATCTGATGTTTAGAGAACATGTTGATATAAACTAGAAGTCAGGAGGGGAAAGGCTAACTTGATTCTAAGACTGGACCATGCATTATTCTACATGTAGTGCGTGATGAAGAATATTAAATGACCATTAAATGCAGTATTTCTCTAACGTGGAGACGTGAAGGCTAGACAATGACGGAAACTATCGATGCGATTCAGTAGCTTTAGGAATGCAGAGAAGGAGGACTGAACTGATAACTGGAATCATAACATATTCTTGGCAGACTCAGAGGCAGAGCCAGGGTGAGCCGGGCACTGCGAGGCAGGAAGTAAGTGAAGGGTCGAGGATACAGGTGGGGGCTGTATCGCTCCTCAGCGAGGCTTCAGGAGACAGGAGCTGAATCTGGTGTCCGGGCCCTTTTGAGGCCTAGGAACGGGGACTTTTCAATAGAATAACGTGCACACTGAGAAACGTGGCAACGTAGCTTTACATAGGCCTGTTATTCGTAGTATTCACGAGAACTGGAAACTGGCATACTAGAGGTGGACACAACTGTAATTGCGTCATTAATCGAACATAGGGAATGCATATGTATATTTAATCATGCACACATAACATATGATGGATGACACGTAGGGACACAGAACATGGCAAAATTTACTTTTCCACATTCCCTCCTTGTCACTACGTTTCCATCAGGAAACATCAATATTCATGATACCATCTATCATTTCATACAGTATCATTTGCTCGTCTCGAATTATCCTGGAACGGGATTTAGAACGGGGCTTGGGACTAGGAATACAAGAGGTAGCACAGATGCCGCAAATCGCAGGGCCACATTGTATACAGAGGCAGCAGCTGAATATGATCGCTACTGCAATACCTAGAAAGGACAAGACTTTCCATCCCCAGGCGGAAATTATATTCCAGAACCAACCGGACCATGTCCAGGTGCCTGGATCTTGGTGTAACAGATGGGCAATTTTATGGAGTCTGGTTATAGCTGAAAAAACAGACGGCGCGTTATTTGGAATGAAAATGCAGCAACTAGATCCGATGACTCTACAGGCCCCGCCCCTATCGGCCAGTATGACGTCAAGGACGAGACGATTCTGTAAAACGACAAATCTCATAGCAGATTGCTCTTCAGTTAAGTTACCTAGAGCAGAGGCAGTCTCATTTACTACAGCTTCGAGGGCTCTGGTTAACCTACGGATTAGCTTACTATTCTGGATAGGTCCTATAAAGAAAAAGAAACCTCTGTTGAAATCTGTATACTGTTCTAGAGCAGTTTCAGTATAATCGACAATTGGGGACTCCCTTCTATGTCTAATGTGTACTAGATGTGTGTTTCTATGATAATCAGGTGGGGCTAGGAAAACTGGTGGCAGTAGGAAGGCAATGTAACAGGTTCCCTCCCAATCGAGGGGCAGACGAACATATGCAGTTTGACCACAAATAAAATAAGAATGACGTGAAGCTTTGAAAATGGATTTCCCACTGTCACTATACTTGACAATAGTAGTACAATCACTATGTCCTACATGTACGGAACCATTATTTCGGACACATAATTCGCCTTTAACTGGTAGTACTGAAATAGCAGGTAAGTCTGGAGTAGTATCAGACTGAACATTCAGGACCATGAAATTCGAAGAATAGTTACCTAAATTATACACTTCATTTTCTAGATCTAACCCGGTTCTGTGGGGGAGACCTTGCTTGTCTGGAAAACATGTACTGTTAAGAAAAGACATATCTGTTGAGGATGACGTTAACGTGGACCATGCTCCACACGAACCATTATGTGAAAATGGATAAGGAAAAAGTGGCAGAACTCCCTTCGGTATCTGGAAAGGGGGGAGTCGACCACACACCCAACAATTAGTGGCATTGCTGGTCTGATGTGAGTAATGTAACATGCGGATGAAAGAATTATTTTTCATAGCGAGGCGGTAAGAGAGTTCATGAGGAGGCAGATCACTAAACGTGTGCTCTACTGTAGCATTAGCAGACTTATTTACATGAAGAACTGGGAAATACAAGAAAAATGCATAACTGGTGCAGGAAATCATAATGCTGAGAAACAATATGAAACATAGAAAAACGATACATCGAATTGAGTTTTGACTAACTCTCTCACTATGGGGGTCTATTTTATACATGTCAGAAACAGTCTAACCGTTTCACCTAGGGGAGGACTTAGACAATCAAACTGGCTGACTTATTTTACTAGACCGGAGTTTCAACTTATACTCCTGTTGCGGAGTTTTCTCTAACAGGGGAGGGTTTGTAGCAATGTCTTTTGCGGGACAGTCCTTGAGAACAATATTTTGGCAATCCTTCAAATCCTGGGAAATGTTCTTTGAGACGGGTTTCAGTCCATAAAACTTCTTTATATGTGAAAGGTGCACCCAGCCTTTGCGACCCTCCAACTTCACGGCTGTACGGGTGGCGAGGAGGACCTGTCGGGGCTCCTTCCAGCGTGGCTCCAGCGGACTTGAGCGGTCAAAATTGCGGACCAAGACCATGGATCCTGGAACGATTTCATGCGGTGCCACCTCGGTATTGTCTGGAAATGCGGCGGCAACCTGTGAACGACAAGAGTTGAGGGCAGACATCAAGGAAGCTAGGTAATCTCTCAGCATATTACTTGAAACATCGGTAATACTTCGGGGTCTAGGTGTACCCCACATGTTAGGGGGGCGGCCGAAAACGACCTCATACGGGGACAGACCTGATCTGGAATGTGCGACCATGCGCATATAAAATAAAGCGACTGGCAGAGCTACTAGCCAGTCCACACCTTTCTCTTTACATACTTTTGCAATACGGATTTTCAGGGTCTGGTTATGTCTCTCTACGAGACCGGCTGCTTCAGGATGGCGTACACAATGAAACTTCCACTGGTACCCCAACAGAAGGGAAACATGCTTCATTAACTCAGATGAGAATGGCTGGCCGTTGTCAGAATATACGACTCTAGGGAGTCCATAACGGGGGAAGAACTCACGAACCAACTGCTTGGCAGTGGTCGCGGCTGTGTAATCTGGGACTGGATATGCTTCTGTCCACCTGGACAAAGCGCATACAACTACAAGGACATACTTGAAACCTCGACATCGTTCCATCTGAATATAATCCATCTGGAGGACTTCAAAAGGGTGGTCAGGGGGCTGGAATCCACCTTGTTCCACCGGGACACTTTTACCTGGATTAAACTGGCAACATATCATACAGGTACGGACTTTCTGTTTGGCTGCAGCTCGTAAATGCTTGTTGAACCAGATGTTCTGGATACTGTCTAACATAGCTTTTTCTCCTAAATGTGCTGGACTATGTGCGGTATTAATAATGACTTGAACCATAGAGTCGGGGAGAAACCATGTGGCTCTACCCTTCGTTAACCATCCTTGATCTGTCTGGACCCCTCCTTGTTCGGACCATTTCTTGATTTCTTCGGGAGTAGCATGTAACTGTATGTCTATGACATCTTGTGTAGGGTCTTTAACTGTCATACATGTAATCGGATCTGGAGTGTGTGTCATGTTAACTGGAATGTCTAGAGTCTGTGCTGTAAGCTTGGCTGTGCGATCTGCTAGATCGTTACCTTGAGAAATGGTGTCAGTAACTTTCGTATGTGCTTTGCACTTCATGATAGCGATAGATGTCGGTAAATGTATGGCATCTAACAGAGCTTGAATAAGGAGACCATGCTGAATCTTGGTTCCATGAGAAGTCATGAAACCTCTCTCCTGCCAGAGCACTCCGAAGTCGTGTACAACTCCAAATGCGTAGCAAGAATCTGTGTAAACATTAACTTTCAAGTTCTTGGCGTGTATGCAGGCTTGTGTCAGAGCAACTAGCTCTGCTGCTTGAGCGGACAGGGTGTCAATACGGTGTGTTTCAATAACTTCAGTGTCAGTAGTCACTGCATACGCGGCGACTAGTTCTCCTGTACTTGTTCTCATACATGAACCATCCACATAAAGTGTCAGGTCGGGGTCTGGTAACGGAATATCTGTCAGATCTTGTCTTGGCTTTGTCGTAATGTTAACTACTTCCACGCAGTCATGTGTGGCAGAATTCGGAGTAACTGATGGTAACAGTGTAGCAGGGTTCAGGATGTTGCAGCGTCTGATTTCTATGTGTGGCTGGAACAGTGTCAATTCATAACCTGTTAAACGTGCAATTGTCAAGTGCTGAGTTTGTGTTCGGTTTAAAAGAACTTCCACGGAATGTGGAACTTGTACTGTCAAGGAGTGTCCTAAGACTATGGAATCACTTTGTCTGATAGCTAGGGCTGTGGCTGCAACTGACTTGAGGCACGCAGGCAGAGCCTGGGCTACAGGATCTAATGTGCTCGAAAAATAAGCACAGGGCTTGTATTGTCCTGCTTGATCTTGTGTGAGAACAGATAATGCTGTACCTTCGCGTTCAGTGACGAAAAGTGTAAAAGGCTTACTGTAGTTCGGTGTCGCTAGAACTGGAGCTTGGCATAGGGCTTTCTTTAACTCATTGAAACTAAGTGTATGTTCAGATGTCCAAGGGAGGACAGTCGATACGGCTGCCTCCTGTGTCGTTAACTGTATCAGTGGCTTGGCTAGAAATGCATACTGAGGAATCCATTGTCTGCAGTAAGAAGTAAGGCCGATAAAAGCACGTACCTCCTTCTGGGTCTTGGGCTGAGGAAGACTCGCTATTAACTGGATACGGTCTGGTGTCAACTGCCTACCCCTCTTGGACAGTAAGTGTCCTAAGTAGACCACTTGCTGGACACAGAATTGAAGCTTAGAAGGGGACACCTTGTGCCCCATCTCGGCTAGGAAATACAAGACTGTAAGGGATGCTCGCTCGCAAGCACGTTCAGAACGGGCTGTGATCAGGAGATCATCGACATACTGGAGCAGGGCAGTGTCAGTTGGCATGTGAATGTTGTCTAGTTGTCTTTTAAGTGCTTGACTGTAAATGCTAGGGCTTTCTGTGAAACCTTGAGGAGCGCGTGTGAACATATAGCTCCTTCCATTTAAACAAAATCCGAAAAGGAACTGGCTGTCTGGATGAATAGGGACACTGAAAAACGCGTTCTTGAGGTCGATTACAGTAAAGAACGTGGCTTCGGAATCAATGGCTGTCAATAGGGAAGAGATATCTGGAACGACTGGGTACTGAGGAATAATACATTTATTAAGTTCTCGTAGGTCAATCACTAATCGATATACTGAGGGTGCATTTGGATCAGTACGTTTCATGACTGGAATGATCGGGGAATTGCATACATTGGAGTCAGTTTCTACAACCACTCCTTGAGCCATGAGCTCGTCAATAATTTTGGATAAGGCTGCTACAGCCTCAGGTGGCAATCTGTACTGTCTGATTCGTGGTAACACCACACCTGGCTTGAGAGTCACACGATAGGGTGTGATTTGCATGTAACCAACATCAGTTGGACCTTGCGCCCATAGATGCTGCGGAACATTAGACAATCTGGGATCAAAATCTCGTAATACATAGTGACCCTTAAAGTCACGTAGGAACAATCGTATTCCCTCTGGGGAACAGCATATAACTGCACCTAACTCTTTCAGTGTTTTAATGCCTAATAGGTTTTCTGGACATGACTTAGTAAGTAACAGATCAGTAGTGCGGGACAATGGACCTACTTCTAGAGTAACTGGCTTTGATATTTCATTTACAATGGGTTTTCCTGAAAATCCAAGGGAAACATTTCTTGAGCCTGAGAGCGGAGCCCCTGGAACTTCGGCGTGACTAATTGTGGTCCTACTTGCCCCTGTATCAATCAAAAACTTTCTGTCTTTCCCTAATACTTGACTGTGAACATAGGGACCTTCTTGATCTACAGGTATCTCGATGAGAGGCAAGCCTACCTCCCTCTCTAGGCTGTTTCATGAATACTGCTGGTACTCTGGATACTCAGACTGTGCATACTGGTACATCTGCTGTGTAACGTGCTGTGTTGCAGCAATAGGCTGCGGTGCGGTAACTGTCTGTGGTGCATTCTGTGGCTGAGGAGTCTGTGAAACTTGTTCTTGTCTAGGCGGACGTGGTCTTTCTTTAGTCTTACCAGTAGCTATGTTGTGTTTCAGAACTGCACACTCGTTTATAAAATGACCTGGCTGTTTACAATAATTGCAGTTCCCTTTAACGGGAGCTGCAGGATGACTGGCTTGATTCGGACCCCTCTTCTGACTGTCTTGAGGAACAGATTGTGCAACTAGTACTTTCATTTTTGTGTCTTTCATACGTTTTCTCTCGTGTTCTTGTTCTTCCCTGATCCTATTCTGGTGGTATTGGAGCATCTGCAACATCTGGGACGGGGTATTAGCTTGCCAGGTACTTTCGACTTTCAAAACTCGATTTTTAATTTGTGGACTTGAATTCTCGACTAATTTAGTAACAAAAAGGTGAGGGTATGACTCACTACTTGTCTTGAGGCCACTGTTGATGCTAAAACATTTCTCAAATCTGGAATAAAAATCACTAATATCTTCGTCTTGTTTCTGTTTACAGGCTGAGATTGCATCCCAGTCTTCTTTTCTAGTTGTCAATAATCTAGGTAAAACTTGTATTAATAATTCTGGTAATTCTTTACATTTCGCTCCAAGACCGGTACCTGGTACTCGTGCCTTGTCTTCATCTTCTAGAACTGCCCAATCGATCTTTTTCTCTCCCACCTCCCATTCTTTTTCCTTGAGCTTTTCATACACCCCTGCGGGCAGCAGAACCTTTAACATTTTAATTATATCTGGATACGTGTATTCTCCCATACGGAGCATGTCTTTTAATTCTCTATGGAACCCTGCTGGATCTTTATCATGACAGGGAATTAATTTCTTCATCTCTAGGAGTTCCATCTTTGTAATCGGAGTGTAAACAAACACTCGTTCTAGTTCGCCACCCGTTCCTCTAACTGGGTGGACTTCTCGTAACGGATTCTGTCTCTCTATGTAAAATGGTTTACTTTCTGGGGGTGAGACATGAACAAAATGCGGGTTCAGAAACGTTCTATATTTGTGACGCTGTTCTAGAATGACACTAATTAAGTCGGTACCTAAACCTTTCCATCTATACTGGAGTAACTCGTTCAGGATATCATGTAACGGGCCTGGATCAGAGTGCTGACCCTCATACAATGTAATGAGGTGCTGAATCATATACATACCCGCCAGTCGTTGTTCGGCTGGGGGCATTTTCAGAAACATTTGTGCCACTATTTCGTCTGGAAAAGTGGTAGAATCAGTAATCCATCGGACTGCTGATCGGGCTAGTTCTTGTTCATGCATGGTACTCAACTCACTGTAACCGATTCGTGATTTCAGAATGTGATCGGTAGCTTGAAACACTTGTTCTAGAGAACCTTGTTCTGGTGCTGGATGATGAAAAATAGACTTGTGTTCTAGGCGTAAATGGCGATCTGGAAATCTAGATTTTCCTACATACGCTATTCTGTCGGGATTCTCGTCGTCTAACTCTTCAGGATCAGAGTTACTTTCTTTCTCGCTTACTTGTGCTGCTTTACGCTGTTCGTGTAACTTTATTATTTCTTTACGGATTTTCTTGTACATACTCTCCATAGCACCGACGGTCTTGTGCTTACCCTCGGCTATATTATCACTCCACCTTGTCAGGGTTTTCATTTCAGCCGGATCTTTAGACGGGTAATCTTGTTCTCTTATTAGACAATTGATCAGAAACTTTAATATCATGAGCTGGGTCTCAGCTTTCCTTTGAGACATGGCCTCGCCAATGCTTTCTGGATCATCCCCTGTACGGATGAAACGATATATTCTGTCTAGATCTTCTTTCATATTCGGTAAGGTGACTAGATACTCGGTCACCTTTCTTACGCGGAATGAATATAAAACCATATTATCCTCGCCTGGGACTGGATCATAGCCGCATTCGGCAAGGGATTTTCTTATTTCTGCTACAGTCTGATGTCTGGGCGTACGCTGTGATGCTTGCATATGTAATTCGGCTGTCGTTAAACGCTTGTGTGGCGGCGGGGTTTGAGGAGTACCTCCCCCTGCGGCCCCTAAACTAGAGTCGTCTACTGAGGCTCTTCGTCCTGGCAGAGTGGGAAATGGAAATGTAGGCTGGACTTGTATGGCGGGCTGGACCGGGGGTACCGTAACAGGTACTCCGGTGTCTGGAGGAGCGGGAAGTGCCTGATTTACAGGGACTGGCGGAGCGCGAACAGGATTTGCATATTCTGGGACTGTGTCGTCCAAATAGGACAAAATAAAAATATCAGCTGCGGGCTGTTTGTGACGTAGCTTGGTCGGAACTAATGGTGGCGGGAAATTACTGGATGCCTCTGGGGTCGCTTTTGGCAAGCCCTCGGCAAGGAGAGGATACATACCCCTAATAAGGGCATGCCTCTGTCTGTCTGACTGTTCGGCTTTGACTTGTTCACCTATCTCGATTAGTTCTTTTTCTTGTGCTCGTTCTAAGGATTCTCTACTTAATTCTGACTTTCTGATTTCTTTTTCAGTTCTTTTATGAGCTTCTTTGCGCCATAACTCGATGGCATCTTTCTGTGACTGTCTGGCTTTCTTTTTCCATAATGCCTCTTCTACTCGCATGATGCACTCGGCATCCCATGTACCCGATACGGGCCATCTATACTTTTCTTCTAACTGTTTGGTATAATCCACCCATAAGTCTAGATACAAAATGGCGCTTATGCCATGCTTCTGATACATAAAATGACCTGGACTGTCCCTAGGCGGAACTGGAACTGCTGCTTCCAGCAGACCCTTTCTAGTTTTTAACTGACGTAACTTAGAAAACAAGGGCATGACTGGACTGTAATCTAGACACAATACAATACACAATGAACACGATACTTATTCCCCATTCATACCACGACATTAAAATACATGAAGAACATTTAAAAATAACAGTTCGAACAGAATACTACCTGGAATACGGAACACAGAATACATGAATTTCCTCGAGAACAGAACTGACTGGAACAGAAACTAGGTGCACTGCTGAAACAGTACGAAACTTACCGGTCTCATAAAGAGACACGTCAGGACCCGCATCCACCGAAGTGGACACTTCGTTTGTGGGTCTGTGTACCACCAACCCACGGACCAGAGTCAATTAAATTGACCCTGTCTAGATACTACCCCAGTAACGGTACTCACCGGGCAGCAAGAACGGAAGGCCTCAGACTGGACGGGACTGCTTGGACGCCGGACGGACGAACTTCGGACTTCTGTTACAGGTGGGCCTCCGGATACCTCGGACCTTGGACTCTCGGCTTGGGCTCTGGTCGGGACTCGCCGCGTTCCTCCACCGTCTCGTCTGGATGCTGGACCGCCTCCTCCGTCTCCTCCGTGGGCCTGAGGGATACTTGAAGCAGAAATATCTGCCGGTGCGCAGAAGAGTTCTGTCACGACTGCAGAGGGTCAGGGGGTCGGCGTGGCTTCACCGACGCGTGGGGAAAGGGCAAGTCCCTATTCGGGCGCCATTATGTGGTAAATAAATAAATAATACCCTATTTTTGAATGAATAAATGAATAACAGATAGCTCAATAAATAAGAGTCAAGATTCGAGGTAGTAGGAGTTTTGCAGGTTTAATACAGCAAATACAGGAATAGGATGGCAAGGCCCAGCAGCGCTGCCGGGGTCAGGATCGGGACAAGGGGAATAACTTTTTAATAACAGTGCATGAGCATATATACATAACGCAAACACATAGCATTACATTGCAATAGGCGTAGCAGTGGGTGGAGCAAAAGGCGTGACGCGTAGCAGTCGCGAAAGATAAGGGTGAAAAGAGGTGTAACAGGGCGTATACATAGACATGTGATGCAAACGTAACAGAATATGTCATGAATGGGGCGGAAACCATGGAGGGGGCTACCTGAGGAGCCGGGACCTCTAACCTGATGGTGCGCGCAAACTAGCAATGACGTGTTACTAGGAGAAGCTGGGGGCTATGAACTCTGTGCTAGGAGCAGAGACTGAAGTCTGGAGAGTCAGGGCGACATGTACCTAAACAGCATCTAGTATCTGATGTTTAGAGAACATGTTGATATAAACTAGAAGTCAGGAGGGGAAAGGCTAACTTGATTCTAAGACTGGACCATGCATTATTCTACATGTAGTGCGTGATGAAGAATATTAAATGACCATTAAATGCAGTATTTCTCTAACGTGGAGACGTGAAGGCTAGACAATGACGGAAACTAGCGATGCGATTCAGTAGCTTTAGGAATGCAGAGAAGGAGGACTGAACTGATAACTGGAATCATAACATATTCTTGGCAGACTCAGAGGCAGAGCCAGGGTGAGCCGGGCACTGCGAGGCAGGAAGTAAGTGAAGGGTCGAGGATACAGGTGGGGGCTGTATAGCTCCTCAGCGAGGCTTCAGGAGACAGGAGCTGAATCTGGTGTCCGGGCCCTTTTGAGGCCTAGGAACGGGGACTTTTCAATAGAATAACGTGCACACTGAGAAACGTGGCAACGTAGCTTTACATAGGCCTGATATTCGTAGTATTCACGAGAACTGGAAACTAGCATACTAGAGGTGGACACAACTGTAATTGCGTCATTAATCGAACATAGGGAATGCATATGCATATTTAATCATGCACACATAACATATGATGGATGACACGTAGGGACACAGAACATGGCAAAATTTACTTTTCCACACGATCCCAAGGCACCCTGCAGTATACGGACCAGCCTGCGTGTATTAATGGCCGTGTTCCTAGTGGGGATGAACCCCGCTTGGTCATCGTGTACCAACGTGGTCATATGTGGGAGCAGTCTGGTGGCCAAAATTCGGCTCAAGATTTTGTAGTCCACCGTCAGCATAGAGAGGGGTCTGTACGATGTCACCTCCAGCGCATCCCTACCCGGTTTCAGAAGCGGGACCACCAGCGCCTCCCTCATGGAAACGGGAAGGCTCCCCAACGTCATCGCCTCCGAGTACACTGCCAGCAATCTGGGTGCCAGTACATCCACGTACTTCGCATAAAACTTGATTGGCAGGCCATCCACCCCCGGTGTCTTGTTCCTGGCCATCCGCTTAATAGCCCCTCGGATCTCCATTAAAGAGATAGGGCTGCCCAAAGCCTTTGCCAGCTCCTCGTCCAGTAGCGGGAGCCGTACCGCGCGTAAATAATCACTTATGTCCGAGGGCCCCGCCTCCAGCTGAGTATCATAAAGGTCTGTATAATACGACTGAAAACGCTTCAAAATGGCCGTTTGAGAGTGAACCACCTCCCCTGCGCCGGTTCTAATGCTCATGATCGGGCCACTCTTCGGTGTCGGGTCAGCAAGCCTCGCCAGCAAAGTGCCCACCTTATCCCTCTCCGCATGGACCTTGGTGAGGTATAATTTATAATCATAACATCTCAGTCTCTCCGTCTCTCTCGCCACCACTTCCTTCGCTTCCATCAGGCGTCCCTGCAAATCCGGGCATTCAGGCCTATTCCGCTCAATCTCTCTTAGCACACCTTCCGCTGTTTCCAAATCCGCCAGGACGGTCTTCCGGACATTCGAGAAGCTACCCATGCACACACCTCGCACCACCACCTTCATTGCATCCCACTCCATTGATCTCGTGGCGGTCGAGCCCTCATTCTCATCGAAATAAAGCGTTATACCCTGGCTAACCTTGTCCCCAAACACCAAGTCCTCCAGGGTGTCCGGCCGCAGCCGCCAGGTCGGGATCGCAGATCTCGCTTTCTGCCATCTGACCGCCATCAGCAAAGGATTATGGTCTGAAATGGTCCTAGCAAGGTATTCAGTGTGAGTGACCATGGCAGCTATGGGGGCGCCACACAGTATGGAATCTATTCTGACATGGAGATCGTGAAGTGTCGAGTGGAAGGAGTAATCCCTGACAGTAGGATGTTGCGTCCTCCACACATCCAGCAGACCCCATCTTTCCTGCCAGTCCCTCCTACGTTCCGACAGCTTACGCACGGGGGAGTCAGCCAACGGCGGGTGGGACCTATCCCACACTATATCAGAGATGGAGTTAAAGTCTCCCCCCAGGATAATGGGGCCCGCCAGAAAGTGGGCCAATGAGCCCGAGAGAACATCAAAATATCTGGCCTGATCCACATTGGGGGCATAAACACTACATAAGACCACCTCAGATCCAAACAGCCTCCCCTCCACTGCCACAAACCTACCTCCAGGGTCCACCAACTGACCCGTGACCTGGAACGGAACACCCGCCCTGATCCATATCAGCACCCCCCGCGCAAACGCCGAATAAGAGGTTCCAAACACTTGGCCACGCCACCTTTTCTGCAAAGCATCACATTCTAGTTTGGTCAAGTGAGTTTCCTGCAACATGGCAATTTGAACCCCTCTTCTCACCAGATATGCATGCACCTTGTACCTCTTTGACATTGTTCTAAGACCCCGAACATTCCATGTGAGGCACTTTACATCAGGTAATGACCCCATCGCTACTGTCTCTCCTCCACCCCACCAGTGTTAACCAACCCACCACATCATTGCAGCTATACCCTCCCCCCCAAACACCCCAACAAACTTCCCCAACCCCACTCCCCAGGACAGGACCTACCAGCACTGCTTTAGCCCCCATCCAAACCCAGAACAGCATACACATTTTACTAACCTGTGGCAGTCACCACAGGGGGCCTTAAGGGCAATAGGGGGTGATTCGGTACCAACCCGCGACGGGCCAACCATTACCCCAAACCCACGATCCCACATGTAAATCACAACAGAGTACCTGCTAATTGCCAACCAACAGGAGAAATGTACAGTAGTAAGGAACCATCTTCACACCCCCACATTATTCATTAAACAGGCCATCCGCTGTTTGCGGCGTGACCGTCGGTCCTTCAGAGCTGTCAGCTTCCGAAAGTTCTCCACCCGATTTGCGTCCACCAGCGTCCGAACCGAGCCCTCCTCCAACTCCCTTTGCTGCGAGCCTGTGATAGTCGCCGTGGCAGCCAGCGCTCCCCTCCGTTCCGCCGCCAGCAGGTCTTCTCTCATCGCCTGCTTGAGCCTGTCGCGCTTGCGGATCCTTTGAGATTTTCGGATCTGGACCGGCCTTGTCTTCTCCTTCCCACCTTTGTGCTGACGGTCAGTCCCCACCCTGTACGATTCCAGCCACGACCAGGCCTCATCAGGGGTTTGGAAAAAGTGGGTCGTGCCGTCCAGGATTACTCTCAGCCGGGCTGGGAAGAGTAGCGAGTATTGAATACCCTCCTCCCTGAGCTCTTTCTTGACCGCAAGGAACGTTGCTCTGTTCCTCTGAACTTCCTGGGTGTAGTCCGGGAAAATCGTGACTTGGCTATTGTCCACCTGGAAGGGTCCCGCCGATCTTGCCCTCTGTATCAGCAAGTCACGGTCTTTGAAATGCAGAAGCCTGGCCACCATCGGTCTGGGGGGACGACCCTGCATGGGCGGACGAGACGGGACCCTATGCGCCCTTTCTATTGAAAAGAATGGAGATAAGCCTTCAGGAGCAACGGCGGATCTGAACCAGTTCTCCATATACGTCACTGCATCGTCCCCTTCGATTTTTTCCGGCAGGCCCACCACCCTTACGTTGTTCCGGCGGATGCAACTTTCGGAATCCTCCGCTCGTCTTTCCAGCGTGGCCAGTCATGTCAGGATATCGGACAGTTTATGTTCCGCAGTGACCACCGCAGGTTTGAGCTCCTGGAGCAGCAGTTCGTTTTCTTTCACCCTGTCGGAGAGTTTGGCGTGATCTGCCCTCAGGAGGCCCAACCCCGTAGCCACTTGCCCTATGTCCTGGTGCAATGACTCCTTGGTCGCCGTAATCGCCTCCAATATATTATCAAGGCGTGCATTCAGTCTTCGTTCCTGCGCTGATGCATCCGGGCATTCCTGGAGAGTGCCAGCCATATCCGGCCCAGCCGTCCGATCCCGAGCTAGCCCCGCCGCCATGTCGCCATCCACGTCAGCCATCCGGAACAACACACGGATGTTCTCCGCCGGCTCCGTAGGTGAACTGTCTAGCCCAGGTCCCAAGTCCTCGGGCAGGGCTATCCCTCGATGTCAGCACTGCGTATGCGCCAGGTGTGGGCGCCCCCTACCCAACCGTGGGTCGTCCGGCGTGAAGGAGAGCACACTAGGAATGAAAGTGCGCAAAGTCCACGCGCCTCCCCCGGGGCAAATCGCCGTTGCGCAGGCAGCAGACCCCAGTTCCACGAGAGCACTGTTCCGGACCCCACCTTGTCCTCGTGCATTTCGACGATTCCCTGCCGCCCTGCGCTCCGTGCCCAGCCGATGTCGGAAGCCCAAATGGGGAAAAGGGAGCTCGTGTATCCACCTCCTCCGCAGGCCCCTTAATCCAGTTCCTTGCTTCAGGCCCTGCAGGGACCTCCAACTGCGCAATATTATGGCCGCCGACGATCTTCCGGGCAGTGCACCTCAGACGTGGTTGATGCCCTCATTCCCGGCCGGCGCCACTCTAGCGGGGGAAGTCCCACACCCGGCACCCCACTGGCCTGCACTCCGTCATCCGCTGTCCCCTCAGGCTCCGCAATTGTCAGTGTGGCACATGAACCCCCTCTCCACAGCCGATCCGCTTCTGCTCCCTGGCCCGCTGCTCAACGGTGGCGCTCCGTAACCCCAGGGGCAGCCGTCGCCTCCACTCCACAGTCCGTTCCAGAGACTGCTCCGCCGTCGCAGGGCAGCCGGCCTCTCCGATCCGCCAGGAGCAGCGGTGGGGGAGGGTCCACCGGCCCACTAGCCACGGAGCAGCCGAGCGCTCACCGCAGCGCTGGCACCGCCGGTCCCCACTGTGTTGACAGGCCGCTGTCCCGCCGCACACTCGCGGCAGCCGCTCCCCACTCACTGCGTCCGGGGGGTGCCTCCGACCTCCTTCTCTCCGGCCCGGGCCGTCTCCGCCGCCATCTTGAGCCCCGGGGCACAATCCTTCCGGAGCTCCGCTCCGGCTCTCCTCACCGCTACGGGACAATCTCCGGTCCCACAATGCTCGCCCCCGACAGTTCAATGCGGGGGGCGAAAGCTCCGGTCGTTCCGACGGCCCTGTAGCAGGGTTAGTCAGGATAATTACAGGGTCCGGGCTGGAGCTGTTGGCTAACACCGCCATCACAGTCGGCGCTCAAACCACGCCCCGCGAGGTATAACAGATAAGGTAAAATCACCTGTTCCTGACCATGAATCGGGTCAAGATCATTATTTTGACACCACAGGAAAAAACTTTTCCACTTGAATCCATAGGATTTCCTTGTAGAAGGTCTTTTTGCCTCCTTTAGAATGTGCATACAATCCGGATTTAGCTGCAAGTGTCCATATTGGACAACTTCAGGAGCCATGCTGCCAGGCGTAAAGATGACAGATTGGGATGAAACACTCGCCCCTTCTGCTTGGACAGAAGATCCGGGCGACATGGCAACCTCGTGTGTGGCACTTCCGACAATTGAAGGAGATCTGGGAACCAGCACTGGCGAGGCCACTCGGGAGCAATCAGAATCATCCTGGAGTTGGTCTTGTACATCCGGTTGATTACTGTCGGTATCAACAGTGTTGGTGGAAAAGCGTACAGTAAGTTCTGATACCAGTCTATCAAAAGGGCATTCCCTTGCGACCCTTTCTGGGGAAACCTGGATGCAAAGACGGGGCATTCTGTGTTTGCCGCGTCTGCGAACAGATCGATATCTGGTGTTCCCCATGACTGGAAAATACTGTGCACAACTTCTTCGTTGAGCACCCAATCGTGAGCTTCGACGAAGTCTCCGCTGAGATCGTCCGCCTGCGAATTGAGAGACCCTGGCAGGTGAACAGCAGTTATTGACAAGTCTATTGCTAGTAACCAATTCCAGATGGTCTGGGCTTCTAAGGACAGAGTCCTGGATCTGGTACCTCCCTGCTTGTTTAGATAATACATTGTTGTTGTATTGTCTGTCTGCACCAGGAGGGACCGAGTTTGTAGAGATTGAGCCAGAGACTTTAGAGCAAAATGGACAGCCCTTAGTTCGAGCAGGTTGATGTGATATCCTTTCTCGAAATCTGACCATAGCCCTTGTACCTGCAGAGGGCCCATATGAGCACCCCAGCCTTGGAGTGAGGCGTCCGTGATCAGAGTCTGCGTCTGAGGGTCCTGATGAAAAGGCACTCCTCTCATCAAGTGTGTTCTCTTCATCCACCACCTGATGGAATCTTTTGCAGACTGGTGGAGACAAATCCGATCCTCCCAGCATCCCGTCCTCTGCTTCCACTGATCTTCTAGGCACTGCTGCAGAGGACGCATGTGCAATCTTGCGTTTGGAACAATGAAGATACAAGAGGCCATGCACCCCAGGAGAGAGGACACTTGCCGAACTATCGGGTAATTGGTCTGAAGAAGAAGATGACCTTTGGACTTGATCGATAACCACCTCTCCTCCGAAGGACACACGTTTTCTCTTTCTGTGTCCAGCAGGGCCCCCAGATAATGGATCCGCTGTGTCAGATTCATTATGGATTTCTGAAAGTTGACTTGAAGACCCAGCCTGCACATGAGGTGGAGGCATATCGACAGGTGCTCCTCCAAGAGAGATGGGGTTGAACTCTTCAGAAGCCAGTCGTCTAAGTACGGATATATGAAAATCATTTTCCTTCGAAGAAAGGCCGCAACTACCGCCATACATTTGGAAAATGTTCTGGGCCCTGACTTCAAGCCGAATGGAAGTACTGCATATTGGTAGTGATGAGCAGATACTTGAAACCTGAGAAATTTGCGATGTTTTCTGGAAATGGGAACATGAAAATAGGCATCTTTCATGTCGATGGAGCACATCCAGTCCCTCTGATGTAACTGGGGGAAGATCTGATGAAGCGCTAGCATTCGAAATTTCTCTTTCCGAATGTACTTGTTTAAAAGCTTTAGGTCCAGAATAGGTCTGAATTCTGCTTTTGGACCCTTCTTCCTCACTAGGAAAAACTGTGAATATAAGCCTTGATTTCTCTGCTGAGGAGGAACCTTCTCTATGGCTTTCTTTCCTAGGAGTATACTTGCTTCTTTTTGTAAAAGCTTCACATTCCAATGTAACATTTTCTTTGGAGGAATGAGAGGAGGTGGTTTTTTGAAAAGGAGATGGTAACCGTTCTGAATGATACCAATCACCCACTTGTCCTTTGTCAGTTGCTTCCACTCGTTTAAGAATGACACAATGCTTCCTCCTACCGGAGTGGACCACGGCTGCGGAGGAAGACTCCCTTCATTGCTTTTGAGGTTGTTTGGCAGCAGCGAACTGCTGCCTATTTCTTCCTCTTCCTCGTCCAGGGCGACACTGTTGGAACTGCGATCTCTTTTGGCTCTGTCCCTGGTTTTGCGAGGACCAATTTGTTTGTTGACTCTTTTGTTGAAAAGGCCTCTTGTCATAGGGACGAAAAGTTCCTCGACGTTTAAATTCTTTTTTCTTTTTTAGGCCTACAGCCTTTAGAGTATCCAACTCTACCTTCATTTTTGCCATCTCATCGTCTGCGTGAGACCCAAACAATTTCGACCCATTGAACGGCAAGTTGACCATTTTCCTCTGGGCTTCAGGTTTTAGTCCAGTAAGACGCAGCCAAGCTGAATGGCGAGAACAAATCCCATGCGCATAGCCATACGCTGCAAGATCCGCCGAGTCGGCAGCTGCACTAATACTTTGATTAGCGACCAAACCTTCCCCTACAATCTCCAGGAAATCTTTTTGATCTTCTTTTGGAAGCTTGTCTGCAAACCGAGCCACAGAGTCCCACAAAAGGCGATCTTAACGGCCCAGTAAGGCTGCCGCACTGGCCACTCTCATAACCGACCAAGCAGTGTTACACATCCTCTGACCTAAGGAATCCATGCACTTACTGTCCTTCTCAGGTGGAGCAGAGGAAACAGAAGTTGCAGAATGCGCCTTCCTGGCTGACGCCACTATAAGGGAGTCTGGAGGAGGATCAGAACGTAAGAATAAAGGATCTTGGTCAGAAGCCTTGTACTTCTTCGCAATCCTAGACGGGCCTGAACCCACCGTGGCTGGAGTCAAGAAAGTTTTCATAGCAAGCTCCAACAAACCAGGAACCAAAGGCAGTAGAGGCCTAGCAGAAGTCTTGTGATGCAAAGTCTCAAAAATGACAGAAGATGTCACTTGGGGAACTGCCATCACAATGTTGAACTTATTTGCTCCACGACATAACACATCGCTAAAGGTGCCTAAGTCATCCACTGGGGATACCCTCGAAGGAGGACTTGACGATATCGTAGGAGAATAGTCTCTATACGAACTTCTATTCGTAGATGACGATGAAGAAGATGTTGTAGGAGACCTACTTCGCCTTTCAGGAGTAGCAGACTTCTGCTGTCTGCGTTCTCTAGAGCGAGATCTCCCTCTTACCGAAGACATAGAAAGTGATCTCCTAAGCAACGCAACCTCCTGAACATCCGCAACTCTCACACCAGTTAGGTTCGCGGTTGGTTGCATCTTCCAGTGTCGCAGGCTTTCCAACCATCACGGTGACATGTTGATCGGCTGTGCTGCACGCTCCGGAGAGCCCTCCGGCGAAACTTGCACAATCTGAATTCCCAGTGAAGATTTGGAAGACCTTGAAGAGACACTCCGCTCAGATCGTGGTGAGCCAGATGGAGTTTGTTCTCTGGGAAATAGTTGCCTTTCCTCTGACACCGACTGCCTTGAAGTCGAACCAGAGTGCGCCACCACCGAAGAGTCCTGGTGCACAACTTTTTCCTGCTGGTCTTGAGGTGTAGAAGTCACCAAAGGCCGTGAAATCACTTCAGACCTCGGCAAAGACCTATGGGAGGTCCGAGAGGCTAATCTCGAATGTCTCGATGCCGACCTTTTGGCAGGTGGGGGAGACTTAGCCACTGATACTCTCTCTTCATGCCTCAAGCCTGAAGCATGTCTAGACGTCGAACTACGTCTCGATGGAGACTTCAATCTCCTCTTCTTTTCATGTCTGGACGTTGCATCATCCTTCGACGTCGATCTTACTTTATTTTTCGACGTCGCTTTTCTCTTTGACATCTTGCGTCTTTCCTTTGACGTCGACCGTCTTCTCTCCTTCGACGTCGACCGTCGTCTCTCCTTCGACGTCGAGTGCTGCCTATCCTTCGACGTCAAGCGCTGTTTCTCCTTCGACGTCCAGTGACGTTTCTCCTTCCACGTCGAGTGCTGTTTCTCCTTCGACGTCGAACTCCGTACCCCCGACATCGTTCTTACCGCAACAGACACCAGATGTCTTGACGTCGAGAGACTCTTCGACGGCGAATGCATCGACGTCGACTACTGCCTCACCGGTGATGTCCTTGACGCCGATGGAGCTTTGTCTTGCCTCAGCGTCGATAAGCCTGAAGGCGATCTAGATCTCGATGCTGAACGCACCTTTTTCGACGTCGACGCTCCCTGAAGATGCTTTTTCTTAGTTGTACCTTCAGGAGACGCAGATCTTCTACGATTTTCACAAGAAGAGGGCCTTCCAAATGAGATCAAGCTTTTAGGCCCCTTTCCTTCTCTCTCCAAACGACCTAGAAGCCGCATCTTCTCCCTTTCTCCCAGAGTCCTGCTGGAAAGGTTAAGGCAGTGATAGCATTCTTCCACCTTATGAGAAGAAGGAAGACAAACCACACAAACAGCGTGTGGATCAGTCTTTGACATTTTCTTCCCACAGGAAAGACATTTATAAAATAAAGGTGGCATAACTGACTAAAAAACTCCAACAGTTTAGTCAGAAAATGAAAGCAAACCACCTCTAGAACTAAATATTGTCAAAAAAGACAGGAAAAAAACAAATTTTGACTGAAAAAAGTCACATTTAGCCAAGCTCAAGTTCCGGGTTCCTCACAGAACAAGCTGGAAAAAAGAACTGACCTAACTGTCACCTGTGGTGCATGATGGGAGCAGGGTTTCTCCTGGAGGCCTTAAAGGCAAAGTGCTCAGATTCTCTGGGGCCTTAAAGGCGAGTTGCCAGTCTGATTTTCTGTACACAGACATTTTTTCATATGCAGCCTTGTTAGGCTAATTGCCTTTTACAACAGATTCTTTGATGAAAATAAAGGGTATTTATGTTATGAAATGCATTTCTAGGCTCTAGCCTGTTTATTGCATTGGTGTATGGAGTATTTTCATACTGCAGAAAGTGTGTAATAAGGTCTTATTAGCCTATACATTATGTTGGGCTGCATATTATGGGTTTATACATGTATATGTGTATATTATAGTTTAGTACTATGTACTGATTATTGTATATTTACACATATATATGTATGTTGTTATATGTTCCGGGTTCAGTGCTTATGACTATTAATGAGTATCCCCTGTCAGAGAAAAATAAATCCTTCATGAGACATAGCTTGGAACATTGAAATGTTTAGATCTCCATTGAAGACAACGGAGCAGCAGCAGCCTATACAACCTGATATAGGCCCGCTGCTCTCAACATTCTAATGTCCTAATACACAGCCTCTGCCCCTCCAAAATACGTGGATTGGGCAGGAGAAGGCAGAAGATAGAGCCTGCAGCAGGGCACACAGGAGCCTCCCCCCTTCCTCCTCCCATAGCTCGCAGTGTCACTGACGTCTCGGAAGGAGTGGGGTTCTGCTCATCTCCTGCATCTCCCCGGCTCACCTGAATGATGAAAAGCAGTTTAGCCGAGCCCAGGGAGAACCAGGGGCTGACTTGAGCCTCCTTTCACAGCTATTCCTGTGATTGTTTAACAACTAACCACTGTGGTCCTGCATGCAGCTGTTAACTGTTCAACACTCACAGCAACAACTGTGAAACAAAGGTTTTAGAGTACCGGATGTGTTTCAAACCCTCAGTCTCTGGGACACCTTTGTTTTATTAATTACCACATTCTGCCCTCATGGGGCAAACAGTGTAAAAACCTTCTGTTCAGCTGTAGCAGGCCATACTGCTCATTAGAACATTGGAATGTTGAGAGCTCCATTGCAGACAATGGAGTGCTCCCTGCTTCTACGGGCCGGTAAAGGCCCGCAGAGCAACATTCCAATGTTCTACAAAGGCTTCTCGAAGCTCGAGGGGATTTTTACCCCTTAAGCTTCGAGAACCCTTTGTTTCATTTGTTAGAACATTCTGCCCTCTAGTGGCAGAATGTTCTAATAGCCTTATAGCCCTTCGTAGCAGGGCTATACCGGCAATTAAAGTCCCGCTGTCTCGTTAAAGTCCCTCGCCTTCGGCTCGGGCCTTTAACGATTCAGCGGGCCTTTAATAGCCGGTATAGCCCGCTACGGCGGGCTATAAGGCTATATTAGATCATTGGAATGTTGGAAGCTCCATTGGAAAAAATTGAGTGCTCCGGGCTTATAAAGGCTAGTGTAAGCCTGGAGCTCCAACATTCCAACGTTTCTTTGTTCTCTGCTTGGCTGAGAACAAAGGTTTCAGGGAGCCTGAGGGGATTCCAATCCGCTCGCGCACCCTTAAAGCTTTATTTTATTTGTTAGAACATTTTGCCCTCTAGTGACAGAATGTTCTAGTAGCCTTATAGCCCTTCGTAGCTGGGCATTCCGGCTATTAAAGGCCCTCTCCCTTGTTAAATGCGGGAGAGTGCCTTTAATAGCTGGTATAGCCCGCTACGGCAGGCTATAAGCCTATATTAAAGCACCGCTCCCCTGGTAAAGGCACTTGCCTTCGGTTTGGAGTTGCAGCAAGCTGGAAGGCCATATTAAAGATTTAAAATAATTACTGAAGGCACATGGTTACTCAGTCAGAGAAATAATCATCATATTTGCAGGAGGGTGGCGGGGCTTAGTAAAATGGCTGGCTAGATGTGTCTAGCTCCTGCCCAAGGCCTCTATAATCCTGCAATATCCTGGCACTCTGACCCTTTTCAAGACAGCCCCTGGGGTGTGAAACCCCCCTGTGCCTCGGTGACCGGGCGGCAATGCTGGAATCCTCCCTCCTGCCGATGTTTTGATCGGCGGCCTGCGACAGACCCGCCGGAGTCTTCAATCGAAAAACGGCGGTCGCAGTCCTACGGAGAACCTGAGGGGAGCCGGAGCTCTGGCTGGAGCCATGCGGGTCATAGGCGCCCTGCACGAGGAGACGGCGCGGAGTGCGGACCCCCGGCTGGGGAAAACTGGTGAGCGGTGAAAGTGGCTGGGACTAGCGGGCGGATCGCCGCGGTCCCTCAGTGCCCAAGCCTACTTGAGGACGCTGCGGAGGGGCCTGCTCACGGCCTAGCTGCGGCCGCAGATGAGAGCCGGGGGGGCCCACGAGAGAGGCGACATCCGCGGAGGTCGGGCTCCCTGGGGGCCTTGCCCCCTCCCCCTCCTTGCCCCCTGGGGGACAGTGGGGTCCCGGTGGCGCTGAGAGAGGAAGTTTACCCTGGACTGCTGACTCCCGATGTGAGGTGCGGGGAGAGCTCAGGCCCCTCAGGACTGGTGAGGCGCGATTTGCCGATGCTGCGGCTCCTGTGACTGAGAGGAGAGGAGTACATCTGCGGGTTGGACTACCCAGTTTGTGAGGTGCCCCCCCGCCTTCCTCCTTGTGGTGCGGGCCCCCGGAGGTCCCTGTTTCGGTGGCGGGGCAGGTCAGAAAGCTGAGGATCCACACTGGAGGCGAGCCTTTGGAGCCTTGCAGAGGGCCCCTGCGGTGTGGAGTGCGTCACTGGGGTGGATGGTGTACTCTTGCACGGCGTCATCATCCCAGGAGGCTGCGACCGAAAGTTGCTGAGACGTCCACCAGCGAGGCCTGCAGACGGGGTGAGAGGGGGTCTGGACGGTGTGGACGCTGCCCTGTGGCCGACGCCGAAGGAATCTGCGTGGCGGCCTGCGGGGTCGGGCCGGGACTTGCGAGGTGGTCCTACCTGGGGTTGCTCTGGAAGATCGCGGTCCCCACCCTGTGTGCCGCCCTCAGACGTCCGTGGGTAGTCATGCCATCATGGGGAAGGACCGGCTGACAAGGGGAGCCCAGGCGAATAAGATAATGCAATATACGGTTCCGGGCCCCTTGGCGGCGGAACGCCCCAGAATGGATCTTGAGGTGGGGTCCCATCAAGATACCGCAGCCCAGGACAAAGCTGACATTTTGGCGGCTATCCGCGACTCCAGGGTGGCGTTGGAAACCAAAATGGACGGGCTGGCCATGGACATTAACCATCTCCGCCTCGACGTTAGAAAGGTGGCAGATAGGGTTACCACCACGGAGGGGGACATGAGCGTCTTACAAATGGAGGTCCGTCAGCTGAAGGAGACGGTTGTGGCTCTGCAGGACCTTACGGCCCGGCTGGAGAATCGGGCGGAGGATGCGGAGAGCCGGTCCCGAGAAACAACCTCCGCTTCCTGGGATTTCCGGAGCAGACAGAGGGGCCGGCGGCGGACCTATTCCTTGAGGACTAGATTGGTAAGGTTTTTCCGACTCCACGCTTATCAAAACTGTTCGCTCTGGAAAGAGCGCACAGGACTCTGGGGCCGCCGCCGATGCCGGGCTCCCCACCCAGAGCCATCATTGCCCGGTTCTTTAATTTTAGGGACCGAGACTTGATCCTTCAGCACATTCGCAAAACAGGTCCGCCCAAATTTGAGAACCATGACATCCATATATTCCCGGACTACATGAGGAAGGTCCAGGATCTCCGCAATGACTTTCTACCAGTTAAGAGGCGACTGCTGAGTCAGTCAAAACATAAAATATAGCTTACTCTTCCTGGCCAGGCTTCGAATACAGCACGGCGACAAAACGAATTTTTTCGATCGTTCGTCGGACGCAGACGACTGGATGGACGCGCTAGGCCTCGCAGGACATGACCATGCTCAGGACTGGCAGGAGCAGAGGCGGCGGAATGGACAACGGCGGACCCAGAAACGCGGAGGCGATGTACACCCCAGGGAGGATGTGCTCATGCAGATAGTGGGCGAATCACGGTGGGCCCAGATGGTACTCTCCGGACGGCGCTGGAGGCAATCTCAACCCAGAATCAGTTCTCCCCACTATGTCTGGTACGAGAAACACAATCGGATTTGAGGGGTGCCCCTAGTCTGGCTCCTGACCCTGCAGGTACTCCTTGACTGATGGACTGAGTGTCCGAGTGAATCGCATGAGATCTTGGGCAACGTGAGTACCATTCTTCCCCGACCCGGGGGAAGCTGAACTGGCCTAAATGTTCAAGTTCAAGTTCAGGTTCAGGAATTTGTATAGCGCACTACTCACCCAGAGGGTCTCAAGGCGCTTGTGGGAGGTGGTGTATTATTTATCAAATAGCCATGTTTTAAGTTCCTTTCTGAAGGAAATGTGGTTCTGTGTAAGGCAGAGGTGGGTGGGGAGAGAATTCCAGGTCTTGGCCGCCAGGTAGGAGAAGGATCTTCCTCCCATGGTGGATCTATGGATGCGCGGAACTATGGCGAGGGCTTGATTGGAGGATCTTAGTTGGCGGGTGGGTGTGTAGAAGGACAGTCGTGTGTTGAGGCATTCGGGTCCTAGTTTGTAGAGGGACTTGTGTGCGTGGGTGAGGAGACGGAATGTTATTCTCTTGTTGACGGGGAGCCAGTGGAGGTCTTTCAGGTGACCGGTTATGTGATCTTGGCGAGGGATGTCCAAAATGAGTCTGGCTGATGCGTTTTGGATGCGTTGGAGTTTTTTCTGTAATTTGGCTGTGATTCCGGCGTAGAGGGTGTTTCCATAATCCAGCCAGCTAGTGACCAGTGCGTGGGTGACAGTCTTTCTAGTCTCGGAGGGGATCCAACAGAAGATTTTTTTGAGCATACGAAGTACGTTGTAGCAAGAGGATGAGACGGCGTTGACTTGTCTGGTCATCGAGAGTGAGGAGTCTAGGATGAAGCCTAGGTTACGTGCGTGGTCTGTGGGTATGGGTGCTGTTCCCAGGGCCGATGGCCACCATGAGTCGTCCCAGGCAGAGAGAGATGGTCCTAGGATGAGGACTTCTGTTTTGTCTGAGTTAAGTTTTAGGCGGCTGTTTTTCATCCATTCGGCTACTTCTTTCGTGCCTTCGTGAAGGTTGGTTTTGGCGGTGTTAGGGTCTTTGTTGAGGGAAAGGATCAGCTGGGTGTCGTCAGCGTAAGAGATGATATTAAGGTTGTGTTGTCGCGCGATGGATGCGAGTGGACTCATGTAAACATTGAAGAGGGTGGGACTGAGTGATGAACCTTGTGGTACTCCGCAGATGACTTCGGTGGCCTCTGAATGATTTGAATGGGGGAAGTCGGACTCTCTGGGTTCTTCCGGCGAGGAACGAGATGATCCAGTCCAAGGCTTTTCCTTGTATGCCAATGTTACTGAGGCGTTGTATGAGGGTGCTATGACAGACTGTGTCGAAGGCGGCGGAGAGGTCGAGTAGGATGAGGGCAACTGTTTCTCCGTTGTCCAGTAGTGTTCGGATGTCGTCTGTCGCTGCAACGAGGGCGGTTTCGGTGCTGTGTTTGGCTCGAAAGCCAGATTGAGAGGAGTCGAGGGAGTTGTTGGATTCAAGGAAGGCGGCGAGCTGGCTATTGACGGCTTTCTCTGTGACTTTGGCAGGGAATGGGAGGAGGGAGATGGGGCGGTAGTTCTTAAGTCCAGAGGGGTCTGCTGTGGGTTTCTTCAGGAGGGCATTGAGTTCGGCGTGTTTCCAGCTTTCTGGGAAGGTAGCGGAGTTGAAGGAGCAGTTGATGACATCACGGAGATGGGGTGCGATGATAGAGTCTGCTTTGTTGAAAATGTGGTGGGGACAGGGGTCGGTTGGCGAGCCAGAATGGATGGAGTTCATTAGGCGGATGGTGTCTTCAGTGGTGATTGGGTTCCAGGCGTTAAGGTTGTTAAAGGGCGGTTTAGGTTCGGAGGTGGGTGGAGTGGACTGTTCTTTGGAAGTGTTCTCAAAGATGTTGTGTATGTCGGCGATTTTGTTGTAGAAGAAGGAGGATAACGAATCGCAGAGGTCTTGGGAGGGAGTGATGTCGTTTGAGGCTGCGGTGGGGTTGTTAAATTCTTTGACGATGTTGAATAGTTCCTTGCTGTTATGGGCGTTGTTGTCGAGTCGATCCTTGAATGCTGATTTCTTGGTGGTTCGGATCAATTGGTGGTGCTTGCGGGTGGCTGCCTTGAAGGTGGTCAGGTTGTCAGTGGTTGGGTTTTTTCTCCATGTTTTTTCGAGAGTACGGCATAGTTTCTTGGATTTTTTAAGGTCATCGTTGAACCAGGGGGCCTTTTTGCTGCCTTGTTTGATCTGGTTGTTTTTCAAGGGTGCTAATTCGTCAACGCTGTGAGTGATCCATTGTTTGAGTTTGGTGGCAGCTTCGTTTGGGTCCGATGAGAGGGCGGGAGGGTTTTGGTTGAGCGATGTGAGGAGTTGGTCGGTGGTGATTTTGTTCCAGTTTCTACGAGGAATAGGTTGTGGGGGTTTGTGGATCGTGGTAGTTTTGTAGCTGAAGTGAACACAGCTGTGGTCCGTCAAATGGAGAGCTGTGGTGTGATCGAAGGAGATGTGTTTGCAGGAGGTGAAGACAGAGTCGAGCGTATGTCCGGCTACATAAGTGGGGGTGTCAACAAGTTGTTTGAGTCCGAGATTGGCCATGTTGTCCAGAAGGGTGGTGGTGTTGCTGTCGTTTATCTTTTCCAGATGGAAGTTGAGGTCTCCCAGTAGAATGTAGTTCCCGGAGGCGAGGGCATGTGGGCTGATGAAGTCAGTGATGTCTTCGCTGAATTGATTGCGGGTTCCTGGTGGCCTGTAGATGAGGGTGCCTCTAAGTGTGGTCCTGGGGTCGGTGTGGATCTGGAAGTGGAGGTGTTAGGCGGTTGCAAGGTTATCGTCGGAGCTGGTCGTGATTCTGATGGTGTTCTTATGGACGATGGCAATGCCTCCTCCTGTTTGGTTGGTGCGGTCTTTTCGGATGATTTTGTAAGTGTCCGGGATGGCTATGGCGATGTCGGGTGCTGATGATGCGTTCATCCAGGTTTCAGTAAGGAAGGCGATGTCCGGTGAAGCAGTGTCGAGTAGGTCCCAGAGTTCAGTGGCGTGTCTGTGGACCGAGCGGGTGTTCAGCAAGATGCACTTCAGGTGGTTAGAGTCGGAGCTGTGTTTGGGGTTAGTGGCTTTGGTGAGGGACCTGATGCAGGCGAACTTGCAGGAGTGGCAGGCGAAGGGTCCGTGGGTGTGTCCTGGGGCAGCTACGCAACATTGTGGGGTGCGTCAGGGGGTGAGGGCTAGGAGGGTGGTGGCGGCATACGTTGTGCGGGGGGAGGGCAGGTTGCGGAGGCCAGGGGGTCTGGCGCTGGGCGCGGTCCAGGCGCGGACGGGCGTAGACGGGCTTACCTTTGGCGCACCTTCGGCGCGCATGGGGCGTGACCGCTGCGCGCAAAGACATCTCTCATATGTGGATAGATGAAGGGGAGGGGCGTGGGAGGGGCAGCTGGGAGGCGTGAGCGGGGTGGGGAGGACGGGCTCCGAAGGCACAACAAACAAAATGGAAGCAAAGCAAAGCCGAGTGAGGCTGGGGCACAGAGTGAGGTAACGCACCGGCAACAATCAGGCACAGAGAATATTAGGTAACAGGCAATGCGAGCGCCACGGGACCAGCAGAGCAAAAGAGTAAATGCACAATTTCCCCACACAGCGCAAATAAGTCAAGGCAGCATAAGAGGCACTGAAGCGCTTTGAAATCAGGCGGCGCTAATGGGCAAATAGAGCGCTATGAGCGCTATGAGAGGCACCGAGTTTAAAGGGCACAGAGCAATGCAAACAAAGTCAGTAACGATACCACAAGGAGGCCAGGGAGCGTGGGAGCGACCGCTTCTGATGGAGTCAGGACGGTCACAATGACAAATGACCTGTGGAGGGGGTTGTTCTCTGGGACGTGGGGGGGGGGGGGCAGGCGAAGAAGGGGGGCTGGAGACCGGGGGGTGTTTCTTTAATAGTGGCTATAGGAGGGTGCCGAGTATTGAATTGTCGGACCGGCTGTAGAGTGCTGAGGCGGCCGGCTAGACCATTGGTCGGGCAGGGCTGCGCGGTACCAGTCAGTCAACTGAATATTGAAGTGAGGGGAGGGAGACTTCTCTGAACTACTACACATAATATTCTTGTGTTCTTCTTTTTGTTCTTCTATTCATTGAGCACAAGTTGAGGGTGGTGCTTTAGGGCGGAGTTCGGAATCTTCTGACCAGGTTTGGACTAGGAGATGCAGTATTACCGCCTGCGGGTGGGGGAGTTGGGGATCTCAGTTTTGGTTCTGGGGGGATGCTGCCGGGCCGAATAGTAACCTTGCTAGGGGACGAACAGGTTGTCCCTTTGTTTTTGGTTTTTTTGCAGAGTTTTATATAGCGCGAACTAGAACCGAACCGAATCAGTTATCAGAGCGCTTTACATAGCACCAGTTACATGAGGACACACTTTCATTTTAGGCACGGGGAGATTAAGTGATTTGCCCAGAATCACAGGGGGTTTTTGGCGTCGTTACCGAGGCTCGAACCAAGTTCCCCAGGTCCGAGGTCGAGCGCCTTAGCCGTTAGGCCAACCCCTCTCCTCTTTGTGGGGTCACGTGGTCCTGTGATGGGGGTCATATGAATGTGAGCTGGGGGCTGCGATTTCATGGACTTCTGACATATGGCAGGTGATACATACAAATTGGTGACTTGAAATGTTAGGGGGCTTAATAATACGATTAAACGAATCAGGGTAGCCACCTACCTCCGGCGCTATGGGGTCAGCATTGCATTCCTACAGGAGACGCACCTTTGTGGGGGACTGTCTTAAGTATGTCCAGCGTAGGTGGCGGGGACAATTTTTCGCCACATCTTCCTCCGGTTTCACCAGGGATGCACTGATATGGGTGGCACCGGGAGTCCCTTTTAAGGCCTTTCACACTATATTCGACCCAGAGGGCAGGTTTGTGATAGTAGCAGGGTTGTTAGATGGTTGCAGTGTCTGTTTAGTGAATGTTTATGTCCCGAACAGTGACGATGGGGAGTTTCTGGGTCGGGTGCTGGGGCGGCTTGATCTGGACCCGGACACAGAGCTCCTTGACGCAGGGGACTTTAACTGTGCTCTCAATGGAAGGCTTGACAGATTCCCCCTGTGAGAAGTTGGCCTGATAGGTGATGTTTCCAATTCTGGAACCACCTGATATCAGACCAAACAATCCCTTATGGTGTCTGGTTGTAAGTCAACCTTGTTAGACAAGCTATACTAGGGGTAGCATGGACTAAGCAGCCTAAAGGCTTAACTTAAGAGGTCGTGTTAAGCGAGCTGTTTTACCACATACAATCCTGTAATACCAAATGAAAGGACACCACACAAGTATATATTATAAAAATGTATGTATTTATTACTAAAACAATCCCCAGTATTCTTTATGAATAAAGGGGCACAAGCGTTAAATCAAAAGCACAGTATAACATACAAAAGTTGCACAAATATGGATGAGGGCGAGGGGCCACTCAGACCATATACTAAACAAGTGGTATAAGAGATACCAATCGAACAGTGGTTAGGCCTAGGGCCTAGGGAATCGCTGGGAGCAGTCAGGACAAGCAGTGCTGAAGTCGGGACAAGCCCGCGGGATTCGGGTGCAGTGCAGAAAGCGCACGCATGCACCAATGTTAGCCAATGGTGCGTAAAAGTTACAAAGTTAGAGTTTAAGGACACTTCCGCTGAACCTAGAGGAACAAAACTCAGGACACAGACCCTAGAGGTGTGTACCAGTGTGGGAACACCGGCGTTGCAAAGTTACCTCACCCACAGGAAGCGGGTGCACAGGGTCGAAGTCGAGTCGGGTTTCGTCACGCAGGCTCTTGGTGCTTGGAGCTGAAAGGGCTGCAGGCGGTGTGAAGGAGAAGTGTCCGGTGGAGTCCCAGGGTGGACTCAAGTCGAAAAGTACCTGAAAGCAGAGGGGACAGAGTCTGGGTCACTCAGCAGTGACCAGGGTGGAACCAGGACGGAACCAGGCAATGTCGGGCGCAATCAGGTGGTTGTCGAGGAGCTTCTCTCCGCTGTCACGTGGGCTCTGGGGCATCTGCGACGTCCCGGAGCAGGTTACGATCTGTCCCACGAGGGCTCTCACCGTCGGCGCAGTCGGCTTCAAGTTTGGAGCAAACAACACTTGGCAAGAGCAATCCACGCGGAACCGGGAGATTGCTTCTCACTCGAACCAGGAGGGTCAGAGTGGGGGCTCCTTTTCAGGGGAGCTGGTGCAAGTCTGGAGCAACCAGAATTGCAAGTCGTATTCGTAGTTTCGTCGGCACAGGGACCACTAGCCGGCTGGCAAGTGACCGGGCCAACGCGTTGAGCCAAAAGTAGCAGCAGGGCCCCACGCAGCACTCGGTGAGTGTAGAGGGGTGAGCTTCGGTGCAAGAGAAGCTCAGGGTGGGGGCTTCTCAAACCCCGGTGTACAGCTTCGAGGGTCACTCGTGGGCTGCACGGTCAGCGTCTCGTGGTCTTTCCAAGATGGCATGCCCCACGCTTCCGGTCGCCTCCACGGGTCTCAGCTCTGCAGGGACTGTGGATCGGGCTGTTGGAAGGCAGGCAAGCTTGATCTCGTCGATCTCTGTCACTCGAGTTCCGGCGGGAACTGCAACAAAGCAGACGTCGATGGCTGGATGGTGCCTGTTTGCACAGGGTGGTCACTCCTTGACCACAAGGGAGATTCTTCGGGCTTCTACGTCGAGTAGGATGTCGAAGGGTCATATATCAACCCCTTATGCAATGTATGTCTGTTTTCCTCTAGACAGCTACTGTTGAGTTACCTGACTGCCTCATCCTTTTAACCCTGTCGGATTCGTCTCACGTACGACAGCGGGGTAAGTCCTCTCCTCTGCCCTGTTCATGGTGCTATTATTTTTCGCGCTATGGTCCCTAACACACTTCTACCTCATTTACAGTTAGAATTGCACCTTGAAGACATCCTCAACTCCTAGCTCTATCCGGCACCACCTCACCACGGTTGGTGCACTAACGGTGAGTCGCTCTAACCACCACCATCCACCTTTGCCCGGCATGCGGGTTAGGGATGTATTCCACCTTTGGATTCTCCTCTGCGGGCTTTTTGTGTAATTAATTCGGTCCTGCTGACACCACTATTGTGGTTAGTCAGTCCCACTTATACCTTTGACGTCCGAATTATATGTATAGTCTGAGGCAGCCCTTTCTGGATTTCTCCTGATCTGGTATTTTACTTACCAGAACCATACCGGTGTACACCAGCCTAGTGCCACCCCGTTTTCCTTCCACCATTTTGGATTCAGCTCGTTACCACGTGCTCATGATCAGTGAATAATGCAACTGACACCCCAATATAACGTAGTAATCAATGTGTCCCAACCTAACGTATGGGTTTCTAATTCATTTACGGCATCCAAACTCTATTGTAATGTGCTTCCGTGTTTGAACTATATACAGGGAGTTTTATCCCGTATTCATAATGTATATATATCTCTATACATTTACTAGGTTATGTGTCCCCCAGTCCTGATGAAGACCCCCCAGCAAGATAACCATTGATATCTGCATCTCTGAGGGTCGAAACGTCGACATTGATTTTCCGTGTGTCATCTCCAATCCCCACTGTCTACATTTATTGGATAACCTGGAGGATGACTTTGTCGAATTTGTTCATGAACATTTTGTGTCTTTAATTCTCTGTACATAGTGTGTAACTTTGTCAAACGATTGACAATTGTTGATTTTACTGTCACTATTGAATCGCCACTTCGTTCCTCACCAATTCCTCACTTTCACTACACCGTCCTATCCCCCCTCCCTCCTTGGGGCACCACCGAAACGAGTGTTCTATTATTGTATGTATTTATCCTTGCATATTCGTTAAGCATTCCCATTGTGAAGTAAACAATGTGGTTTCAATGTATGTGTCCTTGATTATTTTACATTTGTGTGTTTTTACGTTCCATGGCTACTGGGACCCCCTCTCTTTATTGACTTAACTACCCAGGTCCCCGTACCTTCTAATGGGTAAAACCCCCCCTATTAACAATTTATTTGACAGGGGGCCCTCTGGGTCTCACTGTCCTTCTTGTCCTCTGCAGCCCTGGGCTGAGTAAGGCAAGGTAGAGAGGGGCAGGTTACCTGCTCCAGACTGGGTCCCACCTGAGAAGGGTCCACTGACATCAGAGGCTCTGTCAGGCTAGGCCTAACCACCTCTGGGGCAGTTCCTTCATCAGGGGTAAGATCAGTTCCCTGAGGAGGCTGATCCTTTCCTAAAGTCTGGTGAGGGGGAGATTTCTCGTCCTCCTCTGTGCTCTCAGTTTGTGTGGAGTTATCCATCATTTCAGGCTTCACAACACACATATCAGTTTGAGTTTGGGCTGTGGCCATCACAGCCCCACCAACCTTTTCAGGAGGAGACTCAGTTTGGGTTTCTGCTGTTATCATAACAGCTTGGCTATTCTGTTCAGGAAGAGCTTTTGCTAAAGATGGGGCAGAGAGTTTCTCAGCCCTACCAACCTTTCCAGGAAGGACATCTTGAATTGGGGCTGTAGCCATTACAGCCCCACTAACCTTTCCATTGGAATTTACCATTCTAGAATGGGTTTCCTGTTCAACCTCAGCCCAGGCTGAGATTTCCAAATCATTACCAAGTAGACAGTCCACAGGCAAGTTTGATGACACTGCCACTCTCTTTGGGCCAGTGACACCTCCCCAGCTGAGACTTACTACTGCCATGGGATGATTTGTTTGGATGCCATCACTGTTTGTTACCTGGTATGTGGCACCAGGTAAAAGTTGCTTAGAGGGGACTATACAATCAGCCACCATGGTGATGCTAGCCCCTGTGTCTCTAAAAGCCTCAACTCTCAAACCATTGATGATGGGTTCTTGTCTATATTTGCTCAAAGTATTTGGGCAATCAGAGAAGTTGGCAAACCCCATGCAAGTCTCATAAACAAGATTTTTTGGGGATGGGGACCTGGATAGGCCAGGGTACTCCTGGGCTCCAAAAGTAAACCCACCCAGCTTCCTGGGTGTGCTCCCACTTCCTGGGGGAATACTGCTGACAGTAACAGGAGGGGCTGGAGCTGGCTTTGGAGGTATATTCTCTTTAGTGCCATTCTTGGGACAACAGTTGTCTGTTTTGTAATGCCCAACCTGCTTACAGACATGGCAATAGGGCTTTTTCTCAGTTGAAGAAGTGTCTTGGGACCCACCCCCATTCTTGGAGTTTTGGGGCCCTGGGGAAGTCTTTTCTTTATTTTTATCCCCACCCTTATCTTGAGGCTTGGTAGACTCCTTCTTCTGGTTACTGTCCTGATTCTTAGGCCTAATCCTGGTTCTGACCCACTTGTCTGCCTTCTTTCCCAATTCTTGGGGAGAGGTCAGATCAGAGTCCACCAGGTGCTGGTGTAAGAGCTGGTTCTGACAATTACTTAGGATCTGCTCCCTCATAATCAAATTATACAATCCTGTAAAGTCATGTACTTTGCTGCCATGTAGCCAACCCTCCAGAGCCTTAGTAGCACAATCCACAAAATCAGTCCAGTCCTGTGTCTGTGTCTTCTGGGTGTCTCTGAACTTCAACCTGTACTGTTCAGTGGTTAAGCCAAACCCATCTATTAGGACACTCCTCAGGACTTTGTAATTGTTTGCATCCTCATGTCTAACAGTGAGGAGCTTATCTCTCCCTTTCTCTGAAAAGGAGTACCATAAGATTGCTGCCCACTGTTCCTCAGGAACCTGCTGTACCATGCAGGCTCTCTCAAGAGCAGTTATCCACTTGTGGATGTCATCCCCTTCCTTGTAGGGGGGCACAATCTTTGTCAGGTTTCTACTATCATAGGACCTGGGTTTCTCTTTAGGAATATTGCTGCCACCAGTGGCATCTAAGCCACACAATTTCTGCTCTCTTGCCAAGGCAAGTCTAGCTTGGGCTAGGGCTACCTCCTCCCTCTCTATCTGGAGTTTGACAGCTCTCATCCTGGCCTTATGCTCTAGCTTTTGAGAAGCAGTCATGCCTCTCTGAGATTCTCTTGAGGCACTAGAAACATGAGAGTCCTCTGAGGGAGATCTCATTCTTCTGTTGCCTGGGAAAATGCTCTGGTGGGATCTGGGGAGGTGCTGGCCCTCTCCATTCCCCAGTAGGTCTAAGTTGGCCTGGCTAAGCCTGGCAACTTTACCTTGGTTAACCCCTAGTTCCTGATCTTCAGGATCTTCTATGTCTGAACCATCCTCCTCCTCTTCTTCCTCTTCTTCTTCCTCCTCTGGAGTGATGTCAGTTACAGGGGGGGTTCACTCCATCTCCTGATTCTAAGGGAGCTGCATTTCCCTTCTCTAAGTCATCCTGCTCTAGAATGGCTATCAGGATAGGACTGGTGGGACTTCTGCCCCTTTTTAACCCTCTTGATATGCACAAGGCAATCAAGTCCTTTCTGGTTAATTTGTCATAGCTGGAAGCTGCCTTGGTAAGGTCAACTGTCACAGGTGCAGACCCTGAGGCCTTACCTGCGTCAGCCATGACTCTAGTGTGGTGTAAGTGATGCACCTACCTACACTAAGTGTTTGCCTACTGTACCTGGCTAGTGAGTTGTAGTCAGGGTGTGCTAATCCCTTCAACCTACAACTACTAAGTTCAGTAGAACTTAAATATGCTAAGCTTTTGATTTATATGTACCTAGAGGTACTTGATGTGATCTTTCAATTTGATAAAAAGATTGCAATGGTAAAACAACAGCAAGCTCAAATCCGCACCGCTGCTCACCAATGTGAGAAGTTGGCCTGATAGGTGATGTTTCCAATTCTGGAACCACCTGATATCAGACCAAACAATCCCTTATGGTGTCTGGTTGTAAGTCAACCTTGTTAGACAAGCTATCCTAGGGGTAGCATGGACTAAGCAGCCTAAAGGCTTAACTTAAGAGGTCGTGTTAAGCGAGCTGTTTTACCACATACAATCCTGTAATACCAAATGAAAGGACACCACACAAGTATATATTATAAAAATATATGTATTTATTACTAAAACAATCCCCAGTATTCTTTATGAATAAAGGGGCACAAGCGTTAAATCAAAAGCACAGTATAACATACAAAAGTTGCACAAATATGGATGAGGGCGAGGGGCCACTCAGACCATATACTAAACAAGTGGTATAAGAGATACCAATCGAACAGTGGTTAGGCCTAGGGCCTAGGGAATCGCTGGGAGCAGTCAGGACAAGCAGTGCTGAAGTCGGGACAAGCCCGCGGGATTCGGGTGCAGTGCAGAAAGCGCACGCATGCACCAATGTTAACCAATGGTGCGTAAAAGTTACAAAGTTAGAGTTTAAGGACACTTCCGCTGAACCTAGAGGAACAAAACTCAGGACACAGACCCTAGAGGTGTGTACCAGTGTGGGAATGTAGGAAGGTGGCTACCTGACTATGGTTACCCCGAATTTTTGCCTGTGTTTAGCTGTTTTTTTTTACTTAGTTGACCTGGTTCCCTGCTAATCAGGGCCCCAGGCCATCTGCTCTCTCTGTAAAATGGAGTCCATGTACCCTAGGTACATACCACAATTGGAAATGGACTCCTTGTCAGCCCCTGTATAATGCACTATAGGTGCCCAGGGCATAGGGGCCACCAAGGCCTACCAGGGGCTGCAGCATATCTTTTGCCACCCCTGGCTGGTTCTTAAATTGACACAACTGGCTGATCACTCAGCTGGGGTAAGGTGGTGTAATCACCCCTTGCTTAGATATAGTATACCTATATCTAAACCTATACCTGGACACATATAAACCTGTGAGCCACTCCTATGGAAGGCCTCATCAATCCTGGAGGCAGAGTGCATTGTTTTATGTGAGATGGAGCTCTAGCATGAGCTGAGCCTGTCTGCAGCTGTCGGGAACAACTCCCTAAGCTGTTTCAGGATAATGCCATACCATATACTCTTAAGTGCCTTATAATCCTCGCGGTTACATAGCAACTTTGGTTTGGCTTTATCAAAACATGTCGTGTAAGGTGTCATACGATTTGGAATACTATCCCCTCGCCAGTTCTGGCGACAGGGATAGCATTCCACCCCTCTAGAGGGGTAGGACATGTTGTTTTACTTAAATGCGGTTAATTTCTACAAAGACCTTAGATCCACAAAATGGATGCCTCTGCCACAGACAAGAGTCTGGACCCCTGCAGCTGACCGAAACTCAGCCAAATGGGGCCTGGACAAAGGGTTTCCTGTCACAGGAGGGTGTCACCGCCCTCCAGACAGGAGATAGTGGATTGTAGCAGGGAGGTTTGAAAGAAACCAGACACTGCTTGGGGCGCACAAGGCTGCCCCTTGCATAATCCGGCCAAACCTGTTCTGGGGCACTCCAGCCCTCGTGCCAGGGTGGCCTGGATCAAAGGAAGGGGGTGTATCCACCCACTTCCTGGGTCCCACCCATAGGGGGGGACCTAGCAGGTAATCACGCCCCCCAGATTCGAATAAGAGTGGGAGCAGTGCCAATGCACTTCAGATTTCCTGGAAGAAACATAAGAAACGAAACTCTGGACCCTTGGACCTCCTACTCAACGTGGAAGCCCGAAGTATCTCCCTTGTGGTCAAGGAGTGACCACCCTGCACCAGCAGGCACCATCCAGCCCTCGACGTCTACTTTGTTGCAGTTCCCGCTGGAACTCGAGCGACAAAGATCGACGAGATCAAGCTTGCCTGCCTTCCAACAGCCCGATCCACAGTCCCTGCAGAGCTGAGACCCGTGGAGGCGACCGGAAGCGTGGGGCACGCCATCTTGAATTGACCACGAGACGCTGACCGTGCAGCCCACGAGTGACCCTCGAAGCTGTGCACTGGGGTTTGAGAAGCCCCCACCCTGAGCCACTCTTGAAACGAAGTTCAGCCCTCCACACTCGACGAGTGCTGCGTGGGGCCCTTCTGCTCCATTTGGCTCAACACGTTGGCCCGGTCACTTGCCAGCTGGCTAGTGGTCCCTGTGCCGACGAAACTACAAAGACGACTTGTGAATCTGGTTGCTCCAGATCCACACCAGCTCCCCTGAAAACGAGCTCCCACTCTGACCTTCCTGGTTCGAGTGAAAGGCAATCTCCCGGTTCCGCGTGGATTGCTTTTGCCAAGTGTTGTTTGCTCCAATCTTGAAGCCGACAGCGCCGACGGCGAGAGCCTGCGTGGGACAGATCGTGACCTGCTCCTGGACGTCGCAGATGCCCCAGAGCCCACGTGACAGCGGAGAGAAGCTCCTCGACGACCACCTGATTGCGCCCGACATTGCCTGGTTCCGCCCTGGTTCCACCCTGGTCACTGCTGAGTGACCCAGACTCTGTCCCCTCTGCTTTCAGGTACCCTTCGACTTGAGTCCACCCTTGGACTCCACCGGACACTTCACTTTCAACCCGCCTGCAACCCTTTCAGCTTCAAGCACCAAGAGCCTGCGTGTCAAAACCCGACGCCACTTCGACCCTGTGCACCCGCTTCCTGTGGGTGAGGTAACTTTGCTCCGCCGGTGTTCCCACACTGGTACACATCTCTAGGGTCTGTGTCTTAAGTTTTGTTCCTCTAGGTTCAGCGGAAGTGTCCTTAAACTCTAACTTTACACTTTTTACGCACCATTGGTTAACATTGGTGCTGGCGTGCGCTTTCCGCACTGCTCCCGAATCCCGAGGGCCGTTCCCGACTTCAGCATTGCTTGTCCCGACTGCTCCCAGCGATTCCCTAGGCCCTAGGCCTAACCACTGCTCGAGTGGCATCTCTTATACCACTTGTTTAGTATATGGTTTGAGTGGCCCCCTGCCCTCATCCATAATTGTGCAACTTGTATGTTTAAACAGTGCTTTTGATTTAACGCTTGTGCCCCTTTATTCATAAAGAATACTGGGGATTGTTTTTAGTAAGAAATACATATATTTTTATAATATATACTTGTGTGGTGTCCTTTCATTTGATATTACAGGATTGTATGTGGTAAAACAGCTCGCTTAACACGACCTCTTAAGTTAAGCCTTTAGGCTGCTTAGTCCATGCTACCCCTAGGATAGCTTGTCTAATAAGGTTGACTTACAACCAGACACCATAAGGGATTGTTTGGTCTGATAACAGGTGGTTCCAGAATTGGAAACATCACCTATCAGGCCAACTTCTCACATTGGTGAGCAGCGGTGCGGATTTGAGCTTGCTGTTGTTTTACCATTGCAATCTTTGTATCAAATTGAAAGATCACATCAAGTACCTCTAGGTACATATAAATCAAAAGCTTAGCATATTAAGTTCTACTGAACTTAGTAGTTGTAGATTAAAGGGATTAGCACACCCTGACTACAACTCACTAGCAAGGTACAGTAGGAAAACACTTAGTGTAGGTAAGTGCACCACTTACACCTCACTAGCAGTCATGTCTGACACAGGAAAAGCCTCAGGGTCTGCTCCTGTGACAGTTGACCTTACCAAGGCAACTTCCAGCTATGACAAGTTAACCCGAAAAGACTTGGTTGCCTTGTGCATTTCAAGAGGGTTAAAAAGGGGCAGAAGTCCCACCTGCCAAATCCTGATAGACATCCTAGAACAGGATGACTTAGAAAGGGCGAAGGAAGCTTCCCTAGAGTCAGGAGATGGAGTGAACCCCCCTGTAACTGATCCCCCTCAGGAGGAAGAGGAAGAAGAAGAGGAGGAGGAGGACTCAGAAGTAGAGGACCCAGAAGATCAGGATCAGAGGGGTAGCCAGGTCCAAGTTGCCAGGCTTAGCCAGGCCAACTTAAGCCTACTAGGGAATGGAGAGGGCCAGCACCTCCCCAGATCCTATAGCATTCTCCCAGGCAACAGAAGAGTGAGATCTCCCTCAGGGGACTCTCATATTTCTAGTGCCTCAAGAGAATCTCAGAGAGGCATGACTGCTTCTCAAAAGCTAGAGCATAGGGCCAGAATGAGGGCTGTCAAACTCCAAATAGAGAGGGAGGAGGTAGCCTTGGCTCAAGCTAGACTTGCCTTGGCAAGAGAGCCAACATTGTGTGGCTTAGATGCCACTGGTGGCAGCAATATTCCTAAAGAGAAACCCAGGTCCTATGATAGTAGAAACCTGACAAAGATTGTGCCCCCCTACAAGGAAGGGGATGACATCCACAAGTGGATAACTGCTCTTGAGAGAGCCTGCATGGTACAGCAGGTTCCTGAGGAACAGTGGGCAGCAATCTTATGGTACTCCTTTTCAGAGAAAGGGAGAGATAAGCTCCTCACTGTTAGACATGAGGATGCAAACAATTACAAAGTCCTGAAGAGTGTTCTGATAGATGGGTTTGGCTTAACCACTGAACAGTACAGGTTGAAGTTCAGAGACACCCAGAAGACACAGACTCAGGACTGGACTGATTTTGTTGATTGTGCAACTAAGGCTCTGGAGGGTTGGCTACATGGCAGCAAAGTACATGACTTTACAGGATTGTATAATTTGATTATGAGGGAGCAGATCCTAAGTAATTGTCAGAACCAGCTCTTACACCAGCACCTGGTGGACTCTGATCTGACCTCTCTCCAAGAATTGGGAAAGAAGGCAGACAAATGGGTCAGAACCAGGATTAGGCCTAAGAATCAGGACAGTAACCAGAAGAAGGAGTCTACCAAGCCTCAAGATAAGGGTGGGGATAAAAATAAAGAAAAGACTTCCCCAGGGCCCCAAAACTCCAAGGATGGGGGTGGGTCCCAAGACCCTTCTTCAACTGAGAAAAAGCCTTATTGTTATGCCTGTAAACAGGTTGGGCATTACAAAACAGACAACTGTTGTCCCAAGAATAACAATAAAGAAAATATACCTCCAAAGCCAGCTCCAACACCTCCTGTTACTGTCAGCAGTAATCCCCCAGGAAGTGGGAGCACACCCAGGAATCTGGGTGGGTTTACTTTTGGAGCACAGGAGGACCCTGGCCTATCCAGGTCCCCCTCCCCAAATGATCTTGTTTATGAGACTGGCAGGGGGTTTGCCAACTTCTCTGATTGCCCAAATACTTTGAGCAAGTATAGACAAGAACCCATCATCAATGGTTTGAAAGTTGAAGCTTTTAGAGACACAGGAGCTAGCATCACCATGGTGGCTGACTGTATAGTCCCCTCTAAACAACTTTTACCCGGTGCCACATACCAGGTGACAAACATTGATGGCATCAAAACAAATCATCCCATGGCAGTAGTAAGTCTCACCTGGGGAGGTGTCATTGGCCCAAAGAGAGTGGCAGTGTCATCAAACTTGCCTGTAGACTGCCTACTTGGTAATGATTTGGAAATCTCAGCCTGGGCTGAGGTTGAACAGGAAATCCATTCTAGAATGGTAAATTCCAATGGAAAGGTTAGTGGGGCTGTAATGGCTACCGCCCCCATCCAAGATGTCCTTCCTGAAAAGGTTGGTAGGGCTGAGAAACTCTCTGCCCCATCTTTAGCAAAAGCTCTTCCTGAACAGAATAGCAAAGCTGTTATGATAACAGCAGAAACCCAAACTGAGTCTCCTCCTGAAAAGGTTGGTGGGGCTGTGATGGCCACAGCCCAAACTCAAACTGATATGTGTGTTGTGAAGCCTGAAATGATGGATAACTCCACACAAACTGAGAGCATGGAGGAGGAAGAGAAATCTCCCCCTCACCAGACTTTAGGACAGGATCAGCCTCCTCAGGGAACTGATCTTACCCCTGATGAAGGAACTGCCCCAGAGGTGGTTGGGCCTAGCCTGACAGAACCTCTGATGTCAGTGGACCCTTCTCAGGTGGGACCCAGTCTGGAGCAGGTAACCTGCCCCTCTCTACCTTGCCTTAGCCAGCCCAGGGCTGCAGAGGACAAGAAGGACAGTGAGACCCAGAGGGCCCCCTGTCAAATAAAGCACCCCCATCAACAGATTAGGGGCACCAAAACTAGTAGCCCTAGTGAGGTGAAAACTTTAAAAACTCCTGAGGGAGCCCCCTTAAAAACAGTTAGGGACCTCCCACAGATGGATTCTGTTGGGCACAGCCAAACCTGGGACCCAAAGGGCCCAAACCTGAACTGTCCCTCCAGCAAGCCAACCAGAGGGACCCAGCCTCCAGCTTTAGGTAGCCAGAGGTTGACCCTGAGAGCACAGTGCAACTCAGTTAAAGAAAGAAAGGCACACATGGTGGAAGATAATTGGAGGAAGCTAAGCCCTAAATTAGTAGAGCCTCACTTCAATACTCCATATCCAAACCAGCCTTTAACTTTGCATAAACTACCTGACTATGGTTACCCCGAATTTTTGCCTGTGTTTAGCTGTTTTGTTTGACTTAGTTGACCTGGTTCCCTGCTAATCAGGGCCCCAGGCCATCTGCTCTCTCTGTAAAATGGATTCCATGTACCCTAGGTACATACCACAATTGGAAATGGACTCCTTGTCAGCCCCTGTATAATGCACTATAGGTGCCCAGGGCATAGGGGCCACCAAGGCCTACCAGGGGCTGCAGCATATCTTTTGCCACCCCTGGCTGGTTCTTAAATTGACACAACTGGCTGATCACTCAGCTGGGGTAAGGTGGTGTAATCACCCCTTGCTTAGATATAGTATACCTATATCTAAACCTATACCTGGACACATATAAACCTGTGAGCCACTCCTATGGAAGGCCTCATCAATCCTGGAGGCAGAGTGCGTGGTTTTATGTGAGATGGAGCTCTAGCATGAGCTGAGCCTGTCTGCAGCTGTCGGGAACAACTCCCTAAGCTGTTTCAGGATAATGCCATACCATATACTCTTAAGTGCCTTATAATCCTCGCAGTTACATAGCAACTTTGGTTTGGCTTTATCAAAACATGTCGTGTAAGGTGTCATACGATTTGGAATACTATCCCCTCGCCAGTTTTGGCGACGGGGATAGCATTCCACCCCTCTAGAGGGGTAGGACATGTTGTTTTACTTAAATGCGGTTAATTTCTACAAAGACCTTAGATCCACAAAATGGATGCCACTGCCACAGACAAGAGTCTGGACCCCTGCAGCTGACCGAAACTCAGTCTTGCTCCGATCAACCACATCGCCAGACGGACTACCCCGCTGCCGCCGGACATAGCGAGCCCTGCCCACTATCTTGAGGCAGGGAGATCTTTTAACATCACCTCCCCTTTCCAGCTATCATTTTTTGGAACCGCCTATTAACAACACTCACGCTCTCTGAAATAGAAGACCTTATAATCAATGAATATCACGTTTTAATCTAAAAGTAGCCTATGTTCGCACCAAAGATCAACAAGTAGGCTCAGGAAAAAGAAATCAGGAATCACAGATATCATAGATACTAGACGTCACTGAGGTTGATTCCGACCTAAGTTACCTCACCCACAGGAAGCAGGTGCACAGGGTCGAAGTCGAGTCGGGTTTCGTCACGCAGGCTCTTGGTGCTTGGAGCTGAAAGGGCTGCAGGCGGTGTGAAGGAGGAGTGTCCGGTAGAGTCCCAGGGTGGACTCAAGTCGAAAAGTACCTGAAAGCAGAGGGGACAGAGTCTGGGTCACTCAGCAGTGACCAGGGTGGAACCAGGACGGAACCAGGCAATGTCGGGCGCAATCAGGTGGTTGTCGAGGAGCTTCTCTCCGCTGTCACGTGGGCTCTGGGGCATCTGTGATGTCCCGGAGCAGGTCACGATCTGTCCCACGAGGGCTCTCACCGTCGGCGCAGTCGGCTTCAAGTTTGGAGCAAACAACACTTGGCAAGAGCAATCCACGCGGAACCGGGAGATTGCTTCTCACTCGAACCAGGAGGGTCAGAGTGGGGGCTCCTTTTCAGGGGAGCTGGTGCAAGTCTGGAGCAACCAGAATCGCAAGTCGTATTTGTAGTTTCGTCGGCACAGGGACCACTAGCCGGCTGGCAAGTGACCGGGCCAACGCGTTGAGCCAAAAGTAGCAGAAGGGCCCCACGCAGCACTCGTTGAGTGTAGAGGGGTGAGCTTCGGTGCAAGAGTGGCTCAGGGTGGGGGCTTCTCAAACCCCGGTGTACAGCTTCGAGGGTCACTCGTGGGCTGCACGGTCAGCGTCTCGTGGTCTTTCCAAGATGGCGTGCCCCACGCTTCCGGTCGCCTCCACGGGTCTCAGCTCTGCAGGGACTGTGGATCGGGCTGTTGTAAGGCAGGCAAGCTTGATCTCGTAGATCTCTGTTGCTCGAGTTCCGGCAGGAACTGCAACAAAGCAGACGTCGATGGCTGGATGGTGCCTGTTTGCACAGGGTGGTCACTCCTTGACCACAAGGGAGATTCTTTGGGCTTCTACGTCGAGTAGGATGTCGAAGGGTCCAGAATTTCGGTTCTTATGTTTCTTCAGGGTAATCTGAAGTGCATTGGCACTGCTCCCAGTCTTATACTAATTTTGGGGGCTGGATTACCTGCTAGGTCCCCTCCTATGGGTGGGACCCAGGAAGTGGGTGGATAAACCCCCTTCCTTTGATCCAGGCCGCCCTGGCACGAGGGCTGGAGTGCCCCAGAACCGGTTTGGCCGGATTATGCAAGGGGCAGCCTTGTGCGCCCCAAGCAGTGTCTGGTTTCTTTCAAACCTCCCTGCTACAATCCACTATCTCCTGTCTGGGGGGTGGTAACACCTCCCTGCAACAGGAAACCCTTTGTCCAGGCCCCATTTGGCTGAGTTTCGGTCAGCTTCAGGGGGTCAGACTCTTGTCTGTGGCAGAGGCATCCATTTTGTGGATCTAAGGTCCTTTTAGAAATTAAACGCATTTACGTAAAGTAACATGTCTTACCCCTCTAGAGGGGTGGAATGCTATCCCCGTCGCCAGGACTGGCGAGGGGATAGTATTCCAAATCGTATGACACCTTACACGACATGTTTTGATAAAGCCAAACCAAAGTTGCTATATAACCGCGAGGATTATAAGGCACTTAAGAGTATATGGTATGGCATTATCCTGAAACAGCTTAGGGAGTTGTTCCCGACAGCTGCAGACAGGCTCAGCTCATGCTAGAGCTCCATCTCACATTAAACCACGCACTCTGCCTCCAGGATTGATGAGGCCTTCCATAGGAGTGGCTCACAGGTTTATATGTGTCCAGATATAGGTTTAGATATAGGTATACTATATCTAAGTAAGGGGTGATTACACCACCTTACCCCAGCTGAGGGATCAGCCAGTTGTGTCAATTTAAGAACCAGCCAGGGGTGGCAAAAGATATGCTGCAGCCCCTGGTAGGCCTTGGTGGCCCCTATGCCCATGGCACCTATAGTGCATTATACAGGGGCTGACAAGGAGTCAATTTCCAATTGTGGTATGTACCTAGGGTACATGGAATCCATTTTACAGAGAGAGCAGATGGCCTGGGGCCCTGATTAGCAGGGAACCAGGTCAACTAAGTCAAAAACCAGCTAAACACAAGGCAAAAAATCTGGGGTAACCATAGTCAGGTAGCCACCTTCCTACACCCCCTAAATTGGATGCCAAACCTAAGATGAGGGAGGCAATGAACCAGATGCCTCAAAGTTATGGTTTACTAGATGTATGGAGGCATCGGCACCCAGCCCAACGGGTGTATTCATGCTACACGCCTGCTGCCAATACCCATAGTAAATTGGACTACTTCTTCCTCCAGGGAACGGCAATGTTTAATGCAGCAGAGGTTCAATATCTGGCTCGCTACTTGTCGGACCACACCCCGCTCCTGCTCACGTATTTGAGAGGCAGACCACGACCCAAGATCCCGCTCTGGAGACTCAAAAAAAGAGGCTTTGTGTGATCCTACCTTTAAAGACGCTATCTCACAGGGGCTCGAGAGGTATTTGGAGGTGAACTGGGGCTCCGCTAGCACCACTGCGACTGAGTGGGATGCTATGAAAGTGGTTCCCAGTCTTCGGCGGACCCTGAGGGCATAGAAGTATTTCTTGGGGGGGGGGGGTGCAGCTCCCCTTTGTAGACGAGGATAGTCAGGAGGACCTAGGATGGATCCTTAGGGAAGAGGAAATACGAGCCGCAATAGCCCATCTGCAGACGGTGAAGTCCCCAGGGATGGACGGCTTAGCCGCTGAACTCTATAAGGAGTTTAAGGGGATTTTGGTCCCGAAATTCTTGGAAATTGCAACGGAGGCCGATGACGGCGGCTCGCTCCCCGACTCCATGCGGGCAGCAACGATAGTCATGATCCCCAAGCCGGGCAAAGACCCGCTTCTGCCCGGATCGTATAGGTCCATATCTATGCTAAACGTGGACTTGAAAATTATCAGTCAGGTGTTGGCCAGTAGGCTCCTCCCCTATCTTAGGCGTCTGGTCCACGAGGACCAACCAGGTTTTATTGCGGGCAGGAATACGTTACGGAACATTCGTCATCTGGCCTATGTCATGCAGGCCTTGGAGGGACATGCCAAACAGAACACACTAGTATTCCTTGATATCGAACAAGCGTTCGACTCCATCCGATGGACGTACCTCTGGAGGGTGCTTTTGAAACTGAGTTTGGGGGAGGGGTTTGTAAAGTGGGTGCAACTGCTTTACACCCGACCATTGGCCAGGATCCGCATGAGACGTTATGTATCCGATGCAATACCCATAACGAGGGACACGCATCAGGGGTGCCGGCTCTCGCCCTTACTATTTGCCCTGGCAATAGAGCCGCTGGCTTTTCATCTCTGCGAGGTTCTAGATGGTCAGGGCATTCGAGTGGTGGAGGTGGAGCACGTGGTGTCCCTGTATGCGGACGACGCGCGGATATATTTAAAGCAGCCTACGCGGTCGTTGCCGACCTTGTTGGCCGCTCTGTCGCAGTTTGCGGTGGCTTCCGGCCTTGTGGTGAATAGCACAAAGTCTCAGCTCTACGCGATCGGAGAGGGGTCCGACTGGGAGGGGGTTCAACGCCCGGAGATGGGACTCCCATGGGTGGAAGATACACTTCGCTATCTCGGGATCGGATTGGACGGGACCCATACACCTTCTTTCAGCACAATATGGGTAGGATAATCCAGGGTCTGAAAGGGAGTATCACAATTTGGAATACCCTTAAACTTTCCCTGATGGGGAAGATCGCCCTAATCAAAATGGTGGTCCTCCCGCGCTGTCTGTATACAACGCAAGGGTCCTTTTATGAGCTGCCGCATCAGGTCTTCCAGGACCTGGATTCCTTATTGGTTCTCCTATTGTGGAACAGGAAGCGGTGCAGGGTGAGTCTGGAGGTCCTAAAGCGTAGATGGGGCGCTGGAGGTCTGGAAGTCCCGGACCTGGAACTTTATTATTTTGCATCACAATTACAACACGCGATCGCATGGCTGGATACGGACCCCTCCTGGGAGAGGTCCCTGATGGCTGGAACATATGGAAATTGACAGTTGGGTGCGCTGCTCTGGCGGTGGGTAGGACGACGAGACCTGGACCCTCTGCTGGTGCAATTGATGGCCTCGATATGGGACCGAGTACTACGGCGCTTGATCCGTGTTAGACCGTTCGCCCCCGACATGGTTCTTTGGTTACTGCCACCCTTTGGCCAAATTGAACAGGTCATGTCCATGGACAAGTGGAAGGAGGGGGGCTGCCTGATGTTGGCAGACCTCTACCCGGACGGTAGATTTATTACCTACCAGAAGGCAGTGTCCTCCTTTGAATTGGGTCCGGGACAATTCCTCCACTACGCTAAACTAGAGGTGATGGCGGGAAAGCTCTGGTCGTTGTTTCCAGAGGCCCCAGAGCACATCCACACTCTGGTTTCAATGTTGCCAATGGCGGGGGGCCGTAAGTTTGTTACTCACTTATACAGGGCACTGCGGGAGGACAAGAAGTTGCGGCCCCTGGCGGTGAAAGACAAATGGCAGCAGGCGTGTCCGCAGGAGATTACCACCCGGGAGTAGGAAAAAATACATGAAAGTTTGAGGAAGGTGTCAGTGAGCAACCGCTTTAAGCAAATCCAGTAGAATATCGTACACATGGCGTACCTCTCCCCCAAACGGCTTCACCCCATTGATAGTGACAGAGACTCTCACTGCCCCAAGTGTCGTGGTGCACAGGCGGATTTTATACACATGGTTTGGGCGAGTCCCGTGCTCCAGTCATACAGGGGTTTAGTTTTGGAGGTTCTGACGAAGGTGACGGGGTGGATAGTGGACATGGTCCCGCATGCTTGCCTCCTGAGCTTGATCCCCCGAGATCCCAAACGAAAAGTAAGCAGGCGATTCCTGATGTTGGGCCTGGTCACGGCCCAGCGTCGTATTGCAATCCACTGGTTGTCCCCACAGGGCCCGATGTTGTTGAAATGGAGGGCAGACCTCCGGGAATGGGCAATGGCTGAGGAAGGACACATGCGCAACACTAAGAGGGATGCCAAACTAACTGATGTCCTGCTGGCTTGGGGGGTGATGTTCCAAAAATTGGTGGGACAGGACCATCCATTGACTCAGGGCAACCTGGAGTCAGAGCTCATGGAGCGGAAGGAGGTTCCGGCTCTGGAGGAAAGAACTCAGGGCGACTCACCATAGGGGATACGAGACCCGGATCCTTATACCTTTTATCCTTGGTTTTGTTACGGACCCGGCAGCAAGGGGGGCGAGGGGGTGGTTGTGGGGATACAGGGTTGGGGGATGGGGGAGTTCCCATATAGTTGTACACTATTTCAAAGCACAGGGAGGCGACCATCAAGTCTTCGAACAGTAACGGCGTCTGTGGTGGATGGAAGACTTCTTCGACGACAACTAAGCAACACAATATGTTCAAACATGACCAACGGGGGAAGAAGGAGGACAAATAAGTCTATGTGCTGCGAGGGGTAGACTGCTTCTTGTACTGAGTTGTAATGTAGGAAGTTTTGTCACCCTATTGAAATGAATGTCGACAGCATGTACTGAAGATTATAAGGATTTTTGCTTATGATGCGCTATGTTTAAACTGAAAAATCAATAAAAATATTTTTTTTAAAAATCACATTTGCAAGAGGATCACATACAGTTAACCTCTAAATTATATCAAAAGCCAGACTCAGAAATAACTCTAGCTGTAAAGTCAATAGACAGACCACCATAAGAAATGTGTGCTAAGAAATATGAGAACATTTTTCTATAATATCAAATAGCAAACTGACATAGAATCTGCTTAGTTAAAAATCAGGGATAAGTTCTTAAGTACAACATCAGTAAGAAGACTGACATGTAGTCTGCCTTTAGGAAATTGTAAAATAAAACAGTTCCAGCAAATATGCCAAAACAGTACACGTTATAAGGTTTTAGACAGAGAGAACACATTATTGACATGGTTCATGATTGGGTAAAAATGACAGCAATCAATGAATGTTCATGAAAACATGGCACAACAAAATGTAATTTAATAAACCACACCTACAAAATGAATAATTAATTGGGACTCTTCACCTAAAATCACAAGTCATTTTACAAGGTTATTCCCTAACATAATAACTGGATCTTAATCACAGTTTAAGTTTGTGGCCACTCATCATTGGCCCAATTTGTACGGGAAAATTTGCTGACAGCTTATTAGTTTATTAGAAATGCCTACAACTTGGACTCCTTTCCCAAGAGGGGTGGGTTGGGAGCTCCCGTCAGTCTGACTGTGGAACGGGAGGCACATTTATTGATTAAAAGAGATGCCGATTTCCCATTTACTTCTACAAAAGGGCCACTCTGGGTGACCGCTAGGACTGCACCAAGCATGCAATCCTTCTCCCGTATCAGGCACCGTCATTGCGTCTGATTCACTCCAGTAGAAACTCTTAGTGTAGATGCAAGTTGTGGAAAATTCTTATTAATCACTGAAGGACCACTGGGCTGTGGGACCATCGGGCCTGAAGGCAGGTTCCAATTTATCTACCTTTGATTCTGCATGCTCGGCACAGAGGCCAGTTGGGCTGGGACCTTTCGCTGTGACATCCCATTCTGTGCCATCTGATTCATGTTCCAGTTTCTTTCCTGCACGCTTCTTTCTCCTGCACCTTTATCTACCATTTGCACTTCCATACGAGCCCTATTATATGGTGGCGGTCTCTCAACCAACAAATCATTTAGAGATTTTTCTTCTTCATAACCCCTATCCTTCTGTCCCTTCTTTCTTTTTGTCTTCCTTGTTGTTGATCTTTCTTATCAGATTTTATTTTCCTTATGTCTAAGTCATCTGTAATCAAAGTAAAATCTCCCACTGCTTCTGTAACCTCCACCCTCCATGTTTTTTTCCGTAAACTCAATCTTGCCTCCAGCCAATGGTTTATGGTCTTTTTAACCTGACCTTTCAACATTTTGTTATGTTGCTTCTCATTCGCTACATAACCCCACTGTTAGAAATTGGGGTTTTGGTTGACTGAGGTGTAAGCCCTTTTCAAGCAGCAACCACAATCCTAGTCAGAGTAAGGGGCGCTTTCCCTCGCCAGTTATGTTGCAAGTGGAATCACTTTGTAGAGATTTGGAGAATGTAATGTCCTCCCTTTGCTGTCACCATTATGTGCATCAATACAGCATAGTGAACCCGATTACAAAACCTCACATTGAGTAAAGTCTATGAAGGATACATCACCGTTTGTGTGTGTAAGGCACAGTGTACAGTGAGGACTCGAGGAAACTGCTTGGGTCACTCCTGCAGTTCTGTAGTGCGGGGTACAGAATCATTCATAATACTGGTTTATGCACACGTTGTGCCCAGGATCAATGAGCCTTGAGCTTTAGAAGCACGTGGTCCCTTTTAGTGTGTAATTGTAGGTGCGGTACGCGTTAGTAGCCGTTATCTGGATCTACCTTGTCTCTGGGCCAGGAAGCCTCATGGGGTCTGTGGAGGAAGGCGGGTCTGTTGTGATATAATGACCAGTGGCTGATATTAGGTCCTCAACATCCCTGGAAATGGCATCACATCCCTTTAAACACAATGATGTCCATGGCATTATAAGAAATGACATCACATTACAATGGACCGAGTGTGGCTACAGATGAAGATGCCATCAGGAAAACAACAAGAGAAGACATAGATGAAAGACTTTCAAGGAATGCCTCAATGACACTTCCCTTCACCAAGATGCATGTGTAGTGAAGTGTTGGGAGCTCCAGTGGCTGCGGCGAGGCAGGTAAGGAATGATATGGCTTTTTACCCTCCATTACAGAGCCAGGCAAGGACCAGGCAACACAGCTGCTCTCCCTTCAGTGACATGGAAGAGAGGGTAGTACAACTGCATCTATATCTCTTCTGCTCCCTTGAAAGGCCTCGTATGGACCAGGATGCAGAGCCTTGGACTAGGGAAGGACAAGGGCACCGAGCCGTGGTCTGGGGAGGACCAAAGCACTGAGCTGTGGCCTGGGGGGGACCGGGGAACTGAGCCGGGGCCTGAGTAGGTCCAGGAAGCTGAGCTGGTGCCAGAGGATGACCAAGGCATTAAGCCAGGGCATGAGATGGACCAGGAAATGAGCCAGGGTCTGGTGAAGACGAGGGCATGAGCCAGGGCCTGGGGAGGCCCAGGATGAGAACCGGGGGCTGGTGAGGGGCCAGCATGTGAACCAGGCCTGGGGAGGACAAGAGCAGACCAGAGCATAAGCTGGGAGCTAGGAACAACCAGGGCATAAGCTGGGGCCTGGAAAGGACCAGGGCTTGAGCCGGCGCCCGGGGATGATCCGGATGTGAGCCGGGACCTGGTGGGGACCAAGATGTGATCAGGGGCCTTGTGTGGACCAGGATATGAGCTAGAGGCTGGTGCGGACCAGGATGTGAGCCGGGCCTGGTGGGGACCAGGATGTGAGCCGGGCCTGGTGGGGACCAGGATGTGATCCGGGGCCTGGTGGGGACCAGGATGTGACCTGGGGTCCGGGGATGATCAGGAAGTGGCCGGGGCTGGTGGGGAACAAGATGTGAGCCGGAGCTTCCTGAAGACCAGAGTATGAGCCCGGTGAGGAGTAGAGCATGACCCGTGGCCTGGTGTTGACCAGGAGGTGAGCTGGGACCAGCTGAGGACAAGGATACGGATCCCGCTCTCGCTCACCTGGGGTGAAGAGCCATTCTGGGACGAGAGGGTTCAGCTGCATAGGAGTGCCAGAGCAAGGGGAAGGGGTTGTAAACCATGATCCTCAAAAGAAAGAGAGGACAGGCGGGAGAAGCCAGTTTCATTTACACCCCCAGCCTCTGAACCCAGCCAGATGGCAGGCGTACGGAAGGAATGTGCGGATGCCGGGGGCAGGGAGAATATGGAGAGGAGCCGTCCTGGATGGTGGTTTAGCCAGCTCATGTCTCTCTTCAGCCATATTGAATTTTGGAGAAATAGTGCTTTCGGGGAGACCATTGACCCACACTTTGGAGGAAATGGTCATGCACTGGGGTGTTGCCCTGCACCTCATTGGACAAGAATGCCCTCTTATGCGACCCCAGAGAACACTGAATAAGTATCTGAGAGTGCAGTGCCTCTGAGCTCTGCTGCTTGAAACTGAGAAACGAAGAAGGACTGCCAAGCAGGACACTTGATTTGCACCATCAGGCCCGGCATTCTGACTGACTGTGCCTGCTGCATTATCTGAACTACAGCCCTTTAAAAGTACCTTGTTTCAAGAAGAATAAAGAGTGGGCTCCGTGCAAGCTACAGGTTAACAGAGCTCACCTGCATCAACTCCACCAAGAGTCCCCTGCCTGGAGTGAATCCAGTGGACTATTAAGGGTGTTGTCCAGGTGCGATGTGGGAATTGGGGTCCTAACCTTTCAAGGACCATTTTGGCGATTCCAGGCCCCTGGATTGTGTTTTGGCCACTTTGAACCATCAGGAGTAACTTCAGGAAGAAGTTCCAGATGTTTGGGAAAGTTTGGTGAACTTTTGTGCGAAAGCTCCACAGGGAGACCAGACTCTCACAGAAAGGCAATCCGGCGAACCCTCACTGAATCTGGCCTGCTGGCGGAGGTTGCACAACGTCTGGTGAGAAATCCTCCAGAAAAGGTTCCTAGTGTAAAGGTAAAATCTTGGCCGGGGCGTCCCACTTAGTGTATCCAACCAGGGATCGATCTCGTCAGCCTCAAACTGTCAGAGGCGACCAAATGTACAGAAGTGGCTCTATTGGTTTCTAAGCACTAGAAAGTATTTAATCATATCGCTGGTAACCTACAGAAGATTTTTTTTGTTTTGATGTCATTTAAAAGAGAAACACATTTCCAATTTTTATAAAGTGATTTTTATTGTGGGTTGTGTTTTAATTATTTACTGGATTGGTGTTTTTAAATGGTTTACATACCTGTCTCTGAAGTTAAGCCTGCCTGCTCACAGCCAAGCTACCAAGGGTTGAGCATGGGGATACTTTTATGAGACCTATTCGTGTCTGTGGCATTATTGCCAGTGGTAGATATATATTTACCACAACTATTAAGCCACTTTCCAACAATGGGCCTTAGCTCCCCTGCATGCCCTGGAGAGACCTCCCCTTCTCTGCACTCCCCTCCCCGTTGACAGGCCTCACCTCGTCTACACCCTCCGGACAGGCCTCACCTCCTCCTCAACCCCACCGGACAGGCCTCATGTCCTCTGCATCCCTCCTAGACATGCCCGACCTCCTCTGAATCCCCCCCCTGAGCTCAGGACAGGCCTCCCTTCCTCTTCATCTCTTGGACAGTCCTCACCTCCTCTGCACCTCCTTGGACAGGCCCCACCTCTTCACCCCTTCTGGACAGACTCCAACTCCTCTGAACCCCCATCTCACGACAGGCCTCTCCTCCTCCTCACCTCCTGGACAGGCCTCATCTGCTTTGCAGCCCCTGTACAGGTAAGGCCTCACCTCCTCTGCACCCTCCTGGAAAGGCCTCACTTCCTCTGCACCCCCTAGACAGGACCGGTCTCACCTCCCCAGCACACACCCCTGCCTCCCCCCAGGACTGGTCTCACCTGCTCTGCACCCCTTAGATAGGCCTCACCTTCTCTGGTTCCTTCTGGATAGGACAGGCCTCACCTCCTCTGCACCCCTTTGGGCAGGATTGGCCGTATCTCCTCAGTACCCCCTAGACAGGCTTCACCTCCTCTGCAACTCCTTGAACAGGCCTCACCTCCTCTGCAGCCCTCAGACAGTCCTCAACATCTTTTCACCACTTCAGGACAGGTTCCACCTCCTCTGAACTCCCAGCACAAGACACTCATCCCTTCCTCCCCACCCACTGTATAGGAGGCCTCACCTGCTTTCCACCCCCCTGGACAGGAAAAGCTACCTCCTCTCCACCCATCTTGGACAGGTCTCATGTCCTCTGCACCCTTCCTAGACAGGCCACACCTCCTCTGAAACCAACCAAGCAAGCAAAAGACAGGCCTTCCCTCCACTTCACCCCCTGGACAGGTCCCACTCCTTTGAACTACCCAAAGCATAGCACAGGCCACACCTCCTCTGCACCCATCTACACAGCCCCACCTCCTTTGCACCCCTCAGAACATGACAAGCTTCACCTCTTCTGTACCAGTTTTGGTAGGCAACGCCTCACCTACGCTACACCCATCCCCTATCCCCATGGACAAGACATCCATGGCACCCGCTGGACAGGCCTTACCTCCTCTGCACCCCCTGGACAGGTCTCACATCCTCAGCACCCCTATGGACAGGCCTCACCTCCACTGCACCCTCCTGGACAGGCCTTACCTCCTCTCCACCCCCGTGGACAGACTCACCTCCTCTGACCCCTGAACAGGCCTCCCCTCCTCTGCACCAATCACCTCCTCTGCAACCCTGGGCAGGCCTCACCTCCTCTGCGCCCCCTGGACAGGCCTCCCCTCCTCTACACCCCCTGGACAGGCCTCACCTCCTCTGCACCCCTCACCACCTCTGCACCCCTCACCTCCTCTGCAACCCTGGACAGGCGTCACTTCCTCTCCATCCCTGGACAGGCCTCACCTCCTCTGCTCCCCCTTGGACAGACCTCACTTCTGCACCCCTGGACAGGCCTCACCTCCTTTGCACCCCTCACCTCCCCTGCACCCTTGGACAGGCCTCATTTCCTCTGCACCCCTTGGACAGGACAGCCCTCACCTCCTCAACACCCCTCACCTCATCTCCACCCCCTGGACAGGCCTCACCTCCTCTGCACCCCCTGGAAAGACCTCGCCTTCTCTGAACCCCTCACCTCCTCTGCAGCCATGGACAGGCCTCACCTTCTCTGCACCCCTCACCTCCTCTGCACCACATTGACAGGCTTCACCTCCTCTGCACCCCCTGGACAGGCCTTACCTCCTCTGCACCCCTCACCGCCTTTGCACCCCTGGACAGGCCTCACATCCTCTGTGCCCCTGGACAGGCCTCGTGGGGGCTGCAGTGGCTTCTCACAGGCCTCTGCACCCCTGGACAGGCCTCTGTACCCATAGACAGGCCTCACCTCCTCTACTCTCCCCTGGATAGGACAGGCCTCACCTCCTCTGACCCCAGGACAGACCTCACCTCCTCTGCACCCCTCTGGACAGGCTTCACCTCCTCTGCACCCCTGGAGAGGCCTTCCCTCCTCGCCACCCCTGGACAGGCTTCACCTCCTCTGCACCCCTGGATAGGCCTCTCAGGGCTTCTTACAGGAGCTGTTGGTGAAGGATTCTCATTAAGGACAGAGGAGTCCAGAGTTCAATACACCCAGACTGCGCCTCTGATCTCACCCTGAGCCTCTGTGCACTGCTCACAGGCCCCAAAGAGAGACACTGTACCCCTGGACAGGACTCTGCTCCGTACACCCCTCACCTCCCATTCAACCCTGGACAAGCCTCACCTCCTCTGCCCCCTGGGCATGCCTCACCTCCTCTGCACCAACCTGGACAGGCCTCACCTACTCTGCACCCCCTGGACAGGCCTCACCTCCTCTGCACCACCCCATGACAGGCCTCATCCCCTCTACACCCCTGGACAGGCCTCACCTACTCTGCACCTCTGGACAGGCCTCACCTCGACTGCACCCTGGACAGGCCTCACCTCCTCTGCACCCCCCTGGACAGGCCTCAGCTCCTCTGCACCCCTAGACAGGCCTCACCTCTTCTGTATCCCTGGACAGACCTTGACTCCTCTGTACCCCTGGACAGGCCTCACCTCCTCTGCACCCCTGGACAGTCCACACCTCCTCTTCACCTCTGGACAGGCCTCACCTACTTTGCACCCCCTGGACACGTCTCACCTCCTCTGCACCCCTGAACAGGCCTCACCTCCTCTGCACTTCTGGACAGGCCTCACCTTCTCTGAACCTCCTGCACAGGTCTCACATCTTCTGCACCCCTCTGGACAGGCCTCACCTCCTCTGCACCCCTCTAGATAATCACCTCCTCTGCACCCCTCTAGACAGGCCTCAACCCCTCTTCACCCCTGGACAGTCCTCACCTCCTCTGCACCCCTCTAGACAGGCATCACCTCCTCTTCACCCCTGGACAGACCTCACCTCCTCTGCACCGCCTTGACAGCCCTCACCTCCAGACAAAAACACACACTAGACATGGACGACCACATACCAAACATGGAAAATCGCACACCAGACAGGGGCCACCACACACCAGACGGGGCAACCACACACCAGACAGGGACAATCACACACCAGACAGGGAGAACCATACACCAGACATGGAGAATCACACACCAGACAGGGAGAACCACACACCAGACAGGGAGAACCGCACACCAGACAGGGAGAATCATACACCAGACAGAGAAGACTAACCACCAGACAGGGATAACCACACACCAGACAGGGTCAACCACACACTAGACAGGGACGACCACCACACACCAAACAGGAACAACCACACACCAGACAAGGACAACCACACACCAGAAAGTATTAAAACCATCAATATGTATCTCGTTCAACAACCATGTCTCCTGGAAACAAAGAATATCAAAATTACGGATAAAATCCATCCATATTGGATTATTCACCTTGGTTTGCAGGCCCGCATTATTCCAAAAAAATCACACTAACAGTCCCTGGGATAGTTTAATTTACTGTACTAATCGCTTGATCATTCGAATCCTGTCCTTGGCTCCCCGCCCTCCATGCTTCTCGACTCGAACTAGAGTGAATAATTGCACTAAGTGGTGCATCCACAGGTTCTCCCCTACTTGATAGCTCGCTCTGATTAACCTTTAATGGCGTAGTATCACTTAAGTTTTGCAACACAGGAGAAATATTGGGGTAATAGTAGTTACTGGTTGTTAAGAGCGAATCATCTGCTGAAGCTCCCCCGCTAGTGTCTTCACTCTGAGTAGTATTTAATAGCCCAGAGGATTCAAGAAAAATTACTGTTAGAATTGGGGATCTCTAGTTGGCACAAGTAGGTACTTGTGACAAATAGGGACCCTCTCCTCTAGTCAGGGTAAGGGGGTACACTCCTAAAATAACCCCTGATCACCCATTTGGTAGTTTGGCATGAGAAGCAAGGCTTTATCTCAGAGGCGTTGTAAGTTAAGCATTTGTGACCACATACAGTAACCCAGTGACAACACTACAAACGGACACCACACAAGGTTTTTATATCAAAAATAAGTATTCTTTATATAGAGTTACCACAAGACCAATAAACGACAAAAAGAATCCACAGTACTATTAGATTTCAAGAGTTCTGGTTAAAAGGCTTAATTTAAAGTTCTGTGCGAGTCAGCAGCCTTGTCCGGCTACAGGGTTGCTGAAAGAACACAGAGTCTAACAAATCCAGCGGACCGCGGCGGTCCGGGGCCACTCAAATGTCGACAGACTCAGACACAGTACCTTTTACTTGAGGCAGCCGGCACGGATGTGCGAGCCGGTTCCGGTGTTCGTCGCGGTGCAGAAAGGAAGCGTTGCAGGACGCATTGTCCCTCGATGCGGTGCAGGCAGCGGACCGTTGACAGAGTCGGTGGATCCAAGGGGTGCGTTGCAAGGGTGAGACGGTGCTTTGATGCGGTGCTTGCAGCTTAAGGTGCGGTGATAGAGCCGGAGTTCAGGAGCTGGCGTCGATCAGTCCAGACAGCGGTGCAAGTCAGGCGGTGCGTCGCGAAGCATGCGAGGCGGTGCCCAACTCCGGTGCGTTCACAGGACTCAAAGTCAGCACCAGTGACCGCGTCAGTCAGACCAGTACGAGTTGGTGTAGCGAGGCATTGCACGTAGCGGTGTCCTTCCAGTAGCGGTGCAGGCAACGGCTCCGTGACTGCGTCGAGACGGAGTCGGTGAGCTCAGAGCTTTCGTTGTTCGAGGCGGACGTTGTTCGATGCGGTGCCTACAGGACACCGGGCCGGTCATGAGAGTCAGTCACAGCTCCCTGCCTCTGTAGCCACTGAAACAGCATTTCCAGCAGCAATCCAGTAAGGCTGGTGAAGTCTACTGGTCCTGAGACTTCAGTCAGGGGGAAAGCTCTGTTCCAAGCCCTTGGAGATCCTTCACAAGTTGAAAGCAAAGTACACAAAGTCCTTTCTCCTTTCTTAGGCAGTCAGGCAACCACTGCAGGCCAATCCCCCAAGCAGCACTTCAGTTTGGGAATAGTCTCTCCTCAGTTTCTTCAGGTTCCTCTCCTCAGCAAAGGTTTCTTCTTGTAGTCCAAAGATGATCTAATTTCTTGGGCTCAGGGTCCCAAAACTTATACCCCAAAATCCTTGGTTCTCTGAGGGGAGAGGGGCCTTTGCCCAGTCCAAACCAGTTCTGAAGCACTCTGTTTACCAGACTTCTCCTTTCCTTTCACAGTGCAGCGCAGGAACATCAGACGCCCCACAGGAGGTGGAGACAGCATTCTGGAAGGCAAGTACAGTCCTGGAGCACTTTGTTGACAGTCTTCCTTCTCTTCTTTCAGTGTGCAGGGCAGAGACATCAGACGCACACAGGGGGTGGAGCCGGCATTGTAGAGGGAATGCCCCGCCCTATTCAGGTCCCAGGTGCAACTCCTCCCTCCCATCTAGATGCAGATCTCTCTATTCACCACCGGGTGACTCAGCCTGTCTCATGGAATCCCCCAGCCCTGTCACTCGCAAAAACAGACAAAGGAATACATAACCTAGCAGACGCAGGCTTTGGAAAGTGGTAGTTGCAAACCCAGAATATTTAAATAAACTTTACTAAAAGATGTATTTTATTATTCTGAGTCCAGGCATATTAAACTCGAATTTTTACCATGTTCTCTGAGTCGGTTAGGATTATAAACTGTAACAATTCCAACCGCCCATTCTGGCCTATGGAGAACAGGTAGCCTTGCAATAGGGAAAAACATAAATGGCTGTAATTCACTATTAGGACATGCCACACACATCAGGGCTTGTCCTACCTTATACTTACAATGCACCCTGTCCTTGGGCCTACCATAGGGGTGACTGATATGAAGAAAAGGGAAGGTTTAGGGACTGGCACGTGGGTCCACTTGCCCAGTCAGCATGACAGTACCAGACTGCACGCAGGTTCTGCAATGGCAGACCTTAGACAGGGCCTCTTCTGTGGGTGGCACAACCAGTGCTGCAAGCCCACTAGCAGCGTTTGGATTACACACCCTGGGCACACTCAGTGCACTGTACTAGGGTCTGACAGTAAACCAAACAGTCAATCATGAAACCACTAATCAATACATCAATTTACAGTAGGGAGCACTTGCACTGTGGTACTAAATAGCAGTGGCACAGTGCCCAAAGCATCTAACACCAGCAAAAACACATGAGGCAACAGCGAAATGGAAGGAAGACCCAAGCCAGCGGTGCCAGGTCTAACAATTACCCTCATGGGTTCTTTAGCAACCGAGTTTGTGACAGGATTATAATAATCTTCAGCAGCTTGAAGTCAATCAACCTCATCAAGAGATTGAAGGGGCCCGAATTTATTTGTTACCTCTAGATTATAAGTCAGGTTACTGTTGGACTGTGGGCGTGGGTGTGAGGTTATATTCTTATTATACATTCTGGACTGATAAAAATAGCCCAAAGGAAGAACTTTAAGGCCATCATTCATGAAATTATTATCGCTAAATCAAACAAGGATTTCATGAACCAAAGCTGTGGAACCCAAAGAGCGAACAACACAATCCCCTCTAAACGCTTTTCTGCTTGTTCCCACCCAGGAGACGTGTCTTACCATTTTAAAATAGGAGAACATCTCTTGTGTCAAGCCTATTTTACTCCCAAGGCAATGAATAGCTTCGTTTCTCAGGGTAACCCAGGTATCTTTAACCCCCTCAGGGAAGGAGGAACGTTATCCAAAACCAATGTATAGGGAGCCGCAGCAGGAGGAAGATTTAAATTTGGTTGTTTAGGGGAAAAGTCATGCTTATTTGCCACGGGTGCTCCTAGACTAGGACGTGAATCACATACAAATAAATCGCACTGTCTAGCTTCAACTCTATCTCTAGCACTCCCTCTGGTCTCCACAACTTTGTTTAGTGTACCACTGATTGGAGTATCCTTCATATTCAAGGATCCAAGCAACCTACTAGTTCTCTACCTCTCAGTTAACTGTTCTCCGTTACCTAGGTCACTAGCTGATACGGTCTGGCTGTAACGTTTGGCAGTTGTTTCATCCCCATAGGACTCAGGCTAACTTTTTATTGCTTCTTTTATAGGGCTGATACACCCTAGAATGGTCTCCTTGCCTATTTCTATTTCTCCTGTTGTACTTTAACAGGGGGAATTTGTTTTTTTAAAACAGACAGGGCTTTGTGTATCAATAGTGGTAAAATTACGGGCGTAACTTCATTTTAGAGTTGCACACTCTTTTTGGCGGTGGCTATGGTTCGGCACCCAGATCACTTATAGAAATCTCGTCATTCGTGATCTGGACAGAGCCATTTTGGAGTTCCACGGGCACACCATGTAAAATAACAGCGTCCCTCTGCGTATTATGACCCTGCTATTTTGTAATATATCCTGTGAGTCTTTATTCAAAGCCTTCTCTGCATTCGATATTTGTTTATCAAGTGCTCCAACTGCCCCCGTTAAATATCTCATCAGCGACATGTTCGCATCTCTGGGCTTATTTACTATTGGCCCGGAAATAGTGTTATGGAGCTTTCTCTTTCCCATATCACTGACAACAATCGACTCCCCTCCCCCCACCTGAGCAAAGTGATCCAGCACCAAAAGCACAGCGATTGGAGAGAAAATGAAAAAACGTTCCACTCTTCTCTCAAATTGCATCCACAGGTACTATCCAACGCACTGCAAAAAGCGATAACAAGTACCTCCTTCCCTCTAACAGGCCCCCAAGTAAGTAAATACGGATAAACCAGCCAATAATTTTACCGTAGTCCAAGTCCATGGAATTGCTTCGGTTCCCGGTACGCAGAGCCAAAAGAGATTGCCCAGCCCAGCCTCTTTCGGACTCTGACGGGCTCAGACGGGCCCGTCTTCGCCCGGGCCATTCGTGCGCCGTCCGTGCGCGCCCCGCGTTGCTCAACAGGGTTTGTCTTAAATAAAGTGTGGCATGCCGGTTGCCCAGGCAGGGGCTCTCACTAAAGTGCAGGTGGAAAGCAGCCAAGATGGTCCGTTGCGGAGCGGTCTTCTGACATTTACCTATGCCTCATTCTCATCCACAACAACACTACTTTCTTCCTGCAACTGAGCCATTTCTTGCATACATCAAATTCGCACCTATATACTTGGCGACGGTCTTAAATCGCCTTTATTATCACTACCGGACCGCACGGAAATATAAAAGCCAGACTGGCATCAGTATTCTAATAGCATTACTTCTCATTCTTTTTGGGCCGAGAGGAGTGGACGGACCGAATACCACAGAAAAAGTGAGTGTACTAATCAGAAAGGCGAATCAGGACAAGACGCTGAGGTTAGTGTAAAGAAGGAAGAGAAAGGTTGAACTCTATCACTAACTTTAAATAGAAAGAAAGGAACTTTATTAACTAAAGAAAATGCCCTGCAAACTACGGATACTTCTGCGGAACAGGACTTGGGTGACGGCGCTGGTGGACAGCCCAGCTGAAGGGAAAATAGTGCGACAGATTCTTCGAGAACTTCAGTTGGTGAATCAGACTGAAGAATACATACAGTCTGAAACTCTGATGGACATGTAAATCCTCCAGGTAGTGTTCAGATTGTATATACACAAATTTAAAGCAATATTCTGCCCGCATTTATCAGCTGCCGACAGCATCCTTCTTGCACAGGGTCACAGTCCTCCAGCCTTTACAAGGGATGTGCCCTCAGGAGAGGAGGTAACATTGTCAGCATTTTCCTCCTTCAAACCCGAGGACCTGAGGGAAAAGAATGCGTGTGAGTGAGCTTTAAAGCAGGCTCCAGAGCTGTATGGAAACCAAGAAGGGGGGATAAAGAATCTATTCTACAGGTCATTGCTGAGCCCCAAATACAGGCTCAATATCCTCCGAAGCCAGAAGCAAAACACAACATTAAAGCTATCTGGGGTCAGCTGAAGATCACAGCATTATAATGCCTGGTAGTTGTGCATTGTATAATCCTCTTTTTCCAGTTTTTAAACCAGATTGAACATACAGAATAGTTTTAGGTTAAAGTCACACACACTCTCATAAGCTGTACAATGGACTTTTCAGAAAAAATATAGTGCCTGAAAAGGGAGTTTCTAAGCTCTTTCTCAGTTCTGTTATACATGACTGCCGGTGGCTATAAGAATAGTCCTGGTTTATTTGCAGCATCAATTATGGAGCTCTTACAGGAAAATCCAGAGGCGACATCTTACATTGACAACATTTACACAACAGACGATGACGCGGAACGACACCTGACCAGGGCGGAGTGTATAGTGACAATACTGTCCACACAGATGATGAAGCGGAACGAAACTTGACGAGGGCCGAGTGTATAGTGGCAATACTTGCAGCAACAGATGATGACGCCGAACGACACCTGACTAGGGCGGACTGGACAGTGACAATACTGGCCACAACAGATGACGCAGAATGACACCTGACTAGGGTAGACTGGACAGTGACAATTCTGGCCACAACAGAGGATGACACGGAATGACACCTGACCAGGGCAGAGTGTATAGTGACAATACTGGCCACAACAGATGATGACGCGGAACAACACCTGAACAGGGCGGAGTGTATAGTGACAACACAGGCCACAACAGAGGATGACACGGAACGACACCTGACCAGGGCATGGGTGTATAGTGACAATACTGGTCACAATAGACGATGACACGGAACAACACCTGACCAGGGCGGAGTGTATAGTGACAATACTGGTCACAACAGACGATGACGCGGAACGAAACCCGACCAGGGCAGAATGTATAGTGACAATACTGGCCTCAGCAAATGATGGCGCAATGGCCTGCATCTTTAAGTGGAGTTGATGTAACATATGAATAGGCTGTCCGGAATTCGGTTTAAACCGACTATCCCCGACAGTACACTACCGGAGGAAAATCAGCTGACCCGGTTGAAACCGAGTGTCACAGATTTTCATAGTTTTGCGCCACTTGGCCACTTGATGGCGCAAAAGCATTACAAGCATTGGCCTGCCTGTGGTCTCCTGGCACTGAGGTGTCAGGGGCAAACACTGCTTCACTGCTTTTGCACACGGGGAGCCGAGGTGTGAATGGCCCAAGGGCCAGAGTAACACCAGGCCCCCTGCTTGGCTCATGGGGGGCAGGGGGGGAGCTGTTGTGGTCTGCCGTCTGTCTTATGACGGCCGCACCCGAGTACTTCACAGGTCTTTAAAAAGACAATTTACTTAACAAGATGTTAATAAAGGAGTGGGCGCCGGGGCACGGGCACTTTTCTTGCTTGTTTTTTTTTAAACGTGCTGTGTGTTTGCTATTATCTCCAAATGTTGAGCTTCCATGACATATTCTGCCTATAAATAATGGTAGCGCGGGATACAGATTTGTTCTTTCTGAAAAGTTGGGCTCTGGCAGTGTTAGTCATATCGGCATATTTTGACGTCCATACTGTGTGCTCATTCCCCGGAGGAAGAAGAGAGACTGACGGGTGAGCGATCTTGAAACCCCACCAGGGCTGATACCGCCAGCTCAGGGCGAGTGAGCTTTGCTGCCCTACAATGGAAATCACTCACTCCATCAAGGAAGGGACTATTGCAGAGAACAGCCTGATAATTCTGCTGCAACGCATTCACGGGATTGTCACCACTGTGGAGCTACGGGACGAGAGCACCGCAAAGGGACGCGTCATCAATGTGGACGCCTTCATGAACATCCGCCTCGCGGAGGTGACGTACACAGACCGGCAGGAACGTGTTTCCGAGCTGGATGACCTGTTTGTGACAGGCCGGAACGTCCGCTATGTTCACATTCCCAATAAGGTGGACATTATTAAAACAATTGAGAAACAGCCGTAGACCATTCACAGGGTTGGCAGATTTGGCGAGAAGGGGCGGCGGGAATTCCTTACAAAGAAGAAGTGTTGTGACTTCCTATTAATTCGAAATGTGTCTTTCCTTTTTTTGTTTTTTTTAGGGATCTAAGTTATTCTTGTACACCACAATGAGGGAACCTCCTCCAAAAGCAATATCTATACATTTCAATACGCTGTGCTCCGTTTTTAATGGTTTACAGCTCAGACCACAACCAAAGGTGCATCTGAGCAGCCAGTTAACTGATGCACTTGCATAGGTGCTTAGGAGAAATGAAGACCAAAATCTAGGGTTCTGCAGGCACTGACAACGATGCTCTGATTTGTGCGAGGAAACAATGAACTTTGTCTACTGAGCCTTCCTTCTTAATTCTTCCTGCTACCGGCACTGCTGCTATGCAGTAGTAAACGGGTAGCATAGATGTTGCCTGAATCTGAAACTTCATGGCAAGTTATTATTTTTTTTCGCTATCATTAAAAGGGCCTTATTTGTAAACTTTTCTTAAATCAAAAAAGCAATATCTATTTCCCTTGTTCTTTTTGTTAGATTTTGATATGCATATATTTTTTTAGGGAGGCACTCTATGTATGTTCAGAAGTTACTCCTGTCAAGAGAACACACGTTAAATACTTGAGAGTGTGGTGGCAGGAAAGTTGCTGTTGGAGTGATAGCTGAGTAGACCAGACAGAGAGTCCCCCTCCTCCCCTCCCACCCCCATGTGGATAAATGCATTATTTTCATGCTATTCCTGTGGGGTAACAGTCGGCCTTACTTTACTTGAATGAATAAGAAGCAAATCCTTAACCATGCATAGCGCTCTTTCTGGGTTATTTTACAAGCACTTTTGTATAAATATGTTTGGACTAATGACCGCATATTTTCTATAAATAATGGAGACTAGAGAATGAGTGTAGTAGTTGTAGCCTCATTACCATGGAGTTAAAATACTATTTAAAGAGACACCGAATATACAATGCTCGGATTCGGACTTTCAACGCCTCATCACCCTCCACCAACACACACAACAAGATCGGCTGCTTCATTTCCGGCCTCGCTGACAACTACAAAGTTAAATGTCTAAAAAAAAATACCTTGGCAAGAGTCTATCTGAAATGAAAACTGACTTTTAATGCATCAGTTTTTCAAGCAACACATTCCCCGCAGTTATGTAATTACAGCTTTTTGTTCTCGGTGCAATTGGTTTCTCTTCCCCAATTGACAGGCTGATCCCGAGTCATAAAACCGTCTGCTTGCGCGCTCTTGGCCATGTTTGTGTAAATTATGTGAACAGTACACTGTAAATATTCACGTTCCTAGCTCGGTGGTTGAAACAATACCTGGGCTGTTCAGCTTGGTGACTATATCTGACATCATCCTGCACTGTACATTCCGGGCATACACATTTACACAAACCCCCTGAAAAAATACAGATGTCTCACGAGCCACACTCAAACCCTGTGTTAACAGTGACCTGTGGGCAGGAGAGTGTGGTTTGTACCGTGGACAGAAAGTACAAGGCGAGGGGAGCACAGCCTTAGGCCAGTTATAGAGGACTAGGCTGTGGCGTCTTTCCTTTAAAACTAATAGGGAGATACCTCCCGGGGTCAGAGTTCAGAGCTTTACTATTGATACCAAATAACAGGATCAAAGGGTGCATTCTTGAGCACCTCAGCAGGTTGAGCGCCGCTTCCAGAGAAACTTGGTGACAAAGAGGTATGAATTGCTGCAGGGCCAACCTAACTATTGCGTCGAGTAATGTTATTTATAAAGGGCAAGAAGACAATTCAGTGTGTTTTGTGCACACACATATAGTCCTTTTTGGTTAATATTGTTTTACGAGAATGCATGTGAAAAGAAGCTTCTTTTGAGAAAATTGGTTTTACCTTTGACCGTTTTTAGGGTTTATGGTCATGGATAAGTGTTTTTTATTTGTGTAGTGGCTGTGCAGCTTTTCAGAGTCTGCGACGCAGCATTTCTGTGGAAGCAACTCACACCCTCTTTTGGAGGGAATCCCCCTTCTTGGATTCATCGTCGCCATCCAAAACAAGCAAAATGACGCCCATCAATTTCATTGACCTCACATGACCTGGGAACCTTCCGCACATTACATAAATTAGTCCATCCGCCATCATTTCAGTGTGCTCACCCTCTAAAACAAGTCTTTCGAGTCTTAGGGCGTAGAGGTGTGCGAAGGTAGACATAATTGGTGAGGGTGTACAAATGGGCAGCAGGTGCCAAAGCTAAGTCCACGAGAATTTTGAAAATCCATCCACTTTCATTGTATTGCTGTAGAATTAACAATCTATGAGGAATTACACACAGTTCAAAATCCTACAAACATCTACATGTTCTGCATGCATCTCTGCATTAACTGTAAACTAATATGGTAATACACTGCCTCTTCCTCCCCATCATACAGATGCCTTTTATTTTTGTTTTCGTTTTTAAAACATATATAAAAGGCTTTGTCATTTACAAGGCCAATAGCTTAAACTCGCAGAGATCTATTGCATTGCAAATGCTTGTTAAATCTGAGCTGCAGAATAAAAGGACAATGGAAAGTATTTCATGACTTATTAAGCTTCTGAAATGTAGAGCAGTATACAATTTCTGAAGAAAAATTAAAAAAGCAATCATAAAAGCAAAGTGTTCCATAAATACTGGCAAAACACTGTTTCAGTTGTTTTTAATGGCGCGAAAATGAGTAAACACTGAAAAACACATTTTTTTTGAGGTATGGAAATCACTGAAAAAACACCACCAGAATTTACCAAAAATAGAAACTGAAAACAGGAAAGCCTATATATAATATACGTAAGCGGTCGCGGGTTGGCACTGAGCCAACCCCATTGCCCATAAGGCACGCCAGCAGAGACTATTGGTGGGCTTAGGAGTATGTTACCTGTTAAACTGGTTTGGATGGGGACTAGCAGTGTTGTTCTAGGACCTGTTCTTGGGAGGTTGGGGGGGGAGGGGAGGTTGGGGGATTGGTTTGGGCATGGGAATCACCAGTGTGTTCATATTTGTGCAAGGAGAGGTGAAATGGTTACTTTACTACGATGGGGACAATACCTGATTTCCGTTGCATCACTTGGAATGTAACGGGACTACACACCATGATGAGACGACATAAGGTTCATGCGTATTTGGTCAGGAGGGGAGTTCACATAGCGTTGCTCCAAGAGACGCACCTCACAAGATCGGAGGGACTCGCATTGCAGCGCAGATGGAAGGGGCAGGTTTTTAGTACATCGTACTCATTATTCGCGAGGGGGGCATTGATTTGGATAAGAGCTGGGGTCCCCTTTCAGGTGACTAAGCAAACCATAGACTCAGAGGGGAGGTTTGTAGCGGTTAAGGGTGCGATTATATGGCAGGGATGTAGCGTTACGTAGTATCTATGCACCAAATATAGGACAGGCGCGGTTCCTTAACCGCATGTCCGGCACATTGACACACTATTTCACGGGTCCAGTAGTGTTAAGGAGATTTTAATCCATTATCGGATGTCGCTCACGATAGGTCGCATCCCCCATTACCAGATTCTCCGGTCCACAGGTTATCGAAATGTAGACAAGATTGGCAAGCCAGATTGAATTTTGTAGATGTGTGGACAACCCATCACCCGCATAACCGGGACTACTCCTAATTTTCGGCACTGTATGATCTCCATGTCCGACTAGATGCAATATTATGCTCGAAGTCAAGCACGGCAGAGAGGACCTACAACATAAGCGGGATGCAGCTGGCAGCCCCAGAGTGTACATGCACGTTTTTACAGTGTTTAAAGATGGCCAATCAGTTGGGTGGCGGTTTAGCTGCTGCTTGCAGTATGGTACAAGAGGGATGATACGAAGTATGCATCTCAGACTACCCAATGTTACAGTCCTGTTTTTCTATCACAAACTTACTTCAAATGTTTAGTTTGATTTAAGTTATTCCTGTAACTGGTAAAAACGAAAGTTAGATCTTGAAAACCCAAGTTGTCACAAGGGGAGGCTGAAAAACAAATCTCCTGGTTTTATAGATTCCATATTGTTTGTTACACAACGTGGATGTCACTGTCTGTGATGGTGAGACTGGGGCTGTTCTTAGCAAGGAAATGCCACTGACTGCGAGCTGCCCAGACCTTTAATAGAGAGTTCTCAACCACAATATTTTGGCAAAGAGGTCAAGCCTAAGAGACTAAAGAAATTAGGAGATACTGATGCCTAAGATTGTATTTCATACCAATCAAGTTACTGCCTGTGTAAACTTGGCTCCCCAAATGCAGCAATAGCAGGCAGAAAAGGCTTACTTTAATATCCAGTACTAGTCTAATCTATGTTTCTTCTAAACATTAGGGGATTCAACAAAATGTATCCGGTTTTATAAAAGAAAAAACGTCATACATAGGATGCTTTTTTGCAGTAGGCTGCTGGGGTTCTGGACAAGGAGATTGAATTGGCTATTATCTTGCTCACCTTCCCTAGTGGTTTCTTCGGTTGCTCCATATGCCGGTTCGCATACTCAGCCTCAGTCCCCTCAAGTAGGCTTGGTGGACATACCTCAAGATATGCCTCAAGACCAGGCTGGGGGTATCGTCCTCCTTACACCAGTTGTTGTCACATGGGTCAGTGCCCAGTCGCCAATTTTTAGGTCAGCCTCTGACATGAGACCTGGCAATGGGTTGGGCCCAGGAGGCGTTAAGAGGAAGCGCCCTTTGGTTGGGGGCCCTTGTAAACGCAGAAAGAACATTGGATTGTAGTCATCTTCAGCAGTCCACCCAGTAGTGCCTAACCTGGATGCTATTTTGTTAGACATGCCCAAAGCAGCCTTGCTGTCAGCACTTGGAACTAAATTGGACCACATCCTACTCCGACCTTCTGCACTGGAAAGCAACCTGTCTGCACTGATCGCCTCCCTGCAAGGGTACCATGCCCTGCTCTACACAAGTATCCCTCCTGCAAGGCCTACGATCTCGACCACCATTTCCAGTCCCAGTGGTAGTGGCATGGGGGCAGGAGACAGAGCAGTGTCTATCACGAAGCAGCCTAGTCACATGGTAGGAGATACAACACCCCCTATTATGCCCAGGACTGACCCTACAGACTGTTAAGTGAACCGGAGGGGGGTGGGGGTCACCCAGAACTCAGTTTCTTTTCAGTCTCTTCAATCTCAGGGTTTCAAAGTGGGCAGATTGTACAGTTCTGATGATAGGTGGGAAGGGCTGTAAGCCATGCCCCGGGGACTAGAATAACTATTATCCTAGTTTGAGCTCTGTTCATCTCCTACCTGAGTCCACTCCGCTTGTTGTGGTGTGAGTACCATGCCTCAACCCCGGGACCAAGGAAGACTTTTACCAGCTGAACAATAAGGTGGTGCACTGGCTCAATTCCAACATTGCCCCTGGGCTTAGGGTGGAAAACCAAATTCTCATGGTGCGCTGGACACAGTGGGTTGGGAGCGCCAAGAAATACTGGCTGGGGGACTGCATTATCATCAATTTTAACAATCCAGTCATGGTGAGCAGCATCTTAAGCTCGGTTGCCCAGTCTAACTACAGGTGTTGGAACTCAGCAATCTCAACACTTCTACAGACCCAATTATTACCAACTACTGTCCCAGCGCGAGCGGCTCCAAGATGTGGGCCATAGGGGTCGTGCAGAGGGGATGATAGGGGTAAGCACAGCAAATAGGTTTACTCCTCTGAGCTCATAGGAAGATTGAGATTGACGATGGGTGGGTCCCTCGGACCCTGTGGCACCCGCATCCCAGGGAAATGTATCGCCCCCGGAACTTCGATCGAAAGATAGTGAGCGATTTTCTTTAAAATTCGCAAGACCCCACAGCAGGTTGAGGCAGTCCTGCTAACCTGTTTGTCAAAGCGTTTGTATTGTAAGAGAACGGAATATTATGTTAAAGACCAATAAAGATATTTAAAAAAAAAAGCAAGATCGAGAACACCGAATGGTTGGCCCATGTTAAGAGTTTTGATGTGATATGCCTCCAGGAAATATGGGCTGTAGACAATAATTATAACCCGGATGGCTATAAAACCCTCTCCGTTCCAGCTACCCCATCCAGGTCAAGGAGAGCCAAGGGGGGATTATCATCTTTGTTTCTCCAGCTGTCCTTGGCATCTCTGCTACCTCACTATACGACTCTCCCAATTTACATGTGATGTTGTTGTCCAGTGGAAAGTGCAAGCTACTTCTGGTAAACTTTTACAACGCGGGAGTTACACCCCTGGATGAGGGCTAAATAACTCTGCTGGGGTCTGTACTTCAGGATAGCATCTTGAAACGTCAGAGTTATCACTACATTTTTCTAACAGGGGATTTTAACTCATGTGTGGGGACATCAGGCAAAGAGAAGTGGAAGCTATGGGCAGTGCACGACAAGCAGGCTTACACATGGAACATACTCCCCAGGGTATTGAGCTTAACTCCATCTTGCTTGAATTTGATCTAACATCTGTAATGAATAAGCTGCCTCTGGGGAAAACAGACATTACTCCCACCTTTATTGGGAGAGGGTGTGAGACCTTTATTGAATTCACCTTTGTATCTACCCCCTTTTACTCTCTGGTTACCGATTTTTCTGTGCAGGCGAGTGAATGTAGTGACCACAACCCCATTTGTGTCTCAACAGGCTGGACCCGAACACTCGGACATACCAAGGTGGGTGGGGGGGCTGCTGGCCCCCTTATAAGTGGTGGCAGCGGGAAGGAGCGTAGAATGGGGGTGTATTGTCCCAGAGCTACTCCACGAGTCCCTATTAACTCAGTGTCGCAGTAAGTTTGCAACCTGTCTCGATGATGAAACAAGTGCTCCGGACACTATGGGTGCATTTGTATCCATGTCTACTGTCATAAGGAAGATACTACGGGCCTTGGGTGGGGGCTGTAAGCACCAGGTCCGCGATGGTTCGGCATGTTCCCAGGCTTCCAGGAACCTGAGACAGGCCTTGGGTGTTAAGGCCCGAGATAGGATGTCGCTCAAAGGTCACGAAGAGCATATAAGGCTGCTCTAGCAACTCGCGAGTCGGCCCTGAAGATGGAGGCCTGGATCGATTTAGTGGAGGCGAGTACACTGAGTAATAGCTCAAAGTTCTGGGGTATTATTAACAGCCCATTTCTATCTGTAAATAATGCTAATTTACTGGAAGCCCATATCACTGAGGACAATTGAGTACATCATTTCAAGGGTATCTTCCAGTCGGATATCCCGCCAACTGAGGGGCAGGAAAGGGTGGAAGGCAAGTCGGAACTTATTTTTACCACTCAAGAGGTAAGAGCTGGTATTCTGGGTCTGGCTAAAAACAAGGCCCCCGCGCCAGATGGGATCCCGCCATATCTCTACATCGCCCACGTGGAATCCTGGGTGCCTGTCCTCAGCTGTTAGCAATGCTGCAGTCCAGGTTGCCGGACAGATTCTTGGGCTTTATCGATTATAGTCCTGGTATTTAAAAAGGGAGATCGGTACAGTAACTATTGTTATAGGCTCATTTCTCTTCTGGACTCTGTGGTGAAGGTGGTGGACCACATGGTACTTGACACACTTGTATCTTGGGTTGATGAAAACAACTTTTTATCTGATATCCAATAAGGTTTTCGCCCAGGTCGTTCCACTGTGGTACCTCACCTGTACATGGTTCTGAACAAATACACTGTGGCTCATTCCAGCCCCATATACCAAGCCTTCATGGACCTGTCCTCAGCATTCCACTGGGTCAATAGGTCCAAGCTGTGGCAGTTGATGTCCTCCATTGGCATAGACAGTAACATAATTTTATTTCTGCGGGATCTTCACCGTGATTCAACCGTGGTTGCCCGCTATTCAAAGGATTTGAAAGTGTCCAGTCAGCTTGAGATCAAGAGGGGGGTGTGTCAGGGGTGCATTTTAGCACCCTTTCTTTTTAACCTATATATTAATTCCTTAGAGAAGACCCTCTTGGCCACAAATGCTGATTGTCGCAAGCGTAGCCTGCCAGTCCTCCTATACGCAGACGACGCAGTCCTTGGGCGAGGACAGCTAGGTGCCTACAACTTCTTCTGAATTCTTTTGCCCTTTTTATGAAGAACTTGGACCTTTCGTTTTATCATTCCAAGTCGTTCATTATGCAGGTGTGACCTCGTAAGCAGTTCACTTTTAAATTCGGACTTTCGTCAATACCGAAGACCAATGTTTTCTCCTATTTGGGAGTTGTGTTTGACCATTCCTTGAGTTGGTGGACATACCTCAAGATATGCCATAAGACCAGGCTGGGGGTATCGACCTTCTTACACCAGTTGTTGTCACATGGGTCGGTACCCAGTCGCCAATTTTTAGGTCAGCCTCTGACATGACCCCTGGCAATGGGTTGGGCCCAGGAGGCGTTAAGAGGAAGCGCCCTTTGTTTGGGGGCCCTTGTAAATGCAGAAAGAACATTGGATCGTAGTCATCTTCAGCAGTCCACCCAGTAGTGCCTAACCTGGATGCAATTTCGTTAGCAGCCTTGCTGTCAGCACTTGGAACTAAATTGGACCCCATCCTACTACAACTTTCTGCACTGGAAAGCAACCTGCATGCACTGATCCCCTCCTTGCAAGGGGACCATGCCCTTCTCTACACAAGTATCCCTCCTACAAGGCCTACGATCTCAACCACCATTTCCAGTCCCAGTGGTAGTGGCACGAGGGCAGGAGACAGAGCAGTGTCTATCACGAAGCAGCCTAGTCACAAGAAAGGAGATACAACACCACCTATTATTCGCAGGACTGACCCTAAAGACTGTTAAGTCAACCGGAGGGGGGCGGGGGTCACCCTGAACTCAGTATCTTTTCAGTCTCTCCAATCTCAGGGTTTCAAAGTGGGCGGATTGTACAGTTCCAATGATAGGTGGGAAGGGCTGAAAGCCATGCCCCCAGGGACTAGAATAACTATTCTCCTAGTTTGGGCTCTATTCATCTCCTACCTGAGTCCACTCCGCTTGTTGTGGTGTGAGTACCATGCCTCATCCCCGGGACCAAGAAAGACTTTTACCATCTGAACAATAAGGTGGTGCACTGGCTCAATTAAAACATTGCCCCTGGGCTTAGGGTGGAAAACCAAATTCTCATGGTGCGCTGGACACAGTGGGTTGGTAGTACCAAGAAATCCTGGCTAGGGGACTGCATTATCATCAATTTTAACAATCCAATCATGGTAAGCTGCATCTTAAGCTCGGTTGCCCAGTCTAACTACAGGTGCTGGAACTCAGCAATCTGGACAATTCTACAGAACAAATTATTACCAACTACTGTCCCAGCACGAGCGGCTCCAAGAGGTGTTCCATAGGGGTTGTGCAGAGGGGATGATAGGGGTAAGCACAGCAAATAGGTTTACTCCTCTGAGCTCATTGGAAGATTGCTATTGACGATGTGTGGGTCTCTCGGACCCTGTGGAATCCGCATCCGAGATTAATGTATCGCCCCCAGAACAGGTATCGAGTGTGAATGGAGGGGGCACATTTCTTTCTTGGAATATCGCGGGGCTGGAGAGCGAGATTGAGAACACCAAATGGTTAGCCCTTGTTAAGAGTTTTGATGTGATATGCCTCCAGGAAACTTGGGCTGTAGACAATAATTATCACCTGGATGGCTATAAAACCCTCTTCATTCCAGCAACACCATCCAGTTCAGGGAGAGCCAAGGGGGGGCTTCTCACCTTTGTTTCTCTAGCTGTCCTAGGCATCTCTGCTACCTCACTAAACGTCTCTCCCAATTTACATGTGATGTTGTTGTCCAGTGGAAAGAGCAAGCCACTTCTGGTAAACTTTAACAATGCAGGAGTAACACACCTGGATGAGGGCTAAATAACTCTGCTGGGGTCTGTACTTCAGGATAGCATCTTGAAAGGTCAGAGTTATCAATTTTCTAACAGGGGGTGTTAGACCTGTCAACCCTAGGGTGGTCTTCCCTATTTTTTTCGCCTTGGCCTCATTTTCCCCACCTACTTTTTGTTGGCCTTATGGGCACCTTCCCGTTGTGCCAATGGGCACCTTCCCATTGTTTCCCAATGTTAAGGTGCAGGTGCTCTATTCCCCTAAGATGGCTGCCACTGACCCCTGCTAGTGCAGCGTGGTCTTTTTAGGCGCACTCTAGTAGCCAGGAGCTAGCTGGAACCCGTAAACAATGTAGCAATGCCAGCCTGCCCATAGCTAAAATGAGGGAAGCTCCTGGAACATTCTAGAACAGGGGAGGTGACACTAACTGCCACTGCCAACTGCCAACCGTCGCTATATGAGGAAAGGGAGGGAAACTTTCCAGTCAGAGCAGAGTAGAGAGTTGGGGCATCACTGACCTGGGAGACCCACACAGGAGATTTAGGCGGAAGGGCCTAGTCAGGGGCCTATGCCACTGGGAGTGACAGGGCTTAGGTGCTGCCTTCCAAGTAGAGTGAGGAACCCTGAACTAGCCCACTAATCTGGCCGGCGGGAGGGGAACCCAGGGACCACCTGAAGTGACCTGCTATCAAGCCTTCAACTCAAACCCCTCACCTCAAGAAACCAAGAATTTGCAACCAAAGGGCGCCAGAACCAACAAGCGACAAGAAGAGCTTCCTGCGCTAACCAGGACCCTCGGGGGAACAACCAGGTACTGGGACTGCCCCCCTCATGCATTCCCCTGCTCAACCTGTGCCCCGGGGTGGCCCTGGACTGCCATCCAAGCGCTCTCCCATCTCTGCGCTAACCCCCCCTGACTGAACTGCCTAAGACGCTTCAACCTCCTGACCTGATAAGCGCTCTTGCACTGTGCCCTGCCGAACTGCTGGGTGTGCCCCCACATCGTGTTTCATCAAAAGCTTCCCTGACCAAGCGCTGGCTGCCTGAGCTGATAGTGCCGCCTGGATTTCCAGCGCTGTACCCCCGTGAGCCCAGAATTGTTGCTGCGTGGTCTAGCGTTGTGCCGGTGCCCCTGTCGGCTAGGCCGCTGTACTCACCGGGTGGTGGAAGACCCCGTATCGCCCAGCGCCAGGCCCTGAGAGAAGGAGTGCGACCTGTCTTGTGGCAAATTTCCCCCCCCAGGCGCTGAGGCCCAGAAGCGCTGTTACGGGCTCCCGTCACTGCCGCGCCCCCACTGCCAGCTGTGCGACCTCTGCGGCCATCGACATCCTCCCGGCGGCCCTCGGCGCTAGGAGAGGGCCGCCGCTTCAGTCCGCGTTAGGCCAGACCAGGCCCAAAGCCTCAAACCACCATCACGTGACGGGGGCGTCGGAAGAGACTCCGCCCCCGCCGTGCCGTGATTGGGCCCTGCCGTCACGCCCCGCAGGCCGTGACGCCATTGGCGGCTGCGGGAGCACCTCAGAGAGGACCGCTCTCTCCCTGGCTCCACAACCCGGGACCTTCGCCGACCGGGTCATTGCCCCCCACGGAGGGCCCCGAGAGAAGCCCGGGCCCTCCCCTCAGCTTCCCTGAGCCTGTGCAAGGGCCCTGAGCGGGCTGAAGACATAGAGGTAACCCCCAGGGGGGGGGGCCCCGAGATCGCCCCTCCCCGCGAGAGCCTGCCGGGGTGGCCTTAGGGCTTATGACCTGGGCAGGTGCCCTGGGTTAGTTGGTCAACCCTCGTGGAGGGCTCCGTGACTGCACAATAAAAACGAGTACCCCCCCCCCCCCTTGCTAGAGGGGGTGATATTAGCTGATGTGCCCTGGTCAATTTAAGGGTTCTTTCCGCTTCCTACAATGAATAGTCTGGCCTATTGAACTATTTTATGAAATGTTTTACCCTCATTCAAGGTACTGTTTATTCCTGCAGCTCGGAAATGTTACTGCTGAGTAATACAGCGGTTGTTCTTCGAATGAAATGCATAAAGAGTTAATGCTGTAGTGATTCTGGAATTCCCCTAATGAGATGTACTGGTAAAATGTTTATTCTTGCTAAATGAACTGTTTACTTCTGGCTAATAGCCTGGTTATCCCTGCTAATGGGTCTAAGGAAATGCTCACCCTTGCTTGGTGAGAAGTTGAGTGAAATGCACATGCACTCTACCTGATCTGCCTGCAGAGTTTAGGAGCACTTTTGAAAGCCCCTTCTAAACTCTTGCAGATCAGTGCATGCACGTTGGCTCAGCGAGACCTGAAAAGTATGTTACAGGCGACCAGGTGTCTCTTGCCCGTGACTTCTGAGGAAGTAATGGTGCACAGTTAAGAGCAGCAACAGTGTCAAGAGCCTGATTTAGAGTTCGCTGGCCGGGTTACTCAGACACAAACGTGACGGATATCCTAGCCGCCATATTACAAGCACCACTGAATATAATATATGGGAGCCTCATTTCTTTCTTTCGTACTTTCTATTTCCCTTGTTTTTTTTATCTTTATTTTACTCTTTTTTTTCTCTTTCTTATTTCTTTTTCTGTTTCTCTCTATTCCTGGCTTATCTTTCATTCATTTCTTAATTTAAGAATGCTTAGCCTCCTAAAGCATTTTATTCATTCATTTGCATTTCTTCTTTCCTGTCATGGGGATGACTGCACAGATATCCTTACTAGTAGGATCTTTTGAATTCTGCATGAACCTGTTTACTAATGGTCCTAGTTGAAGGTGTCATTTAGAAGTTAAATATATGTTTCTGATGTGAGGTAGGGAGGGTATGTGTGAGAATGTGTGTGTAGGAGAGAGAGTGTGTGTGTCTGTCTGTCTATGTCTGAGTGTGAGTACTTGAGTGTAGGAGGCCGGCTCTCAATATACTATACCAGTGGTTCCCTAACTGTGCGCCGCGGCACCCCGGTGCGCCGTAATGAGGTGCACGCACGCACGCAGTGGGAAATTGCTACCAACGGCCCTCAGCCGTCCGTCATTCGGCGGGCATGGCTTGGACACAGTTTAATGCTGTGTAACTTGTGGTTGGAGGATAGGGCGCAAATAAAGCCAAATTTTGGGGGCGGGGTGAATCTTTAAGCAAAATGCAGAGTGGAGCTGCAGGGCCTCTTGGGGTGAAACAACATCAAAGCCTCATTAACATGTACAAGGTCTTTTAAAGACCTATGAAGTGCTCGGGTGCGACTGTCTGTGTGCCCGTGAGCCGTCTGAGACCAGGGCTGCCACACAGGACACAGGGAGTGGGGCGGCCCTGAAGCCCTTTCAGTCCAATGGGTGTTGCGCGGGCGAGCATGAGTGCATGAGTGGCTCAGGCAGGAGGGGTCGGGAAGTAGGAGGGGTCTGCCACTGCTTGGGAGAAACTTCCAAAACTTTACATTTTCAGATAAAAGTAATGAAAAGTTAAGAGCCAAGAAAGGGCAGAAAGAGGAGGGGGCACAGGAGGGAGAGAGAAGACTAAAATAGAAGAGAGGAATCCATAACACTTAGAACACTTTGGCAATCCGTTTGATAATAGGAAATGGCAACAGAGCGCACCAGCCTCAGACTGAATGGAACTCAGTCGAGAAGAGGGAGGGAAGAGAAAAGTAAAAAAAAAAAAAAGGAAGTGTGTGGGAGTGAGACACACACATAAGGTGAGATTGTAAGAGAGAGAGCAAATAAGGAGAGAGATAGAAAATAGAAAGAAAAAGGCACCAAGAGATAGGTAAGAGTGACATAGAGAGAGACAATGACACAGAAAAACAGAGAGATCAGGACAAAAACAGGAAGTGTGAGAGAGAAAGTCATCGAAGAGAATATAGAGGACTAAAGACCAACATGGACACCCAGGCGCTGTGGAGGACATAAGCCTGTTTGTTAAAAGAGCGCCGCCTTTAGCTCCCTCCTGAAAGGGGGGCGCTGATTGGGGGGGTCGTAAATCTGTAGGAAGGGAGGTCCATCGTGCTGGTAATGTCTGGGAGTGGGGGTGGGGGCGTTAGGGGTGATAGGGTGGGGGAGGGGCTGGCTCTCACTGACGTCTTTCCTTCTGCTCTGAGGTGGGATCAGACATCACCTCTCAGGTGACCTCAGCATCCCAGGACATTGTGTACCATGATGTGGTGCTTCAGATAACATGGTGGCTGCCTACTTGGGCCCTGTGGGTTAATATAAGACTTTTACATTGGATTTGTGCCGCTGCTGGTAGCCAAGCATTTCCTGCAGCTCTGCTGTAACAGCCTTTGTGGCAGATAGAGGGCGCACTCGTCGCATAATTCTGCATCATCACCCGAAGCTGATTTGTTAGATTTCAAGGCCCTGTAGGCGGGGGCTTCTATCACCGAGATCACGGCTCTACCTCAACGAGCTCTGTGATCCTCTGGTAAACGGGGAACCTTTGCAGAGAAGCACAGGGTGCAGGCTGGAGGACTGAGCACCCACCGCCCCCTGACCACCCACTGCAAGGTGTGCCACCTGACCACCCATTGCAAGGTGTGCCACCTGACCACCCATTGCAAGGTATACCACCTGACCACCCACTGCAAGATGCACCACCTGCCCACCCATTGCAGGGTGCACCACCTGACCACCCACTGCAAGGTGTGCCACTCGACCACCCACTGCAAGGTGTGCCATCCGACCACCCACTGCAAAGTACACCATCTGACCAACCACTGCAATGTGCACCACCTGACCACCCACTGCAAGGTGTGTCACTGGACCACCCACACCCACCAAGGTATGCCACCTGACTACCCACTGCAAGGTGCAGCACCTGACCACCCACAGCAAGGTGTGCCACCTAACCACCCACTGCAAAGTACACCATCTGACCACCCACTGAAAGGTGTGCCACCTGACCGCCCACAGCAAAGTGCACATCACCATTAAAGTAGCAGTGGCTTGAAACACAACGAATGTCGACGCCACAAATGCCAGGGTCAGCACCATACTCGCAAGCTCTACAGCACACTTACAAGCACGCTCTCACTCATGCTCATTTTAAACTCACTTACTCACACTTTCCTCACTTCCATTCTCACACTGATTCAGTGCAATGCACTATCACTCACTTGCCCTCATTCTCAGTCTCACTCGTTCTAAGTCACAATAGCAGTCACTCACTCCTGTCTATCGCTCACTTTCAAACACACACTCATCTGCATGCACACAAAGTTTGACAGATTATTTGTGCACCTCCATGTAGCTGCCTGCCCTGGTTTACTCCAGCTCCTCTCTTGCTAGCGGTGAATGAAATCCGCATATGCCTGCGCGAAGCCTTTACGCAGGTACTGGGACGCATAGTCCTGCACCTGCATGCGTCACTCTAGGTCTGTGAAGCCACTCATAAGGAGCCCTCCTTTTTAGTGTAAAAATAATGCTGGTGATACTGATTATGACAGACAAAACTCAAGGTTCCATTTTCTCAGAGCGGGTCTCAGTACCAAAAGCTACTGAAAGCAGCAGCTGGCATAAATAAGGGTTTGGGACCAGGCACTCTGTTGGGGAAAAAAACGATGGATTGGGATGCAGCCAAAGTGATTGCCAGTGGATGAGATAAATAATTCAAGCATTCCAACCATTGTTGCGTCCAAATTACTTTAAGGAAGACATCAGGAAGTACTCCCGAAGTCGGGCTTACATCCACCCCTCCCCCCCCACCCGCCCACCGGTAAAAAAATGGTGGGGAGCCACGGCCAACTGCCGATTAGGTCAAGGGAGCCACAGGACAAAAAAGTTTGGGAACCCCTGTACTATACCATAGTGTGCAGAGAGTCCAGTGGATCCCCAGAGGCTTTACAGAGGCTAAAGTAGATAATACTAATGCTCTTTTGTGTTAGTGTGGGGGAGCAGTCGTCCTCCAGGTCGTCCAAAATCAGGCAGCTCGCCTGATCCACGGACTACCCCGATGGCAATCCGCCAAACCTTTGCTTCACAGCCTTCATTGGCTTCCAATGCATCAAAGGGTCGCCTTTAAGGTGGCATGTCTCTCCTTCAAATGTCTTCACTGCCCCAGTCCAGGGTTTCTCAACTCCCTCATCCGACCCTACCGCCCCTCACGCAATCTCCGTTCTGCCCGCAATGACCTACTAATTACCTCAAAAAATAAAACCAAGAAATTTGGCGGTCGCTGCTTCTCTTACTTAGCCCCCACTCTTTGGAATTCCCTTCCTCTGTCTATCAAATCTTCCCTCTCTCTTCTCTCATTCAGAAAACACTTACAGACCCATCTCTTCCCATCCCTATATTAGGTTGCTTTGTATTTTGTTTTTCTCTTACTCTGTCTAGCAGCGCCAGGAAGCTTCGGCGTTAGTACGCTTTACAAATAGCACCTAACATAACATAACATAACATAACAGCAGTTAGACGTATCCGAGGGTAGTGTTAAGCATTTGTTGTACACACAGTGGCAATAAATGACACACACTGTTGTACACTCAGTGGCAATAAATGACACACACACTCAATGAATAAATCTGAGACCAATTTATAAAATGATACTTGGTTAGATTTATTTTGCGGAACCACAGAATTTCATCTTGAGTAAATATGTTTTGCAATAAAAATACTGTTCAATATAAAAAGTGGACAATTAGTGCAATTTTCAGACTTTGCAATGTTAACCTATGGGGTGAAGAAAACATTCAATATACGTATAGGCAACATCTACTTACAAGACCATTCTTCGGAAATTAAGGTTCGTATTGGACAAGGTTCAGTTCAGAACCAACAGTGCACCACCAGCGGCACGTGGGCGCCCGGGTGCAGGTGCAAGTTCAAGGTTGAAAACCCAATACCAATTAAGAGGGCCTGGGGCAATCGGACAGAGGCTGCTTACAGGTAAGTAACAGCGGCTTGGGGGAACTAGATGGTCAGGAACTGAAGTTCATGGACTGAGGATGCCACCTAAAAACTAGATTTAAGGGCATTACAAGGAAGTGACAGGTAGTGTCCAATAGGTCCTTTGCCCGGGTGTCTAGGCCCTCTAACATTCCCACCTTCTGTGAGAGGAGGACACATTCCTAGCCCTAACTGAACAAGTCCCACCATCTACTTGACCTAGCCTCCAGCACCCGAGGGGTGGAGTTGGCAGAGGGGGGCACATCTCCTATTCTATCAAAGGTTTCCGGCCTGTCCTGCCACCAAAAAAGGGGGTGAGGACAGGATGGAGGCCAGATCCTTCGAACAGGAGAGGCTGGGGTCGCATTACAAAGGACGCAAGACCTTTGAAGCTCCCCACCACGGATGGCTCTTCCTGTGCAGGGGGAGATGTGAACACCTCCACCCAGGAAAGGCATTGTTCTCAGCCTCAGAGTGTGCAGGCACTCTCCCCCGAGGTCAGAACACACTCTGGTGGTAACAGGCTGGCTCAGGCCAGTCAATGACCACACTAAGGATTGGTAGGTTTCAGGGGACCCCTCTAAGGGGCCCTCTGTGTGCAATTTATAGTAAAATCGACACTGGAATCAGCACAAGTTTATTATGTTGAGATGCTTGGTGAAAAAATCACATATTTCAATGAAGCCATCATGGAGCTGGCGAACTCATAATGACGAGTGTCCAGCCTATGTACTTACTATGACTTCCCTGGTTCACTTACGATATCCAGGAATCGACTAGGATATAGCAGGGGCATCAGGGGCATTTCATGCAGATTTGCCCTCACAGGGGGAATAGAATGTGGTGCAGAAGCCATCGCTGCCGACTCGGGAACTGGGGATCCGGTTTCGAGTCTCTGCTTCAGCGCAACATCCTGTGATTCTGGGCAAATCACTTTATCACCCCGTGACCATAGACGGCGTCTGGAAACCATCATGGGTGATGAGCCGCACTATAAAAATCTGTGCACTTTAACTCACTGCCTGAGGTATGGGTAAGACACCCCTCGAGCAGAGTTCATGGGTATGGCACACAGGTTGGCTCTTCAGTTTTGTCTGCACCAAGACCCTCAGGCTGATGTGGCAGTATGCATGTGCTAGGTGAGGGGCTCCTTAGGGTGGCATAATTTCTGCTGCAGCCCACAGGGACCCTCTTTAACCACAAGGCACTTGGTACCAGGGGTACCTTTTACTAGGAACTTATATGTGAGCTAAAGGGGTGCCAATTGTGGAAATGATGGGAACAGTTTAGGGAATGAGATCTGGCACAAGGGACCTGGTTGAAACCACAATATTTTCCAGGCAACAAGTGGGGGCTAACTATGTCCAAAAGAGGCACGTGTATTCACGACGCCCTCCCCTCCAATGAAAGAGGGTTAAAGTAACCTTCCTCTACAGTATTCATCGCCCTCTTATTGGATAATGTGAGTAATGCAGGGATACAGGGCCTGGCCCTTAAGTGGCTCACGTCTTACGTCATACTCCTTCAAGTCAGCATGCTCTCTGGTCGAGCCAGTCCTAACCCCACATGAATGTTCCCCATCACAACTATTTTAATGGTACTAAGTTATGTTTCTGCTGAATGTAGGAGTCAAAAAGTGAAAGATTTTACTAGGAAGTACTGAAAGAGAAATCATGACGTTTTTCAATATTTCTGAGTCTGCCACAGTACACAGGAGCATTATTTCTCTACAGAAGCAAATCATGTATGTGCCCTGTAGAAAGCTTGTTTGAATGAAACATGGAATTTATTGCAGCCTACAATTCATGCAACAACATAGAGTGCAAGATAACTTGTGTCATTATTTCAGCAGAACGAAATGCCATTCCTAATGTGTACGTCATTTTAAAGACAAACCAAGAAAAATGTACGGTCAGTGTTGTTCTTCTGCCTGTTAAAAGACAATCTCCATTAATGTGTCAGTAATTAAAACACTATAAGAAACCCTACTCTATGGCAGGGTGCTGCCTGCCACAATATTGCAGGTTACTTCCAACATAATCTAATTTATACATACATACTCCAGGGTGCTGCCAGCTATCGGGTCTGCACACAGCAGTCTTGAGCCACTCAGGAAGGAGGTAAGCTCTTCATTTCATCTTAAGCCCTTAGGTTACATTCACAGCCTGATGGGTCCGGAGAACTTTATCCTCGCTCTAACTGCGCCGACGTAGCCCAACATAGTCTGTGTTGTGTGCTGGGTGATGCCTGGCATCTTATTATCGTTAGTGGATGGATGAAGCTCTGATAAGAGCTACTACAAGAAGAGCAGAGAAACAGGACCACAGATCGCCACAGAGTGATAACTGCCCAGAAGCTGAAAAAAGAACTCTGGAACAGCAAACCTCCTACACCCTGGAGATTCTCCAGAGTAAGCAAATGATGGTAATGAAATGCAAATTGCAGCATTAAGGTCACTGTAACACTGGACAGGGGACGGGAGGAAAAGAACCGGATAATGTTGAGTGGTGGCGTAGTGAACTGACGTCCTCCCCCTCTCTGCCTCATTATCAGCACAACTGGAACAGGGGAGAACCTTGTTTCTGGGACCTAGCCGACGAATTGGATGACGGCCCCTTTAACTGGAAGACACACGAGTATGCAGCTCCGGCCCCTGATGATTCCTAGTGGGTAAAAACGCGGAAGAAGATGTCCTGGCGTGTGATGTCACCGACCGAGGATCGAGAGTGGGAGAGCGGCCCGGAGGAGCAGAGAACGGAGCTTTTGGAGGCTAACCCGAGGACGACAGGAGTAAGCCAGGAGGCCACCGGATCCGTGAATTGCCGTGCCACACTCCCGAGGGAGGAGTGTGGCTACAACAGGTACGGCAGCGTTTGGCGGGCTGGGTAGGAAGACGGGGTTCTTCTAAACCGTAGCCGCGTGTGTGCCAGAATATCTGCCCACCCTTTCTTTGTCCTCACCGTGCAAATATACCCCTCCTCACCAGTAATCACGCCTCTGCACCCTCGCACGTTTAATAAAGTGTTTAGCACCTTAGCACGGGTGTCCCCTGCACTTGCCCGGTTCCCTGTGGGAGTCCAGATAGAGTACATATCCTGACGATCTGTACCTCTTTCTTTTGCCTGGCGGAGTCCAACGAGGAGTTAGGAAGAACGGAAAATCCCCTGAAGTCTGCTTCTTAACCATCTGGAAACAAGACCATAACCAGACGCCATCACGGACCCCAGAGCTTTTCAGAGAGACACCTCGACAACCCGCCATAAAAAGACGTTTTCCAAAATAAAACCTTACCTACCCCGAACTGGTTTTAGGTCTCTTCTTGATCCCACGCCACAGTCACACACTACAACATCTTTCCCTTTAAACCGAAGATAACAGCCTACAATAAACAGGCATTTGCAATGCAATAGGTCTCGCATTAGAAAAGTTTGAGCTATTGGTATTGTAAATGACAATTTTTTTATTTATGTGTTGGTTTTGAAAATAGCGAAATTAATAGCTTTGTCATTTACAATGCCAATAGCTATAAATTTCGCAAATGTGACACCTATAGCCTTTTTAATGCAATATGTGTTGTATTTACGTGACTTAGATGTATTGATATTACAAATAACAATGGCTTTTATTTTTTTAAAATAAGTAATACTTAAATAAAAGTTATTGTAATTTATAACGGCAATAGCTTAAACTTTTGTAAATAACTTTTGTGAAGATTATGTTCAGTGTATTTTATTGTGACGAAAATCCAAGAACAGAAGTGAAATATTAACATCTTTTTGCGATATTTGTAATAAAGCTTGAAACATTGAGAGAACATATTTGAACCAGTTGTTGAATGGTTGCACAGATTGATGCTGTGGTGGCGACAAGTGATGCTGTGGCGTTCAGTGATGCTGTGGTAGCGGATAGTGATGTTGTGGTGCCCCTGAGTGATGCTGTGATGGTGCTGAGTAATGCTGTGGTGATGCAATAGATAGATAGAATGAGTGCGATAGATAGAGTGAGGGCGATAGATAGATAGAGTGAGTGCGATAGATAGATAGAGTGAGGGCGATAGATAGAAAGAATGATGGTGATAGAGTGAGGGCGATAGACAGATAGAGAGAGTGAGGGCGATAGAGTGAGGGCGATAGATAGATAGAAAGACAGTGAGGGCGATAGATAGAGTGAGGGCGATAGATAGATAGAGGGCAATAGATAGAGTGAGGGCGATAGAGTGTGGGCGATAGATAGATAGAAAGACAGTGAGGGCGATAGATAGAGTGAGGGTGATAGATAGATAGAGTGAGGGCAATAGATAGAGTAATTATGTGGCGTGTAATTATGTGGCACTGAGTGGAATTTGGAGTGTATGTTGCGTTGAGCGCAGTGTAAAGATGTAGCATATAATTATGTGGCAGTGAGTGGAATTTGGAGTGTATGTTGCATTGAGTGCAGTGTAATTATGTGGCGTGTAATTATGTGGCACTAAGTGGTATTTAGAGTGTATGTTGCGTTGAGCGCAGTGTAATTATGTTGCATATAATAATGTGGCACTGACTGGAATTGTGTGAGTGTATGTTGTATTCAGTAGAGTGTAATTGTGTGGCGTGTAATTATGTGGCACTGAGTGGTATTGTTTGGCGTGTATGTTGCATTGAGTGCAGTGTAATTATGTAGCATATAATTATGTGGCACTGAGTGGTATTGTGTGGAGTGTGTGTTGCATTCAGTAGAGTGTAATTATGTGGCATGTAATTATGTGACACTGAGTGGTATTTGGAGTGTGTGTTACATTGAGTGCAGTGTAATTATGTGGCACTGAGTGGTATTTGGAGTGTATGTTGCATTGAGTGCAGTGTAAATATGTGGCTTGTAAGTATGTGGCACTGAGTGGTATTTGGAGCGTATGTTGCATTGAGTGCAGTGTAATAATGTGGTGTGTAACTATGTGGAACTGAGTGGTATTTGGAGTGTATGTTGCATTAAGTAGAGTGTAATTATGTTGCGTGTAATATGTGGCACTGAGTGGTCTTATGAGGTGTGTATGTTATATTCAGTAGAGTTTAATTGTGTGGCTTGTAATTATGAGGCACTGAGTGGTATTTTGTGGAGTGTGTTGCATTCAGTCAAGTGTAATTATGTGGTGTGTAATTATGTTGCATGCAATTATGTGGCACTGAGTGGTATTTGGATTGTATGTTGCATTGATTGCAGTGTAATTATGTGGCATGTAATTATGTGGCGTAAAATTATGTAGCACAGAGTGGTATTTGGAGTGCATGTCGCATTGAGTGCACTGTAATTATGTGGCGTGTAATTATGTGGCATTGAGTGGTATTTGGAGTGTATGTTGCGTTGAGTGCAGTGTAATTATGTAGCATATAATTATGTGGCACTGAGTGGTATTGTGTGGAGTGTATGTTGCATTGAGTGCAGTTTCATTATGTGGCGTGTAACTATGTGGCACTGAGTGGTATTTGGAGTGTATGTTGCATTGAGTAGAGTGTAAATATGTTGCATGTAATTATGTGGCACTGAGTGGTATTATGAGGAGTGTATGTTGTATTCAGTAGAGTGTAATTGTGTGGCTTGTAATTATGTGGCACTGAGTGGTATTGTGTGGAGTGTGTTGCATTCAGTAGAGTGTAATTATGTGGTGTGTAATTATGTGGCACTCAGTGGTATTTGGAGAGTTTGTTGCATTGAGTGCAGTGTAATTATGTAGCATATCATTATGTGGCACTGAGTGGTATTGTGTGGAGTGTTTGAGGTATTCAGTAGAGTGTAATTGTGTGGCGTGTAATTATGTGGCACTGAGTGGTATTGTTTGGAGAGTATGTTGCATTGAGTGTAGTGTAATTATGTAACATAATTATGTGGCACTGAGTGGTATTGTGTGGAGTGTGTCTTGCATTCAGTAGAGTGTAATTATGTGGCACTGAGTGGTATTAGGAGTGCATGTTGCATTCAGTGCAGTGTAATTATGTGGCACTGAGTGGTATTGTGAGGAGTGTGTTGCATTCAGTAGAGTGTAATTATGTGGTGTGTAATTATGTGGCACTGAGTGGTATTTGGAGAGTATGTTGCATTGAGTGCAGTGTAATTAAGTAGCACATAATTATGTGGCACTGAGTGGTATTGTGTTTTGCTATGCTATGCTTTGTTATGTTATGCTATGTTGTGTTATGCTATGCAAAGTTTTGTTGTGTTTTATTATGATATGCTTTGTTTTGCTATACTATGTTTTGTTATGCTATGTTTTGTTATGCTATGCTATGTTATGCTATGTTTTGTTATGCTATGCTAAGCTTTGTTTTGTTATGCTATGCTGTGTTTTGTTAACCCCTTTAAAGCTAGTAAACAAACCTCCCCAGTGCTGCGCTGTCCATTATCCGGTGCTGAACTGGACGTCCAACGGTCGTGCGCAGCACTGGGGAGGTAGTGCCCGTGACGACCGTTGGCCGACGGCAGCACTTAAGGGGTTAAGCTATGCTACGTTTTGTTGTGTTTTGCTATGTTTTGTTATGCTATGTGTTGTTGTGTTTTGTTATGCTACGTTTTGTTATGTTATGTTATGCTATGGTTTGTTTTGCTATCCTATGCTTTTTTTTGTAATGCTATGCTATGTTTAGTTCTGCTATCATATGCTTTGTTTTGTTATGCTATGCTATGTTTTGTTATGCAATGTTTTGTTGTGTTTTGCTATGCTATGCTTTGTTATGCTATGCTATGTTTTGTTATGCTATGCAATGTTTTGTTGTGTTTTATTATGCTATGCTTTGTTTTGCTATGCTATGTTTTGTTATGCTATGTTTTGTTCTGCTATGCTATGTTATGCTATGTTTTGTTATGCTATGCTAAGCTTTGTTTTGTTATGATATGCTGTGTTTTGTTAAGCTATGCTATGTTTTGTTGTGTTTTGCTATGTTTTGTTATGCTATGTGTTGTTGTGTTTTGTTATGCTATGTTTTGTTATGTTATGTTATGCTATGGTTTGTTTTGCTATCCTATGCTTTTTTTGTAATGCTATGCTATGTTTAGTTTTGCTATCCAATGCTTTGTTTTGTTATGCTATGCTATGGTTTGTTATGCTATGTTTTGTTGTGTTTTGCTATGCTATGCTTTGTTATGCTATGCTATGTTTTGTTATGCTATGAAATGTTCTGTTGTGTTTTATTATGCTATGCTTTGCTATGCTATGTTTTGTTATGCTATGCTATGTTATGCTATGTTTTGTTATGCTATGCTAAGCTTTGTTTTGTTATGCTATGCTATGTTGTGTTTTGTTATGCTGTTTTGTTGTGTTTTGTTATGCTAAGTTATGTTATGTTTTGATATGCTTTGTTATGCTATGTTTTGTTATGTATGCTGTGTTTTGTTATACTATGCTTTGTGTTTTGCTATGTTTTGTTATGCAATGCTTTGTTTTGTTATGCTATGTTTTATCTTATGATATGTTTTGTTGTGTATTGTTATGCTATGTTTTGTTTTGCTATGCTTTGTTATGTTTTGTTATGCTATGTTTTGTTGTGTTTTGTCATGCTATGCTGTGCTTTGTAGTGTTTTGCTATGCTATTTCTTGTTTTGTTGTGCTAGGTTTGGTTTTGCTATCCTATGCTTTGTTTTGTTATGCTATGCTATGTTTTGCTATGCTATGATAGGTTTTGTTATGCTATGCTGGTGAGGGTGTGTGAGGGTGAGTGAGGGTGTGTGAGGGTTAGGGGGTGTGAGGGTGAGGGTGTGTGAGGGTGAGAGGGTCGTGAGGGTGAATGAGGGCGGGTGAGGGTGTGAGGGTGAGGGGGTGTGAGGGTGAGGGGTGTGAGGGTGAGGGGGTGTGAGGGTGAGGGGGTGTGAGGGTGAGGGGGTGTGAGGGTGGGTGAGGGTGTGAGGGTGGGTGAGGGTGAGGTTGTAAGGGTGAGTGGATGTGAGGGTGTGTGATGGTGAGGAGGGGTGACCAGAGACAGACAGAGGCCACTGGAGACAGTCAGAGAGCAGCCTAGACAGGGGAGAGAGAGCGGAGAGAGGGAAGAGAGAGCGGAGAGAGGGAAGAGAGAGCGGAGAGTGAGAGGGAAGAGAGAGCGGAGAGTGAGAGGGGAGAGAGAGCGGAGAGTGAGGGTGCATGAGGGTGAGTGAGGGTGCGAGGGTGAGGGGGGGTGAGGGTGTGTGAGGGTGAGAGGGTCGTGAGGGTGAATGAGGGTGGGTGAGGGTGTGAGGGTGAGGGTGAGGGGGTGTGAGGGTGAGGGGGTGTGAGGGTGGGTGAGGGTGTGAGGGTGGGTGAGGGTGAGGTTGTGAGGGTGAGTAGATGTGAGGGTGTGTGATGGTGAGGAGGGGTGACCAGAGACAGACAGAGGCCACTGGAGACAGTCAGAGAGCAGCCTAGACAGGGGAGAGAGAGCGGAGAGAGGGAAGAGAGAGCGGAGAGAGGGAAGAGAGAGCAGAGAGTGAGAGGGAAGAGAGAGCGGAGAGTGAGAGGGGAGAGAGAGCGGAGAGTGAGGGTGCGTGAGGGTGAGTGAGGGTGCGAGGGTGAGGGGGTGTGAGGGTGAGGGTGAGAGGGTCATGAGGGTGAATGAGGGTGGGTGAGGGTGTGAGGGTGAGGGGGTGTGAGGGTGAGGGGTGTGAGGGTGAGGGGTGTGAGGGTGAGGGGTGTGAGGGTGAGGGGGTGTGAGGGTGAGGGGGTGTGAGGGTGAGTAGGGTGTGTGAGGGTGAGGGGGTGAGGGTGAGGGGGTGTGAGGGTGAGGGTGTGTGGGGGTGAGGGGGTGTGAGGGTGAGGGGGTGTGAGGGTGAGGGTGGGTGAGGGTGAGAGGGTCGTGAGGGGGTGAGGGTGAGTGAGGGTGTGTGAGGATGAGGGGGTGAGGGTGAGTGAGGGTGTGAGGGTGAGGGGGTGTGAGGGTGAGGCGGTGTGAGGGTGAGGGGGTGTGAGGGGGTGTGAGGGGGGGTGAGGGTGGGTGAGGGTGAGTGAGGGTGTGTGAGGGTGAGAGGATGTGAGGGTATGTGATGGTGAGGAGGTGTGAGGGTGAGGGTGGTTGAGGGGGTGTGAGGGTGAGGGGTGTGAGGGTGAGGGGGTGTGAGGGTGAGTGGGTGTGTGAGGGGGTGTGAGGGTGAGGGTGAGTGAGGGGGTGTGAGGGTGAGGGTGTGTGAGGGGGTGAGGGTGAGGGGGTGAGGATTAGGGGGTGTGAGGGTGAGGGTGTGAGGGTAAGGGTGTGTGAGGGGGTGTGAAGGTGTGTGAGGGTGGGTGAGGGGTGTGAGGTGAGGGTGACTGAGGGGGTGTGAGGGTGAGTGAGGGTGTGTGAGGGTGAGTGAGGGGGTGTGATGGTGGTTGTGTGAGGGTGACAGGGTGTGCGAGAGTGAGGGTAAGGGTGTGTGAGAGTGAGGGGGTGAGGGTGAGGGGGTGTGAGGGTGAGTGAGGGTGAGAGGGTTGTGAGGGGGGTGAGGGTGTGGGGGTGAGTAAGGGTGTGTGAGGATGAGGGGGTGAGGGTGAGGGAGGGTGCGAGGGTGAGGGGGTGTGAGGGTGAGGGAGTGTGAGGTTAGGTGAGGGTGGGTGCGGGTGAGAGGGTGAGTGGATGTGAGGGTGTGTGATGGTGAGGAGGGGTGACCAGAGACAGACAGAGGCCACTGGAGACAGTCAGAGAGCAGCCTAGACAGGGGAGAGAGAGTGGAGAGAGGGAAGAGAGAGCGGTGAGTGAGAGGGAAGAGAGAGCGGAGAGTGAGAGGGAAGAGAGAGCGGAGAGTGAGAGGGGAGAGAGAGCGGAGAGTGAGGGTGCGTGAGGGTGAGTGAGGGTGCGAGGGTGAAGGGGGGTGAGGGTGAGGGGGTGTGAGGGTGGGTGAGGGTGTGAGGGTGGGTGAGGGTGAGACAATAAAAAACTAACCAAAAAGCAACAAAACTAGAAAATGCATTTCCAAAAGCTGCAAAAGAGAAACTGTTAATACAAATTAACAATATTAAACGTTGTTGGTACCTTAGTAATGTGCTTACTTCTGGGCTTCACTCCATCTGCAGCAATACCGCTCTGAAAGGAGAAATTACTGCTGTGAGTCTCAGAGTCTTCAGTATTACTGGTCTCAGTCACGAAGACTGTGGTGTCGGAAGATAACTTTCTCTTATTTGGCTTTACTGTTCCACCTGTCACACCATCACTTTTAGCAGACACGCTACTGTCAGCAGCATCATAACTTCAGACAGATCAGCAAAGCGGATACCACCACTCACATTGGGTGAACAGACTCGCCTCTGCTTCTTGTGGAGAAGTGTGGCTCACTGGTTAGAGGAGGCAGACCTGGAAGCAGAGGTCAGCCGGGGACCAGGGTTCAATTCCCGGCTTGGCGGGGTCTTGAGTCCTAAAATGTCCATGGACTCGACAATTCTCGCTCCGGTGCCTACTCGATCCACGGGTTCACACTCTGCGACTCTGGTCAATAGCTTGCTTAATCTCCACAACGGCCCCTCGCGGCGGGATGCCTGGCTTTCACCTTGCGGATACCCTGCCAGGGTTATCTCACAGGGGAATACCAGGACAGGTTCCCTAAGCAAGCGCTTAGAAACCGCTGGGTGATTTGCGCTATATAAATTCCTATACATTTACATTTACATACATCCACTCTGTTCTCAAATTTGCTTGGGGCTGCCAAAATGCAAAGAGCTGCAATATATTCGCCACACTTTCCTGACTACCTTGTTTTAAAAAGTTGTGACATTCAAGCGTGATTCTTGGTTCATCTCCAACCTGAATTGTTTTAGAGGTTCTATTGCCACACAATACTATTCCCATATTCCAGTTTGTCCACAGGGTGCTTCAAGCCTGGTAGGTTATCAACTGCCTGTTTTGCAGATAATTTCAGATAGTTTTTGTAAGAAACTGAATTATTATTTACGGTAGATGAGGAACAATCACAACGGTTGTCAGAATGAACTTTCAAAGCCATTCAATTAACCTAGGATCAACCCCCTGGTACCTAAGCACGGAACAGGCAGGCTTAACTTAAGGTAATATGTCAAATATTTATGCAGAAACCAAAAAAGTCAAAGTCAAAATGCAAAACAATAAAAAACCCAAACTAAAATAGAAAAAAAAAAGTAAAATGTATTGAACACTAAAATGACAAAATCCAATAAGGGGAATGAGATATGAACTGTAACGCTGTAAGAATCACAAGGTGGCAATGGATGAGGGGCCCGGGCATGGATTAGTCTCTCTGGAGCTGACTGCCAAGTCTGAGTGAACTTGTTCTCCCTGTTCAGCAGGAAGTCACTATACCGGAGGAAGGGCTTTAAGTGGAATGAAAAACCTTGTGATGGCTCCCAGAGGGACGTGGTCGGTGTAATGAAGGGCATGGCTTAAAAACCCAAACTGAAAATCCATGCTCGGCATAGTGTGTCGCCCCACTGGTATTTTGCTGCTTCGACATTCCATCCATATACAACAAGTAACATTACATCTACTACAAGCCAGGACTATTGGCTTTGTCAATGGTTGTTAGGTGCATAAGATAAATATGCAACAGCGATGGCTTCAAAGCTTGAGGGGGGCTGCTAAGGGTGAGAGGGGGCTGCGAGAGGTGAGAGTACTGTAGCTGTATTGAGAGCGGTGCTGCAAGGGTGTAATGGGTGCTGCGAGGGTGTGATGGGCGCTGCGAGGGTGTGATGGGCACTGCGAGGGTGTGATGGGCACTGCGAGGGTGTGATGGGCGCTGCGAGGGTGTGATGGGCACTGCGAGGGTGTGATGGGCGCTGCGAGGGCGTGATGGGCGCTGCGAGGATGTGAGAGGCGCTGCGAGGATGTGAGAGGCGCTGTGGGGTGGTGAGAGGATGCTGTGAGGGGTGCTGCTGGGGATGAGAGTGGCGCTACTAAGGGTGAGAGGGGCTCTGCTAGAGGTGAGAAAGAACTCCAGGTGGTGTGAAAGCTGCACTGCTTGAGCGAGAGAGGGCCTGGTGGGGGTAACAGATGTGCTGAAGAGGGAGCGAAAGGGCACTGTAGTAGACTGCAGGGGGCAAGGGATGCCCTGCAAGGGGGGAGAGGAGACATTGCTGGTGGGAGAAGGGCACTGACGTGTACCTGGGAGCTGTGCACGAGAGGGGATCGCTGCAGACTTCATCGAGGGCATCGACAAGGGTGAGGCTGGGGGCACTACCACAGTGAGGAGTGCCATGGCAGTGGCTAACAACAACTAAAGGATGGAGCAGATAGTGTGATAAGTGTGTAAACGGGCGCTCCTCTGGTGTGAGATTGGATGCCCGACGGAGGGAGGCAGGGCAACGCGTCACTGGTTGAAGGTGTAACTCGGGGAGTGATCAGAGGTGCGAGTCTGGTAGTGAGCCGTCACAGTGAGATCTTGAAAGGAGTGAGTTTGTATGGGGGGGAAGTCCCTGTCTACCAGGACTGTGTGTGCACGCGTGTGGTTGAGGTGTGAATAGGGCGCACACTGCAAGAAGTCAATGTGGGGAGAGTGGATGGGTGCACGGGTGATAGTGAGTGTATGGAATCACCGTGTGAAGGTTGCATCCGTGCAGGTGGTGATAAAGCAAGGAGAGAGTGAACCAGTGTGTGTTATGACTGTCTGCTGGAGGGCTGTGTGCAGCGATGAAGGGCTGCTCGTTGAAGGTGTGTGCAGCGTGATTATGAGGGGACTGTGAGTGCTGGTAGTGTCTGAGAACAACTGTCTGCCAGCAGTGCGTGATACGTCACCGATGCCCTGAAAACGCACTGAAAACGCGCTGGCGGTACATATATCGCTGTGACACCCCTCATGGAAAGTGTGTGTAAGGCGCGTGTCTTCAGAGAAATGTGTGCACCGGGAACCATTGTGCAGACGTTATATCAGAGGGAGTGCGTCAGTGAGATTGTGCATAGAGAGGCTTCTTGCAGAAAGTCACTACAACAAAGTGTGTGCAGGGGAGTGCGTGTATGGGGGTCACCAGCTAGGAAGTCGCCACAGCTGATTAGGAAGTCACTGCAAGAAAAGTGTGTGCAAAGGGGGTCACCAGCTAGGTAGCCACTAGCCACTGCAGGGAGAGTGCGTGCAGGGTGAGTGTGTGCATGGTGAATACCTGCTAGGAAGTCACCGCAGGGAAAGTGTGTGCAAGGTAAGTGCGTGCATGGGGGGTCACTGGCTCGGAAGTTATTGCGACAAAAGTGTGTGCAGGGTGAAGGCATGAATGGGGGTCACCAGCTAGGAAGTCGCTTTAAGGAAAGTGTTTGCAGGGTGAGTGCATGCATGTGGGTCACCAGCTAGGAAGTCGCTTTGAGGAAAGTGTGTGCAGGATGAGTGCATGCATGGGGGAGTTACTGGCTTGAAAGTTATGTGGCCTACACTGTCATCCACTCGAAAGGCTGTTCTGTTCTGTATTATTACATGTGTGGTATACGAGGCTCCGAGTAGGATTGCATGCCATGAGTCAGCAGGGGGCAGTTATTCCGCAGCTGTTTACTCCTGCCGCTCATGAGTATTCTAAGGTATGGGTAATCCACACGCACAGGGGTGTAATCACTCAGAAAAACACAGCAGGCCGCACACTTTAATTTGACAAGTCCCAAAGCAGCTCTGTGATCAAGAACAGAGAATGGTGCGTGTGTGCATGCTTACGTGCGTGTGTGGGGATTGCCCTAGTGTAAAATGTCAATGTCTGTGTTCCCTCACAGATTTTCTGTAATTTTCGCCAATACAGCGCTTAAGGGCCCTAGTCTGCGAAGATATCTGCTTGTGGGTTATTATGTTAACATTTTAAATGCTGCACCTTTTAATTTGTTCCGATATGAAAAGATCATTAACCCGCACCAGCTTTGATAATGGGAAGGAAAGCGTTTTTAAAGGGAACTTGCGAGAAAGTAACTCTTTTTTGAGGAAATATTGTTTCTTTGTGGCGGATTGCTGTGTTCAAGTTGTACAATTGGGAAAAACCTGATCTATGAAAAGGCCAATATTCGTGATGCCCATAAAACTTAAATCTGGTAGTAAACATCTGGCGACCTGCCGAGATGCAAGTAACGCTGAACGGCCGGTCCCACACAAAATACTGGCTGGGCACAGAGTTTGCACCGCGTGGGACGGGATCGTCCACGCGTAAAATCGATATAAAGCAAGGATTTTGACTTCAGCGTGTATTTATAGCTCCCGGGAATTCTGTGCTACATGTCCACCACGTCCACCACCACCACTTACACCACCACATCCACCACAACCAAGTCCACCACCACCATGTCCACCATCATCACCACGTCCACCACCACCACCATGTCCACATCCACCACTACCATGTCCACCACTACCATAGCCAACACCACCACATCCACTACCACCACCACATCCACCACCACATCCACCACCTCCACCACCACCACATCCACCACCACCATGTCCACCACCACCACGTCCCCACCACCACATCCACCACTACCACATCCACCACCACCATGTCCACCACGTCCACCACATCTACCACCACCACCACGTCCACCACCACCATGTCCACCACCACCATGTCTACCACCATCACCACGTCCACCACCACCATGTCCACCACCATCACCACGTCCACCAACAAGTCCACCACCACCACATCCACTACCCCGTCCACCACCACCACCATGTCCACCACCACCGCATCCACCACCACGTCCATCACCACCACCACCACCATGTCCACCAACTCGTGCACCACGACCACATCCACCACGTTCACCACCACCATGTCCACCACCATGAGACCCACCTCCACCACAACCACGTCCACCAGCACCACACCCACCACCACCACGTCCACCACCACATCCACCACCACCACGTCCACCACCATCACATCCACTACCACCACATCCACTACCACCACCACGTCCACCACCATGTCCACCACCACACCCATCTCCACCATCACCACACCTACCACCACCACATTCACCACCACCACATCCACCACCACCACCACACCCACCACCACGTCCATCACCATATCCACCACCACCACCACCACATCCACCAAAACCACTACCTCCACCACCACCATGTCCACCACCACCATGTCCACCACCACCACATCCACCTCCACCACCACATCCACCACTACCACGTCCACCACCACCATGTCCACCACATCCACCACATCTAACACTACCACCACGTCCACCACCACCATGTACACCACATACATCACCACCATGTCCACCACCATCACCACATCCACCGCAACCACATCCACCACCATCACCACCACCACCACGTCTACTACTACCACATCCACCGCCACCACATCCACCACCACCACGTGGTTCAGAGCACCTTGTTTAGGAAAGCTACTTTGTGCAACAGTATTCTGCACGCCACCAGTGCACATGCCAGATCAGTTGTCTCCAATATCCCCTATGGGGAAATGGTTAGGACACGATGTAATTGCAGTAGGGAGACTGAATTTAAGAAAAACGTTATGGATATCAAACAAAGATTTGCTAAGAGGGGTTATGAACAGGATACACTAGACAAGGCAGAACGTCGTATACAAAACCTTCCTAGAATAGGTACATTGCAAACGAAAAATACCAAAAAGGACAGAGGTACTGGTTTCCATGGAGACAAGGTCTCATTTTACACAAACTATACTGCACGTAGTAAGAAGATCTTTCAAGCATTTAGGAGACATTGGCATTTATTGGTGGACATTCCCAAATTGCGGCCCTTCATTAGCCAGAGACCTTCACTTGTATATAGAAGGGGTAAAACATTGAGACATACACTCTGCCTAAGTTACATTACCACCAAACCGCCGACCACATGGTTTCCACCTGCTCCTGGGGGATTTTACACATGTTCCACGTGCAATGTTTGTATTTTTGGTCTCAATAAGTGCAGTGAGTTTGAATATAATGGCAGTAAAAAATATATCATTAGACACTTTATTAATTGTAACACGCAGTATGCGATATATATTCTGGAATGTCCATGCAAGATGATCTATGTTGGCAGTACTGCACGTAATCTCAAGAAGAGAATTCAGGAACATCGCCGTGCACTTGTCCATGAAGACAATAGATACCCAATGACTGATCACTATCGCAATGCTCATAATGGGGATACAAACTTCAAATTTTTGGGGATTGACCATGTGCCACCAAACAGCAGGGGTGGGGATAGAGAACTCACGTTGCGACAGGTGGAAGCTAAATGGATTTGTAGATTGAGGGCCGTGGACAGAGGTCATAAAACGGACCATGAATTCCACCATTTCCTCAACTGAAATCATCCCTGACTAACCTAGCTTATTTCCGGGCTATTTCCATCAATATATATATATATATACACAGTCTGCCCACCCTTTTGATTCATTATATGCTTCCTGTCCACTTTTAGGAAATTTTGCATGTAATTTATATGTTCGTGGTGGCCATCATATGTTCTCTGTTCTGATTCCTGTATAGACTGTGGACTTTTCAGCAGTTATTCCTGCTGACTGATTTTGGTGCTACCCAACTGTTGTTGCTTAATAAGACACATTTTTATTCTGGTATTTCCCCATGGGCGTTGCCCTCTGCAAAGTACATACTCTGTTAAGACACCAGTTTCTGTTTTTACCCTCTCCGTTGAGATACTGACTTTTCCTAGCCACTCTCTTTCCCCATTATGGAATAATGATTCAGAATACATTGGCATGTATGTATTCTGTTTGGCCATAGTTTGTAATTTTTCTGTTTATTTTTTCTTTTAAGATTTAAATAAGAGTATCGTTTCTCTCTTTCTTTTCTTCAGAATACATTGGTATGTATGTATTCCGTTTGGCACTAGTTTGTAATTATTTTTTTTTTCTTCCTACGGCACGAATTTTGAATTAATATGCTTTGAACAATTTGCATTCTTGAGATATGCCACATTAGATTGCGGTTGGCCATTACAGTTGGAACCATTAGTAGGTTCATACAGGACATCCGGCGGCCTTCTGTTTGCATGGATATGTTAGGTGTCATCTGAATTCGTATAATATACACTGGGTATTATTGTGTTTTTTGTTTTTACTTTTTCTTCTTTTTTATCTTTTTGGGTTCTATGACTTTAATCAATATACCCGAAGCGGAACTGTTACGTAACACGTGATGCCCTTGTTCTTTCTACTGTTTCTACTATTACGAGTATGTCTGTCTTTCCGCTAAACGGAACTTGGATTGTGGCCAACGTAGTCTTTTTTCTAAAAATCTTTTCAGTTCCCTGTATTTGACGGGAACTAGGCATTATTTAAGACGCCTGATTGTGTGCGCCATTCACTCTGTGAAGACCCGAGACACCGACACTTTGATTTGAGGTAAGCGCATATCACTGTATGAGTAGGGCTATGTGGGATTCATTGGTAGGAATTTCTGACGGCCACTTTGCCCCTTTTGTAACAATTAGCTATTGGTGAACTATAGTGCAGACAGTGTCTCGGCACTTTTACATTCTATTTTCATGATATAGTATCGTTACAATGTGACCGCTGTGCCAATCACATCTTTTGCAGATATCCATACGGGTGGCTGTGCCGGCCCCTCTTTTTAAGATTCAGCTTACTACGTGTGCACTTAGTCATGCCTTATTATTCTTTCTTGTCAACGACTGGATGACTCACTAGCACGGTGTTAGTTTAGGCGAAAGTACGGTGTTTATGCACGCTTTTGGACTGTTCTTGCATGTATTATGAAGCATTTTTTAAGACGTGCGTTTTAGAAAAATGGTGTGATTATTTACGGTTATATTTTTCGATCTTAATTTTTTTGCTAGCTCGCATTGGCCCTTATCATGGAGACTACAATAATTGATGTATGATTTGACGGATTTCGAGACCAAATCACTTCCTCGTCTGCAGTACCGTGACTCAGACCTATCTTCCAAATTCCGGGGTAGGTACATTTTAACAATGATCTTGTTGACATCGGCGCAAATTTGCAGGTATATCTCCAGTTAGAAAATTATTAGGGGCCATGTTCAGGCATCACACTGGTTTGTGACTCCAGCATAATGTTTTAAAGTGACTGTCTTTCAACATAAGGTTTTAAAATGACAGCCTTTTGGCCACATTTTTCTATTACTGCAATCTTTCTGATTTATACAGCAACTCGCAAAAGGTTCGCTCACCAATAATAATATATATTTTTTTGTTTTACAAATTTACAAACGGTTTGTGGTTTTCTGTTTTCTGGTTTCAAGCTTTGCAAACAGTGACGTATTACGTTCCATTCTCATAATGCATACAGTGATTAATCATGTCCCAGCATCGCTGTGTTAGCGTCAATTTTTGCATAACATATGGTTAAAAAACTTGGAGCCTTGTTGGCAATATGTAATTGCTGGACCGCCATCTCACCAGCTAGTGACTGACACGCTTGGGCTAATTCTATTGCGTAGGCTCATTTGTAATAGTTTTTTAGTATCATGTATACTCACTCGGGTGTAGGTTTTTATTCATAGTGATTATTTTTTTGTTGTTGTTTGTATAAATTGTCCTTTTAATTTATGTACAAAATGTGTTTTTGCAATATTTCTTTAGGTGTTAAATCCTTTAGGTCTTGTATTTATCTATGGTCCAAGAATGTTTTGTTTTTTTGTTTATATGTACGTTGGAATTGTACACTTTGCATGTATTTGATACTTATGTATTATATTTATGTTTCTACTTCCAGCCCTGACGAAGTTCACGTCTAGAACGAAACGCGTTGACTGAGGTTTCATGTTCATGTTTCACCATTGACCCAGTAATGCACACCAGAACCGGAGTCCTCAAGGACAACTGTGGCAATCAAACCACACACACAGGTATCTAGGTAATCCATAGGATTGCTTCTGTTGTGGGGTGGGAAGGGGGAGTTCCATAAATCTAATGCCATTTGAATATAATTAAATTGGGGACTTTACTATAAGGACAATAGTACTTCAAGGAAGTAAGCGGCCACTGAGGCATTTATGCCACACACATGTTTATTTGTTGACAGGAAAATACACTATGCAAAATGTTTCAGTAACTGACAGCTTTTGGTTAAACCTGGGCAGAATCATTCAAATTCAAACTTTCGTTGACAACGAATTAGAAATGTATGGTTGTGTGTACAGCGCCCTAGGCCATAAGGGCCCACACAAAAGCTTCAAATTTAAGTTTTCTAATGTTACTAAAAAGACCATGAGACTGAAGATAACAAGCATTTGCAATGCAACAGGTTGCACATTTACATGAGTTTAAGCTATTGGGATTGTAAATGACAAAGCATTTTATTTATGTTTTGAAAACCAAAACATAAATAAAAGGCATTGTCATTTACAATGCCAATAGCTCAAACTTGCGTAAATGTGAGACCAATTGCATTGCAAATGCTTGTTCCAGTTTGTTGTGTGTCCAAACACCCATTTGGTAGCTAGTAGCAGGTATACCCCAACTGCCTGGCATTTAGTGAATATCAAATGACTCGCTAGTGGGCTGCCAACTATCAGGGTCGCACTGAGATAGAGAATATTTACGGGCACCAAAATAAAAATGCTCACCATTAGTGAATTAAATAGCTGAAGAAGTGGCATCTATAAGCTAACTGTAATGCACAGCTATCATGCAAATGGAAATTAATAATAGACTACTGCGTAGAATATCTGTGCAATGCAATAAAAAAAGTACATAGATATGCAAGTCAGATTCAGAGAGGACTATATTCATTCTATATCATGCATTACAATATTTTAGCTTTCTCCCACTGGAAACTTGCTCTGGCCAATAAAAGTTAATGTTAACATGTTCCCCCACGTTTCATTAAAACTCTCCCACATTGTTGTACCAAAATACATTTAAGCCTTCTTTATTTATGTACATGAGAGCATACACTGCTCATGTGCGTGCTTATAATACGTGAATCACGGTTCATTACCATTAAAGAGAGGTATAATAAACTTGCATTGTCCCTCTCTGTGACATTACTGCACACTGCCTATGCTACTTTGCAAACGCTGCCCCTCTAAAACCTATTTTTTGTTTTGTTTAAGGCTCGTGCCCCTGTACTTTTCATTTTTGTACTTGCGGTTTGCTGTTCTCAGTATCTGTATGGACTTAAATATACAAAAGTGATGTTATTACAATCCTTAAAATAGCAAATGTGCCATTTGTGACTTAAGTGAGGACGGAGGTGCAGGAGACTGATTAGTTAAGTGGTGAATAAATACACCAGCCTCGTCACACTCATACTTCCTTGAAGGCTTGACGAGCCTGTCTGCTCTGACATTTCTGGAAAGTTAGGGAGGGATTAGCAAAATGAGCAGCTTTTACTCTCATGTGACCACCGAGATAATCATCGATCGATGCAGACAACAACAACAACAACAGATGAACCCCGGAGAGCAGGTTCGAGACCCTCCAGCACCAGACAATCTTTGTATCTCTGGACCTCACCTGGGGTTCAATGTGGCTGTTGTGCTCCCTGTTGAGACTGAGGTCAGGACTGAACCATGAGCGCGAGGTTAACTGCGCATGCGCGGAGGACAGACACTTCTTCCCGCCACGGAGCACGAGGCGCCTCGCGCCACACCACACGCTGAGATTGAAGTACAAAGCTCTTTGGTCTGGTTCCTCTATGGAGAGGGAGAGGGAAGTGTCTTTCCTCTGCGCAGGCGCACTAGAACTGAGATATCTGTTATGGGCAGTTCACAGGGCACAGGCTGCATTCCGTGCAAGGTCCGACCTCGGCGATAGAAAGTAGTATCTTCGCACCGCACGTGCGTAGCTGTGACGCGCGGTGCTGCGCGTGCGCAGCCTGAGACGCCATGTTTTGTTTAACTGTGGCAACAGGGAGACGGCCTCCAGCGTGGATGGTGCCACCCCTGAGTCAGCTGCACTTAACTCCGAATAACCAACGGCAGCCGCCTGCGCGCCCACTGCTGAAGAGAGACTGAAGGCAGTGATATCCGAGGGGGCAAAGGTTGGATTCAAAGCAGAGAGCGCTCGAGACAACCGAGGCCGCGGGAGCCCATGGGCAGGGAGGGTTCTGGAGCCAGTGGGTCTAGGTGTGGCGCATAGGATTGCAGCATTCGTGGTGGTGACACCTGCACGAGACAACCGAGGCCGCGGGAGCCCATGGGCAGGGAGTGTTCTGGAGCCAGTGGGTCAAGGTGTGGCGCATATGATTGCAGCATTCGTGGTGGTGACACCTGCACGAGACAACCGAGGCCGCGGGAGCCCATGGCAGGGAGGGTTCTTGAGCCAGTGGGTCAAGGTGTGGCGCATAGGATAGCAGCATTCGTGGTGGTGACACCTGCACGAGACAACCAAGGCCCCAGGAGCCCATGGGCAGGGAGGGTTCTTGAGCCAGTGGGTCAAGGTGTGGCGCATAGGATTGCAGCATTCGTGGTGGTGACACCTGCACGAGACAACCGAGGCCGCGGGAGCCCATGGGCAGGGAGGGTTCTTGAGCCAGTGGTTCAAGGTGTGGCGCATAGGATTGCAGCATTCGTGGTGGTGACACCTGCTCGAGACAACCGAGGCCGCGGAAGCCTCCTGGCAGGGAGGGTTCTGGAGCCAGTGGGTCAAGGTGTGGCGCATAGGATTGCAGCATTCGTGGTGGTGACACCTGCACGAGACAACCGAGGCCGCAGAAGACTCCTGGCAGGACGGTTCTGGAGCCCGTGCTTTAAGGTGTGAGGGCAGCTCAGAGGGTTGCAGCATTCGTGGTTGTGAGCTCAGCCTGGTGACAGGAAAGATGCTCTGCAGCCACAGTGTGCGTCACAAGGTTACAAGTCGACTGGTTTAAAGCAGAGATTCAGGGCCTGCATTCATTTCATTTGATGTCAGCACCGTGAAGCAATGATGCTTGGTGTTTATTAGCAGGTAAACACGCGTGCTTTCTACACATGAATAGTATTTGTATCTGCTTACAGGCTTCTTTCATGTGTCATACGCAGGGCTTTAAGTGGGACGGGTGTCGATCCAGCAGGACCTCCCTTCACTATGTATGTCATTTCAAAGAGACTCCTTATAGTTCTTTCACAGTCTCATCATTTCAGAAGTGAAGCATTTTCAATATTCTACACAATGAAGCCATAGTCGTTGCTTTTTTATCTTATGCAACTAGGGTGAGTAACTAGCATGGGTGCATATTCAGGACACTGAGGGTAAACATTCAGGGCAATGGCTGGATAGTGGTTTCCATACATTTGTGACTTAAGAAAAGAAAGTGCATTCAAATCGGATGCATCCAGTCCCCGCAGCGCCATAGTGCACTCTCAATGAACTGGGAAAGTGAAGCCTGCCAGAAATAAATGACGTCATAGTGCACTCTCAATGATCTGGGAAAGTGAAGCCTGCCAGAAATGAATTACGTCACACAAGACATACAGCCACTTAGCAGTTTCACATTCTTTTGCTCGTGGTCTCTTCTTTGTAACTTACACCACTGATAACTAGTCTTCTTCCCTGCATAGAACTGCACACGTTACCTTTCCTTATTTGCCTTTCTCAAACAAGTCATAACGCTTTTTCAAAGTTCCTTCAAATTATATTACAGAAAGGTTACGGGTGGTGCTACGATACACTATTGTGGCCAGCCTCTTTGGCGGCTCTCCTTGAACATTTGGAGCAAATTAGGGACTATGTCCTGAACCAACAGTTTATACGGGAAACACCCATTACAACACAGTCATTACAACCTTTACAACGTGGGTGTTACAACGCAACTGCATTTACATCACATGTCACTACAACACATGTCACTACAACGCATTTCATTACATCGCATGCCATTATAACGCATGCCATTAAAACACATGCCATTACATTGCATTATAAGATAAGTAATGGAGTTTTTTTTGTATTAGGGTGGGTATGGGTTTGGGGGTACATGGGAATAGTCATTTTTACCCCTAGGCTATCTAACACTTTCCCTAAGGTTGCGCTCACAAGAGTGGGAATAGTCATTTTTACCTCTGTGCTATCCAACACTTACCCTACTGTTGCACTCACTGGAGTAGGAATAGTAATTTTTACCCCTATACTATCCAACACTTACCCTACTGTTGCACTCACTGGAGTTGGAATGGTAATTTTACCCCTACACTAACCAACACTTTCCCCATTATTACCCTAAAAGTATTATGCGTTGTAATGGTATGTGTTGTAATGGAATGCGCTGTGAAGGCAGTTTCTACAAATGCATTGTAATAGCATGCGTTGTAAAGATAGCTGTGATGTAAAACACGCTTTGTAAAGGCATGCGTTGTAATTGTTTGCGTTGTAACGTCATAGATTCGTTTATACAGCTCGATTGGTATCCCGTCAAGGCCTACCTCTTCGCCCGATGACGAATTCCATATGGCTTTTGCAGTTTCATCCTCCATTATTTCCTCCTCGTGACGATCGCGATCTGAGGTGGGGAAACTTGGCAGATGGATGTTGGCTAGTAGATCTCAGGATTCCTCCACTGTGGTTATCACCGCAGGGGAGTGTAACTGGGTGTGAAAGACGCCAACTGCGTCTACCACACTTTTTCCACTTTTACTAAGTTATCCCCCAGTGTCCTCACCTCCAGTACCCAGCGGCCGGTCTATTCCCTCCTATCTAACCAGGCCAACAGCATGCTGTTGTAAACTTACTGCCTGTTTTTCCTGTTCTCTCTATGATCTTTATTCTACTCTATGCTCTCTCTTTCACATTCTAGAATTAGCATGTTAGCTTTGGGTCTCCAGGTTCTGCTTGGGCAGTTGGTTGACTGGTCAGCAGGCGCTGGGTCCTTTACTGCTGTGCTCTTAAATAAATCTCCTTATTTATTACAACTGACTGGAGGAGCTTATTTACAACATTTTGGCGACTTGTGCCTGCTGATTCTTGAGTTCTGCTGTCTTACAAGGGACTTACAAGCAGTTTACAGCGAGAGCAGCGTTTATAGCAGTTGGACCTGGCCAGAACGAACCCAGTGATGTCTCTCTAACTTCAAAAGTGAAGATTGAGGCGTCGGAAACTGACTCGGCGAAATCCAAAGCTATTTCTACCAATTTAAGGAAACTTATATTTCCAACCGCTCACCTGTGAGTATTGCTGTTCCTTAGCAACGAGCTGAAATTCTGTGTCCTCCATTCCTTCTCCTGTACTCGGAACGAGCGTGTGACGTTGTTTCTCAGCGTCAGGACTGCCTGTGTGCCAAGCCTCGTTTTCACATTGTGGCCCTCTTGGGTAAAACTTGTTCTGATGGTGTGTGTGTGACGTCACCCGGAAGCATTCAACGTGCGTCTAAAGCCTCCTTTTCACGCAGCGGCCATTTTGGGACAGTTATTTTCTTCAAGTACAATTTTCCGAGTATAACGGATCACTGTGTACCTCGTCTTCCGTTTCGGATGAATTTCACGAGTGAAGGAGTAATATTCACGTTTTAAAAGGTATTTGCTTCCCACGTGGTATAGACCATCAAGGGTAAGACTTCACTTTTGGTCTAGTTCATTTTGTACCTGGAAAATACTGTAAAGTCTGATATGGTGAACGACGGTGCTGACAGCGAACGTTTTGGAGAGGGTAAAGTGAGGAGTATGTTGTCCGCATACAGCTTAATTTTCAGGTCGCCGGCTATGATTTCAGTTTCCCAAATGTCTTCAGTGCAGCATATAGTGAATGTGAGCGGCTCTAAAGCTATCAGGAAGTGTGCCACAACCATTGTGCTTCTTTCCCTCCCTTTCCCTTTTGCCCTTCTCCACTTCTTTTCTTGCCTGCCATCTGTTTGTTTTAATCCTAGTGCACACTTTACATTATGTGTTATATGCATGCTCAGAATTGAGATTTTCCTAAGTGTAAAGATTCAGAAATTCTCAACTATTATGCATTTCATCCCTTGCTTTATCAGCATCCATGTTAAACACAGTTATAAAAAGACTACAATTCCCAGGGACCATTGGAATTCATGACTACAGAAAACTGCACCTGGTGCACCATCATGGCTCACTAGATAACTTAGTTAATCCTCCTGTGCATGCAGCAAGTCCCCTTCTCTGATCATAGGCATTGAAAACAAGATGCATAGGCTTTTCTGTTTTCAGTTTCTATAGTTTCTAAATTGTGTTTTTTTCAGTGCTTTGCTAACTTTTAACACATTTGTAAAAATGTTTTTGCTCTGTAAAAAATGACAGGGCAAGTGAGTTTATTTCCTTCTCTTACTTGTCCCTATTGTAATTTCTAATCTCCATCTATCTCCTCCTTACAATTATTTTTTAATTTGTTCTTTCAGGTAATGTTTCAGTGTTTTGTTCACCTCCAAACCTTTCTCATTTCCCATCGATCTCTTTCCAGCAGTCTTGTCCCCGGATGTGCAGGGTGGAGGTATGTTTGCATCTAATTATCTCATAAATATTTGATTGCATGTTTTATTCGTGTAAAACATCAACAAGAGAAATATTGGTTGCAGGGAGCATCAATTACATAATATATGTGGCATATGTAGAGCACATCATGGTTGGGAAGCATTGCCAGTTACATCAGTGTCAGAGCAAGATCTACTAACCCCTTCCATGCCTTGAACATACGATTACTTCCAAGGTTGTGGTACTCTGGTGCCAAGGATGTAACCATTACGTCCAAGGCCCACTATTTTGAAATCCAGCTGCCGAGGCACTTTTTTTCCAGTATACTGACAATCGGCGGTCATGGCGTGCTGACTTCATTATAGTGAAAGTGAAATTAGCCGATCGGCTCATTTCACTTTCACTTCCTACATGCTCTTGGCACCGCAAGAGGGCGATCCCCTAGCAGGGATCCACCACTAGACACCAGGGAGGGGGGAGTGGCCCCTTGGGTAAGGGCCTTTGCTCCCCCATAATAATTTGCCCATATTCAGTCTTTCTGCCCCCCCGGGGAGGTGGGGCGGAAGGCACTCTATACACTAAGGATTCTTTTTTTTTACTTGGGGGTGTGGGCTGCCCAAAATGGGCATTATAATGCCCCCAACTGTCACAGAAAGCCCACTAGGCACCAGGGATTATTGTTATTTTTTTATAATAGAGAGGTGGAGGCTGCCCACAATGGGCACGTCTATGCCCACACCCAAAACATAACAGCGACAGTCTGCCTTCCCCTCTGGGAGGTAGATGGGGGTTATTACCCCGATCAGCCCCCCCAGGGGGGCAGAAAGCCCACTAGATGCCAAGGATTTTTTTTCCTGTCTGAAAGAGGAGTGGGGGCTTCCCAGAATGGGTATGCTAATGTCTCTACACCCCAAAACTAAAGGGACAGTCTTTCTGTCCCTCCCTGGGGCTGTAGTGTAGTTCCTATATTCCCAATAGGCTCTGCACATTGGAATAATATATTCAGCAGTATAGACGTAGGACTGAGGTCGACTAGGTCTCTACTGACTATATTAGACTTAAGGTTTGCCAGCTAGCTCAGAGGTCACTAGAAACTTTCTTGAATAAACGAGGAGGAGTTTAACCTCCCTGGATAGACAAGAAGGGATTAGCTTCTGACAACCATAAAACATGACAACTTTGCTCTCCCTGATTAAAAGTACATCTCTAGAGTCGTGTGAAAATAAAAGACAGCTATTTCACTCAGTCAAAGGTGCGTACTTAGTTTCACCAGATTGCAGAGAAAAGAGAGACAGGCGTTTTCAATAAAAGGTATAATTTATTGAGCAGTCTCCTTCCTCATACAAGAGAAATGAATTGCTACAATTGCAATACTTATAGTAAAGTAAAGTGCGTACAGTAAAAGGAGTATTATCAAATAATACTGTAAAAGCATTGATACGGTTTCTTAGCCATATGATACTTTAAAATAGATAAAATATATACATACATATATACATTGACTAATCGTACTCAAATGGTGCTTCTAAATACGCCTACCCCGGTGTACCTGACCTAAGCCTAATACGTGGGAAGGAGTAAGTAAGTAGCAGTTTAAGTTAAGTTTGTTTTGCCAAGAATCTGACTCAAGAATTCTCTGTAAGGGTTTAGTCAGTTCAGTACCTGGGTAATAGAAAGCAGGAGGGCTGGTATCTCTCTCTCAGGACTCGATATCCCAGTCACCAGTAAGGGTAGGCTGGAAACGCCGGAGCTGGATTTTCTCGGCAGGAGAAAAGACAGCGTCTTTCTCAGCGCGTCAAAAGGGAGGGGCAGCGTCTGTGGGCTCTCGCATCAGCTGGGCTCTCGGGCAAGTAGATAGCTGCTCCAGAATCACCACCGTGTGTTTACTTAAGGCAGCGTTGGTATATTTATACCTGAAAGGTGCCGGGTTTGACGTAAAGCTGGACATAAGACGTCAATAAAGATGTCACTAAGAACTGGTCGTTCTTACAGTGCTTTACAGGAGTTCTAGGACGAAATCAAAACAAAGGCAATGGGGATTTCCCAGGTTGCTGGAGGCTTGGTTTTGTTTAGAGAACTCGGTGTGCTTTCTAGGGGGCTGGAGGAGTAGTCTTGCTTAATGTGACAGCATGTGCTACGACTGATTATGAATAGGGTTTTTATGCCGTTGTATGGATATTATTGATTTATAACCGGACAAGGGCATAAAATAGAAATATCGAATCAGGTCCCTAGATAAACACACTACACCCACTCCACGAATTAATGTCCATCATTACTAAAACTGAGCAATAGTAAACATATATAAAGGTGCATGTGTATACCAATCCACCCCAAAATAATTTTTTTTGCATTTGAAATGGTGTATATGAAATACATGAAAATGAGTATAGGTACTGTACGTTTTTCAAGCAGAGTAATCATTCATAAAAATATGATGCATATATATATCAGCAGAATGATTTTGCGAAAATTACACATGAAATGGCTCTTTATACAGAAAAGAAGTGCGAGACCATTTCATCACATATAATACAGTTCTTTGTAAATATGCTCGAGGCTGAGGTAATATATTGTCTCTAGAGTTCCTAAAAATAGAAGCTCAGTTCTCTAAGAATAGTTCTACTTTAAGCAGAGTAAAAGTGCCATAAAAAAAAGGTAAATATTTTGGAATCGGGAGAAAAAACAATTTCGTTTTTCAGGGGAAGAAGAAAAAAATAGTTCCAAATATTTTCAGTAGCTTTTGTTTATCAAAGCTGAAGGCCGAATTCAGAGTTCATGGATCGCTGTGTGCTCGTTTGCTTTAAAGTTATTCTTTCGGTTCAGGGGAGAACATCATTTCAGACGGACTTTAAAAAAGCAGTTTACAGCTTCAGGTGAAAGTTCGACCAAGTTGGAAAATGTCGCTACCATGCAGTCTTGAGCATGATTGCTTTAATTGATGACAGGATCATTACTGCTCACAGAAGGTCGTACCTGGTTGATGCTGCTCTCATCTTGCACTTCACTACCCTTTAATCGCAGTGGTGAAGTTTCCACGAATGCCGTCATCAGGATAGGTAACTGCTGGGGACAACACGATGCATGAGCCGTTACAGGACTTAGCAAAGTATCGGTATCCAATGGTACTGCTGATTGTAGTGTAAGACAGATGTCCAACACGCATTCTTCTCCGCACAGCATACATCATAGCACAGGTAAGATACAATTCTGCCAGATGGGTCTGAATGAAAGAAACCAGCTCATATTCAGATCTCTTAGCCGGGCTAATCCAAGGACTTTAGTTATGCGGTCCCGATAGCGTATAGCCAGGATCGTTTCTTCCATTGTTGCTGGAGTCTTGTCTGTGACATGGCTTGCCATAACGAAGCAGGAGAATCAAAAATAAAATGCCTGCTACGAGTCCCAACAGGAGTGGTAGGCCGCCAAAGACCGAATGGACAAAATTAGGAAAGATGCCCAGGACTGCTTTGAAGGGTGTTAACAGTCCCGAAAAAATTGTCTTAAATACATGTGGGATACCATTCGTATCAGACATGTTTAGGATTTGGCTTAGCATTTCCGCGAAATGTAAGGGGAAATTTGTTGATAAAAGTGTATGTATCTCTGCCGTTGTCCTTGCAACTTGGAGATCATACGTTTCTTTTGATGACGTCAAGGGCACAGTCGTCTGTAGAAGAACAGACTTCATTCTGCTTAAAGTATCAATTCGAATAGAAGAGATATTCAAAATGGGCCAAATTTTTCCCTCTCTGTCTGGAGTGCTGTTTGGATACAATACTTGCATACAGCAAGTGACCATGGACGAAAAGCTTACTAGATAAGCTTTTCCTGGCACCAAGCCACAACATCTGTGGTCCACTATTAGAATGTAGCTCCCGTTAGAAAGCCGTCTAAAAAATGGCTCTATTCGAGTTGCAGGTGTGCCATGCTGGTGGCATGAAAGGTTATTTGAAGTCCCCTCACAGGCCCCATGTAGGTTTATACCCTGACACAGAAGTATACCACTTAGTGATCTTTTACAATTTTTACCACTAAGAAATACATTCTGTCCTTTTTTACTATAACGTGTGTGTAAGGTAATTTCCATGATGACTTAATGTATCCTTTACCCAACCTTTCATACTGGCCTGCTCGTATATACTCTTGGCAGTATTTAAATTGGAAAGTTGTTATCGGAATAGTTATGATTCGGTGTATTATCCATTCAATGACAGGTCGTTCTGACATTGTCAATGGTAATCTCTCAAGTTTTTCAATGCTCAGAATTGTATATTCCGCTCCTTTTTGTGCCAAGCTGATTTGTGTATCAGTAAGGTTAAAGATGGAGAATAATGACGTTGTGTTGATTAAACGCCAGGGCACGTAGCCTGAACACAGATTTTGTAACGTCCAGCCAAGCTGTACAATAGAACGTAGTTGGGACTGACCGTGTTGTAACATCAGTAAGTCCTGCTCTATTATATCAATAGCAGATGATACAATACTGTCCAGTGAATATATTCTGGAAGACAGAGTCATTAACCCATTGTCCACAACAGAAAGTGATTTTTCCAAATTAATACGGTCAATTTCCCGTATTTTTTCTGCTGTTTCAATTTGTGTTTCTTTCCAAGCTTCGTTGTAAGCTGCGTATATACTGGCCGCTATGAAACGTTTTTGATGCTGTTTGCGTGGTCCTATTATGAAATCACGCAAGTCATCACCGTCTTTAAGTAAAGTCAAGTGTTGCTTAATTTCTGCCAGTGTGGATTTCTGTAGCCATTCGAGGCAGAGTTTCCCTACACTGTATGTTGTAACTATCCCTGGATGTTGTCTCTGGGAGTATCTAGGGTCTGGCCTGCTCAATTCGAACCCCTGTATTTTGTTCAGGAATCTATCTTGACAGTTATTTGTGTCTGTGGGCCAGATCAACCATTTTTTCCAATCAGGATGTGTTCTGTTTTGGTTAAAAATATGGGATACGTCTATCTCAACATCTGTAGTGCTATTACTGTCAGGTGTTGGCTTTGGAATAGACGGTTTGTTTAAGTCTTTAATTTTGGCTAGGCCAAGACATGTTGTCTGTTGAATTGTGTCATTCAAGAATATAATTTGTTCTGGGATCATGCAGGCTCTAAATAATGATTTTATACCTTGGACCTGCCATTCTTTAGTACCCCAGATGGTTTTTGTTTCAATGTTATTTTTCCAAAAATCAAAACCAAATGTATTCAATTCAATTCAATTCAAGAATCTTTATTCGGTGATTAGAAAACACCATAAAAGCACATTTACATATACACAGGTAAGCAATAAAAAAACATTAAATACTAGTTAGGATCCTTGTACATAATTGATACAGTAAAAAGAAATGCCGACATAAGGGCCATAAGAATAAAAAATCACAAATCTTTCATTCCTCTCCCCTCGTCATCCTTAAACGAATTGCAACTTTGATAAAGTTCAAGATACTACACAAAGTTAAAGGGTCAGAGGCTTTTAACAGGAATACTAAGGCATCCCTGGCATGTTCCAATTGGGCTTTTTTTAAAATATTTACAAGGAATCTACGCCTAGGCATGGAAAAATAGGGACAAAGCAAGACAAAATGAAGGGAATCCTGCGGAGACCGATTGTCGCAGCCGCAGGGACCCTTCTGCTCGATAGATGAGGTAAACCCGGCAGGTATAGCCAACATGAAGGGAAGCAGATTCAGTCTGAGACGGCACATAAGAAATCTGTCCTGTGCATTATGCAAAAGAAATAAGTAAGGCTCCATGCCCTCCACGCTCTTTACCAAACTGTGGGCCCTTACAGTCTTTTTCACTCCTTCAGCACCAGCTCGACGTTGGGTTTCTCGCTCCAGAAAAACTTCCCCTACTTGCTTCTTGTGCTGTGCTGAGATAGTAACGGGGTTTGTGAAGAGATTCCCCAACCCTAAATCCTCCAGGGTGTTTTTCACGTATTTGAGCCAGGGGATGCGCATACAATGGGTCCTACCTAGGCAGTCCAATAGAATTTCTCTGCTTAGATGCGCATCTGGGTTAATCCATATTTTTAGCCAGGCCACAATTGGCCTAAGTTTTAACAGATCTTCCAAATATGGCCTCCCTAGCTCCCTGTGGGCTATGAGACCAGCAGTGCTGGGTGGCGCCCTCAGGATTGCTTTCAAATACCTGTTTTCTTCCTGTTGGATTCTGGTTGTGTTCACGAACCCCCAAACTTCTGCCCCATAAATTACTTTGGAGCATGTTATGGAGCCGTACAAATTCATCACCTGTTCCGGACTCCATCTGCCCACCCTCCTGCCATATCCAGCTATCGCCCCGTTAGAGGCAATCATTTTAGTGCAACGTTCCGCTACCAAGGAGGTAAATTGCAGAGCACCGTCAAAGGTTACCCCGAGGTAGGAGAACGTCTTAACCTGCTCCAAACTGTGGGAACCTATTGTGTAAATAAATTTGGAGGAAGGTTTTTTACCGGCCAGGAGCACATATGATTTGCCTAGGTTGACAGATAGGTCCAGATTACTCATGAACTCAGCAAACCCCTCTATCAGGGTTTGTAGGCTTCGGGGTGTTCTTGCCAGTAAGACCGCATCATCTGCGTAAAGCAGGACGGGGATATACCGCGGCCCAACCCTTGGACAATCTGCCTTTAAGCCCAGAAGGAACTGCTCCAGGTTATTGATATAAAGGGAGAACAAAAAAGGGGCAAGTATACAGCCTTGTCTGACTCCACTCCTACATGGAAAGGAGTCAGACAGTCCTCCCTCCCTGTTAAATCTAACCTTGGCCGTGGTGTCACTGTGCAGTTCCCTCAATATAGTGATTAGGCCACTCTCTATCCCCATACCTGACATCATATCCCACAACTTTCCTCTGTTGACGTGATCGAAAGCTGCTGCCAAATCCATGAATCCCATGTAGATGGGTTCGTCACTATCCAGGGTGTATTTGGCAGTCAGCATGTATAGGTTCAGGCACTGGTCACTAGTGGACCTCCCTGTCCTAAACCCATATTGGGTGTCCGAGAAGATGTTATTCTCTTCGGTCCACTCGGTCAATCTATTCAGAATTGCCCTTCCCAAAAGTTTGGCCGATACGTCAATCAGGGAAATGGGCCGATAGCACTTAGGGTCGTCCCTATTGCCCTTTTTAAAAATTGGCACAATAATCGCTTTAGACCAGGATGATGGGAGCCCGCAGGTAATAGCAGTATTTAAGACCCTGGTCATCAAAGGGGCCCATAAATCTATATTACTAAGGAACAGATCAGGAGGAATTCCATCCGGGCCCGGGGCTTTATTTTTAGTTAAACCCTCCATCCCTGCCGTAATCTCCTTAAGAGAGAATGCTACCAGGGGGACCTGTCTTGGGGATACCGGTGGCTCCACGTGGGTGCCAGTCTCATAATTATATAAACCCCTAAAGTGGGTAACCCATTGCTCCGGGAGAATATTAGCTCCTATCTCCGGAGAATCATTTTCTAAAAAGGTCGGTTTATTAATGATTCTCCAAAACCCCGCTAGGTCTTTTCTTTCCCCTGCCTCTCTTAGGTCTGCCCATGCTTCTGCCTGTAGGGCAAGTTTCCTCCTTTTAGTCTCTTTTTTATACTTTTCCCTACTGACCCTAATAATCTGTGGGTCCCGTCGTTTCGTCTTGAGGGAGCATTTCAGTTCCCTCAGTGCCTTAGAACAATCTCTGTCAAACCAACGGGGATTTACCTGGTTACGTGTGGGCGCGCTAGACCTTAATAATTCATCAATTAAGTTAGCAATATGATCAAACGCTTCCAAAACCCTTGGTCCCTGTATTTCCAGATCTAAACAGTCATTAATGGCCAATAGGCCCTTGTCGCCCAAAGTTTTATAAAACTGTGCCCCATCAATTTTAGACCATTTCAATCTCCTGCCTTGGTCAGTGACCCTCTCCTCAATTAAACAATGAGATTTAATTCCAGTGCCCGCTTTGTAAAAAAGCGTTAAGATAAGCGGGTTATGGTCACTAAAACTGCTCCACTCTATCCCTACACTGATTATTTTGTTGATCAAAGATCTCGAGACCAAAATGTAATCTATAATAGATGCACAGCCCCTGCCCTTGAAAGTTGGTGGGAATGTACCATCCGACTGTGGGTCTATCATGTTAATAGTGTGCTCTAGGTCGTACTTAAGCCGAAGCAACCTAAGAGCCACCCCAGTCGGCGTGTGTGAAAAATGCGGCCCCTTCTCAATTGGGCATTGTGCCCAATCTGTATTTACCTTAATCAGTGCCGGACAGAGGTGACAGTTAAAGTCTCCTGCCAAAAGCAGCCCATGAGACGGCCCTTTATTCTGGGATATAATTTCTTGTCCCAGCCTATGGTCAAGTTCAGCTAATAGCGGGGTATGGGTATTTAATGTCTCACTGTTATAAAAATTAAAAACTGACAGTTTTAACCCCTTTCCGGCAAACCGAACTACCTGTATTCCATATAAAATCCAGTCTGGGGACGACCAGGTGCCTGGGAGGGCTAAATCTACATAGACGGCTAAACCGCCCATTGCTCTCCCTGAGCTAGATTTTCGGGCGGGAACAAAAAAACACTTATAGCCCTGAAGATGGTAATTATTCACCACAGCCCATGTCTCCTGTAAGCATATAACATTACATTTTCTAATAAAATCAACCCACTCCTTGTTGTTAAATTTACCCGCTAAGCCCGCTACATTCCAGGAGATGATCCTCACATCCTCTCCACCTGATGCTACACCCCCCTGACTCCTTGATCCTATCTCCTGCAACAACCCTTGCATGGCCCTCCCGCCTCCACCTGCTAGACTATCTACAGCCATAACCCTATTTTCCGGAAACATAGGTTCCTCCGCCCCAATTATTTGAGTTTGCTGAGCCATGTGTCTTTGCTCCTCCGATATTTCTACTTGAGCGCCCTTTTCTGTATACCCCTTAGAGGCATTCTCTATTTGTCAATCCACCCCCTCTAGACCGTTCAGACAATTGAACCGGTTATAAGTAGGAAGAGGTGGTACTGGTCTGCCAAATAATGGCCTAGGGTGAAAGGCCTGATGTCTCCCCCTCCTTCCAGCCCTCTCCCAGCTGTCATAATTTGGGAGTGGCTGGAGTGGGCCTGGGGTGATGGGAAAGAAGAAAGACACACGGAGGGTTTGGATGGTAGATTCCCTTGATATGTTTTCCCCTTGACATATATACGACACCGTACCCTTGTCCCTAAAACTCACCAATATACAGTCCCCTGGGATGGATTTCTGAGTTCTCCCCACCCATGGGACCCTTCTTACCATTATAATTTCGTTATTGAGATGTCTCGGGAGGGGTCTATTTCTGTTTAACCACTTGATTACCCTACTTTTTAGGGCACAAAAATCCTCAGTTTCACCTTCGTCAAGTTGCGGAACCCCCGCCATGACTACAGTAAGATCATTGGTCTCAGGTGGTAAGTTGGGACGACGGGGTCTTGCGGGGGGCTTCTTTGGAGGGGCCGGGATAATATTATCTACCGGGTGTACCGAGGGTACGGGTACTAGCAAAGGGTTAAGTGTGTTGGCGTAAGGTGGATTGGTAGTTGCAGGTTTTGAGTTTAGAGGTTGTTGTGGGGCTGCCGCATTTACAGCTTGTGGGGGGGCTGAGTTTACTACACTGTGTCCCGACCCTTGAGGGACTACAGTGGTGGTAATAGATTCTGGGTATCTTCCCTGTCGACCAGCTTGAGTTTTCAGACTGCCCAATGTGGCCTCCAATATGGTTAGTCTGATCTCGATCTTTTTTATGCTTTCGCTGATCGGTAATAGCAGAGACCTTAACAGGAATTCCAGATTTCCCAGCGGAACAACAGAGAGGGGAACATTGACAATACTAGTTCCTGTATCTTTGGTCAAGGCAGGAACTGGGACTTCCTGAGCATTAGGTTTGGGGTGTAGCTCTGCCGGTAGTTTCACTATTGGTACAGGGGGTTTTAAGGATTTACCAAAGTCCAAATGTGAATTCTTAGGTTTACTGCTTCCCTGTACTCCCTTCGTCCTCCTCCTGCGTTTTTTTGGAGGGGGTCCCAAAATTGCTTGTATAGTGACTGCTTTCGGTTTGGTTTTCCTATCCTTATGGGCTGGGGGGGGTTGTGAGACTAAATCAATAGTCCCCCTAGTGGGGCTGAGGCTAATAGCTGGAGCTGTACTCATAATTACAACTGGTGAAGTGTTAGTACGCTCCCTTAACAGGAGTGGAACATCCTCAATTCGAGATAACTCCTCCCTAGATGTGGTGGATTGTTCACCAAGGGGGGTATTTTTCAGGTTGTCTACTGAGCGTCTCCGTTCTGCCCTTAGCCGGGACAGATTTCCCTCTTTATCAGCCTCCCCCACTGCCCGTGAGAAATAGTTTTCTAGAGTCCCGTTTTTCGCTCCTCCTGGCTTCAATGGGGTACTCTCCCTTGCCGGGGACGGCATGATTTTACAAAAGAAAGATCAGTTGTGCCTCATAGAGCGGGTATAACAAATTAATAGCTCCAGGTGTTGACTGCACAATCCGGAAAACCAAGAGGGTAGGCCCAGCCCAGCCTACTCCGGCCTATGACGGCCTTGGACGGTCCCGCCCTTGTCCCGGGCTTCTCCCGGCGCCCTCCCGCGCGCTCCCGCGCTGCTGAATACCCAATTGAAAATATACTGGCGGAGATGGGTGTGGAGAAGCGGGGTGGGGCTGGGCGGGGCGGTCAGGGAGAGCGGGCCAGCTGGAATCGGCCTGTGCAACCCGGGACTCCTGGGAAACCGAGTCCGGGTTGCTGCTCGCAGCCCTGTCGCACACTCACCGCCCAGCAACAGCAGCAGCCTCAGCAAGCTCCCTCCTGCGACGCGGGACCCGCGGAGCGGGTTCCGCTAGCTGTAGCAAAAAGGTCCTTGAAAGGGTCAGTGGGCAGCAGCAAGTTCCAGGCGTCTTTACGAGTCCCGAGGTAATTGAAAATCCCCGCGCTATTTGAGGCGGGTGGGGCTGGGCGGGGCGGTCAGGGAGAGCGGGCCAGCTGGAATCGGCCTGTGCAACCCGGGACTCCTGGGAAACCGAGTCCGGGTTGCTGCTCGCAGCCCTGTCGCACACTCACCGCCCAGCAACAGCAGCAGCCTCAGCAAGCTCCCTCCTGCGACGCGGGACCCGCGGAGCGGGTTCCGCTAGCTGTAGCAAAAAGGTCCTTGAAAGGGTCAGTGGGCAGCAGCAAGTTCCAGGCGTCTTTACGAGTCCCGAGGTAATTGAAAATCCCCGCACTATTTGAGGCGGGTGGGGCTGGGCGGGGCGGTCAGGGAGAGCGGGCCAGCTGGAATCGGCCTGTGCAACCCGGGACTCCTGGGAAACCGAGTCCGGGTTGCTGCTCGCAGCCCTGTCGCACACTCACCGCCCAGCAACAGCAGCAGCCTCAGCAAGCTCCCTCCTGCGACGCGGGACCCGCGGACCGGGTTCCGCTAGCTGTAGCAAAAAGGTCCTTGAAAGGGTCAGTGGGCAGCAGCAAGTTCCAGGCGTCTTTACGAGTGCTACTGGAGAAGTGTAGAATAGTTTTGTTCCCGTTTTAATAAGGACTTATCTCCATAAAAAAGACTGAATCAATGTTCACTGCGGTTCAGCTGATCCCTCTGCGGACATTGCCACTGTCTGTACAACTTAGAAGATATGTGTACCACCGCGGCTCGCCGGTCACTTCTCGTGATATTACAAGCTGCCCCGGAAAAGCGCCGCTTCAGCTGCTTGACGACTCCCTCCACCAAATGTATTCATTTTTTCAATAAAATGTTTCTGAATAGATTAATTTAGTGTTTGTCAGCATGGTTTTTCATTCCTGTCTTATTTAACAGTTTGAAATAAAACGTTTCTGCATCACTTGTGTTAAACCCTGAGAAGTTAGGGAATTTAAATGTTTTTGAACTGCCTTTTGGTGGAGTTGCACAATGTTCCCATTGATTATAATTAAACACATTTCTAGGTTGAGCAGATTTATGCAAATAATGGTTAGCATAGTGATTGTAGCTGTACATCTGTTCATAATTTGATGAACCCTGTAAATAATCATGTTCTGTAAATTTTGCTGACATAACTAAATCTGACATCATATCATTAATACTTTCAAAGTCCCAATCATCAGAGAATGTGCTCGGTTTTACAAAGTCACTTAATGAAACCTTGAATTGATGTGGATACTTCAAGAGCTCGACCGGGCCATACATTTCGTAATCTGTTTTGTCCTAAACTACCCCACCGGGTATTGGATTGGCTGTGAAATTTACTGATGATAGTTCTCTTTTCTCGATGTGGGATCACTTGTGTGGTTTTAGGACCAAGTTGATGTTCTGACTTGCTGTGTCCATTGTACTATATTTTCCCTCAATGAAATTTCCCAAACAAAGTACCATGATGAGCCAAAGCAGGAGGAAAAGTACACCTAACACAATCCAAAATTCAATCCATGGAGAAATCAGATAGGTTTCTTTGAGTTGATGAAAGAGTTCTTTTGCTTTGTCTTTAAAAGTCTTTGTTGTTGGCTGTTCTTCAGGTTCGCTAGGATCCTCAGAAAAGTCATCGAAATTGATGAAGTAGCCTGATGCAGTTCTGTCAATTGTTGGAATCGCTTCCGGATTTTCATTTGCTTTTGGAATTTTCTTTGTTTCATTAGCATAGTCTGTGGCTACATCGTTGTAGACAGGTGTTTCTTTTTTTTATGTATATTTTTATTAATTATAACACAAGAGTAGAAATGTACATATCTGGTATCATTTGGTGAAACACATTATAATGGCGAACGGGCAGATGAATTAAGAAAATACACGACAATTATAGGTATCTGAAAGTTATCAATACCAGCTTAGAGCTGAGGCAAAACAAAACTGTACAGAAAACCTGAAGCGAACAGCATCGAAACCCGCCCACCCAGAATACAGGATATGAAGATCGGACACTCGATACCCGGATATGAGGAACAAAGGATCAGGAGAATATGCCACATCTCTTGTGAAGAAGGGAAAAGGGAGAAAGAAAGGTCATAGAACAAAATAAAGGATAAAAAAAAAAAAAAAATCAGCCCCCCACCCTGCACTCCTGCAGATGGCTACGACCTAACCCCACTAGCAGCGTGCCTGTCGCCCACTAAACTAACCCAAGGAAGGGAAAAGATGGAGGAGGAAATATCGTACGAGCTCCCGAGCCCCCCCCCCGCCGAAAACAAACAACCCCTACGATCAAATATAGCAAGCTAAACAGCGAGTAAATGAAACAAGTAGGGGAAGCTATGCATTACCCCGCCCAACTCCCGTAGCAACAAAGGCGGCAAATCCCGTATCAAAATTAAAACGTCACATCGAACCCAAATAAACGCCCAGGTCTTCTCGATCTATCGTTAGGACACCATACAATCAAATCAGAAAAAAGTCAATATCTCGAACGCAAACAGACAAAGTCAGCCCTGGCCTTTACGATCCATCGTTGAACCACTGTACGGTCGAACATCCATTGTAGCCAGAAAGTCTAAACGTGTGAGAAGAAGCAGATCAGTACGGCCAGAAAAGGCCCCCAGAGGAAAGTGTCGAAGTCCAGCAGCAGTGCAAGACTCGATACAAAAGATACGACAAGAATCTTTCAGGAGGAAAAGAAATGCCCGGTCTTTCATGGGCGTAAGCTCAGGGGATTGCTCGAAGAAATCAGAGGCTCCAGTCACGCACCAGTCAGTTCGTATGTTGGAAAATAACACCAGTTCTTGTTTCAGTGCGGGGTTCACTCTTTGGGCTACTTCAAGTTTCGCTGGAACCATCGTATATTGCGGGTCCGGCAAAAGGCTGGAGTCCGGTCTCAAACACACATTATCAATCCTTGCGGACAGGGCATGAAAAGCGGTCTCCATGTGTGACTGCAAGGCTCCGATGGCGGCCATTACGGTCCCTAGCGAAGGCAAACGATCCATCGAACCCATCTCCACTCGCTCGAGAACAAAGCAGTCTTAAACCCCGGAGGCCGGCTTCTCCGGGGAAAACAGGCAAGAGCGGGATGGGCAGAAATAACGGGCGATACGTTGATTAGCAATCTTGACACCACCATAGCGAGGGGGTCCCCGTCCGTAGACCCCGGGAAGGCAGCAAGGCCGTCGGGACACGGGACCCCACCCACCGCCACAATCACGTACTGCCCGCGTCTTGTAAATATCTGCCGGGACACAGGACCGCCACCGAGGTAGATCAGGAAAATTACTCTCCAGTAAGACCGGACTCCGCCGGATCACGTAGCCGATGTTGTTCAATGGCTGGATCAGTAATCGAGGCCCCGGCTCACACGCTGAAGTAGGCCGAAAATGAAGGACGATGTAACTTCGTCCAGCACGTCGATAAAAACACCGGGATTGCACTCCTGGGCACAGCAACAATTCAGGAGCACAGGAGTCGGGCGTGAGTCCAGGATAAAGTACAGGATATATCAGCGAACGACGGAGGTCGACGGAGCCGGGAGCTTATGCGGCCATCTTGGATGCTAGCGTGGCTCCTCCCTCAGACAGGTGTTTCTTGACGAACTGTTGCAATTTGGGTTTTGAGAGGCATAAGTTCCATGGCTTTGTTGCATAGTCCTTTTTGATTCACTGTAGGTTTATCAAATGTGATTAGTCTCTCAGTTTGAACCTCTTGTATTGTAGCAAACTTTGGTGTTCTGCTATTTCTTGGGAGTCCACTTGGCCTACTACTTATTATTGGCCACATGATTGTGGTTTAACCAGGTCTATGGATACAACTCGGTTCTCCTTTTTACCAGCAAGGGGTGGTAGTACAACTGATCTTGTTCCGTTGACAGCCAAGACAGGTACTGCTTTTCTGTAAGAATGCCCAAATTCCTTCTTCACCGCGATTTTCTCTCTGACCAGATCCCCAATCTTTGGAATCCAGACAGGCCTTGCTGGGACAGGTGGTTTTTCTTCAGTGGCTGTTGGCTGCTGTTTTAACTTTATGTAGCTCAGGACTTTTCTTGTTTCATTTAAGTCCTGTAAAATAGCCAAACGATCTTTGATATCAAAGCATTTTTCTTCTACCACTGAAGTCTGACTATCAAGGTCCTGGATATGCATTCTAGTCCCGAACAATAGTTCGTACGGACTGAAACCTTTTAGAGAATTTCTTGGCAGATTGTTAAGACTACGTTGGACACTTGTTAAATGTTTGACCCACCCAACACCCGAACCTAATACCTTTGCCGTTATAGATTGCTTTATGTCTCGGTTTTTTCTTTCCACAATCCCGTTTCCCTCAGGAAGGTAGTGACAAGAATACTGCAATGCAATGCCCATGCTGGTCATGGCCTCCTTATAAGCTCGAGAGCTAAAAGCAGGACTGTGCTCAGAATGTAGCATGCCAATTGCGTATGTGCCGATATAGACTCGCAAATCTTTTATAACAGTTCTGGCGTCAGCCGAGTGCTGGGGTCTACATTTTAAATGACTCTAGTCTTAATATACATTGGGACGCATTTCTCCTGTTTGATTATGCGTATAGATCGCCTTATGCTTTCTATTAGGTGTTCTGGCACTACATCGGCCGGTTCGCCACTGCGATCTCTGTTGCAGTTTTCACAATTTTTTGCAAATTTGTGATTATCCAAGCTCATTCCTGGCCACCAGTATTCTGATTGTAATTCTGACATCAGAGATTCTTTGATCATCTGATGCCTTAGACTTAATCCCATATGTGCTTCTTGTATTAAAAAGATTCTCCTGTTCGTGTTTGGAATTACCCTATCCCCCACTCCAGGGATTCGAGCAAAAGGAACGGAGTTTGCATCGATTATGTATGTATAATTGAGTGGATAGTTCACGGGCAGCGCTGCACAGTCTCCTTTTGAAGACGTTTTTACCGCCAGCATGGTTTCCCCGTCTATGTATTTTTCTGAACGCTTTTTTGTGGCTACGGAAGCCGGTTTAGTTGCTTCCGCTGTGGCTGTCTCAGCCAATGAATTCCCTGCAACGTGAACGCCATCACCCTGATGACTCAGTGTATGTATCACGTGAGTCTTTTGTAGTTCTTTCTGTAAAAGAACTACTTGTTCCCAAAGCGTTTTATGCTTGATTGTGGCACCTGTGTCATCTTTGTAACCGTTTTCAACCCATTTCTGCAAGTCATTATTGTATGATTTGAGGCAGTAATGCGAATCGCACACTATTAGTGTCGGGAATTCGCGATCAGCAATATTGAGCGCCATTTTTAAAGCTATTAATTCAGTTTGTTGACCTGAATTGTTTTTTACAGATTGTCACATTGTTACCAGTGGTCTCAATTTACCTTCGCGCCACCGGCATTTAACAACCTCGCACGTAGCGTTATAGGCTTGTTTTCACCAAACTGAGGGTTGTGCATATCCGTCTGTATATATTACACAGGCGTAAAGTTGTAGGGGCAGAATGTCGATTGGCAGAGGATATTCTTTTTCATATGTTAGATTTTTCAGTTTTTTCATGTTCGGGTCAAAATAGTATTTCACTTTATCTGTAGCAAGAGAATTTTCCCATTGTATCCATTTTGGATCTAATGCCATGGTAGTTAAATTACGTGGGCTTGTTAATGCCTCAAAGGCTGATTCTGCTGTTAAAACAGTAATCCTTCTGCCTTGGGCTTGGGCTCTTTCTTTTGCTACAGCTGTTTGAACCGCATGTACGTTTTCCGCAAGACTGAATGTTTTTTCAGCATATGTATACAAATGTGATTTGTAAGCTATTGGTACCGTTTCTCCCTCATTAGAGGTCAGGTACGTGAATCTGCATCTTCCTGGGATGACTCAGATTACAAGGTTGCATGTGTTATCGCGAGTTTGCAATTTTGTTTTAGCTAACATGTCTGTTTGCAATGATCTCAACATTTCAGTGTGTTTTTGAGTCCAATTGATTGGTTTAAAATCATGTTTTATTAGTTCATAGAGAGGTTTAACCCTCTCTGCATAATTTAGAATGTAAGTTCTTCCGAAATTCAGGAAACATAAAATTGATTGTAAATTCTTCAGAGTTTTAGGTGCTTGGAGTACAGCGCATTTCTCTAAGAAATTGTCCGCCAGGCTTTTGCCTTCACTTGATAATTCATATCCTAAAAACAGGACTGTTAGATGGGCAATTCGTGATTTTTTAAAGTTGAATTTGTAACCCTCTGCTGCGAACCCAAGTATTATGGTGTTCACTCTTTTCAAGTGAGAATCCAAGTCGTCATCTGTTAGATAGATGTCATCGACATAAGATACTGCCTCATCATCATACATTTGTAGTAACTCTGTTACCCTCGCTGAGAATAATCCTGGGCTATTATTAAACCCCTGTGGGAGTCAACAGAATTTTTTCTGCGAGTCCATTATTGAGAAAGCAGTCAAATACCTGCTTTCTGGTGCTATGTTTTGACAAAAGAATCCATTAGAGATGTCTAATGTTGTTTTGTATGTTTGGCGCACGATATTATTCATTAGTGCTGCACTGTGTGAGTTTTGTACTGCAAAAGTTTTGCAACATGAGTTAAGGTGTCTGTAGTCCAAAACTAGACGATATGAATCGTCTGGCTTGGAGACAGGAAACAAAGGATTGTTCATTTGTGAGGTGCATGTTTCAATCACCCCCTGGTATTCAAGTTGATCTAAGATCTCCCTGACCTGTTTTTTAGCTTCTTGCTTAATTGGGTACTGCCTCTGTGCAGTTGGTTGACATTTTAACTGGATATTGTGAGGAGGAGAGTCCTCATCCCATCCAACATGGTTTTTTATATAATGCAGGAGCTTGGGCTACTGCCCACTTTCTTGCAAGTGTATATTTTCTGTGAATTGGAATATGATTTGAGAAGGCAGGCATAATCATTTCTTCGCCATGAGGGCACTCCCTGACAAACTCTGGTGGATAGTCCTTTTCAGCTAAAAGGATGTCATAGCCTTTGGAAAGTTTATCCCAAAATAGACCCCTTATTTTTCTAGTCTTATCTCCCTCTATACGTAATGTTATTTCGTATATTTTATGAGGTTTGCTAACTCTGGTATCTGCAGTTTTCACCTGAATGTATTCATTTGTGTCCACTGTCTCCAGATGATTCATCAGGATCTTGCGAGCTATGCTCACTTCTGCTGCGCTGTCTAGCATTGTCTGAGCCCACTCTCCGTTTTTCAGCTGTGTCCTCAGGATCCTCGGCATGTTTGATTATTTTAATACTGGCTACCTTCTTTTTTGGAAATTGTAATTTTTTACTTTGATGAGCAGGTTCCTTGTCTTTGGACTTGACGTGCTCTTCCCGGTGTTCTGACCGTCCTCTTCTTTCCGATTTCTGCGAGGAATTCTGAAAAGATTGAGAGGGACGTGTATCAATATCTTGATATCTATCAGGTTTCTTTAAATTATCCCTATTACTAAGGTTGTATCTTTTCTCAGGGGGCTCCCTCTGGGGAGACTTGTGTCCTTGGTCCGGAGATCTTTCTCTCCGCCGAGGAGACCTTCCTCTGGACTGGAATCTTTTTTCTTTGGGAGTGGTTTGTTTATTTCCATCCCAGCTCTTTTTTGGAGTGTTTAAATTATTTTTAATAAATATTTTTTCAGGATTTTCAGTTAGTTGGGGTTTTACCGGTTTCCCACCCAAACTATCTCTTCCTAGTTCTTCATAGGATTTTTCTATGATTCTGGCAAGTTCAAATGGCTGTTCTGCTATATCTGTTTGTTTCAATTTCTGGAGGAAAGTTATATCCTCCATTGCCAATTGAACCAACTCTCTATATGCCTGTGTTAATTCTTTCATTTTAACTAAGAGTTCTTCGCTTGACATTTTATCAATGTCAGGATGTGGTGTACGGCTGGTAAGAACCGGCCACGTTGCTCCTGGTCTACCTAACGGACCGAGCCTGGTCATGTTATTATTATGTTTTAGGGCGCCTTTAAACCAGAGCAGGTGCTCTTGGTATTTTAATGGGATTTCCACCTCCTCGAAAGGAGTGTACTCATCCGGAGGTTCCTCTATTTTGTAATAGTGGAATTCATGTGTGACAGCGTTTGCTGCTGGAAAGTTTATCCATGAATAAAATACCTCTGTCTGCCGATATTCGTGTGCCTCTATTACGAATATGACTGTACCACCTCTCGATGTCAGTTTTTCTTATGTTGACCGGATTGAGTATAGCATTCGGGTCGTTCTGTAGGAGACTTGTGTCATCCTCTAGGAGTCGAGCTGCTATTCTAGCTGCCTCCCTTTCTTCTTCACCGTCTGACATTTTTACTGACAGAAGGGTTTTTGTTGCAGATCAAGTTTCCAAGGAAACAAAGATTAGGTGCACAATATTTTGGAACACTGTATCCTTCAACGTTGAATAAACCAAAAACCATACATAGGAATCTCTTCCTACTAAGTTCCGACGGATTTTAACCTTTTACCCACTCCAGATGTCTTTGGAGTATTTACGGGAAAAGGGTCTGTGTGAAAAAGCACGACTGAGTTACTCTAACGTCTTGCGTTAGATTTATCGCCTTACCAAACGTTGGGCGCCATGTAGTGTAGCTCCTATATTCCCAATAGGCTCTGCGCATTGGAATAATATATTCAGCAGTATAGACGTAGGACTGAGGTCGACTAGGTCTCTACTGACTATATTAGACTTAAGGTTTGCCAGCTAGCTCAGAGGTCACTAGAAACTTTCTTGAATAAACGAGGAGGAGTTTAACCTCCCTGGATAGACAAGAAGGGATTAGCTTCTGACAACCATAAAACATGACAACTTTGCTCTCCCTGATTAAGAGTACATCTCTAGAGTCGTGTGAAAACAAAAGACAGCTATTTCACTCAATCAAAGGTGCGTACTTAGTTTCACCAGATTGCAGAGAAAAGAGAGACGGGCGTTTTCAATAAAAGGTATAATTTATTGAGCAGTCTCCTTCCTCATACAAGAGAAATGAATTGCTACAATTGCAATACTTATAGTAAAGTAAAGTGCGTACAGTAAAAGGAGTATTATCAAATAATACTGTAAAAGCATTGATATGGTTTCTTAGCCATATGATACTTTAAAATAGATAAAATATATACATACATATATACATTGACTAATCGTACTCAACTGGTGCTTCTAAATACGCCTACCCCGGTGTACCTGACCTAAGCCTAATACGTGGGAAGGAGTAAGTAAGTAGCAGTTTAAGTTAAGTTTGTTTTGCCAAGAATCTGACTCAAGAATTCTCTGTAAGGGTTTAGTCAGTTCAGTACCTGGGTAATAGAAAGCAGGAGGGCTGGTATCTCTCTCTCAGGACTCGATATCCCAGTCACCCGCAAGGGTAGGCTGGAAACGCCGGAGCTGGATTTTCTCGGCAGGAGAAAAGACAGCGTCTTTCTCAGCGCGTCAAAAGGGAGGGGCAGTGTCCGTGGGCTCTCGCATCAGCTGGGCTCTTGGGCAAGTAGATAGCTGCTCCCGAATCACCACCGTGTGTTTGCTTAAGGCAGTGTTGGTATATTTATACCTGAAAGGTGCCGGGTTTGACGTAAGGCTGGACATAAGCCGTCAATAAAGATGTCACTAAGAACTGGTCGTTCTTACAGTGCTTTACAGGAGTTCTAGGACGAAATCAAAACAAAGGCAATGGGGATTTCCCAGGTTGCTGGAGGCTTGGTTTTGTTTGGAGAACTCGGTGTGCTTTCTAGGGGGCTGGAGGAGTAGTCTTGCTTAATGTGACAGCATGTGCTACGACTGATTATGAATAGGGTTTTTATGCCGTTGTATGGATATTATTGATTTATAACCGGACAAGGGCATAAAATAGAAATATCGAATCCGGTACCCAGATTAACACACTACAGGGCAGATGGGGGTTATTACCCCTCATCTGCACCCCAGGGGGAAGCCCACTATACACCAGGGATTTCATTTTTATTAGAAAAGAGGGATGGGGGCTACCCGCAATGGGCAAAGCCATGTCCCCATTCACAATTATAAAAATAGAAGTCTTTCTACCCCTCCTCAGGTTCAATTGAGGGTACCAGCCCCCAATCTGCCCCCATGGGGGCAGAAAGCCCACTAGTCCCCAGGGATTTCTTGTTTTTAATATATATGCCAATGCTCCCACCTCCAAACAAAAAATGGGACAGTCTTTCTGCCCGCCTTCAGGGGGCAGATGGGGGTAATGCCCTTTATTTGCCCCTGGGGGCAGAAAGCCTATTAGACACCAGGATTTGTTTTAATAAAAGATGGGTGCGATGCTAATGCCCCCTCCCCCAAAGGGGCAATAGCCCCTGATCTGCTCCCTGGGGGGGCAGAAAGACCACTAGGAACCAGAGAAATGTCTATAGGCTTAGCCTGGGTCGGTCATCTTTTTTTGTAAACAAATCTTTGCTGCTTCTGCCCCCCTCCTCCCTCTTGAGGGCAGAGCAGCAATATTTTTAGGCTAATCTGCTAAAAACCTCTAGACACTAGCTTCTGTGTTTGTGAACTGGAATGCTGTGGTAAATAAATAAATAATACCTCTATTTTTGACTAGATATACAATAACAGATAGCTCAATAAATAAGAGTCAAGATTCGAGGTAGCTGGAGTTTGCAGGTTTTAATACAGGCATAAAGGACAGGAACAGGACAACCTGCACGGGAATAGGATGGCAGGGCCTGGCAGGGGGGCCCCGACAGCTGTCGGGCAGGATCTGGAATGAGCGCGCTCACTTTTAATAACAGTACACAAGTATATATAGTTAAACCAATTGCATTACAGTACATACAGTAGGCGTAGCAGTGGGTGGGGTTCGTAGCAGTCGCGAAAGATAAGGCAGAAAGTAGGTGTAACAGGAGGCGTGTACATAGACATGTGATGTAAACGTAACAGAATATGTCATAAATGGGGCGGAAACATGGAGGGGGCTACCTAAGGAGCCGGGACCTCTGACCTAGTGGTGCGCGCAAACTGGCAGTGACGTGTTACTAGGAGAAGCTGGGGGCTATGACTTCTGCGCTAGAAGAGGAGACGAAAGTCTGGAGAGTCAGAGCGACATGTACCTAAACACTATCTAGTATCTGATGTTTAGAGAACATGTTGATAGAATCCAAATGTTATCAGGGCAAAGGCTAACAGACTCTAAGACTGGTGCATGCATTATTCTACATGTAGTGTGTGTTGAGGAATATTAAATGACCATTAATACAGTATTTCTCTTACATGGAGACGTAAAGGCTAGACGATGACTGAAACTATTGATGCGATTCAGTAGCTTAGGAATGCAGAGAAGGAGAGCTGGACTGATAACTAGAATCATAACATACTCTTGGCAGACTGGCAGGCAGAGCCAGGCCAAGCCGAGCACTGTGAGGCAGGAAGTAAGTGAAGGGTCAGGGATACAGGTGGGGGCTGTATCGCTCCTCGGAGAGGGTTCAGGAGACAGGAGCTGAATCTGGTGTCCGGGCCCTTTTGAGGCCTAGAAACGGGGATTTTTACTGAATTAACGTGCACACTGTGAAACGTGGCAACATGACTTTACATAGGCCTAATACTCGTAGCTTTCACGAGAACTGGAAACTGGCATACTAGAGTTGGACACAACTAGAATTGCGTCTTTAATCGATCATAAGGGAATACATATGCATATTGATCATGCATATATAACATAAGATGGGGAACACGTAGGGACACAGAACATGGCAAAATTTACTTTTCCACATTCCCTCCTTGTCACTACGTTTCCATCAGGAAACATCAATATTCATGATACCATCTATCATTTCATACAGTATCATTTGCTCGTCTCGAATTGTCTTGGAACGGGATTTAGGACGGGACTTGGGACTAGGAATACAAGAGGTAGCACAAATGCCGCAAATCGCAGGGCCACATTGTAAACAGAGGCAGCAACTGAAAATGATCATTACTGCTATACCTAGAAATGACAATACTTTCCATCCCCAGGCAGAAATTATACTCCAGAGCCAACCGGACCATGTCCAGGTGCCTGGATTCTGGTGTAACTGATGGGCAATTTTATGAAGTCTGGTTATAGCTGAATAAACAGACGGCGCGTTATTAGGAATGAAAATGCAGCAACTAGATCCGATGACTCTACATGCTCCTCCTCTATCGGCCAGTATGACGTCAAGAACGAGACGATTTTGGAGCACAACAAATCTCATAGCAGATTGCTCTTCGGTTAAGTTACCTAGAGCAGAAGTAGTCTCATTCACTACTGCTTCAAGGGTTCTGGTTAACCTACGGATTAGCTTACTATTCTGGACAGGGCCTATAAAGAAGAAGAATCCTTTATTGAAATCTTGCTATTGTTCTAGAGCAGTTTCAGTTTGATCGACAATCGGGGACTCGATCTCCCTTCTATGTCTAATGTGTACTAGATGTGTGTTTATATGATAATCGGATGGGGCTAGGAAAACTGGTGGCAGTAGGAAGGCAATGTAACAGGTTCCATCCCAATCGAGGGGCAGACGAACATATGCGGTCTGACCACAAACAAAATATGAATGACGTGAAGCTTTGAAAATAGATTTCCCACTGTCACTATACTCGACAGTAGTAGTACAATCACTATGTCCTACATGTGCGGAACCATTCTTTCTGACACATAATTCGCCTTTGACTGGTAGTACTGAAATTGCAGGTAAATCTGGAGTAGTATCAGACTGAACATTCAGGACCATAAAATTCGAAGAATAATTACCTAAATTATAAACTTCATTTTCTAGATCTAACCCGGTTCTATGGGAAAGACCTTGCTTGTTTGGAAAACATGTACTGTTTAGAAGGGACATATCAGTTGAGGATGACGTTAACGTGGACCATGCTCCACACGAACCATTATGTGAAAACGGATAAGGAAAAAGTGGCAGAACTCCCTTCGGTGTCTGGAAAGGGGGGAGTCGACCACACACCCAACAATTAGTGGCATTGCTGGTCTGGTGTGAATAGTGCAACATACGGATAAATGTATTATTGCGCATAGCAAGACGATAGGATAGCTCGTGAGGAGGCAGATCACTAAATGTGTGCTCTACTGTAGCATTAGAAAACTTATTTACATGAGAAATTGAAAAACATAAATGAAATGCATAACTCGTGCAGGTAACCATCAAGCTGAGAAACAATATAAAACTTAGAAAAACGATACATCGGATTGAGTTTTGACTAACTCTCTCACTATGGGGGTCTATTTCATACATGTCAGATACCTGTCTAACCGTTTCACCTAGGGGAGGACTTAGACAATTAAACTGGCTGACTTATTTTACTAGACCGGAGCTTCTTTTTATACTCCTGCTGCGGGGTTTCCTCTAACAGGGGAGGCTTGGTATCAATGTCATTTGCGGGACAGTCCTTAAGAATAGTATTTTGGCAGTCTTTAAAATCTTGACAATCCTTGGAAATGTTCTTGGAAACAGTTTTTAGTCGGAGTCCGTGAAATTTCTTGACATGTGACAGGTGCACCCACCCCTTCCTGCCTTCCAACTTGACGGCAGTACGGGTGGTCAGAAGGACTTGCTTCGGTTCCTTCCAGTGAGGCTCCAGCGGACTTGAACGATCAAAATTCCGGACAAGAACCAAGCTTCCTGGAACGATTTCATGCGGTTTCACCTCGGTATTGTCTGGAAATGCGGCGGCAACCTGTGAACGACAAGAGTGTAGGGCAGACATCAAGGAAGCTAGGTAATCTGTCAGCATATTACTGGAAACATCTGTAATACTTCGGGGTCTAGGTGTACCCCACATGTTAGGGGGGCGGCCGAATACGACCTCATAAGGGGACAGACCTGATCTGGAATGTGCGACCATGCGCATATAAAACAGGGCGACTGGCAAAGCTACTAGCCAGTCTACACCTTTCTCTTTACAGACTTTGGCGATGCGTATTTTCAGGGTCTGATTATGTCTCTCTACGAGACCTGCTGCTTCAGGATGGCGTACACAATGGAACTTCCACTGGTACCCTAACAGAAGGGAAACATGCTTCATTATCTCTGATGAGAATGGCTGGCCGTTATCAGAATATACGACCCTAGGGAGTCCATAGCGGGGGAAGAATTCACGAACCAACTGCTTGGCAGTGGTCGCGGCTGTGTAATCTGGGACTGGATATGCCTCTGTCCACCTGGACAAAGCGCATACAACTACAAGGACATACTTGAAACCTCGACATCGCTCCATCTGGATATAATCCATCTGGAGGACTTCAAAAGGGTGGTCAGGAGGCTGGAATCCCCCTTGTTCCACCGGGACACTTTTACCTGGATTGAACTGACAACATATCATACAGGTACGGACTTTCTGCTTGGCTGCAGCTCGTAAATGCTTGTTGAACCAAATGTTCTGGATACTGTCTAACATGGCTTTTTCTCCTAAATGTGCAGGACTATGTGCGGTATTAATAATGACTTGAACCATTGAGTCGGGGAGAAACCATGTGGCTTTTCCCTTCGTCAACCATCCTTGATCTGTCTGGACCCCTCCTTGTTCGGACCATTTCTTGATTTCATCGGGAGTAGCATGTAACTGGATATCTAGGACATCTTGAGTAGGGTCCTTAACTGTCATACATGTAGTCTGACCTGGAGTGTGTGTCAGTGTCATGTTAACTGGAATGTCTGGAGTCTGGGCCGTGAGCTTGGCTGTTTGATCTGCTAGATCATTACCTCGAGAAATAATGTCAGTGACTTTCGTATGTGCCTTGCACTTCATGATAGCGATAGATGTCGGTAAATGTATTGCATCTAACAGAGCTTGAATAAGGAGACCATGCTGAATCTTGGTTCCATGAGAAGTCATGAAACCTCTCTCCTGCCAGAGCACTCCGAAGTCGTGTACGACTCCGAATGCATAACGTGAATCTGTATAAATATTAACTTTCAGGTTCTTGGCGTGTATGCAGGCTTGGGTCAGAGCGACTAGCTCTGCTGCTTGAGCGGACAGAGTGTCAATACGGTGTGTCTCTATAACTTCAGTGTCAGTAGTCACTGCATACGCGGCTACTAGTTCTCCTGTACTTGTTCTCATACATGAACCATCCACATAAAGTGTCAGGTCGGGATCTGGTAATGGAATATCTGTCAGGTCTTGTCTTGGCTTAGTCATAGTGTTAACTACTTCCACACAGTCATGTGTGGCAGGATTCGAAGTAACTGACGGTAACAGGGTAGCAGGATTTAGAACATTGCAGCGTCTGATTTCTATGTGTGGCTGGAACAGTGTCAGTTCATAACCTGTCAAACGTGCAATTGTCAAGTGCTGAGTCTGTGTTCGGTTTAAAAGAACTTCCACGGAGTGTGGAACTTGTACTGTCAGGGAATGTCCTAATACTATGGAGTCACTTTGTCTGATAGCTAGTGCTGTGGCTGCAACTGACTTGAGGCATGCAGGCAGAGCCTGGGCTACTGGATCTAGTGTGCTTGAAAAATAAGCACAAGGCTTGTATTGTCCTGCTTGATCTTGTGTGAGAACAGATAATGCTGTACCTTCACGTTCAGTGACAAAAAGTGTAAAAGGCTTACTGTAGTTCGGTGTTGCTAGAACAGGTGCTTGACATAAGGCTTTCTTCAATTCATTAAAACTAAGTGTATGTTCAGATGTCCAAGGGAGGACAGTCGATACGGCTGCCTCCTGTGTTGTTAACTGTATCAGTGGCTTGGCTAGAAATGCATACTGAGGAATCCATTGTCTACAATAAGAAGTGAGGCCGATAAAAGCTCGTACCTCCTTCTGGGTCTTGGGCTGAGGAAGACTCGCTATTAACTGGATACGATCAGGTGTCAACTGCCTACCCCTCTTTGACAGTAAGTGGCCTAAGTAGATCACTTGCTGGACACAGAATTGAAGCTTCGAAGGGGACACCTTGTGCCCCATCTCGGCTAGGAAATACAGAACTGTAAGTGACGCTCGCTCGCAGTCACGTTCAGAACGGGCTGTGATCAGTAGATCATCGACATACTGGAGCAGGGCAGTGTCAGTTGGCATGTGAATATTGTCTAGTTGTCTTTTAAGTGCTTGACTGTAAATACTAGGACTTTCTGTGAAACCTTGAGGAGCTCGTGTAAATTTATAGCTCCTTCCATTCAAACAGAATCCGAAAAGGAACTGGCTGTCTGGATGAATGGGGACACTGAAAAATGCATTCTTGAGGTCTATGACTGTGAAAAACGTAGCTTCAGAATCAATGGCTGTCAATAGGGACGAAATATCTGGAACAACTGGGTATTGTGGAATGATACATTTATTAAGTTCTCGAAGGTCAATCACTAATCGATATACTGGAGGTGCATTTGGATCAGTACGCTTCATGACTGGAATGATAGGAGAATTACATACATTGGAGTCAGTTTCTACAACCACTCCTTGAGCAATGAGCTCGTCAATAATTTTGGATAAGGCTGCTGCAGCCTCAGGTGGCAATCTGTACTGTCTGATTCGTGGTAACACTACACCTGGTTTGAGAGTCACACGATGGGGTGTGATTTGCATAAAACCAACATCAGTTGGACCTTGCGCCCATAGATGCTGCGGGACATTAGACAATCTCGGATCAAAATCTCGTAATACATAGTGACCCTTGAAGTCACGCAAAAACAAACGTATTCCTTCTGGGGAGCAGCAAATAACTGCACCTAACTCTTTCAATGTCTTAATACCTAACAAATTTTCTGGACATGATTTCGTAAGTAACAGGTCAGTAGTTCGGGACAATGGACCTACTTCTAGAGTAACTGGTTTAGAAATCTCGTTTACAATGGGCTTTCCTGAAAATCCAAGGGAAACATTTCTAGAGCCTGAGAGCGGAGCCCCTGGAACCTCGTCATGACTTATAGTAGTCCTACTTGCCCCTGTATCAATCAGAAACTTTCTGTCTTTCCCTAATACTTGACTGTGAACATAGGGACCCTCTTGATCTACAGGTATCTCGATGAGAGGCAAGCCTACCTCCCTCTCTAGGCTGTTTCATGAATACTGCTGGTACTCTGGATACTCGGACTGTGCATACTGGTACATCTGCTGTGTAACATGCTGTGTTGCAGCGATAGGCTGCGGTGCTGTAACTGTCTGTTGTGCATTCTGTGGTGATTGAGAAGTCTGTGAAACTTGTTCTTGTCTAGGCGGACGTGGTCTTTCTTTAGTTTTACCAGTAGCTATATTGTGTTTCAGAACTGCACACTCGTTTATAAAATGACCTGGCTGTTTACAATAATTGCAGGTCCCTTTAACAGGAACTGCAGGATGACTGGCTTGATTCGTACCCCTCTTCTGACTGTCTTGAGGAACAGATTGTGCAACTAATACTTTCATTTTCGTGTCTTTCATACGTTTCCTTTCATGATCTTGCTCTTCTCTGATTCGATTCTGGTGATACTGGAGCATCTGAAGCATTTGGGACGGAGTATTAGCTTGCCAGGTACTTTCGACTTTCAAAACTCGGTTCTTAACTTGTGGACTTGAATTCTCGACTAGTTTAGTAACAAAAAGATGAGGGTATGACTCACTACTCGTCTTGAGACCACTGTTAATGCTAAAGCATTTCTCAAATCTAGAATAAAAATCACTAGTATCTTCGTCTGGTTTCTGTTTACAGGCTGAGATTGCATCCCAGTCTTCCTTTTTCGTGGCTAGTAATCTTGGCAAAACTTGTATTAACAGTTCAGGTAATTCTTTACATTTACCTCCTAGACCGGTACCTGGTACACATGTATTTTCTTCAGCTTCTAGAGCTGCCCAATCTATCTTTTTCTCTCCCACCTCCCATTCTTTTTCCTTGAGTTTTTCATATGTGCCCGCAGGCAACAGAACCTTTAACATTTTAATTATATCTGGATACGTGTATTCTCCCATACGGAGCATGTCTTTTAATTCACGGTGGAACCCATCTGGATCTTTGTCGTGACAGGGAATTAACTTCTTCATCTCTAAGAGTTCCATCGTTGTAATCGGGGTGTAAACAAATACTCGTTGCATTTCACCAGCTGGTGTCCTCACTGGGTGTACTTCTCGTAACGGATGCTGTCTGTCTATGTAAAACGGTTTACTTTCTGGGGGTGAGACGTGAACAAAATGCGGGTTCAGAAACGTTCGGTATTTGTGACGCTGTTCTAGAATGACACTAACTAAATCGGTACCTAGACCTTTCCATCTATACTGGAGTAACTCGTTCAGGACATCATGTAACGGACCTGGATCGGAATGCTGACCCTCATACAAAGTAATGAGGTGCTGGATCATATACATACCCACCAGTCGCTGCTCGGCTGGGGGCAGTTTCAGAAACATTTGTGCCACTATTTCGTCTGGAAAAGTGGTAGAATCAGTAGCCCATCGGACTGCTGATCGGGCTAGTTCTTGTTCATGCATAGTACTAAGTTCACTATAACCGATTCGTAATTTCAGAATGTGATCGGTAGCTTGAAATATTTGTTCTAGAGAACCTTGTTCTGGTGCTGGATGATGAACAGTTTTCTTGTGTTCCAGACGTGAATGTCGGTCGGAAAGTCTAGTTCTACCTACATACGCTATTCTGGCGGTATTCTCGTCTTCTACCTCTTCAGTATCAGAGTTACTTTCTTTCTCGCTTACTAGTGCTTCTTTGCGTTTTTCGTGTAACCTTATTATTTCTTTACGTATTTTCTTGTACATACTCTCTATACTACTGATAGTTCTGTGTTTACCCTCGGCTATGTTATCACTCCACCTTGTCAGAACTTTCATTTCGGCCGGATCTTTAGTCGGGGAATCTTGTTCTCTTATTAAACAATTAATCAGAAACTTTAATAGTATGAGCTGGGTCTCAGCTTTCCTTAGAGAAATAACTTCGCCGATACTTTCTGGATCTGTTCCTGTACGAATAAAACGATATATTCTGTCTAGATCTTCTTTCATATTCGGTAGGGTGTCCAAATACTCGGTCACCCGTCTTACACGCAATGAATATAGAACCATACTATCATCACCTGGGACTGGATCATAACGGCATTCGGTAAGAGCTCGCCTGATATCTGCAACAGACTGGTGCTTGGGCGTACGCTGTAACGCACGTTCATGTAATTCGGCTAATATTACACGCTTGTGTGGCGGCGGGGTTCCCGGGGGACCTCCTCCCACGGCCCCTAAACTGGAATCGTCGACTGATACTCTTCGTGTTGACAGAGTGACTGATGTAGCGGGTACTTGTAATGTAGGCTGGACCGGGGGTACCGTCACGGGTGCTGTAACGGGTGCCCCGGTGACTGGAGGAGCAGGAATTACATTATTTACAGGAGCTGGCGGAACAGGATTTGCATATTCTGGGACTGTGTCGTCCAAGTAGGACGAGAGAAAAATATCAGCTGCGGTCGGTTTGTGACGTAGCTTGGTCGGAACTAATGGGGGCGGAAAATTACTGGATGCCTCCGGGGTTGCTTTTGGCAAGCCCTCGGCAAGAAGAGGGTACATACCCTTGATAAGGGCATTCCTCTGTCTGTCTGACTGTTCGGCTTTAACTCGTTCACCTATTTCGATTAATTCCCTTTCTTGGGCTCTTTCTGTGGATTCTCTACTTAATTCTGACTTTCTGATTTCTTTTTCGGTTCTTTTATGAGATTCTTTGCGCCATAACTCGATGGCGTCTTTCTGTGACTGTCTGGCTTTCTTTTTCCATAATACTTCTTCTACTCGCATGATGCACTCGGCATCCCATGTGCCTGATACAGGCCATCTATATTTCTCTTCTAATTCTTTGGTGTACTCGACCCATAAATCTAGATACAATATGGCACTTATGCCATGCTTTTGATACATAAAATGACCTGGACTGTCCCTAGGCGGGACAGGAACTGCTTCTTCGAGCAGACCTTTTCTAGTTTTTAACTGACGTAATTTCGAGAACAGAGGCATGGCTGAACTAAAGTCTAGACACAATACAATACACAATGAACACGATGATTACTAGAACACATTCATACCACGACATTGAAAACACATTGAAATAACATTTAAAATAACAGTTCGGACAGAAACATTACCTGGAATACTTAAGAACAGAAACACATGAATTTCTCGAGAACAGAACTTACTAGAACAGGAACTAGAATGACTGGATGCACTGCTAAAACAGTACGAAACTTACCGGTCTCATAAAGAGACACGTCAGGACCCGCATCCACCTAGGTGGACACTTCGTGTTGGATCTGTGTACCCAAACCCACGGACCAGAGACAATTAAATTGACCCTGTCTAGATACTACCCCAGCAACGGTACTCACCGGGCAGCAAGAACGGAAGGCCTCGGACTGGACTGGACTGCTACGACGACGGACTACGAACTTCGGACTTCAGTTACGGGTGGGCCTCCGGATACCTCGGACCTTGGACTCTCGGCTTGGGCTCTGGTCGGGACTCGCCGCGTTCCTCCACCGCCTCGTCTGGATGCTGGACCGCAACCTCCGTCTCCTCCGTGGGCCTGAGGGATACTTGAAGCAGAAATATCTGCACGTGCACGGTATGGTTCCGTCACGGCTGCAGAGGATCAGGGGGCTTGCGTGGCTTCACCGGCGCGTGGGGAAAGGGCAAGTCCCTGTTCGGGCGCCATTATGTGGTAAATAAATAAATAATACCTCTATTTTTGACTAGATATACAATAACAGATAGCTCAATAAATAAGAGTCAAGATTCGAGGTAGCTGGAGTTTGCAGGTTTTAATACAGGCATAAAGGACAGGAACAGGACAACCTGCACGGGAATAGGATGGCAGGGCCTGGCAGGGGGGCCCCGACAGCTGTCGGGCAGGATCTGGAATGAGCGCGCTCACTTTTAATAACAGTACACAAGTATATATAGTTAAAACAATTGCATTACAGTACATACAGTAGGCGTAGCAGTGGGTGGGGTTCGTAGCAGTCGCGAAAGATAAGGCAGAAAGTAGGTGTAACAGGAGGCGTGTACATAGACATGTGATGTAAACGTAACAGAATATGTCATAAATGGGGCGGAAACATGGAGGGGGCTACCTAAGGAGCCGGGACCTCTGACCTAGTGGTGCGCGCAAACTGGCAGTGACGTGTTACTAGGAGAAGCTGGGGGCTATGACTTCTGCGCTAGAAGAGGAGACGAAAGTCTGGAGAGTCAGAGCGACATGTACCTAAACACTATCTAGTATCTGATGTTTAGAGAACATGTTGATTGAATCCAAATGTTATCAGGGCAAAGGCTAACAGACTCTAAGACTGGTGCATGCATTATTCTACATGTAGTGTGTGTTGAGGAATATTAAATGACCATTAATACAGTATTTCTCTTACATGGAGACGTAAAGGCTAGACGATGACTGAAACTATTGATGCGATTCAGTAGCTTAGGAATGCAGAGATGGAGAGCTGGACTGATAACTAGAATCATAACATACTCTTGGCAGACTGGCAGGCAGAGCCAGGCCAAGCCGAGCACTGTGAGGCAGGAAGTAAGTGAAGGGTCAGGGATACAGGTGGGGGCTGTATCGCTCCTCGGAGAGGGTTCAGGAGACAGGAGCTGAATCTGGTGTCCGGGCCCTTTTGAGGCCTAGAAACGGGGATTTTTACTGAATTAACGTGCACACTGTGAAACGTGGCAACATGACTTTACATAGGCCTAATACTCGTAGCTTTCACGAGAACTGGAAACTGGCATACTAGAGTTGGACACAACTAGAATTGCGTCTTTAATCGATCATAAGGGAATACATATGCATATTGATCATGCACATATAACATAAGATGGGGAACACGTAGGGACACAGAACATGGCAAAATTTACTTTTCCACAATGCGGCTGATGGTCCGTGTTTACTGGCGTTTGGCTGACTGTGTGTGAACCTGCATTTTGCTGGTGGTGTGTGTGGGCTTGCGCTTAGCTGGCAGGGTGTGTGGACTAGTGCTTGGCTGGCAGTGTGTGTGGATTGTCGCTTGGCTATCGGTCTGCATGGATGGACAATGTCTTGCGGTGTGTGTGTGGACTTCAGCTTTGCTTGTGGTATGTGTGGGCTGTCGCTTGGGTGGCGTTGTGCCTGGATGTTGTGTTGCTGGCAGTGTACATGGATGGTGCTTGGCTGGTGGTGTGCATGGATGGCGCTTGGTTGGTGGTGTGCATGGATGGTCCTTGGCTGGTGGTGCGCATGAATGATGCTTGTCTGGTGGTGTGTATGGATGGCGCTTGGTTGGTGGTGTGCATGGATGGTCCTTGGTTGGTGGTGTGCATGGATGGTGCTTGGCTGGTGGTGTGCATGGATGGCGCTTGGTTGGTGGTGTGCATGGATGGTCCTTGGCTGATGGTCTGCATGGGTGGTGCTTGGCTGGTGGTGTGCATAGATTGCGCTTGGTTGGTGGTGTGCATGGGTGGTCCTTGGCTGGTGGTGTGCATGGATGATGCTTGGCTGGTGGTGTGCATGGATGGCGCTTGGCTGGTGGTGTGCATGGATGGCGCTTGGCTGGTGGTGTGGGTTGCGTGAAACCTCCAGTGTTTTACTACCCACAAGCTCCTGCAAAACTTCAATTTAGCTAAAAAGTCACACTTTCCTCACATTTCTGTGTGGAAAAGTTGTGGGATCATCGTACCGGCACACATTTTCCACCACAATGCAGTATAGTGCCTCTTGCAGCCTTTTGGTTATTTCTCATCACCTCAGATGATACAGACAGAAGGAGGTGCAGAAGGAAAGGGGGAGCTTACGGTCTGAGCTTCTGAGTCGAAACCAGCGTCCGGTGTGCTTCATCTGCAGCGCCTGAGTCGGTGTATAGTTAGGTTAAAGACAAGACGGTTTAAAAGACAATCCTGACCCCTCATATCAGGTTGAGGGGGTTCCGCAGTCTACCGTGCCATGTTTCCTTCTCTTGAGAAACATTGCTTGATCTGCTTTTGATTAGTTCATAGTTAGGTGCCGGTTAGAATAGTAGACGTTGCTAGTTTCCCTGGAGTATAATTCCACTTTGTTCTGCTTTTCGCAGTTTCCAAGGAGCCATGAGGCATCGCAGCCCCTCCCACCACCCCATGCGCCGGTTGCACCGTTCACCCCTCCCGCCACGTTCCTTGCTGGATTCAGGTGTGTGCAGCTGCTCACACTCTTATAAGAAACATAAGGCAGACGTGTTTGCTCACTTTGATGTCCTCTTCGAGCCACCGGAGATCTGCCCTAAAAGGGAGGTGGCCATAAGCCCCTTCCTTCTGCCACGGTACTTGTTTCACAAAAGTCTGCGCCCCTGGGGCTGTGTGCAGAAGCGTGTCAGGCACAGCACTGGTCTGGGCTTGCTTCACTTTCACCACCAATCGTGTTCTCTCTACACTAACTAGTGCTGTGAAATGGCTACAAAGTGGTATTGAGGGCAATTAACAGCACATTCATATATTTATAAATTATCGTGGTGAAGGAGAGATTGGAAGGTAACAATTGTCTTGCATTTGCATACTGGACGCATCATTTGGACATGCAGCGCCAGAAAAAGGCTTGCAAGAACATTCTTAATATAAATGTATTCAGCCCGGTGTAATGATGTGCCTGCCCCCCACAGATCACAAGGACGCTGGTATAGGGGTTTAAACTATTTATTTTTGGGAGAGCGCCGGGAGACACGTCTGCTCCGCGTTCTCCTCCCGCGCTGAATTCCGCGATCCAAAATGGCGGCCGCGGTCCGCGTCATCGCGCTGCTGCGTGACGACTGGACCGCTACACTACATATCTCCTCCCTTTTATTCTTTAACACAGATTTGGCAAAGTCTCAATGTCTATCAGCCCTTCAGCTGTTCGCCACTGCTCATATCATACTCTATGTACCTTGCTGGTCTTACCACCATTCTCCCCAACCGGGTGCGCCTCACCGGTGTAGACTGCGGACCACCTGGACTTTCTTCTCCTGCAGATGTCACCCTTCTACCGCCTGAAAGGGGGGTTTCTCTGCCCACCACTGGTCTGGGGCTGTTCTGGTGATCCACGTTTCCCAGGTCATTCTCTCCATCCATCTCTTCTTCATTTCCTCTCATTCTTGCATTCTCTTCTTCTGGTAATGCTATGCTGACCTCCTGTCGTTTCGGGCTTCCTTTTTGTTGCGATTCTTCTCTGGCCCACTGCAGTATCTTATTACATTTTGCCATCCTGTCTTGGGACCATGTTTTTCCATCACTCAGGAGCGCAGCCCGGTCATACACCTCCTTCACTTGTAAGGGCTCGCTAAATTTGCTGTCTCCTTTTCTTTTCAATTGGGCCAATTTGACTCTGACCCATTCCCCTCTTTCCAATTTTGTTTCCTTCACATTCCACCTCTTGTTGTAATGCTCCGAGTATATCTTCTGGGACCTTTCCAAGTTGCGATGGACCACTGCTGGTGACCATTCGCTCATGACCGTAGGTTCTTTCCATGCTAGGTTGTCTTTCATGAGCGGATCACGACCTCTCAGTATTTGGAAGGGACTGTATCTTGTGCATGTCGGGATGATTCTGTATGCCATAGGGTACTTTTCACCTCCTTTTCCCAGTCTTTCCCCGCGCCTATTGCGGCTTGAATGGAGCCCATTATAACACGATTCAACCTCTCGGCCAACCCATTGCCAGCGGGTGATACATGGAGGTGTGTTTTATCTTAATGCCATTCCTTGCCATATAGTTGTTCCATTTCTCTAAGATAAACTGTGGGCCGTTGTCACTCAAAATGGAACACGGGATGCCTTCCCTGACGAAAGTAGCCGTGAGGAACTTTAGCACTCTTTCCGTGTCCATATCTTCCTGGATCTCTATTTCGGGCCATTTCGAATACCTATCAATTAGCACTACTACGTACTTTTGAACTCCTTGAGCGTCCAGCACCGGGCCCAAAATATCAATGGACAACTCCTCCCACGGGTTTGCAGGGGTGTCAAATTTTCCCAACGATAGACCCATCAACGTTTGTGATTTGTCTGCTTTTTGGCATTGCTCACACTCCCTGACATATCTCTCAATCATACTATCCATCGCTGGCCACCAATACATCACTTTCGCTTTCAGTTTTGTTTTCACGATGCCACGGTGTCCTTCATGAAGAATGGCCATCAATCGCGGTGTCAAGGAGTCCGGAGGAACCACTTTTTCACCTCGGAATAAGAATATTCCCGGGTCCCATATGGACAACTCTTCCCTCACTTCGAAGCATTTCCTCCATTCTTGTCTCATGTGTCTTTTCTCGGGCCAACCCCGGAGTATGCATTGTTTCACTCCTTCAATGTCTTGGTCTTCCTCGTACGCTTTCACCCATTCCTGTTCGCTTATTACTTTTTCATGGTCCTCCATGAATGCGACGCTGTCTTCTTCGTCTTCCGCTTGTGATGGGGCCTCTTCCATGGCGGAAGCTCGACTAATATAGTCCGCCACTTTGTTCCTTGCTCCCGGAATGTACTCCACATCATACCGGTAATCCAACAGTTTCAAGGTAATTTTGGCTATGCGCGGGGTGGTATTCTCATGCCCACTGGATGTGAGTACTTCGGGGTTTGTGGTCTGTCTTGAGTCTAAATCTGGTTCCCCAGATGAATTGTTTGAACTTGCCCATGGCCCATACAGCTGCCAACATTTCCTTTTCTATTACACTGTATTTCTGTTCAGTGGTTCACAGTGCACTGGACGCAAAACTGATGGTGACCGTCTCCCCATTTCTCCTTTTCTGCATGAGGACGGCTCCCAGGCCCCGCTCACTGGCGTCCGTGGTCAGTATGGATTCTTCCTGTTGGTTAAATCCTTGCAAGGGGATGGCCTTGCTGATGTCTTCTTTAATTCTCCTGAACTCTTCTTGAGCCTCCTCCATCCATACGTCCGTTGTCTTGTCTCGAATAAGTTGTCGCAATTGGTGTGTCTTGGTTGCGAAGTGTTGAACAAACTTACTGTAGTACTCGGCCATCCCAAGGAAGGACCTCACTTCTTCCTTACTCTTCGGTGGCGGTGCCTCACATGTGGCTCTAACGTTTGCTTGCTTGGGCGTGAGCCCTTGATTGCCAATCTCATGGCCCAGGTAGGTAACCGACGTCACTCCAAACCGGCACTTCTCCCATTCCGCCGTGAGTCCGTGTCGTTCTAGGATCCGCAACACTTCTCCCAGCTTCTTGTCGTGATCTTCTTGATCCTTGCCCATCACCAGGATATCGTCCGGGAAGTATTGTACTCCCTCCACGTTTTTGAACAATCTGTGCATCAGGTTTTGGAATACTGCGGCAGCAGATGCCAGTCCAAAGGGCATCCTGCGGAATTGGTAACATCCGAATGGCGTTATGAACGATGTGAGTCTCCGACTGGTGTAGTGTAGGGCTATCTGATGGTAGGCTGAGGTAAGGTCAATTGTGGAAAACCATCTTATTCCCTTGGTCCTTGTCAGCATCTCATCTATCCTGGGCAGAGGGAATTTCTCCACTACAAAGTTTGATGACACTGTAATGATGTGCCTGCCCCCCACAGATCAGAAGGACGCTGGTATAGGGGTTTAAACTATTTATTTCTGGGAGAGCACCGGGAGACACGTCTGCTCCGTGTTCTCCTCCCGCGCTGAATTCCGCGATCCAAAACGGCGGCCGCGGTCCGCGTCATCACGCTGCTAAGTGACGACTGGACCTCTACACTACACCCTGGGTTTTCAAATACCACGTTGTTTATGTCCCCGCTCTAATTGCGCTTAGGATTAGGCTAGGTTTGGTTCAGGATAAGGTCACAGAGACGCACAGCACAAATGAAAACAAGAGGAGCTTTTGTAGTAATGTGTTCACAACAATAACCCCGGTCAGACGTGTGCGTCTGAGTGAGTGAGATATGTGGCCTCCGTTTCTAAAAGACACGCTGAAAGGCACTAAGACCGCGGATGAAATGTGAAAAATAGATGCAACTTGCAACCCAAAGCTGGAAACGAAAGCAAACATCCATTGGCATTATTTATGCTTAGACGGTCTATCTAAGGGTTTTCTTTCTTTTGTACCTTCATGTGATAAAACTCTAAACGGTGTCCTTCCGTTTTCCCTTCTTTCCTTACTAGCTTCCACCATTCATTTCTTCCAGTCTTTTCTCTCCCCACTGTTTCCTTTCTTTCTTTCTTTCTTTCTTTCTTTCTCCTTTCCATCCAGGCTTTGTTCCTTGTTATTTTTCCTTTCTATATTTCTTCCAGGCTTTATTTCCTCTGTCTTCCTTACTTTCCTTCCTTCCTTAATCCAATCCTCTTTTTCCCTGCCTCCTTCACCGCTTATTCCTTTCCTAATACACCTTTTACTTCTTCTCTCATTCCTTCCCCTCATTCTCAACTTCCTTATTTCCCTCTCATCCTTCCTTCCTTCCTTTTTGCCTTCCGCCCCTCATCTCCTCCTTTCTTACCTTATGCCTTTCTTCGGTCATTCCTTTGTTCTTCACATCCCCCCCTCTCTTTTCAGAGTGATCATAAAATTAAATCTTCATGACATAATGCTGTACATTACCATGCTTTTGTATGAGCCCAATTAAGATTGGACAAGCTGGGTTGATTTTGCTTGACATCTCATTTTAGCCCCTCCGATTCACACAAGCCAGGCAGGCTCCAAACGTCCATGACAGAAAATATTTCTACATTTTTGCACTGATGCATTATATTTCCGCTCGGGGTTTACAAACAAGTTACACATTGCTACAGAGCTAGTTCCACCATAACACAGTACCACCAGCCCTAGCCTGTAGTGCAACGGGGTGGAAAATAAATAGCTGTGGTATTTTTTAAAGGGCTATTTGTGGATACCTGGCAGCTCAAACTTTCATTTTTACCTTGCAACATAGATTACAAAACAATGTTAAATATCACATTATTTGCTGTCTTTAAAAAAATGCAAACAACAGCATTCGAAGCTTAAAAACTACTATGGAGCATAATTGCATTCCTTTTTGCTTCTTTACTTTAGTCAAAACGTATATTCGTACTTTTTATATTAGCCCCTTTTTTGCTTTATTGTTGGTTTTGTACAGGTAGTCAGAGGCGGCCTTAGGCATGTGCAAGCTGTGCACCTGCACAGGACCCCCAAACCCCAGGGGCCGCCACACCAATATATATCCTTAATATAATAATCCTCTGAGGATGGATACATATTTGCGTGGCGGCCCTGGCAGGGATTAGCTCTGTTCCACTTCCAAACACCCTGACCCCCCCTCTTCACTGGCCTCCGCGCCTGCGTTCCTCTAGGTTCCTGATTGGCTTCTTTTTTTCCCTACCCACTGCTGGCCCACTGGTACAGGCGTATATAACATTGCAAGCAAAATTAAGAGAATTCGAGTACACAAATCTGGTTATTCGAAACGAAAGAGAAAGGCGGCTCCGCAGGCTTTCGTAGCGTCACAGAAAGGAGCAATCCTGAACTTTATCACCCAAGGGAAAACAAAAGAGGGAGAATCCTCCGGCCAGAATACTGCTGATGCACTAGATAAAACAGGCGCTAACGACCATAAACAAGAACAAAAAAATGATGATATCCATGATCAGAATGATACTCGTGGCGGCCCCTGGCAGAGATTTTTCCGGGCAAAGAGGCCACAGATTCTTTCTCTGTGGGGGGGCTGTGGGTCTGGGGCCCCTGTCATGGCCCTGGCACTGCAGTCGTCTGTGCCAGTCCCTCACGTCATGTGTCACAATATACCCTCCTCCTCCTAAATGTTATCGTTCTGAGATGAATTCGGAAGGGTAGGAGCAGCCGTAGGTACTGGTCATCTAACACCTTTTCTGGACGTTTTATTAAAACACCTTCCTGAGCTCTGGGGGGCTCCGCCCATCCCAGTCGCCCTCTTCCGGGGCCTCCTACCTACGCTCCCTGCCCAGAGCCGCCCCTGAGGTAGTAATTGAGAGTAAGTAAGGAAACACAATGCTTTCATACATAGATAATGCATCACTTGCCCAGTGACTGTGTTGAAAATGTCTTACTTTAAATTAGGGGAATGACTGGATTGTTAACAGGATAATGTGCTTACAATTTCTAAACACTTATAAGGTCCCAAAGACGAGACCTATTGGCTATGCCAATGCTTGTTTTTAGAAATGTTTGGGTTTGGTAGGTTTCCCTAGCTGGCCACCAAGCCCGTGACCAAAAGCATACGTGACTCCCTCACAAAACATTGCCTTTATGTGATCGATAATTTTGAAAGTCTCCACACTATGTTTTGGGCAATTTCCTGTTGCTATGTTTCCCTACGTGCCGGCTAAAATAGGGTCCTAAATGCACAGGTAGGCACATTGCGAAAAAAGGGGAGAGGAGTTGGCCTAACGGGTAGGGCTGTCGCCCTCGAATATAGGGAACTGGGTTTGAGTCTCAGCAATGACGCTAAACATCCTGTGATTCTGGGCAAATCACTTAATCTCCCTGTACCTAACAAAACTGAATGTGTCCTCATGTAATGCAACTGGCGCGATGTAAGGCGCTCTGATACCCAATTCGGGTAAAGTTTGCGCTATATAAAACTCTGTAACAAAAAGTTTTCTTTGCAAAAAAATATGTGACCACGTTGATTTTGTTTTCGGACCGTTTCTTGTTGCGGGCACTAAACCTACCCACAGAAATGGGTATCAATTTTATCGAGACACTTGGTGGAATGCTGGGTGGTTGGAATTTTGTGGCTCACCACAGATTCCAGAACTTCCAGAAATGTGAGGAAAATGTATTTTTTTTACAAAGTTTGAGGTTTGCAAGGGATTCTGGGCAACAGAACCTGGTGAGAGCCACACAAGTGCCCCCATCCTGGATTCCCCCGGGTGTCAAGTTTTCAAAAAATTTCCATGTTGCGGTTTAACCCATTACCTGCCATGGGCACTAAGCCTACTCACACAAGTGAGGTGCCGTTTGTATTGGTAGACTCAGGGGAACCCCGAATAATAGAACAAGTATTATTACCAGTTGTTTTTCTATGCATTTCTGCCTTCCAAATGTAAGACAGTGTGTAAAAAAGGAGACATTTTGAAAAATGCCCCCTAATTCACATGCTGGTATTGCTACGCACAAATTCCGAGATGTTCAAATAACCACTGCTTCTAAACTCCACATCTTGTTTCCAATATGAGAAATACATAGGTTTCCTTGATACCTATTATTCACTCTTTATATTTTACCAAATGAATTGCTGTATACCCAGTACACAATGAATAACCATTGCAAGGTGCAGCTCAGTTATTGGCTTTGGGTATCTCGGGTTCTTGGTGGACCTACAATCCCGATATATCCCCGCCAACAGAAGGGTCCTGCAAACATAACGGTATATTACTTTAAAAAATCTACCATAGTTTGAAGAAGTTACAGGTGAAAATGTAGGCACAAATGGCTGTTGTTTTGAACTCAAATTCAATATTTTTTTATTTGAACTGTTACTTTCTATAGGAAAACCTTGAAGGATCTACACAATTGCCCTCGTGCTAAATTCAGAATTATGTCTTTTTTTCATAAATCTATAGCTTTCCGGGATCCATTATTGATTTTACACCCATTTCTACCACTAACTGGAAGGAGGTTGAAAGCACAAACAATAGGAAAATAGGCTATATTCTAGTAAGATGCCAAAACTGTGTAGAAAATTTTGGTTTTCTGACAAATGTCTGCCCTTTACTGAAATCTGGGAAGATGGTGATTTTAACACCACAGATCCTTTGTTGATACCATTTGCAGGGGAAAAAAGTGACGCTGTCTTCTGCAGCACTATTTTCCCATTAAAGTTTTTTTTGCGTTATTTTGCCTAAATTCTCTCTCCCCTCCAGGAGAATCCACAAACCCTGGGTGCCTTTAGAATCCTCAGGATGTTGGAAGAAAAGGGCGCTAATTTATGTGGGGAAAAAGGTACGGGTGCCTAACGCAAACCCCCCCAAACACCCAAAAAAGGGAGTGGCACAGGGGGACAAAAGGCCTGGCAGCGAGGGTGCTAAGGTAATGGGTGATCACAGGGCAAGGAGGATGGTGCGCCAATAAAACATGCCAATCCTAAATAGAAGACAGTGCGCCAATAAAACAATACATTATAAGGAAGTAGGATGTAAGGAGGAGGCTGCGTGGAACACGTAAGGGTAGATCAACATAATGTCTAATCCATGCAATCTGCCAGCGCGGCTCCCAGCCCCACCATCGACAGGGAAATAGAGATCACATGAACAGGAGGATATACATCATACTTGGGTACAATTGTACATGCACCAACTCACACAGGCTGCAATGGCATGCCTGTGGTCAGAGTTAGGAGGGTCCCTTACCATATACTAGGGACATACAAGAGTACCCCAGCAGCCAATTAGGAATGTACCAAGGTTCTCACCCATAGCCAATTTAGGGAGGAAGCCCAGTGACTGGGGTCCTGATTAGCAGGATCTCAATCAGAATAGTCAGAAAAACTGTATGACACCAGGAAAAAGTGGGGGTAACCATGAAAGCAGATCCTACTTTCCCACACCCTCACCCATTTTCCCCACTCCTCTAGAGAGTAGCATGTGTAGTGTGTTATCCTCTGCTCGTGCACAGTGCAGGGGAGTATGCAGCCACCTCTTAGTGTCCGGCACAGAGGTGGCTTTCCAAGACATTGCTATTCGCCACTTGAAAAGTATGTATGCAAGGTCTTTGAACTTGTGTAAGTGTTTGCCCCCCTTTGCTTTAGGGTGAAGGCCTAGCAGGCAGGATTCAGGGGTAGTTGACAGTGTATGGTCTGTGAGTTCTGCTATGGTGGCCGTAACCTCAAGCCATGACACCTGTAGTGGTGGCCACTCCCACACCATATGTTAGAAGCCAGAGTCAGCCAGTTTACATCACGGACACTCTGGTGTCGAATAAGGAAACAGGCACTTGATACGGTGGGGGTAGAGTTAACTGTAATGTGTGTAGTTAAATTGAGTGAATTGGACTCAGGGGTTCCAGGACCCTTGGCTAACATGTTGTAGCGCCTGTATGCATGACTTGAGCGGTTGCGGGAGCATAGCATTCATCTAGCCAATGCAGTCCCCCGTGTGCAGCTGGTGAAAGGTTGATGGTCGGCATTTAAAACACCTTCCTGTTGCTCTGTTCTTCAAACAATCGTTAAAGATTGGCTGAGGTGGAGTCCTCAGTGCTGTGTTATTGGACGCCAGCATCCTACTTTCTGCTTCTATATCTCAGAATATTACTGAGCTATAAATGTTTTACTTCTGTCTGATCTTGGCCTGGACCCGCTCTACATGTCATAGAGGTAAAGCTTCTCTGGAATTAGCACACATGCTGTTAGTTTCAGGCTTGATCAAAATGCAGTAACAATCCACTATCCCGATGCCTCACCTATCGCTCGTTGACTCTGTCCCTGCCTTGGACCGATAGGGAGCTCAGCTGCTTTTAGGTTAGGTTTGTGCTGTACAAATACCACATGCATAGCACCTTTTTCAAAGGAAGAACACGTTGGTGACAGCAAACTTTGCTACTGTAGAATGCAGTTGAGATAGTAAAGAACCTTGCTGGCATGCAGCACGCTTTGGATCATTTGGCGGTGCATGTCACACTGTGAAATACTTTTAGTTTACATTGTTGAGCTGTGCCTATGGCATTTTGTGTGTATTTGAAAAGCAATGCTAAGCTTGTGGCCCTTTGTGTAGTGTAGTGTAGTTCCTATATTCCCAATAGGCTCTGCGCATTGGAATAACATAAACAATAGTATAGACTTAGGACTGAGGTTATCTAGGTCTCTACTGAATATGTTAGACTTAATTATGAATGCCAGCTAGCTCAGAGGTCACTAGAAACTTCCTTGAATGTACAAGAAGGGTTTAATCTTCCCGAATAAACAAGTAGGGATTAGTTTCTGACAACCGCATTAACATGACAACTTTGCTTCTCCAAGAATAAGGAGGGAATCTCCAGAGTCGCGGAAACAATAGATAGATATTTCACTCAGTCAATCGTGCGTACTTAGTTTCACCAGAAGTGCAGAGAAACAGAGAGACGGGCGTTTTCAATAAAAGATGTTATTTATTGAACAGTCTTCTTTCTCATGCAAGAGAAATTAATTGCTACGGTTGCAAGACATGTCATAAAATAGAGTGCGTACAGTAAAAAGAGTATTATAAAATAATACTGTAAAAGCATAGTAAGGTTTCTAAGCCACACGTTACTTAAAACGGATAAAATACATACAATGATAAATAATGACTAAAAGTACTCAACTGGTGCTTCTAAGATACGCCTACCCCAATGTACCTAACCTAAGCCTAGTACGTGGGAAGAAGTGTGGGAGGAGCAGTTAAAGTTAAAATATTTTCTGCCGAGAATCTAAACCAAGAGTTCTTAAAGGGTCTAATCAGCTCCGTACCTTGTTTAGAGTGCGGGAGGTCTTGTATCTCACTCTCAGGACTCGATCTCCCAGGAACCCGCAAGGGTAGCCTGGAAACACTGGAGCTGCATTTCTTGGCTGGAGAAAAGACAGCGTCTCTCTCAGTGCATCAGCAGGGAGGGTCGGCTTCCTCTGCACTTGCTACAGCAGGGCTTTGGGTAAGTAGTCAGTCGATCTGCTCCTCAACCACCGTGTGTTTGTAAGGGCAGATGCTGGTATATTTATACCTGGTAAGTGCCGAGTTTGACGTAAGGGTGGACATAAGACGTCAGTAAGAACTCGCAGTTCTTTCAGTACTCCAGGTTCTTAGGACAAATCAAAATAAAAGCAGGGGAATTTCCCAGGCTGCTGAAGGCTTGGTTTCTCTCAAGAACACGTTGTGCTTTCTAGGAGTCTGTGGAAGTAGCCTGGCCGTATTAGGACTGCAATGGATATGGCCTAATATGGGTTGATTTGTTATGCCTGTATAAGGGTATGCTTTGTTATAACCTTATAAGGGCATGAATCGGGAATATTATACTAGGTCCTAGAACAATTCACCACACCCACTCCACGTATGATGTCCATCTTTACTAAATATTAAGTAATAATACATCACTAAGAATGTGTTTTCAATCCCACCCCAAAATACATAAAATGCATTTGAAATGGTATATACACGGAAAATGAGTATATGTATAAGTATATGTACTGTACGACTTTCAAAGCAGTAGTATCATTTAAAATAACGCATACATTGTACTTTAAATGAGTCATGAAATTTACATTTATGAAATGGCTCTTAATACAGAAAAAAAGTTTGAGCCGATTTCATCACATATCAATACAAGGCTTTACATGTGCTAGAGGCTGTGTTGAAAAATAGTGTTTCTAGTTTTTTCTAAAATAGAATCTAGTTCTCTAAGAATAGTTCCACTTTAATCAGAGTATTATGTGCCAAAATTTAGGTAAATATTTTGGGAACGGGGAAAAAATAATCTCTGTGAGCTTAAAAAAGTGAAGAGAAAGAGTTTGTTTTCAAACAGGGTTGGAAGTTCTGTTTTATCAAAAAAGTGAAGGTCGAATTCAGAGTTCAGGAACGCTGTTAGCTTCCAGCCAGAAATTGTTCTAGTTGTTAGGAGAAAACATTACTTCAGATATGGCGTTAAAGAATTCGTCTACAACATTAGGTGAGAGTTCAGCCATTTCAGAAAAGGTTGAAATACTGCAAATATGCGCATGTGATGCATCGCCGTCATTGTTGTCATGATCAGCAATGGTTACTGAGCGTTGTATCTGTGTGCCGCTTTCATCTCGTAACCCACTGCAGCTTGTTGCTGCGAGGTCTCAAAGAATGCCGTCATCAGGATGGGTAGCCTCTGGGGACAACACGTTGCGTGAGCCGTTACCGAACCAAGCAAAGTATCGACATCCTTCGGTACTGCTGATGGAAGTGTAAGACAGACGTCCAACACGCATTCTTCTCCGCATAGCAGGCAACGTAGAACAGGTAATATGCAGTTCTGCCATATCGGTCTGAATGACAGGAACCAGGTGGTATTCAGATCTCTCGGCCGAACCAATCCAAGTACTGTAGAAATTCTGTCCCTGTATCGCATTGCTTGGAGCGTTTCTTCCATTGTCACTTGAGTATTGCTTGTGACTGGACTTGCCATATCGGAGCAGAAGGAACAAAAATAAAATTCCTGCTACGAGTCCCAAAATTAGAGGCAGGCCACCGAAAATGGAATGGACAAAGTTCGGGAATATGCCCAGGATTGCTTCGAAGGGTGAGAGCAGTCCTGTGAAAACTGTCTTAAATATATGTGCGATGCCACTGGTATCAGACATGTTTAAAATTTGGCTAAGCATTTCTACGAAATGCACGGGGCAATTTGTTGATAGTAATGCATGTATCTCTGCAGAAGTCCTTGCAACTTGCAGGTCATACATTTCTTTAGACGAGGTCAGAGGCACAGTCTTTTGCAAAAGAATAGACTTCATTCTGCTTAAAGCGTCAATTCGAATAGAAGAGATATTCAATGAAGGTTAGATTGTTGCCTCCTTGTCTGGTTTCAAGTTTGGATACAATACTTGCATGCAACAAGTAACCTTCGCATTTACGCTTACGAGATAAGCTGTTCCTGGCACCATTCCACAGCAGCTGTGATCGCTTAATACAACACTGCTACCGTTGGATAGTTGTCTGAAAAAAGGCTCTATCTGTAATGCAGGTGTTCCATGCAGGTGGCAAGAAAGGTCATTTGAAGAACCATCACAGGTTCCATGCAAATTAATTTCTTGGCACAGCAGAGTACCGCTTAGTGAGTTTTTATAATTTTTCCCACTAAGGAATACTTCTTTATTTACCTCATTTATACACCTATGTGTATAAGGCAGATTCCAGGTTGACTTGATGTAACCGTTACCCAACCTTTCATACTGGCCTGCTGGTTTATGCTTTAGGCAGTATTGAAACTGAAATTTTGTAATTGGTATTGTTATTGTACCATGTATTATCCACTCAATGAGAGGCTTTTCTGATACTGTCAGTGGCAATCTTTCAAGTTTTTCAATGCTCAACACAGTATAATCTGCTCCTTTTTGTGCCAAACTGATTTGTTTATCAGTCAAATTAAAGATAGAAAACAATGACGTCGTGTTAATCAAGCGCCAGGGCACATATCCTGAACGTAGATTTTGCAGCGTCCAGCCTAATTGTAAGATAGAACGTAATTGAGATTGCCCATGTTGTAACATTAGCATATCTTGTTCTATTATATCTATTGCAGATGATACAATGCTGTCCAATGAATAGATTCTGGAGGACAGAGTCGTTAACCCATTGTCTACTACAGAAAGGGTTTTTTCCAAATGAATACGATCAATTTCTCGTATTTTTTCAGCAGTTTCAATTTGCGTCAATTTCCAACCTTCGTTGTAAATAGCGTATATACTGGCGTATATGAAACGTTTCTGGCGTTGTTTGCGAGGTCCCAAAGGGAAATCTCCCAAGTCAGCACCTTCTTTAAATAAGGTCAAGTGTGGCTTAATTTCAGGAAGTGTGGATTTCTGTAGCCAATCGAGGCATAGTTTTCCTACACTGTATGTTGTTACTATCCCTGGATGTTGTCTCTAGGAATATATCGGGTCTGGCCTAGTTTGTTTGAACCCCTGCGTTTTGTTCAGGAATCTGTCTTGACAGTTATTAGTGTCTGTGGGCCAGATCAACCATTTCTTCCAATCAGGATTTGTTCTGTTGTGGTTTAATATATGGGTTACATCTATCTCCTCATGTGAAGTGCTGTTACTATCTGACATGGGCTTTGGAATAGATGGTTTATTTAAATCTTTTATCTTGGCTATACCAAGACAGGATGTCTGTTGAATGGTGTCATTCAAGAAAATGATTTGTTCTGGGATCATGCAGGCCCTGAATAATGATTCTATACCTTGCACTTGCCAATCTTTTGAACCCCAGATCGTTTTTGTTTCTATGTTATCTTTCCAGAAGTCGAAACCAAATGAAGATAATTGTTCATAAAATTTAGCAGAGTAAATCTGTTTTGTGTTGGTCAGCATCGTTTTCATCCCTGTTTTATTCATTAATTTAAAATAAAACGTTTCAGGATCTGAGTTGTTAAACCCTGAAAATTATGGGAATTTCTCAAAAAATGTTTTAGAGCTGCCTATTGGCGGTGTTGGACAATGTACCCATTGGTTATACATTAAATCATTTCTAGGACTTGCAGATTTATGCAGATAATGATGACCATAATGATTATAACAGTACATTTGTTCATAATTTGAAGAACCTTCTAAATATTCATGTTCTGTAAATTTGGCAGACATTTGTACATCTGACATCATGTTATTATTGTTTCAAAGTCCCAATCATCAGAGAAAGTACTTGGTGAGATAAAGTCACTTAATGAAACTTTAAATTGATGTGGATACTTCAGGAGCTCAACCGGCCCATAAATGTCATATTCAGTTTTGTCCCATGCTATACCACCAGGTATCGGAACGGCTGTGATGTTCACTGATGACAGTTCTCATTTTTCAATGTGAGATGACTTGTGTGGCTTTAGAACCAAGTTGATGTTCTGAGTTGCTGTGTCCATTTTACTGTATTTTCCATCGATCATTTTGCCCAAGCATAGAACTAAGAAGCATGAAAAGTACACCTAACACAATCCATAATTCAATCCATGGTGATTTCAGATATATTGCTCCAAGTTCATGAAAGAGTTTTGTTGTTTTTTCTTTGAATGTTTTGCTGGCTTGTTTTTCTTCCAGTTCACTAGGATCCTCAGAAAAGTCATTGAAATTAATGAAGTAGCCATATGCAGTTCTGTCAATTGTTGGAATTGCTTCAGGATTGTCACTTGTTTTTGTTTTAGATTCTTCCTTTGGCATATTTGTATAGTCTGAGGCTACATCAGTGTAGACAGGTGATTCTTGACGAACTGTTTAAATTTGGGTTTCAAGAGGCAAAAGTTCCAAAGCTTTGTTGCATAGTCCTTCTTTTCTCACTGCAGGTTTATAAAAAGTGATTAGTCTTTCAGTTTGAACCTCTTGAATTGTAGCAAGGTTTGGTCTTCTGCTACATCTTGGGAGTCCACTGGGCCTACTACTTATTATTGGCCACATGATTGTGGTTTTACCAGGTCGATTGATACAACTCTCAATCAATCAATCAACAGAATTTGTATAGCGCGCTACTCACCCGTTAGGGTCTCAAGGCGCTGGGGAGGGGGGGGGGGGGTCGCTAGTGCTCGAACAGCCAGGTCTTGAGTTGTTTCCTGAAGGAGAGATGGTCCAGGGTCAGCCGTAGGTGATTGGGGAGGGAGTTCCATGTCTTGGCTGCCAGGTAGGAGAAGGATCATCCTCCGACGGTGGATTTGCAGATTCGTGGGACGGAGGCGAGGGCGAGGCTGGCGGAACGTAGCTGGCGGAACGTAGCTGGCTGGTGGGTGTGTAGATTGTGAGTCGGCTGTTCAGGTACTTCGGGCCCGTGTCGTGGAGAGCCTTGTGTGCGTGGGTGAGGAGTCTGAACGTGATCCTCTTGTTGACGGGGAGCCAGTGCAGGTGTTTCAGGTGGGCACAGATGTGGCTGTGGTGTGGGATGTCCAGGATGAGTCGTGCTGAGACGTTCTGAATGCACTGGAGTCTTTTCTGGAGTTTGGCTGTGGTTCCAGCGTCGAGGGTGTTCCCGTAGTCCAGATGGCTGGTGACGAGGGCCTGGGTGGCCGTCTTCCTGGTTTCGGTGGGGACCCATCGGTAGATCTTTCGGAGCATGCGCAGGGTGTTGAAGCAGGATGACGAGACGGCGTTGACTTGCTTGGTCATCGTGAGGGAGGAGTCCAGGATGAAGCCCAGGTTGTGTGCGTGGTCCATTGGCTTGGGTGCGGTGCCCAGGGCAGGGGGCCACAAGGAGCCTCTGTTCTCCTTTTTACCAGCAAGGGGCGGTAGTACAACTGATCTTGTTCCTTTTAGTGCTAAGTCAGGTACTGCTTTTCTGTAAGAAGGCCCAAATTCCTTCTTCACCGCGATCTTCTCTATGACCAGATCCCCAATCTTTGGAATCCAGACAGGTCTTGCTGGGATAGGTGGTTTTTCTTCAGTGGTCGTTGGCTTTTGTTTTATGTTACTTAGACTTCTTCTTGTTTCATGTAAGTCCTGTAAAACAGCCAAACGGTCTTTGATATCAAAAGTTTTTTGTTCTACCACTGAAGTTTGACAATCGAGGTCACTGATCAGCATTCTAGTGCCAAACAGCAGTTCATACGGAGTGATTCCACCCGGGGAATTTCTTGGCAGATTATTAAGACTATGTTGGACACTTGTTAGATATTTGACCCACCCATCACCCGAACCTAATACCCTCGCTGTTATAGATTGCTTTATGTCTTGGTTTTTTCTATTCACTACCGTACTACCCTCAGGTTGGAAGTGGATTAGAGTACTGCAATGCAATGTCCATACTCTTCATGGCCTCTCTGCAAGCTCTTGCACAGGTTACTGAACAGAACGTAGCAAGCTAATTGTGTATATGCCATAATAGACTCGCAGATCAGTAGATAACAGTTCTTGCGTCAGCCGAGTGCTGGGGTCATATCTAAGTGAATCTTGTCTTAATATTTGTGGGATCGCTTTAGTCCATGGGGACGCTGTCGTGTAGATAGTCTAATGCTATCTAACTGTGGTCTCTGGGCTTGTTGTACTGTGCTGCAGTCAGGTATCTGGTCCGGTTCATTACTGCGATCTCTATTGCAGTCCTGGCAATCTAATGCAAAGCTGTAAACTTGCACGCTCATTCCCGGCCACCAGTACTGTGATTGCAATTCTATTAGAGATTTCCTAATCCCCTGGTGCCTCAGACCCAATCCCATGTGTGCTTCTTGAATCAAGTAAGCCCTCCGGTTTGTGTTTAGAATTACTCTATCCCCCACTCCAGGGATTCGAGCAAAAGGAATGGAGTTTGCATCAATTATGTATGTATTCTCGAGTGGATAATTTAGAGGTAATGCTGCATTTTCACCTTTTAATGTGGCTTTTACTGCAAGCATCATTTCTCTGTCTATCTGTGATTTCGTACGCTTTTTTCTAGCTACAGCAGCTGATTGAACAGCCGCCGTTCTGGCTTTGCCAGCCAATGAATTCCCTGCAACGTGAACGCCATCACGTAGAAGACTCCGCGTATATATCACGTGAGTCTTTTGTAGTTCTTTCTGTAAAAGAACTATTTGTTCCCAAACCCTTTGTGCTTAATTGTGGCACCCGTTTCATCTTTGTAACCGTTTATAATCCAGGTCTGCATGTAATTGTTGTAAGCCTGGACGCAGAAATGTGAATCGCACACTATTAGTGTGGGGAATTCGTGATCTGCATTTTCTAGCGCCATCTTTAAAGCTCGTATTTCAGTTCGCTGAGCTGTACCGTTTTTGAATGATTCACTTTTAGTGACCAGTGGTTTAAATCTACCTATGTGCCAGCGACCTTTTGTAATTGCGCATGCCGCATTGCTGACTTGTTTATGCACATCATAGTGTAGTGCAGTTGCGTCAGTGAAAATTACACAGTTGTATAGTCCTAGAGGCAGAATTTCAGCTGGCAGAGGACATTCTGGTTCGTATTCTAGATGTTCTAGTTTTTTCAGATTGGGATTAAAGAAAATGTCCACATCTGTTGCAGCAAGATAGTTAACCCATTCTATCCATTCTGGATCCAAAGCCATTGTAATTTCAGCTTTTGGTTGTGTTACTGCCTCTAAGGCAGGTTCTGGTGAAAATACTTTTATTCTTTTCCCCTGGGCTAAGGCTCTCTCTCTTGCTATAGCAGTTTGAACAGCTGTCACAATCTTTTCTTTTGAAGTGAGCTTCATTTCACTCTCTGTGTACAAATGTGATTTGTAAGCGATTGGTACCGTTTCTCCATCTTTGGAGGTCAGGTATGTGAATCCGCTTCTTCCTGGGATGACTTGGATTCTAAAGTAGCGTACGTTTACGCCTGTCTGTAATTTTGTTTTATCTATCATGTGTGTTTGTATTGAATGTAAAATTTCAGTGTGCATTTGTGTCCAATAAATTGGTTTGAAATTAGGGTGATCTAAATCGTAAATGTGTGAAACCTTTTTATCATAATTTGGAACATAAGTTTTTCCTAAATCCAGGAAACCCAAAATCGTTTGTAAGCTTTTCAGGGTGTTTGGAGGTCGGAGCAGAGCACATTTCTCTAGGAAGTTGTCTGCTATGTTTTCGCCTTCACTTGCTAACTCATATCCTAAAAATAGGACGGCGAGGTGGGCAATATGTGATTTCTTAAAATCTAATTTGTACCCTTCAAGTGCGAACCCAAGTATAATGGTGTTCACTCTTTCCAAGTGTGTCTCCAAATCACTGTCTGTAAGATAGATGTCATCGACATAAAGTAATGCCTCATCATCATACATGTGTAGTAGTTCTCCTACTCTTGCTGAAAATAATCCTTGGCTGTTCTGGAAGCCATGGGGGAGACGGCAGAATTGCTTTTGGACCCCCATGCTTGAGAAAGCGGTCATATACCTGCTTTCTGGTGCAATGTTTTGACACAAGAAACCATTCGAAATTTTTAATGTTGTTTTATATTTTTTGTGCACGATGTTATTCATCAATGCTGCACTGTGTGAATTTTGTACTGCAAAGGTTTTGCAACATGTGTTTAGGTGTCTGTAGTCCAAAACTAGACGATATGTATTGTCTGGCTTGGACACGGGAAACAAAGGATTGTTCATTTGTGAGGTGCATGTTTCAATCACCCCCTGGTATTCAAGTTGATCTAAGATCTCCCTGACTTGTTTTTTAGCTTCTTGCTTAACAGGATACTGCCTTTGGGCAGTTAGTTGATTTTTTAACTGGATTTTATGGTGAGGAGAGTCCTCATCGCATCCTACATGATTTTTATATAGTGCTGGAGCCTGTACTACAGCCCATTTTTGTGCATAAGTGTGAATTTTATGAATTTGAACATGTTTTGAGAAGGCAGGCCTAATTATTTCTTCGCAGTGTGGGCACTCCCTAACAAACTCTGGTGGCCAGTCTTTTTCAGCTAGAAGGATGTCCTAGCCTTCATGTAATTTATGGGGTACACTGACTCTGGTGTCTGCAGTTTCCACCTGAATGTATTCATTCGTGTCCTCTGTCTCCAGAAGATTCATCAGGATCTTGCGAGCTATGGTCACTTCTGCTGCACTGTCTAGCATTGTTAGAGCCCATTCTCCGTTCTTTAGTTGTGTCCTCAGGATCTTCGGCATGTTTTATTTTTATGCTTGCTACCTTCTTTTTGGGAAATTGTAATTTTTTACCTTTTTGAGCAGGTTCCTTGTCTTTGGACTTGACGCGCTCTTCTTTATGTTCTGACCGTCCTCTTCTTTCCGATTTCTGTGCGGAAGTCTGAAAAGATCGAGAGGAACGTGTATCAGTATCTTGATATCTGTCAGGTTTTCTTAAATTATCCCTATTTCTAAGGTTGTATCTTTTTTCAGAGGGCTCCCGCTGGGGAGACGTGCCTCCCCTTTCTGGAGACCTTTCTCTCCTCCGGGAAGACCTTCCTCTGGACTGAATCTGTTTTTCTTTGGGAGTGGATATTTTATTACCCTCCCAGCTCTTCTTTGGAGTCGTGAAATTATTTTTAATAAAAGATTTTTCAGGATTTTCAGGTAGTAGTGGTTTCCCACCCAAACTATCTATACCTAGTTCTTCATAGCACTTTTCAATTATTCTGGCAAGTTCAAAAGACTGGTCTGCTTCCTCTGTCTCTTTTAATTTTTGGCAGATCGCCACAGATGCTGCTTCTCCTCTGACATTGGCTAACAGTATTGCCGAGACATGTTTAAAGTTTTTTAGGAATTTCATACCTAAGTTTAAGGCAGGTTCTGGACCATATTCATTTTGAATCTGTTTCAGAACGTCTGGTATCACCGCTATTGACGGCACACCATGTGTTTTTGTGTAGATGGAAGCAAAGACTGTTCCCCAAGTGTCACAGTCCTCCACATGTTGTGCGATCCCCATTGGTAAACAGATTGTCAGAATTCTGTGTTTTTCATGAGGTGTACTATCGGGGAAAACTGCCTCTATTTGAGTAATCTTTTGAGCCAACCAAAACGGAATGTGTTCCCGTTTTGCGTGTTGTTTGCCAATGACTGACTGCATAGTCTGTGGTGTTCTTTTATTTGTGCTCCCCTGGTGAGGGGTGTGCTGTGGAATTCTTATTGCTGGTTGGACTGTTAAAGTCTGCATTACATACTGGACTAATTTTCTATGTATTTTAATTATTTGTCTTAGCTGAATCAACAGTTCACAGTTTGACATTCGCTCAATGTCAGGATGTGGTGTGTATGCAGCTAAGACCGGCCATGTGGCTCCTGGTCTACCTAGTGGACCGAGCCTGGTAATGTGATTTTGATGTTGTAGGGTGCCATTAAACCAGAGCTGATGCTCTTGGTAAGTTAGTGGAATTTCAACTTCCTCAAAAGGAACGTATTCCGTCGGGTGTTCCCCTACTTTGTAGTAGTGGAACTCATGTGTTACAGCATGTGCTGTCTGGAAAGTTATCCATGAATAGAATACCTCTGTCTGCCAATACTCATGTGCCTCTTCCACAAATATTACCGTACCACCTCTTGGTGTTACGCCACTATTTATGAGTTTCATAGTTACACTTTTTCTTACATTTATCGGGATGAGTATAGCATTCTTCCTGAAGACTTGTGGCTTCTAATAATAGCTGAACTGCTAAAGCATCTGCTTCATCGTCTCCGTGATTTGACATTGTTTAATGAAAGTTTGCAGAGCTAGTTTCCAAGGAAACAAAGATTAGGTGCACAATATTTTTGGAACATTGTATCCTTCAACATTGAACAAACCAAAAACTTCAACATAGGAATCTAATCCTACTCAGTTCTGGCGGATATTAACCGCATGCGTGCTGCGGTAATTTTTGCGCTGTGTGGCTTTTTTCGATTTACCGCGTTACATGACGAGCTGAGCTCGTCATGAGCATGCGAGCGGCGCAACTCATGACAAGCTCAGTTCGTCATGAGCATCGAAGGGGTTAACCTTTCACCCACTCCAGACGTCTTTTGGAGTTTTTACGAGGAAAGGGGTCTGTGTGAAAAGCACGACTGAGTTACTCTAACGTATCTAACGTTAAATGTATCGCCTTACCAAACGTTGGACGCCATGTAGTGTAGTTCCTATATTCCCAATAGGCTCTGCGCATTGGAATAACATAAACAATAGTATAGACGTAGGACTGAGGTTATCTAGGTCTCTACTGAATATGTTAGACTTAATTATGAATGCCAGCTAGCTCAGAGGCCACTAGAAACTTCCTCGAATGTACAAGAAGGGTTTAATCTTCCTGAATAGACAAGGAGGGATTAGTTTCTGACAACCGCATTAACATGACAACTTTGCTTCTCCAAGAATAAGGAGGGACTCTCCAGAGTCGCAGAAACAGTAGATAGTTATTTTACTTAGTCACTTGTACATGCTTAGTTTCACCAGAAGTGCAGAGAAACAGAGAGAGACAGGCGTTTTCAATAAAATATGTTATTTATTGAACAGTCTTCTTTCTCATGCAAGAGAAATGAATTGCTACGGTTGCAAGACATGTCATAAAACAGAGTGCGTACAGTAAAAAGAGAATTATAAAATAATACTGTAAAAGCATAGTATGGTTTCTAAGCCACACGTTACTTAAAACGGATAAAATACATACAATGATAAATAATGACTAAAAGTACTCAACTGGTGCCTCTAAGATACGCCTACCCCAATGTACCTAACCTAAGCCTAGTACGTGGGAAGAAGTATGGGAGGAGCAGTTAAAGTTAAAATAGTTTCTGCCGAGAATCTAAACCAAGAGTTCTCCAAGGGTCTAATCAGCTCCGTACCTTGTTTAGAGTGCGGGAGGTCTTGTAACTCACTCTCAGGACTCGATCTCCCAGGAACCCTCAAGGGTAGCCTGGAAACACTGGAGCTGGATTTCTCGGCTGGAGAAAAGACAGCGTCTCTCAGTGCGTCAGCAGGGATGGTCGGCTTCCTCGGCACTTGCTACAGCAGGGCTTCGGGTAAGTAGTCAGTCGATCTGCTCCTCAACCACCGTGTGTTTGTAAGGGCAGATGCTGGTATATTTATACCTGGTAAGTGCCGAGTTTGACGTAAGGGTGGACATAAGATGTCAGTAAGAACTCGCAGTTCTTTCAGTACTCCAGGTTCTTAGGACAAATCAAAACAAAAGCAGGGGAATTTCCCGGGCTGCTGAAGGCTTGGTTTCTCTCAAGAACACGTTGTGCTTTCTAGGAGTCTGTGGAAGTAGCCTGGCCGTATTAGGACTGCAATGGCTAGGGCCTAATAGGGGTCGATTTGTTATGCCTGTATAAGGGTATGCTTTGTTATAACCTTATAAGGGCATAAATCAGGAATATTATACTAGGGTCCTAGAACAATTCACCACAAAAGCTGTGTAGGGACTGGGTCATTGCCGGGCATGTGTGAGAGTCGCAGAAGGCACTTTATCTTTATCTTATGTGCAGTGTGTGCTATTCTCGTGCATTCTCCATCTTGTGGAAAGAATGAGCGCACCTCAGTATTTTTCCATTAAATGTGGCCACGGTGGTTTGTACAGGTGATGTTCAATTGCGTGAGTAGGAGGAGAGACCCATGAAAAGTCATGGGAATTACATGGTTAGAAAATGTTGTTCGCAGGGTTTGTGCTGGAAAAGGAATGTTGAAAGAAGGTCAATCAATCAATCAATCATGGCCATTTATAGAGCGCACTACTTACCCGGAGGGTCTCAAGGCGCTTGGGGGGGGGGGGGGGGGGGTGCTGCTACTGCTTGAACAGCCAGGTCTTGAGCTTCTTCCTGAAGGAAAGGTGGTCTTGGGTCAGGCGCAGGTCGGTCGGGAGGGAGTTCCAGGTCTTGGCGGCCAGGTGGGAGAAGGACCTTCCTCCTGTTGTCGTTCTTCGGATGCGGGGGACGGCGGCGAGGGCGTGACTGGCTGATCGGAGGTGGTGTTTGGGAGCGTAGAAGTTGATGCGGTTGTTGAGGTAGCTCGGGCCTTGGTCGTGTAGGGCTTTGTGTGCGTGGGTGAGGAGACGGAAGGTGATTCTCTTGTTGACGGGGAGCCAGTGCAGGTCTCTCAGATGTCCGGAGATGTGGCTGCGTCGGGGGATGTCGAGGATGAGTCTGGCTGAGGCGTTCTGTATCCGCTGGAGTCTCTTCTGGAGCTTGGCGGTGGTTCCGGCGTAGAGGGCGTTGCCGTAGTCCAGTCGGCTGGTGACGAGGGCCTGGGTGACCGTCTTCCTGGTCTCGGTGGGGATCCACCGGAAGATCTTTCGTAGCCTGCGCAGGATGTTGAAGCATGACGAGGAGACGGCGTTGACTTGTCTGGTCATGGAGAGGGAGGAGTCCAGGATGAAGCCCAGGTTGCGTGCGTGGTCTGTCGGTGTGGGTGCGGTGCCCAGGGCGGGGGGCCACCAGGAGTCGTCCCAGGCGGAGGGCGAGGAGCCCAGGATGAGGACTTCCGTCTTGTCTGAGTTCAGTTTCAGGCGGCTGGTCGTCATCCACTCGGCTACATCTTTCATCCCTTCGTGAAGGTTGGCTCTGGAAGCGGCGGGGTCGTTGGTCAGTGAGAGGATCAGCTGGGTGTCATCGGCGTAAGAGATGATGTTCAGGTTGTGTTGGCGTGCGATGGGCGCGAGGGGGCTCATGTAGACGTTGAAGAGGGTGGGGCTCAGCGAGGATCCTTGAGGGACGCCGCAGATGACTTCGGTGGCCTCTGACTTGTACGGTGGTAGACGGACTCTCTGTGTTCTTCCGTCGAGGAAGGAGACGATCCATTCCAGTGCCTTCTCCTGAATTCCGACGTTGCTGAGGCGCTGCACTAGGGTGCGGTGGCAGACAGTGTCGAATGCCGCGGAGAGGTCTAGGAGGATGAGGGCCGCTGTTTCTCCGTTGTCCATCAGGGCTCGGATGTCATCGGTGGCAGCGATGAGGGCGGTCTCGGTGCTGTGGTTGGCTCGGAAGCCAGACTGTGAGGGGTCGAGGGATCCATTCGTCTCGAGGAAGGCGGACAGCTGTTTGTTGACGGTCTTCTCGATGACTTTGGCTGGAAACGGGAGGAGCGAGATGGGGCGGTAGTTCTTGAGTTCGGTGGGGTCCGCTGTTGGTTTCTTTAGTAGAGCGCTGAGTTCGGCGTGCTTCCAGCTCTCCGGGAAGGTGGTGGTGTCGAAGGAGGTGTTGATGATGTCCCGCAGGTGGGGTGCGATGACAGCGTCGGCCTTGTTGAAGACGTGGTAAGGGCAGGGGTCGGTCGGAGATCCGGAGTGGATGGAGTTCATCATGCGGGCGGTGTCATCGGTGCTGATCGGAGTCCAGGCGCGGAGGGTGGTGGTGGGCGGCGTTGCTGCAGTCGTTGTGTGCGATGGTTGACTGCTGAAGCTGTTGTGTATGTCCGCGATCTTGTTGTGGAAGTAGGAGGCGAGGGAGTTGCAGAGGTCTTGCGATGGGGTGATGTCGTTGTTTCCGGCGTTGGGGTTGGAGAGCTCTTTCACGATGTTGAAGAGTTCCTTACAGTTTTGTGCGTTGTTGTCCAGTCGGTCCTTGAATGCAGTTTTCTTGGTGGCGCGGATCAGTTGGTGGTGCTTCCGGGTGGCAAGCTTGAGGGTGGTCATGTTGTCCGGTGTTGGTTCCCTTCTCCAGACTTTCTCGAGTGCTCGGCAGTTCTTCTTGGAGCTCTTGAGTTCGTCGGTGAACCATGGGGCTTTCTTGCTGCCGGGTCTGCTGGGCGGGGTCCTCAGAGGGGCGAGTTCGTCCGCGCAGTTGCTGATCCACTTCGTGAGGTTATCGGCGGCCTGGCTGGGGTTCGCTGAGCTGGCGGGAGGGTGCTGACTCAGGGAAGCAGCGAGCTGGTCGGCTGTGATCTTGTTCCAGCTTCTTCGGGCAACCTGTTGCTGGTGGTGGTGGGTCGTCGTTCTTCTGAAGGTGAAGTGGACGCAGCTGTGGTCCGTCCAGTGGAGTCCTGTGGCGTGGCTGAAGGCGATGTCTTTGCTGGATGAGAAGACGGCGTCGAGTGTGTGTCCGGCGAGGTGGGTGGGGGTGGTCACCAGTTGCTTGAGTCCCAGGTTTGCGAGGTTTTCCAGCACGGTGGTGGTGTTGCGGTCGTCGTTGTTCTCCAGGTGGAAATTGAGGTCCCCGAGGAGGATGTAGTCGGCTGAGGGGAGGGCGAGCGGGCTGATGAAGTCGGCGATGTCCTCGCTGAATTGTGTGCGTGGTCCCGGGGGTCTGTAGATGAGGGTGCCTCTGAGGGTGGTCTTGGGGTTGACGTGGATCTGGAAGTGCAGGTGTTCGGCGGGTGCGATGGTGTCGTCGGTGTTGGTCGTGATGCGGATGGTGTTCCTGTGAATGATGGCGATGCCTCCTCCCGTCTGGTTGACGCGGTCTCTCCGGATGATCTTGTAGCCGTCCGGGATGGCGATGGCGATGTCGGGTGCTGAGGAGGCGTTCATCCAGGTTTCCGTGAGGAAGGCGACGTCTGGGGCTGTGGTGTCGAGCAGGTTCCAGAGCTCGACGGCGTGTCTGTGGACGGAGCGGGTGTTGAGCAGGATGCACTTCAGGTGGCTGCTGCTGGAGTTCGGCTTGGTGGGTGCTGGTGCAGTGCAGGTCCGGGTGCAGGAGAACTTGCAGGCCTGGCAGATGAAGGGTCCGTGGGTGCGTCTCGGGGTGGCTCGGTAGCATCCAGGGGTTCGGCCGGCGTTGAGTGCATTGAGGGTGGCGGCGTCGTACGTCCGGCGGGTGGGCTGGGGTCTGCGGGGGCCAGGGGTCCTGGCGCTGGGCGCGGTCCAGGCGCGGACGGGCGCAGACGGGCTTACCTTTGGCGCACCTTCGGCGCTCAATCGGTGCTCCCGCTGCGCGCGTCCGCTGCGCGGTCGCTGAGGGGGCGTCATAAGAGGGGAGCAGGGAGGGCGGGTCCGCTGGGAGGCGGGAAGGGGTTAACCAATCGTGTGGCGGGGGGGCGGGGCCGCAGGCAGGAGGCGCGGGAACGGGACCGGCAGAGCGGGCGGCCCAGCGGCGGCTGGGGCGCTGCTGGCGGCGTCGGCGAAGGAACTCTGTCAGCAGGTAAGCAGGGGCTGCAGTGGCAGGCGCGGAGAGGAGCAGGGGGGCGACCAGGCCAGAGGCGCAGTGGTCGCTCCCTAGAAGCAGGCGAGGTCCCCTTAAGAGGGGAGCAGGGAGGGCGGGTCTGCTGGGAGGCGGGAAGGGGTTAACCAATCGTGTGGCGGGGCCGCAGGCAGGAGGCGCGGGAACGGGACCGGCAGAGCGGGCGGCCCAGCGGCGGCTGGGGCGCTGCTGGCGGCGTCGGTGAAGGAACTCTGTCAGCAGGTCTATGCATGTGAGGTGCAGGTGAATACATTTAAGAACAGGCCCTTCCTTGTATGGAGGGCAGCAGAGATGTAGGAGATATGGACAGAGCAGTTTGACTTAAGAGATGTTTTAAATTGTTTTTCGGGTGCTGAGCAAGATCCAGGGGTGAAAGGGTGCTAACAGGCTTGGCTTTGGCGCACCATCTGTGCTCTTGCTACGCTGATGCACCACAGCTCTCAACTAGTGTGCCGCCAGACTAGTGTGCTATCTCAAGCTCTAAAGTTAGAGGTGGGTCAACTAAACAACAGAGCAGCCAAGCTCAATCTCTTAGTCCATTCGGGTAACTCCCACCCCGGTGGATAATACTGACAAACTTAAAAATATTTGAGAGAAGTAAAACCACAAAGTAAATACAGTCATTAAACTGCTGCTCTACTGCATATTGTGGGTGCAGTGGATGAAGCCAGGCACCTCTGCGAGCAGCAATATTTGATTCATGGCGCAACATCCTGATGTCCACCCTTCTGTCTCGAGTCTTCATGATCCATCTCTTACTCAAAGAGCTGTTCTTGTTTTAACAAACGCTTGACCATATGCATCTACCTAAAGCTGTAACTAGTGTATGAGTGCTATGCGAGCGCCCTTTTCTTTTACTAACTTACTCATGAAAACCTTTGCTGAAATAATTAAGATTTGACATATTCAAAGCAACTTTATGTAAATTTCTGTGTATGGTTAAATATGCCTTCATAAGTTTCAAAAATGGTAATCAAGAGATATTTATACAATCAATTAAAAATTGTGTATGCACATTCCGTTATGTTTCCCTTTAAGTAATTTTAAATCTTTTTACATCTGACAGAAAACAATCTTTGATTGTCCAAAATTTTTCAAAATAAGGAAGATAACACTGTTAATCTGCAAAGACGAAGTCTGAAATATTGAGTTCCAGTATTCAGGAAAACATAAGTGCCGTCAGAACCAGCTGAACCCGGACATAAACTGAGACATCCTGAAAGAAGGGACAAGGGACACGAGAAATTCAGTGATTCCACGAGTCTCAGCTGTGCACCTCCATGCCTCGAAATGAAGAAATAACCTCTAGAAAATTAAGACCACACTGATAAACCTCCTCTTGTGTAAACATGTCCAATAACAGCTTTGATCATGAGGTCGGTATGAGGTGGTTACAGCAGTGCTCTGCTTCCTAAAATAATACCAGGCCACCATTCTGTGCTAGAGGTGTATTGCAAACTGTTTCAGACCAATCCACAGCAACCATTGAAAAGGGCAACGGAGTGGAGTCAGACAAGTGAAGGTTAAAAGAAATAGGGGTTCTGCTGTCTAAAATACAGAGCACTGTCCCAGTGTGCACCGACCAGAAGGACAAGGAATCTTTACCCGCAAGTATGCAGAACCATTATCCAGTCTAAAGACCAAATCTCCCACGAAGAAGCCTTACACACGTTATGAGATTGGAAAGTAGTTGGTGACCATTGCACTTTATTCTTTAATCAGAAAACAAACGTGCAAAATACGACTCATACAGGGAATGCAAGAATAACACAAGTGCTTTATCAGTCATGTTGGCCCTTCAGGAAGTACAGTCAATGGATGTAAACAAGTATATACCAGACCCAGAGACACTAACCAAGAGAGAAGTCTCAGACACATGCAGTGAGAGCTTTAGTTTGTCATCAATATTGAAACCCCATCAGCAAACACACACAGGGAAAACACAATTCAAATGCACTGAATGTGTAAAGAGCTTTATTCAGTTATCAGGCCTAAAAAGACATCAACGAACACACACAGGGGAAAAACCATATAATTGCACTGAATGTATGAAGAGCTTTAGCCAGGTATCAGGACTCCAGACACATCAGCAAACACACGCAGGGGAAAAAACATATAATTGCAATGAATGTGGGAAGAGCTTTATATATTTATTAGGACTAAAACGGCATCAGAGAACACACACAGGGGGAAAACGATTCCAGTGCAGTGAATGTGAAAGTAGTTTTAGTGAATCTTCAACATTAAGGATTCATCAGCGAATACACACAGGGGAAACACCATTCAAGTGCAGTGAATGTTTGAAGAGCTTTAGTCGATTATCAGACCTAAAATACCATCTGAGAACACACACAGGAGAAAAACCATATAATTGCACTGAATGTGTGAAGAGATTTAATCAAATATCACACCTAAAACAGCATCAGCGAACACACACTGGGGAAAAACCATTCCAGTGCAGTGAATGTGGAAGAAGTTTTAGTGATTCATCAACATTAACAAAACATCTGCGAACACACACAGGGGAAAAACCATTTAAGTGCAGTGAATGTGGAAGAAGTTTTAGTAATTCAGCAACATTAAGGATTCATCAGAGAACACACACAGGGGAAAAACCATTTAAGTGCAGTGAATGTGGAAGACGTTTTAGTAATTCAGCAACATTAAGGATTCATCAGCGAATACACACAGGGGAAAAATCATTCAAGTGCAGTGAATGTGAAAGTAGTTTTAGTCGATCTTCAACATTAAGGATTCATCAGCGAACACACACAGGGGAAACACCATTCAAGTGCAGTGAATGTTTGAAGAGCTTTAGTCGATTATCAGACCTAAAATACCATCTGCGAACACACACAGGAGAAAAACCATATAATTGCACTGAATGTGTGAAGAGATTTAATCAAATATCACACCTAAAACAGCATCAGCGAACACACACTGGGGAAAAACCATTCCAGTGCAGTGAATGTGGAAGAAGTTTTAGTGATTCATCAACATTAACAAAACATCTGCGAACACACACAGGGGAAAAACCATTTAAGTGCAGTGAATGTGGAAGAAGTTTTAGTAATTCAGCAACATTAAGGATTCATCAGAGAACACACACAGGGGAAAAACCATTTAAGTGCAGTGAATGTGGAAGACGTTTTAGTAATTCAGCAACATTAAGGATTCATCAGCGAATACACACAGGGGAAAAATCATTCAAGTGCAGTGAATGTGAAAGTAGTTTTAGTCGATCTTCAACATTAAGGATTCATCAGCGAACACACACAGGGGAAAAACCATTTAAGTGCAGTGAATGTGTGAAGAGCTTTTGTCAATCATCACACCTAAAACAGCATCAGAAAACACACACCGGGGAAAATCAATACCAGTGCAGTGAATGTGAGAAGAGGTTTATTCGATTGTCAGACCTAAAACAGCATCAGAGAACACACACTGGGGAAAACCCATTCAAGTGCAATGGATGTGGGAAGAGCTTTATATATTTATCAAGACTAAAACGGCACCAGAGAACTCACACAGGGGAAAAATCAATCAAGTGCAGTGAATGTGAAAGTAGTTTTAGTGAATCTTCAACATTAAGGATTCATCAGCAAACACACACGGGAAAAAACATTCAAGTGCAGTGAATGTCTGAAGAGCTTTAGTCGATTATCAGACCTAAAGCACCATCAAAGAACATACACAGGAGAAAAACCATATAATTGCAGAGAATGTTTTAAGAGGTTTAGTCGATTATCACAACTGAAACAGCACAGAGAACACACACTAGGGAAAAACCATATCATTGCCATGAATCTAGAAGTAGTTTTAGTGAATCATCAACATTAAGAAAATATCAGCGAATACACACTGTAAAAACCATTCTAGTGCAAGGAGTGTGACAATGGATATATATATATATATATATATATATATATATATATATATATATATATCAGGTCCAAAACGGCATCAGAAAACACGCACAGGAATCATTCAAGTACAGTGAATGTTGAAGTAGGTTTTATGAATATTCAGTATTAAGTACTGATCAGCGAACACACACGGGAAAAGCCATGTCATTGCAGTAAATGTGTGAAGATCTTTTGTCAACTTTCAAAGCTACAAAGACGTCAGCCTCTCTTCAGAAGAGTGCAAGATCAATAATGATGGTCGCAGAGCTACAACTGTGTGACAGCCAGGCCGAGCACACTTAAGAAGAGTGCAGGATCAATAATGAAGGTCACGGAGCTGCAGCTGTGTGATAGCCAGGCCGAGTACACTTCAGACGAGTGCAGGATCAATAATGAAGGTCACAGAGCTGCAACCGTGTGATAGCCAGGCCGATTACTTCACTTCAGAAGAGTACAGGATCAATAATGAAGGTCACAGAGCTGCAGCTGAGTGATAACCAGCACGCATCTTCAGACGAGTGCCAGATAAATAATGAAGGCCACAGAACTGCAGCTGTGTGATAGACATGCCGAGTACTTCACTTTAGAAGAGTGCAGGATCAATAATGGAGGTCACAGAGCTGCAGCTGTGTGATAGCCAGGCCGAGCACCCAGTGTCTGTTCACCAGATACAGATTATTAATGAAAGTCTCCAACCTGCATGCTGTGTGATAGACAGGGTGAGCACTCTTAAGGAGAGTGAGGAATCATTTATAAAAGTCACTGAGCCACATGTTGTGCGATAGTTAGGCGAAATCACCATTTTACATTCTTGGACGACGATTTTTTGATGGCTAATGGAGCCGAATTTTGACATGATTGTTCCACAAAAGAAATTAAAAAAAAGATCGATTGCACAAAAATATTATAAAGGTAGAACCAATCATGATGCAATAAAATGTATACAACAATGACTAAGTTTTACATATTAAAATGAAAGGCATGTTTTTAGATATGTAATAGAATAAAGAAATGATTTGGAGTTTGGCATTTTACTGTTGATTGTAAAGAAATTATATTGCGCCCCTAAACTCAAGATAATTTGTGCTGCCAGCAGGTAGTCTAGCAGAGGTGGCAATAGAAGGGGGTCCTGTCTCGACAGTGTGACTGCTGTCAGCAGGGAGTCTGGCAGAGGTGGCATTAGAAGGGGGTCCTGTCTCGACAGTGTGACTACTGTCAGCAGGGAGTGTGGCACAGGTGGCATTAGAAGGGGGTCCTGTCTCAACAGTGTGACTGCTGTCAGCAGGTGGTCTGGCAGAGGTGGCATTAGAAGGGGATCCTTTCTCGACAGTGTGACTGCTGTCAGCAGGGAGTATGGCAGAGGTGGCATTAGAAGGGGGTCCTGTCTCGACAGTGTGACTGCTGTCAGCCGGTGGTCTTGCAGAGGTGGCATTAGAAGGGGGTCCTGTCTCGACAGTGTGACTGCTGTCAGCCGGTGGTCTTGCAGAGGTGGCATTAGAAGGGGGTCCTTTCTCGACAGTGTGACTGCTGTCAGCAGGTGTCTGGCACAGATGGCATTAGAAGGGGGTCCTGTCTCGACAGTGTGACTGCTGTCAGCCGGTGGTCTTGCAGAGGTGGCATTAGAAGGGAGTCCTGTCTCGACAGTGTGACTGCTGTCAGCAGGTGGTCTTGCAGAGGTGGCATTAGAAGGGGGTCCTGTCTCGACAGTGTGACTGCCCTCAGCAGGGAGTCTGTTCGAGGTGCCATTAGAAGGGGGTCCTGTCTCAATTGTGTGACTGCTCTCAGAATGGCTCTGCTTTCGGCGTTCACATGACTGACAATGTTTCTTTGAGATGGGACTAGCTCTCTTGTGTTGATGATGAGAGAAATGCTACTTGTGATACAAAGACCTGGGCTTCACTTCTTTTAATTGAGTGATTTTTGTCCAACTAATGTATCATTTCTTAGGAAAGTTAAAAATATGTCTGTGGCTTGGCACTCCCCTTGTTAATAATTCATAAAAATTCCATAAAATGTTCAGTACTTGTACGTATTCTGCTACAAGAGGGATGTAGACATAGATTTGTCATATTCCGAAGAGACCTTTTTTAAGGTTCTTATTTAGTGCAACTTTATATACTGGGTGTTAGATTGTGTTATATCTAGACTACCGTATCTGTGATGGACGTGGAATAAAGGAGTCGAGTACAAAGAGTTTCTCAGAAAGCTGTGAGCACCTTCGAAGGGTGAACAGTTATAAAGCTAAGCTTATTTAAGTGTTGGCTTTCTGTCGAAATCTTTATGCCACAATCATATCCAGAATGTCGGTCTTCCTATGTCCAGGACTAACCGAGTGTTTTAAGCTGTTTCTTAGTATGGAAGGAAGGCTGTTCCTTAAAGCCCCTGTAAGAACATACAGGGCTAAAATTCGAGCAAAGGCAATCTATGGAGCCCTCCGCTGGTGTTACTGGGCAGCACCTGCTAGAGCTGTTGTCGTATGTAACTTGTAAAAGAGAATACTGTGGGTTCCTCCGGGGAATAATCATTCCATAGTCCTATGAAAGCTTAACTTTAAATTTATAATTGACTATAATTGAACTGAAAGCCCTCTTGTACCGAGCCAAGATAGGGATAAGTAAGTAGTCTGTACTGATGATTGTCTTTGTTACCTGATGAGCTCGAGTGTGGATGATTGGCACAAGGATCGCTGTCATCACCCAGTTTATTCGGCTCGAATCTGTGTATGGAATTGTGTTAAAATGTCCTCATTTTGCGCACATATTCACACCAGTACTTCTAAAGCCAGGACACCATATCTAATTGATATGAAAATGATTGTATTTGGTTCCTTTGATTGTGTAAACCTTTTTCTGCCTCTGGTTCTAGCTGATAAGCCTATAAAGCTGGTTTGAGATACAGGCTAGAATACTAGTTCTATGTCCGGTAGACTAGGACGAGGTCACTGTCAGAACTTGGAAATGAAACCTTTAGTTACCGTAAAATGCCAGAAAGAGAATAGCACATCCACAGAGCCAGACTTCCGTCCACCATGGCACTTTTGGTATGGAAGGATTTGTGAACCAATGATATTCAAGTAAAGAAAGATGACTCCCTATCGACTTGGCTACCTGTCCTGTATGACATGGTGGGTGTTCACAGAGAACTGGTTTTTCAAGCTAGGTGGAGGGCACTCGGGATGCTCAAACTAATTTAAAAGGTAGTTTGGTTGATGAACACGACAACTGTCCCTAGCTTTTACTGCAGTGTACAGAATAAAAAGGTCATACATTTCTGAAACACCTAGTTGCTGCCTCCAGAGGGGAGGATAAAATGATAACAAAGCGTCAATTTGCCAACAGTTATGTATTGAGATACATGTTCACTGTATTAAAGCCCTTAAATGGCTTGTAATTGCTGTTATAAGTCCGGAGCTCCAACATTCTAATGTTTGTCTTCATGTTTTTTCTCTATTTAATTTAGAATATTCTACACTTAGTGGGTGGAATCTTCTAATTTCCTTATAGCCCTTCTGCCTCTGGATATACCGGTCGTTAAAGGCCCTGAACCCGTTACAGGCCCAAGACGCAGGCCCTCGTCAGCAGGCCATAAGACTATGTTAAAGCCTGCCTGACCAGAATAGTATGTTTGCCAATCATGTATTTGATTGCATTCTTAAAACAGTACTTAACTGCAATGTTTAAATGAATCTAGACATATTTAAACATTGTTAATTGAATAGAATGATTGTGAAAAATTCTGAAGGGTGCCCGACGATCGCTGTGGGGTTGGGGGCGTGGCATTAAAAGGTTATAAGACCACTGGTCTAGGGTGTTCCTCATCGGAGAGGTGTGAGGGGCCTGATGTAACACTGTTGGTTAGTGAAATCTTAAAGGGAAGTGCACAGAGACTTAAAGCCAATGGATTTCAATGTCAAACCTGTTTATCGCCACTTAATCATCCTCACAATTGCAACAAGTGACTGGATCAGGACTCCTCCTCCCATGTCCAGATGGGCTGCTGGCTGGGTATATTCAGCACAGGTTTGGAAATCAAGGTTTGAGATGTAAAACATGAAAGTAATAGATACATGTACGCTTTACAAAGGAACCTAGTGATGGTGATGCCAAGCCCTGTGTGGCATCATTAGTACTGCTAGCAAGAGTGTGTACATTTATCTGCTAACAGCGCCGCTCCATGGCCAAGGTCAGCCATATCTCATCATACCTGCAAACCCACCCTATTCTAGACCCTCTCCAGCATCACCTGTGGGCGGCTGGTGAGCGAACACTAAACTCTCTCTCATAAACCCACCTTTAGCAGACATGGGGGTGAACACTTCAGGCGAAAACAACAAAACTAGGGCTGCTGATCAACCAAGATCACAGGACCAGAGTGTTTGGTCCTAGAGATCCACAAGGACTAGTTTGGTCCCGCGTGGGGGCTGAAACATAACCGGTTCCTTACAGAAATACTGAGTGTTGATACGGGATAGACATCCCTTGTTCTGGAAGAGCATTGGCGTTCACTGCTTATGACCATGGCTTGCTCAGTCCCTTAAAATAATTAGACAGTACATAAACCACTAGGACAGCGGCTGATGTCAAACTCTTGAACGGGGAAGAATCGCGTTCCCTAAACCGCTGCAGTTTGAGCTGACCCTAGGAAACCACCAAAACTTCATGCAACTTGGCCTCCACTGGTTCTTTTGGTAGGGCACCGCCAGAACCTCCTTTAGGCTTACTTCAGGAAGTAGTGGGTTTGAAACTCTGTGACTTGGATTACAGTCCGTCTTTGTGTAAGTAGCCCTAAAGTTGTTGGGTGCTTCATAGGGTTAGCATTAAAGTTGGAATAAGAATGTCCTCTGCATTTTTTTCTGAGTTTTATTAAGCTTGCACTCGACCCAGAGGTATTGGGGATCATAGTGCTGTATATGAGCCCCAGTTGCGTTACAGATGGACACATTCATTTTTGTTAGGCACGGAGATATTGAATGATTTGTCCAGAATCACAGGATGTCTCACGTGACAGATCAGAGTGCCCTGCCTGAATGTAGTTAAACCAGAACCCCTAAATGTGCGCTGCCAGCTTTGCTTCTAATTATTATAGCAGCGCTCCAGCACTTGACAGCTCAGAAAGCCATAAAAATGTTTGACTTTGCATGTCAGTACGGTGATGCGTACCACCACATTGAAATGTGTTACTCTAACCCCTGATGCATGGTACTTGTCTGGCCTGTTCCCCTCAACGCAGGCACCCTTGCACTATGGTGCAAGGCTGCCTGCATTGACGCTACGCAGATAAATGTAGCACCAGCACAGGGTGAAATGCACGGCTGCACCGTATTCTTGTAAATACGGTGTAGTCCTGCATTTCAGAAGTGGAGAGCGTGGCGTTAAGCCAAGGAGGCCAACGCCGTGCTCCACCACTTCCTTGTAAATATGCCCCTTAATGACAACAGCCTGACCTATGCACCACCTTGATGTAGCATTGCTCCCGGAAACACACCTGTTACCTATTGAACATGATAAACTCAGAAGGGATTGGATGAGTACAGTACTACATGCCAGCAGGATCCAGACTACCCTTACACACCCACCCACTCCTTTGGAACAGGGGGAGAACGGGTTTTGACATATTATTTCACAAATCCCTGGGGGTTTGCACACTGCAGACATGGCTGGACCCCCTGGACAGATATATTTTTGTCAAGGTTCAGATAGTCAATGAGTCTTTGTGTGTGGGCTCTATCTATGCCCCGGCGGCTGACCAAACTCCTGCTCTCCTTTGGGGCAGCCGGGGCATTCATGAGGGGGGCGCTGGAATATGGCACCTTGACAAGTCCAGAAACCAAACGACCAGGCTGCCCCGAGACCGGTTCATCTTCTCTGACATTATTGATGATCATGCCTTGATGGATCCATTGTGGTTGACGCACCAGAGGGACATGGACTATACTTTCCCCTCCTGCACCCATTGCAAACGTTTATGCCTTGATCCTACCAAACAGTAACTCTGATCATGATCTTGTGCTACTCGACCATAATCTTCGACTGTTGCAAACCCCTCAAGTCCATTGGCGTGTCTATACAGCACTGTATAAAGCCCTTGAATACAAGCACAGGTGGTGCCAATATCTGAGCCAGTACTTGGAGGAGAACGCTGGGTCCATCTACTCTACACAGGTGCTGTGAGAGAGTAGGAAGGCCGATGAACGATTTGGCTGCCTATAAGTGCCACTGTGAGGCATAACAGCGTTGGTTGACTGACCTCACGTTTCATCTGGCTCAAGCGTATAACGCATTGCTGACACCCGCTCTTCTCAAGGACCTGCTTGGGGCCAAGTATGATCTGAACTCCGATTACACAGTGGAGGACCAGAGGGATACGCTCTGTTGATGATATAGTAGGGAACGGTGAGTTGGGACCCTTTGCTACTCTCATGCGTGACTATGGGCTGCCACAATCGCATCACTGACAGTACCAACAGCTCCTGCATAGTCTGCGACAGATGCTGGGTGCTCCCCCTTATGATCTTGAGACTGCCCCAATGTTGCATTATATCCTGATGTGGAAAGGATACAAGGACACTGGTGGGATTGTATGTTACAGCTGTGGACAGCCTTTTTTTTAACACCACTGCCCACACTTTATGCTGTTTGTGGGCGCAGAGGCTGGGCCTCTCACTGTCTGAGCAGGATGGGCACGACCTTTGGAAAGACCATGGCAGTTTCCTCCAGGAGGTCAGGTTGAAATTCAGTTATTTCAAGTTCCTACACCACTGGCACTGGACGCCGGAGTGGATCTATAAAGCACATACGGCAGACGATTCCGAGTGCTGGAGGTGTTGACGGTGTGGGGCACTCGCCTGTGACATTTTGCATTTCCTGCGGACTGTACAGTACTTTGTGCTACTGGGGCTCCGTTTGGGATACCTTGATGACCAACCTAGGGGTGGCACCGCAATTCATGGCGCGTCTGACCTTGCTTCACAAAATGTCAGTATTCCAGGATTTAACCCACCACTGTAAGAGTTAGCTGGCTATGGCCTTCATAGTGGGAGTTGGCTTTTTGGGGGTGACCATGGGGCTTGGCACCCTGACATTTGTTTTTTCCTGTTCCCATGTCCCTTCCCCTCGTGTTTTCCCTCATCCTCCTTCCCTGATCATCTGCGGGATTTTCTGGGCCACATCACCTCTATCTAGAGGGGTTATTTCATTTATTGTTTTTCCTGTTTTCAATGTCTTCTCACAAGTTCTAGTTTACACAGTATCTTGGACTCTGCTGAATCGATAAACTTCCATCCCTGTAATATGCTCATTGTATATGAAAAATCAATAGAGAATTGAGGTATTTAAAAAAGACACAGCGAGTGGTGTCAATTAACATTTGACTTTGACAATTCCAAAGGAAGAGACATTACTGAATTTATAGACAAGATCAGCACACATGTAAAGTGATAATATTAACAACCAAGTCTCACTAAAATAGACATTCAATTTAACATTCTACTGAACTATGTGCAGTACTCATGGTGAAATATGAGAAAAGTTTTGCACCAAAATGTGGGACAGAGGGTCTGCTCTGTGCCGAATAGTCACATGTGAAGTTCTAGTTAATCCCCATAGTTTTGAAGAATGGGCCAGGTTTGTGTGAGACCTCAGCACGACCTCCAAATGTGTTAGTGTCACTCGTGATGAGTGACGCTTTAAGGCTCTGATATATGCATGTCCAAATTAATGTTGCTGTCGAGGCACTCAAGGTTGCTTGCATGACAATGCTACAAAGAGTTGATGCACTCACTAATCAGCGGTGTATTGATGACGAGTGTACTGTGATATAGGGGCCTATGTGGAGGAGTACAATATTTTAGAGTAGTGAAATGCCCCTCCCCTGTTCCTCAGACCAGTAACACCCACTCATTTTTATGATACAATGCAAACTGTGCGAGAAATTTCTGGTTCATACTTTGTTGCCCTATCTTAGGAATTCATTGTTTCAAAGATATATTGCTTTATTTTTGTCTGTGAATCTTTGTTGAGAGAGGATGGTGGTTACTGGATACAAAACAACAAAGCCTGGAAGAGGCCGCTATCTTAATATTTTAGGAGACCGTTGTGCTCTTAAACCAGAAACTCAAAACCTAATTAGAACCTACAATTCAGTCTTGTTCGAGGATATAAAACCGTATATATAAGGAATAAGCCACAGGCACAGGAAAATTAGAAATAAACTGTTCCTTCAATTGTTGCTTTGACACATGACCTATGCCTCATTGTCACTGATCTGGTGTCTTAAACTCCATGGTATTTACCTCTGTTTACTTTGCTATCTAGGACGTTGTGGATTTGAAAAACTGCAAATAAATTATTTAAAAGAATAAATAAGATGCCCAGCTTAGTTGTAAAACTGACCCATATACCTATATATATATTAAAATACAGATATATTAATCGAAATACAGATATATTCGAAATACAGATATATTCATTGAAATACAGACTGCCACTTCCAGTTGTCACCTTTCTGTAAATACTCTCACGTCCTTTACATCAGTGTTTGGAAGATGCAATCTGAAGAGAAGCTATAAATACTTTTTTACAGCAGCAAAGTGTGAGGCCCTGTACTTGAACTGTCTGACCCTTAAAAACATTCCCGTCTGTGACATCTGAAATCCCAGGTCTTTACAGGCACCAATGCTTGTTTATGTGAAATGTATTCACTCCTGGAGCCTGGAGGCGGCGGTTCCGTCAGTGCCCACCAGTGGGCGCTCCTCGCCTGCTGATGAAAGCCCCTGAGCTGTACATTGGATGAAAGTGAGAAGGGTTTCCTCTTCCGGGTTAGCGGTCGCAGAGACAGCTTCAACAGCAAGTGCTGACATCACTTCCTCCCTGTGCTCTGTGTCCAGCCTATTGCAGAGGAGGAAGGAGCCCTGTCTGTCTGTGTTTTGTTTGCAGTTACCTCCATCTTCAGACCCCAGATCTGCCCGCCCCCAGACCACAGATCTGCTCCGGGCCCCCCCCACCCAGCCCCAGGAGGAGGAGAGAACCAGGACAGGTTTCTGATCAGGTAGGAGAGCTGCTAACTCACTCCGCTGCAATTTATTAATCCTGGAATTCATGGTGATGTCAGAGGAGGTGAGAGCCTGTCCAGGAGGTGCAGAGGAGGAGAGGCCTGTCCAGGAGGTGCAGAGGAGGAGAGGCCTGTCCAGTGGTGCAGAGGAGGTGAGGCCTGTCCAGGGGTGCAGAGGAGGAGAGGCCTGTCGAGGGGAGCAGAGGAGGAGAGGCCTGTCGAGGGGTGCAGAGGAGGAGAGGCCTGTCCAGGGGCAGAGAAGGTGAGGCCTGTCAAGGGGTGCAGAGGAGGTGAGGCCTGTCCAGGGGAGCAGAGGAGGAGAGGCCTGTCCAGGGGTGCAGAGGAGGAGAGGCCTGTCCAGGGGTGCAGAGGAGGTGAGGGCCTGTCCAGGAGGTGCAGAGGAGGAGAGGCCTGTCCAGGAGGTGCAGAGGAGGAGAGGCCTGTCCAGGAGGTGCAGAGGAGGAGAGGCCTGTCCAGTGGTGCAGAGGAGGTGAGGCCTGTCCAGGGGTGCAGAGGAGGAGAGGCCTGTCGAGGGGAGCAGAGGAGGAGAGGCCTGTCCAGGGGTGCAGAGGAGGAGAGGCCTGTCCAGGGGCAGAGAAGGTGAGGCCTGTCAAGGGGTGCAGAGGAGGTGAGGCCTGTCCAGGGGAGCAGAGGAGGAGAGGCCTGTCCAGGGGTGCAAAGGAGGAGAGGCCTGTCCAGGGATGCGGAGAAGGTGAGGCCTGTCCAGGGATGCAGAGGAGGAGAGGCCTGTCCAGGGGTGCAGAGGAGGTGAGGCCTGTCCAGGGGTGCAGAGGAGGTGAGGCCTGTCCAGGTGTGCAGAGGAGGTGAGACCTGTCCAGGGGTACAGAGGAGGCGAGGCCTGTCCAGAGGATGCAGAGGAGGTGAGGTCTGTCTAGGCATGCAGAGGAGGTGAGGCCTGTCCAGGGGGTGCAGAGGAGGGGAGGCCTGTCCAGAGGTGCAGAAGAGGCGAGGCCTGTCCAGAGGTGGAGAGGAGGTGAGGCCTGTCCAGGGGTGCAGAGGAGGTGAGACCTGTCTAAGGGTGCAGAAGAGGTGAGGCCTGTCCAGGGGGTGCAGAGGAGGTGAGGTCTGTCCAGGGGTGCAGAGGAGGTGAGGCCTGTCCAGGGGTGCAGAGGAGGTGAGGCCTGTCCAGGGGTGCAGAGGAGGTGAGGCCTGTCCAGGGGTGCAGAGGAGGTGAGGCCTGTCCAGGGGGTGCAGAGGAGGTGAGGCCTGTCCAGGGGTGCAGAGGAGGAGAGGCCTGTCCAGGGGTGCAGAGGAGGTGAGGCCTGTCCAGGGGTGCAGAGGGGGTGAGGCCTGTCCAGGGGTGCAGAGGAGGAGAGGCCTGTCCAGGGGTGCAGAGGAGGTGAGGCCTGTCCAGGGGTGCAGAGGAGGAGAGGCCTTCCCAGAGGAGGTGAAGAGGAGGAGAGGCCTTCCCAGAGGAGGTGAGGCCTGTCCAGGGGTGCAAGGAGGTGAGGCCTGTTCAGGGGTGCAGAAGAGGTGAGGCCTGTCCAGAGATGCAGAAGAGGTGAGGCCTGTCCAGAGGTAGAGAGGAGGTGAGGCCTGTCCAGGGGTGCAGAGGAGGTGCGGCCTGTCTAGGGGTGCATAGGAGGAGAGGCCTGTCCAGGGGCGCAGAGGAGGTGAGGCCTGTCCAGGAGTGCAGAGGAGGAGGCCTGTCCAGGATGCATAGGAGGTGAGGGCCGTCCAGGGGTGCAGAGGAGGAGAGGCCTTTCCAGGGGTGCAGAGGAGGTGAGGCATGTCAGGGGGGCAGAGGAGGAGAGGCCTGTCCAGGGGTGCAGAGGAGGAGAGGCCGGTCCAGGGGTGCAGAGGAGGTGAGGCCTTTCTAGCGGTGCAGAGGAGGAGAGGCCTGTCCAGGGGCGCAGAGGCGGAGTAGCCTGTCCAGGGGAGCAGAGGAGGTGAGGCCTGGGGTGCAGAGGAGGTGAGGCCTGTCAAAGGGTGCAGAGGAGGTGAGGCCCGTTCAGGGGTGCAGAGGAGGTGAGGTCTGTCCAGGGGTCAGAGGAGGTGAGGCCTGTCCAGGGGTGCACAGGAGGTGAGGCCTGTGTCCAGGGGTGCAGAGGGGAGAGGCCTGTCCAGGGGTGCAGATGAGGTGAGGCCTGTCCAGGAGAGCAGAGGAGGTGAGGCCTGTCCATGGGTGCAGAGGAGGTGAGGCCTGTCCAGGTGGGCAGAGGAGGTGAGGCATGTCCAGGGGTGCAGAGGAGGTGGGGCCTGTCTAGCGGTGCAGAGGAGGAGAGGCCTGTCCAGGGGTGCAGAGGAGGTGAGGCCTGTCCAGGGGTCAGAGGAGATGAGTCCTGTCCAGGGGTGTAGAGGAGGTGAGGCCTTTGTTGTAACCAAAGTACTGTAGTGACAATTGTATTACTAAGCAGAAGAAGATCAAAATAAAAATAATGATATAATGATGGCTCAGACAAAAAAAATCCAAATGGGTGACGAAAGTGGTTCTCATGGATTGTGTTCTCATTTTAATTCTGTGTTTGTTGCTGGTGTGAATTTGGATATGCACGGCGTTGGTGTGCAGAATAATGATGTTCAGTATGTGCAAGGAGGAAATGTTGTTCCTCTGGGTCAGGACTGGGAACCCAAACCAGGCCTGACAATTTTGACGGACTAGCTCCCTGCCTCTTTTGTTGCTGGGGGGTGATATAGCAGCACCACAGCAAAACCAGTCACGAGTGACCAATATGTTTCCCAGCACTGAACAATCGGTCCCCACTGTTCCAGCCTCCCGGGGAAACACCGTAAGCCGTTACGGCCAGTGCAGCCCTGCTTAGGATATAGGTTTTACTAACAGTGGCAATTTAAATACCTCAAACACTAATAATGTGCAGACTAAGACACGCTCCTTGCGATGTTTGCAGGAACCTGGGAAACTGGAACATGAATCAGATGGCACCGAATGGGATGTCTCAGTCAATGGTCCCAGCCCAACTGGCCTCTGTGCCGAGCATGCAGAATCAAAGGCAGATATATTGGAACATACTTTCAGTCCAGATAGTCCCACAGCCCAATGCAGAATAGAAAGCCAAATTCTCAACAAATTCAGGATTTCAACAAAATCCTTTAGTGATTAATAATGATTTTCCACAACTTGCATCTACACTAGGAGTTTCTACTGGACTGAATCAGACACAATGACGGTGCCTGAGACTGGAGAAGGATTGCATGCTTGGTGCAGTCCTAGAGGTCACCCAGAGTGGCTCTTTTGTAGAAGAAGTAAATGGGAATCCAGCATCACTTTTAATCAATAAATGTGCTACCCGTTCCACAGTCAGACTGACGAGAGCGCCCAACCCACCCCTCTTGGGAACGGAGTCCAAGTTGTAGGCATTTCTAATAAACAAGTAATAATCTGTCAGCAAATGTTCCCGTACAAATTGGGTCAATGATGAATGGAGAAAAAACCCATCAGCCCACCCATTGGCGGAAATTCATCATCTGGGATGTAGAAAGTACAGACTGGTATCCACTGGTAAACTCACTTTTGTATTGTGAGTGTTTACTAGTACCGGATCCACCAGTGATGAAAGGAAGTCAGAAAAATATACAGAGCTGTGGGCAGGGTTGTTGCAGTGCTCAAAAAGTGTGTGCTAGTGAAAAAGAAGTGTGTTAAAATTGACTACCATGGTGCCTAAGTATAACTTTTATTCTGGCGGTCACCATGATGACAAAGATTAAAATACAGAGTGTGGATAGAATTCCAGCAAATACTGCTATCCTGGTGGTAAGTTAACTGGTCGACATGTTTCAGCCGTGAATGGCTTTCTTCAGGACCTATGGTAACAACACTACTGCAACTATTACTGAAAAATGTAAAATGAAAATTACATACCATGCAAGGATGACCTACCAACTCAGATGTTAGTGAGTGGTGGCTCCACGTGTCATGTATATCAAAGCACCTCTCCTAAAAATAAACACAACAATATATACAGACACACAAAAAAGTAGATGATAGAAGCAAGTTGTAAGCTTACATACAACTTCTAGCGAGACATTGCTCATTTAGTATTTATTCTAAGTAATCACTCACCCAAAATCTGCTTGGGAGTGGCCTCACCTCGCCTGGCGCTCGCTCAGGTAATGAGGCCCCGCTCTGAAGAAAATGGAAACAAGGAGAATACCAATACAGTCATATTACCGGTAAAAGTTCCATCTCATTTAAATCCCCTAATGTAAAGTAGTGGGCAACAGCCGGAAGGCGGTACTCAGCTGACTTAGTCAACTGATGATAAATCATGCAAGAAGTACATATGTGTATAGTTGTCATAAGATGACCATCTGGTCATTACACATGTCTGTTTTTCTTAAAAAGATGGCGCTCGAAAAAGTTCTCTGCATCAACTGCAGCATCTAATTCAGTCAGCTAGCAAGAATCAGTTAGTTCAGTCAACATCGGGACTGACACCCTCGTCAGTTTCTATGTTGAATCTCTCTACACCTGCATCCCGCAGGAGGAGACCCTACTGGCAGTGAGGAGCTTATTGGAAGCCCGAGAGCATGATAGCATTACACCCATCAGCTTCATCATGGAACTTGCCAGGATAGCCATGATGGAAAACTTTTTTCAATGTGAGGACTCCCTTTACTTACAGACATCTGGTACCTCAATGGGGAGTGTTTTCGCCCCCAGTTTGGCGAATCTTTATGTTCACCTATTTGAGACTAGATATGTACTCGACCACAGTAATCCGTTCTTCCATCAGACGATACTGTGGAAGAGATACATTGATGACGTCTTGGTTGTGTGGCGCGGTGACACCACATCTATACTTGCCTTTCAAAATTGGCTCATTGCTCAAAATCGATATCTCAAATTCACAGTTGAGCATAGCAAGATCGAACTCCCGTTCTTGGATCTATTGATTTTCCCTAAAGACGGTCATTTGGCAAGCAAACTTTACCGCAAACCAATGTCGACGAATTCCCTATTACAATTCCACAGTCATCATCCGCGTTCCCTTCGTGAGAACCTGCCCTTTAGGCAATTTCTGAGGGTTCGCAGAAACTGTTCAGAGACTAGTGACTTTGAGGGTCTCTCCCGGGATTTGAGCAGTAAACTCAGGGAACGAGACTACCCTTGTTCCTTGATAAGAAGGGCATGCAAGAGAGCCTCCAATAACCATCGTGAGGCCCTTCTTGCTCCTCCAGCTGCCAAACCTCCACTGGAAAATCTGACCTTTGTCACTACGTTCAGCACAGCTTCGAGACAGGTACAGAAGATCGTCCGGAAACGCTGGCGGATTCTTAACACAGCCGGAGTGAACATTCCACTCCCACTGTTTGCCTTCAAGAGGAGCTATAATCTACGTGATGACTTAGTACACACTAGACCTCGCTCCTCCCCACGAGATCTTTCCAATACACTACGGGATATGCCACCGGTCCAGGGTCACTATCCGTGCGGTGGCTGTTCAGTGTGCCCACAGACTGAAAAAACTCTCACTGTGGACATCGATACAGAACGCCCATGGATCCTAAAACATCACACTAATTGCAATAGTGAAAAGGTGATTTACCTTGTGACCTGTCGTGCTCTCTCCGTTACATCGGCATGACCACCAGGAAGGTCAAACTCAGGATTAACGAGCATAAAAGCACCATCAGGCGGAATCGACAAGCAACACACCTGACAAACCACTTCATGACTATGAAACATACCCCTGAGGAACTTAAGTGGATAGTGCTTGAACAACCTTATATCCCTCAACATGTCAGCGACATTTCCCACTATCTGTTTGTCAAAGAACAGAAATGGATTTTCAGGATGAAGTGTGACACCAATGGACTCAACGATGAGATTCCTTGGATCCAGATCTGATGGCTACATCGGCCCAGTATCATCCAGGCCCCCTTTTTTGACCCTGTGTGTATTCCTTTTATTTCTTTCAGAGAACTGACATCTAGATCTCTGTTTGTTATCATCAATCATATTTGTTTTGATGCTATTGACACGTGGCCGTTGCCATCCCCTGTGGCGACCACTTTCAGGTCATAATACTGTATTTGAAACGAGTTCATAACACTGTATTGGAAATGAGACCCCTTTACTGTGCCTTAAAGAGCTTACATATGACCCAGATCTGAATGTCTTTAAATTATACTGTCGCGCTGTTACCGATATATACTTCTGTTACATGATCTCTATCACAACATATGACTGTAACTTGCATCATATTTGAGCCGGCCACTATACTGTTACATGATATTCATCCCAGGTCTCTATTACAACATCTGACTGGTAGATGCATTTTAGCTGTGCCTGCCCGTATACTTTATACTTTGTTTAAAAATCCGATTTTTTGTATCCAATGCATCTTTCGCGCACGATGGAATACGGAGCCGAGGTCAATTTGGCTTGCTTCGTCAACTGACAGGCTCGGATTGGCTGCCTTCCGGGCCGATCATGAGTTGACTCGGCTACGTCCTTCCACCGCTATGTGTAAGCTTGGTGCTGATTGGACTACGCTCCATCCAATCACTAGAGAGAGTTCCAGGCATTATCCAATGGGCTTCATTCAACCTGCCCGTACGTCTCTTCGGGCGTCCTCAGCTTTCATCTCGTCTTGCGCTGTCTGAGCCGTGGCAGCGCTCACGTGCATCTGATTCCACACACTGAGAGCAAGCGGAAGTTAATGTTTTTCCGCTCTCTCTTTGGTCCGCATATCAGGTATTTAGCCAGTTGCCCCTGTCCGTCATGTTACCTTCCCCTCAGCTCAGTTGAGCTTGGAGGTACCGACGGACAGGTAAGCCCAGCACTCTCCCTTTACGGTCTACTTTCTTGTTGTTAATGACGTTTTTCTTTGAGGGTGTTTATCTAACTGAGATAGAGTTCAGAGGGCTGCAACCTACTATTTGTTTTTCAACTTGCAACCTGGTGTTTTTGAGCACTCGTTTTTTCAGCCAGTTTATTAAATGACTGAACTAACTGATTCTTGCTAGCTGACTGAATTAGATGCTGCAGTTGATGCAGAGAACTTTTTCGAGCACCATCTTTTTAAGAAAAACAGACATGTGTAATGACCAGATGGTCATCTTATGACAACTATACACATATGTACTTCTTGCATGATTCATCATCAGTTGACTAAGTCAGCTGAGTACCGCATTCCGGCTGTTGCCCACTACTTTACATTAGGGGATTTTAATGAGATGGAACTTTTACCGGTAAAATGACTGTATTGGTATTCTCCTTGTTTCCATTTTCTTCAGAGCGGGCCTCATTACCTGAGCGAGCGCCAGGCGAGGTGAGGCCACTCCCAAGCAGATTTTGGGTGAGTGATTACTTAGAATAAATACTAAATGAGCAATATCTCGCTGGAAGTTGTATGTCAGCTTACAACTTGCTTCTTTCATCTACTTTTTTGTGTGTCTGTATATATTGTTGTGTTTATTTTTAGGAGAGGTGCTTTGATATCCATGACACGTGGAGCCACCACTCACCAACATCTGAGTTGGTAGGTCATCCTTGCATGGTATGTAATTTTCATTTTACATTTTTCAGTAATAGTTGCAGTAGTGTTGTTACCATAGGTCCTGAAGAAAGCCATTCATGGCTGAAACATGTCGACCAGTTAACTTACCACCAGGATAGCAGTATTTGCTGGAATTCTATCCACACTCTGTATTTTAATCTTTGTCATCATGGTGACCGCCAGAATAATAGTTATACTTAGGCACCATGGTAGTCAATTTTAACACACTTCTTTTTCACTAGCACACACTTTTTGAGCACTGCAACAACCCTGCCCACAGCTCTGTATAGTCTTCTGACTTCCTTTCATCACTGGTGGATCCGGTACTAGTAAACACTCACAATACAAAAGTGAGTTTACCAGTGGATACTAGTCTGTACTTTCTACATCCCAGATGATGAATTTCCGCCAATGGGTGGGCTGATGGGTTTTTTCTTACCTCCTCTCACTATCTGTTAGTCTCTATATATACACACACTGTTTAGAGGAAAGTAGACACCTTCTAGTCCATTTAGACCAATAGCACCCCTTTGTGTTTTTTACTAGTTAGATTTGGGGATAGGGTGCATTTTGGTCGGTAATCCTGTTTCCCCTACAGACCCCTCTTTATCTTTGTGTTTCTGTCAATGATGAATGGCCACAAACTTAAACTGTGATTAAGATACAGTTATTATGTTAGGAAATCACCTTGTAAAATGACTTGTGGCTTTTTGGGGAAGAGTCACAATTAATTATTCATTTTGTGGGTGTGGTTTATTAAATTACATGTTGTTGTGCCATGCTTTCATGAACATTCATTGATTGCTGTCATTTTTACCACATCATGAACCATGTCAATAATGTGTTCTCTCTGTCTAAAAACGTAAGAACTTTTCCTTGATTTCCAAATAAGCAGATTCTATGTCAGTTTGCTATTTGATGTTATAAAAAAAAAAGCTTTCTTATTTCTTAGCACACATTTGTTGTGGTGGTCTGTCTATTGACGTTACAGATAGAGTTAGTTCTGAATCTGGCTTTTGATATACTTTAGAGGTTCCCTTTATGTGATCCTCCTGCAAATATTATGATATTATTTCTCTGACTGAGTACCCATGTTTATGCCTTCAGTAATTATTTGAAACCTTTAATATAGCTTTGTAGCTTGTTGTAGCTCCAAAGGCAAGGGCCTTTACCAAGGGAGCGGTCCTTTAATGGACAGTATTGCCTGCTATGGCTGACTATAAGGTCATTACACTGTTTGCCCCATGAGTGCAGAATATGTTAATTAATAAAACAACAGTGTCCAAGAGACCGAGGGGGTTGAAACACCTCTGGTACTCCGAAACCTTTGTTTCACAGATTTTGCTGTGAATGTTCAACAGTTAACAGCCGCATGCAGGACCATGACGGTTAATTGTTGAACATTCACAGCAATAGCCTTGAAAGGAGGCTGAAGTCAGCCCCTGGCTCTCCCTGATTTTCATCATTCAGGTGAGCCGGAACAGATGCAGGAGATGAGCAGAACACCCCCCCCCCTCTTCCCTCTGAGAAGCCAGTGACACTGCAAGTTGCAGGAGGAGGAAGGGGAGGCTCCTGTGTGCCATGCTGCAGGCTCTATCCTTTGCTTTCTCCTGTCCAATCCATCTATTTCAGAGAGGCAGAGGCTGTGTATAAGGACATTGTAATGTTGAGAGCAGCGGGCCTAGATCAGGTTGTATAGGCTGCTGCTGCTCCGTTGTCTTCAATGGAGGTCTCAACATTTCAGTGTTCCAAGCTTTGTCTTGTGAAGGATTTATTCCAATGTTATAGTCCTTTGGTCGCTGTCCTATAGGGCTCACAAGACACTGACCCTCCCCATCATCCCTTAAGATAATTTATCAATAAATAGCGCCAACACATTGATGCCTTGCTGCTTCAATTGCTCAGAATTTGAACTCTGCATCAACTTGAACTTGAACTCAGAGAGCATGGTTTGTATGAATCTAAGAGTCTGGTTGATTTATGAAGTGTGGGCAGAATTATGTACAAGGACATTAACATACCTTTGCTAACCAGATTTTTTTGATTTGCCAGTTTCATGATCTGTAAATGGAAAGATGGGGGTATTCCCTTTCTTGTTCTCTGTTTTGTTTTTGTCTCTTCACTTCAACATTTGACTCCCTGTGTGTACTATTCTTGTTGTCATCAAACTTCTGATAATTACCATGTTGGGTTGTACTGCAAGGTCAGTTCCTTTTAGGTCAGTTTTGCCCAGCTGTTCCTTAACTATTGGCACATTTGTCTCCTCCTCCACACCACGTTATACTATCCTCCCTTTGTCCGTTCTTTTAGCATATTTTCTCTCTGGATCTGTCTTCCATCTCTTTACGCACTCCCATCCTGCCCTTTTCTGTCTTGTCTATTACAAGCAAAAGACACAGTGCATATGTGTGGACACATTCACACAGGTCTTGCTTTAGGGTGGTGCAACCGGTGGATCCGCACCTGGTGCTGACCTTGGGGGCAGTGTTTAGATGTAACTTATGGGTTCACAAGCATCGGCTGCACAGTTCCCTGTGCTGGAACATGTGGTCAAACTGGAAGATAGCTTTTTTTTCTCTTTCCTCTATTTTGTGTTTTTCTTTTCTTGACCCTTTTTAGTTTCCTTTACTGTTGTGCTGTTGTTTTCTCTTTTTCAGGTGTTGCAGTGCCCAGGTCCTGTCGGAGGAGCGTGATGAGTTCTGAACCACCAAGCAAGTCCTTATCATCCGCACAATTTGAAATAGTGAATTCCACTGAGCTAAAGGGACACAGCCTCAGTCTACAGTGCCATTTAAAGCACTGAGTGCAACAAGGCCAATTCCTTTGGTCAATAAAATTTCCCTTCCTAGATCATTGGAAAAGGAATAGATGAATAGTTTAAGTGAGTAGGGGAGTAAGTAACATCTAATAATACATTAAAAGAATTACAAATATCTCACTAGCATGCCAGCCTGTTTCACAGAGAGTGTAAATTGATAGTGTTGGCTGCTTCTGAGAATCTGTGGCGCAATATATGTGCAACTTGAGTTTCTTTCTTAAATATGCACTATGTTTGCTCCCCCATCCTTGATTTCCAGTGATCCCAAGCTCCCGATCTACACTTTTTCACCACTATCAGAAATGCAGCTCAAACTGATTTCCTATCTTGTTTTTGTCAATACTTTCTTTGTGCAAAGTATAAGGTCATAAATATTTTTCTTTGTGTTCATTTACAATCTCTGACTCCGTTTCTACAGGTGACTGAAGCATGAACAGAAAAAAGTTTTACATTTAGTGAAACACAATGAAAAGGATTATTTCAAGTAAAGTTAAAACATTCTGGAGCTCTAGAGAAGAAACCCTTTCCATGTGCCTGGAATGGTGAGGAACTTGGAGTGGAAGAAACTGGTAAATGTGAAAGTTGTCAAATCCCTAAAGTAAACTGACCATAAATGTTTACTGAGTGTCAGTAACTGAGATTGAGGAGAACATTGGGCACAATTGATGCCCACGAAGTGCGCATGGGAATACTCAGTGTTGTAAATTCTGTTTGATGGTTTATGAGAAAAGCTTTATAGACCCAAACCCTCTCCAACAGATCAGTATCCGTAGACGTGATGTGACAGAACTGTCAAGAAGACTAATATCCTTGGTTTACAAGCGCAAGCTTTTGTTTCCATCTCCTGTGATTCAGAGGAGAGAAAACATTGTTTAAAAGAAAGTCATTGTAAATGCTCTTTCTCAGATGTCGTTACAGCAAAGACGCTGGATTATCATTTCCAATATAGGAAGATTTTTCCCCACTAAATCTGTCTTTTGGGTTGATCCGAGTGGTTTCCAAGTTTCCAGACCTTCAAAGTCGATCATGTACATGCCTTAGCCGATGAGTGTAAAGTGTAAAAAGCATGTACTGGCACAGAAAGCTTAAAAGGGGCCAGTGCTGCGTGATTGATAATACATAAAACCACCCTGGCATGCCCTAATCATCTGTCATTACTTGTATGAACAAATACACTTAACAGGCAAACACTACACCTCAAAGACCTCGTCAGGGCTTTTAAAACTCCTAAAGCAAATGTAATAAACTGGAGTCACAAAATCACCAGGTATAACTTGAAGAAAATGAATCCACGAGGAGCATCTTAATAAACACAAGCGGCTCCTCAGTGAAAGTTTATAAGAGAAGTTAGATCGGTGTCTTTAAAGGTAGGAACATGATCTCCAGGTAAAAACTATAATTAGTTGAATACAAATGTTATGAAGATCATCTGCAGTGCATTTTATAGGTTAATGTTGAGTGTAACATAAACAAGTACAGACTTAGTCTTAAGATGGCATGTATCCAGGAACAGACCCAAATTAGAGAAACAAACAACTTGAATACGAGCAAAGAATGTGAAAGCAGCTTTAGTTTTTCCACCTCACTATACACAAGAGAAATCACACTGGACAAAAACACTACCAGTGCCCTGGATGCCAGAAAAGCTTCAGTCACAAATCCTCTCTCATGCAACATGCGAAAACCCACACTGGTCAAAAACCATTTCAGTGCTCCACGTGCCAACAAAGCTTCAGTTATTGGCGTAGTCTGATTCGACATCAGGGAACTCATACTGGACAAAAAACGTATCAGTGCTCTGAATGCTGAAAAAGCTTCAGTCGGAAATCCAACCTTACTGTGCATGAAAGAACCCACACTGGGCATAAACCGTATCAGTGTTCTGAATGCCCAAAAAGGTTCCATCAGAAATTCAGTTTAACTGTACATGAGAGAGTCCATACTGGGCTCAAACTGTATCGGTGCTCTGAATGCCAGAAAAGCTTCAGTCGGAAAATAACTCTCACTAACCATGAGAGCACTCACACTGGGCAAAAACCTTATCAATGCATAGAATGCCATAAACAATTCGGTCTAAAATCCAGTTTAATTTATCATGAGAAAACCCACACTAGGCAAAAAACGTATCAGTGCTCTGAATGCTGTAAAAGTTTTATTCAGAAATCTGAGCTCTCTCGACATGAAAGAACTCACACTGGACTAAAACCTTATCAGTGCTCTGAATGCTGGAAAAGCTTTATTCAGAAATCTGAGCTCTCTCGACATGAGAGAACTCACACTGGGCAGAAACCGTATCCGTGCTCTGAATGCCAGAAAAGCTTCAGTCAGAAATCCAACCTCACTGTACATGAAAGAACCCACACTGGGCAAAAACCTTATCAATGCAAAGAATGCCATAAACAATTTAGTCTGAAATCCATTTTAATTCATCACGAGAGAACCCACACTGGGGAAAAACCTTATCAGTGCTCTGAATGCTGGAAAGGTTTTATTCATAAATCTGAGCTCTCTCGACATGAGAATACTCACACTGGACTAAAACCTTATCAGTGCTCTGTATGCTGGAAAAGCTTTATTCAGAAATCTGAGCTCTCGCGACATGAGAAAACTCACACTGGGTATAAACTGTATCAGTGTTCAGAATGCCAGAAAAGCTTCAGTCAGAAAATAAATCTCACTCGACATGAGAGAACTCACACTGGGCACTAACCTTCTTAGCTCTCTGAATGCTGGAAAAGTTTCAGCCAGAAATCTGGTCTCACTCAACCTGCAAGAACTTACCGGGAAAAACCCTGTAATTGTTCTAAATGCCAGGGAAGTGTCTGCTGGAGATTCAATTTGATTCAACATGAAAATCAACAGCGAGAAAAAAATCGTCAGTGCCCTCAATGTGACAAAAACTTCAGTTGTAAATGTAACCTTTCTACATAAGAGATACAATGTGGGAGAATAAAATTTGCTCACTGTAAACCCTGGAGGGAAGTTTCAGAACTGCAAAACCTTCAGATGAAGCAGCCATAAAGAAATCAATCCATTGATTATCCTAAAAACTCTACTGAGAAAAGCACACAGCGAGGCATGGAAATGCTTGTAATAACTTAATTCCTTAGTAACTATTTGTGGCCTCATTCCATTCAGTGTGTTTTGCTCCCTGAGTTTTATTAAGCTATGGCTCAGACCCACAAAGTCTATTCGATCCTGAACTTTGAGGTCACGCCCCTAGGATCAAGAGCCTAAGTAACCTCAAACTGTTTCCAGCCTTAATGAGCCTCAGCAAGAAGCTGCAGCAGGAGTCGTAGGTGTCTATGGGACCAATGTCTGCTCATGTCTGTGCCACATAGGGCCAATCATTGAGAAAAACTAAAGGTGATGGATGGACTGGTAGTTGATCTCAGTAACATCCCACCACATCATTCTCTAGTCTTTGTACCAATACAGACAGGGCCAACTCCATGCAAACCATTCTTGGCCCCACCATAAATAGTCCTAAAGACTTCTGTTCCGAGGGGACACAGCCTCGTATTACAAAGATCCACTTTAGCTGCCTCTTTCCATGTCCTTTTTGCTACAAATGGAACTTGCTTCCCATCTGGTGAGGACAGTTTCACCAGCTTTACAATCACATCAGATACACCCAAGAGAGTTTCACAGATAATCAGGCCTAATCATAAACTACTATATGACTAAAATACAACAAAATGCTATTCACAAACTACGTGCGGTCATTCTACCTCTCCTATCTTTTTCTTTGTAGAGTTGTCTGTCTCGACTGCTTAGTTTCTGCACATGTATACTTTTGTGGAGTAAATGTGAGAGGGACAGAGGGGAGTGGATGTAAAATGTGTAATATTTATGAATAAAGGGGAGGGCTAAGGAAGGAGTAAGGAGGGATTTAGGGAATCACAAGCACTCACCCACAAATGAGTAAAACCATTGCTATTTATAAACCACAGCTCTAAAGTCACTACAGCCATAATGTACCGAAAACAGTTCTAAATGTACTCGAGCTCAGAGCCGGAGTAAGGGCAACAACACACACGGCCATCCACTGGAATTGCAACACACTCCCATAAATAATAATGGAGCTACGGACATGAATTAAAACCCCGTAGGAAATCATGTTAAATTAAATATTTTAAATTAGTTAAAAATCTAAATAAATTTAATTCAATGGCAAAAAATATCTAAAAAGAAAACAAAACTCATTATTTTATAATGTTTTAATAACATCTGTTTGATTGAAACACTAATATAACATTCATTTTTAGAAAAGTGTAATTACATTTGTTATAATTAATGCTCTTCATCACATTTTTCACAAAATTATTAATACATAATATAAATGTTAATTTAGGTGGGACACCTTTAATTGAACTTTAAAAAGAATATACGCTTCTATATTTTCAACTTGGGTGGAGTTTGCCCTGTGTAAAAAATATAAAGAATGTTTCAATTGTTCATTACACTTGAAAAAAATGTAATATTTTTATGTTAAATACAAATACAACTTGTATATACTTTAAATATAGAACAAAGTAAGAAATGCTACAGTAATAATTTGTATTTTAATTAGATATTTAATTCATTTTGAATGTAATTTTTTTTTAAAGATCTGTTTAAAAATCCCAACTAGGTAAAATCATTTTATTTTCTTATTATGTACTCAGAATTACTGAATTACCTTACTCACCTCTGTTCAGAAGGGACACATCCTTAAAAATTCATGTATAGAATTAATTGGAATTCTTTTTTTATAGTTGCAATATTTTTAAAATGAAAAGATTAAAATATGTTATCACAAACTAATTAATTTTAAAGTATATGTCATTTTACAGCATTCTTTTGAAGGTATATGTAGTTTTGTAAGACAAAACACATTATTTTATCTTTATTTTCTAATGGGTTCGATTTTTATGTCTCTGCCTCCATTATTTTCTAAGGGAGGGCGTTGCATTACCAGTGGTTGGCCATATGTTGTGCTGCACTTTCTATTGCTCCACTTTGCATGTAGTAAGTTTCATTTGTAAATTTTACTCCACCTCTATTTAAGCGTGTGCAGACGTAGAAGTCCACACTTTTCAGTAACTTTATACTTGTAATGGTGAATAGCTAAAAGTAGCAAAGTTACTCTAAGAGCATCCTTGCATGTATAGATTACACACAGGTGTAAGATACATTTGTGAATAGCCTCGAGGCGTCCAACTCAACCTGAGAGTTTCATTTTTGTGGTAATGCTAAAGTGGACGCAGCACTTGGGCTGTTTTTAGAGTGAATGGGATGATCCTGCGCAAACACCAGAGCACTCGTCTGATGTGTCTGTTTGGCTGAGGAGCAGCAACGAATATCTTGAAGTAATTTTCCTGGACTTGCTACTTCACTCGGCCTCCTGGGGGAATCTTGTAGCAGCTATTTGATACTGTATTAGTAGGATAAGCTACTTTCTCCATTTTGTTAACCATGTTATCATGATTTGATTTGATATGTACCCTTGTCCTCTTCCTTTTACCTGATGTTGTTGTGTTTACCGGCACAATGGTGCTGAAATATCATCTGCTGTTAACTGGTTCTGAAGGGCTCTTATTCTTATACGATGAACAGTTATTACTCTCGCTGTACGGCTATAATGTAAGCACAGAGAGCCCAAAATCTGAGATCCCTGCACCTTGAGCTGCCTTCATTGGTATTCTACCTTTACACGTGTATAACTGAAATATGGGTTTGAAGCGTTGACCTTTGAACCTGTTGTGATGTAACTTGACGGTTACAAGTTTCATGTTTGAACCATCAGCGTGAGCTCCAGTACACTGCTTGTTCTCACACCACAATCCGTACTTTCGCTGGGATCATCAACCTTGAACCATCTCCATAACACGGAGCTCCGAAGACTTTCCAGCTGTTGTAACTGCCTGAAGTTTCACGCATTCTGATGGCAGTAAATTGTGGTTCAACTTGATGACCCAACTCTACTTTGTGTTCATTTTTAACTTCAAGCCACTTCTGTGCATCTCGTCAGCTTCTGGGACCGATTGAGTCCAAAACCTTGAATCAAATTCCAGTGATAATCATCACCAGAAACTGGACTTACTGGTGCCACCTTGAGCATGGCTAATGAGGACAACTACTATTATGCATGTGGCTTCATCATTGAGTCAGTGGATCTGCTTTTTGTTCTTAATTGTCTTTTTTTGTGGTTTCGAAGACAGAACTAACTGTGTCCTTTATTTTCTTTGGGACAGCTGTTTTGCTAATCAATAATCTTTAAAACACTGACCTGGTTTTGATTTTACTCCAGAGTAATTATTAAATATTCCTGTTTATCTAAACTTGGTTTGAATGTTGAATTTCTTTGTCTCTTTAGTTTTTACTACATTGTATTGAAATTTGTGACTTCCACTGTTTTGCTTTACTTTCGAGCGGGCCTTATTGCTCAACCCACATTACCAAAAGCGAGCTAAGGACACTTTAGTGAAAGACACATTTACCTTTTCTAACCAAAGTATGGGAACAGGAAAGCAGGCTGATTCCAGGAAGCAGACCGTTGAGCTGGAAAGGTTACTGTCTTAGGTGAGGGGAGCTGTTTGCAGCTGTGTCCCCAGAATGTGACAATGTCACCCTCTCTCAAACAGCTGATGGAACTAAGTCTGCACCCTGCAGACATTCAGGTCTCAACAACGGAGACTGCCCTCTCATATCATTCAACAGTCACACTGTTACCTGAGTCGCTTTACACTGTACTGTGTACAAGCATTTTACAGAAACAAGTTGTGTTGTGCGTTGTGAACAGGCTGTCATCCCCCTCTGTATGTAATGAGCTTCTGTGACCAGACACCCGAGGCTCCCATCTCTTCTAGTGCCGATGATAATGTGAGCACTGTAACGTAATCACAAACGAGGACTGTATTGAGAAATAATAGGCTTCCAAGTCACACAACTGTGGTTATCTAGTTTGTTGTTTGTTTTCAATTTACGTTAAATTGCATCAATTTTCCAGTTACTTTTTTCTCAGTCCATCATTTTATATCACTCTTTGCGCTCCATCAATTAAACATGTGAGGTTTGACCTAGGATGTGTTGTTAGTGTTCCTAGACCTTGTCACAATCCCTTTGTCCTCGATTTGTCAGTATGTGTTTTGTCTTCATGCTGGTCCAGGATGGGCCTTCTCCAGGCAGAAGGCGTTGTAATAGGGATAATAGTTCAGACGTATATGAAATTGTCAGAGCTGCAAAGTGTGATAGAAAAGAGCTGAAAATGCACCTCTTTAAAGATTATCACATCATGACACATAAACAGTCGTCTCTCACTCTTAGAAACCATCTTCCCTCTAATCACACGTTGACTGTCTTTGCCTTGGACCATGTACAGAGTTCTGATGCCTTTCAGTGATGGTCATGGTATGTTAATAAGACATATGTATATATATATTGAAACATGTTCACACTTGAGTAGCACTCATATCTCTTACAATGTGGGGTGGGGAGCTATGTTCTGCATACTGGTTCATTTGTGATTTCCTAGCTCTATGCTTAAACTTAGCAGAAGCAGTACATAGAAATCTTGTAAATCGAGGTTCATAAGATGGATGGCAAAGCAAACCTTCTCTCGGTGTTTAGCTGTTCTCTATCACAGCTTTGCCTGGGTATGATAGACAGGGCAAGGCTGAAGACCGCTTCTCTGCACCACTCCAGGCGCACGTCACAACAAACCAGGGTGACTTCTGGCATGAGAGTTCCGTTGTGAAGCCTGTCCAGTATTGGGGGGCACATGGCGTGTCTAGTCAGAGCCTCATCCTGTATAGGAGTAAATGGCTCAACAAGAGTATTACCGCCTCAAGAGGGGCACAAGTCGTGTCTAGTCTGACCCTCGCTTCATAAAGGTGTCAACGGCACACAAGGTGTATTGCCACTTTAAGGCGAAGTACAAGTTGTACCTAGTCTGTGCCTCACCCGATGCAGGAGTAAAGGGAACTATCAATAGTATTGTCACCTTAAAGGGACAAATGATGTGTCCAGTCTTATCCTCGGGTAGAAAAAGGACTAAGGACAAAAGAAGGGAAATGCAACCTTTCGGGCCAGGGCTCACAGGTTGTGTAGTCTGATCCTCATCCCGAACTGGAATTAAGGACTCAAGAAGGGAAGGGCAACCTTGTGGGCAGGGGCTTCCAAGCTCTGTTTAGTTTGAACCTCACCCTATAGTGAAGTAAAGAGCACAACAGGGATAGTGGCACCATAAGAGGGGGGCACAAGTTGTGTCTAATCTGATCTCACCCCATACAGGAGTAAAGACCATGTTGCAGATTGTGGGATCTAGCAGCCAGGTCTACAGAGTTTAGTTTTCTAACCCACAGGTTGAAGGAATTAGTATAGTGCACCTTCACTGAGTTAAGGGTTCATCTAGCCCGCACAACCCACTGAGCATTCCTGTAAGTGTGGGACTCGCGCTCTCTGGGTTATTAACAATCCCCTAATAGGTGCAGGGACACTTTCAAGGATCATCAGAACAGGGTATGAATTGTGACATTTATTTTAAAATAGTTATTTTAAAATTCCTGAACCTAGTGCTCACAATGTTGTATGGTAACATCACAGAAGATAACAAGCATTGGCATAGCCAATAGGTCTCGCCTTTGGGATCTTATAAGTGTTTTGCCATGCAGTGCACTATCCTGGGTGCTGGGCCATCAATGATTAAAGAGCTATCCAATTACTACACACTGGGTCATGCAGTCTGATTCAGGAATACATGCTTGCCTCAGGAAGTATATATGGACACATTCCAAGGCTTTTTAATGCAGACAGAAAGACATGTGCCCCGATGAAAGTCGACAGCACCATAACATTTTGTGTGCAACTTCATCACTAGAGTATTGAACTGCCTGAAGAATTAGCGTCGGGGCAAAGGATGCTTAAAACAATACGATCATTAAATGTAATGGGGTAACCCTGTAAACCTCAGAACCTGGGCGGGTAATTAAACAATTAGCAATGGTTCTGTCGGAAAAAACTATTCATATCAACATAGTACTTAATACATAAATGTTGTCATAGTATCCCATGAAGGATATATGCAGTAATTATACACTGACCACAAAGAAAAGGAATAAATAAGTCTTTAGTTATTACATTTTTCCAATAACTTTTCAATTTTTTCAACCTTTAGTTTCTGCAGTGAATCAGATATGCTGTCCAATAAACATACAATACGTAGGCTGTGATTATACAAAGTGTGTCAGTTGTGACTGGTGACTGAGTGTTACAAGTGACAAAACATGAATACATGAAACAAAAAACTTTTTCAGAATATCCAATGGGCAGCACAATAGTCACAAGGGGATTTAAATTGTTCCTTTTGTTCAGTTGTACTTTGTGCGGACTGGTATATGACGTATTACGTTGTCGTTTCGACCTTGGTGGGTGTGCCAATTTATGCGCATCTAAGGCGGGTCTTCATCAGGACTTGAAGGTGGTTGGACAGCCTTAATATTAGGTGTGAAGTTCGTCTGGTCTTCTAATGTTGATGGTGCATGTCAGCCGACAGGCACCTGGGATACTCACTGGTTCTTAATATTTCATAATGATTACTCTGCACCAGCCGGTGCAACGTGTTTGGGGGTCTGCGCCGCCTTGGCAAATGCTCTAGAGCGCTGAGACAGACGTCTGACTCCGCTTCGAATGACGAGAAAAGAAGCGAAGGAGTCAGACGTCTTTCTGAGTAGTATTAGAATAGTGGTGTGCTTTCAATAATATTACAGGAGTGTGAGAGTTATGTCAGTAGTATCAGAAGAGTGGCATGCTGTTAGTAGTATTAAGAGTGTGAGAGAGATGTTAGTAGTATTAGAAGAGTGCTGTCTGTAGTATTAGAAGAGTGGTGTGCTTTCAGTAGTATTAAGAGCGTGAGAGTGATGTTAGTAGTATTAGAATGAGGAGTGCTGTCAGTAGTATTAGTAGAGTGGTTTGCTTTCAGTATTATTACAGGAGTGTGAGAGTGCTGGTAGTATCAGAAGAGTGGCATGCTGTTAGTAGTATTAAGAGTGTGAGAATGATGTTAGTAGTATTATAAGAGTGCTGTCAGTAGTATTAGAATAGTGGCATGCTGTTAGTAGTATTAGGAGTGTGAGAATGATGTTAGTAGTATTAAAAGAGTGCTGTCTGTAGAATCAGAAGAGTGGTATGCTGTTAGTAGTATTAAGAGTGTGAGAATGATGTTAGTAGTATTATAAGAGTGCTGTCAGTAGTATTAGAATAGTGGCATGCTGTTAGTAGTATTAGGAGTGTGAGAATGATGTTAGTAGTATTAAAAGAGTGCTGTCTGTAGAATCAGAAGAGTGGTATGCTGTTAGTAGTATTAAGAGTGTGAGAGTGCTGGTAGTAGTATCAAAAGAGTGGCATGCTGTCAGTAGTATTAAGAGTGTGAGAGTGATGGTAGTAGTATTAGAATGAGGAGTTATGTCAGTAGTATTAGAAGAGTGGTGTTCTTTCAGTAGTGTTACTGTAGTGTGATAGTGCTGATAGTAGTATCAGAAGAGTAGCATGCTGTTAGTAGTATTAAGAGTGCGAGAGTGATGTTAGTAGTATTAGAAGAGTGCTGTCTGTAGTAAAGGTGCATGATATATGTCATCTGTTCCTGCTCATGTGCAGGCGTAAAAGGCACAATAAAGATATCGCCACCTTGGGGCTGCACAGTGCGTCTTGTTCTTTAAATCCTCATGAGGGTAATCTTACTATACGTTGGGACGCTGCAAGATGGTGGAAGAAAGAGAACAACAAAGGCCAACCCCCGGATCTGGCTCCCATGGCAACTGGAAGGACCAGTCCTGCCCCCTGTGAATAGTAAGAATCTACAAATGTTCACAAGTAAAAGGTTGTGAGAATCTGCACATTCTATCCTGGAAGTTTGTGGGGTGTTAGCACGCCCACAGCAAAAGGGAACCAGAGGAATTATTACTCAAGGATAACATGTGTCTTGAGAGAAACAGCACCTATGCACACAGTGACAATTCTCCAATGCACAAATATGTGCACTCGTAAAAGCATGCCGATGTACAGGCACAGAGTTACTATTTGGTGCCTGCAAACTTTCACTGTCGTTCTCCAGACGTACCACTGGGAATGTCATGTGACATCACCCGTGGCTCCTGTTCTCGTTGCGCCAAAATCTACATAGCAGACATTTAAGCACTTGGAACTATGAAGCTGTGAAAATCCAGACACAGGGCCAGACTTTTCAAATAGTTGTGTCTTCTTTGCGTCATGCAATGGTGCACACGGGCAACACAACTACTGAGCAAGATTTATCAAGCCGCGCAAGGTCACCTTGCATGGCCGTGCTTTGCTTGATAAATCTAAAGTAACGCAACATCGCGCAAATCGCTGCGTTGCATTAGTCTGCCCTAGAGAGCGGTTCCATGGGTGGAGAGGGGGTGCTTCCACGCATCCACCCTTGGAGTTTGGTGCATTGCTCTGCCCCAGAGAGGTGATCCATGGGTTGAGCGGGGGTGCTTCCACGCATCCACCCTTGGAGTTTGGTGCATTGCTCTGCCCCAGAGAGGCGTTCCATGGGTGGAGCGTGGGTGCTTCCACACATCCACCCTTGGAGTTTGGTGCATTGCTCTGCCCCAGAGAGCGGTTCCATGGGTGGAGCGGGGGTGCTTCCACGCATCCACCCTTGGAGTTTGGTGAATTGCTCTGCCCCAGAGAGGCGTTCCATGGGTGGAGCAGGGGTGCTTCCATGCATCCACCCTTGGAGTTTGGTGCATTGCTCTGCCCCAGAGAGGCGTTCCATGGGTGGAGCAGGGGTGCTTCCACGCATCCACCCTTGGAGTTTCGTGAATTGCGCTGCCCCAGAGAGGCGTTCCATGGGTGGGGCAGGGGTGCTTCCACGCATCCACCCTTGGAGTTTGGTGCCATGCTCTGCCCCAGAGAGGCGTTCCATGGGTGGAGCAGGGGTGCTTCCACGCATCCACCCTTGGAGTTTGGTGCATTGCTCCGCCCCAGAGAGGCGTTCCATGGGTGGAGCAGGGGTGCTTCCACGCATCCACCCTTGGAGTTTGGTGCATTGCTCTGCCCCAGAGAGGCGTTCCATGGGTGGAGCGTGGGTGCTTCCACACATCCACCCTTGGAGTTTGGTCCATTGCTCTGCCCCAGAGAGCGGTTCAATGGGTGGAGCGGGGGTGCTTCCACGCATCCACCCTTGGAGTTTGGTGCATTGCTCTGCCCCAGAGAGCGGGTCCATGGGTGGAGAGGGGGTGCTTCCACACATCCATCCTTGGAGTTTGGTGCATTGCTCTGCCCCAGAGAGGCGTTCCATGGGTGGAGCGTGGGTGCTTCCACGCATCCACCCTTGGAGTTTGGTGCATTGCTCTGCCCCAGAGAGGCGTTCTATGGGTGGAGCGGGGGTGCTTCCATGCATCCACCCTTGGAGTTTGGTGCATTGCTCTGCCCCAGAGAGGCGTTCCATGGGTGGAGCGTGGGTGCTTCCACGCATCCACCCTTGGAGTTTGGTGCATTGCTCTGCCCCAGAGAGGCGTTCCATGGGTGGAGCGGGGGTGCTTCCATGCATCCACCCTTGGAGTTTGGTGCATTGCTCTGCCCCAGAGAGGCGTTCCATGGGTGGAGCAGGGGTGCTTCCACACATCCACCCTTGGAGTTTGGTGCATTGCTCTGCCCCAGAGAGCGGTTCCATGGGTGGAGCGTGGGTGCTTCCACACATCCACCCTTGGAGTTTGGTGCATTGCTCTGCCCCAGAGAGGCGTTCCATGGGTGGAGTGTGGGTGCTTCTACACATCCACCCTTGGAGTTTGGTGCATTGCTCTGCCCCAGAGATCGGTTCCATGGGTGGAGCGTGGGTGCTTCCACGCATCCACCCTTGGAGTTTGGTGCATTGCTTTGCCCCAGAGAGGCGTTCCATGGGTGGAGCAGGTGTGCTTCCACACATCCACCCTTGGAGTTTGGTGCATTGCTCTGCCCCAGAGAGCGGTTCCATGGGTGGAGCGGGGGTGCTTCCACGCATCCGCCCTTGGAGTTTGGTGCATTATAGGTATACCTGGGAATGAGTCAAAAACCTACACCTCCCCGGGTGAGGTGTAATGGGGAAAAAAGCTTTATTTCGCCTTGTTACTCCCTCTTCCTGTCGGTGCGGCACACACAGAAAGGAAAATGTCTCAGAGGATTGTGTTTGTGCTGGAAGGTGCTTACAACGCAGGCACCCTTGCACCGTTGTGCAGGGGTGCCTGCGTTGGTGCTAGGCAGCACATTGTGGAAAGACAGGAATTTGCTGCATAATGTAAAATACGGCACATTTCGCCCTTTCCCTCTCCTGCAGCACTCCAAGGGTGACGTGCCCCACTGTGCTGCGCTGCATGAGTTTTTTCTAATGCTTATTTTTCATTTTCCTCATGGAGAAAGCCCTTCCCTATGCTCACCGAATCTGGGGGGATCTGTTGTAGGGTGGGAAAGCTCTAGATGGATAAATGCTCACTAACGTACAAGCTTGTGGGTATTCAGAAACCTACAAAGTTTAATATGCCTGGTATCGCCCACTCCCCACCCCTGCTCCCCAGGAGACCTTGATCCCACTGCACCAATAATTTAGACAGGAAATGGGAAACATCTAAAGCACCCACTCTCTAGGAACTAGAATTCTTCATTGGGGTTAAGTTGTTAAAAAATATAAAATCTGACCTTGATTTTATATCACAGTTTAAGAGATTGAAAGGAGATGGATCTGTGAAAGAAGAGCACGACTGGACGTCTGCTCTCGGTGGCAACATATGGGAAAAGCAAGTTATTCCTTATATTCTGCAGTAGAACAAAAGAATGAATCATGAATATAGCGCACACTGCTTACAAAGGGCTCTTGACGCTAGTCTGATTTGTAGCGCTAAGGTAAAGTAGTGCTTCTTAAGTACTGATTAAGTGCTGCAGATGAAGGCAAGAGTCACCTGAGGACAATTGTGGCACAGAAGGGACCTTGAACTGGTAAAGTGGGGATTAAATTCAAGGCTACATATAACCACAAAGAAGAACCCTGTGTCGGAGGCAAGTTGAGACAGTGTCCCTCTTAAATCATGTTAAGAGGTCAGTGTGAGAGCACAGGAGGGCAGTGGGTCCAATCTCATGACATTTCTGTAAAGCCGGACCCTAAACAGTTGTAGATGTTTGGAAATGGCTTTGATGCTGACCGAGGGACCCCTATGGACATAAGGTTACAATTAAGGAGTGCCTTCGACGTATCTCAGCTCTTTCCATAGGCAATTCAAGGAAGGAGTTTATTCCTAAACGATACCATGACAAGATGTGAATCTTTCTACAGCTCAAATGGATTAGGAAGTATTGTTTAGTGGCTGGATGATGGGCCAGGTGAAGAGGGACCCCCTGTTTATGATGCAGGCCCTGGTTTTTGGGCGGACAGATTGTGGCCTCTTTGGAGACAAATATTCTTCCTGAGTCTTGGAAAGGGGTTGATCCCCGCCACCTTATATTGAAAAATCATAATCTGGGCGAACCATCAACTTTTCGCATTGCTGGATGCAAAGGCTAGAACTGTGCAAACATTCTGATAAAAGAAGCAGGAGTGAGGAGAATGAAAGCCAGCTGGTCACCTCCATGGAGTGAGGAGAATGGAAGCCAGCCGGTCACCTCCATGGAGTGAGGAGATTGAAAGCCAGCCGGTCACCTCCATGGAGTGAGGAGATTGAAAGCCAGCCGGTCACCTCCATGGAGTGAGGAGATTGAAAGCCAGCCGGTCACCTCCATGGAGTGAGGAGAATGAAAGCCAGCCGGTCACCTCCATGGAGTGAGGAGATTGAAAGCCAGCCGGTCACCTCCATTGAGTGAGGAGATTGAAAGCCAGCCGGTCACCTCCATGGAGTGAGGAGAATGAAAGCCAGCCGGTCACCTCCATGGAGTGAGGAGATTGAAAGCCAGCCGGTGACCTCCATTGAGTGAGGAGAATGAAAGCCAGCTGGTCACCTCCATTGAGTGAGGAGAATGGAAGCCAGCCGGTCACCTCCATGGAGTGAGGAGATTGAAAGCCAGCCAGTCACCTCCATGGAGTGAGGAGATTGAAAGCCAGCCGGTCACCTCCATGGAGTGAGGAGAATGGAAGCCAGCGGGTCACCTACATGGAGTGAGGAGAATGGAAGCCAGCCGGTCACCTCCATGGAGTGAGGAGAATGGAAGCCAGCTGGTCACCTCCATGGGGTGAGGAGATTGAAAGCCAGCCGGTGACCTCCATTGGGTGAGGAGAATGGAAGCCAGCTGGTCACCTCCATGGAGTGAGGAGAATGGAAGCCAGCTGGTCACCTCCATGGAGTGAGGAGAATGAAAGCCAGCCGGTCACCTCCATGGAGTGAGGAGAATGGAAGCCAGCTGGTCATCTCCATGGAGTGAGGAGAATGAAAGCCAGCCGGTCACCTCCATGGAGTGAGGAGAATGGAAGCCAGCTGGTCATCTCCATGGAGTGAGGAGAATGGAAGCCAGCCGGTCACCTCCATTGAGTGAGGAGATTGAAAGCCAGCCGGTCACCTCCATGGAGTGAGGAGATTGAAAGCCAGCCGGTCACCTCCATGGAGTGAGGAGAATGAAAGCCAGCCGGTCACCTCCATGGAGTGAGGAGATTGAAAGCCAGCCGGTCACCTCCATGGAGTGAGGAGAATGAAAGCCAGCCGGTCACCTCCATGGAGTGAGGAGATTGAAAGCCAGCCGGTGACCTCCATTGAGTGAGGAGAATGAAAGCCAGCTGGTCACCTCCATTGAGTGAGGAGAATGGAAGCCAGCCGGTCACCTCCATGGAGTGAGGAGATTGAAAGCCAGCCGGTCACCTCCATGGAGTGAGGAGATTGAAAGCCAGCCGGTCACCTCCATGGAGTGAGGAGAATGGAAGCCAGCGGGTCACCTACATGGAGTGAGGAGAATGGAAGCCAGCCGGTCACCTCCATGGAGTGAGGAGATTGAAAGCCAGCCGGTGACCTCCATTGAGTGAGGAGAATGAAAGCCAGCCGGTCACCTCCATGGAGTGAGGAGAATGGAAGCCAGCTGGTCATCTCCATGGAGTGAGGAGAATGGAAGCCAGCCGGTCACCTCCATTGAGTGAGGAGATTGAAAGCCAGCCGGTCACCTCCATGGAGTGAGGAGAATGAAAGCCAGCCGGTCACCTCCATGGAGTGAGGAGAATGAAAGCCAGCTGGTCACCTCCATGGAGTGAAGAGAATGAAAGCTAGCTGGTGACCTCCATTGAGTGAGGAGAATTGAAAGCCAGCTGGTCACCTCCATGGAGTGAGGAGAATGGAAGCCAGCTGGTCACCTCCAATGTGAGACTGGATTACCTGCTAGGTCCCCTCCTATGGGTGGGACCCAGGAAGTGGGTGGATACACCCCCTTCCTTTGATCCAGGCCGCCCTGGCACGAGGGCTGGAGTGCCCCAGAACCGGTTTGGCCGGATTATGCCAGGGGCAGCCTTGTGCGCCCCAAGCAGTGTCTGGTTTCTTTCAAACCTCCCTGCTACAATCCACTATCTCCTGTCTGGAGGGTGGTAACACCCCCCTGCGACAGGAAACCCTTTGTCCAGGCCCCATTTGGCTGAGTTTCGGTCAGCTGTAGGGGGTCAGACTCTTGTCTGTGGCAGAGGCATCCATTTTGTGGATCTAAGGTCCTTTTAGAAATTAACCGCATTTAAGTAAAGTAACATGTCTTACCCCTCTAGAGGGGTGGAATGCTATCCCCGTCGCCAGAACTGGCGAGGGGATAGTATTCCAAATCGTATGACACCTTACACGACATGTTTTGATAAAGCCAAACCAGAGTTGCTATATAACCGCGAGGATTATAAGGCACTTAAGAGTATATGGTATGGCATTATCCTGAAACAGCTTAGGGAGTTGTTCCCGGCAGCTGCAGACAGGCTCAGCTCATGCTAGAGCTCCATCTCACATTAAACCACGCAATCTGCCTCCAGGATTGATGAGGCCTTCTATAGGAGTGGCTCACAGGTTTATAGGTGTCCAGATATAGGTTTTAGATATAGGTATACTATATCTAAGTAAGGGGTGATTACACCACCTTACCCCATCTGAGTGATCAGCCAGTTGTGTCAATTTAAGAACCAGCCAGGGGTGGCAAAAGATATGCTGCAGCCCCTGATAGGCCTGGGTGGCCCCTATGCCCTAGGCACCTATAGTCCATTATACAGGGGCTGACAAGGAGTCCATTTCCAATTGTGGTATGTACCTAGGGTACATGGAATCCATTTTACAGAGAGAGCAGATGGCCTGGGGCCCTGATTAGCAGGGAACCAGGTCAACTAAGTCAAAAAACCAGCTAAACACAGGCAAAAAATCTGGGGTAACCATAGTCAGGTAGCCACCTTCCTACATCCATTGAGTGAGGAGAATGAAAGCCAGCTGGTCACCTCCATTGAGTGAGGAGAATGAAAGCCAGCGGGTCACCTCCATGGAGTGAGGAGAATGGAAGCCAGCTGGTCACCTCCATGTAGTGAGGAGAATGGAAGCCAGCCGGTCACCTCCATGGAGTGAGGAGAACGAAAGCCAGCTGGTCACCTCCATTGAGTGAGGAGAATGAAAGCCAGCGGGTCACCTCCATGGAATGAGGAGAATGGAAGCCAGCTGGTCACCTCCATGGAGTGAGGAGAATGGTCACCTCCATAGACACCAGCTCACGACCGCACAGGGATACCTCTGGTCACAACCTCGCCCTGATGACGCTGAACTGTCTTAAACTGATCTGTCTGCTTGCTGTTTGAGAGGGCAGTGTGCAGTGGCATTGATAGGGGGTGCTAGACGGGGGACTCCAAGAAACTTGATAGAAGCTCGCCCTAAATAACTGAGTGATATCTGGTTGTGGTTTAAATTAGACTGGAACAGGTACATTACCTCACATGACACTTTCCGGTTCAAGTCTAAAGTGGGGGTGTATTTGGCGGGAAACATATTGCCAAAACACAATGGTGCATGGAGGGGTGTGCCTCCATAGGGTTGACACCTTCCGATATTTGGGCCTCTTACATGAGAAGCGGAAGGGACACACATGCCATTCATTTTTATTTTTTTATTCATTTATTTTTCTTTATTCAACCAGAGATTTTATTAACGCCAGGAGGTTAATGTAGTCCCACAAAATTCATTACATTCAATACATTACATACAATACAGTTCAACTAGCATACATATGCATATATAATTGTTACCTACTGGCGGTTGTCAGTAGGTAGTTATAGTTAGGACCAAGTTTCCATAGGAAGAGCATTTTTTGTTTTGCGTGTAACTTTGGCGTCGTGTGATGAATCTTCATGAAATTTTCCAAAATAATTCTTTGTTCATATCAGCTCCTATGTTGAAAGTGTGGGGGTGATTCGTCAAGGGGGAGCAGAGAAAAAAGGGGGTCTCAAAATGTGTTTTCTCCATGCAATTTCCATAGGAAACTTTAGACAAGGCTACAGGTCGAACGGGTGAACAGAAATACCCCAGATTTGGCAGGGAGAAGGGCCTTGGTCTAGAAAGCACACTTTTGTTTATTTGGTGTAAATCTCTTCATTAGTTTTGGAGAAATATCAAAATTTACAGATATCGAAATTTGGGAATTCTGCCATCTGATTGGCTTTATACCTGCTTGCACCGCAGATAATTGACACCGCTCTCTCCTGTGTAAAATTGTCATTCCATGATACAAAACCTTACCAGAGTGATCATTCTTCATGTAAACTATTGCTTTAACTAAGCAGATGGTGACTGGTGTCTGGTACTGAGTACCTGCACTACTTTAATTTAAAATAAAGAGCATCTGCACTTCTCAGCACTGCTGTAATACATTTAATGGGAGATGCAGCACTTAGGAGGAGCGAATAGGTCCTATAGATAATAAGTAGCAGCACTTTTACTATGTTTTCATTTAAAATACAGCCTATAACATTTCATAGGTATACGTCACCCCTCCAACCGCATACATCACTCTATCAGCACTGATTGCTCTCCTCTTCTGGACAAGCCACCTACCAACTTTTGGGTCTACAGGGCTCTGCTAGATTGCCAATCGCTTGAACTGGTGCTGGCGTTCCACTGATAGCAGCTGGTGCTGGGCCTCTCTTGACTTTGGCGGCTCAGTGCTCCATTAAACAGTTGACGGTCTGCAGAATCCTCAGTTGCAGCTGCCACCCCAGGTAATTGACAAGTTACAGGCTCTGGTTTGTGCCTTTTGAAAATAGTTTCAAGTTTATTTTATTTTGCATAGTTATTTAAAACCATTGCAACATTTGCTTAAACAAATATTACAATTATTGTTGTACAATGATAAAAACCATAAAACGGGGACCAAAATTATTATACAGAGAACGTTGGCTATGCAGGCGATGGCAAGTTTCATCTGTTCACAAGCAAAAGTGCAGTGCATTCGCTGTTCCTAGCTGGTACTGGGTGTAGGCGGGTTATTGTGCCCTATAGAATGTAATGTTCTTGTTATTAGTTCTTGCTCAAAAATTGTTGTTCAAGAAAAGTGCTGATGCTCCATCCTTTGAGGGAAGCCAGTCCCGGATTATAACTTAGTTGCGCCACTAGGGCTTCTTACTTGTGTGGCTTATTTATATGGCCATTCCAATATTAAGTGTTTTTGTTCAGCCAGCTTTAAATATTTTAGTAGTCTGCAGTTCAGCTGCGTATTTCCCGGATTAAAGCAAGCCAACACCGCTTGTTTCCTGGTGCGGATACCTAGCTGCTTGAAGGGATCTTTTAATAGCAGTAACCGTTCTTTTTTTTAATTTTTATTTTTTATTAATTTTATTAGCAATATATGAGTACACAACATACAGAAGAAAAAGTGTAGTGAGTACCAGCATCATTATCTTATAACAACCTTCAACACAGAAAATCAAAATCATCATATTACACATTGCATAAAGTTCATCCACCATACAGCAACGTAAACATATGAAGAATATATTTATCAAAGGGCATTACACATCCATATCCAAATAAGATAAAACTGGGCCCCCAAATTTGCAGGCCCAATTTCCGTTTGCGCCTGCCCTTAAGAGCATTCAGACTATACTCTATGTTAAACTCTGCCGAAAACCTGGCCCTCCACGCATCGAAAGATGGGGGATCCTTTTGTAACCAACATGAAGCAATGCATAACCTTAACACTGCTGAGGCTAAGAAAATTAAATATATAGCATTCCTAGGTACATTGTCTGCGTTTTCACCCATCTTTATACCTAGCAGAATCTGCATAGGCGATAGATCTATAGGGGACCCCAAAATAGCCGTAAAAAATGTGTCTATGTGCTCCAGTAGTTTATTTAATTGCGGACATGTACCAAAAATATGCATCACATCTGCATCTAGTTTGTCACACTGAAAACATTTCCCCTCCTGTCCGCCCACCCATTTAGCAAGTTTGTGAGGTGTAAGATATAAATAGAATATAGTTTTGTATTGTTGGGCGTATAGATTAGTAGACATAAACAATCGACTAGCTAATTCAATAGAAGTCTCCAGATGGATATCAGAGCAGCCTAGCCTACTTTCCCATTTACGACTATGTTCTTCCAGGTCATTAGGTTTTGTTTCTAACATAAGAATATATAATGCCCCAATTCTTGCTGCCTTCCGGATAGCTTCTATAAGGGGATTAGTCTGTATGTTCCACCGGGCTTTGAACAGATAATCTCTGGTTTGTAGGAATTTAAAAAACTCCGCCCGGGGCACGTGATAACCGTTCTTTATGTAGATCCTTACAGGGGCAGATTAGGTGTAAGATGTCTCCTTGCTCGGAGTTACACAGCCTACACATGCTTTGGGTTGTGGCCCTCAGCCATGGTGGAAGATGCTGGATGCACGGGAGGATACCCAGTCTGTGCTTTAAGAATTTCATTTTTATCTCTTTGGAGTAGCCCTGATTAAAGTACTTTTGTGGTGCAAGTAATTTGTGAGAGTTCAAGGTCATCCAGGCATGGGATCTATCTGCAAAGGTTAACTTGTCCTCTACCACCGCACTTTGTTTTACAAATTTCCATGCCAACTTCTTGAAAGCTGAATGTCCACGTTGAGTGCTCAAGAGATCCGTAAGCTTGGTACTTTCCAGTGATGTCTGAAGATATCTCTTTGCTTGGCTTGTGCTGGATTTCATGCCACAGCAGTTGGTTCAGCGTATTTGGAGTGGCGTTTCTGATTGTGTGCCAACAGATAACATAAGACCCTTTTGAAAATAGGAATCAAGAGAGAGAGTACCCCACTATCCCCAGGGAACAGGGTACAGTGACAACCGGTCAGAGAAGAATCCCTGGGTAAAACACTATCTTAGAGATGCACTGTGTTTATGAACCCTATCAATCTAGGCATTCATACATTCTTTCTCCTGTACTCACAGGCCAATCACTCCCAATACTCGTAAATAGTTAATTTCCACACTAAAATTGAACGTTCACAATCTTTTTAATAAAAAATATAAAATATATATAGAATAACTTAAAAATTCAAAGAAAAATCTTTGAATACATACAATAGAAACACAGAAATTCATAAAAGTTAATAAATGATTTGTTGTAGGCAATTAGACAAATACTGTAACATTTTTCGAACTTAATACATCAGAAACATAAACATATTAAAAGACTAATATAGCAGACAAAAATATACAACAACCCCCGGTACACTATGGCCTTCAGATTCCTTCGCCACACTAGTTATTTAGATCCAATGGTCCTCTCTCTATATTTCAATGGTGCAGTCAATAGTATCATTCATGTATGAGTATCTATCACTCCCCAGACCCTACTTGGATTCTACAAAAGAACATAAATGCGACGACGCGTTTCGGTGCTGTGAACACTTGATATTGTAGCACCTTCTTCAGGACTGCCATTTCTTTGGGGTCACCGGCTTCAAGGACTAATGCTTTACACCCTCTCTGTAAATGTATGGGGAGAGAAGCAAGGTATCACTACTATGTAATAAAACGTGACATATGTATCAATATGAGCACTCTAGTCTCAATAACTAAATGTATTCTTACAACAGTCTGTTACCTAACAGATTTATATTTCATGTTCTTGCCATAACTTAGGGACATCTCTAGAACCTCTTTAACATGGTTATCTTGGAACAAGAACTATTATTATCCCTGTAACTTTGTAGGACATGGTAACCTATCTCCCCTCTCGGATATAAAGTTGTAGTCTATACAATTCGTGGATCAAGTGCAAATTAGTTTCAAACACATTCTTGTAAGATTTTACTCCTCCATTTCTTTTTTAGTGTGGAAACTAAACATCTGCTCGAACATAATTTCAACATTTTCATTGCTCCCATGTTGTTACATGGCTTTCCCACTTTGCTTCTGCATTCAGGCACACTCTTACCCATTCGGTATAGGTGGACGTATACCCACTGGTGTATATTTGGTCTATCTCCTCAGTTAGATCTTTTTCTCTTGAGGTAGAGTTCTTCCTAATATAGGAACATATGGCACTGTAAGTACCTTACATCTTTTAACACCTTTTGGCCCCCTATCCCCCATCTTGTGAGGCCAAACAAAGGAGGGAATCAATTACCTTCTTTATCACTATACAGCTGAGGCTATGAGGGCCTTTCCAATTCCCTGTAAGTGTATGGAGGCGCTTCCACTCTTCTTTCCAAGCTTTTTTTAACCTCATCTTTTGTTTTCTTACCTTAAAACTATGTAAAATTTTCATGGACGGGCATATGTCAGCATACTTCCGTGCCGTCAGTAAACTTGATATGTTCTGTCAAGGAAACAGACCAAATATGTATATGCACGTGTCTGTTTATTATTTTATAAGCTACTTATTCATTTGAAAGTTCCCATGTCTCATGAATTTTTTCCGTTATATTCTCTCTCCCTTCTTAGTCCCTTCTCCTTCTGGTTCTATCTATCTTTTACTCGTGTGCAGTCTATGTGCAAGCATCTTATACTTATATATTTCCAATGGGGCCCTCCCCCCTCTATTTTACTGTTGGTGGCATCGTTGTTATTCGGGACCCTCTAGGTATGACATCCTGAATGAAGAGAAACCTCTCATGGGTATATTCTCCTGGTACCGCTCGACTTGGTGTCGGTACTGGTTCTACCTTTTTTAAAAAAAAGAAACTGCCCTTTCTCAGTCAGTTAATCCTGACTGGTCTCTGGGGGTTGCTTTATCACACAGCCTAGCTCCCCGTGTTTTTAGGAGCCATCCCACCTCCCCATTGTACCTCATAAGGAGTTTCTACTACTTTCGCTTTAAATACTCGCCCCTCATACAGATCTTCGCTCTTCCTGTATGCACGAGAGCTGGGTGGCCCGTCTTCCTATCTAAGGATATCATATCCCTTCTCTTACCTCATTTCTTTAGCAGCCGGGATTCTGCCTCATCCTTTTTCCTTTCGTTTCGCAGTGCCGGGCGCGCTGTATTTAAGCCCAATTACACGGTCTAAATTGTTTACAGCTGGACCCTGCGCATGCGCACTCTCGTTGCATACCGTCATCTATTCGAGCGCCATCTTAGAGTGGTATTATTATCAAGATACGCTACAAGTATTATTCATTACAGCACTTATAGTTTTAAATAGTTGGGATTTTTTATTTGATAGATGAATTTCCTGTCATTTCGGTAATTTGTGTATGTTTTAATTTATATTTTAAAACTACCGGAGACGTATCCCTATTTTCTCTCATCTGATACTCTCTCGTGGTTGTAAATTAAAGCTTTTTAATATTTAACCTGCAGAAGGATAGAGATCAATTTATGCCTTCTCAAATTGATTCATTACTTTTGGTTGTGCCACGCAAAAGGATAGTAATCATTTTGAGCATTTTCTAACGGATTTGTTTTTTTAATAGATATGTCTTTTGTAATTGTGGGTCCCCGTTTGTTTATCAATATTCTTCTTCGATATTTTTACCTTTGGCAAACCCTCATATTATGTCGTCCCTACATGCTTGTTTGTACTGTGGGGCATATGTATTTGTAGTAATAAGTTTATTATAAAAGGTTATATTCCTTAATGTTCTATCGTTTTAAATATTTGTCTGAGTCCTATTTATTTTGGCTCTATCATGCTAATTGCGTTATCCTAAACCCCCTCTGTTGTATTTCATACAAAGTACTTTTAGTGGTTACATCCTTCCACTATGCCTCTTCTTTAGTCTTATTCATATCAATGTTTCCCACTCTTCTCTGGAGTTCAGACCACATCTAACAGTGTTGAATTTGATCATAAACCACTGTTCTTGTTGTTTTCTCCTTTTTTTGCTGTCTCCTAATCTGGTTTGTTCCCTGATTCTCTCTAAAATGACCCATCTCAGATCTTTCTCATTGTGTCCCCGTTCTTTCCAATGGGCTACTAATGGCGCATTTTCTTTGTTATTCTTTATCGCTGATTTATGTTCACCTATTCTTAGCCTCAGTTCTCTGCCCGTCTCTCCTATGTATCCTAGATTACACGGGCACAAAATCATATATATTACGTTTTTGGTTCTACAGTTGTTTAAGCTGGTAATGTCCTGTGTGGCACCATTGTGTTCCACCTTCTTGGTGACTATACATAATTCACATATACAGCAGTTGCCGCATTTGTGATTCCCTACCGCTTTGGTTCCACCTAAAGTGGTTTGATGTTCTATTACATCATCCCTGTAGGTATGTACTAAACTGGACCTTAAGTTTTTATTCTTCCTGTATGCATAAAGGGGACGTTGTAATACAGTCTCAGCTCCATCATTCAGGATTTTCCAGTTGTGGTTAATGATGTTCTTCACCTGGTTGGCCACTACTGAATACTGGCTCACCATCACTATTTTCTCTTTAGTCTCCTTTTTACACTTCTTATTCAGGAGGCAGTCCCTATCATAGTAGCGGGCTCTTTTTAGGGAGTGGGTAATCAGTTTTTTTGGATAGCCTCTTTCCTGAAACTTCTGTTTCATTTCTCCAGCATGTCTATGGAAGTCTTCTATTGTGGTACAATTTCTTCTCAGACGGAGAAATTCTCCAAAGGGTATCGAGTCTTTTTGGCTCCTGGGGTGGTAACTTCTATAGTGCAACACTGCGTTGCGATCCAAAGCGGTAGGGAATCACAAATGCGGCAACTACTGTATATGTGAATTATGTATAGTCACCAAGAAGGTGGAACACAATGGTGCCACACAGGACATTACCAGCTTAAACAACTGTAGAACCAAAAACGTAATATATATGATTTTGTGCCCGTGTAATCTAGGATACATAGGAGAGACGGGCAGAGAACTGAGGCTAAGAATAGGTGAACATTGTAGGAAATGGGATCCCCTGCCGACCAGAGCTTGCGCCAGAGTCAGTCAGAGACCACCACTCCCCCGTCAGGGCCAGGGGGTCACCCACCAAGACAACCCCTACTCGCCCTCTAGGTAACGTGGCGCGAGCAGCCAGGCCTATCTTGGAGGTCATGTGTAAAGCATTTGCGCACGCACCCCCAGCAACAACCTCCCGGGCCCCCCACAAAGGAACCGCACACCAAGTATATATGAAAATAGTCTCTGTATTAAAAAGTACACATAGGAACACATACTGTACAGGGTGCCAGGGGCACGGGCAGGGTTTACAAGGGAATATATACAGGACAGGGCCAGGGGACCACTGCCAGGAATATGCACATGATGGAGCTGGCATTAGAACATATAACAACTGAGAGCTTCCTCGAACTAGGACTAGAACACATAATCACCAGGAGCTTAGCATTAGAATACGTCACGCCCCAGGGTTTCATAGGACTAGCAATAGAACTCACTCTACCCAGTGTCAACATACATGAGGCAAGGATAGTCAGGAGGGAAGGAATGACATGGAATATCACACCACAGACGTACCTGTAGGAAGGAAACACAGAATAACTCTCAAGGAGCACAGTTAACATTCAGCTAATACTGTCACAGGCCAAGGGGCCGTTCTGGGCGAGGCGCCCAAAAGTCTCAATGTCAGAACGGGCTGTAGGTGGTTTAACACAAGCCTACACGTGGCAGCTGCCCACGAAGTGCTGGGCAACTGTAGATGCTGAGGGCAACACGTTGGAGCCTCGCAGGCTCGGAACAAGGGGACAGGGGTGGAGCCTCGCAGGCTCGAAAGGACAATGCGCAAACGGTGGGCCTCTCGGGGCCCATGAACAAGGAGGAGTCCATCTTGGGGGGCTCGATATCGCTGGGGGGCCCCACGGGCCATAACGGAGCATCTCGGGGCTCGAGAAAGAAACTGCGGGCAGGCGGGGCCCCCTTCGGGGGGCCCGGCATCGCTGGGGCAGGCGGAGTCCCTCACGGGGGACCCGGTATCAGGGTAGGCCTCTCGGGCCTCTGAGCATTTCGGCCCTCGTGCTAGAGGGGAGGGGCGGGCACCGACAATGTGCCCCGACGCCCCTCCTCTCCTTCTCTCGGCACTTACCGGGTTGTGCTCGGCGGCGGCCCTCTCTCGGGCGGCGGCTCTCTTCCCTCTCTCTCCCCGGGGCTCTCTCCTCACATGGGAGCCCCGGTAGGCGGTGCAGAGCTTCAGCGGGGCGGTAGAGCCCCCAGGACTTCCGGGTGCGCGTGGGGAAGCCCTCCGGGCTGGCCAATCCCTGCGCGGCCCAGGAATGATGCAGTTGGAGTCCCGGCGGTCTGGACCAATGAGATTGCGGCAATGCTTCTCCGGGGCCGCCAATGGCAGCGCGGCCCTGGATAGGGAGGCGGGCGCAGCGCCTCTCGGGCGGACTCCGGGCTGCGGCGGTGACGGGGGAAATATCAGGGCAAATGCCGGGTGGCACCGGCTCACATAAACAGCGCTCCCAAGCGCTGTGGGTATGAAGAGCGCTCGCCAGCGCTAGGGGGTCAAGGGACAGCGCTATCAGTGGAAAGTAAAGCGCTTTCAGGCACCAGGGCAGAGGCGCAGCGCTCCCAAGCGCTAAGTAAAAAAATAGCAACAGTCCATCAAAGTCCAGGACCTCGGGAGGAGCACAGCAGCTCCTAGCAGGGCAAGGCCATCAGGAGTCCAGGAGAAGGGCAGGGCCCAGGGAGGCAAGCCAACCCTGGGCCCAAGCAGCAGCTCCTGGTAGATTCAAGTTTGGGAACAAGAACCTTTGAGAAGAGGTCACAGCCTCTTTTTATACATGCAAATCCTTAGTCTAAAGGTGCTGGGTGGGGGAGAAACCAGTCGCAGCTGGTTCTGGGAGTATCTTGTTTTCCCCAACCACCCCTTTCATTCATTAGGCAGGCTCGGTCATCAGACGCACCCCAGGGGGGTGGAGCCAGCATTGTGGGGGAAAGCCCAGCCCCATACAGGATACAGGCACAGCTCCTCCCTCACATCAGCATGCTAATCTCTCCATTCACCACCGGGGCAGACCCACACAGACTCCTGGAGCCAGGCTCCCCAGCCGGCTTCAGCCAATCACGCGTCAGCACACCCACTGCACACACACACCCATGTCTAGAAGTGGTACTTCCCTTCTAGACACACACAAGCCGCATACATCATCTTGAAGCATTCAATCACACGAATCCATACATACCAGACTCGGGCCTGTACTCCCTACGCACCAGGAACTATCGGGGACACACACATTCCCCATGCATTCCTATGGGAGGGCAGGCTTCTCTCATGTACACGCACTCAGAATGGGAATCACCATTCCCAGGTCACATATAACAAGCCAAATTCCAGGGGTGGACCTGCCAGAAGGGCCCGGTCCAACACAGCCCCCTTCCAGCCCAAACGCAGGGTACGCCAATCACCACACTGATGGACTTCCATGCTTTGGGCGAAAAAACATGGACGCGGGCCCGCACTGCCGGGACCTTCTCTAGTTCTACGCCACGTTGATCTTATCGATACACATAGGCTTTAAAAAATAAAAAAAATAAAAAATTACAGAAAATAAAAAACATAGGCCCAACTAGGCTACCCCACTGGTACTCCTTAGTGGACCACGGCTAGGACCAGGCCCTAGGCCACCCAGATACCACTGGTCCATGCAAACCCGGAGTGGGGGGGTGGTAACCCCTGGCCCACGACAGCCATTCTCCACTCCCTTTCTTCGTGTAGTATCACTTTACCACTTTCTCTTCCACCTAGGGTCCGCACCCTCAGGCTGGCCAGAGGTCACGGGCAAGAATGCCCCACCCTACCTCTACTTCTGAAGTTCCGCGCTCTCCCAGGAGAAGCACCCTCAGAACACACTCTCCTACCAGTTTCAGAACTTCCTCCCTCCACTGGTCTCCCACCTGGGAACTAAATTCACCGGATCATCTAGAAGACAAACCGGCCAGGACACTGGCTACAGTCGCCCCGCCGTCCAGATCCGGAAACACCGACTACTGGCTCCCCAACCGCGGGCAGTACCCTACCTGCCAGATGCCTGGCGCACCAGGACTTTTTACAAGAAAAAAAATGGAATCTAACACTTCCTCTCCTCCCTCCGCAGGCAGGAGTTCCCTCTTGTACTAGGATGAGCCGCGGCAGCGCCAGCAGGTCTCAGTGTTCAGCTCTCCCCAAGGCAAGCCGCGGCAGCGCCAGCAGGTCTTCCTTGTCCGGGATACAACTAAACATACATTCAACAAAAATGAGCCGCGGCAGCGCCAGCAGGTCTCAGTGTTCAGCTCTCCCCAAGGCAAGCCGCGGCAGCGCCAGCAGGTCTTCCTTGTCCGGGATACAACTAAACATACATTAAACAAAAATGAGCCGCGGCAGCGCCAGCAGGTCTCAGTGTTCAGCTCTCCCCAAGGCAAGCCGCGGCCGAGCCAGCAGGTCTTCCTTGTCCGGGATACAACTTAACATACATACAAACAAGATGAGCCGCGGCAGCGCCAGCAGGTCTCAGTGTTCCGCTCTCCCCAAGGCAAGCCACGGCCGAGCCAGCAGGTCTTCCTTGTCCGGGATACAACATCACACACATTCAACAAGGGGGACACCTGACGCATAAAACACATTCAGCGGTGTACGGAACACATGATGCATCAAACGCTTTCAGCAGGGTAGGTAAGACACAATTATCGTTGATTCAGCAAGCTCCCCATCCCAGAGAACTTACACTCCATTATTCAGCAAGCTCCCCCTCTCAGAGAACTTACACTCCATTAATCAGCACACCTCAACATTCATCCACACACCCTCCCCTGGACTGGTGAGACAGTTTCCACCGCCCCTTATTCCTCAACCTGACCCATGTGGCACAGGTACCATTACTCTAGGGAAGGGACAAGGACCGCATACATTGAACACAATTTCGCTGCCACCACTGGATCCCACCCTTCTGGTGAATCCAGAAAACGTATTGCACTAGGGGGATGATCTACCCTCCCGAGCTAGGGACACCTAACTCACAGTGCACCAGAACCACATTCTCCACAAAAACAGATATTTTTAGCAACGTGCACCAGAACTACATTTTCCACCAGAACAGACATTTTGAGCAAAGTGCACCAATAGTTTCTTTTCTTTGCAACCATCTAAACAGCAGAGTGTTGTAGTGGGGCCGGTTATCACTGAGGTACTGCGCAAACACAAGTCCGGATCCCACCGCTGCCACCAATGTAGGAAATGGGATCCCCGGCCGACCAGAGCTTGCGCCAGAGTCAGTCAGAGACCACCACTCCCCCGTCAGGGCCAGGGGGTCACCCACCAAGACAACCCCTACTCGCCCTCTAGGTAACGTGGCACGAGCAGCCAGGCCTATCTCGGAGGTCATGTGTAAAGCATTTGCGCACGCACCCCCAGCAACAACCTCCCGGGCCCCCCACAAAGGAACTCCACACCAAGTATATATGAAAATAGTCTCTGTATTAAAAAGGACACATAGGAACACATACTGTACAGGGTGCCAGGGGCACGGGCAGGGTTTACAAGGGAATATATACAGGACAGGGCCAGGGGACCACTGCCAGGAATATGCACATGATGGAGCTGGCATTAGAACATATAACAACTGAGAGCTTCCTCGAACTAGGACTAGAACACATAATCACCAGGAGCTTAGCATTAGAATACGTCACGCCCCGGGGTTTCATAGGACTAGCAATAGAACTCACTCTACCCAGTGTCAACATACATGAGGCAAGGATAGTCAGGAGGGAAGGAATGACATGGAATATCACACCACAGACGTACCTGTAGGAAGGAAACACAGAATAACTCTCAAGGAGCACAGTTAACATTCAGCTAATACTGTCACAGGCCAGGGGGCCGTTCTGGGCGAGGCGCCCAAAAGTCTCAATGTCAGAACGGGCTGTAGGTGGTTTAACACAAGCCTACACGTGGCAGCTGCCCACGAAGTGCTGGGCAACTGTAGATGCTGAGGGCAACACGTTGGAGCCTCGCAGGCTCGGAACAAGGGGACAGGGGTGGAGCCTCGCAGGCTCGAAAGGACAATGCGCAAACGGTGGGCCTCTCGGGGCCCATGAACAAGGAGGAGTCCCTCTTGGGGGGCTCGATATCGCTGGGGGTCCCACGGGCCATAACGGAGCCTCTCGGGACTCGAGAAAGAAACTGCGGGCAGGCGGGGCCCCCTTCGGGGGGCCCGGCATCGCTGGGGCAGGCGGAGTCCCTCACGGGGGACCCGGTATCAGGGGAGGCCTCTCGGGCCTCTGAGCATTTCGGCCCTCGTGCTAGAGGGGAGGGGCGGGCACCGACAATGTGCCCCGACGCCCCTCCTCTCCTTCTCTCTGCACTTACCGGGTTGTGCTTGGCGGCGGCCCTCTCTCGGGCGGCGGTTCTCTTCCCTCTCTCTCCCCGGGGCTCTCTCCTCACATGGGAGCCCCGGTAGGCGGTGCAGAGCTTCAGCGGGGCGGTAGAGCCCCCAGGACTTCCGGGTGCGCGTGGGGAAGCCCTCCGGGCTGGCCAATCCCTGCGCGGCCCAGGAATGATGCAGTTGGAGTCCCGGCGGTCGGGACCAATGAGATTGCGGCAATGCTTCTCCGGGGCCGCCAATGGCAGCGCGGCCCTGGATAGGGAGGGGGGCGCAGCGCCTCTCCAGCGGACTCCGGGCTGCGGCAGTGACGGGGAAAATATCAGGGCAAATGCCGGGTGGCACCGGCTCACATAAACAGCGCTCCCAAGCGCTGTGGGTATGAAGAGCGCTCGCCAGCGCTAGGGGGTCAAGGGACAGTGCTATCAGTGGAAAGTAAATCGCTTTCAGGCGCCAGGGCAGAGGCGCAGCGCTCCCAAGCGCTAAGTAAAAAAATAGCAACAGTCCATCAAAGTCCAGGACCTCGGGAGAAGCACAGCAGCTCCTAGCAGGGCAAGGCCATCAGGAGTCCAGGAGAAGGGCAGGGCCCAGGGAGGCAAGCCAACCCTGGGCCCAAGCAGCAGCAGCTCCTGGTAGATTCAAGTTTGGGAACAAGAACCTTTGAGAAGAGGTCACAGCCTCTTTTTATACATGCAAATCCTTTGTCTAAAGGTGCTGGGTGGGGGAGAAACCAGTCGCAGCTGGTTCTGGGAGTATCTTGTTTTCCCCAACCACCCCTTTCATTCATCAGGCAGGCTCGGTCATCAGACGCACCCCAGGGGGGTGGAGCCAGCATTGTGGGGGAAAGCCCAGCCCCATACAGGATACAGGCACAGCTCCTCCCTCACATCAGCATGCTAATCTCTCCATTCACCACCGGGGCAGACCCACACAGACTCCTGGAGCCAGGCTCCCCAGCCGGCTTCAGCCAATCACGCGTCAGCACACCCACTGCACACACACACCCATGTCTAGAAGTGGCACTTCTCTTCTAGACACACACAAGCCGCATACATCATCTTGAAGCATTCAATCACACGAATCCATACATACCAGACTCGGGCCTGTACTCCCTACGCACCAGGAACTATCGGGGACACACACATTCCCAATGCATTCCTATGGGAGGGCAGGCTTCTCTCATGTACACGCACTCAGAGTGGGAATCACCATTCCCAGGTCACATATAACAAGCCAAATTCCAGGGGTGGACCTGCCAGAAGGGCCCGGTCCAACAAACATAAATCAGCGATAAAGAATAACAAAGAAAATGCGCCATTAGTAGCCCATTGGAAAGAACGGGGACACAACGAGAAAGATCTGAGATGGGTCATTTTAGAGAGAATTAGGGAACAAACCAGATTAGGAGACAGCAAAAAAAGGAGAAAATAACAAGAACAGTGGTTTATGATCAAATTCAACACTGTTAGATGTGGTCTGAACTCCAGAGAAGAGTGGGAAACATTGATATGAATAAGACTAAAGAAGAGGCATAGTGGAAGGATGTAACCACTAAAAGTACTTTGTATGAAATACAACAGAGGGGGTTTAGGATAACGCAATTAGCATGATAGAGCCAAAATAAATAGGACTCAGACAAATATTTAAAACAATAGAACATTAGGGAATATAACCTTTTATAATAAACTTATTACTACAAATACATATGCCCCACAGTACAAACAAGCATGTAGGGACGACATAATATGAGGGTTTGCCAAAGGTAAAAATATCGAAGAAGAATATTGATAAACAAACGGGGACCCACAATTACAAAAGACATATCTATTAAAAAACCAAATCCGTTAGAAAATGCTCAAAATGATTACTATACTTTTGCGTGGCACAACCAAAAGTAATGAATCAATTTGAGAAGGCATAAATTGATCTCTATCCTTCTGCAGGTTAAATATTAAAAAGCTTTAATTTACAACCACGAGAGAGTATCAGATGAGAGAAAATAGGGATACGTCTCCGGTAGTTTTAAAATATAAATTAAAACATACACAAATTACCGAAATGACAGGAAATTCATCCATCAAATAAAAAATAACAACTATTTAAAACTATAAGTGCTGTAATGAATAATACTTGTAGCGTATATTGATAATAATACCACTCTAAGATGTTGCTCGAATAGATGACGGTATGCAACGAGAGTGCGCGTGCGCAGGGTCCAGCTGTAAACAATTTAGACCGTGTAATTGGGCTAAAATACAGCGGGCCCGGCACCGCGAAACGAAAGGAAAAAGGACGAGGCAGAATCCCTGCTGCTAAAGAAATGAGGTAAGAGAAGGGATATGATATCCTTAGATAGGAAGACGGGCCACCCAGCTCTCGTGCATACAGGAAGAGAGAAGATCTGTATGAGGGGCGAGTATTTAAAGCGAAAGTAGTAGAAACTCCTTATGAGGTACAATGTGGAGGTGGGATGGCTCCTAAAAACACGGGGAGCTAGGCTGTGTGATAAAGCAACCCCCAGAGACCAGTCAGGATTAACTGACTGAGAAAGGGCAGTTTCTTTTTTTTTAAAAAGGTAGAACCAGTACCGACACCAAGTCGAGCGGTACCAGGAGAATATACCCATGAGAGGTTTCTCTTCATTCAGGATGTCATACCTAGAGGGTCCCGAATAACAACGCTGCCACCAACAGTAAAATAGAGGGGGGAGGGCCCCATTGGAAATATATAAGTATAAGATGCTTGCACATAGACTGCACACGAGTAAAAGATAGATAGAACCAGAAGGAGAAGGGACTAAGAAGGGAGAGAGAATATAACGGAAAAAATTCATGAGACATGGGAACTTTCAAATGAATAAGTAGCTTATAAAATAATAAACAGACACGTGCATATACATATTTGGTCTGTTTCCTTGACAGAACATATCAAGTTTACTGACGGCACGGAAGTATGCTGACATATGCCCGTCCATGAAAATTTTACATAATTTTAAGGTAAGAAAACAAAAGATGAGGTTAAAAAAAGCATGGTGAGACCCAGGAATCATCTGAACAGATGGAGGGCTCTGCCTATATAATATACAAATTGTAACAGCCATAATTTTTGCCTAAAACAGATATATATACAGATTTGGAAAGAAGAGTGGAAGCGCCTCCATACACTTACAGGGAATTGGAAAGGCCCTCATAGCCTCAGCTGTATAGTGATAAAGAAGGTAATTGATTCCCTCCTTTGTTTGGCCTCACAAGATGGGGGATAGGGGGCCAAAAGGTGTTAAAAGATGTAAGGTACTTACAGTGCCATATGTTCCTATATTAGGAAGAACTCTACCTCAAGAGAAAAAGATCTAACTGAGGAGATAGACCAAATATACACCAGTGGGTATACGTCCACCTATACCGAATGGGTAAGAGTGTGCCTGAATGCAGAAGCAAAGTGGGAAAGCCATGTAACAACATGGGAGCAATGAAAATGTTGAAATTATGTTCGAGCAGATGTTTAGTTTCCACACTAAAAAAGAAATGGAGGAGTAAAATCTTACAAGAATGTGTTTGAAACTAATTTGCACTTGATCCACGAATTGTATAGACTACAACTTTATATCCGGGAGGGGAGATAGGTTACCATGTCCTACAAAGTTACAGGGATAATAATAGTTCTTGTTCCAAGATAACCATGTGAAAGAGGTTCTAGAGATGTTCCTAAGTTATGGCAAGAACATGAAATATAAATCTGTTAGGTAACAGACTGTTGTAAGAATACATTTAGTTATTGAGACTAGAGTGCTCATATTGATACATATGTCACGTTTTATTACATAGTAGTGATACCTTTACAGAGAGGGTGTAAAGCATTAGTCCTTGAAGCCGGTGACCCCAAAGAAACGGCAGTCCTGAAGAAGGTGCTACAATATCAAGTGTTCACAGCACCGAAACGCGTCAACGCATTTATGTTCTTTTGTAGAATCCAAGTAGGGTCTGGGGAGTGATAGATACTCATACATGAATGATACTATTGACTGCACCATTGAAATATAGAGAGAGGACCATTGGATCTAAATAACTAGTGTGGCGAAGGAATCTGAAGGCCATAGTGTACAGGGGGTTGTTGTATATTTTTGTCTGCTATATTAGTCTTTTAATATGTTTATGTTTCTGATGTATTAAGTTCGACAAATGTTACAGTATTTGTCTAATTGCCTACAACAAATCATTTATTAACTTTTATGAATTTCTGTGTTTCTATTGTATGTATTCAAAGATTTTTCTTTGAATTTTTAAGTTATTCTATGTATATTTTATATTTTTTATTAAAAAGATTGTGAACGTTCAATTTTAGTGTGGAAAATAACTATTTACGAGTATTGGGAGTGATTGGCCTGTGAGTACAGGAGAAAGAATGTATGAATGCCTAGATTGATAGGGTTCATAAACACAGTGCATCTCTAAGATAGTGTTTTACCCAGGGATTCTTCTCTGACCTTTTGAAAATAGTGCAGCACAGAGCTTGTCTGGACGGACACAATGACCCCACCATTCCCGCAACAGACATGAAGAATGATTTATTTTATTTACATCAAAGGCCCGCCCAGAGGGAATCCCTGCCAAGGGGCCAGGGCTGATGATACAGCAGGGGGCACAGCAGGACTTAAAAACACTCCTGCCTGGTGCCAGTGTGAGCGCAAACTCCTGCAGAGCAGCACTGAGAGGTTGAGTATGGACTGGAGGCCCTCAGTCAGAAGATCTCAAAATAATATTCCAAATCTAGTCATTGCTGTAAAACAGTAAATAAAGCAATCAAGGGACATCTGAATGGATCCTAACCCACAGCGGCACCACCCTGAGCCTGGAGAGCAGTGAGCAGAGCTACAGGCTCGGTATTTGTCAGGCGGTTAGTTTTGAAACTATTTATTAATACCTCAGTGAGCCACGCAGCCGCCACTCCTTGATGACAGTCTGTGACCTCTCTTCTCCGAACAGGTCCGGTCGCAGGGCGGCATGATGAGGCACTGTGACCAATTTGGCATAGGAAGCCGCGCGAGCAGTGGCTGCCACTTAAACTGCACAAACAATTTGTAACTGCTACCGCTCGCACCGCGGCCCTCCCGCCTCAGGAGTAACTTAACTTCCTTTCTCCCCCTCAAGAGATAGACACACTGTTGCAGTACTGACGGCTTGTCACGTAAACGCAACCACCGCAGTAGTGAATCCAACAGCCTGCTAACACTTGGGAGCGCATAATGACTTCTGCGCAGTGTGTAGAGTGGTACAGTTCAGCCCATGTCGGTCCAGTGCTTTATTTGAGCTGGCTCTGCCACAGATGGCCACCCCGCTACTACTTTAACATAATGTACTATTGCCCGGCGATCACGAGGAAGAAGCAGCAGCGCTGTGATGCGTGACTTTGCATTTTAGTGCGGTGATGCGGCTCCCCGCACTAAAATGCATTCGTCTAACGCCTGATGAGTGACACTTTTTATTTGATCTGGTGTTTAAAATTCCATGGTATTTTCCTCTGTTTACTGTGGATTTGAAAAACCTGCAAATAAATTATTTAAAAAATAAATAAGCTTCCCAGTTTAATTGCAAAACTGCCTGCAATATATTCATTGAAATTCAGACTGCCACTTCCAGTTGTCACCCTTCTTTAAATACTCTTAACATCAGTGTTTGGAAGATGCTCATCTGAAGTGAAGCTATAAATACTTTTTTACAGCAGCAAAGTGTGAGGCCCTGTACTTGAAGTGTCTGATCCTTAAAAATATTCATGTCTGTGACATCTGGAATCCCAGGTCTTTACAGGTATATTTGCTTGTTTATGTGAAATGTATTCACTCCTGGAGCCTGGAGGCGGCGGTTCCGTCAGTGCCCACCAGAGGGCGCTCCTCGCCTGCTGATGGAACCCACTGAGCTGCACATTGGATGAAAGGGAGAAGGGTTTCCTCTTCCGGGTCAGCGGCGGCAGAGACAGCACCAGCAGCGGTGGCAACATCACGCTCCTGGTGTGTTCAGCCTTCTGCAGAGGAGGAAGGAGTCCTGTCTAGTGGTACATCTTTAGACCCTCACAACCCCCCCCCCCCCCCTCAGGACCCAGAACTGCCCCTCCCCCCGCCCCAGGAGGGGGAGGAGAGAGCCTGGACAATCTGCACAGGTCTCTGCTCAGGTAGGAGATTGTCAGCACCTTCTGCTGTGTTTGTAGAAATAGACTGAGTAATCCTGGAGGGAATCTCTGCAGGAGCCGGGCTGAGCTGGGCTCTTCTATCCGGGGCCCCTGGGGCTCAGCTGGGCTCTTCTATCTGGGGCCCTGGGCTGAGCTGGGCTCTTCTCTCTGGGGGCCCCTGGGGCTGAGCTGGGCTCTTCTATGCGGGGCCGCTGGGGCTGAGCTGGGCTCTTCTATCTGGGGTCTCTGGGGCTGAGCTGGGCTCTTCTATCCGGGGCTCCTGGGGCTGAGCTGGGCTCTTCTATCCGGGAGCCCCTTGAGCTGAGCTGGGCTCATCTATCCGGGGGCCTCTGGGCTGAGCTGGGCTCTTCTATCCAGGACCCCTGTGGCTGAGCTGGGCTCTTCTATCCGGGGGCCCTGGGGCTGAGCTGGGATCTTCTATCTGGGGGTCCTGGGGCTGAGCTGGGATCTTCTATCTGGGGGCCCTGGGGCTGAGCTGGGCTCTTCTATCCGGCGGCCCTGGGGCTGAGCTGGGCTGTTCTATCCGGGGACCATTGGGTTGAGCTGGGCTCTTCTATCCGGGGGCCCTGGGGGCTGTGCTGGGCTCTTCTATCCGGGGCCCCTTGAGCTGAGCTGGGCTCTTCAATCCGGGGGCCCTGGGGCTGAGCTGGGCTCCTCTATCCGGGGGCCCCTGGGGCTGAGCTGGGCTCTTCTATCCGGGGCCCCTGGGGCTGAGCTGGGCTCTTCTATCTGGGTCTGAGCTGGGCTCTTCTATCCGGGGGCCCCTGGGGCTGAGCTGGGCTCTTCTATCCGGGGCCTCTGGGGCTGAGCTGGGCTTTTCTATCCGGGGGCCCCTGGGGCTGAGCTGGGCTCTTCTATCTGGGGGTCCCTGGGTCTGAGCTGGGCTCTTCTATCGTGGGACTGAGCTGGGCTCTTCTATCCGGGGGCCCTGGGGGGCTTTCCTTCTGGCCTTGGGGGTGTTTGTGGGCATCATTGGAGTTAAAGAGGAGATCTGTGCACTGCACTGCACTGCAACTTACTGTACTGTGAGGAGCCTGTGCATGCTGCACTGCGTCTTACTGCACCATGAGGAATCTGTACACACTGCATCACATCTTACTGCACTGTGAGGAATCTGTCACTGCACTGCATCTTACTGCACTTTGAGAAATCTTTGTACCTCAGTGCATCTTACAACACTGTGAGGAGTCTGTGCATACTGCACTGTATCTTACTGCACTGTGAGAAATGTGTGCACTGCATCTTACTGCACTATGAGGAATCTGTGCACACTGCATTTTATTGCACTATGAGTAATCTGTGTGCACTGCATCTGACCACTAGGAGGAATCTGCACACTGCACTGAGGAGTCTGTGCACATTGCCCTGCATCTTACTGCACTTTGAGCAATCTGTGCATGCTGCACTGCATCTTACTGCACTAGGAGAAATCTGTGCCACTGCATCACCCTGCACTGTGAGGAATCTGTGCCACTGCATTGCAGTGGATTGTACGGCACAATGAGAAATCTGTACACTACACAGCATCTTATTGCACTGTGAAATATGGGTGCACACTGTGCTACGCCTTATTGCACTGTGAGAAATGTGTGCCCAACCTTAATTCGTCTCTCCCTGTTAATTTGTTTACTTGCACACCTCTACCCCTATGTTCGCAGCATGTCCCCCAAGCAGTTGAACGTCAAGGCTACCCGGCTGCCCTGTGCCCCTTTACCCATATTTCCCTTGTTTCCATCTCTCAGACTAGGCACAGGCTTCAGTCATTGCAATGGTTTCTTGTGGCATAGGCTGGCTTGTAGCATTGTTTGACCTGGAGTCTGCCAGGTAGGAGGCCTGTCAAGCAGAGAAACTTAGCTGTGTGTGTGTTTTTAGTTTACCTCTGCAGGTGGACGTGTGTCTGCAGGGTCGGTATGTGCTTGTGAAGAGAATAGGGATGTCTTTGCGTGTGTCTATGAGACTTGTCTGCAGTGTGTCCATCTCTTTGCAGGTTGTCTGTCATCGCAGATGTTGATGGCGCTGTCAGTCACTCTTCCTGGCCTCTGCTCTCTGTTTGAGTGAGACTTCAGCCCGTCCTCCAAATGTGTGAGTTCCCTCAAGTACCCAGCGGTACGTGTATACCAATGCTACATAGGGTCGTGGCACTCTCTCATCATGCATTGATGAGGAGTGTACTATGATTAGGCTTCCCAGTTTTCAGTTTGTATTTTTGTTTTTGGTCAATTCTGGTGGTGTTTTTTCCTCTGTGTTTTTCAGCGATTTCAATACCTTCAAAAACAGTGGTTATTGGTGGTTACACATATTTGCACAATAAAAAGCAACAGAGGCAGTGTTTATCCATGTTAGAGGAATGTTTTGCTTTTATTAATGCTTGGTATCTGTACTGCATGGTATACAGACAGTGTATGTACAGCATATATTGCGCCTTGAGACCCTCCGGGTGAGTAGTGCGCTTTATAAATGCTTTGATTGATTGATTGATTGATATGAGGTCCAAATGCATTTCTACAAATCACCTTATTGTAGTGCACCATACAATACTTCTTCTGTGAGTCATTGGTCATGCTCGCTCACTCTTTCCTTCCCATGTAAACTTTTATCTGTGAAAAGGCCCTCTCAACATTGGCCCTTGAGATGGGCAACGTCAATACAGCCTGTACACAATTTGTTAAATATGGCCACTGACATATCTTTCCATGCAATGCTGGTGCACCTGAAGATTGCTATTCTCTGGGACAGGTTCTGCAACATGCGCATTGAATTGGGCGCATTTGCCCTCAGGGTTATTGAAGTGGTCAAAAATGAAGCTGTACTTATCACAGTCCAGAGAACTTTCCCTTTACGTTAGAGATCTAGAACGTGTGCAGAGAGAGTACCACAGTGAGGCTTCATGAACTTGAAAGGCCATGGTTGGTGAAGGGACATTCCTATGCATCATTGCAGCCACTTCTTAGCATTGTAAAGTAACATTTCCTGAATTGCTCCTCAACGTTTCTTTGCTTGTCAAGTGGCAAGAAATCTAACATGAAACCCACATGGTATCATTCTTTCAGACTGCCCTTGCATACTAACTGTAACTTGTGTTAGAGTTTTCCTTGAAGTGTATTTTTATGTGAAGTGTTAGGATAGTAGCTCATAGATGTCAGTCTTGGGGTGGTTAGCTAATCTTATCTCGGGACCTGGTGATGCCCGATACTCGCTGTGGTAAGTGACCTTTGATTTTTCCAATGCTTTATTACTATAATTATTCTTTGACTGTAAGGCTAAATACTCTGCTATTATAACACATTTTGGAATAATCATGAATGCTCTTTAGTGCTTGGTCTTGTATTATAGTGGGTTATAAAGGGAGTGATGTGTATTTCTGTAACCGTGGTAGGCATTTTACATTTAGAAATGTGTCACCACCTAGTGATGGCATTTACCGTTTACACTCTTAAACATACAACTACACTCTGTGGCTTAATGTTGGGAAGGGGATGGTTGTGGGAACTGGAAAACACCAATTCAATGCCTCATCTTGGGTCATAGGTGCTTCATAAATACAATTACAATATATAGATATAATTAAAATTTGGCAAAAAGGTAGGTCTTGGTCTAGAAAGCATGTTTTTCTTTTAATGGTGTAAATCCATTCAGTAGTTGCTGAGAAATTTAAAAAATATCGATAACTGAGCACTGAGGAGGATTCGCGAACCCTCCCGGGCACGAGTTTCACTCTGATTGGCTGTCAACACTCCAACCAGGAAGTGTTGGCAGCCATCTTGTGACTTCGTAACCGAGTCACAAGAAAAATGGGGGAAAAAGATGAAAAACAAGAAAAGGGGGCAGGGTAGAAACACCCTGACCCCCTAGGCCTGCTCAGGGTGTCCCGCAGGGACCTCTGGTCCACAAAAAACATTTTTTTTAATCAGCAGAAGTCGCGCTGGGTGCACGAATCCTGCTGAGAATATTTGTAAAAAATAAAGCGCGGACTCCGATTTTGGGTTGCATTTGAAGTTTGCCCCCCTCATTTAGAGTGTGGCTGGTGGCCGGCCGACTGTCATAGGAGCGACGGTGATACTATCCACCACATTTAGACAACTCCAGAACATGGCAATATCTAAGCCTTCAGATAAGCCACAGCAGCTCCTCAGAAAGTACTGAAAATGTGCTCAGTGGCTTCCATGTTTCACACAGAAGTTCAGGCACTCTGTTCATCACCACCCCCTTTTCTGAATCATTTTGTCCACCATAAGCGTGGAAGGGTATACTCAGATGTGAGTCCCTTGCTCATTGCACCATCAGGATTCAAGCAAGCCGGGCCGACGACGCCTGAAATGGCAGAAACCGGTCCCCGGAAGCTTGTTTCCTTCCCAGTACAAGAATTGGCTTGGTAGTTTGGTTTGCCTTGTTCCCATCATGCACTGGGACAGGAACAGACTAATTTGCATATAGCCAAGTTCTGAGCTGGGATGGTGCAGTGAGCTAAAAAACGGTGATGGATCAAGCTCTGATCTTTGGACTGGGTAAGAGTGGTCTGCTTAGCTCAGGCACTCTGTTCATCACCACCCCCTTTTCTGAATCATTTTGTCCACCATAAGCGTGGAAGGGTATACTCAGATGTGAGTCCCTTGCTCATTGCACCATCAGGATTCAAGCAAGCCGGGCCGACGACGCCTGAAATGGCAGAAACCGGTCCCCGGAAGCTTGTTTCCTTCCCAGTACAAGAATTGGCTTGGTAGTTTGGTTTGCCTTGTTCCCATCATGCACTGGGACAGGAACAGACTAATTTGCATATAGCCAAGTTCTGAGCTGGGATGGTGCAGTGAGCTAAAAAACGGTGATGGATCAAGCTCTGATCTTTGGACTGGGTAAGAGTGGTCTGCTTAGTTCAGGCACTCTGTTCATCACCACCCCCTTTTCTGAATCATTTTGTCCACCATAAGCGTGGAAGGGTATACTCAGATGTGAGTCCCTTGCTCATTGCACCATCAGGATTCAAGCAAGCCGGGCCGACGACGCCTGAAATGGCAGAAACCGGTCCCCGGAAGCTTGTTTCCTTCCCAGTACAAGAATTGGCTTGGTAGTTTGGTTTGCCTTGTTCCCATCATGCACTGGGACAGGAACAGACTAATTTGCATATAGCCAAGTTCTGAGCTGGGATGGTGCAGTGAGCTAAAAAACGGTGATGGATCAAGCTCTGATCTTTGGACTGGGTAAGAGTGGTCTGCTTAGTTCAGGCACTCTGTTCATCACCACCCCCTTTTCTGAATCATTTTGTCCACCATAAGCGTGGAAGGGTATACTCAGATGTGAGTCCCTTGCTCATTGCACCATCAGGATTCAAGCAAGCCGGGCCGACGACGCCTGAAATGGCAGAAACCGGTCCCCGGAAGCTTGTTTCCTTCCCAGTACAAGAATTGGCTTGGTAGTTTGGTTTGCCTTGTTCCCATCATGCACTGGGACAGGAACAGACTAATTTGCATATAGCCAAGTTCTGAGCTGGGATGGTGCAGTGAGCTAAAAAACGGTGATGGATCAAGCTCTGATCTTTGGACTGGGTAAGAGTGGTCTGCTTAGTTCAGGCACTCTGTTCATCACCACCCCCTTTTCTGAACCACCCCCTTTTCTGAATCACACAGAAGCTCAGCAAATTGGTTGAAAAACTAAATAAATAGTTAATTACACACCCTGGGAGTTTTTTTTACGATGGAGCGGGATTGACTTTTTGTTTATTTAGGGCTGGCACGTTTACAAACATGATATGCATAATACACTTACTTAATGCAGCTTTCTGCCAGCTCTCTTCATCCATTGGTCTGCTGTTGTGTCAGTCACATTTTGCTTCCTCCCTTTACAGCATACAGCATGGGCAGTGGGTCAACCTACGTTTAGTCCTTTCACAAGTAGCACAACTGCAAACACCGAGGTTCCCTACAGTCTCAGTGTTTATGGTTTTACTTTATTATTACTTTAGTGTGTCCTTTGTGTTTAGACCTCATGTGATCGCAGGATGCCCTCCACTAGCTTTTCATGTTTTTCCTCTTGTGCCTCACCAAGATCCTACCCTGCTCTACTCATCTCCCTCCCAGCTTCGCTTTGCTCTTCTCCTCTGCACACGCTGTTAGCTGCTTGTGTTAGTTTCTGTTTAGTTGCTAAGAGGCAGCTGCCTAAGTTATGGTTCTCGCAAGTGCTGAGTATACCGCGCTGTCTGTGACTTTCCTCTTGAAAGCGCAGTGAGTGTAATGGGAAGAAATTAATTGCATTAATTCTGGGTGCTTGTTTCGGTTTCCCTTTAGCAGCGCATGTATGGACGTTTGTTTTTGGTAAAGTTGTTGGCATTTTTAAACACTTTCGTACCCCTAACGGAGCAAACACAAGGAGATGATGGACGAAGTGCTGAAACTTTTCAGACACTCACCCCCAGTCACTGAGTTGAATCCATCATCGTTCTGTAGCTCACTTCGCCACTTCAGTTCAGACCCAGCTATATGCAAATCAGTCTTGACCCTGTGCCTCTTGGGAACAGTCCAGACTGAACTGCCAAGCCATGCCTTCCCTGGGCCGGAATCAAGCATCCTGGGACCGGTTTCGGGCTAACAGCCCTCATCAGCCAGGCTACCTTGAAACCAGTGGCAAAGTGAGCAAGGGACCCTGCCAACTGATGGATTCAACCCAGATCTGTGACTGGGCGTGAGTGTCTGAAATGTTTTAGCGCTCCGTCCATCATTGCCTTGTGTTTGCTTAGTTCGCCCTAAGTTGGCAAGGTATGTCCAGACTGGGGTCCCTTGCTCACTTTGCCACTGGATTCAAACAAGCCTGGCTGATGTAAGGCATTTGCTCTTTTTATGGTTAGCTACGAGTTTCTAAAGGGTCTGATTAGGCATCATTTTCCTTGGAGCTCTGAAAGGAAACCCCTCTACTATCTAATAGTCATTCTCCAAGTGTGCCTTTATTTTAAGCATGAGGTCCTTAAAGCAAGGAGTGTTAGGCAGTTCGATAATGAAACTAGATCTGGAACACAACAGCCCAAAATCCTTTGTGTCGAGGATAAAGCTTCCCAGAAATGAAAGCTACAGGTACGGGTAGATATATTATGAATTTTATTAGAGCTTTGCTTTTTACTATCCATGGAGGGGGGCTCACATCACACCCAGGGACTTGGAAACCTTACCTGTGACAGGCGCTCGCTCACTCCTGGGTCCTGCACGCTGTGGTCTCGCCGCGCCGCAATCTCCAACTCGCGGCCCGCGGCTAGAGACTACAGCTCCCAGGGAGCTTAGCGCCCACTTCCTGCTGCCTGACGCCGCGCGCCCGGAGGCGCTACAAAAACCGGACGCTCCCTCCGCGTCGTGGGACACGCGCGGGCGACGCCGGGCGGAGCCCGGGCAGAGGGCGGGCCGTCTAAGGCCGTCCAAGGACGACCAGGGACGGGACGGGCCACATCTCTAACATCATGGGTAAGCGCAAATTAGTTACTCCAGTGCTGGGTGAAGCTAAGGCCAAGGTTCCCAAGTATACGACTAGTATAATCACATACTTGACGTCTAAAGTTGACGAATTATCCACCCAGATAGAGGTTTCTGAACGTGCGTTGGGTCTGGAAAATACATCTGCAGGCACAAGCATTATAAACACCATGCCTATTAGCTGCGTACCACTGGAGCCAAGGATTATTATTGAATCATGTCGACCAAACGTGGCGCAGTCTCCCACAGTTCTACCTTCTCCAGAGCTTCCTGTTACTGTTGCACCTCCCACATCTATGGACATGGGTGACAAAGAAAAGACGGCCAATATTCAGTCCATGGATCAGCATGCTATTCATATCACCGAGGAGGGTCTCTCGTCTTTACTGGAAAAACTTTTTTCTGATAGACTTGAATCCGCCTTAATTCAGATTGCGACAGACATAACTGAGACTCTGAAGGATTGTGTTAATGCTTTGTTGAATAAATGTGATCGCATTAATGAGTTTCTAAATAGTCAGGCCCCTGTACTGCCATCACAAAATCTGACACGTTCTCATGTCCCACAGGTTTCTGCCCCTATAGAAATTGACCCGCCGAATAACCCTGTTATAAATCCCCCCGCTGTAAACTCTGTGTTAAACAATGGGAATGTTGTAAATGGTAGATACATGCCCCTGCCGCAAGCAGCGCCTAAACCTTTCTTGTTGGAAAAGCCAAGAGGTTTTCTGGGAGAGCGGGCGGGCAGGGTACCTCCAGTACACCTGCCCCCGATGCAACTCCCTTTGTAGCAGTATTGGTAAATGTGCCTAAATTAAACGCGGGGGAGGTGGAACAACATGAAACGCTGCTTAATCACACGGAAAAATGGTGTAATGCGAATTGCATGGGTGAAAGTAACATCGCAGCTAATATCTTGATGTGTAGAAGGGTTAATTGGGTGGGAAAAACTAAGAAATGTGTGGCAGGAGACTGTGTTATAGTCAATTTTAAATCTCGTGATGTCATTAGTCGCCTTTTCTGGGATGCTTCCCCGTTGGATTCACTAGGTAAGGGTGTGCGCGCCATGCCTCTGGGTTTCTTCTATCCACCTGCCCTCATGACAGCTGAAGGCGGGCATAGCAGGCCTCAGCAAAATAACAACCATGGGATAGAGGGTAGACAAAATTTCCCTCCCCAAGGGAATGAATGGGTGACAAAGAAATCCAGGGCCGGTGGTGTAGTCACTTCTGCAAGGAATATATATGCAGATAACCTGCCCCTTTCAAACAGATTTGCGGCTCTCGCTAACCAGGCAAATATGGACTGACTAGAGCCCCAGCAACCAAATTTGATAGCTAATGTCCAGGATGATAATGTTAACACTATTACCCCATGTAACATTACATCTAATGAAGGGGAGGTTACAATAGAGCAAGGTAATAGAAAAGTTAAGATTCTGTCCTGGAATATTGCGGGCCTACGTGCCAAACAGAATGACCCAATTTGGCTGGGTAAGTTAAAAGAATACGATATAGTTGCTATGCAGGAAACATGGGCTAGGGATAATTCTTTTTGGTTGGATGGTTACTCTTCATTCTTTGTCAATGCACAGTGCACCCCGGTGGGAAGGGACAGAGGTGGCCTGATGTTACTGGTGTCCCTTAATATAGCTGGAAGTGTGAGGGAATTTACTAGTTCGTCACATCATTTCCAGTTCCTAGAAATTCTCCACCCAGATAAAAATAAGATTGTTCTAATTAATTGTTATAACTCCTTGCTGGGCGGACCCCCAAATTTTGTTTTAGAAAGTTTAAGTATGTTCTTAACTGATTATATGTCAAAACAAACCACTTTTGTTCAAATCATTTTAATGGGTGATTTTAATGTTCATTTATGCGGTTTACACTGTCAGATCAAAGATTTAAATGGGCCTGACCTTACGACTCCCCCCCATTTTGAGCATAGTTTGAAGGGATCAGCTATGGAACATCTATTATCAGCAAATGATCTATATGAACCGGGCTTTTCAGATCCAAATGATCGTGTGGTCACATATAATGCGAGGGGTAGTGAATCTATTATTGATTACATTTTTCTATCTCCAGGACTCCTCCATTATGTTCATTTTTATAATGCTATTGAAAGTGGATTTAGTGACCACAATCCGGTGTCTTTAATTCTGGATGGGTCGCTTGGACTGCTCAAAGGGGCTTTGATGGTCACTTCTGTGAAGAATGTAAAGAGCAAAGACCAAGGCAGGCGATTAAAATGGTGTAAAGTTTGCCCAAAGGATTTTTTAAATCTTATCGAACAAGATATGATGGTGGAACTTCAGATTTGCAGGGACCCTGAAAGGGGGGGTAAAGAGATAGTCGCCGCCTTTGAGGCTATTTGCTCTAGGGTGGAAGAAGAGCTTACACTTAGCCCAAAGAGGGGACCTGCCCCAGTCTCTGGTTGGTTCGACCATACTTGTTCGAAAGCTCACTCTGCATTGATGGCAGCGCTCAAACATTCCCCCAGAAATAAGTTCGTGGTAGCGCAGCTAAGGAAAAAATATGCTGAGGCGGTAAAAACACGTAAAAAAACCGTAAAAGAAGAAGCCTGGGACGCTTTAATGGATTCAACCACCCTCAAACACAGCTCTAAATTCTTGTCTATAATAAATAACCCCTTATTTGCCCAATCACGTAACATAGACCTTGAGGCAAATATACCAGAATCAGAGTGGCTTAATCATTTTTCAGCCATCTATGGGAGCAATCAAGCCTACGAAACATTCCATATGCCCTGTTATTCTGACATGCAACCCAATCTAGATTTTAATGAAAATGAAGTTAAGGTCGCGATAATTGGTTCTGCTAAGAGTAAAGCCCCGGGACCCGATGGGGTTCCTCTAGATTTTTATAAATCAAATCCGGACATGTGGGCAACGATATTAAGGGATGTTTTTAACCATGTACTTGTAGGGGGTTTCCCTAATACCTGGACATGTTCGATCATTGTCCCAATCTTTAAAAAAGGACTAAGAAGTGACCCCAAATGTTATCGCCCTATTTCCTTGTTGGATTCTTCTATGAAGATCCTGGGTAAAGTACTGTTGGCTAAAATTAATAAGTGGACACTAGAAAATGATATTCTGTCCAATGCCCAGTATGGTTTCCGGATAGGAAGAGGGACAGAGGACCAATGCCTAAACTTGCATATGATAATCTCTAAGTATACAAAGGCAAAAAAAGGGGCAATCTTTGTTGCTTACATGGATCTATCCACAGCATTTGATTTAGTAAATAGAACAAAGCTGTGGGCCATGTTGTTAAAAATGGGATTGGATCCCCCTCTGGTCTACTTTTTAGCTGAACTGCACAAGGATTTAACGGCTTCTATCAGAATAGATCAAGAGGGACATCGTACAGCTTGGTTTAAATCAGGCAGGGGTGTGCGGCAAGGCTGCATCCTTGCCCCCATGCTGTTCACTTTATACATAAATTCTCTGGAAAAAAACCTTCTGGCCGCCTCTGTGGACACACCGCGTGCGGGAGACACCTATATTCCAGTGCTCCTGTACGCGGATGATGCTGCCTTAATAGCCAGGACACATCTTGGCCTTCAGAGACTTTTCAAATACATTCAGTGACTTTATGTCTTCTCTTGATCTTGTGGTTAATAACTCTAAATCCCATGTTATGGTTTTTGGGGCTGCTAAAAATAATACTAAACCTTTCTACTGTAAGGGGGAAGTGATCCCTAATGTTAAAGTAAAGTAATTTTTGACACCAAGGGCAGTTGGTCCCCTCAGATAACAGCAAAAACCAAAGCAGTGAGGAGCTCTGTTAACGCCATCTTGAGCTTCTCAAGGAGACTTGGAGGGAAACCAAGTGGTGCATTATTAGCTTTGTACAGGGCGAAATCATTGGCTATAGCCAGGTACGGAGCTGGACTGTGGGGCTATGTAAAAACTGAAACTATTCAGAGGTTAACAAGTTTTTTTGTTCTATGTTAGGACTCCCCCTGTCGACAGCCACCTTTTCTGTCCACCAGGAGCTTGGAGTAGGGTACATCAGTGATATCCTTTCTATGGCACCCATTCTTTTGTGGATTAGGGTCTGGATCAATAACAACTTAGGTCTTAACCACAAAATTCTGATGGATTGTTTAAAACTTGATAAACATAAAGATATTGCTTGGCTGTCATATATTTATAAGTGCTCAGTAGAACTCGGACGCCCGGAGATTTTCTCCTCTCCGTCTGACCTGAAAAAAGCAGATTTAGCTTGGGTCAAGGAAAACTTTTATAAACTTAAGATCTTGGAGAGAGAGCAACTCCAGTTAACAAAACCTACGGTTAGAGCACATTACATGACAATTACCTGCACAACTATCCAACCGTATCTTGCCCTAGTTAATATCCCGTTTCACAGGTGGCTTCTGGTTAAGTTCCGATTTAACCAGATTTACTTGGTACTCTGTGATAGACAGGGATGGTTTAAGCCTGAGGACGCACCTGTATGCAAATGCGATAACTTCTCCACTCAAGACAATATGCACCTTATGTTGTTCTGTCCCTTTTATAATGTCCCAAGGCAGAAGTATCTGGTACCTTTGTTGAAGGAGAAAGCTTTCACGCAAGCTAAACCAGCTCTTCTGTTCTTACAAATGCTTGAAACACCCTTGGTGATGTTCAGTGTGGCAAATTACCTTGTTGCTGCTGTTCGGATCAGGAAGAGGAAACTATGAGTCTAACATTGGGGACCGTGATGAATATGGTATACTTCGCTTTTTTGCACATGATGATCTTTTTAAATCTGACTTTTTTACTGTTTTTATATATTGTATTGTATGAAAATTTTAACATGTATCTGATTTGTCTTTTAATTGTTGTAGTATGCTTTTATGATTTTTAACTAAATCGAATAAAGTGGTTTTTGACTTGACTTGACTACTATCCATGGATGCATCTTTGTAATTTTAGTGAAATTATTCAGTACATAAACAGTACAGTAAACGTAAAGCTGTGCATCTGCAGCCATCTGTTGCTAACGAAGTGACTTTCAGGGTCCAAGGAAAATATTGATTTGTATCATTAGTTCTGAGCTTGTCTTTAATGATAAATGTTTTATAGGGTTAGCTAAAGTAAAGTCCACATTTGTAAAGCGCACAATCACCCGTAAGGGTCTCTAGGCGCTGGGGGCCGTCGGGAAGATTAAGCGAGCTATTGCCCAGAGTCACATGGTGCTGGGCTAACCTGCCGCCGGAGCCGGGGATCAAACCGTGGTCCCCAGATTCCAGCGTCAGTCGCCCTGGCCGCGGCGCCACACCTCTCCCACTAGCTAGAGGCAAATGTTCTTTTTTTGATTTTTAGCTTGTTGGCACATGATTGAAATAATAACTTAATTCTAACCATCACACCAGCCTGCCATGGACAGACATATCATCTTTGCTTGTTTTGCTTTTGTGTCTTGGGACCGCCAGGCTTTCCTCATAATTCAGCAGCTTTGGTTTTATCTTTGATATTTTTTATGTTGGTAAGCTTGTGTTTCATTTCTTGAGTTTGTTGGAGTGATTCCAGTCTTTACAAAATCTTAATGTTGTCTACCAAATAATTAAACTCAACTTGTTTTCTAGGGAGAGGGAGGTCAGGAACAAACATAGATAAGTCAAACAAAAGTTGACAGGCCTATTACTGTAGGCAAATTATTCAGTTCTTACTGAACTTGATAACGTCTATGAAACCACGACAATCATGAATACACGGCGCTAGCTATAGAGTCTTGCTACAATTGGCTCACTTTACCACAATCCAGATCGAAAGTACCCCCAAAGCAGATATAGCATCCATGCATTACTTAGTGGAGAAAGCAAGGCCATCATCTGAATGAAAGGTATGAACTGCTTTCATTACTACAAGGCACTGAAAGTATTTTATGACTGCTCCAACAAGAGCTGCCACACCCATAGAAATCAAGGGCAAGAATCAAGCCCAATATGTAGTAATTCGACTTGGCTGCTGGCAGTGGGCCAAAATGGATTAGGAAATGACACCCAAGGCATATTTATTTATTTATAAAGCACAAACTAATACCCGAAATCGTCTAGATGCTGGAAATTGGATATTGTGGTGGGAGTAGGTGCTGGACTTACTACAGAAGAGTAGTTTTTTTGGCATTCGTAAGTAAACATGGCCACCACTACATTGCTGTGGCACTGTAGTGCTGATTACAGAATGTGCAGAATCTAACCCTTCGTAAGCTGCTCTGAATTTATCAAAGCTATCTTTTATTATTAGGTGTGTGCTTACTAACACTCCTATATGGTTTACATGGGCACTGTATCTTTGATAAACGTATATGTATACCTAGAAAGGAAACCATCAGGGGGCTTTCACCTTTACATGTTGCCTGTTACCATCAATGTGTTTTGCGATCCAGTTACATTAGCAATTGTGCAGGTTTGATCCATTCTTTGCACTAAAGTGAGCTGCACTGTTCCATTTAGCATGGATTCTGTCACTTTTGTGACATTTTGCCTCCTGGGAAAGAACACCCAGTTTCGTAGTCCACTCATTAAAATATGGTTTAGTGAGAAAGTTATGAATCTTGAAACAATACCTTGGATCCTCAGGCCAAAACAAACTGAGCCTTTTGTCTGTCACCCACACCTAAACATTAGCCCCAAGTACTAAAGACATAGCACTAACCTGTGATGTAAAACGAGAGAGCTAAAGACATACCCATCTACTTGTTAATTTGTCAGTCTGAAATTAGAAATCATGGGATCAATCTTGGCTTCCCCGCTTGACCAAATTGTATTACCCCAGGCAATTGTCTTATTTCACTTTCGCTCCTTTTACTTCATTATGACACATATGAGAGCAACTTGAAATTCATGAGTTCAGTATGAATACTGTACAAAACATCTTAGTTTGATTTAATAAATTGTACATTTTTTCATGTATAATAATAACCCAGGTCAGATAGATGGTGCACAAGACAACCGTCTAGATTCTTGATTTGATAATGGTATTGTTGTCGGGTGGGGGAAGGCATGAATTTTGTTCTAAGATCATATTTGAGAACTATCACTTTTAATAAATGCCTTTCAATGCAGTGATACAATCTGATGCATTTAAGTGAAGGCCCGGGCGATCGAGCAAGAACAGAACTCTAGGAAGTGGGTCCTTATGTCAAGTCACCTCGTTTGACAGACATCTACGGACATTAGACCCTCGTCTGGCAATGCAATGAATATTTGGTACCCACTACCAGTTCATATCAGACCCGCTCCCTCCCTGAAAGTGATGAAATTAGAGTTCAAGAAGGACTCTAAACGAAGTTCTTCATTTCATCTTTTTCTAAGGCTGACCCCTTGCTTTTAATAATTAGGCATTTGTCAAGCGCCCAACTACCCTCAGGCATCCCAGCGCTAGGCTGGGCTATTTTCCACTTTTCCTCCCTTCTGCATTTTCTCTTCTCACTCCTTTCTTTTCTGCCCTCTGATTATGTTCTCATCCCAATATACACTTTCCAAGAGGTATGTTGTAAGCATGCTCAGAGTTTAGAGTTTCCAAAGTGCAAAGTGTCAGAAAGTGACCACTTTATTCCATGCAGAGAGCAGCACAGTATGCATTACTTTCCTTGCCTTATTCTTACGCCAGCCGAGTTACATGTAGTCACAAAAAGACTGCGTTTCCCAGAACCGGTTGGAACGCTTGATTACAGAAGGCTAAATCGGGTGCCTTATCATGTTTCTCTGGATCTCATTCAAGCCTCCCATGCTTGCAGCCAGCCCTACTCGCTGATGGTGCCCATTGGAAACAACATTTAAAAAAATCAATCGAGTAAAGAGCTTCAGTCACTGGAAACATCACAGTGAAACAATAGCAAAATCGACTCTTGACAGTTCATGAGCATCGGTGACAGGAGCTGAGCAAAGAAGCAGAAACACAACAGTGGTGGCATTATAACTCCAACTCACAGATGCGCTGAGATGATACTGTCTTTTATAAAATGGGAACTTTCTGACACTAAAAAGACATCGGACACACGGTCCACCATGGGCCTGATTTAGAGTTTGGCAGGCGGGTTACCAGGTCACAAAACATGACAGATATCCCGTCCGTCTTATTACAAGTGCATGATATCCTGTGGCAGTTGTAATAAGGTGAGAAGATGGGATATCTGTCACATCTGTGAAGGAGTTACCTGTCCGAGAGGCAGGTGTAGAACCAGAGGAGTTGAAAAGGGAGTCAGAACTTGATATTGTGGACTGATGGCAAAATATCCCTTAGATCTCTGATGGGAACGCCCTGAGAAGCAGAGTGATTTTTAGGATGCTTTTGTCTCCGAAGCTTATTTTGTCAGACACCTGGGCCCTCACCTGGTTCACCCCCTTGAGGCAGGCAGTCTCCAGATGTTGGTTTTTATGAGGCTTTGCTGCTCTCAGGTGAATGTTCAATTTTTAACACCCACTCAGCAAGCGGCCATGTGAGACCACAGGAAGAGGATTTATTGAAAACCAATACTCCGCCCAGTGCAGAGGGAAGCAGACCCAGAAAGGAACATGCACCTGCCTGTGCACCTCTTCTGTTTGTCCCTCATACGTACCTATCTGTGCACCTCCTCTATTTGTACCTCATAAGCACCTACCTGTGCACCTCCTCTGTACCTCACAAGAACCTACCTGTACTACTCCTCTCTTTATAACCTCATAAGCATCTACCTGTGCACCACCTCTGCTTTTTACCTCAGGTGCACCTCCTCTGTTTGTCCCTCATAAGCACCTACCTGTGCACCGCCTCTGTTTGTACCTCATAAGCACCTACCTGTGCACCGCCTCTGTACCTCACAAGAACCTACCTGTGCACCTCCTGTTTGTACCTCATAAGTACCTACCAGTGCACCTCCTCTATTTGTACCTCATAAGCACCTACCTGTGCACCTCCTCTGTACCTCACAAGAACCTACCTGTGCACCTCCTGTTTGTACCTCATATGCACCTACCCGTGCACCTCCTCTGTTTGTACCTTATAAGCACTTACCTGTGCACCTCCTCTGTTTGTACCTCATAAGCACCTACCTGTGCACCTCCTCTGTACCTCACAAGAACCTACCTGTGCACCTCCTGTTTGTACCTCATATGCACCTACCCGTGCACCTCCTCTGTTTGTACCTCATAAGCACCTACCTGGGCACCTCCTCTGTTTGTACCTCATAAGCACCTACCTGTGCACCTCTTCTGTTTGTACCTCATAAGCACTTACCAGTTCACCTCCTCTGTTTGTACCTCGTAAGCACCTACCTGTGCACCTCCTCTGTTTGTACCTCATAAGCACTTACCTGTGCACCTCCTCTGTTTGTACCTCCTACGCATCTACCTGTGCACCTCCTCTATTTGTACCTCAAAACCATCTACCTGTGCACCTTCACTGTACCTCAAAAGAACCTGCCTGTGCACCTCCTGTATTTGTAACTCATAAACACTTGCCCCTGCACTTCTTCTGTTTGTACCTCATAAGCACTTACCTGTGCACTCCTCTATTTGTACCTCCTACGCATTTACCTGTGCGCCTCCTCTATTTGTACCTCATAAACATCTACCAGTGCACCTACACTGTACCTCACATAAACCTGCCTGTGCACCTCCTCTATTTGTAACTCATAAACACGTGCCCCTGCACTTCTTCTGTTTGTACCTCATAAGCACTCCCTGTGTACACCTCCTCTGCTTGTACCTCTCAGGTACCTATGCACCTAGTTTGTCATCCCTGCTCTGCTAACCACGGGCACTTGACTTTCAGGCCAGTACCTGTCTTTTGCTATTTGCATGCAGAACGACGCTCCACTGCTTTGGTAAAAAATGTACAAAGAGTTACCTTTGTTTTGTACTTCCTGAAGATTTAGTTTTGTTATATACGTCCTAAAGAGTTACCATTGGTATATACTTCCTGAAACTGAAGAAACAGCAGCACATCCTGATCCATCTTCTTCCATAATCTGTTCTTGTTTAAATAAAATCGTGATCATATGCATCTACCTCAACTTGGGCCTGTAGCAAGTGGGTGCTCCTTGAGTGCATTTTCCTCACTGAGTTACTTTGTGAACACTGACAAATCACCTCCTTTTCTGAAGTAAATAAGATGTGTTGTGCTAAACAGAATTTCTAGTTAAATATCTGTGTATGGGGGAATATCCCTTACTAAGTTTCAAAGATGGTAAAGACAAGATATCTTTTACTACCATTTAAACATTGTATATTCACATTCTAGTACATTTGCATGTAGTAATTATACATTTCTTTACATCCAACAGAAAACAAGCGTTGAATACATGAAATTAATATGGATAATGAAGATAGTCCTGTAAATCTGCAAGAACAATGAAAAACTGGGCTCCAGTATTCAGGAAAACATCAGCACGGTCAAAGACAGACGAACCTGAACCTTAACTGACAGATCTTGAAAGAAGCAGCTAAGGGCAATTCAGTGAATGTAAAAGTCTGAGGTGTGTGCCTCCACGTCACAAGACCAAGAAAAGAACTCTTGAAAATGTAGGCAACACCACTGATAAACATCCTATTGTATAAAAAAGTATCCAGTACAAGTTTCGATCATGGGATCAGTATGATGTACTTACAGCAGTGCTTTGCTTCATAAAATGATGACTACTATCCAGTCTTTTATGTGTATTGCAAACTATTTCTGGCCAAACCACAGGAAGCAGAAAAAAGAACAACGGAGTGGAGCCGGACAACTGAAGTTTCAATGGAAGTCGAGTTCTGCTAAATAAAATGAAAACTTCTGTCCCAATTTGCACAAACCAGAAGGAAGATGAATCTTTACCCCTAGCTGTACAAAAACAATAGCCATTCTAAAGGCACTATCACCCACAAAGAAGTATTATACACATTATGAGTGTAACAGGTATTTGGTGACCTTGAGTGTAGCAGGTATTAGGTGCCCTTTGCACTTTATTGTTAAATCGGAAACCATATGTGCAAAATAGATCACACATTTAGGGAGTGTGAGAATAACACAATTGCTTTAACAGACATGTTGACCCTTCAGGAAACACAGTTATGTGATGTAGACAAATATATACCCAATACAGAGACACTAACCAAGAATAAAGAATCAGACACATGCATTGAGAGCTTTAGTTTGTCATCACTAGTAAAGCGCCCTCAGCAAACGCACACAGGAGAAAAACAATTCAATTGCACTGAATGTATGAAGAGCTGTAGTCAGTTATCTGACCTCCAAAGACATCAACGAACACACACAGGGGAAAAACCATATCATTGCACTGAATGTATGAAGAGCTTTAGTCAGTTAGCAAACTTCCTAGTACATCAAAGAACCCACACAGGGGAAAAACCATACCATTGCAATGAGTGTGCAAAGAGCTTTAGTCACCTATCAAACCTCCAAAGACATAAACAAACACACACAGGGGAAAAACCATACCATTGCAATGAATGTATGAAGAGCTTTAGCCAGTTATCACACCTCCAAGGACATCAGCGAGCACACACAGGTGAAAAGCCATACCATTGCAATGAATGTGTGAAGAGCTTCAGTCAGTCATCACATCTCCAAAGACATCTGCGAACACACACTGGGGAAATACCATACCATTGCAATAAATGTGGATGTAGTTTTAGACCTTCCTTAACATTAAGGAATCGTCAGCACACATACACAGGGGAAAAGCCTTCTGGGTGCAGTGAGTGTGTTAAGAACATTAGTCGGTTATCATGTTTTCAAACAGATCAGCGACATACAGGGGTAAAACCATTCAAGTGCAGTGAATGTGGGAAGAGCTTTTGTCAATCGTCAGTCCTACTCAGACATCAGCGAACACACACAGGGGAAAAACCATACCTTTGTAATGAGTGTGGAAAGAGCTTTAGTCAATTATCAGACCTACAGTGCCATCAGCTAACACACACTGGGGAAAAACCTTATCATTGCATTGAATGTGGGAAGAGCTTCAGTCAGTCATCAGTCCTACACAGACATCAGCGAATTCACACGGGAAAAAGCCAATCAAGTGCAATGAATGTGTGAAGAGCTTTAGTCAGTCATCAGCGAACACACACAGAAAATACGTACCATTGTATTGAGTGTAGAAGTACTTTCAGTGACTCCTCAAACCTAAGGAAGCATCAGAGAACTCCCACGGTAAAAGCCATACAAGTGCACTGAATGTATGAAAGCCTTTAGTTGATTATCAGATCTGCACAGCCATAAGCAAAAACACACCTTCATTGAACAATTGAAATAATCCTAGACATGTAGAGAATTTGGCAAGAATGTAAGGGTCATAATAGTGACTCAACTGTGGATACACACAGGAGCAAACAAGTGCAGTTATTGAGAGATGAACGGATTACAGAAAATTATAACATTACAATTAAGTGGGACATTCCATTACCAGATAATAAAAAGTAGAGGATAGAAGACCCGACTTGCAGGAAAGAGGAAAAACATAGATATTTATAGAATTATGAAAGCGTCTATTCTTCTCATACTTGTAGGGAAAACCATGAAATACTAGGAAACATAGTGATAGACTAGCATAAGGTGGACTAAAAAAAGAAATATCGTTGGTTTTTAATGAGTGAAACAGTGTTCGTAATAGGTGCGAGAAAAAACCATGCAAGCATATCTGATCACACTACTGGTAAAAGCAACACTATGAACAATTAGTGATAAAACCTGTAAAACCATAAACCCAAAACACATGCACTCCCATGGAACGCTTAACCAAAAAGACACGCGCAGTTCCTCATAGCGAGGAGTGAAAGTATCCAAGTCATCCAATCAGACGGATGGTAAAGAGGATCTATTCCAGGGGAGTGACAAGAACAAGAAGAGCCAACACAAGCTGACACACAACATGCAAATTAGGCATGCTACTAACAACATCTGTCAAAAAATATCCTAGGATAAAATCTAAATATGAGCAAAGTTGTTGATGTCTACACTAAATAATACAAACAACCACGTACTGCATGCCATTCACTCATTTGTCTCTTTATTAAAAAGTGCTGTTACTACCAAATGTAATGTTACTTAATTTACAAAACATAGCTCAGTATGTCTGACACAGCCTTTCTGCCATCTATTGCGGTTTTATGCCAGCTTGTATTTCTATAAAACCTACCTTGGAGAAGCAGAAGGTGGGAATAATACTATTATTCTCTAAACTCTAATATAAGAAATCACTTTTGGGCGTAAGCAGCCACTTTAGTGACTGTCACATAATTAATAAAGCACTCATGTTATCTATTAAAATGTATGATCACTATAAAAGATATGTGAAAACATTAATTCCCTGTAGACTGTGTGCTGTTTTATAATGTCATCACTGGCAGACGTTCATAGACATGTGACATTTTTAAGAAAGAGTTTTGTTGCAATAGTAGAGGTAGGAGATGCTAGACAGATGCTGATAACATCACATGTAACAAATCCAAATTGAATAGGATGTAGGTGTCACTAGTATATGAATTACACAACCTGATCAAGAGGGAAATTGTCTGCAATTAGCCATTCAGGAGTCAGAGGCAAGAGCAATCCAGGGCAACCCCAATGATGCCTGCTTAGACAAGGCATATAATCGAAACAGCATGTTCGATAGTTTGTACCATACTGGAGAGCATACTGTGCAGATGAATTTTAACATCACTTTTTATTTTATTTTTAATACATTTCACACATTTATATTAGGCATATTCACTGTTTGCTTATAATTATTTGATGCAGTTAATATCAAGGCTTTAGTTCTTGATTAGATATTATTTTTTTTGCATAACATCAAGAACAATATCCTAGTGTGTTTTTCTTACCTTATTCTCCTATAAAGTGGTTGCCTTCACATAGAACCAAAAGCAAAATCAAGGTTTATTTGGATCTCACGCAGGTAGAACAATACGACCTTAAAGTCATGAAGCTGCACACTGTAAGGTGGCCAGGCCGAGCACAGGACATCTCTTCAGAAGAGTGAGGGCTCATTAAGGAAAGTCACAGAGCTGCAGCTGTGTGTTAGTCAGGCCGAGCACAAAGCAAACAAAAACATTTACAGCTTTGCAGAGTTGTGTAGAGGGCAGATGGATAATGGACTCCAATCTTGAAATGATTGTTCAACAGGAAATGAAAAACAAAACATTGTTCCCATTAAAATGTGATCCAGATAGAATCAATTCTGATGCTATAAAATGGTAGAGCAATGATATATTTCACATGCTAATAAGAAATGTATATTTTTTGTTCTCCAGTTCCTGTCAAGGTAGGGAACCCTGTCTAAAAATGAACATGATTGAATAGAATTAGTAGAGTAAGACTGTGGCATTTGATAATGTATTGAAGAAAACAAATTGGCCCCACGAATACAGATCTAAAAATGAATCTATTTGCTTTTTTGAATGGGTAAACCAAAAAACCCTTTTTATTTTTGTGCCCCGGTTATCTTGAAAATAGCTGCTAGCTGATATTTTTATAAAGCTGGTGTGATATACAGATACAGCAGTCACTGCGTTAGATTTATGTGCGGTAGCCTGGAACGAGGTGACTTTTAGAACTTGCAAATTAATCTGTTATTTGCTGTTGAACACAGCACATGTATGGAGCCTGACGTCTGTCCATCTTGGCATGTTTAATGTTGAAGTGTTTGTGAAACAATTACAGTCAAGAGTGTCAGCATGTTATGTTAAGTTATGTTAATTTCGATTTATATAGCGCCAAATCACCGACAGGTCTCTTAGCGCTTGCTTTGGGAACCCGTCCTGGCTTTCCCTGCGAGATTACCCCTACTGGGCATCCCCAAGGTAAAGACCAGGCATCCCGCCATGGGGGGGGGGGGCCGTAGTGGAGATTAAGCAAGCTATTGCCCAGAGCTGCAGAGTGTGAACCCATGATTCGAGTAGGCACCGAGGCGAGAATTATCGAGTCCGTGGACATTTGGGCTCAAGACCCTGCCGCGTCGGGAATTGAACCCTGGTCCCGGGTCTGACCTCTGCATCAGGGTCTGCCTCCTCTAACCAGTGAGCCACACTTCTCCACATGTGACCAAAGAAAGACAACTTCCTGGCCACATGGCTACCTTTCCTGCATAACACAGCTGGGGGTTCACTGAGAATTGTCTTGTTCCCCTTGGCTGAGTGCACTAGATATGTTCAACTAATTTAAATGATTGATTGATTGAGAAGACATCTGTCCCTAGTGTTCAGAGCTGATGTACAGAATGAAGAGGTGCGCACAGTCACTGTGATGCCAAGTTGTTGCGGTGCAGAGGAAACATAACAGGGGGAAACATAATTTACCCCGCAATCTTTACAGCAACCAGCCTTTACAGCGAGGTTGGAACCCCGTGTGCGTTACTTTAGCACGCAAGTCATTACAGCAACTTGCCATAGGTGATGCATTGTTGGACTGGTGTTGGATTTTTAAGTCCAACTCCTTCCCTACTGTTGCATAGACTGGAGTTGGAATAGTAATTTATACTATTCGAAAGTCCAGCCCCGCCTAATGCAAGTCGTTGTAACGACTTGTGTGATAAAGTAACGCATGGTAGTGCTTGGTAATGTCGCACACGGGGGTACTGACTGCATGGTAAAGACATGCAAGGTAAATGACTGCTGGATTCCATCATACAACCATAACACGAAAAAAGCGTAGCGATTTGTAAGCAGTTGTGGCTGAGCTACGTTTGTTAATGTATTTGTACCCTTAAAATAAAAATGACATTTATTTTAAAAAGCTTGTGTGGGAGCCTACAAATATGTAATAATGTTCCTCTTAACATCAGATTAGCCAGACGTTCTGTTGTAATTGGCCGAAAGTATGAACAGACTGAAACTAGAGAGGAATAGTCTAAGTTTGTGAGTTTTAGGCCAAAAAGTGACTATGTTAGCTTACTAATTCCCGTCACCCATAGTTTGGAAAATGCTGCTGGTTCATAGTTCTGCAGGTTTCAGTTAACTAGTGGTGTAAAAAACTATGGAATCATTTTAGTCAGACTGTGTATCTTTGAATGTTTAATCAAATATATAATGATTTTTAGACTTGGGATTACATTATACTTTTGATGCTGCAGTTCCTTGGTTCCTACCACTGTTAATGAGTTGATTGACTGATGTTCAAATGCATATTTATTATTGATGTATTCTTCTGTACTATTGATGTATCGATTTCATGGGATAACTTTAATTCCAAATGTTGAGTGATTCATTCACTCACATTCTATAAGCTCCTTGTGATTTGTTATTTATGAAGAGAGAATGCGTGAAATGTATGTCCAGGGTCTTCCTCATGGGGGAGGTGTGAGGGGCCTGAAGTAATACTATTGGTCACTCAAAACTTCAATTGGAAGCTGCAGACACAGCCAGAGTATTTCAACCTGTTAATCGCCACTTACCCGTCCTCTCTGAGAGAAATAAGGGTACTGGTCCTGGTTCCCTTTCTCACAAGTCCAAATGGATCGCCAGCTGAGCGAGTTCAGCACACATTTGAAAATCAAGATTTCATGGTGTAAAGAATGAAGACAAGATAATCATATAGGCATTTAAAATGAGAGCAGGGAGGGTTATGCCAAGTTCGGGTGGCACCTCCAATCAAGTACATCAAACGGGAGTACAAACATTTATACACTAATAGCCGCCCCTTTGTGAAAGAGGCCAGCAACTCCTTGACTCTTTCTCTCTCTCTCTGTCAAATCCACCTATTCTAAATGCTCTCCAGCAGCACCTATAGAAGACTGATATGTGAACGGACAGCAGACACTATCACAGAAACAAAACCTATTCTACACGCTTTGTAGCAGCACCTGTAGAAGACTGGTGGGTGAACAGCAGACAATATGAGAAACCCAGCTTTATTCTACATCCTCCCCCAGCAGCTAATGTAGAAGACTGATGGGTGAGTATAAGGCACTAATAAACCTACCTCTTTCACACACTCACTAGCAGCACCTGTAGATGGCTGGTGGGTGAACACCAAACACTCTCTCACAAACCCAACCTATTCTACACCCCCTCTAGTATCACCTGTTGAAGAGTAGTAGGCAGCAAATACAACAGAACTAGGACTGCTGATAGAGCCCAATACCGTGCCACAAGCAGCTTTTTCTATAGATCCACCAGGGCTAGTTTGGTCCCATGCGTGAGCAGAAACTATACCAGTTCCTGTCCTGAAGTGCTTAGCACAGGCGACGGACAAGCCTTGTTCTGGAAGGACAGGACCACTGAGTGCTTTCAACTAGAGGTAACTAGACCCGCACAAAGTAATTTATTGATAGTCTACATATCACTAGTACACCAGTTGGTGTTAGACTCTTCAAGGTGGAAGAGCAACCTCCCCTAGATTGATACAGCTAGAACTGACCCAAGAAACCATCCAAACATCACACAAATTGGTTTCCTCTGGTTCTTCCTTTAGGCCATTACATGACTGTCCTTTAGAGGGATCAGCAATCATGTTTCCAATATGGTAGATTCTTCCAGCAGAAATATTTGTGTCGCTTATCTGAACAGTCTAGGCTTATTTCAGGTGGTAGGCTTGGACGAGGTACGACTAGGATGACCAGATGAGTCCCTATCCCTGGGAGACAACTTTCCTAGTTCTGGGTCTTTATTTAACATATTAGTGTATAATGGGAGCTAATTGGACAAACACACCTGATAATGATATGTAAAATCAAAGTGAAAGAATGGAAAAGAGATGTCTCAGTGATATAGAACCATGTGGGCACCCTACATATGACAGTAATTTTACACAACAAAAAATAGTTATTAAGTTCATAGAGAATTAATATTTGCATATAAGTAGAAGAGGTTGAATCAGGAATACCACAAAATAAAGTCCTGGCAAGCTGTGCCAAGATTTGACTGAATAGGAATCTATAGCTCTTACTAAAACAAAAGTGTACAACCAAACAGTCTTGCATGGCTTTCATCATTTGTGTTTAATGTATTGTCAAAACTATGAACACAAGTGTTGTCAGGGTAGGAGACGACAGGAAAACAAAATTAACTGGGCAGATATGACCGAGAGGAGTCCAGAGAGAAAAAGTAGCATCTATGTGACAGCCTGGTATCGAAGTACCAGGACGTGATGCATAGACCCCTGAAAGATGAACGCATGAGAGAAAGAAACCCTCCGATCAAGCTACCCAACTCCTTCACTCGACCCCTCAATGGGCATTAACTGGAGGTTTGGCAAAAACAAAGGAACCTTTGGGGGTAAGTGTCTGACACCTTCCCTTTCCCCCTCCTTGCGATCAGTTAGATGAAATAATAACTGGAGGGAACCCCAGCCCTATTCTCTGTTTCCTTCCCTGCCTACGCCCACGGGATGAGTTGTGGGAATAAGACCTGCAGACAAATGTCCAGAGTATGAAAAATACTGAGGACCTGGTGGAATATCAAATAAGCTCTTTTAGAGACACAGTTAGAACACGTACTCCAGCTGTTCTGCCTCCCTTCTATCTATTACCGCAGATCACTGAACCTCAAGAGAGGAAAGAGAGCAAGGATACTAGGGAAGAACATTTGTTTGATTTATCCCCCATGCTGGCTGATGGGAATGGGGCACAACTCCAACTTCTGAAAGTGGACAGCACCTGCGGATCCACCAACGGCTGGTGGACAAAGAGATAACGTGCAATGTGCTTGGCTGGCACTACAATGGCCAGTCTGGAAGCTGATTCTACTACTGAGGATAGGTCTCAAGTTGTAGGAACCAGAAAGAGTGAAGTCCTATGATCACTCTTAAAAACATAAGATAAACCTAAGGGAGCATAACCGCAGAGGTGAGAGTTAAAACTTTCATACAAAAGACTGTCATTTCTGACCAGGGAACCAATTTCACACTGTCTCATATGACAGATGTGATTATACTACTGGATAACCCCTGCTCACCCCCTTGATAGCTTGGCACGAGCAGACAGGCTTATCTCAGAGGCAGTGTGTTAAGCATTTGTGAATATACACAGTAATACAATGAGAATACTACAGATGGACAACACACAGGTTTTATAAAAATCCACAATACTGAACTTAAAGTTAACTGAAAGATGGTAAAAGTTACTTAGTTCAAGTTGGTGATAAATGCGACACAGTTCTCACTAAAGTACCTGGATGCGTAACGCAAAACCTGACCTGACCTCGGGTCGCTCCCCACGCCTACTCCTGAGTGCCCGTGCCTCTTCCGCACTGCTGCTGAGGGTTCGCCGCCCCTGGTGAACTGTTTGGTGACTGTCTGTTTGAACTGCTAATCTTGTTTCTTTTTTCCAATTGACTATTGTAAATTGTATTTGGCATTTCTGCTTTTTACTTAGGCGCTCCTTCTTATGCCACTGCTCTCTGTACCCCCCCACCCTCCGCTTCCCGCCGCTGCTCCTCTGCGGCCCGCCCCCTTTTTGCCTTCTGTGCCCGTCCCCTCGCCCATTGGCCGCCCCGCTCCCACCTCCCAGCTGCCCCTCCCTCCCACTTCGCCTCTTATGGAGGTCGCCGCGCGGAAGCGCAGCAGACGCACGCAACGGGCGTGCCAAAGGCAAGCCCGTCTGCACCCATCCGTGCCTGGACCGCGTCAGGACCCCTGGACCCCGTGCCCCCCGCAACGCCAGACTGCGCTACGACTCCAGCACCCTCCACGCACTCAACACCGGACGAGACCACCCCTGCTACCGGGCCACCCCGAAGCGCACCCAAGGACCCTTCGCCTGCTGGAACTGCCGATTCACCAGCATCCAGCCCACCAAACCACCAGCCAGAGAACCCAACCACCTCCGCTGCATCCTCCTCAACACCCGCTCCGCTCGCAAGCACGCCATTGAACTCTGGGACCTCCTAGATTCCACCGCCCCGACGTCGCCTTCCTGACGGAGACCTGGCTGTACGCCACCTCAGCACCAGACATCGCCATAGCCATCCCACAGGGCTACAACATCTCCCGCAGAGACCGCACCAACGGAGTGGGAGGGGGAATCGCCATCATCCACAAGGACACCCTTAGAGTCTCGACCAAACACCGATGACATCCTCACCACCGCCGAGCACATGCACTGCCAGATCCACACCGACCCCAACACGACCCTCAGAGGAATACTCGTCTACAGACCAGCCGGACCGCGACCACAGTTCAGCGACACCATCGCCGACTTTGTCAGCACCCACGCCCTCGCCTCCACGGACTACATCCTCCTCGGGGACCTGAACTTCCACCTCGAGAACAACAACGACGCCAACTCCACTGCCCTGATCGCCAACCTCGCCAACCCCGGACTCAAACAGCTCATCCCGACACCACCCACGCTGCTGGATACACACTGGACCCCATCTTCTCCACAAGCCCCCATGTCTCCTTCAACCACACCACCGAACCCCACTGGACCGACCACAGATGCGTCCACTTCACCTTCAAGAAACCCACAACACACCACCGCACCCAACAGCTGCCATGCCGCTGCTGGGGCAAGGTCACCAAGGACCACATGACAACCACCCTCGCCCTGAGACCACCCGCCGACCCCTCCGACCCAGACACCGCCTCAACCAATCTCAAACAGTGGATCAACGACTACGCCAACACCCTCGCCCCTCTCAAGACCACCACAACCAACCACACCAACAAGAAAGCCACCTGGTTCACAGAAGACCTCCAGTTCTCCAAGCGCACCTGTCGGAAGCTGGAGAAGAAATGGCTCCACGACCGAACACCTGACAGCCATACAGCCAACAAGAGCGCCACCCGCAGACACCACCAACTCATCAGAACTGCCAAGAGGACCGCCTTCAAGGACCGCTTAGACAACAACGCACACAACACCAAAGAGCTCTTCAGCATCGTGAAAGAACACTTCAACCCCAGCTCCAACACCAACGACATCCCACCATCACAAGACCTGTGCGACTCCCTGGCCACCTTCTTTCACCGCAAGATCACCGACATCCAGGACAGCTTCAACTCCGACACCCCCGCACCCACCACCGAGTCCACCACCCCTGCGACCACCACCCGCACCAGCCGCCTGACTGCCTGGTCCTACGTCAGCGACGAAGACACCATCAAAACCATGAACTTAATCCACTCCGGATCCCCATCTGACCCCTGCCCTCACCACGTCTTCAACAAAGCCAGCACAACCATCGCGCCCCACCTCCGGAAAACAATCAACAGTTCCTTCGAGACAGCAACCTTCCCGGAAAGCTGGAAGCATGCCGAGATCAATGCCCTTCTGAAGAAGCCCAAGGCGGACCCCAAGGACCTCAAGAACTTCCGGCCCATCTCCCTGCTCCCGTTCCCGGCAAAAGTGACAGAGAAGATTGTCAACAAACAGCTAACCCGCTACCTTGAAGACAACAACATCCTGGACCCTTCCCAATCCGGATTTCACAGCAACCACAGCACCGAGACCGCCCTCATCGCCCCCACTGAGGACATCAGGATCCTGATGGACAAAGGAGAAACAGCCGCCCTCATCCTCCTGGACATATCAGAGGCCTTCAACACAGTCTGCCACCGGACCCTATCAGCACGCCTCCATGAAGCCGGAATCCAAGGGAAGGCCCTGGCCTGGACCACATCCTTCCACTCCGGCAGAACCCAGAGCGTCTACCTCCCACCCTTCCGCTCAAAAACCACTGAGATCATCTGCGGCATCCCACAGGGATCCTGCTGTTCAATTTCTACATGGCACCGCTCGCCCACGTCGCACGACAACATAACCTCAACATCATCTCCTACGCCAACTGTGGAAAAGTAAATTTTGCCATGTTATATGTGCCTACGTGTTCCCCATATTATGCTATATGTGCATGATCGATATGCATGTATTCCCCTCTGATCGATTAAAGACGCAATTACAGTTGTGTCCATCTCTAGTATGCCAGTTTCCAGTCCTCGTGAAAACAACGAATATTAGGCTTATGTAAACCTACGTTGCCACATTTTACAGTGTGCACGTTAACTCATTGAATTGTCCCCGTTTCTAGGCCTCAAAAGGGCCCGGACACCAGATTCAGCTCCTGTCTCCTGAACCCTCTCCGAGGAGCGATACAGCCCCCACCTGCATCCCTGACCCTTCGCTTACTTCATGCCTCGCAGTGCCCGGCCCGGCCTGGCTCTGCCTCCCAGTCTGCCAAGAGTATGTTATGTTTCTAGTTATCAGTCCAGCCCTCCTTCTCTGCATTCCTAAGCTACTGCATCGCATCAATAGTTTCCGTCATGGTCTAGCCTTTATGTCTCCATGTAAGAGAAATACTGTATTAATATTCATAGAATATTCCTCGTACACGCAATACATGTAGAATTATGCATGCATCAGTCCTAATGTCTAGTAGCCTTTGCCCTGATAACTTTTGGATTCTATCAATATGTACTCCAAACACCAGATACCAGATATGCCTTAGGTACATGTCGCTCTGACACTCCAGACTTTAGTCTCCTCTTCTAGCGCAGAAGTCATAGCCCCCAGTTCTCCCTGGTAACACGTCATTGCCCGTTTGCGCGCACCACTAGGTTAGAGGTCCCAGCTGCTCAGGTAGCCCCCTCCATGTTTCCGCCCCATTTATGACACTTCTGTTACGTTTACATCACATGTCTATGTATACGCCCTGTATACGCCTTCTTGTTACATCATTTTGCCCTTATCTTTCGCGACTGCTACGAGTCACGCCTACTGCTACGCCTACTGTATTGAATGTAATGTATTTGTTTAAGTATATATACTGTGCACCCATATTAAAAGTTGCCAATTAGCCACCCAGTTTCCCTTGTCCCTTCCCTGGCAGCTGCCATCCCGTACTATTGCAGGCTGTCCTGTTCCTGTCCTTTATGCCTGATTAAAGCCTGTAGACTCAAGATACCTCGAATCCTGACTCTTATTTATTGAGCTATCTGTTTCATTCACTGTATTAAAAAATAGAACCGGTAATTAATTATTTATTTACCACATAATGGCGCCCGAATAGGAACTTGCCCTTTCCCCACGCGCCGGCGAAGCCACGCAGGCCCCCTGATCCTCTGCAGCCGTGACGGAACTCTACTGCGCACCGGCAGATATTTCTGCTTCAAGTATCCCTCAGGTCCACGGAGGAGACGGAGGTTGCGGTCCAGCATCCAGACGAGGCGGTAAGGAATGCGGCGAGTCCCGACCAGAGCCCAAGCCGAGAGTCCAAGGTCCGAGGTATCCGGAGGCCCACCTGTAACTGAAGTCCGAAGTTCGTAGTCCGTCGTCGTAGCAGTCCAGTCCAGTCCGAGGCCTTCCGTTCTTGCTGCCCGGTGAGTACCGTTGCTGGGGTAGTATCTAGACAGGGTCAATTCATTTGTCTCTGGTCCGTGGGTTTGGGTACACAGATCCAACACGAAGTGTTCACCTAGGTGGACGCGGGTCCTGACGTGTCTCTTTATGGGACCGGTAAGTTTCGCGCTGTTTTAGCAGTGCATCTAGTCATTCTAGTAAGTTCTGTTCTCGAGAAATTCATGTGTTCTGTCCAAACTGTTATTCTAAATGTTATTCCATGTGTTTTCAATGTCGTGGTATGAGTGATTTGTTTTTCTAGTTATTATTGTGTTTATCGTGTATTGTATTGTGTCCAGATTCCAGCCTAGACAATGCCTCTATTCTCGAAATTACGTCAGTTAAAAACCAGAAAAGGGTTATTAGAGGAAGCAGTTCCTGTCCCGCCTAGGGACAGTCCAGGTCATTTTATGTATCATAAGCATGGCTTAAGTGCCATATTATATCTAGACTTATGGGTGGATTACACCAAGGAATTAGAAGAGAAATATAGATGGCCCGTATCAGGTACGTGGGATGCCGAGTGCATCATGCGAGTAGAAGAAGCATTATGGAAAAAGAAATCCAGACAGTCCCAGAAAGATGCCATCGAGTTAAGGCGCAAAGAATCTCATAAAAGAACCGAAAAAGAGATCAGAAAAACAGAATTAAGTAGGGAATCCTCAGAAAGAGCCCAAGAAAGGGAATTAATCGAAGTAGGTGAACAAGTTAAAGCAGAACAGTCAGACCGACAGAGAAATGCCCTTATTAAGGGTATGTATCCTCTTCTTGCCGAGGGCTTGCCAAAAGCAACCCCGGAAGCACCATGTAATTTTCCGCCGCCATTAGTTCCGACTAAGCTACGTCACAAACCGACCGCAGCTGATATATTTCTCTTGTCCTATTTGGACGACACAGTCCCAGCCTACGCTAATCCTGTTCCGCCTGCTCCTGTAAATAATGTAATTCCTGTTCCTCCAGCCACCGGGGCACCCGTTGCAGCACCTGTTACGGCACCCCCGGTCCAGCCTACAGTACATGTACCCGCCACATCAGTCACTCTGCCCGCACGTACAATGCCTGTCGACGATTCCAGTTTAGGAGCCGCGGGGGGTAGTTCTCCTGGAACCCCGCCTCAACACAGACGTCTGACGCTACTTGAACTACATGAACGAGCGTTACAGCGTTCGCCCAAATTTCAGTCCGTTGCAGATATCAAGCGAGCCCTTACCGAATGCCGTTATGATCCAGTCCCAGGTGATGATGATATGGTCCTGTATTCATTGCGTGTAAGACGGGTGACCGAATATTTGGACACCCTGCCGAATATGAAAGGATATCTAGACAGAATATATCGTTTTATCCGTACCGGAGTAGATCCAGAAAGTATTGGCGACGCCATGGTTCAAAGAAAAGTCGAGACTCAGCTCATGCTTTTAAAGTTTCTAATTAATTGTTTAATAAGAGAACAAGATTATCCGGATAAAGATCCGGAAGAAATTAAAGTCCTGACCAGGTGGAGTGACCATATAGCCGAGGGAAGACACAAGACACAGAACTGTATAGAGAGTATGTACAAGAAAATCCGTAGGGAAATAATAAAGTTACACGAGAAACGAGAAGCAGCACAAGTAACCGAGAAAGAAGACGACTCTGATAATGAAGAACTAGACGACGAGAATCCCTCCAGAATAGCGTATGTAGGTAGAACTAGACTTCCCGACCGACATTCACGCCTAGATCACAAGAAAGCTTTCCCTCCTCCAGCACCAGAACAAGGTTCTCTTGAGCAAGTATTCCAAGCTACCGATCACATTCTGAAATCACGAATCGGTTATAGTGAACTTAGTACCATGCATGAACAAGAACTAGCCCGATCAGCAGTCCGGTGGACTACTGATTCTACCACTTTTCCAGACGAAATAGTGGCACCAATGTTTCTGAAACTGCCCCCAGCCGAGCAGCGACTGGTGGGTATGTATATGATCCAGCACCTCATTACACTGTATGAGGGACAGCATTCTGATCCAGGTCCGCTACATGATGTATTGAACGAGTTACTCCAGTATAGATGGAGAGGTCTAGGTACTGATTTAATTAGTATCATTCTAGAACAGCGCCACAAATATCGAACGTTTCTGAATCCGCATTTTGTTCATGTCTCACCTCCAGAAAGTAAATCATTTTACATAGATAGACAGCATCCGTTACGAGAAGTACACCCAGCTAGAGGAACGGGTGGTGAACTAGAACGAGTATTTGTTTACACCCCTATCACAAAGATGGAACTCTTAGAGATGAAAAAGTTAATTCCTTGTCACGACAAAGATCCAGCAGGGTTCCATCGAGAATTAAAAGACATGCTCCGTATGGGAGAATACACGTATCCTGATATCATTAAAATGTTAAAGGTCCTGTTGCCCGTAGGGGTATATGAAAAACTCAAGGAAAAAGAATGGGAGGTGGGAGAGAAAAAGATAGATTGGACAGCTCTAGAAGCTGAAGATAATTCACGAGTACCAGGTACCGGTCTTGGGGGTAAAGTTAAAGAATTGCCCGAGTTATTGATACAAGTTTTGCCAAGATTACTAGCCACGAAAAAGGAGGATTGGGATGCAATCTCAGCTTGTAAACAGAAACAAGATGAAGACACTAGTGATTTTTATTCTAGATTTGAAAAATGTTTTATTATTAACAGTGGTCTGAAAACAAGTAGTGAATCGTACCCTCATCTTTTTGTTACCAAACTGGTCGAGAATTCAAGTCCACAAGTTAAAAATCGAGTATTGAAAGTCGAAAGTAGTTGGCAAGCTAATACTCCGTCACAGATGTTACAAATGCTCCAGTATCACCAGAACAGAATCAGGGAAGAGCAGGAACACGAAAGAAGACGTATGAAAGACACGAAGATGAAAGTATTAGTTGCACAATCTGTTCCACAAGACAGTCAGAAGAGGGGTCCGAATCAAGCCAGTCATCCTGCAGCTCCCGTTAAAGGGACTTGCAATTACTGTAAACAGCCAGGTCATTTTATAAACGAGTGTGCAGTTCTGAAACACAACATAGCTACTGGTAAGACTAAAGAGAGACCACGTCCGCCTAGACAAGAACAAGTTTCACAGACTTCTCAGCCACCACAGAATGCACAACAGACAGTCACGATACCGCAGCCTATAGCTGCAACACAACACGTTACACAGCAGATGTACCAGTACGCACAGTCAGAGTATCCAGATTATCAGCCATATTCATGAAACAGCCTAGAGAGGGAAGTAGGCTTGCCTCTCATCGAGATACCTGTAGATCAAGAGGGTCCCTATGTGCACAGTCAAGTATTAGGGAAAGACAGAAAGTTTTTGATTGATACAGGGGCAAGTAGGACTACCATCAGTCATGACGAGGTTCCAGGGGCTCCGCTCTCAGGCTCTAAAAATGTTTCCCTTGGATTTTCAGGAAAGCCAATTGTTAATGAAATTTCGAAACCAGTTACTCTAGAAGTTGGTCCATTGTCCCGAACTACTGATTTGTTACTCACGAAGTCTTGTCCAGAAAATTTGTTAGGCATTAAGACATTGAAAGAATTAGGAGCAGTTATTTGCTGCTCCCCAGAAGGGGTCCGATTGTTTCTGAGAGACTTTAAAGGTCATTATGTATTACGTGATTTTGATCCGAGATTATTGAATGTACCACAGCATTTATGGGCGCAAGGTCCAACTGATGTAGGTTGTATGCATATCACACCCCATCGTGTGACTCTCAAACAAGGTGTAGTTTTGCCACGAATCAGACAGTACAAATTGCCACCTGAGGCTGTAGCAGCCTTATCCAAAATTATTGACGAACTTATTGCTCAAGGAGTGGTTGTAGAAACTGACTCCAATGTATGTAATTCTCCTATCATTCCAGTTCTGAAACGTACTGATCCAAATGCACCTCCAGTATATCGATTAGTGATTGACCTTCGGGAGCTTAATAAATGTATTATACCCCAGTATCCAGTAGTCCCAGATATTTCATCCCTTTTGACAGCCATTGATTCTGAGGCTACGTTCTTCACAGTTATCGATCTCAAGAATGCATTTTTCAGTGTCCCCATTCATCCAGACAGCCAGTACCTTTTCGGTTTTTGTTTAAATGGAAGGGGCTATAAATTCACGCGAGCTCCTCAAGGTTTTACAGAAAGTCCTAGCATTTACAGTCAAGCACTTAAGAGACAACTAGACAATATTCACATGCCAACTGACACTGCCCTGCTCCAGTATGTCGATGATCTACTGATCACAGCCCGTTCTGAACGTGACTGCGAGCGTGCGTCACTTACAGTTCTGTATTTTCTGGCCGAGCAGAGGCACAAGGTGTCCCCTTCCAAATTACAATTCTGTGTCCAGCAAGTGGTATACTTGGGACACTTACTGTCCAAGTGGGGTAGGCAGTTGACACCAGACCGTATCCAGTTAATAGCGAGTCTTCCACAGCCCAAGACACAGAAGGAGGTACGAGCTTTTATCGGCCTCACTTCTTACTGCAGACAATGGATTCCTCAGTATGCATTTCTAGCCAAGCCACTGATACAGTTAACGACACAGGAGGCAGCCGTATCGACTGTCCTCCCTTGGACCCAGGAACATACACTTGTATTCAATGAATTAAAGAAAGCCTTATGTCAAGCACCTGTTCTAGCGACACCAAACTACAGTAAGCCTTTTACACTTTTTGTTACAGAACGTGATGGTACTGCATTATCTGTTCTCACACAAGATCAAGCAGGACAATACAAGCCCTGTGCTTATTTTTCTAGCACATTAGATCCAGTAGCCCAGGCTCTGCCTGCATGCCTCAAGTCAGTTGCAGCCACAGCTCTAGCTATCAGACAAAGTGATTCCATAGTGTTAGGACACTCCCTGACAGTACAAGTTCCACACTCCGTGGAAGTTCTTTTAAACCGAACACAGACTCAACACTTGACAATTGCACGTTTAACAGGTTATGAACTGACACTGTTCCAGCCACACATAGAAATCAGACGCTGCAACATTCTAAATCCTGCTACACGGTTACCGTCAGTTACTTCAAATCCTGCCACACATGACTGTGTGGAAGTTGTTAACACCATGACAAAGCCAAGACAAGACTTGACAGACATTGCATTGCCTGATCCCGACCTGACGCTTTATGTGGATGGTTCATGTATGAGGACAAGTATAGGAGAACTAGTAGCCGCGTATGCAGTGACTACTGACACTGAAGTTATAGAGACACATCGTATTGACACCCTGTCTGCTCAAGCAGCAGAGCTAGTAGCTCTGACCCAAGCCTGCATACGTGCCAAGAACCTGAAAGTAAACATATATACAGATTCACGTTACGCATTCGGAGTTGTACACGACTTTGGAGTGCTCTGGCAGGAGAGAGGTTTCATGACTTCTCATGGAACCAAGATTCAGCATGGTCTCCTCATTCAAGCTCTGCTAGATGCAATACATTTACCGACAGCTATCACTATCATGAAGTGCAAAGCACATACGAAAGTCACTGACATCATTTCCCAAGGTAACGATCTAGCAGATCGAACAGCCAAGCTTACAGCTCAGACTCCAGACATTCCAGTTAACACGACACAGACACTCACTCCAGATCAGACTGCTTGTATGACAGTTAAGGACCCTACACAAGATGTCATAGACATACAGTTACATGCTACTCCTGAAGAAATAAAGAAATGGTCCGAACAAGGAGGGGTCCAGACAGATCAAGGATGGTTGACGAAGGGAAAAGCCACATGGTTTCTCCCCGACTCTATGGTTCAAGTCATTATTAATACCGCACATAGTCCAGCACATCTAGGAGAAAAAGCTATGTTAGACAGTATTCAGAACCTTTGGTTCAACAAGCATTTACGAGCCGCAGCCAAGCAGAAAGTCCGTACCTGTATGATATGTTGTCAGTTCAATCCAGGTAATAGTGTCCCGGTGGAACAAGGCGGATTCCAACCTCCTGACCACCCTTTTGAAGTCCTCCAGATGGATTATATTCAGATGGAGAGATGTCGAGGTTTCAAGTATGTCCTCGTAGTTGTATGCGCTTTGTCCAGGTGGACAGAAGCATATCCGGTTCCAGATTATACAGCCGCGACCACTGCCAGGCAGTTGGTTCGTGAGTTCTTTCCCCGCTATGGACTCCCTAGGGTCGTGTATTCAGATAACGGCCAGCCATTCTCATCTGAGCTCATGAAACATGTTTCCCTTCTGTTAGGGTACCAGTGGAAGTTTCATTGTGTGCGCCATCCTGAAGCAGCCGGTCTCGTAGAGAGACATAATCAGACTTTGAAAATCCGCATTGCAAAAGTATGTAGAGAAAAAGGTGTAGACTGGCTAGTAGCTCTGCCAGTTGCTCTGTTCTATATGAGGATGGTTGCACATTCCAGATCAGGTCTGTCCCCGTATGAGGTCGTATTCGGCCGCCCCCCAAACATGTGGGGTACACCTAGACCCCGCAGTATTACAGATGTTTCCAGTAATATGCTGACAGATTACCTAGCTTCCTTGATGTCTGCCCTACACTCTTGTCGTTCACAGGTTGCCGCCGCATTTCCAGACAACACCGAGGTGAAACCGCATGAAGTCGTTCCTGGTGAACATGTTTTGGTCCGCAATTTTGATCGTTCAGGTCCGCTGGAGCCCCGTTGGAAGGAGCCTCGCATGGTATTGCTAACAACAAGGACCGCCGTCAAACTTGAAGGCAGGAAGGGGTGGGTCCACCTGAGCCATATAAAGAAGTTCCATGGATTACGAGAAAAGACTTTTGTTAAGGACTGCCTTATTCCTAAAGACTGCCTAAAAACAGACTCTGAACTCAAGCCTCCCCTGTTAGAGAAAACTCCGCAGCAGGAGTATAAAGAGAAACTCCGGTCTAGTAAAATAAGTCAGCCAGTTTAATTGTCTAAGTCCCTCTCGGGTGAAACGGTTAGACAGGTTCCTGACATGTATGAGATAGACCCACACAGTGAGAGAGTTAGTCAGAACTCTAAAAGATGTATTATCGTTCTATTTTTCTTGTTATTTTTGAGTCTTATGGTTACCTGCACAAGTTATGCTTTACATTTATGTTTTCCAATTTCACATGTACATATGTTTTCTAATGATACAATAGAGCACACATTTAGTGATCTGCCTCCTCACGAGCTATCCTATCGTCTTGCTATGCGCAATAACACATTCATTCGAATGTTACACTATTCACACCAGACCAGCAATGCCACTAATTGTTGGGTGTGTGGTCGACTCCCCCCTTTCCAGACACCGAAGGGAGTTCTGCCACTCTTTCCTTAACCGTTTTCACATAATGGTTCGTGTGGAGCATGGTCCACGTTAACGTCATCCTCCAATGATATGTCCCTTCTGAATAGAACATGTTTTCCAGACAAGCAGGGTCTCTCCCATAGAACAGGGATAGATCTAGAAAATGAAGTATATGATTTAGGTAATTATTCTTCGAATTTTATGGTCCTGAATGTTCAGTCTGATACTACTCCAGATCTGCCTGCTATTTCAGTACTACCAGTCAAAGGCGAATTATGTGTCAGAAAACATGGTTCCGCACATGTAGGACATAGTGATTGTACTACTACTGTCAAGTATAGTGACAGTGGGAAATCTATTTTCAAAGCCTCACGTCATTCTTATTTTGTTTGTGGTCAGACCGCATATGTTCGTCTGCCCCTCGATTGGGATGGAACATGTTACATTGCCTTCCTACTGCCACCAGTTTTTCTAGCCCCATCCGATTATCACAGAAACACACATCTAGTACACGTCAGACCTAGAAGGGAGATCGAGTCCCCAATCGTCGATCAAACTGAAACTACTCTAGAACAGTATCAAGACTTCAACAAAGGTTTCTTTTTCTTTATAGGACCTATCCAGAATAGTAAGTTAATACGTAGGTGAATGAGACTACTTCTGCTCTAGGTAACTTAACTGAAGAGCAATCTGCTATGAGATTTGTCGTGCTCCAAAATCGTCTCGTTCTTGACGTCATCCTGGCCGATAGAGGAGGAGCATGTAGAGTCATCGGATCTAGTTGCTGCATTTTCATTCCTAATAACGCGCCGTCTGTTTATTCAGCTATAACCAGACTTCATAAAATTGCCCATCAGTTACACCAGAATCCAGGCACCTGGACATGGTCCGGTTGGCTCTGGAGTATTATATCTGCCTGGGGATGGAAAGTATTGTCATTCCTAGGTATTGCAGTAATGATCATATTCAGTTGCTGCCTCTGTATACAATGTGGCCCTGCGATTTGCGGCATGTGCGCTACCTCTTGTATTCCTAGTCCTAAATCCCGTTCCAAGACAAAGCGAGACGAGCAAATGATGCTATATGAAATGATAGATGGTATCATGAATATTGATGTTTCCTGATGGAAACGTAGGGCACAAGGAGGGAATGTGGAAAAGTAAATTTTGCCATGTTATATGTGCCTACGTGTTCCCCATATTATGCTATATGTGCATGATCGATATGCATGTATTCCCCTCTGATCGATTAAAGACGCAATTACAGTTGTGTCCATCTCTAGTATGCCAGTTTCCAGTCCTCGTGAAAACAACGAATATTAGGCTTATGTAAACCTACGTTGCCACATTTTACAGTGTGCACGTTAACTCATTGAATTGTCCCCGTTTCTAGGCCTCAAAAGGGCCCGGACACCAGATTCAGCTCCTGTCTCCTGAACCCTCTCCGAGGAGCGATACAGCCCCCACCTGCATCCCTGACCCTTCGCTTACTTCATGCCTCGCAGTGCCCGGCCCGGCCTGGCTCTGCCTCCCAGTCTGCCAAGAGTATGTTATGTTTCTAGTTATCAGTCCAGCCCTCCTTCTCTGCATTCCTAAGCTACTGCATCGCATCAATAGTTTCCGTCATGGTCTAGCCTTTATGTCTCCATGTAAGAGAAATACTGTATTAATATTCATAGAATATTCCTCGTACACGCAATACATGTAGAATTATGCATGCATCAGTCCTAATGTCTAGTAGCCTTTGCCCTGATAACTTTTGGATTCTATCAATGGTGGAGAAGTGTGGCTCACTGGTTAGAGGAGGCAGACCCTGAAGCAGAGGTCAGACCCGGGACCAGGGTTCAATTCCCGACGCGGCAGGGTCTTGAGCCTAAATATCCACGGACTCGATAATTCTCGTTTCGGTGCCTACTCGAATCATGGGTTCACACTCTGCAGCTCTGGGCATTAGCCTGCTTAATCTCCACTACGGCCCCCCCGCGGCGGGATGCCTGGCTTTCACCTTGGGGGAAGCCAGGACGGGTTCCCAAGGCAAGCGCCGAGATGCCTACGGGTAATCGAGCGCTATATAAGAACACATAATAATAATAATAATAATAATCAATATGTACTCCAAACACCAGATACCAGATATGCCTTAGGTACATGTCGCTCTGACACTCCAGACTTTAGTCTCCTCTTCTAGCGCAGAAGTCATAGCCCCCAGTTCTCCCTGGTAACACGTCATTGCCCGTTTGCGCGCACCACTAGGTTAGAGGTCCCAGCTGCTCAGGTAGCCCCCTCCATGTTTCCGCCCCATTTATGACACTTCTGTTACGTTTACATCACATGTCTATGTATACGCCCTGTATATGCCTTCTTGTTACATCATTTTGCCCTTATCTTTCGCGACTGCTACGAGTCACGCCTACTGCTACGCCTACTGTATTGAATGTAATGTATTTGTTTAAGTATATATACTGTGCACCCATATTAAAAGTTGCCAATTAGCCACCCAGTTTCCCTTGTCCCTTCCCTGGCAGCTGCCATCCCGTACTATTGCAGGCTGTCCTGTTCCTGTCCTTTATGCCTGATTAAAGCCTGTAGACTCAAGATACCTCGAATCCTGACTCTTATTTATTGAGCTATCTGTTTCATTCACTGTATTAAAAAATAGAACCGGTAATTAATTATTTATTTACCACACAACGACACCCAGCTGATCATATCCCTGACCGAAGACCCCCACACCGCCAAAGCCAACCTCCACAGAGGAATGAAGGCCGTAGCCAACTGGATGAAGGACAGCAGACTGAAGCTGAATTCAGAAAAGACGGAGGTCCTCATTCTCGGACCCACCCCATCAGCCTGGGATGACTCCTGGTGGCCCACATCGCTAGGCACAGCCCCAGAACCCACAGACCACGCACGCACCCTGGGGGTCATCTTTGACTCCACCCTCTCCATGACCAGGCAAGTCAACACCCTCCGAATGCTCCGCAGGATCTTCAAATGGATCCCCCCCAACACGAGAAAAACCGTCACCCAGGCCCTAATCACCACCAGACTCGACTATGGGAACGCCCTCTACTCAGGAACAACAACCAAGCTCCTGAGACGACTACAATGAATCCAGAACGCCTCGGCACGACTGATCCTCGACGTCCCCCAACGCAGCCACATCACACCCCACCTGAGAGGCCTGCACTGGCTCCCCGTCAACAAGAGGATCACCTTCAAACTCCTCATCCACACACACAAAGCACTTCACAACACCAGACCTACATACCTCAACAATCGACTCAGCTTCCACACCCCCACCCGAAGCCTCCGCTCAGCCAACCTCGCCATCGCCACAGTTCCTCGTATCCGGAAATCCACCGCCGGTGGCAGATCCTTCCCCTACCTCGCCGCCAAGACCTGGAACACTCTCCCGACCAGCCTACGATAGACTTAGGACCTGCTGGCCTTCAGAAGACTTCTCAAGACCTGGCTCTTCGATCAGTAGCGACCCCCCCTCCCACACCCCCCCCAGCACGTTGAGACCCTCACGGGTATGTAGCGCGCTTTAGAAATGCAATGATTGATTGATTGATTGATTGAAAAAAAACAAAAGGCTCGCAGAGTGGGAGATGCATTGGTTCCATGCTTCGGGGGAGATAATGCGTTGCGCCTCAATGCTTGTGCAGAGTAGGGGATGCGTCTTGATCCTTACCGGAGCGGAGAGGATGCGTAGATTCTCGTCCTGTGGCCTGGTTGCGATGTGCAAGATGGCACCTCGATGAGATGCGACAATGCAGGTGCAATGCGAAAAGATGGCCCCCTTGATGCGACGACGTGTAGACGATGCAAGGAAGCCTAGCGGCCGTGCGGCAAACTCTGTAGCTTTGGAGCTGCGACAGGCCCTGTGACACGCTTCTCTGGTGATGCGATGAGGACGTTGCAGCGGCGTCACGCTTTTCCGGTGCTACATCGGGTAACAGCTTTGACGAAGGCATGCTTCTCTGGTGATGCGGCGGCAACCTCGGCGGCGGTGACACGCTTCTGAGGCGATGCAACGGCAACAGCAGTGACTGCGACACGCTTCTCTCGATGCATCGCGCTTCCAGCTCCCAGCGACACGCAGGCTTCCGTAGAGAGAATTCCCAGCAGGGAAGTTCTGAGGAGAGCTGGAGGTGAAGTCTTTTGTCCCTGAGACTTTAGCAGGAGGCAAGCACAAGTTCAAGCCCTTGGAGTAATATTCTGCAAGATGATGAAAGTCCTTTGAAAGTTCCTTCTCCTTTCCTTGGCAATAAAGAAACCACTGCAGGCCAACCCAGAAAACAGTCCAATCTCCTGCAGCTTCCTTGGTTCTTCTCCTTGGCAAAGGGTTTGTCTAAAGTTATCTAAAGTTCTGGGGTCTGGGTCCCCCTTTTTATACACATTTTCTCTTTGTTCTCTTAGGGCAGAGAGGCCTTTGCCTAGTCCAAACCAGATCTGGCCAGTCCTGGAGCACTCTGTTTACATGACTACTTCTTTCCTTTTACAGTGCAGGGCAGGGACATCAAACGCACCACAGGGGGTGGAGCGAGCATTGTGGAGGGAAGGCACCGCCCTAGGAGTTGCTTGGAGGCACGCAACTCCTCCCTCCCATCTAGATGCAGATCTCTCTAATCAGCACTGGGCTGACTCACCCTGTCTCCTGGAATCCCACAGGCCCTGTCACTCAAACTCTAGACAAGGAATACACAACCTAGCAGAGGCAGGCTTGGATAGTTAGACAAGAAAATACCTACTTTCTAAAAGTGGTATTTTCAAACACAGAATGTTAAAACCAACTTCACTAAAAGATGTATTTTATCATTCTGAATTCAGTCATACTAAACTTGAATTTCTACCTAGTGCCCTGAGTCAGTTAGGATTATAAAATGTAATAATCAAACTGCCCATTCTGGCCGATGGAGAACAGGTAGCCTTGCAATAGTGAAAAACGAAAATGGCTGTAATTCACTATTAGGACAGGCCACACACACCAGGGCATGTCCTACCTTATACTTATAATGTGCCCTGCCCTTGCACCTACCTTAGGGGTGTCTGATATGAAGAAAAGGGGAGGTTTAGTGACTGGCAAGTGGGTGCACTTGCCAAGTCAACATGGCAGTCAGACTGCACACAGGTTCTGCAATGGCAGGTCTGAGACCCACTTTACAAGCTGCTTCTGTGGTGGCACAACCAGTGCTGCAAGCCCACCAGCAGCATTTGATTTACAAGCCCTGGCCACACATGGTGCACTGTACTAGGTTGATAGTGGTTTCTTCCGTGGGACTGGCAAGCTAGGCTACCAGTGATGCAGAGATGCAGGGGATTAAATCCTTGTATACAAAAGCAATTCTGCCTCTGGGCTTGTGTTATCTGTCCGGTCTGGCAATCTTGTGACTAGGTGGGACAGCCATGGCAATGTCTGGGAAAGACTCAGGGTCAGTCAATTTTGCATGAGGAAGAGCAGGTCTGATGAGTGGTTGTGAAGTTGGTCGCAGGTTTGGCAGCATGTTTGGCACAAGGGCGTTGTTGAGGAGTATGCATAATGGGGCGGCCAAAACGTCAGAGTATTGTTTGAGGGTAAATAGCAGTTTTAATTATTAAGACTATCACACAGAAAAACAAAATTAGAAAACATCTCTCCAATTTAATTGTAGCTGTTGCTCACAATTTCATATATTTATTAAAATACAAAACGTTCACTTCCTGATCTCACCTTCACTGGTAAACAAAACAACAGAGCGACAGACCCGGATATTAAAGTGGCAGAGGCCACTATCTCAATATTGTAAGAGGTAATTATGCTCTTAAAAAGGAAACCTAATTGTTGTGTAGCTCTTTCTTGGTTATTTACTATTGCTTTGTTGTTGTCCCTTTAATGGCTCATGGTAGTGCGAGACATGGAACTTATTAGAAAGTGTTTAGGGTCCTAGGTCGAGGCATTCATTTGTTAGTTGCTGCCTCGACCTGGAAGTCTTTGCTTCACTACACTAATACCTAATTGAGGCCCTGTACTTGAACTGTCTGTACCATCAAAACATTCCCGTCCATGACATCTGAAATCCCAGGTCTTTACAGGTATAAATGCTTGTTTGTGTGAAATGTGTTCACTCCTGGAGCCTGGAGGTGGTGGTTCTGTCAGCGGCCACCAGGGGGCGCTCCTCGCCTGCTGGTGAAACCACTGAGCTGCACATTCTGTGAAAGGAGAAGGGTTTCCTCTTCCTGGTCAGCGGCGGCAGAGACAGCACCAGCAGCGGCGGTGACATCACTTCCTGTCTCTCCTCCTGTGTCCAGCCTGCTGCAGAGGAGGAAGGAGCCCTGTCTGGTGAGCAGTTACCTTCATCTTCAGACCCTCACTGACCCCCCTCAGACCCCAGATCTGCCCCCTTCAGACCCCAGATCTGCCCCCCCAGACCCCAGATCTAACCCCCAGGCCCAGGAGGAGGAGAGAGCCTGGACATGTCTGCACAGGTCTCTGCTCAGGTAGGAGATTGTCAGCACCTTCTGCTGTGTTTGTAGAAATAGACTGAATAATCCTGGAGGGAATCTCTGCAGGAGCCGGGCTGAGCTGGGCTCTTCTATCTGGGGGCCCCTGGGCTGAGCTGGGCTCTTCTATCTGGGGGCCCCTGGGCTGAGCTGGGCTCTTCTATCCTGGGGCCCCTGGGTAGGGGCTGGGCTCTTCTATCCGGGGGCTCCTGGGTCTGAGCTGGGCTCTTCTATCCGGGGAGGCCCCGGGGGCTGAGCTTGGCTCTTCTATCTGGGGGGGGCCCCTGGGGCTGAGCTGGGCTCTTCTATCCAGGGCCCTGGGGCTGAGCTGGGCTCTTCTATCTGGGGGCCATGGGGCTGAGCTGGGCTCTTCTATCCGGGCCCCTGGGGCTGAGCTGGTATTTTCCATATGGGGCCCCTGGGGCTGAGCTGGGCTCTTCTATCTGGGGTCCCTGGGGCTGAGCTGGGCTCTTCTATCTGGGGGCCCCTGGGTCTGAACTGGGCTCTTCTATCCGGGGGCCCCTGTGCTGAGCTGGGCACTTCTATCCTGGGGCCCCTGGGGCTGAGCTGGGTTCTTCTATCTGGGGGGCCCTGGGGCTGAGCTGGGCTCTTCTATCCGGGGGCCTCTTATGGAGAGGCTTTGGGGGTTTGGCTTCCTTTCCGGTCTTTGAAGTGTTTGTGGTCTGAATTTGTGTTGACGAGGGGATCTATGTTCACTGCATCATACTGCACCATGAGCAATCACTGCATCCAGCACTGCATCTTACTGAGCTGAGAAATCTGTGTGCACTACACTTCTTCTTATTGCACTTTCGGAAATCGGTGCATGCCACTTACTACACTGTAAGAAATCTGTGCACTGCATCTTACGGCACTAAGAGGAATCTTTACACACTGTACTGCATCATACTGCACTATGAGGAATCTGTGCACGCTGCATTGCTGTTTACTGCACTGTGATGAATTTGTGCACACTGGATTGCTGTCTACTGCTCTATGCGAAATCTGTCCATTGCACTGCAAATTAGTGCACTGTGAGGAATCTGTGTCACCGCACTGTGAGATATCAGTGTACGCTGCACTGCATCTTATTGCACTGGGAATTGTGAAAAATCTGTTCCGATTGCACTGCATCTCAGTGTTAATATTTATCTTTATTGTATATGGTTATTTAAAAACCTTTACACGTGCGAAAAAAGGTGCATCTATATTAAAAGTACAAATAATGTTGTAATAAAAACAAGTTTTAGATAAATACATAAAATACTACATATTTTTCAGGTCCCATCAGGTACTAGCAGCATTATAATTGCATTTAACAAGTCTGTGTGAGAGGTTAGACGTCGTCCAGAGAAGACTGTCCATATTGTAAAGTGACTGAGTGTAATATAAAACAGGTTATAAAATATATGCGTAAAGTACCAATCAGTTATCAGAAGGCCTTTGAGATGCTAGCAGCAGTATGCTTCTGTTCGATTGTTCTGAAAGAAAGCCAGGGCGTTAAAGGTACAGTAAATTGTTTGTCAGGCTGGACTTACTGGATGGGAACCTGAGGACCTGAAGGAACCTTTTATTTGCGTGATGTATTTTCTGGGCTTAATGCTGCCATAATACTCTGCGGACAGGTTTGGACTCCCAGTTTGTTCCACTCAGCCCTTAGACTTGATTTACGTGAGTACGTCAACACTGGGCAGATGCACAGAGCGTGCTCCAAGGATTCGTAAAACATGCCTCAGCACCTACATTAGGTTTCTTCTTTTGGACGGCATCAGCAGGCTAAATGTTTCAAAAAGAGCCATTTATCCAGTCTGAGAGCCATGTATTTTATTTTTAAGTGCAAGGAATATGTGCAAGCAAGATATGAAGATGGGGAAACTGGCTGGTATGAGTTAATTACTGCCCAAGCACTGCATCCTAGCAGCTGCGGCCGCCGCTAGTAAGGGCGGTAGGGCCATGTGAGAGGGATTTCGAGAGACGACCACGAGGGAAAATTAATTATTTATTACATTTTCCCTCGTGGTCGTCTCTCGAAATCCCCCCCCACCCGACCCCACCGCACTTACCTGCAGCGACCACGGCTGCATCTTAGTGCACTATGAGAAACATGTGAACACTCTTTGCTCGGCTCTCGCTGTTTATTTGTTGACTTGCGCTCCTCTACCCCTATGTCAGAAGCATGTCCCCCAGACAGTTGAACGTCAAGGCTACCCTGCTGCCCTGCGCCCCTTTTCTCCTTTTGCCCTGTTTCCGTAACTCAGTCTAGGCAAAAGCTTCAGTCATTGCAATAGTTTCCTGTGCAATAGGTTTACTTTTAGCAATAAATGCTGCAGGGGTGTGGGGGTAGTGTGTGTGTGTGTCTGTTTGTCTGTCTCAAACCTTGGTATACCAGGTGGGAGGCCTGTCAAGCAGTGGAACGTATTTGTGTCGACAGGTGCTGCTTCCAAAGATCAACACTTCTGCCTTCTCAGTGTTTAGCTTGAGATAGTTGGACTTCATTCAGGTGGCTGCTTCCATCATTCAGGCAGTGGACTTGTTCCTTTTGCTGTGGGTTTTGCGCGAGAGGGACACTTAGGTGCATGTTGTCAGTGTAGGAGAGGATGTTGATGTAGTGAGCCCAGATGACATTTGCCAGGGGGTTTGGTGAATGAACCTTGAGGTGCTCCACGGATGAGATTCCCGGTATGATGTGCAGTTGATTTTCTGAGTTCTTTTTGTCAGGAAGGAGCAGATCTATCGCTGTCTGGTCCTTGAATCCTGATCTCATGTAGGCGCCTAATGAGGTTTGGGTGTGATACCATGTGAAACGCCGCTAAGAGGTCCAGTAGGATGAAGGCCTCACACTCTCTCTCCTCTGTTTAGGATCATGCGTATAGCGAGGTGGGTGCGATGCGTGCTGTTTCTGTCCTGTGACTGGGCCCGAATACAGACTTGGTGGCCTTGGAGAGCTGGTGGTTGATGAAGTAGTTGGTCAGATGCTTATTGATGGTTTTCTCTAGGGCTTTGGCCGTATATGGTAGGAGGGAGATAGGAGGGAGATCGGTCAGTAGTTGGAGAGTTTGGTAAGGTCCATGGGGGGTTTCTTCAGCAGGTCTGTGACAGCTGCCTGTTTCCAGGCTTCTGGGAAGGATTGGAGTGTGGACTTAACGTATGGTTGCTAGACTTTTTTTGAAAGTGTGGTAGGGGCATGGGTCTAATGGGGCACCGGAGTGGATGGTCTTTATGGTTGCAGCAGTCTTGTTTGTGGTGATGACGCTTCACATGGTCAAGGTCCATTCTTTGGCTGTGAGATTGATGGGGTCAGGTTGAGGGTGAAGTTGCCATATATGAATGTGATCTTGTTCCGAAAAATGTTTGTTGTATGGGTCTGGTAATGGGGGGATGTTGGTGGCTACGGGTACAATAAATTCTCTGAAGATGGGGAAGATTTATTTGCTGCTGTTGTTGCTGGCTTCGATGTAGTCAGCGTGGCTTGGCATTTCAGACTTGCTGGTTAAAGCATCTCAGTGCGGATTTTGAAGACGTCATCGTTTGCGGTGTCTTTGCTTGTTCTGCACTTGATTTCCAGTTGCTTACAGTGCTACAATGCAATCCTGCGTTCTTCTTTGTACCAGCTGGCTTGTTTTTGTGATCTTGATTTCTTTTTTGCTGTGCTTAAGCTAGGGTGTCGTTTGGGTTGGTGATTCATTCAATGAAGTTCTTGATGTCATCCGCTATGTTGCTGGTGTGATCGAGGTGACATGAGGAGAGGGCAGCAGCCCAGTCCTTCTCCGAAATCTTTCTCTGAAATGTTCTTACAGCTACGACAAGCGTGTCCCTAGGTGGAACTCACGAGTGCGTGGTCAGTTCAGTTGACAGGCTTTGGTTTGTTGACCGGGATGTTGCTTACTGTGAAGAAGATGGGGTTCAGGAAGTGTCTGGCGGTGTGGGTGGGTCTGGTGATGGACTGAGTAAGTTCAAGGTTCCCAAGGCTTTCGCTGAGGGCATTTGAGTTGGAGTCCTTACGGTTCTCTAAGTGAAAGTCCAGGTCTCCACGGAGGATGAAATGGCTGGAGTCGATGATAAACCCAGATCTAGATTAATTCCTATTTCCAGTTTTTGTGTTACACAGACCAATATCTCTATATTACCAAAGTTTTCCCATCTTTCTTCTGCATTTTACTTTGGGACTGCTGGCTTCTGGTAATTCACTTTGTCTTTTCCCTAGAGGTATAAATATGCTAGTATACTATGATACTACTGAACATTTGTGAGGACACCCTGTGCTGAATGCTTGAATCTCTGACACAATGAGAACCTCATTTATCTTCCAAACATCTGAGGTGAAGAAGAAATTTGGGTTTTCTCTACATTTTGGTTTTTCCCTGTGGAGGTTACTTTCTTCAAATAGCAACCCGCTGTATCTTCTCTGCGATACTTCCTGGTTGTTTACTTGATGTCTGGCATAGTATGTGGGATACAGATCCAGCCTCCCGTGGCCTGTTCCATCCTGTCTTCCTCCACCTCATTGGAGATAGCCTGGCAGAGGTGAACCAAAATGATCCTCTATTCTTCTTGACTAATTGCTTCAGATTCCAACAAAACTACTGTGCTGATTTGAGTTTGATTGGGAAACAAAATCAAGAATTTTTTTCTGGTTTAGCTTTTTGTAGATAATTCATGTAACACCTACTTCCTGGTACATGTGATAACATTAGCAGAACAGTGCATTCTTCCCACTGTGGATATAACCTTGAGAAACAAATGTGAATGCTTAGACAAAAACATCATACCTTATTTTCATGGCATCCGCAGTCAAGGTCAGTGAAATACCATTTCAGTTGTTAGTCCTGAAGCCTGCGCGAGTTAGTGTTATAGCGGTATGTTCATGTGGCTGAGGCAAGATGGTGTTGGTTAAAGTTCATTAGATGGTTTTAGATGGTAACTTAATGTGTGTTGATTGTGGAGCATCGAGGAATCTCAAGGACAGGGATTTACACTGGCAGGAAACTAGAAGGTTGAAAGATTTGAGTCTCGATGGGACCAGGAAGTTCTTGGAGATGGGTTTGTAATTGTTGGATGATGTGTAGTGGGTCAGTGTGTTGGAAAGGCTGCCCAGGGGGTGTAAATTGAAGTCAGAAATGTGTAGGGGACTGTGTTTTGGCTGCAAACCACCCAGCTTCATGCAAAATGGAACACGGGTGTGTGCCTGGGCAGAATGAGTAAGATTCTGGTGGCAAAATTGAGGACCATGTCCAAAGGGGATAGTGGTTACCATCTGCAGTTACAACTGATAGAGGAAGTGAATGCACCTCGAGATTGTGGAAACTTTCTCCACTTTGCTGGTACAAGGAGGTTGTTATTTATTTGTCATTTTCCAGGGGACGTTCAGACTCTTGGAGTCTTTTGGATGATGTAGTCGTCTAAATGTGTCTACAAAACTTCTCTGTGTTGAGGCAGATGTTCTCTGCGTGGATTTGTTTACACTGCTCTGTACCTTTTACTAACCTCTAACTTTCTATGGTCTTAACAATCTAAAAGCCCATAAGAGGTGATCCCCTGCTGTTTACCAAGAGACTAAAAACAGCAGAGGCATCTCCTTTGAAAGGGAGTACCCGCCAAGGGTACCCCAATCGCACCATAGGTGGAGACTTCCCTTTCTAACAATGCTATGATGTGACTGGCTGTGGTGGCAGCAGATTATTCGTCTGGGTACCACTGTTTTCATTTGCACCCCAGAGGGGAATACTGCCGGGTGAGGGTGGGGAGGGCAGGTGCATGTGTGCCTGTCTATCTGTCTGTTTGTTTATGGATACATGCTGGCTGTCCTGTGTTCCTGATGTACCTGACAACCTGCCTTTGTCTATTGCTTGGATGTCTTCCCTGATTTTGGAACTAGGTGATGGGAGGGGGACGGGTCTTGTCATCCTTTCCATGCTCAGAGCAGTTTTCCACTGAGCTCAATGGAATCCAGCTTCCTCCTTCTTCTGACAACTTGAGCTCTGTGACTTTATCAGTCAAATGCCAATTAGGAAGGTGACCTAGAGCAGTTGTGACTCACCTGACCTTTGAACTGACGAGGCAGGAAAGTTGCAACTCCTGATTGTAAGAAAGCTCTGGAAGATCTGCACAAGGCGCCTCGTGCCTGGAGGTGGCCTCAAAGCGGCGAGACACCCTCAAGATCCATCAAGCCCAGCTGGCTACAGGCATCAACAAGCTTCATCCGGGGCAATGGTGCTGTAGAAACCCATTCTCTCTTGATCGTTCTGTGACCCCTGGGGGTCATGGCAGTAGGGAACCAAGGACAGACTGATTGACCTGAAACAGACGGACAAAGCACTAGCCAACAGGGCAGCATGTCAGCAGAAGAAATACATTGTCAGAGATCTCCTGAAGCAACTATGACTTAACAGGGGAAAGAATGAGTTGAGGGGCCAAAGAGAGGCCATTTCGTAGGTGATAACTCACCTCACCGAAGGTCCCTCACCCCTATCTAGTACTCTGGAAGCAGAGAATATGACCTAAGACCTGGGCGCAGGAAGGCAGAAGTCAGATTGGAGTGTGAGGCACCAAAATGTCAGCCAAAGAGGTTGGACCGCCTTTGCACCCTGTAAAAGACCTCATGATTAAGATGCAGAATTTTAAAACATATCCATTTTTTGCCAGGGAAGCCATTAAAGGAATGTTTCCAAATTTCTGAAGATGGCATTACTGGTATATTGTGAATCTGCTGCATGCTTCCCAATGCAGACTCCAGCAATCTGAGGTATAAAATAAAGACTCTTACCCACCCTGTACTCGTTTATGATGGAGGATCAGTGGCAATATCATATCTTGACCCACTGTTGTAAAATGCAAGAAAAATAAACTTTTTTCAATTTGAGGATGGAAGCACAGCCCAAAGTCAACTTTCCAGCTGATGTTGTTCCACTAATGATGAAAACTTCAAATTCAAATTCAAATTCAAATCTTTATTTCGGTTAGAACAACCATAAAAGAATAAAATACAGAACAATAAATTCAACTTCCATCATAATCAAGTGGATGTCAATACATAGGTAAAAAAATTTAATACATGAATAGGCTATGCGCTCAATACAGGGTTATCTCTAAGGGGACACACAATTTTACCAGACATTAAACGTTTGACAAACACTATTTAAGTCCGTCCAACACTT